>NC_143553.1:129250000-131797500 GCF_054136105.1 Typopeltis vanoorti | reverse complement strand
AGATAATAATGATGTAAGAGATTATATTTCTCCTCCATATTTCAGATTCATTTCAACTACGGCGCCACATATTTCAAGAAATATAATATCCAAATTTAATTCATGACCAAACTTCGATCCTTACTTCGCTGGGTAAAGCACAACAGCTTATATCTTTGATGTGACTGCAGTATTCTGTACTACAGGCAAATAAAGAAATTATTGAGCTTTGTATAGAAGAGAACGTTGGATATATCGCCTATGATAAAACTTGTGCCTTAACTCTATTCAATTATGTTCTTAATTCTGCTGATCCCGACGATTGCCAATCCACCACACGCTCAGTGAATTGGGATAGATCAGAAATCGTATATAAATATTATGAGGAACTTGAAGGGAAACATTTGGAAACAATAGAAATTGGCCCTGTCTTCCTTAATGCGGATCTCAGCTAGAAACGTTCTGATTGTTACTTCACTAATATTCAACAATGATGTATGCCTAACGCCGATCACATTCATGGGTTAAATAATGCAATTAGCTCCACAATTTCTTAAGCCAACAGCAATCCTGTTTTATTTAATATAACGGCACTTCTATACAAGTAATGATATGATGTATTTCTCTGATATCTTCCCGCTCCATCTTATGCACCAGATGCAGACTTCAGGTGCATACGATGAAGTCTTATGAAGTCCTAAGATGAAGTGATGAAGTTTGCTTACTAAAGCGAACTTAAGTGCCTTCGTAGCGCACTGGAAGAACGACGGTGCCTTGCTCCCTTCTATTGGGAAAGGTCTAAGTTCGATGCTCGTTGTGACGGGAGGAATCTTTTATGGATATTTTCAATTGAAGGTGAGTTAGCCGATCTCATACGAAGGTAGCATGTTTTTTTTTCTCCCGAAAACTCGGGTTTTTCATTCCGCATACAGATAAATCGGCTTTTCATAACACACGCAATTTACAGACAAAAAATACTAGTGGTGGTGGGCAGAAGTTAGCGTTGATGTAGATGATGGTAGTAGAGGTTCGGTGTAGTAGGTGGATGGAGTGGTGGAGACGGAGAGTTGTAGAGCAGGTGTCCTCTCTCGATGAGTCTTCGGACTCCTTGGAGGTGTCGCAAAATAATAATAATAATCTTAGTTTATATTTATTTATTTATTTTTTATTGCTTTCCTCGGATTCATGGTCATATAACTTTTTTCCCCAAAAAATGTGAGATAGCTGGAGAAAGCGTTTTCATTAAGTGTATGCATGTGTGTGTGTGGGTGGGTGGGGTGCGCGCACGCGCGCATAAAGCTGCTAAAGATGATCTTTTACTCATACTGACAGCCTATTTATTAATTACAAGCAATTGACATTGCTTTCAGCTATTAAAATATGCAGTTTTACATCACCATCATCAGTAAACAAAAAACAACGTTTTCCACCAAATCCTTTCCCATCTATATCAATTATGTAATTGATTCAAATTCATCAGCAGTGGAAAAGATCACTGAAATCGAACCTGATACAGTCTTGCTTTTGGTTATCTATTTTATTGTACCAAAACCATTACTTCACTGGTTTCCCATACACCTGTTATTTGTAATTGTAACACTCATATTAACAGTAACTATAATTTTTTTGTCCTTTGTGATTCTGTGAAAATGAACCCATAGTGGTAACTCACCAGATGTGAAATTATTGTATGTAGAAATCTTTTTGCTGACTACAGTAACTTGTTCTAAGCATTTATTCGACTAATTCTCGAGTTAGTAGATCTAGTATGAGGGTAAGTGGATATTTCTCGCCATATTCGGGTTTTTTTTATCACGTAAAATATAGAAAATCGACTAGAATTCACACTATTTCCGACAACAATATGTAATATTTAAATTAGGAGCCACTAGATGACAAACGTCATCTGATGTACTCCCTTCCCGGGTGCCAATTAAACATTTGATTGTCTTGTGCCAACTATTCTGCACTGGCTCAGGATGGAGTCTAATTATCCACCAGTCTTTAAAAGTTAGTTATGTCTAAATGGCCTCATCTACTCCCTTTAAGGAACAAGTAGCAATATCTTATTATTTTATTTATTTATTTTTATAATACTTATAAATTATTTATAAGATTAGTGTAATATATTAATTAATAATATAGAACCAAAAAAATTTTTTTCCCTTGAAATTCAATTTTTGCCAATAGTTAATCAGATATAATAACTGGCCCAAGACTATCACTAATTTTAAGTGACAACCTGTAACGAAAAGGCAAAGTGCCAAAATCTGGTGGAACTTTTTTGCATAACGTTACCAAAGACTATGTTATTTGATTGAAATAGTGTTGGTTTTATGGTCAGTTTTCTGTAGATTACGAGGAAAAAAAAAACCGACATTCCGGAAGAAAAAACCTCCTTGCAATGCCAGAGATCGAATACTCGGGAACTGGTAGAAGAAAGGCGCAGAAAAAGTTAGGATAGTCTGCATCTACAATTGAACTTAAGTCTTTCTGCAGGTGGTCTAGCGCTCTGGAAGCAAACTCACCTCCACTAAAGTACACAGCCTTAAAACAAAATATATTTCTTAAAATATCTGGATGAGTATATTTATTTACTTAAATCGTTTACTAATGGGGCCATTCCAGGTGAATAGTATCACTGATTTTTCACCTGGAATGGCGACCTACCACACCTACTGAACATGACCATAGGGTGCTCAGGACCGTACTTACACTTTTCGGGACCGTAGCGCTAGAGTGCTCCGGAACCCCTTACAAAATGAATAAAGACAAATAAAAATATATCAGTATGTGCAAATAAACTTTTATTACATTTACTAAAAAAAACCCTTATGCTAAGTAAAGACAATACATATGAAACACAAATGTTAAACTAGCACTAAATAAAGACACTATTAATGTTTTATCCTAGACTTCTCTTACATAAATGTATGAATAATATAATCATAATTCGAATTATTCACAACATAATTTTCAATAAATAATAGTAATAAATTTTATATATAATCCTGATGCAAAACGATCTGTAAATAATTTTCACCCTTTTAAGACAGAAAATGAACGTTATCGCCGCAAACGGGTCATGGACACATAAAAAAAAAAAAAAAAAAAAAAACAGCTAACCCTCGTATAACGGGGCGCTTATTCTACGCGGTTTCGATATAACGCGGTCTACAAATTGTAGCAACCCTTGTTGAACGAGGAACTTATACAACGCAGTTTCGATAAAAACATGGTCTAGAGATTGTAGTAACCCTTTATCTTTTCAAATATTTTTCTCTGCGCGACTTAAAAATCAAATTTTATCTTCGTTAAATTTGCGTCAGCCCGTATCATGCATGTGGTTATAAGCAGCGAATTTATATTAGAGGAAATATCCTTTAGCACCATGTCGTCAATTGTTTACTAAAGTGTTTATTGTTGAAAATTGTCTTCGTTTTCTGCTAGGAAAGCGCATTAAAAGTGTGTTAATCTCAAGCTGAGCACTTTATTTTTTGGTGAGTTATATACAATATGGAATGCTTATTTAAATTAAGGGGTTATTAAATCCCACATTGTTTTAAAACCGAATAAGAAACTCAAAGATTGGAATCAGAGAGAGTTTCATGCCGAATATAGTAAATAGTAAATTATAAAAATATCGGCTATTACTAGCGTGGGCTAATGCAAGTAGTCCTAGTACGTAGTAAAGATACCGGGCAACTCGCAGAAAAGATGGTAAAGTTCTGATCGCTATTCTTTTTTTTTCCATAATGTAAAAACACATTTCCTAGGAAATGTATGCTGTTATTACATTATGGCAGGAGGTCACTACCCAGACAGGTTTCAGCCTCTTTTGAGGCTTCATCAGTGATGAAGTAGCTACTACTTCAGTGAGTAGCTAGCTACTCACTGATGAAACCTCAAAAAAGGCTGAAACCGGTCTGGGTAGTAACCTCCTGCCATAATGTAATAACAGCATACATTTCCTAGGAAATGTGTTTTTACATTATGGAAAATACCAAGAATAGCGATCAGAACTTTACCACCTTTACTGCAAGTTGCCCGGTATTGTACTACGTACTAGGACTACTTGCATTAGCTCACGCTAGTAATCGCCGATATTTTTATAGTTTACTATTTACTATATTCGGCATGAAATTCTCTGATTCCAATCTTTGAGTTTCTTATTCGGTTTTAAAACAACGTGGGATTTAATATTCCCTTAATTTAAATAATGTTTATATATCGCCGAAATGAAGACTATTGGCTCTTTATATTTAAGTAATTTAATGGGTGCACCTGTTTGACAACTTGTATAGCAGAGTATATAAGTTCTTTTCGCTATACCGTTTGGTATTATTATTAGGTGGCGCTGGTGCGTGATGGTGGTTGCCAAGTGTTTATATATATGATCAGTGATTTTAATAGTTGTTATGATGAGAAACTTTGGTTTTGTAGTGTAGCAGCTAGATTAACTAGCAGAGACGTGTTTAAAGTCATTAAATTGCGGATTATACTGTATTTAAGAACATCAGCAAAGGTAAGTGGACTGTAATTGCAACGAGGGCGATTCGTTAGGCCTAATAGCCGTTAGAATCGCCATTGTTAGCATATCTGTTTCAGATCCATTTACTTGCATTTATACGCAAATCGTCAATGATGAATGTGTTAGATTTGGACGCCCTCACAGATTCGCTGCATGAATGGCCAGCGCTTATACTTGTAAATAAACTTCAAAGGAAATTTAAGCTCAAATGGCCATCAAACATGATAGATCCTGATATCATTATAGACTCTCTAGATAAAGGACTGGCTTTCAGCTTCATAAAGAAAATCCTTAAGAAGTTCGAGCTTGAATGGCCCGGCTTCCTAAATCTTTTCCCGAGACTGATGAAGATTAAAATGAAGACGCTCCTCAAATGGAGGAAAAATTAAACCTAGTAATCTCTGACTCTACTCATTCAGATCAAGGAGAGAGGCAAGCGCGTAAAAAACGCAAAACTCTCACCTCGGAGTCAGCAAACGAAAATGGCATGGATGAAGATGCACCCAACACAGATTCCTCTGCCTCCACCAATGAAAAGGTGCTCCCAGTCATTCTTAGGGAAAAGCAGAGATGGACAGCCTTAAGGACCACCATGGCCAACCTGCAGCTAAATTACTCCACTGCCAAGAACACAGAGGAGTGCATCAAAATTCAGCCCACTACAGTGACTGACTAGAGAAATTTAACCAAGGAGTTGGATGTAAGCGGTATACAATACCATACCTTCACACTTACCTCGGAGAAAAATTTTAAAGTGGTACTCCGAGGAGTATCTGAAGACATTGAAACAGCTGAAATAGTTGCTGACCTCAACATGCAAGATCTGCCTCCCATAAAAGTCAGTAGAATGTACAGATCTAACAAGACCCCTATGCCTCTGGTATTGGTGGAAATACACAATATCTATAAAGATATTTATAACTTGAAGACAATCTGTGGGCTTAAGGTCTCACTGGAGCCACTTAGGAAGAGGGCGTCTTCTGGGAAGTGCCATAGATGCCAAAAATTTGGTCATGCCCAGAAGTTGTGCAAAGCTCAATACAGATGTTTAAAATGTGGTGACACCCACCCCACACATACCTGCTCCAAGCCAAAAACCACCCCGGCTAAGTGTGCTAATTGTGGTGGCCTCCCACCCTGCAAATTACAGAGGGTGCACTTGCCACCCAAAAAACAGGCAAACTGAGTTAATCAGTCAGTCTACCTCACTATCAGAAACGAGAGCCCCAGAAGCTCAAGTTCATCAGGCTCCTATTAGTTTGAACAAGATGACAGGTGTTCACCCACCATCAACTGAGCCCCACAAGAAAATAAATCTTCAACACCAAACAAGAACATATGCTGACGTGGCCCTCCCTAAAAAAGCAATCCATGACCAGAATATGCCAAATCCACATTCAAATATAACAGCCATCATCACCTCGTCTTGTAAATATGTTACAGGATTTCAGTAATGCAAATCCATCACTGGGCACTACAAAAACTTTCTTGCAGCAAACACAGTTCATTTTATCTGCACTCTCCAATGCATAGGAAAAAATTTACCCCAGATTCTCTAATGATTATTTCATGGAATGCCAACGGCCTTAAAAATAAAATACTAGAAGTGCAGGAATTCAATGACAGATATAATCCGGATATATTATTAATTAATGAGACTCACCTAAGACCTGCTGACAATCCTAAATTCAAAGGATATCAACTCTATAGGAATGACAGGCTGGATTACAGAGGTGGTGGCACAGCCATCCTCATCAAAAATCACATCAACCATCATGCTGTAGCCATTCCTACAACCACTAATCTCGAAGTCACAGGTATGAATGTCATAACAAATTCTGTCGGAAACATAAAAATCTATGCTGCTTATATCCCACCATCTAGAACATTGCTGACCACAGATCTGGATGCTATCCTCGGCGTTAAACTGCCGGTTATTATTGCCGGAGATTTTAACGCAAAACATCACGCCTGGAGCAGTACAGTAGGTCTATAAATAGTAATGGCCGCATCCTCTTTAACTACACAAGCTCAAATTGCGCAACTGTGGCTGTGTCGCGCAACCTCAGTGTCAACTCACCACAGTCCTGGCTCATCCGACGTCTTGGATATAGCTGTCCTTCAAAATGTCAACCTACACTACACCCTGGAATCATTGAATGAATTATCGTCAGACCACAATCCTATTCTGCTCCAACTGGGTTATCAGAGGGGACTTTCCCCTTCGCCTCACACCTTCATTCCCTGAGAAAAACTATCCAAAATGCTTCCAAACTACATTGATCCCATCCCTCATATTAATTCCAAGGAAGAAATTGATTCTGCAGTCAATAAACTTACTGATCAAATCAACACAGCCATAGCATCTATCACCTCAAATTCAATTGCTTTCAAGCCTAAACGACTACCAGATGACATAATGAACTTAATCAGGGGAAAAAATAAAGCAAGAAAAAGATACCACAACACCAGAGCACCCCAAGACAAAAAATATCTCAACAAAATGAAACAGTGCAGTGAGAGATGCACTTAAAGTCCATAGAAACAAACTATGGGAAGACAAATTAGCTTCCATATCACCTGGTGATCAATCCGTTTGGAAGTTCCTGAGAAACATCAAAAACAAAAACAAATCTCTTCCTCCTCTCAAATCTGACCTGAACATTGTTTACATAGATGCAGAAAAAGCCGAAACTATAGCTAAAAATTTAGAAAAACAGTGTAGCCCTTCATACAATAATCTAAATTTCAATCATATTTACAAAGTCCACCGCCACGTCAGACACGTGTTAAAACAGCCTGGTACCTGTACCAGCCAACTCACACCTACTTCCCCAGCTGAAATTTATGACATTATAAAGAATTTAAAGAATAAAAAAGCTCCAGGACCTGACGGCATATCCAACAAAGTTATTAAACTGCTACCCCGAAAGGCTATCGTATATCTTATAACAATAATAAATGCTATGTTCAGGTTTAAGTACTTCCCCTCTGCATGGAAGTTGGCAGACATAGTTCCTATATACAAGCCTGGAAAGGATCCTCAGCAGCCTCAAAGTTATCGTCCCATAAGTCTGATTTCTAATTTGGGCAAAAAAGCAGAAAAAGCTATCCTTTCCAGAATTCAACTTTCAGTAGAAAAATTAAACATCCTTCCTTCAGAACAGTTTGGTTTTCGCCAATTTCACAGTACCACCCAACAAATTCATAGACTAATCGAATTCATTATCACAAGATACAATTGGCACCAATACACCTGAGCAGTTTTTCTTGACTTAGAAAAGGCGTTCGACAAATTATGGCACTTTGGACTACTATACAAGTTGATTTTAGGTGGCATTCCATTAGATCTAGTCCAAATTATAAAGTCATTTCTTAGTGACAGACGAATGCAAGTCAAATTAAATGATATATTATCTACCCAGCGACACATCTTGGCAGGAGTCCTCAAGGGTCCTTATTGGCACCGATACTTTTCGCGATTTACATTGCGGACATTCCGCACAATCCAATGTCATCTATCATTGCCCTATACGCAGACGACACAGCTATACTACCCAGATCTATTAAACCGCACCTTGTCACCAAGAAAACCTGCAGAAAAACTGCAAGAAAAACCTGCAGAGATTAGAGCACTGGTTCTCGGAATGGAGATTGCAAGTAAACCCTCAGAAGAATATCGCCATGCTCTTCACTAAACACTCAATATCTCCCCAAGATGACATCTTCCTATTTAATACCAAGATTCCCTGGAAAGCTGAAGCCAAATATCTGGGTGTACTGCTGGACAGAAAACTAACTTTCAGTCCACATATAAAAGCCTGTACAAAAGCATCAAGAGTCATTGCACAGCTTTACCCTCTTATCAATAGGAATAGCAAGCTGGATACCAAAATAAAACTGTTTCTTTATCAGTTGATGATTCGACCCATTATTACTTATGCATCCACAGCCTGGAGCCACACCTCAAGTACAAATATCCTCAAACTACAGAGAGTGCAAAACAAATGTCTCCGCATGATCTTAAACGCACCATGGTATGTCAGAAATGTCCAACTCCACCGGGACACAAATATCCCCTACATCTACTCTTTCCTGCAGTCCTCAGCAGTAAAGTTCTTCTCAGCATCCTCTTCACATCCAAAAGAATTAGTGCGACAAGCAGCAAATTATGATGAAACTGACTTCTCAAAATACAGGAGACCCAAGGCCATCCTACTTCCAAATGAAGATCTTTCAATCACACCCACTCAGGCAGAGCACTTAGCTCATAAACTTTCCTCACACAGCAATCCTTATCAGATAGCAGGGATTATAAAAGCATTTTGCTTCACCCTTATAGTCAGCAACGTATTGCGTGTTGCCTTTGGTATTAATTTGGTCTACCTACTGATGAGTTCCAGTTTGTGAGGAGTGCCCGATCCAGCGAATCTGAAAGAGAGCTGCATGTTCCAGTCCTGCTGCCAGGAGCTTCCAGCCTTGGTGAGAACTTTTTTTTTTAGTTATTTTTGTCCTTTCTTTTTGCCTTGTGCCTGCCTGTAGTCTTCCACCTCTACCTAGTGTAGCAGGATATTTCTGCAAACGGGGAACGCTAGGCCCTGGTTTAAAGGTCTATCCACTTTTCTGGGACTTAATTCCTAGTGAGATATTTTTCTCTCTTCTAAATGATTTCATTTCTGCCGAGAGTGAAGACCCTCGGTTTAGAGGCATGCGTCAACGTACCGAAGAGGACGTTAGCGAGAGCTCTCACCGACATAGTAGGGGCACAAAAGATATTTGGTTTTACCCCTTATGGAGCAGGTAGATACCAGGTAGTTGTGAAAGATATAGAAACCAGGAATAAGTTAATGGCAGGTGTAGAATATGAAGGGAAAAAGATCTATCCCTTCGTAATAGGAAGTCTACTGAAGACACTACGAATAGAAAGGTTCCCTGTAGAATATCTCGAGGAAGGGAGTGAGATAATAAAAAAAGGTTTTCTCAAATTGGGGAGACGTACGGGACTTCAAAATCACCAAATCACCAACGATGCCGACTACCCCGACTGGAAGACTGGCGAGGTGACCTTCCTTATGGAGATGAAGGCCGAGGTCCCCAACTTTGTATTTCTGGGCTCTGTCAGGGTAGTAGTTAACTACCCTGGTGTAAGAAAGCAATGTTTTTGGTGCGGATCACTCGAACACCTAGGCTCAGACTGCCCCAAGAACAAATGCAGGAACTGCATGGCGGCAGGACATGCCCTAGCTCAGTGTGAGACACCTTGCCTGAAATGTGGAAATACAACCCAAAAGGTAGACGTTTGTCCCAACAGGACACAAGCAGAACGAATAGGAGGTGCTATATCGCCAACCCCCAGCAACCACTCCAGTAAATAGACCTGAACTCGCAAAAAAGGACGACATTCTAGCTATAGGCAAAACAGTAGAGGAGCCTAAAACAACGGAGCCAGAAGACTCTCCGGTCATCCAACCCCCAGCTATCGTGACAGTAACAACAGGAAATCAAGCCGCCACCACGAAAAACTCAGAATGGAAAATAAAGAAAAAAAAGAAACAACGAAAATTCGCATCGAGACTGAAGAGGCAACAGAAGTAGAAGAAATGGAAGCCAGCAACAACACAGAAAAAAGACCAATCAGCCCTGAAGAAGGAGAAACGAAGAAAACAAAACCAGATAACAGATACCCAGAAGAAGTATCTGACTCTGAGGAAGAGGAAGAAAGGGAGATCAGAATAGAAAACCAAGAAGAGACTGAGGAATCAAGAAAAGGCAATATTACCCCAGCCGAGGAATCGGAGGAAGAATCCATCCCCGCCGTGGGCGCCCAAAGGGTTCTAATGCGCTTAATCCCAGAAGACTCCGAGGTAATCCTCCAAAGAGCAATAGACAAAATAGATTCACCTATACTCCTTCTCACAGGTCCTGAGACCATAAGCTTCGAATGGGGAGACCTCTATATAGAAAGATTAAGTGAACTAAACCCAGCACAGGTAAAAGGAATCCCTGAACTAAACGAAGAAACGTAAAGGAGGCTGTATAAAGCTCTTCACCAAATAATAAATGGCCGGGAAAAAACAGTAGCTTCTCAAATCTTACAGAAACATACAACAAAAAAAGAGTTAAGGGCAAACTAAAAACTTGTCCTCCTTTCAGGATCAACTAAATACTTAATTCTATTGTACAACTTATTGGTTCTCTAGTCCACTAAGGATGGGGTAGACCTGAGAACCCTGGCTGTGAAGGCTTACGTCGAGGCGGTGCAGCTCCTTGTGGGCTGCATCACTCGGGACGGGTTTTTCCCCCAACTCTCGGTTCTCTGGTTGATAAAGTCCACATCAATACGGATCCCGCTATCGCAGTTATTTTTTCAGTTGTAAGGCATAGTTTAAGAATAATCTAAGTTCCAAATTTTAAGAAACATTTTTCTTTTTTTTTAGGGGTTACGAAATGACGTCTCCAGACACCTGGATTAATGTAATCTAAAGTTATGTTTTTCGTGTAAATTTTAAGTTGTTTTTTTTTTTTTAGAACAGGTGTAAAGAGATTATGTTTTACAGACCTTTTAGCCACAATCTCTGGGTTATACAGCTAAACAGGTTGACTGAGGCCTCTTTTTACCTCATACTATCCTACTCTACCTTTCTTTAATTTACCCTATTACTACCTGCTGACCGTCAGCAATCTTTATACTCCAAAGGCCGATGATGAAAGACATGAACTCCCATTCTAGCTACTCACTGATGAAGCCTCAAAAAAAGGCTAAAAACGGTCTGGGTAGTGACCTCCTACCATAATGTAATAACAGCATACATTTCCTAGGAAATGTGTTTTTACATTATGGAAAATACCAAGAATAGCGATCAGAACTTTACCACCTTTGCTGCGAGTTGCCCGGTATTGTACTACGTACTAGGACTACTTGCATTAGATCACGCTAGTAATCGCCGATATTTATATAGTTTACTATTTACTATATTCGGCATGAAACTCTCTGATTCCAATCTTTGAGTTTCTTATTCGGTTTTAAAACAATGTGGGATTTAATATCCCCTTAATTTAAATACTGTTTATATATCGCCGAAATGAAGCCTATTGGCTCTTTATATTTAAATATCTAATGCTTTTTTTATGTAAAAAAAATAAAAAATAAAATAAAAATTATAGTAATGGCCACTTGGAGCGCTTTTGCGATATTCGCGTTTGTTAACAGGAATGAAACCACCAACCGTAAACTGCCAAGGTAACAATTGAACGAGACTGAAGATACATTCGGTTTCGATCAGCATATGAGACTCAACCTTCGCGAACTTCTTCATAAGTGCTCCAATCTCTTCAATAGTGAATTAATTGATGGAGAAATATATTTAAATGAGGAGGAACTGGTACAATTAATAGATGACGTCGAACCAAATGGCGGAGAATGTTCTGCCGAAGATTCTGATTGTGATGAATCCATTAAAGAATTCAGTTTAAAGAAATTAGCAGAAGGATTGGACTTGGCAAGAAAGTTATTTTATAGATGATGATCTCTCAATGGAGCACTCCTCCAGAAAATTCATGAGACAATTGAATATTTCTTTAGCTCCATATTATGAACTTATTAAAAAAATTACAGCTTAGTGGTATTACTGCCTTCTTGGTAACTAAACCGGCCGAAGTATGCAATGAGAATTATAGAAATTATGTCCAAGAGATTTCAAGTGATGACTACGTTCGGCCACTTGTAAATAAAGAACATCTACGAAATGTTAGTTTTGAAGAGAGTGATAACGATTAAAATATAAACTTTATTTTATTTTGCCTAAAACATTTATGTATTAAATAAATACATAAATGTTTTAGGCAAAATTATTTATGTATTCTCTTGGTGGGGATACTGTAACCCCCTTAAAGAGCACGTCCCCTGGTTGGCAGATAGGGGAACCCATCATGTGTGTGTGTGTGTGTGTGTGTGTGTGTGTGTGTGTGTGTGTGTGTGTGTGTGTGTGTGCGTGTGTGTGCGTGCGTGTGTGTATGGTGGGGTGGTCCGAATATACTGAATAAGGACTCGGTGTGTGCGTGCGTGTGTGTATGGTGGGGTGGTCCGAATATACTGAATAAGGACTCGTTGAGCAACAGGTCCATCATTTTGATTGTAAGGGAAGTCGCACTCCCATGGACCCTTAGCTGGATCTATCCTCTTCTTCTTCTTTTATTTTGAGGAAGATCCACTTACTTTAATCTTTCCTATAAGGCCTTATCACCCAACTCTTCCTATTTTATGACTCTTATGCTATTAAAGTACTCGAGGGCCATGGGGTCTTTTCATTTCTGGTCTTAAAACCATGCCCTCTCTATAAACCCTACTACAATTCTTCTATAATCCACTCTTTCCCCCTTCAATATACCCTATTCCTCCTATGGGTTTAAATTCGGAAGAAGGCTAGTTCAGAAGCCTTAAGGAAGCACGCCCTACCACTGAACTATACATCGTCAGGCTAGTCCCCTGACATGGAGAACATAATTCTACTTGTAAGCTGACAGAAAAAGATAATCGGATTATATCTATGGAAAACGACCCTGGAATGAAAAAGGTAAAACAAAAATGGAAACGACAAAATATAATACACACAGGAAACTGGAATGTAAGAGGAACAGTATATAAAGAAATAGAATTAGACCAACTGTTAAATGAAAGAAATTTTAAAATAGCAATAATCACTGAAACAAAAAAGAAATTAAAAGGAACTATGAGAACCAAAATTTTAATGTGATATTGTTGTGTCGGAATAAAATGATGAGTCATCCTTTTTTCCCACCCAACATTAAGTTACCTCATAAGGAGAGTATAAGGACATGCTTATGCCTCCGGGCAGAGAATGTGCCATTTAACAATCCAAGAACATGTAAATATCCAAATGTGTGAGCTCTAGACAATGTTAAAATAGCCCATGAGTTAAGTAGAAATTAGTTGTAAGTGAATTAAAATATAAATTGCCAAATAAATATGTATAAGCTAGAGCAAAACTTAAGCCATGTAAAAGCAGTTCGTAGCCACGGCGTCCAATCGGCAGCCGCCGAGTGAGGGAGCTGTTTTGGAGTATAAAGGTTTCGGCGGGGATTCGAATCGCTCTCCTGTCTCTTGTCTCCGGATTTTGTCGGCACCTAGTCCTGTCAGAGAGCTGTGTAGAGCTTGCCGCCACGTGTAGCAAGAATCCCCCCCCCCTTGCTGTGTGTGCTACGTGGGCCAAGGCTGCAACTACAATGTATTCAGATTCATTAAGAAGAAAGAGCCACTGATGAAATCAACTTCAGTGTTCAAATCTGTGTATGAGTGTTTTTTCGGTTCGTATGGAAACAAAGGAATAGCAAGACCGCCATCAGTGAAGGTACAGTAAGCCAACCAAAGTATCCAGTTCAAGGCAAGAACGGTAAGCGGAAGATTTTCTTATGTTAAATGTTGAATTAAAGTAACCGAAGAGTAGGGAAACATAAGTTAAGGAAGCATGCTATTTCTCTATAGTGTTATAGGAATAGTCTGCGATTTGGACACTTTTGTCTGCAGTTGAGAAGAAGGCATATTAAGCTCCAGCCGAACAGGAGGCCGAGGTCCGAACTGTTTGTGTGATTTAAGAACAGTAATGTTATATGGTCAGAACGTAACTAAATGTTAACTAAAATTTTGGAGGGGGGATTAAGTAAGATTAAGAAGTATTATCCTAGAGAAATTCATGTCAGAAGTATTGAGTTGTCTTGTGTATATATGAAATATTACATGTGTGATAATATTAGGTAATTTAGTTATGAGTCTGACAATAGATGTACGTTTAGAAGTGAGGAATTTATGTCAAGTAAGGGACTATAGTATGGAAGTTTTGTATGTGATTAATTAAGTAAAGGGAACCCAGACTCTTTTAAGATTAAGAATTGGATTTACATGTATACTTGTCTTTGTGCAATAATAAATGTGTTTCTTTAAATATAATCAAATGAGTTTGTCACCCTTTCTGCGGATTTGAGCTACCGTTTGGAAAATTTCGTACCGTGTATTTTAGGGGAAACCATTAGTGATAGACGAATCGGGACCACGACTGCATGCCTCATGATCCCTACATTTTCTTTAAGTATTCTTGGATGACATATCAGAATTTAGTTGCCGGCTGGCGCAGTCTTTAATTAATACAAATTCGTCGCAAACGAATATCTGATATTAAGTGATACAAAAATTTATGATAACTGTAAGGCTAAAGTAAAGACAGTTAGAGATATAACAATAAGGCAGTCACACAGACATCTAAGATATAACAATATGCACTAGAGTCGACAGAGACCAAAGAACACAAGCAGGAGTCATTATTTGGATCCATAACTCCGTTTCAAAACAATTAAAACATTATAAATTATGGAATGAAAGAATAATAGAAACTAGAATAAAAATAGATAGAGGCTATTTAACAATAATGGTTTATATGCCCCAGAAGAAGGATGAGAACAGGATAATATTGATTTTTTATAATCAGCTACGAAACATATATAATAAAATAAATAAAAATGATTACGTAATTTTAGCAAGAGACTTAAATGCAAGAATTGGAAACACGAAAATTAATAATAATATAGGAATACATGGAGAACATACTCTAAAAAGGAATGGTAAAAAATTGATACACATAAAGATATACATAAATATACTTGAGCAGCAAGATGATGGAAATCAATATTAGATTATTTAATATTAAATGAAAAGACATCAAAATTTTCACTAGATGTTAGAGTTCACAGAGGATATGAAATAAGCAGTGACCACTTCCTTGGTAAAATAAAATTAAAATTACCACCAAAATGGCTACAAGTAACAAGAACAGAAAGAAAATTTGAAAGATTTGTTTATAAAACTAGACTATTGAATGAAACAAATGTACAATGGCTATATAAACAAAGAATTAACCAATATCTAGATAAAATAAAACAAAATGAAGAAATAGAAATATAATGGCTTAATATAAAAACGATACTAAATGCAGCAGCAAATAAAAGCTTAGGAAAGACCAAAAAATTCAATAAAAGGAAAAAACCTGAAGATCTGGGATGATACAATCAAAGAAATAATCAAAAAGAAAAAAGAAGCCTATCACAAATGGTTAAGCAGTAAAAGATTAGAAGATGAAATAGAATATAAAAGAATAAGAGCCATAGCTAAAAGAGAAGTCAGAAAAAGACAGAGAATCATGGAACAAATTTGTTTCTAATTTAGAACATGATTTTTATAAAATAAGACCCAATGTATATAAGATTTTGAAACACTTAAATCTAGATACCAAAGAAAACATAAAAATAAACTTGTTTAAGTTAAGGGATATTACATCCCATATAGTTTCTTAGCCGAAATGGGATGTATATGGGAATATGGGATGTAATATCCCTTAACTTAAACAAGTTATATGTCGCCGAATTGAAGCCTTTGGCTCTTCACATATCTAATAAAAATAAACACTGAATTGGAATGAGAAGAATTCCTAAATTACTACACAGATTTGTGGACAGACAAATATTTTAAAATAAATAGACAACTGACTAACAACTAACGAAAATGAAAAGGAAATAACTGAAGAAGAATTTGAAATCAGCCTGAAAGAAACAAGAAACGGAAAATCATCTGGAGAAGATAAGCTAGGTTCAGAACTATATAAGTACGCAGGAACAAGATTCAAAGAAAGACTCTTATTATTTTTAAATAAAATTTACTCAACTAGTATCCCCCCTATAGAATGGGGGGAAAAAGAGGCAATTGTGATTCCTATCTTTAAGAAAGGTAATAAAGATGACCCTAAAATTATAGAGGTATCAGTATACTAAATTCCTGTTACAAATGTTACAGCAGAATCTTAAATAGAAAACTAATGAAATATTCCGAAAACTTTATTTTAGAAGTACATAATGGATTTAGAAAAGGACGATCATGTATAGGCCCAGCCTTTTGCCTAAAATTAATAATAGAGCAAAGAAGAGAATATAATTTGGAAACACATATTGCATTAATTCACTTTGAAAAAGCATTTGACAAAGTTTAAAGAAACATATTATTTAACATATTAAATGAAAGACAAATATCAAATAATATCCTAAAAGCTATCACAAGTATATATGAAAATAATCAAATACAAATAAGATTAAATCACGAGCTATCATATACGAGATAGATAAACCAAGGGGGTCCGACAGGGATGTCCCCTCTCAACAACTCTTTTTAATATCTACTTAAATGAAATAATAATAAAATGGAATAAAAATTTACATCAAGGAATTAAACTTTCTCCTACAGTAAACTTAAACACTCTCCTCTTTGCCGACGACCCAATAATAATTACAAATTCTGAAGATAACTTACAGAAAGCTATTTTAGATCTAAATGAGATATCCAAAGATTATGGTATGATAATATCAACAGAAAAATAAAAAACTATGGCCTTTAAAGGACAAGATCCAGCAAGAACTAAAATAGTAATAGATAACAAGATCTTAGAACAGGTGAATTCATTTAATTACCTAGGATGTACGATCACATATGAAAATGAAAAAGATGTAAACGTAAAAATTTCAAAATATTTAAAAATAACAGGTGTATTAACTCTATATTTAAACCAAACCTAGTTCCAAAACAAACCAGACTAAAAGTATACAATACATTAGCCCTACCAGTCTTAATATATGGAAGCGAAATCTGGACAATAAAACAAAAAGACAAATAAAGATTAATAACAGCGGAAATGAAGTTTACGAGAAAAACTGCAAAGCATACCCTATGTGATCACAAAAGAAACGAAGAAATTATGAAAGAATTAAACCAAGAACCAGTAATAGAAAAATTTAAAAATATAAACATAAATGGATGGAACTCGTTCAAAGAATGAAAACAGGAAGATTATCAAAACAAGCCTTAAGGTACAAGCCATTAAGAAAAAGAAAACCAGTACGTCCTCTTAAACGATTCAAGATGACTACTAAGGTCGGAACCGGCCATGCTAGGCCTAAATCCTTGATACGCATGATGATGATGATGATGATTTATGTATTATGTGCAATGAAGTTTGCATACAATTTATAATTTTTTATAATTTTATACTATGTGTTTGTTTCATGGTTTATATGTTTTCTTAACTTACATGAATCACCTGAATTAAATAAAAATATATTTTTGTTGGATATGTCATTGTTTACATAATCTTAAAAAAAAAATCGATTTCGGAACCTAACCCTACTTTTTCTATGTGATCTGAGTCTCGCATAACCCGATTTATATAACGCGGCATTTTTGTGGAACCTAATATCTGCGTTATACGAGGGTTACCTGTATACGAAAATAAACAGTATTTGCATTCTTTTTTTTGTTCTTTTAAAAGGCGTATGATCTATTTAGATATTGACTTCAAGCAACGACACCCTTGTATCGTTGCTTGAAGTCAACTTGAAGTTGCAACGACACCATAGTGATATAGAAAATTTAACAGAAAACAATCATTATTTTTTATGTTCAATTTCAATAATTTGTACTTTTAATTCTTTAATTTTAAATCTCATTGTTTGGGGCACTAAATTTTCTGGGCTCCCAGCTAGAGCCTCGTATGCTTATGCATAACGACCACCCTGAGGCTGCTACGAAGAATAATATGTAAAACCGCCATTCGTCTGCCGGCACGTTGAATGAGGAATTCCTGGCGTCAAAAATTTCCACAAAAGCACTGAAAACAGATTCACAACATGGGTTTCCATAGTAGGACTGTAATATGCAAGTCCCACATCACCTGAACCAATATCCATGGACGTCTTCAGTGGCGCAAACATCGTGTATGGTGGGACGTCATGGAAAACTATAATATAGTGGATAAGGATTCGTGCCGTGATTGGTGGGACACTTGAAACCAAATACGGTTAGGGTGAACGGGAGAGGCAACGTCAGTGTCCTGGATGTGTGCTGTTATCAGATGAAGATTACTGCCATTATTTGTTAGTTGTTAATAAGTGACATTATTGATTTGAATGGAAAAGGAAGATATATTAGTGGATAAGGATTCGTGGTGTGAGTGGTGGGATACTTTAAACCAAATAGGGGTAGGGTGAATAGGGGAGGCAACGTCAGTGTCATGGATGTGTGTTGTTATGAGATGTAGATAAGTACAGGGTGTTCGGGATAAATTTGACATATTTATAATTAATTATATTTTTCCGTAAGTTACATGTATTAACACACACTTCTCTTCATTTAAAAGTTTGGACCCTTCTTCATTCATATACAAGATGTCAGAAAGGATGGATAGCTGGAACCCACCTGAATCATGGAAGAGAATAACTTGTATCATGATGATTCGTGCCCGCCATCAAAATAAGGATATTACGACTGCTGCCCAATGCTCCCTGAATACAGTAAAAACAATCAGGCATGAACTAGAGACTTGCAATGGTGACTACGAGGATGTAGCAAGAAGAAAGATCCCTAGCAGACGATCTGATTGCGTTCGTACAGCAGAATTCCTCGCAAATCTGCAGGAACAGGTGTTGAAGAACCCTGGCATTGGAATTCGGGCTTTGTTCGTGGAGTTGCTAACTGTAGTCAAGCCCTGGATAACAAGGGTAGCCAATGGTAGGCCGTATGTATGGCAGCAGGATTCGGCCCCTTGCCACACCTCTGGGAAAAGTCAAAAATGGTTGTCTGAAAATTTCTACGACTTCACCAGTCCAAATGTTTGGCCTCCAAACTCCCCAGACCTTAACCCCATGGATTATTTTGTATGGGGCGCAGTTGAAAAAGACACCAATCGCACTTCCAGTAATACAAAAGCCCAGTTAATGGATAAAATTAAAACAGTTTTTGCGGCCCTTCCCAGGGAGACTGTAGCATCAGCTTGTTCGAGGTTCCGAAGCAGAATTGAAGCTGTGATCGATGCTAATGGTGGTTATTTTGAGTAAATCTTGTTGATAGTATTGTAATTAACTCTGCCTGTAATGTTTTTTTGTCAATTCATTAAATTTAATAGATACAAAGAAGATTTTCTTTTTCCTTACGAAACTGTCAAATTTATCCCGAACACCCTGTAAATGGTTTGCATATGGCATTGTGGGTGATGGTTAGTGATAAGATAGAGTATGGAATATTTGGAATTTCGCTGGGGCCCCCCCCATCTATCAGGGACAGCATGTGATGTGTTTGGTTCGTATCTGGCCTTGTGGATATGGTTAGAGATAAGGAATCGTGACGTTATGAATTTGAAAATTTCTGGGGAACATATGTGTAAGTGACATAATGTGGTGTTTTGGTTTGCCTATGAAATTGTGGGTGATGTTTAGAAATAAGATATCTGGGAATTTCCCAGTGTGATACGCATCCGTCATTCTCGTCAAGTTTTGTCAAGGCCTTGTGGATGATGGTTAGAGATAAGGAATCGTGAGGTTATGAATTAGAAAATTTCTGGGGAACATGTGTAAGTGACATCACGTGGTGTTTTGGTTTGCCTATGAAATTGTGGGTGATGTTTAGAAATAAGATATCTGGGAATTTCCCAGGGTGATACACATCCGTCATTGTCATCAAGTTTTGTCAATGGTCATCTGTAGATGGTGACACGACTTTTCCAATAAGTGTGTGATAATTCTTTCCTGTTAATGACTATGGGAATTCTTAGTTTAGAGTCGAGATGGTGGAAGCATTTAGACCTTTTCTGAATAATTAATTACAAGCTAATATTATCTTTATTTACAAAAGTTTTCTGGCTGTTGGAAATTTTCATTTAGAGTCAAGAATGGCGTCTCTCTTTAGAGATAAAATGAGTTCTTTTTTAATGAAAAACCAAACAGCATTTTTTAAAAAAATAAATAAACAGAGATTTTAATGGATTACAAGAACTTTTGTATATAGTCTGGAAAAATTCTAATGATAATTTAGACTAACTTACAGTCTCTCCAGAATGGGTCTTCTGAATGCCAATAGATATTCCAAAATAGTTGAATTATAACCATATATCCACAGCACAACACACACAAAACACAAGGGTTAAAAAAACGAAAGTTCTTTTAAATTCGTATCTCTCGATGCGGAGGTTTTGATGATTCTACATATATATATATTTTTTTTTTGAAATTGATTGGTTATTTTTCTCTATTTCACTTTTAAATTCAGTTTAACTACATATGCTAACAGAATAACTGAGCAAATCAATCAATAAATAAGTTGTGTGTGAATTTATTTTTCGCAAAATGTAGATTTTTCATTAGTCTTATCTTAAAGATATGTCTCATTTCCAGTGGCAGTTTTGTTGTACCTAGGTGAGAAATCGTGTGTTTGGTTTGAAACTCTTCATTAGCATTTTCTTATATTTCAAATGAATATTAGCTCTGTAGTATACTTTGTTAATTTCTATGTTAATTTTATTTGACAGAAATATTATTTACATTAGTGTATTTCTGAATCTAACATAGAAATTAAATAAATTGAAAAAGACAATTTTTTTTTGCTTTATGGGAAACACACACACACACACACCCAAACATTTTTTTTCTTTCTATATTTTCTAAAATAATTAACTACTGGAATATCAGTTTTACTGCTTTTTTTTTCTTTCATGTGATTTTCCCCAATGTGTCACATACTTGTGAAACTTTATTCATTCTGATCTTGTTACTGTAATAAAAGTAATGCTTACATTTAAATTTTTTATACCACTACATATAATTCTAATCAGAATAACTAATCAAAAAAAGAAATAAATAAATAACTGATTGCCCTTATCTGACTAATAATTTCCCCCTCAATTCCTCGTGATCTTAACCTACTTCTGTAACTGAAATTTATTTTATTCATTTTTTTTCTTTAGCATCAGTAAGTTTAAGTAACAGAAATGAGACAAACAAGGCTTTGAACTCTCCGTTAGCATTTTCTTTTTAGAAACTTCCACTGCCAGCACAACAAATAAATAGTTATTTCTTATTATTTCAAATGAATATTAGCTCTGTAGTATAGTTTGTGATTAGTTTAACCATGCTACTGGCCAGGACATATATATGGAGAATGGATGCGAAGTGCATATTAAAATTGTATTACCATTGATATTACATTGTATGATGGATACGAAGCGAATGAGAATGCTTATTTGATCCATAATGGCCAGTAAGGTGGTTAATTTCCATGTTACTAAGTTCCAATAATTTAAAACTTTTGGCTATATGATATGTTTAGGTGAGCATACAACTCAATGTGTTGTCTTTTCATGACTCATATCCTTCCTTTTAATGTGTAGCACTGTCCTGCATTCTTAGGACACCCACATTCTATTAGAGATTTTCAGTTCGGGTATTTGAATATGTGAACGAAATGTTTACAGATAACTCAAACAATGTCAATAGGAAGCATTAGACAAGTTTCTAAAATAATTAATTACAGGATATCAGTTTCCCCATTTTTTTTGATCCCCTAATGGAATAATATGTGTTGTCAAGTTTTCGAAAAAAAAAATTTCGACTGCCTGTCACATGTTTTTAAACTTTTATCATGTACAAATGTTTGCAAAGAAAAGAAAAATATACCTTCTCTTTATTTTTGAAAACAGCATAAAACATTTTTTTTGCCTATTTTCTTCTTATTACAGTATCTGAAGATTAATTTATCCTGTCTTCACACTCCCCAAATTTGTATTTGTGCTATCTGCACAGTATGCGACATCCTTTTATTTTCTACAGCAAACTTTTTAAGAGTTTTGATGAAATGAGAGGCTAAAATATCTACTGTATCTCTCTCTCTAAAATGATCAAATTCTAACCATCGTACTTTTAGTATGACTGTTTTTTCTAGTCTGGTGCAGGTATCTACAGATATAGCAAAATAATTGTCACTTTTCAGGTGAACGTTTCTGCACTAAAAATTCTGGCTATTAATTTGACACCGAATTCCTTTTTGCTTCCAAGAGTTAACACAGTTTCTTAAAATATTTAAGGGCTTACATGAACAAATAAGAGTTTTAATTCACTGAGTGGATTTTCAAAAAAAAAAGTCTTTGGTTAGTTTGTGGCAAGAAATTTCACAAGAAAAAAAATATTACTATTATTATTATTATTATTATTATTATTATTATTATTATTATTATTATTATTATTACGGGCAATTGCAAGGAATCCTTAGACTGGATTTCACTACTCTCCAAGTAATAAACCTAGCTCTAACACCACACTCTTGCCGAGTTTCCATGCATGGCCCATAGTCCTCCCACCACCAGTCCCATTCTCAAAAATATCTTCTGAATTAATTCTAATAGAAACCCTTCAGTAATTTGAATGTCTCAATCATATCACCCATCTTCTGCCTATCAATCTATTTCTGCAACCCACAAATCTTCAAACCATTCTCATAAGGTTCATTCCATAGACCTGCTATCATCTTGGTCACTTGGCCATGTAATATATATGGTCTAACTTAAATTTTCATAACACATCAATTACACCCATTTGTTCATTTAAATTTGTGCATTTTATTTGAATGAAATATTACCTACAAATTGTATTTACTGAATCTAACATGCAGAAAATAAATAAAGTGAAGAATACAATCTATTTTTGTTCTTTAATCTTCTTATTGTTACATTTGCACTGTTGTTCAAAGGTTCTTCCCATAGTTGCGGACTTGCCATCATGTGGTTTTCTACAATGTGATTCTCATCTGAAAGTTAATTCATTTGTGATCGTTGGGAATTTGTTACTGTAGTAAAATTAAGGGTTACATTTTTATTTTTTTTAAACCAATACATATATTTTTGAGCATTGTTAAAAGCACAAAACCTACTGTTATGTTTCCAAAAACATATAAAAGTCCATGGTATGTTTTCACATTTTGGGCATCCAATTTCTTTAAATCAAGAACAGGTTTGACTATTAAATACATTAATGTTTTTGATTTTTCTCTTCCTTTGGAGAGCAATATTTGTATTGCTCTCCAAAGAATAAAAAGTCCTACCCTACCCTATCCTGACTGATCATTCAAAAATGAAACTTTCTTGCAGATGACTCAATGACATATTTTTGCATGCTGCTGGATATACTGTTTATCAGTTTTTATCTTACTTTGTGTGGGGAAAGCAAAATTTGTATTTGTGTTATCTGGAGAGCACAAACCTTTTTTTTATACCAAACTCTTTTTTTAAAAGAGTTTAAGTCACGTTTTTGGGTTAAATTATCTGCTGTCTCTCTGTAAAATCACCAAATTCTAACAGGTTGGGTTTTCGAGTATGTTAACGAAATGTTTACAGATAACTCAGACAATGTCATTAGGTAGCGTTACACAATTTTCTAAATAATCAATTACAGTTTATCAGGTTTCCCATGTTTCTGGCATTAATTTCACAGTAGTGATTTTTTAACAATAATTGAACAGAATTGCATTAAGGTATAAAATTATGGATTTATATATCAAATTCGCCTCCATAGCGCAATAAATAAGCGCCTCCGTAGCGCAATTGGAAGAACGACGGTACATTGCGCCCTTCGATTGGAATAGGCCTAAGTTCGATTCTCGTCGCGACGGGAGGAATCTTTATCTGGTCGATTTCAATCGATGGTGAGTTAGCCGATCTCATACGGAGGTAGCAGGGTTTTTCTCCCGGAAACTCGGGTTTTTCATCCCGCATACATACAAATCGGCCCTTCAGAACACACGCAATTTACAGACAAAAATTACTAGTTGTGGTGGTGTTGGAAGTGGGCGGTAGATGGCGTTGATTCGTAGTAGAGGTAAGGTGTAGAGACAGTTGAAGATGTCCTCCCGCGATGAGTCTTCGGACTCCTTGGAGGTATCAGGAATAATAATAATAATAATAATAATAATAATAATAAATTCTAAACAGAATAACTGAGTAAAATTTCATTGTGGAAAACACAACAACAACAACACACATCTTTGTTCATTTAAGTTTACAAACGCATATTTTATTTTGGTGAAATACTATTTACAAATATATTCACAGAGAAAAATTCAAAACATGTAATTACCTAAAATATTTCAAAATATTTAGTTTATACTGTCAACATTTTCCAAAGAGTTCAATAAAGAAAATGTTCTTTACTCACTGTTTCTTGGTTACATGACATCAAAATAGTTGGTCACGCAAAAGACTTAAGATCTGTTGCCATAGTAAGCATAGCTCCATATATTTGATATTGCATCAGTCTGGAAATGACACCATGCCTCGCTGAACTTTCTGTGTATTATTTTGTCACCAGATATACACAAGTAGTTTTTTGTGAAATGTTCATAAATATCACAAATTAAAGAATCTTTATCGAATTGAATAAAATCTTGAAGGTCTAATTTTACCGTTGAAGAATTAAGATGATTAGCAATAATTTTCCCCATGATACGAATTGATGGTAATTCAATTTCCAAAAATAGTAAATGATTATCAATGTCTTACAATTTTGGTGAAAATCTCTCAGCTTCTTCACAACTAATAGAGAAAACTTTATATCCACCAGCTCCTGAATCATCTAGCATTAGTTCCCCATCTTGGCATTTCAGAATATAACAGTCACCGAGGTCCATTTCGTAGTCAACTCTTCTTTGCAAGTAGCCGAGGATATAAGACCACTTCCTGCATAACTTTTCTCAAGTGGTCTTGGATAAATGCATCACAATATACGTATCTTCTAAAATAATAACAGTTTCCATCCTTTTAGGGCTATGTGAAGAGTTTTGTCTCGTGCTATTTTCCTGAAGAAAGAAATTTTCAGACTTTTGTGGCTCACCCATTATTTTACTTTACTCCACAGAAAACACCACAACACAATATGAACGAACTGCTGTAACTGAAAAGGCACTCGACTCGATTGTTTTTTCTTATAGTACTGTTAATCTGACCATTCCTTCAAAAATGAAACTTTCATGCAGATGACTCACAGACATGTTTTCTGTGAGTGATGCTGGTGGATTTGATGTGGATGTGAGTTTATCTTACTTTGTGACATCATGAGGCAAACTTTATCTCGGTGGTTCGAATTCATCCAAGGGGAAATGAGTGAGCTATCCATTTGTGGATATCTTTTAGCTTATAACTTCTCTTTTAGCTTATAATATTTTAGGTTCGATTTTCAATCGAAGGTGAGTTAGCCGATCTCATACGGGGGTAGCAGGGTTTTTCTCCCAGAAACTTGGGTTTTTCATCCTGCCTACAGACAGATTGGCCCTTTAGAACACACGCAATTTACAGACATAGAATACCAGTTTTGGTGGAGGGGACGGTAGATGACGTTGATGGAGATGATTCGAATTAGCGGTTCGGTGTAGTGATCGAGACAGTTGTAGGTGTCCTCCTGCGATGAGTTTTTCGGACTACTTGGAAACTGGGCAAGAGTGTGGTTATCAAGGGTGTTAGAGCTAGGATTATTACTTGGAGAGTGATGAATTCCAGTCTAAGGACTCCTCGGAATTGCCTCTAATAATAATAATAATAATAATAATAATAATATACAGGTAGTCCTCGACTTATGACGATTTGCACTTACGATGGCCAAAATTATTATTTTTAAAAAGTCTCTAATTTAACTTTGCCGCCAGCATACACATACATATATCACATTGCTTTTGTATATGAATTGCAGCTTTGCCATTAGTCTAAAAGCAAAGCCACTGCTGTGATTCATCCACTTCTAACTTATCACAGCCTTTGCACTTTAGTTGCTAATCAGCAGTCGAAGTGTTCGTTTTTCTCTCTCGTTGCAATTTTTGTATCTCGCCGTAACCCTATTATGTCCAGTAAGAGAAGTATAACTACTGATGAAAATTCCAACATAAAAAATAAGGCGAGGAAAGCTTTAAGTTTAGATATTAAACAGAAGGTCATTGAAGCATATGACAAAGGAAAGAACGTCAGTGAAATAGCATGAGAAGAAAAACTATCTCATTCAACTCTTTCAACAATCATAAAAGATAAATCAAAAATAATGAAGGCAGTTAATATGAAATGTACAATTTTAACAAACTAAAGAGAAGGGCCAATTCATGAAATGGAGAAGCTTTTAATGATATGGATAGATGATTAAATCAACAAGAATATTCTTCTAAGTTTGTTTACGATTCAAACAAAAGCACGCAGCCTATTTGACAATTTAAGGAAACAACAAGAAGATAAATACGGCGAGCACATTTAACGCTAGTAAAGGTTGGTTTTACTAGATTCAAAAACCGAATTTACTTACACTACATACGAATAACGGGAGAAGTTGCTAGTTCCGATTTTGAAAGTGCCGAAATTTTCAAGAAAAATCTGAAAGAGATGATAAAAGGTTCAGGCTATTTAGAGCAGATTTTTAACGGTTGAAACTAGAATTCTGGAAAAGAATGCCAGAACGAACTTACATTCAGAGAGAAGCTACATCGGCACCTGGTTTTAAGGCATTTAAAGATATGCTTCTTGGAGGAAATGTTGCTGGTTTTAAATTAAAACCATTTCTTGTTTACCGTTCACAAAACCCCAGAGCTTTGAAAAACATTGACAAGCATAAATTGCCGGTTTAATAGAGAAGTAATCCTAAGGCTTGGATTACAATTGTTTTATTTGAAGACTGGTTCTTAAATTGTTTAATTCCAGAAGTACGTGCCTTTAATTTAAATTTTCATTTAAATGGTTTTAAATTAAAACCATTTCTTGTTTACCATTCACAAAACCCCAGAGCTTTGAAAAACATTGACAAGAATAAATTGCCAGTTTACTACAGAAGTAATCCTAAGGCTTGGATGACAATTGTTTTATTCGAAGACTGGTTCTTAAATTGTTTTATTCCAGAAGTACGTGCCTACTGTCTTGAAAAAAACATTCCTTTTAAAATTCTATTACTGCTTGAGAATGATCCAGGACATCCTCTTCACATCGGCAATTTGAATGAAAATATAAATGTGATGTATCTATCGCCCAATACAACAGCTGTGATTCAACCCATGGATCAAGGTTCGATTGCTATACTCGACATATTACCTGAAAACTACATTTTCTCAAGCAATAACACAATGGACAACGATGCTAGAACATTACGCGATTTTTGGAAAAATTATGATATTAACCAATATATCCAGAAGGAAGTATCGGAACAATGTATGCAAGGAATTTGGAAGAAGTTACTACTGCAGGAGACACTCGAAGAGTACAATACATAATGTGTATTGTACTCTTACTTTAATCTTTTTTTTAAATTATTGTACTGTAATCAAAGAGTACATAGTATGTTAGAACAAATTGATGAAGAAATCGTTGAAATTGCAAGAAAACAGCATTTAGAAACGATATTACCGATATAGAAGAATTAGCAGATCACAAAGAAGGTAAACTGACTGATCAAGACTTGATTTTCCAAAACGAAAGAGTTGTAGAAGAAAACATTTACTGTAAAAGGATTAGCTGAAGTATTTTCTAAACTAAATCAAGGACTTCAGCTACTCGAAAATATGGATCAAGACACTGATCACTTCGTCAAAGTCGAAAAGCAAATTTGAGAAGCAGTCAGATGTTACCGTGGAATATATGAAGAAAAAAAGAAAAACACCCGACAGACAACATTAACCAATTTTCTGATTAAAAAAGATACTCCCGATCACGAGAAATAAGCATATCATCAAAATAAGTGACCATCACTCGCCTGTTTAATTAAAGACATTGTTAATAAGTTTTTTGTTTATGTTAACTAATATTTAAAGTAATTTCAAATTAAAGTAAATGCACCATTTTTTATATGTGTTTATGTATTTTTTTTTAAATTTTTCTTTCTTAATTTTGTATTTATGTATTTGTATGTACTAATAAATAATTTATAAACGTTTAGGTAAGTTTATACATTTTTCACAATTTTAAGTTATATAGAAACCTAATTTACGAAAATATTATAACAGAAATCAAACAAATCAAGAATTAACAAAAGTCCTCGACTCACGTCAGAATCGACTTATGACGGAGAGGTTGGAACATAACCCCATCGTAAGTCGAGTACTATCTGTATATTTTTTTTTCTTGTGAAATTTCCTGCCACAAACTAACCAGAATGTTTTTTTGAAAATCCACTCAGTGAATTAAAACTCTTATTTGTTCATTCAAGTGTTTAAATATTTTAAGAAACTGTGTCAATTCTTGGAAGCAAAAGGAATCGGGTGTTAATTAATAGCCAGAATTTTTAGTGCAGAAAAGTTCACCTGAAAAGTGACAATTATTTTGCTATATCTGTAGATACCTCCATCAGACTAGAAAAAAAAACAGTCCTACTAAAAGTACGATGTTAGAATTTGGTTATTTTACATAGAGCTAGTAGATATTTTAACCCATCATGTTTCCAAAACTCTTAAAAGTTTGGTGTAGAAAAGAAAAAGATTTCGTATACTGTGCAGTAACACAAATACAAATTTGGGGAGTGTGAAGACAGGATAAATTAATCTTCAGACACTGTAACAAGAAGAAAATAGGCAAAAAAACTTTTATGCTGTTTTCAAAAATAAAGAGAAGGTACATTTTTTTTCTTTGCAAACATTTGTACATGATAAAAGTTTAAAAACATTTGACAGGCAGTCGAAATTTTTTTTTTCAAAACTTGACAACACGTACTATTCTGGGGATTGAAAAAAAAGTGAGGAAACTGATATCCTGTAATTAATTATTTTAGAATATTGTCTAATGCTACCTATTGACATTGTTTGAGTTAACTGTAAACATTTCTTTTACATACTCGAAAACCATGAACTGAAAATCTCTAATAGATTGTTGGTGTCATAAGAACAGAAATACCGCACAAAACATCAAAAGGGAGGATATGAGTCATGAAAAGATAACACATTGAGTTGTACACTTGCCTAAACATATCATATAGTCTAAAGTTTCAAATGATTGAAACTTGGTAGCATGGAAATTAAACTAATCGTAAAGTATACTACAGAGCTAATATTCATTTGAAATAATAAGAAATAACTTTATTTGTGGTGCTAGCAATAGAACTTTCTAAAAAGGAAACGCTAACAGAGACTTCAAAACCTTGTTTGTCATATTTTTGTTTCTTAAACTTACTGATGCTAAAGTAAAAAATGAATAAAATAAATTTTTGTTACAGAAGTAGGTTAAGTGCACAAGGAATCATGATAAAATTAATAGTCAGAGAAGCATAATCAGTTATTTATTTATTTGTTTTTTGCTCAGTTATTCTGATTAGAATTATATGTATTCATTAAAAAATGCAAGCATTAATTTTACTACAGTAACACGATCAGAATGAATAAAGTTTCACAGGTGTGTGTGTCACATTGGGGAAATCACGTGAAAGAAAAAAAAAGTAAAACTGATATTCCTGTAATTAATTATTTTAGAAAATGTGAACATGATAGAATGGGGAAAAAATGTTTGTGTGTGCGTATGTGTGTTTTAGTGTTTTGTGTATCCAGTAAAGTAAAAAAAAGTCTTTTTCACTATATTTAATTTCTGTTTGTTAGATTCAGAAATACAATATTGTAAATAATATTTCAGTCAAATAAAAGTTAACATAGAAATTAACAAAATATACTACAGAGCTAATATTCATTTGAAATATAAGAAAACGCTAACAAGCCCACCCAAAGGCCATATTTGAATCAAACACACTACGTGATGTCCCTGATAGATGGGGGCCCCCAGCGAAATTCCAAACATCCCATACTCTATCTTATCACTAACCATTACCCACAATGCCATATGCAAACCATTTACTTATCTACATCTCATAACAACACACATCCATGACACTTACGTCGCTTGCTCCATTCACCCTACCATATTTGGTTTAAAGTGTCCCACCAATCACACCATGAATCCTTATCCACTAATATATCTTCCTTTTCCATTCAAATCAATAACGTCACTTATTGACAACTAACAATATGTCACTTATCTACATCTGATATAACTAACAATCTGTCACTTATCTACATCTGATAACAACACACATTCATGACACTGACGTCGCTTCCCCCATTCACCCTACCCCTATTTGGTTTAAACTGCCCCACCAGTCATGACACGATTCCTTATCTCTAACCATCGCTTACAATTCCATACGCGAACTTTTGATTTTTCATTAAAAAAAATAACTCATTTTGTATCTCTAAAGGCAGACACTATTCTTGACCCTAAACTAAAAATTCCAACAGCCAAAAAATTTTGTAATAAAGATTAGTTTCAATTAATTATTGAGAAAACGTCTAAATACTGCCAAAATCTCAACTCTAAACTAAGAATTTTCCATACTCATCTATTGACAAGAAAAAGGTGTGTGTGTGTGTGTGTGTGTGTGTGTGTGTGTGTGTGTGTGTGTGTGTGTGTGTGTGTGTGTGTGTGTGTGTGTGTGTGTGTGTGTGTGTGTGTGTGTGTGTGTGTGTGTGTGTGTGTGTGTGTGTGAGTGAGATTGAGGGGACACCTGCATATAATTACTTATTCAGAAAAGGTGTATATGCTGCCACCATTTCGACTCTAAACTAAGAATTCCCATGGTCATTAACAGGAAAGAAATATCACACACTTATTGGAAAAGTCGTGCCGGCACCTAAAGACGACCATTGACAAAACTTGATGACAATAACGGATGTGTATCATCCCGGGAAATTCCCAGATATCATATCTCTAAATATCATCCACAATTTCATAGGCAAACTAAAAGACCACGTGATGTCACTTACACATATGTTCCCCAGAAATTTTCAAATTCATAACATCACGATTCCTTATCTCTAACCATCATCTACAAGGTCAAATGCGAACCAAACACATCACGTGATGTCGCTGATAGATGGAAGTCCCAAGCTAAATTCCAAACATTCTATACTCTATCTTATCACTAACCATCACCCACAATGCCATACGCAAACCATTTACTTATCTACATCTCATAACAACACATATCCATGACACTTATGTTGCTTGCTCCATTCACCCTACCATATTTGGTTTAAAGTATCCCACCAATCACACCACGAATCCTTATCCACTAATATATCTTCCTTTTCCATTCAAATCAATAATGTCACTTATCGACAACTAACAATCTGTCACTTATCTACATCTGATAACAACACACATTTATGACACTGACGTCGCTTTCCCCATTCACCCTACCCCTATTTGGTTTAAACTGCCCCACCAATCATGACAAGATTCCTTATCTCTAACCAGCATCCACAAGGCTTCTTGCGAACCAAACACACCACGTGATGTCCCTGATAGATGGGGTCCCCAACGAAATTCCAAACATCCCATACTCTATCTTATCACTAACCATCACCCACAATGCCATTTGCAAACCATTTACTTATCTACATCTCATAACAACACACATCCATGACACCGACGTTGCTTCCCCTATTCACCCTACCCCTATTTGGTTTAAAGTGTCCCACCAATCACACCACGAATCCTTATCCACTAATATATCTTCCTTTTCCATTCAAATGAATAACGTCACTTATCTACATCTGATAACAACACACATCCATGACACTGATGTTGCTTCCCCTATACACCCTACCCTTATTTGGTTTGAACTGCCTCACCAATCAAGACACGATGCCTTATCTCTAACCACCACCCACAATTCCATACGCGAGCCAAAACACAATACCTGATGTCACTGACACATCTTCCCCCAGGGAAATTCCAAACATTCCAATCTCATGATGTCACTCACACAATGACGTCATTATCTGAACAACCAGTCACGTCACGATTCCTTATCTTATCTTGATCTTGACTGGTCAGAAGTGACAGGACTACTACTATTGAAGTGATTGCTTTCCTTGAGATATGAGTGGCTCTGCTCAGTGGTGGAGTGGACCTGCCACTGGGCAATACCACCTCTGAGTTTTCTTCTCGGTGTGAGTGATACTGTCACTGAGTGTAACTACCATTGAGTTAAATGATCCTCTGGGTCACTCAGTGTTGGGTAATCTGAGGGATTGCACGAATTTTTAGAGAGGTATTTTGGCATTAAATATACTTCAATAAAGGTTGAAAGCGGTCTGGATATGGCCCATCCTATTATGCATAGTATTTTACACGTCTGAAAGAGTGTGTGTGTGCCTTGTGTTATGGGATGCATACTAAGGCAAGTGATGTCAAATCTATTAGCCTCTGTATACAACTTGCTCAGACGTGAATATATTTCACGCACAAAACGTTGTTTTGCTTTCTTGGGTAGAGGATTAAAACAAAGTATATAACTTCTTGGTATCTTTAATATATATATATATATATAAGTGCCCACGAGTTTTTTAAGTATTCTTGGACTTCGCAACTGTAACTCGAGGATAAGGTGGTTAGCCATATGCCTCCCGGTGTGTGTTCTTTGTCTGTCAATGCATGGGTTTATGTGGCCGGTTTGCCTGTTCTGGGGACGAAAAACTCGAATACCCCTAACACTGTATGAGACCGACTAACTCACCTTTTGTCAAAAGAGACCAGATAAAGGTTCCTCATATTACTGACTGCTGGAATCGAACCCATGTCTTTCCCACCAAAAGGGCTTCGTGTATACCGACTAAGCTACGGAGGCTCCCTTTTGTCTAACACCTTGATTAATCTCTAATCCGATCTAATCTGGTTGATTTTGAATTTTTTATGCCTTTATTGCTTCTTTTAATTCTTCCAATCTAATTGGTTGTATATCGGTACTGATTTCTTCACTATTATTTTCTGTTATTAAATTTGGGTCATACCATAAATTCTTTTAATGTGAAAATCTTTGTGTTGTATCTCTTTTTCATTGTTTAGTTTCCTTAATATTCTGTAGGCTAAGTCTTGCATTCCATGTATGCCTTCATCTATTTTATTAATACGTATGTGCCAAGAATCTTGGTGAATTGTCTATACTATAGCCTCAGCTATTTTTCTAGAGCTTCTATAGCTCAGTCGGTATAGACGAAGCCCTTTGGTCAGAAAGACCTGGGTTCGATTTCCCTCCATGACGTGAGGAACCTTTATCTGATCTCTTTCGACTAAAGGTGAGTGAGCACGTCTCGTACTGAAGTGGAAGATTTTTCACCAGGAAACTCAGATTTTTTGTCTCTCAGAAGGCAAACCGGCCCATGAGTACACACAGATCTACAGTCATAAAATGAATACTTAATCCCTCACTACGAGATCTCAACCAGTCCTTAGGGATGGCGGAGGAGCGGGAAAACCCCATAAGAATAAATAAAACAGCCATTTTTCTTTTCTCTTTGTATGTTTCTTCTGTTTTCTTTGTGTGTTTTTGAAGAAATGAAATCTGTATACCATTTGTGTTTCTTTTATTGGATTTTCTATATTGTGGATGTGAGTGTATACGTCGCGAAAATTAAAGGATATATGGAAAGAAATTTAAATTGGAGAGAGAGTGTGTGTTAAATATTTCAAAAACGAGTGCCTATTAGATGACGAGAACGGAGCGAATGTTAGTAGACTGGACTCTATCGAAGGTAGGATGGAAAATGTCGGAATTAATATCGAACGTTCCTCTCTATTAGACCTTGTGGTTCGATAGAGGAGAACGCAATGGACATGAATAAAGAAATAACGCGCTCGAAATTAATCCTTCACATGATAAAGTGCGAAACTGAAAAATTGCAGAAGCATCAAGAGATTAGTAGGGATAAGAAGAGAAAGAAGCAGGCCGTCCAAAGTAGTAATAAAGCGAATAAACCGAGCGAACAAACGAAAAAAAAAAAAAAAAGTTAAGGAGAAAATTATCGATGGAGACTCAATCATCAGTGGAGTATTTAATGAAAGTGTAACAAACTTGCGTTTCCCTGGTGAAAAATTAACGATATTAGTCACGTCATCCGGATGCAAAAAAGATAAGGCGAAAGAACTAATTGTTTTGGTTGTCACAACAAATGAATTCAGAGGCGAGAAGCGTTCTATGAGAGAGGATGTAAAGGAGTTGTTAGAAAAAGCAAAACTGACGATCGAGAAGGTGAAGATTGTAAGTCTCCTGCAACTCTGTAATAGAGGCGAACTGAGGAACTGTGGAGAGCTTCCAGGACGATTTAAATAAGCAGCCAGTATGGGCAAAAGATAATGGGCGGCAATTTAATGTGGAGAAATGTAAAGTATGCATTTTAGGATAAATATATTACAAGCTGTCTACCACATTGATGGAACCATACTCAGGGCCGATACGAGAGTATCTGATGCCCTAGGCAAAGAAAATTTAGGCGCCCCTATACAATGTCTATATGCAGTAATTAGTGCGTCATTTTTTTCGATTCCCAAATTCGATTAGTGCGCCTACATACATCTTAAAAATAAATGTTACAGATTTTAAAAATTTTCTGTCTATACATTTTTATGCCTAACTATTTTAAAAAATCACTCACCAGAATGAAATAATTTAGTTAGTTACCGATTTAAAACATTTTACAAAGTTATTTTTAATGGCATACTACACTACTTTCATGTACGCTATCCATACCAGGGTTCCCCAAACTGTGTTCCGCAAGAAGTTCCTGGAATTTGTCATTTTAGTTTTCTAAGCATTTTTTATGAACAAATATTTTATAGTGGAAATATTCTGAGGAGAATAATATTCGAGAATATGTCACAAAGCTCGGACCCAGAACGCCTAATAACATTTGTGTATCGTTAATTTTCACACATCGAAACCTTTCAACATTTTGGAAAGAGAATACCCCCTGTTTATGATCGGTCATAAAAATTGCCTGCAAGCGGATTATAACAATCGGAGGTGTATAATATTTTTCGTATACAAGCGAAGTTTTTAAGCAGCAATGCAGAGGCTGACCCTGATGAATAGAGAAGCAGTAAAATTTGCAGAAGAGTAGAAGAGGCAATAGGGCCATACCGTCGGTTGTATGAAAAAATAAAAAAATAAAAAAAATACCCGCCAAACTACGTTAGCTCAATTCTTTGTTAAGAAGTAGAATAATAAAATTTATATTCTGAATGTTTTATTGTCTTTCAGCTTCATGATTTTACTTCAACTAGGCCCTGAGACATACCTTAATTCTTTTATAAAAAAATTAAGGTTCAAAAAAGAAATTTGAGGAACAAATTATACTCTTTCCCATAGATTATTATATTCGATTAATGCGCCTGTTTTAAAGAACGCATTAGGCGCACTAATCGAGGGATTGCTGTATATATATTTTATCATATTCACACATGCACACGTACACATGTGGATATTTATAAACATAATATCATTATGAACATTTATATATGAAATTTATATATAAATGTTTATATATAAAATTTATTAATCAAAACCAATACATTTGTATACATATATGCTAACTCCTAATATCTGTATAGCAAGAAAATTATTACATCTTAAATACAAAAATTATGAAAAATTAATCTTTCGGGCTTTTGCTTTGGCAAAGTTTTGAATTAATTCATCTATATTGATTGCAGATGCAATTTCATGCGCTATAGATATTATTACTAGACCAGTGAGTCGTTCCTGAGCCATCGTAGAGCGAGTGTAAGATTTTGTAAATTTTAATTTCGAGAAACTCCTTTCTGAACTTGCTACCGATACTGGCAATGTCGAAAAAATTCTCAGAGCAATAAACACATAAAAAAAAAAAAATCAGCTAACGCCTTTTTATTCCCGTATACGGGAGTAGGCGAGGCCACACATTTGGAACACTATTTTCTAAATTATTTTTGCATATGTATGACAGGACATCTAATGAGGAAGTATTTTCTGGAATTCGCCTTGCTATTATTTGTAATTCACTACATAAATCTGTTCCGTCAATATCTCTAGAATTATCATGCGTTAAATAATTTTCCAATATCAAACATTTTTTAAGCAGTTCTGGTGAAATAATTTTTGAAATTCATATATATTTAAAAGAAAACCAAACTTTTCGTTAATTGTAGATATGTGCTTGAATTTTTCTTCAATAGATGCAACTGCGCTATCAATAATTGAAAAATAAAAATCTACCTTAAATTCTTGTTTAAAATCTGTTATGAATTCATCCTCTGCATCATACATAAATTGTTTATTTTTTTTTTTTCTCTCTAAGTCTAACTGTTTCTTGTTCAAAATTAGGCGTTACACCTAAGACCTCAGCGACTTTTTCCGCATCTGTTAACATATTTTCAAATTCATCCTCATTTCGGATTTTCATTAAGAAATTCCTTGTATCATTAATACAATTTATGGCACCATTTCAAGGCTTGTATTTTCTGAAGTTGTTTACTTGTAAAGTTTATTTCAAAAGGTATATTATACCACCAGAGCCGGCGCTAGGGTCTTTGCCGCCCGCATGCAATTTCTATCTAAGCGCCCCTGTAACGATCCGGGCGTGTGTGGTTCTTTTACGATAATAAAAATTTAAATTTTTTGAAATTTCTCACATAAATTTTGACAGAACAGCCTCACGTTGGTTCGCTAAATGTAACGAACCGGGAGTGTTGACTAGGCAGTATAATCATTAAAAACACAAATATTCAAAAAATTCTCAAAAGTTAAAGCAAATTTTGATAAAGCCACTTCACTTTAATCGTTGAATATAATGATACAGGGATTATAGCCTTCTCACCGACCCGAATCGCTAACAAAATTAAAATGAATTTTAATTAAAGTTAAAATTTATTTGAACTAATGTTTAAAAAATTCTTGCATTTTACAAGTTATTAAATTCTTAGTAACTTATAAAAATTTCTTAATAATTTTTATAAGTGGAACTATCTTTTAGGAAAATAAAAGAAACTCAAGATAGATGAGAAAATAAGAAAAGAATTCAGAAATAATTAGAATATTTAATATAAGTATTCAAAAAAAAAAAACATCTTTACAAAATAACAGAAAATAAATTAAATTACATATATATACTTGAATTTTTTTAAATTAAAATTTTAGGATTTTTGATTTCATATTCACAATATTAGAAACGATGGTCTTAACGTCTAATTCCGTACATATATCATTTTCAATAGCTATTAACGCCAAACTAACAAGCCGTTTTTTGTGACATACTTGTTCTTATGTAGGTTTTAATCAATTTCAACTTGGAAAAGGAACGTTCACCGCTCGCTACACTGACAGGTACGGTTAATAGTATTCTTAAAGCAATTGAAAAGTTAGGGAAAGATAAATTATTGGACACAATAAAATTAAGAAAATCGAAAGGGTTTTGATTATTTAAATTATCCTTCCGAAAAATATCCCGGAAATCACATAACTCGTCATATATACTAGTTCTATTGCACTTACGTCTTTATTGTCGCCGTCCTTCAAGAGAATCTCTAAATTGTCACAATTTTTTCGTAAATCTTCGTTATTAATTTGTAGTAATCTAAACAAGAAATTGAAATTATCATAATATGTTTTTAGTTGTTAAAAACGTTCTATTAACGAACACATTGCAATGTCTAGAAGTGCATAAAACACATTCGCTCTAAATTTATCTTCTGGCGATTGTGGCATTTCGTCATGATGCTCGTAGTCAAATTGTCGTGTCTTCATTCGTCGTCGAACTTCAGTACCAGTTTTAAATTCTTAGGTTCTCCATTCACCTCTTCACTCAGTTCTTTTGCCGTTTTTAGAACTTCTTTAAAATTTGTGTCTGATCGATACTCTTGTAAGAATAATTTTAAGTTTCGATAGATTCTAAAGCAAGTGTAATGTTCATATTTTTGTTTTGAAGCATTTAATTACAGGGTTTATTCTATTAAGTAAATCATGCCAAGTTATAAGAGAGAAAATAAATTTGTAGTCCTTTATTTTAGCACATAATGTTTGTGCTTCATGCTGTTTCTTTATTGATTGCCCAACGTTTGTAAGAGAATGAAAAGAAATTGTATATTTCTTGAATAATTGCAAAGAAACTAATTGTATCTGCATTCGCTTTGGCTGCATCGTTAATGATTAATTTTAGAGTATGAGCAGCACATGGCATGAGGATTTTGGTTCAAAAGCAAATTTTGGAGCCCATATTTTTTCCCTTTCATATTTGCCCCTCATACCCTTGACCTCGCATGTCTTCACTGGAAATGTTCCATTTTTTTACTTGTTCCATTATTGTTGCACATAAACCACGTCCTGTGGAATCTGATATATCTGCAAAACCTAAAAAGCTTTCCCTGATCTTGACAATTTCATTGTCACAGGAAACAAAGCGAATAATAATGGTCATTTGTTTTGTTTTACTTGCATCAGGTGTGCAGTCTAAAATTATGGAATAATATTTAGATTTTCGAATTGATAATAAAATTGTATCTCTGATTGCGTTACTTAAAGTTTCCAATATTTCATTTTGACTGTCTTTACTCAAATAGTGTACTCTATTGTTTCGTTGTAGGGCCCTTTCAACATGCTTTTCCATAACGGGATCAAACTTCGCAAACAGTTCGACTAATTTTAAAAAATTGCCGTTATTCCTTTCATATAATTTATCAGATGATCCGCGAAAAGCTAAATTTTGGCTACCAAGGAATTTTATAATTTCAATAAAGCGTTCTAAAACACTCGTCCAATGTTTCTTTTCCATTTCATACATGCTTTGAGTGTGGCAATCAATAGTAGTTTTGTTTTTTAAATTTTTATCAAGTTCCTTCCATTTTAAGAAATTTTTCATCTGAGTTAAACTAGTCTCATGTCTATGCAAAGTTACATTTCTCCAATCGTTATAACTTTCTACAAGACTACTTGATTCAGTAGCAGCGAAAAGTTTGCAACAAAAGCAAAAAACAGAATTTAAATTACAGGCGTAGACTTCTGTGGCTAATTGTTTCAAAAGATATATTTCGGCGATTACACCACATTTTTTATAGAGTTATTCAGTTATATAAAATACTGAAATAATAGTTCCTGACAAGTTTCGTAAATCGTAGGATTTACATCTTCAGGGGGTAAATAGTATAACTTAACTATTTACTATAACTATTTAACTATTTAATATTAACTATTATATAAGTATAACTATTTACCAAGAGAAAATAGTATAACTTAAGTTATACTATTTTCTCTTGGTAAATAGTATAACTTAAGTTATACTATTTACCCCCTGAAGATGTAAATCCTACGATTTACGAAACTTGTCGGGAACTATTAATTCAGTATTTTATATAACTGAATAACTGAATAAAAAATGTAGTGTAATCGCCGAAATATATCTTTTGACAGAATTTAAAGTTTCGGAATAAATGAGCCATGTTCTTAGCACGAGCTCCCCGTTTTCCATTTTTCTATTATAATACGTGTCGCCAAATTTACGACCATATGTATCTCTGGGATATATTATATTTTTCTTTTGAACAGGCCCCATTTCAATTAAACCAACTCGTAATTTTGCATCAATAGTTTCCCATTCACCTGGATGTTCTAAATTTACAGAGACTAACAACGTGTTGATTTCATGGTCAACTACAACTAAATTTTCTCTTAACTGTTTTTCACTTAAATCATGCATCTTGTTTTCTTGTTCAATTATTGCAAAGTACTTTCATGCAAACTGGATGATGTGCGCGGTTCGTCAACTGTGATTTCTGATGTATCGAGTTGGTTACAATCTGCATCAGAATATTTTAATAAATTTATTAAGAGCCCCAGTTTGTTTCTTAATATCTGTTTCTTTCCAGCATGCCTCTTATGATTTTTTTATATTCACAAGAAATTATTACACAACACGACACAGAGACGAATAATAGTCCTCACTGCGCTACTGTCAGTAGTCTACTGAGATGAGTAACATATTACACAACACTACACAGAGACGAAATAATAGTCCGCACTGTGCTACTGTCAGTAGCCTGAGATGCGTAAGTAGTAGGGGTGACGGTTTGAACCAGATCAAGATCAAGATAAGATAAGGAATCGTGACGTATTGGTTGACGTCATTGTAAGCGTGGCTTCATGGGTTTGGAATGTTAGGAATTTCCCTGTGGGCATATGTGTCAATGGCTTCAGTTGTTGTGTTTTGGTTCCCGTATGGCATTATGGGTGATGGTAGAGATAAGGATTCGTCTCGTGATTGGTGGACACTTCGAACCAGATGAAGATCAAGATAAGATAAGGAATCGTGACGTGAATGTTTGTTGTTATGAGATGTAGATAAGTGTCGTCATTTGTTATTTGTAAATAAGTGATGTCATCTGTTAGTTGTAAATAAGTGACGTTGTTGTTTTGAATGGAAAAGAGATATATATTAGAGATAAGGAATCGTGTCGTGATTGGTGGACATTTTAAACCAGATCAAGATCAAGATAAGATAAGGAATTGTGACGTGAATGTTTGTTGTTGTCAGATGAATATCAGTGACGTCATTGTTAGTTGTAAATAAGTGACGTTATTGTTTTGAATGGAAAGGAAGATATATTAGAGATAAGGAATCGTGTCGTGATTGGTGGACATTTTAAACAAGATCAAGATAAGATAAGGAATCGTGATGCGAATGTTTGTTGTTGTTATTGATTGTGGAATTTCGCTGGGCCCTTGTCTGTCGGGGACATCACGTGGTGTGTTTGGTGATATTTAGAGATAAGAATCGTGACGTTATGTGTTTGGAAATTCACAGTTTCGAGATTTTCTGAATAATTTAATTATATGGTATGTCACTCAAACATACAGTTTTTTTGTTTTTTTTTCTTCTATAGATGGTAGTACTAATTTCCAATACATTATGGGGTATTTCTTTCCTGTTAAAGGGTGGGAATTCTTAGAGTAAGTCATGATGGCGACAGTCTTTCGAACTTTTCTGAATAATTAATTACATACTGGTGTCACTCAAACACACACACACACTTTTTTTTCCCCATAGTTCATCTGTATTTTTTTCTATATTCATATTCTAATCAAGTTCATATTTTATTCATAGTTCATCCGAATATTTTGATTTATCTATATTAATATCTTAAAGTTCATTAAATAAATAAATAAACAAATCGTGTGGAAATTCACAGTGATTTCAAAAGTGTTCTTACTTAATCATACATAACACATCAAAGACACTGTTTGTTCTTTTAAGTTTACATATTTATTTCACAAATATTATTTACATTGCAATATGCAGAAATAGGAATTGAATTTACATATATCACCAATGCAAATGGTGTTTTTCTTGGCGTAACATTTCTTTGATGAGGCATGTTTGATTGCCTGATTTTGATACTACTTCTCAAATGATTATGGCTATTTCTCTGGTCACTAATATTACCAGTACTGCTATAAAAGCAAGTATCTGGCACTTCTGTGATGTTTCTTGATTTTCACCTGCAAAGAAAAAAAAATCATTGATAGTAATGGAAAAGTTAGCAGATTACTAATCCTAATACAGTAGTTAGGTTTGGAAGTATCAAAGCTTTACAGAAACATACAAATTTGTCACAAGAAACCGTGAAAAGTTGGTTAGCAACACAACCTACTTATGTGAGACATAAACCCATTAGAAGAAAGTTTAAACGCAATCAAATCAAAGTCCCGACACTTTTACACACTTTTCAATGTGATTTGGCAGATATGTCATCCCTTGCAAAAGAGAATGGGGGGTGTGTGTTTCCTTCTTGTATGCAGTGATTGTTTTTCTCGATTTGCGTGGGTTCGAACACTGAACAAGAAATCAGCAGACGATGTTGTTAATGCTTTCGAGTCTATTTTTAAAGAGGAAGTGCCATCTTACATAAACACTGATCAAGGAAAAGAGTTTTGCAACAAGAAATTCGTGCATTGTTTAAGAACCATAATATTCATTTCTACACGACCACGAGCGAAATGAAAGCACCCATTGCAGAAAGATTTATCAGAACATTGAAAACAAAGATCTACAAGTGGATGACGTATACTAAAAGTAAAAGTTATACAAATGTATTGCCGACCCTTGTACATACCTATAACCTCACATCACACCGCACTATCGGTATGGCTCCTTCCAAAGTTAACCTTCACAACGAGGATCGTGTTTGGAAATATTTGTACAGAACCCAAGAGGAGACTACCAAACCAAAATTTCAAGTAGGTGATAGTGTGGTTTTAAGTGATGATACCCACAAATTTAGAAAAGGGTATTGGGGTAACTGGACACGAGAATTGTTCACTATTGCTCAGGTTATTAATAGAAACCCTGTAGTATATAGAGTTCGCAGTCGGGACGGAGAGATAGTGGAGGAAACTTTCTATGAACCTCAACTGCAAAAGGCTAATATACCCAATGAACTTCCGGAAGACGTGTATCTAATCGAACAAGTACTTAAACACCGCAAACAGAAAGGAAAGCTTCAGTATTTTGTTAAGTGGCTCGGTTATCCCTCATCGTATAATTCTTGGGTTCGTAGCGAAGATGTTTTACTTAACCCTTCCCAGTAATGCCAGTATGAAAATTTTCCTACAAACACGCAAACGAAATTTCAAGTGGAATTACCACACGAGATCAGACTTAAAGGTAAATGGGAAGTTGCTCTTGCCGAAATTCATCTTCCGGGAGAATTTAATAACATAGATTCCGGTTACGATGAGTTTCATATGATATGTGCAATTGGAGGAGGAGTCAACAATATCGACAACAACAATATCACAGGAAATAAAGTTTTCGAAAAGTCTAAAGAAGGATTTTACAAAGTGTACAAGATTCCCCATGGCAGTTACAATTCATCCTCTGAACTTATTCAAGCAGTGTTTGATGTGAATTCTGTGATTACTGGAAAAAAGAATCCAAACAACACTATTTCTCTGACAGTCCCAAAAGATTACAACCTTTTGTTTCCCAAGGAGGCCGCAGGTTTGGGCCTTCTACTGGGTTTTAATCAGATTGGTGTTAAACTGAAAGGTACAATCACAGGGAAATATCCAGTTGATATAAAGAGGAGTGTAGCCGCATATTTTGTTTATTCGGATTTAATACAAGAACAGATAGTTGGTGATACATGTGCACCATTGTTACGAGTTGTTCAGTGCAGCACTAAGTGTTCCTTCGTTTTTGCTCAACCTGATTATTATCCGTTACGAAAACAAACATTTCAGTCAATTAGCATTGAAATTCGTTCTGACAGTGGCGAGTTGTTCCACTTTTGTGGTGGCAAGACAATAGTTAAATTACAGTTCCGACAAGTGAAGGATGACTGATTATCTCAGATATTACACATTGCAAGCAGGTGGGGCTCAAATGTTTACGGGCCCCCCAATACAACGTGGGTACGGATTAGGTAGCATTTTCAGAAGTACCTTCTCCTTTCTAAGTCCACTTTTAAAACCTGCAGCTCAATTTGTCGGTCGTCAAGCCTTAAAAGCCGGTCAGCATATGATAGGAGATGTATTGGAAGGGGTACCTGTACGTCGAGCCTTTATAAACAGCGCATCAGAAGCTGGGAAAACCATTGCTGAAAAGGCTCAGAGTCGATTACTTCAGAGAGGTCAAGGAAGCAAGAAGAAAAAAACGAATACTAAAAAACGCAAGCGAGATGACATCTTTTGCTGAGGATATGATGTCAGAGTTAGATCTTTTTTCCCACCCGCGTGTCAACATGTGTGTGGAAAGAAGTTCTTATGTTACTTACCAACCAATATCCAGTACAGACAGTGGAGGTCCTGTGGAATTTTGCATACCAGGTACATCTGAAGATTACTTGGATTTGGGAAACTCATACCTACGTGTTCGTGTGCGCATCACTGACAATGATAATAAACCTATCGAAGATTCTTCAGTTGGTGTTGTGAATAATTTTTTCCATTCCCTGTTCAGTCAAATTGACTTTTTTCTCCAAGATAAACTAGTGAATGTGGCATCAGACACGTATCCTTATAGGGCTTATATTGAAAACCTACTAAATTATGACAGAGATGCTAAAAACAGTCAACTCACAAATGAACTATTTGTTAAAGATGATGTGGCTAATGTTAGTGATATGTTTACCAAAAGTGAATGTGGGATGCGTAGACGACAAGCTCGAATTAACCAATCGAAAAGTGTCGAGATGCTTGGGCGAATATACGCTGACATCATGCATCAAGACCGGTACTTGATCAATAATGTTACTGTTCGTATTCGTATGGTTCGCAGTTCTCTCGAATTTTGTTTACTGACTGCAAATGCTGATTCTAAGGCTAAAGTGCAAATTGAAGAGGCTACACTTTTCGTCCGAAAAGTCAAAATAAATTCAAAGATTCAACTGGCTCACCTGTCTGTATTAGACAAGTCAAACATGATATATCCCATCAATCGAGTGCAAGTGTCTTATTTTTCGATTCCCAAGGGTATGTCAGATGCCACACGAGACAATCTGTATCTAGGTGAAATACCATCTGGATTAATTATTGGACTGGTCGCTAGTGATGGATTTAATGGCACTTTCAACAGAAATCCATTTAATTTTCATCATTTCAATCTGAATTTTCTTGTAGTGACAGCTGACGGTATTCAGTATCCCTCACAACCTTTGACTCCGAACTTCAAAGAAAGGCATTACAGCAGATGTTACATGTCACTGTTCACATCACTAGGTAAATGGAACAGAGACTGTGGTAATGACATTTCTTATGAAGAATACGTAAAGGGAAACGTTCTCTATGGATTTGACTTATCGCCAGATCAAAATGCCGTTGCCCCCCATGTCAGCCTGTTAAGAAGAGGAAGTGTGCGACTTGAAGTTAAATTTGCTCAACCTCTTCCTAAAAACATCACAGTGGTTCTTTATGCAGAATTTGAGTGTACGTTATCCGTAACAAAGGATCGTTCTGTGTTACTGGACTATGAACACTGAACAATTAGTAAGCATACTAGAGTTAGAACCCACCACAAGAAAAGTGGGTTTAGGAGTTTGTGCTCGTGATGAATTGCCACAACATCCGATCAGAAAACAACAGTCGATGTTCGTCGTGAACACAGATCCGACCTCGTTGCCAGGACAACATTGGCAAGCTATCTATATTAAAGACAAAAACGGTGATTTTTTCGATAGCTTCGGTCGTCCACCCGAAAACGATATTGTTAACTTTCTGAATATTAACACTAATAAATGGCATTATAATTCTGTAGCTGTCCAAGCTAAGGAATCTGTCGCGTGTGGTTTGCATTGTGTGTATTTTTTAATATTGAGATGTCGTGGTCTTTCTATGCAAAATATTATTAGCAAATGTTATTCTAAGGATTTGTGGTTAAATGATATTGTAGTAACTAATGCTGTTACAGATCATTTACTGAAAATAAAAAAATAATTTAAAAAAAAAATTGTTTTTTTCACTTACCATTTTTTCCAAACCAGTTTCTTATTCCCACGCAGCTTTCGGGGAGATAGAGAGATGAATTTGGTACTCCTTCTTCGAGCTCTCTTGCGGGGAGGGATTGGAGTGGAAGCATTTTCTTCACTGGGACTGGGTGACGTTGATGGTTGATGGGAATGGTTCTGGGTATTTGGTTTGTTCGGTAAAGGTTCTGGACGTGGTATTCTATGTTTCTGTTGCTCTCCTTCTGTGTGAGCCAATTGGTTTTTCAACCCTAAATACTTTTGCAGAACATTTAAATATGCTTTTACTTTTTCATCTGCATGTTTATTTCTTATTTTTAAAATGGCACTCATTTCGTCATCGAGTGTGTATAGTTCACGCTCCTCTGGTGATTGGAGAAGTGTAAACTTTTTAAACATATTCATTTTCTAATAAGTGAAGTCAATAAAGGAACAATGATACTGCTAATAATGGAAACAGTGCTCCTCCGTGCTGTAAAACCAGTTTTCTTCTGGTAATGAAGGGAAGCGATTTGTTACTTAGTGCTCTTATAATTTTTTTTTCCTTCGTAGGTGTGACTTCTGGTTTTTTTGTAGTGGAATATTTTCACATAAAACATTTTTGCATATTTCACAGAGTGTGGTGATTTCGCTGGAGGTGCAATGTTTTAAAGCATCATTTGCTTGTTTGGGAGAGGAATGAGATAAGTACTTGATGAGATATTCATAGCGTTTGAGTCTATCAGCCATTCAGGGATAAATACTGTATTGGGTTCTTCTCCTGGCAAAATCCGTGACCTCAAGCGTAAAATATCAGGTGTTTCCTGTCTAAAGTCTAAAACTAAATATGAGTGGGGTTCGCGTGTTGCATCTTTATAAATCTGAACTAACACGTTCATTTGTCCTGGAAATACTTGGTAAGCTAAATGAGAAAACTGCAAAGAGTCTCAGGGATTTTTAAAAGCAATAACATAATGCTAATGAGAGAAATTGTACGAAAATGTGTACCTTTACAGAATAAATTTTGTGTCAGTAGAATGACACTAAGGTTACGGTGATGTGATTTTATGAATACATCAGCTATTTCCGTGCTGTCCTTAGCCTGGTGAACCAAATCATCGATTATGAGTAAATTTCTCACATTAGAATCAAATTCAGGTAACTTCAAACCATTCACGAATTCTATATTGGTAAATTTTTACGTAACAGTAAATGATTCGTTCCGGTGGTGGTTTGATTAGTTGATTACAATGTTCTATGAGAGACAACACGAATGTTGTTTTTCCTGACTGAGTAGCTCCCGAAATTATACATGTAAATGGATGTATGAACATATTGAAACTGATAACATAATAAGACTGTGATTGTTTTTATATAATCAGATATCATGTAAAAACAAATAGATACTTGTTTTAATATCAAAAAAATCTCCTTGTCAACATTTTTTTTTATCACAGTCACCATGTAATCATGCCAAGACGAATTTTCTTTTTTAATTCTAAGAAAAAAAAAGAAGCTATTGTGGAATAATAGTAACAATAACATGTAAAAAAATGTACAAGAGAAGGGTGACACTGCAAATCATCGTGTTGGGAAACAACCATGGATTTTTACCTACCAGGTAGAATGTTGTTTAGTTTTCTGTCCCATAGATGGCATCTTTTGCTTATGGGGTATGTGAGTGTAAGGAATTATCCTTTAAAATACCCATAGGGAAAAGTGCATGTGTCTGTTGACACTATGCGCTTCGCAAAAGTGTATCCAAATCTTTTTGTTACGGAGGTCGTTTTGAGTTGACAGCTCCATTTGTCTCTGTGGACAGAAAATGGTACAGGAATTTGGATGTTTTGTGGCTCACCCCTTACTGCTGCAATCATAGATTCCAGATTAATCTCAGTGGCCGCGCGAGAATTTAAAGTAATGCCTTTGCATTTGGTCACAATCTTACCCCCCCGCGTTCTGTAGGAATAAGATTTGGGGCCTGTGGTAACAAACTCAACAATAAAGTCACCTTCGAGTTCGTCACCTAGCTCCCCAAGGTAGTGGATGGTGAGTAATCGCCTGGTTTTTCAATGAAAATGACAGAATCAGTATCTGTGTATAAAAGCCATCTTTGCAAAGGTTCCATGACCTCGTATAACTTTATCCTACCGTAGGCAGCTACAAATGAGGAGATGACAGCATTCCCTTTCCTATTTTCAGGCTCAGTGCCTTCAATAGGAGAGTAGGCAACCATCATCTGCTCTTCTGAAACTAACCTGGCATCTTGGATAACTTTACTGTTATTTAAAAAAAGTTCTACGAGGTCTTCATAAGAGAAAATCACCTGGGTCTGAGTTCTTAACATTCTCATGCCAAGCCTTCCCCATAGAGAATTCAAACAAAGCTTAGCAAGCGAACGTTTACCAGGATTTTTAATAATGTGTTCACTATTTAACATAACACCTTCCCTTAGCAAAAACTTGTCCAGATAAGCCTGTCGGTTTTGACCTTCAGGCCACCCAGATACTTCCTGTTTCAGATTCAGAAAGGTATCAATAAAGTGAGCAAAGAAGTTTTTTTCCCCTTCAAATTTTTGAGAAAAATGCCACACCTCGTAAAATTCAATAACTTTATAACCGCGAGAACGTTCTAAATCTAACTCTGGACTGCACCAATAACCTGTAAATGATCGGTCCGTATGAGAGCATAATGGGGCCATTTTGGAAGCACATTTTCCACACAGGGGGAAGATTAATTTTTCGTTAACTGTGATGGGCAAAACCGGTAAAAAGAGATCACTAGGTGCTTCCACTATTGCATGGCAAATACCAAAGTATACCCCAGGAGAATAGTCGAAATTATCGATAATAACTTCGGGATGCCCCATAGGAAATACCTGGTATTTCATTACCCATGGATAAAGGCTATTGAAGTCCAAATAGCGAATAACTTCCCCTTCAGACTGAATTTTGTGATACATTTTGTAGCAGTAGGTTCTACCACCATGCAGAGCACTGCGAGGTAATATGGGATCTGGAATATTAAGAGCAGCAATAAAGGTTTTCAAGGCTGTGTTTTCAGAAATTTCTGCATTAAACTGACATTCCCAAATTGAGATAACGTCGAATCCTTGGCTACGAAAGTAGTTTTCGCGATCCTTCGTTTGCTCAAAAAGGGTTATCATGTCAGTGTTTCTGTATGGTTGGAATGTATTTGGTCTGTAACAAAATTGACAACCGTGGAAGAAGCAGCCATAGAAATATATAAAATGCTTCCACATTTCCCATCGACAAAATAAGGTCCGATGTGGACTCCCCCCCACAGAACGTGCATGTTGTATGGTTATGTTGTTCTGTTGTTCTTGCCATTTGAGCCAAGCCAAAGCCTTTCGACTTTGTATGTTTTCCCCTATGTAACCCCGAGCAGGAAGTATGGCCAATGTATTAGGTTTCAAAACGTTTTGGAGAAATACTCTCAAACATACTCCTGCAATTGTAATGTCATGGAGAAAGGGATCAATCTGAGTGAGCTGTATGAAGAGAGTGCAAAAAGTGTTGCAACTGTCATGCAAAACACGCACATCATCTTTCGTATAAGCTAAAAGTTCCGCTTTCAGACAGTATTCAGTGTCTAGCCAATTTTCATACCAAGTCTCGAACTCTGTACGAGTTTCTTTATTCATAAATTCCGGCTGGAAATATGATTTGTCAGCGATGACTCTGCGATAATCCAGAGAATCGGATGTATGAAACTTATGAGGAAAGAAACCCTTACGAACTTCTGGGAGATCAAACATGGCTGGTAGTTTCCTAAGAGCGACACTAATGTAGGAAAAACTATCAAGAAATATGATGTTTAAAGGGTCATAATAGATAGCAAGTATCTTCATTCCATCAAACACTACACGGGGTTGGAAATTTTTTGAAAAAAGATATTCCAAAATAAAATACCTGTCAAAACCACGAAAATTGTGTGCAATTACACGGACATTTTCGTATTTTGGTTTGACAGTCTGAAGGATCCTACCATCTTGTCCCCGTTTCATGATATTCTTGACAGAAAACAGCTCATCTAGGAATTGACCCACACAGTTTTCACCCCAGAACTCGCGTTCGTGACTACCGAAATCAGCTATACATAATACTGGTACATGACGATGATTTTTAGCTATAGTTTCTGTGTCAAAAAAACCATAGAAACTTGTTTATTTGAGACCTCCGATTTCTTCACAAAGCATTTCTGTTTTGGGTAAACTGATTTGCAGTGTGTGCAGAAATTTTCAGGTGGACAAACGTGGCTTTTATCTGTAGAGAAAGTAGCCAAACATTGTCCGCAACGATGGATTTTTGAACAAATAATATTTTGTATGTGCAAATTCAGACATTCGTTGCCGTAGAAAAATCTATTGCATAAATTGCACAAAAGAAGCTCCCGCACACTATGACTGGCGTTTGTGCGACAGCGGATGCATATATTTTTGCATCTATGCATTTGCAATTTGATAGAAGTGCTGTTTGTCCGAAAGCAACTGGGGCAATAATATTTATTCCCAAACAGAGCTGGCACACTATGCACAAAATCATTATGAGAGTTGTGGAATAAAAGACAGATCTGTTTACTTGCATTTGGTCCCCGAAATACCACAGAAAAATCAGCATCTGACGAAAAAATTACGATTTGGTATTCCGGAGTCAAATGCTTTTGAAAGAGATCTACTTCTGGAATACCACAAGAAATGAGCGGAACCCCTGCAATTTTGTGAAGAGTTAAAGCCCTCTTTGTTTGCATCTGCTTACAATCTAAATGCACTTGTCTGTATGTTTGGGCATCATCAGTGTGTGCAGAAACACCCAGAACAAGTGCTCGGGCCATGCAAAGATTGTCTTTGTTGTTAATTTCCACAATAGCTTTTTTATTTTCACAAATTCATCCAGGCTAAGCAGCGTTCTTCTTTTAACATTGATTTTACTACCACCACCACTCCCATTGTTACTTATATTGATAAGTATGACGTCGATAATCAGATCATTTGCCAAACGAAACTCACATTTCGATTGGGCGACAGCATAAAAAGCATCAACTATCCTTTGGATAGTTAGTTCAGAAAGCATCATAAACGGTAAGTTAATGTTGCTTTCTACACTGGATGCACTAACACCCAACCGAACATGAGAAAAAGTTCCAGAACTCGATAAACGCTGAATGATCTCATTAAGCATATCTCGAAATATTTCAAAAAAACACTCTGGTGAAAAGAGTTCCAGATCACGAAATCGAATTCGATACTCCAATTGTCGAGTTTGATATTTGATAGATTTACGTGATCGGGCCACCGAAACAGTATAAAAGTCCCTGTAGAGTGAGGGTTCAATAGTAGTAGAAGTAGAGAGTTTAGTTTCACATCCAGTAACTGAATGTGAATTATATAAATTTTGGGGAGGGTCGCGACTTCCTCCAGCCACACCAGCGATTGTTACATTAGAATTAATACCACGTCCTGTGGTTTGTTCATTTTCACAACCATTTTCTCCAGTCAAATCAACCTCTACAATGGTGGGTTGATGATTGAATATATTCCCATTACCATCAACAAAACGAATAACAGATGATCGCAATTAAAAAAAAATACTTTCTAGATTTCAGAAATATCATTCAGAAATAAAAACTCAAAGTGATTTTAGCAATTTCGACACTACATGAGAGTTTCACTAACACAGTTTTACTAAACATCACCCCTCGAAAATTTTCCCCAAAAAATCCTAATAACCAAAAAATAAACTAAATGTTACTCATCATAATGTTTTAGCAATTTCGACAATATGCGATGGTTTCACTAACACAATATTACTAAATAACCACTCTCAATATCTTTTCCCAATCAAAAAAAAAAAAAAAAAAATATATATATATATATATAATGACTTATGAGATTTCACTTAACACAAAACAGATTGAATATCATGAACATGATTTTTATTTTTCCATTGCAAAAACCACCTTATAACTCTATAGACAAAAATCGCTAATATAGTCACTAAAATTCATATGACATTGCTATAAAATGACAAAATTAACTTACCTTTTCTCCAGAAAAACTCATGTTGAAACTATAATAATCTTCTGAATGCATACAAAATTTACCAATACTAGAAACTCAAACAAATGAAACGTGTGACCCTTGAGTCTATTTATAAAAAAAATAGAACCAATGGAAAACAATAATCGCATCATGTGACAATGAATAACTTAGTTCTCAACGATCACACAAGGTCAAATTACGAACCTTTGCTACCCATCAGTAGTGTATCACCTCGAAAACACTTAGTCACAACAGTAAAATTGAGTGCAATATGTGTAGAAAGGAAATGATGCGACCAATTTAGGTCTCAAAGATCACGAGGTCAGTGCAAACTTTGCTACCTAACACTAGTGTAAACATCAGTCACATCAGAAAGATGACTAATACACATCCCTGAGAAAAATTTTACCTTTTGAAGAAACCGCTAAGGAAATAGGCTAAGAAAAGAACGATGACTCGCTGACCGGAAATGAGTCACTCAGTTATCTACAAACAAGGTTAATGAAATTTAACAGTGTGGGAAAATAATTCACACACAATTTATTTATTTATTTTACTCAGTTATTCTGATTATAATATGTAGTTAACTGAATTTTAAAGTAAAACCTATAATGAAAAAGTCAAATGGATTTCAGAGTTGTGTTTGTGTTCTGTGGTGTGAATATATGTTAAAAATCAACAATTTGGAATATTCAGAAAACCTAGATAGTACCAAAATGTTCTCATTCTGGAAAGAAATGTAAGTGAATTTTTAACTTAAACATAACAATTGATACTTGTAATTCAATAATCATTGGTCGTATGTTTTTAGTAAACGTAATTCTAATACTGAACGGGTTTTTTTTTTTTTCATAAGAATAATCATAGGGTATATATTAGAGTATCAGCATGGACACCTTAGCGAGTTTTCATGTGTTGTGTGTGTGTGTGTGTTTAAGGGACACAAGTATAATTAATTATTCAGAAAACCTAATCACAATGGCCATCACGACGTACTCTAAGAATTCCCATCCTTTAACATTAAAGAAATACCCCAAAAATGTATTGGAAAATTAGTACAATCATTTATAGAAGAAAAAAAAGTGTATTTGAGTTACATTAGTATATATAATTAAATTCACCTGATGTTCCCGACAAACGAGGGCCCCAGAGAAATTCCAAAATCAATAACAACAACAAACATTCACATCACGATTCCTTATCTTATCTTGATCTTGTTTAAAATGTCCACCAATCACGACACGATTCCTTATCTCTAATATATCTTCCTTTCCATTCAAAACAATAACGTCACTTATTTACAACTAACAGATGACATCACTTATTTACAAATAACAAATGACGTCACCTATCTACATCTCATAACAACAAACATTCACGTCACGATTCCTTATCTTATCTTGATCTTCATCTGGTTCGAAGTGTCCACCAATCACGAGACGAATCCTTATCTCTACCATCACCCATAATGCCATACGCGAACCAAAACACAACAACTGAAGCCATTGACACATATGCCCACAAGGAAATTCCTAACATTCCAAACCCATGAAGCCATGCCCACAATGACGTCAACCAATCATGTCACGATTCCTTATCTTATCTTGATCTGGTTCAAACCGTCACCCCTACTACTTGCATACCATATGACTGGCTAACTAGCAACAAATGTTTTAAAATTCGTTTCTGCGCATAAAAACCGTTCACTGTTTCACTTTAGATAGACTGCAGTAGACACAACATTCTGCAGATATTCTCACTGCAAAATTGTAAACAGCCAGCTGATCAAAGAGGTGGCAATATACAATTTTTTAAAATTTTTATTCTGTGTATCCGGACTTATTTATTTTAATATTGATCATTCTAAGAATTTTTTGTTTTTAATTATAAAAATTTTGTTTCTTAAAAATGAACTGTGCCCCAGCAGCAGCGCCCGCATGCACCGCATGCTCTGCATGCCAGCTTCCACCGGCCCTGTATACCACATTACAAAGGATGTGATAAATTTGAACTTCCTTAAAGTTTTAAGAAGACTACTTGCCTCTAATTTCATGGTATTTCCACTTAACCGACATAAACTATCATCTTGAGATATTTATTGCAGTGCTGCGCAAACATCGAACAAATTATATCTTAGGGACTTTAATGAGTCAATTCGACTCCCCCATGGTGTATCACAGACTGGTTTGAGTGTAAAATCACTTACGTGTCTTTTGAGGTATTCTCATCGACGAGTCGAACCGGAAAAAAATACATATAGACGATGTACCTCGTTAAAAAATGATCTAAAGAATTACCAGTGCAATTCACTACTAAATTTAATGAATGTGAACTACAGGGTACATACATTTCTCTCGGGTTAATATTTGAAATTCGTCGCTGCATACCTTTTACATCACTTTTCACATTACTGGCGTTATTGTATCCTTGACCTCGTAAATCTTGTGTTGGTAATGAAAATTTGTCTAGAGTTCCTAGTATTTTATTTGATAAAAATTTTCCAGTGGTATTTCTTATTTTTATAAATCCTAAAAAGTGTTCTTTTATAGAAACCGTGCTATTACTAGTGTCTACGAATCGAAGTACTATGCTCATTTGTTCCGTGTGACCAATGTCGGATGTATAGTCAATAATTATGGAAAAATATTTTGCGGTAACAACAGATTCTAAAATTGTCTTTTTTTAACGCATTGGCGAAGATATTTATTATTTCATTTTGAATATCTTTTCCAATATAATGCACATATGTATCTTTTATTCTTCGAAGATTTTCATTCATTATTGGATCAAACTTGACTAGAAATTCGACAAATTTAAAAACATTTCCGTTTCCATGCGAAAACAATGTCTCATTTGTTCCTCGAAATGATAAATTTTGAATAGCTAACGTCTGAACTAAAGCAAAGAGTAGTTCTAATACTTGCACCCAATGTTTCTCCTATTTTCTAATAACTAGCAAGTTCTCTTCATCAATGGTTTTCTTTTCTTTTATTCGAATTTCCAATTCTTTCCACTTATGGTAATACTTTCAACGTGTCTTTGACTTTTTTTCATGCAGAGTTAAAATAGAAGCATTTTTCCAGTCCCTCAATCCAGAATCAGAAAGGTTAATCCGCCATTGATCAAATAATAAACAGCAGAAGCAAAATGCAGAATCTGTCGATTTTGAATACATTAACCACAAACGCTGCATTGTCTCGCTGTTAAATAGTCTTCGAGTATAATGAGTCATTGAAAATCTTCTATTATTGTTATCTTTCAGCAAATCAAAATTATGAATCTGTTCAGGTCCATGTTCAATAATAGTTGACGTAATTGATTGATATTGGAAAATTTTACAGAACACCAAGTTGCTGGATCATTATAATTTAAATCTGTAAAATCAAATCCTTTTATGATAGGATCTGTAGAACAACCAGCTTCAGAATCAACAATACTCATATGATCTGTAGATTTCTCCTTCGATGTTTTAATCCAATTTTTGGTATCTGTAGAATTCTCCTCCAGTTCGTTAATCGAAACTACAGACGAATTATCTAACGAATAATCTTGAAGATTTTCTTCTTGTATGCGATTCTTCTCGGCAAAGATATTTTTAAAATGCACCTTCTTGTTTTTTCAAACTTTCTACCTTTTCCGCTTTACGTTGGCGATATTGAAACCGATTTCTTTTTATCCATTTTCAAAATCCAGTAACTGAAATATTTATAAATAAAAATAAACTTAATTATAAAAAATATGGACTTTGAACTATTCAGTAATTCACAAATAAATTTTTATACACTTACTTAATGAAGTATTTATCAATTACAGGGTGTTCGGGATAAATTTGACAGTTTCGTAAGGAAAAAGAAAATCTTCTTTGTATCTATTAAATTTAATGAATTGACAAAAAAACATTACAGGCAGAGTTAATTACAATACTATCAACAAGATTTACTCAAAATAACCACCATTAGCATCGATCACAGCTTCAATTCTGCTTCGGAACCTCGAACAAGCTGATGCTACAGTCTCCCTGGGAAGGGCCGCAAAAACTGTTTTAATTTTATCCATTAACTGGGCTTTTGTATTACTGGAAGTGCGATTGGTGTCTTTTTCAACTGCGCCCCATACAAAATAATCCATGGGGTTAAGGTCTGGGGAGTTTGGAGGCCAAACATTTGGACTGGTGAAGTCGTAGAAATTTTCAGACAACCATTTTTGACTTTTCCCAGAGGTGTGGCAAGGGGCCGAATCCTGCTGCCATACATACGGCCTACCATTGGCTACCCTTGTTATCCAGGGCTTGACTACAGTTAGCAACTCCACGAACAAAGCCCGAATTCCAATGCCAGGGTTCTTCAACACCTGTTCCTGCAGATTTGCGAGGAATTCTGCTGTACGAACGCAATCAGATCGTCTGCTAGGGATCTTTCTTCTTGCTACATCCTCGTAGTCACCATTGCAAGTCTCTAGTTCATGCCTGATTGTTTTTACTGTATTCAGGGAGCATTGGGCAGCAGTCGTAATATCCTTATTTTGATGGCTGGCACGAATCATCATGATACAAGTTATTCTCTTCCATGATTCAGGTGGGTTCCAGCTATCCATCCTTTCTGACATCTTGTATATGAATGAAGAAGGGTCCAAACTTTTAAATGAAGAGAAGTGTGTGTTAATACATGTAACTTACGGAAAAATATAATTAATTATAAATATGTCAAATTTATCCCGAACACCCTGTATATATACCTTATAAGTTATAACTATATAACTTATCTATCATACATTTATGATCTAATAATTCAACAATAGAGCCTGTGTAGCACAGTGGATGTGGCGATTGCACACCACAGCACTTAACCGCATAAAGGGAGACTTCTTCGTTTCGAATCTAGTCGGCGACTAGAAGAAATTTTTCGAAACCTTTTTTCGATCGATTCCCGAGTTAGTCGATCTCTAGCACGGGCAAGTGGGTTTTTTTCTCGAAAATCGACCGTAGAACCCACATTATTTCAGGCATTAAATACGAGTGTTAGGGATAGGGACCACGAGATAACGGCACTTGTTGAGCCATCTCTCTTCACTGCATGCCTGTTAATTAGTGATAGCCTTGGGCCAGCTATGTCCGATTGGGCACAGTGGAGATTGAATTGCCCACTCAGTCTCCAAAAGTTAGATAGGGCTAAACGGCCTCGCCTAACCCTATATATGAGAATAAAAAGGCATTAGCTGATTTTTTTTTATTCAACAATATCGTTTTCTATTAACATAATTGACAAATTTCTCAAATGCATCTGACTTAAGGAATTGTGTAAATATTTCTAACGCATTTAAGTACAGAAAATGAGCATTCACAGATAGCATTACAAACAGGCAGTGTCCAGGGCTGCATTTATACTTTTGGAGACCCGAGGCGCAATATCATTATGAGGCCTCAATAATAAGCACTTGTTTATGAAAATAAAAGTCAACATTTCCATGATAAGTAATTTTAATAACACAATACGACATTGGTATACATATATTTGCATTTTAAAAAAGTATAAAAATAAATCAGTTCAAATTTAAATAAAAAAAATTAATAACTAAATTTTTTTCTGGCTTTGCTTTTAGCAAATATATCTATAATGTCATCATAATTAATCGTGTGCATTATATCTGATTCAGTGCATAATAACGACAGGTCACGTGTTTTATTTTAGTACAAGTTGCTTCTTAAATAATTGTATAAGGATAAAAGTTTTTTTTTTAAAAAAAAGAAAAGAATTTAAATGCAATCAAACTAAGGTTGCTAATCAAGGTAAAAATAGGAACTTCATCAACTGTAAAATTCAGATATTCTCACTAAAAATAAAAATTTTGAATGTATCGTAATAAAAATTGTAGAAAAAATCATTATATTTATGGAATTACAATATGGATCTAAATATAAATATAAAACGTTTCAGTCTGCAGTAACATGCACAGCATGCCTCTCTGGTTGACAGAATGGTTAACGTATCTGCTTTCCAACCACCAAAAGTTAGGTGAAAAAAGGTAAATTTTGTCGTCTAGTGCTAGACTGCCTTACTTACTGGAGGCCTGGGATTCACATAAAAAGCATATATATATATATATATATATATATATATATATATATATATATATATATATATATATATATATATATATATATATATATGTACAGTGGCTGATTAAGGATAGTTGGGGCCCCTAGGCAAATTATTTTTGCGGGCCCCCCCAAAATAATAATAAAAAAAGTTTTTTTTTTACTTGCAAGTTGCACTACACTCAATTGATGAAAACACGAAAAGTCACACTAAAAAGTTATTTTTGAAACAAACACCTCACTCTTATACGATTCAGTAACAAAGGAAGTTAAGGAGCAACCAGGTAAAACTTCCTATCTCTGTAATGCAATCAGGTTTCGTGACCTCGAAGCTCAACAGCGCCGTGTGCCGACATTTGTAATGTGATTTAATTCAAAGTGTAGATAGCGCGCGCTGTTCAAAATACAAAATACGAAGCCAATCAACTAGCGCTGACATTGGTACTGCGGCATTATTCAAAGTGTAGATAGCGCGCGCTGTTCAAAATACAAAATACGAAGCCAATCAACTAGCGCTGACATTGGTACTGCGGCATTATTTAAAGTGTAGATAGTGCGTGCTGTTCAAAATACCTATTAAAAAAACGTAATAATTATTTTGAAAAAATGTTTGCTTAAAATAATCAAGATTTTTATGATGTTTACGGAAAACATTAATCTATTTTAGGAAAATGTCTTGGCTTGGGGGCCCCTATAAGGCTGTGCCCCTGGGCACATGCCTCATTGCCTTCATGGGTAATCCACCACTGTATATATAGGATTAATTCAGTTCCAACTTTATTGCACAATTATTAAGATTTATTCAACTCCAGATTTGATTTTTTTAAGTTGCAGTAATAAGCATTAAAATTCCAGCTTTAGTTAAAACGTAGAAAAATCAATAGTAACGATAAGTTGCTATGATCGCTACATCCACTTTTTTTATTAGACATTTTACCCTAAAATAACTAGAATCTTGATGCACAAAAAAATGAACTGAAAAATCAATTTAATTTATAAATAATAATAAACTTGAAAATCAAATGCTCTTTTTATGTGATATAGAATCACATAAACTGCTGTTACCCACTAATTAATACAAATAGCAGCAGCAGCACACACATAAAAAACCTCTGTTGTCTCAGAAACGTGTTTCAAATGATTGTAAGTTCAATACTCAGCGATCTATTCTTTCCTAACAGGATTCTAGGAAATCACAGGGTGAAATATTCTTAAGAACGTTATTGATTAAACTGGCCATATATTTAATCTCTGGATTAAACTGCTAAGTCAGTGATTGGTCAACACAAGTCAAACATTTAGTAAGAGAAAATTTCCAGAGAAGGAGATTGGAATTTAGTAATATTGACAAGAACAATAGTACAGGTAGTTCAGAAGCAAAAAAAACCATCTGTGACAAAATAAAACATGGTTTAAAATAGCTTGGTATCTTTAACATTTATTATACCCAAGGTAAAATACTTTCTACATTTATATCTCCTCCTGAGATTTTTATTTACCATAAGGTTAAAACACCTTATGGTAACTTGTTCTGGTAAAATACTTATAAGCTCTGTATTACTAAAATCTTGGTATTTCTAGCCTGGCTCCCACTGAAGAGACCTCAATAGGGGTCAGAACTAGTGGGGGGATGGCTTTGAGAGGCTCTGCTTGGGGATAGGTTTTTGCCTGTCTCTCAGTAGGGCCACCGCTGAGATTATGGCTCTGGCTGGTGGTGGGGTGAGCCTGCCACTGGGTAGAGAGCCAACGCTGAGAAGTTCTTCTCGGTGACGGGGTGAGCCTGTCACTGAGTGGAACAACTCTGAGTTGGACGGTCTTTCGGCCGCTATGGAGTGGTCTAGGGATCGTCTTCATTTTTAGAGAGGTCTTTACTTAAATACACCTCAATAAAGGTCGAAACCGGTCTGGGTAATCGCTCCTTGCCTTTAATAAAAAGCATCATACATATCCTCCAGGAGATGTGCTTTGCATTAAGGGTAAATATTAAGATTAGTGATCAGAGCTTATTCTACTTTTACCATGAGTTGCCTTGGTCTTGCACTACATACAGGGTCAGCTAGACTTGCAACCCTTTGCATGCGCAAACTTGACCTGTTTGTCTGTTTGCTAACTTGGGAAATGGAGTAAAACTAGGTTTAAAATAGTTTGGCATCTTTAATAAAATGAAACTAGTTTATTTAATTAAAAACACAAAAATACAACCAATTTATTAATTATATCTTTATAGAGTTCGAAGCCTGTGCAGCTCAGTAAAAGTGGCGTTTGCACTCTATGGTGCTTGACTGCACAAAGAAAGGATTTGGTGGTTCAAATCTAGTCGCCGACTAGAGGAAATTTTTCTAAGCCACTTTTTTTTTCAACCGGTTCCAAGTTAATCGATCTCTGTCACGGGATAGCGAGTTTTTTCTCCGGAAACTTGGGTTTTTCGTCCCGTAAACTCAAGGAAAGCGACCGTCGAACCCACACTATTTTCAGACATTAAAAAAAAACTGTGTTAGGGTTAGGGACCAGGAGATGGCAGCACTAGCTTTCCGCTTTTTTCACTGCATACCGATGAATCAGTGATAGCCTTGGGCCAGCTATCTCTCTGATTGGTTACCAGTGAAGATTAAACTGCCCACTCAGTCTCCAAAGTTACATAGGGAAAACGGCCCCGCTAATCCCTATACCGGAACAAATAATTTAAATTGTTCATATTTTGTCTAAATATATTACCACTAATAACTTTCTTTTAATGAGACTAAGTTTTTTAATAGAAATCATGCAATAGCCAACTAGTTTCGCTAGCTTCTGATTAGCTTTCTCAAGGCTGTAACTGTGCTAATACAAATGCAAAAAATTCAATGAATTGGAAGTTGAAAAATGATGAGCTAAACCTGATGTAATGATTCCGTTGTGATTGACATCCCAGCTCGTGTTCTTTCTGTCTCATATCAAGACTTCCAGAAGTCTGTCCAATATACGAAATGCCACACGTGTATGGAATTTCATACACTCCTGGATATTTAAAAATGGAACCTTATCTTTAGGTGATCTTAAGATTTGTCTGATCGTGGTCGTTGGTTTTGAAACCACTCTAATGTTATGATCCATTAACATTCTTGCTAATTTCTTGGACACTGTACTCACATATAGTATGACTGCTGCGGAGTTTCACGTGGTTGAAGGTTATTTTTAAACAGGAATTTCTTTAAAATGTTTGTAGGGTAACCATTAAGAGATAGAGTATTTGCGATTTGATCCAGATCTAACTGTATACATCTTCTTCTTTTCAAATAAACTTTTGGGCTCTGTTGCGCAGCATGTGTATTAAACTCTGCTTCTGTTACCTATGATGGTTTGACAAATAATGTAGGTATATTTATGTATCTGTGGGTTTCCTGTTGAGATTGTTGGAAAATGGAAATTTCCAACAATCTCAACATTGGAAATATGAAAGTTGGAAATTGTTATATAGTCTCTTAACTCCAGAAAGGGTAGTTCTTTGTTCTTTTCGAGTTCCATAGTAAATTTGATCTTATTGTGTAGCGAGTTGATTTTATTAAGAAACATCAGGAGGTTTTCCATATTATCTTTCCAGAGGATGAAGATGTCTTTCACGTATCTCCACCAAATCGAAGGTTTAGGAGAAATGTTAGAGAAAATATCATTTTCCAATTTTTCCATAAACAGGTCCCCACATAGTGGTGATAAGGGGCTTCCCATAGCTAGTCCTAATTGTTGGTATACTATGTCATTAACTTTAAAGAAATTGGATTTGAGACAATGATGAAACAACTGGGTGATGTCTTAAGGGAAAAGATCATTTAGAATGTTAACAACCTCATCGACCGGTATATTTGTAAATAAGGACACTACATCTAGACTTGCCATAATGCCCGTTTGTGATAATTTGACTGTCTTAATTTTTTCAAAAAATTGTTGAGAGTTTTTAATATAAGTCTCAGTTTGTCTAATTGTAGTGTCCTAATTTAAAAATGTACCGGTCAATGAGGTTGTTAACATTCTAAAAGATCTCTTCCCTCAAGTCATCACCCAGTTGTTTCATCATTTTCTCAAATCCAATTTCTTCATAGTTAATGACACAGTATACCAACAATTAGAAGGACTAGCCATGGGCAGCCCTTTATCACCACTGTGTGTGGACCTGTTTATGGAAAAATTTGAAAATGATATTTTCTCTAACATTTCTCCCAAACCTTCGATTTGGTGGATATACGTGGATGACATCATATTATCATTTTCCATATTATCATTCTTTGGAAAGATAATATGGAAAACCTCTGGTGTTTCTTAATAAAATCAATTCAGTACACAATAAGATCAAATTTACTATGGAACTCGAAAAGAACAAAGAACTACCCTTTCTGGACAAACTGGTTAAGAGACACTACAACAATTTCCAACTTTCTATCTACGAGAAACCCACAGACACAGGAAGATATCTACATTATTTGTCAAACCATCGTATTTCGTAATATTGATATTACTAAATACGAGTCACAAAAATAGAGTATAATACACATGCAACGCAACAGAGCCCAAACGTTTATTTCAAAAGAAGATGTACAGTTAGAACTGGCTCAAATCGCAAATACTTTGTCTCTTAATGGTTACCCTACAAACATTTTAAAGAAATTCCTGTTTAAAAATAATCTTCAACAACAACGTGAAACTGCCCCAACACGTGTCCACAGCAGTCATACTATATGTGAGTACAGTGTCCAAGAAATTAGCAATTTCTTGGACGCTGACAATTTCTTGCTAATGCTTGGTAATTCTTAACATTGCAAACCACTCTGATGGTTTGGAACCAAACCATCAGAGTGGTTTGGTTTCAAAACCAACTTCCACGATCAGACATATCTGAAGATCACCTAAAGATAAGGGCCCCATTTTTTAAATATCCAGGAGTGTATGAAGTTCCGTGCACGTGTGGCCTTTCTTATATTGGACAGACTTCTAGAAGACTTGAAATAAGACAGAAAGAACACGTGGGGATGTCAATCAGAACAGAATCATTACATGAGGTTTAGCTCATCTTTTTTCAACTTCCAATTCATTTAATTTTTGAATTGGAATTGAATTTGAATTAGCACAGTTACAGCCTTAAGAAAGCTAGTCAGAAGCTAGCGAAACTAGGTGGCTATTGTACGATCTTTATTAAAAAAACTTATTGTCTAATTAAAATAAAGTTATTAGAGGTAAAATATTTAGACCAAATATGAACAATTTAAATTTACAGATGAAACACAAAGTACGCTGCTTAGAAAAAGACAAATGCAGAAAAGCTAAATTATTAAACCACCTTACATTTCTGAAGTGATGTAGAGCTTTTGCTATAATCCCAAAGTTCTTATTAGCTAAAGGACATATCCAGCCTAAAAAGCCAAAATAATCTACTACAAGACTTCACTAGCGCTATTAAGAGAAAGGATCCAGCACATCAGGTATGAATTAAACGTTATTGATGTGAAATGCCGAGATCAGTTTGATGACATTTCTAATAGTTTAGAGTACATAACTTGGAATAACGTATACAACTTGTTAGATCGTAGCTTTGAAAAAACTTTCTAGTCGAGTAAAACTACACAAATTAAAAAATTTGAGGCACTTTACAAGCAAAAATACAAGTCTAACCACAGTCTCCCAGAGAACAAAGTTATTTTTAACTTGTCAGATTACAGGCTTTCAACTCATGAATCCAATATCCTAAAAAAAGGTTTCAATTTTTCTATCACCCCGAAATACATTCCAAAAATGGACTTCATATGTGGAATAGAAAAGTCTTTACTCTCTTCCAGAGGCTACAGCCAATATGATTAGATTCAAGAGTACGATTATTCTTGCTATGGCAAAACCACCAAATCCCAAATATCACTCCATATGATAGAAAAGCCATTCGTAATTTACGAAACAACAAAGACATCATAATTACCAAGGCGGACAAAGGAAATTCTACAGTCATTCTGAACTCGAAGGATTATTTTAATAAGATTAACTACTTACTGTCAGACAGTGCCATATACAAAATTATCAACAAAAATTCTATCATGACTAACCACCTTGAGACAAACTCCTTAATTCGCAATATGATTGGTTGGCCAGATGAATTAAAACGAAATCTCAAATCCTTGCAGGTCATTACACCTCGCGTTTATGGGGCACCTAAAATACATAGAAGACGTTCCGCTCTGCCTGATTGTAGATGGAAGATCCTGACCTACTTACCTACTAGCCAAACATCATTCAAACTTGCTAAAAGGTAAAATTAGACAAACAGAGACTTATACTAAAAACTCTCAACAATTTGTTGAAAAAATTAAGACAGTCAAATTATCACAAACTGACGTTATGGCAAATCTAGATGTAGTGTCCTTATTTACAAATGTACCGGTCGATGAGGTTGTTAACATTCTAAAGGATCTCTTCCCTTAAGACATAACCCAGTTGTTTCATCATTGTCTCAAATCCAATTTCTTCAAAGTTAATGACATAGTATACCAACAATTAGGACTAGCTATGGGAAGCCCCTTATCACCACTATGTGGGGACCTGTTTATGGAAAAATTTGAAAATGATATTTTCTCTAACATTTCTCCCAAACCTTCGATTTGGCGGATATACGTGGATGACATCTTCATCCTCTGGAAAGATAATATTGAAAACCTCCTGATGTTTCTTAATAAAATCAACTCACTACACAATAAGATCAAATTTACTATGGAACTCGAAAAGAACAAAGAACTACCCTTTCTGGAGTTAAGAGACTATATAACAATTTCCAACTTTCATATTTCCAATGTTGAGATTGTTGGAAATTTCCATTTTCCAACAATCTCAACAGGAAACCCACAGATACATAAATATACCTACATTATTTGTCAAACCATCATAGGTAACAGAAGCAGAGTTTAATACACATGCTGCGCAACAGAGCCCAAAAGTTTATTTGAAAAGAAGAAGATGTATACAGTTAGATCTGGATCAAATCGCAAATACTCTATCTCTTAATGGTTACCCTACAAACATTTTAAAGAAATTCCTGTTTAAAAATAACCTTCAACCACGTGAAACTCCGCAGCAGTCATACTATATGTGAGTACAGTGTCCAAGAAATTAGCAAGAATGTTAAAGGATCATAACATTAGAGTGGTTTCAAAACCAACTACCACGTACAGACAAATCTTAAGATCACCTAAAGATAAGGTTCCATTTTTTAAATATCCAGGAGTGTATGAAATTCCATGCACGTGTGGCCTTTTTTATATTGGACAGACTTCTAGAAGTCTTGAAATAAGAGAGAAAGAACACTTGCGAGGATGTCAATCACAACAGAATCATTACATCAGGTTTAGCTCATCATTTTTCAACTTCCAATTCATTGAATTTTTTGCATTTGTATATGCACAGTTACAGCCTTGAGAAAGCTAGTCAGAAGCTAGCAAAACTAGTTGGCTATTGTATGATCTTTATTAAAAACCTTATGGTCTCATTAAAATAAAGTTATTAGTTATAAAATAATTTTTGACAAAAATAATTATCTTCAATGAAGCTCTGGGAGAATTTTAAATGTATTGGTGATTAAAATAATTAGCCAAAAAATTGATAGTGACATTGATCTTCCATAGTGATACAATATGAAGTGAAGAAAGTATGAAAGGATTTCTTATTTTGCGTTGGCATTAAAAACTATGATTATACGATAAAAACAAGCAGCAAAATGAATATAACTCAAGGGTATTTAGTCTGATATAACTTTGAATCCGGTTACCGAGCAAAAGGCAAGCAACTGCGTTTTTTGCTATAGGCAACTGAACATAGCTACTATAAACGCCACGTAATCTTGTTTAGTGTTCATTTCAACGGGAAGGATTATCGATTCCTTCCAATGGACATGACTGTCAAACTGCACTTCTTATCCATGTTCTTTCAGCAGGTGGACAGAATATTAACCAGGTTTCCTGGATGTATATATATGTCCAGCAAAGAAATGGTACGCTTACATTCATGACTTTTATGGAATACAGGAGTTCCTGTTAGTTTTATATAGTCTTATATGTAGTAAAATCTGTCCCCCCGAAGTCTTGACGCCCATAGGGGATTGCCTAGGTCGCCTAATGATAAAAGCTGCCCTTTTTCATTGATGTAATGCATGATTCATAGTCATGAATTTTCTAGTTTTGTAGTCCAATTTGTCCAGGTCTTCTTTTGTCCAATCTATTTTGCCAGCTGTTTATCAGGTCACTGGTATAGTACAAAGGTTCGTTGATCTAATTGTGCTTAATCCATTAAGTTTTCTTTTCAGAATATTTTGACGCTTTTGGTGTATTCCACTGGCGCTTGTTGTTTAACTTTTCAGTGGAAAATATTACTGGCTTCTAATATTCCTAGGTATTTATAGTGTTTGTTAGGTGAAATTGCTTTTATATATTTCTCCTGATCGAAATTAAAATTGCAAGCGTCATTAATTTTTACTCATTTAATAGATAAATTTGCACATTTATACAATCAAATTCTATTCTGATATCCTGACTGAAAATACGAATCGTATTCAATGAAGAGTGATTGCTGTGCCAATTTTCCATACAACTTGAAGTCATCCATAGAGCAGAAGGGAAATTGTAATATCATATTTAGGAATTTCATATCCACATTAAAAAATCAGACAACGCCTTTTATTCCCTCATAGGGAGTAAGCAAGACGTTTAAACCCTATCTAACTTTTGGAGACTGAGTAGGAAGTTCAATCGCCAACGATAGCCATTAGAGATAGTTGTTTGGTGTCTATTACCGTCTATACGGCGGCACTGATAAAGAGAAGGGCAAACAAGTACTGCCATCTCCTGGTACCTAAACCTAACAGGATACGTTACTATCTGAAATAATGTAGGTCCAAAGGTCGATTTTCTTTAATTTATGGGACGAAAAACCCGAATTTCCCAGAGAAAAAACTCACTTGCCCATGCTAGAGATCGACTAGCTCGAGAACCGGTCGAAGATAGCCATAGGAAAAGTTCCTACATTCGGCGACTAGATTTGAGCTTAAGTCTACCTTCAGTCGGCCTAGCGCAGAGGATGTAAGCATCACTTCCACTGAGCTGCACAAGCCAACGTTTAATGCTAATTTCTCCAAATCTTTCGTTATTGACTAACTATCAAAGCTGTTTTTTATGATTTCGTCGCAGTGCACTGAGCATTTCTTTAATAATAATGACATTTTGCATTTATTTTTGTTTCATTTCTCATTCTATTTCCTGAATCCATGAAGCATCTTTACTATGTTAATAGGATTGTCCCAGATTGACTTCCAAAATTCCAGTGTTTCTTCTGTTTCTGGTGAAAGATTATTTGCATTAGTATTTCTATGGAGAGACTGAAAGAAGTGAAGCTGATTCAATCGAAATTGCATATTTTGTATATACTGGTTGATTTTTGCTCCATGTCTTTAAATTTTTTGCGTAACCGCAATAATTCTTTGCTATAACTCTTTGCTAACTTCAGCAATTGTGCAGTTGTTTTGTTTCCAAATTATATGTATTTATGAGTTTTTTGTTTACTGCTATTATTTTTCAGCCATCCTTCTTTAACACTCTTTAGGTTGCTCAGAACAACTAGAAGTTTGTTGACTTTTCATTCCAACCTGATTTTCCATGGTGTAGATTGATTCATGTTTGGCTTTTGCTCTTGCAACCAATCTTCTTTGTAATGATATAAGCTGTACTCTATTGGATCTGATTTATTTTCCTTCATACTGTCGGTTAAGAAGGTTTTTATCACGACATTTGCGTCTAAGAGAAACTGTTTTAGCTTAGATTTATATAAGGCTTTTAATGTTGGTTGTCTCATAACGGTCGTTGATTGAGGTCTTACATTCCAATATTCCCGACTTCATTTTATACTATACTTCTGTGAAAATATTGTAAGGTATGTTTTAAGCTTCATACTCACCGAGTTGAATTTCGAAGTTACATAGCACTACATCTTGATGATTTGCTGTTATTCTAGTTGTTTATAACATAACTCTTGCAGCTCAAGTTCGGTAAATAATATGTTGCAGAAAGTAAAATTCTTTTGATCCATAAGTCTTTGTTCTGTTATTCCAGATTCTGGAAAGTTTTGTTTCCAAATCATGTGAATATGCTTTCTGTAATCAAGTTTTTCAAGTGTTGAAACATGTGCCGCCATCTCGTGCTCCCTAACCCAACAAAATATATTTAATGTCTGAAATAATGTGGGTTCTGTCGATTTTCTTGGGTTTACGGGACCAAAAACCCGAGTTTCATGGAGAAAAAATCCGCTTGCCCATGCCAGAGATCGACTAACCCAGGAACCGGTCGAAAAAAAGGCTTAGAAAAATTTCCTCTAGTCGACGACTAAATTCGAAACCAAGAGGTCTTCATTTGTGCGGTGAAGCGCCGTGATGTGCAAACGCCACATCCACTGAGCTACACAGGCCCTTATTATTAAAATAAAAAAAATAATAAAAAATCAGCAAACGCATATGTTGTTCCCGTATAAGGGGTAGGCAGGGCCGTTTACCCTATCTAACATTTGGAGACTGAGAGGGCAGTTCAATCTCCACTGGTAGCCAATCAGAGAGATAGCTGGCCCAGGGCTATCACTGAGAAATCGGTACGCAGTGAAGAAGGCGGCAAGCTAGTGCCGTCATCTGTAACCCTAACACAATATTTTTAATTTCTGAAAATAGTGTGGGTTCTACGGTCGATTTTCTTGAGTTTACGGGACGAAAAACCCGAGTTTCCTGAAGAAAAAACCCGCTAGCCAGTGCCAGAGATCGACTAACTCCGGATCCGGCCGAAAAAAGGCTTAGAAAAATTTTCTCTTATCGGTGACTAGATTTGAACCACCAAATCTTTTCTTCGTGCGGTCAAGCACTGTAGAGTGCAAACGCCACTTCTACTGAGCTATACAGGCTCCAAACTCTATAAATATATATTTAATAAATTGGTTGTATTTTTGTGTTTTTAATTAAATAAACTAGTTTCATTTTGTCACAGATGGTTTTTTTGCTTCTGAACTAACTGCACTATTGATCTTATCAATATTACTAAATTCCAATCTCCTTCTCTGGAAAATTTCTCTTATCATAATAATTTGCGAAAAAAAAAATTAATGTACATTATTCTGCAAAAAAAAATATGTTTCGGATAAACTGCAGAACGAAGAGAAATAAGTTTATTTGCACATTAACAGGTGGCTGGGTTTACTAGTGATGAAGAAATACATAATCAAACAGAGACGATGGGCGCCGAAAGAGTAATCATAATGAGAGACTTTAATTATCCAAATATTGATTGGGTAGCAGTGAAATCTCATAATAAGATTGAAACTGCATTTATTGAGTAGTTAGAAGATAACTTCCTCAAGCAGTATATGACAGAAGGAAATTAAGGTGAAAGAGTGTGAGATTTGATTATAGTGTCCGACGGTGTTTCAGTTAAATACATAACTATTCTGCCTCCGGTTGGTGACAGTGATCATGTAGTATTCATGATCCCTGTCATGAATAGTACATGATCCATTCAGAAAAGATTAGATTCTGAATCACAAAATAGGAAATTATGACCAACTGAGGAGTTCAGTGGAAATGGTGTTTATATTCCTCAACAATAAACTGCCCAAAGAAAGAGAATCACGATCTCGATTCTAGTCGCCGACTAGAGGAACATTTCCTAAGCCTTTTTTTTTTTACCGGTTCAAGAGTTGGTCAATCTATGACACGGGCAAGCGGGTTTTTTCTCCCTGAAATTCGGGTTTTTTCATCCCGTAAACTTGAGAAAATCGACAATAGAACCCACACTATTTTCAGACATTAAATATATTGTGTTAGAGTTAGGGACCATAAGATGACGGCACTTGTTGATCCGTCTCTTCACTATATGCCACTTATAGTGAAGAGACAGATCAACATAACTCTTGGATAGGTTGGAATTATCGATAATTAGTGATAGCTTTGGGCCAGCTATCTCTGATTGGCTACTAGTGGAGACTGAATTGCCACTTATTCTCGAAAAGTTAGATAGGGCTAATATGGCCTCACCTAGTCATAACGGGAATAAAAAGGCGTTAGCTGATTTTTTTTTGGGGGGGAGGAAGAATATAGTGATTTTGATCGAATGGTACCTGTTGCTAGTGTGTAATATCCCATATAATATCCACAGTATATGGGAAGCATTTAAAAAATACTTAAATGATCCAATATCAGAATGTGAATAAGAATATTCAAGAATAAATAGGGAAGAAAAGAATTCGATAAATAAATAGGGTAGGAGTCAAATGGATGTGTAGGTGTAGTCTTATTAAGCAAGGGATTCGTAAGAAACGGATGATGTGGAAGGAATACCGTGTGCATTAGGATGACGTCGGTGATAAACATTATAAGCAGGCCAGAAGAGTCACAAATGTTGTATGTAAGGCTAAGCCATAATACGAAAAGCAACTGGCCCTACAAGATAAAGATAACCCATAAGATTTCTATCGATATTCTGCAAGTAAAAGAAAGAATGAATACAATACGAAAGAATAACTCTTCTCAATGCAGATAGTGTAAGGGTGAAAGATGCAGAAGACTTTGTTCAACTACAGTGTCCATTTTCCTATAAGCCATCAACCTGGTGTATGAAACATTGAGTTTACTGTTGCCTCTTCACTAAATGAAGAGACTCAGGTACAGTAGCGCACTCAGAATTTAATCTTGGGGGGGGGGGGCCGAGTTGAGTAGATGATTTGGGAATCGTCTACTCAACATATCGCACACGACTATGATTGAGCATCTGCAATGATCGCTAATTCATAAGTAGTATAGAAATAGAAGACGCAACACAACATAAATAAAAAATGAATTTTAATTAGGAATATATTTTTGGAAAATTTTCTAGTTTTTTTTTCCCTTTTCCTTTGGGGGGGGGGATAGGACTCCTTGTCCACCCTACTCTGGGTGCGCCACTGCTCAGTTGTATGAAGAGTAGGTATTAGTGCTGTTGCACAAGTGCTCGCATTCAAAATGGATTGAAAGAGAATCTCTACTTTGCAATGAACAGCATGGGTTTACTTGGGTCATGTTTTAGCAACTTTCTCATATTCTATAATAATGTTACCATTGAACTAAACAAGGGTAATGGATATGCCATGATGCTTTTGGATTGCTAAGGCTTTTGACAGAATACAGCATGGTTGACTGTTGCATAAATTGGAGAACATGGGTTTGGATTATAGAATATTAGCATGGATAAAAGGATGGCTGACCGACAGATATCAAAAAGTGGTATAAGGTGGATGTGAGTCTGCAATATTAAAGGTAACTAGTGGTATACCACATGGATCAGTCCTTGGTAATGATATTGGGAAGGATTTGACAAGAGACATACAACTATTTTCTGATAATGCAAAGATAGGTAGTGTAATAGGAATGCTTCTGATATACAGTACATGAAGAATGATTTAAATAGGCTGGAATTGTGGGCATGGGAAAATAGATGTCTGTTCAATGTCATTAAAAGGAAAGTCATGCATTTTGGCCTGATCAGATATCCAATGTCATATTATATTGGTGGGATTATGCTAGAAGAAACTGATCAGACTATGGATATTGGAGTGTTAGTAGATAGCAAATTGAAGGTCAGGATTTATGTAGCAAAGATTGCAAATAACAACTCAAAAGATAATTGCAACGCTGAAACGAACTTTCCATGTAAAGATAAGGATGTTATTTTTATTTTACAAGGCCTTTATTAGACCTTACTTGGACTATTGTGCGCAGATCTTTTCTCCTGGTTCCCATTGTCATTCTTATACAGTGGAGAGAGTGCAAACGGGAGTGTTAAAAATGATATCACGATTGTGAAAAACTTATTATATTGAACCTGTGGAGCTCTGTGGAAGTGGTTTACCAATTTCAGCTTTAAACTACCTGCAGAAAGAACGTCATAAGTTCGATTCTAGTCACCAACCACAGGGACATTTTCTGATTCTTTAATTTTTTTTCGACCGGTTCCCAAGTTAATCCATCTCTGACAGGCAAGCAGATTTTTATCTCACGGAAACTCAGGTTTTTTCCATTAAACTCAAAAAAAATGGACCGTAGAACCCACACTATTTTCACACATGAGAAATATTGTATTAAGGTTTGGTACCACAAAATGGCGGCAGCTGTAGAGCCGTGTCTTCACTGCGTGCTGCTTTACTAGTAATAGCCTCGGGCCAGTTATCTCTCGTTGGCTACCAGTGGAGATTGAACAGCCCACTCAGTCTCCAAATATTAGAGGACTAAAATGACCTCGCCCACTTCCTATACGGTAATAAAAGGCGTTAGCTATTTTTTTTTTTTTTGAACATTTTCTAAGCCTTTCTTCGACCGATTCCCGAGTTAGTCGATCTCTGGCACGGGAAAGCGGGTTTTTCGTCCCGTAAACTCAAGAAAATCGACCATAGAACCCACATTATTTCAGACATTAAATATATTGTGTTAGGGATAGGGACCACGAGATGGCGGCACATTTGAGCCGTCTCTCTTCACTGTGTACCGCTTAATTAGTGATAGCCTTGGGCTGTCTATCTCTGATTGATACCATTGGAGATTGAACTGCCCACTCAGTCTCCAAAAGTTAGATAGGGTTAAATGGCCTCTCCTACTCCCGTATACGGGAATAAAAAGGCGTTAGCTGATTTTTTTTTTTTTGATTATGAAGACAGATTGAGAATTTGTAAACTGCAGACACTAGCAGATGGGAAAAAAGGTGTGATATGACTGAAACTAACAAACTTCTGAAAGGTTCATACAGTATTCAACTGATGGAATTTTTCATTTTATGAAGGGTGGGGAAAGGACAAGAGGGCATTCTTAGAAGCTGAGAATGAATCTAAGAATATGGGGTGAGGGCTAAATTTTTCTCTCATAGGATGCTGCGTAATTGGAATGAATTGCCATTAGATGTTGTGTGTGCAAACAGTGTGAATAAATTCAAGAAAAATTATGATAGTTGATGAGTGTAGTATGTGACCTCGATGAGTCCTTGACTCCCTGGAAGACTCTCTTAATAATAATAATAAATTTTTTAAACACTGTATTAGGTATGCAAGACATAATGTCGTGCATACATTATGCAAGACATATAATACATTATAATAATACTTGCATACATATAATTATAAAATTTCTATGATATAATATTATAGAAATTTTATAATTTCTATAATATTATAAAATTATAGAAATTATAAAATTTAAAAATTATAAAAATTACATATAAAAATAATAATTTTTTTAAAAAATTCAATGATTTTTTAAATTATAATTATAATTATATATTATGCATTTACAAAACATGTTGTTCTAGTTTTTTTTTTAACAAAAAATTTCATCAAAATCAATCAAATCAGCTAACGCCATTTTTATTCCCGTATACGGGGAGTAGGCGAGGCCGTTTAGCCCTATCTAACTTTTGGAGACTGAGTGGGGAGTTCACTCTCCACTGGTACTCAATCAGAGATAGATGGCCCAAGGCTATCACTAATTAAGCGGTACACAGTGAAGAGAGACGGCTCAAATGTGCTGCCATCTCGTGGCCCTAACCCTAACACAATATATTTAATGTCTGAAATAATGTGGGTTCTACGGTCGATTTTCTTGAGTTTACGGACGAAAAACCCGAGTTTCCTGGAGGAAAAACCCGCTTGCCCGTGCCAGAGCTCGGGAACCGGTCGAAAAAAGGCTTAGAAACATTTCCTCTAGTCGCCGACTAGACTCGAAACCAAGTCTTCCTTCGTGCGGCCAAGCGCCGTGGTGCGCATACGCCACATCCACTGAGCTACACAGGCTCTCAAAAATTTCATATAAATTGTAATTTTTTTGTATAACGTATTAATAACAGTTACTGTAGATCGTAATTTATAGTTTGCAATTTTATAATATTACATTTTTAACAGCATTTCAGCGTTCCAATGAGCAATATAAGGTACAGGCAAAGAGAGTAACCTGTATGGTAAGGAAAGCCAAAGCTAATTATGAGAGGAAGCTAGCTGATGAATCCAAAAGAAATCCTAAAGAGTTCTTTTGCTAAGTGGCTAGTAAAAGGAAGAATATCCATGGAAAGATTACTTTAAAAAGTGTTGATGGTAAGGAAATTACTGAAGCTAATCAAATAGTTGAGTTGCTTAATGATCATTTCGCAAAAGTGTACCATCTTCGTAGTGATAGTGCAGTGTCAGATGTGCCATTGACTGATGAGAGTATAGAGATAGATGAAATTGAGATGCTTAATATATTAAAGAACCTTAATGCTAACACTGCCATTGGGTTAGATGGCATATCGGCCCATGTGTTACGAGAATGTGCAAGAGAATTAGCAACTCCTCTAACCAGAATGTTTAATTTAAGCCTCAGTTCTCGTAAAGTGCCAATAGAGTGGAAACAGGGGAAAATAGTTCCATTGCACAAGGGAGGCTCTAAGACTGAGGTTGCAAATTATAGACCAATCAATATATCTGGAGTGGTGGTTAAGATTTTGGAGAAATTAGTTAAAATTAGAATTCAGGACTGGGTGGACAGCAATATGATACTTTATAAGGGGCAACATGGTTTTATGAAGGGTAGGTCTTGCCTAAGTAATTTGCTTACGTTCTATAATAAAGTAACAGTGGAGTTGGATAAAGGAAATCCTTACTCAGTGATACTGCTTGACTTTGCAAAGGCTTTTGACAAAATTCCACATGGAACTTTGTTACATAAATTAGAGCAAATGGGTTGGATCCGAAGATGGTGATTTGGATTAAAGGATGGCTGGCGGACAGATATCAAAGAGTGGTTTACAGAGGAGCTGAGTCCACGAAAAGGCAGGTGACTAGTGGTGTACCTCAGGGCTCAGTTCTTGGTGTTCTAATTTGTATTGAAATTGGAATTTGTATTGAAAATGATATTGGAAATACCTTGAATGGAAATATCCACTTGTTTGTTGATGATGCAAAATTGGGAAGAGCGATAATCAATTCAAATGATGTGGATATTTTACAGGATAACTTAAATAGGCTGACGCTATGGACTGAGGTAAATGGCTGTCAGTTTAATGTGGCTAAGTGTAAGGTGATGCACTTCGGGAGGAAGACATCGCATGCTGTTTACTATATTAACTGAACTGAACTGCAGGAAGTTGATGAGACAAGAGACTTGGGAGTTATTGTAGACAGAGAACTTAAGTTTAAAGGGCATATTGCAAAGATTGCCAAAACATCACATCAAATTCATGGTTGTTGAGGAACACACTAACAAGTAGGGATAGGGAAGTTATTGTTCCACTCTATAAGGCATTAATAAGGCCGCATTTGGACTATTGTGCACAGATCTGGTCGCCAGGATTTCTTGGTGATGCGGAAGTGGTAGAGAGGATTCAAAGGCGGGTTACAAAGTTTGTGCAGGTCTGTGGGATGTTCCCTATGAGGATAGATTGATGATATGTGGGCTCCAAAAACTAGCTGATAGACGTAGGAGAGGGGTTATGATAGAGGTATTTAAATTGTTAAAGGGATTTTACAGGATTGATACTGATGATATTCTTAAGACCAGTGCAGGATGCGAGAGAACGAGGGGCCATCCCTGGAGATTGTGTAAGAGTGTGGTTAACAAGGGTGTTAGGACTATTTTTTTACTTGGAGGCTTGTGAATGGGTGGAATGCTTTACCAGAACTGGTTGTGAATGCTTCAACTGTGAATGAATTTAAGGAGAGGTATGACAGGTATTGTGTAAATAATGGTTAGTGTGTCAATGTCGGGTCTCCCGCGATGAGTCTTTTGACTCCATGGAGACACCGTTAATATAATAATAATAATAATAATAATAATAATAATAATAATAATAATAATAATAATAATAATTTATAGTATAACAATATGTATATATTTTACAATTTTTGCTTTTAATATATTTTAGAGCTGTATCTAGAGCACTTCAATATAATAAATTTTTTTTTCTTCTTTCTGTTGATCTAGTTTGAGGTGTAATGTCTGAGCTTGCATCCTCAAAGCTTTTTAATAAGCTTATTTGAAGATGACACCGGTTAGATATTTTTTTATTGATTTGATTGCTGTGATGGAAGTAGTCTGATGTTTGAGAGCTCAAATGGATGATCTGAAAGTTCTGATCAAAGTGAAATGCCGATATATTCTGGTGTTATTACATCTGTCTTGATGGTTCACATTCATTTTTGTTGTGGTCTTCTTTTTGTACTAATTAGGAGACTTTTTTTTCACTGTAACAGTCTTTCTATGTCTTTTGAGCTTTTGATTTGTATTAGCTTTGAAGTTTATGACTTCCTCAAGAATATCTTGGCATCTCTGATCCACAAAAATTGGTAATTTTTTTCTGTTTTTGCTTTTTTTGCTTGGTACAACAGACTCTGGTTGAATAGTGTTAAATATTCGAATAGAAATATTGGTGTATTGTCTTGCAATGCGTTCAAGTCCTTGGCAACTGGTTTTTTCTGTCTGCTGGATTTTATGAGATTGTCTCTTGTGGACTTGCTTGTAAGACGAACTATCACTGGTGCGGGTATGGCAAGCCTTGTTTTTTGCTCTTCCTGGGAATCCGATTTACGGTCGGAATATCGTTATGCTGTAGGGGGATGTCGATTGCATGGCCTAATTTTAAAACTACGTCTCTGAGGTTTTCTGTAGGTGCAGTTTCAGGAAGACCGTTTATAACAAGATCTTTATATTGTTGCTGATTTAAACGCTGATATTGTACTTTTGGGATATTAAGTTCTTGACGGAGTTAGGATGTCCCTTTCATCATATTGTGTTGTTTGTCAGTTAGTGCGTTAATGCTGATTTTAATGTCTTTTACCGTTTGCAACACTTCTATCACTGCTAAATTATTATGTTTGACCAAATCCTCAAATTCCCTAAATTTTGTTGTTATTTGTTCGTTCTGTTTATCAAAGATTTCTTGCACAAGATCTACTAAGCTGGCTGTTGTAGTCTCTAGGCCGTTATCTGTTGATATTTTTAAGGAGTTTAAATTATAGGACTCACCTGTATTTTTTTTTGTCTGTTCATTTCTTCGTCTGATTTTGTCTCCGGTATAATCTTAGGTGCTTTTCTTTGTTCTCCCTGCAGAGTAGGCACTTTCATTCCTCGTGTGTTGCATTGGATTTACGTTACCAGGTTGTTTCTGAAAGGCCAGAACATGTAAAGAGTAGAATCCTACTGCATTTCCTACAGGTTATATGATTTCCATCGGACGATAAATCCTTCAGGCATTTGAGGCAATTCATGCCTTTCTTCCCTTAAGCAAATGTAGTGTGATTGTAAAGATGGCGACGTCCTTTGTTCTTCGCTTGTTGTTGATCACGGTCCTCTCTGTTCACTTTTCAGCACTTCAAAATTTGGTTTCTTTTTAGCCGATTTCGGTGAATTTTATATCACTGTCTTTTGCGTGACAAGTAGATTTACTTGGGAGCACTTTCAAATTAAAACAGGAGTTAGAACCACTTTAAAACTATAAAAAATGGGAGCAGCTTTGGTCCGTTTGTATGCCTACACAGCGCTACTACTACTACTACTAATAATAATAACACTAATAATAATAATAATTATTATTATTATTATTATTATTAGCAAGTTAAAGTCCATACAGTAGCAAACAAATTAATCTGAATGCTCGCCTTTTAAAGAAAAAAGAATAATTTTGCAAGAAAATTACAAAAATTAAACATTAACTTAAATATTTACTGATTCCAATCTTTGAGTTTCTTATTCGGTTTTAAAACAATGTGGGATTTAATATTTCCTTAATTTAAATAAACATTAACTATTAATTTATGTGTTTTTCTGTTAAGTTCATTAATTCGCTTAAGCATGGACTTTACCAACGTGGAACTCTTTTTTCTTATTTCTGCATCTTGAAACCATACTTTTATAATCGATTGTATTAAATTATCCTTTTTATCACAATTTAATTTTCCAAGTTCATTTTTTCACTACGACCCACAAATTTTCTCATGGGTAATATCAGGTGAGTGATCTGGCCACTAAAGCAATTAGATGTTGTGATTTTTGTGGAACTCTCACTTTTGTTTTGAAGTGTGATATAGAGCGAGATTCTCTTGGTCAATGATTTTTTTTTTTTTTGTCTTTCGATCTGTGGGATCACTCTTTTCTCCAATATTTTTATGTATTGGTGACTTTTCATCATCCTTCAACAGGCACAAGTGATCCTGGATCGTCATGTGCAAAACAATCCCAGAACATCTTTTTAGTTGGGTGTTTAGGAGTATGTTGAAGGTATGCAGGAGAAGTCTTCTCAGCCACTAATTTACGAACAGGTTACTCTCTCTGGACATAGAAAAGGCTCATATCTGAGAATATGACCTTCTTCCACTTCTCAACATCCAATCTTTGTACACTTTTGCCCACTGGAACTTGTTTTTCTGCACAGCTTTCGTCAGCAGTCGTTTCTCTTTTTGGTCTTTAGACAGTCCTCCCTGCTTGCAACAATCTTTGACAGACTCATGTCAGAAACATTAATCTCATTAGCGGCCAAGTCTCTATTTAAATCTGCAATAAACAATCTTGGATTCATTTCCTTCTCCTAAGTGGTAAAAGTTCTTGAGTAAGTGTAGTTATTATTCTTATTATTATTTGTCACCTCCAGGGAGTCCAAAGACTCATCGAGGGAAGGCATCCACTCTACAATTCTGTCTCCACCAATCACAATCCACCTACTGACCACAACTACACCAACGCCATCTATCGCCGATCACCACCACTGGTATTTCCACAGACAACCACGAGTATCCATGCCCACGGCGGGAATTGAACCCTCAGCCTTTTGGCTGGGAAGCGGATACGATAACCACTCGGCCAGCCAGGCTGGCCGAGTGGTTATCGTTATTATTAGCGTAGTTTTTTTTCATTCACATTTTCCTTTTCTCTGAGGATAAAAGGTACCAGTCTCCCTAATAGTCTCCCTAATAGGTACCAGTCCTCCTTAATATCGCATTAACAGTACAGAAACCAACACCACACTGATTGGCAATTTGTCTTTGAGTCATCGATGTATTCTGAGAAAGAATACATATTTTTGACGATTTCTTGGGAATGTATCCATTTTATAGCTACACAAAATGAATAAAATGTCATCTTATTTACACTATTAAAGACAAGAACGCTATTAATAAGTATTGTAGAGGTAGTTAAAACACGAAGCACTCAACCAAAATAGTGAACTAAAACCAAAAAAGAAAATAGTAAACCAAAACTATGTGACCTGAAACAAAAACCAAATCAAAACAATAAACGTGACGAAAATTATGTTTCTTCCGATTAATTTGTTCGCTACTATATATATTAGTGAGTAGTTCAAAGTCGGAGAGGAGTGTGATGCGTGAAATATGCGGTAAACTATGAATGATAACGCCTGAACTTTGGAAGGCGTTTAGCAACTGTTGTCTTGTGCTGTGTTTAAACTATGAGATTTTGTTAGTTAAAATCGGTGGTGTTGCTGAAAGTCGAAGCCTACTTACATATATAAAATTTAAACAGTAAGTAAAAGTTTTAGTACTTTGTTTAACGAATTCCCAGCAATCATTGTTAATGACCAGAATAAATATTGTATGAAGCACCTCTTGTGATGAATAATTTCTCTTTAAACAGAAATGTTTATGTTTTCTGTTTAAACAGAAAAAAAATAAAACTATAACTGTACCACACCTAGCCACGTAGAATGAACAGAGACAGGTTTATTTTTGTAATATTAGATGATCATTTTAACAATTATTTAAATATATTTAACTAGCTCTCTTTTCTGACCCCTGGGTGAGCTTGGCTGATTCACTGCTCTTAGTATCAATAATCTTCATCTTGAAAACTACCAGATCTCTTTAATTAGATGAATATTGCTCTTTTATCAGAGCATTAAAAAAAAAGGGAGGAGATCATCTTGGAGCCATCTAATAGTGGTCTTGAAAGTGTGACAAGCTGAATCTTGCTGAAAAAGGAAATCACCATCACATAAATCTTCAACCAGTGACATCAATACACAAATACACAATACACAAACCTTTACGTAAGTCTAATTTTTAAATTACATACAATAAAATGTTCAATGGCTACTCACACCGCTGTCTTACATGCATTTTTTTACCATTAATCAGATATTTTCCATTTTTAATATTTTTCATTTATTTTTCGATTTATGAAATAAGGGTTTTCAGCCTAACGTAACAATCCCGGCTTCCTGTAAAATTGTGAAGAAATTCTTTCTGATTTTCATTCAGTTAAGAAGCATAAGTAAGGCCTGTGTAGCCTAGTGGAAGTGACGCTTGCATCTTTTGCACCAGGCCGCCTGAAGATATACTTCAGTTCAAGTCTAGTTCACCGACTTGAGGAACTTTTTCTACGCCTATCTTCGACTGGTTCCCGAGATGGTCGATCCCTGACACGGAAAAGCGGGTTTTTCGTCCCGTAAACTCAAGAAAATGACCATGGAAACCACATTATTTCAGACAGTAACATATCCTGTAAGAATTAGGTACCAAGAAATGGTAGCAGTTGTTTTCCTGTCTCTTCATCAGTGGCCGCTTATAATTAGTGATAGTCTTTGAATAGCTATCTCTGATTGCGTGGAGAGTGAACTACCATTCAGTCTCCAAAAGCTAGATAGGGTTAAAAGGCCTCGCCTAATCGCTTAAGGGAATAAAAGGTTAGTTGATTTTTTTAGGTTAATAGATGACTAAAAACGCAATTTCTCGTAAAACACGTATTATGAAATGATATTGTTACTTACCTAATGTACAGGGCCGTCGCCAGATTAGACCGCGCACTGAGGCAAACAATTAAATATCCCCTGATGGATTATAAGACAAAAATATAAGAAAGTCTCCAATTGCTATTTTGTTTTTATTACAAGAGAAACATTAATGCAAAACGATTACATAATAATAATTAAATATTTGCTCTACTGGGATATCACACATTAAAACTATTTTTAAGCTCTTCTAAATTTAAATTATAAGCTGTGTCCGCCTCTATTGATATAGTTGCTAAACCAACCAACCAATCTTTCTTGGGTTACTGCTGTTCGCAAATAATTTTTAATCAGTTTAAACTTGAAAAAACTTCTTTCTGCACTTGCTAAGCTAACAGGATAACAGGAATTGTTAGCGTAGCGACGGCGCCTACCGCAATATGGCTGAACGAGCTCCCTTATTAAGCCGCGCCGTGAGGCAGGCTGCCTCTATGCTACACCCTGTCGACGGTACTGTCAATGTATATAACATGATCGGTATTCAAGGCTAAAATGAAACCTTATATTCTGGATTTAGAACATCAGAGTTGTTGAAAATGTAGTATGGAATACGGTCAGGGGACGCAGGCCAGAGGCGTTTGCAACTAGATGCTTACATTCTATTGGCTTTTATGATGTGGTTGCTTTCGTATGCTTGCCTGTGTAGAATAGGGGTTTTCAAACTAATCAGACACAACTGCCGAATAGCTCATTCCTCTGGAAATTTCAGAATTTTTATGTTATGAGATTCTTACCTTTCAAATATTGCAGAACAACCAAAAAAATAAAAAAAAGTATTATTTTGGTAGTTTTTGAAATATCTGACTTCAAAAATTGGTCTCTTTTCATGTCAACGGCGCTATTATACATTAATATCAGATTTTTTTCCCCTCTGGTATGTATGAAGCGAGTTTGCCTCTTCATTTCTTGAGTACAGTATAACGCTCTAAATGCCTTTTTTTTTTTTTTTTCGTTTTAGATACTCTTGATGATTTTTGTGACATCATTTTTAAATGCAGTTTTATGCGAATGTTTTATTTCTTATCTAATTTATAGAAGATGGGTTTTATGCCACTTAACTCGGTGTTAATTAAGATGAAGTATAATATTTCCTCTGAGAATTTTCTTCTTTAGTACACGAGGATTACCGGCCAGAAGTTTCTTACTGAATTCCTCACAAAATAAGCAAGATGGTCTTAATGCACAAAACAGAAAACATCATTCCATGCGTTACCTCAGGACTGGGAAACCGTGAGATGTGAGTGATGTTTCAGGTACATCTAGGGTAACCAGGTTAAAAATTTGTTTTGGGGTATCATACATAGATTTTGGGGTATTCATGGCAAACATTTGGGGTATTCATGGCAAACATTTGGGGTATTCATTATTGGCGTTGGGGATAATCGCACTATCAAACATAAAGAATGAACAATTATAATAAGATTATTTTATTTCTATATTTGTAGATTTTCACAATATACAAATGCATGAAACACAGAGTTGGTCAAATTTTGGTACAATTAGTGAAATTCATAGCAAGTCTTTAAATAAAATTTAAATATTATATTTTGGCAGTTATGAACACTAATGTAAACTTTTAGAAATATTCTCATGATATGCTTTGCATAATCATTTACAATATAAATTCAGTAAACCTGATTTATTTTATCAAAAGAGAAGTATTTACCTAATAATATTTTTATTTGAGCGAATTTCTTTTAGCAATTTTTCATTTTTTAATACAACTGCATAATACTCTTTGCATGACATATTGTAATTGGTTTTTTTTCACAAGTAATTCTCCCTCAGCAGTTTTTAGGTCTAATCTGTTCCTATCCTTTTTCCTAGAGTTGAACATTAAGCTAAATACTCGCTCACTCATTGCATTTGAGCAATGAGTGAGCGAGTATTTTTATCCAAATATCACAGATATTTGGATAAAATATCACAGATATTTTATCCAAATATCTGTCATATTTTCGAGTTCTTTTGTGTCAATATTTTTATGGAACAATTTTAATAGGAAGTACTCTTCATATAGCAAATCAATATTAATATTGGAAATTTTAAATAAATCTATAACTTTTAAGTAAAGCTCAAAATGTGCCACTTCATGTAATTTGAATATATTAAGATACTCATACTTATTATTTTTTCAATATACTGAATTAAAATTTTCATAACATCGTTTGTCCTTTTCTTAAACAAATTTATCACTAAAAAAAAAAGTCTCTTATTATTTTTAAATAAAATTTACTCAGCTGGTATCCCCCCAATAGAATGCAAAAAGCAATTGTGATTCCTATCTTTAAGAAAGGTAATAGAGATGACCCTAAAAACTATAGAGGTATCAGTATACTAAATTCCTGTTACAAAATATATAGCAGAATCTTAAATAACAAACTAATGAAATATTCCGAAAACTTTATTTTAGAAGTACATAATGGATTTAGAAAAGGACGATCATGTATAGACCCATCCTTTTGCCTAAAATTAATAGTAGAGAAAAGAAGAGAATATAATTTGGAAACACATATTGCATTTATTGACTTTGAAAAAGCATTTGACAAAGTTAAAAGAAACATATTATTTAACATATTAAAAGAAAGACAAATACCAAATAATATCCTAAAAGCTATCACAAGTATATATGAAAATAATCAAATACAAATAAGATTAAATCAAGAGCTATCATATACAAGAGAGATAAATCAAGGGGTCCGACAGGGATGTCCCCTCTCAGCAACTCTTTTTAATATCTCCTTAAATGAAATAATAATAAAATGAAGTAAAAATTTACACTAAGGAATTAAACTTTCTCCTACAGTTAACTTAAACACTCTCCTCTTTGCCGACGACGAAATAATAACTTACAGAAAGCTATTTTAGATCTAAATGAGATATCCAAAGATTATGGTATGATAATATCAACAGAAAAATAAAAAACTATGGCCTTTAAAGGACAAGATCCAGCAAGAACTAAAATAGTAATAGATAACAAGATCTTAGAACAGGTGAATTCATTTAACTACCTAGGATGTATGATCACATATGAAAATGAAAAAGATATAAATGTAAAAATTGCAAAATATTTAAAAATAACAGCTGTAATTAACTCTATATTTAAACCAAACCTAGTTCAAAAACAAACCAGACTAAAAGTATACAATACATTAGTCCTACCAGTCTTAATGTATGGAAGCGAAATCTGGACAATAAAGAAAAAAGACAAACAAAGATTAAAAACAGCAGAAATGAAGTTTATGAGAAAAACTGCAAAATATACCATATTTGATTACAAAAGAAATGAAGAAATTATGAAAGAATTAAACTAAGAATCAGTAATAGAAAAAATTAAAAAATATAAACATAAATGGATGGAACACGTTCAAAGAATGAAAACAGAAAGATTACCAAAACAAGCCTTAAAGGACAAGCCGTTAGGAAAAAGAAAACCAGGACGTCCTCTTAAACGATTCAACGATGACTTCTAAGACCGGAACAGGCCATGCTAGGCCTGTCGCAAACCATCATCATCATACGTATCCTTGATACGTATGATGATGATGGTTTGCGACAAGATTTCAATTTTTGTATAGCAACTAATCCATAAAAATGATCATTTAATTTAGAAAGTAGAGAGATTCTTAGATTGGCCATTAGGTTAAATAGTTCTATTATAATTGGACCATCCTGCTCTAGATTACAAATTACGTTTTGGACACAGGTTGCTGCATTTGAAAAGAAAGAAAGGTAGACTTCAGCTAATTCGTTCGAAAAAAAATCTTGTTAAATAGGTGGACATCTTTCGAAAGATAGAAATTAGTTTTTCACTGGCTCAAAATTTTAGTTTAGCCTATCTACTGCTGGAAGGAGTGACAACGATCTTGTAGAAACATGACACATTAGATCTGAATATTCAAAAAAAAAAAAAAAATCAGCTAACGCCTTTTTATTCCCATATATAGGGAGTAGGCAAGGCCGTTTACAAGCCCTATCTAACTTTTGTTGACTGAGTGGGCAGTTCAATCTCCACTGGTACCCAATCAGAGATAGCAGGCCCATAGTTATCACTAATTACGCGGCACGCAGTGAACAGTGACGGCTCAACAAGTGCCGCCATCTCGTGGTCCTTAACCCTAACACTCGTATTTAATGTCTGAAATAATGTGAATTCTACGGTGGATTTTCTTGAGTTTACAGGAGGAAAAACCCGAGATTCCGAAAAAAAAACCGCTTGCCAGAGATCGACTAACTCGGGAACCGGTCGAAGAAAGGTTTTTCGAAAAATTTCTTCTAGTCGCCGACTAGATTCGAAACGAAGAAATCTCCCTTTGTGCGGTTAAGTGCAGTAGTTTGCAAACGCCACATCTACTGAGCTACACAAGTTGCAAAACTTATGATGTTCTTTTAAATTTTCTAACCTTTTATTATGTGAACTAAATTCATTATATGTTTTCAGCGCCGGTTTTATCATTAGGCGAATCTAGGCAATCGCCTATGGGCATTAAGCTTCAGGGCACCAGATTTTGCTAGATAGTTCGGAGAAAAAAAAATAGAGAGACAGTATATAGGGGCGCTAAATTTTCTTTGCCTAGGGGCATCATATACTCTCGGATCTGCCCTGTATGTTTTTAAAATTACACATTCTATATCGACTTCTAAACAGCTTGTAGCATTGTGTAAGACATGGCAAAGACACCCCATATCTATTAAATCGTTATTAAATTTCTTTAATTCTGTAAATTTACTATGATTAATACCAAAATTTATATTAGCATTATTACTGCAAAAACTAACAATGTTCTCGGGATTAAAATTCAGCTCCTTCAACTTTTGAAACAAGCAAAGTGAAATATCCTTTAAAGTTTCTGACTGGCTGTTAAAGAAATTCAAAAGTTTTGTTTGAACTCCTCCACTAGATTTAGAAAAATATCTACACATTAAAGGAAACATTTTAATGTTTCCTTTATTTGATGAATCTGTTGCAATTGAAAATTGCTGATTTTCTCCTAAATTCTCGACAACTGTAGATACACAGTTTTTTGCTAAAACATTTGTTATTATTTTAGATATTTTTGTTCGCGCGCGGATGTCAATTGAGAAGCGATTTTTGAATCAGTAAATAATGTTTTGAATAATGAACTCATGTTATCCCTTGATCGATAACTACGTGCATGTTTCCCTGTGTGATAGAGAAACGTAGTTTCGGCGATAACAGTCTTTTTTTCTTCAGTCGAAACTAATGACGACATCAAGGAAATAAACAATGAATTTAAAGTTGGATTATTAGCTAGTACTTTTCCTTTTTTATGCTTATTACTTAGCATATGCTTTTTAAGGTCATAAACCCCTCCATTTATTATGGAAAAGTTACAATTGCACCACAAACATTTCGCTTTACCAACAGTTCTTCCTTTAATCACCCAGGCGTAAGTTTTCTGCCACTCCTCGTTGAAATAATTCTGATGTTTTATCTTCTTTTCTTTCCCTTGATTTAGCCTCTGTATTTTTTCTTCATCTGTATTTGATGACGATGAAGAGGACATTCTGTGGAAAGGGTTAAAGTAGTATTTATAGAATTTATTGCCTTACGTTAATGTAATGAAATAAAAAAGATCTCAAGTAGTGACCACGGGAGCCCGTACTCCCCCTCGTGTCGGGCCTGTGACAGGTGCCGAGCATTACAAAGTGAGCATAATATAAATAACCTATAACGATCTATATAAGTAGGATACAAAGTTTTTTTTCGAGTCTTTGAGAATGCATTTCAACAAAATATTTACTTGTGGCTAATTTTCTTCTTATATAATCACCTAAACTTGGTATATGATTTGTAGCGTTTGCATTTTGCTTACTTGGTGGTTATATTCACAGTATATGCAATAGTCAATAATGAAGTCAATATTTATTTATTTAGTACAGAAAAATGGATAATTATACCCGAAACACCGAAAATAGATATTTTTCGTACCACATTTAAGATTTTACAAAAGGGGTATTTTATAAATTTAATTCAGTAAATGGGGGTACGTCTGGCCACCCTAGGTACATCCCAAAAAATCGGAAGCCTCTGTATCTACTTTGATTGGAAAGATACGTTTGAATCCTATTTAGGACACGAAGAACCTTTATATAAGGGTTTTTCAACTGAAAATAAGCCAGGCCTGAAGAACATTTCACTATTATATATTCAATTCTCTATTGAATGTTAATCCAACAATAGTCTTCCATTTTTGAATAACTTAATAATCCTAGCCCTACAGGTAGTATTGAATTTTCTGTGTATAGAATCCTAATATTTAATTTTTAATCATATTAACCCTACAGGTAGTATTCAATGTTATGCTTATAGAATCCTAATACTTAATTTTTAATAATCCTGCCCCTACAGGTAGTTGAATTTCCTGTTTATAGAAAACCTTCCTATTCTTAACTTTTTCATGTTGTACTGTCATATTCTGTACACTTCTCTGAGGGTGAATTTGATGATGATGATGATAAAACTTTCCTTTACTGGCAAATAACCTTACACCATCACCTATCACAGAAGATAGGTATTATTAAAAGTATTGTGCACAGAACTTGTGCAATCTGCTTTTCTAATTCTGTTAAATGAATTAAATAAGAAAAAAATTACTGCGGTGACCAATAGTTACAACAAAATTACTATCCAGAAAATTGACATTTATTATCCCTCAGCTAGACTGTAATCAGAGCATCTGAACAAATAGCACGAATTCTTTACAAGTACAGTCTTTATGCCTCTTTCAAACCAGCTCAGAAGCTGTCTTTTTTCCCCATCTACCAAGCAAATTATTGCCTCTCTCCTTGCCAGATGTCTGTCAAGTGCCCTGTTCACATCAGTTTTGTTACTTTGGACAGAACTTCACAATAGAAAAATAAAGTTGCCTTCCCCTTTTTAGACACACTAGTGATATGACTACCTGATGGCTCATTATCCTTTTCCATTATAGAAAACACACACAGGAAGATATTCACATAAACAATCACACCACCACCAATCCAACCAGTATGGCATCTGCAAAACACTTACTACAGAGTCAGGGCTATTTATTTGTAGCCAGTGGTTACAAAATACTGCATGCACTCCATCTCTCCTACAACTAACACACAGGATCACATCAAAAAACCATTCATATCTCTTACATTCAGAATGCATCATAAAGAATAGCTAAAGTTCTGTGCAAATATAATCTCCACACCACTTTCAAACCACTCATTCAGCTGGCTCCTTCATTCTTTCTCATAAGGATCAACTTCAGCACTCATTTTTTTCACATTCCTGTATATAAAGTTCCTTGCACCTATAGTTTATCCTACTCTGGACAGACTGGTAGATCAGTTAACATCCATCTTGAAGAACACAACAATTACATCTGCAATCATCTGTATGGCAAGTCATGACTGGCAGCCCATTCTTTGGATATGCCTTCACATAGGATTAAATAGAAGAGACATTGGTACTACGTAGAAGTCTCTATACGTCTGAAAGATTATTTTTGGAATTGTCATCGACTATGAAGCACTCCTGCCAACCTAAATAAGTATGACTGCATTCATTTGCCAAATGAGAGACAGTCATTTTGTTACTTTCAAATCTGAATTCTAATTAACTTTATGGTTACATGGCTTTTAGAGGGCACTACATTAGTGCATTACTTTATTTTTTTTTTGGTTATACTTTGAATTGATTCTACATTGATCTAGTTGAGTGCTGTGTGCTAGCATTAGTAATTTTTGCTCTAAAGAGGCTGGGCAGAAATCAGGTTAAATATTAATAAGTTCAATAAATTAATTCTTTTTCTATTGGTGTTGTTTATACCCTGAAGCACTGTTATAAAAGATCAACTAGTTTTATTTACATGCTGGTTTGAACTCATTATGGGATTTAATGGAATAAATACAGCACATAGGATAAACATAGGAGTGATTAATCACTCCTATGTTTCATCTCAGTCACTAAGACATCATCATGGAAACAATATTAAAATTGCAAAAACGCACAAAATTTCACAAACACTAAATGGAAAAGATTAGACTGAAAGCCTAAAGTCCTCTGAGGGGATACCTTCTATGGGGTGCCCAATATGCATGCTGTTGGCTAGTCTTAACTGTTTTGGGTGGTAGGCCTAAGAATTAGAATTTCTCAAATCTTGGGAAGTTTAATACAATGATATTTATTATGATTAGGTTGGTTTTTTAATTCTGCTGCTGATTCTAAAAAAAGTCATTTATATTTGTTATGGTGAAATATAGTAGTTTTTTCCATTTTGATTCTGTGCAAAGTATCCAAAGCATGGTCAGCAACCCTTGATGGACCATACTTATGGTGACAGATGTATTTTTTATGTTCTTCTAGGTAGATGTTAGCAGATCTACCAGTTTGACCAAAATAAGATAAGTTTGCTATGTTAGAAGTCTGATATAGAATAGAACGTGATATTCACAATTTGTCTCTTACCATTGCCAATAATATCAGGCTTGATATAGCAAGCATCATTTCTCAAGCTTTGACACCGAGAAGAACTTTCTCTAACAGCCAACTTCTCTCTCTCTCTGTAAATTACACAAAGACAATAGCATAATAATTACTAGAGTTTGACAAGGGTAATTCTACTCTGGTTGACAGTGCCAGTGAATATAATTAGAAGATGAATGTCTTGTTCAGAGACCACACTACTTATAAATGACTAGATTATGATCCCACTAATTTTGAAAAGAAAACATTAAAAAGACTTCTTAAAAATGTCACATCTTGGCCTTCTGAAATGGATAAAAAACTCAAACTGTTTAGTTCCTGCTCCATTCTATACAGATTGCCAAAAATTTATAAACCCAGTAATTAACCCTTTACTTTCCATAGTAGATATTACTGACTTTCCCTCCTTTAAGTTAGCCAAACAATCAGCCAAATCCTTAACCCCATTTACAGGTCGCTACAGGTCTTCTTCCTATATTAAAAATTCCACTCATTTTGAATCTTTAATCCAAACTCTGATTTTAGACAATAACAATATCATGATTTGCTTTTATGTACCCTCCCTTTTTTACCAATATCCCTCTTTCTGAAATTTTAAATTTACTAAAAAATGTTTTCTCCCAAGGTATCATTCATCGTTCTAATTGTACAGTTCATTCTGGCTACTTTATTTAGAAGATGCTATTTATAAACAGACTGAGGGTAAAGCCATGGGCGCCCCTCCCCCTCTAGCTAATTATTATATGGAGCATTTTCAAAAACATGCTCTTGATACTGCTATTCTCAAACCTTCTATCTGGTTAAGATACATTGATGATGTGTTCTCAATTTGGCCTCATGGCTCAGACATGTTAGAATCCTTCCTTCTCCATCTCAACAGACAGCATCTCAGAATCTAATTCACTATATAAAAAGAAAATAATAATAGCCTGCCTTTTCTAGCTACTCCAATTACACGTCTTCTCAATAGCATCCTTTCTTTCTCATAGTAAACTGACAATGCTATCAGTTTACAGAAAACCCACCCATTATACACACACAAACTTTCCCTTCATCCCCCCCCCCCTCAATAATATGGCTCTACAACTCTGTTTCCATCATTCAATCACCAACTGACTCAGTGGTGTATTTAGGTATAGGCCATATAGGCCCGGGTCTAGAGTGGCAAATTTTTAGGGGTGGCGGAAATTTTCGGGCTCTCATTTTTGTAATTATAAAATGTTCCTTATATGCCACATCTACTCACAAGTAGAGAAATATTTTTCTTTTCCTCATTGTAAGTTTAGTCTGCAAGCATATAGGCATGTAATCAGATTCTGCAATAACTATACAGACCGATATATATATATTTATATTACGAATTTACGATTTTAATTTACGAATATAAATAGGCTATGCATGTAAATCAACATGTTCATTAAATATGGGAGGACGGACGGCACTTTCTGCGGGCCTGCGGGCAGGAAATACTTAAATATACCACTGAACTGACTGCAACTGCACCAATGCATCTACTGCCGACCACCACCGGTATTTCCACAGACAATCACAAACATCCATGCCCACGGTGGAATTTGAACCCGCAGCCTTTTGACTGGAGAGCAGATATGCTATGCACTTGGCCAACCAGGTTTAGAATGATCTATTTAGATCAGTCTAAGCTTGGATCACTCTTTCTTTCTTATAATGCATGGCAATATACATGCCTAAAAAGAAGTGTGCTGTGCTGTGCATTATGTGGAAATTTGATGTGAAGCCAACTTTCTCTACGTTCAGGTGTTTTTGTTATGAAGATGTCATGACTAGGATAAAGGTTAGTTTTGGTTAAAATAAACATAAAAAAAAACACTTTCTTGTCAAAATAAACATGATATTTATCTGAATTTCAGACTAGTATCCTCTGAGCAAAAACAATGTCACAAACACAAAAATAGTAACATTCATCAAATACTTTGATGATTGTTATTACTTTACATTAAAACATTTTGTTAAAGCATTTTAAAAGTGTAACAAATGAAAGAGGTAACACATCATATCAAAAGATTCTGGTGAAATGGAAGCGGTCCCGAAACTAGGAAATGTTTTTTCATTGGCAGCTTTAACTTGAGAGTTAAGAAGAAATCTTTTTTTATCAGCTTTATTACCTTAAACTGTGGTCTTTTCATGTTCACTTTGTATTCAGGCAATGCATTCCACTTTATCTATTGCCAATCTCAAGCTAAAAATCTGTTTCCTCTTCCTGGGTTTCACCCTGTTTAACTAAGGAAAATCATTATGTTCAAGTCCTGTATCCCTTCATATTATGAAAAATCTCATGCATTAATCTGGTACAAGCCCCTCACATATATTTTTTTCATCATCCCACTCACAAAAGGCTCTAAACCTATTGAACATTAGTACTTACCCAAGCTGCTTCAGAGATTAAACATGAAACTTCAACAAATGCAACTGCAGCTTCCACCTCAGGTGTTCATCCTTTATCTTACGAAACAACTTGTAACAACTGCAAAAAAATCATGAACGAATCCAAAGCAGACCTTTGTAAGGGACAAACGTAGTAAGCTTGCCTCTTGTCCAGATGGTAATTGGGGTCTTCTGGTCCCTTGCTGTGGGGGTGCAACTTCTGTCCTTCAATGTTTCTCACTTGCTCTCTTACTTCCTAATGGTACAATGGTAACATCTCCTAAAGATAAGGCAGACCTCCTGGCATCAGTTTTTTGCCTTTGATTCCTGTATAGATGACCCAGCAGATCTCCACAGTATGCCTCCTGTGAAATTTTGTTAGAAGAACACCAGAAAAATACTCAGTAGTTTTGATACCAATAAGTCTCCTGGCCCTGATGATATTCCTCCAGTTGTACTAAATGTCTGTGCTCTGGAACTCACACCAATCTTGTATCATATTTTCAAGATGTCATACTCATCTGTTGTCATTGCAGCAGCTTGGAAGCAAGTTCTCATCCAGCCTGTCTCCAAAAAAGAGGGAGAAAAGTCAACCATCCGACCATCACCCTATTGCTCTGACACCAGTACTCCGAAAACAATAGAAAAGTTCATCCAACTGCTTCACTACTTGGGGAGACTCACCAATTACTAAGTGATCATCAATATGGACCCGACCATTCTCGTTCCACAGCAGATCTCCTGTGGAACGAGAATGGTCTCACCCACCTTTGAATTAAGGCCATGGAAAAGTTCAGAGAAACTCAGGTGGTCACCCTTGATATTTCCAAAGCATTGAATCTGCCTTCTTACCATGCTATCATCTTCTGGTATTCCTCCTTCCCTCTCTGAATGGATTGTCTGCTTCCCCTCATACATTGCAGGTCATAGTGGATTGTTTCATTTCATTGGATTTTTCAGTCAGTGCTGGTGTTCCCCAGGGCTCAGTGCTTTCACCTACATTCTTCCTCCTACACATCAGTGATCTTTCTGTCTATGACATCTAATCCTATTCATAGCTTTGCTGTTGACAATGCTCACCATTCCTCTTTTCTCATTTTCTAAACCTTGTAATGGTCAGATAATTAGTGTTTCAAGATCTTCTTTAACCAATGCCTTAAACATTGATCTCCATGCCATTCACAAGTGGGGGTGAGTATAAACTGGTTCAACTTTAATGCCACCAAAATGCAGTCCTGTTTTGTGTGTCCCCTCTCTAACTTTTGATGATATTGACATTCAGAACAAGTTTTCTCTTTGTGTTAACTCTCACATCTGACCTTTCTTGGCATAAGTATATCAGGCCCATAGCCATTTAACCGTTCAATAAAGCTTAGTATTCTTTTTTGTTCCAAACAGTACTTCTCTCTTTCTCCTGCTCAACTCCTGACAATCTACAGAATTCAAATCTGCCTGACCTTAGAATACTGTGTATTCTGAAGGAGGTCTTAGGTGCATCATTGTTTTTAGATGTGAACTATTCGCTCGGTTGGTGACCTCTCCCTCCACTCACTTTTCCATAGACACTTCCTGCATTGTGTGTATTGTATTTGTTGCTTCTACCCATGAAAGGTTGTTCTATCTATCTATATGTTCACTGGACATCCACAGATGCCGTATGGTCACTCCACTGCTCAGTGATGTGCCACGTCAGGCCTTGCCATGTAGTCCTGTTGTTTGCTTTTCTGGAGACTTCATCTCTCTGAAGATTAGTTGCTCCAGACACACACACACCATCCATCCTATTGATGGTCTACCCTTCCTCTTTTTCTAGGAACTTTATCTGCTATTACTGTTCTGAGACGTCCTCTTTCCATCCTTTCAATATGTCCAAAATATTTTAACTTTCTTTTGTCAGTATCCTTAAGGAGCCTTAAAGTTCTACTGATCTTTTCTAACACCCATTCATTTGTATGCCTTTCAGTATATGACATCCTCAACAGCCTACTGTAGCACCACATCTCAAAAGCAGATATCCTTTTCTTATCTGACTTCTTTAGGGTTTTCCAAGTTTCACATCCATAAGTCGCTGTTGAAAAAACAACTGCATCCAAAATCCTCAACTTTGTTCCCATGGAGATAGATCCATCCTTCCAGATTTTAGACAAGTCTCTGACTGTTGTTTTAGCCATTCCTAACTTCCTTCTGATGTCTTCTGAACAGCAATTCTTTACATTAATAATGGATCCCAGGTACTCAAACTTGCTGACTTCCTCAATTCTTTTTCCATTAAGGTAAACTTGTTTCTCAAGAGCTTCCCTGTTTGTATTTCCTTTGAGAACCATAATCTTTGTCTTGCTAGGATTTAGTTGAAGTTCTCTGTTTTTACTGATCTTGTTAATTATGTCAAGATTTTGTTCTAGTTCTTCCATATCATTACAAAGCAGTACTGTATCATCAGCATACCTCAGATTACTGATCAATCTACCTCCTATCCTGAGTCCTGTCTTCAGCTTATCCAATGCTTCATGCATGATGTTTTCCATATATATACTAAACAAGTGAGGAGAAAGTAAGCATCCTTGCCTTACTCCTTTTCCAACCTGAAGCCGATCAGTCATTCCAACACCTGTTCTTACCGTGGCTTCTTGTTCCCTGTACAAGTTGGCTATCAACTAGATAGTGTGTTGAGGAAAACCATTCTTTTCATTACTTCCCACAGTTTCACATGCTGAACACAGTCAAAAGCTTTAGAGTAGTCTAATAAACACATTACTAGAGGAAGTCGAAATTCTTTACATTTTTCTATGATTTGTCTAAGGCAGTGGTTGATATCGACCCCTAGGGGTCGATATAACATTGTTAGGGGTCGATTCTGGCTCATGGGTCAATTGGGGGTCAATAGAAAAATATAAGACATCATTGTACGGGTAATATTTAATTCGGTTAACTTGAATTATCTCTATCCTGAATGACAACACAATTAAGAGTGAATCGTGGGAAGAGCGACATGAATAGGACCTGTAAGATGGAGCAAGGTTATGAAAATAGTTACGGAGGCTAATCAAGTAGGCCAAAATGATGTATTTACCAACAACCGTCTTTTTTGCTTATCCTGTTATAATTACGTAATAGTAAAATAGAGGGGGTTGATAAAAAGTCAAGAAACTCTTGAAGGGGTCGACGGTCAAAGAAGTTTGGCGTACCCTGGTCTAAGGCAAAGGATCTGATCTCTGGTGTCTAAAACCCTTGTTCCTCAGGCATCTCTGCCTTAATCCTATTTAGCACGATCTTTAATAAAATTTTGCTTGCATGAGATACTAAACTAATAGTTCTATAGTTGTTGCATGCTTTCATATCTCCTTATGTAGTGGTATGAAAACAGACTTCTTCCAATCTCCAGGCCATGATCCTGTCTCCCATATCCTTGTAATCAATCTATGAAACACTCTTATACCTCCATCCCCTGTGGCCTTAATTAACTCTGCTGGGATTTCATCTGCACCTGGTGCCTTATTGCTGTTAAGCTGCTTAACTGCTCTTTCAACTTCATGCCTAAGTGGAGGAGGTTCCAAATCAAAATTTTCCTGGTGAAAGGGCTCCTCTGCATTTTCTTTATCCACTCTACTGTACAGTTCCTCACATTATTTTTTTCCATCTGTTTTTGATTTCCATTTCTTCTGTTAGTAATGCTCCATTCCTGTCTTTGATGACATTCAATTTGGGCTTAAAATTTTGCTTTAAGTCACAAACTAAATAAAACATCCTTTTATAATTGAGCCTTCTCATCTGGAGCTCTATCTCTTCACATTTATTAGTATAGAACTTTTCATTGTCCTGCTTGATGGTTCTTCTGACTTCTCTGTGTAAACTCTTATATTCTTCAGTCCCCGTGTCTCTTTGTTTTTCCAACCACCTTCTTTTGATCAGTTCACATGTTGAATCTGATATCCATGGGTCTCTTGGTCTTCTTATTGGGCTGAGATACTTCTTGGCTGTATCCTGTATTATCACCTTGATTCCTTTCCAAAGCATTTCTGGTGAGTTTCTCCTCATTTGTCTCCAGAAAATCATCCAACCGAGTTGATGTTTCTTCTGTGAATCCAGTAGGAATTACTCTAACATCCAATCTAGTGGAATGTGCCTGGCTTGGACGTTTTCTGAGTCTTAGTCTTACTTTGGCTCTTACTAGCTGATGGTCTATACCACAATCTGCTCCAGGACAAGTGTGCACATCAGAGATGCTTGTCTTCCACCGCTGGAGAGCCAGGATGTAATTAGTCTTGACCCATCAATGTTAGATATCCACGTATAGATCCATCGTGGGTGTTTCTGGAAGCAGGTATTAGTAATAACTAATCTGTTAGCATGGGAAAATTTCAAGTCTTTCACCACGGGTGTTGCATTCACCCAGACCAAACATGCCACACTCCGGCTTAACTCTCGTACTCTTTCCCACTTTTGCATTTAAGTCCCATCCCCTAAGATGTAGAGCATGTCTCTCCTTGGTAGGCAGTCCAAAACAGTTTGTAAGTTTTCATAGAATTCTTCACTCTCTTCTTCAGGCCTATCCGTGTGGGATGCATAAACTACCACGATTGATACAGTGGCAGGCTGAGCCTTAAGTCTAATAGAAAGTATCCTATCATTAATGGGGTTATAACCAAGAAGGCTTCTTGCCTGAACTATCTTCAGTGTCACAGCTACCCCATGATGTTTTGAGTAAATAACTAGCTTACCATCTGAGTAAATAACCAGCTTACCATCCTGTCTTTTGAAGTGACCTTCTCCTTTCCATCTGGTCTCTGTAATTCCCAGGATGTCAGTCTTATACCTATCCATCTCTTTACAGACAATCTCAGTGCCGATCTGTAGACCTCGAACATTCCACATGCCAATGTAAAATTCCCTTCTAAGATTAAGCTTATATTTTCTGTGTTGCTCATTCACAATATCATTGATTTTTGATGGAGACTGTAATATACTTCTCGAACAGTTTCCTTAAACGCAGCTCTGATTATTCTGCACGACAACTGATGCAGCATGAAATGCATTATAAGGCACAACCATATTAGCAATTTTGAGTGAAGTCACTGAAAGAAGAAAGTGGAAGGGTTGCAGAAGCCCTTTCCACATGAGAAAAGATGAAATAGCAAAATAGGAAAGATTCACCCCTAGCCCTCGATTACTCTAATAGCACTGGGGAGAAGAAGCAAGAGGAAAAGAAAGAAAGAGAGAAAAGAAAAAGAGGAGGGACCAGTCTACAGATAATATAACAGTTGTATATTACGTGAAGTAAGGCATGGTCCAGCATCAGGTACCTCGGGTTTGCCATGTCCGTACTCACTAAAGTGAGCCCTTGAGGTATGAAAGGTTATTTGCAAACCTATAATACCTTTTGTACTCTGGGTAGGCTAAGAATTTTTTTTTTTTCTATTTTATCAGTTATATATATATATATATATATTTTTTTTTTTTGTATCTTTAATTTATTATTATCATTATTATTATTATGTGACACCTCTAGGGAGTCCAAAGACTCATCGAGGGAGAGTGTGCCAACAGCATCGAACGATTGAACTCCATCCAACCACTAACCACACTCAAACTTGCTTAACTTTTTGTGTGAGCTATTTCCTATATAATCTGGAAACCCTGTTCCAGAGACAAAACATGGAACTTTTTTCAAGCCACTTCAGGCCTCCAATAAGTGGGTTGGTGGTCTCACACCTGGGGAAGATGAAATTTATCTCCCACCTAAAGACAGTCACAAACATCTATGCCTCCATGGCGGGATTCGAACCTGCAGCCTGTTGGTTGGAGAGCAGGTATGCTAACAACTTGTCCAATCAGGTGGTCATTCCATGGGCACTGGAAATGCTTATACACAGGGCCCCGAAATCCATTCACCACAGGTGAGTTATCAGACCAATGAATTTTCAGCTGCCTTCTAAATGCATTCAAAATGCATTATTTTCTTCACATAATTTACACTTTTTTCATTTTAAAATGGCCTGGTTGGCCCAGTGGATAGCGTATTTGCTCTCCAGCCAAAAGGCTGCGATTCAAATCCCACCATTGGCATGGATGTTTGTGATTGTCTATGAAAACACTAGCAGTGGTGGTTGGTGTTGGTATAGATGATGAAGGTGGTTGCAGTTGGTGGAGTGATGGAGACGGAGTGTTGTAGAGTAGGTGCTCTCCCTTGATGAGTCTCTGGATTCCCTGGAGGTGTTATGCAACAATAATAATAATAATAAATATACTTATTTACTGTGTAAATAAGTTGCCAGTGAATTTATTAAAGAAGTTTTATTTCCATTCAGGAGATAGTATCTTATATAATTGTAAAGGAATTAACTTATTAAATTAATTTAGGCTATTATTATTAATTAATCACTAAAATGACATTCCACTATTGCTGATGTTATTAACACGTTCATTGCCAATCATGCGATATCACGTGATGCGAGTTCTCACCTGACAGCCGATCACGCGTTATCGCGTAGACATCGCTAACTAAATAAAAAAATAATAATTTGGCCACCACACGAAATTCCAATTTTCAGCTTGGCAATGAAAGTGTTAAACAAGAATTAGTTATGGAAATCATAGACTCCAGTAGAGTGAATCTTCTCCTAGATGCTTCTACAGATATTTCAAATGAGGAAGAACTTGTCCATATGAGATACATAGATAAAAATCAGAAACTGAAAGATACATTTATTTCTGTAATTCCATTGCAAAACTCAGTAGCTGCAAGATACATTGATACATAAAGAGAGTGAAATGAATATGTCATTCTTATGGAAGAATTAGTAATTGGTTAATAGGCATTGAAACAGATTGACAAGTAACATACTGGAAAAAATAATAATGGACTCTGGGCAAAATTATAGAAAGATGTGCCAGATCTGATATCAACACACTATATGGTGCATAACTGAACCTGGCTGTTTTAAATTCTATTAAAGATGTTCTCTTGTTGTTGAAATTGAAACAGCAATAACAATACCTTTTACCAGAATTCACTAAAAAGATGAAAGAATAGAGATAAGTAACAGGCATGTTACTTATCCCTAACGTAAGCAAACTTTGTTTGCTTACACTTGGATAAAGGATGAAACAAGAATATAATTTCTTGGCATCGTTAATTTATAGAATCAAAATAAAGCTCATATTTACCTGACTAAAGATCCAGAAGATTTTGGTGAAGAAAAAATTATGATTTTAGGTAAATATTTCAGCAAATATTTTAATGATAATGAAGAAACAGTTTCAGTAAATTTGATGAAAGAGTAGTAATGAATTCAAAGTTGTGAGGAAACATTTGAACAAGAACAATGAGCAATAAGAACAGATTTCCATTTCTTTCAAAATTGGTTGAAATTGTAATCATTATACCAGCTAGTACACCATCATGTGAATAAGGTTTTAGTCAATTGAATGTAATAAAAGGGAAGTTGAGATCATCGACATATCCCTTATCCTGAATGATTTATTGATGACACATATGAATGGCCCCTCTCTGGACTTTATTCAAGAAAAGGTACACTAGAGGACATACGTAAATGAAAAGTAAGTGTTAGTGGTGTACATTTTAAACCCACATCAAAAGGAAAGAATATAATTACATATAATGTATAGTAAGAATTAAATAATGTATTACTTTATTTTGTGATCATAATATTTCGTTCTTTAAAACATCACTTATAATCATATTTATATAAAGGAGACGGATACCTACAATGAATAAAACTGTTTTGTGGCTAGCAGCAGATTTGTTGTATTTCTAGATCCCTGCCTATACCCATACTATTTTCAACTTAACTGCCTTACCATCCCTCCAATTTAATTACATATGAACACAAGAAACTGCTAGCCACATGCAGTTCAACTCTTACTCATCAAACCAAATTCTCATTCTCTGTACTCATACTCCTGCTCTTTGGAACAGTGTATCTGGTAATGTTTTCCCAATGATTATAATCCTCAGGTCTTCAAGAAACTGTCTTGTCATATTATTATTTTAGGTATTTACATAGAGTCTTGAGACTCATTATGGGAGATCCTAACTGTTATTTATACATAACCTATCACACCTCTCTTTAAACTCATTCACTGTCAGGGAACTCATAACTAATTCTGGCAATCCATTTCACTCATTCACCACACTCCATGCAAATAACCCAGTCCGCACACCCTTACTGATGACGCCACATATTGCACTCTTACACAACTTCCACGGATGACCCCCTAGTTCTTTGACTATTTGTCATATATTGAAAAATTTCCTTTGCATTAAGTTTATAAAACCCCTTTAATATCTTAAAAGTTTCTATCATGTCCTCTCTTTTCTGCCTATCAACTAAACTTTGTAATCCACATACCTTCAACCTATCCTCGTAGGGAACATCCACAGACCTATCTCTAGCTTAGTCTGTGGAATGTTCAGAAGGCAGCAGAGAGAACTCATCTCTGAATTCTCTCTGCTGCCTTCTGATCCCTTGAGAAACCCAGGTGACCAAATCTGTGTACATTAATCAAAATGTGTTCGAATCATAGTCTTATAAAGGAAGTCAGTAACTTCCCTTTCTTTACTTGTTAGCATGTTTGTCAACATCCAAGTAATTCCTTTGAGCTATTTTACCAACATTTGCAATATGCTCAGAATTGCAACTCTCTGTTCCACCATTATCCCACAACTCCCTTAGCCTCATCAATTTCCTGCAACCCAGTACTATCAATATGATGTACCGTATGTAACCTTTTCAACAGGTTATACTGTCTGCTATAACATTAAATTAACAATCATTAACCTTTACTTCATTATTTAAATCATCCTGCATGAAATCTACATCACCTTTATCAATTATTCTCCCAAGTTTTGCATAACAAGCAAACAACTAAATATCCCTCCTTCCCCACTTAAATCTTTTCCTATATCATTGATACACAAATTAAAGAGTAGTGACCCTAATACAAAACCACGAGGTACTCCACTAGTCACCCTCATTCTCCTAGATTCCACTTCGCCACATACTACACTACCATCTGCCTATCAGCCAATCTGTCCAAGCAATTTTTTTTTTTATCCAATTCCACTGTCACTTTATTATAAAACATGAATAAATTACTAAGGCAGGACATACCCTTTACAAAGCTATGCTGTCTTCTACTATAGAGCATTACATCCCTATCCACCCAGTGTTGGATTTTAACTTTAACCAACTTTTCCAATATTATAACAATCACCCCTGATATATTAATGAGGTACTCCATTGATATACAATGAGGCACTCCTATAGGGTCACTACATATGTTAGATTCGAAATTTGAGTTGGTTAGGATGAGGCAAGAAATGAAATGGATGCGGAATGAAGTTAAAAAAATTTGGGAAATGTATGGAAGAGTGAAAATGATTAAAACAAATCATGTCGGTATTAAAAGAGGTAACAAAAGACTCGCGTGTGGTGTTGTATGGTGACTCAATTATTAAAGGTGTGCTGGATAAAAGGATGCACAAGGTATGTTTTCCTGGCGGTAGAATGAGTAGAGTGATTGAGGCATTGGATATGAGAAGGAAGCAACCAAAAGAGTTGGTAGTTTTAATAGGTACGTGAATGACTTGACTGAGAACAAAGAGCATATCAGATTGGATATTGGCAGGTTGCTTAGATGGATAAAAGAGAATAGTGTAATAGGAAAGGTAGTAAGCATATTGCCTAGGTATGACAGTGGTGAGATGAGTCAGAGAGCAAGGATTATGAATGATATGTTAGCTGAAATGTGTGAGGAGAAAGGAGTGCAGTTTGTTAATGTGTGGAATGAGTTTGAAGGACGAAGTGAACTATATAAGTGTGATGGACTGCATCACTTTTATATAGAGTGATGCATTTTAGTGGTTTTGGTGTGAGTTGCTTGGAGAGACTGCTGCTGGAAGGTAGAGAAGTGAGTACAGAGAATGAAGCTGATCAAATGGGAAGCAATGTGGAAGAGCAGGAGAGTAAGACAGGAGAGATTGAAGAGGTAGTTATGAATGAGAAGTGAGTGGCATGAGTATAGAGAATGAGAGAATGGGTATGCAAGAAGGACAGGGAAACGGGGAGGAGAGGTTCAGGGTGGACAGGGGAAACACAGTTTGAGGAAGGTGGATGCTCCAAGAAGATGTGAATGCATGTGTAGACAGGAAAGGAATGGGATGACCTGGGATCAAGAGGAAACAGTTGGTCTTGAAGAGGGTTCTAAAATGAATAAGCATAAAGCGAAATAACTCCAGTTGAGCATGGTGAAATCACATCAAATGAGTGGTATAATCAGTGGAACTAGTTGTAGATCCAGGAATGAGCTGTTGTGTTTGTGTACAAATGCTAGAAGTATAAGAAACAAGGCAGATGAAGTGGTTGCATTAATTGAGTCTGTTCACCCAAAAATTGTTGAAATAAGTGAGACATTGTTAGATGAGGACGACATCCTGACAGGAATAGAAATGGAAGGGTATGATGTGTTTTGTGAGGATAGAAAGGGAGGAGGAGTGCTACTGATGATAGAGAAAGAGTTATGTCCATACAAAGTAGAGATGCAAGAGGGAAATAGTGCCAGTGGTTTTGAGGCAGTATGGTGTGAGATAGGTGAATAGAATGAAATACTTGGTTGGCTGTTGTTATTGTTATAGACCTGGTAATGTGGATAATAATGACTATGGAATGTATAATCAAATTAGCCAGGTGATCATTATAGGTGATTTTAATTATGCCAATATAGACTGGAATGATGAGATAGCAACTGGAAGTAAAGAAAATGAGTTTCTTGATTTTTTGTGGGACAACTACCTCAGACCCTCCAACCTCGTGTGCCCTCTGTCTGAGGGCACACGAGGATGGAGGGTCTTGGATTTGATCTTATCATCAGAGGATGCAATTATAAATGAGGTGTCCAATCACCTACCAGTTGTGAAAGTGACCATGGAGTGATTACCTGGGTGGTTGTCAGCAGTGTTAGGACCTCAGTGAGAAAGGGGTATATGTGGAGCTACAAGGGGATTGATTATGAAGAGCTCAGGAGACAGCTTGCAGGTGTAGCATGGAATGAAGAGTTAGCTGGAAAAGAGATGAATGCAGCTTGGGAGATTTTTAAGTAATGCATTGTAATGCCTTGTCTAGATGCATTACAAGGGTCAGAAGGTTAAATAGGGTAAGTGTGAAATGGATGAATAAAGGGATTAAGCATGCAATACAGAGAAAAAGGGCATAATGGAGGCAGCATAAGAGAAGTGGTAATAACCAATTCCATGAGGATTACAAAGACCATGCTAGGTGGGTGACTTGGTTGGTAAGGGTAGCAAGTGACGTATGAGCAGCACTTAGCTAATGAAGCCAAAAAGAATCCTAAGGAGTTCTTTCGAAATGTAGCCGGCAAAAAAAAGAATGATTATGGAAAGATGACATTGATTGAAGAAAATGGTATAAAGCTGTTATGGAAGATATAGTGGAGATACTTAATGAGCAGTTCACAAAGATCTTTCAATCTTGTGAATGTGACTTCATGGAGAGATTGAGAGCAGTTGATGATGGGGAGGAGAGATTGATGTAAGTGAGAAAGAGATGTATGGGAAATTGAGCACATTAGATGTTAATAAGGTGTGGGACTTGATAATATATCACCACATATTCTGAAGGAATATGCCAGGGAGTTGGCGCTTGCCTTGACATTTTTTTAATACGAGTCATGCACTGGGTCAGGTTCCTAAGGAGTGGAAGGAGGGCAAGATTGTGCCCCTTGATAAAACTCAAGCATCAAATTATAGGCCTATCTGTGTGTCAGGGGTTGTGGTTAAGTTGTTGGAGAAGCTTGTGAAAGCTGGGATCCAGAATTGGTTGGCAACAATGGTATTATCTTTGATGGACTGCATGAATTTGCTAAAGGTAGGTCATGTATTACTAATCTACTTACTTATTACAATAAGGTGACTGCTTCCTTGGACAGAGGAGAGGGACACAGTAACACAATTAGATTTTGCAAATGCTTTTGATAGATTACTTGTGATTAGTTGATAGTCAAACTAGAGCGGATGGGGTTGGATATTAGATTAGTGCATTGGATTGGAGACTGGATATCTAGTAGGTATTAGCAAGTTGTATATGGAGGAGGCCATATCCAGGACATTACTGTTCAACTTGTATATTAATGATATTGACGAAGATTTGGATGGAGATATTCAGTTGTTTGCAGATGATGCAAAGTTGGGACGAACCATGAAGAGTAGGGAAGATGTTGTGGCCTTACAAGAAGACTTAATAAATTGAGTGATTGGGCACAGGAACGGGGAATGCGAGTTCAATGTTGCAAAATGTAAGGTTTTAAAATTTGGGAAACAAAGATAGGATGCAGAACATATGCTTGGTGAGGATATATTGTTGGAGGTGGAGGAAATAAGAGATCTTGTGGTGATAGTGGATAAGTATATGAAATTTAGGGGACACATTGCCAAAATTGAGGATAACACAAAGAAATCTGGGAATGATGCAGAGGACACTGACTTGTTGAAGTCTTGTTTCATTGTATAAGGCTTTGATTAGGCCACACATGGTTAGGCCATACCATGCCCAGATTTGGTCACCTGGTTTTCAAAAGGATGAAGAGATGTTGGAAAGGATCCAGAGGACTGACTAAGGTAGTTTCTGACTTCTAGAATGTCACATATGAGGAAAGATTGAGAGGATGCAGTTTACAGAGTCTGGTGGATAGTAGGAAGAAGGGAGATATGATAGAGGCCTACATGTTAGTAAGAGTTGTTATAGGATCAATGTCGGAGAGGTTCTACAGTAAACAGTGGGTGATCAGGGGAGAACCAGAGGTCATCCCTGGAAACTGTATAAAAGAGGGTGTGTGCAGGGGAGTGAGAAGCAGGTATTTTGCTTGCAGAGTTGTGAATGATTGGAATGCCTTGCCTGAAAGTGTGGTGTTTGCAGAGAATTTGAGTGTGTTTAAAGCGCGGTATAATGAGCTGTGTGTGTGTATGACAAATGGACCTCCTGAATGAGTCTTTGATTCCATGGGGTCTTAGGCAGTAGTAATAATAATAATAATAATAACAACCACACCTGATATATTAATGGGTCTGTAGTTTGCTAGCTTTGTCTTGGAGTGAGCCACCTTTATGTAATAGAACTATTTTACTCTCTTTGCACTCCCTGTAACTCTGCAGTGCCAGTTCTCTTGCACATTCATGTAGTACATGGGTTGACATGCCATGTAGTCGTACTACTGTATTCACATTGACATTTTGCAATATGCTGAAGACCTCTTGTTCTACATCATAATTTTTTTTTTTTAACATAAATGGCGCCTATTAGGACTTTAGTCTTGTGTTGCACGCTGCAATTGCTTACACTAGCCCCACTGTTACACTGTATTGTTGTTGTCTCGCATTTGTAACAAACTTTGTTTGGGTGCTCTGAAGATGCTGGATATAATACCAGCGAAATATTAGCTTTTAAGTTAAGAAATATTTATTTTCTTATCAATCTGTGTTCGCATCAATACCATTTAAATCCTAATTCAACATACATCTACATCAGTTTTGATATGCCTTTCTGTCACATCAGCAACAGTAAAATCTCCACACATATGATACACCTTTGCAAAATGATCACTCAGCAACTCGGCTATTTCTTTTGATTCTGTCACCTTCCTACCAAACATTGTTTAAAGTCATCCTACCATAGTAATTTTTCCACGTACCCCCCCTAACGACCTTTTGCGTACCCTCGGAGGGGGGGTACGCATACCACATTTCGAGAAACACTGCTCTATAGAATACCTTCTCCTTATTTCCAGTTTCTCGCACTTTCCTCATTCACTTTTTCTTTCATTCTCTTGCTTCCTGTACCATACACACAGTCATCGCCAGATTAGATTGCACCCTGAGGCAAACAATTAAATATCGCTCCTGATGGATTATAAGACAAAAATATAAGAACGTCTCCAATTGCCATTTTGTTTTTATTACAAGAGAACATTAATGCAAAACAATTACATAATAATATCAATTAAATGTTTGCTCTATGGGGGATATCGCACAATAAAATTGTTTATAAGCTCTTCTAAATTAAAATTATAAGCTATGTCTGCCTCTGTCAATATAGTTGCTAGCCTAACCAATATTTCTTCGGTCATTGCTGTTTGCAAATAATTTTTAATCAGTTTAAGCTTGGAAAAACTTCTTTCCGCACTTGCTATGCTAACAGAATTTGTCAGCATACTGATGGTGCCTACTGCAATATGGCTGAACGAGCACCCTTATTAAGCCGCGCCATGAGGCAGGCTGCCTCTATGCTACACCCTGTCGACAGTACTGCCCATACAACAATCGTTTCTCCAGTTGCTCTAGTTCCCATTTTGTCCTGTGAAGGATACTATCTAAACACGCTGTTTCACTCCTTACCGTCACTTCATCACCCACATTACTTTCAGCCACTACTTTCATTTCTCACACTATCATTCACTACTTCTGCATTCGCCAGAACACTTTGGCTATCTTTCCTTATATCATTAATATTCGTCATTTCATTTTCTCGTTTTCACATGACTTGCATTTTTTGCACTTGTACACAAATTGTTTTTGACATTCTTGGGTAGAGCAATAGCTAATTTTGCAGGATGATTTGGATAGACTGCAGTCTGGGCAAAGGAGAATGTATATTAGTTTAATGTGGCAAAGTGTAAGGTTATGCACTTTCTGGTGAAAAGATTACCAGCTTTGTATCACATTGATGGAACTGTACTCCAGGAAATTGATGAAGCCAGGGATTTGGGGATGTTAGTAGATAGGGAATTAAAGTTTAGAGGGCATATTGCAAAAGTAGCTGAAGCAGCTCAACAGATTATTTAGTTACTGAAGAATGCCCTGACAAGCTGGTTATCATACCTCTTTATAGAGCCTTGGTAAGATCTCATCCTGACTACTATGTGCAGATTTGGCCTCCTTGGTTTCTTGAAGTTGAGAAAGAGATGGAGAGGATCCAAAGGCAAGTGACCAAGATGGTATCTTGTCTATGATATGAATCTTATAAGGACAGGTTGAAGATTTGTGGGTTACAGAAATTAGTTGTTAGGCAGAAAAGGAATGATATGATTAAGACATACAAATTACTGAAGGGTTTTTACAAGATTAATACAGAGGAATTTTTCAGAACAGGACTGGTGGGGCCATCCTTGGAAACTGAGCAAGACAGCAGTTAGCAACAGTTAAGGACTAGATTTTTTGCTTGGAGAGTGGTGAATGAGTGGAATAGGTTGCCTGAGTCTGTTGTCAGTGCCATGCCTGTGAATGAGTTCAAAGCAAAGAATGATAGATACTGCATGAATATCAGATAGTGCTTGGCATGATGTTTAGATCCTCTCTTGATGAGTCTAAGGACTTCATGAATTAGCCCATAATAATAATGTTTTATAGTGCATTCACTCACAAGTGTTGTAGTGTGTGGATTAGCATTGTCGTGCACCAAAATCATGTCCCTTTCAGAAGTCCTAGTTGGTTGTTGAATGTTGGCTTTCAGTTTGTCTAATATTCAACAGTAAAGCTCTGCATTGATTGTTCCTCCTTTCAGCAAGAAGTCCACTAACAGAATGCCTTAGTAGTCTCAGAACACTGTGGCCATGGTGGCTTTGCAGACAGTGGGAACAATTTTGAATTTGTGCACAGGCAGTGGTGTAGCTAGAGCTTTTGCTGCCCCTCTCAGTACACACCAAAAATACTACAAAAAGTCAAAACGACGTATAGGGAAATAAAATTAAAACACTATTTTTATTTTTGAAGTAAAACTTTAATTTCAACATTCTAAAACGTTATTTTTCTTGCTTTTCTGTTAGCAAAATCGTTGATGATATTGTCGAAGTCTAATTCATAGTAATGTAGGTAATTCTTAATCAGTTTTATTTCAACAACAAGTTGAAATAAACTCACAACAAGCGACATTTACAGCAATTGTGAGGAAAATTCGCTGTGGTATTACAATGTGTGATATTACAAAGTTCAAAGTGCCACCCTGGGTGCCCCCCCCTCTAGCTATGCCTCTGTGCACAGGAGATTGTGCATGTTTCCAGGTGATGGAGTATTGTTTACTCTCTGGGGGAACCCATTTTTCATCTCCTGTGACTAGGCAAGTGAAAAAATCCTTGCCTTCATTTCTGTATTGCAATGGATTCTCCAAACACATCCCCATGTGTGTTGCTTTGTGCTCCTCTGAGAATTGTCAGGGCACCCACCTTTCAAGAGCCAAGGACATCGTGAACAATTCTGTAAACAGTGGACTTATTCAAGTTCACCTCTTGTGCAGTTTTACATAGTTTTGCTTGCTGGTCTTCAAGAACGATGCTCTTAATGCACGAAATGTTGTCTTCTATCTTATTCGATAAATGCCTGGCTACCCAATGTTGATCTTCAGTGTCACCACAGCCATTTTAAATTCATTGCACCAAAAACACTTTGATATCTCCTTTTTGCCATACACAGCAACCAGTTCAAGGTGAGAGTCACTTGGTGAAGTGCCTTTTGCTTGCAAAAAATGATTAACTTCACAGATACCTGTTTTGGACCACACTCATATGGTAGCTGTCATCTTGCAACTAGGAATTAGCTGTGAGGCGACTATAGTGCTACACTGCAGTGGCGGTCTTTTTGAACATTATTAACTGGTCTATCTGTCCACTGTGTTTTATCTCATTACCTTTCACCATTATTAAGAAGAAAAAAATGGCTACCTTACTTCTCAGAAACACCTCATAGAACATTAGTGTTTTCAGGTGTATGAACACCATTTGCAGAAAGTCCTATGGATTCTCAATTTGCCATTGCAGTATCAAATCTGTATATGCAGCAGTTTGAAGAGTTATCCTTGTACGAATAACCTTTAATATCAGTTGTTTGGTGCTTTATGCTAGCATGATTTTCATAATTTAGGGCAGTGGCATAGAAACTTTGACAAATTTTGACTTATTTGAATCAGTAATATCTAAAAATCAAGTTTAAAACAACTGCAGAGTTGTTTTAAACTTGATATGACAGTGTGTCATTTTAAGAAAATGACACACTGTTATATTTAGGTGTTAAGATTGGAAGAACATTAAATTTCACCCTTTCCACTGGGTGAAGTTTATTGCGGAAGCCAATACACATGGAACGGTATCCGCATACTAAACCACAAATGGTGCTTTCCATTAGCATATTTTCAGGATATTTAGGAAACAGACCATACTGGATGCTTATTTCTCATCATCACTATACAAAATGATATAATTAAAATGTTGCACACTTGAGTCCAGCCCTATTACCAGATGAAAATAAACAAAACGCAGAACTAAATTACCTTCTACAGCTATTATTAAGAATACAATTTAATGAACAACCCATTCCACCAGACCTACATTCATATTATGGAGGTTCTTTAATTTCATAATATACTAGTATAATCTGTTTCATGTTGCCAAAATATTCAAAGAAACTGCAATCTCCAAAAGACACACCCAATTAAAACAAAACAAAATGTACACATATTTCCAGGTATATATAAAATAGGTTGCAACTGCCAAGAAGACAAATATATTGTTTCAACTGCCATATAAGAGAAACTGGTCATCTGTGGAAATACAAAACAATCCATTGGCATTATCACACACCTCTGTATTCAGAGGAACTAAGAACATGTACATCCACAGAATGTCATTCAATAAATAAACAGCTGCATTCCATTTATAACAGATAGTTGTTATGAGAGAACTGTAGAAAGTTTTTTTACTTGGTGATAAATTAAATTAAACTTTCCAAAAAAAAAAAATTATATTCTTGTTTAATCCTTTCTTTATCCATGTGTAAACAAAGTTTGCACATGAAGTATCTTTTCAACTAGGCCAGTTGTATATAGAGGCTAATGACTTCACATCAGATGCCTTAGTATCCCATAAATTTTTTATGAGAGAGGACTTGAAAATATTGTTAAAGGTAGCGACAGAGTTAAAATGGTGAGTCTGTTGCTGCGGTATGACAGAGAGGAGTTTAGGAGGAAGGCCATAATCGCAAATGACATTATGCACAGGTTATGCAGATGGTGTGGTGTGGAATTCGTGGATGTGTGGAATGAGTTTGATGGGCGAAAGGATTTATACAAGATGGATGGCCTGCATTTGAATGGATTTGGTGTGCAGAGACTGGAAAAAGTGTTGCTGAATGAAATGAAAATGGATGTGCAGAACCAGGGAAACTAGAACTACCAAGGAGGGGGGGGGATGAATATGCGGACATCAGTGAGACAGTTGACTGTAAGAATGTATATAATGAACCCGAGCCAGTACTAAGGCCAAAAAATAGGAATGGGATATTTAGAATAACGCGTCAAGATAGGGGTGGGACAAAGGGATCACTATATTTCATGTATACTAATGCCAGGAGTAATTAGGAACAAGAAAGAAGAATTTTTGGCCTTGATTGGCTCTTCCTGGCCACAGGTTATTGGCATTACTGAAACATGGCTGACGGAAGATGATATAGTTAGTGGGATAGAATGTGTAGGTTATAGTGTGTTTAGGAGGGACAGAGAGAATAAAATGGGGGAGGGGTGTTATAATGATAGCTGATGAACTGCAGCCAAGGAGAATTGAAGTTGTATCGCAGGATAGTAAAAAGAGCTCATTTGAGGCTATTTGGTGTGAGATTGAGACTGGCAGAATAAAATATACAGTTGGGTGCTGCTATAGACCAGGTGATGGAATAGATGGTGGAGATAGTATGCATGAACAAATTGATGAAATGAGTGGAAGGAGGGTAATTATTATGGGGGATTTCAACTATGGTAACATTGATTGGAAGGAGGAGAGGACACATGTGAGGAAGGAACTGGATTTTATTCAATTATTAAGGGATAACTATCTGAGACAGCATGTAATTGAAAATACTAGGGGTGTGAGAGTGCTTGACCTGGTAATAGCATCTGAGGATTTGACTGTAATGAATATGACCATGTTGCCACCTATTGGTGAGAGTGATCATAAGGTCTTGACCTGGGAGGTGGCTAAAGGTGTGGAATTTTCGATTAAGACAGAGTATATGTGGAATTACCATGCTGGCAAGTATGACAAGCTTAGGAGATTGCTTGGATCAGTGCCATGGCATGTACAGCTGCAAGGGCTGGATGTCGATAGAGCATGGGAAGTGGTCAAGGAGCATTTACAGGAGGTTATGGCTGATTGTATACCTAGGTCCGAATTGTAAAACAAGTAGGGGTGAAACGGATGAATAATACCATTAAGCTTGAGCTGCAAAAAAAGAAACAACTGTGGAGGGAATTCAAAGAAAGAAGTGACCTGCAGGCACACGAACGGTATAAAGTGCAGGCCAGAAGGGTAACGAGTGTGCTAAAAAAAACAAAAGTGGATTATGAAAAGAAACTAGCTATGCAAGCTAAAGAGAATCCCAAACAGTTCTTTCAATATGCTGCAAGCAAAAAAAAAAAAAAACTGTACACGGCAAAATGATTTTAAGCAATGACGATGGTAAGGAAGTCACTGAATCAGTTGATATAGTGGAGTTACTGAGCTAGCACTTTGCAAAAGTATAATCATCCAGGTGGTGATATTGAAAAAATGAAGGAACCATTAGTTTATATGGGAATTGTGATGAATGAAGTGGAGGTGAATAGTCTATTACAGAACCTTAATGTGAATACATCTGTGGGATTGGATAGTATACCGGCACGGGTCTTGTGTGAAGCGGCTAAAGAATTATCAGTGCCCTTGACCATGTTGTTTAATCTGAGTCTTGGATCTAGTTTAGTGCCGAAGGTGTGGAAAGAGGGGAAAATAGCTCCACTGCATAAAGGAGGATCCAAGACTATGGTTGCAAATTACCGACCGATCACCATATCAGGAGTCGTTGTCAAGGTCTTGGAGAAAGTAGTCAAGGGAAAAATACAGGAATGGATTGAAGAAAATGAGATACTGTAGGGACAGCATGGCTTTGTGAAGGGTAGATCATGCCTCAGTAACTTGCTCAAGTTTTATAACAAGGTGACGGCTGAACTGGATAAGGGTAATGGGTTTACAGTGATACTGCTAGACCTGGCAAAGGCGTTTGACAGAATACCACATGGAATTCTAATCTGTAAACTACAATATATGGGAATGGATATAGGGTTGGTGAGATGTATATGTGGATGGTTGATGGAGAGATATCAAAGAGTAGTTTATTCAGGAGTAGAGTCCAAAAGACGGCCTGTGACTAGTGGTGTGCCGCAGGGTTCTGTTCTTGGACCACTGCTGTTTAATTTGTTCATTAACGATATAGGGAAAGATCTAAGAGGAACAGTTCATTTGTTCGCTGATGATGCAGAGTTGGATAGGGCGATAGTAAATGCAGACGATGTCAAAATCTTGCAGGACGACATGGATATATTGGAGTTCTGGGCTAAGGAGAATGGATGTTAATTTAATGTCAGAAAATATAAGGTTATGCATTTTGGGGTGAAAAGATTATCAGCAGTTCCACTCCAGGAACTGTACTCCAGGAGATTGATGAGGCCAGGGATTTGGGAGTGTTGGTGGATAGGGAGATGAATTTTAGGGGGCACATTGTATAAGTACCTAAATCAGCTCATCAACTCACTTGGTTGTTGAAAAATACCTTGACGAGCAGAGACAAGCAAGTTATAGTACCTCTGTACTGAGCCTTGATAAGACCTCATCTCGACTACTGTGCCCAGATTCGGTCACCTAGGTTACTTCTTGATGGGGAGAAGGTGGACAGGATCCAGAGGCGAGTGACTAAGATGATAGCGGGTCTATGGAATGAACCATATGAGAACAGGGTGAAGATTTGTGGGTTGCAGAAATTGGTTGATAGGCGGAAAAGGGGAGATATGATTGAGACATTCAAATTGCTGAAGGGTTTCTATAGGATTAATTCAGAGGATATTTTTGAAATCAGGACTGGTGGTGGGAAAACTAGGGGGACACCTATGGAAGCTGAGCAAGAGTATGGTTAGCAGGGGTGTTAGAGCTGGGTTCTTTACTTTTAGAGTGGTAAATGAGTGGAATAAGCTGCCAGAGTCTGTTGTGGGTGCTATGACGGTGAGCGAGTTCAAGGCAAGGTATGATAGATACTGTTAGAATGTCGTATAGTTGTGTGGACATGATGTTTAGTGCCTCCCTCGATGAGTCTAAGGACTCCCTGGAATCGCCCGTAATAATAATAATAATGCAAAGCACATCTCCTATAAGGTGATACACCCTTTTACTACTTGTGAATGGGAAATATATGACTTTTGCCTTAATTCAATCCTGGTATCTCTTCTGGGTCTGACTGTGGAAGCTTCCTTAGAGTACATTTCTGTTTTGGTGATTTTTGTCACTATGATAGCTTAAGTCTCACTATGTCCCTCCTTGCTTTCCTGGAACATCTTCCTCGGTATGGTGTCTGCTCTTTTTTTTTTTTTGGCTGTGGTTGTGGGGTTATTATTCTACAGAGAATAGTCGGAGATCAGGGGAGAACCAGAGTTCATCCCCAGAAACTGTATAAAGAGGGTGTGAGCAGAGTTGTGAATGATTGGAATGCTTTGCCTGAGAGTGTGGTGTCTGCAAGGAGTTTGAGTGTGTTTAAGACACATTATGATGAGATGTGTGTGTGATAAAAGGACCTCCCAGATGAGTCTTTGACTCCATGAGGTCTTGGGGTGATAATAATAATCTCATTCCATTTATTGAAGGGAGGGGTTGATGGGGATATCCTCTAAGTCAGTGGTCTTTGCTTTGGCTGCAGAACCCTTTGTGAAGAAAGTCTAGTAATGTTCTGTTATTAGAGGAATAACCATCCCACTTGTGTCATATTCCAACAAGACCATTCTATATGCAGGTGATATTGCATTAACATTGAGAGATTCTGACTTGGTCTATTGCTTCTTCAGATCAATAGAAGAGTTTAGCAACAACATTGGCCTGTGTGTAAATCTGGAAAAAAAAAAACAAAAGTCCAAATTTTTGGAACTTTTGATCTAACAAACTTGCCCAGTGGGAGAAAGGCCCTACAGGAATCTTAATTATATCACTATAAAAGAAAACATCATTCTCCAATCCCCAGGTCATTAGGAAAATTTGGGAATCTCTCAAACTGTGGATAGTGGGACTTACATCCTTTAGTAGCAGAGCTGCAGTACTAAAAACGATAACCTTTCCTTCAATACAGTATACTGTTAATGCCATAAACATAAATAGGGAACAGGAATTTACACAAGTTTCCAAAACTATTTTTGGAAATTTCAAAGATAAGAAACAGCTCAGAATGGTTTATCCTTGCACATTCTGAAATTCAAATATTTGGTTAACATTCTACAGGTCATTCAGAAAGCACTAAACATCCACACATTTTTTGGCACCCTAATCAAATACATAGTCTTTTTTCTACCTCTGTTCAAGGGTACTTGTCATAAAGATTCAACAATGAAAGTTGTACTGCCTCAACACAGTGTGTTGTGCATTGCTATCAGGCAGCTTCAAAATATGCATATACTTATAACCCAAATGTATAAACCACAGAAGGTCTGTTGGTACTTATTCAACCTCTTTCATTAGGCTTATCCAGATATAACAACCAATATTGAAACAGCTTTCAAAAATCTCAGTAACAGTAATGGATATTCAGTACAGTGTGACCTGGTCTGGAGGGTTAGGCAAGTCACCCTCCCAGTGAACTGGGTCAAGTGCTTACAATATAACTTTAATAGCCTTCTCGGCAGTGTATGCTTTGAAACAATTGAAATTTTTTTTTTTACTCCTTCAGCTCACCAGTTACAGCTAAAGATGGGAAACAAATAAAAAATCCTGATGCTTTCATTAGATCAAATTCTCTACTTCCAGTTCAAGCTAAGCACAGAATATATATCTTTCTCATTAATGAAATTAAATATCATTTATGGAAAATGCAGACAAAAGGAAAAAATAACCAATATCAGTAATATTTACAGAAGTGTGGCTAAGCACATGTTCATCCCGTTTCTTAGATTTCCGCATCTTGAAAGAAGCCTGCTATGAGATGATTACCTTGAGTGGTTCTTGTGTCATCTACCTATTCTCTGCAATATAAGAAATACCCACATCAAACTACATTTCTTTGTTTAAGTTTTGTATATCTACTCTACATAGAATTAAAGTTTTATGCTTCTTTGTATGGTATGTAAGGGAGCAGAATAAAAATTCCTGAGGGGACAGAGTTCCTTGCGTCCATAGCAATCCTTAAGCTGCATGTTGCCCCCCTGCCCTCTGGGTAGTGATAAACGAGTAACGGCAATATTGGGTGTCAAACTGCCCATTGTGGACGCATGAAAAGCAGAATATGCATCAGCAGTGCATAACTGGCAGCTTTAGTTGTCAACTCCATTATCACTGCCATGAGGACACCTGCATCAACATTTACAACAGTTTGCATAGGCCCAACTGTCCGAGTACTTCAACTGAACATGGAAAATTTAAGCTATAGTAAATGCCAGGTTTTGGGAAAACTGTTTCTGAAGGAGAGCATCGACATAGTCATTATGTAGGAAATGCATATTGAAGATCTGTTGAATGCTGGCAGAACATTTCTGGGAAAAGTTCACTTATGGTGACAACCTAGCAATTACAAGCTAGTTTATTTAACGGTATTGATTCACAACACAGAATAATAAGAAAATAATTAATATTTATTAACTTATTAGCTGATATTTTGCTAGTATCATATCCAACACCTTCACAGCACAAGAACAGTTTGTCACAGTACATGAAACAACAACAATTTGATATAACAGTTGGACTAGATTTTAACTGGAAATGAAACTGGAGTGATAAGCTGTTTTCTTTTATTGGACTGTTGACACACTCTTTGGTAAACCTGGGCTTGAATATAGGGTGGGAATTCTGAAGAGATGAGTAATGAAATCCTCCATTCCAAGATGGATCATTTCTGTAAACAAGATCACAAGTGGTATCTGAATCTGAAGAAAGGAAATAGTAGTCTGACTATAGAAAGGTAGAGTAAAATTCAGAGATCTTATTACTTGTTGTAGTGAGTGCCAAATGACATTTTTATCATATGGAAATCTTCTTCTTCTTCTTTGTCTATGATCTCTTATGCTTTTAAGCATTGAGATTTTGCCAAAGAGATTTCCATGCCGTCCTGTCCAAGGTTTGTTGTTTTGCTTCATTCCAGTTAATTTCTTTCTTTCCCAATTTTTCTTTAATTTCCTTCTGCCAACCTTTCCTGGGTCTGCCTATGTTTCTTTTTCCTATTTTCTGGCTTTCGTATACAGTTTTTGCTATTCTTCCTTCTTCCATTCGATTAAGATGTCCAAACCATCTCATTTTGGCTTGTGTTATGAATTGATTCAGAGGTGCAACTTGAAGACTGTCTCTTATGGTTTGATTTCTTATTTGGTCTAGTCTTGTTTTTTGTGCCACTTTCCTGAAATATTTCATTTCAATTGTTTGTAGTTTATTTGTGTTTCCTGTTGTTAAACACCAAGACTCATAACTGTATGTTAATGTTGGTAGAAACACTGAACGGTACACTGCCATTTTGGTATTCTGGGTGACTTCTTTCGTATCTAGGAGTGGGCCTTTCATTGCATAGAATAGCTTTGTTCCCCCTCTTATCCTGTTGTTAATTCCTGTATCTAGTCTACCATCTTCTATATATGATCCCAAGTATTTAAAGGAGTGGACTTGTTCCAGTTGATGATTCTCTATTTTTATTATGTGTTTTTGTTGGTTTCTAGATATGATCATTGTTTTAGTTTTATTTATATTTATGGTCATATTCCTTTTCTTTGTTTCTTCATACCAAATGTTGATATTTTACTGCAGATCTTCAGCTGTATTTACTAGAATCACTACATCATCTGCAAAAGCCATGTGTGAAATCCTGGTTTCTTTCTGTTTCCTGTATCCTAGGTGGAACTTTTTTGTTTTTGCTTGGCATGCCTTTAAAATTTCATCCATTACTATGATGAAGAGAAGAGGGCTGAGGATACAGCCTTGTCTCACTCCTACATTTGTTTCAAATCCTTTTGATCTATTATTACAGGTTCTTACATAATTTCTATTACTTTTGTAGAGGCTTTGTATGGCTGCTATTAAGTTATCTTGTATCTTGTTTTTCTTTAATGTTTGCCATATTAAGTGTCTGGGAACTCGGTTAAAGGCCGTTTCAAAATCTATAAAACATGAATGTAGTTCTTTTCCATATTCCATGTTTTCTCTGATATTTGTCTAAGACTGAAGATAAGATCCTGCATGCTTCTATTTTTTCGAAAGCCATATTGCATTTCATCCAGTGTATCCTCTATTTGATTCCTAAGCCTCGCTTCTAAAATACGAGCATATAATTTTCCTGGAATGCTTAAAAGCGAAATTCCTCTATGGTTTTCACATTTGCAGTTGCCTTTCTTAAATATAGGAATTATTATAGCTACTTTCCAATCTTTGGGAATAATTTTCTTTTTCCATACAACATTGAATAGGTGTAAAAGAAATTTTATGGCTTTCGTTCCTAAATTCTTTACCATTTCTGGTGTTATTTGGTCATGGCCTGCTGATTTGCTGCTGCTAACAGTTCATTTGCATGAATTTCTTCACTCTGATCTTCTATTTTGCTTGTGTGTCAGGGTTCTATTTTTTCTGTGTCCCGCATCTTCCAATAATTCTTGAAAGTACTGTTTCCATCTTTCCATGATGTCTACAGAATTTGTAACTTTCCATCCTTATTTTTGATAAACTTTATGGGGCATTCTTTCTCTGACCTCCTCCTTCTTAAAACATTATAGAAGAGTTTTTGGTTTCCTTTAAAATTTTGTTCTAAAGTATGTCCGAAGTCTTCTCAGCATTTTCTTTTCTCTTCTTTCACTAAGGTTTTAACTTTATTTCTTTGGTTGTTGTATAGTTCTCTATCAACCTGCAGCTTTAATGTTATATATCTCTTCCATAATTGCTTTTTCTTTTTAATTTCTTCTTTTAGGCCTTCAGTCCACCAGGGTGTTTTATGTTTCTTCTGTTTATTATTTAATGATACACCACAAATTTCTTTGCTTGTTTCTAGAAGAAGTGTTTTGAACCTGTACCATAGGTTTTCTACATATTGGTCTTTATATATCTCTTTTTTTTCTTCTTTCATCTTCTCTTCTCTTCTGTTTTACTTTTATGCTCAATGGCTGTTTCTTCTTTCTTTAGTTTGTAGTTCTTTATTTTAACATTTATTTCCTTGCTACTTTTTCTACATTTTTCAACTTTTATTTTATGGATTGTTTCCAATACTAATAATTAGTGGTCACTGCCTATTTCAAGACCTCTATAGACTCTTGCATTTTTTGTATACTTCCAGTATGACCTGATTATGATGGCGTTGTCGATTATAGATTTTTTGTTTCTACTGGGCTCTTCCCTGGTAAACTTATGGATTTCTTTATGCTTGAACATAGTATTCGCTATTACTAAATTATTGTAAGGCAAAGATTTATTATTCTTTCTCCATTATTATTCTGGGTTATTTCTCCTTGTGATCCCAACTCTTGTTTCGCTTCCTCATCTACTTGATTCCCTACCCGGCCATTAAGGTCTCCTAGTAGTATGATATGCCCTTGAACTTCTTCAATTGTTTTTTGTAAGAGTTCAAAGAATTCATCTTTAATTTCTTTATTAGCATTATCGTTTGGGCCATATGCAATAATTACAGTGAATACTTGGTTGTCTGATTTAAAATCTATAGTGATCGTCAACAACCTTTCGTTTATTAGTTGCCATTTAGTAATATATTCTTTGAGATCTGGTTTAATTATGCAAGCTACCCCTTGTTTTCCCCATTCTCTTAGGTTTACCCCTGAATAGAAAAGTATAGGCCAGCAAAGGTTGGTTGATTGGTAGAGCCTCTGCTACTAATGGCTCAGTTAAGTAAGTTTGAGCGTGGTTAGTAGTTGGAAGGGACCAATCGTTCGATGCTGTTGGCACACTCCCCCTCAATGAGTCTTTGGACTCCCTGGAGGTGTCAAATAATAATAATAAAAAAAATAATAATACAAAAGTATATACCCATCTTTCATTTTCTAGCAATCTTGACCTTTCTTTTTGTTTCTGTGACTGCTAGCAGATCCAGTCTTGATTTTTTAAATTTATCTATTAATTCGTTTTCTTTTCCATTTAGACTTTTAACGTTCCATGTTCCATATTTCATGTACCTTTTTCCTCGCTTTGTCGTTAACCATTTAGGCAGTTCGGCTATCTCTTTGTTATTTCTTTTAATGGGTGAAATTTTAAGGTCTGCAGGGGATTAGCCTTCAGCACCCGAGTCTGGTGGTGGGGCTGCCACCTTTGATGCCCCCAGACCGGCCTATGAGGGAAGTGCTATCCTGTTGGTCCATGGGAGGTATTTTATTTCTCTCCTACCCAGGGCTGGCGGAAACAGGCATTCAGAGCATGCGGGCGCCACCGCCAGGGTACGGTTCATAAGTTAATTTTTAAGAAACAAAATTTTTATCATAAAAACAAAAAATTCTTAGAATGATCAATATTAAAATAAATAAGGCCAGATACACCAAATAAAAATTAAAAAAAATTGTATATAAATTGTATGTTTACAATTTTGCAGCGAGAGCAGGCTCAATGCTTGCCTGCAGAATGTTGTGTCTACTGCAGTCTATCTAAAGTGAAGCGGTGAACAGTTTTCATGCACGGAAACGAATTTTCGTACAAAACATTTGTTGCTAGGTAACCAGTCATATCATATGACTGGTTACCTGGCAACAAGAGCCTATTGACAGTAGCGCAGCGCGGACTATTATTTCGTTTCTGTGTCATGTTGTGTAATAATTTCTTGTGGGTATAAAATAGAAATGGAATCAAAAATTAAAAAAAAGTTATCCGGTGCACAAAATCATAAGTGTCATGCTGTGAAAGAAGCAGATATTAAGAAACAAACTGGGGGCTCTTAATAAATTTGTTAAAATATTAAAATATTCTGATGTAGATTGTAACCAACTCGATACATCAGAAATCAGAGTTAACGAACCGTGCACATCATCCAGTTTGCATGAAAGTACTATTGAACAAGACACAAGACACACAATTTAAGTGAAAAACAGGAGAAGATTTAGTTGTAGTTGACCACGACACTAACACATTGTTAGTCTGTAAATTTAGAAGATGCAAGTGAATGGGGAAACATTGATGAAAAATTACGAGTTGTTTTAATTCAAATGGGGCCTGTTCAAAAGAAAAATATAATATATCCCAGAGATACATATGGTCATAAATTTGGCGACACGTATTATAATAGAAAAATGGAAAACGGGGGAGCTAGTGCCAAGAACATGGCTCATTTATTCCAGAACTTTAAATTCAGTTATTTGCTTATGTTGCAAACTTTTTGCACCTACTTAATCAAGTAGTCTTGTAGAAGGTTATAATGATTGGAGAAATGTAAGTACAACTTTGCACAGACATAAAAAATTTCTTAAAATGGAAGGAACTCGATAAAAATTTAAAAAACAAAACTACTATTGATTGCCTGACTCAAAGCATGTATGAAATAGAAAAGGAACATTGGACGAGTGTTTTAGAACACTTGATTGAAATTATAAAATTCCTTGGTAGCCAAAATTTAGCTTTTCATGGATCATCTGATAAATTAATTATATGAAAGGAATAATGGCAATTTTTAAAAATTAGTTGAACTGTTTGCGAAGTTTGATCCCATTATGGAAAATCATGTTGAAAACGCCCTACAATGAAACAATAGAGTACACTATTTGAGTAAAGACAGTCAAAATGAAATATTGGAAACTTTAAGTAACGCAGTCAGGGATATAATTTTATTATCAATTCGAAAATATAAATATTATTCCATAATTTTAGACTGTACACTTGATGCAAGTAAAACAGAATAAATGACCATTATTATTTGCTTTGTTTCCTGTGACAATGGAATTGTCAAGGTCAGGGAAACTTTTTAGGTTTTGCAGATATATCAGATTCCACAGGATGTGGTTTATGTGCAACAATAATGGAACAAGTGGAAAAATGGAACATTCCCATTGAAGACATGCGAGGTCTATGGTATGACAATGAGGCAAATATGAAAGGGAAAAAATATGGGCTCCAAAATTGACTTTCGAACAAAAATCCTACAGCATTTTATGTGCTGTATGCTGCTCACACTCTAAATTTAATCATTAACGATGTAGCCAAAGTGAATGCATATACAAATAGTTTCTTTGCAATTATTCAAGAAATATACAATTTCTTTTCATTCTCTCACAACCGTTGGGCAATCCTTTTAAAGTTCGTAAAAAATTTGACATTGAAACAGCCATCAGAAACACGATGGGAGAGTAAAATGAATGCAATCCGCCCTCTACAATATCAGTTAGGAGAAATTTACAATGCACTTTTTGAAATTTTAAATAATGAAAATTTTAATAAAGAAACTCAGCATGAAGCACAAACATTATGTTCTAAAATAAAGGACTACAAATTTATTTGCTCTCTTATAACTTGGCATAATTTAATTAACAGAGTAAACCCTGTGAGTAAAATGCTTCAAGACAAAAATGTGAACATTACACTTGCTTTAGAATCTATCGAAAACTTAAAAATATTCTTACAAGAGTATCGATCAGATACAAATTTTAAAGCAGTTCTAAAAATAGCAAAAGAACTGAGTGAAGTGGTGGATGGAGAACAAGAATTTAAAACTGATACAGAAATTCGATGATGCAAGTAGACACGACAATTTGACTACGAGCATCATGACGAAATGCCACAATCGCCAGAAGATAAATTTAGAGCGAATGTGTTTTATACACTTCTAGACATTGCAATGTGTTCGTTAATAGAACGTTTTTAACAACTAAAAACATATTATGATAATTTCAATTTCTTGTTTAGATTACTACAAATTAATAACGAAGATTTACGAAAAAATTGTGACAATTTAGAGATTCTCTTGAAGGACGGCGACAATAAAGACGTAAGTGCAATAGAACTAGTATATATGACGAGTTATGTGATTTCCGGGATATTTTTCGGAAGGATAATTTAAATAATCAAAACCCTTTCGATTTTCTTAATTTTATTGTGTCCAATAATTTATCTTTCCCTAACTTTTCAATTGCTTTAAGAATACTATTAACCGTACCTGTCAGTGTAGCGAGCGGTGAACGTTCCTTTTCCAAGTTGAAATTGATTAAAACCTACATAAGAACAAGTATGTCACAAAAAACGGCTTGTTAGTTTGGCGTTAATAGCTATTGAAAATGATATATGTACGGAATTAGACGTTAAGACCATCGTTTCTAATATTGTGAATATGAAATCAAAAATCCTAAAATTTTAATTTAAAAAAATTCAAGTATATATATGTAATTTAATTTATTTTCTGTTATTTTGTAAAGATGTTTTTTTTTTTTTGAATACTTATATTAAATATTCTAATTATTTCTGAATTCTTTTCTTATTTTCTCATCTATCTTGAGTTTCTTTTATTTTCCTAAAAGATAGTTCCACTTATAAAAATTATTAAGAAATTTTTATAAGTTACTAAGAATTTAATAACTTGTAAAATGCAAGAATTTTTTAAACATTAGTTCAAATAAATTTTAACTTTAATTAAAATTCATTTTAATTTTGTTAGCGATTCGGGTCGGTGAGAAGGCTATAATCCCCGTATCATTATATTCAACGATTAAAGTGAAGTGGCTTTATCAAAATTTGCTTTAACTTTTTTTTGAATATTTGGGTTTTTAACGATTATACTGCCTAATCAACACCCCCGGTTCGTTACATTTAGTGAACCAACGTGTGGCTGTTCTCAAAATTTATTTAAGAAATTTCAAATAATTTAAATTTTTATTGTCGTAAAAGAACCACACACGTCCGGATCATTACAGGGGCACTTAGATAGAAATTGCCTGAGGGTGGCAAAGACCCTAGAGCCGGCACTGCTCCTACCCCGATCCACCACCAGGGGATGCGCCCGATGGGGTTTACATGTGTCCCCACATGTTCATACGGGTATATTTAAAATTAAAAGCAATCTTAAGGTACAAAATAAAATATAATAATAAACCGTTACACATAGTCACATAACGAGTCATCATTTGAATCATAAATTTATATCCAAATTCATTAGCCACTCCACTTCATCAATACGCTCTCTGAGTCTGATGGGCTGCCAGGGAACGCTGCATTCATACATGACGTGAGTTATTGTCTGAAGTGATAGTGTGCAGTCAGCTAGAGTCAGTATGATGCTCCAAGAATGCAGGCACACCGCACTCCTAACTTGTCAGGTTCAAATAAAATTAAGTGTTCACCAGGCACTTAATTGTCTTCACTCGACTCATTGAATCCTTTGCAGCTTCTTTGTGACAGGCAGGGTTTCCATATTGTTCCATTCCTCTTTCCAAGCACTGGAAATATTAACTCCCTCATTGATCAACTGTTCTGCAGGTTTTTTTTTTTTTTTTTTTGAGCAAGTGGATGGAAAGGAAATGAGAGATTAGAGTCTGTGACTTCCAAATTAATGTGGATCAGGAGTTGTAGGTTGTTCGGGATATAAATCATAAATTTATATCCAAATTCATCAGCCACTCTGCTGCCTTCATCAGTACTTTCACTGAGTCTGTGGATAGCACAAGGAATTAAAGTTCCCTATTGTTGGATAAAGAGAGAGAAAAAGAAGTATTAATTTGATCTTAAAATGACTGTCTCCTCGATTTTAGGTAAATTGATACATCGATAATTGTTCAGTTGTATGTTTTAAAGCTCCTGCTGATTCCAAAAACAGTCTCTCTGATTTATAATGACTTCTGTATAGCGCTTTTGTTTTCTTCCATTTGATCCTGTGTGAAGGGGTTCCAAGGCATGATCTGCTAGATTTGACTTGCCATAATGATAGTGGCAAATGTATTTTTTATGTTCTCCAAGATGGATGTCAACAGGATGCCCAGTCACAAGAACAGGGCACTTCATATACTCCTGGATGTGATAAAGAAGAGGATTTTGTCCTTAGGTGAATGGATGAAAGCTGCCAATTTGACATATGGTTTAAATTGTTATTATTATTATTATTCAGGCCTCCATGGAGTCAAAAGACTCATCGTGGGAGGTCCTTCCTAAGAACATAAAGTCTGTCAAGACTCATCAAGGGGAGGCCCCCCCCTAAGAAACACAAAGTCTATCATACCACTCCTTAAACTCATTGACCGTTCTCGCTCTCACCACTTCATCATGCAATGCATTCCACGGTTCAACCACCCTCCACGCAAAGAAACCACTCCTCATCCTCTTGCTCACAGTTTTCTTTCGTAACTTCCAGGGATGGCCTCTTGTCATCACTCCTTCCCGCTGTTCAACCAAGTGAAAGAACTCCCCAGTGTCAACCCTGTAACCACCTCTCAACAGTTTAAAAGTCTCAATCATATCACCTCTCCTTCTTCTATCCACCAAACTCTGCAGTCCATATTCCCTCAGCCGATCATGTTGTGTGTAGCTGATATTTATTAGCACATAAGCTTTTCTAATCATTCTAGTAATAGCAACTCAAGATCAACAATGAAAAGCAACAGAACATATATTAACAAGAGATTGACCTACACCAATCACATATTTTAGGAACTGGAGACTGCATCCAAACCAAAGTAGACCAGAGGTGCCTTTTTTTCACCTCTGTTTTACTTTGGTTTGGATCTGATGGGCTGCTAGGGAAGGCTGCATTCATACATGATGCGAGTTATTGTCTGAACCTGACAAAGTAGTGCAGCAAGCCTGCATTCTTGGGGCATCATACTGACTCTGGCTGACTGCACACTTTCACTTCAGACAATAACTCACATCATGTATGAATGCAGCCTTCCCTGGCAGCCCATCAGTCTCAGAGAGCATATTGATGAAGGCAGTGGAGGGGCTGATGAATAATATATTATGTGACAAGATTGCTTTTAATTTTAAATGTACACGTGTGATAAAAATGTGGTTTGGCACTCACTACAACACGTAATAAGATCTCTGAATTTTACTCTGCCTTTCTATGGTCAGACTACTGTTTCCTTTCTTCAGATTCAGATACCACTTGTGATCTTGTTTACAGAAATGATCCATCTTGGAATGGAGGATTTCATTACTCATCTGTTCAGAATTCTCACCATATATTCAAGCCCAGGTTTAAAGAGGTAAAAGCACAGATGGACAAAGGTTACACCCAATAGCTTTTGAGAGGGGCCAGAAGGCACTGCTGCCATTGCCATTGACATAGGTGGCAAGTGTTCTACATAGCTATACATAGTCATTTTATGGATAGTATTGCTACTGTGGGCTTCTTCAGTTACGTTGTGAATGAAACTGGAGTGATAAGCTGTTTTCTTTTATTGGACTGCTCTGACACTCTTTGTCAGAGCTGTTTTCTTTTATTGGACTGCTCTGACACTCTTTGTCAGAGCAGTCCAATAAAAGAAAACAGCTTATCACTCCAGTTTCATTCACAACGTAACTGAAGAAGCCCACAGTAGCAATACTATCCATAAAATGACTATGTATAGCTATGTAGAACACTTGCCACCTATGTCAATGGCAATGGCAGCAGTGCCTTCTGGCCCCTCTCAAAAGCTATTGGGTGTAACCTTTGTCCATCTGTGCTTTTACCTCTTTCTCACCCAAATGGTACTATTGCAGCATCACTTAAGCTTAACGCTAAATTCCATCAGAACCAGAATCCAATTCTGTTATCCAGGTTGTTCGAGATCCAGTACCTACATAGGTAATAAAGGTAAATCACATCTTTCTTTACCTGGAACATTGTATTGCATGCTTCCTGTAGCCTTCTGGCAGAAAGAGAGGAGAAGAATCTCGAACAACCTGGATGACAGAATTGGATTCTGGTTCTGATGGAATTTCACCAGTTGTGGCCAAGAGATGTGCTCCCTAACACATGTTCTTTATCATCTATCACACTGTATTATACCCAGCTGGCATCTATCCTATAGCATAGAAGCAGTTGCCAGCTTATAATCTGTCGTCCTCCCTTTGTGACTGGATTGCCAATTTTCTCTCCTGTCATTTACTACATGTAATGGTGGAAGATGTTCTCTCTTTAGATTTTCCCATTAAGCAGGTGTTCCTCAGGCTCTGTTATTTTACCGATCCTCTTTCTTATATATATAAATCATAAATTTTTATTGTTCATGTACAGGTTGAACAGTTCATGTACACAAGTCACTTGCCTGCTCATATATTCAATTCCCCCATAAACTACTCATTGATGCCTGTCCATATACCAGCCTGGTTGGCCAAGTGGTTAGCGTATCTGCTCTCCACCCAAAAGACTGCAGGTTCGAATCCCGCCATGGGCATGGATGTTGGTGATTATCTCTGAAAATACTAGTGGTGGTGGTGGTGGGTAGTAGATGGCATTGGTGTAGATGATACAGTTCGCTGTAGTGAGGGATTGAGTAGTGTAGACAGAGAGCTGTGGATTAAGTGCCCTCCCTCGATGAGTCTTTGGACTCCTTGGAGGTGTCACATAATGATAATATCACCAGCTCCATATCCATCTCCATTTGCTTCAGTTTTATGTAACAAGTTCTGTGGGGATATCCTATCAAATGTCTTTGAAAGTGCAGAATGTCATTATACAGCCATTTCCTTTATCCAACTCAGTTTTCACTTTATTATAAAACTGAACAGATTACTGAGGCAAGACCTATCCTTGCCAAAATCATGTTGCTTCCTCCATAGAATATCATATTCATGTCCACTCATTCCTGAATTTTGTCTTTTACCAACTTCTCCAACACCTTAACTACTACTCCTGAAATACAGATTAGTCTATAATTTGCTTCATATGTTTTGGAGCCTTCTTTATGCAACAGATTTTTGACCTTTTTCCACTTCTTTTGCACTTTACTAGAGTTGAAGCTTAAATGGTTTGGTCAGAGGTGCTTTCATTTCCCTTGCACATTGCACCTTCTATATGCCAACCAATATCCCATCTAATGTCATGGCTGTATTTATTATTTTATTATTATTATTATTATTCAGGCCTCCATGGAGTCAAAAGACTCATTGTGGGAGATCCTTTCTAGGAAACACAATCCTATCAGGACTCATCGAGGGAGGTCCCTCCTATGGAAACACAAAGTCTATCATACTACTCCTTAAACGCATTGACTGTTTTCGCTCTGACCACTCTATCAGGCAATGTATTCCATGGTTCAACCACCCTCCATGCAAAGAAACTACTCCTCATCCTCTTTCTCACAGTTTCCTTTCGTAACTTCCAGGAATGGCCCCTTGTTATAACTCCTTCCTGCTGTTCAAGCAAGCAAAAGAACTTCGCAGTGTCAACCCGTAACCACCTTTCATCATATCACCTCTCCTTCTTCTATCCACCAAACTCTGCAGTCCACACTCCCTCAGCAGATCCTCATAACTAACATTGTACAGTCCTGACACCATCTTTGTTATCAGCCTTTGTACCCTTTCCACAGTTAATTTATCCCCTTCAAATCCTGGGGACCAGATCTGAGAACAATAGTCTAAGTGTGGTCTGATCAGAGTCTAATACAATGGAATAATAACTATTTTATCTCTACAGGTCAGTGTCTTTCTCATTATTGCAGCAATCCTCTGTGTTACCTTCACTACCTTTGCAATATGTCCCCTAAATTTCAGGATTCTATCAATCATCAACCCCAGATCTCTTGTCTCCCCCTACTTCTCCCAGTTTAACTCCTCCCATAGAGTATGCAGCATCCCATCGATGTGTCCCAAACCTAAAGACTTTACATTTTGCTGCATTAAACTGGCACTCCATTCATTTGCCCATCTATCTAGCTTATTCAAATCCTCTTGCAGGGCTACCACATCTGCACTATTACTAATAACCCTTCCCAGCTTCGCATCATCCACAAACAACTGAATATCCCCTTGTAATCCACAGACAATGTCATTGATATAAAGAATAAATAGTATAGGTCCCAGTACTGAGCCTGTGGAATCCCACGTGTAACCTTCTGCCTCTTTGATATTGCTCCACCATACACAACTCTTTGATATTGGACAGCCAATCCTGAATCCAGTTGATCAATCTGACATCCAGACTCATGTCCTGAAACTTGAATATCAGCTTATCATGTGGCACCCTGTCAATGCCTTTGCTAAGTCTAGGAAAATGGCAGTATATGCCATTCCCTCATGTAATGCTCTTGTAACTTTATCATAAAAGGCTAGCATATTGCTAAAACAAGAGCACCCCTTCAAATCCATGTTGACTCTCACAGATAACATTACCCTCATCTGCCCAATGCTGTATACGGTCCCTCACTACTTTCTCCAAGATCTTACTAACTACTGATGACACACAAACTGGCCTATAATTAGACACTTCCAGTCTGCTACAGCACTTATACCTTCCTTCCATTCCATGGGCACCTTTCCCGCAGCCAGACTTTCATTGAAAAGCCAGGTCAAAGGCACTGTCAGTTCCTTAGCACATTCTCTCAAAACTTTTTGTGAAATACCATCCAGTCCCACAGCTTTACTAACATCCAGAGTACTCAGTATGTGGAACACACTCTCCTCCTGCACCTCTAAACCTCAAACCTGTCCTATCCCTCTAGTATTAAAATTGATTCCTCCAGGATGAAATACTCCAATAAAGTGTTCATTGAACAATTCCACTATGTCCTCTGCATTTATTATTATTATTGGAGTCAGCAGACTCATTGTGGGAGGTTCATTCAACTGGCATCATATTTATTACACTGAAGCTTAAAATCCTTAACACTGCTTGCATTAACAACACATTCTGATAATGCATTCCATTTCCTCACAATTCTCCATGTTAATAATCTACTCTTCACCACACTCCTGTATAACTTTCAGGGATGGCCTCTGGTTTTTCCTTTCTCATCTTCTACTCTTTATAATTCCCTCTGGATTAATATGATAAAATCCTCTCACTAACTTAAATTTCTCTATCATATCACTTCTTTTCCTCATGTCCACCAAACTCCTCAATCCACATTTCTTCAACCTCTCTCCATAGCCAGCAACCAGCACACGAACTTGATATTGTCTAAGTCACTTGTCTCTGGAACCTCTCCAATGTTTCCACATTTCATTGAAAACCAGATGATCAAATCGGAGCATAATTGTCTTAGTGTAGTCTAACTGGTGCTTTATGCAGTGGCACAACCACCTCCTTATCACTACATGTTAGAGTACCTCCTATCTTAGCAGCAGTATATATGATGTGCAGTCTTTCCAACACTTGCAATATGTTCTCTAAACTTCGGTCTACCACCATCACACCCAAATCTTGAATCTCATTCACTTCCTGCAGCATGGCACTGTTAATATAGTACATAGTCTTGTATTTCTGCACTCCAAAATGCAGCCCTTTGCATTTATTAATATTAAAACAACAACCCCACTCCTTTGTCCAAGTTAAAGTCTATTCAAATCATCCTGAAGGGAATTAACTTTAGCAGGGTTACTTATAATTCTCCCCAACCATCAGCAAACAACTGAAGATCCTCAGTCAGCCCACATGATATATCTTTTATAAACAAGTCAAACAGCAGAGCCCAAGAACAGAATCATGAGACACACCAGTGGTTACACTCCTTTTTTGAGACACTGCTTCATCATACACAACCTGCTGGTATTGTTCAGAGAGCCAATCTCTAATCCATTAACCAATATACTATCTGTTCCCATCCTCTGCAATTTGTGCACCAACTTATTATACGGTAATCTATCAAATACTTTTGCAAAGTCGAAGAATATCACTGTATATGACTTTCCCTTATCTGATGCACTTGTTACATTATTATAAAATGCAAATAAATTGCCAAAACAAGACCTGCCCTTTACAAATCTATGCTGACCATCATAAAGAATACTATGTCTATCAACCAATCTTGTATTCTATTCCTAACCAATGTCTCTAACACCTTGACTACAACTGCAGTTATACAGACTGGTCTATAATTGTAAACCTGTCCTAGAACCATGCTTGTGGAGTGGTACTATTTTGCCTTCTTTCTACTTCTTAGGAACCTTATCCACTGCAAGACTTTCATTAAATAACCAGGTCAAGGATATAACTCACTTGTGCACATTCCTTAAGAACACATGGTGATATGGCATTCATTCCCACAGTCTTATTAACATCTAGCCCAATCAACACCTGATACACCTCTCATTCCTTCTCTTCCAACTGTCCTAATACTTGCCCCTCTCTCTCTCTCATTCAATAATTCCACTGTATCCTTTGCAACTGTTATTCTGTTGCAATTACTATCCACGGTGACAACCTGCCATAAATATCTTCCTCTTGCTTGCCATGTAGTGGAAGAATTCCCTTGAATTAAACTTGGTCTGTCCAGCCAATCTCCTCTCGTACTGCACCTTTTTTTTTCTTTATCATGCTCATCATCTTCCTAGCCTGCACTTTATATTCTTCATGGATGCAGTCACCACCAACGGTCTTGTACTTCCTCCATAGCATTTTCTTTATCAACACGGCTCTTGATTTCACTTCTACTCTATTTACTTGCTTAAGCCTTGATATGCAGTCATATATTTCTTGTGTCAGGTACTGCCTTATGATTTTCCATGCACTATCAACATCTTTTCTGCACAGCTCATCTACCCAATGTATTGATGCTCATTGACTACAGAGCTTCCCATAATCACTCATCTTATAATTTCATATATATCCTTTTCTGGCAGTAATCTTTTCTTGTTTCACCACTTGTCGCTTCACATGACCACTCTGCAGTATTCTAAGTGCCTCCTATTCATTTACCTCTATTCTCACATAAGTCAGTGTTGCATCTGCCACTATAGTATTTCAAACTTACACCTTTGCAAATTGATCACCAGTTAATGTTAATGCTATTTTTGTTTGCTTCAGTTACCTCTCTTTCTATCATCAGTACTTATTAAAGTTATCTTCTGTTGTCAATCTTCTTTTAACTCATGACATAGCCAAATAATTTTCTTTGGCCTACTTGGCTAGTGTCTTCACATCTGCTTTTGTACCCTCACCTTACCATATTTTGCTTGGTTTTATTCATCCATCTAACTCCTATCTGATTTATCCTCTTGATCCTGTGGGTGCAGTCTGATACTGCTTTCAACAAACACACCTTGACCATCTTCCAGTCATTTCCTTGCATAATTAATATCTTTCCTAACCAGATCTACCATGGTACTGTTCCAATCAGGCTGCTCAGCCTATCACAATCACCTACTCTGTAATTCCACACCTCTTCTAACTGAAAACTCTGCATATCAGGCAATACCCCACATTAAGACTGCTTGATCACTCTCTCCATTTGGAGATGATATGGCTTACATGGTTACTGACAAATTTTCTGATGCTATCACCAGATCCAGCACTCTCAAACTGTGAGTTCCCTCTGTTTTGCTGGCTCAGATAATTATCTCTTAGTAGCTATATAAATTTCATTTCTTTTCCACATGTGCCCACTTCTCCTTTCAATCTATGTCTTTTTAATCAAAGTCCCTCACAATAATTATTTGGTCCGCATTCATTGTGTTCCTCATAATAATTATTTGTCCTGCACTCTTAGTGCTAATTTGGCAATGCATGTCACATTCTTCCTTACCCACTCTCCTGCCCTATAGTAGCAACCTATCATATATTTCATCCTTTCTATATATATTTTATTCTTTCTCACACCAGATAGTTTCAGATGCATTATCCTCCATCCCTGTCCTCTTAAACTCTAACCTTTTTGGCTTTACTTCTTTGCTGTTGTTAGCAAAATCCTCATCTCATTCTGTTCCCTCTTTCCTCTCTGAAAATACTATATATATATATATGTGTGTGTGTGTGTGTGTGTGATAAATTTTTTAACTTGGGGATATTGTATATTAGGATAACCAAGTTATTTTATAAACTTGGTTATTTTAACTCCTAATCCCAAGTATGCAAACAATTAAGTTTGCGCCTGAAACAAAGTTCAAGTCTAAAGATGGTACAACACCAGGGCAACTCATTGTAAAGGTGGGTAAAGCTCTGATCACTATTCTTAGTATTTTCCCATAATGTAAAGCACATCTCACTAGAAGATGTATACTGCAATGCATTATGGGTGGGGTCACTACCCGGATCTTTTTTGAGGTCTGGGTAGTGACCTTTTTTGAAGGTCTCCTCAATGAGTAGCTAGACCCTAAATACCAAGGTTATAGTAATATTACTATAACCTTGGTATTTAGGGTCTAGCTACTCACTGAGGAGACCTCAAAAAAGGTTGAAACCGGTCTGGGTAGTGACCCCATCCATAATGCATTGCAGTATACATCTTCTAGTGAGATATGCTTTACATTATGGGAAAATACTAAGAATAGTGATCAGAGCTTTACCCACCTTTACAATGAATTGCCCTGGTGTTGTACCATCTTTAGACTTGAACTTTGTTTCAGGTGCAAACTTAATTGTTTGCATACGTGGGATTAGGAGTTAAAATAACCAAGTTTATAAAATAACTTGGTTATCCTAATATATATATATATATATTATATTCCTTGCATTATTTCCTTATTACTATATCATCTTTTCAACAAAGTCAAGCTAATGCCTATACTTTTTGGCCAAGTTGAACTAACCATTATATATGTTTTATTTTATTCTGTTTATGTTTCATTAGTTTGTTTTTATTCTTGTTTTTATTTTTTTTTTTATTGTACAGTCCTGAAGGTGGTGGAATAAATATGCAAAACGTGACTCGCAATTAGTTTTCAATGCTTACCTTCAAATTGAACTCTGCCATCTGGTTGCTGAGTGCGTCTCTCTTCCACTCTCCAACCAGTTCTTTGTGGATTTGAATCCTAGTGTCAGCAAGGATGTTAGTGAAATGTCTTCAGGTAGTGTATGAATATCATTGCTTGGTGTGTGCAACTACTAGCAACTTACTTATTGGAGATCTGAAGCAGCTGGGAAAAAAGTTCTGTGTTTGTCTCCAGAGCAGTGTTTCTGGATTATCTGTCCCTTAGCTCATTCACTGTGCAGTACAACTCTTCATGGGTGGAATGGATGTAAAAGAAATCACGTGTTTTTTTTTTTTACATCAGAAAAAGCCCCATTAATTTGAAATTTGAACCATGTAGCATGTATATATAGCATGTATAAGAGGAACAGGGAAATGAGGGGAGGTCAGGTGGACAAGGAGACATGGCATACAGAGAGTGAATGTTGAAAGTGGCAATGAATGTGTGTATGAGAATGGAGTATGTTGCAGTGTGGGTGGAGAAGTGGACACTGAGCAGGTATATGTGATAAGCCATGATAAAGGTGATTTGGCAGGTGTAGTGAGGGGGAATCACAACCAACATATGGCTTGGAAAGGACTGGCTATAGACCTAAAAATGAACTGTTGTGTTTGTTTACAAATGACAGAAGTATCAGATATAAAGGGGATGAAATGGTTTCACTGATTGAGTTTATTCATCCCCAAATCATTGGAATAAGTGAAACATGGTTGAATGAAGATGATGTAACGGGAATAGAAATGGAAGGGTACAGTATTTTTTGTGAGGATAGAAAGGGCAGGAAGGAAGGGGGAGTCCTGCTGAAGATAGCAAGGGAATTAAGTCCACATAAGGTAGACATGAAAGGGGGAAATAGTGGCAATGGTTATGAGGCAGTGTGGTGTAGCGTGGAGGTTGAGAGGAAGACATATTTAGTTGGATGTTGCTATAGGCCTGGGAATGTGGAAGGTGGTGATGAAGAAATGTATAAACAAATTAGTGAACAAAGGAAGGGTAATTATTATGGGTGATTTTAATTATGGTAGTATAGATTGGAATGAAGAGATAGCATTTGGGAATAAGAAAAGTGAATTTCTTGAGTTCTTGAGAGATAACTATCTCAGGCAGCACGTAAAGGAAGGCATGCAAGGATCAAGAGTTCTAGATCTGATCATTTCATCAGAGGATGTAATTGTTAGAAGGGGAGATTTCACATTTTCCTCCGGTTGGTGAAAGTGATCATGAAGTAATCACATGTGTTGTGGCTAGTCATATGCAGGTTTTTGCGAGGAAATGATGTATGTGAAATTATAAGGCTGGTGATTATGAAAAGCTTAGCAGACAACTTTGAGCTATAACATGGAATGAGGAGTTGAGCGGTAAGGAAATAAATGCTGCATGGGAACTTACAAAGAAATACATAACAGCATCAATGTACGAATGTATCCCAAAGGCCAAAAGGCTGAATAAGGTAGGTGTGAAATGTAGCATTGGCATGCCTGTTTAATACGAGTTTTGCAACAGCACAGGTTCCAAGGGAGTGGAAGGAGGGTAAAATTGTTCCACTGCATAAAGGTGGTGATAAGGCTGTAGCTTCAAATTATAGGCCGGTCTATATATCTGGAGTTGTGGTGAAGGGTGGGTGGAGAGATTGGTGAGAAGTAGGATACAGAAATGGGTTGATAACAGCAGTATTCTCTGTGGTTATCAGCATGGGTTTGTTAAGGGAGATCATGTGTCACTAACTTATGCACTATAACAAGGTGACAAATACCTTGGACAGAGGAGATGCATATACAGTGGTGTACTTGGATTTTGCAAAGGCTTTTGATAGACTGCCACATGACAAACTCTTAAATAAATTAAAAGAAATGGGGATTGGATAACAGAGTTCTGTGTTCGATCAGTGACTCGCTGTCAGATAGATATCAGAAAGTTGTATATGGGGGTGCAGTATCTCAAAACAGAAAGGTCACCAGTGGGGTGCTGCAGAGGTCAGTTTTGGGGCCATTGTTGTTCAATTTGTATGTTTAATGATATTGGATCGGGTTTAACTAGTGATATCCAGCTGTTTGCAGATAATGCAAAAGTGGGGAGAGCAATGCACAGTCAAGCTGATGTTAATGCCTTACAAGAGGACTTGAATAGATTCCATGAATGTGCAGATAAATGGAACTGTCAGTTCAATGTTGCCAAGTGTAAGGTTTTGAGATTTGGTAAGCAATGATGGGATGCTAAGTATACACTTGGTGGGGAAACTTTAAAGGAAGTAGAGGAGATGAGAGATCAAGGAGTGATGGTGAACAAGGATCTGAAATTCAGGGGCCACATTGCACAAGTTGTGAAGACATTACATTGAATAATGGCAATGCTGCGGAGAACCCTGACATGCAGAAATGGAGAGTTATGATTCCATTGTATAAGACCTTGATATGGATTATTGTGCACAGATTTTGTCACCAGGTGTTCATGGTAACAAGGATATGTTGGAAAGGGTACAGAGAAGATTCACAAAGGTAGTCAGTGGGTCTTTGGAATGTGGAGTATGAGGACAGATTGAGAGAACGTAAGTTGCAGAGCTTCGTGAATAGAAGGAAGGGGGGGGATATGATTGAGACATATAAGCTAGTCAGGGGTTGTTATCAGGTAGACATGGAAGAGATTTTTCATAGAATGGGAGAGGAGAGTAGAACAAGAGGTCATTGCTGGAAACTATATAAGGAGGGTGTAAGCAAAGGAGTGAGAAGCTGGTTCTTTGCTTGGAGGATGGTTGGTGAGTGTAATGCATTGCCTGAGTGTGTTGTGGATGTGGACACATTGAATCAGTTTAAGATGCAAAGTATATATTAAAGTTTATTTAATCTATATATGGCAACATGACGTTCGGCGAAATATCGGAAAGTATATATTAAAGTTTATTTAATCTATATTTCTAGTATACGCTGTCAATTCCTTAAATATTAGTTATCATAGTTTAAGACGCAGTTGGTTGAGCATTGTATGCAATAGTGAGTACCTCCCAGAATGAGTCTCTGACTCCATGGAGGTCAAATGTTGATAATAATAATATCATAGGAAGTGTAGTATCCTATTGTTGTGCTCCAAATTAAACACACATTTTATACTTTATTGTGGACATGGATATTTGTGAATATAGATGAATTTCATCTTTCACTTGTTTGAAGCATCTTGAAAAAAAAAAAAAAAAAAAAAGAGTCATGTTTGGTGTGTAGAGTGAGGTTTTGGCATTATCTAACTCTTAGCCCAACAATTGCACATAGTATTCTGTTTACAAACACCCGGGAGTATATTAGAATACCATGGATTTGAAAGTGAGAAAGAAAGAAACAAAGAACATTTTGGAGATGTTGAGCATTAAAAGAAAGTCTAACCAACCATACCTGAACCACTAACCATACAGTAAACTGGGATATTTCCACTGTTCGATATTTAGAAGAAAACTGAAAACTTTTATTCCAGACTTCTAAAAGAATCTGTTACAGTCATCTATTCACCTGAATCTTTGAACAGAAATAAAGGTTTTGTATTAAATTACTTCTGGAAATCTATCATTAAATCCTTCAGCATGTCAGATTTCAATTTTTCCAATAATCACCTCCATCCAGTCTTTGCCTGCTGATAGCTAACACGTGGCATGCGACTTCACATTTGTGTTTAGGGTGAATCAATTTATCTACTCTTGTAATGAGTTCAATGTAAAATGTGAGCATGTGACTTTAGCAAAAAATGAGGGATATGGATGAAAGCAGCAAAGGAGCCACACTTGTAAAGCTGTAGAGGAATATTGTATAGCCTGAATGGAAGAAAAAAGAGTGTATAAGAATATAAAGAACTACTGTGAGGATGAACTTAAGGAACTGGAAGTATAAATGAAAGTAGGACCTATAATCAAAAGTTAAATGGAAGCTGGAAAGACTTCTGGCCAAGAACAATGTTATGTAGGAATAAGGAGAGTATAACCCTGAGTGGAAATGAAATGATACTAGAAAGATTGAGTATGGCATTTTGATGAACTATCTAATATATCTGATCAGTTAGATGATGTGAATAAAATAGAGAGCCAAACAGAAGATTTAGAAGCAGTCGAACCAATAGTAAAAGTTGCTGAAATAGAAGCTGCTGTTACAAAACTTAAGAATAATAAGGTCCCAGGAATAGATATGATAGAAGAAGAATTAATTAAAAATGCAGGTACAGAATATTTCAGGCAGCATGCCAAATTATTAATAAAATATTAATAATTATCCCTGACAAGTGAAATCTGCTCTAACTATAGTTAAAGCAAATTCCACTTGTCAGGGATTAGAGACCCCCCCCCCCATGGAGTCAAAGACCCATATAGGAGATCCTTTTGCCATTCACACAGCTCATCATACCCCACCTTAAACACACTCAAATTCTCTGCAGACACCACCCTGTCAGGCAAGACATTCCAATCATTCACAAGTCTGCATGCAGAAAACCTGCTTTTCACTCCCTTACTCACACCTGCCTTATGCAGCTTCCAGAGATGACCTATGGTTCTCTCCTGATCACCCAACATTTTCTGTAAAACCTCTTCAACATTATAAATTAAAGATACCAAGAAATTATATACTTGGTTTAATCCTTTATCCAAATGTAAGCAAACAAAGTTTGTGCCTGAAGTATTTTCAGGACTTGGGCAGCTCATATATAGAAGCTAATGACTTCACATCACTTGCCCTTGCCTTAGTATCCCATAATGCAAAGCACATATCCTTGAAGACATGTATAATGCTATGTAGAGCTACAATGTACTCTCATACTCCGTATATGGGAATAAAAGCCATAACTGATTTTTTTCCGGCCTGGTTTGCCAAGTGGCTAGCGTATCTGCTCTCCAGCCAAATGGCTGCGGGTTCGAATTCTGCCATGGGCATGGATATTTGTGATTGTCTGTGAAAGTACTAGTGGTGGTCGGCAGTAGATGGCATTGGTGTGGATGATGAAGGGGTAGTTGGTGGAGAGAGAGAGTTGTTGAGCAGATGCCCTTCTTCAATGAGTCTTTGGACTCCCTGGAGGTGTTATGTAATAATAATAATGTATTATGGGAAGGGTTTCCCAGACCAGTTTCGATCTTTATTGAAGTCTCATCAGTGGGAGCCAGACCCAGAGGTGATACTAAGATTGAAGTAATGCAGAAGTCATATTTTCATATACGAGTAGCCAAAAGGTGTCGTACCTTATTATTAAAATACTTTGGATTAGAGATAGTTGCTGGAAGTTTTTCCACTTGGTTATAAATTAGATGCCAAGAAATTATATACAGGTATCCCTCAATTAACACAGTTAATTAATCCCTCGATGTTACCTCATATTTCAAAATCGCGTTAATCAAATCTAATAATCAATGGTAAAAAGTACAATTCATCCCTGATCGATACTAATAGTTTGTTTTATATGGTACTCTTTTAGGAAAGATAAAAAATGAATGCAAAGTAAATGTTTAATAAATACTTGTACCTACATTAGTTACTGCAATTTTTTTTTTATCGAAAGAAGTTATAAAGAGTCGTTTGAACAGTTTTAGTTTTTTTCTTATCAGCATAAGTTCTGTGATGACAAGCAAAATGACTCTCTAGACCTCAGTAAACAAGCATTCTTCGATTAACATCTGGATCCATATCCATTACTTGCTGCTTAAGCGATTCTAAACTGCGAAATATTCCATCCAGTTCTTTGACTGTTATTTCCTTTGGCACCTCATCTTCACATTCCATTTGTTCGTTGTCTTCATATGTGTGTTGTTCAATTTCAAGAAGATCGTTTTTACTGAAATCTTTTGAATTTGAATCCAATAATTCTTTAACATCTTCTGCATCAACACCATCAAAACCGAGGTCTTCACAATTGCAATGATTTCTTTGACCACGTTCACATGATTTTGAAAACAACCTAAGTCATTAGCACATTCTAGCAGAAGGTTTTTCCAAGCAGCTTTCATGCAACTAGAAGACACTTGCTCCCACGAGTCACGAATGTTCTCAATTGAGTGTTTAATGTTAAATTTTTTCCAAAATTCGTGGAGCGTAATCGCATTTTCTTCCGTTGTTGTTTCTACTGCCTTTGAGAATGTCTTTTTTTTTGAGAAAATAGGCTTTGAAATTTGCAATGATGCCCATATCCATAGGTTGTTGCAATGATGTCGTATTTGGTGGGAAAAATAAAACTTTCACATTATCACACAGATCATTAAGAGAATTTGGATGACCAAGAGGCTAGCAGCCTCATGGCATGAGCATGATTTTGCGTGGTAAATTTGCCACGTATATCAAGGGATTGCCGCAATTAATTTTGCTGCGATAATCAAATTCGCATTAAGCAAAACCATGTTAAGCAAGGGATACCTGTACTTGGTTTTTATAGTATGGCATACATCATGAAGGAAAGGCTACTCCTTTTGGCTTTAATTCTTCTGGTATCATTAGTAAAATCTGTCCCCTGTCCTCTCTGAAGACACTATATCCCTTGCATTGTATTTCTATTAACACATCATCCTTGGTCAACCACATCTCACTAATGTCTATAATGAGGGCCAAGTTATGCTAGCTAATGGCAAAAACTCCTCAACCATATTTCAAATACTTCTGGCATTAGTATATATAAACTGCAATATTCCCTTCATCCCACAACCTCCCTTACACCTTTCATTATTTAACCAACTAAAGACCTAGGGTGCTACATTTTGCATTATGTGATCAGTTTCCCCCTTACTAACCTCTAGGGTTCCTGAACCCATACTCACCTGCATCCTCCCTAAAAATTCTAGTTTCCCTGACTTTGTACTTCCAAACTCTTACTGAACACTTTCTCAAGATACCTGACACCAAATCTGTTTAGATGCAGCCATTCACCTTATATAATTTCTTCCTACCATCAAACTCACTCCACAAATCTACAAACTCCATACCATTCCTCCTGCACAATCTGTGCACTGACTCATTTGCAATCATAGCTCTCCTTCTCAACTTGTCTCTATCATACTTTGGAACCAGACTCACCACTTTTACTTTATGACTCTTCTTTTTTGCATGAACTAGCAACTCCGAGTGCCCAACAATTGTTTGGCAACCAGTGGGAGCACACCTTTTGAAAGCCAAGTACATCTTGAACAATTTTGTAAACAGTGGACTTTACTGAAGTTCATCATATGTGCAATTTCACACAGATTCACTCGCTGGTCTACAAGAACATTGCTCTTAATATGTGAAATGTTGTCTTGCTCAATGAAGACCTGCCTGCCTGATGTTGATCTTCAATGTCACCATGGCCTGCTTTTAAATTCACTGCACCAAACACACACCTGCTTCTCTGACATCACCTTTTTTCCATACACAACAACCAGTTCTTGGTGAAGAACTTTTTGCTTGCAAAGAAAAATGAATAACTTTGTGGAAACCTGTTTCGGACCACGTTCACACAGTAGCTGCCGTCTTGCAACTGGAATTAGCTGTGAGGCGACAGTAGAGTCACACTGCAATAGCAGTCATTTTGAATGTTATTAATGGATCTATCTGTTCGCCATGTTTTATCTCATTCCCTTTCAGCATTATTAAGAAAAAATGTGTCATATTGCTTTTCGGAAACCTCTTGTAATTCTAGCATTCATTTGTGGAAAACTTTATATTTGTGTGTGTGTGTGTGTGTGTATCTACATGATGATAGTTGAGTTACTGAGTGGCCACTTAGCAAGCATATATCTTTCTTAGTGAGGTTACTGCTTTAACCTATGTGACAGACACTAATGTGGTAACAGAGGTGGATGAATTAAAGGTTCCTGGGATATTGCAGAACCTCAATGTAAATACAGCTGTGGAATATGGGATATCAGCTAGGGTTTTGCGAGAATGTTTGAGGGAACTGGTAATGCCTTTGAGTAATTTAATTAATGTAAAGTAATTATTATTATTATTATTCAGGCCTCCATGGAGTCAAAAGACTCATCGAGGGAGGTCCTTTCTAAGAAACACAAGTCTATCAAGACTCATCGAGGGAGGTCCCTCCTAAGAAACACAAAGTATCATACCACTCCTTAAACGCATTGACTGTTCTCGATCTCACCACTCCATCAGGCAATGCATTCCATGGTTCAGCCACCCTCCATGCAAAGAAACCACTCCTCACCCTCTTTCTCACAGTTTCATTTCGTAACTTCCAGGGATGGCCCCCTTGTCATGACTCCTTCCCGCTGTTCAACCAAGCGAAGGAACTCCACAGTGGTCAACCCTGTAACCACCTGTCAACACTTTAAAAGTCTCTATCATATCGCCTCTCCTTTTTCTATCCGCCAAACTCTGCAGTCCACACTCTATCAGCCGATCCTCATAACTAACATTGTACAGTCCTGACATCATCTTTGTTATCCACCTTTGTACCCTTTCCACAGTTAATTTATCCCCTTCAAATCCTGGGGACCAGATCTGAGAACAATAGTCTAAGTGTGGTCTGATCAGAGTCTTATACAACGGAATAATAATCATTTTATCTCTGCAGGTCAGTGTCTTTCTCATTATTGCAGCAATCCCCTTCCAGTCTGCTACAGCCCTTATACCTTCCTTCCATTCCATGGGCACCTTTCCTGCAGCCAGACTTTCATTGAAAAGACAGGTCAAAGGCTATCAGTTCCTTAGCACATTCTCTCAAAACTCGTGGTGAAATACCATCCAGTCCTACAGCTTTACTAACATCCAGAGTACTCAGTATGTGGAACACACTTGCCTCCTGCACATCTAAACTTGGAACCTGTCCTATCCCTCTAGTATTAAAATTGATTCCTCCAGGATGAAATACTCCCATAAAGTGTTCATTGAACAATTCCACTATGTCTTCTGCATCAGTCACTCTATTCCCATTTTTATCCCACAATGTCATTCTTCCACAGTCATTTCTCCTTCTACTGGCTACATAGCTAAAAAATTCCGTAGGATTTTCCTTGGATCTAAGAGCCAATCTTTTCTCATATTCCAGTTTTGCCTTCTTTACATACTAGTCACTCCCCTGGCCTGTCTCTTATATTCTTCATGCATCTTCTCTTCACCTGTTTCCTAATATCTCTTCCATAGCCTCTTTTTCGCATGCAGTTCCTGTTTAATATTGTTTGCTATCCACTTTACTCCAGATTGTGACCTCTTCTTCACTCGTGGAATACAGCTTACCATTGCTGCTAACAAATATTCCTTCACAATTTCCCAAGACTAATGATACCCCGGCCTTCCAATTCCTCCCTCCACGTAACTTCACCAAGTTGACATCTAAGACTATTATAATCACCTGCTTTATAATTCCACATATGTTCCCGTCTCCTTGATACTACTGCATGTCTATTCATTTTCCAAGTCAAAACCATATGGTCACTCTCTCTCCAACTGGTGGGAGAGATGTCATCTCAGTTATTATCAACTCTTCTGATGCTATAACCAAATCCCAAACTCTTGAACCTCTTGTTCCCACTGTTATATGTTGCCTAAGACATTTGTCCCTCAAGAATTCTAGAAATTCCATTCCCTTATTGCTACATGCATCTTCCTCTCCCCAATTTATACTGCTGTAGTTAAAATCTCCCATAACAATCATTCTTCCTGCACTTGCCATGCTCAACTGTCTCAACATCTTGTGGTCCCCACCCTCTGTGCTCCTTGGTCTGTAGCATCACCCCACTAAGTATCCTGTCTTGCCCACCTCCACCTCACACCTTTGAAACTGCTAACTTTCAAAATCATCAGTGTCACAGCTTTCCAAAGCCCCCACTTTTAGAGGGCATAGGTCGTCACTTATCATAAGCAGTACTCCACCACCACACTTTCCCTTCCTATCCTGCTGAAAAATGTTGTACCCAGCTACTTCCATTCCTGTTATTATATCCTCTTCTGTCAACCACGTCTCGGTGATCCCAATAATCTTTGGTCAGGCTGATGCTATCAGTGCCACCAATTCCTCTCCCTTATTCCGAATACTCCTGGCATTAGTATAAAGCATAAAAATGCCATTGTTTCTATACCCAGCATTATCCCCTCTAGACTCCACTGTGCTCAGCATTACCTGATGTCGTCCTCCCTTCTCCCAAGTACCCATTCCCACAAGAAGCCACCCCTGCTAACATCCACACTGGAATGCACTGACTCATTCAGAACAGCAATCTCTCCAGATGCCTACGTCCTTCCTCATTCAAATGCAAGTTTTGTGTTATTTAATTTAAGTGTCAGCTCTGGTAGCGTTCTAAGGGAGTGTAAAGAGAACAAAATTATTCCTTTGCATAAAGGAGGTTCTAAGACTACAGTAGCAAATTATAGACCAATCAGTATCTCAGGCGTGGCTGTAAAAGTACTAGAAAAATTGGTATAAATGAGAATTTAAGAATGGGTAGATAAAAATATGATACTGTATGAGGGCCAGCATGACTTTGTGAAGGATCGGTCATGCTTTAGTAATTTACTAACTTTTTATAATGGAGTAACAGCTGAGTTGGATAAAGGAAATGCTACACAATGATTTTGCAAAGGCATTTGACAGAATACCACATGAAGCACTGTTACACAAATTAGAACAAATGAGGGATGGATATGACACTGATTAAATGGATAAGAGGGTGGCTACTGGACAGATATCAAAAAGTGGTATATTGAGGTGCAGAATCGAGGTGAAAGCAGGTGACTAGTTTCAGTGACTAGGTGACAAGGTTCAGTGTTGGGACCATTGCTGTTTCATTTGTACATAAATGATATAGGAAATGACCTGAAAGGAAATATTCAGTTGTTTGCTCATCATCATCATGCGTATCAAGGATTTAGGCCTAGCGTGGCCTGTTCCGGCTTTAGAAGTCATCGTTGAATCTTTTAAGAGGACGTCCTGGTTTTCTTTTTCCTAATCGCTTGAACTTTAAGGATTGTTTTGGTAATCTTTCTGTTTTCATTCTTTGAACGTGTTCCATCCATTTATGTTTATATTTTTTAATTTTTTTCTATTACTGGTTCTTGGTTTAATTCTTTCATAATTTCTTCATTTCTTTTGTGATCAAATAAGGTATACTTTGCAGTTTTTCTCATAAACTTCATTTCTGCTGTCATTAATCTTTGTTTGTCTTTTTGTTTTATTGTCCAGATTTTGCTTCCATACATTAAGACTGGTAGGGCTAATGTATTGTATACTTTTAGTCTAGTTTGTTTTAAAACTAGGTTTGGTTTAAATATAGAGTTAATTACACCTGTTATTTTTAAATATTTTGCAGTTTTTACGTTTATATATTTTTCATTTTCATATATGATCGTACATCCTAGGTAGTTAAATGAATTCACCTGTTCTAAGATCTTGTTATCTATTACTATTTTAGTTCTTGCTGGATCTTGTCCTTTAAAGGCCATAGTTTTTGATTTTTCTGTTGATATTATCATACCATAATCTTTGGATATCTCATTTAGATCTAAAATAGCTTTCTGTAGTTTATCTTCAGAATTTGTAATTATTATTTGGTCGTCGGCAAAGAGGAGAGTGTTTGAGTTTACTGTAGGAGAAAGTTTAATTCCTTGATGTAAATTTTTATTCCATTTTATTATTATTTCATTTAAGTAGATATTATAAAGAGTTGCTGAGAGGGGACATCCCTGTCGGACCCCTTGGTTTATCTCTCTCGTATATAATAGCTTGTGATTTAATCTTATTTGTATTTGATTATTTTCATATATACTTGTGATAGCTTTTAGGATATTATTTGGTATTTGTCTTTCAGTTGTTTGCTGATGTTGTGAAATTAGGTAGATTAATAGTTAATCAAGGTTGGTCGATTGGTAAGTCTCTGCTACTAATGGCTCATGCAAAAAGTTAAGCAAGTCTGAGCACAGTTAGTAGCTGGAAGGTGTTCAATTGTTCGATGCTGTTGCACTCTGCTGAGGACTGGCCATTCTCACAGAGTTAACCTCGGCCTGTAAACTGACGTATGCGAGACCGCTGTGCCCTCGGGACACATGGGGATATGACAATAGTTAATCAAAGCGATATGGAGAACTTGCAGGAAGATTTAAATAGGCAAATGTCAGTATGGGCAAAAGTTAATGGGTGTCAGTTTAATGTCTATAAATGTAAAGTTATGCATTTTGGGATAAATAGATTAGAAGCTATGTATAATATTGATGGCACTGTTCTCCAGGAAATAGATGAAACTAGAGATTTAGGGTTGGCAGTAGACATATTACTAAGGACATATGTTCAGAGGACATATTGCTATGGTAGCCCATAAGATTACTTGGCTATTGAAGAACACATTAACAAGTAGAGATAAGGAAGTTATTATTCCTCTTTGTAATGCCTTGATATGCTCACATCTGGATTACTGTGCACATGTCTAGGGGTTTCTTAGGAATGAGGAAGCAGTGGAGAGGATTCAGAGGCAAGTGACCAAGATGGTGAGTGGCCTGTGGAATGTTCCCTATGATGACAGATTGAAAGTATGTGGATTGCAGAAGTTGGTTGATGGGAGAAAAAGAGGGGATATTATAGAAACATTTAAGTTGCTTAAAGGATTTGACAATTATGAGTTAAGTAGACGAGCAATGATAATGAATGATATGATTGCATGAATGTTCAAAAAAAGAAGTCTGGAATTTGTTGATGTCTGTAGTGTGTTTGAAGGCAAAATACAGCTGTATGCAAGTGATGGGGTATCATCTGAACATGGAAGGTCATAAGCGTTTGAAGAAGTTACTGTTTTCTGAACATGTTGAAGTAATTGGGCAGAGAAACTAAAATTGAAAAGGTTGAGTGTAAGAGGGAGAAGCTTATGCAGCGAATGTATATTTGTTGATCCTTTTTCGCAGAATAATTTGAAGAATAGAGTAGATAAAAATCAGCATGGGACTACTGAAATTAGTAGAATGTATATCAGTTCTAAAGCTGGTATAAGAACTAAAGAGAATCTGCAATTTTTGTATACCAATGCAAGAAGCATTCGAAATAAGAGGGAAGAATTTTTGGCATTAGTCAGTGCAATCTCACCAAACTTTGTAGGCATTAGTGAAACTTGGCTGTCAGCAGAAGATGTTACTGGAATTGATTGTGATGGGTACAGTATTTTCAGGGAGGATTGAGAAGATAGCATGAGGGACGGAGTACTGTTGATGATAGCTGATGAGTTGCAGCCAAAGAAAGTAGTATATCAAGAGGATAGACATGTGAATGATAGTTCATTTGAGGTGGTCTGGTGTGAAATAGTGACCAACATAACCAAATATACAGTTGGTTACTACTATAGGCCAGGGGATACAGGGGTTGATAGTGATTTCATGCATCAGCAAATTAGTGCAATGAGTGCAGGGTTAGTGATTATTATGGGGGATTTTAATTACAGTTATATCAATTGAAAGGAGGGAATATCATGTGCCAAAAAGGAAATGGAATTCATACACCTTCTAAGAAATAATTACTTGAAACAGCAAATAACTGAAAGGACTCATGGTGTGAGAGTATTGGATCTGGTCATAGGTTCAGAGGACATATGCATAAGTAAGGTGTCCTCGTTACCTCCAATTGGCGAGAGCGATCATGTGGTATTGACTTGGGAGGTTGCAAAATTTATGGATTTCTCTCTTAAGAAGGAGTATATATGGAACTACAGTTTAGGTAATTATACCAAGCTTTGGAGTGAGCTTACAGCTGTCCCATCGCAGAACATATTGCAGGGGAAGATGTTAGCAGTGCATGGGATATAATCAGCATGTATCTGAGGAAGGCAATATCAGAATGTATTCCCATGGTCAGGAAGACAAACAATGCAGGTGTTAGATGGATGAGTAGTAGTATCAGGCTTGATCTGCAAAAAAAGAAAATGTTATGGAGAATTTACTAGGAGAAAGGCGATCAGTACACCCATGAGCAGTACAAGGCTCAAGGTAGGAAGTTTAGCATAGTAAGAAAAGCCAATCAGATTATGAGAAGACTTTAGCCAAGGAGATCAAGGGTAATCCCAAAGAGTTCTTCCACTATGGCAAGTAAAAGGAAGAATGACTTTGGGAGGATAACCTTAGTGGGTGCTGATGGTATTGAAGTGACTAATTCGGATGTAATAGTAGAGTTACTGAGTGATCACTTTTCGAAAGTCTATCACTCAAGTGAGAATATCTCTGTACCTGCAGCAATAACTAATGTGAGAATTGAAGTTTGTAAATCAGAGGTACTTAGTATATTGCAGAATTTAAATGCAAACACTGCTGTAGGTTTAGATGGAATATCAGCTCAGGTGTTGTGTGAACTTGCAAAGGAATTGTCAGTGCCTCTTACTTGGTTATTTAACTTAACTTTGGTATGGTCCCTAGGGAGTGGAAGGAAGGCAAAGTGGTTCATTTGCATAAAGGTGGCTCTAAAACTGCGGTAGTTAATTAGACCAATCACCATCTCTGGAGTGGTAAAAGTATTGGAAAAGTTGGTTAAGGACAGAATTCAAGAATGGGTGGATCAGAATATGATACCCTATAGGGGCCAATGGTTTTGTTAAAGGTCAATCCTGCCTTAGCAATTTATTAACTTTTTATAATAGAATGACATCTGAGTTGGACAAGGGAAATTGCTACACAGTGATACTTCTGGATTTTGCTAAGGCTTTTGACAGGATACCCCATGGAATACTCTTGTGCAAATTAGAGCAGATTGGGATGGATACTAAACTAAATATGGATAGGAGAATGGCTCATGGAGAGATACCAGAAAGTAGTGTATGGAGGAGCAGAGTCCAGGGTGAGGCAGGTGACCAGTGGTGTCCCTCAGGGCTCTGTGCTTGGGTCGTTATTGTTTAATTTGTACATAAATGATATAGGAAATGGCTTGAAGGGAGAGAGATATTCAGTTGTTTGCTGATGATGCAATGTTGGGCAGTGCAATAAAAAATCAAGCTGATGTTGAGATTTTTCAGGATAATTTAAATAAGCTGACAAAATGGGAAAAAGGTAATGGATGTCAGTTCAATGTTGAAAAGTGTAAAGTTATGCATTTTGGGATTAAAAGATTGCCAGCTGTGTACTACATTGATGGAACGGTACTCCAAGAGATTGATGAGGCTAGGGACTTGGGATGTTGGTGGTGGGGATATGAAGTTCAGAGGGCACATTGCTAAGGTGTCCAAGATTGCACATAGGATTACTTGGTTATTGAAGAACACACTGACATCCAGAGATAAAGAGGTTATTATTCCCCTTTATAAGGCATTGATACTTTCACATTTGGATGACTGTGGTCAAGTCTGGTCACCTGGATCCCTTAGAGATGAGGTTGATACTTCCACATTTGGATTACTGTGCCCAAGTTTGGTCACCTGGATTTCTTGTCGATGAGGAGGTTGTGGAGAGGGTTCAGAGTAGAGTGACTAAATTGGTGAGTGATGTAAAAAATGCTCTGTACATTGATAGATTGAGAGCTTGTGGATTGCATAGGTTGGTTGATAAGTGAAGAAGAGGGGATATGATAGAAACATTTAAATTACTAAAAGGTTTTTATAAGATTGATGCAGGGGAATTATTTCAGCTATGTGATAGTAATGGAAGAACAAGAGGTCAACCCGGAAATTAAGGAAAAGTGTGGTTAACAAGGGTGCGAGAACTAGATTTTTTGCTTGAAGGGTGGTGAATGAATACAATGCATTGCCTGACTCAGTTCAGTATCAAGAAGAGGTATGATAGATATTGTTTTGATAGTTTGGATCTCCCACGATGCATCTACTGACTCCTTGGAGATACCTGTAATAATAATAATAATAATAATAATAATAATAATAATAATTTTATAGGATAGATGCAGGGGAAATGTTTCAGCACTTCACTAGAGGGACCAGAACAAGGGGTCATCCCTGGAAGTTGAATAAAAGTGTGGTTAGTAGGGGTGTGAGGACTAGATTTTTTGCTTGGAGAGTGGTGAATGAGTGCAATGGGTTACCAGAGTAAGTTGTGAGTGTTTTTTCTGTTAATGGGTTCAAGGAGAGGTATGATAGATTGGGTCTCTTGCGATGAATCTTCAGACTCAATGGAAATGCCCATATTATATTAATAATAATAATAATAAATACCAGAAAGATTAATATTGGCCTTGCACATTATATAAAATGTTGATTTTAACTTTTTTTTTTTTTTTATAGATCTATATTTTCCATCTCTTTAAGTTTCCTGAAATCATTCTAAAATGACTCTTACCACCCCTGTTCAAACCCATCGAATTAACATTGATGCACCACAGTGGGACCAGAATACATTTTCAGGAAGGTTGAAGTATTTTTTCAGCATTACAGATCCCAGAACAGCATTAGTTAGTGACAAAGTGCTAGATGATGCAAAAAAATTGTTACAGTTATACAGGTAATAATTTATTGCAGTTCTTATTTTATGTACTTTCTGTTTTAGAATTTGTAACTAATGATATATAACAGATTAATAAGAATTTTGTATAGTTCATTCTATTTTCTGTTTAAATTGCTTTTTTTGTTTTATTTTGTTATAAACATGTAATTAGAAACATTTTTTCCTATTTCGCACATTTTTTTCTGTTAAGAAAAAAGTTATTCTGAAAATTCTAGACCCAGTTCTTACATTTAAAAGAGACAGAATTCACTTACATTAAAAAATATATCTTTTAATAAGTACTGAATTTTCAGTCCAGTTTCTTGATCATTATGAGGCTAAAGTAGTTAAAGAGAAAATAAAAGTATAATAACAATTAAAAACAATAACAAGCACATGTTAGCATATACAGATCTCACTGGCTCACATTGATGAGTACAGGCATGGCAAACCCAAGATCCCCTAGCTAGACATGATCTTACTTCCTAAAATATATGCTTGGTATATTATATCTGTAAACAGGTCTTCTACTCGTCTTTTCTCTACTCTACCTCTCTCTTACTCCCCCCCCCCTTCCAGTGCTATTAGAACAATTCGAGGGTGAGGGGTGACTCTTTCCTCTCAAACTGTAGTTTCCACTATCTACTTTTGTAGCATCTGTTCCCCAGGTTAGAGGCAGCTAGAAGGGTGACTGATCCTCATGTTACAGGTGACCTGAAATTATTAACTACCTGGCAGATAGGTATAAAACACATCTCCCAAGCCGTCTGGTCAATGAGGAGGATTAGACAAAAACCCTTCATGAAGAAATGAAAAGAAAGAATAAAAGCCATAAAGCCCAAGGCCAGAAGGGGCACTTCCAAGACAAGACAGTTTTCCAGATAAATGAAGACAATGTCTTAACCTTGAAAAGGAGGATCTTGTTAGATGATAAAGTTGGAAAATCAACAGAAAAGGACAACCCAAAAGGATCAACCTTAAAACAAAGTGAGAAATCCAAATAGAGAAAATTACAAATAGGAACATTTAATTGTAGAACATTAAGAACAGAAGAAGATCTCATTCAGCAGCATGGTTTTTGTGAAGGGTAGGTCATGCCTCAGTAACTTGCTCACATTTTATAATTCAGTGACAGCTGAGTTGGATAAAGGTAATCAGTTTACAGTGATGCTGCTGGACTTTGCAAAGGCCTTTGACAGGATACCATGTAGAATTCTAATCAGTTAACTGCAGCACATGAATATGGATATAGGGTTGGTGAGATGGGGTTCTAGGAAAATTTGTCGTAAACATTTACACCATAAGACATTTTTGCTATAAAACATTTTCGCATAAGACATTTTGCATTAATTTTTGTAAATAATCAATGGACAATATGTTCCAACATAAAAATGTGCACAAATTCACATGGAGAGAAGAGGCAAGGAATAAGAAAAGTCTCATTGACTATGTTATTGTTGATAGTGATGTTTTCTCCCTGGTGCAGGACACCAGAGCATACAGAGGATTTGAAATTGGAAGCGATCACTATTTAGTCTTGAGCAGAATAAAATTGAATTTCATATTGGAAAGAATAACATGTAAGAAAATTTTAAAGCGAATAAAAGTTGAGCAGCTCTCAGATGTGAACAGTAGACTAAAATACACAAAGATTATTGAAGAAAAAATGAAAGAGTTTGAGAACAGGAATCAAACCTTGGAGATTCAGTGGCAAACGCTGAAGGAAACATTGATTGATTCTGCCAGTGAGGCATGTGGTGAGGTTGTCTGTAAGGATAAAAAAATCAGAACTCCCTGGTGGACACAGGAAGTTAAACAGGCAGTGAAGGAAAAGAAGAAAGCATATCAAAAGTTCCTGTCAAATAATTCAGCTTGTGCTCTTAGAGAATACAGAGACAAATGCAAGAATGCTAAACACTGTGTAAAACTAGCTAAACAAAAGTCATGGGAGGACTTTGGCAAGAATATAGAAAATAAATACTAAGAAGGTGGCAAAATATTCTGGAAGTTATTGAAGAAGCTTAGGAATGGAGGAAAGAGTGCTGCAAAAGGAGTTAGAGATGATAAAGGCGACATGAAAACGGGAGAAAAAGATATCCTTGAAGTATGGAGTAATTACTTTGAAAAACTGCTAAATGAAACAAACAGTGATGACAGCACAGTGGTAAAAAACACTGACCAGGCATGCAGTCAAGAATACATATCCATACTTGAAGTAGAAAAAGCCATCAAAGGCTTGAAATGTGGAAAGGCAGCAGGAATAGATGATATTCGACTAGAAATGCTGAAGTATGGTGGTATAAGAGTCTTACAGTGGCTGCACTGCATAGTTCAGAAAGCCTGGACAGAGGGACGAATTCCCGATGATTGGAGTAGAGCTCTCATAGCACCCATATATAAAAAGGGAAATAAAACTGCATGTGAGAATTACAGAGGTATTTCCCTACTGAGTGTTCCTTGCAAGATCTATGCAAGTATACTTGAGAAGCGATTGAGAAGAATTGTGGAAGAAAAGCTTGGTGAAGAACAAGCTGGATTCAGGCCAAATAGAGGCTGTCAGAATCAGATCTTCACTTTACGACAAATAGTCGAGAAAGCATGGGAATATAACAGAGATCTTTATTTAAGTTTTGTCGATTTGGAAAAGGCATATGACAAGGTGCCAAGAGAGAAGCTATTCAATACGCTACAGTTATATGGTGTCAATGGGGCATTATATCAAGCAATACTTAGTCTTTATTTGAGTTGTAAGTCAGCAGTTAGAATTGAAGGAAGTACAGGAAGATGGTTTAATGTTAAATCTGGTGTGAGACAAGGATGTACATTATCTCCTCTGTTATTCATTAACTATATGGATCACATTATGAAGGAAAGTGGTATTAAAAATGATATCAAAATTGGAGATGTTAATGTCAGCTCTTTGCTTTATGCGGATGATGTTATACTTCTAAATAAATCCGCTACAAGTCTGCAAGATTCTCTGACTAAATTGAATAGCTGTTGTAATAGATATGGTATGAAGGTCAGCAATAAAAAGACAAAGACAATGAAAATAGGCAGAATCATTGAAAATGTCAACTGTGTTGTGAATGGAGAACCTGTGGAACAAGTGAAACATTTCAGTTACTTAGGCACGATTTTTAGTGAAGATGGTAAATTAAATATAGAAATAGACAACAGAATCAGCAAAGCTTTTATGTTAGGAAGTCAATTGAATAAATTCATATGGAATAAGAGAGAAATTAGTATGAACACTAAATTAGCTGAGATACAAGACAGTGTTCAAACCAGTTTTAACTTATTGATCTGAGAGCTGGGTCAGAAGTAAAACACATGACCAAAGACTAGAGACTGAAGATATGAGAGTCCTGAGAAAGATTATAGGCGTGAACAGATGGCATCAATGGCAATATCATATTAAAAACGAGGGTATTAGGAAAGAACTTAACATTGTCAACATCTAGGAATGCATTAGTAGAGCTAATCTCAGGTGGTATGGTCACCTAAACAGAATGGGCGAAGAAAGATTTGCAAAACAAGTGTTCTCTTCCAGGTTGGCAGGAAAACAACCCAGAGGAAGATCAAGATATAAGTGGATTGATACGGTACAATGTGCCTTAGACGATAGAAATATAAGATCTGATAATGTTGGAGTCTTGACAAGTGACAGACTTATCTGGAGGAAAATTGTAGATAAGAAGTTAGTAATGATGTAATTTTTTTCATGTAGTACTATCATATCCTGTCCACCCCTTGAGGGTACATGGCAGGAATGTGAGGATGATGAAAAAGGCAAATCTTTGCAGGCGTAGACTTCTGTGGCTAATTTGTTCAAAAGATATATTTCAGTGATTACACCACATTTTTTTATTATTCAGTTATATAAAACACTGAAATAATAGTTCCCAACAAGTTTCGTAAATCGTAGGATTTACATCTTCAGGGGGTAAATAGTATAACTTAAAGTTTAAACAAGAGAATTAATAAATAAATCATAACCATCTGGCTATTCATAAAACTCAAATAACAGAATGCAGAAATATAACATTATTGAAGTTGAACAGTACTGGACGATGTCACGTGTTCTTGTTCTCATTCATACAGTCTGAGCTCAGATTGAGGTAGATTTTTTATTAGAGCTGACCACACTTGATGGAGAATTAAACCTTGATTTTTATTGCATTGGGTTGGGTTTTTTAGCATATTAGCAGCTTCTTTAAATTTTCTTATATAACTGTTGTTTTCTATGTACGACATCGTCGTTTTATGCTAGAGTACATCGTGTTCAATGGAAGTGGTATGGAAAGCAAGACCCGTTTTTTATTCTCTTTTGTATTGTACGTCTTTTTGGTGTTCAGCCATGCGTATTTCTCCAGATCTTCCTGTCTGTCCTACGTAGCAAATCCCGCAAGAGCAATGGATTTTGTAGACTCCTGGTTTTTTAAGAGAATGATGAGGTGGTTTTGGTGGATGTAGGAATCTTGAGATTTTTTCCATAGGAAGGAAGGCTACTTTTATGTTGTTTTTGTTCATTAATTTGGCTAGCTTATCTGTAACATTTTTGATATAAGGAAGCGAGATTGCGCTTTTGTAATGCTGTTTTATTGTGTTGTTAGCTGGAGGCATTTTAAGGATTCTCTTGATGGCTTTTGTTTCATATCCATTCTGTTGGAGGATTTGTGGTAAGTATTTTAGTTCTTCATTACATCTTTCTTGTGTGCTGGAGATATTGTATGCTCTGTCTCGAAGAGTTTTAATTAAGCTTATTTTTTGTGAAGAATGGTGGTGTGAAATTGCATTTAGAAATCTTCCAGTGTGTGTCGGCTTCCTATATACTGAGAAGGAGAGTTTACTTTCTTCATTAACTTCTAATAGAATATCCAGAAAAGGAAGTTTTTTATTTTTTTCTTGTTCTAAAGTGAATTTTATGGTGTTGTGCAAATTGTTGAGATAATCTTTGAAATTGATAAGTTCATCTGTTGTTCCATTGAATATGATGAAAATATTGTCTACATAGCGTAGCATATTTTTTTGTTTTTTTATGGTAATTCTTAAGAGCATTGTTTTCAAATATTTCCATAAATAGGTTTGCTAATACCGGTGATAATGATGAACCATTCCTTCTTTTTGTTCCCAAATTCTGTCTTGATAGGTGAAAAAAGTATTGTTTATACAATGTTTAAAAAGATCTAAGATGTCCGGATGGAAGAGGTCTTCTAGGAGATTAAAAATTTATTGTCTCAGGACGTTTGTAAACAAGCTGATAATGTCTAGACTTGCTAAGATGTCTGTTGAACCAATATGTATATCTTTCACTTTTTCTATGAAATGTGTATGACATCGTAAAAAATGTACTATTTTTTATGAAGGAAGATGTTTTTCCTATATGATATGAGATCATGTTGGTGAGGTATTTCGCCAAGTTGGAAGTCGGTGAATCTCTTCCATCTACTATTGGTCTTAAAGGTATATCTGTCTCGTGGATCTTTGGAACACCATAGATTCTTGGTATAAAAGGATGTTTTGATTGTAAGTATTTTTAAGTTCTTCTGTCCAGAGAGGCACTTTTTTTATTAGATTATTTGTTTTTTTGTGTGTAGGCCAAGTCGGGTCTCTGTCTATGGGTTTGTAGGTGTTGGTATCTTCCAGGAGACTTTTCATTTTGTTATCATATTCTGTAGCATTTAAAACGACAGTTGCATTGCCTTTATCTGCTTTTATTATGACAATATTTTTGTCATCCTTTAACTTTTTAAGGCAAACGTATTCATTGTAAGGTAGATTCCTACGAGGTAATCTGCTTTTTAATAGTAAAGCTGTACTTTCTATATGGATAAGATCTGCTGTGTTGTCCGGTAGATTTCTAATTCCTTTTTCTATTTGTGCTATGATATCAATTTTTGGAAGGAAACGTGGGGTTAAGGCAAAGTTAAAACCCTTAAGTAAAAGATTATTCTCCTCTTTTGTTAGGACTCTCGAAGAAAGATTAATAACTACTTTTGAATGATCTAGTTGTTTTTTATGTATTTCCTTCTTCTGAAGGAGTATGTTGAACTTATGAATGTTTCTTCTGTTCTGAGATTGCTATTGCTTTGTTAAAGGTAACACTATCGATGTTGATCCATAGGTAGGATGGAAGAGATGTGGCCAGTTCATTATTAAGAGAAAAAGTGTTATTACTAATTAATGCTAATTCAGCTCTAGTGACTGTAATTCTTTCTCTTAGAAAAGCTAGTTCCATTTTATGATAAATTCTGGAGGCCTTGTTTGTGTGGAATATGCGTTTGATTTTGATGAATTTCGGGATGACTTCGTTATCTCTGCATCGGATGAGGAAAATTAGACGATTAATGAAGTTGAGATGTTTAATGCGTAGTTTCTCTAGTTGTATAACTTTATGCCAAAAGCACTCACCGTAAGTTTGTAATTGCAGGCGTTGACTTCTGTGGCTAATTTGTTCAAAAGATATATTTCGGTGATTACACCACATTTTTTTATTATTCAGTTATATAAAACACTGAAATAATAGTTCTCAACAAGTTTCGTAAATCATAGGATTTACGAAAATCTTTATCAAGGTGAATGTCAGTGATACATAACATAATGAAATAATTTAAAAATTGTGCAAATTAAAACAGATGATGCATAAATAATTAACTTTTTGCTGTGGATCGTCAATTCAACAAATCCATCAGTAACATCACTCAGTGCTAATGCTGTGAAGCATTTAATTTTCATGTTGAATTCAGCATCTGTTTGATGGTGTAACTTCAAACTAATGGCAACAATTTTGCGATAAAGATTTTGTGCCATATGAAATAAACAACTTGTTATAGTTGTTGATGTAAATATGTTAGAAGCATTGATAGTTGCGTTCTTGAAGTCAACCATTAATGTTTTGGGATGTAATGATGAATGTAAGCCCTTTAAGGCACTGGATAATCTGCTGTAAGTTAATTTTGATTTGCCAGGAAGCAAAGCAAAAAGCCGCCATGGAATCCTTAGGGGGGTCTCATGCTAGTCCCAAGCCTGGATAAAGGAGGAGGGGTCAGTCAGATGAGTGTCGATGCTCTGACCTTAAAAAAAAAAATTTTTTTAAAAAATTAAAAAAATTAAAAAAAAAAAAAACATGATTTTTATCTGATGCCTATATGATCAACAACTACATCTGGACATCATCCGGATCAACAAGGTCCATGATACCAATCAAGTGATTGGGGCTGGATCAAAAAGTGGGATACTGAAAGGAAACAGAAACTGAAACTAACAGAACTATTATCAGTAGGAACATGGAATGTATGGACACTTTGGATATCAGGAAAACTATAATTACTTCATGAGGAAATGAAGAGATATCGGTGTGATATACTAGGACTGGCAGAGATGTGATGGACATCATCAGGAGAGATAAATGGATGCGAAGTCATATGGTCAGGGCATGACACCAAGCACGAAGCAGGAGTTGGCTTCCTTCTTAACAAAAGAGCTAGAGAGGCACTGTTAGGCTAAAAACCAGTCAATGAACGAATCACAGCAGCAAGATTTCAAGCAAAACCATTTAATATATCAATAGTTCAGATATATGCACCCACATCTGACAGCACAGATGAGGATATGGACTTATTTTACAAAGATCTGACAGAGACAATAGAAACAATACTAAAGCAGGATGTACTAATTATTGAAGGAGATTGGAATGCCAAAGTCAGAATAGATAATGATGGTTGGGAAAGAGTCACGGGGAAAATATGGTTTCGGAGAAAGAAATAAACGAGGCTAAAAAATATTAGAATTTGCTGTGGACCACAAGATGGTGATCTGTAACACAAGGTTCCAGCAAAAGGAGTGTAGAAAATGGACGTGGCAATCAAATGATGGGAAAACCAAGAACATGACTGATATGATTAAAAGAAGATGGATAACATCAGTACAGCAGTGTTGAACTTTTCAAGGAGCAGATATAAACTCGGATCATAGTTTAGTGATTGCAAACATCAAGTTGAAATTAAAAAGAAAATATAAACCTAATCATCAGAAATGAAGAGATACAGCAAGAATAAGTGAAGCAGAAATAGGAAGAAGGTACAGAACAGTGTTAAAGAAGAAACTTAAAAGTGTGGACAAAGAAAAAAATTCGAATCTAAGAATGAAAGGAGTAATGAAGGCGATAGAAGATGCAGTTGAAGAAACAGTACCAGAACAAGAGAAGATCAAGAAGAAATGTATTAGACAAGAAACACTGAAGTTAGTAAAGGAGAAAAGAATTTGAAAATAAGAAGGATACATTAGAACAAACAGAGAAGCAATATAGAAGAAAGTGTAATGAGGTGAAAAAAGCAGTCAGAATGGATAAGATGAAATGGTTAGAAACCCATTGCAATAATATTTATTATTATCCCAAGACCTCATGGAGTCAAAGACTCATCTAGGAGGCCCTTTTATCACTCACTCACTCACTCACTCACACACACACACACACACACACAGACACACACAGCTCATCATACCGTGTCTTAAACACACTCAAATTCCTTGCAACCACACTCTCAGGCAAGGCATTCGAATCATTTACACTCTGCATGAAAAAAATCTGCCTCTCACTCCACTACTCACACTCTCTTTATACAATTTCCAGGGATGACCTCTAGTTCTCCCCTGATCTCCCATTATTTTCTGTAGAACTACTTCAGCATTGATCCTATAACAACCCCTTACCAACTTGTAGCTCTATCATATCTCCCCTCTTCCTCCTATCCACCACCAGACTCTGCAAATTACATCTTCTCAATCTTTCCTCATACTCGAACATTCCAGAGGTCAGAAACTACCTTAGTCAGTTGCCTTTGGACCCTTTCCAACATCTCTTCATCCTTCTGAAAACTAGGTGACCAAATATAGAAAAGTACTATGGAGAGCATAAAACTAGGGAGGCGTACAAAATGATTAGGATTATTAATATAAGGTGGCAAACAAAACAGACCACAGTTAAAGATGAAAAAGGCAAAGTATTGATGAATAAAGATAAAATTGTACAGCAATGGACAAGATACTGTAGTGAGTTATATGAAGAAAAACTAGATTTAGATAGTGTTGGGAAACTGACTAAAGAATTTAAAGAATTGAAGCAGATATCACCACCAAGTAATGAGTATGATATGGACATTTTAAGAGGAGAGGTAGGAAAAGCAATAGGATGGCTAAAACACAACAAGAGTCCTGGTAACAATAACATCACTAGAGAAATGGTAAATATGGTGGCAAAAGTATGGTTACAGAAAGACACCAACAATGTAATGTGGTATGGAAAGAAGGGAAAATGCCATAGGAGTGGGTGAAATCAATATTAGTGACATTATACAAGAAAGGAAATAAGCTAGAATGTCAAAATTGTAGAACAATTGCCTTGAGAAGTCACCTTGGTAAAGTGATGATGATATTGACAGAAAGATTGAGAACACAATTAGAAGCATACCTTGTAGATAAGCAAGCAGGATTTAGGAAAGATAGAACTACAATTCAACAGATTTTGATAATGTGGTTAATAGCAGAGCAAGCTAGGAGAAAAAACAAAAACATATATACTTGCTTTGTTGATTTTCAGAAGGCATTTGACAGTATTGACCAGAAAGTGACATTAGCAGTGCTAGAATCCTATGGAATTGATAGAAAACTAATAGTTATATTAAAAGATGTTTATCAGAATGCAGTACAGCAGTTAGAATAGGTGAATGATTTGGGGAAATAGTTTAGAACAAGCAGAGGTACTAGACAGGGGACGAAATATCATAACAAGCATTTTCATTGCATATTTAGAAAGGGCAATGGATAAAATGAAGGAAGATGCAAAAGGAATATCAGTGCATGGGATGAGAATTAACAATCTGAGATTTCAACCAACAGCTTATAATGGAATTGTGATGAATGAAGTAGAGGTAACTAATCTATTACAGAACCTCAATGTCAATACATCTGTGGGATTGGATGGTATACCAGCTCGTGTCGTACGTGAAGCGGCCAAAGAATTGTCAGTGCCCTTGACCATTTTGTTTAATTTGAGCCTCAGGACTGGATCAGTCCCAAGGGGGTGGAAAGAGGGGAAAATAGTTCCACTGCATAAAGGTGGTTGCAAGGCTGCTGTTGAAAATTAAGGGCCAATCAGCATAACAGGAATCATTATCAAGGTCTTAGAGAAAATAGTCAAGAGGAAAATACAAGATTGGATAGAAGAAAATGGGATACTGTATCGGGGACAGCATGGTTTTGTGAAGGGTAGGTCATGCCTCAGTAACTTGCTCACGTATTATAACACAGTGACGGCTGAACTGGATAAGGGTAATGGGTTTACAGTGATTCTACTGGACCTTGCTAAGGCCTTTGACAGGATACCACATGGAATTCTAATCAGTAAATTGCAGCATATGGGAATGGACATAGGGTTGGTGAGATGGATAGGAGGGTGGTTGACGGAGAGATATCAGAGAGTGGTTTACTCAGGAGTAGAGTCCACGAGACGGCCTGTGACTAGTGGTGTGCCACAAGGATCTGTTCTTGGACCACTGCTGTTTAATTTGTTCATAAATGATATAGGAAAGGATTGAGAGGAACAGTTCATTTGTTTGCGGATGATGCGAAGTTGGGTAGGGCAATAGTGAATGCAGATGACGTCAAAATTTTGCAGGATGATTTGGATAGATTGGAGGTCTGGGCTAAGGAGAATGGATGTCAGTTTAATGTGGCAAAATGTAAGGTTATGCATTTTGGGGTGAAAAGATTGGCGGCAGTTTACTGCATTGGTGGAACCGTGCTCCAGGAAATTGATGAGGCACGAGATTTAGGAGTGCTGGTGGATAACGAATTGAAATTTAGGGGACACATTGCAAAAGTGGCCAAATCAGCTCATCAAATCACTTGGTTGCTGAAGAATACATTGACAAGCAGAGACAAGCAGGTTATTGTTCCTCTGTATTGAGCCTTGATAAGACCCCATCTCGACTACTGTGCTCAGATTTGGTCACCTAGGTTTCTTCTTGATGGGGAGGAGGTGGAGAGAATCCAGAGGCGAGTGACCAAGATGATAGCAGGTCTGTGGAATGAACCGTATGAGAACAGGTTGAGGATTTGTGGGTTGCAAAAATTGGTTGATAGGTGGAGGAGGGGAGATATGATTGAGACATTCAAATTACTGAAGGGTTTCTATAAAATTAATTCAGAAGATATTTTTGAGAACAGGGCTGGTTGTGGGAGGACTAGGGGACATCCATGGAAACTGGGCAAAAGTGTGGTTAGTAAAGGTGTTAGAGCTGAGTTCTTTACTTTTAGAGTAGTGAATGAGTGGAATGCGCTCCCTGAGTCTGCGGTGGATGCTGTGACAGTGAATGAGTTTAAGGCGAGGTATGATAGATATTGTATGAATGTCGAATAGTTGCGATGAATATGATTTGGGGCCTCCCTCGATGAGTCTAATGACTCCCTGGAGTTGCCCATAATAATAGTAATAGTAATAATAGTAATTTGCAGATGACATTGTTATTATCGAAGAAGACGAAAGAGAACTCAACGAGGAAGGGAAGAGATTTGGACTTGTTATGAACTTAGAAAAAATGAAGACAGTGGTATTTGGTGAGAAGAACATGAAACAAAAGATACAAGTGGATGGAATTGATATAGAAAATGTAGAACAATTCACATATTTGGGAAGTAAAATGATGTATGATTTGGACTGTAAAAAAGAAATAAAGATAAGGATTGCAAAGAGAACAACAAATCTGAAGGCCATAGATAACATCTGGAAAAGTAAAGTGATCAGCCTGCAAACAAAACTAAGAGAACTGGAACCATGCATCTTTAATGTGTACTGTATGGATTTGAAACGTGGGTAATAAATAAGGAATCAAGAAAAAGAATTTTGGCATTTGAAAGAACTTGTTACAGGAAGATTCTAAAGATAGGATGGGTACAGAAAATCACCAGTGAAGAGCTCTATTGAACGATATAACCAAAAGAGAATCTAATGCAGAAGATTATAAACAGAAGCTGCAATTATTTGGATACGTGTAGAATGAATGAGGACCAGAAGATAAAGACATTTATGTTTGGTATTATGGATGGTGTAAACAGAAGAAGTAGACCATACAGAGAATGGACAGACGACATAAAGGACTGGGTGGAACGGGTGTACAGTAATGTGACACTGTGCATTGGATAAAGAAAGGTGAAAGAAGATAGCAAAGGAGGCATTGGACACCAATGGGCAGTGAGCCCATGGTTCGTGATGATGATGAAAGCAAAAGATGTGGAATACTAATACTTCCTATTACTATATGTAGCCTGAATAACTCATAATATATATTTGGGCTGCATTTAAAAGTACCATCGCATGTCCAATCCTTATTATTTTCAAGGTCATCTAATCCAACTTGTGTACCAAACACTAAAATTCTCTCTTCATCATCTTCACCACTATTGTATAATAAAAACTGCTCATCATTTTCTAGAAATTTTTACTCATCTGGAATTATATATCCACTTCCTTCAGTTGGAATAGGGGGTGCTTGGCCTTTCTTTTGCTTCCATCTAATATTATGACACAAATTTGCTCAAGACGACATCAGAGATGAAGTGTTGTTATATAAATTTGATGAAATATCGGCAATTAAAGATCGAGCAGTGATTTGTGAACTAGTAGCTGATGATTTTAAGTTTGCCATTACTTGATTTTCAGATTTTCAGAACTTTAGATTTTCAGGGTTGAGAAGGGTGACAATACTCGCTGAATGTTTTACGTAACGGAGTTAGTGGATAGAAATATTTATCAAAGGAAGCACACAGGCAGCCTGTCAGTTAGAAAGCTTAATTTTAAATAAATTACCTTCCTCTAACTGGTTGGTCGATAAGGTTATCAGATTGTTAGTTTAAAGTTTTACAGCAAAAACGTCTTACGGCGAATATGTTTATGCCGAATTTTCCTATGCTGAAAATGTAAAATGTTTATGGCAAATTTTCTGACCACAGGTGAGATGGATAGGAGGGTGGTTGATGGAGAGATATCAGGGCTGTTCTTGGGTCACTGGTATTTAATTTGTTCATTACCAATATTGGAAAGGATCTGAGAAGAACTATTCAGTTGTTTGCTGAGGAAGCAAACTTGGGTAGAGCAATAGTTAATACAGGTGATGTCAAAATTTGCAGAATGATTTGGACAGACTGGCAGACTGAGCAAAGAGAATGGATGTCAGTTTAATGTGGCAAAGTGTAAGGTTATGCATTTTAGGGTGAAAAGATTACTGACTGTATACCACATTGGTGGAACTGTATTTCAGGAAATTGACAAAGCTAGAGACTTTGAAGTGTTAGTGGATAGGGTGCTAAAGTTTAGGGGGCACATAGCAAATGTGGCTAAAGCAGCTTATCAGATTACTTAGTTACTAAAGAATACTTTGATGAGCAGAGACAAGCAAGTTATTCCTCTGTATCGAGCCTTGATAAGACCCTATCTTGACTACTGTGTGCAGATCTGGGTACCAGGATTCTTGGTGATGAGGAGGCAAAGAGGATCCAGAGGTGAGTGACCAAGATTTGTAGGTTACAGAAACTTTGATAGGCAGAAAATAGGTGACATGATTGAAACATACAAATTACTGAGGGGTTTTACAAGATTAATTCAGAGGAAATTTTTCACAATAGGTGTGTTGGTGGGAGAACTAGGGGTCATCCATGGAAACTGAGTAAGAGTGTAGTTAGAAAGAGTGTTAGAACTAGTTTTTTTTTGCTTTGAGAGTATTGAATGAGTGGAATAGGTTTGCCAGAGTCTGTTGGGTGGAATGAATGTGAATGAGTTCACAGCAAAGTATGATAGATACTGTACAAATGGTGGATTGTTCTTGACATGATATTTAGCGCCTCTCTCGATGAGTCTTAGGACTCCTTCGGGTTGCCTGTAATAATAATAGTAATAATAATTCTTGAAAAAGAGCTAAAGAGAATAAAATAGGATATAATAGGATTAAGTGAGGTAAAAAGAAAGGATGAGGAATTTATACAACTTAAAAGTGGCCACTACTTTTACCATTATGGAACAAATACAAAATTAGGAGGAGTAGGATTTATCATCAAAAAATCCTTAAAAGAAAATATCGAAGTAATATGTATCGGACAGAATTGCTGAACTCACATTGAAAATTAACTATAGGTACGAGCCACAAATAGTACAAATTTATTCTCTAACACAATCTTATTCGGATGAGGTGAAAGAAGAGATTTATGGGGATATGCAAAAAAAACATCATCATCATCAAATTCCTGCCATGTACCCTCAAGGGGTGTACAGGATATGATAGTACTACATGAAAAAAATTACATCATTATTAATTTCCTATCTACAATTTTCCTCCAAATCAGTCTGTTACTTGTCAAGACTCCAACATTATCAGATCTTATATTTATATCGTCTAAAGCACTTTGTACTGCATCAATCCACCTATATCTTGGTCTTCCTCTGGGTCGTTTTCCTGCCAACCTGGCAGAGAACACTTGTTTTGCTAATCTTCCTCGCCCATTCTGTTTAAGTGACCATACCACCTGAGATTAGCTCTACTAACGCATTCCTGGATGCTGACAATTTCAAGTTCTTTCCTAATACCCTCATTTTTAATATGATATTGCCATTGATGCCATCTGTTCATGCCTATAATCTTTCTCAGGACTCTCATATTTGTGGTCTCTAGTCTTTGTTCAAGTGTTTTACTTTTGACCCAGCTCTCACATCCATAAGTTAAAACTGGTTTGAACACTGTCTTGTATACAGCTAATTTAGTGTTCCGCCTAATTTCTCTCTTATTCCATATGAATTTATTCAATTTTCTTCCCACCATACCAGCTTTGCTGATTCTGTTGTCTATTTCTATATTTAATTTACCATCTTCAATAAAAATCGTGCCTAAACAGCTGAAATGTTTTACTTGTTCCACAGGTTCTCCATTCACAACACAGTTGACATTTTCAATGATTCTGCCTATTTTCATTGTCTTTGTCTTTTTATTGCTGACCTTCATACCATATCTATTACAACAGCTATTCAATTTAGTCAGAGAATCTTGCAGACTTGTAGCGGATTTATTTAGAAGTATAACATCATCCGCATAAAGCAAAGAGCTGACATTAACATCTCCAATTTTGATATCATGTTTAATAGCACTTTCCTTCATATTGTGATCCATATAGATAATGAATAACAGAGGGGATAATGTACATCCTTGTCTCACACCAGATTTAACATTAAACCATCTTCCTGTACTTCCTTCAATTCTACCTGCTGACTTACAAATCAAATAAAGACTAAGTATTGCTTGATATAATGCCCCATTGACACCATATAACTGCAGTGTATTGAATAGCTTCTCTCTTGGCACCTTGTCATATGCCTTTTCCAAATCGACAAAACTTAATACAGATCTTTGTTATATTTCCCATGATTTCTCGACTATTTGTCGTAAAGTGAAGATCTGATCCTGACAGCCTCTATTTGGCCTGAATCCAGCTTGTTCTTCACCAAGCTTTTCTTCCACAATTCTTCTCAACCGTTTCTCAAGTATACTTGCATAGATCTTGCCAGGAACACTCAGTAGGGAAATACCTCTGTAATTCTCACATTCAGTTTTATTTCCCTTTTTATATATGGGTACTATGAGAGCTCTACTCCAATCATCAGGAATTTGTTCCTCTGTCCAGGCTTTCTGAACTATGCAGTGCAGCCACTGTAAGACTCTTATACCACCATACTTCAGCATTTCTAGTCGAATATCATCTACTCCTGCTGCCTTTCTACATTTCAAGCCTTTGATGGCTTTTTCTACTTCAAGTATGGATATGTATTCTTGACTGCATGCGTGGTCAGTGTTTTTTACCACTGTGCTGTCATCACTGTTTGTTTCATTTAGCAGTTTTTCAAAGTAATTACTCCATACTTCAAGGATATCTTTTTCTCCCGTTTTCATGTCGCCTTTATCATCTCTAACTCCTTTTGCAGCACTCTTTCCTCCATTCCTAAGCTTCTTCAACAACCTCCAGAATATTTTGCCACCTTCTTGATATTTATTTTCTATATTCTTGCCAAAGTCCTCCCATGACTTTTGTTTAGCTAGTTTTACACAGTGTTTAGCATTCTTGCATTTGTCTCTATATTCTCTAAGAGCACAAGCTGAATTATTTGACAGGAACTTTTGATATGCTTTGTTCTTTTCCTTCACTGCCTCTTTAACTTCCTGTGTCCACCAGGGAGTTCTGATTTTTTTATCCTTACAGACAACCTCACCACATGCCTCTCTGGCAGAATCAATCAGTGTTTTCTTGAGAGTTTGCCACTGAGTCTCCAAGGTTTGATTCCTGTTCTCAAACTCTTTCATTTTTTCTTCAATAATCTTTGTGTATTTTAGTCTACAGTTCACATCTGAGAGCTGCTCAACTTTTATTTGCTTTAAAACTTTCTTACATGTTATTCTTTTCAATATGAAATTCAATTTTATCCTGCTCAAGACTAAATAGTGATCACTTCCAATTTCAAATCCTCTGTACACTCTGGTGTCCTGCACCAGGGAGAAATCACTATCAACAATAACATAGTCAATGAGACTTTTCTTATTCCTAGCCTCTTCTCTCCATGTGAATTTGTGCACATTTTTATGTTGGAACATGGTGTTAGTAATAACCAGTCCATGTTCTGAGCAGAAATCCAACAGATATTTGCCATTAGTATTAGCTTTGCTCTTTTCTCCAAATTTTCCCAAAATATTTTTTTATATCTCACAATCATTTCCTACGCTCGTATTTATATCCCCAGCAAGGACCAACTTTTCATTTTTCATTGTGTCAGTTGCTTTTTCTAAAGCCTCAAAAAATTCCTCCACTTCTACCTTAGTAGAACCTTCCTGGACCATAGGCACAAATAAGTCTCATTGTCCAGTTCCCCATTCTCATATTTGCCCACATTACTCTACTTGAGACTGACTGCCATTCAAGAAGATTAGCCTCGTATTTTGTGTTGAATACTATGGCTACTCCTTCTTTTCCTTGATTGTCATTGCCTGAATATAACATTTTATATTTATTGCTCAGAAAGATCTCACCAGTTTGGTCATTTTTGTTTCAGTCACCCCTATTATGTCGATCTGGTACTTATCTAATTCCTCAGCCAGCTCCATTTCTTTGCCATTCAGGCTTCTTACATTGATAATCTTCTTCTTCTTCTTCTTCTGCAGCTTCTCCCACTTAAGTGGGGTCACTGTTTATTATGAGTCTCCTCCACACCTTCCTGTCTTGGGCTGTCACCACATCGAAGTTCTTCATCTTCAAGTCCTCTTCTATCAGCTCCCTCCATCTCTTCTTTGGCCGCCCACGCTTCCGCCTTCCTTGCACATCCATCTGCATGACCCTTCTTCCCACATATTCGTCCTCCCTCCTCATCACATGACCAAACCATCTCAACCTTGCCTCCTGTATTTTCGCTCCTAAGTTCGTAACTTTCACTGTTCCCCTGACATAGTCATTTCTCAGATGATCCTTTCTGGTTACACCGCACATCCACCTAAGCATTCTCATCTCTGCTACTTCCATCCTGCTAATGTTATTTTTCCTCAGGGCCACAGTTTCTATAGCATAGCTGGCCTCACTACTGTCCTATAAATGTTGCCTTTCAGATTGATCGGCACCCTCTTATCACATAACACTCCAGCCATCTCCCTCCAGTTCCTCCAACCTGCTTGTATCCTGCATCCCACTTCCTTCTCACCTCCTCCATCTTCTTCCACTGTCGAACCTAAGTATCTAAAGTCTCTCACCTTCCTGATGACATTTCCTTCCAGCTCCAGGTCTGTCTCGTGGCCACCGCCCACTGCGCAACACATATACTCTGTCTTACTTCTGCTCAGTCTCATACCTCTCTCTTCCAGTACTTTTCTCCATCTTTCCAGTTTAGTTTCCGCTTCTTCTCTTGAATCTACACACAACAAGATGTCATCTGCATACAGCATTGTCCAAGGTGCATCTTCTCTCACCTCCTCTGTTACCACCTCCATCACAATATTAAACAGAAACGGACTTAATGCTGACCCTTGATGCAAGCCAACTGTTACTTGAAAACTTTCTGTCTGTCCCAAACAGGTCCGAACACTTGTCTTCACATTTCTGTACATTTCCTGCACCAACCTGACATATTTCTCTGGCACCTTCTTCTCCCTCAGACACCTCCAGACTTCTTGCCTTGGCACTCTATCGTATGCTTTCTCCAGATCAATAAATACCAGATGTAGCTCCCTTTGTTTCTCTCGATATTTTTCCATCATCTGTCGTAACCCAAAGATAGCATCTGTTGTTGATCTACCAGGCATGAAGCCAAATTGTTCCTTTGCAATCTCCACCTCCTCCCTCAATCTACCATCAAGAACCCTTTCTAGGATCTTCATTGTGTGGGACATCAACTTTATTCCTCTGTAATTTTTACAGTCTTGTGCATCCCCTTTACCCTTGTAGATGGGAACAAGAGTACTCACCCTCCATTCCTCGAGTATATTTTCCTGTTGGCAAACTTTCATGAACAGGTCCCACAGCAGGTCAATTCCCTCTTCCCCCAGTGCCTTCCATGCCTCCACTGGAATTCTGTCGGGCCCACCGCTTTTCCATTCCTCATCCTCTTCATGGCCTCCATCACTTCCATTCTACTGATGTTCTGCACCATCCCCTCAGAAGGCTGCCCATCTCCTCTGTGAGTCCTTGCATTTTCCTCATTCAGAAGTCCCTCAAAGTATATTTTCCATCTGTTTCTTATGTCCACATCCCTCCATAATACTCTTCCTTCAGCATCTTTGATCTGCCTCACATGTAAGATGTCCTTAGCTGCTTTATTTCTACATTTCGCTAGTTGGTAAATTTTTCTCTGTCCTTCCTTTGTTTCTAATTGATCATACAGATCTTGATATGCCATGGCCTTCGCCTATGCCACAACTCTCTTGGCTTCTTGCTTTCTCTCTTTGTATACCTCTCTGTCCTCTTCCACTCTTGACTCATCCCACTTCTGCTTTGCCTTCCTCTTAGCTGTCACTGCCACTTGTACATCATTATTCCACCACCAACCCTCCTTCTGCTCTCTAATCTTTCCAGATGTCTCACCAAGCACCTCGATTGCACAGCTCAGTAATCCTGAGCTGTGCAATTGAGCTTCTTACATTGATAATACCGATCTTTAACTCTGGTGATGTTGAGTTGGGGTTTGTTTTCAGATTTGTTCCAGTAGCTGACTTTTCGCTGTTTGCCCTGGTTCCCTGGCGAAAACAACAGGGGCCTTGTTTAACCGGGCGACGCCCCAGCCGGCATGAAATTTTGTAATGTTGTACCATCTTTTTTTATTTTGGTTTAACCAATAAGAATACAATTTGGTCGGCTAAATCCCAAATTGCCAGCCCATCCTCATTCGTTCAGTATCCAAGTAGATACCCAACAATGTGCACCACAAGAAGGTGAGGATTGGACATTAGGTCAGAAGCCCTGGTCGGTTCTCTGCATTCTTTTAAAGGCTATGTGGAGGTCTCCTCTCAGTTATACAGCTTTGACCCTTAAGCATCCCTTAAGCAAAAAAACAGTAGATAGTAATAAATAGTAATAGCAATTTTTTTATCATAGTGGGAGACTAATGCAAAAATAGGAAAAAACTTTTTCCAAATTGAAAGGATTGGAACTCATGGTTAGGGGAGAGAAATGAAAATAGAAATATCTTTATAGAATTTACAGAAGCCAACAGACTCTGTGTCATGAACACATTCTTTAAAAAATGCTCAAAAAATAAATGGCCATGTAGAAGTCAAAAATGAAATAGACTATATCCTCTGCAACAGGAAATATATAATACATGATGTATCAGTCATAAATCACTTCCAAACAGGAAGTGTTCATAGACTAGTAAGAGCTAAAGTTATGCTGCCTATCAAATCAGAAAGAAAGAAATGAGTAAATGCTACCAAAAAAATGACCATAAGACAATAACTGAAAATTAAAAAGAATATAGTAACACAATAAATAAAAAATAAGATAAAATAAACATTTTGAAAGGGTGTTGATAAACTAAATCAAGCAATAACAGATATCATTGTAATATAAAGGAAAAATACATACAATCAGGAATAATGCAATATTAACATTAATTTATAAAAAAGGAGATAAAGAAGCCAAAAATTACAGACCATTAGCTTATTATTAGTTCTGTATAAGATACTTACAAAAAATAACCAGCAGAATAACACCATTCTGAATAAAACAACCAGTAGAGCAGACTGTATTCTGAAAAGGATATAGTACAATTGACCGTATACATGCACATGCACTGAGGCAAATCATGGAATAAAACAGTAGAATATCAAAAATCTCACTGTTTAGTATTTCTAGATTATGAAAAAGCACCTTTGACAGCATCAAAACTTCTGTAATAACAGAAACTCTAGAAAATCGATCCATACCAAGTGAATATGTGGAACTGTATTATTCACTTGGTATGGATTAAAAGAAATATACAAAAATGAAACAGCAACTATAAGACAACAAATAGAAAGCAACAAGATCCTTATACAAAATGATGATAAGACAGAGAGATTCCCCTAAAATTTTTACAGCAGCACTTCAGGAGATGATTAACATGGATGTCAGTGATTGTCTTTAGGTGAAGATGAATTTCGTTAACCATTGTTAGATTGCTATCCCACTTACTGGAAGCCTGAAGTAGCTTTAAAAAGTTCCATGTTTGGTCTCTAGAGCAGAGTTTCATATATGAAAAAATAAATAAAATTACAAATAAATATATAAAATTAATAAATAAAAAAGGAAAGAATCCTTATCCCACCCATGGAATGAAAGTGCTATAGGTTTACAAAAACCTTTTGTGGATGTGAATCACATTACTGTTGAAAATAAAAAAAATAGTCATTAACATAATATTAATATCAGCCTTCCATGGAATTAAAAAACTCATTGAGTCCACACCCTCACACAAAAAGATCATCAAACTGTGCATAAATCAAACTTAAATCCATTCACAGTTTCCATATTTACCACATTCTCGAGCATTGCATTCCACTCACCGGCCATTCTCCATGCAAAGAACTTTCTCCTCGCTCCCTTGTTCACACCTTTCTTATACAACTTTCAGGGTTGGCCTCCCTGGAAGTTTACTCTGCAAAAAAATCTCCTCCACATTAATCTGGTATTGAATTCCTTTAATCCATTTTCATATTTCACATTTGAGAGACTCAACACTGCCTTAGTGAATCATTTCTGGATCCTCTCTAAGATATTGTGATCCCTTGAAAACCAGGTGGCTAGATTTATATACCCGATTAGTCCATATGTGGCCAGAGAGGCCAGAGAGTCCATATGTGGCCATAACCTGCTTGCTTCTACATGTTACAATTTTCATCATCATTGCTATAACTTGTTACGATGACCTCACAGTTTTAGCATTGTGACTTCCTAAACTTCAAATCATTCTCTGCTCCCACTCATAGATCTCTCACCTTTTTCAAAATTTCTCCATTAATTGTACACTCTGCATTCCATTCTTGCCTATTAAATTTTGAGACCTTACACTTTGCAATATTGTACTGGTAGTTTCACTAACTTACCCACTCACACAGTTTATTCAGATCCTCCTGTAATCCAAAACATCTGCTCTAGTCCTCATAGTTCTTCCTAACTTTGCATTATCTGTAAATAGCTGCATATCTTTAATTAGCTGCCCTGATATCATTAATATACGAGTTAATCAACAATAATAATGCTGTAGCATGCCACTAGTGAGCGACCCTCATCTATTCATATTCCATATTTTTCAATAGATAATGCTTGTATTATCTATACAAAAAAGTCTAAATTCATTAAAAATGAACATGCGTGGTATACATTTGAAAGGTATAAGAGGTAAATCAAATGTAATAACTAAACTAAGGTATTACTTAATATTTATTGAACATTATGCTATTCAAATCCAAAAAATTCTTCATCAGACTCAATATTGAAAGAATCAATTGCATTAAAAATTTTGTTTGGCATTTCTTCAGCTTCATAATCATTGTCACTGGACACTACTGCATTCCCTTGTGCTTTAATGAAACCATTTCTGACACGGTTTTCACTTACAGCAGCCCAACTTTCTACAATCCATGTAACTATATCTTTATATGACGTTCTTTTCATCTACCCTGTTTTGTTATATTCATGGATGCCATTCATCATCCAGTCTTCTCACTAAGCCCGCAAATTGTTTTTGAATGGTATATTTACTGCAAGATCAAGGGGTTAGAGTTTTTTTGTTAAACCACCTGGAATGACGGCCAATTTGGAATACTTACAGTTGTTTTAACTTCTGCTGTCGTGTGTGCCCTACACGAATCCAACACTAACAAAGATTTTTGGTTGAAAAATACCATTTTTCTCTTTCTCGACACATTCTCCAACCAAAATTTCATAACCTCGGAATTTATCCAGCCTTTATCATTAGCAGTAACAATAATATCTTTGGAATCCCAACCTTTTGGAACAATCTTTCATTTGAAAATCACATGCTTTTAAAGAATTCCTTTGTGCTCTGTCTGTACTCCCTAACTCTACCACTAGTTGGTGCATGCACATTATCTATATATCAAAAAGAGTGATGAAAATGTTGGGGGGGGGTGCGTTATACGTTAGGTGCGCGTTATCTATCGAAAAATACGGTACTTCTCCCCTGCACACAGCCTATTGATACCTATCTGACAGCCATTCACTATTATCCAACTCCATCTGTTGAAGTTTAGTTACAAGCTTGTTGTGCCTTTGAAAATAATTCAAGTATACTATGGAACATGCATCTCCCCCATCCAATGAATTTGTCACCTTGTTATAGTTCATAAGTAAATTGCTGAAACATTTAACAAATCCATGCTAATCATCATAAGAATACTGCTGTTATTAACCCTATTCTGAATTCTAGCTCTTACTAATCTTGCCAACACTTTAACAACCCTAAACAACTTCTAGAATAGAAAAGTTTTAAGCAGGTGTTCCTGTTTAAATTTGATTGACGAATAAGAACATCACAGTTTTCTTATATAATTTTTTCATTAAAAATGACTTTGTTGTAACACTTTGACCTTTTCTACTTTACCTCTCTAATGGATGTGAGTAGCCTCAAACCTGACCTCTGATTGTGTCTGGAGGATTATTATGTTGATGAGTGAAAGAAATTCATAACTGATATTTTTTTAAGAGTAAACATAAGTGAACCCTGCATCTTGTATTAAAGACATGACTGGTGAGAATTGATTTAACAGTACTCAGAATTGAATGCAATACAGATATTCTTTTAGACATACAGATTTGTCTGATGGTTAGCATGGATTTATAAAGGGTAGGTCTTATTTTAGCAATTTACTTGTATGTAGGGGGTTTTCTATTTCTTGTAAATTAAATTAAATTGCCAAGAAATTATATTCTTGTTTAATCTTTATCGAGGTGTACACAAAAAAAAGTTCTTGTGTGAAATATCTTCATGACTAGGCTACTTGTATACAGAGACTAATAACTTCACATTAATATCTTTTATAACCCATGATGCAAAGCACACATCCTTTTAGGTGTGCATTATAAGAAGTCCACTACTCAGACCTCTTTTGACCTTTATTGAGGTTCATCAGTGCAAACAAGACTGAGAAGAGATACCAAGGTTGAAATAATGTTGATATCATATATCTTCCATATACAATTAGTCACAAGATGTCACACTTTATTATTAAAATACTATGGATTAGAGCTAGTTGTAGGAAGTTTTTCACTTGGTTATAAATTAAACTTGTTTGCTTACACTTAGATCAAGGATTGTGCAAGGGCAAGTTTAATTTAATATAACTTATAATTTAATTTATTAATTTATATATGGATTAATAAAGAGATTAAGCATACGATACAGAGAAAAATGGCATTATGGAGGCAGCATAAGAGAAGTGGAAATAACCAATTCCATGAGGACTACAAAGACCAGGCAAGGCAATTGACTTCATTGATGAGGGTAGTTAAAGTAAGAGGTATGAACAGCAGTTAGCTAATGAAGCCAAAAAGAATCCTAAAGAGTTCTTTTCATATGTAGCCAGAAAAAGAAAGAATGATTATGGAAGGATGACAGTGATTGTAGAAAATGGTATAAAGACAGCTGTTGTGGAATATTTGGTGGAGATACTTAATAAGCAGTTCATAAAGATCTTTCAATCTTGTGAATGTGACTTCATGGAGATATTGAGAGAAGTTGATGATGATGGGGAAGAGAGACTGACTGTAAGTGAGCAAGAGGTGTATGGAGAGTTGAGCAAACTAGATGTTAATAAGGCTGTGGGAATTGATTATATCACCACGTATTCTGAAGGAATGGGCCAGGGAGTTGACGCCGGCCTTGACATATTTTTTTTTAATAGGAGCCTTGCACTCGGTCGTTCCTAAGGAGGGCAAGATTGTGCCACTTCATAAAGGAGGTGATAGAACTCAAGCATCAAACTATAGGCCTATCTGTGTGTGAGATGTTGTAGTTAAGTTGTTGGAGAATCTTGTGAGAACTAGGATCCAGAATTGGGTTGACAACACAATGGTATTATCTTTGATGGACAGCATGGATTTGCTAAAGGGAGGTCATGTTTTAGTAATCTACTTACTTATTACAAGAAGGTGACAGCTTCCTTGGACAGAGGAGAAGGATACACAGTAATATACTTAAATTTTCCAAGGCTTTTGATAGATTGCCACATGATAAGTTGATAGTCAAACTGGAGTGGATGGAGTTAGATATTAGATTGGTGCATTGAATTGGAGACTGGCTATCTGATAGGTATCAACAAGTTGTGTATGGGGGGAGTAATATCCAGGATAAAGAAAGTTACTAGTGGTGTGCCTCAGGGGTCTGTTTTAGGGCCATTGCTGTTTATCTTGTATATTAATGATATTGGTGAAGATTTGGATGGAGATATTCAGTTGTTTGCAGATGATGCAAAGTTGGGACGAACCATGAAGAGTAGAGAGGATGTTGTGGCCTTACAAGAATAAATTGAGTGATTGGGCACAGGAATGGGGATGTGAGTTCAATATTGCAAATTGTAAGGTTTTAAAATTTGGAAAACAAAGATGGGATGCAGAATTTATGGTTGGTGAGACTATATTGTTGGAGGTGGAAGAAATAAGAGATCTGGGGGTGATAGTGGATAAGGATCTGAATTTTAAGGGACATATAGTGAAAATTGTGAAGACAACACAAAGGCTTCTGGGAATGATGCGGAGGACACTTGTAGAAGTAGGGAGATTCTTGTTCCATTGTATAAGACTTTGATTAGGCCACACATGGACTATTGTGCCCAGATTTAGTCACCTGGTTTTCAGAAGGATGAACAGATGTTGGAGAGGGTCCAGAGGCGACTGACTAAGGTAGTTTCTGACCTCTGGAATGTCGAGTATGAGGAAAGATCGAGAAGATTCAACTTGCAGAGTTTGGTGGATAGGAGGAGGAGGAGGAAGGGAGATATGATAGAGACGTACAAGTTATTAAGGGATTGTTATAGGATCAATTTTGGAGAGGTTCTACAAAAAACAGTAGCAGATCAGGGGGAGAACCAGAGGTCATCCCTGGAAGCTGTATAAGGAGGGTGTGAGTAGGGGAGTGAGAAGCAGGCTTTTTTTCATGCAGAGTTGTGAATGATTGGAATGCCTTGCTTGAGAGTGTGGTGTCTGCAGAGAATTTGAGTGTGTTTAAAGCATGGAATGATGAACAGCATTTTTGATAAAATGACCTCCTAGATGAATCTTTGACTCCATGTGGTTTTGGGTAATAATAATAATAATAATAACATTTTAAGTGAAAAAACTTCCTACAACTAGAGCTCTAATTCAGAGTATTTTAATAATAAGATGTGACACCTTTTCACTACTTGTATATGGGATATATATATGTATATATATATATATATATATACAGGGTGTTCGGGATAAATTTGACATATTTATAATTAATTATATTTTTCCGTAAGTTACATGTATTAACACACACTTCTCTTCATTTAAAAGTTTGGACCCTTCTTCATTCATATACAAGATGTCAGAAAGGATGGATAGCTGGAACCCACCTGAATCATGGAAGAGAATAACTTGTATCATGATGATTCGTGCCCGCCATCAAAATAAGGATATTACGACTGCTGCCCAATGCTCCCTGAATACAGTAAAAACAATCAGGCATGAACTAGAGACTTGCAATGGTGACTACGAGGATGTAGCAAGAAGAAAGATCCCTAGCAGACGATCTGATTGCGTTCGTACAGCAGAATTCCTCGCAAATCTGCAGGAACAGGTGTTGAAGAACCCTGGCATTGGAATTCGGGCTTTGTTCGTGGAGTTGCTAACTGTAGTCAAGCCCTGGATAACAAGGGTAGCCAATGGTAGGCCGTATGTATGGCAGCAGGATTCGGCCCCTTGCCACACCTCTGGGAAAAGTCAAAAATGGTTGTCTGAAAATTTCTACGACTTCACCAGTCCAAATGTTTGGCCTCCAAACTCCCCAGACCTTAACCCCATGGATTATTTTGTATGGGGCACAGTTGAAAAAGACACCAATCGCACTTCCAGTAATACAAAAGCCCAGTTAATGGATAAAATTAAAACAGTTTTTGCGGCCCTTCCCAGGGAGACTGTAGCATCAGCTTGTTCGAGGTTCCGAAGCAGAATTGAAGCTGTGATCGATGCTAATGGTGGTTATTTTGAGTAAATCTTGTTGATAGTATTGTAATTAACTCTGCCTGTAATGTTTTTTTGTCAATTCATTAAATTTAATAGATACAAAGAAGATTTTCTTTTTCCTTACGAAACTGTCAAATTTATCCCGAACACCCTGTATATATATATATATATATATATATATATGACCTCTCCCTGTGTGGTGCCAGAATAACAATAGCTCCACTGCAGCCCATGCATGTTGTACAAGGCGACTAAAATGGGTACCCAGGGAGGGTAATGGATGGTAATGCTGTTTTAACTGCATTATGCATTATTGCCAATGAAATTTTAACTGAGGCTCGGCTATTGCTGTTACCCTCCTGCCATGATCAGAGCTTATATATGTATGACCACTACATTATCTCAACCTTAGTATCTCTTCTGGGGGTCTGGTTCCTACTGCTGATGTTTTGATAGTGTTCATTTTTGGGCTTGATTGCAGGAAGCAGAGCAACTCTGCTTGCTGATAGGTTTTTGTCATTGAGTAGCTGCACTGATGAGATTTTGATTAGCTTAGAAGTGTTCCTTTTGGGTCACTCATTGATCTTGTAAATCACTCAGAATTTTTGGAGGGGGAAACCTACTTCCTGCACCTTAACATAACCTCAATAAGGGTCGAAAGTGGTCTGGTTAGTGGCTTTTCCCATAATGCATATCATTATACACCCAAAAGGATGTGTGGTTTGCATTATGAGAAATTAGGGCAGTTAATGTGAAGTCATTAGCTTCTATATATAAGTAGCCTAGTTGTGAAGATACTTCATCTGGACACTTCGTTTGTTTACACTTGGTTAAATCTCTAGATAACAGAGATTCATGTACAGTGATATACTTGGTCTTTGCAAAAGAGTTTGATACATTATCTCTTAATAGATTGGTATACAAACTGCAGAGGATGAAATTCATGACTTATTTTTCACGGTATTAACAACACCACAAACACTTTTATCAACAAGGATGTTTTATTAACGCTAATATTTCGCTGATTTTCAACTCAGCATCATCAGAGCACAACACACATGTAAACGCGACAGTGAGTGAGTGAAACAATATAATTGCAAAAGACAAAAGATCTAAAGTCCTATTTTTGGCTATTACTATTACTATGGCAAGTCGGGACAGGCAGACCACGCTTTGGACACTCCTTCACTATTATTACTGTGGCAAGTCGGGACTGGCAGACATATTACTATGGCAAGTTGGGACTGGCAGACCATGCTTTGGACACTCCTTCACACAGGATTAGATGGAGGAAAACGAATGTGCTATTTAGGAGTTGTTATAGATCTGAAAGATTATTTTTTGAGTCAGCAATGGCTTTGAAGAATTCTCCCAACCTTAACAAATATGGTTGCATTAATTTGCCAAAAATTTGGGAGATGGTTATCCTAAGAAAAACTCCTGGATAGCTGCTGGAGTTTTTTTTTTTTTTTTTTTTTTTTTTCGTTAGAGGGCACCAAAAATAGGACTTTAGATCTTTTGTCTTTTGCAATTATATTGTTTCACTCACTCACTGTCGCGTTTACATGTGTGTTGTGCTCTGGTGATGCTGAGTTGAAAATCAGCGAAATATTAGCGTTAATAAAACATCCTTGTTGATAAAAGTGTTTGTGGTGTTGTTAATACTGTGAAAAATAAGTCATGAATAACCATCAATGCCTAAGCTTATCTGTTAGATGCAGAGGATGAAACTCTATAACAGATTGTTTAGATGGATTGGTGGTTGGCTCTCTGAATGATATCAAGAGTTGTGAATGTTAGAGCAGTGTCTCAAACCAAGAGGGTAACCAGTGGCATGCTACAGGGTTATGTTCTTGGACCCCCTCCTGTTTAACTTACTTGTAAGTGATATTTCATGTGGATTGACTGGGGATCTTCATTTGTTTGATCATGTAAAGTTGGGGAGAATTATAAAGTACACTTCTGATGTTAATTCACTTCAGGAAGATATGAATAGCTTAGACAAACAAGTGGGGGTTGTGGTTTAATGGAACTATACTGCAGGAAGTAAATGAGATTTGAGATCTAAGGGTGGATAGTTGATTATCCACCTATAAGGAGGTAGTTGTGCAACTGTATAAAGCATTGGTACTTGAACTATTTTGCTTAGATTTGGTAAACTAGTTTTCAGTGTGCTATGGAAACATTAGAAATTCCAGAGATGAGCAATTAAGATAATATCAGGACTCTAAGTATTGACTATAGAGAGAGGTTGAAGGAATGTGGATTGCAGAGTTTGACAGATATGAGAAAAAGAGGGTGCTTAAGGGTCAAAGCTGTATAACTGAGAGGAGACCTCCACATAGCCTTTAAAGGAATGCGGAGAACCAACCATGGCTTCTGACCTAATTTCCAATCCTCACCTTCTCGTGGTGCACCCTGTTGGATATCTACTTGGATACTGAACGAATGAGGATGGGCTGGCAATTTGGGATTTAGCTGACCAAATTGTATTCTTATTGGTTAAACCAAAATAAAAAATGATGGTACAACATGACAAAATTTTATGCCAGCTGGGCCTTCGCCCGGTTAAACAAGACCCCCGTTGTTTTCGCCAGGGAACCAGGGTGAACAGCGAAAAGTCAGCTACTGGAACAAATCTGAAAACAAATCCCCAACTCAACATCACCAGAGTTAAAGATTGGTACTATCAACGTAAGAAGCCTGAATGGCAAAGAAATGGAGCTGGCTGAGGAATTAGATAAGTACCAGATCGACATAATAGGGGTGACTGAAACAAAAAAGACCAAAACTGGTGAGATCTTTCTGAGCAATAAACACAAAATGTTATATTCAGGCAATGACAGTCAAGGAAAAGAAGGAGTAGCCATAGTATTCAACACAAAATATCAGGCTAATCTTCTTGAATGGCAGTCAGTCTCAAGTAGAGTAATGTGGGCAAATATGAGAATGGGGAACTGGACAATGAGACTTATTTGTGCATATGATCCCACAGAAGGTAGAGACTTGCATTTGTCTCTATAGTCTCTAAATGTATTCCTCCACATCTGTCTACTAAGATAGATGTGGAGGAATTTTTTGAGGCTTTAGAAAAAGCAACTGACACAATGAAAAATGAAAAGTTGGTCCTTGTTGGGGATCTAAATAGCAGAGTAGGAAATGATTGTCAGACATACAAAAATATTTGGGAAAATTTGGAGAAAAAAGCAAAGCTAATACTAATGGCAAATATCTGTTGGATTTCTGCTCAGGACATGGACTGGTTATTACTAACACCATGTTCCAACATAAAAATATGCACAAATTCACATGGAGAGAAGAGGCTAGGAATAAGAAAATTCTCATTGACTATGCTATTGTTGATAGTGATATTTTCTCCCTGGTACAGGACACCAGAGTGTACAGAGAATTTGAAATTGGAAGTGATCACTATTTAGTCTTGAACAAGATAAAATTGAATTTCATATTGAAAAGAATAACATGTAAGAAAGTTTTAAAGTGAATAAAAGATGAGCAGCTCCCAGGTATGAACTGTAGACTAAAATACACAAAGATTATTGAAGAAAAAATGAAAGAGTTTGAGAACAGGAATCAAACCTTGGAGATTCAGTGGCAAACTCGGAAGAAAACATTGATTGATTCTGCCAGAGAGGCATGTGGTGAGGTTGTCTGTAAGGATAAAAAAATCAGAAGTCCCTGGTGGACACAGGAAGTTAAAGAGGCAGTGAAGGAAAAGAACAAAGCATATCAAAAGTTCGTGTCAAATAAGTCAGCTTGTGCTCTTAGAGAATATAGAGACAAATGCAAGAATGCTAAACACTGTGTAAAACTAGCTAAACAAAAGTCATGGGAAGACTTTGGCAAAAATATAGAAAATAAATATCAAGAAGGTGGCAAAATATTCTGGAGGTTGTTGAAGAAGCTTAGGAATGGAGGAAAGAGTGCCGTAAAAGGAGTTAGAGATGATAAAGGCGACATGAAAACGGGAGAAAAAGATATCCTTGAAGTATGGAGTAATTACTTTGAAAAATCGCTAAATGAAACAAGCAGTGATGATAGCACAGTGGTAAAAAACACTGACCACGCATGCAGTCAGGAATACATATCCATACTTAAAGTCGAAAAAGCCATCAAAGGCTTGAAATGTGGAAAGGCAGCAGGAGTAGATGATATTCGACCAGAAATGCTGAGGTATGGTGGTATAAGAGTCTTACAGTGGCTGCACTGCATAGTTTAGAAAGCCTGGACAGAGGGACGAGTTCCCGATGATTGGAGTAGAGCTCTCATAGTACCCATATATAAAAAGGGAAATAAAACTGAATGTGAGAATTACAGAGATATTTCCCTACTGAGTGTTCCTGGCAAGATTTATGCAAGTATACTTGAGAAACGGTTGAGAAGAATTGTGGAAGAAAAGCTTGGTGAAGAACAAGCTGGATTCAGGCCAAATAGAGGCTGTCAGGATCAGATCTTCACTTTACGACAAATAGTCGAGAAATCATGGGAATATAACAAAGATCTGTATTTAAGTTTTGTCAATTTGGAAAATGCATATGACAAGGTGCCAAGAGAGAAGCTATTCAATACGCTGCAGTTATATGGTGTCAATGGGGCATTATATCAAGCAATACTTAGTCTTTATTTGAGTTGTAAGTCAGCAGTTAGAATTGAAGGAAGTACAAGAAAATGGTTTAATCTTAAATCTGGTGTGAGACAAGGATGTACATTATCCCCTCTGTTATTCATTATCTATATGGATCACATTATGAAGGAAAGTTGTGTTAAACATGATATCAAAATTGGAGATGTTAATGTCAGCTCTTTGCTTTATGCGGATTATGTTATACTTCTAAATAAATCTGCTACAAGTCTGCAAGATTCTCTGACTAAATTGAATAGCTGTTGTAATAGATATGGTATGAAGGTCAGCAATAAAACGACAAAGACAATGAAAATAGGCAGAATCATTGAAAATATCAACTGTTGTGAATGGAGAACCTGTGGAACAAGTAAAAGATTTCAGCTATTTAGGCACTATTTTTAGTGAAGATGGTAAATTAAATATAGAAATAGACGACAGAATCAGCAAAGCTGTTATGGTGGGAAGTCAATTGAATAAATTCATATGGAATAAGAGAGAAATTAGTCAAATCACTAAATTAGCTGTATACAAGACAGTGTTCAAACCAGTTTTGACTTATGGATCTGAGAGCTGGGTCGGAAGTAAAACACTTGAGCAAAGAATAGAGACCACAGATATGAGAGTCCTGGGAAAGGTTATGGGCTTGAACAGATGGCATCAATGGCAATATCATATTAAAAACTAGGATATTAGGAAAGAACTTGACATTGTCAGCATCCAGGAATGTGTTAGCAGAGCTAATCTCAGGTGGTATGGTCACTTAAACAGAATGGGCGAGGAAAGATTAGCAAAACAAGTGTTCTCTGCCAGGTTGGCAGCAAAATGACCCACAGGAAGACCAAGATATAGGTGGATTGATACGGTACAAAGTGCCTTAGACGATAAAAATATAAGATCTGATAATGTTGGAGTCTTGACAAGTAACAGACTGATTTGGAGAATAATTGTAGATGGGAAATTAATAATGATGTAATTTTTTTCATGTAGTACTATCATATCCTGTACACCCCTTGAGGGTACATGGCAGGAATTTGATGATGATGATGATGAGAAAAAGAGGTGATGTGAATGAGACATTCAAGTTAGGAGATTTTATCAGATTAATAGAAGGGATTATATATAATGAGAATGTTTCAAAAGTTTGAGAGATTCTCATTTTATGTAAACATCAAAAATAGTTTTAATATATGATTTATTAATATTAATTTTGATTTCTAGCTTGTGGCAATCATTTTAATCAGTACATTGATTATTGCAGGTATACCCTGTATTCTTGTTCTTTGATTTGTTTGTTTCTACATAGTGATGATGTACTGTTATTTTCAGTATGTAATATATGTACTTTCATTAAAGTTTATTACTGTGGTTATCATGTAATTTTGTTATTTATAGTTATGATACAGATACCTTTAAAGATTAGATTATCTCTTTGTTCACTTTATCCTCTCATCCCTCAATTCTATGGCTTGCCTAAAATACATAAGGAAAACACTCCACTAAGAGCCATTGTAAAAGGCATTGATTCCAACCACATACAAGCTTTCAAAACATTTGCCCAAAGTTTTTAAAAGTTGAACAGGCTTGACCACTTCCTTTGGCAAGAATTCTGAATAACATAATTTCATCTTTTTTTGAAGATGCATATCTTCAAAAAGATGAAATTATGTTATTCAGAATTAAGTGGATATTGAATACCACATTATTTCTTAGCCATATAAGAAACTCAAAGATAGGAGATCTAATCTAAGAGTCATGCCAAATATAGAAAACTATATAAAGTTCTGTGAGTCCAAGCATAAGCCAACACCTGGTAGTGCAATGTTAGGACAACTCGTAGTAAAGGTGGAGCAAGCTCTGATCACTGTTCTTAGTATTTTCCCATAATTTAAAACACAACTCCTAGGAGATGTATTACTGTTCTACATTATGAGAGTTAGTCACTACCCAGACCAGTTTCGACCTCTTTTGAGATCTCATCAGCGAGTAGGTAGACCTAGATATAATACTAAAGTTTCAATAGTCAGAGCTTATTTCTTTACTGTACGAGTTGTCAAAAGGTGCACAAAATACAATTACTGAAAAAAGAGCCAACAGGCTTCACTTCGGTGAAGTGAAGCCTATTGGCTCTTTTGTGGTATTCATAATACTACAATTGACCACAATAATATGGAATTCAATATCCACTTAATTTTGAATAGGTTTACTTTGCCGAAGTGAAGCCTGTTGGCTCTACATTATGAAAGAAGGTAGTGACCTTCTCTCATAATGTAGAACAGTAATACATCTCCTAGGAGTTGTGTTTTACATTCTTGGAAAATACTAAGAACAGTGATCGGAGCTTGCTCCACCTTTACTTCGAGTTGCCCTAGCATTACACTACTAGGTGTTGGCTTACACTTGGACTTGCCGAACTTTATATAGTTTTCTATATTCGGCATGAAACTCTTGGATTAGATTTCCTATCTTTGAGTTTCTTATTCGGCTAAGAAATAATGTGGTATTTAATATCCACTTAATTTTGAATAAGTTTACTTCGCCAAAGTGAAGCCTGTTGGCTCTTTTTTCAGTAAATGAAATTATGTTATTTTACTAATGTGCCTACAGAAGAGGTTTTAATTCTTCTGAAAGATAAGTTATCAAAAAAAGTTATGTCACTGATCCACTGCATAAATTCAAGTTGCTTTCTTTTTAAAAATACTGTTTACAAACAGAACTTCAGCTTGGGCATGGGCAATCCATTATCTCCTATAGTAACAAATTTATATTTAGAAACCTTTGAGGACAAGCAATCAATTCTTGGAGCCTCCATAGCTTAGTTGGTATAGACGAAGCCCTTTGGTTGGAAAGACCTGGATTAATTCCTATCCATGACATGAGGAACCTGAACCTTTATCTGGTCTCTTTCGATGAAAGGTGAGTTAGCCGGTCTCTACCTCCATATGAGACCCAGAAACTCTAGTTTTTCGTCCCTCAGAACAGGGAAACCGTCCTTGTGAACACACACTGATTACAGTCAGGAATACTTAAGAAACAGTCCCTCCCAGCCATAGGCCTAATTTGTCAGCCATGCTGGTCCAGCCCGGATAAAATAGGGAGATTGAGATGGTGCCGTACCTCCCTGTAAAAGGGGCTCATGACCGTTGTAACATATAAGAAATAAATCGATTCCTTCCAATTAAAGCTAGGTTATGGAAAAGGTATATTGATGATGTTTTCTTAATTTGGAGCCATGGACCAGATTCTTTAAATGAATTCCTAAACAATTTCAACAATCAACACCCTAGAACAGGGGTCGGGAACCGGTGGCTCCGGAGCCGCATGTGGCTCTTGGCTGAACAAAGTGTGGCTCTTTTATTTTATTTATATATTCTATATTGTGGCTCTGTTATGCATGAAATTTGTTATGCATGTTATGCATGTCTAAGGTAACTAGTGCCACGGCAAAAAATTTGAACTAATTGATCAGCTGTCCTGTCAAACACCACGGTTTTTAGATACATACTGATTTTAATTGTCAAAATAAATATTCTGTTAGTTAACTTATTTATTGTGGTACTAAACTGGTGTTTAATTTAGTGTTAGGTAATGGTATGCACAAATTAATTTTTATTATGTTATTATGTTGAATTTGTGTTTTTACTTGCAGGGAAATTTGTGATAATAACCCTCCTAATATGAGTTCAAGAAAAAGAAAAATAATCGAAGAAAACAGAGGATTCAATAAAATGTGGATAGAGAAATTTGCATTTATAGAAGTAAACGGAAATCCGCAATGTTTAATTTGACATCTACAACTTCAAAATAACAATCAAGTAAGATCGAACGACATTTTCGAGGAAAACATTTAGACTTCATTAAAAAATATCCTGAGGGTGATAATCAAAAAAAACTATTGAAGAATTACAAAAGAAAACATTGCTTCGGCAAAGAAATTTGTCAACTTGGACAAAATCTTCCTTGAATGCTACTGAAGCAAGTTTTTTGTTATCCCATGAAATAGCAAAAGCGGGAAAACCTTTTACCGATGGTGAATTTCTAAAAAATGGCATGCATAATGTCTCTGAAATTCTATTTAAAGATATGAAAAATAAGGATGAGATATGTAAAAAAAATTAAAGATTTACCTCTTTCGGCTAGAACTGTCAAGGAATGGATTGTAACAATTTCTGCAGAAGTTTGAAATATGCAAATTATGGATATTAATTCTGCTGATTTTATATCTATTGCGGTCGATGATTCAAATGATATTTCCGATATGGCACAATGCTGCGTGATGGTTAAATATATTACTTAAAGGACACAATACAGAAAATAAACAAGATATTTCAGAAAACCTAACAAGTTTACAGAATAAAAATATAAATTTTAATAAAATAGTATGCATTGCAACTGATGGCACGCCTTCTATGATTGCAAAAAATAAGGGGTTTGTTAAATTATTCTCCACTCATATTCCACATGGAGTTATTTCATTTCATTGCATTTTTTCATCAAGAAGCTTTAGTTGCAACTTTTTTGGGATTATTATCACAACTAAAAAGAGTGATGGATGTTGTGCCAATGATCAATTTCATCCAATTTCAGGCATCGAATCACAAACTTTTTGACACATTTTTAGAGAAACTAGGTAGTCAACAAAGATTTAGTGACATTTACATCTGTATGATGGTTATCAAGATGAAAAGCATTAAAACGTTTTTTTTAGTGCTTAAAAGAAGTAACAGTTTTCTTAACCACTAAAAATTATAACTTAATCATGAGGAACTTCTCAGTAATCCTGAATGGATACAAAATTTTTTTTTTACTTGATATGACAGAACATTTTAATATGCTAAATTTGAAGTTGCAAGGGAAGAGAAACACAGCCTTACAATTACTAGAGGAAGTCCTTACCTTTGAGCAGAAACTAAGAGTGTTTTTCAAAGATGTTACTGAAGAAAAATTTATATATATATTTTGAAAATCTAGAAAAATTATAGATTGAATTTAAATCAAGAAAAACTTGATTGTAAAATATTCGCTGAAATGATTACTGTAATTTTAGATTCATTTAACAGCAGATTTCAGGATTTTAAAAAAACATCAGAAGATGATGAAATTTATATTACATCCGTTAAATTGCAATTTAAAATTAATAGATATTGAAGCTTTTCCAGGAATATCAATTGCAGAACTACAAATGGAGCATCTGGAAATTCAGAATAAAAGCATTTGGTACAAAAACTTCAGGAAATGGTAGCACAAATTGAAGAAAATGAGGAAACTATGGAAGAAACACCACAGGAAATTGTATTTAAATGTTGGAATTCTTTTCCAAGTAATTATTCAAATGCCAGGCGACTTGCTTTTCGAGTTTTGACTCTTTTCGGTTCAATGTACAATTGCGAACAATTTTTCTCTTCAATGGATTACATTAAAAATAGGTATATGAACAAATTGACAGATGAAAGTTTGAAAGCCGAATTACTATTAAAGTGCATGACATACAATCCAGATTTATGTAAATTGGCTGAGAAGATGCAAAATCAAAAGTCTCATTAGTGAATTTTAAATTAAAACAATCAAATATCTATTAAAATACATAATATTGTATTTTTGTTCGGATTAATTCTTTTTGCAATACAAATTCCGACTTTTTTGCAATATTATACTTAAACATGTTTTGTGATTAAAAATTTAACCAAACTTAATGTTGTTTTATTTATTGAACATATAAAAAATTTATATGCAAACATAAGAGTAGCACGTGGCGGTGAATTTGAGCTGTGCAGAAGAAAGTGATTTTTAATCGGTGAATAGTCCGTTTTTTCCCCGTTTTTATACGTTTTTGAGTGCTGAATTGTTTCTCTGAATACGAGTGTACTTCAGTGGTTGTTTTTCGGAAGTTAGTTGCTGTCGCGATATAATATATGTTGGTACCGTCAGAATCGAACGCGTAACGGTGGAAGACAAAACGAAGCTAAGTTACTTTGTATTTAGTTATATTTCATTTTATTTAATTATATTAGTACTTAAATGTTCTGATGTTTGTACTTTTTTCCCCTCTTATTTATTAATTGAATAATTATTAAGGATTACGCTACTCGGCAGTAAGGAATGATGGTGGATTCAGCAGCAGTCGCAAGTGACGTAACGCCAAGTCCTCCGCCATTTAAGAACTCGATTATTAGCAATATCATAAGGGACTTTGTGGCATGCAGTACTTGCGGCATGTATGCTTCTAAGGAATTACATATGTGGTTTGTTAAAGAGAGTGGAGAGCGTATGTGCGCAAAATGCAGGCAGTTGGAGGAAATAACTACATTAGATATATCGATATCCGACTTTGTTGCTCCAGGAACGGAGAATGAATGTAGGAAGACGAGTAGTATGATAGGAGAGAATGAGAAAATAATGGTCGATAGTGTGGAAGGTGTGAGTGACTGTGGAAGTTTAGGAGATGGTTTTGTTTGGGAGAGTGAATTTAGATTAAGAGTGACTGACCTGCAGCGGGAGATAGATGAGTTGAAAGAGGAGGTGGAATGTCTAGTGAATGAGAGCAGAAGTATGAAAGATAAGATTAGGAGAATGGAAGAGATGAATGCAAGGCGAATCAGAGTAGGAGAGAGAGAGAGAATTTAAGGAGTATGAGTGAGAGGTATGGGGGTGCTAGACGAGGAGAGATTGGAAACAGTAGAAGAGAAGGAATGAGAGAGAGGTATGGGAATGCTAGCAGACGAGAGGATGAAAACAGTAGGAGAGACGGAATGAGAGAGAGATATGGAAGTGCTAGAAGAGGAGAGAATGGAAACGGTAGGAGCGATGGAATGAGAGAGAGGTATGGGAATGCTAGAAGACGAGCGGATGGAAACAGTAGTAGGAGAGACAGAATGAGAGAGGGATATGGAAGTGCTAGAAGTGGAGAAAATGGAAACAGTAGGAGAGAGGGAATGAGAGAGATGTATGGGAGTGCTAGAAGAGGAGAGAATGGAAACAGTAGAAGAGAGAGGTATGGGAATGAAAGAAGAGGAGAGAATGGAAACAATAGGAGCGATGGAATGGTAAGAGGTATAATGTATGGTGACTCAATGATCCGTGGTGTTCAGGATAGGATGCGTGAGGAGTGTTTGCCAGGAGGAACAATAGAAAGGGTGGCTATGGCAATTAAGAGAAGTGAAAGGGTGGATGAGATGATTGTGATGGTAGGAACGAATGACTTGAGTGGTAATGTAAGTCGGGCAGCGAGAGATATGAGATTTTTGCTTGAGACTGTACGGAAGAAGACAGAGAGAGGAAAAATAGTGTGCGTGTTGCCTAGGTATGATAATGATGAGCTGAGCAGAAGAGCGGTGATATTGAATGGCATAATAGCGAGAATGTGTGACAAGAGAGGACTGGTATATGTGGATGCTTGGAGTGCGTTTGAGGAAAGAGAGGAGTTGTTTGCGAGAGACCGTTTGCATTTGAATGAGGAAGGACGTAGGCATCTGGAGAGATTGCTGTTCTGAACGAGTCAGTGTGTCCCAGGGAGGATGATAGCAGGGGTGGCCTCTTGTGGGAATGGATACTTGGGAGAAGGGACACAATGTCAGGTAAGACTGAGCCCAGTGGAGTCTAGAAGGGATAATGCTGGGTATAGAAACAATGGCATTTATATGCTGTATATTAATGCCAGGAGTATCCGGAATAAGGGAGAGGAATTGGTGGCGCAGATAGCATCAGCCTGGCCAAAAATTATTGCGATCACTGAGACGTGGTTGACAGAAGGGGATATAAAAACAGGAATAGAAGTCACTGGGTATAGCATTTTTCGCCAGGATAGGAGGGGAAAGCGTGGTGGTGGGGTGCTGCTTATGATAAGTGATGACCTATGTCCTCTAAGAGTGGAGAATTTGGAAGGTAGTGAGACAAATGATTTTGAGAGCGTATGGTGTGAGGTAGAGGTAGGCAAGACAGGATATTTAGTGGGGTGTTGCTACAGACCCAGGAGCACAGAGGATGGGGACCAGGAGATGTTTAGACAGCTGAGATTGGCAAGTGCAAGAAGAATGATTGTTATGGGAGATTTTAACTTCAGTAGTATAAATTGGAGAGAGGAAGATGCATGTAACAATAGGGGAATGGAATTTCTAGAATTCTTGAGGGACAAATGTCTTAGGCAACATGTAACAGAGGGAACAAGAGGTTCAAAAATTTTGGATTTGGTTATAGCATCAGAAGAGTTGATAATAACTGAGTTGACGTCTCTCCCACCAGTTGGAGAGAGTGACCATATGGTTTTGACTTGGAAAATGAATAGACATGCAGGAGTATCAAAGAGACGGGAACTTATGTGGAATTATAAGGCAGGTGATTATAATAGTCTTAGACGTCAACTTCGGGAAGTTTCATAGAGGGAGGAATTGGAAGGCCGGGATATCACCAGTGCGTGGGAAATTGTGAAAGAATATTTGTTATCAGCAATGGTAAGTTGTATACCACGAGTGAAGAAGAGGGCGCAATTTGGAGTAAAGTGGATGACAAACAATATTAAACAGGAATTGCATGCGAAAAAGAGGCTATGGAAGAGATATAAGGAGACAGGTGAAGAGATGCATGAGGAATATAAGACACAGGCCAGAAGAGTGACTCGTGTGGTAAGGAAAGCGAAACTGGAATATGAGAGGAGATTGGCCCTAAGATCCAAAGAAAATCCTAGGGAATTTTTTAGCTATGTGGCCAGTAGGAGGAGAAATGACTGTGGAAGAATGATATTGTGGGATAAAAATGGGAATAGAGTGACTGATGCAGAGGACATAGTGGAATTGTTCAATGAACACTTTATTGGAGTATTTCATCCTAGAGGAGTCAGTTTTAATGCTAGAGGGATAGGACTGGTACGAGGTCTGGAGGTACAGGAGGAGAGTGTGTTTCAGATACTGAGTACTCTGGATGTCAGTAAAGCTGTGGGACTGGATGGTATTTCGCCACGAGTTTTGAGAGAATGTGCTAGGGAATTTACAATACCTTTAACGTGGCTTTTCAATGAAAGTCTGGCTTTGGCAAAGGTGCCCAGGGAATGGAAGGAAGGTAAGATAGTGCCATTGCATAAGGGTGGTAACAGACTGGAAGTGTCTAATTATAGGCCAGTCTGTGTGTCATCAGTAGTTGTTAAGATCTTGGAGAAAGTAGTGAGGGACCGTGTACAGCATTGGGCAGATGAGGGTAATGTTATCTGTGAGAATCAACATGGATTTGTGAAAGGACGCTCTTGTTTTAGCAATATGCTAGCCTTTTATAATAAAGTTACAAGAGCATTAGATGAGGGAAAGGCATATACTGCAATTTTCTTAGACTTGGCGAAGGCATTTGACAGGGTGCCACATGATAAGCTGATATTTAAGTTGCAGCACATGGGTCTGGATGTCAGATTGGTCAACTAGATTTAGGATTGGCTGTCTGATAGGTATCAGAGAGTTGTGTATGGTGGAGCAGTTTCCAGGAGGCAGAGGGTTACAAGTGGGGTCCCACAGGGCTCAGTACTAGGACCTATATTGTTTAAACTTTATATCAATGACATAGCCAGTGGATTGCAGGGGGATATTCAGTTGTTTGCGGATGATGCGAAGCTTGGAAGGATTATTAGTAATAGTGCAGATGTGGTAGCCCTGCAAGAGGATTTAAATAAGCTAGATAGATGGGCAAATGAATGGGGGTGTCAGTTTAATGCAGCAAAATGTAAGGTCTTGAGGTTTGGGAAACATCGATGGGATGCTGCATACTCTATGGGAGGAGTTATACTGGAGGAATTAGGGGAGACAAGAGATCTGGGGTTGATGATTGATAGAAACCTGAAGTTTAGGGGACATATTGCAAAGGTGGTGAAGGTAACACAGAGGATTGCTGCTATTATGAGAAGGACACTGACCTGCAGAGATAAGAGGGTTATCATTCCGTTGTATAAGTCTCTGATCAGACCACACTTGGACTATTGTTCTCAGATTTGGTCCCCAGGATTTGAAGGGGATAAATTAACCGTGGAAAGGATACAAAGACGGATGACAAAGATGGTTTCAGGACTGTACAAGGATAGTTATGAGGATCGGCTGAGAGAATGTGGACTGCAGAGTTTGGTGGATAGAAGAAGGAGAGGTGATATGATTGAGACTTTTAAACTGTTGAGAGGTGGTTACAGGGTTGACACTGGGGAGTTCTTTCGCTTGGTTGATCAGCGGGAAGGAGTGATGACAAGAGGCCATCCCTGGAAGTTACGAAAGGAAACTGTGAGCAAGAGGGTAAGGAGTGGTTTCTTTGTGTGGAGGGTGGTTGAGCCGTGGAATGCATTGCCTGATGGAGTGGTGGGAGCGAGAACGGTCAGTGGGTTTAAGGAGTGGTATGATAAACTTTGTGTTTCTCAGGGGGGGACTTCCCCTCGATGAGTCTTGACAGACTTTATGTCTTAGAAAGGACCTCCCTCGATGAGTCTTTTGACTCCTTGGAGGCCTGAATAATAATAATAATAATAAAATAATAATAATAATAATAATAATATTTGATATCTGGACGTCATCATCATCATGCATATCAAGGATTTAGGCCTAGCCTGGCCTGTTCCGGCCTTAGAAGTCATCATTGAATCGTTTAAGAGGACGTCCTGGTTTTCTTTTTCCTAATGGCTTGTATTTTAAGGCTTGTTTTGGTAAACTTTCTGTTTTCATTCTTTGAACGCATTCCATCCATTTATGTTTATATTTTTTAATTTTTTCTATTACTGGTTCTTGGTTTAATTCTTTCATAATTTCTTCATTTCTTTTGTGATCAAATAGGGTATACTTTGCAGTTTTTCTCATAAACTTCATTTCTGCTGTTGTTAATCTTTGTCTTTTTGTTTTATTGTCCAGATTTCGCTTCCATGCATTAAGACTGGTAGGGCTAATGTATTGTATACTTTTAGTCTTTTGTTTTTAAACTAGGTTTGGTTTAAATATAGAGTTAATTACAGCTGTTATTTTTAAATATTTTGCAATTTTTACGTTTATATCGTTTTCATTTTCATATGTGATCGTACATTCTAGGTAGTTAAATAAATTCACCTGTTCTAAGATCTTGTTATCCATTACTATTTTAGTTCTTGCTGGATCTTGTCCTTTAAAGGCCATAGTTTTTTATTTTTCTGTTGGTATTATCATACCATAATCTTTGGATATCTCATTTAGATCTAAAATAGCTATCTGTAGTTTATCTTCAGAATTTGTAATTATTATTTGGTCGTCGGCAAAGGGGAGACTGTTTAAGTTTACTTTAGGAGAAAGTTTAATTCCTTGATGTAAATTTTTATTCCATTTTATTATTATTTCATTTAAGTAAATATTAAAAAGAGTTGCTGAGAGGGGACATCCCTGTCGGACCCCTTGGTTTATCTCTCTCTTGTATATGATAGCTCGTGATTTAATCTTATTTGTATTTGATTATTTTCATATATACTTGTGATAGCTTTTAGAATATTATTTGGTATTTGTCTTTCTTTTAATATGTTAAATAATATGTTTCTTTTAACTTTGTCAAATGCTTTTTCAAAGTCAATAAATGCAATATGTGTTTCTAAATTGTATTCTCTTCTTTTCTCTATTATTAATTTTAGGCAAAAGGCTGGGCCTATACATGCTCATCGTTTTCTAAATCCATTCTGTACTTCAAAAATAAAGTTTTTCGAATATTTCATTAGTTTGCTATTTAAGATTCTGCTATATATTTTGTAACAGGAATTAATTATACTGATACCTGTATAGTGTTTAGGGTCATCTCTATTACCTTTTTTAAAGATAGGAATCACAATTGTTTTTTCCATTCTATTGGGGGGGATACCAGTTGAATAAATTTTTTTATTTAAAAATAATAAGAGTCTTTCTTTGAATCTAGTTCCTGCATATTTATATACTTCTGAATCTAGTTTATCTTTTCCAGGTGATTTTCCGTTTCTTGTTTCTTTCAGGCTGATTTCTAATTCTTCTTTAGTTATTTCCTTTTCATTTTCATTAATTGTTTGCCAGTTGTCTCTTTTAAAATATTTGTCTGTCCACAATTCTGTGTAGTAATTTAGAAATTCTTCTAATTTCAATTCATTGTTTAATTTTATGTTTTCTTTGGTATCTGCGTTTAAGTGTTTCAAAATCTTATATTCATTGGGTCTTATTTTATATAAATCATGCTCTAAATTAGTAACAAATTTGTTCCATGATTCTCTATGTCTTTTTCTGACTTCTCTTTTAGCTATGGCTTTTATTCTTTTATATTCTATTTCATCTTCTAATCTTTTACTGCTTTACCATTTGTGATAGGCTTCTTTTTTCTTTTTGATTATTTCTTTCATTGTATCATCCCAGATCTTCAGTTTTTTCCTTTTATTGAATTTTTTGGTCTTTCCTAAGCTTTCATTTGCTGCTGCATTTAGTATTGTTTTTATATTAAGCCATTCTATTTCTATTTCTTCATTTTGTTTTATTTTGTCTAGATATTGGCTGAGAAGAATGATATCTGGAAGTACTGAATTAAAAACAAATTTACCTAAGTTTGAACTAACTGCAACTTTGAGTCACCAGGAAAAATCGAATTGAAGTTGCGGCTCCCAAAATTTTCTTTCGGTGTTAATTTTTTTGGTGGAATGGCTCTTTGGTTCAAAAAGGTTCCCGATCCCTGCCCTAGAATATAGTTTACCTTGGAATTGGAAGTTGACGGTTCTCTTCCATTCCTTAATGTCAGTCTCATTTGTGTGTCAGCAAAGCTGAAGATCTCTATTTACAGAAAACTCACACATACCAACAGATACTTTCATGCACTCTGTCATCATTATCTGCCCCAAAAGCTTGCCATCATTTCTACATTAGGTAAATGCTCACCCCCATCTTCAGTGAAGAAGAAGAGATCAGCAAAGAACTACAGCTTCTTCTTATAACCTTTCAGAAAAATGGTTATCCTAAACAGATTATTTGTAAGCTACTATTTAATCCACACACTACTCACTGTACTGAAGATAGTATTGATGTAAAAGGCTTTACATCTCTACTGTATACTTTACATCTCTGTCTGTTTCACCAAATTTAGCTAAATTTTCAAGAAATTTAAAATCCTCACTTCTTTTACTCCTCTATCCAAACTCCATTTCTTATTCAGTACACCGAAACTGAAACATGATAGCATAAAGTATCCAGGAGTTTATCATTTTTGGTGTAACTGCAATGTGTCCTGTTTTGGTCAGATGTAGAAATGCATTGAGTTGCATATGGAAGAACATGGGAGAGACATCATCTATGGCAGAAATAAAGCCAGTGCACTATCTCATCATGTTCTTCATTCTGCTTACCCTGATGATGAAGATGCTGTCACTCATCCATGATCTGGAATAAATAAGAAAACATTTTTTAGATACTACGATGAGCTGGAAAGAAGAATTGTGGAAAGAACAGAAATTATCCTCAATCTGGTCCATCTTAATACTGACCTTAGGTATAACCTATCTGTTTGTCACTCCTCAACTATCCAGCTTTGCTGTACATGAATATGCCAAACAATACCATGGCATCCAGAATGGCTTCAAATGTCAGCAATACATTTGCAAGTTAATTTATAGCTGTTGTTCTCTTGTAATATATATTTTTGTATTTCTCTTTTCATGTTATGCACCCAATGAAGTCATCTAAGAAGACAAAACTAGTTGTGCATTCACATAATTAATAGTTTTTTTCTATTTGGTATCTCTTGGCATCTAGTCATTAAATTTCTTTTATTATATATATTTATTTTTTTCTGGTGTATGCAACATATTCCTGTCCAGAATATGTTGCATACAATATGAAGAATTGTGGAAAGAACAGAAATTATCCTCAATCTGGTCCATCTTAATACTGACCTTAGGTATAACCTATCTGTTTGTCACTCCTCAACTATCCAGCTTTGCTGTACATGAATATGCCAAACAATACCATGGCATCCAGAATGGCTTCAAATGTCAGCAATACATTTGCAAGTTAATTTATAGCTGTTGTTCTCTTGTAATATATATTTTTGTATTTCTCTTTTCATGTTATGCACCCAATGAAGTCATCTAAGAAGACAAAACTAGTTGTGCATTCACATAATTAATAGTTTTTTTCTATTTGGTATCTCTTGGCATCTAGTCATTAAATTTCTTTTATTATATATATTTATTTTTTTCTGGTGTATGCAACATATTCCTGTCCAGACAAGTCATGGACAGGAATCAAACCCAGGTCTTTCCAACCAAAGAGCTTTGTTTACCAAATGAGCTACATTGACTCTAAAATCTTCTCTCAGTATATACCATAAAATGCTCACAGTTTTGATCTTTTGCATCTTTATCTTTTGCATAAAGATGCAAAAGATCAAAACTGTGAGCATTTTATGGTATATACTGAGAGAAGATTTTAGAGTCAATGTAGCTCATTTGGTATAGACAAAGCTCTTTGGTTGGAAAGACCTGGGTTTGATTCCTGTCCATAACTTGTCTGGACAGGTCAGACCAGACAAAGACAAGAACCTTTGTCTGGTCTGTTTTGACTAAAGGTGAGTTCTGTATGCAGTGGAATGATCTTACATTTGTTAATAATTGGTGGATTTTTATACAGATAAGGATATTCATAGATATTATCTTAATATTAATCCTACCATAGAGATGATCTCTGTTTCTAACAATTATTTTTTATTTATTACCGAGTGTACCTATATATTATTATATGCACAAGGGTTCACTCCAATTGGTGTAATGATCTTAACTCTTTCTTTCAGAATCCAAATAATCACTGACTCAAGACCAAAATACAAAATAAACACATTTAATAAAACAAAAACAATATATATACACTTCAAACAACTTTACATAACTAACTACAAATTAATTGGATCCAAGGCCTTTTAAAAATAAACTTACGCTTAAGACTAGACTAAACACTTTGTTTGCACAATCACAAAATGTTCATAGCCAGTTTCTTTCTCTGTCAAGGCCCTTTTCAATAGATATATGACTCTATTCTTCATTTTTATAGGATCCTTTCTCATCACTTATGTAACACACATTAATTCTTCCTGACTTAATTCTGTCTCTTTTCTTTAGTAGAAATAATAGTCAGATCTGGCGTCCTTAATACAGATGAAACTTCCTAATCAGAGTTTTCTCGAACATTCCTTTAGAACGTAAATAGCAAATTCTTCTTTTATTCACTAAATGCTTATTGACAATCTTAACTCTTCCAATAAAAGAAAAATTACAGTTCTACGATTCCCTTTTCGGAATCTACTATTAATCTTTCAATTAGTGTGTCCTCCAATATTCCGTTTAAAACACATATAGCAATATTTTCCTTTTATTCATCAATACTTATTCCACTTTGAAACTTAATAGTTCCACGATTCCTTTTTCGGAATATACTATTAATTTTCCTCCGACTATCACTTAAAAAAACTTAAGTTCCTTCAAACCTAAATATCAGCTGGCCTGTGTTCTAAATTCCTTCCAAACGCTCTCTTGTTTACAGCCGTTACCAAGATACTGAATGCTTTCTTGTCAGCTGTCAATCACTCATCAAACTTCTCGGCGAGCATGCGCACTCCTTGAAAATGACAAGCGAGAAACTTGGTGTATAATGGCTGACACGGTTGTTTCCGTTAGCGACAAGGAATGTCTTCATAAAACACAAAATTTCAAAAATTAATATTTCAAACCATAATAAATTTGTTTAAAGTAACACAACTATTCAAATCCGGTAAGTACATTAAATTTTTAACTGCTTTACATATCACTTTTAGCAAAACAATTTCCATAACGAGCACATCGCAAGTGCCGACAATGCGTGTTATGAAAACAAAACTAATAAACATACTAACATAAACAATACGTAAAAATATTCAGAATTTTAATTATGATTATTTTTACACATTCTTTCTGCTGCTAAGGAATCTTCTCTCTCTGCTGTGACTCAAATTATACAGTCAGTGGCACAGCTAGTTCAGCTGAATACATTATTTCGGCATCCATGCTGATATCCTATCAACCCCTCTTGCAGAACTCTTATTCAGTTTATACAACAGCTCTATTATCTCATCTTCATAAACATGAGTTTGTTCTCACAATGTAGCTTCATGTTGCATACACCAGGTTGGTCGTTTTTAGCAAAATGGCTTATTAGTGGAACAATCGTTTCTGTATTTGACACCTGTATACTATCTTAATACTGCAGAGTTATTTTTCACATTTTTTTTTTTTTTACTTGCAACATAACGTTAGAATTATTTTTAGTTGTTTGTGACTTGCAGAGCCAATTTCTTTTTGTACTTTTACTTAACATTCCATACAATACTTGCAATTGTTCTGGCCTGTGCCTAATTTTCATAACTGACATCATCCTTATGTGCACGATATGCCTTCCACATCATGTTTTTCTTATGAATCTTTTGCTTAATAAGATTTCATATCCATTTCACTCCTATCCTATTTATTCATTGAACTCTAGGGACATATTCTGATATTGCATCGTTTAAGTATTTTTTTAATGCTTCCCTTGTGCTGCTGATAACCTTGCCTCTCAGCAACTGGTACGATGGGCCCCAATATTCTTTTCAGTTGGCATAATTTTCTATACTTCACATGTAACCTTTTATGAATGGAATTTTATTATACTTACTGGCTTCCAATGTCAGTGCTTGTTGAACAGTCATATCTTTAACTAAAACCTTGTCTGCTATAATCAGATATAATACTCTTTGACCTGTGGTTCCTTCATTCACCTGTGCTTAGGGAAGTTGTCCCCTAACAGCTCAGTAAATTCATTTCTTCTCATGAGGTTAATTGCTATTCAATCAATGTTGAGGTAATTAAAGTCACCCAGCAATTGTCCTTATGTACTGAAATGAAACATTATATGCAGAAAAATGCAGATAATGAAAGCACTTATAACAAGAGTTACCTATATTTTTGTTATTTTTTGCAGTTTGTTATATTTCTGGTTTTAAATTTTTTTTTTTTTTATAACTGCAGTGTTCCTACTATTTATTTTGTTATCCTTCATCAGTGTAATGTTGGAAACTTACAGAACAGAGACATGCATCAGTGGTGAAGGACTCAAGGGCATAACTTGAGAGTGATCCAGATGTTCTGCTGCAAATAATCCTTTTAATCCAAATTATTTGCCAGCTGGTCAGAAAGCATCTAATTTGTTACCATTAGGTTTAGTCTTGCACTTTCCTGCTCTATACTCAAATAGTAAACTGATATTTGATACATTGTCTTTATGATCAGTTTTTGTTTGACATATTCTCTTTCAATAATTTTTTGCACATCCATCCATACAGAATATGCTACACAGTGTAAAATGACAGTACAAGTGGAATGGCTTCAGACAAATAGGATTGATCATATCTAGGAAAGTATCAAGGTATAGTGATAAGAAGGGAATGCTATTTTGGCTAAGTCATGGAATCGGATGAAGCAGTACAATAATGATATGAGCACCACATATGTGCTGGGTGCTGAGTTTCTGACATTCATTTAAATGATGTAAGAAAGGATCATTGCATATTTGAAACTAGATTTATTAATAATAATATAGAGAATAATATATGGGTTATTATTCTTCTGTAGTAGAATAATAACTCACTCACAGCAGAGCTAAAAGCCTGTAGTACATATTATGATTTTGTAGCTTTTGGGTGAGGTCAAGATAAATGCAGCAGGATATTTAAATTCTGTAAGCTGTATTTTGATGAGCAAGACAGCTTATAGAATTCTATATATTGATTGGTTGGAACAGAGCCTCCATAGCTCAGCAATAAGACAAAGCCCTTTGATCAGAAAGACCTGTGTTCGATTCTCGTCAGTGACCTGATTCAGCTTTATATGGTCTCTTTTGACAAAAGGTGAGTTAGCCAATCTCATATGGAGGTAGGGTTTTTTTTTTCATCAAGAAACTCTGGTTTTTCATTCCCTAAAACAGGAAAACTGGCCCCATGAACACACGCATCGACAGACATAGGACACACCAGGAGGCATGGGCTAACCACCTTATCCTCGAGTTACAGTTGCAGTTGCGAAGTCCAAGTATAGTTAGAAGGTCATGGACACTTAAGTGCCTGTTAGGACCACTGATCATGATGATGATGATTGGTTGGAATGTATGATTGGTAGGTTAGTGTGAATGAGACAGCATGGGACTTGAGTTTCGTTAGAGATAGTGAAGCAGAAAGTGTGAGAGGCAGAGTTGAGGTGTTATTATAATAAACTTTCATGCAATCAACAGACAAATTGTGGGAGGTCTCACTCATTATATCTATCACAATGATTCATTCATATTCTTAGTATTCACAACACATTCTGGCAGTGCATTCCACTCATTCACTACTCTCCAGTAAAAAATCTGCTTCTCACTCCCTTCTTTGTGGCACCTTTATTCAACTTCCAGGGATGGCCTGTTCTTTCCCTCTCAAATTACATGTTTTGTCAGGTGTAATTTGGCAGTATAGCTTGTCAGATATAGTTTCCTTTAGGCACTGTTATTCCCATGCACTGTTGATTTCTCTAACCTGGCAGTCTTATTGCCATGTACTGTTGATTCTTCCAATATCCCCTCCCCCCTCTTTTTTTTTAATGTGACTTCCACTAACGAAAGGTTATGCATTTAAGTATAGTTCCTGCCTTCTAGTTCCACACATGCCCATTCTTATTCAAAGCTCTTACATGCATTGTCACCTCCCAAGTCATAACTGCAAAATATATCCAAATATCCTGTAAATAATGAAAATAAATCAACTTATCCTTCTCTGTTCCACAAGTTCCTTAACCACCCAAATGGCCACATGGATAAAATATATCAAAAGTATATGTATCATGTTCATATTATTTCTGTAATATCAAAAAGGTCATGTTGACACCTCAGTGGACACTTTGTATCCATGCAATTCTGGATGTATACACACACACACACACACATACATCTAGGCTGGTACAGTGGTTAAATGACAACCCCCCCTCCACATAACCAGTTAACAAATCATTGAGCAATTAATATAAATATTAACACAATACTGATAACGAAGGTTGATATTCATTGATTTTTTATTTGCTTTTTTAAAATACACTGCTGTGAAGGATATAGTTGAGACATTTAATGAGCAGTTCATAAAGGTCTTTCATCCTTGTGAATGTGGCATGATGGAGAGTTTGAGAGCAGTGGATGATGAGGAGCAGAAACTGACCATGAGTGAGGAAGAGGTATATGGGGAATTAAGCAAACATGATGTTAATAAGGCTGTGGGACTTGATGATATATCACCACATATCTTGAAGGAATGTGCCTGAGAGTTGACATGTGTCTTCACATATTTGTTTAATATGAGTCTTACATTGGGTCAAGTTCCAAAGAAGTAGAAGGAAGTCAAGATTTTATGGCTTCATAAAGGAGGTGATAGAATTTAAGCATCAAATTATAGGCCAATCTGTGTGTCAAGTGTTGTGGTTAAAGTGTTGGAAAGACTGGTGAGAATAAGGATCCAGAATTGGGTTGACAATAATGGTATTATCTTTGATGGACAGCACAGATTTGCTAAAGGGAAGTCGTGCTTTAGTAATCTGATTATATATTACAATAAGCTCATGGCAGCATTGGATGTGGGAGATGGATGCACAGTTGTATGCTTAGATTTTGCTAAGGCTTTTGATAGATTATGCACGAATAAGTTGATAGTCTAATTAGAGCAAATGGGATTGGTTATTAGACTAGTACATTGGATTGGAGATTTGCTCTGTGATAGGTATCAACAAGTTGTGTATGGGGAGCAGTATCCCAGAAGAGGAAAGTCACTAGTGCTGTTCCTCAAGGATCTATTTTAGGACCATTGTTGTTTAACCTATATATTAATGATATTGGAGAAAATTTGAATGGGGATATGCAGTTGTTTACGGATGATGCAAATTTGGGGCGAACTATGAGGAGTAGAGCTGTTGTGACCTCTCAAGAAGACTTGAATAGGCTGATTGAATGGGTACAGGAGTAGGGATGCCAGTTCAATGTTGTGAAATGTAAGGTTTTAAAATTTAGAAAACAAAGATGAGATGTAGAATTTACTCTTGGTAAGGATATATTGTTAAAGGTGGAGGAAATAAGAGATATTTGGGTGATGGTAGATAAGGATCTAAAATTTAGAGGACATATTGCCAAGATTTGAGGACAACACAAAGTATTCTGGTAATGATGCAGAGGACACTGACTTGTAGAAGTAAGGAGATTCTGGTTCTGTTGTATAAGGCCCTGATTTGGCCACATATGGATCACTGTGCACAGATTTAGTCACCTGGTTTTCAAAAGGACGAAGATGTTGGAAAGGGTCCAAAGACGACTTGCTAAGGTAGTTTATGATCTCTGAAATGTTGAATATGAAGAAAGGTTGAAAAGATGCAGTTTACAGAGTCTAGTGGATAGGAGGAAGATGGGTGATATGATAGAGATGTACAAGTTGGTAATGGGTTGCTATAGGATTAACATTCAAGAGGTTTTTTAATAAAGTGGTGGGAGATCGTGGATGAACCAGAGGTCATCCCTGGAAGCTGTATAAGGAGAGTGTGAGCAAGGGAGTGAGAAGCAGGTGTTATGTCTTCGCATCCTTCTTCTGTTACATTATTTCCTTTACTTTCTATCTTATAATTTCTTATATTCTATGCTTTAATTATCTCTCATGTGTATCAGAGATTTCGTTGCCGACAAATTTATTTTTTGAGAATGACTGCGCCAGCCAGCAACTAATTTCTGATATTCAAATAATTGACATTAATTAACATAGGGATCACGTGATGTGCAGTCGTGGTTCCCCCCCCCCTTTCTTTCTTACATGAATTGTTTCCCCCTCACTCACACAGGTCCAAAAGTTTTATAAGTGGTAAGTCAGTCTCAGAACAACAGTACTCATGAACTTTGAATTAAATGAATACATTTATTAAAACACTAATATGGGTACACTTTTGAATAATCATTCATGATACACTTTAAGTAATGATTTCAATGCTAAGTTACCTTCTTTGAACTAAATTGAGAGTCTGAGCCCCCCCCTTTTAGATTAAGATATCCAAAATTTCAATCTTAAATGCTTAAGTAATTCAATTATATATATCTATCTTATGATTAAGCTCAGACTCGACTTATCCATACAGGGTTACTCAATGCTCATTTTCTAAGCGCAATTAGATATAATCTTTATACATGGCATATCAAACTCATTCTAACTTATATTCTAACATGGAAAACAAATTTCAATGCTGCAAAATCTCTATGCCCCACACTTTAAGTGTAAATCAGGCTAATATCTAACACCACAGCAAATGGTTTCTTCCTGACAAACAGTTCAACAGTTAGGTTCCCTTCTCGGCACAAGCTTGGAATGGCACTAGATTACTTGACACAGACAATTAGTGCAAACAGTCATTAAGGCACTATGAGTGAGTAAATGTATGGAACTTCTCAAATCCTTGGCTCCTTCTCTTCCTTAGGTTTACAATTCTAGAATATATATGAAAGGGTTGTACATTACCATCTCGTCTTTTTCCAAGGGGTTTACGTGACTTCCTCCATGCTTTCACTTCTGATATGGCAAGACTTCCGTATTCCCTAGCCACGTGTATCTATGGCCTCTGCGACTTACTTAAATGTCCTTCGAAGGTTGCCCTTCGCTGGCTTTACATTGCCGTGGTTCACCAATGACTCCTTACTGGAATTCTGACTTCATTCTTTAGGCAGCTTTATTCGACTCAGTTAAAACAGCAACCGGGAGATTGATGCTGGGCACCAGCGATAAGCTAAGCTTCCTCAGCTATCCAGGCTTGGACGGGAACACAGGAACAGAAAACAAGAGAGCGTTTGAGTCTCGTGCCGCACCTTATATCTCCCCTGCGAGCGCCCTCTCTCGTTGACTACACCATATACTTAGCTATGGCAATTGGTCATCCTAACTCTGAACTGTTTTAACAGGGTTCTAAAACATAGATCTCTTAAGCACATTTAATAACAACAATTTGTCCTGAAACACAATTTTCCTTTGCTTATTTTACAAGGACAATATTAGTTCTAAGTACAGATTTCCTTAGCTTATTTAATATTAATAATCTCAGTCGAGTTGATATACCTTTGAGTGAATATATATACAGTACTCCCTTAGCCCTGTTCTTGGAAGTATAAGCATGTCCTTATCGTTAGGTTTTCATTGTCTCTGTGTTGGGTCAGAAACAAATTGGCTTATGGATAGTGAGTCAGCCCTTTTTCCGACACAACATAGGATATTTGCATGGAGAGTTGTGAATGATTGGAATGCATTGTCTGAGACTGTGGTATCTGCAGAGAATTTGAATGCATTTAAGAGTATGATGAGCTGTGTGTACATGACAAATGAACCTCTTAGATGATTCTTTGATTCCATGGGGTCTTAGGATAATATTAATAATAATAAATTTATTCTGACTCTAGTATGGTATGAGTTCACTAGCGATGTATAAAATTTCATGTTACTAAAAAGTTGATTAACTTATTATAAAATTTCAAAGAATTTTTCATTTTGCAGACAAGGAAAAGAACCCATAGGAACTACAGATGAACAGGTGTGGTATGCTAAGAAATTATATGAGTCTTCATTTCATCCTGATACAGGGGAAAAGCAGAATGTTTTTGGTAGAATGTCATTTCAAGTTCCTGGTGGTATGGCAATAACAGGATTTATGTTGCAGTTCTATAGGTTGGATTTGTTAATCATGTTTTTTGATATATCTTTAGTTTCTAAACTGTCTCATTATGAAAAGTCTTTTTTTTTTGTCAATTAAGTTAAAGTGATTAAAATTTTCACAAATATCCCAGAATTGAATCTATAATCTTCAGAGGTCTTTATACCTTGAGTGATTTTAAGCAAAAAATTGTGTATCCACAAAAGTTCAATTTCTAACCACTATGAAGATGTGGCAGTTTTAATAAAAATAAATAAATAAATGAAAACTAGAATACCAAGTTAAATGTTTATCTTAGAATTCTTCTTCTTCCAATTCAACAACATAACGAGTTTCTTGAGTTTTTGAGGGATAACTACCTCAGACAGTATATGTAACAGAGGACACACAAGGATTGAGGATCTTGGATTTGGTCATCTCATCAGAAGATGTAATTATAAATGAGGTGTCAAATCATCCACCAATTGGTGAGAGTTACCATGAGGTGATTATCTGGGTGGTTGCGAGCAGTGTGAGGACCCCTGTGAGAGAAGGGTATATGTGGAACTACAAGAGGGGTGATTATGATGAGTTTAGGAGACAGCTTGCAGGTGTAGCATGGAATGAGGAGTTAGCTGGAAAACAGATCAATGCAGCTTGGGGGATTTAGGTGTGAGATGGATGAATAAAGAGATTAAGCATGCGATACAGAGAAAAAGGGCATTGTGGAGGCAGAATAAGAGAAGTGGAAATAACCAATTCCATGAGGTCTACAAAGACCAAGCGAGAAGGGTGACTTGGTTGGTGAGGGTAGCTAAAGAGAGGTATGAACAGCAGTTAGCTAATGAAGCTAAAAGGAATCCTAAGGAGTTCTTTCAATATGTAGCCAACAAAAGAAAGAATGATTATAGAAAGATGAAATTGATAGGAGAAAATGGTATAAAGGCAGCTGTTGCGGAATGTGTGGTGGAGATACTTAATGAGCAGTTCATAAAGGTCTTTCAATCTTGTGAATGTGACTTCATGAAGAGATTGAGAGCAGTTGATGACGGGGAGGAGAAACTGACTGTAAGTGAGCAAGAGGTGTATGGGGAGTTGAGTAAACTAGATGTAAATAAGGCTGTGGGACTTGATAATATATCACCACGTATTCTGAAGGAATGTGCCAGAGAGTTGACACCTTAACATATTTTTTCATATGAGTCTTGCACTTGGTCAAGTTCCTAAAGAGTGGAATGAGGGCAAGATTGTGCCACTTCATAAAGGAGGTGATCGAACTCAAGCATCAAACTATAGGCCTATCTCTGTGTCAGATGTTGTGGTTAGGTTGTTGGAGATACTTGTGAGAACTAGGATCCAGAGATGGGTTGACAACACAATGGTATTATCTTTGATGGACAGTATGGATTTGCTAAAGGGAGGTCATGTTTTAGTAATTTACTTACTTATTACAATAAAGTGACTGCTTCCTTGGACAGAGAAGAAGGATACACAGTAATATACATGGATTTCGTGAAGGCTCTTGATAGAGTACCTCATGATAAGTTGACAGTCAAACTCGAACAGATGGGGTTGGATATTAGATTAATGCATTGAATTGGAGACTGGCTATCTGATAGGTATTAACAAGTTGTGTATGGGGCGGGGAGATATCCAGGAAAAGGAAAGTCACTAGTGGACTGCCTCAGGGGTCTGTTTTGGGGCCATTACTGTTTAACTTGTATATTAAAGATATTGGTGAAGATTTGGATTGGGATATTCAGTTGTTTGCAGATGATGCAAAGTTGGGACGAACCATGAAGAGTAGTGAAAATGTTGTGGCCTCACAAGAAGACAAATAAATTGAGTTATTGGGCACGGAAATGGGGATGTGAGTTAAATGTTGCAAAATGTAAGGTTTTAAAATTTGGAAAACAAAGATGGGATGCAGAGTTTATGCTTGGTGAGGATATATTGTTGGAGGTGGAAGAAATAAGAGATCTGGGGGTGATTGTGGATAAGGATCTGAAATTTAGTGGACACATAGCCAAAATTGTGAAGACAACACAAAGGCTTCTGGGAATGATGCGGAGGACACTGATGTGTAGAAGTAGGGAGATTCTTGTTCTGTTGTATAAGACTTTGATTAGGCCACACATGGACTATTGTGCCCATATTTGGTCACCTGGTTTTCAGAAGGATGAAGAGATGTTGGAAAGGGTCCAAAGGTGACTGACTAAGTTTCTGATGTAATTTGCAGAGTCTGGTGGACATGATAGAGACCTACCAGTTGGTAATGGGTTGTTATAGGATCAATGCTGGAGAAGTTCTACAGAAAATAATGGGAGATCAGGGGAGAACCAAAGGCCATCCCTGGAAACTGCATAAAGAGGGCGTGAGTAGGGGAGTGAGAGGCAGGTTTTTTCGTGCACAGTTGTAAATGATTGGAATGCCTTGCCTGAGAGTGTGGCATCTGCAAGGAGTTTGATTGTGTTCAAGGTACGGTATGATGAGCTGTGTGTGTGTTTGTGTGATAAAAGGACCTCCCAGATGAGTCTTTGATTCCATGAGGTCTTGGGGTAGTAATAATAAAAATAAGAATAAACGATGCCCTTTTGTTAGGAAGTCCTAGGTTTGAATCCCATCGAGGATGAGGAACATTTCTAAGGACATTCCAATTGAAGGCGAGTCTCAAAAGGAAGTGGCACGACGTTTGCTTCCAGAAACTTAAATTTTTCTTCCTACAAAAAAAGCAACCTAGCAACAATGGCATATGCAATTAACAGACATGATGTAGTTGACTTTGGAAATTTTAGCAAACTCAGGAACTAGACTACAGGAATAGTTTGTTATGTTGTATTGTTTTTTATTCAGTCTCTCTACATCCACAGCATCTTTCCATGCATACATATTACACTCATGGCACTATACCATTGTTGAAAAATCCACATCATTCGTTTTATTTGTCTTTTGTACTGACCTATTCAAGATCTACTTTTCACTTCCATTTTGTACCAAAGCACTAACAAGAAACAATGAATTTCAAGTAATTTCTTCAGCAGTATCAGTGCATTACAAATTACAAACAGTGCATTCAGTGCAAACTGTGCACAAGAACATTCAATCTAAAAATTACACAATATCATCATATGCTAAATATAAAATTAACTTATCTTGCCACAGCCCACATGATGACCAATGTGTAACACTTGCCACCTACTGGTACCATATTAGCTGAGTAATTTAATTAGCTAAATAAATTTAGTTAGTTAATTATTTGCTTCAGACATCTGTTTTATTCCATGAAACATCATCAACATGAATAACCAATGTCCAAGCATCTATACGTGATCACCTTGACTACTATTAGATATAATGAAACCACCATCCATACAATCATTGTTTAATATCATCTTTCAACCAGACTGTAGGCTAATTTAGAAATAATTTCTATATCCTACTTTAAAGAAACATTGGAACAAATAGTTGCTTTTTCACAAGTATAATCTATACACCACATTCAAATGAGCTTGGAAATTGTCTTCTTTTCTACAATCCACCAAAGATAAATTACCACCTCTCTCTCCTTGCCTAGTGTCTATCGAGTGTGCTGTTCATGTCAGGTGCATTATTTTGAACATACGCACCAACCTGCTGAGATTAGGATCTAGGCACATCAGTTCTGCATCAAATTCTTAGAATCTGTCAAGTCCTGGTTTGCTTACCATGCGACTGACACTAGATACAGAGCTCTTTGAAATCAAACCAAGATTCTTCTCTTGACTGGATCTCAAAAATATGAGTTTTATTTTTGTAGTAATTAGTGAAATTGATTACTTTTGGTAAAATTTGTTTAATTGGATTAGCTTAGCATAACTGCATGATTGTGGAACTTTGTGAGGTTGATACAGACACTTTTACTAATTTTTGAAGCTGCTTGCTGTAAATGATGACAGAATGGCAATATGAACAAGATCTGCATGTTGTGCAGTGCAAAAATCAAATGTAATTAATGGCATAAATTTTTTGAGAATGATCTTCGTTGTCATGAGTGTAGCATATGTACTTGGTGGAATGTGGAGAATATGTTTATAGAAACTAAACAGGAGATGAGAGAAGGTATGGGTATGTTGAAAGTGTGATATTCTGTTGGACTTTGAAGCTTACTGATGGAACAAAAGTGAGCATAATTGTGGAAGCAAATGATTATAGGAATCATGGAACAAGAATGAGTGAGACTGGAAGTGAAAGAAAGTCTGTATGATGAAACAAATGTGAGTGAAGGAAAGTAGAAATGAGTAAATAAAAGAAATGAATAGCAGCCTGAGAGTGAGTGACACTGCAGGGGAATTATGTCAGCACAAAGTGGAGATACAAGAAGGAATTGTGGTGATGGATTTGAGGCAGTATGGTATGAGGTGGAGATTAACAGGAAGTGATATTTAGTTGAATGTTACTACATGCCAGGGAATGTGGAGGGTGGGGATGAAGAAATATATAAGCAACTTGGGTTTATGATGATTATGGATATTATATAGATTGTAATGAAGTGAGAGCATGTGGGAATAAGGAAAATGAATTTCTCAAGTTCTTAGGAGAAAACTATCTTGGCAATATGTAAAGGAGAGCATGAGGATTGAGAGACCTGATGATTTCATCAGAGGATGTGATTGTGAAATGGGGTGTCACATTTCTCTCCAGCTGGCAAGAGTGATCATGAAGTAATTTCCTCACAATATCTGTGAGGAAAGGATATATACAAAACTAAAGTTCCATAATTCTGAGTAATTTAGTAGACATCTTGGAGCAAGAGTGTGGCATATGAATTAAGCATGTAGGAGATAAATGCTGCTTGGGCACTGAGCAACATATATTTGACAGCATCAATGTGAATGTGTTCTCAAGGTCAGAAGGCTGAATAAGGAAAGAGTCAAATGGATGAATAAATGAAGGGATTAAAAGGCTAATAATCTGTTGCATGAAGAGTATAGAGAGCAGTCTAGGAAGATGATTTGGTACGGACAGCAATTTGATGATGTTTATGGATTAAGATGTTAGATTGGTAACTGCTGCAGAGGACATAGTTGAGGTATATTCAATTCATCAGGGTGTTTCATCCTCATCAGCATGAAATTATGAAACTGGAGTGTAGAGGAAATAGGAGAGAATGGCTTAATTGTGAGTAAGGAGGATATATAAGGAGAATTATGTAAAGGTTGATGTTAATAAGGAAATGGAATTTGATAAAATATAACTTTTTTATTTGTGAGATGTATACTTAGTTTGTTAACTGACTTCAAAACGTAATATTTCAGTATAGTTTGTAGTATTCTTTGTCCAGTGTTTAAATAATGGCCGCAGCTTACTTTCCCATTGGAAAATGAGCTGCGGAAGAAACTGCTCCCATTTAAGGACTACATTTTACACAACATACTATGGGATTTTGTGGTATGCAGTACTTATGGCATGTGTGCATCTGACAGTTAGAAATATAGCAGGTGGGTGAGATAGAGAGATTGGGGAGTGCATGTATGTATGGGAAAAACTTTGTGGTTTAGAAATTAGCATAATCACATGGACTTTGGCAGTGTCAGAAGTGGGTGAATACCAACCTAGAGAGAGAAACAAGTAGCATGATTGAGGATGAGGAAAATGAGGGAATATGAATGAAAAAATAAAAGTAGAGAGTGTAGTGGGTTTGAAACATCATGAAGTTTTTGAAGATGGTGTTAATTAGGAGGATGAATGTTGAGCAAGAGTAGGTAGCTTGCAGAGAGAGAGAGATTGATGTGCTGAAAGAAGTGGAATGTATCGCGAACGAGTTGAGAAGCATGAAAGACGAGATTAGGTGACTGGAAGCAATGAATGCAGAGCGAATCAGAGTAGGTGTGAGGCAGAGTTATAGGAATGATAGAAGGGAAGAGAGAATAGGAGAACCAGTAAAAGAGATGGAATGAGAAAAAGTGAGAAGTGCTGGAACCAGGGATGGAGAAATAACATGACAACAAGTAAGTTGGGGGAACAAAGAAAGAAAGTGTTAGAGGAGAGAGACTGAGGGATGCAGGTGAGTAAGAAAGAAACAGAGTGGTAAGAGGCATGATGTATGGAGACTTGATGATCGGTGGTGTATAAGACAGAATGCCAGCAGGTGTTTGTCTGCAGGAATGATAGATAGTGTGACTATGGCAATTAAGTGAGGCATAAGGGTGGATGAGATGATTGTTGATGGTGGGCACAGATGACTTGAGATGCAGTGTGAAATGGATAGCAAGAGATCTGAAGTTCATACTTGAGGTTATACAGAAGACCAAGAGAGAGGGAAGATAGTGAGCATGTTGCACAGATATGATAATGCAGAGCTGTGGAGAAGAGCATCAATAATAAATAGTATAATAGTCAGAATGCATGGATGCTTGGAGGGCATTTGAGGACAGAAAGGAACTGTATGTGAGAGATGGCTTGTATTTGAATGAGGAAGAACATTGGTATCCGGAGAGAATGTTGTTCTCTGAACAAGACTGTGTGTCAATGCAAAGAAACTAGAATTGTCAGGATGAATGCTAGTAGGGGGTGGCCTCTTGTGGGAATTGATGTTTGGAAGAAGGGGGAGGGTGATACATCAAGTAATGCTGAATCTAGTGGAGTCTGGAGGAGATAATAATAGGTATAGAAATAGGTATAGAAACAGTGACAATGATTCTTTATACTAATGACAGGAGATCTGAAATAAAGGAGATGAATTGGTGGCACCGATAGCATCTGCCTGTCCAAAGATTATTGGGATCTCTGAGACATGGTTGACGGAAGATGATATACTGACAGGAATAGAAGTAGCAGTGTATAGCCTTTTTTCATAGGATAGGGAAGGCAACTGTAGTGGTGCCTTTCATTTTCAGGAATACAATGCTAAAATTGTAATAGCACACACAAAAACACACAAGAAACAATAAGTGGAAGAAATAAAATTGAACTAAAAGACTAAAGAATTATGAGGGGGTGCCCTCTATGGGCACCACTCACCTGTGATTAAATTCTAAACGAATAAGCTTCAGGGCCCTTAAAGTAAGAATCATAAATGTGAGGCTATTGCTAGATTGTCGCAACATGTGTTAAAATTTTATTTATTTATTCTGGTGGAGTTAAAGCCATCAGGTCTTCTCTTCCACACCACCAGAAACATTAAATACAAATACAGATACAAATACAACATTAAAAATTAATATAATACTTCCAACATATTAAAAGATAATGCAATTAAAGATAACATAATTAAATTTAAGGTTACATTAGGTTATATGAGCAATGAAAAAACAGTAGTCCTATTCAGCTTATTACGTAAATGCAGAAAAGAAAAAAAATTATTTAGACTATAGAAACAATGAACAATTATTGTCTTATTGATATTTGAATGACTATGCTGTAAAATGTAAAATAATACTGTACTTTTTAAAGATACAGTTAGACAAACATATGCTTTTACTCATATCGGTAAATTAAATTTGAAATATAACTAAAAAATATCAGGGCTTACCCTTAGTTAACAGTTGCAGGAAGTCTACAATAGTTTCCCACACAGGTTCCTTCAATTTGTCTGTCTCTTTTTACAAGGGCACTGTTTCTTCCTTGGGACATCATTTTAATTCTAATAATTGCTTCTGCACTCTTGTGGGATTTGGTATCTCTATGTTCGTAAATTTTCTTTCTGAGTTGCTTTTGTTGGCATTGCTTAGACCCTCCCCCTTTAATACGTATTAATCCATTTATCCACTCTGATTCTAAGTGAATACCCTGATGTGAAGAAATTGCTTCTAGGGTCTGTACCTTTGCACCTGTCATACACCCCAAACCTCTGCCCTTAGAAAATAATTATTATTATTATTATTATTATTATTATTATTAAACAAGACCTCATGGAGTCAAAGACTCATCTAGGAGGTCCTTTTATCTCACACACATCTCATCATACCGGGTCTTAAACACATTCAAACTCCCTGCAGACACCACACTCTCAGGCAAGGCATTCCAATCATTCACAACTCTGCACGAAAAAAACCTGCCTCTCACTCCCCTACTCACACCCTCTTTATACAGTTTCCAGGTATGACCTCTGGTTCTCCCCTGATCTCCCACTATTCTCTGTAGAACTTCTCCACCATTGATCCTATAACAACCCCTTACCAACTTGTAGGTCTCTATCATATCTCCCCTCTTCCTTCTCTCCACTAGACTCTGCAAATTACATCTTTTCAATCTTTCCTCATACTCGACTTTCCAGAGGTCAGAGACTACCTTAGTCAGTCGCCTTTGGACCCTTTCCAACATCTCTTCATCCTTCTGAAAACCAGGTGACCAAATCTGGGCACAATAGTCCATGTGTGGCCTAATCAAAGCCTTATACAATGGAACAAGAATCTCCCTACTTCTACATGTCAGTGTCCTCCTCATCATTCCCAGAAGTCTTTGTGTTGTCTTCACAATTTTGGCGATGTGTCCCCTAAATTTTAGATCCTTATCCACTATCACTCCCAGATCTCTTATTTCCTCTACTTCCAACAATATATTCTCACCAAGCATAAATTCTGCATCCCATCTTTGTTTTCCAAATTTTAAAACCTTACATTTTGCAACATTGAACTCACATCCCCATTTGCTTGCCCAAGCACTCAATTTATTCAAGTCTTCTTGCAAGGCCACAACATCTTCACTACTCTTTATGGTTCGTCCCAACTTTGCATCATCTGCAAACAACTGAATATCTCCATCCAAATCTTCGCCAATATCATTAATATACAAGTTAAATAGTAATGGCCCTAAAACAGATCCCTGAGGCACTCCACTAGTGACTTTCCTTTTCCTGGATATTGCACCCCCATACACAACTTGTTGATACCTATCAGATAGCCAGTCTCCAATCCAATGCACTAATCTAATATCCAACCCCATCTGCTCTAGTTTGACTGTCAACTTATCATGAGGTACTCTATCAAAAGCTTTTGCAAAATACAAGTATATTACTGTGTATCCTTCTCCTCTGTCCAAGGAAGCGGTCACTTTATTGTAATAAGTAAGTAGATTACTAAAACACGACCTCCCTTTAGCAAATCCATGCTGTCCATCAAAGATTATACCATTGTTGTCAACCCAACTCTGGATCCTAGTTCTCACAAGCTTCTCCAACAACTTAACCACAACACCTGACACACAGATAGGCCTATAGTTTGATGCTTGAGTTCGATCACCTCCTTTATGAAGTGGCACAATCTTGCCCTCCTTCCACTCTTTAGGGACTTGACCAAGTGCAAGACTCGTATTAAAAAAATATATCAAGGCAGGTCTCAACTCTCTGGCACATTCCTTCAGAATACGCGGTGATATATTATCAAGTCCCACAGCCTTATTTACATCTAGTTTACTCAACTCCCCAAACACCTCTTGCTCACTTACAGTCAGTCTCTCCTCCCCATCATCAACTGCTCTTAATCTCTCCATGAAGTCACATTCACAAGATTGAAAGATCTTTATGAACTGCTCATTAAGTATCTCCACCACACATTCTGCAACAGCTGTCTTTATACCATTTCCTCCAATCAATGTCATCCTTCCATAATCATTCTTTCTTTTGCTGGCTACATATCGAAAGAACTCCCTAGGATTCTTTTTAGCTTCATTAGCTAACTGCTGTTCATACCTCTCTTTAGCTACTCTCACCAACCAAGTCACTCTCCTTGCCTGGTCTTTGTAGAACTCATGAAATTGGTTACTTCCACTTCTCTTATGCTGCATACAATAACCAATTGTATTTACCTTTGAATGCTATCCACTGGTCCAGTGTCCGTCAAGTTGGCAAATCTTTCCTTTCATTCAATGTATTAATATTATCACATTGCAACTAATGGCAAATTGTGAGACAAAGAATTGCTAATGACGGATGCCAACTTCTTTGTCTCAGCTCTGGTTCTTTCTCCCTTTTTTAAATTCAAAGAAATTTATTTGTTTGAGCTGCGCCACTTTGAGTCCTAGGATAAATTGAAATTAAAACCATGGAGTTAGAAGCCAGTCAGCATTCACTCTTCTCAATAAAATATTTGGACTTTGCAATCGTGACCTGATCCTCAAATATTTCCCGCCTTTACTAGGTTCGTTTAACTTTTATGAACAAGTGCAGTAGCTCTAGACATAAGGAAAACTAACTTCATAGTAATAACAGAACAATTTAATTTCACTGAATAAATCATTCAAGTCATTTATGTAAACTTAGTCAATCGTTCAATCAGAATATATATATATATTATCTCACTCTTGTACACATTTAAATAAAACACTTGAAAAATCATGTTTAAGAACACCAATTCTAAATTTTATATCACCGAAATACAATACTTTAAAGCTCATATCACTGAATACCAAGGTTAAAGATTTGTTACTTAGTTTTCTCTCTCTCTTAAATACACGCTAGAATTCAATCAAAACTTTCCTTAATAGTCCTATCCAACTTAACATTTCTATCTCCTTTCCAAGATCTGAATAACATAAATAATTCTCTTACACATGCATAACACAAAAAAATGTCATATTCTTTTGCTTTATATTCGGCCAGTTCTAGGATTGTCTTTCTCCACACACTTTAGATCCTCACTATATATTCACTAAATAGGAAATACAAAGTTTACCTTACCGATTCACTGCATTAATTCTCTGGGCCACTTCAGAATTATTTCATCAGCCTAATACCTTGACTTTCCCTCTGATATTTCGACTGGAATTCCTCATTCTTGTTTTCCACCATTAGGTCTGCTTGGCTTTCTTTGTCTCCAACTGGTAGTTTCCTTTGTCATCAGATTATACTTTCCACTAACGAGGGAAATCATGTGGAAGCTTCCTTCCTACCAGTCGGACGATCCATCGCACAGGTGAACAGCAGCAGGAAAACGTCTCCAAAAAAAAAAAAAAAGCCTTGAATGTAGCGATGTACTCGCTTTTAAACTACCTTCATTTCCTGCTGTCATTGAATGCGCACGTGTGATACTCTCCTTGCATCTCTCCCAGCACATAGCGCCACTCGCGGCAACCTAACTAAACTCTCATAACTTTCCATAAAATGAAGTGGGGGGGGAAGTAGAGTTCTTTACAACAGACTTATTGAAGTTAGCCATATAAATTTTTCGTATGGTATTTTGATTTCTTTTCTAACAAAGTTGATTAGATGATCACATACAAAATTTCCGACTAAGTAACTATTTTATATTTTGTACGCTGAAATTTCACAATACTAAATTAAGATTATACAATATTATATTACAAAATTATACATAAACATTCACTTCTGGTAGATTATTAATTTCTTATTTTAAACGATAAAAATGTTATGTCTTCCGACATAACACCAGCTTTGTTGATTCTGTTGTCTGTTTCCGTATTTAATTTGCCATCTTCACTAAAAATCGTGCCTAAATAGCTGAAATGTTTTACTTGTTCCACAGGTTCTCTGTTCACAATGCAGTTGACATTTTCAACGATTCTGCCTATTTTCATTGTCTTTGTCTTTTTATTGCTGACCTTCATACCATTTCTATTAGAACAGTTATTCAATTTAGTCAGGGAATCTTGCAGACTTGTAGCAGATTTATTTAGAAGTATAACATCATCCGCATAAAGCAAAGAGTTGACATTAACATCTCCAATTTTGATATCATATTTAATGCCACTTTCCTTCATAATGTGATCCATATAGATAATGCATAACAGAGGGGATAATGTACATCCTTGTCTGACACCAGATATAACATTAAACCATCTTCCTGTACTTCAATTCTGACTGCTGACTTACAACTCAAATAAAGACTAAGTATTGCTTGATATAATGCACCATTGACACCATATAACTGTAGTATATAGAATAGCTTCTATCTTGGCACCTTGTCATATGCCATTTCCAAATCGACAAAACTTAAATATGGATCTTTGTTATATTCTCATGATTTCTCGGCTGTTTGTTGTAAAGTGAAGGTCTGATCCTGACAGCCTCTATTTGGCCTGAATCCGCTTGTTCTTCACCAAACTTTTCTTTCACAATTCTTTTCAACCGTTTTTCAAGTATATTTGCATAAATCTTACCATGAACACTCAGTAGGGAAATACCTCTGTAATTCTAACATTCAGTTTTATTTCCCTTTTTATATATGGGTACTATGAGAGCTCTACTCCAATCATCAGGAATTCTTCCTTCTGTCTAGGCCTTCTGAACTATGCAGTGCAGCCACTGTAAGACTTTTATACCACCATACTTCATCATTTCTGTCTTTCCACATTTCAAGCCTTTGATGGCTTTTTCTACTTCAAGTATGAATATGTATTTCTGACTGTATGTCTGTTGAGTGTTTTTTACCACTGTGCTTTCACTACTTGTTTCATTTAGCAATTTTCTGAAGTAATTACTCCATACTTCAAGGATATCTTTTTCTCCTATTTTCATGTCACCTTTATCATCTCTATGCTCTTATATTCTGTGTTCTTGCCAAAGTCCTCCCATGACTTTTGTTTAGCTAGTTTTACACAGTGTTTAATTTTCTTACATTTGTCTCTGTATTCTCTAAGAGCACAAGCTGACTTAATTGCCAGGAACGTTTGATATGCTTTGTTCTTTTCCTTCACTGCCTCTTTAACTTCCTGTGTCCACAATGGAGTTCTGATTTTTCTATCCTTGCAGACAACTTCACCACATGCCTCTCTAGCTGAATCAATCAGGGCTTTTTTCAAGGCTTGCCACTGAATCTCCAAGGTTTGATTCCTTTTCTCAAACTCTTTCATTTTTTCATCAATAATCTTTGTGTATTTTAATCTACAGTTCACATCTGAGAGCTGCTCAACTTTTATTTGCTTTAAAACTTTCTTACATGTTATTCTTTTCAATATGAAATTCAATTTTATCCTGCTCAAGACTAAATAGTGATCACTTCCAATTTCAAATCCTCTGTACACTCTGGTATCCTGCACCAGGGAGAAAACATCACTATCAACAATAACATAGTCAATGAGACTTTTCTTATTCCTTGCCTCTTCTCTCCATGTGAGTTTGTGCATATTTTTATGTTGGAACATGCTGTTAGTAATAACCAGTCCATGTCCTGAGCAGAAATCCAACAGGTATTTGCCATTTTTATTAGCGTTACTCTTTTCTCCAAATTTTTCCAAAATATTTTTCAATGTCTGACAATCATTTCCTACTCTGCTATTTAGATCCCCAACAAAGACCAACTTTTCCTTTTTCATTGTGTCATTTGCTTTCTCTAAAGCCTCAAAAAATTCCTTCACTTCTGCCTTAGTAGAACCTTCTGTGGGACCATAGGCACAAATAAGTCTCATTGTCCAGTTCCCTATTCTGATATTTGCCCACACCACTCTACTTGAGACTGCCTGCCATTCAAGAAGATTAGCCTTGTATTTAGTGTTCAATACTATGACTACTCCTTCTTTTCCTTGATTGTTATTGCCTGAATATAACATTTTGTATTTATTGCTCAGAAAGCTCTTACTAGTTTTTGTCTTTTTTTTTTGGTTCGGTATCCCTTATTATGTGGATCTGGTACTTATCTAATTCCTCAGCTAGCTCATTTCTTTGCAATTCGGGCTTCTTATGTTGATAGTACTGATCTTTAACTCTGGTGATGTTGAGTTGGGGTGTGTTTTCAGATTTGTTCCAGTAGCCGACTTTTCGTTGTTTGCCCTGGTTCTCTGGCGAAAACAATGTGGCCTTGTTTAACCAGGTGACTTCCCAGCCAGCATGAAATTTTGTCATGTTGTACCATCATTTTATATTTTGGTTAAAGCCAATAAGAATACAATTCGTTCAGCGAAATCCCAAATTGCAAGCCCATCCTCATTCGTTCAGTATCCAGGTAGGTACCCAACAGGGCACGCCACGAGAAGGTGAGAATTGGACATTAGGTCAGAAGCCCTGGTCAGTTCTCCGCATTGCTTTAAAGGCTATGTGGAGGTCTCCTCTCAGTTATACAGCTTTGACCCTTAAGCACCCCCAAGAAAGAAATATAAGAAAATAAATTTAAAGTTGAATTATTACAAGAAGACAGTATAAGAATATACTACTAAAATAGACTAAAACAACAATTCCACAAAAATGTTATCAGTAATATGGAAGATATAGATTCTAGTGAAAAATTCAACATGAACTTTATTAAATTTGGTTTAATCTTTTATCCAAGTATAAGCAAACAAAGTTTGCACCTGAAAATATCTTCAGGACTAAGGTAAGCTGGTACATCCCTAGGCAACTCGCAGCAAAGGTGGACCAAGCTCTCATCACTCCTTGTCTCAGTGGTGATACTAAGGCTTTGTATCACCACTCTGGGTCTGCCTCCCACTGACGTGACCTCAGTAAAGGTCGAAATCAGTCTGGGTAGTGGCCTTTCCCTTAATGCATAGCAGTATACATGTCTACAAGTAGATGTGCTTTGCATTATGGAGATACTGAGACACGGAGTGATGAGAGCTTTGTCCACCTTTGCTGCGAGTTGCCTAGGGATGCACCACCCTATCTCAGTCCTGAAGATATTTTCAGGTGCAAACTTTGTTTGCTTACACTTGGATAAAGGATTAAATCAAATTTATTGTAGTCTAACCAAGTGCAAAATAAACTTCCAACCTTTAACATGAACCTTCAACAAGCACCACTATCAGAAACCAAGAAAACAGTATACATGTCTACAAGGAGATGTGCTTTGCATTAGGGAGATACTGAGACACGGAGTGATGAGAGCTTTGTCCACCTTTGCTGCGAGTTGCCTAGGGATGCACCACCCTATCTCAGTCCTGAAGATATTTTCAGGTGCAAACTTTGTTTGCTTACACTTGGATAAAGGATTAAATCAAATTTATTGTAGTCTAACCAAGTGCCAAATAAACTTCCAACATTCAACATGAACCTTCAACAAGCACCATATGAAGACTGGGAAAGAAAAAAAAACTCTAAAATACAAAACAAGATGAACTCCCTGGTATACTGAAGAAATAAAAGCACTATCAGAAACCAAGAAAACAGCATTAGCATTTAATGAACATTTACAAGATAAAACTAATATGGAGCCAAATATGAAGAATATAAAAACATAAGACAAAGGAGGGTGCTGCTAGCATACAAAGATGGATGTATCGAGTCACATGAGCTGTTAAAAAAAAGATAACTATTAGTATTAAGGAAAGATATGATTGTTTTTATTTTGTGACAATACTGGATTTTAAGGTTGTTCTATTTAAATTTACGATTTTTTTATATAGCTGCGTGATGTTTAGTTAAGTTTTTACAATTGCAGTATTGTCTCTACGTGTAGTGATTATATTCAACATGGCAGCCACCAGTTTTAGTACTAGCTTCTTCCCCCCTCCCATTTAAAGAAAACATTATTTGTAACCTAGGAGATTATTTTGTATCTTGCTATGTATGTGTTATGTACGTGTCCCATTGTTTAAGAATGCAGCAGGTGCGAGATGGGAATATGTATGTGTGCATGATATGCAGTCAGTGGGAGGCGCGAGAATTCATGAGCGTCTCAATCTCGGGATTGAGAATGTTAAAGACCTATATGTAGATGTAGCCTTGGGTAGTTTAGTAGATGGAGATGATTTGTCTGATGGCCATGATTGTGTATGTGAATTGAAAGCAGAATGTGTTGAGAGAAAAATAGAATTGCTGAGAAAGGAGATGGAATGAATGAAGACTGAGTTGATGAGGATGAATGAAGACCTTGGGAGGAGAGAGAGAGAGAGAGAGAGAGAGAGAGAGAGAGAGAGAGAGAGGGGTTGCTGGTGTGAGAGGAATGAGAAGGCATCAGAGAGGAAGGCGAGAGAATGGGAGAGATAGTGGAAGAGAAGATATTGCAGAAAGATGAGAGAATGTGGAAGCAAGGGATAGAGAAGTGAGAAGGAGGAGGGAAAGAAAGGAGAAAGAGAGAGAGATTGGAAGCCGTAAGAGGTCAACATTAGTGAACACAAAGTCTATCATAATACTCCTTAAAATCATCCACAATCTGCATATTCACCACCCTCTCTGGCAATGCATTCCATGCTTCTACCACTCTCCATGCAAAAAACTTACTTCTTACCCTTTTACTCACCACCTCCTTTTGCAACTTCCAGGGATGTCCTCTTGTTCCTTTCCTTCGCTCTACCATACGAAAAATCTACTCAGTGTTAATATGATAATAACCCTTTAACAGCTTAAATCTCTCGATCATATTTGCCCCTATGCCTTCCATCTGCCAAACTCTATAGTCTGCATGCCCTTAGTCTATCATCATAATCAATGTTGTACAGTCTTGACATAATTTTTGTTATCCGTTTCTGCACCCTCTCTAAGGTTAATTCTTTTGAAGAGCCAAAATCATCAGCACTATTGCTAATAATCCTCCCAAGCTTCACATCATCTGCAAACAACTGAACATCTCCCTGTAGTCATCAAAATGTATGTCAATGAACTTAATGAACAATAAAATAACCTTACTCCCTGATACTGTCCCCCCCCCCTATATACAACTTTCTGATATCTACCAGAGAGCCAATTGCCAATCCAGTCCACTAACCTGATATCCAAACCCATATGATGGAAAACTTAAAAATCAACTTGTCATGTGGCACCCTGACAAATGCCTTGGAAAAATTCAAAAAAATAACAGTGTATGCCTTACCTTTATCCACTGCTCTTGTTACTTATTGTAAAAACTAATCAGATTACTGAAAGAAGAGTGCCCTTTAAGAAATCCATGCTGGCCTGCCGAATTTTGTATATGAGTTCTTACCAGTTTCTCAAAAATATTAACAACTACAGAAGAAATACAAACAGGCCTATAGTTTGATACCTCAATTCTGTCACCACCCTTATGCATTGGTACTATCTTACCCACCTTCTACCCTCCAGGAACTTGCCCCATTGCAAGACTTTCATTAAACAGCCAAGTTAATGGCACGGTCCCATAGCACGTTCCTTTAAAACACATGGTGAAGTTCCATCTAGTCTCCTCCCCCCTCCCTCGCCTTATTGCATTTAGTGTACTGAGTATTCAGAATACATCCTCTTCATTCACTTCTAACACTTCACCATTCCTTATCCTTCTAAGAATAAAGCATGCAGTACCAGGATGGAACACACTAATAAAGTGATCATTAAATAGCTTAACTATGTTATCTGCTTTGGTCACCTGATTCTCATCTCCAACCAGCAAGATAATCCATTCACTCTCATTTTTCCTCCTACTTGCCACATAGCAAAAAAACTTCTTGGGATTCTCCTTGGATTGCAATACCAGTATCCTCTCATATTCTAATTTTTCTCTCCTTCCAACTCTAGCCACCTTTCTGCCTGAGCCTTATATTCCTTGTGCAACTGTTTTCCACTTCTCTCTTTATATGCTTTCCATAAGCTCTTTTTTCTTCTTCAATTCCCCTTTTATTCCTTTTGTCATCCATTTGACTCCAAATTGCTTTATTTTCTTCACTTGAGGTATGCAATCTGTCTTTGCTGTCAACAATTTTTTCTTAAGTGTCTCCCATGCACTAACGACCCCTTCCTTTAAATTTTTTCATCAATTGCGCTGCTGCATTCTGGTTTCTAAGTGTGTAATATTCACCTGCCTTATAATTCCACATAACCTCTTTCTGTTTTGATACCTCCCCATGCCTATTCATCCTCCAGGACTATACGGTCAATCTTATCAGTGGGGGACAAATATGCCATCTCAGTCACAATCAGATAGTCTGATGCTATGACCAAATCCAGAACTCTTGATCCTCATGTTCTCTCCACCACATGCTGCCTAAGATAGTTGTCCCTCAAGAAATCCAAAAATTCATTTCCATTATTACTGCATGCTACCTCCTCTGAACAGCCTATATCACTATAGTTGAAGTCCCCTGTAATGATCACTCACTTTGCACTTGCCAAACTGATTTGTCTAAGGATTTTCTGCTCATCACCATCTATATTCCTTGGTTTGTAGCAACATACCACTAAATATCTTGTCCTCTATACATCCATCTCACATCTCAAAGCCTAGTGTTATTTCCACTAAGATTCTCCACTCTGAGAATGCACACTTCATCTCTTATCATGAATAACACTCCTCCACCACAGTTACCTTTACTACCCTGCCAAAATTTTGTGGCCTTTCATTTCTATCCCTGTTAGAACATCCTCCTCAGTTAACTAAGTTTCACTGATACCAACAACATTTGGAGAGACTGAGTCAATCAACGTCACAAACTCATTCCCTTTATTCGTAATTCTCCTAACATTTGTATACAGAAAGCCAGTGTATTGCCATTATTATGTATGTATGGCCATTATTACTCCCCTCATACTCTCTGCCTGTCTCTGTAATATAGTGTACACCCCCGAATTTCTCAAGTCACTACTCCACATGAGACTATCCTGCAACATTAGACCTGTGCAATTCTAGTTTCCCTATCCCAACACACTCACTTTCCCAGGACACAACAGTCTCTCCAAATGCCTGCATCCTTCTGCATTCAAAGGGAATCCATCTCTTTCATACAGCTCCATTCTGTTCTCAAATGTACTCCATACATCCACATATTCCAGACCTCTTTTTCTGTACATTCTTGCTGTTATCTCATTTGTCATCACTGCTCCTGCTCCATTCCGCATTTTCATGCCAGGGAAGCCTACTTACTATCTTTCCTCAGACACATTTCTGCTACACTATATCTAACATCAACCTACCTCAAATCTTGTGCTACACAATTCATGCTACCTCTCAGGTCATTTGTCCCCAACCATTACTGTCACCTCCTGCACACTTTCACCCCTCTTCACTACTATTGTCCCACTCTCTCTCATTCCATCAGGCAAAGCACTCCCATGGCATTGTACTCAGCATACCCTGAATCATTGAATCCCCATACATGACAATCCAAATAGATTCATTCATCCTTCTGTTGCTGGCATTCTTGACTCTTATGGTTTGCATTCTCTCTCTCTCTCTCCTTCCTCCTTCTCGCCTCTCTATCCCTTACTTCCACACTCTCGTGTCTTTATTTTTTCTCTTCCGCTGTCTTTCCCTTGCTCTCTGATGCTGTTCTCTTATGCCTTCTCTCGTTCCTCTCACACTAGCCAACCTCTCTATCCTCACAAGGTCTTCATTCATCCTCCTCAACTCAGTCTTCATTTCTTCCATCTCCTTTCTCAGCAATTCACTTTCTCTCTCTACACATTCTGCTTTTAAATGCCATTCACTCACTCACTCACTCACATACACACACATTCTTCCCATCCTCCAACACACTATTGGCATCCACAAACTGAAAATCACCCATTTCCAAACCGCTGTCGCCGCTGTTGCTAAATCTCGAGATCGAGACACTCATGTCTCCCAGCACCTCCCACTATTTCATGCACACGTACATATTCCTTTCTCTTACCTGCCACATTCTTAAACAATGGAATACATACATAACACATGCATAGCAAGCTACAAAATCATTAACTAGGTTATGAATAATGTAGTCTTTAAATGTGGGGAAGGCTAGTGCTAGTACTAAAATTGGTGGCCACCATGTTGAATATAATTGCTACACATAGTGACAATACTGAGATCATAAAATCCTAACTAAATACCACACAGTTATACAAAAAAATTGTCAATTCTAATAGTGCAAACTCGAAAACCTGTATTGTCATGAAATAAACACAATATCTTTCCTTACTACCAATACTTATCTTTTTTTAACAGCTTGCATAACACGCTGCATCCTTTTTGACTCACCCCCCCCTCCAGTTGAATGTGGTGTATTAAGACAGATAGAGGGAATGCAGTTTGCAAAAACTAGCTAATAGGAGAAGTTAAGGAGATATGATTGAGACATATAAGTTGGTCAAGGTTTGTTGCCAGGTTAATGTGGACAAAATTGTTTATAGAATGAGAGAGGGCAGTAGAAAGAACAAGCCTTCATTTCTGGAAACTGTATATGGAGGGTGTGAGCAAAGGAGTAAGGCACAGGTTCTTTGCATGGAGAGTGACTGATGAGTGAAATACATTGCTTGAGAGTGCAGTGAATGCAAACACATTGAATGAGTTTAAAAGCACAGTTTGGTGAGCTTTATGTTACATCATGCACCTTCTACAATGAGTCTTTTGACTCCTTGGAGGCTAATAATAAACTTATTTGCACACAATGATATGTCACATAATGATTCTAATCTTTAAAGATACATTCACGTAATGATATTTTGCTCACAAATTTTGCTTCCATATACTTGGTTGATGATTAAAGAATAATATAATTTTTTATCCAGTTATAATTTACTTTGTAACTGTGAAAAAAACCTTCTACAACTCTATCTTATCCAGAGTATTATTATTATTATTATTATTATTATTATTATTATTCAGGCCTCCAAGGAGTCAAAAGACTCTTCGAGGGAGGTCCTTCCTAAGACATAAAGTCTGTCAATACTTATCGAGGGGAGGTCCCCCACCTGAGAAACACAAAGTCTATCATACCACTCTTTAAACTCACTGACCGTTCTCGCTCCCACCACTCCATCAGGCAATGTATTCCACGGCTCAACCACCCTCCACACAAAGAAACCACTCCTTACCTTCTTGCTCACAGTTTCCTTTTGTAACTTCCAGGGATGGCCTCTTGTCATCACTCCTTCCTGCTGTTCAACCAAGCGAAAGACCTCCCCAGTGTCAACCCTGTAACCACCTCTCAACAGTTTAAAAGTCTCAATCATATCACCTCTCCTTCTTCTATCCGCCAAACTCTGCAGTCCACATTCTCTCAGCCGATCCTCATAACTATCCTTGTACAGTCCTGAAAAAATCTTTGTCATCCGTCTTTGTATCCTTTCCACAGGTTTTGGTCCCCAGGATTTGAAGGGAAATCCTGGGGACCAAATCTGAGAACAATAGTCTAAGTGTGGTCTGATCAGAGTCTTATACACCAGAATGATAACCCTCTTATCTCTGCAGGTCAGTGTCCTTCTCATAATAGCAGCAATCCTCTGTGTTACCTTCACCACCTTTGCAATATGTCCCCTAAACTTCAGGTTTCTATCAATCATCAACCCCAGATCTCTTGTCTCCCCTACTTCCTCCAGTATAACTCCTCCCATAGAGTATGCAGCATCCCATCGATGTTTCCCAAACCTCAAGACCTTACATTTTGCTGCATTAAACTGACACCCCCATTCATTTGCCCATCTGTCTAGCTTATTTAAATCCTCTTGCAGGGCTACCACATCTGCACTATTACTAATAATCCTTCCCAGCTTCGCATCATCCGCAAACAACTGAATATCCTCCTGCAAACTTAGCTGGCTATGTCATTGATATAAAGGTTAAACAATATAGGTCCTAGTACTGAGCCCTGTGGGACCCCACTTGGAACTCTCTGCCTCCTGGAAACTGTTCCACCATACACAACTCTCTGATACCTATCAGACAGCCAATCCTGAATCCAGTTGACCAATCCGACATCCAGACCCATGTGCTGCAACTTAAATATCAGCTTATCATGTGGCACCCTGTCAAATGCCTTCGCCAAGTCTAAGAAAATTGCAGTATATGCCTTTCCCTCATCTAATATTCTTGCAACTTTATTATAAAAGGCTAGCATATTGCTAAAACAAGAGCGTCCTTTCACAAATCCATGTTGATTTTCACAGATAACATTACCCTCATCTACCCAATGCTGTATACGGTCCCTCACTACTTTCTCCAAGATCTTAACAACTACTGATGACACACAGACTGGCCTATAATTAGACACTTCCAGTCTGTTACCACCCTTATACAATGGCACTATCTTACCTTTCTTCCATTCCCTGGGCACATTTGCCAAAGCCAGACTTTCATTGAAAAGCCATGTTAAAGGCACTGTCAATTTCCTAGCACATTCTCTCAAAACTCGTGGTGAAATACCATCCAGTCCCACAGCTTTACTGACATCCAGAGTACTCAGTATCTGAAACACACTCTCCTCCTGTACCTCCAGACCTCGAACCAGTCCTATCCCTCTAGCATTAAAACTGACTCCTCTAGGATGAAATACTCCAATAAAGTGTTCATTGAACAATTCCACTATGTCCTCTGCATCAGTCACTCTATTCCCATTTTTATCCCACAATATCATCTTCCATAGTCATTTCTCCTCCTACTGGCCACATAGCTAAAAAATTCCCTAGGATTTCTTTGGATCTTAGGGCCAATCTCCTCTCATATTCCAGTTTCACTTTCCTTACCACACTAGTCACTCTTCTGGCCTGTATCTTATATTCCTCATGCATCTCTTCACCTGTCTCCTTATATCTCTTCCATAGCCTCTTTTTTGCATGCAATTCCTGTTTAATATTGTTTGTCATCCACTTTACTCCAAATTGCGTCCTCTTCTTCACTCGTGGTATGCAACTTACCATTGCTGATAACAAATATTCTTTCACAATTTCCCACGCACTGGTGATATCCCGGCCTTCCAATTCCTACCTCCATGAAACTTCCCGAAGTTGACGTCTAAGACTATTATAATCACCTGCCTTATAATTCCACATAAGTTCCCGTCTCTTTGATACTCCTGCATGTCTATTCATTTTCCAAGTCAACACCATATGGTCACTCTCTCCAACTGGTGGGAGAGACATCAACTCAGTTATTATCAACTCTTCTGATGCTATAACCAACTCTAAAACTTTTGAACCTCTTGTTCCCTCTGTTACATGTTGCCTAAGACATTTGTCCCTCAAGAATTCTAGAAATTCCATTCCCTATTGCTACATACATCTTCCTCTCTCCAATTTATACTACTGAAGTTAAAATCTCCCATAACAATCATTCTTCTTGCACTTGCCAAACTTAGCTGTCTAAACATCTCCTGGTCCCCATCGTCTGTGCTCCTGGGTCTGTAGCAACACCCCACTAAATATCCTGTGTTGCCTACCTCTACCTCACACCATATGCTCTCAAAATCATTTGTCTCACTTCCTTCCAAATTCTCCACTCTTAGAGGACATAGGTCATCACTTATCATAAGCAGTACCCCACCACCACGCTTTCCCCTCCTATCCTGACGAAAAATGCTATACCCAGCGACTTCTATTCCTGTTGTTATATCCCCTTCTGTCAACCACGTCTCAGTGATCGCAATAATTTTTGGCCAGGCTGATGCTATCTGCGCCACCAATTCCTCTCCCTTATTCCGGATACTCCTGTCATTGGTATAAAGCATATAATTGCCATTGTTTCTATACCCAGCATTATCCCTTCTAGACTCCACTGGGCTCAGTGTTACCTGACATTGTCTCCCTTCTCCCACGTATCCATTCCCACAAGAGGCCACCCCTGCTATCATCCTCCCTGGGACACACTGACTCGTTCAGAACAGCAATCTCTCCAGATGCCTACGTCCTTCCTCATTCAAATGTAAACGGTCTCTCGCATACAATTCCTCTCTTTCCTCAAACGCACTCCAAGCATCCACATATACCAGTCCTCTCTTGTCGCACATTCTCGCTATTATGCCATTCAATATCACCGCTCTTCTGCTCAGCTCATCATTATCATACCTAGGTAACATGCACACTATTTTTCCTCTCTCTGTCTTCTTCCGTACAGTCTCAAGCAAAAATCTCATATCCCTCGCTGCCCGACTTACATTGCCACTCAAGTCATACGTTCCTACCATCACAATCATCTCATCCACCCTTTCACCTCTCTTAATTGCCATAGCCACCCTTTCTATTGTTCCTCCTGGCAAACACTCCTCACGCATCCTATCTTGAACACCACGGATCATTGAGTCACCATACATTATACCTCTTACCTTTCCCTCGCTCCTACTGTTTCCATTCTCTCCTCTTCTTTCATTCCCATACCTCTCTCTTCTACTGTTTCCATTCTCTCCTCTTCTAGCACTCCCATACATCTCTCTCATTCCCTCTCTCCTACTGTTTCCATTTTCTCCACTTCTAGCACTACCATATCCCTCTCTCATTCTTTCTCTCCTACTACTGTTTCCATCCTCTCGTCTTCTAGCATTCCCATACCTCTCTCTCATTCCATCTCTCCTACCGTTTCCATCCTCTCGTCTGCTAGCATTACCATACCTCTCTCTCATTCCCTCCCTTCTACTGTTTCCATTCTCTCCTCTTCTAGCACCCCCATACCTCTCACTCATACTCCCTAAATTCTCTCTCTCTCCTACTCTGATTCACCTTGCATTTATCTCTTCCATTCTCCTAATCTTATCTTTCATACTTCTGCTCTCATTCACAAGACATTCCACCTCCTCTTTCAACTCATCTATCTCCCTCTGCAGGTCAGTCACTCTTAATCTAAATTCACTCTCCCAAACAAAACCATCTCCTAAACTTTCACAGTCACTCACACCTTCCACACTATCAACTATTATTTTCTCATTCTCTCCTATCACACTACTTGTCTTTCTACATTCATTCCCCGTTCCTGGAGCAACAAAGTCGGATCTCTATATATCTAATGTACTTATTTCCTCCAACTGCCTACATTTTGCGCACATATGCTCTCCACTTTCTTTAACAAGCCACATGTAATTCCCGAGACGCATACATGCCTCAAGTACTGCATGCCACAAAGTCCCTTATGATATTGCTAATAATTGAGTTCTTAAATGGCGGAGGACTTGGCGTTACGCCACTTGCGACTGCTGCCGAATCCACCATCATTCCTTACTGCCGAGTAGCATAATCTTTAATAATTATTCAATTAATAAATAAGAGGGAAAAAAAAGTACAAACATCAGAACATTTAAGTACTAAATATAATTAAATAAAATGAAATATAACTAAATACGGTAACTTAGCTTCGTTTTGTCTTCCACCGTTACGCGTTCGATTCCGACAGTACCAAAATATATTATATCGCGACAGCAACTAACTTCCAAAAAACAACCACTGAAGTACACTCGTATTCAGAGAAACAATTTAGCACTCAAAAACGTAGAAAAACGGGGGAAAAAGCGGACTATTCACCGATTAAAAATCACTTTCTTCTCATTTTAAAAATAAGCTGATACAACCTTTTATTACTTCTATATGGATAATATATGAATTCTACCTTGGTTCCTTTTCTCACTGATGATACCTTAATAAAGGTTGACAATCACGATTAGTGAGCCTTCCTTAAATGCAAAACAATTTACACATTAAAAAGAAAGTGTGTTTTGTATTATACAATACTAATGCAGTTGATGTGAAGTCAATAGCCTCCTTATACATCATAATGATACTTTATTTGCTTGTTTTACACTTATGTAAAGGATTAAAGATGCATATAATTTCTTGTAAAGTATCATTTACTCCTGTTAACTCAGTTGTGACTGAGACATGAGCAAGTATGCACATTTTATGTGATTTATGTTCTTGTAACATAGGATGATATGTATTGGAATTCATTGATTTCTCTTTTTCTGTACATAAGTCAGCCATTATAAAAAATTGTCTGCTATACATATTCCTTTAAAACATCTAAAAAACAAATATTGGTTTAATATAAAAAATATAAAAATACATTTATATACATAAAATTAAATTTAAGGGATAAGAGATACACTTTTTCACTCTCATTGATACACATTTATCTTTTGACTATTTTTATTCTAAAGTTTGACAAACAAAGTGAAATTTCTTTATTAATTTTTTTCAAAGTTTACTGATTCAGTTTTCCAATATACTCATATATTTTTACTGTCAGTTGAAATGAGAATTCTCTGTTCTGATTCAAGAGCTGTCATCCTGCTTCCAAAAAAACCTTAACTTGGAAAAAAAAAAATTGTATTTCAGCAGGTTTAAGTATGAAAGTCTTACTATTGATTTACCTTGCTTCAGAACAACAACCATAAAGAAAAAAAAATGTTCGCATAGATCTCTGACTTAGTTTGTTTTAATACAGTAGATGTACACTATAGTGAACACCACTATAATAAAACGATGTGTTATACCAAACTGTGGAAAAGTTCAATTCTCAGGCCCATAGAACCAATACTATTTTATGCTCACTATTACAAATTGCAAAAGCTCAATCCTTCACAAAAAAAACAGAATGAAAGGAATGACAGGAAATGATACATTGATGACAGAACACAAAGGACTGGTAGAACCATACTTAAAGCACACAAAATGAAAAAGAAAAATGAACAGTAATGTAAGGTTAAAAAATTGGGGAAGCAAAGATGGGATATAGAGTATAAGATTGGTGGGATATCTTAGAGAAGGTGGAGGAGACAAAAGATCTGGGTGATGGTGGATAGGGGACCTGAAACTTTGGGGACATTTTGCTAAAATTGTGAGGATAGCACATGCAGATTATACAATGATTTCAGAAAACACTGATGTAGAAGTAAGGATATTATGATTCTTTTGTACAAGGATTTGATCAGACTGCATATGGTTCACTGTGCACAGATTTGGTCACCTGGTTTTTAAAAGGATGATGAGATGTTGGAATGGTTCAGAGATGATTGACTAAACCAGTTTCAGGTTTCTGAATGTGGAGTATGAGGATAGATTGAGAGAATGTGCAGATTGTAGAGCCTAGTGGATAGAAGGAGGAGGTGGGACATGATTGAGACATATGAGTTGGTAAGGGGTAATTACCAGATTAATGTGCACAAGTTTTTTCATAGAATGGCTGGAGATAGAGGGAGAATAAGAGGTCATCCACTAGACACTGTATAAGGAGGGTGTGAGGAGTAGGTTTTTTGCTTGGAGAGTGGTGAGTGATTGGAATACATTGTCTAAAAGTCTGATGAGTACAGAGAGAGAGAGAGAGAGAGAGAGAGAGAGTGAATGAATTTATATCAAGATATGACAAGCTGAGGAACATTTAGTAATTTCTAGTGAGGATTTTCAAATTTGGACAATGTAGGATTTCAGTTTTAGAATAATCTTTCTCCAGGAAACCTTGCTTCACTTCTGCATCCAGCACCTACACTTCTCACCCAATGTATCCTTGTCAACCCTGACTCACTCCTTTTCCCTTTCTGCTTTATGCTCTTACTCTCTTGTTCTCTTCACATACATTAATCACCTCTCATTAACAAGATCTCCTATTCTACTTTTCTGCTGTTCCATATCCACACACCTCCTCTTACTTCCTTATATCTATATACTGCAGTCGTTACTTTCCCTTACAGCAACAGTCTCTCTAACTGACTCACACCAGAACCATTTAAATGTAATCTGTCTTTTTTATACAGTTCCATATATCCCTCAAATTCATCCCATGTTAACAAAATGCACTGTCATCTCTTTGCACAACTCCTCTAGCATATCATTCTTGATCTTTGCCCACCATCTCAATGCATCACTGTCATATCTGGGCAGCCTATAATACTGTTATCTTTTACTCTCCTCAAGAACCTCTTGATATCCATTCTCACATCCTCCTTGTTTCCAACCAAATCATTTGTTCCCACCAACACTGTCAACTCTTTTGTTTGCTTACTCCTCATATCCAGTGTCTCAATCACTTTGCCCATTCTACTTCCAGAAAAAAAAAAAAAAAAAAAAGAAGACATGCATTTTGTAATTTCAAACCTCTAATAATTGGTTTGGACCTTTATTGAGGTCTCTTCAGTGGGAGCCAGACCCAGAGGTGATACCAAGGTTGAAGCAATGCAGAAGCCATATTTCCATATACCAGTTACCAAAAGGTGTCACACCTCATTATTAAATTACTCTGGATTAGAGAAAGAAGTCGGAAGTTTTTTCACTTGGTTAGATACAGCCATACCCCAACTTATGCAGTTTCTTATATGTACGTATTCCCATCCTGCTTCACGCCTCACCAGTAGTCGTATCTTTCAGGTGCCAGCCGCATTCGCCAGTGTTGCACATGCTGTGAACAAGCACTGATGTGTTTTGCACAGTCTCCATTCATACACGATTTTTATAGTCTACAAACCTTGCGATTGTTAAATGTTATTGCAGGCGTAGACTTCTGTGGCTAATTGTTTCAAAAGATATATTTCGGCGATTACACCACATTTTTTTATTCAGTTATTCAGTTATATAAAACACTGAAATTTACGATTTACGAAACTTGTCAGGAACTATTATATCAGTGTTTTATATAACTGAATAACTGAATAAAAATATGTGGTGTAATCGCTGAAATATATCTTTTGTTTAATGTTATGTTCTTGATAAAAATTTTATCACATAAAAAATAATAATGTCATCCAAAAGAAGCAAGTCCGATTCTTCTACAGCTAGCAAGAAAAGAAAAACATTGACATTGGAAACAAAACTCAACATTATTAAGGATTTTGAAGGCGGAATGAAAATTTGTGAGCTAGCAAAGAAGTTCGATTTACAGACTTTGGAGGACATAGATTGTAATGAGGAATGAATTGTAGCCACAAGGCAAGGAATAAAAAAAATCATTAGCTTGCTATGAAGAAATTTTGTGTGACAAGAAAAAGACATTATGCCGTCAGATGAATCTATTAGATTTTATGAAACCATCAACATTGAAATAACTTTCTTTTTTTTATGTACGAAAAACTACAATTATGATTATATTTCTTAAAAAATATAGGTGTTTTTGTAAACCTTTGGTCCAAATTATATTTGTATATATAAATTACATTCAAAATTATACCCCAGGTTATGCGAATTCAACTTACGTGCTTTTTGTTGGTCCCACCTACCGCATAACTTCATGGTTTTACTATATTTAGTTTAATCCTTTATCCAAGTGTAAGCAAACAAAGTTTGTGCCTGAAGTATCTTCAGGACTGAGGCAACTTGTGCCAAAGGTGGACTGACTTCTCATCACCTGCCTTAGTAACTGGTATACGGAAATATGACTTCTGCATTGCTTCAACCTTGGTATCACCTCTGTGTCTGGCTCCCACTGAAGAGACCTCAATAAAGGTTGAAACTGGTCTGGGTAGTGACCCCTCCTATAATGCATAGCATTATACATGTCAGCAAGGAGATGTGCTTTGCATTATGGGATACTAAGGCTGATGAGAAGTCAGTCCACCTTTGCCACAAGTTGCCCCAGTCCTGAAGATACTTCAGGTGCAAACTTTGTTTGCTTACACTTGGATAAAGGATTAAACTAAATATCTAACCAAGTGAAAAAACTTCCAACACCTTTCTCTAATCTAGAGTAATTTAATAATAAGGTGTGACACCTTTTGGGAACTGGTATATGGAAATATGGCTTCTGCATTACTTCAACATTGGTATCACCTCTGTGTCTGGCTCCCACTGAAGAGACCTCAATAAATGTTGAAACCGGTCTGGGTAGTGACCCTTCCCATAATGCATAGCATTATACATGTCTGCAAGGAGATGTGCTTTGCATTATTGGATACTAAGTCAAGTGATGAGAAGTCAGTCCACCTTTGCCTCGAGTTGCACCAGTGCTGAAGATACTTCAGGTGCAACTTTGTTTGCTTACACTTGGATAAAGGATTAAACTAAATATATAATTTATAGTCTAACCAAGTGAAAAAACTTCCAACATCTATTCTTTCTCTCTTTTCCATGCATATCTATAATTCTCCTCATTTCACACTGGACATGCTTCATCTCATCTTCGCCAGCTCCACTTTCATGTCTTGTATCACTTTCTCTGCCATTCAAGCTCCCTTCCTTGTCAATGATACTCTCTTTTCTCCCTGCCTCTCACAACTACTGTCTTACTGCAAGTTGGCCTATCTTTGTTGCTGTCAGTCTCACATGTTATCTTACCGTCTGCTGCTTTCTCTTGTATACCATCTTACTATCATTCACATCTTCTTATTTAAGGATTTTGTATTCTCTCATTAACTTTTCCTCTTTTCAGATATTTTTGAGGATTTAAATACATATACTGTACTGTAAATATTATTATTATTATTATGTCACATCTCCAAGGAGTCCAAGGACTCATTGCAAAAGGACATTCTACTCTTATCTGCTATACACATATCACTGTCTTCTTTATTACCTAATTCTCCAACTACAAACAATGACACTACTGCTACCATCAGCATCATCTACTACCACCAACAACAGTATTTTTGTTCTCAAAAGAGTTTGAATATGAACTTTCCCATGGGCACAGCAACTCACAGTAACAGATTTTTTTTAAATGCAAATATGTATGCATTATTTTGTGACACAAAACTCAGTCATTAGATAAATGTTTGAAACTAATCTTATTCATGCTTGTGTACTGTGATCTCAGTCACTCAGCACCCTTGAGTAGAAGGGTACATATCCCGATCACCTTGTTTTTGTCATCCTGAATTTCATATATTCATAATAGAAAAAATTTACCAGTCATGAAAGTGGGTATCTGCTTTATGACTGAAATCCTTCTTCTTCTTCAATCTTCTGGTTCTGTCCACTGCTGGACGAAGGTCTCCCCCATGATTTTCCAGATTACTCGGTTTTCTGCTTCTCCCATCCATCTCACTCACTAAAATCCTAGCTAGAGCTTATTATTTCTTCTGTGGTTGAATTTTGGACAAAAAAAAAAAAAAAAGAATTCCTGTATCGAACTGTAAAGTGGCAGTGATATTATTTAGGTTAGCATGGATTTGTTAAGTGGTGCTGTTGTTTTGGTAATCTGATTAACTTGTATATTAAAGTAGTGAGTAGTTGAGGAGGAGAGACATGTATAAACTGCAATTTTTTCTGAATTTTCCATGTCATTTGATAGGTTGCTACATGAAAGTTGAAAGTTGACAAATAGATTTAGATATCAGTCTGGTAGACTGGATTGTCAGTTAACCTTTATCCCACTCATTCTAACATCCTGTAGGTTTACAACTTTTCATGGGTAGGATTCATATAAAATTGTCTGGCTGAGATATTATAGAGTTTGTATGAGGATCTTACCAAGGAGAAGAAAGGTTGCACATGGGTTCCATACGGCTCAATACTTGTACCATTACTACTCACTCAACCTTAATGGTGATGATAGTGTCAGTGTGTGTAAAGGCTGTGCAATCCAACCACTTCTGGATGTTGTGCCAGATTTCAGAGGTATAGAGAAACCCAAAGTTCTGCACAGAAACTGATTTTTTTTTTATCATCTAAAGAAAATGCATCATGCAAACTTTGAGCACCTTGTCAAACCAAACATAAAGCAAAAGAAATATTCAGAATTAGATGAATTAGCACATGACAATGAGCTTCAACTTAATTAGAAAAAAGAAGTAAAAAATAAATAAATAAAAGATTATTACTGGGCAGAATCATTTAACTGATACCAGTGTGAAAATTGGGAACTGTGAAATAGAGAAAATGGAACTATTTAAATATTTAGGAATAATGATTATAAGCCAACCAAGTGAGATGGTGGAGGTGCAGAATCAAATAAAGAAAAATGATCAGGTGTTTTATTCTCTCATCTGTGTTCATATTGAAGGTTCATTGGAAAACTAAGATACAAATAAATATATATAGATCAATAATTAATTTGATTTTTGTCTATGAATGTGAAACCTGGATGTTTGTGATGAGAGCAGATTTGATTTCACATTTGAAAGGGGAATCTTTAGAAAAATATTTGGTTCAGTGAACTGTAATGGTCTCAGGATGATCAGATACAACTATAAGTTATACCATCTCTATAAAGAGTGTACAATATTTAGTTTAATCAAGTTCAAAATCTTGCAGTGAGCAAGATTTTTTCATATGGAAAATGACTGTATTCCTCAGAAGATTTATTATTTATTCAGTATTCATTGCTATCAATAGTAAAATCTTTGATAAAAGATAAACAAGAAAACCAGGAACAATCTGAATAGATATCCTTAGTCAAGATAGCAACACAATATTGCAATGACCTAATTGCAGAAATAAAGCTGGGAACAGGCAGAGATAGAAGCATCAAATCCAGAATACTATAGATAGAAGAAGAACACATGCATAGTAGTTGGCATGAGCTGGTTTTTCTGGTAATGATTGTGTGTACACATATATATATGTGTGTGTGTGTGTGTGTGTGTGTGTGTGTGTGTGTGTGTGTGTGTGTGTGTTTATACACACACGCTGTTTCGAACAGACACCATAGTGTGAGGAACTTATTTATAGCATAAACAAGCGAAAAAACTTTCAACATCTTTCTCTACTCTTAAGTTAGTAATAAGATGTAACACCCTTTGACTACTTATATATGGAAATATGACTTCTGCATCACTTCAACCTTGGTATCACTTCTGGGTCTGGCTCCAGCTGATGAGATCCCAATAAAGGTTGAAACTAGTCTGGGTAGTGGCTCTTCCCATAATGCATATTGTCCATAGGGATATGTGCATTGCATTATGGGATACTAAGTCAACTGATGTGACGCCATTAGCCTCTGTATACAAGTAGCCTACTTGTGACGTCACTTCACACACAAACTTTGTTTGCTTACACTTGGATAAAGGATGATACCAAGAATATAATTTCTTGGCATCTTTAATTTATAGTGTGAGGAACAAATAGCCACAGTGCCCATCTTAACAAGATATATGGCCTCCTTTCCCTGTGATAATTGCAGCAATCCTACAGGACATACTTACGCATGCATACAATAGTGATCAATGGGAACTTTGGCCCATTCTTACTGTAAGCATGTTAATATGTGCTGGACTGTTGGGGAGTGGATGTCCCCTGACCTCACACAATGCTCCATTTCATCACACAGATGTTCAATGGGGTTTGAAATCAAAGATCTGGGGAAGCCAGTCAAGTGTAGTCATGTTCATAATCCACAAATCATGCAATTACAACAGCAGATGGTTGTAATTGTTGACACAGTGCAGTCTTGCTGAAACAATGGTCAGTTCCATAGAAAACCACAAAGTAGGAAGCATTCCATTGTCCAGAATGTTCAGATACTTCTTGGAGTTCAGTGTTCATGGCACCACAAACAGAAGTCCGAGGCCATACCAAAGACCATATCATCACACCTCCTGCCTCTGAATTTCATAGTTGGGTTTATGCACTCTGGTAAGAGATCTGGTAACCAAATCTGAGCACAATAGTAGGTTGTAGTAATTATAGAGGCCCTACCTCCTCATCCCTACATATCAATGTACTTTTTATCATAGCAGCAATATAATGTGCTGTCTTTGCAACATGTCCTTGGAACTTTATCCACTGTCTACCATTACTCTCCAAGATCCTGAAGCTCATCCACTATCTGCAGTACAGCTTCACCAATACAGTACATAGCCTTATATCTTTGTATTCCAAAGAGTGACATCTTGCATTTATTAATATTAAAACTGCAACCCCACTCATTTGTCCAAGCTAAAAGTCTATCCAAATCTTCTTGTAGAGAATTAACATCAGCACTACTCCTAATTTCACTGAACTTTGCATCATCCACAAACATTTGAAGATCTCCAGTCAGTTTACATGAAATATTAACATATAAGTTAAAGAGTAGGGAGCCAACAACAGAACCCTCAGACATGCCACTGGATATCTTCTATCTTCCTTTTCTGAGACACTGCTCCATCATGCACAATTTGCCAGTATCTTTCAAAAATCCAGTCTTCAATCCATAACTGACTTGCTATCTAATCCCATCTTCTGTAGCTCAAATGATGGGATTAGATAGCACACCTCCAACAGATTATACACCATTAAGAAGAAATGCTTAGATCGTAGTTCTTGATCTTAGAGTTTCACTTACTGGCTGAAAAACAAATTGCAAATGATGTATAATCTAAATTAAGGGGATAAAAACATTTTTATCCCCTTAATTTAGATTATACACCAATATATCATGTGGTAATCTGTCAAATGCCTTTGCAAAGTCCAAAAAACAATAACTGTATATGAATCTCTCCTATTCAACACATTCATCACCTTATCAAAAACATAAGCAAATTGCTGAAACAAGACCTGTCCTTCACAAACTCATGCTGACCATAGAGAATCTTATGTCCGTCCATCAACCCAATCCTGTATTCTATTTCTCACCAATTTTTCCAACACTTTGATCACAACTGCAGATATGCAGACTGGTTTATAATCAAACCTTCTGTTCTCAAAACATGCTTGTGAAGAGGTATTATTTTGCTTTGCTTTCATTTTATTTCAATTTAATGAAAGTCCCTGCAAGACTTTCATTAAATTACCTGATCGAGGGCATGGCTAACTCTTTTGCACATTCTTTAAAAATACATGGTGATATGTCATCCATTCCCATAACCTTATTAACATCTAACCCAAACAATACTTGATACACCTCTGATTCTCCTTTAATTCTTCTAATCCTTGCCTCCTTTCTACATGTTGTGCAGCATTATTATTATTGTTATTATTACGGGTGACTCCAAGGAGTCTTTAGACTCATCGAGGGAGAGGTTCACACAGTATCTATCATACTTTGCCTTGAACTCATTCACTGACATAGCACCCACAACAGACTCTGGCGGCTTATTCCACTCATTCACCACTCTAAAAGTAAAAAACCCAGCTCTAACACCCTTACTAACCACACTCTTGCCCAGCTTCCATGGATGTCCCCTAGTCCTCCCACCACCAATCCTGTTCTCAAAAATATCCTCTGAATTAATCCTATAGAAACCCTTCATCAATTTGAATGTCTCAATCATATCTCCCCTTTTCTGCCTATCAACCAATCTTCAACCTGTTTTCATAAGGTTCATTTCATAGACCTGCTATCATCTTGGTCACTCGCCTCTGGATCCTCTCCACCTCCTCCTCATCAAGAAGAAACCTAGGTGACCAGATCTGGGCACAGTAATCAAGATGGGGTCTTATCAAGGCTCGATACAGAGGAACAATAACTTGCTTATCTCTGCTCGTCAAAGTATTCTTCAGCATCCAAGTGATTTGATGAGCTGATTTAGCCACTTTTGTGATGTGTCCCCTAAACTTCAACTCCCTATCTGTGGGATTGGATGGTATATCAGCACGGTATATCCCTATCCACCAACACTCCTAAGGCCTCATCATTCTCCTGGAGTACAGTTCCACGAATGTGATATACTGCTGCTAATCTTTTCACCCAAAAATGCATAACCTTATATTTTGCCACATTAAATTTACATCCATTCTCCTTAGCCCAGACCTCCAATCTCTCCAAATCATCCTGCAAAATTTTGTTATCTTCTGCATTCACTATTACCCTATCCAACTTAGCATCATCAGCAAACAAATGAACCATTCCTCTCAGATCCTTTCCTATATCGTTAATGAACAAATTAAACAGCAGTGGTCCAAGAACAGAACCTGCGGCACACCACTACTCAGAGGCCGTCTTTTGGACTCTACTCCTGAGTAAACTACTCTCTGGTATCTCTCCATCAACCACCCTCCTATCCATCTCACCAACTCTATATCCATTCCCATATGTTGCAGTTTACGGATTAGACTTCCATGTGGTATCCTGTCAAAGGCCTTAGCCAGGTCCAGCAGTATCACTGTAAACCCATTACCCTTATCCAGTTCAGCCGTCACTGTGTTATAAAACCTGAGCAAATTACTGAGGCATGATCTACCCTTCACAAAACCATGCTGTCCCCCATACAGTATCTCATTTTCATCAATCCATTCCTGTATTTTTCCCTTGACTACTTTCTCCAAGACCTTGACAACGACTCCTGATATGCTGATCAGTCGGTAATTTGCAACAGTAGTCTTGGATCCTCCTTTATGCAGTAGAACTATTTTCCCTTCTTTCCACCACTTCGGTACTAAACCAGAACCCCAGACTCAGATTAAACAGTAAGGCCAAGGGCACTGACAATTCTTTAATTGCTTCACATAAGACCCGTGCTGATATACCATCCAATCCTACAGATGTATTCACATTAAGGTTCTGTAATAGACTATTTATCTCCACTTCATTCACCACAATTCCCCTATAAATTAATGGTTCCTTCATTCCTTCAGCATCACCACCTGGATGATATACTCTTGCAAAGTGCTCACTCAGTAATTCCACTATATTGACTGATTCAGTGACCTCCCTACCATCGGCGTTCCTTAAAATCATTCTGCTGTGTACAGTTTTTTCTTTTACTAGCAGCATATTGAAAAAACTGTTTGGGATTCTCTTTAGCTTGCATGGCTAATGTCCTTTATAGTCCGTTTTTGCTTTTCTCACCACACGTTACCCTTCTGGGCTGCACTTTATACTGTTCATGTGCCTGCAGGTCGCCTTTTGCCTTAAATTCCTTCCACAGTTGTTTCTTTTTTTGCAACTCAAGTTTAATGGTGTTATTCATCCATTTAACTCCTACTTGATTTACTATTTGGACTCTAGGTATACAGTCAGCCATAACCTCCTGCAAATGCTCCTTGACCACTTCCCATGCCCTATCAAAATCCAGCCCTTGCAGTTTTACATGCCATGGCACTGAACCAAGCAATAATCTCCTCAGCTTGTCATACTTGCCAGCATGGTAATTCCACATGTACCCTGTCTTAATCGAAAATTTCACACATTTAGCCACCTCCCAGGTCAAGACTCTATGATCACTCTCACCAATAGGTGGCAACATGGTCATATTCATTAGAGTCAAATTCTCAGATGCTATTACTACAAGCACTCTCGAACCCCTAGTATTTTCCATTACATGCTGTCTCAGATAGTTAACCCTCAGTAACTGAATAAAATCCAGTTCCTTCCTCACATCTGTCCTTTCCTCCTTCCAGTCAATGTTACCATAGTTGAAATCCCCCCATAATAATTACCCTCCTTCCTCTCATTTCATCAATTTGCCTCTGTGATACACTGATGAAGTTTTCATTAAGTAATTCCACTATATCATTTGCTATGGTTACTCTGCTACCATAACTATTCAACCATGTCAACTTGCCATAAGTATTTTTTTTCTTGCTTGCCACATAGCAAAAAATTTCATTGGATTAGCTTTTACCTGACTGTCCACTTTTCTCTCACATTGTACTTTTTCTTTTTTAACCATGCTTGTCGCTTTCACTTTTCTGGCCTGCACTTTATATTCTTCAAGCATCTATTCACTGCAAACTGTTTTGTACTTCCTCCATAACAACTTCTTTTTTAATACTGCTTGCTTGATTTCACTTTTCATCCATCTCACTCCTACTCTTCCCTTATCCTCAGTAATACTCACATCACCAGACAAGATCAGAGCTCTCCTTGGACTGACATTCAGCTTCTGGCACAAACACATTACATCAGTAGCTTCCACAGCCCTATAAAAATAGGATTTCTTTTCTCTTTAAGAAGTTATTTTACACCCACCAGTTATTAATGCTATACAGATTCCCAATCCATCATCCTTAGAATATTCTTAAAACATTTGGGTGCACCTAAAATCTCCCTAAAAATTCTAGATGCTGACCAGATGAAAGCAGTTTGTCTCATAGATGACCCTTCCTTGATAGGCTCACTTTAACCTTTATCTTGCATATGCACAGTTTTTGGCTCTGAGTCTTTTTTACAGATGCTTTCATGATGGCACTTCTCCAGTGAAATGGCAAACATCATTCTTCCACTTACTGTTTTTGCCTATTGAAACAAGAGTAGCAACTGCCCAACATCTGTTTTTCAGAACAACTGCAAACACATTGAACCTATGTCTCTTCTTACGTCACTTATTCCATCTACTTCTGACCTCTGGAACGGCCTTCCTCATAATGTGTTTCCCTACAATTTCAACATTCAGGTCTTTAAGAAAAATGTGAATACATTTCTTCTTTTTCAGTCCTTATTTGCACCTCCCATGTCACTGATGTGCTGTAGGTTATTGTACCTCTCTTGTGTGGATAAATATATACTTAAAATAATATGTCAAACTATTTTGTCAGTATTCTTGTGGCATATTGGTCTTTTGTCAGTTAGGAATGTGGTAGGTAGGAGACTAGGGGGTGTAAGTCTGCATAAAATGTAGGAAATGGAATAGCTCAGTGATGTGGATATTAGCATAACTGACTTCAGTAACAGTATATCAGAATGAATGCCAACAGAGAGAGAGATGAGTAAAGTGATTAAGGATGAGGAAGACAAGCATCATGTGGAAAGGGATACAACATCGGGAAGTATAGTACGTTTGGAGAATGGTGAGGATTAGATCAGCAAATCTTCAGCAAGAGTAGGTTTCTTGGAGTGAATGGGAGGGAATGGCAGGAAGCATGATAGTGCAGGAGATATGGATATAGAGATGACACTAAGGTAGGAAAGTGGGAGTGCAGTCAGAGAGAGAGAGAGAGAGGGTGAGAAATTCATGCAGCAAGGAGGGAACCGAGCAATGAGAAGTGTAATGTATTGGGATTCTTGTGGAATGTGAAATAGAATGCCAGAGGAATGTTTGCCTGAAGAAATGATAGACATTATGACTATTGCAGTTAAGCAAGGTAAAAGTGTGGATGAGATGATTGTCTTGGTGGATACAAATGACCAGAGAGGTGGTGTGAATCGAGTGGCATGAGATCTGAGTTTAATGCTTTAGGTTGTACGGCAGAAGAGTGTGATGAGTGTATTACCCAGATATGATAACACAGAGTTGAGGAGAAGAGTATCAATAACGAATGACATGATAGTAAGAATTTGTCAAAAGAGAGATTTGAATAATGTGGATACCTGGAATGCATTTGAAGACGGGGGGGGGGGGGAAGAGAGAGAGAGCGAGCGATGTATGCAAGAGATGGATTGTATTTGAATGAGGAAGGACAGAGGCATCTGGAGTGAATGTTGTTCTCTGGAAAAGTGAATGTTAGTGCAGGGAAACTGGAGTTGTTAGGAATAAGTCACTTGGGAGAAGGTGGAATTATGGGATAATTATTAGTAGTAGTATTATTATTGTACAGAAACCTCCATGGAGTCAAAGACTCATTGTAGGAAGCCCAAATTATCCACAGAATCTATCATACCTCTCCTTGAACCCATTAACAGACAAAGCACTAACGACTGACACTGGCAACCCATTGCATTCATTCACAACTCTCCAAGTGAAAAATCTAGTCCTCACGCCCCTACTAACCCCACTTTCACTCAACTTCCAAGGATGACCTCTTTTTCTGCCTCTTTAGCTAAGTGGTGAAACATTTCCCCTGCATCAGTCATGTAAAACATTTAAGTAACTTAAATGTTTCTATTATATCCCCTCTTTTTCACTATCAGTCAACTTATGCAGTCTGCATACCTTCAACCTGTCTCATTTGGAATGCTCCACAGATCACTCACCATGTTGGTTGGTTGCCTCTGAGTCTGCTCCACCACTTTCTCCACCAAAAAAACCCAGGAGGCCAGACCTGAGCACAGTAATCCAGGTGTGAATGTATGAAGGCCTTATAAAGAGGGATAACAATTTCTTTATCTCTGCTTGTTAGTGTATTCTTCAATGGTTAAGTTACTTTAGCAACCTTAGCAATATTTCCTCTAAACCTCAACTTTCTCTCTACCCTAAATTCCTAGTGTCACCTGTTCTTGGAGGAGAGTGAATACAGTTCTATTAATGTGATACACAGCTTATAATATGTTTATCCCAAAATGCATAACTTTGAATTTCTCCACAGTAAACTGACAACTATTATATTTTTCCCATACTGACAGCCTATTTCAATCATCCTGCTAGCTCTCCACATTGCTTGCTCCAATTGATTCACTATTACTCTATCTAATTTTGCATCATCAGCAAATAACTGAATATATCCTTTCGCATTATTTCCTATATCATTTATGTACAAATTACACAGTATGCTGGACATATCTGTCCAGCAGCCACCCTGTTATCCACATAACCAGTGTCATATCCATTCCCATTTGTTCTAATTTGCTTAACAGACTTCCATGTGGTATTCTAGCATGGAAGTCTGTTAAGCAAAATCCGGATTTTGCAAAATGCCTTTGCAAAATCCAGCAGAATCATCATTTTACTATTTTCTTTATCCAAACTCAGTTGTCACTCTATTACGAAAAGTTAGTAAATTACTAAGGCATGACCAACCCTTCACAAAACCATGTTGCTCCTCATAGAGTATAATATTCTTTTCCACTCATTCTTGAATTCTCTTTTTGATCAGTTTTTCCAGTACTTTTACCACCACTCCTGAGATAACTGATTTTTTTATTTTTTTTATTAATTTGACCCCTCACATGAAAGGTCATAGACCTATACCACGATGGTTCCATGTGTGGGCAAGTGATTAAGGGAAAAATGGAGCTTGTTGATATGTTTCTTAAAGAGTTGGAGTCCTTTCCTTCATGCTTACGTGGTGATCAAAATACATATTAAAAATTATGGAAACAACTACCATATTAGAGCAAAACTTCAGTTTCATATAAACCAAAATAATCACTCGCCGTTTTAACCTTGACATTAAGGTCATCATCTGGAGTTTACACATATACAAAGAAACAAGGTGAAGGACAGTCTACATGGTATTCTAAAGTTACATTGATTTGGTCAACCATTAAAACTACTGGCCTGACCTCTGGTGAAAAAAAAATCTGCAAACCCTTCAGGTTTTTCCGCAAACCCTGACTTTAGGACGCTAAGCAGATTTTCAGCTTTTATTTGGCCGTCAAAGCTAGAGTCCTGCTATTATTATTATCTATTAGGGTTAAAAAATTAAATTAAGCTGCAGAGCAACATGTTCACACAAAAAAAGTATGCATATAAACTAAAACAAACTAGTGTGGATGGTGGTCAAATAAAGCTGAACTGTTTGAGTCCTAAAGTCAGGGTTTGCTGGAAAACTTAAAAAACTAAGTGGGCTGAGTGTATGCCATCCAAATTCTTGGGATTTTTATGCACCATTATTGTTAAGATTAGGGTGGTTAATCAAAATTTCACAGGCTTCTTTAAATTTCTGTTCATACCAAGTTTTTGTATGATGTAAAGAACAAGTACTTTTCCAATCAATTTGGTGTAGGGTGTTAACAGTGTGATCTGAGAGGCCTACTTCACCAAAATTATTAAATTTAATGTGTCGTTTGTGTTCTTTTTTTATGGATAGGGATTGTATGTCCAGTTTCTCCAACATAACGTAAGTTATAGATGCAAGAGATACAATAAACTCCAGGGTGAGCCAATGGGGGGGGGGGAGAAGGATCCTTATAGGAGTTGAATATGTTTTTTTAATTTTATAGGTGGTTTAAAAGTGGCTTTACGGTTATAATGTTGTAGAATTCTATTAATTTTTTCTGATAACCCTTTCTGACAACCCTTTAATGTATGGGATAGCTATGGTTTTACTGTAATCTAAATTATTTTTTGATGAAGTTTTATGAAGAACCTTATTAATAGTATTTTGGCTATAGCAAAAATACTATTAATAAAGTTCTTCATTAGTTCTTCAAGCTTTCCAGTAAACCCTAACTTTAGGAGTCTAAACAATTTTTCAGCTTTTATTGGCCACCATCTATACTCCAGCTGATGACCTGAATGTGAAGGTTGAAATGTCGAGTGATTATTTTGGCTTATATTAAACTGAAATTTTACTCTAACATGGTAGTTGTTTCCATAATTTTTAAGGTGTAAAGAGTTGGAGGTTGTACTCAGTGGGGAAAAACAGTATGGGGGAAGATATTTCAAAAGAATAGAAGTGGATGGAATGAAGGAAGCAGATGAGAAGTTAGTTTGGTGTGCTTGAAGCTGAACAGTGTATGGATGTTGGCCAGTGGCTGATCTAGTTCTTACATGGTTAGAAGAAAGTGAAGGAATGGTAGCAGCCAATTCAGAGGAACCATGTCTGTGAAAGTACCTATAGGAAAGGCATAGTGTTGAAACAGTGACTGTGAGAGAAGGGTCATCTATTAAGCAGATTGTCTTCTTCTGAATATCATCAAGAATTCTTAGGGTGGGCTTGGATGTGCTATCCCAAATGTTGGAACAGTATTCTAAAGTTGGTTTGATCTGAGACTTGTAAAATATTGGGAGTTGAGAGGAAGAGAAGTAATGTTTAGAACAGAAAAAAACACCAAACTTTTTAGAGTCTAAAAAGGCTATGTAAATAACATGTTTCTGCCAGGATAAAGTGGATGTGACAGTCAACCCTTGCACATTCCTGCACAACACGCGCTGATATCCCATCTAATCCCACAGTTGTATTTATATTGAGATTCTGTAATATCCTAAGAAAACCTTCAATTCATCCACCTTTGTTCCCACATAAGTCTCTGTCACATATGTCATTAGCCTCACTCACTCATATGATATACCCTTGCCATTTGGTCACTCAGTAACTCAACTATTTTATCTACTTCTGTTACATCGTGACCATTAGCATTCATTAAAGTTTTTCTTCCATAATCAATCTTCCTGTTACTTACCACATAACGAAAGAACTCTTCGGGGATTTCCTTTGGCTTGCTTGGCTGATTTTGTCTTCCTTACCAAACTGGTCACATTCGTATACACCCTCTACAGCATTTTCTTTTTCTGCAGCTCATGCTTAATGACATTACTCAACTATCTCTCTCTCCTCCCTGATTAAGCCTCACCTGTAGTATAAAATTTAATATTGCTTCCTCTAGATGCAGTTTAACTAAATCCCATTCGCTTCTAACATCCTTCCTTTGCAAGGTTTTATGCCATGCACAGCTTCAAGCTTCCTCCTATGCTTGTCATAATTACCTGCCTAGTACTTCCACACATACCCTTTCTTGACAGAATATCATTAATGTTTGCACTCTCCCAAGTCAAGAACACATGCTCACTTTCTTCAATCAGAGGCAATGTTGTCGCCTTGGTTATGGATAGTGCTTCTGATCCATTGACCAGGTACAATACTCTCACACCTTCAGTCCCCTTCCATCATATGTGGTCTCATGTAGATATCTCTCAGTACATATATAAATTCCATTTCCTTTCTCCTATGTGATTGTTCTTCCTTCCAATTTATATCTTCATTATTGCAGTTCCTTATAATAATCACTCAACCTTACTCGTTGTGTTAATTTGCTGATGCATGTCTTCCAGATCATTTCTGGAACTTCCTCTCTCCTATATCAGCAACCAGTTGTATATTTCATCTTATTAGGCTTGATCTCACACCAGACTGCTTCAAATGAACAAGCACTCTCCTGCCGATCTTGCTTCTTTTTGGTTATAATTCATCTCCTATCATCAAAAGTACCCTTTCCCGCCCATCCTATCCTCTCTATATTTCCTGAAAATACTAAAGCCTTCACATTCTATTCCTGTAACTGCATCATCAGCCAAGCCTCACTAATGCCTATAACTTTTGGCGGGGTTCCACTAACCAATGTCCCTTTTTCTGTATTTTACAAAGGCATTTGACAGGTTGCAACATAATAAGCTGATAGTTAAGTTATAGCATATATTTTTAGATGCCAGGTTAGTGTACTGGATTGAGAGATTTGAACCCACAGCCTTTTGGCTGGAGAGCGGATACACTCTTAGCCAACCAGGCCAGCTATCAGTGACATAAATGGATTCAGTTGTTTGTAGATGATGTGAAGTTGGGAAGGATTATTAGTAATAGTGCTGATGTGGTAGTCCTTCAGGAGGATTTGAATAAGCTGGACAGATACGCTAAGGAATGAGGGGTGTCAGTTTAATTCACCCAAACATAAGGTCTTGAAGTTTGGGATACATTGATTGGAGGCAGCATACATACCATGTTGGTGGAACTGTACTTGAGGAAGTGGAGGAGACAATGGCCTTTTCAGTGATGATTAATAGAAACTAGAAGCTTATGGACATATCGCAAGCATGGTGAAGCTAAAACCAGAGGATTGCTGCAATACTGAGAAGGATACTGCCCTGCATAGATAGAAAAGTGGTAATTCCATTGTAGAAAGCCCCAATCAGACCACATCTGGATTATTGCACTCAGATTTGGTCACTGTGATTTGAACAGGATAAATTTACCTTGGAAATGGTGCAGAGGCAGATAACAAAAATGATATCAGGTACGACATTAGTTATGAGGATAGGCCGAGGGTATGTGGACTGCAAAGTTTGGCATGTAGAAGAAGGAGAGGTGATATGATTGAAAAAAAGCTGTTGAGAGGTAGTTACAGGGTTGATGCTGGGAAATTCTTTCATATAGTAGAACAAGAGGAAGGAATAATGACAAAGAACCATTCCCAGAAGTTACAAAAGGGAAATCATGAGTAAGAGGATTAAGAGTGGCTTCTTTGCATGGAAGGTGGATGGACCACGAAATACATTGCCTGATAGGATAGTGAGAACACAAATGATGAATGAGCATTGTATGACAGACTTTGTATTGTCTAGAATGGGAGTCTACGTGGAGATCCTGAATAATAATAATAATAATAATAATGTTTGTATTGCTTTGATATATTAATATTTTCCTAATCGATATCAGGAAAAAAAAAGCAAAATAAAAAGTTGCAAAATTGATTATTCTTAAAAGATGTATATGCACTAAATTGTCAGTCAGTTAATTTTTAGGCTAAATATAAGTTAATTAATGATAAAATTCAATAATGAAATTTTATCATTATGTTGTACGGTTACATCTCTATTTTCATTCAGTTCTGCAAGTTAATTACCCAGTATGATGCTACATACCTGAAGTCATAATTGGCACATGCAGAACCTTACTGTTGTCGTATTTGTGGAAAAGTATAAGTATGTTTACAGCATACCCAAATCTGGTTACTGTGGAGATGAAGCTAGCAAAAACATACATCATTGCTTGACTTTTATAATGTGAAAAGATCAGAATACAATAAAATTATAACATTCCAAATATTGTGTTATTATATGTCTTTAGATGTGGTTTGTTATCTATAGAGAAAATCCATATAAGTGAAGAAACTAAGCATTCATTCCGAGAAATAATTTTTAACTAGGGTTATGAATAAACAATAAACCAAACTTAATTTAGAACAGTGAACTTTTTTTTAAAACCTGGACATATGCGATTCATTTCAGCCAAACCAATAATTGTTTCATAATTACCTGGAATAAATTATTTTGAGAACAAAAAATTCACTTTTAGTAATTACACCTTCAGTAGTGTAATTAGAAAAAATTATCAAATGATAATAATAATAATTCTGAGATCACTTTTTTGGACCAGGTACAATATTTATGTGATTGTGTAAATGTTGTATCTTCTTGTATTGTTTTTGTTACAGTTTTATGTTTATCTGTCAATGGCCCTATATTTTTTTTGATGATAAAAAAAGCAAATATTACAGTATGGAAGTTTCTCTTATTTTCTCTGGTCATATGAGATAAAAGGACTAGAATTATAAATATATATTGTATATGGTTTAACTAGCTAATATATATATATATATATATTTAAAATTAGAGCTATATTGTAGGGGAATGCACATCTCTGAGAAACATCTACCAAACCGAATTAATACTAAACTGATAAATGATTCATCATAATTGTTTATTCACAATATGATACATTGTGAAGAAGGAAAAGAGATTTACTTTAAAAATTAAAAGATTGTAAATTATGGTCTTCCAAGTTGCTCTATCTTGTGCTAACTGGTAGATGTCAGATGGAGTTTTACAGTTCAGCCTATTGATGATTTCACTTATGTATTGCCAAAATTGCTTGTATGGTCCTCCTCTACTGCAATTGCCTTCTGGTTTGTACAGGGTGAGGGATTCCAAAAAGGGTGAGACTTCAGGATGTCTGAGTTGATATCCACGCTATCTGAGTTGTAGTTCTTTGACTATATTGACAAGTGGTTCTTGCTTAGCCAGATTTAGCACAGCAGAGTTAGTGACACGGTCCATCCAAGTGTATCCAATGATCAGTCTGAGACATGTAGTTCCAAAGGAGTTAATTAGATCTGTTGTTTTTGTGGTGCTTATTGTCCAGGTTTGAGAACCATACAAGAAGATGGATCTACTGGCTGCATGGTATAGTCTTAATTTTGTCTTTGATATTAATGATGATTTCCAGATGGGGTGGAGTTTGTTATGGAAGACTAGAGCCAGCTGTTTACATTTTCTAATATCATTTTCTGTATTGGTGATATTCGATCCAATATATTGAAAGTCCTTTACTCTTTCTAAGGGTTTATTGTTGATATGAAGTATAAAGTTTTCATAACCTATTGAGAATACCTTGGATGCTGATATGCAGACCAATAAGTTTAGCCGTGCTTCTAGCAGACTAAGATGTTTTTGTGCATTTGTTGGTTTTGTATCAATAAGTACAACGTCGTCAGCAAATTTAAGATCAGTTATTTGCATAGTGTGGGTGGATGTTCTAATGTTAAAACCAAGATCATCTGTGTTGATGGTCTGGAAAATGTAGTTCAAGCATATCAAGAACAAATAAGGTGCTAGTACATCACCTTGCAGTACTCCTGTTGCCACTAGAAAGAATTTGGATGCTTTTGTTTTAAAGATTACTGTAGCATTGTAATCTTTATAAAGTGCTGAGATGGCTTGTATGATTTTTGAGGGCAGACCACAGAAGCTGAGTATTTTAAACATTGCTTCTCTGTTAATGGAGTCAAAGGCTGTTTTGAAGTTCTATAAAGTTAAAATAAGTGGAAAGTTTTTATCACGTGAACCTTCTATGATTCTTCTGATGCAATGTATCTCTGTTCTATTGTACATGCTCACACCCTCCTTATACAGCTTCCAGAGTTGTCCTCTGGTTCTCCCATGATCTCCTACCATTTGCTATAAAACCTCTCCAACATTGATCCTATAACAACCCCTTATTAACTTGTAGGTCTAATTGCATCTTCTCAATCTTTCCTCATATTCAACATCCCAGAGGTTAGAAACTACCTTCGTCAGTCGCCTCTGGACCCTTTCCAACATCTCTTCGTCCTTCTGAAAACCAGGTGACCAAATCTGGGCACAATAGTCCATGTGTGGCCTAATCAAAGCCTTATACAATAGAACAAGAATCTCCCTACTTCTAGGGAGATTCAGTGTTCTCCACATCATTCCCATGCCTTTGTGTTGTCTTCACAATTTTGGCTATGTGTCCCCTAAATTTCAGATCTTATCCACTATCACCCCGAGATCGCTTTTTTCCTTCACCTTCAACAATATATCCTCACCAAGCATAAATTCTGCATCCCATCTTTGTTTTCCAAATTTTAAAACCTTACATTTTGCAACATTGAACTCATATTCCCATTCTCATACCCAATCATTCAAGTCTTCTTGTAAGGCCACAACATCTTCTCCACTGTTCATGGTTCGTCCCAACTTTGCATCATCTGCAAACAATTGAATATCCCCATCCAATATTATTAACATACAGGTGAAGCAGCAATGGCCCTAAAACAACCCCAAGGAATTCTCCATCTTCTCCATTCACCTATTATTATTATTTATTATTATGTGAAACCCCGAGGGAGTCAAGGACTCATTGAGGGAGGCCATAAATCACCCACACCAAATGTCATACCTTCCCTTGAATTCATTCACACTATATGCACCCACTACCCCTAAAGGTAAACTATTCCACTCACTTACTGCTCTGTGAGAGAAAACCTAGCTCTTGCCCCTTTCTTGCTTGCAAATAAACTTAACTTCCTTCGATGACCCTGTGTTCTTTCCTTATCTTCCATATAATGAATTTATTAAAATTATAATCCAGGTGTGGCATATCTAGGCCTTATAGAGAGGCAAAATTACTTCCTTATCCTTACATGTTAAGGTTCACTTCAACAATGCTGTTGTCCTCTGAGTTGTAATTGAAACTTTTGCTATTTTGCCTCTGAACTTCAAATTCCTATCCACCATTGTGCCAAGATCCCTAGCCTCATCAGTTTCTTGTAGCATTATCCTGTTAATATAATATGCTGATGGAAGTCTCATCATGTGAAAATGCATGATGAGATTTCCAGCTTTACACATACTAACTTTATACTGAAAGCCATTTTCTTTTGCCCAAACTTCCTCCCTATTCAAATCATTTTGTAAGTGCTAAATATCAGTAGCATCCCTGATTGCCCTGCCTATATTCTCATCATCATCAGCAAACAATTGCACATCTGATGTTAGACAATGCCTGATGTCATTAATGTACAGATTGAACAGTAAAGGCCCAAGGACCAAACCCTGAGGTACACTACTGGTCTGATCACCTTAAATTTAGCAGATTTACACCCACTGTATAACAGTTTTTAATATCCGTCTGTCAACCATCCACTGAACCAAGTCATTATTCCAATCCCATATTCTCCAGCTTATGCAGCAGCCTTTCGTGTGGTATCCTATCAAACACCTTAGCAAAATCCAACATTATCATAGTGTATTCATTCCCTTTATCCAACTAGGCCGTAACAGTTTTATAAAATATAAGCAAATTGCTAAAACATGACCTTCTTTTAGTAAACCCATGCTGCTCAGTGCAGAGAATAGCTTGTTTGTCTACCCATTTCTGTATGCTAGATCTTACCAACTTCTCTAAAATCTTCACTACCACACCAGAGATACTGATAGGTTGGTAGTTAGACACATCAATTTTTGGACTACCCTTCTACAATGGAACTATCATGCATTCCTTTCATTCTTGTGGTGTCATTCCTGAGCTGAGATTCAAGTTATACAAATATGTTAAAGGCTTAGGCAATTCGGCTGAACATTCCTTTAACAAATGCTGATAATTCCATCTGTACCTATTGACAAATTTATACCAAGTTATGCAACAGCTCTTCAACCTCATTTTCATGCACATCTAACTCTTCATCCTGTATAGCAGTAGTATTGTGCACCATGTTGCATACACCTGGTTTATATATCTAAGCATAGTGAGCACAATCTCTTTATCTTTTGATACTAGAGTACCATCTGCTTTCAATAAAGTTATTCTTCCACATTCATTCTTTCTTTTGCTTGTGGCATAATAATAAAATTCTTTTGAATTGTCTTTATCTTGCATAGCCAATTTCTTTTCATACTCCAGTTTAGCATTCAGCACAATAGTCATTACTTTTCTGGCCTGAACTTTATATATTTCAAAACTCTTCTCCTTATTCTCATGACACTCTTTCCACATCTTCTTCTTGTTGATCTCTTGCTTAAGAAGGTTGCACATCCATTTCACTTCCATCCTATTTATTCTTCGAACTCTAGGGATGTGTTCACATACCACCTAATAATAGCACCTTTTCAAAGAATCTCATGCATTGCTGACATATTTCCCATTCAGTAACTGATAACATGGGACCAAAGATAGTATTTTCCTAAGTTGATCATAATTCCCAGGACACTTATTCCAGGAAAATTATTATTATCCTAAGACTCCATTGAGTCACAGACTTGTAGGGAAGGTCCCTTTACTAATTCACACAGGTCATCATACTATACCTTAAACACATTCAAATTCTCTGCAGACACTGCATTCTCAGGCAGTGCATTCACAACTCTCCATGCAAAAATCCTGCTTCACTCCCTTGCTTACATTTTCGTTATACAGCTTGCATGGATGATCTCTTGTTCTCCCACCATTTTATGAAACATCTCTTCAACATTAATCCTATAACAACCTTCTTCCCTTGCTTATATTTTCGTTATACAGCTTGCATGGATGATCGCTTGTTCTCCCACCATTTTATGAAACATCTCTTCAATATTAATCCTATAACAACCTCCTTACCAGTTTGTGCATCTTTATCATATCATCCCTCTTCCTCCTCTCCAGTAGACTCTGCAAGTTGCATCATGTCAACCTGTCTTCATATTCAACATTCTGGAGGTTGGAAACTATTTGGTCAATCACGTCTGGATCCTCTCCAACATCTCTTCATCCTTTTGAAAACCAGGCGACCAAATCTGTGCACAGTAGTCCATATGTGGTCTAATCAGTTGCTTATATGATGAAAACAGAATCTCTTTTCTTTTACAAGTCAGTGTCCTCTGCATCATTGACAGAATTCATTGTGTTTTCCTTACAATTTTGGCAATGTGTCCTATAAACTTTAGATCCTTATATACCATCATCCCAAGATCTCTTATTTCCTCCACCTCAAGCATAAAGTCTATATCACATCTTTGTTTCCCAAAATTTAAAACCTTACATTTTGCTACATTGAAGTGGCATCTTCACTCCTGTGTCCATTCACTCAATCTATTCAAGTCCTTGTAAAGCCAGAACATCTACTCTACTCCTTATAGTTCGTCCCAACTTTGAATTTTCTGCAAACAGCTGTATATTCCCATTCAAATCTTCCTTAATATCATTAACATACACAGTAAACAGAATGACCCTATGACCGACCTCTGAGGAACACTACTAGGGACTTTCCTCTCCTGGGACATTGATCCCCCATATACAACTTGTCGATGCCTATCTGATAGCTAATCTCCAATCCAATGCACTAGTCTGCTATCTGACACTATCTGCTGTAGTTCGACTATCAACTTATCATGCAGTAATCTATCAAAAGCCTTTGCAAAGTCTAAGTATATTACTGTGTATCCATCTCCAACATCCAATGCTGCTGTCACCTTATTGCAATAAATAAATAAATTACTAAACAATGACTTTGCTTTAGCAAATCCATGCTGTCCATCAAAGGTAATACTATTGTTGTCAACCTAATTCTGGATCCTGATTCTCATCAGCCTTTCCTGTCACCTCCTTTATGATGCAGTACAATCTTGTCTTCCTCCCTTCTACCTTTGGAACTTTACACAGTGTAAGACTCATGTTAAACAGATATGTCAAAGCAGATGCTAACTACTTGTGCATTCCATCAAAATACATGGTGATATGTCACTAAGTTCCACAGCCTTATTAATATCAAGTTTGTGTAATTCCCCATATACCTCTTCCTCACTTGCAATCAGTCTCTCCTCCTCCTCATCATCATCATCCACTGCTCTTAATCTCTCCATGATGTCACATTCCCAAGAGTGAAAGACCTTTATGAACTGCTGCTCATTAAATATCTCAGCTATATCTTCCACAGTAGTTGTCCTTATGCCATTTTCTTTAATCAATGCCATCTTACCATAATCATTCTTATCTTTGCTGGCTACATATTACAAGAACTCTGTAGGATTTATTTTTGACTTAATTCGCTAACTGCTGCTCATGTTGAACTTTTGCTACCCTTACCAACCAAGTAAGCCTCCTTGTCTGGTGTTTGTATTCCTCATGGAATTGATTATTACCACTCCTCTTATGTTGACTCCATAATGCCTTATTTCTGTGTATTGCATGCTAAATCTCTTCATTCATCTATTTCACACCTACATTATTTAACTGCCTGACTTTTGGAATACATCTAGACATTGCTTCTAATAGATAGTTCTTGAATATCACCCAAGCAGCCTAACAGATAAGCTTAGGTGTTGACTTATTTTTAATGGTATTATTAACAACACCAAATAATTTTATCAAAACATGTTTTATTAACTGCTTATATTTTGCTGAATTTCAAATCAGCATCATCAGAGCACAACACAGCTAGTATACACGATTGTATTATTTCACTTACTTACTGTCGTGCATATAAGTTGTGTTGTGCTTGATTATGCTGATTTCAAATTCAGCAAAATATAAGCAGTTAATAAATATTATTATTATTATTTGACACCTCAAGGGAGTCCAAGGACTCATTGAGGGAGGTCACCTGCTCTACAGCTCTGTCTCCACTACGCAAGTTGCCAACTGACCACAACTACACCAACGCCATCTACCGCCGACCACCACCACTTCCACAGACACATACACACACACACATACATCCATGCCCATTGCGGGATTCGAGCCTGCAGCCTTTTGGCTGGAGAGTGGATATGCTAACCACTTCGCCAGCCAGGCCGGCAATCTTTTGATAAAATTATTTGATGTTGTTAATACTGTTAAAAATAAGTCAAGAATCACCCAACCAGCATTGATCTCCTTTCCACCCAACTCCTCATTACCATGCTATACCTGCAAGCTTTCTCCTGAGCTTCTCAATATCACCAGCCTTGTAGTTCCACATATATAGTTCCACAAATCATCCTCTAGTCGGTGAGAGTGACCATGAAGTGATTACCTGGGTGGTTGCCAGCAGTGTGAGGACCTGTGAGAAAAGGGTATATTTGGAACTACAAAAGCCTGTGATTATGAAGAGCTCAGGAGACAACTTGCAGGTGTAGCATGGAATGAGCAGTTAGCTGGAAAAGAGATCAGTGCAGTTTGGGGAATATTCAAGAACTATCTTGTAGAAGCAATCTCTAATTGTATTCAAAGGGTCAGAAGGTTAAATAAGGTAGATGTGAAATGGATGAATGAAGAGATTAAGCATGCAATGCAGAGAAAAAAGGCATTATGGAGGCAACATAAGAGAAGTAGTAATAACCAATTCCATGAGGATTGCAAACACTAGACAAGGAGGGTTACTTTGTTGGTCTATCTATCTTTCCCATAGTCCTTAATGGACCATTGGGTCGCTCATGGCTAAGCCATGAATGTCTAATGGGTGGTGAATTAAGACAGATGGCACCCATCTTCTCTTCTGTCTTCGTCTATATGTCCTATGACTGTATCCTGTATGTTCACGGGTCTGGTTTGCCTGTTTGCTGGATGAAAAACCCCAGGATAAACTGGGGAAAAAAACCTACTGTTCACCCCCAAGACCGGCTAACTTGGCTATGGCTGAGGAAGATCCTTCAGCTCCTCACATCTCTGACGGGAATCGAACCCAGGACACTCCTTCCCCAGGCATATGGTTGTGAAACGCACAGCTACTAGGCTAACCGTGCAGACACTTTATTGGTAAGGGTAGTATGAGTGAAAAAGTGAAGTATGAACAGCAGTTAGCTCATGAAGCTAAAAAGAATCCTAGGGAGTTCTTTTGATATGTAGCCCACAAAAAAAAAAAAAAAAAAAAGAATGATTATGAAAAGAGAACATTCATTGGAGAAAATATATAAGGACAACTACTGGGGAAGATATAGTGGAGATACTAAATGAGCAGTTCATGAAGGTCTTTCATTCTTGTGAATGTGACATCATGGAGAGATTGAGAGCAGTTGATGATAATGAGGAGGAGAGACTGACTGTAAGTGAACAAGAGGTGTATGGGGAATTGAGTAAACTTATTGTTAATATGGCTGTGGCATTTGACAATATATCACCATGTATTCTGAAGGAATGTGCCAGGGAGTTGACATCTGTCTTGACATATTTTTTTAATATGAGTCTTGCACTGGGTCAAGTTCCAAAGGAGTGGAAGGAGAGCAAGACTGTGCTGCTTCATAAGGGAGGTGATAGAGCTCAAGCATCAAATTATAGGCCTGTCTGTAGGTCGGGTATTGTTATCAAGTTGTTGGAGAAACTAACAAGAACTAGGATCCAGAATTGGGTTGATAACAGTGATATTATATTTGATGGACAGCATAGATTTGCTAAAGGGAGGTCATGTTTTAGTAATCTGCTTACTTATTACAATAAGGTGATGGCTTCTGCAGACAGAGGAGAGGGATACACAGTATTATACTTAGATTACACAAAGGCTTTTGATAGATCACTGCATGATAAGTTGATAGTCAGAGTAGTGTGGATGGGGTTGGATATTAGATTAGTGCATGGATTGGAGACTCGCTATCTGATAGGTATCAGCAAGTTGAGTATGAGGGAGCAATATCCAGGAAGAGAAAAGTCACGAGTGATGTGCCTCAGGGATCTGTTTTAGGGCTATTTCTGTTTAACCTGTATGTTAATGATATTGGTGAAGATTTGCATGGGGATATTCAGTTGTTTGCAGATAATGCAAAGTTGGGACGAACTATGAAGAGATGTTGTGTCTTACAAAAAGACTTGAATAAATTGAGTGAATGGGCATGGAAATGGGGATGCGAGTTCAATGTTGCAGAATGTAAGGTTTTAAAATTTGGGAAACAAAGATGGGATGTAGAATTTATGCTTGATAAGGATATATTGTTGGAGGTGGAGGAAATAGATCTTGGGGTGATAGTGGATATGAAATTTAGGGAACACATTGCAAAAATTGTGAGGGTAACACAAAGAAATATAGGAATGATGCTGAGGACACTGACTTGTAGAAGTAAGAAGATTCTTGTTCTGTTGTATAAGGCTTTGATTAGGCCACACATGTACTACTGTGCACAGATTTAGTCACCTATTTTCAAATGGACGAAGAGATGTTGGAAATGGTCCAGAGACGACTTGCTAAAGTAGTTTCTGATCTCTGGAATGTCGAATATGAGGAAAGGTTGAGAAGATGCAATTTACAGATTCTGGTGGATAGGAGGAAGAGGGGTTATATGATAGAGATCTACAAGTTAGTAAGGGGTTGTTATAGGATCAGTATTGGAGAGGTTTTACAATAAACAGTAGGAGATCTGGGGAGAACCAGCGGTCATCCCTAGAATCTGTATAAGGAGGGTGTGAGGAGGGAAGGGAGATGCAGAGTTAGGAATGCCTTGCCTGAGAGTGTGGTGTCTGCAGTGAATTTGAGTGTGTTTAAGGCACCGTAAGATGAGCTGTGTGTGTGTGTGTGTGGCAAAGGACCTCCTAGATGAGTCTTTGACTCCATGTCTTGGGTCTTGCGATAATAATAATAATAATAACACTTTCCTCATAATAGTCATCACATGGTTGGCAATTACCCAGGTAATCACTTCATGGTCACCGTCACCAACTGGAAGGAGATTTGACACCTCATTTATAATAACATTCTTTGATGAGATGATCATATCCAAGAATCTCAATCATTTTGTGCCCTCTGTTGCATGCTTGCCTGAGTTAATTGTTCTTCAAAATTTCAAGAACTCATTTTCTTTACTTCCAGTTGCTATCTCGTCATCCCAATATATATTTCCATAATTAAAATCATCCATAATGATCACCCTTTTCCCATTTGCTTGGCTAATTTGTTTATACATTTCCTACCCTTCACCTTACCAGGTCTATAGCAACATCCAACGAAGTATTTCATTATTTTCATCTCTATCTCGCATCATACTGAATCAAAACCACTACCACTATTTCCCGCCTTGCATCTCTACCTTTGTATGGACATAACTCTTTTTCTATTATCAATAGTACTCTGCCTCTCTTTTTACCTTTCTCTCTTCAAGAAATATATCATACCCTTCCATCTTTATTCCTATCAGGATGTCATCCTCATCCAACCATGTCTCACTTATTCCAACAATTTTTGGGTGAACGACCTCAATGAATGCAACCATTTCATTTCCCTTGTTTCTGATACTTGTAGCATTTCGTATACAAACATGGCAACTCACTCCTGGATCTATAACAAGTTTCACTGATTCTACTTATTAGATGTGACATCATACTTTTTTCAAACCATTTCTTTTTCTCCTTACTCATTCCAGAACCTTCTTGAAATCCAACTGTTTTCCCTACATCCCAGATCATCCCCTTCCCCTTTTTGTCTACACACACACACACACACACACATTCACATCCTCTTGGAGCATCAGCGTTTCTCACATTGTGTTCCTGTCTACCCTGAGTCTCCCTGGGGACACATTGTGTGCAAAACACCCTGTTTGTCTTGCACACTTGTTCTCTCATTCTTTACACTCATGCCTGTCACTTCTTCTTTCATAAGCATCACTTCAATCTTCCTCCTTCCTTCCTTCCTCTCCTGCTCATTCACATCACTTCTTTCTTGCTCAGATTCATTCTCTGCACTCATTACTTTCCCGTCCTTCAGCAGTCTCTCCAAATGACTCAACCAAAACCATTCAAATGCAGTCCATCACTCTTATACAGTTCAGTTTATCCTTCAAGCTCATTCTACACATTAACAAACTCCTTTCTCCTCACACATTTCTGCTAACATATCATTCACAATCTTTGCTCTCTTACTCATCTCATTACTGTCATACCTGGTCAATGCAATGACTACCTTTCCTATCACACTATTATCTTTTATCCTTCTCAACACCCTCATGATATCCAGTCTTACATTCTCCTTTTTCCCAGTCAAGTAATTTGTTCCCACTACCAATTCCTTTGCTCACTTATTCCTCATATCCAATGCCTCAATCAATCTATTCAATTTATTTCCAGGAAAACAAACCTTGTGTATCTTCTTATTTGCCAAACTTCTAAGGATCGAATTGCCATCATACAACTCCACTTGCAGGTCTTTCATTACCATTTTCATACCGACATCATTTGTTTTTGTCTTCTTCACTCTTCCATACATATCTACAATTCTCTTCATTTCACTCCGAATCCATCTAATCTCTTTCTTCATCTTCACCAACTCAGCTTTCAAATCTTGCATTCTCTTTTCACTATCATTCATTCTTACTATTTTATCACCAGTGAAGATTTGTTTGCCATCAGTTGTGGAGAATATAGCTGAGATTACTGTTTGACCACGTGCAATCCAAGTGTTGATTACAGCTTAAAAATTGTTACTGTATTAATTATGCCACATACTGGCTAATATTGTGGAGATTTTATTATTATTATAGGAACTTCCATAAAGCCAGTATACTCATCATGAAATGCCCACTCAACCATCAGCATGTCGATCATAATGAAGCTTGAAATCATTTATACTCTCTACATTCACAATGCACTCCAATAATGTTTTCCACTCACATTCTAATCTCCATGTAAAAAATTTACTCCTTACACCCTTCTTCACCACATCTTTACACAACTTCCAGGGATGGTCTCTTATTCTTCCCATCTTACTGTCCCCTCTTTTCTTTTTTTAATTCCTTCTGTATTAATCTGGTAAAATCCTTTAACCCTCACCCCCCCAACCGGCCAGGACGTATATATATATATATCCAGATAAATCTGGATACGATTCTGTAACACCTATTGAATAACATGGATAAGAAGTACAAGTTGGTCTCACTATTTCATCCACATTGGCCGGTAGAGAAGTTAACCAACCTGAAGGTTGGTTAACTTCTTATCATATATTATCATATCTTAACGTCTCTATCTTATCACTTGTTTTCCTCCTATCCACAGAATTTTGCAATCTGAATTAACTGACATAACCAACACACCAAGTCCCAATATCACTTTAGTCATTTGTCTTTGGATCCTCTCTAGTTTTTCTGCATCACAATGAAAGCTAAGTGACCACATTTATATCTTACTTTAATTCAAAATACTATGCTGGAACAAAATTTCATTCTTGATGTTTTATTTTAAATAATGATGAAATTCTCAGAAGCTATTTTTTTCATTAAAAGTAGGTTGATTTAAAACATAATTGGATTACATATGAGAATTATATTTTCATGAATGCAAAAACTTTATTAACAGAGAAATTATTCAAATATGTATATGCAATAAGCATGATTATATTTAAACAGCTGCTGTGCTATTAGTGATATGTTCTAATGCTGTGGCCTCAAAAGTAAAGAGAGTAATTCGATATAGCATGTTTATTTTGCAAAGGAGAACCCTGTATTTTGAAAGCGCTGGCTTTTACCTCTAATTTAATGAGTTAAATTATTATTATTATTATTATTATTAAGACAGACCTCCAGGGAGTCAGGAACTCATTGAGGGAGGCTGCCTACTACACGCACCACCAGTCATACTTGTTCTTGAAATCATTCACACTACTTGCACGCATGACATCCAATGGCAATCTATTCCAATCATGCATAATTCTATGAGAGAAAAATCTAGATCTCACCCCCCCCCCTTCTTAGCAGCATTCATTCTCAGCTTCCAAGGATGACCTCTTGTCCTTTCCTCACCCTCTGTAAAATGAAAAATTCCATCAAATGAAATCCTGTAAAACCCTTTCAGAAGTTTGTAAGTTTCAATCATATCACCTCTCTTTCTCCTGTTTGCTAGTGTCTGCAGTCTACAAATTCTCAATCTGCCTTCATAATCAGTGTTCCACAATCCTGATACCATTTTTAACACTCTCCTTTGCACTCTCCCTGCTTTATCAGAATCACAATGGAAACCAGGAGGCCAGACCTGCTCACAGTAGTCCAGATGAAATCTTATCAAGGTCTTGTAAAGAGGCAAAATGACCTCCTTATCTTTACATGTCATTATGACATAGATAATGCATTTTGAGACACATACAGGGCCGGCACCAGATTAGTTCGTGCCCTGAGGCAAACAATTAAATATCACCCCCTGATGGATTATAACACAAAAATATAAGAAAATCTCCAATTACTATTTTGTTTTTATTATGAGAGAGACATTAATGCAGAATGATTACATAATAATATTAATTAAATATTTGCTCTATGGGGATATCGCACAATAAAACTGTTTATAAGCTCTTCTAAATTTATATTGTAAGTTATGTCCACTTCTATCGATATAGTTGTTAGACCAACCATTGCTGTTCTCAAATAATTTTTAATCAGTTTAAGCTTGGAAACACTTCTTTCCACATTTGCTACGCTAACAGAATTGTTAGCGTAGTTACAGCGCCTACGCAATATGGCTGAATGAGCGCCCTTATTAAGCCACGCCGAGGCAGGCTGCCTCTATGCTACATCCTGTCAATGGTACTGGACACATACCTTGGGGTTGACCTGGAATACTTCATGTTTCTGTCTTCATGACTTTAAATATGTATATGTATATGAAATTTATAACTTAGAACTTAACTGAGATATTACTATCATCAAGAAATTGTTTAAAAGCATAAGAACCCAAACAACCATTAAAGAAAAAATCATAAAAGAATTAAACATGATAACTGTAAAGAATTAAAAATGAAGGTTAAAAATAAACTATGAAATTGATAAAGATTAAAACACCAGAGAAGAATAAATAATGTGGGGAAATAAACCTCAGAAAAGAATGATTGAATAAATAATAATGATATTACATAATTATGCTGCATGAGATGTTTCGATATGGCATCATCTTAAGAAGTGCAAAATGCACTCTCATCGTCGTCCAGTAGCATCCTCTAGCAAGAGGGTTGCAGCAGCTGAGCAACTCTTCTCCATTTCTCTCTGTCTGTCGCTTCCATCATTCTTAAACCAGTCCATTCCACGATGTCATTAAACCACTCTCTAGTTGGTCTTCCACGTCTTCTCTTCCCCTCAACTGTCCCTTGTAATATAGTTCTTGTGAAGAACCTCTCAGAAGATGTCCTGCAAATCTAGTCTTTCTTTGCATAATATTCTTTAACAGTGTTCTTTTCATTCCAACTCATCTTAAAACTTCTTGATTTGATATTCTTTCTGTATAGCTAATCTTTTCCATCTTTCTATAACACCACATTTCCAATGCATTAATTCTTTCCATATCTCTCTTTCTTAGTGTCCATGACTCACTTCCATAACTTGCAATACTCCAAACTATTGCTTTAACTATTCCAATTCTAACGCCTATTTTAGTGTTCTTGTTTATTAAAATTCTCTTCATTTCCATAAATGCCGATTTAGCTATGCCTATTCTATTTCTAATGTCCAACTCTGAAGTTCCTTTCTGTGAGATCCAGCTACCTAAATATTGAAATCTTTCCACTTCTAAAATCTTTCTTCCACATCTTATTTTTACATTATCTCCTATTTTTCTACCCATTAGCATTATCTTGGTCTTTTTTGTGTTAATTCTTAGTCCATACGCTTTACAAGAGTTTTCAATTCTTTGAATAATTTGTTGTAACCCATTTTCACTTTCTGCCATCACTACTACATCATCTGCATATCTTAAGTTATTAATGATGCTTCCGTTTATTTTTATTCCTTCTTCTACATCCTCAAGTGCCTCTTTAAACATTTGTTCTATAAAAGTTAAACAATAATGGTGATAACTTGCATCCTTGTCTGACTCCTCTCTCCACCGGGAATTCTCCTGTTTCCTCTCCATTTACACATGCTGACGCTATTTGCACTCTACTAAGGGAAAAAATTTGAAAGAAAATAGATGAAAAAGTGAAACAGGTGGTGGAGTTTACTTAAATGGCTACTTTGAATTGCTACTCATTTCTCATTGACAGAAACTTGGAGGTAATTTTAATGTGATGGAGCTTCCAGTTGTCCAAAATCATGTAGGGATGATACATGCTTATAGAATTGCTGTCACTTTTTATGGCTATTTTGAAATCTATAACACTGAAACCATGTTGTGTTTTATAATACATATTTATTTTATCTGTTATTTCTTTTTTTAATTTTTTTACAGATCAACATCAGCTATAATATTTTGGCAATGGGTGAATCAGTCTTTTAATGCTTTAGTTAATTATACAAATAGAAATGCTCAGTCTTCCATTTCTCCCATGTAAGATATATACATTCTTATAAACTAAAATAAATTTTGATTTTGTGAATATGGATGACTTAATTTAAATCAGTCATTTAAAATTTTTTGTTTTGTTTTTAAATGTTTTGTTTTATATTTAATTGCTTAGTTTCAAATTGATATGAATAAACTATGAAATTGAATTTCTTTTCATTATAATAAATAGAAACTTTACTGTTTGAAGTCAACTTATTCTGCTGACACTGTTTTTTGTGATAATTTGTAAACAGCAGTTATACAATGGTCTACACCGTTATCTCTTATTCAGTATACACTAGTGCTGAATGAAAGGTAACATTTTATCTACTGTCTTTGCATGTGCCATATTTCCTTTGAAAGTTATAAAATAAAATTTCAACATAAATTTTTTTAACTGTTACCACAATGTATCTATCTTTTTGGGGAGGGGGGATATTTATCCCCCCTCCCCCCAAAAAAAGACAAAAAAATAAAAATTCTTGAAACATTTGGCATATAAATATTTATTACATGCTGGTGGAACTATTTCATGCAGACTATAGTTTCTTCTATACAGAAATTCGATGCCACTAATATTCTTGTTTTAGATTCCATACTTTCTTCTCAAGATCATGTATAGCCTTGTCATCAAATACAGATATATTTCCTCAAATATCATTCATGGTAGCTTCAGGAAATGATTAGTATAAAGAGAGTTTTTTCCAGAAAACTAATCTTTATTTAAATTCAGTTATAGAAATTTACACTGGTATAATCTTCCTTTACATTTCCTGATAATGGTAAAATTTTGATTTAACTTAGTTACATATTATGATAATAAACCAAAAAATCTCAAAGCTTACCAAACTTTTTACGTACTTTCTTGCAAATTTGAAACCATACATGTATACTTTCTCTTATTATTATTTATTATTATTATTATTAAAACCTGACTTCCATGGAGTCACAACTCATTGTGAGAGGTACACACTATTGCACACAATGCTCATCCAACCATATCTTAAATTGATTCATTGTGTCTACATTCACAACACACTCTTGCTCTAGAGAAGTTTTGCTTGCTCATTTTAAGTTAATTCTCTTAATAAATGCAGCAAAATGAATGGTATATGATAGCCAGAATGTGCCAAAAGAGAGGCTTGGAGTACATGAATGCTTGGAGGGCATTTCAGCAGAGAAAGGAACCATATGCTAGAAACTGCTTGTATTTGAATGAGGAAGGATATTTTTATTCTATTTAATTGGTGGTGCCGATAGCATCAGCTGTTCCAAAGATTATTGAGATCTCTGAGACATGGTTGACAGAAGATGATATACTAACAGGAATAGAAGTAGCAGGATACAGCATTTTTCAACAGGATAGGAAGGTAAAACATGGTAGTGGAGTACTGCTTATGACGATGGCTTATGTCCTCTCAGAGTGGAAGGATTTGGAGGGCAGTGGCTAATGGTTTTGAAAGCATATGGTGTGGTAGAGGTGGACAAGACCAGATATTTAGTGGGATGTTGCTACATGCCTGGGCACATAGAGGGTGAGGAGCAGGAAATGTTTAGGCAGTTGAGCTTGGCAAGTGCAAGAAGAATCATTGTTATGCGAGATTTTAACTACAGCAGTATAAATTAGGAAGAGGAAACTGCATGTAGCAATAAGGGAATGGAATTTTTTGAGAATTTTTGAGGGTCAAATGTCTTAGGCAATGTAGTAGAAGGAACATGAGGTTCAAGAGTTTTTGATTTCGTCATTGCATCCGAAGAGCTGTTTATAACTGAGCTGACATCTCTTCCCCAATAGGAGAGAGAGTGACGATGTGGTTTTGACTTGGAAGATGAATAGACATGCAGGAGTATCAATGAGAAAGGAATGTATGTGGAATTATAAGACAAGTGATTATAATAGTCTTAGATATTAACTTGGGACAGTTCCATGAATGGAGAAAGTGTAAGGTTGAGATGTTATTAGTGCTTGGAGGAAAATTGTGAAGGTGTATTTATTATCAGCAATAGTAAGTTGTATGCTGCGAGTGAAGAAGAGGACACAATTTGGTGTAAAGTGGATGACAAAAAAAATATTAAATAGGAACTGCAGGTTAAAAAAGAGGTTATGGAAGAGTTATAAGGAGAGGGATGGAGAGCAGATGTATGAAGAATTTAAGACTCAGGACAGAAGAGTGACTAGTATGGTAAGGAAAGCAAAACTGAAATATGAGATGAGCCCTGAGATCCAAAGAAAATCCTAAGGACTTTTTTAGCTATGTGGCCAGTAGGAGGAGAAATGATTGTGGAAGAATGACATTGTTGCATAATAATGGCAATAGAGTGACTGATGCAAAGAATATAGCGGAGTTGCTGAGTGAGCACTTTATTGGGGTATTATTTTATTCTGGAGAAGTAGGTTTTAATACTACAGGGATAGATTCAAGAATTTCATGAGGTTTTTGAGATAATGTGCTAAAGAACTGACAGCTCCGTTGACCTGGCTTTTCAATGAAAGTGTGGCCAAGGGAAAGGTTCCCAAGGAGTGGAAGGAGAGTAAGATGGTGCCATTATATAAGGTATAAGGGTGGTAGCAGACTGGAAGTGTCACATTATAGATCAGTTTGTGTTTCATCAGTAGTTGTTAAGATCTTGGAGAAATTAGTGAGGGTCCTTATACAGCAGTGGGCAGATGACAGTAATGTTATTTGTGAAAGTTAACAATCATTTGTTAAGGGTGCTCTTGCTTTAGTAATATGATTGCCTTTTATAATAAAGTGACAAGAGTGGTTGATGAGGGGAAAGGCATATTCTGCCATTTTTTTATTTATTTTAGAAAGGCATTTGACAGGGTACCACACAATAAGCTGATATTTCAATTGCAGCACATGGATTTAGAGGCCATCTAATAGGTATCAAATAGTTATGTATGGGGGTGGAGGGCAATATGAAGGAGGCAGAAGGTTAAAAGTGGGGTCCCACAGGGCTCAGTATTGGGACCTATATTGTTTAACATTTATAACGACATTGTCAGTGGATTGCAAGGGAATATTCAGTTGTTTGCAGATGATGTGAAGACGGGAAGAGTGATTAGTAATAGTGCAGATGTGGTAGCCCTGCAAGAGGATTTGAATAAACTGGATGGATGGGCAAATTAATGCGGATGTCAGTTTAATGCAGCAAAATCTAAAGTCTTGAAGTTTGGGATATATTGATAGGAGGCTGCATACTCTGTTGGAGGAGGTAGGGGAGACAAGAGATCTGGGGATGATGATTGATAGAAACCTGAAATTCAGGGAACATATTACAAAGTGGTGAAGGTAACCATGAGGATTGCTGCAATACTGAGAAGGATGCTGACCAGCAGAGATAAAAGAGTTGTCATTCCATTGTATAAAGTCCTGATGAGACTATAACTGTTCTCAAATTTGGTCTCCAGGATTGAAGGGGTAAATTAACTGAGAAAAGGGTGCAGAGGCAGATAATAAAGACGCATTACCTGATAGAGTGGTGGATAAGCAGGTGGAGAGCATGAACAGTCAGTGAGTTCAAGGAGTGGTATGATAGACGTTATATTTTCTAGGCTGGACTTCCCACAATAGATCATTTGACTCCATGGAGGCCTGAATCATAATAATAATAATAAATCACTGACTGATAATCTTAATGTACCAGAAACAGTGTGTGCGTGTGTGAGCGAGAGAGAGAGAGAGAGAGTGAGAGAGAGCAAGCATTCAAATAGTTATTGTGTACAGAAAAACATCAAAGTAATTATTCTTCCAGCTGATATTCATGCAGATATATATGACATCGTGATCAAACATGGATACCTATTTCATATCGAACCATGTTCTGACTAGTGTCACAAAATCTCATTATTAATCTCTTTACAAACCACTTATGAACTTTTTTTTTAGCACTTAGATCTCTAACATTTCATTCAAGCCTTTACGGGACTTCCCAATTCACACAGAAGACATCTCTATTCCCAGTGTTATATAATCATTCCAAGCATTTTGCAAACTGTTATAAAAGGTCTGATAGATCAGTAATTATTTGAACATCTCTATTTTTGGCATTAAATACAATGATCTTGATGAGCATGATATTTTAGTAAGCTTTGACACACTTTGTTGACGAACATTCCTGCTGAAGAATTTTTTTTAAGCATGATAGCATCTCTACGGCTCTTCTTAAACCTTGTATAATATCAGGATATTTTAAATACAATAATGTCATATAAAAACAGGCGTAGCCATGGGCAGTCCTCTTTCTTTAGCTCTAGCAAACTTTTATATGAAAACATTTGAAAAACAAAAAACCAATTCAATAAGCCAAAAAGTTTATTTTACCGGCGAACATGTTAATAGAAAGGGGGATTGTAAATTCCTTTATGTTTTAATAGCCGGGTACGAAACTCGGATTGAAATCCATAGAGTTTCATGCCAAAAAAAAACTATCGGCAGGCCCAAATATAAATGATCACTTGGGTACTACAACACCAGGGCAACTCCATGCAAAGGTGGAGCAAGCTCCCTCACTAACTTTAATATTCTTTCATAATGTAAAACCCAACTCCTAAGAGATGTATATATATTGTTTTACATTATGAGAAGAGGTCACTACCCAGACCGGTTTCAACCTTTTTTGAGATCTCATCAGTGAGTAGATAGACCTGGAATATCAAGATTTTAAGTGAACAAGAATTTGGAGTAAAGTGGATGACAAACAACATTAAACAGGAACTGCATGCGAAAAAGAGGCTATGGAAGAGATATAAGGAGACAGGTGAAGAGAGGATGGGTGAAGAATATAAGACACAGGCCAGAAGAGTGACTCGTGTGGTAAGGAAAGCGAAACTGGAATATGAGAGGAGATTGGCCCTAAGATCCAAAGAAAATCCTAGGGAATTTTTTAGCTATGTGGCCATTAGGAGGAGAAATTACTGTGGAAGAATGATATTGTGGGATAAAAATGGGAATAGAGTGACTGATGCAGAGGACATAGTGGAATTGTTCAATGAACACTTTATTGGAGTATTTCATCCTAGAGGAGTCAGTTTTAATGCTAGAGGGATAGGACTGGTTCGAGGTCTGGAGGTACAGGAGGAGAGTGTGTTTCAGATACTGAGTACTCTGGATGTCAGTAAAGCTGTGGGACTGGATGGTATTTCGCCACGAGTTTTGAGAGAATGTGCTAGCGAATTGACAATACCTTTAACGTGGCTTTACAATGAAAGTCTGGCTTTGGCAAAGGTGCCCAGGGAATGGAAGGAAGGTAAGATAGTGCCATTGCATAAGGGTGGTAACAGACTGGAAGTGTCTAATTATAGGCCAGTCTGTGTGTCATCAGTAGTTGTTAAGATCTTGGAGAAAGTAGTGAGGGACCGTGTACAGCATTGGGCAGATGAGGGTAATGTTATCTGTGAGAATCAACATGGATTTGTGAAAGGACGCTCTTGTTTTAGCAATATGCTAGCCTTTTATAATAAAGTTACAAGAGCATTAGATGAGGGAAAGGCATATACTGCAATTTTCTTAGACTTGGCGAAGGCATTTGACAGGGTGCCACATGATAAGCTGATATTTAAGTTGCAGCACATGGGTCTGGATGTCAGATTGGTCAACTGGATTCAGGATTGGCTGTCTGATAGGTATCAGAGAGTTGTGTATGGTGGAGCAGTTTCCAGGAGGCAGAGGGTTACAAGTGGGGTCCCACAGGGCTCAGTACTAGGACCTATATTGTTTAACCTTTATATCAATGACATAGCCAGTGGATTGCAGGGGGATATTCAGTTGTTTGCGGATGATGCGAAGCTGGGAAAGATTATTAGTAATAGCGCAGATGTGGTAGCCCTGCAAGAGGATTTAAATAAGCTAGATAGATGGGCAAATGAATGGGGGTGTCAGTTTAATGCAGCAAAATGTAAGGTCTTGAGGTTTGGGAAACATCGATGGGATGCTGCATACTCTATGGGAGGAGTTATACTGGAGGAAGTAGGGGAGACAAGAGATCTGGGGTTGATGATTGATAGAAACCTGAAGTTTAGGGGACATATTGCAAAGGTGGTGAAGGTAACACAGAGGATTGCTGCTATTATGAGAAGGACACTGACCTGCAGAGATAAGAGGGTTATCATTCCGTTGTATAAGTCTCTGATCAGACCACACTTGGACTATTGTTCTCAGATTTGGTCCCCAGGATTTGAAGGGGATAAATTAACTGTGGAAAGGATACAAAGATGGATGACAAAGATGGTTTCAGGACTGTACAATGATAGTTATGAGGATCGGCTGAGAGAATGTGGACTGCAGAGTTTGGCGGATAGAAGAAGGAGAGGTGATATGATTGAGACTTTTAAACTGTTGAGAGGTGGTTACAGGGTTGACACTGGGGAGTTCTTTCGCTTGGTTGATCAGCGGGAAGGAGTGATGACAAGAGGCCATCCCTGGAAGTTACGAAAGGAAACTGTGAGCAAGAGGGTAAGGAGTGGTTTCTTTGTGTGGAGGGTGGTTGAGCCGTGGAATGCATTGCCTGATGGAGTGTTGGGAGCGAGAACGGTCAGTGACTTTAAAGAGTGGTATGATAAACTTTGTGTTTCTCAGGGGGGGACCTCCCCTCGATGAGTCTTGACAGACTTTATGTCTTAGGAAGGACCTCCCTCGATGAGTCTTTTGACTCCTTGGAGGCCTGAATAATAATAATAATAATAAGAAGAAGAACTTGCATACCTCTACTATCGAATTGCCGAAGTGGTGTAGTCCTATATTTAATGTTAATTACTAATTTAATAAGCCAAAAGGCTATTTTACCGGCGAACATGTTAATAGAAAGGGGGATGGTAAATCCCTTTATGTTTTAATAGCCGGGTACGAAACTCGGATCGAAATCCATCGAAATCCATAGAGTTTCTTGCCGAAAAAAAACTATCGGCAGGCCCAAGTATAAATGATCACTTGGGTAGTACAACATCAAGGCAACTCCATGCAAAGGTGGAGCAAGCTCCCTCCCTTTCTATTAACATGTTTGCCGGTAAAATAGCCTTTTGGCTTATTATATTAGTAATTAACATTAAATATAGGACTACACCACTTCGGGTCAATTCGATAGTAGAGGTATGTAAGTTCTTGTTCACTTAAAACCTTGATATTCCAGGTTTACCTACTCACTGAGGAGACCTCAAAAAAGGTTGAAACCGGTCTGGGTAGTGAACTCTTCTCATAATGTAAAACAATATATATACATCTCTTAGGAGCTGGGTTATACATTATGAAAGAATATTAAAGTTAGTGAGGGAGCTTGCTCCACCTTTGCATGGAGTTGCCCTGGTGTTGTAGTACCCAAGTGATCATTTATGCTTGGGCCTGCCGATAGTTTTTTTTTGGCATGAAACTCTATGGATTTCGATCCGAGTTTTGTACCCGGCTATTAAAACATAAAGGGATTTGCCATTCCCCCCTTCTATTAAAAAAAAAGAACCCTTAGAAGAATATCATCTGAAAACTAAGATACGGAAAAGGTATGTTGATGACATTCTCTTAGTTGCCACACACACTCAAAACAATCGCAGAATAATTTTTTACACCATCTCAGAAACCTGTCTCTTAACAAAAGGCTTATTTGTGAATTAATGTCTAATGGTTTGCTTCTTTTCTTGAATTTAAACTGTTTGAATGGTCTGGAAAATAAAAAATCTCCACCTTAAGAAAAACCAACCTATGCTAATATAGGCATACATGTTAGATTCCAGACCTCAGTTACATAGTGAACATTGCTTTTTACTTGTAGATGCATGTAATGGTTTAATAACATTTTTCAGTAATCACATATGTGTAACTGATGCAAATAAAGCATTTATATCAGTTATGCAAACAAAAAATTTAGAATAATTTTCTCACATTAAAAAGTTAGAAACATCGAATGACAGATCATGTTTTCTTTTCTCTGTATATTTCTCTACAACAAGCATATTGGTGTAAAATATACTTCATCACTAAATTTACTAACTTTAATTTTAGTGTCTTATGTAATAGGTTTACAAATTTTCTTCTTCTTTTCAATGGAAGCAACAGTATCCTTACTTCAATTTTTTTCTGCCATTATTAACAACAATAAAATGAAAGAATAGTTATAAACAATTTATAATTCACAGCTAAGCACCAAAATACAGAGAGATGTAGCAATCAATGACATCATAAATAAATTGATCCACAAAAACTGCACTTTGGTTGATTCACAGCAGCATTATGTTGTCAAAATCATCATATGAGTGAATGTGGCATCATATAAATGGGTATTAGCCATAATCAGAAATCACTGTATAAGCTGATTATCATAAAGTGAATATCATAAGTCAGCATCTTACTGTAGAGACTGCTTCAAACATGCTCTCTTCACACCATTACACATATCAGAAATGGTATTATCTCAATGACAGGAGAAAGAGCTTGCCATCTTATTAATGATGAGAAAGATTTAGCCAGTGAACTCATGTTTCTAGCAAACACATTCCTACAAGCAACCATGAGAAATTTACCATCTGTAGTCGCTTTGCCAGCTAACAAATTCAGTGTACTCCATTGTGAGTACATTAAATTTGTTGATGTACTTCAAGGTTTTATTTAGTCTTTCCTATATTGGCTCTGTTTCAGCAAAACTAGTCAAATGTTTAAGGAATATAAAATTAGAACAGTGTTTACTGCTTTCATCAGAATGCAATTGCCGATCATTCCATTCAACTTAGACATAGTCCTATGAAATATCCAGGAGTTTAACACCTCTAATGTAACTTCAAGATTCCATACTACAGAAAGCAGGGAAATCTATTGAGTAACACATCAAGGAAGATGTACATTAGACCATAGCAATCATCATGTGCTATTTTCAGCTAATAAGCTTGATGCCTCAGTAGAAAGACATCAAGTCTCTTATATGGAATAACGATGGATTCTGAAATTGTATGCTAGTGTTGTGACAGAGAGAAAAATTTGGTTGTTTGCTTGTATATAGAGGCTAATGGCTTCACATCAATTACTTTAGTATCCCATAATGCAAAGCACGTAACCCATGCAATGGAAGTAGCCCAGTCATGAAGATATTTCATGCACGAACTTTGTTTTCTTACACTTAGATAAAGGATTAAACCAACAATATAATTTCTTAACATCTTTAATTTATAGTATAATAAATTATAGTATAAAATAACCAAGTGAAAAAACTTTCAACACTGTTGATCCAATGTTCATTGCTCTTACAATCAAAAAAACAAGCAATTTCTTGATCTGCAATTGTGACATTTGAGCCTTTTTCAGTCTTGGTGGAGATGCTATTTTCCACTGCATGCATTGCCATTTTGTTCCAGGATCATACTGAAAGCATCAAGTTTCATCACCAGTAACGATTCTATCAAAAATGGCCAATTGTGGGAAGAAAAAAAAAAAAGAAAGAAAAAAAAGATCAGAACAACCACCAAGTTGCTGCTGCTTTTGATCTTCATTCAAAATTTGTGGACCTATTTTGCAGAAATTAATTCCTTTGTCTTAATTTGTCTAAAAATGTTAAATAAGTAGCAACAAATATAGTATGAGAGGATATGAAAGATCTGTTGTAAGAAGCGAGAAAGAAATGTGAAAAATCATAAGTTTGCTACCTAGATATGACAGTACCGAGTTAAGGAGAGCAATGATAGCAAATGATTCCATGTGCAGGCTGTGCAGAACAAATGAATGTGAGTTTTTAGACCTGTGGGGTGTGTTTGATGGCAGACTTGTATAAGAGGAATGGCCTTTACCTGAATTCATTTGAATTCAGGAGCTTGGAAAAATTACTTATTGGTATGAGACCTAATGAAGAGAGTCAGAGAAACTAGATCATCAAGGGAGGAATGGGAAAAATGTGTTTGAAAAATCAGCTATGGTATACAAAAATGGGTTGGAAAAATATGCTTTGGGTTTGGACCTTTTGAGTATTTCTGGGGAGGAAAAAGATAATGTTCTACAACAAGGCCAAATAGATTGCATATCTAATTATAAGAATAGGCTAAGTAGTAATCTTTTATATGTATACACAAATTCCAGGAACATCAGAAACAGAGGGGTTGAGTTCGTTTCTTTATTGAATATGATGTGGTCTAAGATTGTTGGCATTAGTGAAACCTGGCTATCAGAATCAGAGATGGTAACTGGGATCGAGTGTAACATGTATGCTATTTTTAGGAATGACAGAAGAGGTAGGACAGGAGGGGGGGGGGAGTACTCCTAATGATATCAAACGTCTTAAGTCCATTTAGGATAGAAATGCAAGAAAATAATGATGGTAACAATGTCCCATTTAGCATTGAGTTTGAGGTTATCTGGTGTGAAGTGGAGGCTAACAGAATAAAGTAATATGTTAGGGCAGGGGTTCCCAACCCTATGCCCGTGGGCACCACGCTGCCCATCGACCAATTTGTGTGTGCCCACTGCTGTTCAACCGTGTGCTGTATAGTTTGAAATAATCACGCAACAATTCATGGCATGCTATATGACGCATGCGTTAATGACACATGACGAGTATTAAATGCATATAATGTAGAGTAGACGCGCATTCGAAGTTGTTCATTCCAGTTTAAGAACTGGAATATCATCATATTCTCCTAATTATGAAGCACTGACCAATGAAATGCAATGCCAAAGATCACACTAACTTACATATATATATTTAAATTTTTATATAATGTAAACTTTTAAGTAATAAAACATTTGATTATAATGTAAACTTTGTATGTATTCATTTAACAAACGAATTCAAAAAATTTGCTTGAAAAAATAGATGGTGCCCGTCACCCTATCGGTATTTTAGAATGTGCTCTAGGAAACAAAAAGGTTGGGAACCCCCCCCCCCCTGTGTTAGGGTGTTGCTACAGACCTGGCGGCTCAGTTGCAGAGGATGAAGAAATGCATCACTAATTTAACCTTATAAGTACTAAACAAGTGATCATTATGGATGATTATAGTTATCCAAGCATCGATTGTGCAGAAGAGAAATCTCGTGATAAGTATGAACACAAATCCATTAAATTGTTGCAAGACAACTTTCTCAAGAACATGTGAAAGAAGAAACTCGAGGTCAAAGAGAATGATTTGTTCATAGCATCACAAAGGTTCTCTTCAAAAATATGACTATTTTACTACCATTCAGTGACAGTGATCATGCCATGCTTTCTTGGGAAGTATCTAATTATATTGGTGTTCCCATTAGAACAGGTTACATGCTGAATTACAAAGATGGAAATTATGATCAACTTAGAAGAATACTATCATTTCGTTAGTCTCATAGTATCAGTTACTGAATGGAAAAAATGTTAGCAATGCAGGGGGATCTTTGAAAAATATTTAAATGAGATGGTATATGAATGTATCCCTAGTATTCAATAGGTTGGGAGTGAAATTGATGTGCACTTTATTAAGCAAGAGATCAACAAGAAGAAGATGATGTGGAAAGAGTGTCATGAGAATAAGATTGAGAAGAGTTTTGAAATATATAAAGCTCAGGCCAGAAAAATAATGACTATTGTGCTGAATGCTAAACTGGAGTATGAAAAGAAATTGGCTATGCATGATAAAGACAATTCAAAAGAATGTTTTCATTATGCCATAAGCAAAAGAAAGAATGAATGTGGAAGAATAACTTTATTGAAAGCAGATGGTACTCTAGTGTCAGAAGCTAATGAGATATATCAACCAGGTGTATGTAACATGGTGCACAATACTACTGCTATGCAGGATGAAGAGTTAGATGTGCATGAAAATGAGGCTGAAGAGCTGTTGCATAACCTGATATAAATTTGTCAATATGAACAGATGGAATTATTAGCACGTTTGCTAAAGGAATGTTCAGTCGAATTGCCTAAGCCTTTAACATATTTGTATAATCCCAGATGAGTCTTTGACTCCATGAGGTCTTGGGGTGGTAATAATAATAACTTGAATCTCAGCTCAGGAATGACATCATAAGAATGAAAGAAATGAATGATAGTTCCATTGCAGAAGGGTAGTCCAAAAACTGATGTGTCTAACTATTGACCTATCAGTATCTCTGGTGTGATAATGAAGATTTTCCAAAGTTGATAAGAACTCACATAAAGAAATGGGTAGACAAACAAGTTATACTCTGAAAGAAGCAGCATGAGTTTACCAAAGGAAGGTCATGTTTTAACAATTTGCTCATATTTTCTAACAGTGTTATTTCTAACAGTATTATTAGCCGAGTTGGATAAAGGGAATAGATATTCTGTGATAATGTTGGATTTGCCTGCCTGGTTGGCTGAGTGGTTAGCGTATCTACTCTCCAGCCAAAAGGCTGCGGGTTCGAATCCCGCCGTGGCCATGGATGTTGTGATTGTTTGTGAAAGTACTAGTGGTGGTAGTCGGTGGTAGATGGCATTGGTGTTAGATGATGAAGGATGGTGGAGTAGTGAGACGTAGAGTTGTAGAGTAGATGCCCTCCCTCAATGAGTCCTTGGACTCCCTGGAGGTGTGATGTAATAATAATAATAATAATTTTGCTATGGCATTTGATAGGATACCAAACAGAAGGCTGTTGCATAAGCTGGAGAATATGAGATTGGAATATAAACTCTTGACTTGGATTGTGGATGGTTGACAGACAGATATCAGAAAGTTGTATATGGTAGATGTGAATCTGCCATATTTAAGGTGACTAGTGTTGTACCTCAGAGTTCAATCTATACATTAATGACATTAAGAAGGGTCTACCAGAAGATGTGTAAATGTTTGCCGATAATACAAAGATAGGCAAGGCAATCAGGGATGCTGCTGATATCCAGCACTTACAAAATGATTTGAATAGGCTGGAAATTTGGGCAAAAGAAAATGGCTTTCAGTTTAATGTTAGTAAGTGTAAAATTATGCACTTTGACGTGATGAGATTTCCAGTAGCATGTTATATTGCATTATTGTGGTTATGCTGCAAGAAACTGATTAGACCAGGGATTTTGATGTAATTGTGGATAGGAATTTGAAGCTCAAAGGACATATAGCGAGAGGAGGTGAGAGCATGTGTAGACAGGAAAGGAATAGAATGACCTGGGATCAAGAGGAAACAGGTGGAATTGAAAAAGGTTCTAAAATGAATAAGGAGAAAGGGAAATGGACCCAGTCGAGCATGGAGAGATCACATTGAGTGAGTGGTATCAGTGGAACTAGCTGTAGATCGAGAAATGAGCTGTTGTGTTTGTATACAAATGCAAGAAGTATAAGAAACAAGGCAGATGAAATGGTTGCACTAATTGTGTCTGTTCAGCCAAAGATTGTCGGAATAAGTGAGACATGGTTGGAGGAGGAAAACATCCTGACAGGAATAGAGATAGAAGGGTATGATGTGTTTCGTGAGGATAGAAGGGGTAAAAAGGGAGGGGGAGTGCTATTGATGATAGAGAAAGAGTTATGTCCATACAAAGTAGAGACGCAAGAGGGAAATAGTGCTAGTGGTTTTGAGGCAGTATGGTGTGAGATAGAGGTGAATGGAATCAATTACTTGGTTGGATGTTGTTATAGACCAGGTAATCTGGATGGTGGTGATAATGAAATGTATAATCAAATAAGCCAAGCAAATAAGAAAAGGGTGATCATTATGACAACAACATCAACAGAATCAATTTCCTGCCATGTACCCACAAGTGGTGTACAGGATATGATAGTACTACATGAAAAAAATTACATCATTACTAACTTCCTATCTACAATTTTCCTCCAAATCAGTCTGTTACTTATCAAGACTGCAAAATTATCAGATCTTATATTTCTATCATCCAAGGCACTTTGTACCGTATCAATCCACCTATATCTTGGTCTTCCTCTGGGTCATTTTGCTGCCAACCTGGCAGAGAACACTTGTTTTGCTAATCTTTCTTCGCCCATTCTGTTTAGGTGACCATACCACCTGAGATTAGCTCTACTAACACATTCCCGGATGCTGACAATGTCAAGTTCTTTCCTAATATCCTCGTTTTTAACATGATATTGCCATTGATGCCATCTGTTCAAGCCTCTAATCTTTCTCAGGACTCTCATATCTGCGGTCTCCAGTCTTTGGACAAGTGTTTTACTTCTTACCCAGCTCTCAGATACATAAGTTAAAACTAGTTTTAACACTGTTTTGTATATAGCTAATTTAGTGTTCCAACTAATTTCTTTCTTATTCCATATGAATTTATTCATTTGACTTCCAACCATACCAGCTTTACTGATTCTGTTGTCTATTTCAATATTTAATTTACCATCTTCACTAAAAATAGTGCCTAAGCAGCTGAAATGTTTTACTTGTTCCACAGGTTCTCCATTCACAATGCAGTTGACATTTTCAATGATTCTGCCTATTTTCATTGTCTTTGTCTTTTTATTGCTGACCTTCATACTATATCTATTACAACAGTTATTCAATTTAGTCAGACAATCTTGCAAACGTGTAGCAGATTTATTTAGAAGTATAACATCGTCCACATAAAGCAAAGAGCTGACATTAACATCTCCAATTTTGATATCATGTTTAATAGCACTTTCCTTCATAATGTGATCCATATAGATAATGAATAACAGAGGGGATAATGTACATCCTTGTCTCACACCAGATTTAATGTTAAACCATATTTCCGTACTTCCTTCAATTCTAACTGCTTACTTACAACTCAAATAAAGACTAAGTATTGCTTGATATAATGCCCCATTGATAGCATATAACTGTAGCGTATTGAATAGCTTTTGTCTTGGCACCTTGTCATATGCCTTTTCCAAATCGACAAAACTTAAATACAGATCTTTGTTATATTCCCATTCTTTCTCGACTATTTGTCGTAAAGTGAAGAACTGATCCTGACAGCCTCTGTTTGGCCTGAATCCAGCTTGTTCTTCACCAAGCTTTTCTTCCACAATTCTTCTCAACCGTTTCTCAAGTATACTTGCATAGATCTTGCCAGGAACACTCAGTAGGGAAATACCTCTGTATTTCTCACATTCAGTTTTATTTCCCTTTTTTATATATGGGTACTATGAGAGCTCTACTCCAATCATCGGGAATTCGTCCCTCTGTCCAGGCTTTCTGAACTATATAGTGCAGCCACTGTAAGACTTTTATAGCACCATACTTCAGCATTTCTAGTCGAATATCATCTACTCCTGCTGCTTTTCCACATTTCAAGCCTTTGATGGCTTTTTCTACTTCAAGTATGATATGTATTCCTGACTGCATGCCTGGTCAGTGTTTTTTACCACTGTGCTGTCATCACTGCTTGTTTCATATAGCAGTTTTTCAAAGTAATTACCCTATACTTCAAGGATATCTTTTTCTCCCATTTTCATATCACCTTTATCATCTCTAACTCCTTTTACAGCACTCTTTCCTCCATTCCTAAGCTTCTTCAGTAACCTCCAGAATATTTTGCCACCTTCTTGATATTTATTTTCTATATTCTTCCCAATCCTCCCATGACTTTTGTTTAGACACAAGCCGACTTATTTGCCAGGAACTTTTGATATGCTTTCTTCTTTTCCTTCACTGCCTCTTTAACTTCCTGTGTCCACCATGGAGTTCTAATTTTTCTATCCTTGCAGACAACTTCACCACATGCCTCTCTAGCTGAATCAATCAGGGCTTTTTTCAAAGCTTGCCACTGAATCTCCAAGGTTTGATTCCTGTTCTCAAACTCTTTCATTTTTTCTTCAATAATCTTTGTGTATTTTAATCTACAGTTCACATCTGAGAGCTGCTCAACTTTTATTCGCTTTAAAACTTTCTTACATGTTATTCTTTTCAACATGAAATTCAATTTTATCCTGCTCAAGACTAAATAGTGATCACTTCCAATTTCAAATCCTCTGTACACTCTGGTATCCTGCACCAGGGAGAAAACATCACTATCAACAATAACATAGTCAATGAGACTTTTCTTATTCCTTGCCTCTTCTCTCCATGTGAGTTTGTGCACATTTTTATGTTGGAACATGCTGTTAGTAATAACCAGTCCATGTCCTGAGTAGAAATCCAACAGGTATTTGCCATTTTTATTAGCGTTACTCTTTTCTCCAAATTTTTCCAAAATATTTTTCAATGTTTGACACTCATTTCCTACTCTGCTAGTTAGATCCCCAACAAAGACCAACTTTTCCTTTTTCATTGTGTCAGTTGCTTTTTCTAAACCCTCAAAAAATTCCTCCACTTCTACCTTAGTAGAACCTTCTGTGGGACCATAGGCACAAATAAGTCTCATTTTCCAGTTCCCCATTACTCTACTTGAGACTGACTGCAATTCAAGAAGATTAGCCTCGTATTTTGTGTTGAATACTATGGCTATTCCTTCTTTTCCTTGATTGTCATTGCCTGAATATAACATTTTGTATTTATTGCTCAGAAAGATCTCACCAGTTTTGTCTTTTTTGTTTCAGTCACTCATATTATGTCGATCTGGTACTTATCTAATTTCTCAGCTAGCTCCATATTTATGTTGGGGTGTGTCTTTACCTCTGGTGATGTTGAGTTGGGGTGTGTTTTCAGATTTGTTCCAGTAGCTGACTTTTCGCCGTTCGGCTTGGTTCCCTGGCGAAAACAATGGAGCTCTTGTTTAACTGGGCGACACCCCAGCCAGCAATAAATTATGTCATGTTGTACCGTCATTTTTTTTATTTTAGTTTAACCAATAAAATACAATTTGGTTTGCTAAATCCCAAATTGCCAGCCCATCCTCGTTCGTTCAGTATCCAAGTAGATATCCAACAAGGGTGCACCACGAGAAGGTGAGGATTGGACATTAGGTCAGAAGTCCTGGTCGGTTCTCCACATTCCTTTAAAGGCTATGTGGAGACCTCCTCTCAGTTATACAGCTTTGAACCTTAAGCACCCCGTGATCATTATGGGCGATTGTAATTATGGCAATATAGACTGAAATGATGAGATAGCAACTGGAAGTAAAGAAAATGCGTTTCTTGAGTTTTTGAGTGCTAACTACCTCAGACAGTATGTAACAGAGGGCACATGGGGATTAAGGGTCTTGGATTTGATCATCTCATCAGAGGATGTAATTATAATCAGGTGTCAAATCATCAACCAATTGGTGAGAGCGACTGTGAGGTGATTATCTGGGTGGTTGCCAGCAGTGTGAGTACCTCTGTGATAAAAGGCTATATGTGGAACTACGGGGGGGGGGTGATTATGAAGAGCTCAGGAGACAGCTTGCAGGTGTAGCATGGAATGAGGAGTTAGCTGGAAAAGAGATCAATGCAGCTTGGGGGATTTTCAAAAACCATCTAGTAGTTGCAATGTCTAAATGTATTCCAAGGGTGAGAAGGTTAAATTAGGTGGGTGTGAGATGGATGAATAAAGAGATTAAGCATGTGATACAGAGAAAAAGGGCATTGTGGAGGCAGCATAAGAGAAGTGGAAATAACCAATTCTATGAGGTCTACAAAGACCAGGAAAGGAGGGTGTCGTGGTTGGTGAGGGTAGCTAAAGAGAGGTATGAACAGCAGTTAGCTAATGAAGCCAAAGAGAATCCTAAGGAGTTCTTTCGATATGTAGCCAGCAAAAGAAAGAATGATTATGGAAGGCTGTTGCGGAATATTTGGTGGAGATGCTTAATGAGCAGTTCATAAAGGTCTTTCAGTCTTGTGATTGTGACTTCATGGAGAGATTGAGAGCAGATGATGATGGGTAGGAGAGACTGATTGTAAGTGATTAAGAGGTGTATGGGGAGTTGAGTAAACTAGATGTTAATAAGGTTGTGGGACTTGATAATATATCACCATGTATTTTGAAGGAATGTGCCAGGGAGTTGACACCTGCCTTGACATATTTTTTTAATACGAGTCTTGTCCTGGGTCAAGTTCCTAAAGAGTGGAAGGAGGGCAAGATTATGCCATTTCATAAAGGAGGTGATTGAACTCAAGCATGAAACTATAGGTCTGTCTGTGTGTCAGGTGTTGTGGTTAGGTTGTTGGAGAAGCTTGTGAGAACTAGGATCCATAGTTGGGTTGACAGCAATGGTATTATCTTTGATGGACAGCATGGATTTGCTAAAGGAAGGTCATGTTTTAGTAATCTACTTACTTATTACAATAAAGTGACTGCTTCCTTGGACAGAAGAAAAGGATACACAGTAATATACATGTATTTCGTGAAGGCTCTTGATAGAGTACCTCATGATAAGTTGACAGTCAAACCAGAACAGATGGGGTTGGATAATAGATTAATGCATTGGATTGGAGACTGGCTATCTGATAGGTATCAATTAGTTGTGTATGGGAGAGTGATATCCAGGAAAAGGAAAGTCACTAGTGGAGTGCTTCAGGGGTCTGTTTTAGGGCCATTACTGTTTAACTTGTATATTAATGATATTGGTGAAGATTTGGATGGAGATATTCAGTTGTTTGCAGATAATGCAAAGTTTTGACGAACCATGAGGAGTAGTGAAGATGTTGTGGCCTTACAAGAAGACTTGAATAAATTGAGTGATTGGGCACGGAAATGGGGATGGGAGTTCAATGTTTCAAAATGTAAGGTTTTAAAATTTGGAAAACAAAGATGGGATGCAGAATTTATGCTTGGTGAGGATATATTGTTGGAGGTGGAGGAAATAAGAGATCTTGGGGTGATAGTGGGTAAGGATCTAAAATTTAGGGGACACATAGCCAAAATTGTGAAGACAACACAAAGGCTTCTGGGGATGATGCGGAGGACACTGATGTGTAGAAGTAGGGAGATTCTTGTTCCATTGTATAAGGCTTTGATTAGGCCACACATGGACTATTGTGCCCAGATTTGGTCACCTGGTTTTCAGAAGGATGAAGAGATGTTGGAAAGGGTCCAAAGGTGACTGACTAAGGTAGTTTCTGACCTCTGGAATGTCGAGTATGAGGAAAGATTGAGAAGATGTAATTTGCAGAGTCTGGTGGACAGGAGGAAGAGGAGAGATATGATAGAGACCTACAAGTTGGTAAGGGGTTGTTATAGGATCAATGCTGGAGAAGTTCTAGAGAAAATAGTGGGAGATCATGGGAGAACCAGAGGTCATCCCTGGAAACTGTATAAAGGGGATGTGAGTAGGGGAGTGAGAGGCATTTTTTTCGTGTAGAGTTGTAAATGATTGGAATGCCTTGCCTGAGAGTGTGGTGTCTGCAAGGAGTTTGAGTGTGTTTAAGACAGTATGATGAGCTGTGTGTGTGCGTGATAAAAGGACCTCCCAGATGAGTCTTTGACTCCATGAGGGCTTGGGGTAATAATAATAATAATAATAAAATTGCAAATACAACTCAGAAGATAATTGCGATGTTGAAGCAACTTTGACATGTAAGTGAAAGGAAGTCATTTTGCCTCTTTAGGAGGCCTTGACCACACCTGGGTTATTGTGTGCAGATTTGGTCTTCCAGATTCCAAGTTGATAAAGAAGCTGTGGAATGAGTGCAAGGAAGAGTTACGAAAATTATATCATATGAAATTAAATTATATGGGATTTTAGGTTATAAGGACAGATTGCGAGTATATGGATTACAGACTTTGGTTAACAGGAGAAAGAAGAGTTATATGATAAAGGTCTATAAACTTTTGAATGGTGTTATAGGATATCTTGTGAAGAAATTTTTCATTATATGGAAGGTGAGGAGAGAATACGGAGGCATCCATGGAAGTTAAGTTTGTTCACATTCAAGAAAGGGGTAATGGCTAGATTTTTCTCTCACAGAGCAGTGAGTGATGAGTGGAATAATTTGCCTTTAGTGTTAGTGAGTGCAACTAGTGTGAATGAATTTAAGGGAAGGTATGGCAGATGGTTTGGGTGATTTATAGCTTCCCTCAATGAGTCATTGACTTCCTGGAGAACTCAGATAATAATAATAATAATAAATTTTATCTTCTGTCATTAATCCTACCCTTAATTGTACATCAAATCAAACTAATTGATACACTCTTTCCACGTTTTCACATGCTCAAGAGTTTGTGGTGTCTGTCACTTTTTTTTGTTTTCTCTCATATTTCATTGTTTTTCACTGTCCTTCTTTTAAACTTCTTATGCTGGTCAAATATACATATTTTTTTTTTCATTGCATCATCTCATCACCACCATGAGCCACTCTTAACATATCTAAAGTTACATTTGCACTTTTTGCTTAGCTTTGCACAAAATTTGATTTTAATGTGCTGTTCTAAATTCCATTGAGTTTCTGCTGAATGCAGAAAACATGCACATGCTAACTCTTCTACAGCTTGTGAACTACTGGCTTCATTGTTTAGATATGACTCAAGGCAATAGCATACACATGCCAAACATGCAGTCACATGGTTCTGCCTGAAGTGCAGTAGTACAAGGTCATTCCAGGAAGAAACTCATCCCTTTTAAGCCAAGTTATTTGTCTTTCAGCCATAAAGGAACAGTCATCAAAACTATCATAGTACCAATGCTATTACACACAATCAACTTAACAAACATCACAGATGCTCAGAATAGAACTATTTACCCTGTTTTGGGGCTACTGACCACACTGGACCGTGTGGAGGGGAGGTGGTGCCAGAGCGGTAATATTCCATATGTATCACACTAAAAAGATTTGTTACAGATGGGATTTGAGTGCTTTACCTGAGCCCACAACAGCTGTACTGGAAACTTTTCAATTTCTTTGGTTTAGAAACACTTGGTCTGGGCACAAATGAAGAAGTGCTCTTTACAAATAGCAAAAACAGCTGGGATCGACCTTTTCAATGGGATTTTGCTTGCAGAATCGCTTACGACCCACTTACCAATTTCAAGTATTTTGAAATTGGTAAGTGGAACAATGATTGAGACATATAAACTCCTGATCAGTTTATATGTCTCAATCATATCCCTCCTCTTCCTCCTATTCACGAGGCTCTGCAACTTACATTCCCTCAATCTGTCCTCATACTCCACATTCCAAAGACTACTGACTACCTTTGTGAATCTTCTCTGTACCCTTTCCAACATATCCTCGTCACCATGAAAACCCAGCGACCAAATCTGCTCACAACACAATAATCCATATGAGGCCTGATCGGGGGCTTATAACAATGGAATCATACCCTCTCTATTTCTGCATGTCAGGGTTCTCAGCATCATTGCCATTATTCGATGTGATGTCTTCACAACTTGTGCAATGTGGCCCCTGAATTTCAGATCCTTGTCCACCATCACTCCTTGATCTCTCATCTCCTCTACTTCCTTTAAAGTTTCCCCACCAAGTGTATACTTAGCATCCCATCATTGCCAACCAAATCTCAAAACCTTACACTTGGCAACATTGAACTGACAGTTCCATTTATCTGCACATTCATGGAATCTATTCAAGTCCTCTTGTAAGGCATTAACATCAGCTTGACTGTGCATTGCTCTCTCCCCAGTTTTGCATCATCCGCAAACAGCTGGATATCACTAGTTAATCCCAACCCAATATCATTAACATACAAATTGAACAACAATGGCCCCAAAACTGACTCCTGTGGCACACCACTGGTGACCTGTCTCTTTCAAGATACTGCACCCCCATATACAACTTTCTGATACTTTGACAGCCAATCACCGATCCAACACAGAAGTCTGTTATCCAATCCCATCTCTTTCAATTTAATTAAGAGCTTGTCATGTGGAAGTCTATCAAAAGTCTGCAAAATCCAATTACACCACTGTATATGCATCTCCTCTGTCCAAGGTATTTGTCACCTTGTTATAGTTCATAAGTAAGTTAGTGAAACATGATCTCCCCTTAACAAACCCATGCTGATAACCACAGAGAATACTGCTGTTATCAGCCCATTTCTGTATCCTACTTCTCACTAATCTCTCCGGGACCTTCACCACAACTTCATTTCATGGGCACAACTGGTACTGCAAAAAGGGTGTCAATACAGGTGATCATCACTTCAAAGCAGCCCCAATAGCTCTGGCCCAGACAAAAGTAACAGTATCAAACATTCCCACTGAAATTCCCCATCAACTCATCTGATCCATATTATCAAGATATGGTTCTGTCACAGGAAAAATACACACATTTCAGCAGCCATGAAAAAGCCCGAATTCGTCCATGGTAAATGCTTCCGAAGACAGGCATTAATGCACTTTCCAAACAACCACACACTGCACAACCTTCCAAAGTTAATCAACACGGACATAAATGGAATCACCTACACTTTTTACTTATCCTTCTCATCACAGTGCTTCTTCTGTCATGAAGATGGTCACATTAGGAAACACTGTCCCTGTATTTCCAGCAATTCATCAACCGATATCCCAGTCCAGAATAGCAAACCAGTTGAACAGAACAACATCGTACATGAAGAAAATCAAAACATAGGAAAAAGTAAACTGAAAATCCTCTCCCCATCATGAATTTCGCCATAGTGAAGATCACTGGACTTGGTATCCCTTCCCTTTGGTGGGCTTATCCCATGCCTCTGTTATAAAGAAAATCCTGAACTGGAAAAGACAAGGTTCATGTCGCTCTGGAATGCCTGAAGAGTAATGAGATCCAAAGCTGATAACAAAGTCGCACATCAAGCAACACTTAACAAACAGCATGAAAACAAGGACCCTCCTAACAAGAGATGACCAAGACGAACTAATTATAAGCAATCCCCAGACACAACAAGCAGAATTACCAAGCCAGGTTTCCACTTATTCATAACCTTGTTTGATAGAAGAAAATACTCAGAATGGCCTTTCATCACCTGCAGCCAGCAAAGGAGGAACAGAGTTCCCAGATGATGAGGAAACTGTACTTCCTCATGACGACTTAAAGGAGGAAGAAGTGGAGGGGGAACTTCCCCACATTGACAGTCCCCTAACCATGAATCAGCTGTCATCCTTCTTACAAAAAGTGTAAGGCTCCCCTCACAAATTAACTATAGCCCTTAAATATAACACAAAAATCCCGGAACTAATATTTCTACAGGATCTACACTCGAAATTGAAATGTAAAAAGAGTAGTAGTGTGGAGGTTAACAGAAGCAAGTGAATCTACTACCTAATTAATGGGCTATAAACATAATACCAGGTCAATATTAAATTCAATGTACAATCAAACTTTCATAAACATAATGTTGTTGAGCCTTTTTTCACTCAATGCAAGAGGATGTGCCTCTGCTTTACGCAATAGAATAGTCCTTGACCAGGTATAGAAATACCATATAGACCTAATACTTCTGCAAGAAACAAATATCAACTCCTTATCCAATTTATCTAGAAAATGGGCGGAGTGGCCTTATGACCTACATCACTCTGTAACCCAACAATACCATGGAGCAGGGGTTAGCTTAGGTGTACATCATCAATCCCCCTACAAACTTAAAGTGATTGCAAATATACCAGGATACACCATGTGTGCTCACATAAAAGCACCCAATCATAATACCCTGCACGTGTTCGCTATCTACATACCACAGCAGGATGTTCTGGCATCACAAAACTTGGACTTTGTTCAAAACCATCTTTCTAGTATTGACCAAGAACACATCATAATAGCTGGAGACTTTACTGCACTCTTGACCAAGAAAAAGACAGACTTTAATGTGCAGAACATCGTAGCTCATTAATAAACCAACTCCAAACACTAGTAAACGATAATGAAATCATTGATGTCTTTCGGCATCAGCATCCAGATAAGAGGTCCTACACATTGAGGTCAGCAATCACAGCATCTAATAGGCCTCTCTACCAAGCACAACTGGATAGATACTGCATCTCCAAACACGCTGTTCCTCTAGTTAGAAACATTTCATATATTCCTTCCTACATCTCAGATCATTGCTTCATAAAGCTGCAACTTTCATTATCTTTGGAAGCATACAAATCAGGAAGTGCCTACTGGATCTTCAACAATACCCTTCTGAAAGATTCAGATTATATAATAAAAACTCAGGCTTTAATAACTAACCTCATTCACTCGAAAGGGAATACAGAACCAATGAAAACATGGTGGCCCCACGGACATAAATGGAATCACCTACACTTTCTACTTATCCTTCTCATCACAGTGCTTCTTCTGTCATAAAGAGGACCACATTAAGAAACACTGTCCTCATATTTCCAACGATTCATCAACAAATATCCCAGTCCAGAATAGCAAACCAGTTGAACAGAACAACATTGTACATGAAGAAAATCAAAACATAGGAAAAAGTAAACTGAAAATCCTCTCCCCATCACAAATTTCAGAGCCAAGAAATTAACAGAGAAACATTTCAATAGAGAAACATTAGCATCCGATAACTCAAAGAACAGCTCCAGTATCCACCAGAAGAAAGCCCTGAATATAATTCTGCCCTACTTACCGTATTTTCCGGTGTATAAGACACACTTTTTTACCTTAAAAATGGGGTGCATCTTATATAATGAAGGTAAAGATTGTTTCCTCTTTTCAAAGTCCTACGCACTCCCTTTTATGTTCCAAGATCTTTGTAGGTGATTAATGGTGCAATCAAATTGATGCGTGACCTTCATGTGACTTCTAGCGCGTCATTGGCTAAGAATGGGGAGTCCCTATTCAAGTTTCATAATATCTTATCCGAGTAATCAGTTACTGATGTTTATCAGTATTGAGTTGACGTGTTGAGATATTTTATGTTCAGTTTGATATTTCCCTGTAGATCTTAGTGATGGGAAAAAACAGGCGACATTCATATACTTCAAGTTACAAATTGCAGGTTGTAAAATATGTGGAAGAACATGGAAATAGGGAAGCTGAAAGACATTTTGGACCTCTGCCTACAGAAAAAATGATTAGAACTTGGCGTGGTCAGAAGGAGATTTGGTACAATTTGTGTAATGAAAAGCACATGGAACGTGGAAAAATTGCGAAGTGGCCAGAACTAGAGACCGAAGTTTTGAAATGGGTGCAAGAAAATTGGCAAAATGGCATTGCCATTTCAACAAAAATGATTCATACACATTAAAAATTATCTATTATTTTATCCATTTTTTTTTTTAATCGTACTTTAAAGTTTAGGTTTTTTCCAGAAAATTGTATTAAATTTATTGGGTGTGTCTTATACATAGGAGCATTTTATACACCGGAAAAAAATGTAGATTGCAGCATACACAAATAAATTTCTCAGATGCACCAACAAAATATTTTTTCTCTTTGGAAAAAAAATACCAGACAGCAAACTGCATCTCCGCTATTAGATTTCAAGATGGTAGCATCACAGAAGATCCAAGTAAAATCACTTCTGAAATCCTACAATACTACAAGAATGCATACAGCTCTACAGGAACATTCCTTTATGCCATTCATGAAATATACTGAAAGAAACAAAAAGAATCTCTGCAACAGATCGGAATCACTTAGAAAACTCAATCACTCTAGAAGAACTGAAAACTCCATCCACATCCTTGCCAAAGGATAAATCTCCCAGCCTTGATGGTCTCACAACAGAGTTTTTCCAAGTCTTCTGGAATCAACTCGGATCACTTCTCCTGAAAACACTGCAAGAAGCCTACCTCAATGGGCTCATGGAATCCGTCACGACCCTGGTAGCACGATTGATACCAAAGAAGGGAGACCACACAGACATCTGAAACTGGCGTCCATTCTCACTAATCAATACAGATTGCAAAATCATTTCCAAAGTTATTGCAAACCGACTAAAGCCAACCCTGCCTGAAGTTATTGGCTGACATCAAACTTATTCTGTTCCTGGAAGATCAATACATGATAACCTCCATTTAATAAGAGATCTCATCCACATCGCAAATAGCCAAAATGAAAACCTAGCACTCATCAACCTTGATCAGGAGAAGGCTTTTGACAGGGTAGATCACGAGTACCTTTATGAAGTCCTAAAGGCATTCAGCTATGGCCTCATAATTAAAACAGTGCAATTGCTATATAGAGATGCACTCTTTGGTTTAAAAATTAACAATAGGCTCACCTGCACTTTGCGTACTCTTGAGGGATCAAGCAAGGATGTCCTCTCTCTGGACAATTATACACACTGGCCATAGAACCCCTCTTAAAAAGCGTACACGACACCATCATCTCCAAACGAACCAGCATAATAGAGCCACATCAAAAAATAACCCTATCATCATATGCTGATGACGTCACAGTAAGAATCCGTAATGACGAAGAAATGACAGTAACCAAACATATTTAGATATACACCTTGGCAAAACCAAAATATATAATGCACTGAACTGGACACAGCTATACAACTGATTTAAACAAGTGCTAGGAAAATGGAACAGCATTCGTTCAATGTCTTCACTTAGAGGAAGTATCCTAATAATCAACTAGATGGATGCGAGTGTGCTATGGCATAATCTCAAAGCACAAATACCCCCCCCCCCCCCGAAGACTTTCTCCATCACATTCAAAAGCCAATGAAACGTTTCCTATGAAACAATACTAACTGGACAACATACTCTGAACTCTGAAAGCCACTCAATAAGGGAGGTCAAGGCCTGATTTTCCTTGAAAACAAGATCATATCCTTCAGGATAATCAGCCTTCTCCTAGAGACACTTCAGTGTCCAATCATGATTACATCTTGAAATCATCCACCAGAGGACTTAAATTTTCCACAGCCTTCCGAATGGCAATTCTATGCCACATCCTAAACTATCTCATTTTCCAAAGATGCTCTACAACGGTAGAAAAATACAGAACTTCATCACACACTGACAGGATCAACAGAGTTAGCTGAACCACTGTTTTCGAACAGAAACATAACAAGTCTCACAACTGGCCCAACCCTTCCTTTTCCCTACACTGGGCAGGAATAAGAATCATAGGGGGACCTCCTGACCCAGATGCTAAAGTGGAAAACACTCACATGCCTACCATTGAAAAATCCAAAAATTGAAAAGCAATATCAACTGATGCAAATTGCTATTATAAAAGCTTTTCTAGATATCTCTACACCTCAGGGAATCCTTGAAACTGCGGGGAGCCTATCTTGCATCATCTGAAGCCTCACTTCCAATTCTTCCCTCAACTACTAGAAAATATACACCACTTCCTCATATCAGTGCCTCCAACTTCGCCCTTCGTATATTCATCCTTAACCCTCTCATCTACTAAACTGCACATGCCACCCAGTTTTCAGTGAGATCTTCCATATAAATCGAGGTGTGCCAAACCAGATTCAGACTTACAATGGAGGCTATGGCATAACATCTTGCCAACTCCTACTAAGCTCTACAAATTTCAGCTAAGAGAATCTGATCAGTGTCTATTCTGTGAAGTTTCAGGCACCTTGGAACACATGATCTAACCTGTCCTGCAAAGAAAGGGATGATCATCTATGCCCTGAATACAGCCTCTAGTACCTGTAACTATGCATACAGCCAAGAAAACTACTGGAATTTAGTACATACAGAAGAAAACAAACACATAATATGCAATTTCCTCTTCATCTGCTTCAAGGCCATCATTTACAGTTTCTACCTTCAGCACACAAGAAATAACCAGCACCCATCTATCACTGAATCGGAACAAACTCTCATGTGTAGCCTACGTCGGAAACTAAAAAGCAGGCTTTCACTGGAATTTGATTATTACAAAGAAACAGGAACTGTCGCAAAATTCATAGAGGAGTGGAATCTAACTGGTACCCTGTTCTGGATTGCTGACGGCGATACACTTCATCTGAAAAATAACTAAAAGTGATATTGACTCTTACTGAAAAGACAAATCCTGTCTACCACTAATGTATCTTTTTCCCTCATTTCTATTGATTATCTAAAAAGAAAATCCCTTTTTTTTCTCTGTGATATACATTCTTATAACATGTAAATAGTCTATCTTCCAATGTATATTTTATCAAATTTAACACCAATTCATTTGTTTAAGTTTTAGTACTGTTATCTATTAGCCATTATAGGGAATAAAATAATAATTTGTATTTAAAAATGGTGTTTTGCAATCATTTAGAACAATTTTTACGATATCATAGTAGTTTCTTTTTATTCCCTCTATATTTACATGGTGATTAAAATTAAAGTATCCCTTTAAGGACTGGAGTGTCATCCAGTGACCCAATGCTGTGAAACTTTGCAGAAATATGTTGTACATCATGCAGAAAAAAACAATATCTAAGGGATAAAAAAATAGCTCTAAAATTCACTACCAGGGGACATTGTAAACATCAAATTCATTGAACTTTCATATCACTCAACTTGGCAGGTACTAGGAAGGTTTAAAGTGGTAGACACAGAATTTTTCCCTGCATTCTGATTGTTAATACCATCCACAATGATGGCATTAACCTTGCCCCAATGTGCTTTGCTTTTGAAGCTGTACTACCTAAGCAACTGCACTCTGCAAATTTTGTTGCCTGAACAAATGTAAGGACGAAGTCCACTATCTCCATGTGTTCTGTGACAAATGATTGGTCATTTTGAAGAAACAGGATCATTGGAGTTAGACCTGGCAGCGGTTGCAAACCAATTAGTTCACAACAAGTGAATTAAGTTGCTACTGCCCTTGTGGAGAAGGCCATGAATAACAGCATTGGTTCCTGCAGTGCATGTGCTGTATCAAGACACATGGATGTGCCTTACATAACTGTCTGGAAAAATTCTACAGAAGATTCTGCATTTTTCCCCATTCAAGATAATCCTGACACAGGAGTTGCTCCTGCAGGACTTTGAAAGTTGACTGACATTAATTTTTAACATTCCTTGCTCGAGTGGAGCTGGATGCTTCATAGCCGTGAATGATTGTGTGGAAAGATGAGGCTCACTTTCACCTGAACTGAGCTGTGAATACCCACAATTTCTGGGTATGGATTACTAAAACCAGCATGCCATCCAACAAATTCCTTTTCATTCACCCAAAGTTACTGTCTAGTGTGACTTTACAGCTTCGCTTATCATCGGACCATTCTTTTTTGAGGACATTCAACAGTCAGGTGCTGGGACCTGCTCAGTTACTGCCAAGAAGTATCATGATATGATATGATAAACATTTTTGTTGTGCCATAGCTACAGCAGTGCCTTTGCATGTATTCAGTCGTTTTCATGCAGGATGGGGCCACTCCACACATCACTCGATCTATATAGGAAGTTCTTTGAGAACATTTCATGGAAGCCAGAGTGATCACCCATACATTTCCCACTGCATGGCTGCCTCATTCACCTTATCTGACCCCTGATTTCTGGTTCTGGGGAATTCTCAAAGACAAGGTTTATTGATATCATCCTGATAACTTGCCAGTCTGAAAGACAGCAAACACAGCATGTAGCAACATCAGTCCCAACCAGCTGCATTCTGCCATCGAACACATTATGCAAAAGATGTAGTTTGTGGCATAGCATACTGGGAAGGGCAGCACATTGAACAGTACAGCCTGTGAATGGATAATGGAAGTGAATAAAAATGTGTTATTTATACTTGTTGCTTTTCTCCTTCTTACACATGCACACAGAAAAATCACTACATCTACATTCGGTATATCATATAGCAGGGGTCGCCAAACTTCTTTGACCATCGACCCTTTCAAGAGTTTCTTGACTTTTTATTGACCCCCCCCCTCTATTTTACTATTACATAATTACAATAGGACAAGCAAAAAAGACGCTTATGTGAGTTTTAGATTGTTTATTTTATAGTTACTGTGTTTATTGTATGTATAATATAGTATATATTATTATATTGGCTTAATGTCAAAGGGATACGTTTTTGTTTTTGATGTCCTTCTTAACATTACATATTTGATAGGAGGGATAAATAATATATTGTTATATTTCCCTCTTTTGTGTTCTCCTTTGTTATTTTTGTTCTTATACTACATGCATTGTTGTTCGTGGCCCTTCGCTCTAATTCTTTTCTTAAAATTTTTCTCTAAACTTTGTCTATCAAGTACTATGTAGGGCCCTTAGATTACCTACTCTCTAACTTGTGTGAGGTATTCCCTTTTTTCTCAGACGAATTTATATACTGTGCCAGCCTGAGCTTAGGTACAGAGTATATCTCAACCTAGGGAGGGTCATAGAAATTAGATGCCACTAATGTGGTTACAACTAAATCAGAGGCCGTAGGTGTTCTAATCTTGCAGTCGTAGCCCTTTCTTCTTAACTTACTTTGGGTATTCCTGCATGCATATACAGATTAACAGGTTAATAATTTTTATGAGTGGTAAGAGTCAGTCTACATGGTCAGATCACGCACACATGAAACAATGAAACATATTTAATGAACTCATAAGTAATACAAGACACAGACATTATGTAAGCAATGCTAAGCTAAAATCATCTAAGGTTTCACTCACTCTCTCATACCTTAAATATACAATTTCTCGTTACATAGAATGTTTTCTTCAAATGATCAAAATACTATACACAGTTGATCAGGTGCTCGTTAGACACAAACACATCTTGTTTCCTTTTCATATGGGTTAAGACATTGGTTCTTAACAAATTCACGGTTCTCGGACAGTCAGTCTAATGATATTTAAAATCTTCTATATCTGCTTAATCTTCAAAGTTCATTTTTCATTCTGAAACACAAAATTTCTTCTGTTCACAATCATCCTAATGTTTAAGGGACAAAGAATATGTAAAGTAGTTATCTACATTGCACAGGTTTTCGGGGTTCCTTCCGTCCTTCCCTCGTAGTGGAAAACTTTGTTGTTCAAGGTTTGCTGCCACGTGGGAATCACATGTATTCTTCGAGTCTGGCGCTCGCTTCTTCAAGAATTACATCGGTGCACTTTCCTTGCTGATGGCACGCAATTTTATCTGCCATAGTCTGCTGCGATGCCTTGCTGGGACCTATGGTAGTCAACTCCGGGAACGTAGGAGTTGGACATCGTTGACCACTGAGGAGCACACGGAGAAAAAACCAGAACAAACAAATGGGGGGGGGGAGATCCAGACCTGTGTTGCTGCATATATTCTCCCTTTCCAGTGGGCTTTTTTCGAGTTAGATTTTGCATATTCTACCTTTCGATTCGTCCCTGACTGGGTGACCTCATTGCACTGCCATACGGGGCTTTCCATTTTCGGGAATGCATGCCTCTAGATATTTTCCACGAACTAGCACCCACGAGTGCTTACAATATTACGGTGGTATTTGAGCGACCTTTGTCCTTTCTTAGGCAGTGTACTGACACTCTTGCATGTGTAGTTATAAATCGCTAGTAATTATCTTTACATATACTCTTTGATTATCTTACATCTACAATTCTAATTTAGATTGTTAAAACACAAACTAAATATTTCGTTCATCTTATTGATCATGATATTAATTCTTCTATGACATGAACTTAATTGCTGAAACGATAAGTATGCTCTCTTAGTGGGGCATATTCTGTTAGAATCTGGATGGGTGGCTTCATTGTAAATGAGGTTGCCCATTTCAGATCTAACAATATAAAATATAAAATTTAATTTAGGTAGCAAAATGACAATAATACAATCTTCCTTATATATATGAAAATAAGACTTTTATTAACTTAGTATACAATTTACTAACGTTGTCAATGTGAAGGGTGTGCTTTGTGACTCTTGACAATATTAGCAATGTTGGGTTCAAAATTGCCAAAAATTGTTTTAGCGTTAAATCACCATGGAATTCTATATCTAGCTTATTTCTTTGTTTTGTTAAGATGGAATTAACATGGCTGAAACCAGCTTCAACCATGTACGAGCTTGGAAATGCAAGCAAAAAGGGGGAGTACAACTTCAGAAAGTTTTGGATATTTTTCTACAACATTTATATTCATCCAAAAGTAACTTAAAGTCCTATTTTTAAAAAGCGTCTTAGCTTCACTATCAACTGACAGTTCAATAAGTTCATCTTGCAAGTTACATTTGATATTTTCTATATCTGCAGAAAATGTCTTGATAACCCAATCTGGAATGTGCATGTTTGCAAAATCTGTAAAGCGCAATTTAAAATCATCGCTCAATTTTGAAGATGTTTTGTGTATATTTCTAAGTCTTCATCTTTTACTTCCAATTGCCATAGATTCGAAAAGTACTGAAAATCTTTTCATTACAATGATGATTTAAATAAGGCTAATTTAGCTTGGAAGCCTAAAAGAATTGTCCGAGCTTGAATAATCATGACATCTTTACCTTGTAGATGGGTCTGTACATCATTTAATTTTGAAAATAAGTCCACCAAGTAGAAAATATGATTCTTATTTCTTTTCAGTTCATTACTCAAAAACAAATTAACATCTGTAAGAAACTCTAGGGTTGAGTCGAACAACTCAACAAATCTTTGTAGACTTGCACCTCTAGACAACCATCGTACTTCAGTATGCAAGAGTAATTGGTTTGATACTTAATTTTTTTCACAAAGTTTGGCAAACAATCGCTATTTAAGAGGATGAGCTGTAATTTCATTAATAGATTTAATACACATTCTTAGAGTATCATGAAGTTCGTCACTGAGAGTTTTTGCCACCAAATGGTTTCGGTGCAACACACAGTGAATAGTACGTGCACTTTGAACTTTTTCTTTCAGAAAGGCAGTGAAACCTCGATAACGGCCCACCATTGCAAGTGTGCCATCTGTGGCTACTACTGTTATATTAGTAAATGGAATATCATACTTATTTAAATATTCCTCCAATCACTGAAAAATTGTCAATCCCATTCCATCACTTTCAAGATATTTTGCAAACAAAAATTCATCAATAATTTGATTTTTGGTTTTACTATAATATCTTACATAAGCCATAAGAATAGAACTATCGAATGTAGATTCATCAAGTTGGATGGAGAACTTACTATTTTTGAATTCCGATACTACAGTTTTTTTCTACATCTTCAGCCATTCACCAATAAGTCTTTTCACGGTATTCACACTCAATGGTAAGCATTTTAAAACAGGGCCAGAATCTTTTTTCATTATGGTTTCAATTACTTCTTTGATTGCGGGTATAACAATGTCCTCTGCAATTGTATATGGCTTTCCTTTTTTTGCTATATTAAAAGAAATATTGTAGGAGGCTGTTAATCCTTGTTTATTGTCAGCTTCGGCAGGTGGTTTCATAAATGATTTTATAGTTGGTCGATGTGTGTATTTCTCTTTGAGTTCTTTTAAAAAAGTCAAGATCTTTATCTTTTTTATCGGGACTAGGGTCACTTGCATTAGCTCACGCTAGTGATCGCTGATACTTTATAGTTTACTATATTTGGCATGAAACTCTCTGATTCCAATCTTTGAGTTTCTTATTTGGTTTTAAAACAATGTGGGATTTAATATCCCCTTAATTTAAATGATGTTTACATCGCCGAAATGAAGCTTATTAGCTCTTTATATTTAAGTAACTTAATGGTTGCACCTGTTTAGAAACTCGTATAGCAGAGTATAAGTTCTTTTCGCTATACACTTTGGTATTAATTTGGTCTAGCTACTCACTGATGAAGCCTCAAAGGCTGAAACCGGTCTGGGTAGTGACCTCCCACCATAATGTAATAACAGCATACATTTCCTAGGAAATGTATTTTTACATTATGGAAAATACCTAAGAATAGTGATCAGAACTTTACCACCTTTGCTACGAGTTGTCCGGTATTGTACTACATACTCGGGTCACTTGCATTAGCTCACGCTAGTGATCGCCGATACTTTATAGTTTACTATATTCGGCATGAAACTCTCTGATTCCAATCTTTGAGTTTCTTATTCGGTTTTAAAACAATGTGGGATTTAATATCCCCTTAATTTAAATAATGAAATGAAAGCTCATTAGCTCTTTATATTTAAATGATCTTTCATTTTTGCTGGTTTCATTGCATTGTTTCTAAAAGTTTTTTCACAAAGAAGACACATAGGCCTCGTTTCGTTTCTTAATGAAGCAATAAACCCAAATTTCAAATATTCTAACGAATATTGACTGCATTTCTTTTTTAGAATCTGAAGCTGCCATTGTGGTTACTGGGATTGTAACAAAATAATTAAAATTGAAGTCAGTAAGCAAAAGTTATGTCTAAATAATATACCTACTCACGTATTTCTATAGGATGTACAAAACTACGAGCCCTGCTAAACTTCAACGTAGAGAAGTTTAGTTCGTGAATGAATAACGACTCAATTATAATATGTATGTTGATGAATTTTAGAACATTAATGCTCACTTGTATGTCGATGCGCAAAAATGAGACTGATACATGTAAGTATAAGTAAATAAGAAACCGCGCACATGTTGCAATCTCGCTTCCACCATGCTGGCCGGGCAGGAACCACCGACATCCATTTATTGGTAAAAACATCATTTTGGCCTACTTGATTGGCCTCCATAACCATTTTCATGACCATGCTCCATCTTACGGGTCCTATTCATGTCACTGTTTCCACGATTCACTCTTAATTGCATTGTCATTCAGGATGGAGGTAATCCAAGTTAACTGAATTAAATATTACTCGTCGATGATGTCTTATATTTTTCTATCGACCCCCAATTGACCCCTGAGCCTGAATCGACCCCCTAACAATGTCATATCGACCTCTGGGGGCTGATATTGACCACTTTGGTGATCACTGTCATACAGCATCTCTGACAGTGAATTTTGGAACTAGGTTTATTTTTATTTTTTACTCAGATATCGCTTCCACATGACACAATGTATTCTTACAAAGTTTTGCAACATTTAGATCACAGAGCGGTTCTCTACAAAGCCTTAAACAGGGATACTTTAATTTTGATCATCCTTTATATAGAGTGCATACAGGTTTGTGTTTTCAAGAAAATACTTAATCTGCAACAGCAAGCAGCATATCCTATTGTATATATATATATATATATATATTTTTTTTTTTTATGTTCTTAGGAAATGTGGTATAGCTTACATATCAGCAACAACTAGTGCTGTTATCACAGCTGTGGGTTTGAAGAACTTTTTGCAAAAGGTAATTTTACAGACCAGTTACATTAATTTTGTAGCAAAATGGATAACAATTCATTTGCTTCATAACATTCATTTTAAAAATAATAGTTTCAACAGGCCAGTTGGAAAAATTTAACATCTTCAGCTATATGGACTCTTCTGAAAGCATAGAAAATTCAGTCTCCTGCAATGCATGGTCTGCAAAAAAAAAAAAAAAGAAGAGATAATACATATTAATTATAGCTTTATATTATAACTTTAGTGTAATTTTAATCTGGTTTGATTGCAATTGTTTGTGGTATGTTTGCATTTGGAAGTTATCCAGTTTGAAGCACTTTTTCAGGATAACAGATAATGGTGGTAAGAATTAGGTCATCCAGATGCACATTGTGAAAATCGAGTATGTTGAATTGTATAGATTTTACCAAACTGGTTTGTTGTTGAGAGTGTAATATGTATGTATGTATGGACAAATGTGGCAGATGTGCTTTTCGAGAGATTAAACGAGAGAAATGAGAGAATGAGGGTTATAGAAAGTGTGATATGTTAATGGATTGTGGTGATTTCAATGAAAGTCAGGAACCAGAAATAAAGAATAAGAATACCAGATGAAAGGGAAACGACATTGATGGATATAAGACTAAGAATGATAGCTAGAAGAGTGAGAATGAGGATATGAATGTGAAAAATGTGATTTTGAATACAGAAATGATTAAAATAGGAAAACTGCATGTAATTACTGAAGTGGAAGTGTGCCTTAGTGATGAAGCAAGAACTGGAGTGGCTCTGGAAATCGAAGAAAGTCTGACTGATGAATTCTTGCTGGAATGCAAGAATTGAAGAATGAAATGATTAAGATCAGGAATGAAATTAGACATGTGGTAGATATGAATGAAAGATGCAAAAGAATAAATTGAAAGATAGTGGAGAGAAAGAAGTTGTAAATGACTCAAGAATAGCACTATATGGAGAGTCTATCATAAAAGGTGTCATGGATGAGAGGGTGCACAAGATCTTTTCAAGGAGGGAGAATGAAAAAAGTGATTTGAGGGAGTTAGTGGTTGTGATTGGAACAAACGATTTGGTTGGGCATAGGGAGAATATGATATTTGATATCAAGAGATTATTGAGGAGAGTGAAAGACAACAGTATGGTAGGAAGGATAGTTTGCATGCGTTGTATGACAGGTATGACAATGATGAATTGCAGCAGAAAGAAAAGATTTTGAATGGAATGTTAGCAGAAATATGTGAAGAGCAAGGAGCGAAGTTTGTGAACATGTGGGATGAATGGGACTGTATAAGACGAATGCACTGCATCTCAGTGGTTTTGCAGTGAGTCATTTGGAGAGGTTGCTACTGAAAGAAAGTTTAATGAGTGATGCAAACCAGGTATCAGTGAAAGTCAGAGAGATGGTGTGAATGAGCAGGAGAGTAGACTAAGTGAGACTGATGTGGTTGTGAATGGAAAGAAGAATGTGAGAACAGGAATGCAAGTTGTACAAGGAAACGGGGTGGGTCAGCAAGACACGGTGTGAGGAGAGTGATTTTGAAAGTAGTAATCAATGTGTGTATGTGGATTGTCAGCATAGGAATGGAACAGCCTGGAATACATGGGGGGGGGGGGGTTGAGTCTGGGGACAGAAGGTGAAGAGAAGTCAGAGATAGGAAACAGAAGTAAGACTAGTTATAGACTAATAAATGAATTGTTATACTTATTTATGAATGCCAGGTGTATTAGAAAATAAGGGAGATGAATTGTTGTATTGAGAGAGTTTATGTGATCGAAGCTATTTGGAATTAGTGAAACATGGTTCACTGAGAATGACATCTTGACAGGAATAGAAATAGAGGGATATGATAATATCATGAAGATAGGAAAGACAAGAGGGGATTGGAATTATTTCCTAGAGATAAAAGAGAAAAAAATGGCAGTGATTTTGAAGTAGTGAGGTGGAGGTTGATGAGATATTTGGTGGGATATGGATTTCTTGAGTGTTTGAGGGAAAACTGCCTTGGACAGTGTGTGATGGGAGGGGATTTAGTCATCTCATCACGGGATGTGAATGAGGGTGTCAGGTCGCCCACCGATTGGTGGGGGTGACCATGGGATGATTGCCTGGGTGGTTGCCAGCAGAGTGAGGATCTCTGTAAGAAAAGGGTAGGTGTGGAACTATGGGGGGGGGGGATGATTGTGGGGAGCTTGGGAGGCAGCTTGCGGGTGTGGCATGAAGTGGAGGTCAGTGCAACTTGGAGGATTTTCAGGGACTGTCTGGTGGATGCGATGTCTGAATATATTCCAGGGGTGAGAGGGTTGGGTGTGAGATGGATGAATAGGGAGATTGAGCATGCGATACAGAGAAAAAGGGCATTATGGAGGTAGCATAAGAGAAGTGGAAATGGTCAAGCCCATGAGGACTACAAAGACCAGGCAAGGCAGGTGACTTAGTTGGTGAACATGGCTAGAGTGGGGTATGGGTGGCAGTTAGCTAATGAAGCCAAAAAGAATCCTAAAGAGTTCTTTCGATATGTAGCCAGCAAAAGAAAGAATGATTATGGAAGGATATAATAAATTTAGTTTAATCCTATATCCAAGTGTAAGTAAACAAAGTTTGTGCCTGAAGTATCTTCAGGACTCAGGCAACTCTTGGTAAAGGTGGACTAAGCTCTCATCACTTGTCTTAGTATCTTCCATAATGCAAAGCACATCTCCTTGTGGACATGTATAATGCTACACATTAAGGGAGGTGTCACTATCCACACCGGTTTCGACCTTTATTCAGGTCTCATCAGTGGGAGCCAGACCTGTTTGGCAACTCGTATAGGTTAATATGACTTCTCCATTACTTCCACCTTAGTATCACCACCTCTGAGTGACCTGGAGGATTGAAAAACTCAGTGTTGTTCCCCTCAGTAACATCAGTGATCCAGGGGATCCCACAAGTTTTTGGAGAGGTAACGGTGCACTTAAACAGGGAAACCAGTCTGGGTAGTGGCCCTTCCCTTAATGCATAGCATTATACATGCCCGCAAGGAGATGGGCTTTGCATTATGGAAGATACTGGGAGACAAGGAGTGAGGAGAGCTTGGTCCACCTTTACCACGAGTTGTCTCAGTCCTGAAGATACTTCAGCAAATGTTGTTTGCTTACACTTGGATAATGGATTAAACTAAATTTATTATAGTCTAACTAAGTGGAAAAAAACTTCCAACATTATGGAAGGATGGCATTGGCTGGAGAGAATGGTGTGGGGACAGCTGTTGCGGAGGGTGTGGTGGGAATACTTAATGAGCAGTTCACAAAGGTCTTTCAATCTTGTGAATGTAACTTCATAGAGAGATTGAGAGCAGTTGATGATTGGGGTGTGGGACTGGCTGAGGATGGGCAGGGGATGTGTGTGGAGTTGGGTGGGCTGGATGTGGATGGGGCTGTGGGACTTGGTGATATATCACCACGTGTTCTGGGGGAGTGTGCCAGGGAGTTGATGCTGGCCTTGACATGTTTTTTTAAGTCTTACACTCAGTCAGGTTCCTGGGGGAGTGGAAGGAGGGCAGGATTGTGCCACTTCATAAAGGAGGTGATAGAACCTAAGCAATAAAACTCAAACTATAGGCCTATCTGTGTGTCAGGTGTTATGATTGAGTTGCAGTCACCCTTATTGCAATGGGGTGACTGCTTCCTTGGATAGAGGTGAGGGACATAGTAATACACTTAGATTTCGCAAAGGCTTTTGATAGATTACCGCATGATAGGTTGATGGTCAGGCTGGGATGGATGGGGGAGGGTTGGAGATTAGATTGGTGCATTGGATTAGAGACTGGCTATCTGATAGGTGTCAACGGGTTGTATGTGTGGGGGAGCGATGTCAAAGAAAAGGAGGGTCACTAATAGTGTGCCTTGGGGATCTGTTTTGGGGCCATTGCTGTTTGACTTGCATATTAATGATGTTGGTGAAGATTTGGATGGAGATATTCAGTTGTTTGCAGATGAATCAAAGTTGGGATGAACCATGAAGAATGGAGAGGATGTTGTGGCCTTACGGGAAGACTTGAATAAATTCAGTGATTGGGCACGGGAGTGGGGATATGGATTCAATGTTGCAGGGTGTGAGGTTTTAAAATTTGGGAAACAGGGATGGGGGTGCAGAATTTATGCTTGGTGAGGATATATTGTCGGAGGTGGAGGAAAGAAGATATCTAGGAGTGATGGTGGAAAAGGATCTGAAATTTAGGGGACACAAAGCCAAAATTGTAAAGACAACACCGGACTTCTGGGAATGATGCAGAGCACACTGACTTGTATAGGGAGATTCTTGTTCCATTGTATAAGGCTTTGATTAGGCACATATGGACTATTGTGCCCAGATTTGGTCACCTGGTTTTCAGAAGGATGAAGAGATGTTGGAAAGGGTCAAGAGGCGACTGACTAAGATAGTTTCTGACCTCTGGATTGTCGAGTATGAGGAAAGATTGAGACGATGCAACTTGCAGAGTCTGGTGGACAGAAGGAAGAGGGGAAATATAATAGAGACCTATGAGTTAGTAAAGGGTTGTTATAGGATCAATGCTGGAGAGGTTCTACAGAAAATAGTGGGAGATCAGGGGAGAACCAGAGGTCATCCCTGGAAACTGTATAAAGTGGGTGTGAGTAGGGGAGTGAGAGGTAGGTTTTGTTCATTCAGAATTGTGAATGATTGGAATGCCTTGTCTGAGAGTGTGGTGTCTGCAGAGAATTTTAGTTTGTTTATAGTACAGTATGATGAGCTGTGTGTATGAGAAAAGGACCTCCGAGATGAGTCTTTGACTCCACGGGGTCTTGGGTAATAATAATAATAATAATATTGCTACAGACTAGGGAGATTGAAAGTTCAAAACATATCCATGTCCAGTGGCATGTCCATTGACTGAATTATCCTACTCATTCTCCCTTGTGGATAGTAGACCTTATGGACTTTCTCATTAACTAATCCTCTAACTATGGGGTCTCTGTACACTGCTATCCTGGAATCACTTATCACCTCTTTTACCCTTGTTTTTTTCATTCTATTCTTTTGCAACCTTTCATTAGTTTCCAGTATATGTATAATATCACTCTGCATATTTCTCATTTCATTTTTCATTTTCCATAACTGTTTCATCAAATCTTGCATGCTGACAATTTCATTTTCTCTCACTCCCGCAGTCTCACTACCTCTCATACTTTCTTTCACTCCCTTATCACTAACTTTTACTTCTACATTCTTGTGTTCTTTCACTCCCTCAGTTTCACTAGCTTTTCTCTCATTTCCATTTCTTTAGTTTATTTAATCTTTTATCTTTTCAGTCTTTTTCCCATTTATTGCCTCATGGTCTAATAACATGTTGCACTTTCAGCAAATCCAATTTCAATTTGTCATATGAAGTATGAAGTAAAGGAGATAAAGTAATGCCTTGAATGAAAAATAAATACTAATTTTCTGGATGCTGAGAAGGAAATAATTGTGATGTTTTTATTCTAAGAGAAATTTGATATTAATGTAATTTCAAGAAGACAAATTTTAACTTGGCTAAAGATTTGGGTGTTGTCCAAAGAAAGACTGAAGAAAAGGTTATTTTTTGTGTGTGGAACAAAGTAAAGCATATGAGATAAAGTAATGTGTTCAGTGAAAGAAAAATCCTATTTTTTTAGATGCTGATTAGGAAATATTTGCAATATATTTATTCTTAGAGAAATTTGATATTAGCAATTCCAAGTAGACAAATTTCGAGTTGTCTAGAGATTTGGGTATCGTCAAAAGTAAGACTTGAAGAAAGGGTTCTTTTTGTGTGAAATAAAGCAGGAATGATTGTGTTTTGCAAGCATTAAACTTGACAAAGTAATCTGAGCCCTAGTGAAGAATGCTTTGAAGGTCAGAATTAGAGTCATAGAGGTTGAGATGGCTTGTACTGTTCAGGATTGACAAATGATGAGGAATATTTGATCAATTGGAGTAAGCCATTTGTAGGATATCTGTATTAAAATTTTGATATCCACAAATTAAAAATTAGATAATAATTAACGTTAAGTTAATTAGTAAATAATACATTGTTTGTAAAGTTAAATGTTTATTTATTTTTTTATATTGTGAGTAAGATGTTTTGCAATGTTATCCTTGTCCTTGACTACTAGTCTTGCTTAGTTATAAAATAAATGTATTTAGATTAAATATTGGAGGCAAATTATAATTTTTACTTTAATTAATACTATCGAAAGTTGTAACTTTGGTGTTGTCCATCTAAACAAATGTTGTTTATAAAATGTTGAGCGACGAGGGAAGTGAAAATTAACCACCGTATTACTGAAAGTAATTAAATGAGCTTACCTCAGTGTGAGAAGATTGTGAAATGGAGAAGTGTTGTAATTTCTGGTAAGTTCATCATGCAGTTATAATTGAATAAACTTTTCTGCACTGTGAAGAAGGAACTTCATCGTGTGGACAGACTTGTGTGTTCGTCGAACATGTTGTTTATTTTTTAACGGTATATATTAGAATGGTTATAACACCAGCGAAATATCAGCAATAAGTTAATAAATTAATTATTTACTTAGTTTCTGTGTTCTAATATATACCGTTAAAAAATAAACAACAAGGAACTTCATCGTTTCAAGCCCAATGCTAGAAAGCAGTAATGGCGGTCCATGATGGTGGACTTGAGCAGAAGTGTTGCAGTTGCATTTATGAGCATGTGCAGAAGCAAAAATAACATTACCAAAGGTTGCTAAGTGTTCAGCTGCTTTTTTGGGGTGGGGGGTAGGAAAGAAACACAGTAGGAGAAAACTGTGGAGTTTCTGTGTCTTTAATATATGAAGACTGGACAGAAAGGATAAGAAAAGTTAGAAATGAAAGATGAGAGAGGAATGCAGGGGTGGAGTACTACTTATCATAAGTGATGACTATGTCCTCTCAGAGTGGAGGATTTGGAAAACAATTGCACTAATAATTTTGAAATCATATGGCGTGAGGTAGAGGTGGACAGGACAGGATATTTAGTGGGGTGTTGCTACGAGCCAGAGAGCATAGAGGGTGAAGAGCAGGAAATGTTTATGTAGTTGAACTTGGCAAGTGCAAGAAGAATGATTGTTATGGGAGATTTTAACTACAGCAATGTAAATTGAGAAGAAGAAACTGCATGTAGTAATAAGGCATACAAATCACAGAACATGTAATAATAGAAGGAACATGTAGTGGAAGGAACATGAAATTCAGTAGTTTTAGCTTTGTTCGTAGCATCAGAAGAGCTAATTATAACTGAGATGGCATCTCTGCTTCAGGTTGGAGAGCCTGATCATGTGGTTTTGACTTGGAATTTGAATAGACATGCAGGAGTATCATAGTGATTATATTATAAGGTAGATGATTATAATAGTCTTAGATATCAACTTGGGGCTGTTCATGGAGGGAGGAATTGAAAGGGCAAAATATCATCAGTGCTTGGGAACTTGTGAAGGAATATTCATTAGCTGCAATAGCAATTTGTATATTATTATTATTATTATTATAATATGGGCACCTCCATGGCATCCGAAGACTCATCGCAGGAGATAGTTTTTCCAACGATGAGTTTTTTCCCTGCGATAGGATAACCTAGTTTTTCCACTTGGTTATACTATAAATTAAAGATGCCAAGAAATTATATTCTTGGTTTAATCTTTTATCCAAGTGTACACAAACAAAGTTTGTGCCTGAAGTATTTTCATGACCAACTCGTATAAAGAGACTAATGACATCACATCATTTGCCTTAGTATCCCATAATGCAAAGCACATATCCTTGTAGATATGGATGGATGAATGGTGAAATCAAGCAAGCAGTGCTACAAAAGAAATTATTATGGAAGAAGTACAAGACAGTTTGCAGTGAACAGATGTATGAAGAATATAAAGTGCAGGCCAGAAGAGTGACAAGCATAGTTAGAAAAGAAAAAGTACAATATAAGAGGAGATTGGCCAGTCAGGTCAAGGCTAATCCGAGGGATTTTTTTCTTCTATGTAGCAAGTGTGAGGAAAATTAATTATGGCAGGTTGATGCTATGGATAGTTATAGTAGCAGAGTAATCATAGGTTCATCAAATGTTCATCAAATTAGAAATTTGATGAACATAAGACTCTCAAAGGTCCCGAATCTCATCCACTTCCTGAAGTGGATGAGATTCGGGATCTTGGAGTGATGGTGGACAGTGGACTGAAGTTCTGAAGGCACATCGCATGTGTTGCAAAGACTGCACATCATATTTCTTCTATGATAAAAAGTACATTGACATGTAGATGATATAAGGAGGTGGTAGTATATCTGTATAAGGCATTGGTCAAACCACATATGGACTATTATGCTCAGATTTGGTCACCTAGTTTTCATTGTGATGTAGAAACACTAGAGTGATATCAGGACTGAAGTGATGAAGAGCTTTTGAGAAATTGTGGATTACAAAGTTTGGTGGATAGTAGGAAAAGAGGAGATATGATAGAATCCTTCAAGTTGGTCAAGGAATTCTATCAGATTAACACAGAAGAAATTATAAAATGAGTGGATGTTAAGATGGGAAGAACAAGGAGCCATCCCTGAAAGTTGTAAAGGGATGTGGTAAAGAAGGGAGTGAGTAGATTTTTTACGTGAAGAGTCATTAATGAGTGGAATGCATTGCCTGAGTGTGTTGTGAGTGCAGGTAGTATATCGTAATGTAATGAGCCCACTCAATCAGCACCATGTCTATCGCAATGAGCTTCAAAGTTCATTATGATAGACATTTTGCTGGTTGAGTGGGCCTCTACCAGCAATATTTTCAATGATATCTATTCTGACATGCTCTTTGTCCTCTGTCAAGTCATTCGTGCCTCTTACAACCATCAACTCCTTTGCTCGCTCCCTCCTCATATCCAATACCTCAATCACTGTACTCATTTTACCGCCTGGAAAACATACCTTGTGCATCCTCTCATCCAGCACACCTTTAATAATGGAGTCGCCATACAATGCCACTTGCTTATCTTTATTAACTCATTCTTACCAACATGATTTGTTTTAATTGTTTTCACCCAATTTTCTTAATTTCATTCTGCATCCATTTCACCTCTTGCCTCATCCAACCCAACTCAACTTTCGAATCTCACTTCACGTTCTCTCTATCATTCAATCTTTCTAATTTTCAAACTTTCGGCCCCCCCCCTCCACTTCACACTTTCACTCTCATTCATCCTTTTGAGTTTCTGTACTTTCGGTCCATGCATCCGACTTTCACTATCATTCATTCTTTCGATTTTTCCCACTTTTGAACCTTGCATCACGCTATTTCCGGTTTCATTCATTATTTTGATTTTTCCAACTTTCGAACCTCGCGTCACACTATTTCTGGTTTCATTTGTTCTCTCAATTTCATTGCCTTCCGCCACATTCGCCTCACTTTTGTCCTTTTTAGAATCCATTACGGTTTTCAAATCACTCATTTTCTTTTTCGATGATTTTTTATCAATTTTTTGCCTTTCTTTCATACCATCCTTCTCTTTCGAACGAGCACTCATTCTCCCCAAGACATTCTTGCTAATAATACTTTTTGTCATGAAATTCATATTAGCACTCATCAAATCCTTGTTTAGCTCACACTTAACACACACACAAACACACACACACACACACACACACACCCTCCTTCCATCTGCTCTAAATATCCACAAATCATCTATGTAATTAAAGGAGTACATGTAGCACACCTCACACTTCACGAAACAGACTGAAGTCTAAGTTAAAGTCATGCAATGACAAGGCTGCCACCATCTTTCCTCTGCCAGTTACTACTCTAAGGTTTAATAACAACGAATTTGTAATTAAATTTAGGCAAAATATCCCACATACTAATAATACTAGTAGCGCACAACTTTTATAGCAGCTCTCACTCAAACAAAAACTTATATACAATTAATTATTTCAAGAATAACTTATCTGTATAATTTAAACTAGTAATCAATAGATATTATATTATAACACATGGATTCTATGAAGCACAGACATAGCTATACAATTGTGTTTTAAGTGTACTGTGATTGAGTACACAAAAAAGTATGGCGGTAGGGTAGCAAAGCAGAATTTTGGCCCTCTGTCTACAGAAAAAATGGTATGACCTTGGAAGGACAAGAGCAGCAATTAATAGAAGTAAATTCTAAAAAACACAATCTCCACAGGAAACCTAATGCAAAATGGCCAGAAATTGAAAATGAATTAAAAACTTGGATAATGGATCAAAGAAGATCTGGTTGCTGCATATCTACAAAAATGATTATTCAGTGAGCAAAATTATTGGCAACAGAAAGAAATATCATCTATTTTATGGGATCTCCATCATGGTGCTTTAAATTTATGAAGAGAAATGATTTATTCATATGTGAAAAAGGAAAATATCACAGAAAATAAATGGATAATACATATATTAAAATTTAAAAAAAAAATTAATATTTTACATGAAAAATTTGATGTATAATTACTGTGTCTTATACTGCAAAGAATATTTTATTTCCAAAAATTTCACATGAAAAATGTGATGCGTCCAATACAATGATGTGGCATATTAGGTGAAAAACACGGTACTTATCAGACTGAGAATCCTAAATAAACAAACTTTACTAGACCAAATTATTTCTGTATGAAATGGCAAGCAAAAAAAGTTTCTTTCAGCTTCGACTGAAAATTATGAATTTTCAGTTATATGAATTAATGACTGCAAACACTTCTCGCTTATTTCTTTATAATGAGTACAGTGATTGAGTAAAATAAGTACAGTGATTGAGGTATTGGATATGAGGAGGGAGCGAGCAAAGGAGTTGATGGTTGTAAGAGGTACGAATGACTTGACAGAGGACAAAGAGCATGTCAGAATAGATATCAGGAGGCTGCTTAGATGGATAAAAGAGAATAGAGAATAAAGGACCTTGCCAAGGCCTTTGACAGGATTCCACATGGAATTCTAATCAGTAAATTGCAGCATATGGGAATGGACATAGGGTTGGTGAGATGGATAGGAGGGTGGTTGACGGAGAGATATCAGAGAGTGGTTTACTCGGGAGTAGAGTCCACAAGACGGCCTGTGACTAGTGGTGTGCCACAAGGATCTGTTCTTGGACCACTGCTGTTTAATTTGTTCATAAATGATATAGGAAATGATCTGAGAGGAACAGTTCATTTGTTTGCGGATGATGCGAAGTTGGGTAGGGCAATAGTGAATGCAGATGACGTCAAAATTTTGCAGGATGATTTGGATGGATTGGAGGTCTGGGCTAAGGAGAATGGATGTCAGTTTAATGTGGCAAAATGTAAGGTTATGCATTTTGGGGTGAAAAGATTGGCGGCAGTTTACTGCATTGGTGGAACCGTGCTCCAGGAAATTGATGAGGCACGAGATTTAGGAGTGTTGGTAGATAAGGAATTGAAATTTAGGGGACACATTGCAAAAGTGACCAAAACAGCTCATCAAATCACTTGGTTGCTGAAGAATACGTTGACATGCAGAGACAAGCAGGTTATTGTTCCTCTGTATCGAGCCTTGATAAGACCCCATCTAGACTACTGTGCTCAGATTTGGTCACCTAGGTTTCTTCTTGATGGGGAGGAGGTGGAGAGGATCCAGAGGCGAGTGACCAAGATGATAGCAGGTCTGTGGAATGAACCGTATGAGAACAGGTTGAGGATTTGTGGGTTGCAAAAATTGGTTGATAGGCGGAGAAGGGGAGATATGATTGAGACATTCAAATTACTGAAGGGTTTCTATAAAATTAATTCAGAAGATATTTTTGAGAACAGGGCTGGTTGTGGGAGGACTAGGGGACATCCATGGAAACTGGGCAAAAGTGTGGTTAGTAAAGGTGTTAGAGCTGGGTTCTTTACTTTTAGAGTAGTGAATGAGTGGAATGCGCTCCCTGAGTCTGTGGTGGATGCTGTGACAGTGAATGAGTTTAAGGCGAGGTATGATAGATACTGTATGAATGTCAAATAGTTGTGATGAATATGATTTGGGGCCTCCCTCGATGAGTCTAATGACTCCCTGGAGTTGCCCGTAATAATAGTAATAATAGTGTGACAGGAAAGGTAGTAAGCATGTTGCCTAAGCATGACAGTGGTGAGATGAGTCAGAGAGCAAGGATTATGAAAGATATGTTAGCTGGAATGTGTGAGGAGAAAGGAGTATAGTTTGTTAATGTGTGGAATGAGTTTGAAAGATGAACTGAACTATATAAGATAGATGGACTGCATTTCAGTGGATATAGTGTGAGTCATTTGGAGAGACTGCTGCTAGAAGGTAGAGAAGTGAGTAACAGAGAATGAATCAGATCAAGTGGGAAGTGATGTGGAAGAGCAGGAGAGTAAGATAGGAGAAATTGAAGAGGTGGTTATGAATGAGGAAGTCAGTGACATAAGTATGGAAAATGAGAGAATGAGTGTGCAAGAGGAAGGGAAACGGGGAGGCTCAGGGTGGACAGGGGTACACAGCATGAGAAAGGTGAATGGTCCAAGAGGATGTGAATGCATGTGTAGACAGGAAAGGAATGGGATGACCTGGGATCAAGAGGAAACAGTTATTGAAGTGGGTTCTAAAATGAATAAGCAGAAAGGGAAATAGCCCCAGTTGAGCATGGAGAGATCACATTGAGTGAGTGGTATCAGTGGAACTAGCTGTAGATCCAGGATTGAGCTGTTGTTTTTGTATACAAATACTAGAAGTGTAAGAAACAAGGCAGATGAAATAGTTGCACTAATTGAGTCTGTTCACCCAAAAATTGTTGGAATAAGTGAGACATGGTTAGATGAGAACGACATCCTGACAGGAATAGAGATGGAAGGGTATTATGTGTTTCATAAGGATAGAAGGGGGTAAAAAGGGAGGGGGAAGTGCTATTGATGATAGAGAAAGTTATATCCATACAAAGTAGAGATGCAAGAGGGAAATAGTGCCAGTGGTTTTGAGACAGCATGGTGTGAGATAGAGGTGAATGGAATGAAATGCTTAGTTGGATGTTGTTATAGACCAGGTAATGTGGATGGTAGTGATAATAAAATGTATGATCAAATTAGCCAAGCAAATAAGAAAAGAGTGAACATTATGGACAATTTTAATTATGGCAATATAGACTGGAATGATGAGATAGCAACTGGAAGTAAAGAAAATGAGTTTCTTGAGTTTTTGAGGGATAACCACCTCAGACAATATGTAACAGAGGGCACGCTAGGATTGAGAGTCTTGGATTTGGTCATCTCATTAGAGGATGTAATTATAAATGAGGTGTCAAATCATCCACCAATTGGTTCGAGTGACCATGAGGTGATTGCCTGGGTGGTTCCCAGAAGTGTGAGGACCTCTGTGAGAAAAGGATATATGTGGAACTACAAGGATTGAGGTAATTATGAAGAGCTCAGGAGACAGCTTGCGGGTGTAACATGGATTGAGGAGTTAGCTGGAAAAGAGATCAATGCAGCTTGGGGAACTTTCAAGAAATATCTTGTAGGAGCATTGTCTAAATGCATTCCAAAGGTCAGAATGTTAAATAGGGTATGTGTGAAATGGATGAATAAAGAGATTAAGCATGCAATACAGAGAAAAAGGGCATTATGGAGGCAGCATAAGAGAAGTGGTAATAACCAATTCCATGAGGATTAAAAAGACCAGGCAAGGCAGGTGACTTGGTTGGTGAGGGTAGCAAAAGTGAGGTATGAACAGCAGTTAGCTAATGAAGCCAAAAAGAATCCTATGTATTTCGATATGTAGCCAGCAAATTTCGATATGCAGCCAGCACAAGAAAGAATGATTATGGAAGGATGACAGTGATTGGAGAAAATGGTATAATATGGAAGGTGTGGTGGGGATATTTAATGAGCAGTTCATTAAAGTCTTTCAATCTAGTGAGTGTGACTTCATGAAGAGATTGAGAGCAGTTGATGATGGGGAGGAGAGACTGACCATAAATGAACAAGTGGCGTATGGAGAGTTGAGCAATCTAGATGTTAATAAGTCTTTGGGACATGATAATATATCACTAAGTATTCAGAAGGAATGGGCTAGGGAGTTGACGCCGGCCTTGACATATTTTTTTAATACGAGTCTTGCACTCGGTCAAGTTCCTAAGGAGTGAAGGAGTGCAAGATTGTGATACTTCATAACGGAGGTGATAGAACTCAAGCATCAAACAATATGCCTATCTGTGTGTCAGATGTTGTGGTTAAGTTGTTGGAGAAGCTTGTGAGAACTAGGATCCAGAATTGGATTGACAATAATAGTATTGATGGACATCATGGATTTGCTAAAGAGCGGTTATGTTTTAGTAATATACTTACTTATTACAGTAAGGTGACAGCTTCCTTGGACAGAGGAGAAGGATACACAGTAATGCACTTAGATTTCGCAAAGTCTTTTGATTAATCTGAAGGCAATCAAAGGATTTTGATTGCTTTCAGATTACCGCATGATAAATTGATAGTCAAACTAGAGTGAATGGGGTTGGATATTAGATTGGTGCATTGGATTGGAGACTGGCTCTATGATAGGTATCAACAAGTTGTGTATGAGGGGAGCGATATCCAGGAAAAGGAAAGTTACTAGTGGTGTTCCTCAGAGGTCTGTTTTAGGCCATTATTGTTTAACTTGTATATTAATGATATTTGGTGAAAATTTGGATGGAGATATTCAGTTGTTTGCAGATGATACAAAGTTTTGGCCTTACAAGAAGACTTGAATAAATTGAGTAATTGGGCATGGGAGTGGGAATGTGAGTTCAATGCTGCAAAATGTAAGGTTTTAAAATTTGGGAAACAAGGATGGGATGCAAAATTTATGCTTTGTGAGGATATATTGTTGGAGGTGGAGGAAATACGAGATCTAGGGGTGATAGTGGATAAGGATCTGAAATTTAGGGGACACATTGCCTTCAGAACATACGCAATTTACAGACAAAAAATACAAGTTGTGGGCATTAGAGGTATTGATATAGGTGATTGGTAGTAGAGGTTCTGTGTAGGTGTCCTCCCACGATGAGTCTTCAGACTCTTTGGAGGTGTCACGAATAATAATAATTGTGAGGATAATACAAAGAATTCTGAGAATGATGCAGATGACACTGACTTGCAGAAGTAAGGAGATTCTTGTTCCATTGTATAAGACTATGATTAGGCCACACATGGACTACTGTGCCCAGATCTGGTCACCTAGTTTTCAGAAGGATGAAGAGATGTTGAAAAGGGTCCAGAGGCAACTGACTAAGGTAGTTTCTAACCTCTGGGATGTCGAATATGAGGAAAGATTGAGAAGATGCAATTTGCAGAGTCTGGTGGACAGGAGGAAGAGGGAAGATACTATAGAGACCTTCAAGTTAGTAAAGGGCTGTTATACCATCAATGCTGGAGAGGTTCTACAGAAAATAGTGGGAGATCCGGGGGGGGGGGGTGATCCAGAGGTCATTCCTTTAAACTGTATAAAGAGGGTGTGAGTAGGGGAGTGAGAAGCAGGTTTTATTCATGCAGAGTTGTGAATGATTGGAATGCCTTGCCTGAGAGTGTTGTGTCTGCAGAGAATTTGAGTATGTTTAAAGCACTGTATGATGTGATAAAAGAACCTCCCAGATGAGTTTTTGACTCCATGGGGCTCTTGGGTAATAATAATAATAATAAATTCATGACCATTAATGACCGTGCAACTATTCAAACTGATCACGCGTTACTGTCAAGCAATGATGCACCATAAGTGCACATACTAATACTTCGGTATATAAGACACCAGCAAAGGTTGGTCGATAGGTGGAGCCTCTGCTACTGATGGCTCGCAAAAGCAGGTTTGAGAGTAGTTAGAAGGTGACCAATCGTTCAATGGTGTTGGCACATTCTCCCTCGATAAGTCTTTGGACTCCCTGGGGGTGTCAAATAATAATAAGACACATCCTAATTTTCAGATAAATTTTAAGTAAAAAAAGCACGTGTTATAAAGACAAAAAATACTGTAATTTCTATCTGTTGGCATATTTTAATTATTTCTTCAGAGACTTTCATATAGAAGGCAAAGGTGTTCTGAAGTGATAAAACTGTTAAGGTTTTATGACGAATATTGAGATGTTCATATAAAAGTTTAATTCATTCTAAAATGAATGAAGTTTATATATAGTTGATATAGTTTTAAGTCTTTATGCAATGTATTTTTGCTATTTGTTACATATAGAAAGTTAAATTACAGAAGTATCGTGAATGAAGCTAGAATATATTTTCTTCAGTGTTTTGTGATTTAAGATGCAAGAAAAGGTTTTACTTATGTTGCTGTCATATAGAGAGCACTTTTGTTTTGTGTTAATCTTTCTCTTGTGTGAATTCAAGAAAGAATAAAAGTTCTGTAGGATGCAAAAGTCTAAGGTTCTAGGAGTGCCGTACATATAGAATAATTGTGCACATTAAAGTGTTTTTCTTGTTGCAATCTGAAGAATACATTGCCAGTTGCATGGATAAGTTATATAGATTTGTATGATTTGTGTATTTTGTTGACATTAAACCAATTTTAATTGAGAAGACTCAATCTCTTAATTGGTTTAATGAGTTCAAATGGGTAATAGGTGAATTTAAGAGGTTACGTTAGATGTGAGATATCCTGGGATACAAACCTGTGTGTAAGAGATTTACTAAGAATTTAGTTCAAGTGTTTTCTTTTCATTTTGAATTTAAGAGTTTTTATCCACTTGGAGTGTGAGAGAGAAAGTAAAAATAAATACACTTTACATACACACTCACACCCATACACATTGATATATATATATATATATATAAGAAAAAGGATGGGTGAGAGAACGAGGTCCAGTGGAACTCCCCTGCAGTGGTTGAAAATTAGAAGAGAAGGTCCCATCACATGTCATGAGCACCAGTCAAGAAGCCAGCAACCCAGTTGCTGCAGAAGTCGTGATCGGTGAAAGATGGAAACTTACTTAAGAGATTTGTGCAACACCCAGTCAAAAGCCTTGGAGACATCATGAGAGCAACCAGATAAGATTCTCCAGACTTTTCCATAGCATTTATCTAAAAATGGGTGACATAGTTGAGCAGATCCCTTGTAGAGTAATAACAAAATCTATACTGATGATCATGGCGCTGTGTAGGAGATGAGTGTTAATGGTTTTCACTTATTTTGGAGAGTATGGGTATGAGTAAATTATATTTGCCAAGAAATTATATTCTTGTTTAATCATTTATCCAAGTTTTCATAGAATGTAAATTGAATACCATATCAATTGCCTACAATGCCAACCCACTTCCTTTCAGACATACATAATGCTATTCTATGCATTATGGGAGGATCACTACCCACACCTGTTTCAACCTTAATTGTGATCTTGTCAGTGGAAGCCCGACTCTGGAAGATACCAAGATTGAATTATTGCAGAAGTCATATAAATTTCCAAATTCAGTTTGGAAGTTGGAAATTTACATTGTCCAACCTTTACAGAGAGAGATTATCATTCACACAAATTAAGCATCAACTGTGTAAGTACAGAGTACTGCGTCACATCACTGGTCCAGTGGAATACTCATACCTGTTTATCAGCCATCATCTTATTCATGCCACTGTTTCATGTTCAATTGCTCTATTCCTATTTCATGACAAATACTTTTAATGAATCCAGCAATATTACAATGTAAACATTTCCCTTATACGTTAGCTGTCACTTTAGAAAATGAATAAATTACTAAAGCTAACTTTCCCATAGAATACTGTATTCATATCACTTTATGCTTAATTCTGGCCTTAACCTCGCTTTTGAAATATGGACTGGTTGATGTTCCCTCTGTTTTAGAGCTTCCTAATGTAATATCTTGTTTGCTTTCTTTTCACACAGTACTCTTAAATTGTTAAGACTTAAACTGTACCACCTTAACATAAGCACTGTCAATGTTCTCTCAATGTGTGTGTGACAGATACTCCATGAAATCCTGCTGTATTCGCATTGAAAATAATAATCTAATTTCCTGAAACAAGGCTTATAGGTTCATCATCATCATAATACTAATTATGGGTATAGACTATATTGGTCTGTTCCAGTCTCATTATCCATCCAATATCCTTTTTTGAGGTCTACCCTGCCTTCTCTTTCCAATTGGCTTAGGTTTAGGACAGTTATTATTATCATTTTTATTATTAACATTCAAGCTCCATGGAGTCAGAGATTTATCGTAGGATGTACACGTTATTGCATGCAATGCTCATCCAACTGTGCCTTAAAATGATTCAGCATGTCTACATTCACAACATACTCAGGCAATGCATTCCACTCACCAACCACTCTCCATGCAAAGAACCTTTTCCTCACTCCTCTGCTAACACCCCTCTTTATACAGTTTCCAGTGATGACCTCTTGTTCTACCCTCCTCTATCATTCTATGAAAAATCTCTTCCATGTCAACCTGATAACAACCCCTTACTATCTTATATGTCTCAATCATATTCCCCCCCCCCTCTCCCTCTTCTTCCTACTCACAAGGCTCTGCAGCTTACATTCTCTCAATCTGTCCTCGTACTCCACATTCCAAAGAGCTCTGACCACCTTTGTGAATCTTCTCTGGATCCTTTATAGTACATCCTTGTCAACATGAAAACCTGACCAGATCTATGCACAATAATCCATATCAGGCCTGATCAAGTCCTTATTTTGCCTTCCTTCACACTCCTTTGGAACCTATGCTGTTGTACGACTCTTATTAAACAAGCATGCCAGTGCTGCTGCCAATTCTCTGGAACATTCCCTTAATCCTGTCCATCAAATCTTATTGCCTTAATGACATTAAGGTTATTTATTTCTTCAAATATCTCCTGCTCACTCACAATTAAGCCATCATCTCCTATGTCCTCTCCACTTAAGTCCTCATGATTCCACTCTGATCAGGAGATGAAACACCCTTATAAATTGACCACTGAATACCTCAACAACATCTTTTGCAGCAGTTACCATTCTACCATTTTCATCAATTAATATCATCTTACCATGATCATTCTTCCTTCTACTTTGCCATATATCTAAAAAACTCTCTAGGGTTTTTTTCTCTGCCTGATTTGACAATTTCTACTCATACTGCACTTCTGTTTTACTTACGCGAGTCACTCTCCTGGCTTGTTCTTTATGCTCTAAAACTGATTATTAACATTATTCATCTTGTACTGCCCCAAAGTACATACCTTCTTCTTCCAGATTTCATGCTTAAGCCTCTCATTCATCCATTTTACACCTACCTTATTCAGCCTTTTGGCCTTCAGAATGCATTCACACATTGATGCTGTTATTTCTTTGTTAGTTCCCATGCGGCATTTATTTCCTTATTGCTCAACTCTTCATTCCATGGTATAGCTCCAAGCTCTCTCCTGAGCTGTAATCATCAGCCTTATAATTCCACATATATCCTTTCCTCACAGAAGTCCACATATGGCTTGCCACAACCCAAGTGATCACTTCATGATCATTCTCACCAACTTGAGGAAAGCATGAAAGCCTACTCATAATTACATCCTCTGATGATATGATCAGATCTAAAACTTTAAAAATCATCGCATGCCCTTCTTTACATGCTGCCTGAGATAGTTATCTCTCAAGAACTCAAGAAATTCATTTACCTTATTCCCAAATGCTATTTCTTCATTCCAATATATATATATCCCCATAATTAAAATCGCCCCTAATAATTACTCTTTCTTTGTTCACTAATTGAAGTTGTTTATACATTTCTTTATCACCATCCGATTACAGAAACTGCAAATCTGGATGAACAAATACTCCTGGTGACAGACGTGGCTTGCAAGATCCCAGAAGATGGTTATCTAGCCTGGTCTGATGTGGATAACATATATATGACACAAGGGGCCTTTTGGAACCTTTGGTGTTGAAAGAGTCATTTATGAAGCCACAAAAAATTTTATTAAAGATTGAATCATGGAATGTCAGAACACTGTACTAGGTAGGAAAAACTAGACAAGTAACAAATGAAATGGACAATTACAATTTAGACATTTTAGGTATCAGCGAACTCAGATGGACTGGTTTTGGTATAGTTCGCCCACCGATTTGAGGTCCCTCGACACTTCTGCGCATGTCAGAAAAAGGAGAATCCATTCCGGTAATAGGGTAATCAGTCTGTCCTCTGGGATGTAATAATAAACAAACTGAGTTTTTTATTATTACAGGTCGGAAAATTTAGCTTTTCTTTTACGAACATTGCTGTTTTTAAAGTGTAACTATTTTGCTTGTATAACAGTTGGAAAAATGTACGTAGAGTGTTAATAAAATTAAAAAAGCTATAGCATAAAACAAAAATGTAACTAAGTTTATTTTTAAGAAAGTTTTCTATAAAATAAAAAGAATTATACAGAAAAACAGAAATTATTTCAAATGAACTTAGATATTCTAAACTTACAGTTGAGAGAACTGAGGCACTTTAATGTCCTAAACTGATTAATTATTTATGAGTTGTTGTGACTCTCAATAGCATGCAAAAAAATGTTGGAAAAAATACCATTGTCAAATTCTTTTAATCTTCAGAGTCATCTGAATCGGTGTCTGAATTTCCATCACTTTCACTTAAACTGATCACCATAGGTTCGCACAATTCTTCGATAATTCCGTCTCTATCCCAATATATATTTTTCAATGAGGTGACATGAGAGCAATATTTTCCCCACTTTTGAACTGTAATACTTTCAATCGCCTGTTCTGAAAGCTTAAAAAGTTTCGACATGTCAATATTCCCAGTTACGTTGCGATGTAGAATGAAACTTTTCACTTCTGCCCAAACATACTCAATAGCATTAATATCGCAATGATATGGTGGTAGCCTCAAAGCTAGAAATCCATGCTCTTTGAGCATCGTGTCGAATTTAAATAGTTTAGTTGTGGGCGAGTTTCTTTTGATCAAATTAAGCAATTCAATTTTTCGCATATCTGGGGAATGAGAAATGTTATTTGCAGAGAGCCAATCCATAAGAACTTGCTTCTTATTAGAGCAATTTGGAACTTTGTTTAATCGAATAGAGTGATATGAAGCGTTATCAATTATAACAACAGCATTTTTAGGAAGGTTTGGAATCAGTTTTTCTTCTGCCCACTTTTCGAAAATTGTAGAATTCATTTGCCCATGGTAATCTCCAATAGTTGAATTGGCTTTGTATAGTAAGTTTGAATTCGCTAAAAAACCCATTTCTCCACCCGCACACAAAATTATTATGCGCTGCGAGGTATTTCCGGTTTGTAGCACTCCACATTCTTCTTTAGACTGCCAACATTTTCCATAAGTTAAATTACTATCAATCCAAGTTTCATCTAGATACACAATCGGTCTTTTCTTCTCCCTGAAACGTCTTATTGCTCTCAAATACTGCATTCTACATAAAACAATGTCACTTCGCTCCATGATAAGTTTCCTTTTATTCTGGGACTTTTTAAAACAAAATCCGATTTCATGAAATATTTTCCTTAAAGTTTCTCTTTTCCAAGAAAAATTAATTTTTTTCTTTAAGCACAGGAATCAATTTCGGAACAGTTGGCACTCTTTTCTCGACCACGTAAAATTTGTGAATAGCTCTTCTTATAACGTCTACATCAAAATCATTCAAAGCTACGGTTTCGATGGTTTTCTTTCTCTGGCGCTTTTTTTAGGAGATTTAAATTTTGGCTTACCTTCACCTTTTGATTCCCTACGAATTCTTTTAACAGTTGACCCCGATACGCCCACAATTGCACTTGCACGTTTTATGACTTGAGAAAGGGGAACAAGAAGACGGCCTTCTGACGATTCTTTTTCGCAGAATGTCAGCACATTATTCAATATTCTTTTGCAAGAGCTACTGAAACGTGTAACAATAGAACTTGTTGACTGTACTGGATCCATCATATACAAATTAATAATAAAAAAATAATGCAAAAAGAGAACAACAAAAATCAAGCTAGTACTAGTACAGCGACAAACAAGAAAGCACGTGATTTCGCATGTTGGCGACCAATTCGTACATCCTTCATTTCTTTCTCCCCTTCAGCATGAATCGACTATTCTTGGCACAAAGCCAAGAAGGGATCTAGAAATGGTGGGCGAACTATAGACTTATAACTAGAGATGACAGGACAATATTGTACTCCCGATCAGAGTAAGCATGAGAAAGGAGTTGCACTAATATTGAACCCAAAAGTAACCAAAATCTTGATGGAATGGGATCCAGTAAATGAGAGAATTATAAAAGCCAGGTTCTATTCTAAATTTATCAAACTTTCTATTGTGCAGGTTTACGCATCTACTAATGATGTAAATGAAGAAATAAAAGAATGCTTTATGAACAACTCCAAAAGGTAATAAATTTTATTCCAAAACCTGATATGATAACATTCATTGGTAATCTTAATGCAAAAGTGGATAAAAGGTCATGTGTAGAAGAAGAAAACTCCTTAAGTTTTGAGGCTTGTGGAGACCGAAATGAAAATGGCATGATGTTTGTGTACTTTTGTGAAATGAACAACTTTGTCATAAGAGGAAGTAAATTTAAGCACAAAGAAATACATAAACTGACTTGGACCTCACCAGATGGCAATACAAGAAACCAAATTGATTATGTTGCTATAAATAGTAAATTTATAAGATCCATGCTTGATGTGAGAGTCAAACGTGTGAAGACGTTGGTTCCGACCACTTCTTATTGGTGACAAAGTTGATATTTAAACTTTGAAGTGTATTAAGAAAGAAATGAAGTTCAAGAACTGTATTTGATACTGAAAAATTAAAAATTAAAGAAACAAGAGAAAAGTTTGATTTGGAGATAAAGAACAGATTCAATATATTAGAAATAGAGGAAAATCAAGATGTAAGAGCAGAAAATGACAAAGTAGAAGAATAGTGAAAAAACTTCAGGAACACCTACAATAAAGTTGCTGAATCTAGTAGTAAGACTTATACGTTGGTTAGACATAACTGGTAATTAATTTACGGAATTAACAACGCATATGAAGTATATTAATTAAAGATAACTTTAATGAATCACTTCTATATTTCGGCAATGTCACATTGCCATCTTCAGGAACATAAAGATATGGTATGTGCACTAAGAAACTAACAAAGCAAATGAGGAAGTAAGTAATGAACTAATTTTGTTCCTAAAGTCCTAATGGTGCCCTCTTGCGGGCTAATCTGGTAGTCTTGGCAGTTGGGCTGAAGTTCTCATAATGAAAGTCTCCCAAATTTGGGGCAGTTTCATGCACCCAAATTTGTTGAGGTTAGGAACGTTTTTTAGAGCTGCTGAAGATTCTTTGAATAATCTTTCGTATTTATACTTGCTGCGATGGATTATTTTTGTTTTCTTCCAACGAATTTTATGGTGGGTATCTAAGGCATGGTCTGCCAACCCAGAGCGGCTGTACCGGTTTCGCCAGTACAGCCGCTCTGGGTTGGCAGACCATGCCTTAGATACCCACCATAAAATTCGTTGGAAGAAAACAAAAATAATCCATCGCAGCAAGTATAAATACGAAAGATTATTCAAAGAATCTTCAGCAGCTCTAAAAAACGTTCCTAACCTCAACAAATTTGGGTGCATGAAACTGCCCCAAATTTGGGAGACTTTCATTATGAGAACTTCAGCCCAACTGCCAAGACTACCAGATTAGCCCGCAAGAGGGCACCATTAGGACTTTAGGAACAAAATTAGTTCATTACTTTCTTCCTCATTTGCTTTGTTAGTTCCTTAGTGCACATACCATATCTTTATGTTTCTGAAGATGGCAATGTTACATTGCCGAAATATAGAAGTGATTCATTAAAGTTATCTTTAATTAATATACTTCATATGCGTTGTTAATTCCGTAAATTAATTAACAGTTAAAGTGGCTGAAGATGTAAAAAAGAAAAACAAAGAATGGTTAACTGCAGAAGCTTGGAAGATCATTGAAGAGAGAAAAAAAGATTAAATTATTAATGAAAAATACAAATTCAGAACATTTATATAAGGTATATAGCAATCGTTATAATGAACTAAATAAAAGTGTAAAGCAAGCTGCAACAGCCGACAAGAGAAAATATATTGATGAATTAGCAGAAGAAGCACAACATGCTGCAGAAAATGGACAAATTAGACAACTTTATCAGAAAAGCAACTCCTTCCTCCATTAGAGACAAACAAGGAAAATTATTGATGACTGACTCGAAAATTGAAGCAAGATGGAGGGAAATTTTGATGAAAAACCTTATATGTAAAGGTAGATACAATGTCTCAACAGGAGCAAAATATCACAACTAGTGTAATACCCACTTTGAACATTTCCAAAAATGACATTTTGTTGAACTATGTCAAAGATGCTCCGAGGGCACTAAAATCTAACAAACCGTGTGGAAATGACAATATTGATGCTGAAATGTTAAAACTTGATCTTGACACAACTACTACAAAATTACAAAGGTTATATAATGAAATGTGGAAGACAGAAAAAATTCCTCAGCAATGGAAAGAAGTAGTAATTATAAAAATTCCAAAAAAGGGCGATCTGACCAATTGCAAAAATTGGAGAGGAATAAGTCTGCTTTCAGTTCCCATAAAAGTTTTTAAAAAATTTTAATTAATAGATTAAAAAAGGAAATTGAAAACTTAAGAGAAGAACAGGCAGGTTCCAGACTAGTTGTGGAACCATCCAACAAATATTCACTCTTAGAAATATAATTGAACAATGCATAGAATTTCAAGCTCCACTCTGTCTAAACTTCATCAATTTTAGTAAAGCATTCGACTCAGTAGATAGAAAGAAACTTTGTAAAATATTAGAAGAATATGGAATACCTTATAAATTTCTCAACATTATCAAGAATATGTATAATGGCAGCAAGTGTTGTGTGGAATTAGATGAAAAACTTGGAGACTTCTTTATCATAGAAACTGGAGTTAGGCAAGGATGTGTTCTATCTGGTCTACTATTTATAGTATTAATTGATTGGATTATCTAAAAACTCAATTAATCATCAAAAGAGAGGACTATGTTGGGACTTTACATCCACATCACAAGACCCTGATTTTGCTGATGACATAGTGCTCCTGTCCTCCAAGTTAAATGACTTACAGCTAAAAACTATAAGTCATTTAACTTGCTCATTGTGCAGAAACTGTGGGTCTTCATATAAACAAGAAGAAAACCAAGGTCATGCAAATGAATGAAAAATCAAATAAAGAAATTAACTTAAAAAATGAAACAATTGACGATGTTGATACTTTTACATACCTCGGATCAATAATAAATAAACAAGCACTGACAAAGACATTTTACAAAGCATTGCTAAAGCACAAAACTGCTTCAAGTCATTAAATAAATTATGGAAAGTATATCAAATATTATAGTTTAAGTGAAAATTCATATCTATAAATTGATTGTGCAAGCAGTACTTATATGGTTCTGAAACTTTGAAACTTACTAAGGCACAAAGTAATAAAGTGGATGTTGAAAGTTTATTTTTCACTTGGTTAGACTATAATAAATTTAGTTTAATCCTTTATCCAAGTGTGAGCAAACAAAGTTTGTGCCTGAAAATATCTTCAGGACTGAATATAATGTTGTACTACCTTACTGGGGTACTGGGGTAAGGTAGTACAACACCGGGCAACTCGTAGCAAAGGTGGACCAAGCCAACATCACTCCTATCCCAGTATCTCCCATAATGCAAAACACATCTCCTTGCAGATATGTATAATGTTATGCATTAAGGGATTGGCCACTACCCAGACTAATATCGACCTTTATTGAGGTCTCTTCAGTGGGAGCCAGGCCCATTGGTGGAGATACCAGGCAGAAGCAAGGTCATCTTTACCTATAGGAGTTGCCAAAAGGTGTGTCACCTTTTTTTATTAAATTACTCTGGATTTAGAGAAAGATGTTGAAAGTTTATTTTTCACTTGGTTAGACTATAATAAATTTAGTTAGATAAAGGATTAAACTAAATTTATTATAATAAAGTGGATATTTTCCAAAACAAATGTTTAAGAAGAATTTTAAACATTTTCTGGCCAAATGCAATCACTAACAAGGAACTTTTAAAGAAAACTTTCTCCAAGTCAACAGAAAGAGATTTTCCTAAGAAGATGGAAATGGACTGGTTATGTTCTATGCATAGGGATAAACAGAATTCCGCAAGTAGCATTGAGTTGAGCACCAAAAGGGAGATGCTCTAGAGGTTGCCCAAAATTAACTTGGAGAAGAATGATGGAATCCGAAATGAAAGAGGCAGGATGGGCGAGCTGGGTAGAAGCAAGAGCAGCGGCAAGGGACAGGGGCAGATGGAAAACCATCATTGCAGCCTTATGTGCTAGTAGGTATAGAAAGCATTGATTTGATTTTGATTTTCATCACCATCCTCCACATTCCCTGGCCTATATCAACATCCAACTAATATGTCTTCCTGTCAGCTTCCACTTTACACCACACTGCTTCATAACCAGTACCACTATTTCCCTCTTTCGTGTCCACCTTATGTGGACTTAATTCCCCTGATATCATCATGAACACTCCCTCTCCCTTCTTGCCTTTTCTATCCTTGATAAAAATACTGTCATTTCTATTCCTGTTATGATATCATCTTCATTCAACCATGTTTCACTTATTCCACTGATTTTAGGGCAAATAAACTCAATCACTGAAACCATTTCATCCCCCTTATTTCTGATCATGATACTGAAACTTTAAGTGCTCGTAACAGATTGTTCTGGCATTTGTAAACAACACGGTAGTTCATTTTTAGGTCTATAACCAGTTCTATCCAAGCCACAGGTTGGTTGTGATTTTCCCACCACACCTGCCCTTGCCCAATCACCTTCACAGTGGGAGAAAATTCTAAAGAAGGTGGAAGAAAAGAGGGATCTGGGTGCGAGAGTAGTTGACAGGGACCTGAAGTTTGAGGATCATGATACTGAAGCTTTAAGTGCTCGTAACAGATTGTTCTGGCATTTGTGAACAACACAGTAGTTCATTTTTAGGTCTATAACCAGTTCTATCAAAGCCACAGGTTGGTTGTGATTTCCCCACCACACCTGCCCTTGCCCAATCACCTTTATCATCACTTACCACATATATACACTCAGCTCAACTTCCCCATCAACATCACGATATACTCCATCTCCGTACATTCATTCACTGCTGCTTTCAACATCCACTCTCCTTACGCCATGTCTCCCTGTTCACCCAGGCTCCCCCTCTTTCCCCTGGTGTCTTTTCTTCTCTCATACTGCTATCGTTTCCACTGCCAAGCACTCCTTCTCTTCAATTTCACTCTCCTGATCTTTCACTTCATCTCTTGCATGCAGCACACACTACTTCCATTTAGCAACACTTTCTCTAATACACTCACTCCAAATCTATTTAAATGCAACCCATCACACCTGTATAATTCCATTCTTCTCCCAAACACATGCCATACATTATACATTCACAAACTGTACTCCCTTCTCCTCACATAGCTCTGCTAGCATACCATTCATGATTCCAGCCTCTCTGTCTCAACTTTTCATTGTCATACCTCGGCAACACACAGACAACCTTTCCCACTACACTGTTTTCTTTCATTCTTCTCAATAACCTCTTGATATTCACTCTTACATACTCTTTATGTCCACTTAAATTGTTTGTCCCCCATGTCCACTGCTAGTTCTCTTGCTTGTTTCCTCCTCATGTTTACTGCCTGAATTATCCTGTTCATTCTCCCTCCTGGATAGCAGACTTTATGGATTCTCTGATTATCTAATTCTAAAGTTATTCCCCATTTCACTTTAAATTTTTATACCTTTTCTAAACCTTGATTATAAATGTGTCAAGACTATCTGAGTTAAAAATCAAGCATGCTTGAACCATTAAAATATCTAGTTCATTTTTCCTCTCCTACACTAAGGGCTAATAATAGTTGCAAGCAAATTATTAGCATGTGAAAAACTGATTTTGAAAGAGTGAAAAGCAGGAAATGGCATTTACCAACCCTAGTTTCATCCTCCCACCACTTACTTTCACATTTTTTTTTTTTAATGTGAATTCCACTCATAAAAGTTGTAAACCTTGCACCTTAGTACTTTGAATGAACTGAGGGGTTAAATAATCTTGAAACCATTTTGAGAACCAAACATAGCACTTTTTTTTTTTTTCAAGCCATCTCAGATCTCCATAAGCAGGATGCTGGTATCTCACTGGATGATGAAATGCTTCTTCTACTCAAAGGCATTTACAAACACCATTTCATAGTGGAATTCAAACCCACAGCTAGTTTGTTTGCAAGCAGAGACACTATCCGCTTGGGCAACCAGGCTGGCAGAATAATATGTATGTGTGGTTTTGTATTGCATATATTTCATCCTCTTCAATGCTAGCCATCCCTAGTTGGCATCTGACTCTACAGTTGTAACCTTTCTTTCAGTACTTTAAAAATATTTACAACTCTGCTTATCTGACAAATAATTGTTATTTACTCCTTTCTAACTTTTCCCTCATGGGGGTGACTGCATTTTCTTAATAATCAATATAACATTACAATTTCTTATAGATTATTAGTTATAAATTGAAGTCATCCAAGTTTGTATAGTTTGTTTTTTTTATCTTTTAAGTGCGACACTCTTCTTAATGTGAAATGCCATTTATCCATGGAAGGTGATAAGAAGCGAATTAAAAAAAAAAATGAGAAACAGTAAGAACATGTACATACTTGAATCACTACACAAGTAGATTTCATTCAGTCTGTTTCAGCTATTAGTTATTTATTTAGTTATTAGTTATTTTGGTTTTATAAATATATATATCTTTTCAACACAACACTCTTCTTAATGCGAATAGCATTTATCCCAAAGGTGATAAGAAGTGAATTAAAAAAAAAAAAAAAAAGAGAGAAACAGTAAGAACAAATACATACTTGAATCACTACACAAGTAGAACAGATCTAATGGTCTATGTCTATCCCTTTGTGGGAGATAGTACTTTTTTGATTTTATTTAATTGTATTCATTTTTTTTTTTTAATAAGTTAGGAAATTTAATGACCTTTTGTACTTTTCTTACATTAGCTACTTAGGTGATGCCTTTTTGGAATTATCAGTTATTGTTCGATTAGCTTTTGACATTCCTGAACTCCAGAAGATGCTTTTGATACTTAGGTGCAAACCATGCTAATAAAAAATAATTTACCTGAGCTTATTCCGATATTATAATTTATTTAATTTGACTTAGTCCAGATGGGGATGCATCAAGGCCTTATAAAGAAGAATAACAGCTTCCTTATCTTTACTTGATAATGTGTTCTTCAATAGCCAAGTAATCTTATAGGCTACTTTAGCAACCATACCAATACATCCTCTAGACTTTAACTCTCTATCTACCACCACCCCTAAATCTCTAGTTTCATCTATTTCCTGGAGTACAGTGCCATCAATGTGATACACAACTTGTAATCCCAAAATGCATAACTTTAGATTTCTCCACATTAAACAGACACCCATTAACTTTTGCCCATACTGACAGCCTATTTAAATCATCCTGCAAGCTCTCCACATCACCTTGATTAACTATTACTCTACCTAATTTTGCATCATCAACAAACAACTGAATACTTCCTTTCAGGTTATTTCCCATATCATTTATGTACAAAATAAACTGCAATGGTCCCAGCACTGAACCTTCTGTCACACTACTTGTCACCTGTTTTTGTCTTGATTCTGCCCCTCCATATACCACTTTTTGAGATCTGTCCAGCAGCCATCCTCTTATTCACTTAACCAGATCTAATGAAGGAAGGCAAAGCAGAAGTGGGATGAGTCAAGAGTGGATGAGGACAGAGAGGTGTACAAAGAGAGAAAGCAAGAAGCCAAGAGAGTTGTGGCACAGGCGAAGGCCATGGCATATCAAGATCTGTATGATCAATTAGAAACAAAGGAAGGACAGAGAAAAATTTACCAACTAGCGAAATGTAGAAATAAAGCAGCTAAGGACATCTTACATGTGAGGCAGATCAAAGATGCTGAAGGAAGAGTATTATGGAGGGATGTGGACATAAGAAACAGATGGAAAATATACTTTGAGGGACTTCTGAATGAGGAAAATGCAAGGACTCACAGAGGAGATGGGCAGCCTTCTGAGGGGATGGTGCAGAACATCAGTAGAATGGAAGTGACGGAGGCCATGAAGAGGATGAGGAATGGAAAAGCGGTGGGCCCCGACAGAATTCCAGTGGAGGCATGGAAGGCACTGGGGGAAGAGGGAATTGACCTGCTCTGGGACCTGTTCATGAAAGTTTGCCAACAGGAAAATATACCCGAGGAATGGAGGGAGAGTACTCTTGTTCCCATCTACAAGGGTAAAGGGGATGCACAAGACTGTAAAAATTACAGAGCAATAAAGTTGATGTCCCACACAATGAAGATCCTAGAAAGGGTTCTTGATGGTAGATTGAGGGAGGAGGTGGAGATTGCAAAGGAACAATTTGGCTTCATGCCTGGCAGATCAACAACAGATGCTATCTTTGGGTTACGACAGATGATGGAAAAATATCGAGAGAAACAAAGGGAGCTACATCTGGTATTTATTGATCTGGAGAAAGCATACGATAGAGTGCCAAGGCAAGAAGTCTGGAGGTGTCTGAGGGAGAAGAAGGTGCCGGAGAAATATGTCAGGTTGGTGCAGGAAATGTACAGAAATGTGAAGACAAGTGTTCGGACCTGTTTGGGACAGACAGAAAGTTTTCAAGTAACAGTTGGCTTGCATCAAGGGTCAGCATTAAGTCCGTTGTTGTTTAATATTGTGATGGAGGTGGTGACAGAGGAGGTGAGAGAAGATGCACCTTGGACAATGTTGTATGCAGATGACATCTTGCTGTGTGTAGATTCAAGAGAAGAAGCGGAAACTAAACTGGAAAGATGGAGAAAAGTACTGGAAGAGAGAGGTATGAGACTGAGCAGAAGTAAGACAGAGTATATGTGTTGCGCAGTGGGCGGTGGCCACGAGACAGACCTGGAGCTGGAAGGAAATGTCATCAGGAAGGTGAGAGACTTTAGATACTTAGGTTCGACAGTGGAAGAAGATGGAGGAGGTGAGAAGGAAGTGGGATGCAGGATACAAGCAGGTTGGAGGAACTGGAGGGAGATGGCTGGAGTGTTATGTGATAAGAGGGTGCCGATCAATCTGAAAGGCAAAATTTATAGGACAGTAGTGAGGCCAGCTATGACATATGCTATAGAAACTGTGGCCCTGAGGAAAAATAACATTAGCAGGATGGAAGTAGCAGAGATGAGAATGCTTAGGTGGATGTGCGGTGTGACCAGAAAGGATCATCTGAGAAATGACTATGTGAGGGGAACAGTGAAAGTTACGAACTTAGGAGCGAAAATACAGGAGGCAAGGTTGAGATGGTTTGGTCATGTGATGAGGAGGGAGGACGAATATGTGGGAAGAAGGGTCATGCAGATGGATGTGCAAGGAAGGCGGAAGCGTGGGCGGCCAAAGAAGAGATGGAGGGAGCTGGTTGAAGAGGACTTGAAGATGAAGAACTTAGATGTGGTGACAGCCCAAGACAGGAAGGTGTGGAGGAGACTCATAATAAACAGTGACCCCACTTAAGTGGGAGAAGCTGCAGAAGAAGAAGAAGAAGAAGTGTCATATCCATCCCCATTTGTTCTAATTTGCATAACAGAATTCCATGTGGTAATCTGTCAAATGCCTTTTGCAAAATCCGTCTGAATCATCGTGTAGCCATTTCATTTATCAAACTCTGCTGTTCCTGTCCTGTCAGGTGTCTTCTCCCTCCAGGAGATTGACTACCATGTGTCTCCACCATGTCCTATTTTGCGCATCTCTGCTGCATTCCTCATATGAGAGATAGGTCCAGTCTTCTATATTTTTCATCCACTCCAGTCTTTGTCTCCTCTCTCCCTCAACAGTTCCTTCAAGAAGTGTCCTTTGTAGGCAGTTATGTCTCAGAATATGTTCAAAATAGTTGACTTTTCTCTTTTTAATTTCTTTCATTGGGCTCCTGTTTATGCCTACCACCTGTAGTACCTCTTCATTTGTCTTTTTGTCTTTCCATGATATCCTCATAATTCTTCACAGCATCCACATTTGAAGGCCTTCAGTTTTTTCACACTCAGATTGGAGAGTGTCCATGTCTCTACTCCGTATAATAATGTGGACCATATGTAGCATTTGGAGATTCTTAGTCTTGTTTTCAGATTTAATTCTATAGATGTCAGTAGATTTTTCATACTGTTGAAAGTTGGCCTTGCAATTTCAATCCTTTTTCTAATTTCATCTTCTGTCCTGTCATTCTCTGTGATCAAGTGTCCAAGGTATATTTATGTTTGCACCTGTTCTAATTTATTTCCTTTTATATTGATGCATAGTATTTTTGGTATTTCCTTTTCTTTTGAAGTTATCATGATTTTTGTCTTTTTAAAGTTGAAACTGAGGCCATACTTTTCGCTGTACTTGAGTGTTTCATCTATAAGAGTCTTGAGGTCATATTTGTTTTCAGCTAGAAGAACCGTGTCATCTGCATATCTTAGGTTATTAATATTTCTGTCTCCTACAGTGATTCCTTTGAGGTTACTAATTTTATTAAATATTTCTTCTGTGCACAGGTTAAAGAGAATCGGAGAAAAGACACAGCCTTGTCTCACACCTTTTTGAACTGGAAATTCTTCTGAGGTCTCTCTGTTTATTCTCAAAGATGTAGTCTGTTCCCAGTAAAGATTAGTTATTAACCTAATGTCTTTTCCATTCCATGTCTATTTTTGAAAGGATTTCAATTAATTGTTCATGTTGAACATTGTCGAATGCCTTTTTGTAATCTATGAAGCAGAGGTACACATCTTTTTGTTTTTCTAGATATCTTTATATGATGGTTCTGATATTGAAAATACCTTCTCTTGTACCTACATTTTCCTTGAAGCCACTTTGTGTATCATTTATTTCTATGTTTATTTTTCTTTTATTTCTTTCAAGAATAACGTATAGGAGGACTATTCACAGCATCCACATTTCAAAGGCCTCCAGTTTTTTCACACTCAGATTGAAGAGTGTCCATGTCTCTACTCCGTATAATAATGTGGACCATATGTAGTATTTGGAGATTTACTCTTGTAGCGTTTGTTTTTTTGGTAATTGGAACGTAAATTGAGTGATTAATATCTTTGGGTAGAAATCCAGTCTCATATATTTTATTGCATAATTTTGTTAGAAATTTTAGTCCTCCTTCATCGAGAGCCCTCAACCATTCTGTCAAGATAGTATCTATTCCTGCAGCATTATGTGGTTTTAGTTTTCTGACAGCGTTTTCAACTTCACAGAGTAAAATGGGTGGTCCTTCTAAATCAGTCTGTTCAGGAATATTATTTCTTTGTTGTTCGTTTAATTTCCTTATGTATTCAATCCATCTTTTCATGATTTCTTTTTTATCCATTACAATATGGTCTCTTGAGTCTCTAATGACACTTGTATGATTTACTGTATTTGTCCTGCTCATCATTTCTCTGATCTTTTCATACATTTCTCTATTTCTGTGTTTTCTATCAAGGTTTTCTATATCCATACATTTATTTTTAATCCAATTCCTCTTTAGCTTTCCTGCTTTCTTTTTTATTTTTTTATTCATGCTTTGTATTCAGGTTTGTTCTTTAATTTTTTTCTTTGTTCCATCAACGTTAGTATTTTTTCATTTATCCAAGGTTTATTCCTTTTCCTTTTTAATTGCGGGAGTGTATTTTTGGCTGCTTCGTTGATGCTATTCTTGAATGTTTGCCAGTTCATGTTAATTTCATCAATTGGTGTTCTATTTTCTGTGTGAGTTGTGATGTCAGACTTGTTAAGGGATTTTGTGAATTCTTTTATAAAGCAGTCTTTAACTTCTTGGTTGTTAAGTGAGTCTGAATTATAAGTTTCTCTTATGAATGGTTGGCTTGTATCTTAAGTTTTATTTTGATTTTTGAAATCACTGTGTTGTGGTCCGATCCTCTGTCTGCTCCAGGATATGTTTTTATTTGTGTTATTGCATTTTGGAATCTTTTGCTTATTATTATATAGTCAATTTGGTTTCTATAGATGTCCCCAGGGCTTTTCCATGTATATAGTCTTCTGGGAGGATTTTTAAATAGTGTGTTGGCAATTATTAGGTCATTGGTTTCACAGAATTGAATTAATCTTTCACCTCTTTCATTTCTGATTCCAAGCCCTTGGTTTCCCATGCAAAATGAGATTTTTTCTGAGCCCACTTTTGCATTTAGGTCGCTCATCATTATAATAATATCACCTGACTTAGCACTAGAGATTGCAGTTTGGATGCCTTCATAAAATTGTTCCTGCTCTTCATCTGGGTGGTCTTGGGTTGGTGCATATGCCTGGATAATATACAGGTTGAATGGTTGCAGTTATTTTGGCTGTTATGATTCTGTCATTTGTGGGCCAATATCCATGTAGAGATTTTGCAATTCTATTACTTAGAACAAGTGCTACTCTGTTAAGGTGTAAGTCACTGCCAGAGTAGATTATAGTGTGATTTTTTTCTTCTTATTATGCCTGTATCTGTCCACCTCACTTCACTGATACCTGCAATATCAGCCTTCATCACTTCTAATTCCTGGAGTAGGTTGCCTAATTTGCCCACCTCATAGAGTGTTCTGATGTTCCATTTACTATTTTCAAGAGATTGCTCCTGATTTTCAGACAAGGGATGTATGAGAATATCCTCCCCGGAGGGTTTGTAATATTATCTTCATAAACTACCTTAGTGGTTCTTGTCTTACAATTCCCGGTTTCAAGCTCTTCTTCCCTGTAGCTATAAGAGCTGATAGTTGCAGGGGTCTCAACCACATCTCTAACTTCATGTTGTGACATAGTGTGTTTCATGGTTGACAATGGATAAATACATGATGAGGCTTCAATCTTTTCCACGACAGCTGGCCACAGGTCCCTTAGATGTCAGGAGTGTGCCCTCAATGTGCCGCACATCTTGCTGTCATTCCCTTGATGCCATTGATCAGCCAATGTTGATTCTTCTGCCATCTTGGCCATTTCAGACTTCGTGCACATAAAGGTTGACATTCCTTTTTATTTACAGCATTCTATATTGCTGATACCCTCGCTTAGTTTAATCCGCCAGCCAAGGCGGTTTACCGGGGTGTGGCCGCTGGTGTGCACCACCAACTTCTTGGAGCCATAAGTGAGAGTTGAGTGTATGTGAGGACCAGAGCCCAATATCCTGACCCTGAGATCAGTGGCTGACATCAATACTAAGGTGCTACATCTCCATACACCCCAACTCTGCTGTTACTCTATTATAAAAGACAGTAAATTACTAAGGCATGACCAACCTTTCCAAAGCCATGTTGTCCCCTCATACAGTATCATATTTTTATTCACCCATTCCTGAATTCTGTTTTTGACCAATTTTTCAAGTACTTTTACCACCATTCCTGAGATACTGATTAGTTTATAATTTGCTTCTGCAGTCTAAAACCTCCTTTATGCAAGGGAATTATTTTACCCTTATTTTACTCTCCTGGAACTTGACCAGAACTAAGACTTAAATTAAAGGCCCTAGTCAAAGGCATTGGTCAGTTACCTTGCACATTCTTGCAAAACCCAAGCTGATATCCCATCTAATCCCACAGCTGTGTTTACATTGAGATTCTGCAATATCCTAAGAACCTCCAATTCATCCACTCTGTTCCCACATTAGTGTCGGTCACACAGGTTAAAGCAGTAACCTCAGTAGGATGATTATACCCTTACAAAGTGGTCACTCAGTAACATGACTATTTTATCTGCTTCTGTCACCTCGTGACAATCGTCACTCATTAAAGTTAATCTTGCATAGTCATTCTTCCTCTTATTTGCCACATAACGAATGAACTCTTTGGGATTTCCTTTGACCTGCTCAGTTAAATTCTTCTATAATGTGATTTTGCATTCGTTGCCATGCTGGTCACCTTTTTTTTTTTTTTTTTGCTTGAGCCTTGTACTGTTTGTGAGTTTGCTGGTAATCTTTCTCTTTATATATCCTCTACAGCATTCTTCTGCAGCTCATGCTTAATGATATTACTCATCCATCTAACTTTTACCTGATTAATCCTCCTCACCTTAGGTATACAATTTACTATTGCTTCCTCTAGATGACCATTAACTATCTCCCATGTGCTACTAACATCCTTACCCTGTAGTGTTTTATGCCATAGCACAGATTTAAGCTTCTTCCTAAGTTTGTTATAATCACCTGCATTTCAGTTCCAGATATATTCATTCTTGACAGAATATCCTCATGTTTTACAATCTCCCAAGGCATGGACATTTGTATCAAACAGAGGCAGTGTGGTCACCTTGGTTATGGACAACTCTTCAGGTCCAATACTCTCTCACCCCCCCAGTCCCCTCCATGACATACTACCTTAAGGAATTCTTGTTGAAAGGCTTATACGCTGGTTAAACATGATAACTAATAATTAAGGAATTGACAGCATACACTAGAAATATAAATTAAAACAACTTTAATAAATACTTTCTGATATTTCGGCAACATCACGTTGCCATCTTCTTGGGAACTTAAAATAAAAAACAGGTGCATGCAAGTACTCCAACAAATGAGAAACGAAGTGAGGAAGCTGCCGTTTTCCTAAAGTTAACATGCTACCTTAAGTAATTATCTGTTCAGCAGGTGTATAAATTATATTTCCTTTCTGCCATGTGATCTCTCTTCCTTCCAGTTTATATCTCCATAGTTGAAGGCCCCCATAATAATCACTTGACCTGTACTCATTGTACTAATTTAGCAATGCATGTCTTCCAGATCGTCTGTGAAACTCCCTGACCTATAGCAATAATAAACTGTATATTTTGTCTTACTGGTCTTAATCTCACACCAGATTGCTTCAAATGAACAGCCACCCTCCCACCTGTTTCCTATTCTTTTTGGTTGCCATCTGCTATCATCAGCAGTACCCCCCCCCCCCATTCTATCTTCTCTATCTTCCCTATAAATACTAAACCCTTTTCTTCTTCTTCTTACTGTTAACCATGTCTCACTAATGCCTATAACTTTTGGCAAGGTTGTACTAACCAATGCCAAAAACTTTTCCTGATACTTCTTGCATTGGTATATAGAAACTGCAGCATCCCTTTAGGCCCCCACCCACCTTTACTTTGTGAATTGATTACCCTATTCAATATTTTTACTTGAGAAACTAGATTTCGCACTTGATCATTCTCACACTCACTCACCTCATGGGTGCCGTCACACAAACTCAATTGCTTCCACCCTATTTGGTTAAGATTTCCTTAATTTGCACATCAGTATGCTCTGTGAACAACTCTGTCTCACCAGACTCCTAACAGCAAAACCATTTAGATGCAGTCCATCAGCATTATACAAATTCTTCTTTCCATTAAACACAGACCACTGACCCACAAATCGTACATCTTTCCTTTTGCACAAGCTACATATAGACTCATTATCTAGCAATCGCCTTAGTTTGAGCATGGTAGGAGACTTACAATCTCTTTATCTTCTCGCTCTTCAGTTTGCCTCTTCTAACGATTCCTTTAAATCCTCTCTCATAGAATACTTCTCGCCTCTCAAATCATTTATGCCAACCAAGACAATCATTTCCTTCTTTATATAGTATGTGCAAAGTGGGTCTAAAATAACTGAGTTCATTTGCAAGAGTAGCAGTTGATCACATTTACTCCTCCCACTTCCCCACCAAAAAAATGCAGCTGACTATTTGATCATGGGAGTGTGGTGGAAGAAAAGTATTATCTGAATTAAAAATAAATAAAAAAAAAAAAAAAAACTTAGGTTTCCTCCTTTGCCTCCAAAATGAACAATCAGCCTGAGAAAAAACACACAGTTGATAACAGACTATAGAAATAGAATTTATTGTTTAGCATGTGAACACAAATTGTTTGGAAACAAATGTTAACACAAAATGAAATAAGGTTTATTAAAAGTTAAAAACAACCATATATTATTATTACTCTTGGCACCTCCAAGGAGTCTGAAGAACTCATCGCGGGAGGACACATTGTACGTCTCTCTGCTTCAACCACTACACCGAACCTCTACTACCAATCATCAACATCAGCACCATCTACTGCCCGCCACCACTGCTACTATTTTTTGTCTGTAAATTGCTTGTGTTCCTGAAGGGCCGATTTGTCTGTATGTGGGATGGAAAACCCGAAAATGAAATGAAGAAATAGAATGCTTACTTTGTCAATTACTTATTTACTTTGTTAATTAGTCGGAAATTACTTATTATTCATTTGATAAATATAAAGAAAAGAATTGAGAATGTTTTTTTCTCTATAGAGGGCAAGCAGTTTATTCCAGAGATTTGTGCCCTTTGCAGCTGTAGCAGCAGCTAACTGTGTTAACATTCCTTTAATGAGACAAAGGTGAGCAATATATTAAATATTTTGATATGTTGAAAGAATATTAACATTTATATATTTCACATATCTATTTTTAGGAAATTATATATATCAGTCATTATGGTAAACATTCCTTTGAATTTTATCCCTCAATTATAGTTCAGAGGGATGTATACAATTTGTGTCTTTATTACTAAAAATATTTCAACCAAAAAAAAATGGTCCTTTTGTTGGGACATTTTAGTAATGAAGAGAGAAATCATGTAAAGCAAACTGATGAACTGGTTGGTTCATTAAGCACAGCAGAAAATTCTAGTAATTGGTTATTTTATTTTCTTATTCCTTGGAAATTTTTGTTCTCTAAATCCTTAGTACTACAAAAGTAAGTATAGTACAGAGTAAACACTTTGAATAAGGTAATAGTTGTAAAATAATTTTTAATGTGTACAGTGAGGCTTAAGTTTCAATGTACATTATTGGTAGAAGCCTTTATTTTGGGAGAGTGGAAAGAATGAAGAAGATGGAACATCCAATGGAAAACTAAACCTGCAAGAACAACTCAAGACCAACTACATCAATGCTGAGAAAAAACACAAATGAATAGCAAGTGAACCATATGTGTGAAATGCAATTCATTACCTGCCCGCCAACTTACACACCCACATGTAGGTTAGTTTGTATATATTCATAGTTATAGATTAACCTTTTCTTTCTTTTCTCACATATGTCTACAGTTTATTTTTTATATATAAAAATGTACACATATCCAATAGCAATATTAACATGTCTATCAAGATAAATTACATTACATAACTAATATACATCAGTTACATAATTTTAACCCTCAAGTGAGCCGACCTGGTTGGCTGAGTGGAGAGCGTATCCACTCTTCAGCCAAAAGGCTGTAGGTTTGAATCCGGCCGTGGGCATGGATGCTTGTGATTGTCTGTGGAACTACCAGTGGTGGTCGACGGTAGATGCCATTAGTGTAGTTGCGGTCAGTTGGTGATTGAATGGTGGAGACGCAGTTGAGGAGTTAGTGCCCTCTCTCAATGAGTCCTTGGACTCCCTGAAGGTGTCACATAATAATAATAATAATAAGCATGGGGTGCTTAAAAGTCAAAGCTGTATAACTGAGAGGAGACCTCCACATAGCCTTTGAAGGAGGAATGTGGAGAACCGACCAGTGCTTCTGACCTAATGTCCCATCCTCACCTTCTCGTGGTGCACCCTGTTGGGTATCTACCTGGATACTGAACAAATGAGGATGGGCTGGCAATTTGGGATTTAGCTGACCAAATTGTATTCTTATTGGCTTAAACCACAATATTAAATGATGGTACAATATGATAAAATTTCATGCCGGCTGGAGTGTTGCCCGGTTAAACAAGGCTCCCCCCGTTGTTTTTGCCAGGGAACCAGAGTGAACAGCGAAAAGTCAACTACTGGAACAAATCCTAAAACACACCCCAACTCAATATCACCAGAATTGAAGAGCAGTACTATCAACATAAGAAGCCTGAATGGCAAAGAAATGGAGCTAGCTGAAAAATTAGATAAGTACCAGATCAACATAATAGGGGTGACTGAAACAAAAAAGACCAAAACTGGTGAGCTGTTTCTGAGCAATAAATACAAAATGTTATATACAGGCAAGGAAAAGAAGGAGTAGCCTTCTTTTTAACACTAAATGCGAGGCTAATCTTCTTGAATGGAGATTAGCCATCATCAAATATCAGAATGGGGAACTGGACAATGAGAATTATTTGTGCCTATGGTCCCACAGAAGGTTCTACTAAGGTAGAAGAGGAGGAATTTTTTGAGGCTTTTGAAAAAGCAACTGGCACAATGAAAATGAAAAGTTGGTCCTTGTTGGGGATCTAAATAGCAGAGTAGAAAATGATTGTCAGACATAGAAAAATATTTTGGGAAAATTTTGTAAGAAAGAGCAAAGCTAATAATAATGGCAAATACTTGTTGGATTACTGCTCAGGACATGGACTGGTTATTACTAACACTGTTCCAACATAAAAATGTGCATAAATTCACTCGGAGAGAAGAGGCAAGGAATAAGAAAAGTTTCATTGACTATATTATTGTTGATAGTGATGTTTTCTCTCTGGTGCAGGACACGAGAGTGTACAGAGGATTTGAAATTGGAAGTGATCACCATTTAGTCTTAAGCAGGATAAAATTGAATTTCATATTGAAAAGAAGAGCATGTAAGAAAGTTTTAAAACGAATAAAAGTTGAGTAGCTCTCAGATGTGAACTGTAGACTAAAATATACAAATATTATTCAAGAAAAAAAATGAAAGAGTTTAAGAACAGGAATCAAACCTTGGAGATTCAGTGGCAAACTCTGAAGAAAACATTGATTGATTCTGCCAGAGAGGCATGTGGTGAAGTTGTCTACAAGGATAGAAAAATCAGAACTCCCTGGTAGACACAGGAAGTTAAAGAGGCAGTGAAGGAAAAGAAGAAAGCATATCAAAAGTTCCTGGCAAATAAGTCAGCTTGTGCTCTTAGAGAATACAGAGACAAATGTAAGAAACTAAACACTGTCTAAAACTATCTAAACAAAAGTCATGGGAAGACTTTGGTAAGAGCATAGAAAATAAATATCAAGAAGGTGGCAAAATATTCTGGAGGTTGTTGAAGAAACTTAGGAATGGAGGAAAGAGTGCTGTAAAAGGAATTAGAGATGATAAAGGTGGTATGAAAACTGGAGAAATAGATATCCTTGAAGTATGGAGTAATTACTTGGAAAAATTGCTAAATGAAACTAGCAGTGATGACAGCCCAGTGATAAAAAACACTGACCAGGCATGCAATCGGGGATACATATCCATGCTTGAAGTAGAAAAAGCCATCAAAAGTCTGAAATGCAGAAAGGCAGCTGGAGCAGATGATATTAGACCAGAAATGTTGAAGTATGGAGTTTTACAGTGGCTATACTGCATAGTTCAGGGGGCTGGACAGATGGATGAATTCCACATGATTGGAGTAGAACTCTGATAGTACCCATATATAAAAAGGGAAATAAAACTGATTGTGAGAATTACAGAGGTATTTCTCTACTGAGTGTTCCTGGTAAGATTTATGCAAGTATACTTGAGAAACGGTTGAGAAGGATTGTGGAAGAGAAGCTTGGTGAGGAACAAGCTGGATTCAGGCCAAATAGAGGCTGTCAGGATCAGATATTCACTTTATGATAAATAGTTGAAAAGTCATGGGAATATAACAAAGATCTGTATTTAAGTTTTGTAGATCTTGAAAAAGCATATGACAAGGTGCCAAGATAGAAGCTATTCTATATACTACAGTTATATGGTGTCAATAGTGCATTGTATCAAGCAATACATCGTCTTTATTTGACTTGTAAGTCAGCAGTTAGAATTGTAGGAAGTACAGAGAGATGGTTTAATGTTAAATCTGGTGTCAGACAAGGATGTACATTATACCCTCTGTTATTCATTATCTATATGGATCACATTATGAAGGAAAGTGGTATTAAACCTGATATCAAAATTGAAGTTGTTAATGTTAGCTCCTTGCTTTATGCAGATGATGTTATACTTCTAAATAAATCTGCTACAAGTCTGCAAGATTCCCTGACTAAATTGAATAACTGTTGTGATAGATATGGTATGAAGGTCAGCAATAAAAAGACAAAGATAATGAAAATAGGCAAAAGCATTGAAGATATCAGCTGCATTGTGAATGGAGAACCTATAGAACAAGTAAAACATTTCAGCTACTTAGGCACGATTTTTAGTGAAGATGGTAAATTAAATATGGAAATAGACAACAGAATCAACAAAGCTGGTATGGTAGGAAGTCAACTAAATAAATTTATATGGAATAAGAGAGAAATTAGTCAAATCACTAAATTAGCTGTATATAAGACAGTGTTCAAACCAATTCAAACTTATGGAGCTGGGTCAGAAGTAAAACATTTGACCAAAGACTAGAGACCGCAGATATGAGAGTCCTAAGAAAGATTAGGGGCGTGAACAGATGGCATCAATGGCAATATCATTTTAAAAACGAGAATATTAGGAAAGAACTTGACATTGTCGGCATCCAGGAATGCATTAGCAGAGCTAATCTCAGGTGGTATGGTCACTTAAACAGAATGGGTGAGGAAAGATTAGCCAAACAAGTGTTCTCTGCCAGGTTGGCAGTAAAAAGACTCAGAGGGGATACCAAGATATAGGTGGATTGATATGGTAATAAGTGCCTTAGAAAATAGATATGTAAATATAAGATCTGACAATGTTGTAGCTTTGATAGGTAACAGATTGATTTGGCAGTAAATTGTAGGTAGGAAGTTGGTAATGATATAAATTTTTCATGTACGACTATCATATCCTGTACACCCTTTGAGGGTAAATATCAGGAATTTGATGATGATGAAAAAAAGCGCTTTGATAGTTTTATGGTCAGAAAAAAATTTACCTTGGTTTTATTTCTTTTGCTTCCTGGTTGGCTAACAAAATCACATACATCATGAATATTTTGTCATTTTGTGCAAGACCACTCACTGAAAGCTTGAAGTAGCATAAAGTAGAAAAGTAGGAGAATTGATTATTTAACCCTTGACCTACCCCTGGCACTAAATGTGTTATATCAATCTTTCTTGAGTAGGATTGCTAAAAAATTACATTGCATATTACATAAGTTCATGAAACTGTATAATAATATAAATTTTAGAATGAAAACACAGTTAGGATATTCATTGCTTCATTGCTGCCTTGATGGAGAATAAAAGTTTCAGCATAGTTAAAATCAAAACATTGTTATAGTTGCAAATTGAAGTTGAGGGAGGAAGGTTTATTATAACGAAATATGAATATTTCACAATAGAAGAAGAAGTGGGGGGGTGTCAATCCAGTTCATTGATGCTAAGTGCCAATCTAGTATGAAAGTAATGCACTTTTGCTAGAAGAGATGCGAAGTGTATATTGTATTGATGAACAATATATTGTATTCAATACAATATTGATATATTGTATTGAAGCTGGTGATGTTCATTTTCATGTGACTCTCACCCATAAAAGGCTCTGCATAGGATTAGGGTTAGATAAACCAGAAATATTGCCCTGAAGACTAACCATGAAACTATTTCTAGCCACTTTAGTATTAACCCCAGGTCTTTTTTCCAGCTGAAGGTTGTATACTCCAGCATCCTTTCACCTAGGTTAAACGGGCACAAAAATTAATAACAAACTATAAAATGAAAAAAAAAAAAAAAAAAAAAAAACCATTATTATTATTATTATTATTGTTATCCCATGATCCCCCATAGAGTCACAGACTCATTTAGGAGGTCCCTTATGTCATACACGCAGCTCATCATACTCCTTATAACATGTTCAAATTCTCTGCAGACACCATGCTCTCAGGTAATGCATTTCAATCATTCACAACTCTCAATGCAAAAATCCTGCTTCTCACTCCCTTGCTCACACCTTCCTTATAGAGTTTCCATGGATGATCTCTTGTTCTCATACCATTTCATGAAAAACCTCTTCGACGTTAATCTTATAACAACCCCATACTAAGTTGTGTATTTATATCATATCATGCCTCTTTCTCCTATCCACTAGACTCGAAATTGCATCTTCTCAACCTTTCTTCATACTCGACATTCCAGAGACCAGAAACTAATTTAGTCAATCACCTCTGGACCCTTTCCAGTAGCTCTTCATTCTTTTGAAAACCAGGTCACCAAATCCATATGTGGCCTCACGGCCTTATATAACTGAACCAGAATCTCCTTACTTCTACAAGTCAGAGTACCCCTGCAGAATTTGTTGTGTTGTCCTCACAATTTTGGCAATATGTCTTCTTAATTTTAAATCCTTATCCATCATCATCCCAGACTCTCTTATTTCCTCAGCCTCAAACAATATATCTACATAAAGCACAAATAATATTAATAATAAAACAATATTTCTGCACAAAACACTTGAATAGATTCAGTCTATTCAAGTGTAAGGCCAACACATCTGTTCTGTTCCTCTTAGTTCTTCCCAACTTTGCATCATCTGCAAACAACTTAATATCCCTATTCAAATCATTCCCGATATCATTAACATATAGGTTAAACAACAATGGTCCTAAAACACATCCCTGAGGCACATCACTAGTAAATTTCCTCTTCTGACATATTGCTCTCTCTCCCATACACAACTTGCTGTTTTCTATCAAATAGCCAATCTCCAGTCCAATGCACTAATTTAATATCCACCCTCATCTGCTCTAGTTCGGATATTAACTTATGTGGTAATCTATCAAAATCTATGTATACTACTGTGTATCCATCTTTCTCATCTAATGCACCTGTCATCATAATAAATAGCATATTTTTTGGCTTATGATTGTGTCTTATAAACTGATGCATCGTATGGTGTATCTTATACTGTACACTGATGTGTTTTTTATGTATGCTCAGTTATGGTGCATCATTGCCTGTTGGTAATGCTTGATCAGTTTGAATAGTTTCATGGTTGTTAACGGTCACACATTTATACTAGTTATCAATACATTATTATCTTTAATTTTTTTTATAACCCATGGACTGTGCATAGCACAAACATAGCTATAATTGTATTTAAGCATAATGTGATTGAGTATGCAAAAAAGAATGGCAACAGGGCAGCAGAGCGGCACTTTGGGCCTCTGCCTACAGAAAAAATGGTACAAACTTGGAGGAAACAAGAACAGCAATTAATAGAAGCAAGTTCTGAAAAACATAACCTCCACTGAAAACTGGCAAAATGGTCAGAAATTGAAAATGAATTAATAACTTGGATAATGGATTGAAGAAGATCGGGTTTCTGTGAATCTACAAAAATGATTATTCAACGAGCAAAATTATTAGCAACAGAAAGAAATATCATCAATTTTACAGATCGCCATCATAGTGCTTTAGATTTATGAAGAGAAATGATGTATACATGTGTGCAAAAACAAAAATATCTCAAAAAAATGCCAGACAAATTCGAAAATAAAATTATCGAGTTCCACAGATTCATCATAAATGCTAGAAAACAAGATAATTTTGAACTTTCACAGATAGCTAATATGAATGAAGTGGCTCTGACTTTTGATATGCCCTTGAACAAGACTGTTGGCTCTAAAGGTAAAAAAAAATATTATGGTTAAAATTTCTGGTCATGAAAAAACCCAATATACTGTTGTTTTGTCGTGCTTGAACAAAATTTTCACCTTTTTCAATTTTTAAAAGAAAAACAATGCCACCCCCCCCCAAAAAAAAAAAACTTCCCAAAGGAGTTAACATTCATATTCATCCAAAAGTATGGATGGATGAGAAAGGCATGAAGTTATTGATAAAGAAGGTCTGGTCCAGACGTCCTGGCAGTTTACATCAGATACCTGCTTTGTTAGTGTGGGATCAGTTTAGCCACCATAAAACTGAAGCTGTTAATCCGCAAAATGAACGCAAAAATAGCTGCAATCCCAGGAGGATTCATCTCCACTCTTCAACTTTCAGATGTATCAATAAACAAACCATTTAAAGGATTTATTCCAAATTTTGAGGAAATATCTATAGATAGGAGAAAGAAGGCCACAACCACAATTTCACAGGTGTAGAATAGGTAAAGAGTTCATGGAATGAAGTGAAACCCGAAATTATAAAATCTTTTCAAAAGTGTGACATTAGTAATCCTTTTGATGGTATAGAGGATGACTTATTATTTCAAGACAGTGATGACTTGATTTCTGATGACAAATCGAGTTCAGAAAATTTTGAGAGTGAAGATGAAGATGAATAAAAATTTGAAAAGAAGATTAATAAAATTTATAAAAAAATTATATTATATATATATATATAATATTCATCCAAGCTTGATTTGCTTCCTTAGCCTGGTTATATTCCACTAATTCGAGCCCTACCCAAGGACCTATGAGTTGTGGAAATACCTTCTGAATATGAATGATGTGCTGAACAAAGCGGCCTTTTGCAGCTGCCCAGTTTTTAATCCATCTAACTCGAGTGCTTCAAGATGTTTTTTTCAATGTTTTGGGGATGGTGCCTAAAGCACCTATTATTATGGGAACAATTTTCATTTTCTTTGCCAAATTCGTTCAACTTCGACTTGCAACTCACGATACTTCGTAATTTTTTCAGTTTGTTTTTTGTCAATTTGACTATCTCCTGGTAGTGATATTTCGATAAACTGAACACCCTTGTTTTCACTTTTTCCAACCACTGTTATATTGGGTGTATTACATTCCAAGCTTTTGTCAGTCTGGATTTTGAAATCCCAGAGTATTTTAGCTTTTTCATTCTCAATCACTTTTTGGTCCACTTTATGCTTCCAATAGTCTTTAGATTACTTTAAACCTGTACTTTTTACATAAATGCCAGTGCATTATCTTAGCTACATTATCATGCCTTTTACGGTACTCAATTTGTGTGATTTTGCTGCACCCACTTATAATGTGGTCTACCGTTTTTTCCTTCTCTTTGCACAATCTGCGTTTACTGTCTTCTTGAGTTTTTTGTATTTTTGCTTTCATAACATTGGTTTTAATGGCCTGTTCTTGTGCTGCAAAAATTACTGATTCTGTTTCTTTCTTTAGTGTTTCTTTTCTCAAACATTGCCAGGTCAAGTTGCTGTCAGTGCTTTTCTCTATGCTGTGAAGGTATTTTCCATGCAATGTCTTATTTCGCATCTTTCAGTTCTTACTTTTACTTGGTTGGTCTTGTACTCCAATTTTGTCTTCATGGGTTTAAATAAATCCTCTTTTCTTACCTCAGTTAGCAATTTTTCCATTGTTTGCTGCGGATAATCATTCATATTTCGTTTTCAACTTGCTTTACTTGTAATAATCCTCTGTCTCCTTTTTTTTGTATGTGTGATAGGTAGAGCCTATCAATGTCACTGCAAGGATTGAGGGCATGGTCTATTGTCATTAATTTTTGAGTTTTTCAGTCTAAATTCTCACCCTCTAGCTGGGTCCATTCAACAACGCCTTCTGAATATCTCAGAACAGGTATGGTCCAGATCTTAATTGCTTTTATCAAATTTCCAGCATTATGCATTGACTTAAGGAGTTTTCTTAGTCGTCTTATATATTCTGCTCTAGTTTTTTTTCTTTGATCTTATTGTGCAGAATTTCTAATGCTTCTAAAATTCACAAATATTTGTAGCTATCTTCGAATTTTATTGCCTTGATTTCTTTCACCATTGAGCAGCTCGATTTCGTTCAGGTCTTCAAACTTCAAACTAATAGAGTATATTTGCCTAACAATTGTGGGCAAATATACTCTGTTAGTGCTACAGTTTCATTTCCTTTATTTCAAATACTTCTGGAATCTGTAAACATACATACTAATTTATTTCTGGTTCTATAACAAATTTCAGCAGCCTCACTCCCCAGATATAACTCCTCCATACTTCCCACCTAGCCAACCTTATCTATCATCACTGATCTTATTATTATTATTACTATCCACACCCAACCTCCATCGAGTCAGAGAGTCATCGTAGGAGGTACTCGCTATTGCATACAATGCTCATCCAACCATGTCTTAAACTGATTCAATGTGTCCACATCCACAACACACACTCAGGCAATGCATTCTGCTCATCAACCACCCTCTATGCAAAGAACCTGCTTCTCACTCCTTTGCTCACACTCTCCTTATACAGTTTCCAGCAATGGCCTCCTGTTATACTTCCCTCTCCAATTCTATGAAAAATCTCTTCCATGTCTACTTGATAACAACCCCTGACCAGTTTATATGTCTCAATCATCCCCCCCCCCCTCCTCCTATTCATGAGGCTCTGCAACTTACATTCCCTCAATTTGTCCTCATGCTCCACATTCCACTGACTACCTTTGTAAATCATCTCTGTACCCTTTCCAACATATCCTTGTCGCCAGTGCTTTTTTTCTGGAAAAAAAGGTGCCGGTACTCACCATGAAGATGTTATTACAGCAACTTCCACACTTTTAACATATCCTCCGATATACCCCCGTCATCTCGCTTTGTTGGCATGCTTTGTGCGCTGCGCTCTCCTTATGATCGTAAATCTTTTTTTTTATTGACATTAACTGTTGCGAGATTCTTCAAAATGACTGATTTTACCATTTGACCACTCCGCTGAAATTTTAGTCCACTGACATTAACTGTTGCAAGATTCTCCAAAATGACTGATTTTATCATTTGATCACTCTGCTGAAATTTTCGTTCCCATGTGTTTATTGATGACAAGACTTCCGACATCACAACACGCTTTGCAGCCCAACATTTTATTCTTGACATACAGCCACTCGTTTCTCTTGCATAAGTCATTTTTTTGCAAAAATATCCAACATTCTGGCCAATCATTATCAGAAGCTGCTTCCTTTTGACCACGTTTTGATCTTCGTCTTGGTTTCGTGATTCTCTTCACAAAGTGTATTTTCGGTGTTAGTTTTCTGTTTTACAGGATCACAAGTAGATTCAACAATTTCTGCTTCTTCAGCCTTACTTTTTTTCTCATTGGCATAAAGTAACTACTTATTTTACTCATTTTGAACAATGATTGCAGTGATTTAACTTAGATTAATTCAAAACTCACATGAACACCTGCCTGTTGCAGAGTGAATATAGAATTGATAAACCGATATTGGAAGCAATTGGAAGTGAACACAACTTCCTGTTTTTGGTTACGTACCAACCTACGAAACAGGAAAGCAGGGTACCAACTTATGAGTAATCAAAACTGAGAATTCAATTTGTGAACACAGTACCACCTACTGGACTATTTATAATACATTTTGCTGTCAATAAATCGCAAATTTTTAAAAACTTAAGAAAAAAGGTGCTGGTCCTCCATACCGTTGCGTACTGCCAGAAAAAAAGCACTACTCATCACCATGAAAACCCAGTAACCATATCTGTGCACAATAATCCATATGAAGCCTGATCGAGGCTTTATACAATGGAATCATAACCTCTCTATTTCTGCATGTCAGAGTTCTCTGCATCATTGCCATTAGTCGATGTGATGTCTTCACAACTTGTGCAAATGTGGCCCCTGAATTTCAGGTCCTTGTCCACCATCACACCAAGATCTATCATCTCCTCTACTTCTGTTAAAGTTTCCCCACCAAGTGTATACTTAGCATCCCATCGTAGCTTACCAAATCTCAAAACCTTACACTTGGCAACAGTGAACTGACAATTCCACTTACCTGCCAATTCATGCAATCTGTTCAAGTCCTCTTGTAAGGTATTAACATCAGCCTGACTGTGCATTGCTCTCCCCAGTTTGCATCATCTGCAAACAGCTAGATATCACTAGTTAAACCCAACCCAATATCATTAACATACAAATTGAACAACAATGGCCCCCCAAAACTGATCCCTGTGGCGCACCACTGATGACCTGTCTCTTTCAAGATACTGCACCCCCATATACAACTTTCTGATACCTATCTGACAGCCAGTTACTGATCCAACACAGAAGTCTGTTATCTGATCCCATCTCTTTCAATTTAATTAAGAGCTTGTCATGTGGCAGTCTATCAAAAGTCTTTGCAAAATCCAAGTACACCACTGTATATGCATCTCCTCTGTCCAAGGTATTTGTCACCTAGTTATAGTTCATAAGTAAGTTAGTGAAACATGATCTCCCCTTAACAAATTCATGCTGATAACCACAGAGAATACTGCTGTTATCAGCCCATTTCTGTATCCTACTTCTCACCAGTCTTTCCAGGACCTTCACCACAACTCCAGATATACAGACCGGTCTATAATTTGAAACTACAGCCTTAACACCACCTTTATGCAGTTGAACAATTTTATCCTCCTTCCGCTCCCCGCTCCCTTGGAACCTGTGGTGTTGCAAAACTCTTGTTAAACAGGCATGCCAGTGCTACTGCCATTTCCCTGGAACATTCTCTTAAGATGCGTGGTGATATTTCATCAAATCCTATTGCCTTATTAACATCAAGGTTATTTATTTCCTCAGATACCTCTTGTTCACTCACAATTAAGCTATTCTCTCCTTTGTTCTCTGCACTTAAGTTCCTCATGATTCCACCCTGATCAGGATGAAACACACTTATAAATTGATCATGGAATACCTCAACAATGTCTTCTGCAGCAGTTACCATTCTATCATGTAGAGTGCACTGGGATGGTTGTCTTGAGACCACAAATGTTTCAGTTTTGGCCAGACTGACCTTCATTCTTCATGCACAAACAGCTATAAACCTATCCAGGGTCCGCTGGAGGTCATCTGTGGAAGAGCTAAGCAGAACTAGGTCATCTGCAAAAAGCAGAAGTCCAATGCTACATCTTCCAATTCTGACACACTTACTGCCTCGGCTGTGCCTATCAATCCAGTCCATAAATATTATGAAAAGGAGGGGTGACAGAACACATCCTTGGAGGCCAACGGAGACTGTGAAAGGTTCAGACTTTGTGCTGTTTACCCTGACACAAAACTCTGGGCATTCATACAGGGACTTGATGGCAACTAATAGTTGGCCATCCATTCCATACTCCTGTACTACTTGCCAAAGCTTATCCCGAGGAACCCGGTCATATGTCTTCTTCAAGTCCACAAAACATGTGTAGACATTCTTGGCATATTCCCAAGATTTCTCAAAGACTTGCCTTAAAGTGAAGATTTGGTCAGTTGTGCTTCTACCAGGATGAAAGCCACATTGTTCTTCCTGGAACTTTGACTCAACTATGCTCCTGCACCGTCTTTCCAAGCACCTAGCATACTCTTTCCCAGGCAGGCTGAGCAGAGAGATGCCACGATAGTCACTGCAATCCTTCTGGTCTCCCTTCTTGAAGACTGGTATTATTATGCCTGTCTGCCATTGCTTTGGTGCTCGCCTAGATATCCAAGCAGCCTGACACACTCGAGTCAGCCAGAGAGCACCGTCTCGATTTAAGACTTTTAGTATTTCGGGCCGAATTTCATCATCGCCAGCAGCCTTGCCCGATTTTATTGCTAAATGGACCGTTCTGTTGTAAGACTAGCCATTGCCCCGATCTGCACCTCTTGGATGTCCACAGCTGCTGGGCCACCTGGATTAAGAAGGCTCTCAAAGTATTCCCTCCATCTGTGGAGGATATCCTTCTTGGTTGTTAAAAGTACACCATCAGAGGCCTTAATTTCCCTTGCTGTGCACGATTTCCTCCCTTGAAGGCGGCGGATGGTCTGCCAGAATTGTTTGCATTTGCCTAGGATGAGTCTAATCTTTCTCCAAAGGATTCCCAAGCCTTCTGCTTTGCTGTCTTTACTGCCTCAGCAGCAGCTTTTCATGCCTCAGCATACCTCAAACGCATCTCCGGTGACCTGACCCTAAGCCGTGTTAGGTAGGACTCCTTTTTTTCCCGGACAGTTTTTTGGACTTCTTGGTTCCACCAAGGTGTCCTTTTCTCACTGCCCGTTGCCACGCCGAGCCGCTTTCTGCCACAGCATGAGAGTGCAGAGGCAGTGACAGCTGTTCTGAACAGCTTCCATTCCTCCTCAACATCTGCAGTATGCTTGGGAATCTCTTTGAACCTGGAGGAAATGCATCTGCAAAATTCTTTCTCATAGCCTAATTTTCCAATGCCTCCCATTTCACGTGGTATAGCTGCTTAGGCCTACTAGCGTTGATGGTAGCATCTAGTTTCTGAAGCCATAGAGTGCACACAACATGGTATAAATATATCAAAAAAATAAAACATACTCAGTCACATAAAAATATCATGAATTGTATATCCAAACTATCACTTATTGGTAAGCTCACATTCACTGTCATTCTCTTCTGTGCATGGATTTGGTCACCTGGTTTTCATAGGGCTGAGCAGGGCCATATTTATGTACATGTGCACAAGCCTATAGCTGGAGGCCCTGAAAAATGAAGGAGGAACCCAGGAGCACTCTAGCACATTGGACCCTGCCTGCCTCAGGAAAAGTGTATGGCCCTGGTGCTGAGGATATATTAGAAAGCTTCCAGAGTAGATTGAATAAGGTATTACTGGTCTTTGGAATGTGGGGAATGAAGATAAGCTGAAGAAATGCAATTTGCCAAGCCCCTTGAATGGAAGGAGGAGAGGAGATACGATTGAGATGTTTCAGTTGGTAAGGGGTTGTTATCTGGTAAATGTGAAAGAAATGTTTCATGGAATGGGAGAGTGAATTAAAACTTGAGTTCATCCCTGAAAACTGTATAATGAGGGGTATGAGCAAAGGAGTAAGGAGCAGGTTCTTTGCATGGAGATTGGGTGGTGAGTGAAATTCATTGTTTGACAGTATGATGAATCTGGACAACATTGAATGCATTTGAAGCATAGTTTATCGAGCTTTGTTTGTATTATTATGGTATTATTATGCGTAATATATTAATGTGTACCTCCTTTGTTCAAGCTTTTGGCTCTTTGGAAGTCTATTATAAAAAAATAATGATAATCACATAATAATACGAATAATAAATAACCAGGTTTTAACTCATAGATTTTTTTATTAATGCTAGATGTATTTCCTTGACATGTTTCACTGTCTATATGGCTGACAGCATCTTTTGTCAGTTTTTTACTTATGTAAAAAACTGACAAAAAAATTAAACATTTTCCAACAGCTGCTATTTCTATAAAATGAAAAAACTGGAATGATAGTTTAATCACATGCATCATTAGGCAGTTATGAGCAGCCTCTACATTGTTGTGTAAACTCTGTATGTGATTGCTGGCATAGTATAGGAGAGGTCTTGAATGTTATGCATATCAATTAATGATTTCCAAATGTCATGAAGGACCATTTCTTGATTTCTATTTAGTGTGCCTTTTTAGCGAATGATGTCAGAAGATTCCTTGAACAATCTGTCAAAGTAATTTTCCTCTAAGTAAAAAATGGAGGATGCTTGCCAATTTATTTATTTATTTTTTTTGGCTTTTCGCTTATGTTAAATAACCTCCTGAAGATGCTCTCAGCCAAGAGTGTATTTTCTGAAAATGTGGCATCTTATACTAAATTATATAAAATTATTGGTATGCTTATACTGATGCGAATATTTTATACAGTGTTATGCTGGTGTTTTAATCTCTTTTATTTTATTTATTTCTATATATATATATATATATATATATATATATATATATATATATATATATATATATATATATATATATCAGCCATACATAAGCAGTTGCAAAACCTATAGCACATCAACATCATGTGGACATTTCATAAGGAAGAAGAAATGAGCTGATATGTTTCTGGAAGAGGTGGAGTCCTTTGAGAAGATGTGATGACTGTTCTGAAGGACAGACATAGATGGAAGAAGAGTGCACGGTTGGTTCATATGGTTTGAAGTTAGATGGCAACCAATGCTGACTATCAGCTGTTTAATTTTTAATGCTTACAGAGGAAAATTCCTTCTTCTCTTACCTGGAACATCAAGAATTTTTAGTGTTTGTTTTTGGTGAACTGTCCAAATATGAGAATAATATTTTGTAATATGATAGATTTCTGATTTACAGTCATCTTTCACTTTAACAAGAACCATTATAACAAATTCACTTCGAAAAGCCTGACAAGAGTCGTGTGGTTAGAATGCTATGCTAAAAGATCATTATAGCAAAGCATCTGCTATATCAAACTGTTTCTGTGATCCCTATGGGATTTCCTTGGCGAGAACCAACTGTATAGAGTTAACAGTTGTTTATGTAATAATCTGAGTAGAAAAAGATACTGAGTTTTGTGGAGGTAGGTTACAATGAGTTATTATTATTGTTATTATTATCCCAAAATCTCCATGGAGTCAAAGACTCATCTAGGAGGTCCTTTTGTCATACACATAATTCATCATACCATGCCTTAAACAAACTCAAATTCTCTGCAGACACCACCCTCTCAGGCAAGGCATTCCAATCATTCACAACTCTGTATGCAAAAAACCTGCTTCTCACTCCCCTGCTCACCCCTCCTTATACAGCTTCCAGGGATGACCTCGGGTTCTCCCCTAATCTCTCACCATTTGCTATAAAGCTTCTCCAACATTGATTCTATAACAACCCCTTATCAACTTGAAGGTCTCTGTCATATCACCCCTGTTCCTCCTATCCACCAGACTCTATAAATTGCATCTTCAGAACCTTTCCTCATATTCAACATTCCAGAGATCATAATCTACTTTAGTAAGTCACCTCTGGACCTTTTCCAACATTTTTTCGTCCTTTTGAAAACAGGAGATGATATCTGTGCACAGTAGTCCATGTGTGGTCTAATAAAATAGAACAAGAATCTCCTTACTTCTACAGGTCAGTGTTCTCTGCATCATTCCCAGATTTCTTTGTGTTATTTTCACAGTTTTGGCAGTGTGTCCACTAAATTTTATATCCTTATCCACTATCACCCCAAGATCTCTTATTTCCTCCACCTCCAACAATACATCCTCACCAAGCATAAATTCTACATCCCATCTTTGTTTATACTATTTATATTATTTTCTCCATAGCAATTATTTTATTTGATTGAGAATTCGTATATAATTATAATGACTCATAGTGCACACAAAATTGCAAACTGCTGATATATTTAAGTTTTTTTTTTTTTTATCGGTTTACTTTCTAAATGATTTTGAATTGAAAGTGATTTTATGCTTTATACTTTTCTCTGCTAGATTTATTTTGTAAAGAAATCTTTAATGTTTTGTTTATTTAGTGAGTTATCAGAGGGAATATTAGTGTTTGATGAAAATGGAAACAAATTAACAAAATCAAAGGTAAGAATTTATTTTTAACATTGCATTATATATATAGTATTTTTTTGTTAAATAAAAAAAAAAATAGGTGGCAGTACTCATTGATAGCAGGAAAAATTGAAAGTTTAAAGGATATGAAAAGAAAACTAAAAAAGTATTTACCTATTACTAATTATATGAAGATCCAAAGGCTTCAATTCAGCGACGTGAACTTATTTAAGTTAAGGGATATTACATCCCATATTGTTTCATAGCCGAATAAGAAACTCAAAGAGTTTCATGCCGAATATAGAAACTATATAAAGTTTGGCGAGTCCAAGCGTAAGCAAATACCTTGCTCCACCCTTACTATGAGTTGCTGAGGCAACTCATAGTAAGGGTGGAGCAAGCTCCGATCACTATTCTTGGTATTTACCCATAATGTGAAACCCAGCTCCTAGGAGCTGTATTACTGTTCTACATTATGAGAGAAGGTCAAACCATTTTCAACCTTTAATTGAAGTCTCATGTGAGTAGGTAGAATGGGAGTTCATGTCTTTCGTCATCGGCCTTTGGAGTATGCTGAGAGTCAGCAGGTGGTAAGAGGGGAAGAGAACGAAAGGTAGAGTATGATTGTAGGAGGTAGTAAAGAGTCCTCATTCAACCTGTTTAGCTGTATAACCCAGAGGTTGTGGCTAAAAGGTCTGTGAACATCATCTCCTTGCAACTGTTCTGTAAAAAAAACTTTGAAATAAACTACATTATGAGAGAAGGTCAAACCATTTTCAACCTTTATTGAAGTCTCATGTGAGTAGGTAGAATGGGAGTTCATGTCTTTCGTCATCAGCCTTTGGAGTATGCTGAGAGTCAGCAGGTGGTAAGAGGGGAAGAGAACGAAAGGTAGAGTATGATTGTAGGAGGTAGTAAAGAGTCCTCATTCAACCTGTTTAGCTGTATAACCCAGAGGTTGTGGCTAAAAGGTCTGTGAACATCATCTCCTTGCAACTGTTCTGTAAAAAAAAACTTTGAAATAAACTTATCTTATTTGCACTCGTAAAATAATTTTAAATTAACAATTTAACTAACCAGGTGTCTATGGAGGGTCATCTTTTAGTATAAACTTAAGTTTTAGTATAAACTGTTTTAGTATAAACTTAAGCCGTTTTTTTTTTTTCCCAGAAAAAAGAAAAAAAAACAAGGGACCACTACCCAGACCGGTTCTGGGTAGTGGCCCCTTGCCTTTAATACAAAACATCATACATTCCCTTCTTGGAGATGTGTTTTGGCATTAAGGGTAAATATTAAGATTAGTGATCAGAGCTTGCTCCACCTTTACCACGAGTTGCCTTGGTCTTGCACTACCTGTGGGATCAGCTAGTCTTGCATCAATTGCGGGCGCAAACTTGACATTTTGTCTGTTTGCTCACTTGGGAAAAATGGAGTAAAACCAGGTTAAAATTGCTTGGTATCTTTAACATAATTATACCCAAGTTAAAAATACTTTCTAGTGTTCTGTAAAGTTGATTCTCTTGGTTTTATTATTATTATTATTATTATTATTATTATTATTATTTCAGGGAAACTCCTAGGAGTCGACAGACTCATCAGGGGAGGCCCTAACATCATATCAAGAACAACTATTCGACATTCACACAGTATCTATCATACCTCGCCTTGAAGTCATTCACGATTATAGTACCCACAACAGACTCTGGCAGCTTATTCCACTCATTCACCACTCTCCAAGTAAAAAACCTAGCTCTAACACTCCTGCTAACGACATTCTTGCCCAGCTTCCATGTATGGCCCCTAGTCCTCCCACCACCACCAGTCCTATTCTCAAAATTATCTTCCGGATTAATCCTATAAAAACCCTTCAGTAATTTGAATGTCTGAATCATATCACCTCTTTTCTGCCTATCAACCAATTTTTGCAACCCACAAATCTTCAACCTGTTCTCATAAGGTTCATTCTGCAGACCTGCTATCATCTTGGTCACTCGTCTCTGGATCCTCTCCACCTCCTCCCCATCAAGAAGAAACCCTGGCGTCCATATCTGGCACAGTAGTCTAGATGGGGTCTTATCAAGGCTCGATACAGAGGAACAATAACTTGTTTGTCTCTGCTTGTTAAAGTATTTTTCAGAAGCCAAGTGATTTGATGAGGTGATTTAGCCACTTTTGCGATGTGTCCCCTAAACTTCAACTCCCTATCCACCAACACGCCCAAATCCCTGGCCTCATCAATCTCCTGGAGTATGATTCCACCAATGTGATATACTGCTGTTAATCTTTTCACCCCAAAATGCATAACCTTACACTTTGCCACATTAAATTGACATCCATTTTCCTTAGCCCAGTCCTTCAAACTATTCAAATCATCTTGCAAAATTTTGATATCCTGTGCACTCACAGTTGCTCTACCCAACTTTGCATCATCAGCAAACAAGTGAACGCTTCCTCTCAGATCCTTTCCTATATCGTTCATGAACAAATTGAAAATTAGTGGTCCAAGAACAGAACCTTTCGGCACACCACTAGTTACAAGTCATCTTTTGGACTCACTTCCTGAATAAACCACTCTCTGGTATCTCTCCATCAACCACCCTCCTATCCATCTCACCAGCTCTATATCCATCCCCATCTGCTCCAGTTTACTGATTAGAGTTCCATGTGGTATCCTGTCAGAGGCCTTTTCAAGGTCCAGTAGAATCATTGAAAACCCATTACGCTTATCCAGTTCAGCCATCACTGTGTTATAAAACGTGAGCAAGTTACTGAGGCATGATCTATCCTTCACAAAAACCATGTTTTCCCCCATACAGTATCCCATTTTCATCTATCCAATCTTGTATTCATCTCTTAACTAATTTCTCCAAGACCTAGACAATGATTCCTGATATGCTAATCAGTCAGTAATTTACAACAGCAGTCTTGGTACCTTCTTTATGCAGTGGAACTATTTTCCCCTCTTTCCATCCCCTAGGGACTAACCCAGACCCAAGACTCAAATTAAACAAAATGGTCAAGGGCACTGACAATTCTTTAGCTGCTTCACATACGACACGAGCTGGTATACCATCCAATTCTACAAATGTATTGACATTGAGGTTTTGTTAGTAGACTACTCACCTCCACTTCATTCACCACAGTTCCCGTATAATCTATTGGTTCATTCATTTCTGCAATGTCACCACCTAGATGATATATTCTTGCAAAGTGCTCGCTCAGTAATTCAACTATATCAACTGATTCAGTTACCTCCCTACCATCGGCATTCTTTAAAATCATTCTGCCATATACATTTTTTCTTTTACTTGCAACATATCGAAAAAACTGTTTGGGATTCTCTTTAGGTTTCTTATCCTTTTTTGCTTTTCTTACCACACTCATTACCCTTCTGGCCTGCGCTTTATACTGTTCGTGTGCCTACCGTTCACCTTTCTCCTTAAATTCTCTCCATATTTGTTTCTTTTTTTGCAGCTCAAGCTTAATGGTATTATTCATCCATTTAACCCCTACTTGATTTATTATTCGGACTCTATGCAGTCAGCCATTGCTTCATGCAAACACTTCTTAACTGCCTCCCATGCACTATCCCATGTACAACTGCAAGGGCTTCTAGCCCTTGCAGTTGTACATGCCATGGCACTGAACCAAACTACTAAGCTTGTCATACTTACCAGCCCAATAATTCAACATGTACCCTGTCTTAATTGTAAATTCCAGACCTTTATCCACCTCCCAAGTCAAAACCCTATGATCACTCTTACCAATTCGTGGCAACATGGTCATATTCATTACAGCCAAATTCTCGGATGCAATTACTAGGTCAAGCACGCTCTGACCCCTAATATTTTCCATTATATGTTGTAGCAAATAGTTATCCCTTAATAACCACATAAAATCTAATTCCTTCCTCCCATGTGTACACTCCTCCTTCCAATCAATGTTACCATAGTTGAAATCACCCATAATAATTACCCTCCTTCCACTCATTTCTTCTATTTGCTTATGCATACTATCTCCACCATCTATTCCATCACCTGGTCTATAGCAGCACTAACTGAATAATTTTTTCTGCTAGTTTCAATCTCACACCAAATAGCCTCAAATGTGGTATGTGCACTAAAGGAACTAACAAAGCAAATGAGGAAGAAATTAAGACACTAATTTTGTTCCTAAAGTCCTAATGGTGCCCTCTTGCGGGCTAATTTGGTAGTCTTTGGTAGTCTTGATTAATTTACTTTATATGCGTTGTTAATTCCGTAAATTAATTACCAGTTACAGCTTTCATCAATAACACTCCTCACCCCATTTTATTCTCCCTGTCACTCCTGAACACACCATACTCTCTCACATTCAATCCCACTAGCTGTGTCATCTACAGTCAGTCATGATTCACTAATGCCAATAACCTGTGGTCTGGAAGTGCCAACCAAGGCCAAAAATTCTTCCTTCTTGTTCCTAATACGTCTGGCATGAGTATACATGAATTGCAGAAGCCGATTTGTCCCATCCTTATTTTGATGCCTTATACTAACTATCCCATTCTGATTCATGGTCTTTCCTACTCGCTTGGGCATATTACACACATTCACACACTCAACTGTCTCCCTCAACTTTATATTAGTTATATTTATTGTATGCATTAGCATGGGGATTATTACTGTTTTTATTATTACTGTTCTTCCGTAGAAGGAGAAATAATTGGGTTTAAATGGTTTTAGTTCCTTTGTGCACTCCTCTGCAATTTCTTAACAGGCAGTACCGGGTGGCTCGCCGTGAATGGGTCACCTAGTACTGTTAGGGGCTGAGTTTGCGGGACTAAGCTGCAGGGAAGGTTATTTCTATGGAAAATTCCAAAAATTTTAATTTTTGTCTTTGAATTATTAACGCGAAGACCACTAGCCATGCTGAATTTTTGCAAAATGCTGAAATAAATGTGGATGGACCCAGAGTTTCCTAGCGTCGCCATCATCGGCATATGCTACAATTTTGCTCTGTCTGGAGACTAGGGTAACGGTATTCCTCTAACTGCAGGGGAGTTATCTATTTTTCTTATGAGGGGTTCTAACGTGAGTGAGAAGAGTAGAGGGCTTAGTGGGCAGCCCTACCCTATCCCCTTTTTAATGGGAATGGGTTCCAAGAGGAACTCGTTGATAGCTATTTGGGTGGAGGCCTCTGCGTAGATGTTTTTGATTGTTCACCAAAGCTTCCAGCCCACACCTATTTTCTGAAGGATGTCCTGCAAGTATGTGTCTGATGTATTTTCCAGATCTGTAAAGAGAAGTGCCAAAGGGTAATTTTTGTTTTTGGCCAGACGAATTAGATCTCTTAAGAAAAAGAGATTTAATTCCATCGATCTACCCGGTATTCCGTAAACCTGGGAGCTTGTTATGATTCTTTCTATAGCGCATTTGATGTGGCTGCAGATAAATTTTGCAATATTTTGTAATCCGAATTGGTCGCCAGCTATCTGCCAAGGTGCAATCTCAATCTTTCTTTGGGATAAAAATTGTGTAGCTTTTAACAAATTCCTCGGAAATATTTCCCGAAGTGAGGAATTTGTGAAATATTTTTACTAAAAGTGGTAGTGCATAGTCCCAGATAGATCGGTAGAATTCTATCCCTAACCCATCTAACCCTGGGGTTTTTCTTGTCTTCATTGTTTTGCAAGCTTTTTTTATTTCCTCAGCAGTTATCGGCCTGTCATGCAGAGCACTAAGATGCTTGGGAAGATGTGTGATGTCCCACTCACTGAAAGCATCTGTGCTCTGCTGATCAGAAAAAGCGCTGAGGTACTGCTGATGGAAAAGGTGAAGTATTTCAGTTGTTGATTTTAGCAGTTGGCCATTCTTTTTGATCTGGTAAACTGTTCGCTCGTCATTTGCCGTCACCTGTTGTTGATCGTAGAAAGCAGCGGAAGGTGTTTCCAAATATCTGAGATAGAGTCTTGGCTCGAAAATCGAGGTCCTCGACTCTACTCTGCTGCTTTTGACTGTAGCTCGATTTCTGCCTGTCTGATAAGATCGCTACAGGGAACTCCTCTTTGCTCGTTGGTGCCATACCAGCCGAGCTCCCTATAGAGATCCCTCAGACATTGTCTCTGTTGGTGTGTGCTTTCACGCCCACACTGCTGAAAGTATTCCCTTGCCTGCGACTTGAACTGTGGCCAGGTTTCCCAGTCCCAGTTGATTTCCCTCCATTCGTTACAGAAGTTCTGTAGCTTATTGCTAAAAAGACTGGGGAAATTGGGAGGGAGCCTCCAAGGACTCTGGCTGTTTCTATTATTTCTGATATTCTAATTTTTAATAGGACCATTTTGTGGTCTGTTAGCAGACCTCTCACAGCGATATGACGTACCCCAAGAACATGTGGTTCTAAAAACTGTAGAGCCTTGTTGATATCTGACCTGTAGATATCAACCTGTAGAGCCTTGTTGATATCTGACCACGGCACCACGTTGTTCCGACTTTTAGTGGATTCTGCTGTCTCCAGATATCAACAAGGTCAAAGTTTTCGCATTAACGTTTTAGTGCTGCAAAACCGCCAGTTCCGTTATTAGCGTTTCCACCTATTTAGTCATATCGTGCATCTTCTATACAGTTCCAGTCGCCAGCCATGATTAGGTGTTGCACCTAGAAAATAGTTTTCCAGTGCAGCAAAGAAACCATTTCATTGATGGGGGTCTATTCGGGGCATAGACAGCCACAAACCGGGTGTTACGGACACCTTACTTCCAGTCCACAGACAATAGACGTCCCATAGCAGCTTTCTGGACATTGAAGAACCCTCCCGCAATTGGGGGGGGGCAATTAGTATCCCCACCCCTTGCGAGTGAGCTTCCCTGAAACACCAGTAACTGGTGACCAGGTAGCTTCTCGAAAAGTTCTCCATGTCCCAGTGTTTGTAAAATTGGGTTTCTTGTAAGAATAAAATGTTGATATTATGCATTAGCATCAGTCTCCAGACAGCACTTTGCGCCTGAGGATTGTGCAGACCGCTTATGTTTAATGTTGCAATTTTTAAACTTTGGTTCATTTTAAGAGGGTTGGGGGGAGGGTTGCTTCTTTTACGAAAAAACTCCCTGAATTCTGGGGGGGGGGGAGTTGTATTGCTATCCTCCATGTTGCTCTCCTAGAATTTCATATCGTCATCAGAATCATCTTCATTAGAGATCTGGGATTCCAGTTCTCCTGGTTCCTCCATTGTTGTTAGATTTGTCTCTGCTTGTGTTGGGTTTCACTATTATTTTCTGCAGGATTTGGGCAGGTGATGTTGGTGCATCATGGTCAGTGCTGGTGTCAGGAAGTTTGAGTGAGTGTCTGACCTTGCTGTGAATCTTATATATGTGATCAAAGTCAAGGTTTTCATACAAAGGCCTGCATTGCTCCTCCAAATTGTTTGCTATAACTTCTGCTTTGTCTATATATGTGTGAGCAAGGCCCTGGTCAGAGAATATTGGGAGAAGGGATCTGTCTTTGTTTTTGATATTTTTCAGTAGTCCCCAGATGGAGTGACGGTAGGTGAAATAGAAGCTAACTTTTCTTCCCATACTTGGTCTCTATGAGCTTTGAGTGCATCTCTTACTGCCCCATTTAGCCTGTTTAGAGCTGTTTTATCTTGTGGTGCACACATGTTATGGAACCTTTCCCTAGCTCTGTTTTTGTCTCTGATCAAGTTCATGATGTCTTCAGGCAAACGATCTGGCTCTGCAGGCAGATTTGTAGGAAGTAGCTACCGTTATAGCAGAATTAATTTGTTGTGTGAGATTTGTAACTACAGTTTCTACTTCTTCTTTTGCGCATATGTGAGGAACAGGTCCAATATAATCCTTGAGTGCTGTTGACAGTCTTTCCCATGCTATGTAGGAGTGAGAAGGAGGAGACAGGTATTCTTGTTTTCCCAGCTGTAGTAGAATTGGGTTGTGATCGGATGATAGTTCATCCATAGATATGATGCTGTATTGAAGTTTGATATCCTGCAGGATAGCTATATCCAGGATGTCAGCAGTGCCAAACGTACTGAGATGAGTTGGTTCAGTGGGGCCTGCCACAACTGCGTTGCTTGATTCTAAGTAATTGGAAAGGATGCAACCATTGTTGTTGGTGGTTGTGCAATTCCACACAGGGTGCTTGGAGTTCAGATCCTCGACTATAATGGTGTGCTCTCTGATGTATAAGATGGCATTTAGGTCAAAGTGTAGTAGAGATTTTTGGGGAGGGTTGTAAGCTGAGTAGATTTTCAGTTTGCCAGTGGAGCTGGTGACTACTTCCACGCCTGTGATCTCAAGGTTAGTGGTTGAAGGATTGCTCACAGAGTGGTGCTTAATGTAATTTTTAATGAAGATGGCAGTGCCGCCACCTCTGTTGAGTAATCTGTCATTTCTGTATAGGTGATAACCCCTTATTTTAGAATTGTTTGAGGGTCTTAAATGAGTTTCACATTAATATAACATCTGGTTGATACCTATATGTGAAATCTCGGAGTTCCAGAATTTTGTTTTTGAGGCCATTGCATTCCATGCAACGATCTGAAGAGATGCTGGAATGAGTTTGTTACTATTCATTTATGAGCGCTGTGAGGATGACCTGTGTTTCACGAGGAAATCTTTTAGTGGAGGTTGCAGTAGGGTTTGACAGACTGAAATCTTGTAGCATGTTTGCTAGTGAGGCCGTAATAACAGCTGTTAAATTTTTAGGTGCTATTGGTTGATTTTGTTCTGGTATTGGTCTATTTGTACGGGTCACATTGGCATAACTTCTTATTTGCTTTTGGGTGTCTCTATTTTTGGAGGTCTCTGACTGTGGCCACTGAGTCTCCGGTTTTGATACCTGGGCCTCTGGTGTTCTTATACTGTAGGAGGAGGGCTGATTGGCACATTTGGCCAAGGTGGTCCTCGGCTTTGTGCAGGTATTGGTTGGGTGACTGTCCCCATATTTCAAACATCTATATTCTGCTCTACATAGATTCTGGGCATGGCCAAGCTTCTGGCACCTATGGCACTGCCCGGAAGATAATCTTTTCCGGAGTGGTTCTGGTGTGATGAGTCCACAGACTGTTTTTAACTTGTAGATATATTTCTAAATTTTATGAATTCTACTAGGACTAATGGCATGGGAGTCTTGTCTACTTTGTACATTCTGCTGACTTTGACTGGAGGCAGATCCTGAGAATTAAGGGTCTGCCTCCAGGATCTGTTGATTCTGTTGTCTATTTCCATATTTAATTTACAATCTTCACTAAAAATCATGTCTAAGTAGCTATAATGTTTTATTTGTTCTATAGCTTCTCCATTCACATTGCAGTCAATGCTTCTGCCTATTTTCATTGTCTTTGTCTTGTTATTGATGACTTTCATACCATATCTACTACAACAGTTATTCAATTTAGTCAGGGAATCTTGCAGACTTGTAGCAGATTTATTTAGAAGTATAACATCATCTGCATAAAGCAAGGAGCTGACATTAACATCTCCAATTTTGATATCAGGTTTAATACCATTTTCTTTCATAATGCAATCCATATAGATAATGAATAACAGAGGTAATACTGTACATCCTTGTTTGACACCAGATTTAACATTAAACCATCTTCCTGTACTTCCTTCAGTTCTAACTGCTGACTTACAACTCAAATAAAGACTAAGCATTGCTTGATATAATGCACCATTGACACCATATAGCTGCAGTGTTTTGAATAGCTTTTCTCTTGGCACCTTATCATATGCCTTTTGCAAGTCAACAAAACTTAAATACTGATCTTTGTTATATTCCCATGACCTCTCAACTATTTGTCATAAAGTGAAAATCTGATCCTGATCGTCTATTTTGACCTGAATGCAGCTAGTTCTTCACCAAGCTTTTATTCCACAATCCTTCTCAGTCGTTTCTCAGGTATATACTTGCATAAATATTACAGGAACACTCAGTAGAGAAATATCCCTGTAATTCTCACATTCAGTTTTATTTCACTTTTTATATATGGGTACTATGAGAGCTCTACTCCAATCACCTGGAATTTGTTCCTCTATCCAGGCCTTCTGAACACTGTAGTGCAGCCACTGTAAAACGTTTATACCAACATATTTGAGTATTTCTGGTTGAATATCATCTACTCCAGCTGCCTTTCCACATTTCAGGCTTTTAATGGTTTTTTTTCCTCCTTCAAGTATGGATATGTAATCCTGATTGCATGCCTGGTCAGTGTTTTTTACTACTGCGCTGTCACTACTTGTTTCATTTAGCAATTTTTTGAAGTAATTACTCCATACCTCAAGGATATCTTTCTCTCCAGTGTCACCTTTGTCATCTCTGATTCCTTTTAAAGCACTCTTTCCTCCATTTCTGAACTTTTTTTAACAGCCTCCAGAATATTTTGCTAACTTTTACTGATACAGTAAACCCTCGATTTAACGGATCTCGAATTAATGGAATTCGGATTTAACAGACAAATTTCTGGATCGTATGGCATGTGAAAATTAGCACCCTTTAATTTTAAAATGCTTTTAACCAAGATTTGCTTATAATTAAATTAACAGGTTATTTTTTGTTATTAATTTCCTGTTATTTTTAACAAATTTTAGCAAATAGGCTATCATATATTGGAAAAACAATGTAGTAATTTAGTCAACATAAATGAGTCACCGTTCATAAAACATGTTTGGTGAATGATTAGGACGTGATCACACCAATCGCACTGTAATTGGTTCTTTTGTCACGTGGAATGACTGTTGTTGTGTCCTGAATAATCAAAAGTTGGAACAAAAGATTATTTTATTCAGGAATTACAATTAAAGATAGTTGTAGGCAGAGAATGTTGTGCTTTAGCAAGGAAATAAAATTTTACATTATAACTTTAAGGCAAAACTGAAGAAATGTTTAGCATAAGGAATGTGAGACTTAACCTGTTTGTACAGAGTCAAATAGAGGAATTTATATAAGATTATAATTTAATTAGAGTATCCCATTCTATGTATTGTATCAAACAAGTTGAGTGTAAGCTAAAGTCCAAGGGTCACACTTTAGCCGTCCAGTATAACGTATGGCCTAAGGGAAAGAGAAATTATAAGGAAAGTGAAGCGAAAAATTCTCGGAAGAATGCCACGCATACGTGGATGAGTGCCATGCGGTAAAAAACGTAGCTAAGCACAAGAATCTCCGAGAAAAAGGGGAAAAATATAATGGTCAAGCTCCCCCCACACGGGGCTTTTTGGTTCCTGTTTCCTGCACTCGTGGATGTTGGCTCGCACTCTCCGCCAACGTGAAGATTCCAGGTAGGCTGTAGAAGTCGTGAGAGGCCTATCGATGTTTGCGAGGCAAGGCTAGCTATCTCTTCATAACAGAGTAGCTAAGCCATATCGAGTGACCAGTAATCCAGATGTGTGCCTGCGGTACCAGAGAAATTTCTGAGTGGCACATCGCCTTATCGACTCGGGGAACTACGCCATGCTGTTATCACAAGTGATCCGGAGAATCGCAGAACAACGGTGCCTTGATGTCCAGACAAGGCTGATGATAGAACAGAAAGTCATTCCAGGGGACAGTAACGTAGGATGTTAAAGTATCTGATTTCCAATTAAAGATTTGAGTGAACTCTATAGGTTAATTTGTGTGTGGACATACTGTAGCAAACGTTAGAGATTATCCCAATTTGGCAGTGACCTGTCCCTGTTTTGAAGAATGTCTCCGTAGAAGGGATCTGTGTGTGAGATAACTTAGACATATTGTGAGATATGAGTAGTGATCAGAAAGTGATTGAAGATAATGTTAAATTAAGCCAGAAGTTTGTATGTTTATAGAAAATTCTGTGGATCTAGTTATTATGCCTGTATTCTTGTGTTAGTAATGATATCAGAATTTTACTAGGAAAGTGATTATGTTAACCATGTACTTAAATTTTCTCATGTATATCTTTTGAACCTAAATAAGTACGTTTTATAGCATTCGCCTGAATCTAGCCTGTCTTATGAATTCAAATAGCCACTCATAAAATTAGTATCGAACCTAGCGGGAGGGATTATGAACATAGTTTGATTCTCCAGACCACGACTGCATGCAAAGACAAAGTGAATTGAGATTAGTTGAATTAGTGTTAGAAAGTTCATCACTGTGTAATACTCTGAGAGAGCCAACTTGGATAAGAGCCTCATCTATCCTATGTATTGGCTGGCACAGCAAAATATAAATTCGTCAATATTTAACAGACGGACTGTCTCAGAGGTTATATTTTAAGGCCTTCTTCCATACTTAGACAAAGCCCTTATGAATGAAAGAATTACACGTGACTAAACTTAAGAGCGGCCTGAATTTTAGTTGTTTAAGGATAGAAGGGTGATAGCTGATTTGCTAGATTTATTGGAAAACTATTACAGAAGCTAGAAGGGAAATAACTGTGTATGAGTGAGTGGTATGATAAACTTTGTGTTTCTCAGAGGGGGACTTCCCCTCGATGAGTCTTGACAGACTTTGTCTTAGAAAGGACCTCCCTCGATGAGTCTTTTGACTCCTTGGAGGCCTGAATAATAATAATAATAATAATAAAAATATATATAGATAGTAAAGGAAGTAAAAAAGGTACATAACACTGTCTGTGGCAGTTATATTACACACATTTTTGTAATTTTAAGGAGTTAATTATAAAATAAACAACACAATTCAAATGTTCCAAAAAAACTTGATAGTTTTTTCAAATCAGGATTACCTGCCTCAACATGGAACATTAACTGTTTGATGTTGAGGCACTTGACACTACATTAACAAAAAGAAGGCAAAGCTATCTGCTGTGCCTTCTTTTTTATAAGTAGAAAGTGTTTTGCCACACAAGATAGCCAGAACATAGCACATGCGGAAAGAGCACTGTGATATCAGGAGGGAATTTGCTCTGTAATAGGATTGTGTCATTGATTGGGACATTTGTGAACAGGGGTGAATGCCGGTCTTGAAATTCACTTGCTCTTGTTATCATTCAGAGAGTGAGAGGTGTGATTGAAATCTGATTATCGGAATAATGGATTACAGGTAATCCTCATATAACGTGGATGTTAGGTTCCATAGAAATGCCGCATTATATAAATCGCATTATGCGAGACTCAGATCACATATACAAAAAGTAGGGTTATGTTCCGAAATCAGTTTTGTAAAAAAAAAATTATATAAACAACGACATATGCAACAAAAATATATTTTTATTTAATTCAGGTAATTCATGTAAGTTAAGAAAACATATAAAGTATGACACAAATACATAGTATAAAATTATAAAAATTACAAATTGTAATTAAGCTTCATTGCACATAATGCATAAATGTTTTAGGCAAAAAAAAATAAGTGCATATTTTAATCTTTCATAGCACGAGGATTTGAGGATCAGTTAATAAACATTAGTTTTATCTAGTAATCATAGGATGCATTACTACAAAACAGTAGAATAATTCTGTCTTTGGAAAACTTGGAATCCAGGAGCTGATCTTTCATTTTTCGAAATATAGGTGTGTTTTGGTATTTTATTCCAATATAACCCAGATTCATCAACATTGAACACCTGGTCTGCATTATAAATGTTTATAAACGTTGAGAGTTTTTTGTTTAATAAGATTTCCATCTAAAGGAATTTTCTTTTGAGTGCATCTTTCCAAATCATTAGAGATTTCTTCATTTTTCTCTTAGAAAATTGCGTACACGAGCAACGAGCTTTGCACTTACCGTTGACCCAGCAATAAACACTTTCTTGGATTTTATGTTCTATGTTCATTGTGTTTGATTGTTTGAATTCTTGATTCATTTAAATTCAAAGTCCTTACAACAACTGGTTTTTCTCCATTTTTCAACCAATCCATGATTTTAATTTTTTTTCTTTGAGAGAAATTTTCTTCGAGACGAATTTTCTTTTCAATATTCATTTTTTCCCCTTTCAATGCAATTTATGGCCATTACTATAAAAATAATTTTTTTACATAAAAAAGCATTACATATTAATTATGTATGTAACTCACCAGAAAATAAAGTTCTCAGCTTGAGATAACACACTTATGATTTTTAATGCACTTTCCTGGGAATACGAAGACAATTTTCAACAATAAACACTTTATACGGTATACAATTGACGTATATGCGTGCATGCTAAAGGGTGTTTTCCCTAATATAAATTCGCTACTTATAACCACCTACATGATACGGGCAGACACAAATTTAACGAAGATAAAATTTGATTTTTAAGTTGCGCGGTGAAAAATATATGATAAGATAAAAGGTTACTACAATTTCTAGACTGTGTTTTTGTCAAAACTGCGTTGTATAAGTACCGCGTTGAACAAGGGTTACTACATTTTCTAAATCACTTAGGGAATTGAACAACATAGATTCGAATATAAATTAAATTATACTTTAATAAATATTTCCGATATTTCGGCAATGTCACGTTGCCATTTTCAAAAGGAACTTACAAAAAGGCATATGCACGCAGGCACTACAACACAGTAACCGAGAATGAAGATATGAATCTATTGTTCTCCTAGAAGTCCTGATGGTGCCCTCTAGCGGGCTAAGTAGGTGTTCTTCGCCGTTGGGCTGAAGGTCTGCTGATGTATGCCTCCCAGATTTGGAGCAGTCACATACAACCAAATTTGTTGAGGTCTGGAGAGTTTCTTTGGGCTGAGGCTGATTCCATAAATAGTCTTTCGAATTTGTATTTGCTACGGTGTATTACTGTTGCTTTCTTCCACCGTATTCTGTGGCATGTATCCAGAGCATGGTCTGCAAGACCAGAATGGCTGTACTTATGAAACCGGATGTAGTCCTTGTGTTCAGAAATTCTGATATTCGCTGTCCTGCCTGTTTGGCCAAAGTACGACAGTTTACAACTGCAAGGGACCTGGTATACACCAGGTAGGTGTAGGGGAAGTCTTTGGTGGAGCGGATAAGCAATGCCAATTTTCTGTAAGGCCTGTAACAGGAGGTGAGGTCATGTTTTTTAAAAATTTTGGTAATTTTTTCCGAGGTGTCTCAGATGTAGGGAATGGCGATGGATTTAGAGTAATCTTTGTTGTGGAGGGGGCTGTGGTTTGTAGGTTTTAATATTTTTTGGATCTCCTTCCTTACACACTTAAACAACCAACACTCCAGAATCACGTTCACCCTGGAAAAAGAGGAAAACAACAGCCTCCCTTTCCTAGACACTAGTCACCCGCCAGCCTGATGGAACCTTGGTTTTCTCAGTTTATAGAAAACCCACCTATACAGGCAGATACATTCACCAACAATCTCCCCCTCCCCCTCACAACAATATGGAGTGGTGAAAACACTATACAACAGGACTAAACTAATCTGTTCTAACGACATGGCCCTAAACACTGAACTAAATTACATCCTTAACACCTTTTCAGCCAATGGCTACCCCCCCCCCCCCAAAAAAAAATCCGAAAAATATTAAACTGCCCCGAATTTGGGAGGCATACATCAGCAAATCTTCAGCCTAATGGCCAAGATCACCTACTTAGCCCGCTAGAGGGCACCATCAGGACTTCTAGGAGAACGATAGCTTCATATCTTCATTCTCAGTTACTGTGTTGTAGTGCCTGCGTGCGTGTGCCTTTTTGTAAGTTCCTTTTGAAAATGGCAACGTGACGTTGCTGAAATATCGGAAATATTTATTAAAGTATAATTTAATTTATATTCGGATCTACGTTGTTCAATTCCCTAAGTGATTTAGAAATGCATAACCGACGTATAAGCCTGTCTACGAGAATTACTGCAATTTGTAGACCACCTTATATTGAAACTGCATTGTATAAGTACCGCGTTATACGAGGGTTACCTGTCATGACCGTTTAAAACTATATATTTAGAAATTTATGTACATTTAATCATACAAATACAACATTTATTTTACAAATGATATTCTATACACCTAAACCGCTTTTTTTATGCGAATTTTTTTTACGTGAATTTGGAGTTATGCAAATTGGGATATCAAAAATAATTTTTTTTACGCGATTTTTATTCACTTTTATGTGACCAACCTAAAGTCTAAGTTAGGAAAAAATCCATAATTCAAGAAAATTCTGAGAATTTTGTAGAATTGCATTCTCATTTCAATCAAGAAAATTCTAAATTCTTACGAATTTCATTTATTGGGAATTCCCCAAATTACATAACTGACTGCACTAAAAAAAAAGCAGTTCTTAGCAGTTTGAATTTGGTGTTTGAGTAGACAACACAGTTACTGCATTTTTTGCATTTGCATTTTTTAAGTGAAATCAAAATGAAAATTGCATTATAAAATTAATAATTTTGCCAAGAAATAATAAATGGTAAGCCATATGTAATTTTCAAACTTTCATTTCATTAACCAAATATTTTATAATCCAGCCCTCACATGATGTTGCCGATAACCAAAATAAAAAAAAAAAAAGAAAAGCCGTTTCCTTGGATATAAAAATTCAAATTTTAGATCGTCTTCAAACTGGGGAAGGGGTGCGACGGCTGTGTGTAAGCATTTTGGAGTCCGTGAATCAACTGTCAGATCTATAAAGAAAAATGAAGAGGCTATTAGAAAAGTGGTATATTCTGGTACAAAATTGAGTGCAAAATTATCATCATACACAAGAGATGTTGATCTAGAAAAGGCCAAAAAAGCTTTAGTGATGTGGATAGAAGATAATGTACAAAAAAAGAATGCCAGTTGACGGAATTTCCATCCAGCAATCAGCATTGAGATTTTATGAACTGATTAAAAAACTGCAGCCAGATACTTCACCTCAATCGAGGAAAAAAATATGAATTTCATGCAAGCAATGATTGGCTGGCTAAGTTTATTAAAAGACATACTCTTCATAATATAAAAATTAAAGGTGAAACGGCTTCTGCTGATGAAACAGCTGCTAAAGCATTTCCACAAAAACTTGCTAAAATCATTGAAGATGGAGGTTATGCTTGTGAACAAGTTTGGAATATGGATGAAACCGGCCATTTCTGGGAAAAAAATGCCAAACAGAGCTTACGTATCAAAAATGCAAAAAACTGTTGGTGGGTCCAAAGCAGCAAAGGATCGCATAACACTTCTATTTTGTTCGAACGCTTTAGGAGATCGGATGTTAAAACCACTGCTCATAAATCGATCATTAAGACCACGGCCAATGAAAAGCATAGATTTTCAAAAATTGCCAGTTCATTGGATGGCCAACAAAAAAAGTTTGGGTGACCATTGATATTTTCACTGAGTGGCTCCACAAACAATTTGTGCCAGAAGTTAGATGCTATTTGAATGACAAGGGTCTCGAATTTAAAGAGCTTTTGATTCTTGATAAGGCACCTGGTCATCCTGCTATAGAACACCCAAATGTGCAATTTTTTTTCCTGTCACCCAATACTACATCATTGCTACAACCTCTAGATCAGGGTATAATTGCGACTTTTAAAACATATTATGTCAGACGAACATTTCAGTACGTTTTGAACAAGCTAAATGATGATGAAAACTGTCAGTTATGGATGTGTGGAAAAAATTTCCAATTATGGATTGTATTGATCAGGTTCAGTTATTGTTATCTGAATTGAGACCAGAAAATATGAATGCACACTGGAAAGCTATTTGGTCCGCATGTGTTAAAGAGAATGCTCCTGTTCTCTTCAATTATACTGCAGAATTCCCCAATATAATAAGTTTGGCATGTGAAATTGGCGGAGAAGGATTTGATGATCTTATGTCAGCAGATATTGAAAAATTGTTAATTGATGAACCTCTTAGCAAAGACGAAATAGTGGAGATTGTTTCTGAGACTCCTGAAAGCGAAGAAGTTAATGATAATGATCAAGATAATCCTACTTTTACTACTGATATAATTAAAGGTCTTAAACTGGCCAGTAATTTAGGCAATTGTTTTGCCAACATGATCCAAATGAAGAACGTGCTGGGAAGTTTTCACATGAGCTTAAGTTGTTAATGTCTTCATACAGAGAATTATATTGCGACTTATCTAAAGCATCAACACAGTGATTAATAACTGAGTCCATGCTTAAAACTACTGAAACAACCAGTAGTACTTTTGTTCAAGACATGACAAGAAGAATTCCACAAGTTGAGGTGGAAGTCGATGATGATAATACCATATCTAGTAATTCTAGTGATATTACAGTCTCACGAGAACGAAAGCTTTTGCGTTTATTGTCAGAAACTGATAGCGAATAACATAATTTTTTGATAGAATCCTTAGCAAACAACTGAAATGAATATGTTTTTTTTAAAGTTATTAAAATTCATTATATATATGTGTGTTCTCCATGAAATGTAAATAAAAATCTTATGATCCTAACGAATTTAATGTTTGTTTTTCTCATTATTTTGCTTATATTTCAGGTTTGGAACCAATCTTCACTTTTTTTATGGAGTCAGTAGTTCTTTTTTTTACGTGAATTCTATTTACGCGTAATTTTTAAGAACGTATATCTATCGCGTAAAAAGAAGTTTAGGTGTATTTTTCAATTTAGCTACTTGAATACAAATTTACTATTTCTAGATATATGCAATATACTATTTCTAGATATACACAAAGCTTTTGACTCTGTTTCACATGAAATTTTAATAAAAAATTAGAAGTCATAGGAATATGAGGTACTGCCCTAAACTGGTTCAAAAATTACTTAAATGCCAGATCACAAATTGTAAAAATAAGCAACAGCTATAGCAGCTCCAAAACAGTAGACTGCAGTGTACCACAAGGATCTGTCTTGGGACCAATTTTATTTAATATTTATATCAATGACTTCTGCAATCTTAAGCTAAACAGTAAAATAAATACTTTTGCAGGTGATACAGTACTAATTTTCTCTACAGACACAGCCGAACAAATGAAAACAAATCGTGAATGCTGATCTTTTGAAAGTAACAAATTGGTTCCAGTCAAACAAACTCAGTCTGAATGTCTCAAAAACTAAATACGTAAATTTTAACTTGCGAAATACAACTGGCAAAATGAACTTCGCTGCACAATTAATTTTGCATGATTTGAATTTCAGGACAAATTCAAATTGCAACTGCAAGAAAATAGAAAAAGTCATTGTAATAACTTACTTGGGATTAAAAATTGATAGTGGTTTAAGCTGGAAACTTACCGATGTCGTAAATAAAGTAAGGATTATGTTAAACAGACTTTACTACCTGAACAGATTCTTAAATTTAAATATGCTAAAAATATTATATTCTGCCTGGATTCAAAGTGCACTACAATATGGTATATTAAGTTGGGAAGGAATCTATTGCACTACGCTGAAACCTTTAGTCTTGACTCAGCATAAAGTAATTAAAATCTTAACTAGAAACAAATATAAAGATACTGCAATCTGTAATAAATACACCATACTAAACATACTATCCCTTAGATATTTATACGTCTATAGGGTACTATCATTCATAAAAAACGACAACGAATAAGTAAATATCAAACAAGATGCTTTCCTTAGTAGACATAAGGGCCTAAAATATATAGTTCCAGAAGCAAATAAAGAAGCAATATACAAACATTATACTTATATCAGTAGTATGTCATGTTCAAGTGTGTCAAATGCTTTGGTTAGGTCCAGCAGTATAAGGACGGCGTACTTGTTTTTAAGCGCCCGGCTAGCTCAGTCGGTAGAGCACGAGACTCTTAATCTCGGGGTCGTGGGTTCGAGCCCCACGTTGGGCGTATTATTTTTGGGTTGGTACCGTCGGAATCGAACGCGTAACGGTGGAAGACAAAACGAAGCTAAGTTACTGTATTTAGTTATATTTCATTTATTTAATTATATTTAGTACTTTAAATGTTCTGATGTTTGTACTTTTTTCCCAACTTATTTATTAATTGAATAATTATTAAAGATTACGCTACTCGGCAGTAAGGAATGATGGTGGATTCAGCAGCAGTCGCAAGTGGCGTAACGCCAAGTCCTCCGCCATTTAAAAACTCAATTACTAGCAATATCATAAAGGACTTTGTGGCATGCAGTACTTGCGGCATGTATGCTTCTCGGGAATTACATATGTGGCTTGTTAAAGAGAGTGGAGAGCGTATGTGCGCCAAATGCAGGCAGTTGGAGGAAATAAATACATTAGATATATCGATATCCGACTTTGTTGCTCCAGGAACGGAGAATAGGAAGACAAGTAGTATGATAGGAGCGAATGAGAAAATAATAGTTGATAGTGTGGAAGGTGTGAGTGACTGTGGAAGTTTAGGAGATGGTTTTGTATGGGAGAGTGAATTTAAATTAAGAGTGACTGACCTGCAGAGGGAGATAGATGAGTTGAAAGAGGAGGTGGAATGTCTAGTGAATGAGAGCAGAAGTATGAAAGATAAGATTAGGAGAATGGAAGAGATAAATGCAAGGCAAATCAGAGTAGGAGAGAGAGAGAGAATTTAAGGAGTATGAGTGAGAGGTATGGGGGTGCTAGAAGAGGAGAGAATGGAAACAGTAGAAGAGAGGGAATGAGAGAGAGGTATGGGAATGCTAGCAGACGAGAGGATGGAAACAGTAGGAGAGACGGAATGAGAGAGAGATATGGAAGTGCTAGAAGAGGAGAGAATGGAAACGGTAGGAGAGATGGAATGAGAGAGAGGTATGGGAATGCTAGAAGAGGAGAGAATGGAAACAGTAGAAGAGAGAGGTATGGGAATGAAAGAAGAGGAGAGAATGGAAACAATAGGAGCGAGGGAATGGTAAGAGGTATAATGTATGGCGACTCAATGATCCGTGGTGTTCAAGATAGGATGCGTGAGGAGTGTTTGCCAGGAGGAACAATAGAAAGGGTGGCTATGGCAATTAAGAGAGGTGAAAGGGTGGATGAGATGATTGTGATGGTAAGAACGAATGACTTGAGTGGTAATGTAAGTCGGGCAGCGAGAGATATGAGATTTTTGCTTGAGACTGTACGGAAGAAGACAGAGAGAGGAAAAATAGTGTGCATGTTGCCTAGGTATGATAATGATGAGCTGAGCAGAAGAGCGGTGATATTGAATGGCATAATAGCGAGAATGTGTGACAAGAGAGGACTGGTATATGTGGATGCTTGGAGTGCGTTTGAGGAAAGAGAGGAGTTGTATGCGAGAGACCGTTTACATTTGAATGAGGAAGGGCGTAGGCATCTGGAGAGATTGCTGTTCTGAACGAGTCAGTGTGTCCCAGGGAGGATGATAGCAGGGGTGGCCTCTTGTGGGAATGGATACTTGGGAGAAGGGAGACAATGTCAGGTAACACTGAGCCTAGTGGAGTCTAGAAGGGATAAGGCTGGGTATAGAAACAATGGCATTTATATGCTGTATACTAATGCCAGGAGTATCCGGAATAAGGGAGAGGAATTGGTGGCGCAGATAGCATCAGCCTGGCCAAAAATTATTGCGATCACTGAGACGTGGTTGACAGAAGAGGATATAAAAACAGGAATAGAAGTCGCTGGGTATAGCATTTTTCGTCAGGATAGGATGGGAAAGCGTGGTGGTGGGGTGCTGCTTATGATAAGTGATGACCTATGTCCTCTAAGAGTGGAGAATTTGGAAGGAAGTGAGACAAATGATTTTGAGAGCGTATGGTGTGAGCTAGAGGTAGGCAAGACAGGATATTTAGTGGGGTGTTGCTACAGACCCAGGAGCACAGAGGATGGGGACCAGGAGATGTTTAGACAGCTAAGTTTGGCAAGTGCAAGAAGAATGATTGTTATGGGAGATTTTAACTTCAGTAGTATAAATTGGAGAGAGGAACATGCATGTAACAATAGGGGAATGGAATTTCTAGAATTCTTGAGGGACAAATGTCTTAGGCAACATGTAACAGAGGGAACAAGAGGTTCAAAAATTTTGGATTTGGTTATAGCATCAGAAGAGTTGATAATAACTGAGTTGACGTCTCTCCCACCAGTTGGAGATGCCAGAAGAGAGTGACCATATGGTGTTGACATGGAAAATGAATAGACATGCAGGAGTATCAAAGAGACGGGAACTTATGTGGAATTATAAGGCAGGTGATTATAATAGTCTTAGACGTCAACTTCGGGAAGTTTCATGGAGGGAGGAATTGGACGGCCGGGATATCACCAGTGCGTGGGAAATTGTGAAAGAATATTTGTTATCAGCAATGGTAAGTTGTATACCACGAGTGAAGAAGAGGGCGCAATTTGGAGTAAAGTGGATGACAAACAACATTAAACAGGAACTGCATGCGAAAAAGAGGCTATGGAAGAGATATAAGGAGACAGGTGAAGAGAGGATGGGTGAAGAATATAAGACACAGGCCAGAAGAGTGACTCGTGTGGTAAGGAAAGCGAAACTGGAATATGAGAGGAGATTGGCCCTAAGATCCAAAGAAAATCCTAGGGAATTTTTTAGCTATGTGGCCAGTAGGAGGAGAAATGACTGTGGAAGAATGATATTGTGGGATAAAAATGGGAATAGAGTGACTGATGCAGAGGACATAGTGGAATTGTTCAATGAACACTTTATTGGAGTATTTCATCCTAGAGGAGTCAGTTTTAATGCTAGAGGGATAGGACTGGTACGAGGTCTGGAGGTACAGGAGGAGAGTGTGTTTCAGATACTGAGTACTCTGGATGTCAGTAAAGCTGTGGGACTGGATGGTATTTCGCCACGAGTTTTGAGAGAATGTGCTAGCGAATTGACAATACCTTTAACGTGGCTTTACAATGAAAGTCTGGCTTTGGCAAAGGTGCCCAGGGAATGGAAGGAAGGTAAGATAGTGCCATTGCATAAGGGTGGTAACAGACTAGAAGTGTCTAATTATAGGCCAGTCTGTGTGTCATCAGTAGTTGTTAAGATCTTGGAGAAAGTAGTGAGGGACCGTGTACAGCATTGGGCAGATGAGGGTAATGTTATCTGTGAGAATCAACATGGATTTGTGAAAGGACGCTCTTGTTTTAGCAATATGCTAGCCTTTTATAATAAAGTTACAAGAGCATTAGATGAGGGAAAGGCATATACTGCAATTTTCTTAGACTTGGCGAAGGCATTTGACAGGGTGCCACATGATAAGCTGATATTTAAGTTGCAGTACATGGGTCTGGATGTCAGATTGGTCAACTGGATTCAGGATTGGCTGTCTGATAGGTATCAGAGAGTTGTGTATGGTGGAGCAGTTTCCAGGAGGCAGAGGGTTACAAGTGGGGTCCCACAGGGCTCAGTACTAGGACCTATATTGTTTAACCTTTATATCAATGACATAGCCAGTGGATTGCAGGGGGATATTCAGTTGTTTGCGGATGATTCGAAGCTGGGAAGGATTATTAGTAATAGCGCAGATGTGGTAGCCCTGCAAGAGGATTTAAATAAGCTAGATAGATGAGCAAATGAATGGGGGTGTCAGTTTAATGCAGCAAAATGTAAGGTCTTGAGGTTTGGGAAACATCGATGGGATGCTGCATACTCTATGGGAGGAGTTATACTGGAGGAAGTAGGAGAGACAAGAGATCTGGGGTTGATGATTGATAGAAACCTGAAGTTTAGGGGACATATTGCAAAGGTGGTGAAGGTAACACAGAGGATTGCTGCTATTATGAGAAGGACACTGACCTGCAGAGATAAGAGGGTTATCATTCCGTTGTATAAGTCTCTGATCAGACCACACTTGGACTATTGTTCTCAGATTTGGTCCCCAGGATTTGAAGGGGATAAATTAACTGTGGAAAGGATACAAAGACGGATGACAAAGATGGTTTCAGGACTGTACAAGGATAGTTATGAGGATCGGCTGAGAGAATGTGGACTGCAGAGTTTGGCAGATAGAAGAAGGAGAGGTGATATGATTGAGACTTTTAAACTGTTGAGAGGTGGTTACAGGGTTGACACTGGGGAGTTCTTTCGCTTGGTTGATCAGCGGGAAGGAGTGATGACAAGAGGCCATCCCTGGAAGTTACGAAAGGAAACTGTGAGCAAGAGGGTAAGGAGTGGTTTCTTTGTGTGGAGGGTGGTTGAGCCGTGGAATGCATTGCCTGATGGAGTGGTGGGAGCGAGAACGGTCAGTGACTTTAAAGAGTGGTATGATAAACTTTGTGTTTCTCAGGGGGGGACCTCCCCTCGATGAGTCTTGACAGACTTTATGTCTTAGGAAGGACCTCCCTCGATGAGTCTTTTGACTCCTTGGAGGCCTGAATAATAATAATAATAATAATAATAATAATTATGTAGTGCCAAAAGTATTCAACACACTACCTTTAACAATAAGAAATGAAACTAACCCAAACAAATACAAAACCCTAATCAGAGAGTATTTATTTTCCCACAGAAATGAGGACGCTCTGTTCAAACTAATTGTAAAAATTATTGCTTTTTAGCATATTTGTATTCAAAGATCATAAAAATTTTAATGCTATTTAACTGCTTTATTTTGTTTCTAATTAATTGTTATGCAACTTTCTCTGTACATATTAGCATGTCTCCTGTGATTTTATTATGTAATTATATTATAATAATATGTAATATGTATATTATATGAATGTGCATATATGTATATAATGAAAATGAATTACATAAATTTTTGTAACTTTATGCATATCGTAACCTGGATGAGCTGTTGCTCTTAGGTTACATATGTGATTGTTCAACATTTTGTACTATTATAGGAAGCTTACAAATAAATTTTACTAATTAAAAAAAAAAAAAAATTCTATCCTACAGTTCTTCTTTATGAACTGGTCAATAACATCATCATAAAAAGTTGGTTGATTTAATTTAATTTAATTTTCCCAAGCAACACTTACACTTGTAAAGGTTGCTGAAGCTCACTTGCTAGAGCTATGATGACTGTGTATGGCCTGTGGTTTAAGCAACAGAGTGAGATGCATGAAATGGCTATGCGCGTGCATAAAATCACAGTGCCGGTGCGAGGACCTGTAAGCTCCTACAGCTGAGCAAGCCAAGGTAGCTTTGACTAGACGAGCAAGCATCGGCTTCGATACACAACGCAAAGCTCAATTATTGCTGTGCAAGCTTAAGACGTCGTCTGTCTACAAAAATAAAAGCCTAAATGGAATGCTTATAAATGCATGCATATATTGACAAATAAATAGTACTTCTTTCTCAATTAATGAGCTTGCATAGCAAGCATGGAAAATTTGCCACTGTTTGTGAAGAGGACAGAGATGTAAAAACTGACTAATAAATCATCTTTTTCCAGTGTGATGTCTTTGATTTTGTGTATAAAGTGTTGTGTGTTTATAATGTTAAATTAGGACATCATTTTTACTGTAACAAAACTATCTATATTATTATTATTATTATTACGAGCAACTCCAAGGAGTCCTTAGACTCATCGAGGAAGGCCCTAAACATCATGTCAAGAACAACTATTTAGCTTCCACACAGTATCTATCATACTTTGCCTTTAACTCATTTACAGTCATGGCACCTTTGCTAACCACACTCTTGTCCAGTTTCCATGGATGGCCCCTAGTCCTATCACAACCAGACCTGTTCTGAAAAATATCCTCTGAATTAATCTTATAGAAACCCTTCAGTAATTTGAATGTCTCAATCATATCACCCCTTTTCCGCCTATCAACAAATTTCTGCAATCCACAAATCTTCAACCTGTTCTCATAAGGTTCATTGCATAGACCTGCTATCATCTTGGTCACTCGCCTCTAGATCCTCTCTACCTCCTCCCCATCATGAAGAAACCCTGGCACCCAAATCTGGGCACAGTAGTCAAGATGGAGTCTTATCAAGGCTCGATACAGAGGAACAATAACTTGCTTGTCTCTGCTTGTCAAGGTATTCTTCAGTAACCAAGTGATTTGATGAGCTGATTTAGCCACTTTTGCAATGTGTCCCCTAAACTTCAACTCCCTATCCACCAACACTCCCAAATCCCTGGCATCGTCACTCTCCTACAGTACAGTTCCACCAATGTGGTATACTACTGCTAATCTTTTCACCCCAAAATTCATAACCTTACACTTCACCACATTGAATTGACGTCCATTCTCTTTAGCCCAGACCTCCAATCTATCCAAATCATCCTGAAAAATTTTGACATCATGTGCATTCACTATCGCTCTACCCAACTTTGCATCATCAGCAAACAAATGAATAGTTCCTCTCAGGATCCTTTCCAATATCATTAATGAACAAATTGAAAAGTAGTGGTCCCAATACAGAACCCTGTGGCACACCACTAGTCACAAGCCGTCTTTTGGACTCCACTCCTGAATAAACCACTCTCTGGTATCTCTCCATCAACCACCCTCCTATCCATCTCACCAATCCTATATCCATCCCCATCTGCTCCAGTTTTTTGATTAGAGTAACATGTGGTATCCTGTCAAAGGCCTTAGCCAGGTCCAGTAGAATCACTGTAAATCCATTACTCTTATCCAGTTCAGCTGTCACTGTGTTATAAAACGTGAGCAAGTTACTGAGGCATGATCTACCCTTCACAAAACCATGTTGTCCCCCATACAGTATCCCACTTTCATCTATCCAGTCCTGTATTCTTCTCTTGACTAATTTCTCCAAGACCTTGACAACGATGCGTGATATGCTGATCGGTCGGTAATTTACAACATCCGTCTTGGAACCTCCTTTATGTAGTGGAACTATTTTCCCCTCTTTCCACCTCCTCAGGACTAACCCAGACCCCAAGACTCAAATTAAACAAAATGGTCAAGGACACTGACAATTCTTTTTGCCGCTTCATGTAAGACCTGAGTGGGTATACCTTCCAATCCCACAGATGTATTCACTTTAAGGTTTTGTAATATACTATTCACCTCCATTTCATTCACCTCAATTCCTGTATATGCTATTGGTTCCTTCATTCCTGTAATATCACCACCTGGATGATATACTTTTTGCAAAGTGCTTACTCAGTAATTCCACTATATCAACTAATTCAGTTACTTCCCTACCATCAGAATTCCTTAAAATCATTCTGCCATATACATTTTTTTCTTTTACTTGCAGCATATTGAAAAAACTGTTTGGGATTCTCTTTAGCTTGTGTGGATAATTTCCTTTCATAAACCGCTTTTGCTTTTCTTATCACACTCGTTACCCTTCTGGCCTGCTCTTTATACCGTTTGTGTGCCTGCAGGTCACCTTTCTCTTTAAATTCCCTCCACAGTTGTTTCTTTTTTTTTGCAGCTCAAGCTTAATGGTGTTATTCATCCATTTAACCCCTACTTGTTTTACTATTCGAACCCTAGGTATACAATCAGCCAGAACCTCCTGTAAATGCTCCTTGACCACTTCGCATGCTCTGTCGACATCCAGCCCTTGCAGTTTTACATGCCATGGCACTGATCCAAGCAATCTCCTAAGCTTGTCATACTTGATAGCACGGTAATTCCACATACACCCTGTCTTAATCAAAAATTCCACACCTTTAGCCACCTACCAGGTCAAGACCTTTTGATCACTCTCACCAATAGGTGGCATCATGGTCATATTCATTACAGTTAAATTCTCAGATGCTATTACCAGGTCAAGCACTCTCAAACCCCTAGTATTTTCTATTACATGCTGTCTCAGATAGTTATCCCTCAGTAACTGAATAAAATCCAGTTCCTTCCTCACATGTGTCCTCTCCTCCTTCCAATCAATGTTACCACAGTTGAAATCCCCAATAATAATTACCCTCCTTCCACTCATTTCATCAATTTGTTCATGCATACTATCTCCACTATCTATTCCATCACCTGGTCTATAGCAGCACCCAACTGTATATTTTGTTCCACTAGTCTCAATCTCATACCATATAGCCTCAAACGTGCTCTCTTCACTATCCTACAGTTCAACTTCAATTCTTCTTGGCTGCAGTTCATCAGCTGTCATCAATAACACTCCTTTCCCCATTCTTTTCTCTCTGCCCCTTCTGAACACACTATACCCTTCACATTCTATTCCACTAGCTATATCATCTTCTGTCAGCCATGTCTCACTAATGCCAATAACCTGTGGCCAGGAATAGCTACCAAGGCCAAAAATTCTTCCTTCTTATTCCTAATACTCCTGACATTAGTATACATCAAGTGCAGAAGCCTGTTAGTCCCCCCCCCATCTTGATGCCTTATACTAACTATCCCATTCTGATTTGTTGTCCTTTGTACTAGCCCAGGCATATTATACACATTCTTACACTCAACTGCCTCATTGATGTTTGCATATCCACTTCCTCTCCCCCCCCCCCAATAGCTCTAGTTTCCCTGATTCTGCACATCCACTTTCACTTCATTCAACAACACTTTTTTCAGTCTCTGCACACCAAATCCATTCAGATGCTAACCATCTATCTTGAATAAGTCCTTTCGCCCATCAAACTCACTCCACACGTCCACAATCTCCACACCACTCCTCCTGCATAACCTGCGCATAAAGTCATTTGCAATTATGTCCCTCCTTCTCAACTCTTCTCTGTCATACCACGGCAACAGACTCACTATCTTCTCTCTCACACTTTTCTTTTGCTACCTCTAGTAATTCTTTCAGGTCCTTTCTCATAGCAAATTTTTCACCTTTTAAATCATTCGTTCCTGCCACTACTATAATTTCTTTCGCCCTCTGCTTTTGCGCTCTAATAGCCTCAGTTACATCCTTAATTTTTGCACCCAGTAAGTACGATTTTATCGAACTCTCATCTATTACACCAATTACTAGTGAATCACCATACCACACTCGCTCCTTCAATTTCCTTTCACTTCCAATCATGTTCTCATTTTTCTTATCACACATTCACTTCTTTCTGTTAGCTGATGCACTCGGTAAACAATTTTGTAATTGCTCCAGCTGTCACTTTGCCCTATGTATCACGTCGCACAACCATGCAATCTCCCTCATTGCAACTAACTCTTCATTTTTTTATCACTTAAACCATTCTCATGCTCTGTACTTTTACTTTCACTCTCACCCTCAACACTGCTCTCAATGCTATCTGGTACTACATCGCAAAATTTGTATCATATCACTACTTTCTATCACATTATGGCTTTCATCTATTACATCAATCTCACTACCTGAGACACACTTCAAATCCTCGCATTCCTGACACTTTCGGCACACTTTCCTACCACTATCATTATCGAACCAAACTCCAGCCGCTCTCGGAAAAGCATACATTCCACAGATGTTACACTGAACGAAGTCCCTTTGGTTAAATTTATTCAACAAAGACGGTGATGATTTGGACGCCATTGGCTTTCTTCTCATTGGTACCATGTGCTATGCTATATATGTATCTTATCAAAATACTAATTTTAAAAATTTCACATTTGACATCCATAGATGCCGTATGGTCACTGCCGTACCTCACATGGTTTTGGCAATGATGTCTTCTGCTAGAATAAGTGGTAGGGTTGCAGATTCCCTTTCCACACAAAGTTTGTAGGACAATCACAAACATCCATGCCAATGCGTGGATTCAAGCACGCAGCCTCTTAACTGGAGAGTGGACATACTAACCACTCAGCCAACCAGGCCGGTGAAAGATATATGAAAGAATATTTCTCTGATGATTTCTTAAATAGAATGTAGCTTTGATGTAGTTAATTTATTTTATTTTATTTATTTATTATAATTTTATTTTATTTTCACTAGAGGTCAGGCCAGTAGAATAACCATTGATCAAATCATTGTCTCTTCAGCATACTATGTGAAATGTAATTTATCATTATCATTATTCAGGCCTCCATTGAGTTAAAAGACTCATCTCAGGAGGTCCTTCCAAAGAAACAAAGTCTATCAAGAATCATCATGGGTGGTCCCTTCTAGGAAACACAAAGTCTATCATACCACTCCTTAAACTCATTGACTGTTCTCGTTCTCAACACTCTATAAGGCAATGCATTCCTTGGTTCAACCATCCTCCATACAAAGAATCCACTCATCCTCTTGCTCACAGTTTCCTTTCGTAACTTCCAGGGATGGCCCCTTGTCATCACTCCTTCCCGCTGTTCAACCAAGTGAAAGAACTCCCCAGTGTCAACCCTGTAACCACCTCTCAACAGTTTAAAAGTCTCAATCATATCACCTCTCCTTCTTCTATCCACCAAACTCTGCAGTCAACATTCCCTCGGCCAATTCTCATAATTAACATTGTATAGTCCTGAAACCATCTTTGTTATCCGCCTTTGTACCCTTTCCACAGTTAATTTATCCCCATTAAATCCTGGGAACCAAATCTGAGAACAATAGTCTAAGTGTGGTCTGATCAGAGTCTTATACCACTGAATGATAACTCTTTTATTCCTGCAGGTCAGTGTCCTTTTCATTATTGCAGCAATCCTCTGTGTTACCTTCACCACCTTTGCCATATGTCCCCTAAATTTCAGGTTTCTATCAGTCATCAACCCCAGATCTCTTGTCTCCCCTACTTCCTCCAGTATAACCCCTCCCATAGAGTATGCAGCATTCCATCGATGTGTCCCAAACCTCAAGACTTTACATTTTGCTACATTAAACTGATACCTCCATTCATTTGCCCATCTGTCTAGCTTATTCAAATCCTCCTAAGCTTGTCTCTGTGTATATATATATATATATATATGTGTGTGTGTGTGTGTGTGTATACATATATATATATACATATATAGATGACGCTCTTAATATGAAGGTCAAAACATTGGTAAATTAAAATAATTATTTATAACACAGTCGTAGAGTCCATAATTTGTGTAAAATGGATCCCCATTCTGATATTTGCCCACATCTCTTTACTTGATATTGCTTGTCACTGAGTATAACATTTTGTATTTATTACTCAGAAAGATCTCACCAGTTTTTCACCAGGTTGTAGTCTTTCAGCTGTTTAGGGGCAGCTATATATATGCCACCATCTAGGGAAATGACTATGAGCAAGGTGACTTCCCATTGCCTTCCTTGCCATACTATATCCTACAACTGTACCCTGTGTGTTCACGAGGCCAGTTTGTCTGCTTGTGGGATGAAAAACCTCAGATAAACTGGTGGAAAAAACCTTGCTGTCTACGTTCAAGACCGGCTAACTTGGCTATGGCTGAGGAAGATCTTTAAGCTCCTCACGTCGCCGACGAGAATAGCACCTAGGACACTCCTTCCATAGGCATATGGTTGCAAAGCGCAAAGCCACTAGATTAACTGCCAGCAGTTAACCTAGTGGCTTTATACAAAGCGTGCAATATACACAGCCGCCGCAGAAGAAAAGGTGCCTAAAAGATGTCAAAAAAATATGAAATAAGAGTTTAAACGGACAACGAATGGTACAGAATGGTACATATATTTTTCAGTCCATGTGTTGTAAATTGACAGTGAAATCGTTAAGCGATACTAGATGGGAAAGTGCTTTGAAGCTAATGCCGTTAGTGCTTTGAAGACCAGATTGAAAGGTATTTATTCTGCGTTAAAAAAAGTCGTTCAACTGGAAAAAGATTCACTTACACGTATAACAGTAGAATCAATCGCATCAAAATTAGATAGTTTTGAATTCATTTGTGGATTAATGATCTGGCACGACGTACTTACAGAAATCAATTGTACAAGCAAGTTGTTACAATCACAAAGCATGAATGTTAAATCAGCAGCCACTGCATTGAAAAGAACAACTGAATTCCTCATTTCCCATAACTCTGAAGATTCCTTCGAGAATTATATTTCCCAAGCAAAATGCATCACACTAGATGTGGATTTAACAGACAATTTTAGTCTTGAGTTAGATAATTGGATCCAAAAGAGAAAGAAATTCTTTGACAAGGAACCAGATACCCTGAAGCCCGTTGATGCAAAAAGGAAATTCCAAACCAAATTTTTCGACATTTGTTCACAACAGCAATTACTTCAATGAAGGAGCATTTTGATTCATTTAGTAGCGTTTTGGAGCCCTTTGAATTTTTGTACAACATTACAGAATGTGATAACATGGAAGACCAACAATTGGAAGAAAAATGTTGTTCATTAGAAAAAGCATTAAGTGACAAAGAAAACAAGGACATTGAAGCAGAAGAACTGCAAATAGAGCTGAAATTATTATCTAGAAAAATTGAAGAAAATAGTACACCAGAAATGGTTTTTAAGTGGATTTATAACAACAACCTTGAAGAACTCTTTGCAAATTCACTGATTGCATTGAGAATACTATTGACTTTGACCATTTCAGTTTCTAAGGGAAAGAGAGAACATTTTCTAAATTATAATTAATAAAGAACTACCTACGATCAAGCATGAGTCAAGAAAAACTAAATGGTTTGGCACTAATTTCAATAGAAAATAATATTGCTCAGTCTATCAACATTGATGTACTGCGATAGGATTTTGCTAAAATGAAAGCCAGATGAGTTCCTCTTAGCCAAATTAACGTAAAGAATATTTGAATAAATCTCTTAACTTTATATTACTATTTTATATTATTTCGAAAATTTATATAACTTGAAAAAATTTGTATAAGCAGAACTAATCCATAGGTAACATTATACTGTAAAGCGGTTTTCATTTGTTTTTCATTTCCTGTTCGTTTTATTCACACTTTATTCCAAAAAAAAAAAAACTTTTTCGGAAAGGCGCCGAACATTAATCGCACACACAAGTAAAATACTGTGCGCTGGTCCTGACTGCACGGACTGGTATTGTGGTACTAGGCTGAAAATGACTCTATATAGTGAAATACATCTTCCCTTACAAGCAACCACAAATGCTGGCAAAATAACATTTTCATTGTACCACTAGAAACAGCACACAGACACAGTTCAATGTATACAAGATTTTGTGAAAAATAGAGTAATTCAATTACTCTATTTTTCCAATTACACTAAATACTAATTCGAGTATTTAGTGTAATTGGAAACAACTGGAATGAATGACATACTGTATAATTGCAAACCAAAAAAGTAAGAGTTTTATTGTAGCACAAAAATACAGTCCTGCTTGAGGTGCAACTCACATGAGACAGCGTAGTGTGAATGTTCTAATAATATAAATATGAAAAAGGTTTGACAAACGAGACAATGCACAAGATTTGTTTTCCTGAAGGTAAAATGAAAATAGTGTGATTGAAGCATTGGATATGAGGACTAAGCGAGCACAGGAGTTGGTTGTTGGAAGTTTTTCCACTTAGTTTAGTTATACTATAAATTATAGATACCAAGAAATTATAGACTGGTTTAATCCTTTAACTAAGTGTAAGCAAAGTTTGCACCTGGAATATTTTCAGGACTGGGGCAACTCGCGCATAGAACCTAATGACTTCACATCACTTGTCTTAGTATCCCATCATGCAAAGCACATATCCTTGCAGACATGTATAATGCTATGCGTTATGGGAAGGGTCACTACCCAGACCATTTTCAACCTTTATTGAAATCTCATTAGTGGGAGCCAGACAAGTATATAATTTCTTGATATCTTTAATTTATAGTATAACGAAGTGGAAAAAACTTCCAACTATCTCTAATCCAGAGTATTTTAATAATAAGATGAGACACCTTTTGGCTACTCATGTATGAAAATATGGGAAGGGTAATGACCCTTCCCATATTTTATATACTTCCCAGATGTAGGAAAAACAGTTGGATTTGAAGATGGTTCGGGGATGAGTAAGGAGAAAAAGAAATGGCTCAAGGAAAGTATGGAGTCACGTCTAATAAGTGGTATCAGTGAAACTTGTTTTACATACAGGAATGAGCTGTTATGTTTATATATGGATGCCAGAAGTATCAGAAATAATGGAAATGAAATGGTTGCATTGATAGAGTTTGTTCACCCAAAAATTGTTGATATAAGTGAGACATGGTTGGTCAGGATGACAACCTGACAGGAATAAATCTCATGTTGGAGGCTTAATGGATTTTTTATAACACTCAAAAAGGATTAAAACAGAATTTAATCTTTTCTATATTTCGTCCTAGTCACTAGGACATCTACGGGGGATTACAAAAACAACTAGTGTGATATGAACACAAATATCATACAATACTAAGCCCAACCACGTGGGTGACACTAAGTCCTATCTAGGTGGAGCGCCCTCTAAGGACGGTTGTAAGTGGCCTGGAATGTAAGGTGGGACCTCTGGTGATGAGTGTTTCCCAAATCTTTGGAAGCTTAATGCAACCGTATTTATTAAGATTTAGTTGATTTCTAAGAGCTACTGCTGCTTCTAAGAATAGTCTCTCTTTCTTGAATTTGCTGTGGTGGAGCATGGTGGTTTTCTTCCATGATACCCTGTGGGTGGTATCCAAGACATGGTCAGCCAAGCCTGAATGACCATAGTTGTGTTTACAGATGTAAGACGTGTTCCTCCAGGCGGATGGATGCTGATCTGCCTGTCTGTCCAAAGTACGCTAGCTTACAGGAACAGGGTACTTTTGTAAACTCCAGGCAGAGAGAGAGAGAGAGAGAGAGGAGGGAGCTGATCTTTCATAGAACGGATAAGGGTAGCAAGTTTGCGATGGAGCTTATATGCTGTGTGTAGGTTGTACTTTTTTAGAATCTTGGCTATTATTTCAGATGTGCCATGGATGTAGGGTATGGTGATGGCATTTTTAAAATCTTGTTGACGAGGACTGGGAATGGGGGAGGAACTAATTATTTTTTTGATACTGTGATCGCTGTAGCAATTGGAGAGGAAAGTGCTGTGTATGTGGTTAAGCTCAGTAGTGATGGCGGTTCCACTGGAACAAAGATTGTGGGCTCTCTTGGTAAGAGTTTTAATAAAGCCATATTGTTGAGAGGGGTGGTGGTGGGAGAGTTTGTGAATGTATCTGCCTGTGTGTGGGTTTTCTGTATACAGTGAAGGCAAGTGTATCATTAGGCAGGCATGTAACTAAGGTGTCTAGGAAGGGTAAACAATTGTTCTTTTCCTTTTCCATAGTAAACTGGATTCTTGGATGTAGGCTATTGAGATGACTGAGGAAGGAGTCTAATGTGTCTGGGCCATGAGGCCAAATAGAGAACACATCATCTACATATCTTAGCCAGATGGAAGGTTTGGCTTGTTTTTCGAAATCTTCCATAGAATACAACACAAAGTATTCTGGTAATAATGCAGAGAACACTGACTTGTAGAATTAAGGAGGATCTGGTTGCATTGTATAAGACTCTGATTAAGCCACATATTGACTAGTGTGCAGAGATTTGGTTACCTGGCTTTAAAAAGAATGAAGAGATGTTGGAAATGTTCCAGAGGCGATTGACCAGAATAGGTTCTAATCTCTGGAATGTTGAATATGAAGAATGGTTGAAAAGATGTAGTTTGCACAGTCTAGTGAATAGGAGGAAGAGGGGGGGGGGATATTGATAGCAACGTAGAAGTTAGTAAAGGATTGTTGAAGAGGCTTTTTATAAAATGGTGGGAGTTTGGAGAACAATAGATCATCCCTGGAAGTTATATAAGGATTGTGTAAGCCGGGGAGTGAGAAGCAGATTTTTTGCATGGAGAGAGTTTTAAATGATTGTAATGAATTTCCTGAGAGTGTGTTGTCTGCAGATAAATTTATTTCTGAGATCTGATTTATTACTAATTTATTAATTTCTTCATGTATTATTACGACTCTAGGAGAACCCTTTTGTCATACACACATCTCATGATACCATTCAGTTGTTTGCTGATGATTCAAAGTTGGGTAGCGCAATAAAAAATCAAGCTGATGTTGAGAGTTTGCAGGATGATTTAAATAAGCTGGCAAAATGGGCAAAAGGTAACGGAGTCAGTTCAATGTGGAAAAGTGTAAAGTTATGCATTTTGGGATTAAAAGATTACCAGCTGTGTACTACATTGATGGAACGGTACTCCAAGAGACTGATGAGGCTAGGGATTTAGGAGTGTTGGTGAATATGGAGATGAAGTTCAGGGGACACATTGCTAAGGTGTCCAAGATTACACATAGGATTACTTGTTATTGAGGAACACACTAACATCCATAGATAAAGAGGTTATTATTCCCCTTTATAAGGTGTTGATACTTCCACATTTGGATTACTGTGCTCAGGTCTGGTCACCTGGATTCCTTGGAGATGAGGAGGTTGTGGAGAGGGTTCAGAGGAGAGTGACTAAGTCGGTGAGTGATGTAAAAAATACTCCCTACATTGATAGATTGAGAGCTTGTAGTTTGCAGAGGTTGGTTGATAGGCAGAGAAGAGGAGATATGATAGAAACATTTAAATTACTAAAAGGTTTTTATAAGATTGATGCAGGGGAAATGTTTCAGCTGTGTTGATAGTGATGGAAGAACAAGAGTTCATCCCTGGAAATTAAGGAAAAGTGTGGTTAACAAGGGTGTGAGAACGAGGTTTTTTGCCTGGAGGGTGGTGAATGAGTGGAATGCATCGCCTGACTCAGTTGTGAGTTTTTCGTCTGTAAAATGAATTCCAGAAGAGATGTGATAGATATTGTTTTGATAGTTTGGGTCTCCTGCGATGAGTCTTCTGACTCCATGGAGATACCCATAATAGGAATAGTAATTCCTTAAACACATTCAAATTCTCTGCAGACACCATGCTTTCAAGCAACGCATTCCAATCATTCACAACTCTCCATGCAAAAAAACTACTTCTCAGTCTCATGTTCACACCCTCCTTATATAACTTCCAGGGATGACCTCTTTTCTCCCTCAGTCTCTCAACATTTTATGAAAAACTTCTTCAGAGTTAATCCTATAATAATCCCTTACTAACTTGTATGTCTCTATCACATCACGTCACGTGCAAGCAATGCATTCCAATCATTTACAACTCTCATGCAAAAAACTACTTCTCACTCCCATGACATCATGTCACATCACATCACATCACATCCACTAGACTCTGCAAATTGCATGGGCTCAACTTTTCTTCACATTCAACATTCCAGAGATCAGAAACTATTCTGGTTAATCGTCCCAGGACCCTCTCCAATATCTCTTAATCTTTTTGAAAACCAAGTGACCAAATCTGTGCAGAGTAGTGCATGTGTGGCCTAATCAAAGCTTTATACAATGGAACAAGAATCTCCTTACTTCTACAAGAGAAGTGTCCTCTGCATCATTATCAGAATTCAGTGTGTTGTCTTCATAATTTTGGCAATGTGTCCTCTAAATTTCAGATCCTAATCCAACATCAGACCAAGATCACTTATTTCCTCCACCTCCAACAATATATCCCCACCAAGAGTAAATTCTACATCCCATCCCTGTTTTCTAAATTTTACACCCTTACATTTTGCAACATTGAACTGTCATACCTACTCCCATATCCATTTTCTCTGTCTATGAAAGTTTTGTTGTAAGGCCACAACATCTGCTCTACTCCATATAGTTCGTTCCAACTTTGTATCATTTGAAAACAGCTGTATGTCCCGATTCAAATCTTGCCCAATATCGTTAACATACAGGTTAAACAGCAATGGTCCTAAAACCCCTGGAGCACATCACTAGTGACTTTCTTCACCTTGTATATTGCTCCCCAACACAACTTGTTGATACCTGTCAGACAGCCAATATCCAATCTAATGCACTAGTCTAATATCCAACCCAAATTGTCCAGTTTGATTATCAACTAATCATATGATAATTATCATATGATTAGTTGATAATCAAACTGGACAATTTGGAAAAGCTTTTGATAGATTATAATCTCTCAAAAGCTTTTCCAAAGTTTAAATATACTACTGAGTATCCATCTCCCACATTCAATGCTATTGTACCTTATTGTAATAAGTAAGTGTAATAAGTTACTAAAAGTAAGTGTAATAAGTAAGTATGTGTAATAAGTTACTAAAACATGACCTCCCTTTAGCAAATCCCCGCTGTCCATCAAAGATAATACCCTTATTGTCAACCTGATTCTGGATACTGATTCTTACAAGTCTCACCAGTCTTTCCAACACTTTAACTAAAAACACAGATTGGCCCAATTTGATGATTGAATTCTGTCAACTTCGTTATGAGCTCTTACAATCTTGCTTTCATTCCACCTAATAAATTTAGTTTAATCCTTTATCCAAGTGTAAGCAAAGAAAGTTTACACCTGAAGTATCTTCAGGACTGAGACAACTCGTGGTAAAGGTGGACCAAGCTCTCCTCACTCCTTGTCTCCCAGTATCTTCCATAATGCAAAGCACATCTCCTTGCGAACATGTATAATGCTATGCATTAAGGGAAGGGCCACTATCCAGACTGGGTTCACCATTTATTTAGGTCTCGTCAGTGGGAGCCAGACCCAGAAGTGGTGATACTAATGCAGAAGCAAGGAAAAGTCATATTTACTTATACGAGTTGCTAAAAGGTGTACCAACCTGTTATTAAATTACTCTGGATTTAGAGAAAGATGTTGGAAGTTTTTTTTCCACTTGGTTAGACTATAATAAATTTAGTTTAATCCTTTATCCAAGTATAAGCAAACAAAGTTTATGCATGAAGCATCTTCAGGACTGAGGCAACTCATGGTAAAGGTGGACAAAGCTCTCATCACTCCTTGTTCCAGTATCTCCCATAATGCAAAGCACATCTCCTTGCAGACATGTATAATGCTATGCATTAAGGGAAAGGCCACCACCCAGACCGGTTTCGACCTTTATTGAGGTCTCATCAGTGGGAGCCAGACCCAGAAGTGCTGATACTAAATCCAGAGTAATTTAATAATAAGGTGGTACACCTTTTGGCAATTGTATAGGTAAATATGACTTCTCCATTGCTTCTGCCTTAATATCACCACTTCTGGGTCTGGCTCCCAGTGATGAGACTTCAATAAAGGTCAAAACCAGTCTGGGTTGTGGCCCTTCCCTTAATGCATAGCATTATATATGTTTGCAAGGAGATGTGATTTGCATTATGGGAGATACTGGGACAAGGAGTGATGAGAGCTTGGTCCACCTTTACCATGAGTTGCTTCAATCCTGAAGATACTTCAGGTGCAAACTTTGTTTGCTTAATTTGGATAAAGGATTAAACTAAATTTATTATAGTCTAACCAAGTGGGAAAAAACTTCCAACATCTTTCTTTCCACTTCTTTAAAAATTTAATCCAGTAAGACTTTAACTAAACAAAAATATATGAAGGCAGATGTCAACTACCTGGCACGTTCCTTCAAAATATGTGGTTGTATTGTATTTTGAAGGCCAAAAGGCTGAATAAGGCAGGTGTAAAATGGATGAATGAGGGGGGTTAAGACTCTGACATGAAATCTCAAAATAGAAGTTACTTGGAAAAGTACAAGATGAATAATGGTAATAATCAGTTACACGAAGAGTATAAAGAACAAGCCAGCATGGTAACTCAGTTAGTAGGGGAAAAAAAGAGTACAGTATGAGCAGAAATTGGCAAATCAGGCAAAAAAAAAATCCTAGAGAGTTTTAAATATGTGGTTAGTAGAAGGAAGAATGATCATGGTAAGATTATGTTATTGGATGAAAATTAAAATGTTAACTGCTGCAGAAGACATTGTTGAGGTATTCAGTGATCAATTTATAAGTGTGTTTCATTCTGATCAGGGTGGAATCATGAGGAACTTAAGTGTAGAGGAGATAGGAGAAGAAGGCTTAATTGTGAGCGAGCAGGTGGTATTTGAGAAAATAAATAAACTTGATGTCAATAAGGCAATAGGATTTCATGACATATCACCATTCATCTTAAGGGAATGTTCCTGGGAATTGGCAGTAGCATTGGCATGCCTGTTTAATAAAAGTCTTGCAACAGCACAGGTTCCAAGGGAGTGGAAGGAGGGTAAAATTGTTCCACTGCATAAAGATGGGGATAGGGCTATAGCTTCAAATTATAGGCCAGTCTGTATATCTGGAGTTGTGGTGAAGGCACTGGAGAGATTGATGAGAAGTAGGATACAAAAATGGGTTGATAACAGCAGGACTGTGGTTATCAGCATGGGTTTGTAAAAGGACGATCATGTTTCATTAACTTGCTTATCTATTATAACAAGGTGACAAATACTTTGGACAAGGCAGATGCATATACAGTGGTGTACTTGGATTTTACAAAAGCTTTTGATAGACTGCTATACAACAAGCTGTTAAATAAATTGAAACAGATGGGATTGGATAACAGACTTCTGAGTTGAATCAGTGACTGGCTGTCAGATAGGTATCAGAAAGTTGTATATGAGGGATGCGTTATCCCAAAAGAGAAAGTTCACTAGTGGTGTGCTGCAGGGGTCAGTTTTGGGGCCATTGTTGTTCAATTTGTATGTTAATGATATTGGGAAGGGTTTAACTAGTGATATCTAGCCGTTTGCAGATAATGCAAAACTGAGGAGAGCAATGCAGAGTCAAGCGGATATTGTGGCCTTGCAAGAGGAGATGAGTAGATTGCATGAATGGACAGGTAAGTGTAACTGTCAGTTCAATGTTGCAAAGTGTAAGGTTTTGAGATTTGGTAAATAACGATGGTATGAAAAGTATACACTTGGTGGGGATACTTTAAAGGAAGTGGAGGAGATAAGAGATCTAGGAGTGATGGTGGACAAGGACCTGAAATTCAGGGGCCACATTGCAAAAGTTATGAAGATGTCACATCGGATAATGGCAATGATACAGAGGACTCTGACATGCAGACATAGAGATAGAGAGATGCATTGTATAAGGCCTTAATCAGGCCTCATATGGATTATCGTGCAGATTTGGTGGCTAGGTTTTGATGGTGATGAGGATGTGCTGGAAAGGGTCCAGAGAAGATTCACAAAGGTGGTCAGTGGTCTTTGGAATGTGGAGTACAATTGAGAGAATTTAAACAGCAAAGTCTCATGAATAGAAGGAAGAGGAGGATATGATTCAGACATATAAGCTAGTCCGGGGCTGTTATCAGGTTGACATAGAAGCGAATTTTCATATAATGGGAGAGGAGCGGTAGAAGAGGCCATTGCCAGAAACTGTATAAGGAGGGTGTGAGCAGAGGAGTGAGGAGCGGGTTCTTTGCATGGAGAGTGGTTGGTGAGTGAAATGCATTGCCTTAGTGTGTTGTGAATATAGACACATTGAATCAGTTTAAAGCACGGTGAATGAGCATTGTGTACAATAGTCTGTCCCTCCCACAATGAGTCTCTGACTCCATGGTGGTCAGATGTTAATAATAATAATATGTCATCAAATCCCACAGCCATATTAATATCAAATTTGCTTAATTCCTTATATACCTCTTCCTCACTCATATCAGTTCCTCCTACTCACCATACAATGCTCTCTTTCTGTCCATGATGTCACATTCACAAGGATAAAAGACCTTTATGAACTGTTTATTAAATATCTCAACCATATCCTCTGCAGAAGTTGTCTTTATACCATTTTCTCCAATCGATGCCATCCTACAATAATCGTTCTTGCTTTTGCTAGATATGTATTGAAAGAAAACTCGATGGGATTTTTTGACTTCATTAGCTAATTGCTGCTCATACTCAACTTTTGCTGTACTTCCCAACCAATTCACTCTGATTGCTTGTTCTTTGTATTCCTCATAGAATTGGTTATTACCCCTCTTATGTTGTCTCCATACTGCCTTTTTTCTCTATATTGCATCTTAATCTCTTCATTCATCCACTTTACACCTACTATATTTAACCTTCTGAACTTAGGAATACATTTAGACATTGCTTCTACACTTCTAAATCAAAAAAATTAGAATAATCAAAGTAAATGTGTTGAATGATTTTCAATTCTGATTTATTGTATTGAAAATAGTTATTACCAAATATGAATTAGCATAATCTAAATCTACATACTTTGTAGATTATATAACCATGTAAACACATAAAAATATACACAAAATTACCTTACTTTATATAACTTACCTTATTTAATCTTCTGAACTTTGGAATACATTCAGACATTGCTTCTACTAGATAGTTCTTGAATATCATCTGGGCAGCATTGATCTCCTTTCCATCCAATTCCTCATTCCATGCTACAGCTGCAGTCTGTCTCCTGAGATTCTCATAATCATAAGTCTTGTAGTTTCGCATATATCCTTTCCTCATGGAAGTCCTCACATGGTTGGCAACCACCCAGGTAATCACTTCATGGTCACTCTCACCAACTGGAGGGAGATTCAACACCTCGTTTATAATAACATCCTCTGATGTAATGATGAAATTCAAGACTCTTATTCTTTGTATGCCCTCTGTTTCATACTGCCTGAAGTAGTTGTCCCACAAAAATTCAAAAAAATAATTTCTTTTTTCTCATTACTCATCTCAGAACCTTCTTTAAATCTATGTGTTTTCCATACATCCGAGGTTATCCCCTTCCCTTTTTGTCTACACATGCATTCACATTCTCTTGGAATGTAAACCTTTCTCATGCTGTGGTCCCATGTCCACCCTGATTCTCCCTGTTTCCCTTACACACCTGTTCTCTTCTTCTCCACACTCATGATTCCACTTCTTCATTCATTAGCACCACTTCAATCACTGCTTCCTTCCTTACTCTCCTACTCTTTACCTTGCTTCTTTACCTGCAGTGTAAGATTCTCTGCACTCATTACTCTCCCTTCCAGCAACAGTCTCTCCAAATGGCTCACACCAAAACCATTCAAATGCAGTCCATCACTATTATACAGTCAAGTTCTTCCTTGAAACTCATTCTGCACATTAACAAACTGCACTCTTCACACATTTCTGCTAACATATCATTCATAATTCTAGTTCTCTGCCTCATTTCATCACTGTCATACAACCTTCTGATATCCAATCTTACATTCTCCTTGTTCCGGTCAAGTCATATGTCCCTACTACCACTACCAACTCCTTTGCTCACTTACTCCTTATATCCAACACCTCAGTCATTCTGTTCATTTTATTTCACAGCAAATTCAAACCTTGTGCATCTTCTCATTTACCACACCTCTAATAATCAAATTGCCATACAAAGCCGGTTGTGGGTCTTTTGTTACCTTTCTCACACTGCCATGATTTGTTTTTGTCTTCTTCACTCTTCCATGTATATCTCCAATTCTCTTCATTTCACTCCGCATCCACCTCATCTTCACTAACTCAGCTTTCAAATCTTGCATCCCTTTTTTTTGGTCATTCACTCTCTCTCTCTACGTTTTATCGCCTGTCACATACACTTGTTTACCTTCAACCCACTCGCCACCTTATCATTAATTCCAATTTTTTTTTCAACATCATTATTGTCTGCTTTATCATCAATCAAAAGTTTTTTCTTACTCTTACTTCCACACACTCTCTGAATATTTGCACAATCTTCTACTGCCATGTCAGTTGCGATGCCATGTTCCCTACTCATATTTACGCAAGCCTCATGGTCCATCAGAATATCGCATTTACTACATGTGCACTCTTGTTCTTTTCTATTATTTAGCCTACATAAATATCCACAACATCTTCCCATGCGTGCATGTTACATTCACAGCGCCATACCATTTTTGAGAAATCCACACTATTTACTTTGTCTTCCACACTGTCCTACACAATGTATGTCTTTCGCTGCCATGTTGTATTAGTGTGTTAACAAAAAGAATGAATTTATGATAATATCATCTAATAACAGTATCACCTAAAATGGGGAGGGTTAGTGAGGGGGCCAACCACCCTTCCTGTAAAAAGCCTCTGGTTACGAAACAAGTACCACAGAAGCCTCGGAACTCGGATGCCTTTGCAATGATGATTTCTAATCATTTTGGGACCTGGAATATATATAGTTCGATGAAAGAAGGTGCTCTTTTTAATGTGACAAATGTCTTATGACAGTATAAAATTGGACTTTGTGCTGTACAGGAGGCGCGTTGGCCAGACCATGGCTCAACCCTTAATCAGGGGTGGGGGGTACACGCTATTCTACAGTGGTTACAACAGAGAACGAAGAGTCCTCGGAACTGTATTTAGTTAGTGATAAATTTCTGTGTAATATTTTAGATTTTAAACCTGTGAACAATTGGCTGTGCACTATGAGAGTTAAGGGACGTTTTTCAAAATGTCTCTATTGTGAACTGTTATGCGCCTATGGAAGAGAGCTCAGCGGAAGCCAAAGATTGTTTCTATGAGGTGCTTGAGCACACTTGTGTTAATCTACCATCTTATGACGTCAAGCTAGTGGTGGGAGATTTCAGTGCGAAGCTGGGGAGAGAGCGTGCATGGTGCCCTTTCATAGGAAATGAGAGTCTACATGAGGAGTGCAACGATAATGGGATCCGACTGGTGAGTTTTGCCTCAGCCACAGGATGCTTTATAAAGAGCACTATGTTTGCACACAAAGACGTCCACAAACAGACCTGGAGATTGCTGGATGGTAGAACAGCTAACCAATAGACCATGTACTAGTGTATCAGCATCACCACAGCTCCATCTCAGATGTGAGGAGTTTTTAGAGGAGCAGACAGAGATAGTGATCACTACCTTAACCTACGATTTTAGGCACAGAATTCGGTCCAGAAGCCTTTGTGTCTTACCACATGACCTGTATGGGACCTGGACAAGTTGAAAACGACAGAAGGCAGCAGACTTTCCAGTTAGAGCTGCAGAACTGCTTTGAGGAGCTATAGGAGGGGGGGGGGGTGATCTGGATAGGATGTGGGACACCATCAAAAATATGGTCGCGTCTGCTGCCTTGAGGACTGTGGGAAAGATAAAGAGAAGAAAGGCATGGTTTAATAGAGAATGTGAGGAAGCTGTAGCAAACGAAGCGAATATATGTCTACTTAGGGAAAAGTGGAAATATCTTAATGAGAAGGTGGTCAGCATAGAGAGTAATAGGGTGGCAAATAATGGGCAGGAAATGTAACGGACGATTAAAGCTATGCAAGGTGCCCAGACACAAGCGGCAACCATAAGAGATGAGGGTGGAAATCTTCTAACAAACTCAAAAGATGCTCGCTCAGTAGCATAGATATTTTGAGAACTTGCTGAACATCAATGTTGGAATGTCAATACTGGAGAACCATACTCCTTACCAAACTGCTGAACTATATATTGAAGAGCTGATGTTTAGTGAGATTACTCATGCATGCTGAAAAATAATAAGGCTCCAGCAGTGGACTGCATTCCTGCAGAGCTTCTGAAGAATGGTGAGGATGTCCTGCTGGAGCAGCTGCACCGGCTCATCTTGCTGCTATGGCGGGAGGAATGTCAGCCAGATGAATGGAAGGAGGCACTGATCACTCCTGTATATAAGAAAGGAGATGTCTCAATGCGGCAACTATAGGGGCATCTAAATAATAGATTTAGTTTAATCCTTTATCCCAGTGAGAGCAAACAAAGTTTGCGCCTGAAAATATCTTCAGGACTAAATATAGTGTTGTACTATCTTATCCAGTAAGTAGTGCAACACCAAGGCAACTCGTGGCAAAGGTGGAGCAAGCTACCAGGCACTTCTAACCCAGTATCTCCCATAATGCAAAACACATTTCCTATGTGGATATGTATACTGTTATACTGTTATGCATTAAAGGGATTGGCCATCTACCCAGACTAGTTTCGACCTTTATTGAGGTCTCTTCAGTGGGAGCCAGGCCCAGAGCTGGAGATACCAGGCAGAAGCAGTAGCAAGTCATCTGTGCCTATGGGAGTTGCCAAAAGGTTTATCACCTTTTTTTAAAAATTACTCTGGATTTAGAGAAAGATGTTGAAAATTTATTTATCACTAGGTTAGACTATAATAGATTTAGTTTAATCCTTTATCCCAGTGAGAGCAAACAAAGTTTGCGCCTGAAAATATCTTCAGGACTAAATATAGTGTTGTACTATCTTATCCAGTAAGTAGTGCAACACCAAGGCAACTCGTGGCAAAGGTGGAGCAAGCTACCAGGCACTTCTAACCCAGTATCTCCCATAATGCAAAACACATTTCCTATGTGGATATGTATACTGTTATGCATTAAAGGGATTGGCCATCTACCCAGACTAGTTTCGACCTTTATTGAGGTCTCTTCAGTGGGAGCCAGGCCCAGAGCTGGAGATACCTCTCACTGTTGACCACTGGCTATTAGGTGCTGTCTAATATCATGCTAATACGCCTCACACCATATGCAGAAGAGTGCCTTGGTGATTACCAGACGTGTTTTAGGGGGAACTGTTCTACAATAGACCAACTCTTCACACAGCGCCAAGTTTTTGAAAAGTGCTGGGAATATAACCGGGAAGTCCATAATATTTTCATAGACTTTTCTAAAGCCTATGACTCAATTATATGCCCAAAAATGTGGCAGGTGTTAGAAGAGCTGGAAATTCCTCGAAAACTCTTAAAAATGGTGCAGGTGTGTGTGTGCGTGTGTGCGTGCGTGTGTGTGTGTGTGTGTGTGTGTGTAGCTGGTTCGAGAGCAAGAGTGAAAGCAGAAAGTGAAATGTCAGACCCGTTTCAAGTACAGACCAGTGTGAAGCAAGGTGATGGGCTTTCTCCGATTCTCTTCAATCTAGTGCTGCAAAAAGAAACATACAGCAGGTGGCGGGGTCGAGTCGACATGGGGATACAGGTCAGGATTCTTGACTACGCAGATGACCTGAATGTCAAGGTGCACCAATGGGATGATACAGTGGCATTGGTTACTACTATTGAGGAAGCTGCGGAAGACGTTGGCCGGAAGATAAATGCCAAGAAGACGAAGTACCTTTTCATGAGTCGCCATGCTGTTCAAGATCTAGAGGGAGCTGCTCAGTTTGAGAGGGTGACAGAATTCAGGTACCAGGGATCTATTGGGACCGAAGACAACAAAGTCGAAGCTGACGTCCAGAGTTGGGTGAATGTGGCCTACTACCAAGTGTTCCCCCCTTTTCGCCTCACGTCTACTGTCTTGGACTACAAAGGTGGGACTCTGCATGACTTTGATCAGATCTGGTCTCCTCTATGGTGCCAAAGCGTGGACTCTCACAATGAGGCAAGCCGACCACCTGAGAGTATTTGAGAATAAGATGCTACGATGAATCTATGGAGGGGTCATGGTAGACGGAGTTTGGAGGAGGCGGTCTAGCGCTGCCATACATGCTTTGTACAATTCAGCAGATGTCTTGATGGAGCTGTGAGCCCAGCTTCTTCAGTGGCTGGGGCACCTGTACCATATGGACCCCGAAAGGACTGTGAGACAAGTGTGAGAGTCCCGACCCTGATCAGGGAGGCTGCCAGGGAGACAGAGGAGGGGGATGGACGGACCAGGAGGAGGAGGATCTGCAGGCTGTCTGGCTGGAGACTGGAACGTGGAGGATAGTCGCAGAGGACCGTGCCCAGTGGTGTCATGTTGTGCTTGAGGCCAAAAGCCCCCCCCACCCCCCACCCCAGATTGACGGCACCTAGATAAGTCAAGTAAGTCATCACAATAAATTTATCTAAACACCACGATCCACACTCAAATATTTCACAGTAATACTTAGTCTACAGTTTAGGCAATATCAGCACACATTTAAATATAAAATTTACTTTTCTTGCTGCTACCCACACAGTGGCCAATGTTTAACTTACTCTACCTAGTGATTACTATATATTTTTTTTTTTTTTGTGGTCCAACATAATATCATCAGAAGTACTATTTTATATATATATATATATATATAAAGGTTGGTCGATTGGTAGAGCCTCTGCTACTAATGACTCACAAAATGTTAAGCAAGTTTGAGCATGGTTAGTAGATGGAAGGGGTTCAATCATTCGATGCTGTTTGCACACTCTCCCTCAATGAGTCTTTGGACTCCCTAGAGGTGTCGCATAATAATAATATAATATTAATCTTAATACCTGGGTAACTCTCCTGAAAACTTTTTCAGGTTCTTTTGGTAGGATTATTGTAACACGTATCAAAGTCTATTTTCATTTTTTAACTTTGTTAATTTTCTTGAAATGCATGAAATAATTCATGAAAACCCTACAGAAACAGGTGGATCAAATTTAACTAACCTGCTTAAGAGTTGAAAGTTGCAAAAAAGTTCTAAAAGAAGAATAAGAGGATTGCATATTGAATAATACCTACAGTGCTGTATATTTTCCTTGTGGAGTATATCTATCCTTCATTGATATAATAGGTTTTTTTTTTTTTTTAATTAGATAGCAGCAGCTAAAGGAATTACACAGGTTGTTATCTCTCGAATTACTATGGCAGCTCCTGGCATGAGTAAGTGTTAGTTAATAGTATTACAAATTTTGTACTATCTTAAGATTTTTTAATTAACTAAAGCATATCATCATCATCATCCTCATTTGGCTTAATGGGAGAGAGAGTTTGAAGACATTCTACTTGAGATAGTCAGAACAAAATTCCACTAGCATTTTCAAATTCTGAACTTTATTCCTAGAAACTGTCCCCATGCCATTATTCTTGGCTACAGTGAGACCTCACTGAAGCTCACTGTAGAGTATGCTAAACTCTGCTGAAGTTTGGATAGGCTGCACAACCAAATCAATCTGTACCCTCACATTGGCTGGCCCATTAGTAGCCCTTGGAACATACAATGTATATCTCCCAGTCAACTAGCATTAAACACTTTCATTGGAAGAATCTATCTAAGATTGAAACAATATGATATTATTATTATAATAATATCATATATATATATATATATATATATATATAATGTAATAATATAATATATTATAACGATACTATAATAATAATATAGGGAGTGGTCGGGATATCAGTATCTACATTCCTCAGAGAAAGCAGTGGCCAAACCTACTGAGGTACTGTGTTCCACCACGTGGTAGATGAGTTTCATTGGCAAATGAAACTAATCTACCTAGGAAGCTTTAGGTAACAAAAACCATGCTTTGACTCCAGAGCAAACATGTTGTTTACTCCCCCCCCACACACACACACCATTTCTTCCAGCATGCACTATGAGTAGTTTTTTCAGAGTTATATCAGATCTCATAGAGAAACTCAACATCTCTTTTTTGAGAGTACAGCTTTAAAATGGTTATTCTGCAAACTAACTTAATAATAACTTAATATTAACTAACTTAATATAGTGTATAGGACTTTATGCACCTTATGGTAACACTTTGGTACTACCATAAGGTGAATAAGGAGATTTTCAGATGAACTAGCAAATAATCTTACTACCACCGTTCTACCAGGGTATGCCTTGATGAAGTCCAGGTAATAGTATGGGAGGGGACATTGCTGAGGCTATGATTTGCAGAGGAGCTAAGTAGAATTCTCCATATGTATGGCTTAGCACAGAATTCATTATTATTCATTGTCCTAGCCTTAGTTTTACTAAGGCTAGGACAATGAATTTAACTTAATTTCAACTCGATTATGAACATCAAGCAAAAAGAAATAGATTACCTTCTGAGATGTAAACCAACATTCTTTGCTCTGTCCTTACTGAATACTCATCTGATCAAGGCTCAATTATGAATCCCAAGGAGCACACTTCAGTGGTTGGATCCTATTCTTCATCAAGCAATTAAAATCACAACTGGAGCATTCCAAACAATGTCCCTAGTCTTTACACCAAAGCATATTGAACTGTCTTAGCAATTGATGATCAAAATAAAATCCCTTCCAGATCATCCCACCTGATTTTTGTCCATGTTGAGAAAACTTCTATAATACATGAGAGACTGCCATACATCCCTTTGGACTGCATATAAAAGAATTAATACATGCTCTCAACATTACTGTAGACAATATTGCATGAGTACCTGTTAACATATTGTCACCTTGGCTGTGCCATATTCTACAATGCAGCTTCTCTTTCTGCATTGTAGAATATGGCACAGCCAAGTTGGGAAAAAACATTCCACCCTTCTCTTTGTCTACCAACAGGTTGTTCAAAGGAATACTCTGATTTTGTGCTGATCTGACACAGATGGTTCAAAATCAGAGTCTAGTGGCATCTGCATCTTTCTTCCTGGACAATATAATATATATAATCAGATTCCCCTAGAATGTAGCAATTACACTGCTGAGCTGCATGCTATAGAGCTTGAATTATATCACATAATGATGGATTGCTACCAAAGTTGCATTGTTTACACTAACTTAGTCAGTTCTCTACAAGCATTGAAAAGTCTGGTGTAACACACATTCGATGCTTTAATGGATCCAATATCTCTCACACTAGAGGTTTACTTCATATTTGCCTATGCTGGATCTCAAGTTACATTGGCATTAAGAGAAATGAAACTGGAAACACTGCAACTAATCAGCTCATTCCCTAAAATACCATAATCTGTCTCTCCCATCCCCTTCCCAATATAATTACAAGTGGATCATAAGACAGTACTCACTATCCTAGCAGCAAACATCATGGAATAATGAAAAGAACAAGCTATACAGATTAAACCTGAAATAAAACTTTGGTAGTCTTGTCTGTGTAGGGTTTGCAGAGAAGATGCTCTTGCTTAGCTCTACATAGGTCATACTCATCTCAGACATTTCTTCCTTTGTAGGGTGATAATATGCTTGCACATAAGTATTCTTCATTAATTTTAACAGTTCACTATTATAGTTCATACTTAGCAAACTGCCCCTCAGTTTGCTAAATATGATCCATTCATAATCATGATGGGAGAGTGGGGGGGGGGGATGATGGTATTTTAGGGAATGAGCTGATTAGTTGCAGTGTTTCCAGCTTCATTTCTCTTAATGCCGATGTAACTTGAGATCCAACATAGGCAAACACCAAGCAAAACCTCTAGTGTGAGAGATATTGGATCCATGAGAGCACTAAATGTGTGTTACACCAGACTTTTCAATGCTTGTAGAGAACTGATTAAGTCAGTGTAAACAATGCAACTTTGGTAGCAATCCATCATTATGTGATATAATTCAAGCTCTATAGTACATTGATAAAAGTAGTATTAGTATCAATCTTGATAAAAAAGGGCCTTGTACACTCAGATAGATTTTATCAAATTTATTTAGATTTATCAAATTTATATAAAATTTACACAGATGGTTCAAAATCAGATTCTAGTGGAGTCTACTTCTTTTTTTCCCCAACAATATTATTAATAATTTAAATTATTAATAATAATAATATTATTACTACATGACATCTCCTGGGAATCCAAAGGTTCATCAAGAGAGGGCACCTAACTCTATAACTCTCTGTCGCCACCACTCTATTCACCAACTACAATGAACCGCAACTACACCAACACCATCTACCACCAACCCCCACCACTGGTGTTTTCACAGACAATCAGAAACATCCATTCTCATGGCAGGATTCGAATCGGTTAGCATATCTGCTCTCCAGCCTTTTGGCAGGAGAGCAGATACACTAACCACTCGGCAAACCAGGCCGGCAATATATAATCAGAAAAATGTAGAATCAGATTCCACTAGAATATAGCAATTAGATTCTAGTTGAATCTATATCATTATATATCTATATCTATATATGATTTTATCATATATTATTTTATCAGTTATCAATATATTCAATTATCAATGTATTCATATTGAATATGAATTGTCAGAAAACAGTTTTGACACTACCTGGTTCCATTGCTTCACTATAAATAGTTTTTCTCTTTAGTAAATTTATTATTATTATTATTATTGACATCAAACCTCCATGGAGTCAAAAGCCTCATCATAGGAGGCACATACTGTTACACAAAAAACTCATCAAACTATGCCTTAAACTCATTCAGTGCATCTGCATTACCACAATGTCAGGCAATGCATTCCACTCGCCAACCACACTCCATGCAAAGAACCTGTTCCTTATAAGTACATATATTTAACATGTACTTATTCACAATAATAAGTACATGTTAAATATACAGCTTCCAGGAATGTCCCTTTGTTCTACTCTCTTCTTCCATTTTGCGAAAAATTTCTTCTACGTTTATTCAGTAACAATCATTTACTAACTGAAATGTCTCGATCATATTCCCTCAATCTGTCCTCATATCCCAAGGACAAGTTACGACCATAGTCAGTCTGTTCTGGACCCTTTCTGATATTCCTCATCACCATGAAAACCAGGAGACCAAATCTGTGCATAGTAATCCTCACAAGGAGTGATCAAGGCCTTATACCCAGAACCTCTTTATTTCTGCAAGTTAAAGTCCTCTTCATCATTGCCATAATCTGATGTGATGTCTTCACAACTTGTGAAATGTGACTTCTGAACTTCAGATCCTTGTCCACCACCACCACCTCACTGTCTCTTGTCACCTCGTCTTCCTCCAAAATTTCCTCACTAAGTGTATACTTTTGTTGTCTACCAAATTTCAGAAATTTACATTTTGCAACATTAAATTAACAATTCCATACTGTTGTCCACTCATACAATATATTCAACTCCTATTGTAATGCCACAACATCTACTTGAACCATCATCATTCTTCCCAGTTTTGCATCATCCGCAAAGAGTTGCTTAATAAAGAATGGTGAGCATATCTGCTCTCCAGCCAAATGGCTGTGGTTTCGAATCTCGCCATGGGCATGGATGTTTGTGATTGTCTGTGAAAATACTAGTGGTTGTGATGATGTTCAGTAGATGCCGTTGGTGTAGTTGCAGTTCGTTGGTAGATTGAGTTGTTTAGACCATTGCTCTCCCTCGATGAGTCTTTGGACTCTCTGGAGGTGTCATCTAATAAGAATAATTTTTGTAACTAGAAGAGGATTAAGTATGGGAGAGTCTTTGATGATTCATGAAGTAATAAATAGCATGGAGGTGATTGGGAGTCAACAGAATGAAAGCACAAGAGGTCTAGAAGGAACAAGATATCGTGAGAGTGAGGGAGTAAGTAAAAGAGTGTTGAGTAATGAAACTGGAGAGTCATGCTGAATAGCATAGTAAATGAGGCCGTGAGTGACGCTTGTTTGGACTTGAATAAAGTTATGAGTGGTAAAATATGTGGTGATTCTATGATTAAGGGTATGGAGAGCGGTATGCCTGAGGCGTGCTTGGCTGGTGGAACAATAGAGAGAGAGTGGCTTTAGCAGTAAAGAGAGGGCATGATGCAGAAAAGATGATAGTTATGGTGGGTACAAATGACCTGAGTGGTAGCATAAATTGGGTAGCAAAAGATTTAAGAACATTGTTAGATATCATGAAGAAGAAAAGTGTCAATGGGAGGATAGTGTGTGTGTGTGTTTGCTGCCTCGTTTTGACAATTATGAGTTAAGTAGATGAGCAATGATAATGAATTATATGATTGCAAGAATGTGCAAAAAAAGAGGTCTGGAATTTGTTGATATCTGGAGTGTGTTTGAAGGCAAAAGACAGCTGTATGCAAGAGATGGATTGCATCTGAACATGGAAGGTCATAAGAAACATAAAAAACTCAGCCCACTTCAAAGCCAACATAGAAAACCTTACACTCAAACACACTGACATAATGGTCAGTTTTGATGTCTCCTCTTTATTCACAAATGTCCCGCTCAAAGAATCTTTAGAGCTAATCCAAGCTAAATTTCCTCCCGATATCACAGCCCTTTTTCAGTTCATAATGAACTCAGGCTATTTTGTTTGGCAAGGAAAATTCTACAAACAAATAGAGGGGACAGCCATGGGTTCTCCACTCTCCCCACCCTTGGCTAACTTTTACATGGAGACTTTTGAAGAGAAAGCCTTAAACTTTGTCCTACAGAAACCAACGATTTGACTTCACTATGTTGATGATGTGTTTGCTATTTGGCCACATGGCTCCGATGCACTCCTCTCCTTCCTAACATGTATAAACAACCAACACCCCCCCCCCCCCCAGAATCAAATTCACTCTGGAAGAGGAAAAAAACAACTGCCTTCCTTTCTTAGACACACTAGTCACCCGCCAGTCTGATGGAACCTTTGTTTTCTCAGTCTATAGAAAACCCACCCATACAGGCAGATACATTCACCAACAATCCCACCACCCCTCCTCGCAACAATATGGAGTCATTAAGACACTACACAACATTGCTAAACTTATCTGTTCAAATGACAATGCCCTAACCACAGAACTAAACCACATACTCAACACTTTCTTGGCCAATGGCTAGCCCCCCCACACACACACACAACAAGGATTACTCTAAATCCATCACCATACCCTATATCCGAGGCAAAATTGCAAAAATCCTAAAAAAAATGACAACTTCTTGTTACAGACCATATAAAAAATTGGCATCCCTTATCTGCTCTACAAAACACCCCCCCCCCTAGACCTATCTGGTGTATACCAGGTCCCTTGCAGCTGTAAGCTGTCCTACTTTGGCCAAACAGGCAGGACAGCCAATATCAGAATTTCAGAACACAAGGACTACATCTGGTTTCACCAATACAGCCACTCTGGTCTCGCTGACCATGTGTTGGATACCTGCCATAGAATACAGTGGAAGAAAGCCACGATAGTACACTGTAGTAAATACAAATATGAAAAGCTTTTCATGGAATCAGCTTTAGCCCTAAGAAACAATCCAAACCTCAACAAATTTGGCTGCATGAGACTGCCTCAAATTTGGGAAACCTACATCAGAGGACCTTCAGCCCAATCACCCAAGAATACCAACATTGCCCACTAGGGGTCACCATCAGGACTTTAGGAGAAATAATAGCTTTCTGCTTCTTCCTCATTTACTGTTTGTTGTGCCTGTGTGCATGTGTCTTGTTCTTAAGTTTCTTGAAAATGGCAACGTGATGTTGCCGAAATATTGAAGTATATTAAATTTTATTTTAATGTATGAATACTAGTTGACATTGTAATTTCCTTAAATTACTTAGTAAAAAATGCACAACCAACGTCTAAGCCTTTCCACGAGAATTATAATAAATTTAGTTGAATCCTTTACCCAAGTGTAGGCAAACAAAGTTTGCACCTGAAGTAGTTCAGGACTGAAGCAGCTCGTAGTAAAAGTGGACCAAGCTCTCATCACTCCTTGTCTCACCACATCTCCTTGCAGACATGTATAAAGCTATGCATTAAGGGAAGGACCACTACCCAGACCAGTTTCCACCTTTATTGAGGTCTCGTGAGTAGGAGGCAGACCCAGAAGTGGTGATGCGAAGTCTGAAGCAATGGAGAGTTCATATTTACTTATACGAGTTGCCAAAAGGTGTACCACCTTATTATTAATTTACTCTGGATTTAGAGAAAGATGTTGGAAGTTTATTTTCCACTTGTGGAAAATAATACGGTGGTACACCTTTTTGGTAACTCTTATAAGTAAATATGACCTCTCCATTGCTTCTGACTTAGTATCACCACTTCTGAGTCTTCCTCCCACTGACCAGACCGCAATAAAAGTCGAAACTGGTTGGAAGCTTGGGTGATAAATGGCAATGCTGTAACCTGGAAATTTTAACTGAGGCTTGGCTGCTGCTATCACCCAGGTCCTGAGTGGGGGTAATGAATGGCAATGCTGTAGCCTGTGAAGTTAACTGAGGCACGGCTGTTGCTGTTATTACACTTCGAGATGAGCAAATGAGCGGCTCTGCTCGATGGTGTGAGAGCCTGCCATGGTGTAGAGCCAACTGAGTTTCTGACTTTCTGATCCTGCGGGTCGCTCATTATTGGGTGATCCTGGGGATTTTACGAGTTTTTAGAAGCGGTATCCCTGCACTGAACTACCCAAGTGTAGGTAAACCGGTCTGGGTAGTGGCCCTTCCCTTAATGCATAGCTTTATACATGTCCGCAAGGAGATGTGCTTTGCATTATGGGAGATAATTAGACAAGGAGTGATGAGAGCTTGGTCCTCCTTTACTACGAGTTGCCTCAGTCCTGAACTACTTCAGGCACAGACTTTGTTTGTCTACACTTGGGTAGTTTTAGTTTAATTCCCTCATTAAACTAAATTTATTATAAAGCATTGGTACTTCCATATTTGGATTACTGTGCTCAGGTCTGGTCACCTGGATTCCTTGGAGATGAGGAGGTTGTGGAGAAAGTTCAGAGGAGAGTGACTAAGTTGGTGAGTGATGGAAAAAATGCTCCCTACATTGATAGATTGAGAGCCTGTAGTTTGCAGAGGTTGGTTGATAGGCAGAGAAGAGCGGATATGATAGAAACATTTAAATTACTAAAAGGTTTTTATAAAATTGATACAGGGGAAATGTTTCATCCCTGGAAATTAAGGAAAAGTGTGGTTAACATGGGTGCGAGAACGAGGTTTTTTGCCTGGAGGGTGGTGAACAAGTGGAATGCATTGCCTGGCTCAGTAGTGAGTTCTTCGTCTGTAAATGAATTCAAGAAGAGATATGATAGATATTGTTTTGATAGTTTGGATCTCCTGCGATGAGTCTACTGACTCCATGGAGATGCCTGTAATAATAATAATAATCACCAGCTAAGCCTGTCCTAATATCATTTATATATAAATTAAATAACAATGGTCCCAAAACAGACTCCTGTGGTACACCACTAGTGACGTTCCTCTTTTGAAATAGTGTTCCCCACACACATATGCAACTTGCTGATACCTATGTAATATCTAGTCACCTATCCAACTCACTAGTCTGTTATCCAATCCCATGTGCTTTAGTTTAGTGACCAACTTGTGGTGTGGTATGGCAATCTATCAGACCTTTGCAAAATCTACCACCGTCTATACATCTCCCTTGTCCAATACATTTGTCACCTTGTTATAGTACATAAGCAAGTTGGTAAAACACAACATTCCTTTAATGAACCTATGCTGACAAGCACAAAGAATACCACTGTTATCAACAAACTTTTGTATCCTACCTCTCACCAACCTCTCCAATATGTTAACTACAACTCCAGATATACCGATTTTCCTATAATTTGTTGGCTTAGCTCTATCACCACCTTTGTGAAGTGGAACAATTTTGCCTTCCTTCCTCTTCCACTCCTTTGGGACTTGATGTGCTCTTGCAAGACTCTTGTTAAACAGGCAAGTTAAGGCTGATGGTAACTCCTGTAACATTTCCTTAAGACACATAGTGATATGTCAAGTCCTGTTGTCTTATTGACATCTAGCTTACTTAACTCTTCATACCTTTTATTCACTCACCATTAAGCCTTCTCTTATTTTATTCTCTACACTTGAGCTGCTGATACCAAGGATGAAACAACCTAATGAACTGCTCACTGAATACTCGAATATGTCTTCTGCAACAGCTACCAATCTCCCACTTTCATCCATTAACATCATCTTACTACAATCATTCTTCTTTCTAGTTGTCACATAAAAAACTCATGATGGTTTTCCTTAGCCTTATTTACTAATATTTGCTCATACTGAACTTTGTTGTCCATACTAACTGAGTCTCTCCTGGTATGTTCTTTATACTCTGTGCAACTGATTATTGCTGTTATTCATCTTGTGCTGTCTCTGAAGTGCTGTTTTCTTTCAGATTTCATGTCTAATTCCCTCATTCATCCATTTTACACTTACCTTATTCAGCATTTTGACCTTTGAATACCTTCACACATTGATGATCGTATGTATTTCTTTGTCAGTTTCCAAGCAGCATTTATTTCCTTACCACTCAACTCCTAATTCCTGCTATATCTCCAAACTATCTCTAAATATTGTTATAATGACCAGCATTGTATCCTTTCTGCACAGAAGTCTTCATATTGCTAGCCACACCCCATGTAATCAATTCATGATTGCTCTGACAAACTGGAAGGAAGTTTGAAACCCTATTCACAATTACATCCTCTGATGAAATGATCAGATCTAAAACTCTTGATCCTTACTTGTCCTCCTTTATATACTGCCCAACATAATTGTCTCATATGAACTCAAGAAATTCGTTTTCTTCATTCCTGTCTATAATGCCATAATTAAAATATCCTATAATAATCACTGTTCTCTGGTTCACTAACCCAAACTGCTTATACATTTCTTTATCACCTCTCTTCACATTCCCTGGCCTATAGAAACATTAAACTAAATATCTCTTCCTGTCAATCTCCACTTCACATCAGACTGCCTCAGAACCATTGCCACTATTTCCCTCTTTCTTGTCTAACTTATATGGACATAATTCTCCTTCTGTCATCAGCAGCACTCCCACTTCCTTCTTGTTCTTTCTATCCTTATGAAAAACACTGTATCCTTCCATTTCTATTTCTGTTAAGATATAATCTTCATTCACCAATGTTTCACTTATTACAATGATTTTGGGGTAAATAAACAAGTAAATAAACAAGTCTTAACAAGTAATGGGATGCTGGGCTGTTATTTGGTTGAGTACTTTTTTGCTGGCCTGGCTGACTGAGTGGTTAGCATATCTGCTCTCCAACCAAAAGGCTGCTGGTTCGAATCCCACCGTGTGCATGGATGTTTGTGATTGTCTGTGGAAAAACTAGTGGTGGTGTTGGGCAGTAGATGGCATTGGTGGATTGAGTGGTGGAGACAGAGCTGTAGAGCAGATGCCTTCCCTCGATGAGTCTTTGGACTCCCTGGAGGTATCTAATAATAATAATTAAAAAAAAACTGAATCAGTGAGACAATTTCATCTCCCTTATTTCTGATACTCCTGGTATTTTTAAATAAGCACAGCAATTCCCTTTTAGGTCTATCCCCAGTCCTACCCAAGCCACCAGTCAGGTCATGATTTCTGCACCACACCTCCTATTTCCTAATCACCTTTATCACCACTAATCCCAGTCTCCCATCCACCGCAGCTCCCCACCCATTTCCCTGTTCCTCTTGCATCTCCATTCTCTCTTTTTGTTTCTGACACTACTATTATTTCCATTGCCAAGCACTTCAATCTCTTCTGTACCACTGTCCTACTATTTCACTTCGTTTCTTACTTCTGATCTCTTGCTAGCATACTTTACTTCCATCTAGCAACAGTTTCTCCAGTTTGCTCACTCCAAATCCTATATGATTATGATTACATTCTATATGATTACATTCTTCCCTCAAATACATTCCCTATATTCACAAACTGCACTCCTTCTTACACAGCTCTGCCACCTTACCATTCATGATTCTAGCTCTCGTTCAACTCATCACTGTCATATCTCGTCATCCAAAGCCATCCAAATGTAATTTGGATGGCTTTGGAGTGAGCAAACTGGAGAAACTGTTGCTAGATCGAAGTACAGTGTGTAATGCAAGCAAGAGATTAGAAGTAAGAGGTGAACTGATACTGAACCTTTCCCACTATACTGTTATCTTTGACTCTATTATGTAGCAAGGAGAAAAATCAGTTGCATATTCACACAGTAAAATCAGTGATAATTATAAAATGTAAAGGAATGAAGTGCAATAATTTTCACGAATTTATGCATATAGAAAAAGATTATTAAAAACAACACATTCTGCTCAAAATTATATGAGACAAGAACATGTCATGTGCATCAGCCACTACAGCAAAATTCCAAGAAACAGAAACTGCTAAGACTTGAAATTGGTAAATTTTGAGGTACCTGTTATGTATTTTATTTAAAATTTTCTTTTTTATTATTAAACATTTAATGCAAACTAAATTTTTTGCTTTATGTTTATATAATTTATATTTTATATTTATTATTTATTATAATTTATCATCATATTATATATAATAATTCATCATCATATTATATATAATAATTAATTTTATATAGCCACCAAATCTGCTCGTAAAAGTGCTCCTGCTACAGGTGGAGTGAAGAGGCCTAGTACAGTCACTCTCAGAGAAATTTGTCTTTATTAGAAGTCTACAGAATTACTGATTAGGAAAATTAACTGTAACTGTGGAAAAGGTACAGAGGCAGATAACAAAGATGGTTTCAGGACTGTACAATGTTAGTTATGAGGACAGGCTGAGGAAATGTGGATTGCAGAGTTTGGTAAATAGAAGAAGTGATATGATCAAGACTTTTAAACAGTTGAGAGGTAGTTACAGGGTTGACACTGGGTAGTACTTTTGCTTGGTGGAACAGGGGGAAGGAGCGAGGACAAGGGACCATCCCTGGAAGTTCAAAAGGAAGCTGTGAGCAAGAGGGTGAGGAGTGATTTTTTCTTTTCATGGAGGGGTTGAACTGTGGAATGAATTGCCTGATAGAGTGGTGAGAGTACAAACAGTCAATGAGTTCAAGGAGTGGTATGATTGACTTTCTGTGGTTTCTAGGAGGGGCCTCCCACAATGATTCTTTTGACTCCATGGAGGCCTGGATCATCATCATAATAATAATAATAATATATTTATTACTTAATTAAATACATACTTTTATCTGCATTAACAATTTCTGTGATCATAATACCCATTTTTTGTGTTTTAAATTATGGACACCATATTATAAGTGTTCATATATTCCATAAACTACAGCTCTCTATTCACTGTGGCCTTGAAATTCCAGCCCTCATAAATTTCTTGCATGCTTTTTTGGAGTGAATTCTCCATTAGTGTGATACTAGCTTGCAACCCATTCAGCCAAAAATGTATCATGCTTAAATTTTGCCATATTAATTTGGGAGCTATTTCCCATTGCACCATTTTAGTCATTTCAAATCATCTTGGAGGCTCCAAGAGTTGCTCTTCTTTTAGTAATCTGATTGCCATTTATAATAAACTGACATGAGTAGTTAATGAGGGAAAGGCATATTTGCCTTTTTTTTTTTTTTGGATTTTACAAAGGTATTTGATATGGTGCGACATGATAAGCTGATATTTAAGTTGCAACATGTTGGATTGGATTGGATGTCAGGTTAGTGAATTTAATGGGAGAATGGCTGTCTGATAGGTATCAGAGAGTTGTGTTTGAGGGAATTGTATCAAGGGAGCAGGAGGTTACAAGGGGTTCCACAGGGCTCAGTACTGGGATCTGTATTGTTTAACCTTCATATCAGTGATATTGTAAATGGACTGCAGAGGGATATTCAGTTGTTTGCAGGTGATATGAAGAAGGGAAGGGTCATTAGTAATAGTGCAGATGTGGTAGCCCTTCAAGAGGATCTGAATAAACTGGAAAAATGACAAAATGAATGGGGGTATCAGTTTAATTCAGCTAAATATATAACGTCTTGAAGTTTTGGGATACAATGATGGGAGGCTGCATACTCTATTGAGGAACTGTACTGGAGGAAGTGGGGGAGACAAGGAATCTGTAGTGAATGATTGATAGAAACCTGAAATTCAGGAAACATATTGCAAAGGTTGTGAAGGTAACCCAGAGGATTGCTGCAGTACTGAGGAGGAGGACACTGACCCACAGAGATGAAAGAGTTGTCATTCCATTGTACAGAACCCTGATTAGACCACACATGAAATACTGTGCTCAAATTTGGTCCGCAGGATTTGAAAGGGATAAATTAACCATGGAAAGAGTATATAGAGTCAGATAACAAAAACGATATCAGGACTGTACAATGTTATTTATGAGTATAGACTGAGGGAATGCGGATTGTAAAGTTTGATAGATAGAAAATGGAGAGGTGATGTGATTGAGACATTTAAGCTGTTGAGAAGTAGTTATGGAATTGACACTGGGGAGTTCTTTCGTCTGGTAGAAAAAAGGGGAAGGAGCTAGGACAACGAACCATCCCTGGAAGTTGCAAAGGAAGCTGTGAGCAAGAAGGAGGAGTGGTTTCTTTGCATGGAGAGTGGTTGAACTATGGAATACATTTTCTGATAGAATGGTGAGAGCACAAGCAATGAATGAGTTCAAGGAGTTGTATGATAAACTTTGTGTTTTCTTAGATGGGCATCTCACAGTGAGTCTCGTGATCCATGGAAGTCCTGAATCATCAAAATACGAGGGTGGTCTGAAATGTTCTTGGCCTCGATTGGAATCTTGCCAATAGATGGCAACACTATTGGCAAGATTTTTTTTAAGTTGGTACATCTGTCATCAGCATCCATGTAAAATTGCAAGTAATTCTATCAAATAGTTTGTTTTATACAGCTGTCTGAAGCAAAAGTTTTGTATGTATCCCTTGAAATGGATTAAAATTGAGTATCGTGCAGTTATAAAATTCTTTGTAAAAGAAGGTTTAACACCAAAAGAAATTCATTCAAAGTTCATAACAGTTTCTGGGCACTCTTCTCCTTCATTTTCCATAATTACAAAATGGGCTGCTGAGTTTAAACTTGGCCATACCGGCCTTGAAGATGATCCATTTGAAGGATGTCCAAAAAGTGTAACAACACCAGAAATCATGGATCAATATGGTATTGGATGACTGGTGGGTCAAAGTGCGTGAAATTGCTGAGACTGTAGGCATTTCAAAAGAACGTATAGGATATATTTTGCATGAAGAATTGAATATGAAAAAGCTTTGTGCAAGATAGGTGCAGCGCTTGCTCACTGCAGATCAAAAACGCACTCGCATGAAAATCTCTGAACAGTGCTTATGGCGTTTTAACAAGAATAAAACTGATTTTGTGCATTGATTTATTACTATGGATGAGACTTGGATTCACCATTACCCACCAGAATGCATACAGCAGTCAAAGCAGTGGACAAAAGCCGGTTGTTGAGCGCCAAAGAAGACAAAGTCAGTTCCATCACCAAGGCAGAAGTAATGGAGGTCATCCTTACCTATCTGCCTTGGTATCTGCACTGCTGGGCCTGGCTCCCACTGACGAGACCTCAATAAAGGTCGAAACCGGTCTGGATAGTGACCCTTACCCTAATGCATAGCAGCATACATGTCCGCAAGGAGATGTGCTTTGCATTATGGGAGATACTGAGATAGTAGTGATGATAGCCTCATCCACCTTTGCAACGAGTTGCCTGGTGTTGCACCACCTTAGCTCAGTCCTTAAGATATTTTCAGGCGCAAACTTTGTTTGCTCACACTTGGATAAAGGATTAAACTAACTTTACTAAAGGCATTTTGTTTATTAATTATCCGGAAAAGGATAAAACCAATAGCTGGGGAATATTATTCTAATCTTTAATCAGACTAGATGAAAAAATTTGTGAGAAAAGACCTGATTTGCAGAAGAAAATAATCATCTTTCATCAGGACAATGCACCTGCCCACAAAATTATTTTGGCAATGGGAAAATTAAGGGATCTGCACTATGAATTGTTGGAACATCCACCCTATTCCCCAGATTTGGTTCCCTCTGACTTCTATCTCTTCCCCAAACTAAAACTTTTCCTCTCTGGTCAGCATTTTTCTTTGAATCAAGAAGTGATTGCACCTGCAGAGGAATATTTTGCACATCTCACTGAGAACCACTACAGAGATGGGATAATGTGCTAGAGCATCACTGAAGAAATGTATTCTTAAGGAAGATTATGTTGGAAAATAAAAATAATTTTGAAATTATAAATTTGTTTCTTCATTGCTAGACCAAGAACTTTTCAGATCACCCTTGTAATAATAATCTCCACATAGCGTTTATTAACAAGTATCCTTCCCAGTTTGGTATCATCAGCAGGTAGCCAGCTGAATATTCCCATGAGATCATTCCTAATTCATCATTGTATAGATTAAACAACTGTGGCCTAAGTCAGTATTCAGGAATAAGTAGATAGATAAAACATTATCTGATAATGTTGTCTAATGATATTATTCCTTTTAGACAAGTTGTCTAGTATGAATATCGTTCATGAATGCTAAGGCACCAGTTATTTTGACCCCCCCCCCCTTAAGCATCATTTGTGAAATCTTGACTGATTGGTAATTTGCCACTGTGTCTTGGAGCCTCTTTTATGCAAAGAAATACTCTTATTCTCTTTCCATTCCTATTGTCCCCCACTAGAATGATATACCTTTCCATGACCACAAAGTCTTTCAAATGTTTTTTTTTTTTTTTTTTTGCATATCTTTCACCATTCTGCTATTTCTTGAAGTCATCTGTTATGTCGCCACTTTGCGGAATATTTGTACTGAACCTTGTATCTGGCCTGTTAGCGTGCTTTCCTGTCACATGGGATCTAAAGCTCCCTCGGATCACAGACTCTAATAAATTTCTTTGTTCTGCACCAGTTACAGTCACCCCTTGAATGTTGCGGGCCCTTCCTGAATCCGACGTTTGTCTTACTTGACCCAAGTCAGGTAGAACGGTGTACGGATTCAGGGATTTTGCAGTCATGCCCTCTCCTAGCCTTACTGAATTTATTTAGATACTCTTCCCCTTTTATCGCAGTTCGTGTGTTGGTGAGTGGCAATGTCGTTCTCAAACACAATTTATTGACCAGGATTTAACAAGAAACACAAAGTTTAATTTTAACAAGATTAGGATACATAGAAAATAAATCATTCATCAGTTAATTGTTATTTCAAAATTTTAATGCTCTACATGGTAATACATGACAATTTCAAACAGGACAAGATTGCTATTTTCTAAGAATGTTATAGATATAAGCATATACTATTAATTTTCTGAACATGGATCTCTGGAGAGATTGTTAAAGTGGCATATATATGCATGATGTGAAGATCACATGACATGGGTCTTCGGACTACCAGTCCAAGGTCTCTATAAGTTCCAACACCGACAAATAATCTCAGCTTTCTTTGCTAATGAAAGGTCTTAGCTGCTTCCCCCTTCAACATTTAACATATTTTAGATATAGCAAAGTTTTACATTACCATTTGATGCAGCATATAGTCACACTTCGTCACTGCGTGCAAGTCACATGCAAACTCTGGTTGGACTTTACTCACTTTGTGGAGCACTCTCCCCTTTGGATCAATGCGCACTGGAACTTTGCTGTCGGTGGGAACTTTTCGCCATGCATCTCCAGGACTTATGAACCCTTCTAGAAGGACATCACAGGTGAGGTTCCACTTGGTCCCGAGCTTCTTCGTCGGTCTGCACTTAGAGGTTTTCATCGGACTTCATCCAACCGTCCGCACTGGCACCCCTTTGTTCTACCGCCGACACTTCCTGTCCTCTGTGTTTTGATCACATTCCCATTTTTTTTTAACTCCTTCCTGCTTCACGTTCCCTCTACTCTCCCCCTTTTTTTTTCTGACCACCAACTCCTATTGTACTGCAGCTTTCAGTCACGGTCGTTTCGATGACATTGCACTTGAATACGTGTGAGAGCTCCTCCTAGAGAAGTGTCCACGTTTGTCTCTTTTTGCGAACCTTGCTTGTAAGGATCACTAACCTACAGTGTTTTTCCCTCTTTGGGTAAACAGATATGCACTCATTTAATATTTACATGATACACTTTACTCCCCCCCCCTCCTTCTTTTTATTTATAGTACAATTTGCACCAGCAGTACAGGTATCTTTTGATTTAGGCTCTGTTCTTGTTGGATCCTGAATGAAAGTCTGTCTAGTAACGGCAGGCCTCATTCATGATTCAACACATCATTCTTTTTATTATTATTATTATTATTCAGGCCTCCACGAAGAAAAAAGACTCATAGTGGGAGGTCCTTCCTAGGAAACAGAAAGTGTATCATACTACTCATTGACCATTCTTGTTCTGACCACTTTATCAGGCAATGCATTCCACGATTCAAGCACCCTCCATGCAAAGAAAACACTTCTCAACCTCTTGCTGACAACTCCCTTTTGTAAATTCTAGGGGTGGTCCCTTGTCACACTCCTTCCCATTGTTCCACCAAGCAAAAGAACTCCCCAGTGTCAACCCTGTAACTACCTCTCAACAGTTTTAAAATTTTCAATCATATCACCTCTCCTTCTGTCTACCAAACTCTGCGGTCCACATTCCCTCAGCCGATCCTCAGAACTAACATTGTACAGTCCTGAAACCATCTTCATTATCCGCTTCTGTACCCTTTCCACAGTAAATTTATCCCCTTCAAACCCTGGGGACCAAATTTGAGAATAATAGTCTAAGTGTAGTTTGATTAGGGTCTTATACAATGGATTGATAACTCTTTTGTCTCTGCAGGTCAATCATCACCCCCTAGATCCCTTGTCTCCCGTACTTCCTCCAGTACAGCTCCTCCAATTGAGTATGCAGCCTCCCATCGATATGTATCCCAAACTTCAAGACTTTACATTTTACTGCATTAAACTGAAACCCCCATTCATTTGCCCATCTGTCTAGTTTATTCAAATCCTCTTGCAGGGCTGTCACATCACATCTACACTATTACTAATAACCTTTCCCCGCTTCACATCACCTGCAAAAAACTGAATATCCCCCTTGCAATCTATTGACAATGTCATTGATATAAAGGTTAAACAATACAGGTCCCAGTTCTGAGCCCTGTGGGATCCCACTTGTAACCTTCTGATCAGACAGTCAATCCTGAATCCAGTTGATTAATCCAACATCTAAATCCATGTGCTGCAACTTAAATATCAGCTTATCATGTGGCACCCTGACAAATGCTTTTGTAAAATACAAAAAAATTGGCAGTATATGCCTTTCCCTCATCAACTGCTGTTGTCACTTTATTATAAAAGGCAATCATATGGCTAAAGCAAGAGCACCCCTTAAGAAATCCATGTTGACTCTCACAGATAACATTACCCTCATCTGCCCAATGCTGAATATGATCCCTCACTAATTTCTCCAAGATATTTACAACTACGGATGAAACACAAACTGGCCTATAGTTAGACTCATCCATTCTGCTACCACCTTTATGCAATATCGCTATCTTATCTTCCTTCCATTCCTTGGATATCTTTCCCATAGCCAGACTTTCATTGAAAAGCCAGGTCAATGGAGCTTTCAGTTCTTTAGCATGTTCTCTCAAAACACATGGTGAAATTCCATCCAGTCCCACAGCTTTACTGATATCAAGGGGTAGTCAGTATTTGGAACACACTCTCTGTCTCCTCTTAAACCTCGAACCTGCCGTATCCCTCTAGCATTAAAACTTATTTCTCAAGGATGAAATACTCCAATAAAGTGATTATTGAACAGCTCCACAAAACTCTTTCCAGAGTTCCTCGGCTAACGGATATAAACAAGTGGTTGAAAGGAAAAAAAGGGTAAGAGTGGGAGAGTTTCTGAAATGAAGGAAAGAGTGTTGTATGGTGACTCATTATTAAGAGGAGTGATAGATGGGAGTTTATCTAAATCATACTTACCAGGTGCGAAATTTAAGGATGTAAGTGAGAGTATTAGAGCGCAAAAAAGAGGGTGAAAGAATTGATAGTTGTGGTGGGTACGAATGAATTGAAATGAGATAAATTTTTTATGAGAGAGGACCTTAAAGTATTGTTAAAGGTAGCGAAAGAAAAGAGTGACAGAGTTAGGATGGTGAGTCTGTTGCCGCGGTACGACAGAGAGGAGTTTAGAAGGAGATGGCCATAATCGCAAATGACTCTATGCGCAGGTTATGACTCTATGCGTGGGTGGAATTTATGGACATGTGGAATGAGTTTGATGGGTGAAAGGATTTATACGAGATGGATGGCCTGCATTTGAATGGATTTGGTGTGCAGAGACTGGAAAAAGTGTTGCTTTTTCATGTAGGATTTTGGTAGGATTTTGACAGCATCAACAGATCTAAGACTGCCAAGGAAGCCACTTTGACTCCAGCTGAAGAGGGTGATCATGTGGTCATCAAACTGTAGGTGGGTAAACATATGGAATTTTCAGTTATGAAGTTATGAACTCCTTCAGAACTGAATGATGACAAACCTTTTTAGTAATGCGCGTTATTTCTCCCTGAGTTAAACGCATTTCATCCTAGGATCAAGTTTACCCTAGAAGTAGAATCAAATAAGCAGTTAGCCTTTTTAGATCTTCTAATTCTTTGCCAATCAGATGGTAACCTACATTTCTCAGTTTATAGAAAGAAGGCTCATACAGGCCATTATATCCATGCAGAATCTCATCACCATCCCAGTCAAAAGGCAGGAACTATTAAAACACTGGTTCATCGGGCCCACTCCTTTTGTTCTTCAGACAATCTTTTACAGAAAGAACTACAATATATAACTTCTTCCTTTCTATCTAATGGTTATAAGAATTGCTTCATTAAAAGAACTTTGAGTAGTTTTAATATGTCTTCCTCTTCAAACACAGAGGAAATAACGCGCATTACTATCTCTTATGTACAAGGCATCAGTGAACGTATAGCAAAAGTTTTAAAACCACTGAATATTTTTGTTGCCTTTCGACCGTTTAGAAAAATCTCCACCTTTCTCACTTCTCCTAAGGACAAGCTTCCACATCTTAATCATCCAGGTGTCTACCAGATTCTGTGCTCTTGTGGATTATCTTATTTTGGACAAATGGGAAGATCTGACTCTATTTGGCTAGAAGAACACCAATCTTATATTGAATACTTTAAACCTGAAAAGTCTGGACTTTCTGAACATGACATCTTCACTAGACACAGAGTTCATTGGAGAAAGACAAGAGTTCTTCACAAAAGTCAGTTTCTCATGGAACGCCTTTATAAAGAAACATGTGAAACTCTACTTCATTCTCCTAACTTAAACAGATCCGACGGCTTACGTCTATCCCCTTTATGGGAGATAGTACTTTACAAATCAGCTAATCTTTGCTAACTTTTTATTGTATTAATTTTTGTTTTTTTTTAGGAAAGTTATTGACCTTTTTAGTTATCTTACACCAGCTACTTAGGTGGCACTTTTTGGAATTGTCAGTTAGTGTTTAATTTTGAGCTTAATGTACTGAAGATGCCTGTGACACACAGGCAAAAATTATACTATAAAATAATCTTTCTACGTGAGTTTTTTCCGTTATTTATTTTGTATAGAAATAAATAGTCCATGTCCTGAATAGAAATCCAGCAGATACTTACCATTATTATTAGCTTTGTTCTTTTTTCCATATTTCCCAAATTATTTCTATATGTCTGATAATCATTTACTACTCTGCTGTTTAGATCTCTAACAGGGATCAACTTTTCCTTTTTTCATTGTGTTAGGTGCCTCCTCTGTTGTCTCATAACATTCCTCCACTTCTTCCTTAGTAGAAACTTCTATGCTGAAAGATTTTTCACTTAATTTTAGTATAAATTAAAGATGCTAAGAAATTATATTCTTAGTTTAATCCTTTATCCAAGTGTAAGCAAAACAAAGTATGCATGTGCAGTACCTTCACAACTGGGATACTTGTGTATAGAGGCTAAGGACTTCACAGCAATTGCCTTAGTATTCTGCCCTTCCAGATTAACATATTTCTTTCTATCTATGCCTGAATTTTGATTGACTAACTTTCCGATACGTTAATCATCATTTCTGTAATAAGTCAGTAATTTGCTACACCCTCTCTCTCTCTCTTGGTTGGAGCCTTCATTATATACTGCTTGGAAATAAGTCAATGGACACTCCCCATAGGCAAGGTACATCATGCCATGTAATGACTCACGTATTTGTAGCTGGTATAAATTGAAGTAATATGATGCTCCCACATCATTGCAACTGTGTCCAGATGATATGGCTATGAGAAGGGAATTGATGGAGTTTGAAAGAGACATTGTGATATGATGCCATGTTGTGGGCCTATCTGTTCAGCAAATTGTTGACAAATTGGGCCATCACTGGTCAAATATCAGTGATATCATACTGAGATGAAAGCACAGGGAGTCAGCTGCAAGTGTTACCTGCAGTGGATGACTAACCAAACATGGCTGCAGGGTGCTACAAAGGTTTTTATATATTATCCTTTATAATTGGTAATTGATAATTTTAGTGATGCTATCATGATGCAGAAAGAGAAAGTGAAACATGATAGCATCACTAAAATTATCAATTTTTGCACCAGAGAAACAAGATTTGTTACGATTTCATTAATTACTTTTCTTACAGAATTTCTGTACAAAATTTTCTCCTTACCTTGTTTCTCTCATTAATTTATATGATCTGAATTCTTACCTCGCACCTCCTGCTTTTTATTCTCTTTGTCCTAATTTCTCATGACATTTCTGCAATTTTTCAGTTTTGCACTTTATCCTGTGAAGGATAACACAGACTTTGTTATTGAGGTCCATTTCATTCTTCTGAACTTCCAACTTTGTATATTCATCATTAATTCTGATATTTTGCATTTTTCAGTCTACGTCGATACTGTCTAGTCTGCTAACAAGTGCTTCATTCTCTCAACCCAACTGGGACCCATTCTCAAAACACTTACTACACACTCACTCACCGATTTCTTTTTTCTTCCATAAGTCCTTTAATTTTCACTATGCATACATCTGTTTCTCTCATACACTATCTACCAATAATTGTCCAGAACTCTGTTATTTGAAGTAACAGAACATTCCAGGTTTGTTAATAGCATCGAAACTGGTGTACAGATAGTAGGAAGCAGTATTTCATCATAGCAGTTGAATACAGGTGGTATGGCAACACGGCGTGAACTCATTGACTTCAAGAGAGGTGTCACCATGGGCTGTCACATTGGTGACATGTCCATACATGCCATTGCTGCTCAACTGGAGCATCCAAAATCAGCGGTTGCTGATGTGATCAACAAATGGAAATGTTCTGGCATTGCTAGTGCAGGAAAACATGCAGGATGGCTGGCAAAAATGACTCCCAAGGACAGGAGGGTGTTAAAACATGTGGCACAAAAAACAGCTACAATTGGCAAAAACCATTCATGGTGAGCACTAATACTGTACAAAAAGAACTCTGTTTACTGGGTTTTCACAGAAGAGCAGCGGTGCACACAAGCTGAACATCACAACAATGAACAAGGCAGCTCGCTGGCCTAGTGCAGAGAGCATGTGAACTGGAATTGACCAGTGGAAAACGGTACTCTTGAGTGATGAATCAAGGTTTCCATGTTTCCAGTCTAATGGCAAGGTGTGGGTATTGAAACAGCCTTGTGAATGCTTGTTACCACATTGTGTTGTACCCATAGTAAAGTTTGGTGGTGGAGGAGTAATGGTGTGGGATGTATTCAACTGGTTTGGAGTGGGGCCACTGGTTGTCGCCTGTGATTCCATGAAGGCAGCTCAGTACTTTGATATTTTGGATAATCTGGTGCTGCCTACACTGTGGAGTTTTTATGGAATGGACCCCTGTTACTATCAACATGACAATGTCCCATGCCAAGTGGTACGGCAACATAACATGAACTCAGTGACTTCGAGAGAGGTGTCATCGTGGGCTGTCGCATTGGCATCATGTCCATAACAGCTAAGCATAAAAACTCAGCTGTTATGGAATGGTATGAAGAGATGCGTGTTAAGCGACTGTCCTTTCCTGTGCAGAGTCTTAACCTCAACCCCATTTAACACTTGTGGAATGAATTGGAACAGCAATTGAGGTCCAGGGCAGCACGTTGTTATGTCTTTACTTGTCCCTTTCATTGTTATGTATATTCTGCTCTTTCTATTGTCTATCACTTTAGTATCAGTTATTCATTTGCTGACAAGTTTATAATTGTTTAAAACGACTGCACCAGTCGGCAGTTGAATTCTGATACACAATTAAACAACTCTAAAATAATAAAGGGATCACGTAATTTGCAGTCGTGGTTCCCCCCCCCCCTTTTTTTTTATGGCAATGGATTTCCCCTTTACTTATGCAGGTCCGAAGGTTTAATAAGTGGTAATTCAAATCTCAGAAAACAACAGACTCATTAACTTTGGGTTAAAGAAATACATTTATTTTAAACACTTGCATATATATACTTTAAATAGTAAATCCAATACTAAAGAGTCTGAACTTCCCCCACTTTAGGTTAAGATATCCAAAATTTCTTCTCCTAGATTTAATCTAACAGTCCCACACTCTTTTGTGTTACTATGTTCAGACTCAGTTAATCCACACAGAGTTACTCAGTTCCCACATATAAAACAACACATGCACATAGTTATATACAATCCTTCTGTAGAGCATATCAGACGTATTCCATCTTGTATTTTAACATGGGACAATATTCTTATTTATGCTCAGGCTTTATCCTCCCCCAACTTAGTTAATATTCATGCTAATTTCTAACATAATATCATAAGTGTTTCTTCCAAGTAAACAGTTTGAAGGTTTGGTTCCTTTCTCAGCATAAGCTTAGAGTGGCACTAGCTTACTTGACATAGACAGATTAATCCAAAAACAGTTCTTTAGTCACTATATGAAAGTTAAATGTGTGGAGCTCCTAATTCCCTGGTTCCTATTCCTTCTTTGGTTACTATTCAAAATGAGTATGAAAACTTGTACATTACCATTCTTGTCTTTTCATGGAGTTGCCAAGGCTTCCTTGATTACACTTCCACGTTTTCTCACCACGTATTCTCATGGTATCAGTGACTTACTTCTATTATCTTCAAAAGGTTCCCTTTTCGCTGAATACACATTGGCATAACTAACCAACGTTTCTTTACTGGAATTCCGACCTCATTCCTTCGGTGACTATACTCGGCACGGCACGTACAGCAACCAGGAGATTTGTTGCTGGGTACCGGCGGTAAGCTTCTGCAGCTATCCAGGACTTGGATCAGGAACAGAAAACAAGAGAGCGATTGAATCTCCTGCAGGACCTTATATTGCAAATGCGAACGCCCTCTCTTGATGGCTACATCATGCTCATAGCGGCGGCCGATTGGTCACCGCAACTTTGAACTGTTTTGACATGGCTCTAATACATATATATTCTTATGTACATCTAATAATAACATTTCAGTACTGATACATAATTTTCCCTTGTTAATTTTTACACAGACATTATCAACTTTAATTATGTACTTCTCAAAATCACTCAATATCTACAACCTCAGATGGTTAGACATACTTCTGAGTGAGCATATGTACACTATCTTTTTAGCTCTTCTTCTGGAGGCATAAGTATGTTCTTATCCTTAGATCTAATCATTACCATATGTTGGGTCAGAAGCAGGATGACTCACCAATAGTGAATCAGCACTTTTTCCGACACAACAACGTCCTTGGTCAGTTGCTGAACTCAGTGCTGCTTAGATGGAGGAATGGAGACAAATTCTACATGATATCTGCTACACATTGGTGAAAGCTTACCTCAAAGGGTGCAGAAGATGATCAAAGCCAAAGGTGAACATACCCAATATTACAGTTTGCCTGCTGGTATCAATTGTAAATTACTAAAGTGTTGAGACAATTATTAATAAATAGTATACACACACTTCACTGAATAAAATCACACAAATTCAATTCACCCAACAACGATGAATTTGCCACCATGTTCTACCATGCACTTGTGTCATACTGACTATAGGAAATTAAACAAGGTTAAGTACGAGGTTTACTTAAAACTAATTAACTCAATATATCATACATCCATATAAAACAAAAAATTACAAGTTAACTTATTATTATTAACTATTTTATGAAAATATGTGCGGAGTCTTAACCTCAACGCCATTTAACACCTGTGGAATGAATTGGAGCAGCAATTGAGGACCAGAGCAGCACGTCCTTGATCAGTTCCTGAACTCAGCAGTGCTAATAACCAACAATGTATACAGTGTACCATCACATGGCTGTCAGCAAAGATATTTCACATGCAGGCTTTTGTCTGCTCACTCTTGGATATAGTAAGGATGAAAACTAGAATGATTCTTGTCAGGTTTTTATTATTGTTATTATTATTATTACGGGTGACTCCAAGGAGTCCTTAGACTCATCGAGGGAGGCCCTAAACGTCATGTCCATCACAACTATTCGACATTCACACAGTATCTATCATACGTTGCCTTGAACTTATTCACTGTCATAGCACCCACAACAGACTCTGGCAGCTTATTCCACTCATTCACCACTCTAAAAGTAAAAACCAAGCTCTAACACCTTACTAACCACACTCTTGCCCAGCTTCCATGGATGACCCCTAGTCCTCCCACCACCAGTCCTGTTCTCAAAAATATCCTCTCAATTAATCCTATAGAAACCCTTCAACAATTTGAATGTCTCAATCATATCTCCCCTTTTCCATTTATGAACCAATTTCTGCAATCCACAAATCTTCAACCTGTTTTCATAAGATTCATTCCACAGACCTGCTGTCATCTTGGTCACTTGCCTCTGGATCCTCTCAACCTCTTCCCCATCAAGAAGAATCTAGGTGACCAGATCTGGGCACAGTAGTCGAGATGGGGGTCTTATCAAGGCTCGATATAGAGGAACAATAACTTGCTTATCTCTGCTCGTCAAAGTATTTTTCAGCATCCAAGTGATTTGATGAGCTAATTTAGCCACTTTTGCAATGTGCCCTCTAAATTTCAACTCCCTATCCACCAACACTCCCAAGGCCCCAGCCCCATCAATCTCCTGGAGTACAGTTCCACCAATGTGATATACTGCTGCTAATATTTTCACCCCAAAATGCATTACCTTACATTTTGCCACATTAAATTGACATCCATTTTCCTTAGCCCAGAATCTCCAATCTATCCAAATCACCCTGCAAAATTTTGACATCTTCTGCATTCACTATTGCCCTACCCAACTTTGCGTCATCAGTGAACAAATGAACCGTTCCTCTCAGTTCCTTCCTTATATCGTTAATGAACAAATTAAACAGCAGTGGTCCAAGAACAGAACCCTGTGGCACACCACTAGTCACAGGCCATCTTTTGGCCTCTTGAGTAAACTACTCTCTGGTATCTCTCCATCAACCACCCTCCTATCCATCTCACCAATCCTATATCCATTCCCATATGTTGCAGTTTACGGATTAGAATTCCATGTGGTATCCTGTCAAAGGCCTTATCCAGGACCAGCAGTATCACTGTAAACCATTTACCCTTATCCAGTTCAGCCGTCACTGTGTTATAAAACCTGAGCAAGTTACTGAGGCATGATCTACCCCTCACAAAACCATGCTGTCCCCCATACAGTTTCTGATTTTCATCAATCCATTCCTGTATTTTTCCATTGACTACTCTCTCCAAGACCTTGACAGTGACTCCTGATATGCTGATTATCAGTAATTTGCAACAGTAGTCTTGGATCCTCCTTTAGGCAGTGGACTATTTTCTCCTCTTTCCACACCTTCGGGACTAAACCAGACCCAAGACTCAGATTAAACAAGGGCACTGACAATTCTTTAGCCGCTTCACGTAAGACCCATGCTGATATACCATCAAATCCCATAGATGTATTTACATTAAGGTTCTGTAATAGATTATTCACCTCCGCTTCATTCACCAAATTCCCATATAAACTAATGGTTCCTTCATGCCTTCAATGTCACCACCTGGATGATATACTCTTGCAAAGTGCTCGCTCAATAATTCCACTATATCAACTGACTCAGTGACCTCCCTACCATCGGCATTCCTTGTAAGGCCACAACATCTTCACTACTCTTTATGGTTCATCCCAACTTTGCATTATCTGCAAACAACTGAATATCTCCATCAAAATCTTCGCCAATATCATTAATATACCAGTTAAATAGTAATGGCCCTAAAACAGATCCCAGAGGCACTCCACTAGTGACTTTCATTTTCCTGGATATCGCACCCCCATACACAACTTGTTGATACCTATCAGATAGCCAGTCTCCAATCCAATGCACTAATCTAATATCCAACCCCAATCTGCTCTAGTTTGACTGTCAACTTATCATGAGGTACTCTATCAAAAGCCTTTGCTAAAGTAGATTACTAAAACATAACCTCCCTTTAGCAAATCCATGCTGTCCATCAAAGATTATACCTTTGTTGTCAACCCAACTCTGGATCCTAGTTCTCACAAGCTTCTCCAACAACTTAACCACAACACCTGACACAGAGATAGGCCTATAATTTGATGCCTGAGTTCGATCACCTCCTTTATGAAGTGGCACAATCTTGCCCTCATTCCACTCTTTAGGAACTTGACCAAGTGCAAGACTCATATGAAAAAATATGTCAAGGTGTCAACTCTCTGGCACATTCCTTCAGAATACACGGTGATATATTATCAAGTCCCACAGCCTTATTTACATTTAGTTTACTCAACTTCCCATACACCTCTTGCTCACTTACAATCAGTCTCTCCTCCCCATCATCAACTGCTCTCAATCTCTCCATGAAGTCACATTCACAAGATTGAAAGATCTTTATGAACTGCTCATTAAGTATCTCCACCACACGTTCTGCAACAGCTGTCTTTATACCATTTCCTCCAATCAATGTCATCCTTCCATAATCATTCTTTCTTTTGCTGGCTACATATCGAAAGAACTCCCTAGGATTCTTTTTGGCTTCATTAGCTAACTGCTGTTCATACCTCTCTTTAGCTACTCTCACCAACCAAGTCACCCTCCTTGCCTGGTCTTTGTAGACCTGAAATTGGTTACTTCCATTTCTCTTATGCTGCCTCCACAACGCCCTTTTTCTCTTAATCACATGCTTAATCTCTTTATTCATCCATCTCACACCTACCTTATTTAACCTTCTCACACTTGGAATACATTTAGACATTGCATCTACTAAATAGTTTTTGAAAATCCCCCAAGCTGCATTGATCTCTTTTCTAGCTAACTCCTCATTCCATGCTACACCTGCAAGCTGTCTCCTGAGCTCTTCATAATCACCCTCCTTACACCCCCACATATACCCTTTTTTCACAGGAGTCCTTGCACTGCTGGCAACCACCCAGGTAATCACCTCATGGTCACTTTCACCAATTGGTGGATGATTTGACACCTCATTTATAATTACATCCTCTGATGAGATGACCAGATCCAAGACCCTTAATCCTCGTGTGCCCTCTGTTACATACTGTCTGAGGTAGTTATCCCTCAAAAACTCAAGAAACTCATTTTCTTTACTTCCAGTTGCTATCTCTTCATTCCAAACTATATTGCCATAATTAAAATCACCCTTTTCTTATTTGCTTGGCTTATTTGACTATACATTTCACTATCACCACCATCCACATTACCAGGTCTATAACAACATCCCACCAAGTATTTGATTCTATTCACCTCTGTCTCACACCATACTGCCTCAAAACCACCGGCCCTATTTCTCTCTTGCATCTCTACCTTGTATGGACATAACTCTTTCTCTATCATCAATAGCACTCCCCCCCTCCCTTTTTACCCCTTCTATCCTCACGAAACATATCATACCCTTCCATCTCTGTTCCTGTCAGTATGTCGTCCTCATCTAACCATGTGTCACTTATTCCGACAATCTTTGGGTGAACAGACACAATTAGTGCAACCATTTCATCCACCTTGTTTCTTATACTTCTAGCATTGGTATACAAACACGACAGTTCATTTCTCGATCTACAGCTAGTTCCACTGATACCACTCACTCGATGTGATCTCTCCATGCTGGACTGGGGGCCATTTCCCTTTCTGCTTCTTCATTTTAGAACCCTTTTCAATTTCATCTCTTTCCTCTTGATCCCTGGTCATCCCTTTTCTTTTTTGCCTACACATGTTCTCACCTCCTCTTGGAGCATCCACCTTTCTCACGCTGTGTACCCCCTATCCACCCTGAACCTCCCCGTTTCCCTGCTCCTCTTACACACCCATTCTCTCATTTTATATACTCACACCACTCACTTCCCCATTCATTTCCACTTCTTCAATCTCTCCTGTCTTATTCTCCTGCTCTTCCATATCACTCCCCCTCTCGATCTGATTCATTCTCTTTATTCACTTCTCTACCTTTCAGCAGCAGTCTCTCCAAGCGACTCACACCATAACTACTCAAATGCAGTCCATCACTCCCATACACTTCATCCCTCAAACTCATTCCACACATTAACAAACTGTACTCCCATCTTCTCACACATTTCAGCCAGAATATCATTCATAATCCTTGCTCTACGCCTCATTTCACCACAATCATACCTAGGCAACTCACTGACTACCCTTCCTGTCACACTATTCTCTTTTATCTTTCCAAGCAGCCTCCTGACATTCATTCTGACCAGCTCTTTGCTCTCTCTCATATCATTTGTTCCAATTAATACAATTAACTCTTTTGCTCGCTCCCGCCTCATATCCAGTGTCTCAATTACCCTACTCATTTTACCGCCTGGAAAACATACCTTGTGCATTTTATCTTCTAGCACACCTTTAATAATGGAGTCACCATACAACGCCACTCGCTCATCTTTCATTAACTCTTTCATGCCATCATGATTTATTTTAATAGTTTTGACCTGAATTCTCTTAATTTCATTCCGCATCCATTTCATTTCTTGCCTCATCCAATCCAATTCACTTTCCGAATCTCGTGACAGATTCTCTCTATCATTAAATCTTTCTAACTCTCGACTCCCTCTTCTCACTTTCCCTCTCATTCATCCTTCTTTGTTTCCGTACTTTCAATCCAACATATGTCCAACTTTCACTATCATTCTTCTCACTTTCACTCTCATTTATCTTTCTTTATTTCCATACTTTCAGACTAACATAGCGTCCAACTTTCACTATCATTCTTCTCACTTTTACTCTCATTCATCTTTCTTTGTTTCAGTACTTTCAGTCCAACATGCGTCCAACTTTTGCCATCATTCATTCTTTTTTCGCTATCATTTATTCTTTCGATTTTTTTCACTTGCGATTTCTGCATCACGCCATTTCTACTTTCATTCGTTCTCTCAATTTCGTTTCTTTCCGCCACTCTCGCCCCACTTTCATCCCTTTTAACATTCGTTACGGCTTTTAAATTGCTCTTTTTCTTTTTTCCTGATTTTTTAATATTTTTTCGCCTCTCTTTCTCAGATCCTTCGCTTTCAAACTTTTATATACTTGTATTTTGTATATTCACTTTTGCATTTATTTAGTTATTTTCAAATACTATATTGATGGAGAAAGAGGAATGAAGACCTAAGGTTATGATAATATATTTTGTTGTTGGGATTTAATAAGCTAAAACTTCCACATTTTTCTTATAACGAAATGTTGTCAAACTGCAGACATCAGAAATTTAAATAAATATTTTTCTGTATTAAGTTTAAACTGTAAATGTTAAGAATATCTTCCGATTATTTGGTTATAGTTTTTAAAACACTTTTTTATGTTTTAGTTTTTTGTCCTATTATAATGGAAAAACTGGAAAAATATTCATGGATGCAACGAATTAAATTTCTCCACGCACCTTTGCAGGTTCTTATGGTGGGTGGTTTGTAAGTATCATATTATGTTTATGCAATCAAATATTTTTTTTATCAGATACTGAAAACAAGCACTAAACTTATATTTAATTATTTATAATATGATTCATTTATAATTAGAAAAAAATATAGGAAGGGCAATGGCATTTTAAATCAACAAAATGGCTGTATTTTGTGTTGCTTTTAGAAGTTCAAATTTAAAACAATAAATAAATAAATAACCATTACTTTTATTTATAAAGTCTCATCTTATATATGTCACTTTATCTTATGTAATACAGAAAATTTAATTGTTATATACTATTATATTATTATTATTATTATCATCATCATCACACTCTCAATGGAGTTGGCAGACTCATTATGAGAGGCTCATTCAACTGACAACATATTTATCATGCTGAATCTTAAAATCCTTAACACTCGTTCTAGTAATGCATTCCATTCACTCACAATTCTCTATGTTAAAAATCTATTCCTCACACCTCTCTTCACCACATTCTTCCATAAACTTCCAGGGATGTTCCCTGGTTCTTCCCTTCTTGCCTTTCTGTTTATAATCCTCTGTGGATTAATTCGATAAAAGTGAAAGAACTCAAGAATGTAGAAGCAAAAGTAAGTGATAATGGAGCCAAAGGAAGTATAAATGAGGAAACGGAAGTAAGGTGCAGGAGAATGAGAGATAGTGAGACTACAGGAGTGACAGAAAGTGAAATTGCCAGAATGCAAGATTTGATGAAACAGTTATTCAAAATGAAAAATGAAATGAGGAATATGCAGAGTGATATTAGTCATTTAGTGGAAATAAATGAAAGCATACAAGAGAATAGAATGAAAGAAAAAAGGGTGAAAAGAGGTGATGAGTGATTTGAGAATAGCAGTGTATGCATATTCCATTATTGAAGGATTGGTTAATGAGAGAGAGTCCATGAGGTCTGCTATCCAGGAGAGAGAGGGAGAATGAACAAGATAATTCATGCTTTGGACATGAAGAGGAAACAAGCAAGAGAATTAGTGGTGGTTGTGGGGACAAAAGATTTAAGTGGACATACGGAGAATGTAAGGGAGAATATCAGGAAGTTATTGAGGAGAGTGAAAGATAACAGTATAGCAGGAAAGGTTGTCAGTGTGTTTCTGAGGTATGATAATGATGAGTTGAGAATTCCAGAATCATCAATGGTATGGTAGGGAAACTGTGTGAGGAGATAGTGAAGCTTTTGGATGTATGGCATGTATTTGAGGAAAGAATGGAGTTATAGAGACATGATCGATTACATTTGAATGGCTTTGGAGTGAGTGAACTAGAGGAACTGTTGCTAGATGGAAGAATAACATTGTATATGATTTGCCCTTTCATTCAGTTAAGAAAGCATCCAACAATGGAAAGAAACGTGTTTCCAGTATCGATTTCTTTATTGATGAAGCCTAGTTTTTTCCTAAGAGCCACAATTTTATCCTGTATCAAGAATAAGGAAGTATGCACACCCTGCAAGCTTGTGTTCAGCTGGTTGTGGTGGCAAAATAAATCTGCCAGGTAAGCCAACCGGGCAAGCCACAGTTCATCAGTGAAATAATTCAAGTCTGAGGATTTGTCAGAGAGAAAAAACTGCACTTCTGAACGAAGTTAAAACATGCGGCTCAATATATTTCCCCTCGACAGTCACCTAACTTCAGTGTGAAGTAAAAGAGAATCATGTTCAGCACCCATTTCATTGCACAAAATGGAAACTAGTTGTGAATTCATAGCTCTGGACTTAATGAAGTTAACAATTCTCACACTTTCATTCAAAACTGTCTTCAGAGCAACAGGCATGTTTCTTGCAGCTAAAGCCTCAAGATGAATGCTACAATGTACAAATTTTGCTTGTAGAGCTACTTCTTTAATTTTTGCAACAATGCCACTGTGTTTCCCAACCATTGCACTTGCTTCATTAGAACAAACAATAACACATTTATTCCATTCTATATTATTCATTTTCATAAATTGGTTTAATTTTGAAAATATTTCATTTGAGATTGTTCGAGCAGGCAGTGGTTCACAAAACAAGACCTCTTCCTTCGCTATTTTCCCATCTATAAATCTTATATAAGAAGAAGATGGACCATGATGGTAATGTCAGTAATTCATCCAGTTGTATGGAAGAATATTTACTAGCCTGAACTTTTTCTATTAACTGCTCCTTAACATTTGAAGACAAATCTGAAATTCTTCATGATATGGTGTCATTGGATGATGGAATCATTTCAAGTTGTTTTGCTGCCTTTTCCCCAAAAATTATTCTAGCCATATCTGTAGCTGCTGGCAATATCAATGACCCTCCAATCGTGTGAAGTTTTCCTAGCTTAACTATTCTTAAACTGACTTCATAAGATGCCTCCAGAGCCTTCATGTTAAATCCTGAAAACGAGGATATTTGTTTTTTTCTTGCTGATAAATCGGACAGTTTTCTATGAAAATATTCCAAAGGTTTGTGTTTTAAATCATCATGCTTGGTTTCAAAATGACATTTAATCAGGGAAGGCTTCATCAAATGTTTTGATAGCGTTTCATAACAAATCACACACACTGGGGAAGAACAGGTGCAGTTTCTTCTCCGATATATGTGAAACCATATGATAAATAACTAAGATTATATTTATGTTGTGCTGTATGGAGCTTTTTGTTGCATTCTTATACAATGATATCCTCCATCAGTTGGTTAGGATTCGAAGTAGTGGCTTCTGGCAGAGAAGAATTGTTTCCGTCTGCTTACACTCATTTCTCCCTTCGATCTTTTTGAGGACCCGCTTGTTAACCACTTATTCATGTTCTGGTTTCTATTCTCTGGCACAAACTACATATAAATATGGCAATTTCACAAATAAAATCTCGCATTCAAAGACAATAATCTAACACCACTTCTTTCTTAACTTAACTGTGGCTTGCGGCTAAACAAACGACAATGGACAAACTGTTTCCCATTGTTGTCCGATCAAATATATTTGAGTTACTTTCTGTCATTGTCATTTGATTAATACTTATTAAATTCTGTATTATTTTTGTTTATTATTATACAAAAGTTTTTAATGATAATGTAAAATCTAATTGTTTTCATTTAGTTGCATGAAATATTTTAAGTAGAACTGTTAATTATTTGTGCATACATTTTTAATTCTCAACTCATGTTGCAAGTAAAAAAAATGTTAATTTACCCTTTTATGTTATACTCTGTTTTTGTACCACCTGGCAGTGGCTCACGTATCACCAGTGGTACGTGAGCCACTGCGTTGAGTTGAGTGGTACGCAAGCCATAGGTTGAGAATCCCTGTTCTAACCCTTCATTGCACTTCTTACATACTATAATACCTTCCCTTTTATTGTTTAATCTAACACTCCATAAATCTCTGATGTTTTTGAATGCATACATAAAATAATTTTCTCATTTTTATCCAATGCAAAAACTTGATCTCCGAGTTGAGACCTTCTGTGCTACTGGTGTATGCCTCTTTGCTGCCAAATGCTGCTCTTTTTGTAATATGGAGGCATAAAAGTTTTACAGTGGCTACACTTCGTAATTCAGAAGGCTTGCTCAGAGAGGTCCAGTTCCAGAAGATTGGAGTAGAGCGTTAGTAGTACCCATCTATAAAAAAAAAAGGGGGGGATACAGCTGAATGTGAGAATGATGGAAGAATTTCTCTACTGGTAAAATTTATGCATGTATTCTTGAGAAATGGTTAAGATCAGATGCCAGTAACTGACAGGGTGCCATTAACAAAGCTGTTCAAAATGTTCCAGTTATATAGTGTAAATTGGACATTATATCAAGCAATACATAGTCTCTATTTGAGTTGCAAATCAGCAGTTAGAATTGAAGGAGGTACAAGAAGATGGTTTGATGTTAAGTCAGGTATGCGAATAGGTGTACATTATCTTCACTGTTATTCGTCATCTATATGGATCACATATGAATGAATGTGGTATTAAACCTTATATCAAAATTGGAGATGTTAATCTCAGCTCTTTATTTTACTTTATGCAGATGATGTTGGGGGGGGGGGGGGGTGGGGGGGGGGGGGGGTGGGGGGGGGGGGGGGTGGGGGGGGGGGGGGGTGGGGGGGGGGGGGGGTGGGGGGGGGGGGGGGTGGGGGGGGGGGGGGGTGGGGGGGGGGGGGGGTGGGGGGGGGGGGGGGTGGGGGGGGGGGGGGGTGGGGGGGGGGGGGGGTGGGGGGGGGGGGGGGTGGGGGGGGGGGGGGGTGGGGGGGGGGGGGGGTGGGGGGGGGGGGGGGTGGGGGGGGGGGGGGGTGGGGGGGGGGGGGGGTGGGGGGGGGGGGGGGTGGGGGGGGGGGGGGGTGGGGGGGGGGGGGGGTGGGGGGGGGGGGGGGTGGGGGGGGGGGGGGGTGGGGGGGGGGGGGGGTGGGGGGGGGGGGGGGTGGGGGGGGGGGGGGGTGGGGGGGGGGGGGGGTGGGGGGGGGGGGGGGTGGGGGGGGGGGGGGGTGGGGGGGGGGGGGGGTGGGGGGGGGGGGGGGTGGGGGGGGGGGGGGGTGGGCATCACAACTATTTGACATTCATACAGTATCTATCATACCTCGCCTTAAACTCATTCACTGTCACAGCATCCACCACAGACTCAGGGAGCGCATTCCACTCATTCACTACTCTAAAAGTAAAGAACCCAGCTCTAACACCTTTACTAACCACACTTTTGCCCAGTTTCCATGGATGTCCCCTAGTCCTCCCACAACCAGCCCTGTTCTCAAAAATATCTTCTGAATTAATTTTATAGAAACCCTTCAGTAATTTGAATGTCTCAATCATATCTCCCCTTCTCCGCCTATCAACCAATTTTTGCAACCCACAAATCCTCAACCTGTTCTCATACGGTTCATTCCACAGACCTGCTATCATCTTGGTCACTCGCCTCTGGATCCTCTCCACCTCCTCCCCATCAAGAAGAAACCTAGGTGACCAAATCTGAGCACAGTAGTCTAGATGGGGTCTTATCAAGGCTCGATACAGAGGAACAATAACCTGCTTGTCTCTGCATGTCAACGTATTCTTCAGCAACCAAGTGATTTGATGAGCTGTTTTGGTCACTTTTGCAATGTGTCCCCTAAATTTCAATTCCTTATCTACCAACACTCCTAAATCTCGTGCCTCATCAATTTCCTGGAGCACGGTTCCACCAATGCAGTAAACTGCCGCCAATCTTTTCACCCCAAAATGCATAACCTTACATTTTGCCACATTAAACTGACATCCATTCTCCTTAGCCCAGACCTCCAATCTATCCAAATCATCCTGCAAAATTTTGACGTCATCTGCATTCACTATTGCCCTACCCAACTTCGCATCATCCGCAAACAAATGAACTGTTCCTCTCAGATCATTTCCTATATCATTTATGAACAAATTAAACAGCAGTGGTCCAAGAACAGATCCTTGTGGCACACCACTAGTCACAGGCCGTCTTGTGGACTCTACTCCCGAGTAAACCACTCTCTGATATCTCTCCGTCAACCACCCTCCTATCCATCTCACCAACCCTATGTCCATTCCCATATGCTGCAATTTACTGATTAGAATTCCATGTGGAATCCTGTCAAAGGCCTTGGCAAGGTCCAGTAGAATCACCGTAAACCCATTACCCTTATCCAGTTCAGCCGTCACTGTGTTATAATACGTGAGCAAGTTACTGAGGCATGACCTACCCTTCACAAAACCATGCTGTCCCCGATACAGTATCCCATTTTCTTCTATCCAATCTTGTATTTTCCTCTTGACTATTTTCTCTAAGACCTTGACAATGATTCCTGATATGCTAATCGGTCGGTAATTTACAACAGCAGTCTTGGAACCACCTTTATGCAGTGGAACTATTTTCCCCTCTTTCCACCCGCTCGGGACTAACCCAGACCCGAGACTCAAATTAAACAAAATGGTCAAGGGTACTGACAATTCTTTAGCTGCTTCTCGTACAACACGAGCTGGTATACCATCCAATCCCACAGATGTATTGACATTGAGGTTATGCAATAGACTACTCGCCTCCACTTCATTAACCACAATTCCCGTATAATCTACTGGTTTATTCGTTTCTGCAATGTCACCACCTGGATGATATACTTTTGCAAAGTGCTCACTCAGTAACTCAACTATCTCAACTGATTCAGTTACCTCCCTACCATCGGCATTCTTTAAAATCAATCTGCCATGTACATTTTTCCTTTTACTTGCTACATATCTAAAAAACTGTTTAGGATTCTCTTTAGCCTGCATGGCCAATGTTCTTTCGTAATCCTTTTTTGCTTTTCTTACCACACTTGTCACCCTTCTGGCCTGCGCTTTATACCGTTCATGTGCCTGCCGGTCACCCTTCTCCTTAAATTCCCTCCATAGTTGTTTCTTTTTTTGCAACTCAAGCTTAATGGTGTTATTCATCCATTTAACCCCTACTTGATTTATTATTCGGACTCTAGGTATACAGTCAGCCATTGCTTCATGCAAGCACTTCTTAACTACCTCCCATGCACTATCAACTTCTAGTCCTTGCAGTTGTACATGCCATGGCACTGAACCAATCAAACTCCTAAGCTTGTCATACTTTCCAGCTCGATAATTCCACATGTACCCTGTCTTAATTGAAAATTCTGCACCTGTAGCCACCTCCCAAGTTAAGACCCTATGATCACTCTCACCGATTGGTGGCAATGTGGTCATATTTGTTACAGCCAAATCCTCAGATGTAATTACTAGATCAAGCACTCTCTGAACCCTAGTATTTTCCATTACATGCTGTCGCAGATAGTTATCCCTTAATAACCGCATAAAATCCAGTTCCTTCCTCCCGTGTGTCCTCTCCTCACTCCAATCAATGCGACCATAGTTGAAATCTCCCATAATAATCACCCTCCTTCCACCCATTTCTTCTATTTGCTTGTGCATACTGTCACCACCATCTTTTCCATCACCTGGTCTATAGCAGCACCCAATTGTATATTTAGTTCTGCTAGCCACAATCTCACACCAAATGCCTCAAATGTGCTCTTTTCTCTATCCTGCAATTCAACTTCTATTCTCCTTGGCTGGAGCTCATCAGCTATCATCAACAATACTCCTCCCCCCATTTTATTCTCTCTGTCATTCCTGAACACACTATACCCATCACATTCAATCCCACTAGTTATATCATCTACAGTCAGCCATGTTTCACTAATACCTATAACCTGTGGTCTGGAAGTGCCAACCATGGCCAAAAACTCTTCCTTCTTGTTCCTAATACTCCTAGTATTAGTGTACATGAATTTAAGACCCCCCATTAGCCCCAACCCTACCTTGATGCCTTATATTAACTATCCCACTCAGATTTGTTGTCCTTATTTACTCTGGCATATTATATTCATTCTTACATTCAACTGCCTCCATAAGGACTGTATCTCTACTCCCCCCCCCCCCCCCTAACAAATCTAGTTTCCCTGAATTTGCACATCCACTACATTCAGCAACACTTTCTCAAGTCTTCTTACACCGTAACCATTCAAATGCAAGCCATCCATCTTATATAGATCCTTTCGCCCATCAAACTCACTCCACACATCTATAAATTCCACACCACTCGTCATACATAACCCACGCATAAAGTCATTTGCAATTATAGCCCTCCTTTTAAACATTTCACTGTCATACCGTGGCAAAAGACTAATCATTCTAACTCTCTCACTCTTTTCTTTTGCTACCTCAAACAATTCATTCAGGTCTTCTATCATTTCCATTTTATCTCCTTTCAAATCATTCGTACCTGCCACAACAATCATTTCTTTCACCCTTTCCTTTTGCTCTCTAATAGACGCAGATACGTCCTTTATGGTCGCACCAGGTTGGTACGATTTTGTCAAATCCTCTACTAACACACCTCGTACTAACGAGTCTCCATACAGCACTCTATCCTTCATTTTGTTCATGTTCACATTCATACATCTATTTTTCCTGTCATAGCTTTTATTATTGGTTGGTTCATTCAGTCTACTTTTGTTCATGCACTCTAGCTGCTGTTTTGCTCTTTCTATCGCACTATTCAACAACGCGATCTCACTCAATGCATCTATCTCATCTTTTTTGTTCTCTGAGAAACCATTTATACTATCATTCACACTCTCACAATTTTCATGTACAACTTTGCCGTTTCTTGTCATATCCCTATTTCCTTCATTCTGAAGGTTGACAAAAATATCACACTCACGATCCGAAATACACTTCAATTCCGCATTCTCCCTACATTTTCTACACACATTCAATCCTTTATTATCATCTAACCACACTCCGACCGCACTCCGCAAAGCGTACATTTCACAGCTAGTACACTGACTCGTTTCTTTTATGCTACCGTTCTTTGATAACGATGGCGAACCTTCATTACTGGCCGCCATTTTCCTTCGCACAGGTGCCATACTTATCGGTAACGTGTTTTGTCAAATTATACGTTATAACACACCAAAAATAGACGCACTAAAATACGCAAGGCAAACAAAACAAAACTACACAATATTAAGTAATTTGTATCGATAACTGAAAATGATACTTATCTTATCTGGAGCTTGCATGAACACTACACATTACGAATTCATCTAGCGGCGACTTCCCGACATAGATTATGTTATAAAACACTTTAGTACACTAACCACGCTAATAAAGCTTCAATAATATACCAAAATTAAACACTTAAGTCCATTAAATTGAATCCAAAACACCAATAAATCAACAAAAAACACAAATCTCTCAGGAGCTCTCCGATAACACGTCCGTTCACCAGCTAGCCTCGACACCAAAATTATGGTTAAATGATAATGGCTTTTCTTTTAATGTGGCAAAATGCAAAGTTATTCACTTTGGATTGAAAATGTTTCAGTCTGTATATTCTATTGATAGGGTTTTGTTGCTAGAAAATAATGAAGCAAGCAATCTGAGAGTTATGGTAGGGAACTGAAGTTCAGACATCATATTGCAAAAATTTGTAAAACAGTTCAACAGATCACTTGGATGCCCAAAAATATGCTGACTAACAGGAAGCTCAAAGTCATTATTCCTCTTTATAAGACTGATACATCCGGATTATTGTGCTCAGATTTGGTCACTTGGGTTTCTTGGAGATGTGAAGATGTTTGAGAGGATTCAGAGATGAGTAACCAAGATGGTTGTAGGCCTGTAGAATGTTCCATACAAGGATAGATTGAAGATTTATGGGTTGCAAAAATTGGTAGATAGGATGAGAGGTGACATAATAGAAACATTGAATCTACTAAAAGGATTTTTATAGAATGGAGGTAGCAGAACTTTTTCAGTATATGGCAGTTGACAGAATAAGAGATCATCATTGGAAGTTGAGTAGGGTTTCAGTTAGCAAGAATGTGAGATCTGAATTTTTTTCGACAAGAGTAGTGAATGAATGAATGAATTGCCTAAGATGGTTGCCTGAGGCAATTCAGTGGCATAGAAGAGCTTAAGATATAACTTAATGCAGGACTTTGAGGGAGGCCTTCATCCAGCAGTGAACAGAAAATGGCTGTGATGGTGATATCTGATATTGTTATCTGAGGTTATTATAGGCCTTGGAATGTAGAGAATACTGACTGGGAAATGTTTAAGCAAATTGGTTTGTCATGTAAAAAGTAGACGATTCTGAAATGTAGATTGGAAAGCGGAGATGGCATATAGGAACAAGAAGAGTGAATTCCTTAAATTCTGATGGATAAATACCTTAAGCATCATGTAACAGAAGTAAAGTGAAAGAATCAGAGATGTGTCAAGTGTTGCTTGGGGGGGGGGGGGGGGGGGATAGACGTTAATAAGGCTGTGGGAATGGATGATATATCACTACATATTTTTAAAGAATGTGAAAAACAATTAGCCATGCCTGTGACCTGGTTATTTAATGAAATACTTGCAGTGGCTAAAGTTATTAAGGTGAGAAAGAAGGCAAAATAATACCTCTCCACAAGCATGGATCTAGGATAGAAGTTTCCAATTATAGACTGGTCTGTATATTTGCGGTTGTGGTCAGTGTTGAGAAATTCATTAGATCAGATTCTCTATGGACATGTCGTGAGTGTAATATGTATGCATAGCTGTTGGAAGTTTTTTTTCACTTGGTTAGACTATAAATATATACAGGGTGTCCCAAAATTCATGCAAGAAGTAATTTTGATAGAAAACACAGGTTTTTAATTAAAAATTGTAATTTTTTATTGATTCATAAAGTATACAGTATAGGGTTATGCATGGAATAACATATCGGGTAAATGGCCTCCACGGCTTTGCTGGCACATACACACTCTTTTGTTGGTTGCAAAATGTGGCTGAATTTCGTTGATACAGTGCTCAATTTCCTCCTTCAAGGCGTGGGTGATCATGGACTTGTTGGCATAAACCTTAGACTTCAAAAAACCCCAAAGATAAAAGTCCAACAGCGTTAAGTCACATGATCTGGACGGCCAATTCTGATCACTAAAATGGGAAATTACACGACCAGGAAATGACTCATGCAGTGATTGAATTGTTTCTCAGGCTGTATGGCATGTGGCACTGTCTTGTTGAAACCACATATCATCCACATCCATATCTTGCAATTTAGGCACAAAAAACTGGATTATCATGTCACGTTAACGAGCACCATTAACTGTTATTGCCTTACCAGCTGCATTTTCAAAGAAGAATGGACCGATGATGCCTTCAGCCCAAAATCCGCACCAAACAATGACACGTTGTGGATGCATTTGTTTCTCAACAATCACTCGTGAATTTTCTGAACCCCAAATGCCACAATTTTGTCGATTAATGAAGCCATCAAGATGAAAATGAGCCTCATCACTGAAGATGATTTTGTTCGAAAAATAAGCATCCACCTTCATTATTTTTAAAATATTGCTCAACAATGAAAATGCGTTGTTCTTTCGTGTAGCACTTCATTTTTAATAACCCTGAACTGTCAGCTGTCATGCTGCCTTTTTTTCTCATTGGCAACACTTTACCACACAAATGGCGCTAAATTTAAATCTTGCGTGAATTTCGGAACACCATGTATTTAGTTTAATCCTTTATCCAAGTGAAAGCAAACAAGGTTTGCGCCTGAAGTATCTTCAGGACTGGGGCAACTCATAGTAAAGGTGTATAAGTTCTCATCACTTGACTTAGTATCTCCCATAAAGCAAAACACATCTCCTTGTGGACATGCATAATGCTATGCATTAAGGGAAGGGCCACTACTCAGACCGGTTTCGGCCTCTATTGAGGTCTCATCAGTGGGAGGCAGACCCAGAGGTGTTGATACCAAGGTGTCGTCATACCAATGGATACCAATGGAGAAGTCATATTTACCTATACAAGTTGCCAAAAGGTGTCGCACCTTATTATTAAATTACTCTGGATTAGAGAAAGCTGTTGGAAGTTTTTTCACTTGGTTAGACTATAAATTATATATTTAGTTTAATCCTTTATTCAAATGTAAGCAAACAAAGGGGTCTGGCTCCCACTGATGAGACCTCAATAAAGGTTGAAACTGGTCTGGGTAGTGGCCCTTCCCTTAATGCATTGCATTATACATGTTCGCAAGGAGATGGGCTTTGCATTATGGGAGATACTAAGGCAAGTGATGAGAACTTATACTACCTTTACCATGAGTTTCCCCAGTCTTGAAGATACTTCAGGCGCAAATTTTGTTTGCTTACACTTGGATAAAGAATTAAACTAAATATATAATTTATAGTCTAACCAAGTGAAAAAATTTCCAACATCTTTCTCTAATCCAAAGTAATTTAATAATAAGGTGTGACACCTTTTGGCAACTCGTATAGGTAAATATGACTACTCCATTACTTCCACCTTGGTATCACCACCTCTGGATCTGGCTCCCACTGATGAGACCCCTAAGGGTCGAAACCAGTGGGAAGTTTGGGTGATGGATGGCAATGCTGTAGCCAATGAAGTTCTAACTGAGGCTCGGCTGTTGCTGTTACCCAGGTAGAGGGGTAATGGATAGCGATGCTGTAGCCCATGAAGTTAATTGAAGCATAGCTGTTGCTCTTACACCTCAGATGAAATATGAGTGGCTCTGCTTGGTGGTGGGGTGAGCTTGCCACTGGATAGAGCCAAACAGTGACAGGGTGAGCCTATTACTGAGGGGGAAACAACACTGAGTTTCTGATCCTTCGAGTCGCTCATTGTTGGGCAATCCGGGGATCTCATGAGTCTTTGAAGAAGTAATCCCTGCACTTAATACAGTGAAACGGTCTGGGTGGCCCTTCCCTTAATGCACAGCATTATACAAAGCACATATCTGCAAGGAGATGTGCTTTGCATTATGGGAGATTACTAAAGCAAGTGATGAGAACTTATACCACCTTTACCATGAGTTGCCCCAGTCCTGAAGATGTGATAAGGGAGCAAAAGAAAGTGTGAATGAGGAAATGGAAGTAAGGTGCAGCAGAACGAGGGGTAGCAAGACTGCAGAAGTGGCAGAGAGTCAAACTGTCGGAATGGAAGATTTGATGAAACGGTTATTGAAAATGAAAAAATGAAATGAGGAATATGCAGAGCGATGGTTAATGTTTAGTGGAAACTAATTTAAGGGGTGCAGGAGAATAGAATGAATGGAAGATTTGATGAAACGGTTATTGAAAATGAAAAATGAAATGAGGAATATGCAGAGCGATGGTTAATGTTTAGTGGAAACTAATTTAAAGGGTGCAGGAGAATAGAATGAAAGAAATGAGATTAAAAGAAGTGATGAGTGATTCCAGGATAGCAGTATATGGAGAATCCATAATTAGAGGATTAGTTAATGAGAGAGTCCATAAGGTCTGCTATCCAGGAGGGAGAATGAGTAGGATAATTCAAGCATTGGACATGAGGAAGAAACGAGCAAGAGAGTTAGTGGTGGTTGTGGGGAAAAATGATCTAAGTGGACATAAGGAACATGTTAGGGCGAATACAGATGGCTATTGTGAGTGAAAGATAACAGTGTAGTGGGAAAAGTTGTTAGTGTGTTGCCAAGATATGACAATGATGAGTTGCGACGGATAGCCAAAATCATGAATGGTATGTTAGCTGAGCTGTGTGAGGAGAAGGGAGTACAGTTTGTGGATGTATAGCATGTGTCTGAGGGAAGAATGAAATTAAATAGGCGTGATGGATTGCATTTGAATGGCTTTGGAGTGAGTGCACTGGAGAAAGTGTTGCTGGATGGAAGCACAGTGTGTGTGAAAGTTGTGTGTGTGTGGTGCATGCAGGAAATCAGAAGCAAGAGATGAAGTGAAAAATCAGGAGAGTGGTATTGAAGAGACAGAAATGCTTGGCAGTGAAAATGTTAGTAGTGTGAGAGATAAGAGAGAACGGGAATGCAAGTGGAACAGGGAAATGGGGGGTAGACAGGGAGACATAGCATAGCGACAGTGAATGTATGTATGAAGATAGAGTATATTGCAATATGGGTGTGGAAGAGTTGATGTTGGAAGTAGTAGTGAATGTATGGAGATGATCAGCATAGAAATGGAATGTATTGCGATGTAGGTAGGTAAGTTGAGTCTGAGTAGATATATATGGTAAGCAGTGATAAAGGTGATGGGGAAAGGGAAGGTGTGGTGGGGAAATTGCAACAAAGTGTCTTGAATAGGACTGGTTATAGATCTAAAAATGAACTACTGTGTTTATTTACAAATGCCAGAAGTATCAGAAATAAGGAGGATGAAATGGTGAAATTTTCAATGATTGAGTTCATTCATCCTAAAATCATTGGAATAAGTGAAACATGATTGAATGAAGATGATATTCTAACAGGGATAGAAATAGAAGGATACAGTATTTTTCGCAAGAGCCTGTGTAATTCAGTGGATGTGGCGTTTGCACACCAAGGCGCTTGACCGCATGAAGGAAGACTTTGTTTCGAATCTAGTTGTTGGCTAGAGGAAATTTTTCTAAGTCTTTTTTCGACTGGTTCACAAGTTAGTCGATCTCTGGCACAGGCACGCAGGTTTTTTCTCCTGAAAACTCAAGGTTTTTTGTCCTGTAAACTCAAGAAAATCGACTGTAGAACCCACATTATTTCAGATGACGTTAAATATATTGTTTTTAGGGTTAGGGATCATGAGATGGCTGCACTTGTTGAGCCGTCTCTCTTCACTGCATGCTGCTTAATTAGTGATAGCCTTGGGCCAGCTATCTCTGATTGGCTGTAAGTGGAGATTGAACTCCCCACTCAGTCTCCAAAAGTTAAATAGGGCAAAGCCCCTACTCCCTATATGGGAATAAAACAGCATTAGCTGGTTTTTTTTGGGTTTTTTTTTAAGTATTTTTTGCTAGGATAGAAACGACAAGAAGAGAAGGGGAGGGAGAGTGCTGATGATGATAGCAGGGGAATTATGTCCACATAAGGTAGACAAGTATTTTTTGCTAGGATAGAAAGGACAAGAAGAGAAGGGAGGGGAGTGCTGATGATGATAGTAGGGGAATTATGTCCACATAAGGTAGACATGAAAGAGTGAAATAGTGGCAAGTTATGAGGCAGTATGGTGTAATGTGGAGGTTGACAGGAAGACATATTTAACTGGATGTTGCTATTGGTCTGGAGGGGGGGATGATGGAGAAATGTATAAACAACTTGGATCAGTGAACAAAGGAAGGATATTTATTATGGGTATTTTAAATTATGGCAGTATACATTGGAATGAAAAGATAGCATTTGGGAATAAAGAAAATAATTTTCTCTAGTTCTTGAGAGATAATTATCTCAGGCAGCACATAAAGGAGGACACACGAGGATCGAGAGTTTTAGATCAGATCATTTCATCAGAGGATATAATTGTCAGTGGGGTTTTGCACTTTCCTCCAGTTTGTGAGAGTGATCAAGAAGTGATCACCTGGGATGTGGTGAGCCATATATACAGACTTTTGTGAGGAAAGGATATATGTGGAATTATAAGGCTGGTGATTATGATAAACTTAGGAGACAGCTATAGCATGGAATGAGGAGTTGAGCGGTAAGGAAATAAATGCTACTTGGGAACTGACAAAGAAATACATAACAGCATCAATGTGTGAATGTATTCTGAAGGCCAAAAGTTGAATAAGGTAGGTGTAAAATGGATGAATGTGGAATTTAAACATGAAATATGGAAAAAGAAAGTATTTTGGAGGAAGTACAAGATAAATAATAGTAATAATCAGTCACATAAAGAGTATAAAAAACAAGCCAGGAGAGTGACTCAGTTAGTAAGGAAAACAAAAGTAGAGTATGAGAAGAAATTGGAAAATCAGGCAAAGTAAAAACCTAGAGAGTTTTTTTAGATATGTGGGAAGTAGAAGGAAGGATGATCATGGTAATATAATGTTATCAGATGAAAATGGTAACTGCTGCAGAAGACATTGTTGAGGTATTCAGTGATCTGTTTCATCCTGATCAGGGTGGAATCATGAGAAACTCAAGTGTAGAGGACATAGGAGATGATGGCTTAATTGTGAGTGAGCAGGAGGTATTTGAGGAAATGAATAACCTTTATGTCAATAATGCAATATGATTTGATGACATATCACCATGCATCTTAATGGAATGTGTTCCAGGGAATTGGCAGTAGCATTACAACAGCACAAATTCCAAGGGAGTGGAAGGAAGGTAAAATTTTTCCACTGTATAAAGGTGGTGATAAGGCTGTAGTTTCAAATTATAGGCTAATCTGTATATCTGGAGAGATTCGTGAAAAGTAAGATACAGAAATGGGTTGATAGCAGTAGTATTCTCTGTGTAATCAGCATGGGTTTGTTAAAGGGAGATCATGTTTTACTAACTTGATTATGTAATATAACAAGGTGACAAATACATTGGGCAGGGGAAGATGGATGTACAATAGGAAACTTGGATTTTGCAAAAGCGTTTGATAGACTGCCACACAACAAACTGTTAAATAAATTGAAAGAGATGGGATTGGATAACAGACTTCTGAGTTGGATCAGTGACTGGCTTTCAGATAGGTATCAGAAAGTTGTATATGTGGGTGCAGTTTCCCGAAAGAGGAAAGTCACTAGTGGTGTACTACCGCAGGGGTCACTTTTGGGATTATTTTTGTTCAGATTGGTTGGGAAGAGCAATGTTGAGTCAAGCAGATGTTATGGCCTTACACGAGGACTTGAACGGATTGCATGAATGGGCAGGTAAGTGTAACTGTCAATTCAGTGTTGCAAAGTGTAAGATTTTGAGATTTGGTAAGCAATGATGGGATGCAAAGTACACACTTGGTGGGGAAACTTTAAAGGAAGTAGAGGAGATGAGTGGACAAGAAACAGAAATTCAAGTTCCATGTTGTACAAGTTGTGAAGACATCACATCGGATAATGGCAATGATGAGGAGGACCCTGACATGCAGAAATAGAGAGGTATGATACCATTGTATAAAGCCTTGATCAGGCTTCATGTGGCTTATTGTCCACTTATTTGGTCGCTGGGTTTTAATAGTGACAATTATCAGCAGTGGTCTTTGGAATGTGGAGTACGATGACAATTTGAGAGAATGTAAGTTGCAGAGCCTTGTGAATAGGAGGAAGAGAGGAGGATATGATTGAGACATATAAGCTAGTCAGGGGTTGTTATCAGGTTGACATAGAAGAGATTTTTCTTAGAATGGTAGAGGGGGAGGGGTAGAACAAGAGGCCATCATTGGAAACTGTATAAAATGGGTGTGAACAGAGGAGTGAGGAGCATGTTCTTTTGCTTGGAGAGTGGTTGGTAATTGGAATGCATTTCCTGAGTGTGTTGTGAATGTCGACACATTGAATTAGTTTAAGGCACAGTTGGAGAAGCGTTGTGTGCAATAGTGTTTACTTCCTATGATGAGACTCTGACTCCATTGATCGGATGATGATGATAATAATAAAATTATCTATGATGGTCAGCATGGGTTTGTAAGGGGCAGGTCTTGTTTTAACAATCTGCTTAAGTTTTATGATAAGGTGGTTAATTTGTTGGATGTGAGCGAATCATATACAGTGATATTCTTGGACTTTGCAAAAGGGTTTGATAGATTACCCCATGATAAGTTGGAGTACAAGCTGTAGTGGGTGGAAATAGATAGTATATTGGTCAGATGGATTGAAGATTGGCTTTCTGAAAGATACCAGCAAGTTGTGTATGATGGAGCAGTGTCTCAGAAAAGGAAGGTGACCAGTGGCATGCCTCAGGGTTTGGTTCTTGGGCCCTTACTCTTTAACTTATTTGTTAATGATATTTCATGTGGATTGACTGGGGATCTTTAAATGTTTGCCGATGATCCAAAGTTATGTAGAATTATCAGCAGTAGTGCTATTGTTAATTCTCTACTTGAAGATTTGAATAGACTTTTAGCTTGGACAAATGAGTGTGTTTGTAGCTTTAATATTAATATATGCAAGGTATTACAGATTGTTTTAGCAGTCTGATTACATTTTATGATAAGGTGACCAATCCACTGGATAAGGAGATTCACATACCATGATTTTCTTGGATTTTTCAAAGGCATTTGACAGATTACCATATGACAGGTTAGTGTATAAGCTGCAGAAAATGGGATTGGATAACAGATTGGTTAGATCGATTGAAGATTATATCTCTGAAAACTACCAGCAAGTTATATGTGATCAAGCAGCGTCTCACAAAAGGAAGATGACCGGTAGCATCCCTCAGGGTTCTGTTCTGGGACCCTTACTGTTTAACTTATTCATTCATAATATTTCATGTGTATTGACTGGGGATCTTCAAATGTTTGTTGATGATGCAAAGCCAAGTAATATTATTAGGAGTATTGCTGATGCTAATTCTCTACAGGAAGATTTGGATGCACTTTTAGCTTGGACAGATTAGTGGGGATTTAGTTTTCATATTAATAAGTGAATGGTGTTGCATTTTGGTGTTGCATAGCCTTACATCTCATGTACTATATTGATGGCACTATACTGAGTGCCATCATGTTTTAAAACCTCTCTGACTTGTGAGATTTTAAAACATGAGCAGTATTCTGCCAAGAAGAGATATGTGTGTAACTGCAGAGCAGGTGATTCTAACAAGCTTAGGAGAAAGCTTGAAGTTCTGCCTTGGCATAAAAACCTGCAATGGAATGGAACAGGAAAACCTCACTTAACACAATTAATTAATCCATCAATTAATGCTCACTAAAGTAAATTGCATTAAGCGAATATAACAAATTCATCTATCAGTTAGTGTAAATGTGAAAAAAAAAAAAAACATAAGCAATATTAGAGGATAAAATCATCAAAGGTAATGAAAATCAATTGCTTAAATTTTTATTTAAAGTCTAAACATTTAATTCAGCTAGTTTTTCACAAAAAATTAAGTAAAGGTGTTTGAATAGTGCTTGACTGTTTCATCTTGTCGTGCAATTTGCAATAGCTGGCGACTGCTTTATCAAGATTTCGGCAGACTTCAAAAGCTTCATTTCATATCGGGATCAGCATCAAACAAAATTTCCTTAGCATGCTCAATGTGATTGAAAGCTCAAGTTCTATTGCAATTAGTTTCTTAGTCATAACATTCTTTTTTTGTTTGCACTCCTTATCTTCTTCTTCATATGCACACTGTTCTTCTAATTGAAGGAAATCATTCTCACTTAACTGTTCTGAATGGAAATTAAGCAAGTTTCTCACATCTTCATTACCCAGGGGGTTCCATATCAGGAGTTGAATATAATCAAGTCTTATAGGTATCTAAATTAAAGCAAAATGAAGGAAAAGGAAGCAAGATAACAGAGTTTGCACGTGCACTTCCGATGATAGATTTGAATCAACTGCCAAGTGTCGCTGGCCACTACCCACTACATTGACAAGTGGCACTGCTTGCTGCAGATTGGCAACAAAAAATTTTGCATAATGTAAAAAAATCACGTTAATTGATTAATCACTCGCTTAAAGTGGGAATAATTTCACTCAATCGCACTAATTGATTATCATACATATCGAATTCGCGTTAAGCGAAGTTTTCCTGTAATGCATGAGAGATGGTTAGGGACATCTGGAAGAAGCAGTCACACTGTATAACAAAGAATAGGAGGGTTAATGAGGTAGGAGTTAGATGAATGGATAGTATCATTAAGCAGGAGCTACAAAGAAAGAAACTGTTGTGGAGTATATATTATTATTATTATTACGGGTATCTCCATGGAGTCAGTAGACTCATCGCGGGAGACCCAAACTAGCAAAACAATATCTGTCATATCTCTTCTTGAACTCATCCACAGACGAAGAGCTCACAACTTAGTCAGGCAATGAATTCCACTCATTCACCACCCTCCAGGCAAAAAACCTTGTTCTGACACCTTTGTTAACCACACTCTTCTTTAATTTCCAGAGATGACCTCTTGTTCTTCCATCACTATCACACAGCTGAAACATTTCCCCTGCATCAATCCTATAAAAACCTTTTAGTAATTTGAATGTTTCTATCATATCCCCTCTTCTTCGCCTATCAACCAATCTCTGCAATCCACAAGCTCTCAATCTATCAATGTAGGGAGCATTTTTTATATCACTCACCAACTTGGTCACTCTTCTCTGAACCCTCTCCACAGCCTCCTCATCTCCAAGGAATCCAGGTGACCAGACCTGAGCACAGTAATCCAAATGTGGAAGTATCAATGCTTTATAAAGGGGAATAATAACCTCTTTATCTCTGGATGTCAGTGTGTTCCTCAACAACCAAGTAATCCTATGTGCAATCTTGGACACCTTAGCAATGTGTCCTCTGAACTTCATCTCCCTATCTACCAATACCCCTAAGTCCCTAGCCTCATCAATCTCTTGGAGTACCTTTCCATCGATGTAGTACACAGCTGGTAATCTTTTAATCCCAAAATGCATGACTTTACACTTTTCCACATTGAACTGACATCCATTTTCTTTTGCCCATTTTACCAGCTTATTTAAATCCTCCTGCAAACTTTCAACATCAGCTTGATTTTTTATTGCACTACACAACTTTGCATCATCAGCAAACAACTGAATATCTCCCTTTAAGCCGTTTCCTATATCATTTATATACAAATTAAACAACATTGGCCCAAGCACAGAGCCCTGAGGTACACCACTGGTCACCTGCCTCATTCTGGACTCGGCTCCTCCATACACCACGTTATGGTATCTCTCCCTGAGCCATTCTCCTATCCATATCACCAATTTAATATCCATTCCCATCTGCTCCAATTTGCGTAACAGTGTTCTATGGGGTATCCTGTCAAAAGCCTTAGCAAAATCCAGAAGTACCACTGTGTAGCCAGTTCCTTTGTCCAACTCGGATGTTATTCTATTATGAATAGTTAATAGATTGCTAAGGCAGGATCTACCTTTAACAAAACCATGTTGGCCTCTATAGAGTATCATATCCTGATCCACCCATTCTTGAATTTTGTCTTTAACCAACTTTTCCAATACTTTTACCACTACTCCTGAGATGGTGATTGGTCTGTAATTCAATACCGCAGTTTTAGAGCCACCCTTATGCAAAGGAACCACTTTGCCTAACTTCCACTCCCTAGGGACCATACCAGAGTTCAAACTTAAATTAAATATCCAGGTAAGAGGGGTTGACAATTCATTTGCACATTCACGCAACACCCGAGCTGATATTCCATCTAAGCCTACCGCAGTGTTTGCATTTAAGTTTTGCAATATATTTAATACCTCTGATTCTTTAGCTTCAATTCTCACATTAGGTATTGCTATAGGTATAGAGATATCCTCACTTGGGTGATAGACTTTTGAGAAGTGATCACTCAGTAACTCGACTATTACATCTGATTTTGTCACCTCAATACCATCAGCACCCACTAAGGTTATCCTTCCGAAGTCATTCTTCCTCTTACTTGCCACATAGCGGAAGAACTCTTTGGGATTACCCTTGATCTCTTTGGCTAAGGTCTTCTCATAATCTGATTTAGCTTTTCTTACTATGCTGGTAACCTTCCTAGCTTGAGCCTTGTACTGCTCATGGGTGTCCTGATCGCCCTTCTCCTTGTAAATTCTCCATAACATTTTCTTTTTTTGCAGATCAAGCTTGATACTACTGCTCATCCATCTAATGCCTGCCTTGTTTGACCTCCTGACCATAGGGACACAATCTGATATTGCTTTCCTCAGATACCCGCTGATTTTATCCTAAGCACTGCTAACATCTTTCCCTTGCAATATGTTTTGCCATGGGATGGCTGCAAGCTCACTCCGAAGCTTGTTATAATTGCCTAACCTGTAGTTCCGTACATACCCCTTCTTAATAGAAAAATCCACAGATTTTGCAACCTCCCAAGTCAATACCACATGATCGCTTTCACCAAATGAGAAGAAGGTGACCATCAAGCTCACTTGCAATACAGAGGCCAGGCAAGAAAGGTAACATGTGATAAGGAAGGAAGGCAAAATCAGATTATGAGAAGGAACTGGCCAAGCAAGTTGAGGGAAATTATCACCACTTACCCTACATATCTCTTTAGACTCATCTGCTCCTCCACTCTCACATCATGATCTATTTCATTCCTTTGCAGATCATCCCCATATGCACATTCACTACTACTTCCAGTATCCACTCTCCCTGTGCTGTGCACTCCACCCCCCCATTTCTTTGTCCTTTTCCATTCCCATTCTCTCTTCATCTCTCACCCTACTACTACTATTTTCATTAGAAACATTTCAGTTCTCATCTGTTTCACTTCTCCTCTTAATTCCTCTGATCTGTTTCTTGCATCACTCACTGCACTTCCTTCTAGCAACAATCTCTCCAGTTGACTCACACCAAAGCCATTCAAATGCACACCATCACTCTTGTGCAAATCCATTCTTCTTCACATGCATGTCACACATATACAATCTTCTCTCCCTTTTCACCACACAGCTCTGTCACCATACCATTCATAATTCTCAGTCTCTGTAACAGCTCATTATTGTCATACCTTGGCAATACACTGACAACCTTTTCTACTACTACACTGTTATCCTTCACTCTCCCCAATAACCTCCTGATATCCATACTTACATTCTCCTGTCCGACCAAATCATTTGTTCTAGCAACCATCACTCTCTTGTTTGTTGACTTTTCATGTGTGAAGCATTAATTATCTTTCCATTCTCTCTCTCTCTCTCTCTCTCCCTCCTCGAAAGCAGACCTGGTGAATCCTCTCATTAGCCGTACTACTATTAATGGAATCTCTGTACATTGCTATTCTCAAGTCATTTGTTATCTTTTTTTCTCTACTTGCCTTCATTCTGTCCTTTTGCCCTCTTTTCATTCTTCACAAAATATCTGATATCGCTGCACATATTTCTTATTTTATTTTTCATTCCAAACAAATCTTGCATTCCAGCAGTTTCACTCTCTGTTGCTGTCATAGTTTTGCTCTCCTTCTCATTTTTCCATTCCTTCCATTTCACGATTCCTGTTTACTTTCATTTCCATGTCACCTATCTCTTTAGACTTATATTTATTTCTTCCTTCATAGGTTTTTCTCTTCCACAATCTTATTTGCTTTTGCTGTTATTCCCACATTCTTTTGTATTGCTAGCTTTCATTCTTTCAATTGGTTTTACAATTGTTAATAACTTGTAGTCCCATCAAAATGTTTCACTTTCTTTCTTTTTTTCCCCTCCCACAGATGAAAGGCAGAAGAACCTATAGCAAACAAACACCACGTGTGAGCAGAGTCAGGAGTAGAGTAATCTGTTGATATTCTTTTTGAACTGTTGGAGATTGTAATCCTTTTGAAATGCTTCGCATGAGAAGCTGTTCCACAGAATTAAGGTGGAAGGAATGAAAGATGACTGGAAGTATCAGGTTTGGTGAATATGCAGTTTGACTGTGAAGCAATGTTGAGCAGCTGTTGCTTGAGTTCCTGTAGAACTTGTAGAAGTGAGAGACATAATGGATGTTAGTTCTGCTGAACAGTGGCCATGGAAATATCTGTAGAAGAGAGATACAATTCAGAAACTGATCTTCTATGGGGAAAGTAGCTGAAGAGAGTCTGTAAGAGATGTGCCATTAATCAACTGAACTACCCTTTTCTGAACAGCAACAAGAATTCTTAAGGTCTTAGGTGCATCACTCCAAACATGAGAGCAGTATTCCAATGTTGGTCAGATTTGGGATTTATACAGAATAAATAACTTCAGCAGAGAAGTACCATCTCGAGTAGAAAAGGATGCCAAGTTTTTTGGAAGCTGATGATGCTATAGAAGTGATATGATTGTGCCAGGAAAGGTTTGGATTAAGATAAATTTGGTCTTGCCTTTTGAGCTGAGCATTATCAAAAGTAAATGGAGAAGATATGAGGTTTTTTAATGAGAAAACAAGCAAAACTGCATTTCGGAAGCATGTGGAGGCTGTGGAGATCAGTGTTCAGGTCACTTATTACAGAAGATCTTGAAACCTGATATGTTTGAGGACTGTAAGGCCATATGCATAAGACAAGTGGTGTGTGAAGAATGATGAATACTGGGGAATACTGGTATTAACAGGAATGTGTGAAGAGAGAACACCATCCACCATTGCATGTAGTGATCGATCTGAGAGAAAACTGGTATTCATTTTTAGACAAGAATGAAGGCAGTTCAAATGATGGCAGCTTATTGAGAAGCCCTCAGTGCCAGACCCTATCAAAATCCTTGGAAGTGTCAAGAGCAATAGCACAGGTTTCTCCAAACTTTTCTGTGGAATGGGTCTAAAGGTGTGTGTGTGTGTGAAGTAGACCATGAGATCTCCTGTGGATCTAGATTGGCATCATTCTGGTAGTTACTAATTAGATAGCAATTCTCAAGGTGTTGAACAAATTGACTGTTGATAGCCTTCTCCATTACTTTAGAACAAAACTGATGTGAAAATAGGTTGATAGCTTGATGGCAAAGATTTATCTCCTTTTTTTGGGAACTGGTTGTATATGGGCTTTCATGCTGTATGGTGGATGCCAGCTGAGTATAGTTTAGTGGATAGAGGACAAAGAATAGGTGTTCAGGAGCACGGCGTTTGATCACAATTGGTAAGTTTCCATCAGGACCAGCTGCCTCTGTAGTATCTGAGTTATTCGAGATTCTTCTGATGTCTTTCTGGCAGAAGGTCACAGTAGGCATGAGATGCAAAGTTCTAGGCATAGAAGCAAGTAATTTGCCATGGTCATACATGGAGGAGTTGGAAGAGAATAGTGAATCCAAGATATTAGCCTTGTCTTTAGGTGATGTTACAATGCTATTTTTAGGGTGAGATAGAGGAGGCAGCACAGATGAAAAAAAGTTGCACCCAACAATTTTGGCAAAGAACAAGAAGACATGACTTCCAGTGGCACAAGCAGTGAGTTTTCTATATTTATCCTTGTTGAATTTAAATTTTGCTCTTTTAACACGTTTGCTGCCACGCTACTTTGGCATAGTCTGTTCCCGTATGCCAAGCAATTTCACTTCTTCAAGGTCAGTACGGTAAGCATCATACGAGTATACTCGTAGTTGGCTTGTGCAGAGCATATACTATCTATGAGAATACACAGTTTTGATGCTAGCTCCACAAGCCAAGCATTTTCACTTCTTCAAGGTCAGTACAGTAATCTCGTTGCCGGCGGTAAGCGTCATACGAGTATATTCGTAGCTGGCTTGTGTAGCTGGTTTACCAACTACGAGTATACTCATAGTTGGCAGCAAACGTGTTAATGGCGATTTTACAAGTGTTGTGGGCAACTGTGAAGGAAACTGGTGTTTTCGTCTCAAGCCACTTGTGAAAGGCTGTTTGCTTTTCTTGGACAGCCCTGACATACATTTCTTGGAGAACGTTTATATATGGGTTGGGAAATTTGAACAGAGTGAGGAATCTCTGTAATTATTTCTGTAATCCATATTGCAATGGATTACAGAAATAATCCATTGCAATATGGATTATTTCTGTAACAAGATCACAACAGGTATTTGGATCTGAAGAATGAAAACAGTAGTCTGACCATGGGAAGAGCGAGTAAAAGTCACATAAATCCTTCTACTTGGCATTGTTGTAATGCCAGAGTATGTGAGATTGTGAATGGCTAAAAGAAGGACATTTCACTAGAGACAGGTGAGATTTTGGTCACCTTTACCATGAGGTAAAGAGGAGCAATCACATAACCAGAGTACTTGGAAGGAGAGCTAGTTAAGAAGAGATTCAGATAGTTCAGTGAGTGAAGAGGAGGTAGGGAGATGAATGATCTGTTTTATGCCATTGCTTATGGTAGTGAAATTTGAAAAAAGGAAGCCAATTAGAATTGTAGACATTGAAATCAAGAACGGTGACTTCACTGCTTGGAATTTTTGACTGAATGGAATTGTGCTTTTCCATTGTGCTTTTCCATTGGAATTGGGGGGGGGTAGCAGAATATAATAACAACAGAGAAAAAAAGAAAATTCTTTTGGGTTGTCTTTAATTTGCAGAGACAGTTTCTTTTTATCCTTTCCTTTAGTGTTGCACAGTGATCAGCATTCATTTCAGTTATGGAGACTGCAACCATGTTAGAAATAATTCAGTTAATTTCCTGACATTTTGGTCTTCATATTAGAGAGACGAGCTATATTACATTTCTAACAGTATACCAAAGAGACAATGATTTGATCAATGGCTATTCTACTGGCATAACCTCTAGTGAAAAAATTTTTATTTTTATTTTTTTATTTTAATTTTATTTTATTTCACTAGAGGTCAGACCAGTAGAATAACTGTTGATCAAATCATCGTCTCTTTGCCATACTGTTTGAAATGTAATATAGCTTATCTCTGTATATATATATATATATGTGTGTGTGTGTGTGTGTGTGTGTGTGTGTGTGTGTGTGTGTGTGTATACTCCAGATGATGACCTTAATGTGAAGATTGAAACGTTGGGAAATTAAAGTAATTATTTCTAACATGGTTGTAGTCTTCATAATTTGTCTGAAATGAAAATTTCTTTTTATACTCGTATTCATGTACAATAGTTGTAACTCTCCTGACCTGGACCTTTTAATATTTATAACTGATATCATTCTCATGCACGCAGTATTCCTTCCACATAAATTTTTTTTCTCTTTTTCTTCTTCTTAAGAATCTCTTGCTTAATAAAATGGTACATCCATTTTACTCCCACCCTGTGTATTCTTTGAACTCTAGGAATGCAATCTGATATTGCATCAGAAAAATAATTATTTAATAATTCCTAATATTCTCCTCCTATGATTAAATGAGTCGAAAAGAAAGTGATACAAGGGCTAAGGTGTACCCCCTTAAGCGACTTGCGGCCACATCGCCCTACAACTGCGAGAAGTGGAAGAGGGCTACCGCATCAAGGGTGGTTGTGGTTAAAGAAGCGAGCCCAGAAAGTGGAGAGAATGTTGCGAGTGGGAACGTCGAATGTTGGAAGCATGACTGGAAGGGGAAGACATGATGAGGAAGAGGAATTTGGACATTTTATGTGTGCAGGAGACAAGATGGAAGGGAGAAAAGGTGAAGGAACTAGGAGACGGATATAAATTGTTCTACTCTGGAGTGAATAAAGAGGGAAGAAATGGTGTCGGAATTGTGGTGTGTGGCAGAATGAAGGGCGAAGTACTGGAAATGGGTAGGAGGAATGACAGGATCATGCAAACGAAACTGGGTCTTGGAGAAGAGCAACTGGTCGTCTTATGTGTATACATCTCACATGTTGGATGTACAGCAGAAGAGAAAGATGAATTCTTGAATGTGCTAGATGAAGAAATGAGGGAACTGGAAGAAAACGAGATGGTGATTGTCGGAGGAGACTTGAACGGACACATAGAAGACAGAATAGGGACTGTGAAAGGGTGCAGGGTGGCCATGGAGTTGAAATGATGAACCATGAAGGAGAGAGGATTTTGGACTTCGCAGTAGCGTTTGATCTGGCAATTGTGAACTCCTTTTTCTGTAAGAGGGAAGAGCATTTGATATCATTTAAAAGTGGCTACAATAGTTCACAGATTGACTACATTTTGACTAGAAGAAAACATCTTAGGCAGTAACAAATTGTGAAGTAATTCCAACAGATCAAGTGGTGCAGCAACACTGGCTGCTGTGTGCAGACTTTGAAATAAAGTCAAAGATAAGAACCTTTGGAAGCCATGGGAGGAAGAAAATTAAGTGGTTTCGCTTAAAAGAAGAGAGTGTGATGAACCGTTTTAGGAAGAAGGTGTTAGAGAGGATTTCAGATGGACTAGAAAGTGTACAAGACTGGTGGAGACATAATTCAAAAGTAATTCTAAGCTGTGCAATTCAGGTACTTGGTGAAACATCCAGAAAGGTTACAGAGCAGAAGGAGGGTTGGTGGTGGAATAATGATGTACAAGAAGCAGTGACGGCTAAGAGGAAGGCAAAGCAGAAGTGGGATGAGTCAAGAGTGGAAGAGGACAGAGAGGAATATAGAGAGAAAAAAGTGAGAAGCCAAGAGAGTTGTTGCACAGGCAAAGGCCATGGCATATCAAGACCTGTATGATCAATTGGAAACAAAGGAAGGACAGAGAAAGATTTATCGATTGTCAAAATGTAGAAATAAGGCTTCAAAGGACATCGTACATGTGAGGCAGATCAAAGACGCTGAAGGAAGAATATTATGGAGGGATGTGGACATAAGAAACAGATGGAGAATATACTTTGAGGGACTTTTGAATGAGGAAAATGCGAGGACTCACAGAGAAGATGGGCAGCCTTCTGAGAGGATGGTGCAGAACATCAGTAGAGTGGAAGTGAAGGAAGCCATGAAGAGGATGAAGAATGGAAAATCGGTGGACCCAGCCAGGATTCCAGTGGAGGCATGGAAAGCTCTGGGGGAAGAGGGAATTGACCTGCTGTGGGACCTGTTCATGAAAGTTTGCCAACAGGAAAATATACTTGAGGAATGGAGGAAAAGTACTCTTGGCCCCATCATCAAGGGTAAAGGGGATGCACAAGACTGTAAAAGGAATAAAGTTGATGTAACTCTAACGTTACAGAGGAATAAAGTTGATGTAACTCTAACGTTACAGAGGAATAAAGTTGATGTCTCACACAATGAAAATCCTAGAAAGGGTTCTTGATGGAAGACTGAGGAAAGAGGTGGAGATTAAAGGAACAATTTGGCTTCATGCCTGGTCGATTGGCCACAGATGCTATCTTTGGGATACGACAGATGATGGAAAAGTTTCCTCATTCAAGCAACAGGAGCTACATCTGGTATTTATTGATCTGGTGAAAGCATATGATAGAGTGCCAAGGCCAGAAGTCTGGAGGTGCCTGAGGGAGAAGAAGTTATTGGAGAAATATGTCAAGTTGGTGCAGGAGATGTACAGAAATGTGAAGACAAGTGTTCGAACTTACCTGGGAGTAACAGTTGGCTTGCATCAAGGGTCTGCATTAAGTCCGTTGCTGTTTAATATTGTGATGGAGGTGGTGACGGAGGAAATGAGAGAAGACGTGCCTTGGACTATGTTGTATGCAGATGACATCGTGCTGTGTGCAGAATCAAGAGAAGAAGTGGCAGCCAAACTGGAAAGTTGGAGGAAAGTACTGGAAGAGAGAGGTATGAGACTGAGCAGAAGTAAGACCGAGTATATGTGTTGCAAAGTGGATGGCAGCCAGGAGACAGATCTGGAGTTGGATTTATCATCAGGAAGGTCAGTGACTTTAGATACTTAGGTTCAACAATGAAAGAGGATGGTGAGGCTGAGAAGGAAGCGAGATGCAGGATACAAGCAGGATAGAGGAACTGGAGTGCTATGTGATTAGAGGGCCAATCAGTTTAAAAGGCAAAATTTACAGGACAGTAGTGAGACCAGCTATGACGTATGCTTTGGAAACTGTGGTCCTGAGGAAAAATAACATCAGCAGGATGGAGGTAGCAGAGATGAGAATGCTTAGGTAGATGTGCGGTGTGACCAGAAAGGATCATCTGAGAAATGATTATGTAAGGGGAACGGTGAAAGTTACGAACTTAGGAGCAAAGATACAGGAGGCAAGGTTGAGATGGTTTGGTCATGTGATGAGGAGGGGAGGAGGAAGTACGGACGGCCAAAGAAGAGATAGAGGGAGATGGTGGAGGAGGGCTTGAGGATGAAGAACTTGGATGTGGCTACAGTCCAAGAGATGAAGTTGTGGAGGAGACTCACCACAAACAGTGACCTTATTTAAGTGGGAAAAGCTGCAGAAGAAGGAGAAGATTCTCCTCAGTCAGTGTCATAATTTCTTTCTTTGCAGTTCAGCATGTAACATTTTATAAATGGAGGTCAGCAATATGCTTCCTGACTAGTAGAGGCTTCTGGAAACTGAAGTTGTCAGTCACTGTGGAAATTCATGTAAATTATGCAGTTAGTCTAATCAACTGTCTCTGGAGTCATCAGTAGTTGTTTTGGAAGGTATACTTGTTCATGTATGATTGCTGTTGATTATCCGAATAATCAGTAATGAAATCTTCTGATTTATAGAAATGATACAACTCAGGGTCATTTATAAAATAAATGTACCTCATCTTTGTATTTTTTATGTCAATATGCTTATTACTTTTGTTCTATTTCTTTTATAGCCTTTTGTTTATGGTTCCAGTTGCATGTGCTCTTTATCCTCAAAAATGGTAAGTTTTTTTTTTTTTTTTGCAAAATTAATTAACAATAATTTTAAATTTTGAAACATGTTTGCTATATATGCCATATTGGGAAGATGTTAATTGTTAAACATTCTATAATTTATTTAGTACAGGTAGAAGTCCAAATCTTTATGCTTGGGGTTGTTGCAGATTTATTTTATTTTATTTTTGGGACTTGAGGGAGGATAAAGTGGTATATCAGAAAATCTTTTTTAATGTATTCAGGTACACTCATAACACTAAAAATTGAAACAGTTATACAAGATTATAAATAGCACAAAATTCAACTATGAATTCTATTACAGCAAAGCTAGTTACTTGTCCTTAATTCAGATTTGCCAGTCTTGATCATATCTCATATGGGTTTATTGTGCACAGATTTCGTCACCTAATTCACAAGACTTTGCAAGTTGCACTCTCTTAATCTATCTTCATACCCCATATTCTAAAGACCAGTTACCACTTGAGTCAATCTTCTCTGTACACTTTCTAAAATATCCTCACCATCATGAAAACCATGTGACGAAATCTGTGCACAATATTCTATTGTTATGTGGCTACGGTTCCACCGTATTCTATGGCAGGTTGCTGACCATGCGTTGGATACCTGCCATAGAATACGGTGGAAGAAAGCCACAATAGTACACCGTAGTAAATACAAATATGAAAGGCTTTTGATGGAATCAGCTTCAGCCCTAGAAACAATCCAAACCTCAACAAATTTGGCTGCATTAGACTGCCTCAAATTTGGGAAACCTACATCAGAAGACCTTCAGCCCAATCGCCCAAGAATACCAACATTGCCCACTAGGGGTCACCATCAGGACTTTAGGAGAAATAATAGCTTCCTGCTTCTTCCTCATTTACTGTTTGTTGTGCCTGCATACACGTGTCTTGTTCTTAAGTTTCTTGAAAATGGCAACGTGACGTTGCCGAAATATTGAAGTATACTAAAATTTATTTTAATGTACGAATCCTAGTTGACGTTGTAATTTCCTTAAATTACTTAGTAAAAAATTGAGCACAATAGTCCAAGTGTACTCTGACTAGTGCTTTATACAGTGGCACAACCACTTTTTTTTACCTACATATTAGAGTACTTCTTATCATAGCAGCACTACGATGTGCAGCCTTTGTAACACTAACAATATGCCCTCTAAATTTTAGTCTATGTCAACCATCACTCCCAAATCTCTAATCTCATCCACTTCCTGCAGTATGGCACCATTGATATAGTACACAGCCTTATATTTCTGCACTCCAAAATGAAACACCTTGCACTTATTAATATTAAAACTGCAGCCCCACTCCTTTGTCCAAGTAAAAAGTCCATTCAGTCTTCCTGAAGGGATTTAACATCAGCAGATACATCAGGTTGGGGAAATACTTCTTCCCAACTTTGCATGATCAGAAAACAACTGAAGATTTCCAGTCAGTCCACATGATATGTATGTTGTTTACAAACAAGTTAAACAGTAGGGGACCAAGAACAGAACCCTGGGACACGCTACTGGTTATCCTCCTTTTTTGAGACACTGCTCCATCACATATGCAACCTGCTGGTATTATTCAGACAGCCAATCTCTGATCAATATTGTCTAACTAACTGTCTAACCAATATACTATCTATTCCCATCCTCTGCAACTTGAACACGAACTTATCATGTGGTTATCTATCAAAAGATTTTGCAAACTCCAAGAATATCACTGTATATGATTCTCCCTTATCTAACATGCTTGTTACCTTATCATATAATGCAAGTAAATTGCTAAGACAGGACCTACTCTTTACAGATGCTGGCCATCATAAAGAATGCTATGTCCATCAACTCAATCCCATATTCTATTCCTTACCAGTCTCTCCAACACCTTGACCACAATCGCAGTTATACAGACTGGTCTATAGTTGGAGACTTCTGTCCTAGAACCATGCTTTTGGAGTGCTACTATTAGGAACCCCATCCACTGCAAGACTTTCATTAAATAACCAAGTAAAGGGCATAGCCAACTGTGGTGCACATTCCTTAAGAATACGTGATGATATGTTATCCATTCCCACAGCCTTATTAATATCTAATCCAATATCTGATACACCTCTGATTCTTTCACTTCCAATTCTCCTAATGCTTACCTCTCTACTATATATTGACAGCAAGGAGTAGCCATAGTATTCAACACTAAATATGAGGCTAATCTTCCTAAATGGCAGGCAGTCTCAAGTAGAGTGATCAATTATCAGAATGGGAACTGGACAGTGAAACTTATTTGTGCCTATGGTGCCACAGAAGGTTCTAGTAAGGTAGAAATGGAGCATTTTGAGGCTTTAGAGAACGCAACTGACACAATGAAAAAGGAAAAGTTGGTCCTTGTTGGGGATCTAAATAGCAGAGTAGGAAGTGATTGTGAGACATACAAAAATATTTTGGGAAAATTTGGAGAAAAGAGCAAAGCTAACAATAATGGCAAATACCTGTTGGATTTCTGCTCAGGACATGAACTGGTTATTACTAATACCATGTTCCAACATAAAAATGTGCATAAACTCACATGGAGAGAAGAGGCAGGGAATAAGAAAAGTCTCATTGACTATGTTATTGTTGATAGTGATGTTTTCTCCTTGGTGCAGAACACCAAAGTGTACAGAGGATTTGAAATTGGAAGTGATCACTATTTAGTCTTGAGCAGGATAAAATTGAATTTCATATTGAAAAGAATGACAGGTAAGAAAGTCTTAAAGCGAATAAAAGTTGAGCAGCTCTTAGATGTGAACTGTAGACTAAAATACACAAAGATTATTGAACAAAAATTGAAAGAGTTTGAGAACAAGAACCAAACCTTGAAGAAAACCCTGATTGATTCAGCCAGAGAGGCATGTGGTGAGGTTGTGTGCAAGGATAGAAAAATCAGAACTCCATGGTGGACACAGAAAGTTAAAGAGGCAGTGAAGGAAATGAAGAAAGCATATCAAAAGTTCCTGTCAAATAAGTCAGCGTGTGCTCTTAGAGAATACAGAGACAAATATAAGAAAGCTAAACACTGTAAAAGTAGCTAAACAAAATTCATGGCAGGACTTTGGCAAGAACATAGAAAATAAATATCAAGAAGGTGGTAAGATATTCTGGAGGTTGTTGAAGAAGCTTAGAAATGGAGAAAAGAGTGCAGTAAAAGGAGTTAGAGATGATAAAGTTGACATGAAAACAGGAGAGAAAGAGAAAGAGAAAGGCCTGGACAGAGGGACGAATTCTCGATGATTGGAGTAGAGCTCTCATAGTACCCATATATAAAAAGGGAAATAAAACTGAATGTGAGAATTACAGAGGTATTTCCGTACTGAGTGTTCCTGGCAAGATCTATGCAAGTATACTTGAGAAACGGTTGAGAAGAATTGTGGAAGAAAAGCTTGGTGAAGAACAAGCTGGATTCAGGCCAAATAGAGGCTGTCAGGATCAGATCTTCACTTTACGACAAATAGTCGAGAAAGCATGGGAATATAACAAAGATCTGTATTTAAGTTTTGTTGATCTGGAAATGGCATATGACAAGGTGCCAAGAAAGAAGCTATTCAATAAGTTACAGTTATATGGTGTCAATGGGTCATTATATCAAGCAATACTTAGTCTTTATTTATCAGGAAGTTCAGGAAGATGGTGTAATGTTAAATCTGGTGTGAGACAAGGATGTACATTATTTATATGGATCACATTGTGAAGGAAAGTGGTATTAAACATATTAGAATTGGAGATGTTAATATATACTCTTTGCTTTATGCGGACAATGTTATACTTCTAAATAAATCCGCTACAGGTTTGCAAGATTCCCTGACTAAATTGAATAACTGTTGTAATAGATATGGTATGAAGGTTAGCAATAAAAAGACAAAGACAATGAAAATAGGTAGAATCGTTGAAAATATCAACTGTGTTGTGAATGGAGAACCTGTGGAACAAGTAAAACATTTCAGCTACTTAGGCACAATTTTTAGTGAAGATGGTAAATTAAATATGGAAATAGACAACAGAATCAACAAAACTGGTATGGTAGGAAGTCAATTGAATAAATTGATATGGAATAAGAGAGAAATTAGTCAGAACACTAAATTAGCTGTATACAAGACATTGTTCAAACTAGTTTTAACTTATGGATCTGAGAGCTGGGTCGGAAGTAAAACACTTGACCAAAGACTAGAGACCGCAGATATGAGAGTCCTGAGGAAGATTAGAGGCGTGAACAGATGGCATCAATGGCAATATAATATTAAAAACGAGGATATTAGGAAAGAACTTGACACTGTCATCATCCTGGAATGCATTTGGAGAGCTAATCTCAGGTAGTATGGTCACTTAAATAGAATGGACACGGAAAGATTAGCAAAACAAGTGTTCTCTGCCAGGTTGGCAGCAAAACAACCCAGAGGAAGACCAAGATATAGGTGGATTGATACGGTACAAAGTGCCTTAGATGATAGAAACATAAGATTTGATAATGGTTTAGTCTTGACAAGTAACAGACTGATTTGGAGTAAAATTGTAGATTGGAAGTTACTAATGACGTAAATTTTTCATGTAGTACTATCATATCCTGTACACCCTTTGAGGGTACATTGAGGGTACCCTTTGAGGTCAGGAATTTGATGATGAGCATTTGCACCAGCATGATATGTGCTGATAAAGTGCTCGTTGAACATTTTCATTATATCCTTTGCAGCTGTTATTCTCCTTCCATGACTATCCACCTGTGTTAACCTGCCATAATTATTCTTTTCTCTTGTGTGCCATATAGCAGAAAAATTCCCTTGAGTTAACCTTGGCCTGACCAGCCAATTGCTGTCATACTGCACTTTTTTTTTTTATCATGATCATCACATTTCTAGCCTGCACTTCATACTCTTCATGGATCCAATCACCACCAACTGTCTTGTACCTCCTCCATAACATTTTCTTTTCCAGCACAGCTTGCTTAATTTAACTGCTTATCCATTTCACTCCTACTCTATTTATATCAGCTGCCTTTTCCAAGGGCATGAAAATATTTTCTAATTCTTCAAGTGGTCCCAGGAGTAGAACCTCTAGAAGGAGGTTAACATGGAAAGTTCTTCCATCAAATTATAGGCACAGATAATCTCATCCAATTTTATAATTTGAAATCTTCCTGCATCACTGTATGAGGTGTGATTAAAAGGCACAGTGAATTTCAAAAAAGGTTAATAATCTGTAGGTTATACAAATTTACCTTTCTTTAGTTCTTTTAAGTGTTGTTGGTGGCCATTTTAGTTTCTTGTATTGATGCAAAATGCTTTCTCTTTATTGTCAAATTCAACTTTGAAAATAGTCAAAAGTCAGAGTGCTAGAGTGATTATGGTGGATAGAAGCACAGAGTAATTTTTTTATCGTACAGTTTTATTGAATATGAAGAGATGTGCAGCATGGAGCATTGTCATGATGCAACATGAAACCATTAGCCAATTTTTCCATCTTTTTCAATGCACATCATTCTGTAAATGTTCTAGTACACCTTTATAATAGTCAGAATCGATTGTATTGCCTCTTTGTATGACTCCACTTGCACATTCCCCTTCCAAATCAAAAAACACAATGAATAGGACTTCGATATTGGATTTTGATTGGCATACCTTCTTCTGCCAAGGTGAATTGGGTGTTTTCAATTATGAAACTTGAACCTTAGTTTCGGGATCATAACCATATGTCCAAAATTCGTCTCCGGCTATAATATTTTGGAAATATTCAACAAATGTTGAACAAATGTTGAAAGGTTTCAAGGTGTGAAAATTAATGATAATTCATGAATACTTCCACGTTTAAAAATACACGGCTTGGTCACTAATATAAAATCGTGTATATAGAAAGAAAATTATGCAAAACACTTTACATACCGATTTTACTGGTAAACAAGATTCCAATAAAAATACTTGTAATTTAATAGTGAAAATTTTTATGTTTAATGAAATGGAATTTATAAATTGTGAATAACTGAATATTGTAGCCTACAAATGTTTTGTATTAGAACAAAGGAAAATAAGTGTAAAATAATTAGTGTCTAAAAGAATCCTCTAGTCAGCGATAATTCCAGATGGATTATCATCTTAAGTTATGACCTGAGGCATCTACCATCACAAAGGTCAACATTGCATGGGAAATTTCCACCTTAATGCAACAACCGGAAAAGGTGGCGGGTGCAGAACATCGAAATACCCAGGGGACAAGAACATAAGCGAACCCAAGGTCATCAGAGCCAGATAAATAGAGGTTTGCTGTGGCGAGTCGAGGCGTTTTCTTTTCGGGTTATTCATCACACTAGTCAGGCGTGCGGTACTGGCCCGTTCTTGGGTCATTGAGAAGTTACGAAGTCACATGGAGTTCCGACCTGAGGTTACGATATACGAGAAGACAACGGAGCTTTGCTAACATTGTGGGAGATGATTTGGGATCGCCGTCGGAGTCCTGAATTCCAGACAGAAAATGCGGGGAGCGACATGACTAAGATTAGAGGTTTTAATGGAAGTTTGATGTCGAGTTTCCATGCCACTGAGTTCCTGATATTCGCTGATAATAACGAGGGATCTCACAAGCCCCAGAAAAGGTACCCAAGTTTAGTGCTAAAGACGAACAGTAACAGAAAGAGATGATTTCAAGGATCATTCACAGAAGTCCAGATTTATGTTCAAGTAAGATCCTTCCATTGTTTAACTCGAGAAAAAGATTGTGATGGTGTTTAATTAATGGTTTTGTTAGATAAGATACTTGAGGACTTCAGGCCTAATGCCGATATTTGAATTGTTTTGCATTATGTGAGAGAAAGCCTAGTTTAGAAATTTAGGTAATACATCTTGTGTTTATTGTTGTAGCTATTGCAAAAACTTGCAAATGTTTATCTGAGGATGATATAAGAACATTTAGGTTAATGTTTTAGACTCGTAGTCCTACTAGAAGTAATTGTGTTGAGGGACTAAATGTAAATGTAACTTTGAGTTGTTATTTGAAGCATAGAAGAAAAACCTACTTGGAACTTATAATCGACCATTTGTATATTTCATTAATGATGAATAAACTATTGTCCTGTTTAAATAACTTGCCTGATTCATATTTCCAATGCACTACTCATTAAACTCGAATCTGTGTGCCTTAAGGTAGATATTGCCATGACTGTAGATTAGAAGGGTTAAGGCTAGGTTTGATTTGTAATTGAGAGAGGAAGATTCCATGTGTTTTACTGTGTGTTTTCTTTGGAGGGAGATTCACCTTCCATCCACGTATTTTGGTGGCACAACTAGAAATCAAACAAATTTTTCCAAAATTCTGTATAGAATAAACACCTGTAGATCAGACAAAGAGGTTGGCTCCAGCCTGAGGTGATTGTTTAATGCACACAGAGCAGCACATGCTGATTTCTTACCCATCTATACTGATGGTTCAAGAACTAACACCTCTGTTGGCTGTGCTGCTGTGTTTCCTGACATTATTATCTCAAATCAGATACCACCAGACTGCAGTAATTATACAGCAGAGTTACATGCCATTCAGCTTGCACTTGTGCATATAAAAGAAAACTGCTACCAAAAGTGTATAATTTATACAGACTCATTGAGCTCTTTACAGGCTATCTCCTCTCCTATGTATAATCCTCATCCAGTACTTTATGAAGTGCTACACCTGCTTCACAAAATGAAAATCCTTAATTTCGATGTTCAGTTCTGCTGGATTCCCAGCCACATCAGAATCAAAGGAAATGAGGCTGCAGATGCAGCTGCTAAATCAGCCCATACCTTCTCCACATACTATTTGACAGTTCCATATACAGACTACAGACAACTTATAAGATCAAAGCTAATTGCTCAGTGGGAGTTAACATTGCAAGAAACATCAACAAACAAATTATATAATATTAAACCTCAAATTAAACACTGGCATTCTGGTCAACATACAAAGAGAAGGGAGGAGGTTGTCCTTGCTAGGCTAGGTCACAGTCACCTTATGCATTCTCATTTACTGAGAGCTGATGACCCTCCCATATGTGAAAAATGCAACACACATCTCACTATTTCATCATATTCTGATAGATTGTCAAAAATTTACACGAGCAAGAAATGAAATTTTCACCTATCTAACCAAGCCATATACACTCAGGGAAATGCTAGCAGACTCAGACAAATTGCATATTTTTAATTTTTTAGTAAGAATTGATTTGTACAAACACATTTGACCATAAATTTGTTTATATGTAAATACTTTTTTTTTTGCTTAACTTAACTTTTATACCAATGTATTATTCATTAGGTTAAATCTGACCAATTATATATTACCATGGGCCTTGATCTTGTATATTTGTATCACCCTGCTGTAAGCTTATTAGCTCTTTATATTTAAGTACCCTGCTGTAATTTTGTTAATATGTAAATACCATAATGCTAAACTTAAATTTTATGCATCAATGCTGTATAATAATTCCTTTCTGACTCTTTAAGTATTAGTATAATAATGTTTGTTGTAATCTTACTAGATGTAGACACTGCTTTCCTTGACTTGTTTTGTATATACATATGTTAACCTATAGTTATCTATTTATATACTGATGAAACCTCTGCAGTAATTTTGTTTATATGTAGATACTGCATCACTTAACATACATTTTGTGTATGCATCTTTATACTACTTTATTTTTTGAATAATCATGTAGTGCTGTAGGACATCTTACCTATTTGTGTACTTTCTAGTAATTCTGTTTATATGTATCCTAATTCTGTTTCTACTGCATTGCTAAATTTAATTTTCATCCATGCATATTGTATAATAATCCCATTTTGCCTATTTTTGTGCTGCTATAAAGGCATCTGTTATAATTTTACATATATGTAGATACAGCATTCCTTGGCTTGGTGTTTCATATATTATGTATTAACTTATATTGTTAACTATTTTTGCACTACTTTAATAACCTCTGACCTTGTGTGTTGCTGTGCCCTCTGCAACAGTTCTGTTTACCTAGAGATGCTGCTTTATGAAACTAGATTCTTGTACAGACTTATTGTTAACAATTTTCTGTAAATGCTAATGTTTGTAACCTTTAGTATGGCACAGTATGACCTTTGTAGTTTTTGTGCCAAATAAACTATAAACCAACCAACCAACCAACCAAATCCAGAAATTCATATCCAGAGCTAAATGAAGAGACACTTCAAACCTCTTCTAAATCAGAATCTGAGTTCTCATACAACAAATTGTCCTCTGTACCATCCAGTGCATTACGAATGCCACACTTCTTAAATGATTCAACCACTGTATCAGTTTCACAGCATGCCATGAAGCTTTGACCCACTCACAAACTTGCAAAATGCCAGGCTTCTTCCTTCTTCCTGATGGTATAACCTCAAAATCTGAAGACTGCATCCAGCTGTTCCACTTCTCCTTCATAAATCCCTTAAATGGTTTATTAATACAGACATCTAAAGGGTGAAGCTAACTAGTTAGACCTCCTGGAATTACAGCTAACTGAGTTCCTTGAGTTTATTTTTAACATCTTCTGTTCTGTGAGAACGAAACTGATCCCATACTAGCAGGGCAGGCTTCTTCAACAGTCCGCCAGGGCGCCTAGACCAAATTTTATCTATACATAACTTCATTCCTCCTCCATCCATCCATCCAGCCTTTTGCGTGAACATGTACAAACATTCCTTTAAGCAGTTTTTCTTTGGGTAGCGTCTTCCTTTTAAAAATCAATAGTGGCGGCAGTTTTGTTCAATGAGTAGTGAGGTTTTTCTTTGAGTTCACAAAAAACTCAATGTATAGTGAGTTTTTTCATGCCCCAAAGTTTTAACAGTAACACCTTTTGTGTGCTTGGAATCTACAGTTTTGTTTGAGGGCACATCAAAAGTCAGCAGCACCTCGTCCATGTTTCTTATTTATGCAAGTTCAAAATTTTCTCCTTTCCTTGTGATAATGACGAATCGATGAAATTCAATAATTTTTTCTTCATATTCAGCTGGCATCTTTTGTGATATTTTTGTTTCAGTCCACATACATGAATCTGGAACACCATGATGCTGATCTAGTAAAGTTGACGAACCCTCTATTAGTGGCTATCGCTTTCGCTTGATGAATAATCGTTTTTTATAGACACTGAAAGTCCCGCTTTTCTGTGGTCAAAAATCCAAGTATTCAGTTCTGCCTCAAGTTCTGGCCACATTGCAGTTCCACTTCTTAGGTTAGGTTTACTGTGAGTTGCTTTTTTTAGATCCTCTTCCTGATTATGCCAAGTTCTTATAATTTTTTTCAGTTGGGGGTGGTCCGAATTGCCTCTTTGCAGCCCTGTTTCCATGTTCTTTAGCATACACAATCACATGTAGCTTGTATGCAATATTGTAGAAATGCCGACATTTTTCTGCCTTAATTTGTCAAGAAATTTAGAGAAAATTGAACGGCAAAAATTTATCACCGTTCACAACAACCGCGATAACATGCGCATCCACTGAACTCTACGTAACTGGGATGCTCTCACACACTGCAAGGAAGCAAGAGAAATCGCATAACTCAGAACAGAGAAAATTTCCAGAAATGAAAGTAATAAAAAAACTGAGTATCAGTGTATAAGATGCACCCTGTTTTTCAGACCTATTTTCAAAAAAAATGTGCATCTTATATGCTGGCAAATACAGTAAGTCTTACATTGGGTAGTTCTAAAGGAGTGGAATTAAGGCAAGATTGTACCACTTCACAAAGGACTTGAAAGAATTCAAGCATCAAATTTTAGGCGAATCTGTGTGTCAAGTGTTGTGGTTAAAGTGTTGGAAAGGTTGGTGAGAATCAGAATCCAGAATTGGGTTGACAACAATGGCTTGATGGATAGCATGGATTTGCTAAATGGAGGTCATGTTATAGTAATCTCTACTTACTTATTACAATAAGGTACAGCAGCATTGAATGTGAGAGAAGATGGATATATAGTAATATACTTAGACGTTGCAAAGGCTTTTGAGAGATTACTGAATGATAAGTTGATAGTCAAACTAGAGCGGATGGGGTTGGATATTAGGCTCATGGATTGGATTCAAGATTGGTTGTCTGATAGGTATTAACAAGGTGTATATGGGGAAGCAATGTCCCAGAAGAAGAAAGTCACTAGTGGTGTGCCTCAGGGGTCTGTTTTAGGACCATTGCTGTTTAATCTGTATGTTAATGATATTGGGGAAGATTTGAATGTGGATATACAGTTGTTTGCAGATGATGCAAAATTGGGACAAATTGTGAGGAATAGCACAGATATGTTGTTACCTTACAAGGAGACTAGAATAAGCTGAGTGATTAGGCATGGAAGTGGGGATACTAGGTGAATGTTGCAAAATGTAAGGTTTTAAAATTTGGGAAACAAAGATGGGATGTAGAATTTACACTTGGTTTGGATATATTGTTGGGGGAGGGGGGGGAAATAAGAGTCCTTGGGGTGATAGTGGATAAGGATCTGAAATTTAGGGGACACATTAACAAAATTGTGAGGACAACACAAAGAATTCTGAAAATGATGCAGAGGACACTGACTTGTAGAAGTAAGGAGATTGTTGTTCCATTGTATAAGTCTCTAATTAGGCTGCATGGATTACACTGCACAGATTTGGTTACCTGGTTTAAAATAGGATGAAGACATAATGGAGAGGATCCGGGGGGCCATTGACCAAAATAGTTTCTGATCTCTGGAATGTTGAATATAAAGAAAGGTTGAGATAATTCGTGAGTCTTGACAGACTTTATGTTCTTAGGAAGGACCTCCCACAATGAGTCTTTTGACTCCATGGAGGCCTGAATAATAATAATAATTCAGTTTGCAGTGTCTAGTGGATAGTAGGAAGAGGTGTGATATGATAGACACAAGTTGCTAAGAGGTTGTTATAGGATTAACGTTGAACAGGTTTTTCATAAAATGGTGGGAGATTGAGGGAGAAAAAGCTGTATAAGGAGGGTGTGAGCGAAGGAATGAGAAGAAAATTTTTTGCATTGAGAGTTGTGAATGATTGAAATGCTTTGCCTTAGTGAATGGGGTCAGCAAAAAATTTTAATGTGTTTAAGGCACTATATGATGAGATGTGTATCACAAAAGGGACCTTGTAGATGAGTCTCCATGAGATCTTAAGATAATAATAATAATAATAATAATAATAATAATAATAAGTTCAGTACTATTATATTCATATTTTTGTCTTTTCCTATTTATCTTAGGTTTAAATGACCCATTTAGTGCTCTAAATTCTAAATGATAAAACTGTAAAATTCACATTTGCCATGAGTGTGCTACCAAGGTTCCTGTCAGTTTTCTTATTAGTGTTTTAAAAATAAACAAAACATATAGAATTATTCCAGCCTAGTTACCCAAGTGGATAGCATCTCTGCTCTTCTGTCTGTCTGATCTCACTGAGGCATAATTGTAGATGATTTCATCTGGAATGACAGCAACATTCTTCTTATCAGAGACCAGAAGTTGCTTGAAAATTTTCCAGATGATTTTACCCATTGCAAAAGGCTAATGTGCTATAGTTTTTCAACATTTCGGTGGTAGAATATTATCCTAAATATACATAGAATCATGAGGATCACTGCAGTCTACTTTAGTCATTACTGTAATTATCACATCTCTTTCACCAATCCGCTTAATGCTAATATTGTACATCACATCTATTCTAAAGAAAAATCAATTTTTGTGTAAAAAAAATCCTATGAATTTGTTTTAATTGCATTTTTATGATTGCTTGGTGTGAGACTACTGCTCTACTTATTGGAGTCCTGAAATGGATTGAAAAAGTTCCATATTTGGCCTTCAGAGCAGGATTTCTGGGTATGTAAAGAAATCAGTTAAAAATACAAAATACATATATATAAAATTGATAGAAATAGTAAACAAAATTCTATTCTTCACCCACCCGTAGTACAAAATATACTACAGGTTTGCAAATAATTTTTTGTAGGTAGGAGCAACATAAAAAAATAAATAAGTGAAAATCATCTAAAGAAGGTAATAATTGATTTTGATTATGCACTTTGATAACTTCATATACTTATTGGAGGCCAGAATATGTATAAAACCAAGTCTCTAGAATCCCAGAACACATCCAGGGAACAAATCCCAAAACACATCCCAACTCAACATCAGCAGAGTTCAAGATTGGTACTATTAACGTAACAAGCACCAATGGGAAAGAAACAGAACTAGCAGAAGAACTGGAAAAGTACCAGATCAACATAATAGGTATTACTGAAACAAAGGCAAAAAAACAGGTGAGATTTTTTTTATGCAACAAATAGAAAATGTTATATTCAGGCAATAACAATCAGGAAAAAGAGGCAGTAGCTGTATTATTCAATGCTAAATTTGGGAATAATCTTCCTGAATGGCAGACAGATATCAGAATGGGGAACTGGACAATGAGACTTATTTGTGCTTATTGTCCCACAGAAGTTTCTGTTAAGGAAGAAATGGACGAATTTTTTTGAGGCATTAGAGAAGGCAGCTGGCACAATGAAAAAGGAAAAGTTGGTCCTTGTTGGAGATCTAAACAGGAGAGTAAGAAATGATTACCAGGCATATAGAAACGTTTGGAGAAAATTTGGAGAAAAGTACAAAGCTAATAACAATGGTAAAAGTCTGTTGGATTTCTGTTCAGAATATGAATTAGTGATTGTTCCAACATAAAAATGTGCAAAACACATGAAGAGAGGATGCAAGAATTAAGAAAGTCTCACTGACTATGTTATAGTTGATAGTGATGTCTTCCCACTAGTTCAGTGGTTCAGGACACAAGAGTATACAAATGTTTTGAAATAGGATGTGATCGTTTTTTAGTTTTCAGCAGGATAAATTTGAATTTCATATTGAAAAGAAAAGGACGTAAGAAAATTTTAAAATGACTCAAAGTCGAACAATACAGAGGATTGCTGCAATAATGAGAAGGACGCTGACCTGCAGAGATAAAACAGTTATCATTCCGTTGTATAAGACCCTGATCAGATCACACTTGGACTATTGTTCTCAGATTTGGTCCCATTTGAAGGGGATAAATTAACTGTGGAAAGGGTACAAAGGCAGATAACAAAGATGGTTTCAGGACTGTACAATGATAGTTATGAGGATCGGCTGAGGGAATGTGGACTTCAGAGTTTGGTGGATAGGAGAGGTGATATGATTACTTTTAAACTGTTGAGAGGTGGTTACTGGGTTGACACTAGGGAGTTCTTTCGCTTGGTTGAACAGCAGGGAAGTGATGACAAGAGGCCATCCCTGGAAGTTACGAAAGGAAACTGTGAGCAAGAGGGTGAGGAGTGGTTTTTTTGCATGGAGGGTGGTTGAACCATGGAATGTATTGCCTAATGGAGTGGCGACAGTGAGAACAGTCAAGGAGTTTAAGGAGTGGTATGATAGACTGTGTTTCTTGGGGGGGGGGCCTCCCCTCGATGAGTCTTGATAGACTTTGTGTTTCTTAGGAAAGACCTCCCACGATGAGTCTTTTGACTCCATAGAGCCCTGAATAATAATAATAAAATATTCTCAAATTGCACTCTCAAATATACCAACATTATTCAAGAAAAAACAAAAAAGATTAAAAACAAAAATAAAACTTTGGAGATTCAGTTGCAAACCCTGAAGAAAACATTGATTGATTCAGCCAAGAGAGAGTGATGTTTTAAGATAACTGGCAAGGATAGAAAAATCAGAACTCCATGGCAGACTCAGGAAGTTAAAGAGGCAGTTAAAGAAAAGAAGAGAGCACATAGAAAGTTCCTTGCAATTAAGTCAGCTCGTGCTCTTTGAGAATACAGAGAAAAATGTAAGATAGCAAAACACTGTGTAAAACTAGCTAATCAAAAGACATGGGAAAACTTGGTAAGAACATAGAAAATAAATATCAGAAAGGTGGCAAAATATTCTGAAGGCATTTGAAAATGCTTAGAAATGAGGAAAGAGTACCGTAAAATGAATCAGAGATTATAAAGTTGACATGAAAACTGAAGATAAAGTTATCCTAGATGTTTGGAGTAACACTTTGAAAGACTGGTAAATGAAACAAACAAACAGTGTCAGCATGGAGGTAGAAAACTGCAAACATGAATGCAGTCAGGAATACTTATCTATACTTGTTAAAAAGTCATCAAAGGCATGAAATGTGAAAAGGCAGCTGAAGTAGATGAAACTTGGCCAGAAATGCTCAAATATGGAGGCATAAAAGTTTTACAGTGGCTGCACTGCATAAATCCAAGGGTCTTGTCAGGTTGAATTCCAGATAATTGGAGCAGAACTCTGATAGTATCCATATATAAAAAAGGGAAATAAAACTGAATGTAAGAATTTCAAAGGTATTTCCCTACTGAGTGTTCCTGATAAAATTTATGCAGGTATACGTAAGAAATGGCTAACAAAAATTGCAAAAGAGAAGCTTGGTGAAGAACAAACTGGATTCTGACCAAACAGAGGTTGTCAGGACCAGATTTTCACTTTAAGACAAATTGTTTAGAAATCTTGTAAATAATCTTCATGAGAATGATAATATAATGATAACATCATGATAATAATCATGATGGTCTCATAATCAATAATAATAATAATAAGGAATAATCAATAATAATCTATCCTTCACGGTCTACCGAAAACCGACACACACTGGCCAATACATACATGCGAATTCATACCACCACCCATCACAAAAATATGGAATCATTAACACCCTTAAAAACAGAGCTACAACAATTTGCTCTAACCAGCAAGAGCCCTGAAACAAGAACTAAAAATCATCAGTGACACATTCATAAATAATGGCTATAACAAAACTACTATTAATAAAATACTCCATAAAACAACAACAAAAACGAATCTAGATTACAGTAAAACCATAGCCATCCCATACATTAAAGGGTTATCAGAAAAAATCAACAGAATCCTACAACGTTATAACCTCAATGCCACCTTTAAACCACCCACTAAACTTAAAACCATATTCAGCTCCTCTAAGGATCCTCTCCTCCCATTAGCACATCCTGGAGTCTATTGCATCCACTGCATCCGTAACTTACCGTACATGTGGAAACAGGACGGACAATCCCTATACGCAAGAAAGAACACATTAGACACATTAAATATAACCATTATGGTGAAGCAGGCCTCTCAGACCACACACTTAACACCTTACACCAAATCAACTGGAAAAGCACCTGCTCCTTACACCGCACAAAAACCTGGTACGAAAGAAAATTTAAGGAATCCTGCAAAATCCTGATAAACCACCCAAATATCAATAACAAAGATGGCATGAAAATTCCAAGGATCTGGATGGCACACATTCAGCCTTCCTAATATGAAAGATTCAACATAAGTCAGGACTCTAGCCAATCCGCTAGTATTAGAAACCATCCCACTCCATCTGGCTGGAATGATGTTAATATATGTATATAGTAGACAACACAAAGAATAGGACTCTAGCATTGATGTATAATTTTTTTTTTTTTTTTTTTTTTTTTTTTTCCCACCTGAGGTCAAGCCAACAATTGTCTTAACGGTTGGTCAGTGTCTTTAACGAACCAGTTTGATTGTAGTATAGCTTGTTTCTTGTGTATATTTGTATGCTCCAGAAGATGACCTTGACATAAAGGTCGAAACGTCGAATTGTAGATTTTAGTTATATTAAACTAAAGTTTTTATTCAAACACGGTAGTTGTCTCCATAATTTTCAAAAATGCATTCAGATCACCGTGCAAGCCTAAAAGAAAGGAATCATGAGAATCATCAGTAGTATAATGGTTACTGTCCTGCCTGTCACATGGGAGACCAGAGTTCGATTCCCCACCAGGGAGGTTTATATTTTTAACCCACAATGAGTCTCTGACTCCATGGAAGTCAGATGTTAATAATAATAATAACAAGGATCTGTATTTAAGTTTTCTTAATCTGGAAGAGGCATACAAACAAAGTGCTAAGAGGAAAGCTTTTCAAAATGCTACAGTCATATGGTGTAAATGGGACATTATGTCAAGCAACACCTAATCTCTACTTAAGCTGTAGGTTACCAGTTAGAATTGAAGGAGGTACAAGAAGATGGTTTGATGTTAAATCAGGAATGTGACAATTTTGCACATTATCTCCACTGTTATCGTTATATATATGTATCACGTCATGAAGGAAAGTGATATTAAATTTGATATCAAAATTCCCAATGTTAATCTTAGCTGTGTACTTTATAGAGATGACGTTCTACTTCTGAATAAACCCAGTACAAGTCTGCAAATATCTCTGAATAAATTGAATAGCTGTTGTAATAAATTTGGTATGAAAATCATAAATAAAAAGATAATGAAAATAGAGAGAATGCTGAAAATATCACCTGTATCCTGCATGCTGAACATATAGAACTAGTAAAGCATTTCAGCTATTTAAGGCACAATTTATTATTATTAACATTTGACTTCCATGGAGTCAGAGACTCATCGTGGGAGGCACACACACTATTGCACACAATGCTCATCCAACTGTGCCTTAAAATGATTCAATGTGTCTACACACACAAAACATTCTCAGGCAATACATTCCACTCACCAACCACTCTCCATGCAAAGAACCTGCTCCTCACTCCTTTGTTCATACCCTCTTTATACAGTTTCCAGTGATGGCCTCTTGTTCTACCCCCCTCCTCCCATTTTATGAAAAATCTCTTCCATGTCAACCTGATAACAACCCCTGACTAGCTTATATGTCTGCATCATATCCCTCCTACCCACGAGACTTTGCAGTTTAAATCTCTCAATCTGTCCTCGTACTCCACATTCCAAAGATCACTGACTACCTTTGTGAATTTTCTCTGGACCATTTCCAACACATCCTCATCACCATCAAAACCCAGCCACCAAATCTGTGCAGAATAATCCATATGAGGCCTGATCAAGATCTTATACCAGTGGTGTTCAACTTTTTTTACTACGCGAGTTACTTTTCTATAAATATTTATTCGGCGATATACTCTCTTATATAGATCATGTTCTCCCAACCTGATTCCTGATTATGCACAAATAAACAACTAAAAAAAAATTATTTATCACTTTTAATTATTTTAATACAAACAAATATTTTAATACAACAAAATATATATATATATATATATTTATATATATTGAAATAAAATATTTATTTCTCCATTTTGGAAAACCAAAGTTAGAAAAAACAACAGATTGATTACAAACTCACAAGTTACAGGAAATGCTGGTTGATTAAAAAAAAAAAAGTTAACGTGAAATTTTGCATTGTTTGGACCTTGCAATATTTTCATAGTCATGTTGATATGAAGAAGTGGCCAATCACAGACAATCATTCAAATGATCAATTCTAATTTGGTTTCTTAATTGATTTTTTATGACGGTCATGTTTGAAAAAGCGGAATCTGACAAGTATGTCAATCCCGAAACCTGACAGAATTTTTTACGCGATATTAGTTAATATTGGGAATTTTTCATGTGCATACTTCCAAATGACTTCATTGTTTATTGATTTTAAATGTAAACTATTCTGAATGTTTATTATCTCAAGTTCCACTTCAGCTTGGTTTATATCAAACAGCCCACTAATTTTATTTGAAATTTCTGTGATGTTCAAGTTTTCTTGAAATGGATTATTGATAAAAGATACAATCATTTCAGTTTTATTAAAATCTTTAAATCTTGAATTTATTTCTTCCTCAACTAATTCTATTTCCCGAATAAATTCTTTTAAATCATAGCGAAGCATTTCTTGATTTTGTTCAAAAATTTTTAATAAATATGGGAGATGTCTAAATTCGCAGTCATTTATATATTTCTTTAATAAAAGTAAGTATTGTTGGAAAGTTTTTATTGAACTTAACATGTCAATTAAATTTTTATCTCTACGTTGTAACTCTAAATTTAAATTGCTTAATTTTGTACAGAAATCTACTAAAAATGATAAGTGCAACAATCATATTTTATCACTCAACTGTGGATAAATATCTCCTTTTTCATCAAGAAAATTTTTTATATCGTTAATTAATACAAGAAATCTTTCTAAAAATTGACTTCTGCTGAGCCAGCGAACATTATTGTACAACAGAACTTCCCTATCATCATCTGCCTGTAATTTAAATAACCGCTGTTGCAGGGCTTTTCCTCGAACAGAATTTACAATTTTAAATGTAATATCCAAAACATCTTTTGTGTTTAATCTTTTACTACGCAGTACTTGTTGGTGAATAATACAGTAGTATGTTAAAAAATCTAGATATTTGTCATCGTTTTTACATAATGAAATGAAGCCTGATTTATTACCTATCATTGCAGGAGCTCCATCAGTAGTAATAGACACAAGTTTAAAAAGCAGAAGTTTGTATTGTTTCACAAATTCATCAAATGCCAAAAAAATGTCTTCTCCCCTAGTCCTTCCCAATAATGGTGTAATTTAATTTTCAAAAGTTCTTCTTTACTTGAATAATCTTGAAATACCATGCGAATAAATACCATTAACTGAGCAATAGCAGTGAAGTTGTTTGATTCATCAAATTCTAATGAAAATGCAACACACTGGTGAATGTCTGACATTAACCTGGCCTGGAAACTTTTCTCCGGCAATTGGAACTCTTCCTTTCGGCAATTTGAAACCTTGTCTGTGGCCTAGAAGTAGTCTCTCTCTAGCAATGTCTCGAACTGAGAAGCTCCTTTCTGGAAGCGGAGAAACCCCTCTCTCAAGCAATGTGGATCCGGGCAGTCTCTCTGACGGCGACTCTGGAACCGGGACCCCTTCTGCTTGCTTCAGTCCTTTTTTATTAGGCCTCCTCTGAGACCTTGCACGAAGTTTGTCAACTCCCCCAGAGAATCAGTATGAGTCTTTCATCTTAAGTTTCAAGTTTGGCACATCTTTTGTTCTTCTCCGCTTTCTTTTGATTGTAAGCTGCCGGCCATTAGAAAGTTGTTTGAACTCTTTCTGATTGACTTCGGAGATGTTTATACTTAGAGCCTGCAAGCCTTTCTAATACATACAAGTTTCAATAACAATCTTTCTAATGCTGCCATGTACAGTTTCGGCAACAAAAACATTGCCTTTGTTTTTAACACTCTAACGTAGTCTTATTAAAGCAGTATATACAGTTAGCTTCAAAAAAGTTATTTACAAAAACATCTAATACAAACTATACCAAGACAAACAAAGTTTATTTTTTTACAATATTCACATGGGACTTAACCTAAGTAAAAAATCGATGTAATGTGCTTTGGAATATTTAATATTTAAGCTACAATCAAGTTTTTACACTTTGCTTATGATTATAAGCAATAATCGTATTCACTCGGCTCGCTGTTTGACTTCCACTGATCCAAATTAATTCATTTACCTGGACTTATAAGAAAATTACTGATTTGACAATTTTAAAAATAAATAAACAATAGCAATACACTTAAAGCAAATTAAAAATAATACAAAATAATGATAAAATAAAATATTATGTTTTCAGTTTTAGTTAAATTTGAATGTAAGGAGGAATACAAAAGAGATCGACCAAAAATCGCTCCACGATCGACCAACGGGTTGAACATCCCTGTCTTATACGATGGCATCGTAACCTCTTTATTTCTGCATGTCATGGTCCTCTGCATCATTGCCATTATCTGATGTGACATCTTCACAACTTGTGCAATGTGGCCCCTGAATTTCAGGTCCTTGTCCACCATCACTCCTAGATCTCTTATCTCCTCCACTTCCATTAAAGTTTCTCCACCAAGTGTATACTTTATATCCAATCAATGCTTACCAAATCTCAAAACCTTACACTTTTCAACATTGAACTGATAGTTACACTTACTTGTCCATTCATCCAATCTATTGATGTTCTCTTGCAAGGCCATAATATCCGCTTGACTCTGCATTGCTCTACTTAGTTTTGCAGGATCTGCAAACAGCTGCATATCACTAGGTAAACCCTTCCTAATATCATTAACATACATATTGAACAACGATGGCCCCTGCAGTGCACACCACTAGTGACATTTCTCTTTCAGGATACCATACCTCTATACACAACTTTCTGATACCTATCTGACAGCCAGTCACTGATCCAACACAGAAGTCTGTTATCCAATCCCATCAGTTTCAAATTACATAAGAGTTTGTCATGTGGCAGTCTATCAAAAGCCTTTTCAAAATCTAAGTATACCACTGTATATGCATCTCCCCTATGCAAGTTATATATTTATTTATATATATTTATACTTATGTACTATAACAAGGTATCATAAGTAAGTTTATGAAACATGATCTCCCCTTAATAAACCCATGCTGATAATCACAATACTGCTGTTATCAATCCATTTCTGTATCCTACATCTCACCAATTTCTCCAGTACCTTCACCAGAACTCTATATATATATATATATATATATATATATATATATATGTGGACCAGCCTATAATTTGAAGCTACAGCCTTATCAGCATCTTTTTTATTATTATTATTACAGGTATCTCCATGGAGTCAGTAGACTCATCGCGGGAGACCCAAACTAGCAAAACAATATCTGTCATATCTCTTCTTGAATTCATTTACAGACAAAGAGCTCACAACTAAGTCAGCAATGAATTCCACTCGTTTAACACCCTCCAGGCAAAAAACCTTGTTCTGACACCTTTGTTAACCACACTCTTCTTTAATTTCCAGAGATGACGTCTTGTTCTTCCATCACTATCACACAGCTGAAACATTTCCCCTGCATCATTCCTATAAAAACCTTTCAGTAATTTAAATGTTTCTATCATATCCCCCTCTTCTCTGCCTATCAACTAACTTCTGCAATCCACAAGCTCTCAATCTATCAATGTAGGGGGCATTTTTTATATCACTCACCAACTTGGTCACTCTTCTCTGAACCCTCTCCACAGCCTCCTCATCTCCAAGGAATCCAGGTGACCAGACCTGAGCACAGTAATCCAAATGTGGAAGTATCAATGCTTTATAAAGGGGAATAATTACCTCTTTATCTCTGGATGTCAGTGTGTTCCTCAACAACCAAGTAATCCTATGTGCAATCTTGGACACCTTAGCAATGTGTCCTCTGAACTTCATCTCCCTATCTACCAACACCCCTAAATCCCTAGCCTCATCAATCTCTTGGAGTACCTTTCCATCAATGTAGTACACAGCTGGTAATCTCTTTTAATCCCAAAATGCATGCCTTTACACTTTTCCACATTGAACTGACATCCATTATCTTTTGCCCATTTTACCAGCTTATTTAAATCATCCTGCAAACTTTCAACATCAGCTTGATTTTTTATTGTGCTACACAAATTTGCATCATCAGCAAACAACTGATTATCTCCCTTTAAGCCATTTCCTATATCATTTATATACAAATTAAACAACATTGGCCCAAGCACAGCGCCCTGAGGCACACCACTGGTCACCTGCCTCATTCTGGACTCGGCCCCTCCATACACCACCTTATGGTATCTCTCCCTGAGCCATTCTTCTATCCATATCACCAATTTAATATCCATTCCCATCTGCTCCAATTTGCATAACAGTGTTCTGTGGGGTATCCTGTCAAATGCCTTAGCAAAATCCAGAAGTACCACTGTGTAGCCTGCTCCTTTGTCCAACTCAGATGTTAATCTATTATGAATAGTTAATAGTATGCTAAGGCAGGATCTACCTTTAACAAAACCATGTTGGCCTCTATAGAGTATCATATCCTGATCCACCCATTCTTGAATTTTGTCTTTAACCAACTTTTCCAATGCTTTTACCACTACTCCTGAGATGGTGATTGGTCTGTAATTAACTACCGCAGTTTTAGAGCCACCCTTATGCAAAGGAACCTTTGCCTAACTTCCACTCCCTAGGGACCATACCAGAGTTCAAACTTAAATTAAATATCCAAGTAAGAGGGGTTGACAATTCATTTGCACATTCATGCAACACCCGAGCTGATATTCCATCTAAGCCTACAGCAATGTTTGCATTTAAATTTTATATATTTAATATATTTAATATATATTAAATACCTCTGATATATTAAATACCTCTACTATTACATCTGATTTTGTCACCTCAATACCATCAGCGCCCACTAAAGTTATCCTTCCGAAGTCATTCTTCCTCTTACTTGCCACATAGCGGAAGAATTCTTTGGGATTACTCTTGATCTCTTTGGCTAAGGTCTTCTCATAATCTGATTTAGCTTTTCTTACTATGCTGGTAACCTTCCTAGCTTGAGCCTTGTACTGCTCATGGGTGTACTGGTCACCTTTCTCCTTGTAAATTCTCCATAACCTTTTCTTTTTTTGCAGATCAAGCTTAATACTACTGCTCATCCATTTAACACCTGCCTTGTTTGACCTCCTGACCATGGGGACACAATCTGATATTGCTTTCCTCAGATACCTGCTGATTTTATCCCATGCACTGCTAACATCTTTCCCTTGCAATATGTTCTGCCATGGGATGGCTGCAAGCTCACTCCGAAGCTTGTTATAATTGCCTAACCTGTATGCAGCAGAACAATTTTACTGTCCATCCACTCCCTTGGAACCTCTGCTGTTGCAAGACTTTTATTAAACAGGCATGCCAGTGCTACTGCCAATTTCCTGGAATATTCCCTTAAGATAAGTGGTGATATGTTCATCAAATCCTGTCGCCTTATTGATATCGAGTCCTATCGCCTTATTGACCTCAAATACCTCCTGCTCACGCAGAATTAAGCCATCCTCTCCTATGTCGTCTACACTTAAGTTCCTCATGATTCCACCCTGATCAGGATGAAACACCCTTATGAACTGATCACTGAATACCTCAACAATGTCTAAAGCAGCAGTTACCATTTTACCATTTTCATCCAATAACATCATCTTATCATGATCATTCTTCCTGCCACATATTTAAATAATTCTCTAGGTTTTTTTACTTTGCCTGATTTGCCAATTTCTGTTCCTACTCTACTTTTGTTTTTTTTACTAACTGAGTCACTATCCTGGCTTGTTCTTTATAGTCTTTATGTGACTGATTATTATTATTATTATTCATCTTGTACTTTCTCCAAAATACTTTCTTTTTCCATATTTCATGCTTAAACTCCACATTTGTCCATTTTACGCCTACTTTTTTCAGCATTTTGGCCTTCAGAATACATTCACACACTGATACTGTTATGTATTTTTTTGTCAATTCCCATGCAGCATTTATTTCCTTACTGCTCAACTCCTTGTTCCATGATAGCTCCAAGCTGTCTCCTAATCTTGTCATAATCATGAGCCTTGTAATTCCACATTTATCCTTTCCTTACAAATGTCGGCATATTATGACTAGCCACAACACAGGTGCTTACTTCATGATCACTTTCACCAACTGGTGGAAAGTGTGAAACCCCTCTCACAATCACATCCTCTGATGAAATGATTAGATCTAGACCTCTCGATCCTCTTGTGCCTTCCTTTACGTGCTGCCCGAGATAGTTATCTCTCAAGAACTTGAGAAATTCATTTTCCTTATTCCCTAATGCTGTCTCTTCGTTCCAGTCTGTACTATCTAAAATCACCCATAATAATCACCCTTCCTTTATTCACTAATCCAAGTTGTTTATACATTTCTTCATCATCACCCTCCACATTACCAGGCCTATAACAACATCCAACTAAATATGTCTTCTTGTCAACCTCCACATTACACCACACTGCCTCATAAACTTTGCCACTATTTCTCCCTTTAGTGAAGATGGTAAATTAAATATTGAAAGAAACAACATAATTACTAAAGCTAGTAAGGTAGGAAGTGAGTTGAATAAATTTATGTGGAATAAGAAAGAAATTAGTCCAAACACTAAATTATCTGAATGTATACAAAACAGTGCTGAAACCAATTTTAGCTTATAGATCTGAGAACTGGGTTAGAAATAAAACACTTGAGCAAAGACTGGAGACCTCAGATATGCGAATTCTGAGAAATATGAAGTGAATCAATGGTATCAATGACAGTATATCACATTAAAAATTAGGGTATTAGGAAAGAATTTGCTATTGTTAGCATTCAGGAATGTGTTATTTAGAGCTAATCTCAAGTGATATGGTCACTTAAACAGAATGTGAGAGGAAAGATTAGAAAAACAAGTGTTCTTTATCAAGTTGGAAGGAAAAAGACCCAGAGGAAGACCAAGATCTAGACGGATTGATATAATAAGAAGTGCCTTATAAGACAGAAAGATAAGATTTGATAATGTTGGGGTCTTGACAGATAACAGATTGATTTGGAGGAAAATTGTGGATCGGAAGTTAGTAATGGTGTAACTGTTTCATGTAGTACTATCATAATTATCGTGTACCCTCTGAGGGTACAGATCAAGAATTTGATGATGATGATGATGGTGATGGGTCTCTAGGGTGAAATTAATAGCTTAGGTATATTATAAGGATTCTTTTGGTATCCAATCTCTTTTGATTAAGATTCATGTAAAAAAATAATAAATAACAGCAATTTGTTATGATTACAACAAATTTCGTAATCCTTTTGTATGAGCATTAATTATCATATGTATTGTAACAGCTATTTTATTATGAATAATTTAATTTGAAAACTTTAAAATTATCTTTCAGTTCATTAAAATTAGAGACCCTGAAGATGTGGGAACCAGAAAAGTATGCTGATGTAAAAATTGGTGATGTGAAATTTGTTTACTTTAATAAGGGACTTTAAAATTAGGAGAAAATATCAAATATTTTGAAAAGAAAAGTAAAATTGTTAAGTAATTAATAACTATTTTGCTTTAAGCAAAAATTACAGTGTTAATTGATTTAGTATTAATGCTGCTGAAACTTTGTTAACATGGAGTCAGGATGTCAGTCAAGTTGTAAATATGTTCTTGCATGTTTTAACATTTAAGGTGAAATTGACAATTAACAATCATAAGACTATTGTGATTACTCATTAAATTAGGGTGTGTGAACAAGCAATTCTGGAGCCACTTGCTCTTGGTTTGTAGTCTGAGGAAGTAAAAATGAAAATAAAATACAGCAAAAAATAAAAACAAAATACAAAGTGGTATGCAAAACATTGAATAATGTTGAATCTTGCTTGCTTAACCTAGTACTGTGTGAAATAGGAAACAGACCTTGACCTTTTTCATTACTATGAGTATGACACAATATTGTATTACAGTATCTGTTAGTATGGTCATGTACGATACTAATACATCTGTTGGAAGATTTTATTTGTTTAATTACTTTTTTATATCAATAATTTCTTATATTTATGAATGATGAATTCAAGAAAGAAAGAAAACACAAATCACTAATAAAAACCAAAGATTTAATTATTATCATTGTTATTATCACACCGACCTCCATGGAATCAATAGACTCATTGTGGGATGATCACTCAGCCAACAACATATTTATCTTATTGTATCCACAATAAGATAAATAAATAAGATTAATGTTTTCGTGTGTTCAGAGCACATAATGTATTCCATTCATTTACAATTCTCTGTGTAAAAAATAGACTTCTCATACGCACTTCTTTCCATGCCCTCACTCCCATAGATGATCTCTGTTTCTTACCTTCTGATCTTCCATTTTTTTATAATTCCCCACCCCTGTATTAATCTGATAAAAACTTCTCACTAACTTAAACATCTCTATTATATCACTGTTTTTCTCCTATCTGCCAAACTCTGTAATTTACATCCCTTTAACCTCTCTCTCCAATAAATAACACTCCAGAACTCTGATATTGCCTTAGTCACTGATCTCTGAACCTTCTCCGATGTTTCCACATGTCAGTGAAAAGGTGACCAAATCTGCACAATAATCTAAATGTAATCTGACCAGTGCTTTATACAGTGGCACAACCACCTCCTCATCTGGAGGGGAAGGAACCATTGATGGTGAGTGAACAGAAGGTACATGAGCAATTGAGTAAACAAGGCCATAGGACTTGATAGTACATCACTGTGTGTCTTAAGGGAATGTTCCACGAAGTTAACAACAGCTTTAACTTACCTTTGTAACATGTGTTTTAGATTAACTCAAGTTCCAAAGGAGTGCAAAGAGGGCAAAATCGTTCCACAATTTTACCACAATGAGGGTGATAAGACTGATGCTTCGAATTATAGGCCAACCTGCTTATTTGGAGTTGTGGTCAAGGTGTTGAAGGAGCTAGTGAGGACAAGCACTCAGAACTGTGTTGATAGCAGCAGAATCCTTTTTGATGGACAGCATGAGTTTGCTAAAGGAAGACTGTACTGTGTTTTATCAATCTACTTATTATAACCAGGTGACAAATACACTGGACAAGGGGGGGGGGGGTGCATATACAGTAGTGTATTTAGATTTTGTAAAGGCTTACAATAAATTGCCACAACTAGATAAATCGGAATAGATAGGGTTGGATAGTAGTTTAGCGCATTAGATTGGATATTAGCTGTCTAATGACATTGGAAGGGATTTAAATAGTGATATACAGTTGTTTTCAGATCATGCAAAGTTGGAGAAAGTTATGAGAAGTAGAGCAGATGTTGTAGTCTTGCAAGAGGACTTTGAATAGACTCTGAATGTGTGAGTGTGTGTGGATGTCAGTTTAATGTAGCAAAGTATAAAGTTTTAATATTTGGGAAGTAGGGTATCGGATAAGTAGGGATATCTTAGAGGAGATGGAGGAGATGAAAGATCTGGGGGTGATGGTGGATAGTGACTTGAAATTTCATATGCATTTTGTTAAAATTGTGAGGAACAACACATCATTCTCATAATGCTGTTGTCCTCTATGGGTGCTTTTGGCTAGCATTAGATGTTGGGCAGGAGACCTAAAAATTAAAGTTTCCCAAATCTTAAGAAGGTTAATAATGGTATCATGGTGAGTTTTATGTTGCCTCCTTATTCACAAATATTCCCCTTTCTGACACTCTAAATTTACTGAAAAATGCTTTGTCCCATGAAATTATTGATCTCTTTAATTTTGCTATCCATGCTGGTTACTTCTTTTGGAAGGGCACCTTATACAAACAGATAAAAGGTACTTCTAAAGGCTTTCTATGGACCATTTTGAAAACCATGGTCTTGATACTGCTAGTCTCAAACCTTCTATTTGGTTAAGATATGCTAATGATGTGTTCTCTATTTGACAACATGCTCAGACACATTAGACTCTTTCCTCTTCCACCTCAACAGTCAGCACCCCAGAATCCAGTTCACTATTGAAAAATATTGAAAATTTGAAAATTGCCGGCCTGGCTGGCTGGCCGAGTGGTTAGCGTATCTGCTCTCCAGCCAAAAGGCTGCGGGTTCGAATCCTGCCGTGGGCATGGATGTTTGTGATTGTCTGTGAAAGCGCTAGTGGTGGTAGTCGGCAGTAGATGGCGTTGGTGCTAGATGATGAAGGTTGGTGAAGTAGCGAGACGAAGAGTTGTAGAGCCCTCCCTCAATGAGTCTTTGGACTCCCTGGAGGTGTGATATAATAATAATAAAAGAAAATAACAACTTTAGATACTCTAATCATACATCTGCCCAATAGCACCATTTCTTTTGCAGTTTACAGAAAACCCACCCACTCACACAGGTAGATATAAACTTTTCCATCATCCCCCTTCTCAACAATATGGTGTCATCAAAATCCTTGTCAACAGAGCTTCCAACCGCTGTTGCAACCCAAGCTTCTCTTACAGAGGAACTCACCTTTATTCACCAAACCTTCCTATCCAATGGTTATAATGCCAAAAAAAATTACAAATTAACTCTCCCTTCTGCCTCCTCACATCCCTCTCAGCCTAAAGACTACAGTAATGCCATTGCTATCCAGAATACTTCAGAAAAAATAGCCAGAACTTTAAAGAAATATAATATAATCTTTGCACTGCTTTCAAACCTCATTTGAAACTGGCTTTCCTTCTCAGCTCTCCTTAGAATCCACTTCCTCCCTTCTCTATTCTAGGTGTTTACAAGGTTCCCTGTTCTTTGTAACTTATCATATTATGGTCAGACTGGGAAATCCGCTAACATCTGCCTAGATGAACACAAAAAATTCATCTGCTGCCACAACTATGGTTATCAGTTCTAGCACACCATGCTTTGGATACCTTGCACAGGATCAGATGGAAGAAAACTATCATGCTTCATCACAACACAGTAAATACAAGTTTGAAAGACTATTTTTGGAATCAGTGGCAGATCGAAAGAACTAGCCTTATTTTAATAAATATGGTTGTATTAAACTTCCCAGCATTTGGGAAACTTCAATTCTTAGGTCTCCTGCCCAACATCTAAGGCTAGCAAACCGAACCAAATAGAGGGTTTCCCCTCATAAGATTTTAGTCCAATTTCATTTCTTCCACTTATTGTTTCTTGTGTGTTTTGTGTGAGTTATTACAATTTTAACATTGTATTCCTGAAGATGTCTCTGTGACAGAGACAAAATATTAAAACAATTAAATCTACATGGAATGAATATCATTAGTGCATGGGAAGTTGTCAAGGATTGTTTGAGCAAGGCAGTAGCAGAGTGTATACCCAGTGTCAGGAGGATAAACAGAGTAGCGATTAAGTGGATGACTAGCAATATAAAGCAGGAGCTGCAAAAAAAAAAAAGAAAAAAAGAAAGCATTGTGGAAGGAATATAAACAGCGAGGTGATCAGCGTGCCCATGAGCAGTATAAAGCACAAGCAAGAAGGGTAACTAGTATATAGTAAGGAAGACTAAATCAGATTTTCAGAGAAAATGATCTAAGTATGCCCAAGTAAATCCAAAAGACTTTTTTGCTATATAGCAATAAATTAAAGATGCCAAGAAATTATATTCCTGGTTTCAACCTTTATCCAAGTGTAAGCAAAGTTTGCACATTATGTGACTTCATGATTGTGCTACTTATATATGGAGGCTAATGACTTCACATTGTTCATAATGGGAAAGTGTCTTGGAATCTGCCGGCTACTACCAAAGTGTTGGTTGGCTTGATAACTAAAACTAAATTGTCATGCATGCAGAAAAGATAGAGAAAGGAGAGGATCATGCTAATTATATATATAAATGATTTAAATAAAATGGCAATGTGGGCAAAGGGCAATGGTTGTCAATTCAGTGTTGTAAATATAAGGTAATACACTTTAGGATGAAAAGAATATGCACTTAGTATCATATTAATGGTACTGGATTACAGGAAATTGATGAGGCTAGAGATCTGGGGTGATGGTGGATAGAGATTTGAAATTCAGAGGACATATTGCAAAAGTTGGCAGAATAGCTCAGAGGATTACTTGGATGCTGAAGAGCACATTCTAAGTAAAGATAGAGAGGTTATTATCCCGTTTTATAAGGCTATGATTTGGTGACATATTGTCTACTGTGCACATATTTGGTCACCTGCATTTTTTGTGGGTTGGGAGGTGGAGAGGATTTAAAGAGATGCGTGACCAAGCTGGTGACAAGTCTGTGAAATGTTTCCTATGAGGATGAATTGAGGGTCTGTGGGTTGCAGAGTTTAGCTGCCAGGCAGCAGAGAGGGAGATCGGATAGAAACTTATAAGTTACTAAAGGGATACTATATGATTGACAGAAGAAATTTTTCAATAGATGGGGAATAGGGGAAAAACAAGAGGTAACATTTGGAGGCTGTCTAAGAATGGGGTTAGTAAGTGTTTGCAGACTAGGTTCTTGTCTTGTTGTTGTTGTGAGCACCCCAACGGTGAATACATTTAAGGAGAAGATATGATAGGTATTGTATTAATGGATAGAGTGGGTCTCCCAATAATTAAACAGCAGGTTTATAATAACGAACCAACTGTTTAATTATTTCTATCTGTGCAGTAGTTATTCCATTAAATTGTATTATGAGTGCAAATCAGCATCTAAGCCTAAATACTTGTCAACCACAGGTAGAAATTTTCTAAATACTGCACTTTGCCTACATCTCTTGGATGAAATCAATCTCACACACACAAAAAGTTTATTTATTTATTTATGTATAAATTATTAATGATGAATTTTAGGGTTCTGTTTCCCTCTCCTTTTATTGTTCCGTATGGCTTGAACAGGCATTCTTGAGAAGAAATCAAGCAATCGTGATGGGTTCACTTGTTTTTAAGAATATTTTTACATAATAACTCTGTAATAACACAGTTGTAAGAATGATGGGAGGACATTGCACCCTTTAATTGAAAATGACCTAAATTCGATTTAAAGCATAATGAGGAATCATTATAATCATTGTATGGGCTTTTTTCAATTGAAGGTGAGTTACCCAATTTCATACAGAAGTATCAAGGTTTACAAGGGTTTTTAATTTTTTCTTCATAATCTGAAGTATTTAATATAACTGTATTATTACCTTTGTCGGCTTTGAGTATGATGATATCTTTATTATTCCTTAATTTGAGAAGTGTTCTTCTTTCCGTTTGGTTAGAGTTGGTGTTAGGAGATCTTGACGGAGCTGAAAGGATTATGCTGCTTTTTAATCATAAGTCATTAGCTATTGGAAGTGGTAGTAATGAGAAGGCTTTTTCTAAGTTGCAGATGAACTCTATTTTAGGAATGACAGTGGGTTTTAAAGCAAAATTGAATCCTTTTTGGAGGATAGAGATCTCAGGTTTACTTAAAACATGTTTAGATAGGTTTACAAGGGTTGTTTGAAAAGTTTGGTAAAAATATAAGCTAAATACATTTTTTTGGAAAAAATCGCATTTATTTCTCAACATAGTCTCCATCGAGGTCTACACATTTGTTCCAGCGAGTTTCCAATTTTTTCATTCCATCGAAAAAAGTAGGATTTGTCAAATTGTGCAAAATAGTCATTGACAGCCTTGATGACATCCTTGTTTGAAGAAACGTTTTTCCCACTGAGCCAAATTTTTAAGTTTGGGATCAAGAAGTCACATGGGGCCAAATCCAGAGAATACAGTGGATGTGAAACCAATTCAAACCTCAAGTCGTGCAATTTTTGCCTTTTTTCTGTGCCATTCTTGGCCATTTTTTCTTCAGTTCTTCTTTTAAACGGTCCAGCAATGAAGCATAATAGACTCCCATTATTGTCTTACCCTTTTTCAAATAGTCTATGATAATTCCTTGGAAATCCCAAAAAACAGTGGCTATCACCTTCCCAGCTGACAAAATGGTCTTCGCTTTTTTTGGTGCTCTTTCACCGGGCATTGTTCACTGTTTTGACTGCTGCTTGAACTCAGGTGTGTAGTGGTGGATCCAAGTTTCGTCTACATTTTTTGCGTCAATTCGACACAAGATGAATTGACACAAAAAATCCTCATCATCATCATCAAATTCCTGACATGTATCCTCAAGGGGTGTACAGGATATGATAGTACTACATGAAAAAAATTACATCATTACTAACTTCCTGTCTACAATTTTCCTCCAAATCAGTCTGTTACTTGTCAAGACTCCAACATTATCAGATCTTATATTTCTATCGTCTAAATCACTTTGTACCGTATCAATCCACCTATATCTTGGTCTTCCTCTGGGTCATTTTGCTGCCAACCTGGCAGAGAACACTTGTTTTTGCTAATCTTTCTTCTCCCATTCTATTTAAGTGACCATACCACTTGAGATTAGCTCTGCTAATGCATTCCTGGATGCTGACAATGTCAAGTTCTTTCCTAATATCCTCGTTTTTAATATGATATTGCCATTGATGCCATCTGTTCACGCCTATAATCTTTCTCAAGACTCTCATATCTGCGGTCTCTAGTCTTTGGTCAAGTGTTTTACTTCTGACCCAGCTCTCAGATCCATAAGTTAAAACTGATTTGAATGCTGTCTTGTATACAGCTAATTTAGTGTTCCGACTAATTTCTCTCTTATTCCATATGAATTTATTCATATTCATATTATTCATATTATTTCAATTGATTTCCCACCATACCAGCTTCGCTGATTCTGTTGTCTATTTCTATATTTAATTTCCCATCTTGAGTAAAAATCGTGTCTAAATAGTTGAAATGTTTTACTTGTTCCACAGGTTCTCTATTCACAACACAGTTGACATTTTCAATGATTCTGCCTATTTTCTTTGTCTTTTTATTGCTGACCTTCATACCATATCTATTACAACAGTTATTTAATTTAGTCAGAGAATCTTGCAGACTTTTAGCAGATTTATTTAGAAGTATAACATCATCCGCATAAAGCAAAGAGCTGACATGAACATCTCCAATTTTAATATCATGTTTAATACCACTTTCCTTCATAAGGTGACCATATTGGTAATGAATAACAGAGGGGATAATGTACATCCTTGTCTCACACCAGATTTAACGTTAAACAATATTTCCGTACTTCCTTCAATTCTAACTATTGACTTACAATATAACTGTAGTATAATGAATGGCTTCTCTCTTGGCACCTTGTCATATTCCTTTTCCAAATCGATAAAACTTAAATACAGATCTTTGTTATATTCCCATGCTTTCTCGACTATTTGTCATAAAGTGAAGATCTGATCTTGACAGCCTCTATTTGGCTTGAATCCAGCTTGTTCTTCACCAAGCTTTTCTTTCACAATTCTTCTCAACCGTTTCCCAAGTATACTTGCATAGATCTTGCCAGGAACACTCAGTAGGGAAATACCTCTGTAATTCTCACATTCGGTTTTATTTCCCTTTTTATATATGGGTACTATGAGAGCTCTACTCCAATCATCGGGAATTTGTCCCTCTGTCCAGGCTTTCTGAACTATGCAGTGCAGCCACTGTAAGACTCTTATACCACCATACTTCAGCATTTCTGGTCGAATATCATCTACTCCTGCTGCCTTTCCACATTTCAAGCCTTCGATGGCTTTTTCTACTTCAAGTATGGATATGTATTCCTAACTGCATGCATGGTCAGTTTTTTTTACCACTATGCTGTCATCACTGCTTGTTTCATTTAGCAGTTTTTCAAAGTAATTACTCCATACTTCAAGGATATCTTTTTCTCCCGTTTTCATATCACATTTATCATCTCTAACTCTTTTTACAGCACTCTTTTCTCCATTCGTAAGCTTCTTCAATAACCTCCAGAATATTTTGCCACCTTCTTGATATTTATTTTCTATATTCTTGCCAAAGTCCTACCATGACTTTTGTTTAGCTAGTTTTACACAGTGTTTAGCATTCTTGCATTTGGCTCTGTATTCTCTAAGAGCACATGCTGACTTATTTGACAGGAACTTTTGATATGCTTTCTTCTTTTCCTTCACTGCCTCTTTAACTTCCTGTGTCCACCAAGGAGTTCTGATTTTTTTTATCTTTGCAGACAACCTCACCACATGCCTCTCTGGCAGAATCAATCAATGTTTTCTTCAGAGTTTGCCACTGAATCTCCAAGGTTTGATTCCTGTTCTCAAACTCTTTCATTTTTTCTTCAATAATCTTTGTGTTTTTTAGTCTACAGTTCACATTTGAGAGCTGCTCAACTTTTATTCGCTTTAAAACTTTCTTACATGTTATTCTTTTCAATATTGAATTCAATTTTATCCTGCTCAAGACTAAATAGTGACCATATAAATAGTGACTAAATAGTTTTCTCCTGCACCAGGGAGAAAACATCACTATCAACAATAACATAGTCAATGAGACTTTTCTTATTCCTTGTCTCTTCTCTCCATGTGAATTTGTGCGCATTTTTATTAGTAATAACCAGTTCATGTCCTGAGCAGAAATCCAACAGATATTTGCCATTATTATTAGCTTTGCTCTTTTCTCCAAATTTTCCCAAAATATTTTTGTATGTCTCATAATCATTTTCTACTCTTCTATTTAGATCCGCAACAAGGATCAACTTTTCTTTTTTGATTGTGTCTGTTGCTTTTTCTAAAGACTCAAAAAAATTCCTCCACCTCTGCCTTAGTAGAACCTTCTGTGGGACCATAGGCACAAATAAGTCTCATTGTCCAGTTCCCCATTCTCATATTTGCCCACATTACTCTACTTGAGACTGACTGCCTTTCAAGAAGATTAGCCTCATATTTAGTGTTGAATACTATGGCTACTCCTTCTTTTCCTTGATAACAGTAATGTAGAGACTGATATATTAAGAAAAAGACATGATAATAAACATGAAATGAAAATATTGGGAACCGTACAGTATGTGTAACCATGGCATGTAGCCATATTGGTTACTAGAAAAATTAAATTTGCCTAATACAGTCACTGCAAACTCCAATGAGTGTAACTAAGAGGATTCACATAACACGGTATTATGTTATTATTATTATGATGATGATTCAGGTCTCCATAGAGTCACAAGACTCATCGTGGGAGGCCCATCCTAGAAAACACAAAGTCTCTCATATCACTCCTTGAACTCACTGACTGTTCGTGCTCTCACCACTCTATCAGGCAATGCATTATACAGTTCAACCATCTTACATGCAAAGAAACCACTCCTTGCCCTCTTGCTCAAAGCTTCCTTTCGTAACTTCCAGGGATGAGCCCTTGTCCTTTATCCTTCCCCCCTGTTCTACCTAGTGTCAACCCTGTAACTACTTCTCATCAGTTTAAAAGTCTGAATCATATTACCTCTCTATTTTATTATCATATTACCTCTCTTATTCTATCTACCAAACTCAGCAGCCCACATTTTGTCAGCCTGTCTTCATAACTAACATTGTACAGTCCTGATACCATCTTTGTTTTCCATCTCTGCACTCTTTTCACAGTTAATTTATCCCCTTCAAATCCTGGGGACCATGCGAACAATAGTCTAAGTGTAATCCGATCAGGTCTTTATATAATGGAATGGCAACTCTTTTATCTCTGAAGGTCAGTGTCCTCAGTATTGCAGTAGTCTCTGGGTTACTTCACCACCTTTGCAGAATCTCCCCTGAATTTCAGTTTTCTATTAATCATCATCTGCATATCCCTTGCCTTCCCTACTTCCTCCGTACAGTTCCTTCAAAAGAAAATGCAGCCTTCCTTCCATCAATGTATTCCAATCTTCAAGACTTTAGATTTAGCTGAATTAAACTGATATTCCCATTCATTTTGCCCATCTGCTCTGTTTATTCAGATCCTCTTGAAGAGATACTATACCTCAGTTATTACTAATAATCCTTCCTAGCTTCACATCATCTTCAAACAACTGATTAGCCTCCTGCAGTCCATTGACAATGTTACTGATATGAAGATTAAACAGTACAGGTCCCAGTACTGAATCCTGTAGAACCCCACTTGTAACCTTCTGCCTCCTTGATATTGCTACCCATACACAACTGTCTGTTACTTATGAGATAGCCAATCATGAATCCAGTTCACTAACCTGACATCTAAACCCATGTGCTGCAACTTAAATATCAGCGTATCATGTAGTACTCTGTCATATGCCTTTGTAAAATCCAAAAAAATGGCAGAATATGCCTTTCGCTCATCAACTGCTCTTGCCACTTTATTATAAAAGGCACTCATATTACTAAAGCAAGAGCACTCCTTAACAAATTCATGTTGACTGCTGATAACATTACCCTCATCTACCCAATGAAAGTCGGGCCTATATGATCCCTCACTAATTTCTCCAAGATCTTAACAACTGCTGGTGAAACACAAACTGGTCTATAGCTTGACACTTCCAGTCTGCTTACCACTTGCTTCCACTCCTTGGGTACCTTTCCCTTGGCCCAACTTTAATCGAAAAGCCTGGTTAAGAGAGCTGTCAGTTCTTTAGCACATTCTCTCAAAACCCAAGGGGAAATTCCCTCCAGTTCCACTGCTTTATTGACATCCAGAGTATTCAGTATTTGAAACACGCTCTCCTCTTGCACTTCTAAACCTCGAAACTGCCCTATCACTCTAGTATTAAAACCTTCTTCTCCAGGATGAAATACCCCAATAAAGTGTTCATTGAACTACTCCAATATGTCCTTTGCATCAGTCATTCTATTCTCATTTTTATCCAACAATATTCTTCCACAATAATTTCTCCTCCTACTGGCCACATTGCTAAAAAATTCCTTAGGATTTTCTTTGGATCTTAGGACAAATCTCTTCTCATATTCTAGTTTTGTCTACCTTACTATACTAGTCACTCTCCTGGGCTGAGTCTTATATTCTTAATGCATCTGCTGTCCACTGCTCTCATATCTCTTCCATAACCTCTTTTTTACCTGCAGTTCCTGTTTGATATTGTTTGTCATCCACTTTACACCAAATTGTGTTCTTTTCTTCACATGCTGTATGCAGCTTGCTATTGCTGCTAATAAAAAATCCTTCACACGTTCCTAAGCACTAATGATATCTCACCCTTCCAATTCCTCCCTCCATGGAACTGCCCCAAGTTGATATCTAAGCCTATTATAATCGCCTGCCTTATAATTCCACATACATTCCTTTCTCTTTGATACTCCTGAATGTCATCTATTCATCTTCCAAGTCAAAATCACATGGTCACTGTCTCCAACTGAAGGTAGAGATGCCATCTCAGTTATCATCAGCTCTTCTGATGCTATGACCAAATCCAAAACTTTTCAACTTTGTGTTCCTTCTGCTACTTGCTGTCTAAGACATTTGTTCCTCAACAGTTCTAGAAATTTCATTCCCTTATTACTACATGCAGTCTCCCCTTCCCAATTTATACTGCTGTAGTTAAAATCTCCCATAACAATCATTCTTCTTGCAGTTGCCAAGCTCAACTGCCTAAACATCTCCTGCTCCTCACCTTCTATGCTCCCTGGCTTGTAGCAACATCCCACTAAATATCTTGTCCTGCCCATCTACTTCACACCATATGCTTTCAAAACCATTAGTGCTATTGCCCTCCAAATCTTCCACTTTGAGAGGACATAAGTCATCATTTATCATAAATAGAACTCCATCACCGAGTTTTCCCTTCCTATCCTTTCAAAAATTGCTGTACCATGTTCCTTCTATTCCTGTTAGTATATCATCTTCCATCAACCAAATCTCAGAGATCCCAATAACCTTTGGACAGGCTAATACTATCAGCACCACCAATTCATCTCCTTTATTTTGGATACTCCTGGCATTTGTATAAAGAGTAAAAATGTCACTGTTTCTATACCTATTATTATCGTCTTCTGACTCCACTGCATTCAGCATTACCCAATGTATTGCCCCCCCCTTTCTCCCAAGCATCTATTCCCACAAGAGGCTGTCTCTGTTACCATCCACCCTGATAATTCTAATTTCCCCTACATTGACACACTGGCTCGTTCAGAGTACAGCATTCTCTCCAGATGCCTACATCCTTCTTCATTCAACTGCAGGCCATCTCTCACATACAGTTCTTTTCTGTCCTCAAATGTCCTTCAAGCATCTACATATTTCAAGCCTCTCTTTTGACAAATTTCGGCTATTATACTATTCATTGTTAATGCTATTCTCTACAGCTCTGCATTATCATACTTGGACAACACACACGCTATCTTCCAGTTATGAGATTACTGATTTTATTTCATTTGGGAGTTTATTGTAGCTGCTTGTTGTTAGGTATTTCAAGGATTTATTATTATTATTACCCCAAGACCTCGTGGAGTCAAAGACTCATCTGGGAGGTCCTTTTATCACATACACAGCTCATGATAGTGTGCCTTGAACACATTCAAACTCCTTGCAGACACCACACTCTCAGGCAAGGCATTCCAATCATTTACAACTCTGCATGAAAAAAACCTACCTCTCACGCCCCTACTCACACCCTCTTTATACAGTTTCCAGGGATGACCTCTGGTTCTCCCCCGATCTCCGACTATTTTCGGTAGAACTTCTCCAGCATTGATCCTATAACAACCCCTTAAGAACTTATAGGTCTCTATCATTATCACTCCCCATACACAACTTATTGATACCTATCAGATAGCCAGTCTCCAATCCAATGCACTAATCTAATATCCAACCCCATCTGCTCTAGTTTGACTATCAATTGATCATAAAGTACTCTATCAAAAGCCTTTGCGAAATCTAAGTATATTACTGTGTATCCTTCTCCTCTGTCCATGGAAGCAGTCACTTTATTGTAATAAGTAAGTAGATTATTAAAAACATGACCACCCTTTAGCAAATTCATGCTGTCCATCAAAGATAATACCATTGTGTTGCCAACCCAACTCTGGATCCTAGTTCTCACAAGCTTCTCCAACAACCTAACCACAACATCTAACACAGAGATAGGCCTATGGTTTGATGCTTGAGTTCGATCACCTCCTTTATGAAGTGGCACAATCTTTCCCTCCATCCACTCCTTAGGGACTTGACCGAGTGCAAGATCGTATTAAAAAAATATGTCAGGACAGGTGTCAACTCCATGGCACATTCCTTCAGAATACGTGGTGATATATTATCAAGTCCCACAGCCTTATTAACATCTGATTTACTCAACTCCCCATACGCCTCTTGCTCACTTACAGTCAGTCTCTCCTCCCCATCATCAACTGCTCTCAATCTCGCCATGAAGTCACATTCACAAGATTGAAAGACCTTTATGAATTGCTCATTAAGTATCTCCACCACACATTCTGCAACAGCTGTCTTTTATACCATTTTCTCCTATCAATGTCATTGTTCCATAATCATTCTTTCTTTTGCTGGCTACATATCAAAAGAACTCCTTAGGATTCTTTTTGGCTTCATTAGCTAACTGCTGTTCATACCTCTCTTTAGCTACCCTCACCAAACCATGAAAAATTTCTTTGTTTGCCTTGGGTACTACCAGCAAGTTCTGGCCACAGCATAAACCATAGTCTACATTCAGTGTTTCTCAAACTTCAGATATATTATCATACCCCTTCTTAAATTTTCATTATTACCAAGTACCCCTAATTAATTAATTAAAATTAATAAATTAATTTAAAATATTAATTAAAATTAAATACCTATTTTATTTGAATTTATATGTTCATGTAAACAAAAAATATGATTTCTTTTTAAATTTTGGTTCTCTAGAGATGTCAGACAACACTTTTATCAATTTTATTTGATCCAGATGCAATATCAACATTTTCTTGTTGCTTGCAGCTACTTGTGTTTGCTCTATTGCTCTCTTTTGAGGGTTTTATAAATCCAATCTTTAGCCAATGATCCATACGTAAGAATTTGAAAGCTAAAAAAAATACTGTATTTACTCGAATATAACTGTAACTTTTTTTCCCAAAATTAAAGCTAAAAAATCGTGTTGCGAGATACGTGCAGGAATTTTCTGAAACTAAAGTTTTCAGAAAAAAACTGAAAATGGTGTGAATTACCAAGAAGCTCCTACTTGCTATCACTACTTTTGGCATCGAGAACAGTTTCTTTGCGTGCATCGTCAAAATCATCTACCCAAATAGCATGATCTTCTTTCCCATTATTTCAAGCAAAAATTATCAGTAATTTACAAGACTTGAGATACGTAGAGCAGCAAAGAACTGCATATGATTGGTGCGGTATTAACAAAAGATCGCATGAACAAAAGACTAATTAGCCTTTCAACAGTTGAGTTGAACTGCTAATTCCCTTCAACGAATTCCATAATATCTGAAACACATTCACCCGCAAGGGGATGTGTTTTGCATTATGAGAGATACTGAGATAGGAGTGTTGGTAGCTTCCTCCACCTTTGCAAGGAGTCACCCGGTGTTGTACCACTTTACCCGAGTCCTGAAGAAACTTTCAGGTGCTAACTTTGTTTGCACACACTTGGATAAAGGATTAAACTAAATTTATTATAGTCTGACCAAGTGAAAAATAAACTTTCAACATCTTTCTCTAAATCCAGAGTAATTTAATAAAAAGGTGGCACACCGTTCGGCAGCTCCTATAGATGGCGATGACCTTGCTAATGCTTCTGCCTTGGTATCTCCACTTGGACCTGGCTCCCACTGAAGAGACCTCAATAAAGGTCGAAACTAGTCGGGGTATTGGCCCCTCCCTTAATGCCTAACATTATACATATCTGCAAGGAGATGTGTTTTGCATTATGGGAGATACTGAGATAGGAGTGTTGGTAGCTTGCTCCACCTTTGCAAGGAGTTGCCCAGTGTTGTACCACTTTACCCGAGTCCTGAAGATACTTTCAGGTGCAAACTTTCTTTGCACACACTTGGATAGAGGATTAAACTAAATTTATTATATATTTCTTAGTTTTAACATGTTGATGACAGGGATGATGTCAAGCAAAACCATATGTTCCACTGGCAACATATGGTTTTGCTTGGTCTATATAGCAGTTCCTGTTGGAAGGGGGGGGATGTGATTCATTAGTTAGTGCCGTTTTTATCCCGGTTGTCTCTAATTGCACTGTTTGTTGAAAAATATAATGACTCCTTTAATTATGCATAGCCAAAAATTGTCACGTACCCCCCCAACGACCTTTTGCATACCCCTGGGGGGGGGTATGCATATCACACTTTGAGAAACACTTGTCTACATTATATACTGCAAAGAACACAGAAACTTACAACGTTATTTCTTACATATAATATAGCGCCACTGCAGCGCAATTGGAAGAACGACGGTACGTTGTGCCCTTTGATTAGAAAAGGCCTAAGTTCGATTCTCATCATGATGGGAGGAATCTTTATATGGACTTTTTCAATCGAAGGTGAGTTAGCTGATCTCATATGGAGGTAGCAGGGTTTTTTCTCCAGGAAACTTGGGTTTTTTCATCCCGCATACAGACAAATCGGCCCTTCAGAACACACACAATTTACAGACAAAAAAATACCAGCTGTGGTAGTAGTGGTTGTGGGCAGTAGATGGCGTTGATGTAGGTGATTGGTAGTAGAGGTTCTGTGTAGTAGTGGAGATGGAGAGTTGTACAGTAGGTGTCCTCCCACGATGAGTCTTCGGACTCCTTGGAGGAGTCACCAATAATAATAATAATATACAACAATAAAGATAGAGTTTCTGTAATGACAAAATGTTATGGATGTCAAAGAGGTCATTGGTTGAATATGTGAAGTCAGTAATGGCTATAGCTCTAATTATTCTATTTTGTATTTGTATCAGAGGATGCTGTTGTATTCATCTCCAACTCAGTAGGTGATACCATATTGCAGTGAGGAATTCTTAAGAATAGCATAAACATCTTAAGAATACTGCATTTACAGATTTATTATTATTATACAGGCATCTCCATGGAGCCAGTAGACTCATCATGAGTGACCCAAGCTATCCACACAATATCTATCATACCTCTTCTTGAACTCATTGATGGACAAAACATTCACAAATGAGTCAGGCAGTGCATTCCATTCATTCACCACTCTCCAAGCAAAAAATCTAGTCCTCACATCCTTGTTAACCAGCTCTTACTTAATTTTCAGGAATGATCTCTTGTTCTTCCACCACTATCCATCCCACTGCAACCTTTTAGTACTTTAAATGTTTTTATCATATCCCCTCTTCTCCACCTTTCAACCAACTTCTATAACCCATAAACTCTCACTCTACCAATATAGAGCATTCTTTACACCACTCACCAACTTGGTCACTTGCGTCTGAATTTTTTCTATCACTTCATCTCCAAGGAATCCAGGCAACCAATCTGAGCACAGTAATTCAGATGTGGGTGTATCAGTGCCTCATAAACAGGAAGAATACAGTAACTTCTTTATTATTATTATTATTATTACCCCAAGACCTCAAGGAGTCAAAGACTCATCTGGAAGGTCCTTTCATCACATACACAGCTCATCATACCGTGTCATAAACACATTCAAACTATTTGCAGACGCCACACTCTCAGGCAAAGCATTCCAATCATTTACAACTCTGCATGAAAAAAACCTGCCTCTCACTCCCCTACTCTTCCAGGGAAGATGTCTAGTTCTCCCACTATTTTCTGCAGAACTTCTCCAGCATTGATCCTATAACAACCCCTTATAGGATCCTATAACAACCAACTTATAGGTCTCTATCATATCCCCCCCCCTCTTCCTCCTGTCCACCAGACTCTGCAAATTACATCTTCTCAATCTTTACTCATACTCGACATTCCAGAGGTCAGAAACTACCTTAGTCAGTCGCCTTTGGACCCTTTCCAACATCTCTTCATCCTTCTGAAAACCAGGTGACCTAATCTGGGCACAATAGTCCATGTGTGGCCTAATCAAAGCCTTATACAATGGAACAAGAATCTCCCTACTTCTACACGTCAGTGTCCTCTGCATCATTTCCAGAGGCCTTTGTGTTGTCTTCACAATTTTAGCTATGTGTCCCCTAAATTTCAGATCCTTATCCACTATCACCCCCAATCTCTTATTTCCTTCACCTCCAACATTATATCCTCACTAAACATAAATTCTGCATCCCATCTTTGTTTTCCAAATTTTAAAACCTTACATTTTGAAACATTGAACTCCCATCCCCATGCCCAATCACTCAATTTATTCAAGTCTTCTTGTAAGGCCACAACATCTTCACTACTCTTCATGGTTCGTCCCAACTTTGCATTATCTGCAAACAACTGAATATCTCCATCCAAATCTTTACCAATATCATTAATATACAAGTTAAACAGTAATGGCACATTCCTTCAGAATACGTGGTGATATATTATCAAGTCCCACAGCCTTATTAACATCTGATTTACTCAACTCCCCATACGCCTCTTGCTCACTTACAGTCAGTCTCTCCTCCCCATCGTCAACTGCTCTCAATCTCGCCATGAAGTCACATTCACAAGATTGAAAGGCCTTTATGAACTGCTCATTAAGTATCTCCACCACACATTCCGCAACAGCTGTGTTTATACCATTTTCTCCAATCAATATCATCCTTCCATAATCATTCTTTCTTTTGCTGTCTACATATCGAAAGAACTCCCTAAGATTATTTTTGGCTTCATTATCTAATTGCTGCTCATACTTCACTTTAGCTACCCTCACCAAGCAAGTCACCTTCCTTACCTGGTCTTTGTAGACCTCATGGAATTGGTTATTTCCACTTCTCTTATGCTGCCTTCACAATGCCCCTTTTCTCTGTATTGTATGCTTAATCTCTTTATTCATCCATCTCACACATACCTTATTTATCCTTCTCACCCTTGGAATACATTTAGACATTGCATCTACTAGATAGTTTTGGAAAATCCCCTAAGCTGCATTGATCTCTTTTCCAGCTAACTCCTCATTCCATGCTACACCTGCAAGCTGTCTCCTGAGCTCTTCATAATCATCCCCTTTGTAGTTCCACATATACTCTTTTCTCACAGAGGTCCTCACTGCTGGCAACCACCCAGGTAATCACCTCATGGTTACTCTCACCAATTGGCGGATGATTTGACACCTCATTTATAATTACATCCTCTGATGAGATGACGGGAGCCTGTGTAGCTCAGTGGATGTGGCGTTTGCATACCACCGCGCTTGGCCGCATGAAGGAAGACTTCGTTTTGAGTCTAGTCGGCGACTAGAGGAAATTTTTCTAAGCCTTTTTTCGACTGGTTCCTGAGTTAGTCGCTCTCTGGCACGGGCAAGCAGGTTTTTCCTCCCGGAAACTCGGGTTTTTCGTCCTGTAAACTCAAGAAAATCGACCGTAGAACCCACATTATTTCAGACATTAAAATATATTGTGTTATGGTTAGGGACCACAAGATGGCGGCACATTTGAGCCGTCTCTCTTCACTGCATACCGCTTAATTAGTGATAGCTTTGAGCCATCTGTCTCTGATTGGGTACCAGTGGAGATTGAACTGCCCACTCAGTCTCCAAAAGTTAGATAGGGCTAAATGGCCTCGCCTACTCCCGTATACGGGAATAAAAAGGCGTTAGCTGATTTTTTTGATTGATGAGATGACCAAATCCAAGACCCTCAATCCTCTTGTGCCCTCTGTTACATACTGTCTGAGGTAGTTATCCCTCAAAAACTCAAGAAACTCATTTTCTTTACTTCCAGTTGCTATCTCATCATTCCAGTCTATATTGCCATAATTAAAATCGCCCATAATGATCACCCTTTTCTTATTTGCTTGGCTAATTTGATTATACATTTCATTATCACCACCATCCACATTATGTGGTCTATAACAACATCCAACCAAGTATTTGATTTACTTCTATCTCACACTTGTTCCTGTAAGCTGGCGTACTTTGGACAGACAGGCAGATCAGCATCCATCCACCTGGAGGAACACAAGTCTTACATCTGTAAACACAACTATGGCCATTCAGGCTTGGCTGACCATGTTTTGGACACCACCCACAGAGTATCATGGAAGAAAACCACCATGCTCCACCACAGCAAATTCAAGAAAGAGAGACGTTTCTTAGAAGCAGCTCTCAGAAACCAACCAAATCTTAATAAATACGGTTGCATTAAGCTTCCGAAGATTTGGGAAACACTCATCACCAGAGATCCCACTTTACATTCCAGGCCACCTACTACTGCCCTTAGAGGGCGCTTCACCTAGATAGGACTTTAGTGTCACCCACGTGGTTGGGCTTAGTATTGTAAGATTTGTGTGTGCATGTTACATTAATTGTTTTTGTAATCCCCGTAGATGTCCTAGTGAGGACGAAATATAGGAAGTATTAAATTCTATTTTAATTCTTTTTGAGTGTTGTAAAAAATCCATTAATCCTCCAACATGATATCCCACACCATACTGCCTCGAAACCACTGGCCCTATTTCCCTCTTGCATCTCTACTTTATATGGACATAACTCTTTCTCTATCATCAATAGCACTCCCCCCTCCCTTTTTACCTCTTCTAACTTCACGAAACACATCATACCCTTCCATCTCTATTCCTTTCAGGATGTTATCCTCTTCCAACCATGTCTCACTTATTCCGACAATTTTTGGGTGAACAGACGCAATTAGTGCAACCATTTCATCTGCCTTGTTTCTTATACTTCTAGCATTTGTATACAAACACAACAGCTCATTTCTGGATCTACAGCTAGTTCCACTGATACCACTCACTCGATGATCTCTCCATGCTCGACTGAGGCCATTTCCCTTTTAGCTTATTCATTTTAGAACCCTTTTCAATTCCAACTGTTGATCCCAGGTCATCCCATTCCTTTCCTGTCTACACTTGCTCTCACCTCCTCTTGGAGCATCCACCTTTCTCATGCTGTGTACCCCTGTCCACCCTGAGCCTCCCCATTTCCCTGCTCCTCTTGCACACCCATTCTCTCATTTTCTATACTCATACCACTCACTTCCCCCCATTCATAACCACCTCTTCAGTCTCTCCTGTCTTACTCTCCTGCTCTTCCACATCACTTCCCGCTTGATCTGATTTATTCTCTTTACTCACTCTCTACCTTCCAGCAGCAGTCTCTCCAAGTGACTCACACCATAACCATTCAAATGCAGTCCATTGCTCTCATACAGCTCACTTTGTCCTTCAAACTCATTCCACACATTAACAAACTGTACTCCCGTCTCCTTACACATTTCAGCCAGCACATCATTCATAATTGTTGCTCTCTTCCTCATCTCACCACAGTCGTACCCAGGCAACACGCTGACTACCCTTCCTGTCACACTATTCTCTTTAAAGAGAATAGTTTTAAGCAGCCTCCTGATATCCATTCTGATGTGCTCTTTGTGCTCTGTCAAATCATTCGTACCTATTAAAACTATCAACTCCTTTGCTCACTCCCTCCTCATATCCAATGCCTCAATCACTCTACTCATTTTGTCACCTGGAAAACATACATTGTGCATCCTATCATCCAGCATACCTTTAATAATGGAATCACCATACAACGCCACTCACTCATCTTTCGTTAACTCTTTCATGCCTTCATGATTTGTTTTAATAGTTTTTACGTGAATTTTCTTAATTTCATTCTGCATCCATTTCATCTCTTGCCTCATCGAATCCAATTCAACTTCCAAATTTTGCATCACATTCTCTCTATCATTCAATCTTTCTAATTTTCTAACTCTCAACCCCCCCCCCTTCTCACTTTCACTCTCATTCATCCTTCTGTGTTTCCGTACTTTCTGTCCAACATTCATCCAGCTTTCACTATCATTCATTCTTTCGATTTTTTCCATTTTTTGATTCCTGCGTCATGCCATTTCCGGTTTCTTTCATTCTCTCAATTTCGTTTCTTTCTGCCACTCTCGCCTCACTTTAGTCCTTTTTAACATCTGTTACAGTTTTCAGAACACTTGTTTTCTTTTTTACTGATTTTTTAACATTTCTTCTGCTCTCTTTCACACCATCCTTGTCTTTCGAACGTGCACTCATTTTCCCATGATATTCTCGCTATTAACACTTTCCCCTTCTCACTTTCACTCTCATTCATTCTTTCGATTTTTTCCATTTTTTGATTCCTGCATCATGCCATTTCCGGTTTCTTTCATTCTCTCAATTTCATTTCTTTCTGCCACTCTCGCCTCACTTTAGTCCTTTTTAACATCCGTTACGGTTTTCAGATCACTCGTTTTCTTTTTTACTGATTTTTTAACATTTTTTCTGCTCTCTTTCACACCATCCTTGTCTTTTGAATGTGCACTCATTTTCCTGCGACATTCTCGCTACTAACACTTTCTGTCATTAATTTCATATTCGCATTCATCAATTCCTCATTCAGGTTACACTTTGCACACACCCTCCTTCCATCTGCCCTAAACATCCACAAGTCATTTATGTAATCGAAAGAATATATAGCACACCTCACACTTAACGAAACGACTGAAGTCTAAGTTAAAGTCATGGAATGACAAAGCTGCCACCATGTTTCCTCTGCTGGTTACTACTCTAAGGTCTAATAATAACGAATTCGTAATTAAGTTTAGACAAAAAAAAATTTCCCACACTAATAAAAATGGTAGCACACAACTTTTACAGCAGCTCTTACTCAAACAAATACTCATATATATTTAATTATTCCAAGAATAACTTATCTCAATCCGGAGCTCTTCTTACACACATCCGCCATGCTTGACTCACAAGCACTCTTATCTCTGCATGTTAGTGTGTGTGTGTTCTTCAATAACCAAGTGATCCTATGTGCTATCTTGGATACCTTAGTAATATTCCCTCTGAACTTCAACTCTCTATCCACCAACACTCCCAATACCCTAGCCTCATCAATTTCTTGGAGAGTTCCATCAATGTGGAACTGTACTCTTTTTTCCCATACTGTCAGTTCTCAACATCAGCTTGATTATTTATTGTGCTACCCAACTTTACATCATCAGCAAACAGTTGAATATCTCCCTTCAAGTCATTTCCTATATGTACAAACTAAATAATAATGGTGCGAGCACAGACCCTTGCAGCACACCATGTTACCTGCTTCATCCTGGACTCTGCTCCTCCATACACTACTTTTTGTTATCTGCCCAAGAGCCATTCTCATATCCACATCACCAATTTAATATCCATCCCCATTTGTTCTAATTTGCATAACAGTATTCCATAGGGTATCCTGTCAAAAGCCTTAGCAAAATTCAGCAGCATCACTGTGTAGCCATTCCCTTTGTCCAACTCATCTATCACTCTATAATAAAAAGTTAATAAATTACTAAGGTAAGGCCGACCTTTAACAAAACCATTTTGTCTCCATAGAGTATCATATTCTTATCCACCCATTCCTGGATTCTGTTTTTAATCAACTTTTCAAAAACTCTTACCACCAATCCTGAGATGATGATTGGTCTGTGATTTTCTACTGCAGTCTTAGAGCTTCCTTTATGCGAAGGAAGTATTTTACCTTCCTTCTACTTCCTAGGGACCTTACCAGAGTTCAGACTCTTACTTGTTAAACAGCCAAGTTTAACTGTTTAACTCTTACTTGTTAAATAGCCAAGTAAGAGGCACTGACAGTTCCTTTGCACGTGGACATAATACCCAAGCTGATATCTCATCCAAATCCACAGCAGTATTTGCATTTAAGTTCTGCAATATCCTAAGTGTATCTGATTCATTAACTTTAATTCTCATATCAGTTATTGCTACATGAGACACAGAAATATCCTCAATCGGGTGATAGACTTTTAAAAAGTGGTCACTTAACTCTACTATTACATCTGACTCAGTCACCTCGCTACCATCGGTTTCCACAAAAGTCATTCTCTCCTTTACTTGCCATGTAGCGAAAGAATTCTTTCGCTGCATGGCAAGTATAATATGAAATTTCCTTTGACCTACTTGGCTGAGGTCTTCTCTTACTCTGATTTAACCTTCCTTACTATGTGGGTAACCTTTCTAGCCTAAGCTTTGTACTGCTTGTGAGTGTGCTGATCACCTTTCTTCTTGTAAATCCTCCATAACATTTTCTTTTTTATGCAGATCGTGCCTAATACTACTACTTATCCATCTAAAGCCTACCTTATTTATCTTCACAACCATGGGCTTCATTATGGATGTAAGCTGCTTCCAAAGCTTGTTATAATTACCTACCCCTTCATTCCATATATCCACAAATTTTTCAACCTCCCACAAGTCAATACCACATGATCACTCTTATTAATTGGAGGTAACGTGGACACCTTATTTATGGATAGGTCTTCTGAATCTATGACCAGATCCAGCACTCTCGCACCACGAGTCCCTTCAGTTATATGCTGATGTATGTCTTCTACATCACCCCTTGTACCCCCCTAGCCTATAGCAGAAACCAACTGTATATTTGGTCCTGTTGGCCACTATTTCACACCAGATCATCTCAATGAACTACCATTCTCACATCTATCTTCTTGATATCCTACTTTTTTTGTCTGCAGCTCTCCATCTATCATCAACAATACTCCTCCCCTGTTCTATCTTCTCTATCCTCCCTGAAAATACTGTACCCATCACATTCAATTCCAAATAACCACATCTGCTGTCAGCCAAGTTTCACTAATGCCTATAACTTTTGGTGAGATTGCACTGATTAATGCCAAAAACTTTTCCCTCTTATTTCAAATGCTTTTTGTATTAGTATGCAAATTCGCTTTAGTTCCTGTACCACCTTTACAACTGATATACATTCTACTAGTTTCAGTATTCGCAATAGCTCCATACTGAATTTATCCTTTCTATCCTCCAAATCATTCCATGAGGAAGGATCACAAAACACACATTCCTTACATGGGCTTCTCCCTCTTACCCTCAACCTTATCAATTCTAGTTTCCCTGTCTAAATACTTCAACTGGCTCAGAAAATGACAACCTCATCAAAAGACTTATGACCTTCCATGTTCAGATACAACCCATCTCTTGCATACAGCTCTCTTTTGCCTTCAAACACATTCTAAACATCAACATATTCCAGACCTCTTTTTTTTCTGCACATTTTTGCAATCAAATCATTTGCTATTATCAGTTTTCTGCTTAACTCATAATTATCAAATGATACAGCACACTCACTATCTTCCCTTTGACATTTTCTTCTTCACGATATGTAACTATTGTTCTTAAATCCTTTCCAATTGATTAATACTACCTTTCAGGTCATTTGTGTCCATGATCACTATCATTTCTTCTACATCTTGCCCTCTCTTTATCGCTAAAGTCACTCTCTCTATTGTTCCACTAGACAAGCACTCCTCAGGCATTCTACTCTCCATACCCTTATGAATCACCATATTATACCACTCATAACTTCATTCACACCCAAACAAGCACCTCCTCAACTTATTTGTTAAAAATGTGATGTGAGAGTTCCATTTCAGATTGCTATTAATGTGGAAGCCTGAACACTTGACTGGTTTTGTTTTTTGACTAAGCTACACTTACAATTTTGGATATCACTACATTTCGTTTCATGCCATTTTATAGTTATATTGTCATCATCATCATAACACTAATTACAGGTATAGACCATATTGGTCTGTTCCTTATCCATCCGATATCCTTTTTTGAGGTCTACCCTGCCTTCTCTTTCCAGTTGGCTTAAACTTTGGTATTTGTTTAGGATGCCGGGTGTTGGCCATTTGGTTTACATGTTCAATCCATTTTTGTTTATAACTGATTAGTTTTTCTTCTATTGATTTTGTTTTTAGTTCTTTTAAAATGTCTTCTTTCCTTTTTTTGATCTAATAATGTGTATTTTGCAGTTCTTCTCATAAATCTCATTTCACTTGTTTTTATTCTTTGTTTATCTTGTTTGTTTATTGCTCAAATTGCACTGCTAAAATATTGTATATTTTCAAGCGTGTTTCTTTTTGTACTATATTTGGGTTCTGTAAAAATTTCGAAGTTTTTAATTTTATGTCTTTTTCTCCTTCATATGATATTTCACATCCAAGATAACTGAAAGTATTTATCTGTTCTATTATTTTATTATTAATAACTATTTTGCTTCTAACTGGAGTTTGTTCACAAAATGCCATTGTTTTAGTTTTATCTATGGAAATTTTCATTCCAAACTGTTCTACTCTAATGTTTAAATTATATATTGCTCTTTGTCTAATATTATTACCTGATCATCTGCAAATAATAGTGTATTTATTTTGTTATTCCAGGAAATTTCTATACCTTGATTGTTTAAGGAGTTTCACTGTAATATTTCATTAATGTAAATATTGAAAAGTGTTGGAGACAGAGGGGATCCCTGTCTTACTCCTTGGTTTATAGATTGTTTTTCAGACAACTTTTCATTTATTTTTATTTCATTATCTTTATATATATATATATATATTCAATATTGCATGTAGTAAAATATTAAGTATATATGTATTCTTTGTAATATATCAAGCAGTATATATCTTTTTACTTTGTCAAATGCTTTTTTGTAATCTATAAACAAAAGATGAGTTTCCAAATTAAATTCTCTTCTTTTTTTTATAAGTAGTTTTAAACAGAAAGCAGCATCTATTGTAGAGCCTTTTCTAAATCCAGTTTGACATTCTAATAATATTTTTTCACTGTATATTTTTAGTTTTTCATTAAGTATTCTGCTATATATTTTGTAGTATGTATTCAATAAACTAATACCTCTGTAGTTAGCAGGTTTTGTTTTATTCCCCTTTTTAAATATAGGTATTGCTATGCTTGTATTCCATTCTATTGGTATTTATCCATTTGTGTATATTTTATTTAAAAATTTTAGTAATCTTTGATTTGCCATTTTTTATTTTATTTAGGTTGTCCTTTAATTCTTTCGTTGTTATCATATCATTTAAGGTATTTTGTCAGTTTCTGGCGTAATTATTTTTGATGCCAGTATTATCTGTGTCCAAAGATCTGTAAAGTAATCCAAGAATTCTTTTACATCTATTTCACAATTTATATTTGCAGTTTCTTTTATATCTGCATTTGTGTTTAGTATTTTGTATGCACTGGGTCTTATTTTTTATGTCGTTTTCTAGATATGATACAAATTTTTCCCAGCTTTCTCTGTGTCTCTTTCTGGTTTCTCTTTTGGTTATTGCTCGCCTTTTTTTATATTTAATTTCATCTTCTTGTTTTTTTGCTACTAACCATTTTTTAAAAGCCAGCTTTTAATTTTCAATTATTGTTTTTATTTCATTGTCTCATATCTGTAATTTTTTATTTTTATATTTTTTGTGTGTTCCTAGACTTTCATATGCTGCTGATGCGATAATTTCTTTTATATTATTCCATTCTTTCTCAGTGTGTTCATTTTCTTGTATTTTTTCTAAGTAGTTATTAATCCTCTGTTGGCATAGATTTCTTATACTTGAATCATTTAGTAGTCTTACTTTGTAATTAGATTTTGTTTCTCTAGTTTGTTTATTTTTTTGTAGCCAGTTTGATAGAAATCTTAGTTTTGCCTGTACTAAATAGTGATCTGTGTCAATTTCTAGCCCTCTTCTAACTTTCATGTCTAGGAAGAGGTTTGCTGCTTTTTCATTTGCTATAAAGTAGTCTATTATTGATTTTTGTCGTCTTGCACACCACGTATATTTATGTATATTTTTATATTTGTAAAATGTATTCATTATTTTTAAATTATTATATATTGTATAATCAATGACTCGCTTTCCATTTTTGTTTACTGTTGGTTCTCCAAATTTTTGTATATTATTGTTTATTTTTTTCATTCCTATTCTGGCATTAAGATCTCCGGCTATAATTATATGTCTGTTTTATTTAATTTTTCATATATTTCATATATTCCTTGTAACTCTTTGTAAAAGTAATCATTTTTCTTCTTCTTTTCCTTCTTCAGGGGCATACACTCCAACAACTGTTAAATTTTCTTTATTTAATTTTAATCACACTTCTAATATTCTTTCATTCCAGTATGTATAATGAGTTATTTTTGCTTTAATTGATTTATGGATCCAAATCATTACACCAGCTTTTGCATGTATTTGTTTGTCCACTCCATGCCACTATATATGATATTGTAGTTAGCTGTTTCTTTTGTTCCTTTTTTGTTTCTGTAAAAACTGCAATTTCTATATTTTCGTCATTTAAAATTTTATCTAATTCTTCTTCTTTATGTGCTATGCTTCTAATGTTCCATGTAGCATATTTCACCACGTTTTTCTTTTTCCAAAGTTTCTTAACCTTTTCCAGTTTGCGGTCGTTTCCCATGTTTTCTGTCCGGTTTGGATTTCGTTGAGACTTGAAAGTAATAATAATATTATTATTATTATTGTCCAGGCCTCCATGAAGTCAAAAGACTCATCGTGGGAGGTCGTGATTTAGGAAACATAAAGTTATCATACCACTCCTTGAACCCATTGACCATTCCTGCTCCAACCACTCTCTCAGGCAATGCATTCCAAGATTCAACCATGCTCCATGCAAAGAAACTACTCCTCACCCTCTTGCGCACAGCTTCCATTCGTAACTTCCAGGGATGGCCCCTTGTCATCGCTCCTTCCCGTTGTTCCACCATAGGGAAACGCATAATATGTGTTTCCCTATGTCAGGTGACTAGCATGATGATATGTATCCTAGTGGTGGGGCTGCCACCTTAAGACAACTAGGCTTGCCTTTTTTTTAGTAGATAGTGAAAACTACAGTTTGAGAGGAAAGAGTCACCCCCTTGCCCTTGAATTGCTCTAATAGCACTGGGGGGGGGGGGGAGTAAGAAGTAAGAGAGAGTAGAAGACCAGTCTCCAGATATGATATACCAAGTGTATATTGTACGAAGTAAGATCAGGTCTAGCTTGGGTATCTCGGGTTTGCCATGCCCATACTCACCAATGTGAGCCCCTGAGAAAATAGTTATATTGTGATCTAGCTTATCTGTTAAGGCGTGAAGTATATTTATCTTGTTTTATCGGTAATAATTTTAAGACTATTATTGCTAAAGCACTTATTTAGTTTCAACATATCATGGTTTTCTAGATACACAAGGGTCATTTCAGTGTATGCTAATGCTGTATCGTAAGCAGATGATATCACTTTGTCAAAAAGTTCGTACTTACACAGATCATTAACATACATTAAAAATAGGATTGGTCCTAGCACTGAACCTTGCTAGGCTCTGTATTTTATTATTTTTATTGTGCTATTAAATGTCCCATAGCTGGTATATTGTTTTCTATTATTCAGATAGGATTTGAACCAGTCATTAGTAATGCCTCTAATGCCATATATAGACATTATCAGTAGTAGTAAGTCATGATAAACACAGTCAAACACAGAAAAATGGCTGCTGTGCACATTCCTTTATTTTATTTATTCTACTATAAATTGTTTTATGGAACTCCAATAAATTTTTTGGTATTGAATTCAAATCTAAACCCATACTGATTAGATGTGTGAAAGTATGGTATTTAGATAGCTATTTAATTGTTTTGTTTTTTAATTAGGATTTCAATAACCTTTGAGACTGTAGATAGTATAGATACTGGTCTGTAATTTCTGATTGCATTTCTGTTACCTGCTTTAAATTGCAGACGAAGTGAAGAAATCTTTAAGTGTTCTATACATTTCCTATGTTCAAAAGATTTATTAATAATATATGTAAAGAACTTTAACTTATGAACTTATGTTTAATGATAATAATTAGTTTTTCAACATTTATATGGTCACATCCCATCCCCTCCCTTTTTTTTAAATCTAATTATACACTCTTTATCTCATCTTCATTTACTGCATATTACATGGAATTCTTAATCTGCAGAGGTCACTCACATACTTTATCCTCTGTAGAATCAAAATCACAAGTACCACAATTTGTAAAGTAGCTGTTCATTTCATTAAGTACAATGGTGAATGTCACTGTCCTCTGGGAATTTGCATGTTTTCTGCTTTGTTTTACCAATTAACATGTATACAGACCAATATCTATACTATCTACAGTCGCAAAGGTTATTGAAATCCTAATTTAAAAAAATAAAATAAAATAAATAGCTATCTAAATACCATATCCTTTCACACATCTAATCATGCAACCAGCCCCATTCTTTACTTTATCGTTCATACTAAAAGAAATTTTGTTACGAGATAATGTTCTTTTGCATGCTTTATTTTTTCCTTTAAGTGTTTAGCGAAATTTTTATAGTCTTCTTCAAACATTAAATTGTATCTGCTCATTTTGTAGAGGTTCTTCCTATGCTTATTAAATATAGTTTTTATTTCATCCTTATATTTTTTAGTTTTAGTTCGTCTATTATGCATATGTGAACATCCTTTTATACATTAACTCTTTTATGATATTGTGATTTGCTGTCTGCATACTTAATCATTTTGAGGCAGTTGACAATTTTTTTTATGTAATTTTCAAATTTATACAGCATTGGGCAGATGAGGGTAATGCTATCTGTGAGAGTCAACATGGATTTGTTAAGGGGGGGGCGCTCTTGTTTTAGTAATATGCTAACCTTTTATAATATTATACGTGATAATATTATAACATTATAAGTTACAAAAGCAGTAGATGAGGGAAAAGCATATACTGTCATTTTCTTGGACTTAGCAAAGGCATTTGACAGGGTGCCACATGATAAACTGATATCTAAGTTGCAGCATATGGGTTTGGATGTCAGGTTGGTCGACTGGATTCAGGATTGGCTGTCCAATAGGTATCAGAGAGTTGTGTATGGTGGGGCAGTTTCAAGGAGGCAGAGGGTTACAAGTGGGATCCGACAGGGCTCAGTACTGGCACCTATATTGTTTAAACTTTATATCAGTGACATTGTCAGTTGATATTCAGTTCTGCAGATGATGCGAAGCTGGGAAGGGTTATTAGTCATCGTGCAGTTGTGATAGCACTGCAATAGGATTTGAATAAGCTAGATAGATGGGCAAATGAATGGGGTGTCGGTTTAATGCAGCAAAATGTAAGGTCCTGAGGTTTGGGACACATCGATGGGACGCTACATACTGTATTGGAGGAGCTATACTGGAGGAAGTAGGGGAGATAAGAGATCTGAGGTTGATGATTGATAGAAACCTGAAGTTCAGGGGACATATTGCAAAGGTGGTGAGGATAACTCAGACGATTGCTACAATAATGAGAAGGACACTGACCTGCAGAGATAAAAGAGTTATCATTCCGTTGTATAAGATCCTGATCAGACCACACTTAGACTATTGTTCTCAGATTTGGTCTCCGGGATTTGAAGGGGATAAATTAACTGTGGAAAGGGTACAAAGGCAGATAACAAAGATGGTTTCAGGACTGTACAATGTTAATTATGAGGATCGGCTGAGGGAATGTGGACTGCAGAGTTTGGTAGATAGAAGAAGGAGAGGTGATATGATTGAGACTTTTAAACTGTTGAGAGGTGGTTACAGGGTTGACACTAGGGAGTTCTTTCGCTTGCTTGAACAGCAGGAAGGAGTGATGACAAGGGGCCATCCCTGGAAGTTATGAAAGGAAACTGTGAGCAAGAGGGTGAGGAGTGGTTTCTTTGCATGGAGGGTGGTTGAACCATGGAATGCATTGCCTGATAGAGTGGTGAGAGCGAGAACGGTCAATGAGTTTAAGGAGTGGTATGATAGACCTCCCACGATGAGTCTTGATAGACTTTGTGTTTCCTAGGAAGGACCTCCCCATGATGAGTCTTTTGACTCCATGGAGGCCTGAATAATAATAATTATTATTATAACTGGTGCCAATTTCAAATTTTTCATGACTACGTGCACAGCTCATGTGAACACTGTTAGGTAATGATAGATTCAACAGTATAAAGTGATGATGTGTTATTTTGCTAAAATATATTGCAGAGGATACCTCATAGGCCATTTTGTTTCTTATGAATATGTGATCAATACAATTTACTGAGTTATTAATATTGGCTACTTCATGGAGTCCTTAGATTCATTAAGAGAGGCCCTAACATCATGTCAAGTACTACCCAACATTTGTGCAGTATCTATCAGACTTTGCTTTGAACTCATTCATAGTCATGGTACCAACAACAGAATCTGACAACTCATTCCACTCATTCACCACTCTCTAAGGGAAAAACCTAGTTCTAACAACCTTGCTAACTACATTCTTGCTCAGTTTCCAAGGATGGTCCCTAGTTCTCCTGCCACTAGCCCTGTTCTGAAAAATTTCCTCTGGATTAATCCTGTAAAAACCGTTCAGTAATTTGTGTCTCAATCATATCGCCCCTCTTCTGCCTGTCAGTCAATTTCTGCAGCCCACCAATCTTCAACCTGTTCTTATATGGCTCATTCCATAGACCTGCTACCATCTTGGTCATTCACCTCTGGACCCTCTCCACCTCCTCCTCATCAAGAAACCCAAGTGACCAGATATGCACACTGGTCAAGATGGGGTCCTATCAAGGCTCAATAAGGTTACTCAACTTGGTTGCTCAATAAGGTTACTCAACAAGGCTCAATAAGGTTACTCAACTTGGTTACTGAAAGATACTTTGATGAGCTCTGCTCATCAAAGTATCTTTCAGTAACCAAGTAATCTGATGAGCCCCCTCTAACTACCTTTGCTATGTGCCCTCTAAACTTCAATTCAACTCTCTATCCACCAACACTCCAAAAAATCCCTGTCTTCATCAATCTTGCTGGAGTACAGTTCCATCAATGTAGTGTACAGCTGGTAATCTTTTCACCTCAAAATTAAACATTCTCCTTTGTCCAGACTGCTAGTCTATCTAAATCATCTTGCAAAATTTTAACATCATCTGTATTAACTATTGCTCTATCCAATTTTGCATCACTGGCAAACAACTGAACAGTTACTCTTAGATCCTTTCCTATATCATTAATGTACAAATTAAACAGAAGTGGCCCAAGAACAGAGTCCTGTGGCATGCCGCTTGTCACAGGCCTACTTCTAGACTCTACTTTTGAATAAACTACTGTCTCATACTTCTCCATTAACCACCCTCCTATCCACCTCACCAACCTTATATCCATCCCCATGTGGTGCAGTTTATTAATTAGAATTCCATGTGGTATCCTGTCAAAGGCTTTTAGTAGGCAGCCATACTCCTTCTCAGCACACTCATCTCAACACTGTTCTCTGGAAGTGGTAGCCATTCAGCTGTCAGTGGGCTTCTTATTACAATATGTTCCATTTATTTACCACTAGGTTCTGAGTAAACAAATATTAACCTTGATAATCTCATACTGCAGTTACCTCAGCCCATGCTTCTTATGGTGACTTTAATGGACAACAGCACTCTCTGGCATTACCCCACAGAGAACTGTTGTCCATTACTCTGTGGGGTAATGTGAAGACAAAAGGACAAGGCAATATTATTAAGTGTATGCCCTTTATGTAACAATCCCCCCCCTCTCTCTCTCTTCTTAATGATGGATGCAATTACCTTCTTTCATATGTCTGTCTGCTCATAATCTGCAATAGATCTTATACTCTGCTCCCCTACCCATTTTCCACTGTTCATATGGAAGAATGGTAATGAGAGGTGATTTTCTGTGATTTGCACTATATAATTCCAGAAACCTTGTTTTCCTACATGGATGTCTGAGTGGAACACTGACCAGGCTAACTGGAATACTTTTGCCATGTTACAAAATTTAATGCTGGGTTAGTCAGATGAACATCTATCAGCGAAATGGTGACGTATTTAACACTGTATGGTCCAGGCAACAATCATTGCAATTCCAAAAAACAACTCTTCAGAAGGATTTGAATAGACTATTAAAAGTAAACAATAAATGGGGATGTCAGTTTAATACAACTAAATGTAAGGTTTTGAAATCTGAGATCCACAGATGGGGCATGTCACTCACTTGGTGGAGTTATACTGGAGGGGAGTGGAAGAAGCAAGGGAATATATAGAAATTTGAAGTTCACAGGATGCATTGGACTGTCTTCACAAACTTTGTCTGTGAAGACAGTCCAATATTATAGAATTGAAAAGACATTGACCAACACAAATAAAGAGTGGTTAAATTGTATAGTCCTGATCAGACCACATCTAGACTACTGCACTCAGATCTGGTCACTGGGATTTAATGAAGCAAGCATGGAGAGGGCAGAGACAAATAATAAAATTATATCAGAACTGTGTATTGCTGATTATGAGGACAGACTGAGGACATGCAAATTGCAGTACCTGGTGGACAGAAGTCAAAGTGGGAGATACAACTGAGATATTTAAGATGATTGAAAGGCATTTACAGGATTGAAACTGGAGAGATTTTTCATATGGTAGAATGAGGGGAGCAAAGATGATGGGATATGCCTGGAAGTTGTCAAAGGAAGTAATCAGTAAAAGAAAGGAAAAAATATGCTGAGCTGTTTTTGCAATGGAGCAGTCCCTCTTTGTAACAACTAGGTTTAAAAGATAAAATTAAACGAGGTTTTAATTAAAAGATATTCATTTACATACTACTGTGAAAATTTTTGAAGGTAAAGATGGGAGAAAAAACTTAGCACAAGACAATGACAACTGAGTGCAAAAATATTCAGATAAATGAAAAATGCAAATAAAACAAAAACAAAAAAAAAAAAAAATCAACACCAGAAATATAAATTATGAAACTTATGGATTTAAAAATTTAAAATAACTGAGAATAAAGAAAGAAAGAAAAAAAAAAAAGGAATAAAAACCTGTTATATACAAGATAAGCCAGCAACGAATGTGACAGGTGCTGATCATTTCATTTAAAACATCATCGATGTAGATAACAGAAAACTAACTATTATTAGCTACCTGCTTTTTTTGTGAAATGTATTATGAGGAATGTGGTTGGTTCAAGAGTATGGGAGTTCTGCTGGTTTATAATTATTATTATTATTTTTGTTTAATTGCCATGGTAATTAGATAGGATAGTGGATAGTATCTTTTTACGTTTATAGCACATTGGATGGTTCCTGTTGCTAGAGATTCAGAACAGTGTAATTTGGTTTCATTTTCTTGGAAATTGATGATGGTGACCTTTTTTGTTGTCAAAAACATATTTTTTTGGCCAATGGCTACACCTCCCACCAGACAAAAATAACTCCATCACCATACACTCCCCTCCAAACATAGACCACAGCAAATCCACTGCCATCACTCACACTTGCAGCATCCCAGAGAAGGTGGCCAAGACCCCCAAAAAAAGCACAATCCAACGAGCACACAGGAACCCAGCAATTCCCCACCAAATCCTCCAAAGACCAACCACAGCCACTGAACCCACCTGGAGTGCACAAGGGCACCCAGCAGCTGTCCACACCATGGCCAAACAGGCAGGAAAGTCAACATCAGAACACCAGAACCATATCCGTCTCTGCCACCACGCCCCCAGACACCCAGCACAGGATCCATTGGAAAAAAGCCACCCCACTCCACAACCTGGAGTGCACAAGGGCACCCAGCAGCTGTCCACACGATGGCCAAACAGGCAGGAAAGCCAACATCTGTACATCACAACACCAGGACAACATCTGTCTCTGCCACCACGCCCCCCAGACACCCAGCACAGGATCCATTGGAAAAAAGCCACCCCACTCCACAAAAGCAAATTCAAACCTGAGACCCCCCCCCCCGCTGCTGAATCTGCCACAGCCCCCCACCAACCACCCTAATCTAAACAAATATGGTTGTAACAAACTGCCTCTCATATGGGGAAATCCTCATCAGCAGACCTTTAGCCCAACAGCAAGGTATGGTCTTTGGTTGGGTGTACCTTGCTGTTGGGCTAAAAGTCCTATAATTAAAATATTTTAATTATAGGACTGTATGGGATCCTGTATCTCTCCTGTTTTTGTTACAGAAGTGTGTCTGTGTGCAATGTTTTGATACAGTGTATTAATCCCCGAAGATGCTAATTTAAATTTGGTGAAATATAGGAAGTAATAATTAAAATATTTTAGTTTACTCTATGTTGTCAATTTCCTGAAACAACACTATGCATTTTATTTTAATAAAATAAAACTTATTGGGAAAAAACTTTCTTCAACTGATTTTCCATTATTTCTATTCTTTTTTTTTTTTATTTTACTTAAGGTTTTTTTTTTTTTTTTTTTTTTTTCGGTTCTCTTGTGTTGCCACCAATATATGCATGCATGCAAGAAATCCATGTGAAGTTAATATATTTTTATATTCTTCAATTTTACTATTATTCTTGTATAAATACAAATTTATATCCTCCACTAGTGACATTACCGTGTTTTAAGGTCTTTAGGACATTATTTAGCTCTGATAGCAATATATCAGCTGGGCCATCATGTGCACAGTATATAGCAAATATGAGCATGTTCATTACTGTGTCATAAATCATCACAGTTTCAGCACTGTGCATATTTGATTTCAATTTATGAAAATTAAATGTATTTTTCCTAGCATGCAGAATTAATCTGCCTAAACAATTATAATCATGACACTTATAATACATATCGTAATTAATGAGAGAATATTGATCAATTTCAAGTTGTTTGATCCATATTTCATTTAAGATTAGTACATCTATAGATATAGTTCGATTTCTGAGAAAAGTAACATTAAATTATCAAAATTTGACATTAACAACCTAATATTTACATGATATAAGTTGGCATTCTTAGATGAATTTGAAGTAGTATCAAAAACTTTTTTTACATTTGACAGTCACACCAAGACTGAAGTTATTCATGTGCTCTATTAAGTCCATTTGGATCTGCATTGTTCCAGTGATTCATATGTAGCATCTAGATTTCACTGCTTTTGGCTCTTCATTGAGGTCGGCAGATATTTTTATCTGTATCACTTTTGTGTTGTCATCCTTTCTCATGAACAATTTACCATCTTTTATCCATACACCAAAACTGGTGAGATCTTTCTGAGCAATAAATACAAAATGTTATATTCAGGCAATAACAATCAAGGAAAAGAAGGAGTAGCCATAGTATTCAACACAAAATGCGAGGCTAATCTTCTTGAATGGCAGTCAGTCTCAAGTAGAGTAATGTGGGCAAATATGAGAATGGGGAACTGGACAATGAGACTTATTTGTGCCTATGGTCCCACAGAAGGTTCTACTAAGGTAGAAGTGGAGGAATTTTTTGAGACTTTAGAAAAAGCAACTGATACAATGAAAAAGGAAAAGTTGGTCCTTGTTGGGGATCTAAATAGTAGAGTAGGAAATGATTGTGAGACATACAAAAATATTTTGGGAAAATTTGGAGAAAAGAGCAAAGCTAATAATAATGGCAAATATCTGTTGGATTTCTGCTCAGGACATGGACTGGTTATTACTAACACCATGTTCCAACATAAAAATGTGCACAAATTCACATGGAGAGAAGAGGCTAGGAATAAGAAAAGTCTCATTGACTATTATATTATTGTTGATAGTGATGTTTTCTCCCTGGTGCAGGACACCAGAGTGTACAGAGGATTTGAAATTGGAAGTGATCACTATTTAGTCTTGAGCAGGATAAAATTGAATTTCATATTGAAAAGAATAACATGTAAGAAAGTTTTAAAGCGAATAAAAGTTGAGCAGCTCTCAGATGTAAACTGTAGACTAAAATACAGAAATATTATTGAAAAGAAAATGAAAGAGTTTGAAAACAGGAATCAAACCTTGGAGATTCAGTGGCAAACTCTGAAGGAAACATTGATTGATTCTGCCAGAGAGGCATGTGGTGAGGTTGTGTGCAAAGATAAAAAAATCAGAGCTCCCTGGTGGACACAGGAAGTTAAAGAGGCAGTGAAGGAAAAGAAGAAAGCATATCAAAAGTTCCTGGCAAATAAGTCAGCTTTGTCTCTTACAGAATACAGAGACAAATGTAAGAAAGCTAAACAGTGTGTAAAACTAGCTAAACAAAAGTCATGGGAGGACTTTGGCAAGAATATAGAAAATAAATATCAAGAAGGTGGCAAAATATTCTGGAGGTTGTTGAAGAAGCTTAGGAATGGAGGAAAGAGTGCTGTAAAAGGAATTAGAGATGATAAAGGTGAAATGAAAACAGGAGAAAAAGATATCCTTGAAGTATGGAGTAATTACTTTGAAAAACTGCTAAATGAAACAAGCAGTGATGACAGCACAGTGATAAAAAACACTGACCAGGCATGCAGTCAGGAATACATATCCATACTTGAAGTAGAAAAAGCCATCAAAGGCTTGAAATGTGGAAAGGCAGCAGGAGTAGATGATATTCGACCAGAAATGCTGAAGTATGGTGGTATAAGAGTCTTACAGTGGCTGCACTGCATAGTTCAGAAAGCCTGGACAGAGGGACGAATTCCTGATGATTGGAGTAGAGCTCTCATAGTACCCATATATAAAAAGGGAAATAAAACTGAATGTGAGAATTACAGAGGTATTTCCGTACTGAGTGTTCCTGGCAAGATCTATGCAAGTATACTTGAGAAACGGTTGAGAAGAATTGTGGAAGAAAAGCTTGGTGAAGAACAAGCTGGATTCAGGCCAAATAGAGGCTGTCAGGATCAGATCTTCACTTACGACAAATAGTCGAGAAAGCATGGGAATATAACAAAGATCTGTATTTAAGTTTTGTCGATTTGGAAAAGGCATATGACAAGGTGCCAAGAGAGAAGCTAATCAATACGCTGCAGTTATATGGTGTCAATGGGGCATTATATCAAGCAATACTTAGTCTTTATTTGAGTTGTGAGTCAGCAGTTAGAATTGAAGGAAGTACAGGAAGATGGTTTAATGTTAAATCTGGTGTGAGACAAGGATGTACATTATCCCCTCTGTTATTCATTATCTATATGGATCACATTATGAAGGAATGTGGTATTAAACCTGATATCAAAATTGGAGATGTTAATGTCAGCTCTTTGCTTTATGCGGATGATGTTATACTTCTAAATAAATCTGCTACAAGTCTGCAAGATTCTCTGACTAAATTGAATAGCTGTTGTAATAGATATGGTATGAAGGTCAGCAATAAAAAGACAAAGACAATGAAAATAGGCAGAATCATTGAAAATGTCAACTGTGTTGTAAATGGAGAACCTGTGGAACAAGTAAAACATTTCAGCTACTTAGGCACAATTTTTACTGAAGATGGTAAACTAAATATAGAAATAGACAACAGAATCAGCAAAGCTGGTATGGTGGGAAGTCAATTGAATAAATTCATATGGAATAAGAAAGAAATTAGTCGGAACACTAAATTAGCTGTATACAAGACTGTGTTCAAACCAATTTTAACTTATGGATCCGAGAGCTGGGTCAGAAGTAAAACACTTGACCAAAGACTAGAGACCGCAGATATGAGATTCCTGAGAAAAATTAAAGGCGTGAACAGATGGCATCAATGGCAATATCATATTAAAAATGAGGATATTAGGAAAGAACTTGACATTGTCAGCATCCAGGAATGCGTTAGCAGAGCTAATCTCAGATGGTATGGTCACTTAAATAGAATGGGAGAGGAAAGATTAGCAAAACAAGTGTTCTCTGCCAGGTTGGCAGGAAAACGATCCAGAGGAAGACCAAGATATAGGTGGATTGATACGGTACAAAGTGCCTTAAACGATAGAAATATAAGATCTGATAATGTTGGAGTCTTGACAAGTAACAGACTGATTTGGAGGAAAATTGTAGATAGGAAGTTAGTAATGATGTAATTTTTTCATGTAGTACTGTCATATCCTGTACACCCCTTGAGGGTACATGGCAGGAATTTGATGATGATGATGATTTTACTGCACCACTTGTTCTCTTTTGTTTTGCTTCATAAAGAAGTTGCTTGTTAAATTTCGACAAATGGTCATTTACATGGATGAGCACTGGCTTTAACTGTTCATCAAACTGTTGGGCTGTAATCTTGTCGAGCTTTCTTGCCTCGGCCATCCATTTAGTTTTAATATTCTTATTCACTAATTGGATAAAAACTGGCTTGATGTATGTCTTTCCTTTCAACTCCGAGTAGATTCACCAATTTTTCAGTTATAGTATGCATGTTTTCATCAAGAGCTTCTAGTAAATACATTATTTCAATATTGTTCAACCTGGAGCACTGCTGAATTTTATTAACTTCCCATTTCAGTTCATTCATTTGATCAGTAATTTATTTTCATTTTTTACTTCTCGTTTTCATCACACAACTCCTTTATTAGTTTTTCGTTGCATTCAGCTTTGTTCTTTAAGTCCTGAATGCATGCAAAGCTGTACTCCAGTGATGGCTTCAAATCATTTATTTCAGCTTGAAATAATTCTTCCAACTTCCTTCTTACTGCAGAGTTATTGCCTTTAATTTCTACTTTAATAGCATTTAGATTTTCTAATATCTTGTTCCTGAAATTTCTTAAGAAAACCCTCATGTTGGAATCTTTATTTAATGCTTTAGTTGAACAACCACTGTTAGTATTTAGTCCATTTGTAGCTTTAATGTCATTTTTGGGAGACATATTATTACAACTATGGCATTCCGTTTTGATTTCTTGTCCTTAGACATTTTTAAAAATTAGACTCTGTAATACCTATACATGCAGGATGATAATATTCACAGCATTCCTAGAACATTGAAGTAAGTCGTTTTTGTCTCTCTTACCTTTGCAGTTTACAGCAGACATGACTTGGCTGATGACTCCAAGGGAGAATTGTTAATCAGGTACTGTTTAGGTGAAGTTGGCAGTTGTCACAGAATGTGGAGTCAAAGGATTCTATGGCATCAGTGGCTATGGCCTTTGTTCTTCTGGTGAAACTTGACCAACATGCCTATAGGAATTTTGAAACACTAGTTTTTCAGGAACCACTCGATCGATACGTCTACTTTTTTAGATCACCAAGATGTTTCACTTGAGCACATCTTAAAGGTAGTTATAGTAAGGTGATTATCTATATTTAAGCATGAGAGAGGAGCAGACCAGCACACCGGGTTTTGTGGGTTCTAAAGGCCAATCAAAATTGGAATTAGAACCCACAAAACTAACAGACAGAAATACTATTAGTGGGCAGTAGATGCTGTAGCATGTAGATGGTGAGTATTGATGCAGCATGGTTTAAGTAACATGGATGGGATGGGATGTGTGATACAGAGTGCAGGGCCCTTCCTGTGATGATTCCTCAATGTCTGGCAATAATTACTCAGCTCAGATGACTTTACCAGCAGTTGCTTATGTATTGTTACAGTCCAACGTACATTTCCTACAATGAGTGTATATTCATACATCATAGCACGACTTCCTTAGCACTACAAGAGTCACAACACAGATTATGTTACAGAAGACAAAACTGTTTACATATCACATATGTATCATATCATGCCTTGAACATATTAAGCATAGGTGTACTTATCACCTACTCTGGCAATACGTTCTACTTGTTTACAGCTCCTTCATAATTTCATATACATTATTTATCCTCTTAACATTAAAAGGAATACCACAGTGTAACACTGCCACCAGTAACTTTTTTTATGGAGAACCCATCCACAGAGAGGTTGGTTAACCTGTAGTACATCAGAACTTTGGATGGGCAATAGGGAACTTGTTCACATTTGACATGAAAAGCTGTGAATTGTATTTCTTGGGAAGCACATAATAAAAGACTGCCAGAGATCAGCAGTGGAAGAGATGAACGAACAGGAGGAAAAATTTATTCTGTGGATTTGAAGTTGAACTATGAGAATATTTATTGCCTGCTGCATGCATTTGGGTGGATTTGACAGAGGAGGAGGAGGAAATTATTGATGACAATTCTGATGAACAGACCATAGGCATATTTATAGAAGCTGCAGAGATTGAATGCCTGTGTGAAAGTCAGAGTGTATTAGTGAGAGCTGGGTTATCTAATCTAATCAATCTAACTACCTTTTTCTGTATAGAATCTAGTATTTTTAGGGGCTCTTAAGGGCACAACCTCAGATGTGAGAGCAGTATTCAATGATCAGGCAGATTTGTGATTTCTATAGGGTTAGAGACTGTTTGGAGTTAAAGTAGCATCTTGAGAGAAAGAGAAAATCTAATTTCTTGGATATAGAGGAGGCAATATTTGTCAAGAGAAAGAGATTTAAGGTTAGAGTTATCCCAGGAAGGGTAAATCTCATCTTGAATAGAGATTTTGGTATTGTCAAGGGTAAAATTGGAAAAAAATGTTTCTTTTTTTTTGTTTGTGGGAAATAATGAAGAGTTGTGTTTTACTAGCATTGAAGTTGACAAGGTTATCTGAACTACATTGATGAATATTTTCAAGAACAGAATTTAAGGTAGTAGAGGTTAGAGTTCTGCAGGTTGTGATGATTTGTGCTTTGCAAGGTTTGTCAAATGAAAGGGAGGAGTGCAGTGTGCCACCATCAGCAAAACTGTGTATTGGATTGGCAGTCAGCTGGAGTAGATTATATATATATGCATACAGGCGGTCTCCAGGTTATGGACTACCCGAGACATTCCATACTTATGAATGGGCTCCCAAGGATAATTAATAATTCGGGAACTAATTTCTTTCACGAATGTAAACAAACCTGCACTTCACTGCATTATTAAAGCAGCTCTTCCCGTTATTTGGAAGTCAAATTTAAGGACCTGGGTCACACCTGCCGTGTTTGAAGATTGGTTCTTGAACTGTTGTATTCCTGCTGTGGAACATTATTGTTTGTAAAAAAATTCTCTTTAAAATTCTGCTTGTGTTGGACATCCAACATCTTTAGATGACCTTTCACAAGAATTAACCAATGAAGACTTTATGGCAATAGAGAAGCACCTGATAGGAACATGAAGAATCAGAAGATCCAGAGCTAAGAAATTTTACGACAAAAGAATTAGCTGAAGGCTTTTGTCTCATTGAAGCAGAATTTGCTAAGCTTGAGGAGCAAGATTCTAACTTTCAGGGGTTTACAAACGTTCCGTTTAATTAGTGAGAACATCAGCTGCTACAAGGCCATTTATGATGAAAAAAAAGAAAAAGACTGTGCAAACAACTCTAGATACATTTTTTCAAGAAACCGACTTCAGTGGTAAGCTTCCCTCCTCCAGAAACAGAATAAAATTCTGATTCTCCAGCACTAGGTTCATCCTCTCTAGCAACATCTCCATCATGTTCCGATTAATGCTAGTCTACTTTCTTGTCTCAGAAATCCCCTTTCCAGTAAGCAAGACATACATTGTTGCAACCTTTAATATTCTTTTTTGAAATATCTCCTGTCAGAACTTTTTGTATGAGTTTATTTTTATGTTCTCTTTGTTTGAATTAAAAGAAAGAGCATAACAGTTTCTGTAATTTATTATTACAGTACAGGGGTATTATTACTACACATGTGCTCTTCATCAGGGATCCGAGTTACATACAAACCCGACTTAAGGATGTTCTCAGGAACATGTCTCGTTCATAACCTGGGAACTGCCTGCACATATATATGTATATATATATATATATATATATATAGAATATAAAAGGAAGAGGATGGGCAAACGAACAGAGCATTAGTTGTATAGTTAGAAGATAAGGAGTTATCCACCATAACTAGAAGTGAGCAACCAGTTGGAAAGCTGGATACTCAACTGCAGAAGTCAGGGGGCAGACCGAATGACTGGAGTTTACTTAATAGACCTTTGTGCCAAACTCGGTCAAAAGCCTTGGAGATGACAAGAGCAACTTCAAATTTGCTAAACCTTTCCATGGAGTTTATCCAGAGATGGGTGACATAGGTTAGTACATTCCATTGATCAGCAGTGATGAGAGTCTTCAATGTAGCACAGAAGTTGGGTGTTGATGGTTCTTTCTGTTACTTTAGAAAGAATCGAGGTGAGAAAAATTGGATGGTAGTTTGAAAATAACTGATCCCAAACCGAGTTCTAGGCACTGCTGATTTTGCTTCCATTCAGTTGATCATATCATAGTAAGTCACCAATTTGTCTCCTTAATCTGTTATAGTCTGCTGCTCTGTAGATCCATGTTTTTTCAGTGAAGGTGGCATCTTCTTTACACACTTTGTGTCAAACCACAGAAGGCGTATTAATCTAACTTCATTATTAATAGCATCTCATATCTTCTCCTATGAAAAGCTGCATAAAGTAGTACACATCTGAGATTAAGGAATTCATTATCTTTATTCACACATTTCCTACTTCAGTCAGTGCTTCCAGAGTTAAAGTCGCCCATTATTATTATTATTACGTGACACCTCCAGGGAGTCCAAAGACTCGTTGAGGGAGGATATATTTAACATACATTGCCAGATATTTCAGTTTGAAAATAAACTATCATCAGTCGCTAGACAGAAAACAGTTTTTTACAAGGTAGAATACAAATAGTTGATCATTCAAAATTAGAACGAGCCACATGATGTTATATCGTTAATCACTATATCATTTCACCGAAGACAGGTAAACATAAGAAAAAAAAAATCGAGGGAGGGACCTACTCTACAACTCTGTCTCTACCACTAAATCCACCAACAACGAATTGCAACTACCATCATCATCTACACCAATGCCATCTACTGCCCATCACCACCACTAGTATTTTCACAGACAATCACAAACATCCATGCCTAAGGTGGGATTTGAACCTGCAGACTTTTGGCTGGAGAGCAGATATGCCAAGCACTTGGCCAACCAGGCCGGCTACTCTTCTGCTGTCTATCAGTGTCATCTGCCTGAACATTTCAGAATCACCACATTCCTTATCTAAGTTATATATTTAATAAAAGCTTTTAGCAAAATGGGCTCTCATTAGTTCAACAATCTCTTTTGCATCTGTCACCTTCACACCATCTGCATTCAGTAGTTATTCTTTCATATTCATTTTCTTTTGCTTGCAGCATAACGATAGAATTCTTTTGGGTTGTTTTCAACTTGCAGAGTCAATTTCTTTTCACATGCAGACTTTGCTTTCCATACAACAGTTGTGACTCTTCTGGCCTGCTGTTTATAATTTTCATAACAGACATCATCCTTATGCAATTTCACACTGATATTCTCCTTCCTTATTGATTTGTGCTCCCAGATATATAGAGACAGCCATCTTTATCCAGTCCTCATTTTGTTCTTTGATCATATCTATGATTAATTTTCATATATATTTAGTTTTATCTTTAAGTAGGCATGCTTCCTTATGTGCCTTTTTAAACAAAGATTTTGTTTCTTATTCACTACTGGCCCAAGTCCTGTATCATCCAAAATAGTGCTCGCAGCCAATAGATTTAATTGCAGATATCAAGGAATTATATCACTACCCACACTGGTTTTGACCTTTATTGAGGTCTCTTCAGTGGGAGCCAGACCCAGAGCTTCTTTATACGAGTTGCCCTAGTCCTGAAAATACTTCAGCTGCAAACTTTGTTTGCTTACACTTGAATAAAGGATTAAACCAAGTATATAATTTCTTGGTATCTGTAATTTCTAGTATAACCAAGTGAAAAAACTTCTAACAGCCAATTTTCCAGCACTTTGTGCATGATTTTTCTATAAAAAAAAAAAAAATAAATAAATAAAAAAAAGATGTGGGCACTATACTTCCTTTCCTACAGTATTCTGAGAATTTATTTTCTGTTTGCACTGTTGAGCTGTGAAAATACAACTGTTTTATTACTTGGATAATGTGTTTCAGAATTCTTTTCTAATATTAAGACTTTCCATACTGTGTCATCTCACATATGTCTTTGAATAATCAAGAAAGTAACGAAATAATGTTAGTAATGAAAGAAAGTGTAGGAGTAGAAAAACTTAGGTGAGATGAGACTTAATGAAAACATGACTGCTGATGCAAATTGAGAGTGAGGAAGATTAACTAAGTAATAAATTTAGCATGAAAATCAGCAATAAAAAGACAAAAATTATGAAATAGGTATGAACATGACATTAATGGAAGGATCAGATTAGGACTACTGAAATTGTCAGCACTCTAGAATGTGTTAGAAGAGATAATCTAAAGTATTAGTGTTTAAACAGAATGTAATCAGGAGTGCCCTAGGAAGACAGAAATATAAAATATTGGACTGCTGATAAGTGATAGACCAATTTGTAAGAAAATTGTTAATGTGACATTAGTAATAATATAAACTTTGTCCAGTACACACACACACATTAAGGGTATGTATCAGAAACTACAGCCAAACATGTTTGGCTGCAGGTCCACATCAATCAGAACTTAAAAAGACAAATAAAGTAATAGCCATATGTAGAGATGGGGAAAAAAAAAAAAAATTTAAATATGAACTGCAGCAATGAAATTCTTAAGATTTAAACATTATGTACACTCACAAACTCTGCACTTTCCTTACTTCAGAGTATTACTCAAATAGTCTAAATGCGATTGTATTATATTAGCAGACTAAGGGTTTAAAAAAAAAACTGATTAAAGTACAATAAATCCTCGATTTTATGGACAAAATTTCCAGTCCGTATGTCACGTGAAAATTAACACCCTGTTAATTTTAAAATGCTTTTAACTAAGATTTGCTTATGATTAAATTAACAGGTTCTTTTTTGTTATTAATTTCCTGTTATTTTTAACAAATTTTGGCTAATAGGCCATCATATGTTGGAAAAACACTGTAGTAAATTTAGCCGACATAAATGATCACCGCTCATAAAACATGTTCGCCGAATGATTAGCATGTGATCACAATAATTGGCTCTTTTGTCGCATGCCGTGACTTTCTGCGGCAGTTTTAACGTGTGCCGGCCGATGCATTCAGAAAATCTACATTATATATATATAATGGTCTTTCGGATTTAACAGACACCCTCTCACCCGAATTAGTCTGTTATATATCGAGGTTTTACTGTAATGAATAAAAATATTACCATTTTTTTATGCAGTGATTTCTCAATTAACCAACCCTTAAATGGGTTATTGAGTCAACTCTGGTATATATATAACTATATTTTCAATTAACCAATGCTTCAATTATTCAATGAGCAAATTGATTTCTCAGTGCACTTAAGTAATTTGAGGAATTACTGGATTTATTTTAGAATTCAGCTTCAACTGAATATTCTGGAAGGATGTTTGGTGTGTGTATTTAAGCAGGAGCAAATGTCTGGTTACGTTCCTTAAGTTTAGAGCTATATGAAAGCTGCTATTAAAAATCAAATTCTGTTAACTATGTATAAAAAGATTTAGGTGTTGGTCATTCATAATAGCACTTCTTGGAATAATACCACCAAGAGAGGGAAAAAAAAATATACATTTATTAAACTTAAATTTTTGCCGATTTTCTACCCAGCATCTTTGGAGCAAATTATAACTGTGACAAGCACTGAACTAAATAATTGCAGAAAACAATTCAAATTTTGATTGAAAAAGAACTAATGTCCCCACATGGTGGCCTATGGACCAGATAACCATAAATTAATTTGGAGAAATCAAGGTCTCGAAAGGACAGTATCCCAGATCTTTGGTAAATTAAAGCAGCCATATGTTAAGGTTGGAAGAGTGCTTCATAATTGTTACCAATTCCAAAAATAGTCCAGACCAATAATGGCTTCTAATGTAAGAGCGATGTTTTCCTCCATCTAATCCTAATGTGAAGGAGTATCTAGAGCATTGTCTGCCAATCCCAACTTGCAATGCAATACAGATGATTGTGGATGTAATATTTGCATTTTCCATGGTAGATGTTAACTGATCTACCAATCTATCCTAAGTGGGCTAAACTGCAGGCACAAGGAACTTTACACACTGCAGGATGAAGTTGATCTTTAGGAGAATGCATGAAGGTAGCTAGCTAAATTAAAGGCTTGAAAATGGAATAGAGATATTTACAAAGAACTTTGGCTATTAATATAATAAATTTAGTTTAATCCTTTATCCAAGTGTGAGCAAACAAAGTTTGCGCCTGAAAGTATCTTCAGGACTGGGTTAAGGTGGTACACACCAGGGCAACTCGTTGCAAAGGTGGAGCAAGCTACCAACACTCCTATCCTAGTATCTCCTATAATGCAAAACACATCTCCTTGCGGATATGTCTATTGTTATGCATTAAGGGAAGGGCCACTACCCAGACCGGTTTCGACCTTTATTGAGGTCTCTTCAGTGGGAGCCAGGCCCAAGTTGAGATATCAGGCAGAAGCATTTGCAGGTCATCTCCACCTATAGGAATTGCCAATTGGTGTGCCACCCTTTTTTAATAAATTACTCTGGATTTAGAGAAAGATGTTGAAAGTTTATTTTCCACTTGGTTAGAGTATAATAAATTTAGTTTAATCCTTTATCCAAGTTTAATCCGTTATACCACCTTAACCCAGTCCTGAAGATACTTTCAGGCGCAAACTTTGTTTGCTCACACTTGGATAAAGGATTAAACTAAATTTATTATACTCTAACCAAGTGGAAAATAAACTTTCAACAACTTTGGCTATTTTTTCTGATGTATCCATTACATATGAATGATTTTGCTGTGATCCTGAGTATTGGTTGGAGGAATAAGGAATGCAAGTAGTATTTTATACAGACTGTAGCCAATGCCTAAAAAAAAAAAAAAAAGGCATTGCGAAGTATCTGAGTTCAGTTCTAAGAGCTGTGTCATCTGAACAAATAGCCTTGGCTTGGTGAGTAAGTGTTTAGAGGATTCTATATTGTTGGAAAGGGTCATGTGATTACTTATGTAAATACCTTCATGGAATATTGAGGAGAGTAGGATGGAGGAAATTGAGACTTGTGTCGTCTATGGAGCAAGCCAACAACAGAGACCATGCACATGGCAGTAATGAGCCTGTAGCAGCACCTCCGTAGCACAATTAGAAGGACAACGGTACATCACTCCCTTCAATGGAAAAGGTCCAAGTTCAATTCTCTTAATGACAGGAGGAATCTTTATAGATTATTTTAATTGAAGGTGAGTTAGCCGATATCATATGGAGGTAGCAGGGTTTTTTCTCCTGGAAACTCAAGTTTTTCATCCCACATACAGACAAATCGGCCTTCAGGACATACACAATTTAAAAAAATAAATGGGGAATAGATGGCATTAGTGTAAATGATGAGTTCTAGAGTAGGTGCCCTCCCTCAATGAGTCTTTGGACTCCTTGGAGATGTCGCATAATAATAATACCTTCCTGTACGAGTGCATTTTCTGTAAGTAGAAAAGGATAATGAGCCATTAGGAAGTCATGTCAGTAGTATATCTAAAAAAGGGAGAAGATTGTTACTTTCTTTTTTCTATGGTGAAATTTATTTTAAGATGTGCTAAAATGTACCTAATGCGTCTGGACCATGAGACCAAATAACAAACAACATAGTGCAACCAAACTAATTGGTTTAAGTGTGGATGTGTGAGTGCTTGGTTTTCAAAACAATCCATATAGAAGTTTGTTGGAGAGGGGGAGACTCATGATAGTTCCATCTAGCTATTTGAATATTTTTCATCCCCATAAAAAATAATGTGAATGATTCAATTATGTCAGAGGTAAATGGTCTATCAATTCGAGAATTGATTACCTGACTTCTTCAAATTAACTTTATCGCTTTCAAGCCCATAGAGGGCACCAGCTAAACACATCAGGTTCTGTTTCAGTGACAATTTTGTTTTCCACATCAGTGCATGTCACAGTTATAACTGTACTTTAATTGCTAGGTATTTTTTATTCTCTTGGTGTTGTCTATTCCATGAAGTGCTATTATGAGTAAGTATGCAGTTTTACTTGCTTTGTTTCTGGTATCATCATTTTTACAAAATAAAGATTTATTGTTACATAGACCATATATTTACAATGTACTTAAGCTCTTACAAATTGCCTACCAGTTTCGCTAGTAACTGACCAGCTTTCTCAAGGCTTGCATAGTACAAAAAAGGTTTCAAAATACAAAGAACTGTTAGTACCTGTTAGGTAGCTAGGGTGACCCATTCGCGTGACATAACTACTCAGCATCATGAACACGCATTACATGCAAACGCGTAATATGATTATTTGCGTACTGTAGCTCTGTTGAACTGAGGGAGTTAATTAGATTTTTCCAGGTATCGTTCAGAATGGCCCCTTGATTTCTGTTTAGGTTACTTCCCGTACGTAGTACAACTGCCGCTTCTTTAAATACTCTATGCCTGTAATCCTCGTCTACGTAGGGCATGGAGCTGTTATTCCAGTCTATAGTGTGGTTCGAAGTTGAAAAGTGATGTGCCAATCCCGAGGTGATCGTTCTGTTGTGATTAACATCGCCTATATGTTCTTTCTGTCTTATTTCCAGGCTTCTCGAAGTCTGTCCGATGTAGGAAAGACCGCACGTGCATGGAATATTATACACACCTGGATATTTATAAAATGGCACACTGTCTTTAGGGTATCTTAGGACCTGTCTTATGCTATTTGTTGGTTTAAATACAACCCTGATGTTATGTGTCTTTAACAATCTTGCAATTTTTGTTGAAGTTGAACCTATAAAGGGGATGACTGCTGTTGAGATATGCTGGGCGACTGTTCTTTCTTGTTGGTTATCTTTGTATAGAAATTTGTTGATGATGTGTCTAGGATAACCATTTTGTGATAGAGTTGTAGCTTCGTTCAACTTCGAACCACACTATAGACTGGAATAACAGCTCCAGGCCCTACGTAGACGAGGATTACAGGCATCGAGTATTTAAAGAAGCGGCAGTAGTACTACGTACGGGAAGTAACCTAAACAGAAATCAAGGGGCCATTCTGAACGATACCTGGAAAAATCTAATTAACTCCCTCAGTTCAACAGAGCTACAGTACGCAAATAATCATATTACGCGTTTGCATGTAACGCATGTTCATGATGCTGAGTAGTTATGTCACGCAAACGGGTCACCCTAGCTACCTAACAGGTACTAACGGTTCTTTGTATTTTGAAACCTTTTTTGCATTTACCTCTTTTTTGTACTATGCAAGCCTTGAGAAAGCTGGTCAGTTACTAGCGAAACTGGTAGGCAATTTGTAAGAGCTTAAGTACGTTGTAAATATATGGTCTACGTCACAATAAATCTTTATTTTGTAATACTTTATGACCAAAACATGTACAATTTAAATCATCATTTTTACTTGGCACAGTAAGACAACCATACACTTGATGACTGAGTATTATCCACCCTCATGCAGATAATAAAAGTGAAGCATATTGGCACACAGGAAAAACAGAACGAAAATGATTACAGAAAAATCTTCAGCCATTTTTTAAATCAGCATTTTAATAAAAGTTTTGATACAAGAAAAATTTATTCCAACACAGCGCTAATACATTAGGATGTAAAAAAATATCAACTAGCATCTACATACATCAGTACTATAACATACAGTACATTTTACAAAACAAAGAAAAAAAATAAGGAATATACTTTCAATGTAAATACAAAGCCACAGTATATACTAATAACATACAAATGCACATAATAATTTGACAGTCAATGCAAGGGAGCCACACAAAAATCCATATTACCTTATTCATACATACATTATTTTACTGCTATAAATTTAAAAATCCCCTATTAAAAATACATCACATAAGACCTTAGTATATATCTGAAAGAGAGAAAATATTCTTAAAAATTCACATTTCTATTTATAATTATCCAGTGTTGATTTATCATCTCACTTGGATAAATTTATTTTATAGAAATGCAGATTTAAAGTCTCAAGAATTAGAAGATCTTAAATTTCTAATCTAGTAGTACATTGTGTTGAACTGCAAAATTAATTTAAATATATATATATATATATATATATATATATACATAGATGTTATATATATGGACTGGAACATTCACTAATTAACCTTTTAATTATAGAATTTTCAATAATTAGTTGACATCATAGCAGAGGAGAACACTAAACTGTTATTACCATTTTTCTTCCTTTTTTGACCAATGTATTTATAAACTTGAGAAAATTTATATTTCAAAAGGGCTTTTACATGGATTAACATGACTTTCATCACAGTTTTAAAAATAACTAAAAGTTTGATAAGGATTGTTAGAGGAAAAAGTGAAATTGTAAATGCTATTTCTTAAATTTTTAAAGTCGGACCAAGATATTAATAGCAATTTTCAGTCACTATTTATTGAAAGGTTGCGGTTCCAGTGCTATTATAAAATAGTTACACAAATACCACACACGTGGAAAATAAAAGGCAAAAGATGCAGATATCAACCACCAGCTACAAAATTAATTTTAATGTTCATTTGTTAAATCCTTGGTTTCTTGCTCCTCCTTTACTCTTACAGAATGGAGGTAACATACGATACTGGCCAGCCAGAGGAACAGGTTGAATAACAAACTTATTTGTACAAAGTATAATCCCTAAACATCGGTGTAGTAAACAGTCGTTTTCCAATGCAGATGCTAGAAAATATTTAAGTCTGGTTTAAATATATAATCTTAAGTAATAAACTCACATACCATATGGGATGAAAATTTAAAAACTTTTAAAGCAAAGCCACTAAATATAATATTCACACTTAAGAACAGAATACAGTTTGAATACCCTCAAGCTATAAGGAAGATACTATGTCTCTGATTTATTGATTAAGGTGTGGACTGTGCCTGCCTTTAATTCACTCTGTGATGCTCATATTTGCCGACTTAATACCAACATTAGTTTTTCTTCTCTAAAAACATAATGATTTAACTGTCCACTTAAATATCAGGTAAGCAAGAAATATAAAAAGATGACTGTACTGAAATTATGAATATTATGATATATCTTTAATGTGAAAAGGTTATCACTATAACTGTTTAGCAATGGACTCTTTTATTTATTCTTTTGCACACTGTTAAAGGAGTGATGACAGTGATAGAAGATCAAGAAGTGGATCAGACAGGAAACACTGAAGTTAATATACAGGAGAAGAGAATGTTGAAGATAAGGGATAGATCAGAACAAATAGAGAAGCAATATAAAAGAAAGTCTAACGAGGTAAAAAAGCAGTCAGAATGGATTAGATCAAATGGTTAGAAGATCAACGCAATAATATACGAGAGTGGCCTGAAAAGTTCTCAGCCTACCAATGAAAAAACAAATTTATAATTTCAAAATTATTTTTATTTTTCAACATAATCTCCTTTAAGACTAATACATTTATTCCAGCGATCCTCCAGTGCCATTATCCCATCATTGTAGTGGTTCTCAACAAGATCTACAAAATACCCATCTACAGCTGCAATCACCTATTGATTCTAAGAAAAATGCTGACCAGTGAGGAAGAGTTTAGTTTTGGGAAGATATAGAAGTAAGAGGGAGCCAAACCTGGGGAATAGGGTGGATGTTCCAACAATTCATAGTGCAGATCCCTTAATTTTCCCATTGCCAAAACACCTTTGCGGGCAAGTGCATCGTCCTAATGAAAGACGATTTTTTTTCTTCTCAAACCGGGTCTTTTCTCACGAATTTTTTTTTTGTCTAGTCTGGTTAAAAGATCTGAGTAATATTCCCCAGTTATTGTTTTACCCTTTTCAAGATAATAGACAAAATACCTTTAGCATCACAAAACACTGATGCCATGACCTTTCCTACTGACGGAACCAACTTTGTCGTCTTTGGTGCTGAACAACTGTCAAATCAGTGGATTCTGTCCACTGATTTGACTGCTGTTTGGATTCTGGTGTGTAATGATGAATCCAAGTCTCATCCATAGTAATAAATTGATGCACAAAATCAGTTTTATTCTTGTTAAAACTCTCCAAGCACTGTTCAGAGATTTTCAAGCAAGTGCATTTTTGATCTGCTGTGAGCAAGTGCAGCACCCACCTTGTGCAAAGCTTTTTCATATGCAATTCTTCATGCAAAATATATCCTACAAGTTCTTTTGAAATGTCTATAGTCTCAGCAATTTCACACACTTTGACTCGCTGGTCATCCAATAACATATCGTGGACTTGATCACCGATTTCTGGTGGTGTTACACTTTTTGGACATCCTTCACGTGGATCATCTTCAAGGCTGTATGGCCACATTTAAACTTGGTAGCTCATTTATTAATTGTCGAAAACAAAGGAGAAGAGTGCTCATAAACTTTTATAAACTTCGAATGAAGTCTTTTGGTATTAAACCTTCTTTTACAAAGTATTTTATAACCGCACGATACTCAATTTTATCCATTTCAAGGGATACAGACAACACTTTTGCTTCAGACATCTGTATAAAACAAATTACTTGATAGAATGACTTGCAATTTCACATGGATGCTTATGACAGATGTACCAACTTAGAAAAAAAAAAATCATGCCAATAGTGTTGCATCTATGGTCGAGGCCAAGAACTTTTCAGACCACCCTTGTAGAACAGCACTTCTATTAATGATTATAACCATTAAAAGAAGGTGGCAACCAAAACAGATCACAATTAAAGATGAAAAAGACAAAGTACTGATATATAAAGATAAATTGTACAGTGGTGGACAAGAGACTGTAGTGAACTATACGAAGAAAAGCTAGATTTAGATGGAGTTAGGAAACTGATTGAAAAATTGAAGCAGATATCACCACCAGGTAAAAAAGCAATTGGATGGCGCTAAAACACAAAAAGATTACTGGTAATGGAGAAATGATTAAATATGGTAGCAAAAGTATGGTTACAGAAATGCACCAAATATATAATATGGTATGGAAGTAAGGAATGGAAAGTGCCAGAGGAATGGGTGAAATCGATATCAGTGACATTATACAAGAATGGAAATAAGCTAGAATGTAAAAATTATAGAACAATTGCTTTGACAAGTCACCTTAGTAAGGTGATGAAGTATGATATTGACAGAAAGATTGAGAACACAATTGGAAGCATATCTTGCAGACAAGCAAGCAGAATTTAGAAAAGACAGAAGTACAATTCAACAGATTTAAACAATGCAGTTAATAGAAGAAAAAGCTAGGAGAAAAAACATATATACTTGCTTTGTTGATTTTCAGAAGGCATTTGACAGTATTGACCAGAAAGTGACATTAGCAGTGCTAGAATCCTATGAAATTGATAGAAAACTAATAGCTATATTAAAAGATGTTTATAAGAATGCAATGGCAGCAGTTAGAAAAGGTGAGGATTTGGGAAAATGGTTTAAAACAAGCAGAGGTACTAGACAGGGGGGACCCAATATCATGAAGCATTTTCATCGCACATTTAGAAAGGGCGATGGACATGGATGCAAAAGGAATATCAGTACGTGGGATGAGAATTAACAATCTGAGATTTGCAGATGACATAGTTATTATTGAAGAAGATGAAAGAGAACTACAAGAAACATTGAAACTGTTAAATGAGGAAAGGAAGAGATTTGAACTTGTTATGAACTTGGAAAAAACAAAGACAATGGTATTTGGTGAGAAGTGGATGGAATGGATATTGAAAATGTACAACAATTCACATATTTTGGAAATAAAATGACATATGACTTGAACTGTAAAAAAGAAATGAAGATCAGGATTGTAAAGGGAAAGGCCACGGATAACGTCTGCAAATGAAATTAAGAGTACTAGAAACATGCATCTTTAGCAGTGTACTGCATGGATCTGAAACGTTGGTAATAAATAATTATTATTATTATTATTTCGGGCGACTCCAGGAGTCCTTAGACTCATCGAGGGAGGCCCTAAACATCATGTCCACACAACTATGCGATTACATTCTCACAGTATCTATCATACCTTGCCTTGAACTCGTTCACCATCATAGCACCCACAACAGACTCTGGCAGCTTATTCCACTCATTTACCACTCTAAAAGTAAAGAACCCAGCTCTAACACCCCTGCTAACCACACTCTTGCCCAGCTTCCATAGGTGTCCCCTAGTTCTCCCACCACCAGTCCTGATCTCAAAAATATCCTCTGAATTAATCCTATAGAATCCCTTTAGCAATTTGAATGTCTCAATCATATCTCCCCTCTTCTGCCTATCAACTAGTTTCTGCAACCCACAAATCTTCAACCTGTTCTCATATGGTTCATTCCATAGACCTGTTATCATCTTAGTCAGTCGCCTCTGGATCCTCTTCCACCTCCTCCCCATCAAGAAGGAACCGAGGTGACCAAATCTGGGCACAGTAGTCGAGATGAGGTCTTATCAAGGCTCGGTACAGAGGTACAATAACTTGCTTGTCTCTGCTCGTCAAGGTATTTTTCAACAACCAAGTGAGTTGATGAGCTGATTTAGCTACTTTTGCAATGTGCCCCCTAAACTTCATCTCCCTATCCACCAACACTCCCAAGTCCTGGCCTCAATCTCTTGGAGTACAGTTCCACCAATGTGGTATACTGCTGCTAATCTTTTCACCCCAAAATGCATAACCTTACATTCTGTCACATTAAATTGACATCCATTCTCGTTAGCCCAGAACTCCAATCTATCTAAGTCATCCTGCAAGACTTTGACATCTTCTGCATTCACTATTGCCCTACCCAACTTTGCATCATCAGCGAACAAATGAATTGTTCCACTTAGATCCTTCCCTATATCGTTAATGAACAGATTAAACAGCAGTGGTCCAAGAACAGAACCCTGCAGCACACCACTAGTCACAGGCCGTTTTTTGGACTCTACTCCTGAATAAACTACTCTTTGCTATCTCTCCATCAACCACCCAGCTATCCATCTCACCAACCCTATATCCATTCCCACATGTTGTAGTTTATGGATTAGTATTCCATGTGGTTTCCTGTCAAACGCCTTTGCTAGGTCCAGCAGTATCACTGTAAACCCATTTCCCTTATCCAGTTCAGCCGTCACCTTGTTATAAAACTTGAGCAAGTTACTGAAGCATGATCTACCCTTCACAAAGCCATGCTGTCTCCTGTACAGTATCTCATTTTCATCAATCCATTCCTGTATTTTTCCCTTGACTACTTTCTCCAAGACCTTGACAACGACTCCTGATATGCTGATCGGTCAGTAATTTGCAACCGTAGTCTTGGATACTCCTTTATGCAGTGAAACTATTTTCCCCTCTTTCCACACCTTCGGGACTAAACCAGACCTGAGACTCAGATTAAACAACATGGTCAAGGGCACTGATAATTCCTTAGCCGCTTCATGCAAGACCCGTGCCGGTATACCATCCACTCCCACAGATGTGTTCACATTAAGGTTCTGTAATAGACTAGTCACCTCCACTTCATTCATCACTATTCCCGTATAAACTAATGGTTCCTTCATTTTTTCAATGTCACCACCTGGAAGGAAGGAATAAGGAATGAAGAAAAATAATTTTGGCATTTGAAAGAACTTGTTACAGGAAGATTCTAAGAACAGGATGGATACAGAAAATCACAAATGAAGAGCTCTATCAGAAGATACAACCAAAGGAGAATTTAATGCAGAAGATTATACAACAGAAGCTGCAATTATTTGGAAACATCTGCAGATAACAACATTCATGTTTAGTATGATGGATGGTGTAACAGAAGAGGTAGACCATACAGAGAATGGATTGATGACATAAAGGAATGGTATGAAATGAGTTTACAGAAACTGTGACACTGGACAAAGAAGGGTGGAAGAGATAGTGAAGGAGGCATCAGACATCAATGGGCAGTGTGCTCATGGTTCGTGATGATGATACTGTTAAAGGAAAGAATAAGCACTACAATCACATCCTATAACTTTTCAGAATGGACCTCTTCCCTTTTGGTATGGTCTGATTCATAAAAAATAGATGAAGGGAAATGTGCTACTGCGATTGCTGTGGTTATGTACAAAAATCTAGTAGTCTACTAGTTTCATTTACTTTTTATACCATTCTTGGAGATTATTTTTAGATATAAAAAAAGAGACCTATACTGTATCACAGTTTACAGGAATCAAATCAATAGCTGAAAGATAGTTTAACAATGGATACATAATGTTAAAAAGGCTTAGCTGGAAGTATCATGCTTCAAAACATAATATTTATCATGTCCCAGGTCAGTGTGCAACATTTCTGATGAATGATGACAAGACATGGAATAAGATGTTTTTAAGACATTGAGTAAGTATGCATAGCATTTCTGATGTTTCTCTAAATTTTGTGCCAAAGTACAGAATGACCTTCACAGGTTGTATGACAGGCTAATCCAGATTTGTGTTTTCTCTTCCTTTCTACATTTTAAAATGTTCTGACATGCACATTTTGTTTATCTCTTGTAACATATGCCACATTAACAGCATATTTTATAAACACCTAAATTCTTGAGGGATGGATAACGTACATATCTTGAAATGTTGCACAACAGGGTAAACGTTATGTCATATTATCAAAATATTTTAGAAATTATGTCCAATAGATGTTGTACTTAAGTTATTCATCTCTATTCTCTATGTTGTTACAAATGTACTGCCCTGTAGCATTTCAATTATTCCCTTTTTTTTTTTTCCCTCAAGGGTAGAAATGTATCATGGAGGTGTCCTCCAGTATGTGATGGAAGGTTTTCTATATACCAATAATTGTAACATTCTCTTCAATATCTCTGATAAGATCACCCCTCCCCCCACCTGCAAAGAATTTCAAAAAAAAAATGAAATTTTTATGGAGCAAAAATTCAATGCATTTCAAATCTTTAATCCAAAATTTCGTTTTAAACAATGATGATATCATAGTGATATCAACTGTTCCATTGCATATAGCATAAACATTTATAAACCTTATTACACTTCCACAGTATTTCCAGTCTATTGTTAAGATTCTCCCTTCTGCATCCCTTCGGATATTACACAATGCCCTAAGAATAAGAACACCTACTCTAGTCCAGTTAAATTTTCTAAAGCTCCAATAAGAAAGAAGTAGATATCTATCTGTTAAAAAGTTTTTATACTGGCCTGGTTGGCTGAGTGGTTAGTATGTCTGCTCTCCAGCCAAGAGGCTATGGGTTTGAATCCTGCCATAGGCATGGATGTTTGTGAGTGTCCTACAAACTTTGTGTGGAAAGGGAATCTGCAACCCTATCACTTATTCTAGCAGAAGACTTCATTCTCAAAACCATGTGAGATATGAGAGTGACCATACGGCATCTACGGACGCCAAATGTGAAAATAATATCTGTATAAGTATGTTTCTTTGAGAAATAAAAACCTAATATTATGGCATAGCATAAGTTTCTATATAGTTTCTTGTTTAATTTGCCTATGGAATCCTTGTACATTGAATGAGGCAATGCAGAAAGGAGATGCTAAAATTAGTGAAGTGTTAAATCTTTAACTTCTAAATTTTGCATGAACCTGATGAGGTCTTCAATCTTTTGATAGATTACCTCATGATAAGTTAACAGTCACACTAGAGCAGATGGGGTTGGATATTAGATTAGTGCATTGGATTGGAGACTGGCTATCTGATAGGTATCAACAAGTTGTATGGGGGAGCGATATCCAGGAAAAGATAAAAGTCCTAGTGGAGTGCCTCAGGGGCCTGTTTTAGGACCATTACTGTTTAACTTATATATTAATGATATTGGTGAAGATTTGGATGGAGATATTCAGTTGTTTGCGGATGATGCAAAGTTGGGACAAACCATGAAGAGTAGAGAAGATGTTGTGGCCTTACAAGAAGACTTAAATAAATCGAGTGATTGGGCACGAAAATGGGGATGCGAGTTCAATGTTGCAAAATGTATGGTTTTAAAATTTGGAAAACAAAGATGGGATGCAGAATTTATGATTGGTGTGGATATTGTTGGAGGTGGAGGAAATATCTGGAGGTGATAGTGGATAAGGATCTGAAATTTAGGGGACACATCCAAAATTGTGAAGACAACACAAAGGTTTCTGGGAATGATGTGGAGGACACTGCCTTGTAGAAGTAAGAAGATTCTTGTTGCATTGTATAAGGCTTTGATTAGGCCACACATGGACTATTGTGCCCAGATTTGGTCACCTGGTTTTCAGAAGAACAAAGAGATGTTGGAAAGGATCCAGAGGCAACTGACTAAGGTAGTTTCTAACCTCTGGAATGTCGAGTATGTGGAAAGATTGAGAAGATGTAATTTGCAGAGTCTGGTGGACAGGAGGAAGATGGGAGATATGATAGAGACCTACAAGTTAGTAAGGGGTTGTTATAGGATCAATGCCTGGAGATGCAGCCCTTCCAAATAAGAGAGTTGATATTACCTGATTAATATAGAGGAGATTTTTCACATAGTAAGGGATAACAAAAGGTAGAACAAGAGTCCCATCTGTGGAAGATGTATAAGGAAAGCGTAAGCAAAGGAGTGATGAGTAGGCTCTTTGTATGTTAAATGATTGGAGTACATTGCCTGAGAGTGTGGTACGAGCAGAAACTGTGACTGGGCATTGAGCCATAGTTTGAGTATCATTTTGTATGAGAATGTAGAACTCCCAAGATGAGTCTTTTGACTCCATGTTGGTCTGATGTTCATAATAATGTTCTTTAGCTTTTCAGTATATGCAAAATGACTTCAAGGATGAAACAATGTAGGGGTTTAAAAGATTATGATTCTCAACATAAAAATCTGCTCTAAGTAATCTCTCATCATCATCATCATCATCAAATTCCTGCCATGTACCCTCAAGGGGGTGTACAGGATATGACAGTACTACATGAAAAAATTACATCATTACTAACTTCCTATCTACAATTTTCCTCCAAATCAGTCTGTTACTTGTCAAGACTCCAACATTATCAGATCTTATATTTCTATCGTCTAAGGCACTTTGTACCGTATCAATCCACCTATATCTTGGTCTTCCTCTGGGTCGTTTTCCTGCCAACCTGGCAGAGAACACTTGTTTTGCTAATCTTTCCTCTCCCATTCTATTTAAGTGACCATACCATCTGAGATTAGCTCTGCTAACGCATTCCTGGATGCTGACAATGTCAAGTTCTTTCCTAATATCCTCATTTTTAATATGATATTGCCATTGATGCCATCTGTTCACGCCTCTAATCTTTCTCAGGACTCTCATATCTGCAGTCTCTAGTCTTTGGTCAAGTGTTTTACTTCTGACCCAGCTCTCAGATCCATAAGTTAAAATTGGTTTGAACACAGTCTTGTATACAGCTAATTTAGTGTTCCGACTAATTTCTTTCTTATTCCATATGAATTTATTCAATTGACTTCCCACGATACCAGCTTTGCTGATTCTGTTGTCTATTTCTATATTTAGTTTACCATCTTCAGTAAAAATTGTGCCTAAGTAGCTGAAACGTTTTACTTGTTCCACAGGTTCTCCATTCACAACACAGTTGACATTTTCAATGATTCTGCCTATTTTCATTGTCTTTGTCTTTTTATTGCTGACCTTCATACCATATCTATTACAACAGCTATTCAATTTAGTCAGAGAATCTTGCAGACTTGTAGCGGATTTATTTAGAAGTATAACATCATCCACATAAAGCAAAGAGCTGACATTAACATCTCCAATTTTGATATCAGGTTTAATACCACATTCCTTCATAATGTGATCCATATAGATAATGAATAACAGAGGGGATAATGTACATCCTTGTCTCACACCAGATTTAACATTAAACCATCTTCCTGTACTTCCTTCAATTCTAATTGCTGACTCACAACTCAAATAAAGACTAAGTATTGCTTGATATAATGCCCCATTGACACCATATAACTGCAGCGTATTGAATAGCTTCTCTCTTGGCACCTTGTCATATGCCTTTTCCAAATCGACAAAACTTAAATACAGATCTTTGTTATATTCCCATGCTTTCTCGCCTATTTGTCGTAAAGTGAAGATCTGATCCTGACAGCCTCTATTTGGCCTGAATCCAGCTTGTTCTTCACCAAGCTTTTCTTCCACAATTCTTCTCAACCGTTTCTCAAGTATACTTGCATAGATCTTGCCAGGAACACTCAGTAGGGAATTACCTCTGTAATTCTCACATTCAGTTTTATTTCCCTTTTTATATATGGGTACTATGAGAGCTCTACTCCAATCATCGGGAATTCGTCCCTCTGTCCAGGCTTTCTGAACTATGCAGTGCAGCCACTGTAAGACTCTTATACCACCATACTTCAGCATTTCTGGTCGAATATCATCTACTCCTGCTGCCTTTCCACATTTCAAGCCTTTGATGGCTTTTTCTACTTCAAGTATGGATATGTATTCCTGACTGCATGCCTGGTCAGTGTTTTTTATCACTGTGCTGTCATCACTGCTTGTTTCATTTAGCAGTTTTTCAAAGTAATTACTCCATACTTCAAGGATATCTTTTTCTCCTGTTTTCATTTCACCTTTATCATCTCTAATTCCTTTTACAGCACTCTTTCCTCCATTCCTAAGCTTCTTCAACAACCTCCAGAATATTTTGCCACCTTCTTGATATTTATTTTCTATATTCTTGCCAAAGTCCTCCCATGACTTTTGTTTAGCTAGTTTTACACACTGTTTAGCTTTCTTACATTTGTCTCTGTATTCTGTAAGAGTAAAAGTAATCTCTAGGAAAGCAAAATACATCCCTTATGTTTGAACCTATCTAGTGTGGAATAATGTGTGAACAACCACACAAAGATTTAAACAACATACATACATACATACATACATACACTGAAATGAAACTAATCTTAGAAATAACATATATTTTAGCTAACCAGTAAGCTGATACTTTAATATCAACAGAATTTTGCAAGTTTTCCCAGCATAATTATCTCACTTTTTTTTTTAATTATATCAGGAAAAATTAATTAAATACACAATGCTTACCCAATTCCAGCACCTACTAATAAAGATAAAAGGTTTGTTAGGAATAAAATTGACAGCACCTCTGAAGAGAAGAGTCCTCGTTTCACAGCTTTTGAATGACGAAGGCTTAAGACTGATCTTTGAGGATGCTTGAATCGCCATTCACTGAAATTATCAAACAAGAATCTTTGTAGAAAAAATAATTAGAAAGAGAGGAAGAAATACTGCTTTAACCATGTGTCATATGCATCTTCTGTAAAAATAAATGAAACCATAATATAGATTCAAAAGCAGTCCATGGGCATGTCAGAGTAAGACTGCACTTTCAAAATTATTTCATAAATTTAATTGAAAAAAAAAATAAAATCATGGACATAAAATCTGCATTATTTCTAGTTCTATCTCATAGCTGGTCTCCACTGTACATTTCATTAACAAACCTGTGTAAAACATTAAAGTATATTTAACATATAAATGTCCAAATATTTGATAAAACATTGTGCATGTAATATTAATCTAAGTTTTGTAGTGTTAAATTGGTAAATATACTGATAACCAGTCCTCACTAACAAATGATTCACTTTTGTTAGTAACCAGCAGAGGAAATGGTATATTGAAAACGGGCAAATGATGCATTTGTGGGATCACTATAAAAACAGCCACAAATGCACTTCGAATTCAATCTCAGGTCAATGAAGTGTTTATATTAAATCTGATTAACTAGAAGTTATAAATTTTCTGGGAACCAACTCAGTCTTTTTATACTCACTAATACAGCAGCTTGTCAGTAAGCATAATGGAGCCAGCAAAAGAAAGAATGATTATGGAAGGATGACATTGATTGGAGAAAATGGTATGAAGACAGCTGTTGCAGAAGGTGTGGTGGAGATACTTAATGAGCAGTTCATAAAGGTCTTTCAATCTTGTGAATGTGACTTCATGGAGAGATTGAGAGCAGTTGATAATGGGGAAGAGAGACCGACTGTAAGTGAGCAAGAGGTCTATGGGGAGTTGAGCAAACTAGATGTAAATAAGGCTGTGGGACTTGATAATATATCACCACATATTTTGAAGAAATGTGCCAGGGAGTTCACGCGGACCTTGACATGTTTTTTAATACGAGTCTTGCACTGGGTCAAGTTCCTAAGGTGTGGAAGGAGGGCAAGATTTTGCCACTTCATAAAGGAGGTGATAGAACTCAAGCATCAAACTATAGGCCTATCTGTGTGTCAGGTGTTGTAGTTAAGTTGTTGGAGAAGCTTATAAGAACTAGGATCCAGAATTGGCTTGACAACGTATTATCTTTGATGGACAGCATGGATTTGGTAAAGGGAAGTCATGTTTTAGTAATATACTTACTTATTATAATAAGGTGACTGCTTCCATGGACAGAGGAGAAGGATACACAGTAATATACTTATATTTCGCAAAGTCTTTTAATAGATTACTGCATGATGTTGATAGTCAAACTAGAGCAGATAGGGTTGGATATTAGATTGGTGACTGTCTATCTGATAGGTACCAACAAGTTGTGTATGGGGGAGCAATATCCAGGAAAAGGTAAGTTACTAATGGTATGCCTTAGGGGGTCTGTTTTCAGGGCTATTGCTGTTTAACTTTTATATTAATGATATTGGAGAAGATTTGGACAGAGATATCGGTTGTTTGCAGATGATGCAAAATTGAGACAAACCATGTTGTGGCCTTACAAGAAGACTTGAATAAATGTAAAGTTTTAAAAATTTGGAAAACAAAAATGGGATGCAGAATTTATGCTTGGCGATGATATATTGTCGGAGGTGGAGGAAATAAGAGATCTTGGGGTGATAGCGGATAAGGATCTGAAATTTAGGGGACACATAGCCAAAATTGCGAAGACAACACAAAGGCTTCTGGGAATGATGCGCAGGACACTTATGCCTTGTAGAAGTAAGAAGATTCTTGTTGCATTGTATAAGGCTTTGATTAGGCCATACATGGACTACTGTGCCCAGATTTGGTCACCTGGTTTTCAGAAGAACGAAGAGATGTTGGAAAGGTTCCAGAGGCAACTGACTGAGGTAGTTTCTAACCTCTGGAATGTCGAGTATGAGGAAAGATTACGAAGATGCAACTTGCAGAGTCTGGTGGACAGGAGGAAGAGAGGAGATATGATAGTGACCTACAAGTTAAACGGGTTGTTATAGGATCAATGCTGGAGAGGTTCTACTGAAAATAGTGGGATATCAGGTGACAACCAGAGGTTGTCCCTGGAAACTATATAAAGAGGGTGTGAGTAGGGGGGTGAGAAGCAGGTTTTTTTCATGCAGAGTTGTGAATGATTGGAATGCCTTGCCTGAGAGTGTGGTGTCTGCAGAGAATTTGAGTGTGTTTAAAGCACAGCATGATGAGCTGTGTGTATGATAAAAGGATCTCCTAGATGAGTCTTTGACTCCATGGGGTCATGGGTAATAATAAATTTGCTCAGCAATTGAAATTTGCCATTTTAAAAATCCCTCCAAAGTTGACATATCAGCATTTATGAGATTCAGATCTTAACTCCATAAGAAACTCCATAGTGCTTCCAAAAGTAAATATGCAAGCAACATAACCCTATGTAAAATTCGATGCAGCAGAAGTTCCTTAATTTAGCATCGATTTTTACAGCGGTCATTCATATTGTAAATAACTAGAATACTCATTGCTGAAAATTTTGTAAAATGCAAAATCTGGAAAACGAAAAAATGCTTTAAATTGTAAGTTAAGATAATCATTAAGATTGTGCACTGTATTCAATTCTCAGAGTAAAGTTGTAGAAATGACCTATTTTTGAAGTGTTTGTGCCCCAAGCTACAGGAATTACAGAGAATTATGTATGTGAAAGTGAACAATGGATTGAGGGTCATGGCCGCTGACATCAGAATGCTGACGCAGGTTATTTAGGGGTCTCTGACTCTGAAATAAGGAACTCTTGCCGCCTTGCAATGAAGATCATGGCGATTGACATCAATGTCCACGTGAGACATTTGGAGTGGGTGGGGATCTCTGATCCTAAAACAGGGACCTGAAAAAAAATAGTATATAGGGGGCCTTGGAAGGAAGGCTCTCTCTTTCTGACTCTCTCATTCTTTTGGAACAGTTTGCAGACCCGACTAGAGTTCGTCGGAACGCACCTGAGGAGCAGCAAGAATTTCCACAATGAATTGCAGTTAGGAGTTTGCTCGGTACATCAGACATAGGGCGCTTTCGACTCGATCCAGTACCATCGCCAAATGGGAATCACTCTTCCTGCAAAGACGACTATTGAGCAATGTTCAAAGAAGGCCTGCACAGAAGAACAAGTCGGACTACCTGCAGAATCAGACTAGGATTGTAAAGACTTGAAAGAAAGTACATTTCCCAGTATATCAATAAAGTGTAAAAGGACAATTGTGATCTTCTGATTGTAACATTTCTAGAACTTTAGTGTTTATCGGATAGCAAAAATTAGGACTGAAGCATAGATATGAGATAATTTTTTTGGGAGTTGATATAGTGAAAGAGATATTGTAGGACATGAGGTTTCTCTCGCTCTCTCCCTCTTTATGTAAATGATTGATTTTTCTTTGTTTAAAGTTACGAATTAAGATTATGAGTGAGACTGTATAAAGTGTATGGAATAGTGTAAAATTTGTTTCAAGTTGCATTAAACATGTTTTGTTTGTAAAATGGAGACTTTGCCTGATCTTTACTTGATGCACTGTCTTGAAAAAATATTCGAAGTTGCAAATAAGGGGAACTAAGGAATAGCCATGACTGCAAATTAAGCCTTAGACTATTGATAGAATTATCCTATAGGTGCTATAGCTCATTTCCGATGCTTATTAATTAGGAACATAGGTGGCGAGGTCACAAATCAAATTTTCCTAAGCTCCTTTCAGTGTAAGAGATTGCTATCTGTATCAAAGTTCTTTTCTTTTTCAAGTTAACTAGTCAGTTCACTAACAGCATCACCTTATATAGGAGCATTAAGAGCTTTTAAATTAAGGGGATATAAAATCTGCATTGTTTCAAAACCGAATGAGAAACTCAAAGATTGGAATCAGAGAGTTTCATGCCGAATACAGTAAACTATAAAGTATCGGCGAACCTAGCGTGAGCCAATGCAAGTGACCCTAGTATGTAGTACATTACCGGACACTCGTTGCAAAGGTGGGGAAAGTTCAGATCGCTATTCTTAGGTATTTTCCATAATGTAAAAACACATTTCCTAGGAAATGTATGCTGTTATTACATTATGGAGGGAGGTCACTACCCAGACCGGTTTCAGCCTTTTTTGAGGCTTCATCAGTGAGTAGCTAGACCATAATACCAAAGTGTATAGCGAAAAGATATATACTCTGCTATACGAGTTTCCAAAGAGGTGCAACCATTAAGTTACTTAAATATAAAGAGCTAATAAGCTTCATTTCGGCCTGGATAGTGACCTCCCTCCATAATGTAATAACAGCATACATTTCCTAGGAAATGTGTTTTTACATTATGGAAAATACCTAAGAATAGCGATCTGAACTTTCCCCACCTTTGCAACGAGTGTCCGGTAATGTACTACATACTAGGGTCACTTGCATTGGCTCACGCTAGGTTCGCCGATACTTTATAGTTTACTATATTCGGCATGAAACTCTCTGATTCCAATCTGAGTTTCTCATTCGGTTTTGAAACAATGCGGATTTTATATCCCCTTAATTTAAAATATTGTTTATATCGCCGAAATGAAGCTTATTAGCTCTTTATATTTAAGCATTAAGAGCTAATTGTGAGGAATAAGACAAGAGATATCATAAGGGATAGAATAAACTTAAGGAAGTATAAGAGTGCAATTAAAAGAATATAAATAACACTAGTTAGATTACAGGAAGTATTATTATTATTATGTGACACCTCCAGGGAGTCCAAAGATTCATCAGGGGAGAATGTGACAACAGCATCGAATGATTACCCCTTCCAACTACTAATCACGCTCAAACTTGCTTAACTTTTTGCGAGGCATTAATAGCAGAGGCTCTACCAATCGACCAACCTTTGCTGGCAAGTAGATTAGTAGAATCTAAAAATATTACAATGGTGCAATCAATGCACGTGTTTTACATCTATATACACTTTTCCAGTATTTACTATTTTATAAACCCTCCTGACTTACATAAATTCGCAGTTACGTAATAAATCTCGAAAATTACAACTACTAGCACACATGAACATGTTTGCGGCTCTGACATCCACTGCAGCATGCAATGACATAATGTTAACTAGACTTGGCATTCACAGCAAATGAAACTAATAGTAACAGGCAGTGACAGGTTACCGGTAAACGCCGAGAGCAAATGCACAAAAGCTGTAACATTCAAACTGAAACTTACCAATTAGAAATAAGAACTCCGTAAACCATTCCTCCTTTCCCCGACCTGTCGATAGTCCATGCCTCGCGCAGTTAGTTTAGTCACTTGTTTATCACAGTTAGTGTTCATGGTTTATTTACCTTAAAATGGATTCAAAACGCAAAACCGAATGCACTGGTAATGAATCTAAAAAACAAAAGTCTGCAATTACTTTAGAAGTAAAGTTGAAAATAATTCTTATGTATGAAGACGGGAAAATTACATCAACAATACCTCAGGATATAAATCGACCTATTTTGACAGTGAATACAATAGTGAAGGATAAAGTTCGCATCGTTGAAAACATGAAAGGTGCGGTAACAATGAAGGGCACAATCATTACCAAGAAGAGGCTGGGCCCGATTTCAGAGATGGAGAAATTGTCTCACTGGATCGAGGATCTGACACAGAAGCGGATACCATTGAGTTTTCTGATTATGCAGGAGAAGGCTAGGTCTTTACATAAAGATTTACAAGAGAAGGCCAGCATCACCGACACAGAGAGCGCATTTAAAGCTAGTGCTGGATGGTTCGAACGATTCAAGAAGCGTCCAAATCTACACAGCATCAAAGTCACAGGTGAGGCAGGTGCAAATACAGAAGTGGCAAATAAATTTCCTGAACTTCTGGCAGAAATAATTGAGGGAGAATAGTTGCCTGAGCAAATATTTAATGTTGATGAAACAGCTCTGTTTTGGAAGAGGATGCCAACATGGACATTTATTGCAAAAAAAGGAAAAATCTATGCCTGGATTTAAGGTCGCAAAAGATCGGATCACTGTTATGATTGGCGGCAACACTTCAGGGGACTTGAAACTTAAACTGCTTACAGTGTACTATTCCCAGAGACCACAGACCTTGAAGAACATTGACCCGAGTAGGCTGCCCGTAATCTGGAAATCCAATACCAAGGCTTGGGTTACACGTGCTGTTTGCAAATGGTTCAATAACCACTTCATTCCCCAGGTGAAGGAATATTGTGCCAAGAAAAGAATCTCGTTTAAAGTGCTTCTCCTCCTGGACAATGCCCCCAGCCACCCAGAAGAGTTGGATGGCTTTTATTCTGACGTAAAAGTTGTTTACCTGCCTCCTAGAACTACCACACTGTTGCAACCTATGGATCAAGGCCCTATTGCGACTTTCAAAGCCTACTATCTGCAGCGTATGTTTTCCCAAGCAATCAAGGCCATTGATAGTGGTGAGGACATTACTCTACATGATTTCTGGAAGAATTATAATATCCTTGACACTATCAAAAACATCGGAGTGGCATGGGTGAAGTCAAGCGGACAACAATGAATGCTGTGTGGAAGAAACTCTGCCCAGAAATGGTGCAAAATCATTTAAAGGAAGGAGAGCAGACAATGACTGATACGGTTGTTGAGTTGACACAAGAATTACAGCAAGCGACAGAGACGTGTGCAACTGGCAGAGTAATTAGAGCTGGAAGTGGATAATGTTGACGTTAACAAGCTTCTTTTGAGTCACGATGAAGAGCTTACTAATGATGACCTTATTCAGTTGGAGGCATTCCGAAGAAAATACTATGCCGATTGACCCACCAACTCCAGACGTTAAGAAATTTACAACAAAGGGACTAGCCAAAGTTTTTAACCTGATAGACATGGCGCTAGCAAAATTAGAATTGATGGATCTGAACACCGAGTGGTTCGAGAATGTTAGGTGCCATATCCATTCTGATATGTCTAGTTACAAGGCCATCTACAATGACAAAAAGCGTCTGACCACACAATCTACTCTCTAGACATGTTTGTGAGATGCCGCTCACAACAACGTCAAGATGACAACTCAGACGACCCCGGCTATGATCAGCCTTCAACATCGAGAGGGGTAGAAGTTGCCAGAGAACAGCATTTCTCTTCACAACCAGTGCCGACTCTCCCACTACAGAGCTAAATTAGCTGTCACAAGACATTTTTTTATTTGAAAAGTGTTATTTCAGTTTGTTTTTATATTCTTTTATATATTTTTCATACTTTTATAGTTTATATCTGAGTAAATACTGCTGCATGATGTTTCATTTATAAAATAATACTGTGTAAATAATATACTGTATATATATACATACATATAATAATAATAAATATTGCGGTTTCTTACGGAGTTACACTTAAGCAATTTACAAATTCGACTTACATAAAGGTTTACGGAACGCATTACTTATGTAATGCATTCCGTAAATGGGGGGACTACTGTATATATATATATATATATATATATATATATATATATATATATATGTGTGTGTGTGTGTGTGTGTGTGTGTATATATATATATATATATTAGCTAAATGACATATAAAAATGCATCAAACTAATGAAAGGAGATGACCTACGTGCTCTCTAGTACACTGACTGTTAAGGAGATAAGCGAGTGAAAATCAAAGTTCTTTTCTTTTTCAAGTGAACTAGTCTTACTCCAGGTTACTAAAAAGGTTACTAAAAAAAATTTCACAATTTCCTATGGATCAAGGCATTCCATGTTACATGTTTAGCCAATTAAATTTATAGAGATGGAGTGTATAGATTTTTCACATAATGTTGACCATAGTATATTGATTATAGTAGATGAAGTTCATGGCCAGCCTGACGTGCTGACTGCAATGTAAGGATTATAAATGTTAGTGACTTTTCTGCACTGCTAACCTAATGGATCTGTTATTATTTATTTATTTTTTTTTTTATCCTTCAGAGACTCAATGGCAGTGTTTTATTCCTGCAAACTTGGTTTTCTCTTTACACAAAATAGAAAAAACTGGCTAACACGTGCAAATTCTCTACAATCCAATCCTTCAATATGCTGGTGCATATCTCTTGATTTAGCTTATGAACCCTCTCTGGGTTCATAAGCTAAATTATGAGTCGAGAATCTCAGGCACTCGATGCTGGATCTGGTCTTATTCACTTAAATACACTCCTGTTATATTGCCTATATACTAGTCCAACCTGCATTTGTTCCCCCATTCCTCTTCCCCTCCCCCCCCAAATGTTATTAGGGTACTTCATGGCTATGGATTATTTGGTCTTCTTTTGGGTCCGTTTTCTATCCCAAGGTCTATTCCTTATCCTTATATAACAGACTCTGCAGCAAAGAATTGATCTCCTCAGAGACCACTTAAAGGGAGAGGTGAAAATATGAGAAGTACTATGCTAATGTAATATTAAAATCAATATCAGAATATTATTTAAAACTTAAAAACAAATTGTTAAAAGAAGAAGAATGGAACCTAAATGTAGTAGGTAGGTATGTCAGATTCAACTGACAGATGAAACGTATTAACATCAAAAATGCAAGAATATTGTATTCATGAAGAAAAGAACAAAAGTACACTATTAGGGAATAGTAATCATAGTAAAAAATAAAGTAACAGAAATTATACCAATATCACTGAGGTTAATCTACAATTAAAAGAAAAAGAATAAAATACATATTAAAATAATCCACGTTCATGTACTGTGCCACTATGGTGAGAGAGAATATTATTAACATTAGACCACCTAGAGTCAAAATTCATCACAGGAGATCACTCTCGCATTAAGATTATTGAATCATGCCTTAAACCTATCCACAGTTTCCACCTCACTACACTCTCAGGCAATGTATTCTACTTACCATGCAAAGAACCTGCTCCTTGCTCTCTCTCTATGCAGCTTCTAGGGATGGCCTCTTATTCCACCCTGGTCTCCCTCTTCTCTGTGAAAAATCTCCACCACATCAATCTGGTAACAGCCCTCACCAACATGCACAACCCAACCAAATCACCTGTCCTATTCTCAAGGCTCTGCACTGCATTGCATTCCCTCACTTTGTCTTCCAATCGTGCATTCCAGAGACCAGACACTGGCTTAGTGAATCTCCCCAGGATCCTCTACAAGATATCCTCATCCCTTAAAAAAACCATCCAGATCCACATCCATTTGTGTCCACTTTCAGCCTCAGCTTATACAAGGGAACCATAACCTCAGTGGTTCATATCACTAAAGTTGCAAAAACATCATTAACATAATTCATTGTGATGTTTTTGAAACTTTACAACATACTCCTAAACTTCAGTCTTTTTCTTGCCATTCCCATATCTTTCATCTCTTATACCCTCTTCAAAAATTCCTTATTAATAGCGAATGTCCTAAAAGAATACAGAAGAAAATGAAGAGCTAAGCTATATGTAAAAGTAGCTCAACAAAAGTTATGGGAAGACTCAGAAATGGAAAGAGTACTGTAAAAGGAATCAAAAATGATACAGATGACATGAAAAAACTGAAGATAAAGATTTATCATTAAAAATTATAGAAACAACTACAATGTTATAGTAAAACTTCAGTTTAATATAAACTAAAATAATCATGTGATGACCTTGATATGAAGGTCATCTGGAATATACACATATATGCAAAGAAACAAGCTACAATACAATCTATAGCATGCTAAAGTCACACTAATTTGGTCAACTTAACACTACTGGCCTGACCTCTCCTCTGGTCAGGCCAGTAGTCTTTAAAAAAATATAATAATAATAACTTTCTGCATTCAAGCTAGTCTATTATTTGTTACAAGTCATTAAGAGTTATAGCTGGAGTGCAACATTATATCACATAATTACCCACAGATAATTTAGAACTAAACAGTATAGATGGTGGCCAATAAGTGCTAAAATTGCTTAGTCCTAAAAATGTTAATCACCATGTAACTATGATAGAAAGGATGACGATAAAGATATTCTACTTCTCTAGAATACTTATTTTGCAAGACTTAATTTGCAGTGGCCACACTGCATAATTCAGAAGGTCAAATTCCTGTGATTGGAACACAGTTCTCATAGTTTCCATCTATAAAAAGGAGAATAAAAAAAATGAACAAAGAATTTTTCCTTTCCTTTAGTGTTACACGGTGATCAGCATTCATTTCAGGGCAGTAGAATAACCATTGATCAAATCATTGTCTCTTTGGCATACTGTGTGAAATGTAATATAGCTTCTCTCTCTCTGTATGTGTGCACACACTCCATATGACCTTAATATGAAGGTCGAAACGTTGGAAAATTAAAATAATTATTTCTAACACAGTTGTAGTCTCCATAATTTGTGTGAAATGAACTAAGAATTTACATAGGAATTTCTCTACTGTGTGTTTCAGGTTTTACACACATAGTTGAAAGAAAAATTGTTGAAGAGAAACTTGGAGAAAAATGAGCTGAGTTCAGGCCAAATAGATGTTCCCAAGATCAGATTTTCACTTTATGACAAATACCTAAGAAATCATGGGAATACAACAAGAATCTGTGCTTTAGCTTTATAGATCTGAAAAAGGCAATCAAAGTGGTCAGAGAAAATTTTTTTAAAATGCTACAATTATATGGATAAATGGAACATTATACAGAGCAATACATAGTGTATATTTAAATTGTATTTCTTTTATTTCGGCTTGATAACTTACAAGAAGATGGTTTGAGGCAAAATCAGGAGTAAGACAAGGACACGCATTATCTCCACTCTAATATGGACCACATTATGAAAGAAAGGGACATTAAATCTAATATTAGAATTGGATATGCCAACCTTAGTTCTTTGCTTTATGCAGCTGATGATGATGTACTCTCCTAAATAAGTCCTATCCAAGTGTCTCCAGGATTCTCTAAAGTGAATAACAGCAACACAGAAAAACTTGAACTGCATTCTCAATGGCCAACCTTCAGAACAAGTAAATTATTTCAGCTATTTAGACAATATTTTTTAGTGAAAATGGAAATAGACAACAAAATAACCAAAGCTGGTATCATGAGGGAACCAGTTGAATAAATTTATATGGAATAAGACAGCAATTAGCCAGTGTTTGAACCATTTTTAAGTTACTGGTTTGAGAGCTGGGTCAAAAATAAGGCACTTGATCAAAGACTAGAAACCAGATATGAGAGTTCTGAGAAAAATTATGGAAGTGAGAGCATACAGCATCTGGATTATTTATTGTAGATTAATTAATGTGCTATTGGTTTTCATCCTTTCATGAGTGGTTTTTATCATAAAAAATTATGTTTATTAAATTCTTTAATTAATCCCACACGCATGTAAAATGTTGCAAGGTTGACTTCCTTGCTCAAATTTCTGTAGCTTATTAATGTCAAAGTGTATGGAACAAAAACCACATAGCTCAAGCTAGCATTATCAGAGGTACTTCAAGAATACACAGTCAAGCAAACACAAGAAATAAAATGACCTCGAAAACAAGGGATATCACACTCTTCGTGGTAATTTCTGTTATTAATGATGATGGGAAGATAGAGAGAGGTGCATCAAAATCTATGCAAGATCACACCATCAGTTCTGTTGCAGTTAACAGAACTTCTGCAGCTTTCAGAAACATTCTGATTTCAGTCTTTCTTCCATCTGATGCAATGGTCTTCCTCCAAAGCATGTTATGCTAGTCTGCTTTTTCGTTGTTGAGTTTTGGTACCAGATGTATTTTTTCTGACCAAGGTATTCCATCCTGTCTGTTTCAAATACTGAGTTCCATGCTGACAAGGGATGCTGTAGAGTTATACTGTTCTGATTCTGTGTTGTTTTAGGAGGCAGCCCAGTTTATCTCCATATCTTTATCCTACCTTTGACGTACAGTAAAGCTATGGTGTATGTATAACCAGGCTACCTCCGAAAACAATAAAATTCCCAAAAACTGGGAATTTTCAAAACTTTAATCTATGGGGCAGTGAATTTTGTTCTCAGGACCAGCACTGCACCTGGAACAAAAAATTCTACTTATATCATTCTAACAAAATGGATACAACAGGAAAACCCTTTCCAAACTGCTTAAAAAGAACACCTGTTGTATCCATTTTGTTAGAATGATATAAGTAGAATTTGTTTTTCCAGGGGCAGTGCTGGTCCTGAGGACAAAATTCACTCTTCCCCACAGACTAAAGTTTTGAAAATTCCCAGTTTCTGAACTAGATTGGTGATGTGAAGTGGCATGTAGGCAGGAGCGTGCTAGTAAATTTTTAATAACTGGCTTGCTAAAAAAAAGACAATTCTAGAAACATAAAATCTTTGCATTTCTAGAATTGAACAGATGCTTGTTTAAAAATAATATTCCTGTAAAATTGCTAGCAGAGATAATCCCTCCAGGCTGCCATATGGTAAGGGACCAGAGAAAAGGATGCAAAAAAATATTCCCCAGCTGGATTTTCTGATGTTCACCATATACAAAGTTATAACCCAAATGCCATTAGCTACTGTGGATTGAAGTGCATGCCACTCAACGGTTTATAGACACTTTTGGATTAACAAGCAGATTGCAAATTTCTTGAAAATTTTGCAACCTGCTTGTTAAACTTCATCATGAGGCTACTAAGAGTAAGTTCATGCAAGCTGGTCCAGCACAACACTTCTTGTGTGTGTGAAAGAGAGAGAGATTGAACATATTCGGGATATAACTGCTCACCTTATAACTAAAGTATCTAAGAAGGCTAGGGCAGCTTCTTTTTCCTCTTCCACAGTAAAACTATTTCCGAATTAATTTTACTGTGATTTGATCAAAATGAAACAAGCAATCCTAATAGCAATGAAAAATAATGGAGTAAGTTGAAATTATATACAGCCAAGACATAAAATATATAAAAAGCAACTGACAGTATCCTTATACAAGGGCTGTTCAATAAGTAATAAGACTAATTTTACTGTCGCAAAACCATCACAATATTCTGTGGAATAAAGAAATGTTGCTGTCTGTATTAACAAAAGAGGTTGATAGATGGCGTATATGGGCTGATGTGCCAGAGTGTCACGTGACTAAACGCAAGTTTGTTTCGGTGCACCTACGAGCCGTGACCAGTCGTCGAAATGGAAGCGTCTTTGGAACAGCGTTATGTGAAATTTTGTCTGCGTTTGCAGCATTGGACACTTTTAACATGATATGCAAAGCTTTCCACAATGAAACAATGTCGAGGGCAAGTGTTTTTTGCTGGCATAAAACTTTTAAGGAAGGAAGGTAAAATGTGGAAGATCTTGAACGTGAGGGAAGACCTTCAACGTCCATCACAGCAGCGATTATTATCAAGGAGGATCGCAAAATTACAGTATGCCAGCTGCATGTTGTCCTGAATATTTCCGTGGGAAGTGTTCACTCAATCATGGCTGAACATTTGGGACTGAAACATGTTTGCACCCGATGGATTCCCAAAGTCTTGATACCGGAGCAAATGCAGCATTGAGTGGATATGTGCACAGAATGGAAAGAAAGACTGGAACAAGAAGGCGACAACTTCTTAAAACGCATCATTACAGCAGATGAAGCTTGGTTGTATCACTATGACCCTACAATGAAACAACAAAGCAGCGAATGGAAGCATCCATCTTCGCCAATCCCCAAGAAAGCAAAAACTGTAAAATCGGCTGGTAAAGTTATGACCATAATGTTTTTTTGACTACGAAGGCATTGTTTACCAACACGCTGTAGAACCCAGGAATACTGTAAATGGCTCATACTATGCGAATGTTTTACGGACAATGGTACATCGCATCAAAAGGATGCGTCCATTGCTGAAGAATGGCTTCTTATTGCACTACGATAATGCAAGGCCACATATTGCTGGTTGTGTAGTGGACATTTTGCAGAAGAACAACATAGATATCCTACCACACCCTCCATACAGTCCTGATTCTCGCACCATGCGATTTCTGGCTGTTTCCTCAGCTCAAGAAACCACTTAAGAGGCCACCATTTCGAAAGCAACAAAGCATGTGTAAAAGCTGCAGAGGCAGTTTTGAAAGAACGCTCAAAAAAACTGACTTTCACATGTGTTTAAGAAGTGGACGCAACATTGGGATAAATGCATCGCGTCTCACGGTAGTTACTTCGAAAAAGACCATGTAAATGATGACAATTAAAGGTCATCTGTTTTCTGTATAAATATAGTCTTATAACTTATTGAACAGCCTACGTATATGAACAAAGTAGTCCATTTAAAACATGGCATGCACAAGTAGATACTATTCCACCCAAATTATTCAATACAGTATTAGAATATGACCTAAATGAACTAGACTGGAGTGATAATGGAATTAATATCATGGTAAAAATCAATTATTTACAATATTTGCATTACTGAGGTAGTAAATAACAAAACAGACCTAGAGGAAATGATGAATGAATTAAATGCAGCATCAAATAAAGTAGAATTATATATAAACTATGTAAAAATGAAAATGACAAATATTGAAGAAAAACAGGAAACCAAAGAACAAATAATAGACAATTGTAAATTAGTGCAAGTGCAAGAATACACATACCTTGGAAGATGTTGAATGGATTTTAATGGTATAGATGCGAACACAGATTGATAAGAAAATAACTATTAACTTGAACGCCAATATAATAATAAGTTAGTATAAACAGTCCCACATATAAACTTGCTAAACATTTAGCCAAACTACTAGCCACTTGCACAAACAATTCTCCCTCTTTTGTTAAAAATTCTACCCACCTAAAAAGTATTTTAGAAAACCACACCTTAAAAAGTTCAGACTTAATGGTGAGTTTTGATATCACCTCATTATTCACGAATGTACTATTAACTGAAACTCTTAACTTAGCAAATTCACAGTACAGCAGGTTATTTTACATGGGAAGGGAAAATATACAAACAATTAGATGGGACAGCTATGGGATACTCCCTTTTCCCCCCCCTTAGCCAACTTCTACATAGAACATCTAGAAAAGCTAGCTATCAACACAGCCACTCTCAAACCTAGTCTCTGGCTATGCTATGTTGATGGAGGATAATGGAAGATGTGTCTGCTATTTGGCCACATGGCCCAGACACATTGAATACATTTTTAGTGCATTTAAATAGCCAACCACTAAAATACACTTCACAATGGAAGTAGAAGCCAATGACTGTCTACCCTTCCTGGACACGCTTATCACGTCTTCCAGAAGGTTCCTTATCATTCTCGGTTTATAGAAAACCCACACATACAGGGAGATATTTACACAATCACACCATCACCTTTCTCAACAATATGGTATCTTAAAAACACTAACTCATAGAGCTAGAACAATTTGTTCCAATGACATTGCTTTCACTGCTGAACTTTCTCACCTGCATCACACCTTCCTGACCATTGACTATAATCCCCATAAAATAGATAAAATACTAAATGCTCCCCCAAAATCCCCCTACCACTAACTACCACAGAAAACTACAACAAAACTTCTGTTGTAGTCTTCTGCTGCACAGAAGCTTTTACAAGTCAGAGAAGTTGTTCCTGGAATCAATAGAAGTCCTGAAACATACTCCAAACCTCAACAAGTATGGCTGTATAAATCTACCAAAGATTTGGGAGACAGTCATCCTAATACCAAATTAATATCTTTTTTTTTTTTTAAACTTAGATGGCACCTAATTAGGACTTTAGTCTTTGTGTTGCATGCTACAATTACTCATACTAGTCCCACTGTTACACCAGATTGCAGTTGTCTCGCTACTGTAACAAACTTTGTATGCTCTGAAGATGCTGGATATAATACCAGCGAAATATCAACATTTAAGTTAATAAATAGTTATTTTCTTATCAATCTATGTTCGCATCTATACCGTTAAAATCCAATCAACAAGTGTGACGAACACATAAGCCTTTCCACACGATACCTTGGAAGAACTTTTACATTAAGCAAAAAGAAACATATATGAAGAAATGAAAAGAAGAATTCAGCTAGGCTAAATGGCTTTTGCCAAACAATTCCTTTCTAGTAAAATAAAACAAGCAAACTTTTCAACCAGTGGTGTTATCCTGATTATGATGTACAGATAAGAGATAGCCAATAACTAAACAAATACTAGACAGAATGGAAAAAAAAAAAAAAAACTAAGCATAAGAACAAGCCATATGACAACAGAAAAAAAAGTACTGGATATAGGGAATTTTTTTTTTTTTAAATTAAAATGGAACAGTGTGTAGGACATATTGTGATTGTCTATTGATCACTTTTTCGGAGTCTTTGGACTCCCTGGAGGCATTATGTAATAATAATAATCAAAAGTGATCAATGGACAATCACCCAGTGGCACCCATATAAAAGATGATTAATGTCTGAAAGACCAGACAGAAGGTGAAAGGATGATATGGTGGAGATAAATACCAGATGTAATCAGGAAACCCAACAGCGAAAGACAGACAGATGGGGAAGGCCTATAATGATATGAAAGGACTTAGAAGAGGATATGCTTATCACTGAAGTACATAACTGACTTAATTTTAATTTAAATCATATTTAATTTTAATCTGATCTCTTGCCAGAATAAGGAAAAGAGGGGGGGACACTGTTTATCAGGAAAGATTCCGTTTCTAATATCAAAGAATACAAAAAAAATTTGAACACACTTTTTAATTTTCAAATTGTCACAGCTGCTGCATGCATGCATTTATTCATGTGTAAATTTTCTGTTAAAAAAAACAACTAGATAGGACAGGAATAAAAATAATTCTCAAGCACATTGACAACTGAGAACAAAATTGCCCTCAGGAATAAGAAAAGTTATGTGCATGTAGACAGAAGCAACATCCCTTGTGGTGATATGTGATTACTGTTAGTGGGAAGATAAGGTTGTGTAGAAGAGCTGCTTCCAAGAACAGTCTCTGCTTTGAAGTATTTTTATATCCCTAGTAGCCTTAGCCTGGCTTTCTTTAACACATATTAATCCATTTTTGGATGCCTGTACAAATACTTTTAATGTTTACTGACTAAGCTAGTCTATCGTGTCTGTCCAAAATAGTAGGTATACTCCCCTCCCACACACACACATTGACATCATATACCATAGACACCTAAAAAGAAGAGCAGATTCTGCTTTGACGTTTTAGCTTATTTGTCTCAGGAAACTGTTTAGCGACTTGTAGACCATTCTAATTCTATATTGTTTTAGGAGCAAGTCCAGTCTATCTGTTGTGCCTCTTGCATATGTATAGATATGGTGTATGTATAGTCTGGTTGAAAGGGAAGTGGACAGTTTGTAGCTCTTTTATAGAGTTCGGTAAGAATTTTTTTTAATATCCATTTTGTTCAAATGACGTTAGCAGAGTCTGGTTCTAAGGATGAAATTCTCTGCCCCTGAAGGGTAAAGGTTTCAAAATACCAAGTATCTTTGGGCAGAGTGGTAATGAAAATCAAAATGAAGATATCCAACCTGTATGAGTGAGCTTACCTGTAGAATGAATACAGGAGGAGAATCATCTAAATCTCTCTAGAAGGCTAGAGAGATTAACATCGTAGTCTAATATTAACTAATTCAATTCATACATCTAATATTTTGTAAAAGTCATATTGCCATCGCAGGGAACAAAATTTAATAAGATATGTGCATCGAGGCACTAAGATGAAGCATATTGACTGAGAGTAGGCCTGAAGTCCTAAATAATGCCTCTAGTGGACTAAATTGGGATTCCTCAGGCTGAAGTAAGGAGGATGAGAGTGTCCCAAATTTGGGGCAGTTTCAAGCAATCAAATTTGTGGTTAGGGTAGTTTCAAATATATTCAAGGAAAAGTCTTCATATTTATATTTGCTGCAATGGAATAAGTGGCTTTCTTTCAGCATATTCTATGGCAATTATCCAAAGCATTGGCAGCAGCAAGTCCCGAGTGGCTATAGTAATGGAAACTGATATATTCCTTATTCAGCAATTCTGATGTTGGCTGTCCCTGTTTGGTCATAGTAGGATAGCTTACAACTACAAGAGACCTGATAAATGCCTGGCAGGTATAGGGACTGTGGCTGGTCTTTGGTGGAACAGATAAGGGATGCCAATTTTTGTATGGTCTGTAAGTAGTTGAAATGTTAGTTTTTTTGTTTGTTTTTTTGTTAATTTTTCAGATGTGCCTTGGTTATATGGAATAATGATAGCTTTGTAAAATCTCTGTGCTGGAAACTACCAAAGACCACCCACAGTCCCTAGACCTGCCAGGTGTTTATCAGGCTCCTTGTAGTTGTAAACTATCCTATTATAGCTAACAGCCAGGAGATAACACTAGAATTGCAACTGACATCTATTTCCATCACTACAGCCACTGAGGACTTGTTTACCATGCTTTGGACACCCACCAAACCATATGCTGGAAGAAAGCCACTTTACTCCATTGCAGCAAATATAAACATGAAGACTTTTCCTTGAAGAGCCCCAAAATTTGGGACACTTATCCTTTGTACTTCAGCCTGACAGCCAAGAATACCAAATTTAGCCCATTAGAGGGCACTATCTAGGATGGGCAACCTTTTTAAGTGCGAGTGCCAAATCTTTGATGCAAATTTTTTCTCACGTGCCAACCGAAATTTTGCAGAACATATTATTTGGTGTCTTTTCAGTATTGGAAGAACCTTTTCAAATAATAAAAAATCACACTAGAGTGGTAAAATCAAAGAATATTGTAAAAGTGATTATTGTAAGTCATGCAAGCTTGAATGAAGGTAAAAATTAGTGACGGAGTTTTTACTTAAAAGTCCTTCTACCCTGTTGATAGCGTGGATATTTTTTTTATTTTCCTTTAAGTGTAATTCTAGCTGCCACATACAGCCACACAATTTAAAGACAATGTTTAGAATCATCAAAACAGTAAACAATAATTCTGAAATTTTTTTTTTTTTATAAAGATCAATCAGACATGTTTTTTTTTTCAAGTTTTTCCCACATATTACAGTGCACAATCTCATAATTGTTTTACTTGACTAAAATAAAATAAAGATATTCTTTTGTTAATTCTTAATCTTGCCAAGTAATACATAAAAATTACAGATACAATAAAATGTTATTTTACTTACATAATACATTAAACAGAAGTTAATCTTTAGCACTTTTTAGCAAAAAAAATCAAATCAAAACTAGATAAAGAAAAATAGTGGATGTTTTATTTAATTAGCATCAATGAGACTTCTGCTGCTGCATTACTGATGACAGATAATTTCAGGTTACATTTTGTAACCTGTAGAGATATGCATGCACTACTAGTTCCATCTGTAAGGCTACTCCTATTATGAGAATTAACAAAGTTCATCACTGAGAACAATGATTCACAAGAATATGTAGATGCAAAATGGATAGTAATGCTGTTGCAAAGGTATTTAAACATACAAAAGTTTCTGGAATAGTATTTCAAGTCCTTAGTACCTCATTTTCTGCACTTCTTTCTGTTACTCCCTAATCACGCCTTTTCAATATTTTCCAAGTTCACTCTGATGTCAACAAATTCCTACATCCAAATTTAATTACTTTGAAAATCAATCAACTGCATTTCAAAATCATCCATATTTATCCAAGAAAACACCTGCAAGTTTAATTCATCCAGTTTTATAGTGTCTGGAAACTTAATGAATTTTGCAGTCTCTTCTAATTCTCTGAACTTAACAAATCTAAGAGAGATCTGCTCAACAGTTGACACAATAACGTTTAAAAATAGCTTTTGAAAACATTGGCGGTCTGTTTTTTCATCCTTTTGGATATCACTGATGTATTTCTTTAGGTTTGGAAAATATCTAAATTTCTCACTGTCTACATCCCTCTTAAAAACTCCTATTTCATTTCAAATGCCTTTATGTTTTTATATGGTTTTGTAACCAGAAGTCAGGCCATATTTTTTTAAGATTTTGGTTAACTTTTCAGAGGCGCCCGGATATAGGGAATGGTGATGGATTTAGTGTAATCTTTATTATGGGGGGGGGGGTAACTGGTTTTAATATTTTTTGGGGGTTGTAGCCATTGGCTAAGAAAGTGTTAAGGATGTTGTGTCGGAAAAAGTGCCAATTCACTTTTAATGAGTCATCCCATTTCCGACCCAACATAAGGTAACGTTAAAAACCATGGATATGGACATGCTTATGCCTCCAGAAGAAAATGTGTATTTTGGTAACTCAGAACTATGTCTAACCATGTTTCTAGTAGATATTAAGTGAATTTTGAGTAGCCATAAATTAAATAGATAATGTTTGTGGATTATTTAACAAAGGAAAATTATGTATAAATGCTGAAAGATGTATATAAGATGATATATGTATGTATTGAGCCATGTCAAAAACAGTTCGGAGTTGCGGTGACCAATTGGCCGCCGCTATGTGCATGACGTAGTCACCAAGAGAGGGTGCTCACATTAACTATATAGGTTTCGGTGTGTAATTCAATCGCTCTTATTTTTCTGTTCCTGGTTCCTGATCAAAGTCCTGGATAGCTGTGAAGCTTGCCGCCGTACCCAGCAACATTCTCCCATTGCTGTGCGTGCCATGTCGACCGTAGCTACAACTGAGGAATGCGGCCAGAGTTCCAGAAAAGAGCTGTTGGTTAGCCATGCCAAAGTATAAATCAGCGAAGAGGTGAACCTTTTCGAAAAGAACAGAAGTATGTCGCAGACGCCATAAGAAATGTACGGTGAGGAAACCCAGAAGTCTAATTAAAGAAGTCCCAACAACCATCAGAAAGGCAAGAACGGTAAGGTGTAAGTTTTCGTATTAAAATTGAATAATAACCAAAGAGGGTATAGGAACCAGAGGGTTAAGGAGCTCCATATAGTCAACTTCCACTTTGTATCTAAAGAACTGTATTCTTTTGAACATTCTGTCTATGTCTAAAGAGCAAGTGACACCCTAAGCTTAAGCTGAGCTGGGAACCAAGGCTTTGGACTGTTTATGTTGGAAGAAACATTTATATCATTGTGTTAAATTAAATTTTGAATATTAACTGAATTTTTTTTGGGGGGGGGGGATAAAACCTGGGCATAATATTATCTCATGTGAATTTTGCAAGACTGAGTACCTGTCTGATATGCTCCATATTAGGATTGTAGAATGTATCTATGTATATGTGTTATTCCTATATATAGGAACTGAGCAACTCTGTAGGAATTAACCGATTCTGAACGTAGTTACACAAAGAAGAGTATGAGATCGCTAGAATAAGACTTTAGAGTAAACCTTTTGGATATGTTAATTTAAGGGGGGGGGGGTTTCAGGCTCTTTAGAATTGAAATTTCTAACTAAAGTGCATATATGTATTTGTCTAAATAAATGTATTTCTTTAATTCAAACCTCATGAGTCTGTCATTGTTCTGAGAATTGAGTTACCATTTGTTAAATTTCAGACCATGCATAGGTAATAGGGGAATCCATTAGCAACTAAGAAAGGGGGACCACGACCGCAAACCACTTGATCCCTATATTGTTTTTCAGTAGTTTTAAATTGTGTGTCAGAATTCAGTTGCCGGCTGGCGCAGTCGACTTAAAAGAATATAAATTTGTTGGCAACAGAATAGCTGAGAATAAGTAAGATTAGTAAATAACATAACTAATAATAACAGGGCCAGTATGAAGATGTAACAATGTGGTTTAGTTCAGTGTTTAGGGCATTGTCATCTGAACAGATTAATTTTGCCCTGTTATATAGTGTTTTTATAACCCCATATTGTTGTGAGAGGGAGGGGGGGGGGAGAATTGCTGGTGAATGTATCTGCCTGTATGGGTGGGTTTTCTGTAAACAGAGAAAACCAAGGATCCATCAGGCTGGCAAGTGATTAGTGTCTAGGAAAGGTGGCCAAATAGCGAAGACAAACAGTGGGTTTTTGTGGGGCTGAGTTTAAGGCTTTCTCTTCAAGTCTCCATAAAGAAGTTGGCTAGGGGTGGGAGAGTGGTGAAACTATGGCTGTCCCCTCTATCTGTCTGTAGAATTTTCCTTGCTAAACGAAATAGCCCGAGTTTATTGTGAACTGAAATAGGCCTGAGATATCAGGAGGAAATTTGGCTTGGATGAGCTCTAAGGTTTCCTTGAGTGGGACATTTGTGAATAGGGAGGAGACGTCAAAACTGACCATTATGTCAGTATGTTGGAGTGAGAGGTTTTCTATACTGGCTTTGAAGTGGGCTGAGTTTTTTTTTTTTTTTTATGTGTGATGGTGTATTGCCAGTATAGTGTGTGAGCAGTTTGGCTAAATGTTTTGCTAATTTGTATGTGGGGGAAATCAATGCCATCCACTATGGGATGTAATGGCACATTTTGTTTATCTATTTTTGGAAGTCCATATATTCTGGGGGGAGGGGGGTTAGAGTTAAAAGGTTTTAGTTTGTTGGTAACTTCCACAGGCCAAGAAGTGACCTTCTTAAGGAGCCTTTGGAGTGTTCTAATTTGGGAGCTGGTGGGATTATACTCAATGGGGAGGTAGGTAGACTGATCTTTGTAGTCGGTTTGGTTGAGAATCAAATTGGCATTTCCCTTATCTGCTTTGGTGATTACTATTTCTTTGTTTTTCTTCATTTCTTGTAGAGCTTTATATTCTCCTTTGGATAGGTTTGTTTTTGGTGGTCTTGCTTTGGTGAGAACACCGGCTACATCCAGTCTGATATTGTTAGCGATATGGTTTTGAAGGTTACAGATATCCTGGTATATCCAAATTATTATTTCTTCGGGAGGTATTTTCTTAAGAGATATTTTGGCGAAATTGTGGCCATGTGCCAGTGCACTGAGTGCCTCAGGCTTCAAAGTAACAGAAGAAAGGTTGATTACAGTGTTGAGTGGTTGTTGAGGTTCAGAGGTAGAGTCCTTTTTCAAGTTTTCAAATTTTTTGATATGCCGACTTTGTATCTTTTCGAATTCTTTTCCTGCCAAAGTGCACGAGATGTCGTAGAATTGTCGAAAGGTCGTGGTTCAGCATGTCGGAAAGCTCCTCGCCTAGCGCCCGAATATCTTTGTTTACGTCGGCTAGGAGAATGCAAGTAGCAGTAATTTGTTCTCATAAAAGGGCGAAGCTAGCGCGGTTATTAAATAATGCAAAGAGCCTTCTGTGAAGAGAAATGGTGCTTTATTTTACACAATTTCGGATTACCTCATTATCCTGGGAGTGTTTTAAGAAGGTCAAACGATTTAGTTGTCTCGATATCTTCAGCTTTAGTTTGCTGTATTGGCAGGCCTTGCGTACAATAGAATCTCCGTGGATGATCATAATTCTTGTAGATAGGCTTATACATTGGTAACACGACTATTAAATTATTTAAGGAATTTACAATGTATACTGGAATATTAATTAAAAGAAACATTAATTTAATACCACTTTCCTTCATAATGTGATCCATATAGATAATGAATAACATACATAGTTTATTCACAATATGATGCAATGTGAAAAGGGAAAAGAGATTTATATTTAAAATTAAATATTGCAAATTATGGTCTTCCAAGTCTCTCTATCTTGAGCTAACTGATGGATGTCAGATGGAGTTTTGCAGTTCAGCCTACTGATGGTTTCACATATGTATTGCCAAAATTATTTGCATGGTCTTCCTCTACTGCATTTGTACAGGATGAGGGATTCTAAAAAAAGGGCAAGACTTCAGGATTCTGAGTTGATGCCCAAGCCATCTAAGTTGTAGTTTTTTTTTTACTATACTGACAAGCGGTTCTTGCTTAACCATATTTAGCACAGCAGGGTTAGTGATGAGGTCCATCCAGGTGTATCCAAAGCTTTCTTGCTTTGGTTTTTTTCAGCGAAGTCTTCACAATTTATTGGTAGAGTAGTGGTTAGATGCAGGTCCGCTAGTCGACTTGAATGTTGGGGATTATCAACATTCAGTAATTCTTGAAAGTAGTTTCTCCATTCTTTCATCAAGTTCGAATTTACTGACAGCTGTCTATTGTTTTTGTCAGGTGTGACAATATTTCCACTTCATTTTGTTTTATGGTGACGGATATAATTTATCATTTGAAAAGTGTTTCTAGTATCCCCAGTTTTATTATAAATTTCAAGTTCCTGCCAGTATTCATTTATTTGATTTTCTTTGTCTCTGGTCATTAGTTCATGGACCTTGTTATTTAAAATGTCTAGTTTTTCTGTATTTCATTCCTGTTTAAGCGGTAGAGTTTCCTTGCTTTATTTCTTTCATCTATATATTTTTCAGTTTCAGGGATAATCCATTTTGTCGAATCTTTTTTTTTTTTTTTTGTTGCTGTTTCCAAGAATTTTGTTGGATGTTACGTTTATTGCTTCAATGATACCCTTATACTTTTCATCAACTGGATCTTTAAGAATGTTTTCCATATTGTCTTCTAATGTGCTGTGGAAAGATGCTGCAATTTGCAGGTTATTTAGTTTGTCCCAGTTGTATTGTTTCTTTTTAGGCTTGTTATTTTTAGAGGCTTTTAGTGAAAGTTTAATGTGGGTACTGATTATTCTGTGGTCAGAGTTTAGTTCAACCATGTTATATGCTCGATAGTTCTTGATTGATCTGATCCACTTTCCATTGATTAATATGTGGTCTATTTGGGAATAAGAACCATTTGGATGTTCCCAGGTCCATAATCTTCCTTTTGGATGGTGAAATTTGGTTTAGGTGATTACCATGTTATGGCTATTGCAGAAGTTCAAAAGAAAATGTCCATTGTTATTTGTGGTTTCATGATAAGTGCATTTATTTTAGAAGTTATGGACTTTACAACCATGTTTTAAATAACTTTTAATTTCCCGACGTTTCGATCTTCATATTAAGATCATCATCTGGAGCATATACAAATATACAGGACAAGCTGAGTTACATCACACACATAGTAAGCTAAAGAAACAATGATTTGGTCACTGGTTATTCTACTGGCATGACCTCTAGTGGTAAAAAAATAAAATGGTTGTAAAGTCCATAATTTCTAAAATGAATGCTGATCACTGTGCAACACTAAAAGAAAGGATGAGTGTATTGGCAATGTCTTTACCAATTTGGGCATTAAAATCCTCACCAATGAGTGTGACATTGTGAATTGGAATGTTCATGACAGTTTCAGAAAGATCTTTATAATAGGTGTATTTATCTTCTAGTGGAACACATTCTGTAAGAGCATATGTGAATATTATTGTTAGTTTTGGGTTAGTACTTATGGTTATGAGGAGAATTCTTTCAGACACTTTTTCAATTGATGTTACTTTTTCTGCTAGTTTCTTCTTGAGCATTATTCCAACCCTTCCAGTACCATCATTATTTGCTGAGTTATAAATAAATCTCCATTTTTTGTCAGCTGATGATGTTTCATTCACTTCATGATTGTTAGTTCTCCATCTATGTTCTTGTATACATATAATGTCTATGTTGACTTTTTCTGCTCCTCTAAGTAGCTCAAAAAATTTTCCAGATTTCTTAAGTGAATGAATAACAGAGGGGATAATGTACATCCTTGTCTGACACCAGATTTAACATTAAAACCATCTTCCTGTACTTCCATCAATTCTAACTGCTGACTTACAACTCAAATAAAGGCTAAGTATTGCTTATTGAGTAAAAAATAAGCTAATTACCACTGTCTGCTGTGTATCTATTTTAGTTGCCATTTTGGAATGAATTGGTTACCGCGTGGTGTGAGTGAATGCTCTCTAAAGAAAAAATTATGGGCGCACATCTATTCTCTCTTTAGTTGTATTCCATTACTTCAAAATCAGCAATAATAAACAAAACAAGCATTTGGAATGACCGGCATTCCCCAACAGATGTGATAAGGCACACTTGAAAACTATTTCCAACATAAAACAGAATCAGCATTAATTAAATAAAAACTGATAATTAAACTGAAACTCATCTGATTTTTTTACTCAAGTAAAAATTCTTGCTTGTCATGGATGAATGAATTTTTCAAGCCCTGACCAACCTATTGGAATTTCTGATCCTATTAACCTTGAAGAACATAAAAGTTACACCCATGATCATCTATATGGCAAATTAGGACTGACAGACCACACTCTGGATTCTATCACACAGGATTAAATGCAAGAAAACATTCTTTGCTACATAGGAGTTGCCATGGGCCAAAACTATTTAAAAAATCAGTACTAACTATGAAGAGCTCTCTCCACCTTCATGTATGGCTGCATTAATTTGCCAAAAGATCTAGGAGACATTCATTCTGAGATTAAATATAGCCTGGCTTCTCCAAATTAACTTCACAGTTATCCCATCCCTAGTCGCACATTCTTTTACAGTTACAATTTAACACGTTCGCTGCCACGCTACTTCGGCATAGTCTGTTCCCGTACGCCGAGCAATTTCACTTCTTCAAGGTCAGTACGGTAATCTCGTTGCCGGCGGTAAGCGTCCTACGAGTATACTTGTAGTTGGCTTGTGCAGAGCATATACCTTCTATGAGAATACACAGTTTTGATGCTAGCTCCACAAGCCAAGCAATTTCACTTCTTCAAGGTCAGTACAGTAATCTCGTTACTGGCGGTAAGCGTCATATGAGTATACTCGTAGCTGGCTTGTGGGGCTGGTTTACGAACTACGAGTATACTCGTAGTTGGCAGCTAACGTGTTAAATTGTAGAAACAATTTAAATTTTAACTACAATCTAGTGGAGTGCAGTACTTGTCCCAGTTGTAATCTCTGAAGATGCTAACTAATAAACCAGAAAAATATTATTATGTGACACCTCCAAGTAGTCCAAAGACTCATTGAGGGAGGGCATGTACTCTATAGCTCTCCATCTCCACCACTTAATCTGCCAACTACAACTAACGTAATCATCTACACCAATGCCATCTACAGCCCACCACCACCACTAATATTTTTTGTCTGTAAATTGTGTGTTTTCTGAAATTGCTCCTTCCCAATTTGTCTGTATGCAGGATGAAAAACCAGAGTTTCTGGAAGGAAAAAAACCCTGCTATCTCTGTATGAGACCAGCTAACTGACCTGCAATTGAAAAAAAACCCATTTAAAGATTCCTCTCATCATGACAAGAATCAAACTTAAATTTTTCAATCGAAGGGCACAATGTACTGTTGTTCTTCCAATTGTACTACAGAGGTGCTTATTAAGTTCAATAAATTAATTATTTTTCTCTTAGTGCTGTTTATACTGTGAAGCCCTGTTATGAATACCACAATATGGGAATGATTTATGAGTCATTCATATTCATGTCTCTTTACAGAAACCAAGAATTATCTTAAATGATATCTGAAAATCTCTCATTCTTTTAGCATGTCAGATTTCAATTTTCCTAACAACTATCTTCAGTGACTTTACATTCTTGTTAAGATGAATTTATTCATTTCCACTGTAACATTGTAATATACTATTAGTTTATTAATATACTTTCCAAAATACTATTAGAGTATTTGAGGACTAAGAGCAACTCTTTCCCATTTTATTATCTTTTCATCTCATGCAGTGGGAGTCTTCTCTCCCGGGTATTTGCCTCACTTAGTAGTCCCATCCTGCCTGGTCAGGTGGGATGAATTTGGACCAAAACCTCCAAGATTTGTGGAAAAGATCTCTGCAACCCAACACTTTTTTCTTGCAATGACTTCAAATTCCTAAGATGGTTGTGCCTTATAATTAATCTCATGATACATTGTCTGTCATGCAGAATAATCATAGTGTTAAGGGTTTAAGCAGAAGGTGCTGTTAAAGAAGTATATTACAGTTTCCAACACAAGTCAATGTTGCTGTGAATAAGAAATACAGGAGACATACCATGAACCCTAGAGGTAAATTTTACATAAGCAAATAGAACATATGGATGCTTCAAATGGATACCCTTAACATTGTCTTCTATACCTCTCCAATTAAGATATGGAGAGGTATAGAAGAGAGATGTATTTATGGGACTAAAGTACATTTTCTTAGGGGACAGTTAGGGTCCCAATGTGGCAGATTTCATCTGGAAGGGACCAAACAACACCTGTGGTGAAAGACTACTGAAATTTGCTCATGCTAACAGATTGGTCATTACCAATCCCTGCTTCAAGAAGTACCCACGATGCACCTACGCTTGGATATCTAAACACTGATAAGTTAAGGCACGAGATTGATTACATCCTGGGACTCAAGCGGTTGAAAATTAGCTTCTTTGATGTGCATATTTTTCCTAAAACAGACTGTGGTATAGATCATTATTTAGTAAGAGTCAAAGACAGACTCCAAAATCTTCCAAAGTCAGGCCCATCCACCCACTTGGGAAGTGGGTTCACAGAAGAAACATCAACATGATTGGATGCTCTTTTGGAGACTAGCAAGGAGAACAAGTCTAGAATGCTCTGGGAGGGAGTCATAATACAGGATGCAGCCAAGAAGTATCTAGGTCCAGCTAGAAGATCAAGAGTCCCATGGATATCAGATTCAACATGGGATCTGATCGAAAGGTGGAGGACTGAGAAACAGAGACTGAAAAATATAAGAGATTACATAGAGAAATCAGAAAAGTAATCATGCTAACAAATGTGAAGAGATAGAGTTCCAGATGAGGCACAATTATAAAAGAATCTTTCTTTTAGTTTGTGACCAAAGCAAAAATTTAAGCCCCAAATTGAATGTCATAAAAGATAGGAATGGAGCAGCACTAACAGAAGAATTGGAAATTGAAAAGAGATGGAAAGAATACTGTGAGGAATGGTACAGTAGAGAGGATAAGGAAAATTCCGATTTGAAACCTACACCACTTAGGCATGCAGTTGACAGAGCAGTTAAGCAGCTTGACAACAATAAGGCCAAATGCAGAAAGAATCCTAGCAGAGTTAATTCAGATCACAGGGGGGGATGGAAGGTGGAAGTGTTTCATAGATTGATCACAAGGATGTGGGAGACAGGATCATGGCCTAGAGACTGGAAAAAGTCAGTTTTCACACCACTGCTCAAGAAGGAAAATATGAAGGATTGTAAGAACTATAGATCTATTACTTTAATCTCTCCTGCAAATTTTATTGCATGAGAGATTAAATAGGATTAAGGCCAAAGTTGAGGCAGAGATGCCTGAACAACAAGCAAGTTTTAAGAAAGGTAAGGATACTAGATATCAGATCCTTTGCCTTAGACATATCATAGAAAACTATAAAGAATTTAGACTTCCTATGTTTCTTAGACTACTCTAAAGCTTTCGACCATGTTCAGCATGTGAAAAGTAACGAAAAGAATGGGTTTTCCTCAACACACTATCAGGTTGATAGCTAACTTGTACAGGGAGCAAGAAGCCATGGTAGGAACAGGTGTTAGATTAACTGATTGTTTCAGGTTGGAAAGGGAGTTAGCCAAGGATAACTACTTTCTCCTCACCTGTTTAGTATTTATGCTGAGGACATCATACGAAGGGGGGGGGGGGGGCTGGAAAGTTCTGATAAACACTTGGAACAAAAATGATATTAAAGCAACTTAAAATTAACACAAGAAAGAACATATGTTAAAATGCTTAAACTCTTATGTTTCATCAAATTATAATATATATATATATATATATATATGGGAATAAATTTTTAACTTGGGTATATTGTATATTAGGATAACCAAGCAATTTTATATGCTTGGTTATTTTAGCACCTAATCCCAAGTATGCAAACAATTAAGTTTGCGCCTGAAACAAAGTTCAAGTCTAAAGATGGTACAAACACCAGGGCAACTCATTGTAAAGGTGGGTAAAGCTTTGATCACTATTTCTCCCACATCCTTGTGATCACTATTTCAACCTTTTTTGAGGAGACCTCAAAAAAGGTTGAAACCGGTCTGGGTAGTGACCCCACCCATAATGCATTGCAGTATACATCTTCTAGTGAGATGTGCTTTACATTATGGGAAAAATACTAAGAATAGTGATCAAAGCTTTACCCACCTTTACAATGAGTTGCCCTGGTGTTGTACCATCTTTAGACTTGAACTTTGTTTCAGGCGCAAACTTAATTGTTTGCATACTTGGGATTAGGTGCTAAAATAACCAAGCATATAAAATTGCTTGGTTATCCTAATATATATATATATATATATATATATATATATATCAGGGGTGAATATTCCGGGTGTGCAGTGCTCATCCATGAAATATCAGTATCTATATTTTTGCATTTATTCCCGTTAAAGACTCATCCAATCGTTTGCAGCCTTCACGCTATTCCTAAAATTGAACACAATATACTGTACTAATGCTTCATTGTCCTCTTCATGAGGGTAATAAAGCATTAGGGGCTTCATGAAGAAGGCGCTTTTTGCTGCGTAAACATTGCATCACATTCACATTAATAGCCCAGGTGTGCTTTCAAAATGCATACACCTTTGAGCCATTTGAAAAGATGTAAAGAGGGTGCAGCATGTCAAATTCTTAGCGTTGTATTATTTTTAAACCGCTGAGAAGGCATGACTAGAATAAAGAATTCACGCCTGAGAAGGCGTGCCTCATCTCATCTTCCTTATACCCTCTTTTACCTTGCGGTGTCGAGGGTCCATTGATCATTGGACCTCACTCCGTTTTACAGGATAAGGTGGTCAGCCTTATGCCCTGAGTGCCTGGAAAAAGAAATAATTGTGTCGACCAATCCAATTGAATGTTGTCACTGTCATGAGTTGAGAGATTACTATATCCAACGGTTTATTACAAACAGCTGTTACACAAGTTTTCTGGAACTGAAAATCTGAAAGGGGATGTTAGGAGAAAAATGCTAATTGTTTTTTGTTTTGCTTATGCAGTATAGCATCTGTTGAGGTTGTAAAGTTTTTTTTTAACAATATAGAGACATTTTTATTCTAGTCTTCAGAAACAACAGACAGTAAAAAATATCTATTCCTGAATAAAAATGAATATTCTGTTTATTATAAGACGTGGTTGATCTACAACAAAATACCAGCATATGTGAGATTGATAAGACAGAAGAACCGCTGATACTAAAAAAAACTAATGAATTTAGGATTCCCGAAAGTGTGGATAATTCCGATAATGATCAGATGTTATGTATACTGAGTCTCAGTAAACAAAATAAAATTCTTGGAAAATGGAGCGAAATATACACAAATGAGACAAATACACATAACATACGTGCAACAAATTTTACGAGATGATTTGCTGCTCCATCAAACCATATTTATTCCTGCAATACTCTCTCAAATGTTTTTTTTTTTTTTAAATCACGCCATCATAAATTCACTTATTCATGTTTAGAATTTATAGGATCATGCTATTCGCTCTACCCAGCAACTTATAGGACAAACATATCACAAATGATAATCATTCTCTACCATTAATGAAGTAGCCTGTGTAGCTCAGTGGATGTGGCGTTTGCACACCACCGCGCTTGGCCGCACGAAGGAAGTCTTGGTTTCGAGTCTAGTCGGCGACTAGAGGAAATTTTTCTAAGTCTTTTTTCGACCGGTTCCCGAATTAGTCGATCTCTGGCACGGGCAAGCAGGTTTTTCCTCCCGGAAACTCGGGTTTTTCGTCCTGTAAACTCAAGAAAATCGACCGCAGAACCCACATTATTTCAGACATTAAATATATTGTGTTAGGGTTAGGGACCACGAGATGGCGGCACATTTGAGCCGTCTCTCTTCACTGCGTACCGCTTAATTAGTGATAGCTTTGGGCCATCTGTCTCTGATTGGGTACCAGTAGAGATTGAACTGCCCACTTAGTCTCCAAAAGTTAGATAGGGCTAAATGGCCTCGCCTACTCCCGTATACGGGAATAAAAAGGCGTTAGCTGATTGTTTTTTTTTTACCATTAATGAAAGTGCTTCTACTCACACTTATTCCTTCCTATTCTCACGTCTTATAAATGATGGTTCACATATTTTCATCTTTGCATATTTCAAATATACCAACCAAATATAGCATTCTCCTGCATTGCTGTTTTCTAATCAATAATAAAACAGATTGTTCCCCTACTCTACGCAAAAATATTCAAAGTTATTCTGCAATCAATTGCATTGGACCTATTAAGATGAGTGCTGATGCACTATGCCCTCTCAAAACTTTCATACATCGATAAAATGCAATCCCACTGTCATGGGCATCTGCAGGGGGGACGGGGTACATCCCGTGGGATCGATTAAAAAATTCCACAAATTATAATCGTAAAATTGATTGAGATATGTAACTATAGAACAGGGTAGCTATAGAACACGTGTTTTATTGCAGTAATAAAACACATGTTCCTGTTTTTGGTTCATCTTTTTCATTTGTGAACAGTGACCAGTTAGTTTGCCCTCTGTCTAACAAGTTACAGAGTGAAGTGTGAATTGTAAATTTATAGTGAAACAAATTTAAATAAAAAAAAAAAAAAATACAAAAAGAAATAATTTAATTTAGGATTAATTAATTAGTTGATTTTTAATATATGAAATTGTGCTAAAAACTATTCATTCTGAATACCTTTTTTCTCCCCAAGAATTAAAGATCATTAAAATCTATGCAAAATGAAAATAATGTATTTATAGTTTACATCGACAAATAATTACATAAAAAAACCTAAAAGACATTTATTGATGTAATTATTTAATTAAATCAATAATTATAAAAATTTATTGGTGTAATTATTTGTCTCCAAGCTCCCCCCTCCTGGAAAACATGACAGCACATCAACTAAAATGATCACGAGACGCCACTGATATCAGAACTTGCTACATGCCCCCCTCCCCCCTTTGTAAGTGTAGCAATGAATGAGCTTAAGACAGGAATAAGAATAGGTAGCAGATGGATCAGTAATCTTAGGTATGCTGATGATACAGTGCACTTTTATAATGTTTATAATGACAAGGAAGAACTAGGACAAATCCTTGACAGAGTTAATGATATAAAAGACTTAAACTCAACCCTAGCAAGACGAAGATTATGGTTCTCCAAGGAAATATAGACAAGGAAACTCCTAAGAAACAAGTACTTAACAGAGAAGCAACTAATGAAGTCAGAAAATTGATGTAATTAGGATGATTAACGTGAGGCGATTTGCATTGGCCATCTATACAAGAGTTAGGTGATGTTATAATGTGCCCATCCAAAATGAGTTAGATAATAGTGCAGAAGGACAAATGTGCCAACCAATAATAGCCTTAGTGAATGAGCAGAATGCAAAGTTAGGCATAAGGATTTTCAAAGTTTGAGTTGCATTCATGTATCCGTTTATAATGGTTACTATTGGGTGACTACAAAGATAGGATTTTTGGCATGAGTCACTTTATATACTAAATTATTTATCATGGACTGTCAAACATTTGTGGCAGATTAAGGTTTAGATAGTGGTTTGGGGTTTAGAGTGACTTGCAGTTGAAAGTTGCTCATTCCAGCAAGAATTATTTCTTTTTTTTTTTTTTTTGTATCAAGAGAGTGAAGTAGTAATGACCACAGAAATGAGGAAATACAAATCATAAAGGTCATTCTACTGGGTCAAAAGGACAAAAAATTAGACTTTGTGGACAATGGTTGCTCCAGGGAACACAAACTGTGGGCCGCGGCCCCCTTGGGGGCCACAGGTTTTGTTGAGGGGGGGGGGGGCCGTGATATAATGAAAAACAAATTTAAAATGTTTAAAGATTAAGTAGATTTTTTTTTATTTTAAAAGAAACGTATTTAACTTTTATTATTTATTTTTGTTATTTTTTATATTTTAATGGAAAAATTCACGCATTGGTGTTGGTTCACAAACTTTGCTTCCTGCGTATTTCGGCGCTTAATGAATATTAGTAAATATTGATTATTGATATGTTTCATTTCAAAGCAGTGGTTAATTGTATTTACTTCGAATGCTCTCCAGGGAAGCTCCAAATCTTCCTGTCCCTTTCATCACGCGTTCGTAATCAGGGACTGTTGATATTGACTTTATATACATATCAAAACTCGTTTTATATTATCACTGTCATCCGAGCTAGTTTTCTGTTACCAATAAAAGTTTCGCATATACTTCACACATGAAAAAAAGCTTAAACAAGTTCATGTGGAAAGATAGTAACTCGCTTGCATTGGTAAACAACACCCCTCCCTAATAGCCACTATACTGCAGAGGCAATAAAAACAAGTACTTTTATTATGCCAGTGAATAAGGTATGAGGAGTCTGTGTAATATATTTTTCAACAAATAGTGCAATTAGAGACAACTGTGATAAAAACACACTAATTAATGAATCACATGTCCCCCTCATACAGAAACTATGCTGGATAGACTGAAACAAAACCATATGTTGCATGGGCAAACACAATATCTAACTAAACACTATTGTTATTAATTAGATGTGTGTGAGTTCGATTTCCCAAAAGCAGCAATAAAATTCAACCGAACGTGTTAAAATTTGTTAAAGTGTTAAAACTAAGTAATATATATATATATATATAATGAATGTTATGGCAGTTTCACATATGGAATTCGGTTGAAGAGAGTTAGCATTTCAACTCAATTGTCAGCTATGCTTTTATCTTTCAGTTGCACCATCTTTTGTTAATACTGCACCAATCATATGCACGTTTTAATAACCTGCCTTTGCTGTCTGTTTCGCGTTAGGCTTAATTACCATAAAGGGAGAAAAGTCACAAAACAGAAAAATGTTCCTGGTCCGGGGATTCCCTTATTCAGGTAATATTCACTAATTTCATATTATCAGTCTGTGGTGTGCCAGTATCGGTAAGTGGTGATATTATTTGATCTATTCTACGTTAAAAAGTTTAACCCTGAGATTGATAAGTGGCTGATAAAAAATAAAAAAAAATCCCGCAAAGAAGCAGAAACAGATTAAAAAAAAAAAGGACAGTATTTCATATTTTCCAGAACAGCTCGCATCGTTTTCAGAACCAAACGGTAAGAGGCAAAAAATGTAATATATGCATTTGATTTTTGCAATATTCGCTGTGTATGTTTTGTATTGAATATAAATACAATAAATATTATAATATATCTCTCTATTACAATTTTTTTCTGAGGGGGGCTGTGAAATATTTTAATTTCTGCAAAGGGCCCTGACATCCAGAAGTTTGGGAAGCACTGGTCTAATTTATCAGGAGAATAGGTGATATCCACAGTCTATTTGGAGGAGTTGATTAAGCAAAAAGGTGTAGGATATTAGGAGAATGTTATTATCCAGGCCTCCATGGAGTCAAAAGACTCATCGAGGGTAGGTCCCTCCCTAAGAAACACAAAGTCTATCATACCACTCCTTAAACTCATTGACCGTTCTTGCTCTCACCACTCCATCAGGCAATGCATTCCATGTTTCAACCACCCTCCATGTGGTTGAAACATGGAGGGTGGTTGAAACACCACTCCTCACCCTCTTGCTCACGGTTTCCTTTCATAACTTCCAGGGATGGCCTTTTGTCATCACTCCTTCCCGCTGTTCAACCAAGTGCAAGAATGCTCCAGTGTCAACTATGTAACCACCTTTCAACAGTTTAAAAGTCTCAATCATATCACCTTTCCTCCTTCTATCCACCAAACTCTGCAGTTCCACATTCCTTGACCAATCCTCCTAACTATCATTGTACAGTCCTGAAACAATCTTTGTTATCCACCTTTGTACCCTTTCCACAGTTAACTTATCCCCTTCAAATTCTGGGGACCAAATCTGAGAACAATAGTCTAAGTGTGGTCTGAACAGAGTCTTATACAACGGAATGATAACCCTTTTATCTCTGCAGGTCAGAGTTCATTATTGCAGCAATCCTTCACCACCTTTGCAATATAGCCTATAAATTTCAGGTTTCTATCAATCATCAACCCAAGATCTTGTCTCCCCTACTTCCTCCAGTATAACTCCTCCCATAGAGTATGCAGCGTCTCATCGATGTGTCCCAAACCTCAAGACCTTACATTTTGCTGCATTAAACTGATACCCCCAGTCATTTGCCCATCTATCTAGCTTATTCAAGTCCTCTTGCGGGACTACCACATCTGCACTATTACTAAAAATCCTTCCCAGCTTCGAATCATCTGCAAACAACTGAATATTCCCTTGCAATCCACTGACAATGTCACTGATATAAAGGTTAAACAATATAGGTCCCAATACTGAGCCCTGTGAGATCCCACCTGTAACCCTCCGCTTCCTTGAAACTGCCCCACCATACACAACTCTGACACCTGTCGGACAGCCAATCCTGAATCCAGTTGGCCAATCTGACATTCAGACCCATGTGCTGCAACTTAAATATCAGCTTATCATGTGGCACCCTGTCAAATGACTTCGCTAAGTCTAAGAAAATTTCAGTATATGCCTTTCCCTCATCTAATGCTCTTGTAACTTTATTATAAAAGGCTGGCATATTGCTAAAACAAGAGCACCCCCTTCACAAATCCATGTTGACTCTCACATATAATATTACCCTCATCCGCCCAATGTTGTATACGGTCCCTCACTACTTTCTCCAAGATCTTACTAACTACTGATGACACACAAACTGGCCTATAATTAGATATTTCCAGTCTGTCTACCGCCCTTATGCAATGGCACTATCTTAACTTCCTTCCATTCCATGGGCACCTTTCCTGCAGCCAGACTTTCATTGAAAAGCCAAGTCAAAGGCACTGTCAGTTCCCTAGCACATTCTCTTAAAACTCGTGATGAAATACCATCCAGTCCCAAAGCTTTACTGACATCCAGAGTACTCAGTATTTGAAACACACACACTCTCCTCCTGTAGCTCTAAACCTCGAACATTAGTATTTTGGTATCTCCTTCCACTTTTTCAGTGAGTTTAAGAGAGAAGTTTTTCTTTTAAGAGAAATGAATCTGAGTTTCAATCATGAAGTTTGGATAATAAGACTGCAAAAAAAACTCAGTACATGCATTATTTCTTCCTTAATGCTATTCAGTAATAAGTGCAAAGTGTTTTACTGTGACATTTGATCAGTATTACAATATCAGGAAATATATATAACAATTAAACACTTACATGGGAGGTTGCTGATCAGGTCTGCTACTCCAGTCCCATATCCAATCTGTAGTTACCTGTTTTTTATCTTGTAGTTCATCCTTTAAATAAATTTAATTGGATATAGATTAGTTTTGTAATGTAGCAAGAAGCTAATTCTATATGCTATATTATTTTATACTTCAGCATTAAAGATAAAGGAGTCCTTAAATAACTCAAGTAAAATCATGCATGATAATAAACTAAGTTTGTTTTATTATTTTGCAAAAATGCAAACGCCTTAATGCAAAATGACCTTCCTAGTCTTTTACACTAAAGATATGGTTGAAGGATTAAAGGTTTATGGAATAAACAAAACACTTATACTGGATTACATCAATTTGACTACAGTTGATCCTTGAACAATGCAGTGGTCAACACATATCCCCCCCCCCCCCCGATGTTGTTCGCATATAACTTTTGACTTCCAAAAACCTTAACTACTAATAGCCTACTGTTGACCAGAAACCTTACCAATAACATAAACAGTTGATTAACACATATTTTGTATGGTATGTATGTATTATATGCTATATTCTTATAATAAAGTAAGGAACAGAAAAAAAAATGTTATTAAGGAAATTCTAAAGAAGTGAAAATACATTAACAGTACTTCATTTATCGATATCCTAAGTTTATGCGTTGATAACGAAGCAGCAGCAATATGATTGCTTTATGGTAGCTTAGTGAAATCAATATGATTGCTTTAATGAATGAATTGTTATAAAATTTTTATTTTATGCTAATTAATTTAATTAGCTAATTAATAAGTTAATTTTATGCAGTTATGATTTAATACTACATCTTTATGTTTGTTTACAATTTCTTGACTGCAAATGGCACCATGCTTATGATCTGTAAGCATTTGTATATGCAAATTTTGAAATTATAACTTTTGATAATAGATTTGTGTATATTTTATGGTAGTGAATGAAAAAATAGACAATTGGATGTTTTTACCCACTTGGTTAGATTATAATAAATTTAGTTTAATCTTTTATCCAAGTGTAAGCAAACAAAATTTGTACCTAAAGTATCTTCAGGACTGAGGCAACTCGTGGTAAAAGTGGACTAAGCTCTTATCACTTGTCTTAGTATCTCCTATAATGCAGAGTACATTAGTTGCCTCAGTTCTAAAGATACTTCAAGCACAAACTTTATTTACACTTGGATAAAAGATTAAACTAAATTTATTATAGTCTAACCAAGTGGAAAAAACTTCCAACATCTTTCTCTTATCCAGACTAATTTAATAATAAGAAGGTGAGACACCTTTTGGCAACTCGTATAGGTAAATATGACTTCTCCATTACTCCCACCTTAGTATTACCACCTCTAGGTCTGGCTCCCACTGATGAGACCTCAATAAAGGTTGAAACCATTCTGGGTAGTGGCCTTTCCCTTAATGCATAGCATTATACATGTCCGCAAGGAGATGCGCTTTGCATTATGGGAGATACTAAGACAAGTGATGAGCTTAGTTCACCTTTACCACAAGTTGCCTCAGTCCTGAAGATACTTCAGGTGCAAACTTTGTTTGCTTACACTTGGATAAAGGATTAAACTAAATTTATTATAAAACAGACTAGTATCTACATATATTTTATGCATTCATGACCTGCCGAACTTTTCCTAATGTTTAATATTTCTATGCTACACAGTTTGAGTTTTCTCAAATTGTCACAGATCTTCAAAAAATTTTCCAATCTATTTATTAAAAAAAAAAAAAAAAAGTGTATAATTGGACCCATGGTTCAAACCTGTGTTCAGGGGTCAACTGTGTCTGCTGAGTTTGTTTTATATAATTTATTAATTACTAATTCATTTATTAATATATTTTGTATATGTTGCAGCAAGTAAAGAAGAATAGTGTCGTTGGAAAAGTCGTAGACGTGTTGCCCAGATACAATAACAGTGAATTAAGAAGGAGAGCAGAGATAATGAATAGTAAGTTCAAATGGTATAAAGCTGATGGATTACATTTGAATGAGTTTGGTGTTGGGCATTTAGAAAGGCTGTTGTTTTCTGAGAAGGCACAGAGTCAAGAAGTTAATGTAGCAAATGATCAGAGTATATCTGTGAAACAGGATAGCATAAATCAACAGATTGTACAGCAGGAGGAAGATGGATATGAGGTTGAAGATGTGGTTGCAGCAGCACAAGGTGATGGAATGCATAAGGTGAGGAAGAGATAGGTAAGAATGGAAATCACAGTCAGGATCAAGGAAATGAGAGTGGTCAAACCAAAGAGAGAGAGATGTAGTATAGCAGCTAGAATAGAGCATGTTGGTGCTGGCAAGATAGCCTCAAACACACATCGATTGTTATGTTCATACACAAAGGAGTTCGAATCAAGAGAGCCGAGTTTGTGGCATTGATTGAGATGATATGCCCAAAAGTAATTGGAATAAGTGAAACTTGGTTGTCTGAGGATAATGTGATGTCAGGAATAGAATTAGAAGGATATATAATTTTCTGGAAGGATAGAGATATGAAAAGAGGAGGAATGCTGTTAACGATTGCAGAGAAATTGTGTCTGCAAAGTGTAGAAGTTGATGGTGCATGCACAGATTTTGAATCTGTGTCGTGATGGAATGTAGAGCAAAGTTGAAATAAACAGGTGAGTATATCTGATAAGATAGGCCAGGGAATGCAGAGAATACCGATTGTGAAATGTTTCAGCAAATTAGTTGAGCATGTAAAAGGAAAGTGATCCTGATGGGAGACTTTAATTACAGGAATATAGACTAGGAGGAGATAGTGTACGGGAACAAGGAGAGAGAGTTTGTGGAATTTCTGAGAGAGAGAGAGAGTGATAAGCATCTTAAGCAGCACATGATTGAAGCAACTAGTGGCTTTAATGTTTTGGATTTGGTAGTAACTTCAGAAGATGTAGTTGTTAATGAGGTGTTGACACTGCTGCCAGTTGGTGAGAGTGATCATGAGGTACTTGTCTGGGAAGTGATGAAACAAGAAAAGGTCACTGCCAAAAATGGATACATGTGAAAGTATAAAGCAGGTGATTATAGGAAGCTCTGTAGTCAGTCAGTATCAGTACATTGGGTAGATGAGCTGAGTGGAAAAGATGTTGGCAATGCATGGAAACACATAAGGCAGTATCTGACAAAGGCAATGTATGACTGCATACCAAGGGTTAAGTGGGTAAATAGAATGGGAGTGAAATGGATGAACAGCAAAATCAAGAAGGCTCTGTTGGAAAAGAAAATGTTATGGAGGCGGTTACAAGACAGTTGGTGGTGATTAGATCCATGAAGAGTATAAGGTGCAGGCTAGAAAGGTGATGAGAATGGTAAAGAAAGTAAAGCTACAGTATGAGAGGAGTTGGCTGGTCAGGCCAAGGTTAACCCAAGGGAATTTTTCCACTACATGGCAAGCAAGAGGAAGAATAATTATATTAGACTAACATTGGTGGATAGTCATGGCAGCAGACTAACAGCAGCTAAGGACATAGTGGAATTATTGAGCGAGCACTTTATCAGTGTATATCATACTGGTATAAATTATCCGGTACAATATATAGAAGAGAGGCAAGTATTAGGAGAATTCAAAGTGAAAGAAACAGAGGTGTATCAGATGTTGGTTGGGTTAGATGTGAATAAGGCTGTGGGAATGGATGATATATCACCATGCATGCTTAAGAAATGTGCACCACAGTTGGTTATGCCCTTGACTGATTATTTAATGAAAGTCTTGCAGTGGGTAGGGTTCCTAAGGAGTGGAAAGAAGGCAAAATAGTACCACTCCACAAGCATGGTTCTAAGACAGAATTCTCCAACTATAGGCAAGTCTGTATAACTGCAGTTGTGGTCAAAGTGTTGGAGAGATTGGTAAGGGATAAATACAGAATTGGGTTGATGAACATAGCATTCTTTATGATGGTCAGCATGGATTTGTAAAGGGTGGGTCCTATTTCAGTAATTTACTTGCATTTTATGATAAGTGAAGAGTGTGTTAGATAAGGGAGAATCATATACAGTGATATTCTTAGACTTTGTAAAAGCGTTTGATAGGTTATTACATGATAAGTTGGTGTACAAGCTGCAGATGATGGGAATAGACAGTATATTGGGTAGATGGATCAGAGATTGACTCTGTCAAATTGCAAAAAAGCATTGAAAATGATACCAGCAGGTTGTGTATGATGGAGCAGCATCTCAAAAAAGAAGGGTAACCAGTGGTGTGACCCAGGGCTCTGTTCTTGGGCCCTTGCTGTTTAACTTGTTTGTAAATGATATATCATGTGGACTGACTGGGGATCTTCAGTTATTTGCTGATGATGCAAAGTTGGGAAGAATTATAAGTAGTAGTGCTGATGCTAAATCCCTTCAGGAAGATTTGAATAGACTTTTTACTTGGACAAAAGAGTGGGATTGTAGTTTTAATATCAATATGTGCAAGGTGTTGCATTTTGGAGTGCAGAAATATAAGGCTGTGTACTATATCAATGGTGCCATACTGCAGGAAGTGGATGAGATTAGAGATTTGGAAGTGATGGTTGACAGTAGACTGAAGTTTAGAGGGCATATTGCTAGTGTTGCAAAGGCTGCACATCAAGTGCTGCTACTCTAACATGAAAGGATAAGGAAGTGGTTGTGCCACTGTATAAGGCACTGGTCAGACCACACTTGGACTATTGTGCTCAAATCTGGTCACCTGATTTCAAAGTGATGTGGACACATCGGAGAGGGTCCAGAGACTAAGACAATATCAGGAGTTTGGAAAGCTGGCTATGGAGAGAGGTTAAAGAGATGTGGATTGCAGAGATTGGTGGGTAGGAGGAATAGAGGTGATATGATAAAGACTTTTAAGTTAGTGAGAGGATTTTATAAGATTAATCCAGAGGGGGATTATAAAAAGAGTAGAAGGTGAGAGGGGAAGAACACCAGAGGTCATTCCTGGAAGTTATGTAAAAGTGTGGTGAAGAAGGGTGCGAGAAGTAAAAGTTCTCCATGTAAAAAAAAAGTAATTTTTTTTTACATGGAGAACTGTCAGTAAATGGAATGCATTACCAGAATGTGTTGTTAATGCAAGGAGTGTTAAGGACTTTAAGATTCTATATGATAAATAGGTTGTCAGTCAAATGAACCTCCCACGATGAGTCTTTTGACTTCATTGAGGGTGTAATAATAATATTTCATTTAAATCTTCTAAGGGGACGTGCATCTAATACTTTAAATACAAAAGTATAAAGTAAATGATATTAGCTCTACAACCTATTCACAGGTTCGTAAACCCTGAAAAATGCACAGTCATAATAATCAAACTAATAAAATACAGAAACTATCACTTCCGATTGGCTCATTTTTAAGATTCCACTACCAAAAAGAAAATGTTTCAACGCTATGGTAGAGAATTTTCACTTCCCAGTGAAAAATCATCACTGTGGTTAGTAGAATTGATGAAATGTGCCAATTCAGTCTGTACAGCAGGATTCTCAAATTATCTTCCCACCTAAAGTACTAAATGCTATAGCTTTACAGCCAAAATTTTAGTGATGAGATCATCAAATAAATACACTTCAATATACCCTATTCCTCCTGTGGGTTTAAATTTGGAAGAAGGCTAGTCTAGAAGCCTTAAGGCAGCAGCCCTACCACTAGACTATCCATCACCAGGCTAGTCTCCTGACATGGAGAACATTATTCTACTTTTAAGCCAACAGAGAAAAGTAATCAGAATGAATCTATGGAAAATAACCCTGGAATGGAAAAGGTAAAACGAAAATGGAAACAACAAAATATAATACATATAGCAAACTGGAACACAAGAGGAATAGCATATAAAGAAACAGAATTAGACCAAATATTAAATGAGAGAAATTTTCAAATAGCAGTAATCACCAAGACAAAAAAGGATTTAAAAGGAACTATGAGAAATGGAAATTTTAATGTAATATATAGTGGAACTGACAGAGATCGAAGAGCACAAGCAGATGTTATGATCTGGATTCATAATTCGCTTTCAAAACAGTTAAAACATTATAAATTATAGAATGAAAGAATAATAGAAGCTAGAATAAAAATATATAGAGGTTATTTAACAATAATTGGTTTACATTCCTCAGAAGAATGAAGAGAACAAGATGATATTGAATTTTAAATCAGTTACAAAATATATATAATAAAATAAATAAAAATGATTATGTAATATTAGCAGGAGACTTAAATGCAAGAATTGGAAACAAGAAAATTAATAATAATATAGGAATATATGGAGAACATACTCCAAACAGGAGAATGGTAAAAAATTGATAGACTTTGTAGTTTATAATTTTAAAATAACGAATTCTTTCTATTAACAAAGCCATACATAAATATACTTCGGAAGCAAAGAGGATGGAAATCAATATTAGATTATTTTATCTTAAATGAAAAGCCATCAAGGTTCTCTTTAGATGTTAGAGTTCACAGAGAATATAAAATAAGTAGTGACCACTTCCTCAGTAAAACGGTTACAAATAACGAGAACAAAAAGAAAATTTAAAACATTTGTTTATAAAACTAGATTATTAAATGACACAAGTACAATGGCTATATGAACAAAGAATTAACAAATATTTAGATAAAATAAAACAAAACAAAATGAAGAAATAGAAATAGAATGGCTTAATATAAAAACGATGCTAAATACAGCAGCAAATGAAAGCTTAGGAAACACTAAAAATTCAATAAAAGAAAAAAAAAAAACTGAAAATATGGGATGATACAATCAAAGAAATAATCAAAATGAAAAAAGAAGCCTATCATAAATGGTTAAGCAGTAAAAGATTAGAAGACGAAATAAAATATAAAAGAATAAGAGCTATAGCTAAAAGGGAAGTCAGAAAAAGACAGAGAATCATGGAACAAATTTGACAAAAAAGATATTTAGTTGGAAGTGGCTATAACAGAGAACACAGAAGATGGTCATTAAGAAATGCATGAGCAACTTGAGTTAATGAACAAGGGAAGGATGAATGTTATGGGTAATTATGGTAATATAGACTGGAAGGAAGAGATAGCATTTGGGAATAAGGAAAATGAACTACCTGAGTTCTTGAGAAACAACCATCTTAGGCAATATGTAAAGGAGGGCATGAGAGAATCAAAAGTATTAGATGTGATCATTTCATCAGAGGATGGGATTGTGAATGGGATAACAGATTTCCCTCCAGCTGGAGACAGATAATGAAGTGATCACCTGGGTGGTGGCTAGTCACATGAAGACTTCTGGGAGAAAAGAACATGTATGGAACAGGCCAATGACTAAAAAGTTTAGGAGGCAGCTTGGAACCATAGCATGGAATGAGAAATTAGGCAGGAAGGAGGTAAATGCTTTTTCAGGCATTGACAAAGAGATATTTAACTGCATCAATGTGTGAATGTATTCCCAATGTCAAAAGGCAGAATAAAGTAGATGTCAAATGGATGCATGAAGGGATTAAGCATATCTGGAAGAAAGCACTGTGGAAGCCAAACAAGATGAATAATGGTCATAATCAGTTACACAAAGGGGAAAAAGGGCAAGCCAGGAAGGTGACTCAGAATGACAGCAAAAGTGCAGCATGAGTGGAAATTAGCCAATCAAGCCAAGAAAATCCTAGTTTTTTGATATGTTACAAGTAGAAAGAAGAATGATTATGGCAAGTATGTTAATGGATGAAAATAGTAGATGGTAACTACTGCAGTGAATGTAGGCAAGATATTCAATGAGCAATTCATCAGTGTGAAATCATGAGAAGCTCAAGTGTGGAGGAAATGGGAGAGGACGTACTGGCGAGCAAGAGATATGAGAAGCTATGCAAGAATGATCTCGAATAGACGATAGATCTCAATTTCTTGGCATCTTTAATTTATGGTATAACCAAGTGAAAAAACTTTCAACATCTATTTCTAATCCAGAGTATTTTAGTAATAAGGTGTGACATGTTTTGACTACTTGTATATGGAAATATGACTTCTGCATTACTTCAATCTTGGTATCACTTCTGGGTCTGGCTCCCACTGATGAGACCTCAATAAAGGTTGAAACCAGTCTGGGTAGTGGCCCTTCCCATAATGTATAGCATTATACTTGTCTGTAATGATATGTACATTGCATTATGGGATACTAAGCCAATCGATGTGAAGTCATTAGCCTTTATAATACAAGAAGCCCAGTCATGAAGCGACTTCACATGCAAACTTTGCTTACTCTTAGATAAAGGATGAAACCAAGAATATAATTTCTTGGCATCTTTAATTTATACTATTCTCTCTGATTGTGAGCATGGCTTTGTTAAAGGTAAGTCATGTATTACCAACTTACTTATGTACTATAATAAGGTAATGAATACATTGGCAAAGGGAAATGCATATACAGTGGCATACTTAGATTTTATAATAGATGACAATGTCAGGTATCAGCAAATTGCAATATGGGTATGCAGTATCCTGAAAGAAGAAAGTCATTACTGTGTGTTACCAGGGTCTGTTTTGGGATCACTACAATTTAACTTGTATATTAATGATATTGGGATGTGTTTAATTGTAGATATGCAAGTGTTTGCAGAACTGATGCAAAACTAGAAAAAATGCTGGTGAATGAAGCAGATGTGGCCTTACATATCTTGAACAGATTTTATGACTATAAAACAAAATTTTGTACAGTTTTGTCAATGTTGTACAGTTTAAGTACTGTTGGTAGGCAACAATGTGAGATGCAAAGTACTGGTAAGGAAATTTTGAAGGAAGTAGAGGAGACAGCAATCTGGGAGTGGCAGTGAACCAGAACTTGAATTTCAGGGGTCACATTGCACAACTTGTCAAGTCATCAGATTATGGCAATGATGTGGAGAACATTAACCATGCAGAAATAAAAAACATTATGGTTCAGTTGTATAATTCCTTGATCAGGTCTCATATGTATTATTGGGCACAGATTTCGTTACCTGGTCTGGTTTTCATGGTGATGAGGATGTATTAGAAATGGTCTAGAGAAGACTAACTAAGGTGGTAAGCAGTTGTTTGGGATGTGAGATATGAAGACTGATTGAGGGAATATGATTTGCAAATGCTTATGAAAAGGAGGAGGAGAGATGATATGATTGAAATGTTAAAGTTAGTAAGGGATTGCTACCAGGTCACAATGTAGAAGAAATTTTAAAAGAATTGATTGGGGGGGGGGGTTTGAACAAGGGGGCTATCCCTTGAACTGTACAAAGAGGATGCAAGGAAGAGCATAAGGAGCATGTTTTTTACATGGAGGGTGGAATTCATTGCCTGAAGGAATGGCAAATGCAGACATGCTATGAATGAGTATAAAGCACGACTGTATGTACTTCCACGGCAAGCATTTTGACTCTATGGAGGTCTCGTGTTAATAATAATACTGCAAAGAATAAGAATATAAATTAACATAATTAATATAATAACAATGGAAGACTTATGTGAGAGATGTTTTATTTTACAGAATTTATCCACATATCTGTATAAAGTTAAACCAGCATAAGTAACAAAACAAAGGTCCAACAATGAGAACATGAGCCACAAATAAATGACAGAGAGGCACAGCTTCAAGTACTTTTTGGTTTGAATGATAGTTTTTTTAAACAAATGATAAACTAAGTTTATCATATAGGGTGATCAAGTTAGGCATTATAGTATTATTTGTATAAATAAAATAAAATGTTTCTTGTGTAGGACCTTCTTCATCCAAAGGGGTCTAATGTTTGGTGGAGATAGCTTGTTCAGCAAATCCAGATTGATCTAACTCATGGAATCTAATGTATTCAAAATATTTTCATCACATGAACAGCTATGAGTCTTCCAGCTGACAGGTGAAGGATACTACCTGATAAACACTGGGCAGTAACCTTGATGCAAAAGTTTATCAACCAGATGAAAAATCATATTGAGTCCAACAGATTTAAGTAGTCTGGCAATCTATGCAAAAATACCCTTGATATAAGATGGCTGATAACTTCCTAGAAGACATGTGACCTTACTGGATCTTCTTGATACTTATGCTAGTTTAATTTAAATTTTATAATGATGATGTCTTTGATACTTGGATGAAAATGCTATAAAATAAAACATTGCTCATATTAGTCTTATGTTATTATTATATTAATCAACTTATATGTTACATCATAACTGAAGAGCAAGGTTACATTACACTTTATTTTTTAATTTTTTTTTTTAAAGAAAGGGTATTTTAACAGAACAATGATGAAGTTGCCTACCTTCATACATATGATGCCAGAAGGATAAAACAATTCACCTGGAGGACTTTGCGGACACTTGGGACTTGAGAAAAATAAATAATTAAAATTAAGAAATAAACATCACATTTCCAAAAAGACGATTTATAAAATATTTAAGTTAGAATCATCATGAAAATTTTTGAGAGATTCATAATTTCTTATAAACTCTAATTTCTATTTAGAACAAAAAAGAAAATTACATTTTCTTTATCCAAAAGCATTATGGTCCTCTTATCACTACCTTCACAACATGCTGCAAAAACAATTATCTACTATAGAACACATTTACTATTGAGAAGAACACAAGCCAGCTCTTCGAATGCTTATCTCAAAGAGTATTCATTAAGATGTGAATAACTCAGTTAATTTGAAGTTATTCACACACACACACACACACACACACACACACACAAAAATCAACTGTGACTGAAGTTACAGTGAAACAAAATAAACTGTGATTATCATTGCTTTAGTTTTATAATATACAACCTACTATTAATATCAGCTTATAACTAACCTATATTATTATTATTGGCATAAAGACTATTCCAGTTTTTTTTTTTCTTCCCAGGTTCAGTCATTCAGTGAAACAAAATAAACTGTGATCATCATTGCTTTAGTTTTATAATATACAACCTACTATTAATATCAGCTTATGACTAACCTATATTATTATTGGCATAAAGACTATTCCAATTTTTTTTTTTTCTTCCCAGGTTTTCCCCTAACATTTCCATGATGCAAATGAATATGTACAGTATTTTAAGATTTTTTTTTAATTAGATAACTTCTCTCAAGGATAATTTTCCACTGTTTGCACAGAGTAGCAAGTTAAACTGGTGTATGTGTGCATGTTTTAAAATATGTAAAACAAACAATTTAAATTTTTACAAGGACAGAAAATTTGTGACTGCCAGTCCACTAACTTGACCTTTCTTTAAAATGTAGAAATTTCTCCTTATGGGATATGAATTCAAGTTTTTCCAAATGAGAGAAACATCTGTTGTACTGAGCTGTGGCAAACCTAAGTGTATCTGACAATGATACAGTATAGATAGGAGAGCATTTTGGGAATGATAGAAGAGGAGAGAAAGGAATGGAAAGAGTAGGAGAGAGAGGAGGGAGAGGTATGGAAATGCTAGAAGAGGAGAGAATAGGAGTAGTAGACGAGATGGAATGAGAGAGATGTATGGGAATGACAGAAGAGGAGAGAATGGGAATAGTAGAAGAGAGGGAATGAGAGAGTGTTATGGAAATAACACAAGAGGAGAGAATAGGATAAGTGGAAAAGAGGGAATCAGAGAGTTATGGGAGTGATGGAGAAGGAGAGAGGGAATGGTGAGAGGTGTAATGTATGGTGACTCAATGGTCCATGGTGTGCAAGATAAAATGTGTGAGGAGTGTTTGCCTGGAGGAACGATAGAGAATGTGGCTATAGAAATTAAGAGGGGTGAAAGGATGGATGAGATGTTTGTGATGGTGGGCACGAATGACTTGAGAGGCAGTGTAAATCGGGTGGCGAGAGATCTGAGATTCTTGCTTGAAGTTGTGCAAAAGGAAATGCAGAGAGGGAAGACTGTGCGTGTGTTGCCCAGGTATGATAATGACGACCTGAGCAGAAGAGCAGCAATACTGAATCATATAATAGCCAGAATGTGCGAGAAGAGAGGGTTGGAATACGTGGATACTTGGAGACGTTTGAAGACAGAAGGGAACTGTATGCTAGAGACTGCTTGCATTTGAATGAGGAAGGACGAAGGCATCTGGAAAGATCGTTGTTTTCTGAACGAGTCAGTGTGTCAATGCAGGGGAAACTAGAATTCCCAGGGTGAATGGTAGCAGGAATGGCCTCTTGTGGGAATGGGTGCTTGGAGGAAGGGGGATGATGATACAGTATTTTTCTGATGTCAGGAAACATTGAGTCCAGGGGGGGGATCGAGAGGGGACAATGATAGGTATAGAAGCGGTGACATTTTTAGGCTCTATACTAATGTCAGGAGTATCTGAAATAAAGGAAATGAATTGGTGGCACTGATAGCATCAACCTGGCCAAAGATTATTGAGATCTCTGAGATGTGGTTGACGGAGGATGATATAATAACTGGAATTGAAGTGGCAGGATAGGAAAGGAAAACATGGTGGGGGAGTACTGTTTATGATAAGTGATGACTTATACCCTCTTAGAGTAGAGGCTTTGGAAGGCAAATGGTTTTGAAAGCATATGGTGTGAGGTAGAAGTGGCCAAGACAGGATATTTATTGGGGTGTTGCTATAAACCAGGGAGCTCAGCGGGAGGGGACCAGGAGATGTTTAGGCAGATGAGCTCGGCAATTGCAAGAAGAATGATTGTTATGGGAGATTTTAACAACAATAGTAGAAGCTGGGAAGAGGAAAATGCATGTAGTAATTAGGGAATGGAATTTCTAGAATTCTTGAGGGACAAATGTCTTTAGGCAACATGTAATAGAAGTTCAAGAGTATTGGATCTCGTCATAGCATCAGAAGAGCTGATAACTGAGATGATCTCTCCCCCACCAGTTGGACAGAGTGACCATGTGGTTTTGACTTGGAAGGTGAACAGACATGCAGGTGTATCAAAGAAAAGGGAACATATGTAAAATTATAAGGCAGGTGATTATAGTAGTCTTAGGTATCGACTAGGGGCAGTTCCATGGAGGGCAGAATTGGAAAGCCAGGATATCATTAGTGCTTAGAAAATTGTGAAAGAATATTTGTTAGCAGCAATAGTAAGATGTATTCCACAGGTGAAGAAGCAGATACAATTTGGTGTAAAGTGAATGACAAACAATTACAAACAGGAACTGCAGTTGAAAAAGAGATTATGGAACATATACAAGGAGAGGGATGGAGGACAGATACACGAAGAATATAAGCCGCAGGCCAGGAGAGTGACCAGAATGGCGAGGAAGGCAAAACTGGAATATGAGAAGTGATTGGTACTAAGATCCAAAGAAAATCCTAGAGAATTTTTAGCTATGTGGCCAGGAGGCAGAGAAACGATTGTGGAAGAATGACATTGCAGGATAAAAATGGAAATAGAGTGACTGATGCAGAGGACATAGTGGAGTTGTTCAATGAGCACTTCACTGGAGTATTTCATCCTGGAGGAGATTTTAATACTAGAGGGATAAGGCAGGATCAGGGTTTAGAGGTGCAAGAGGAGAGTGTGTTCCAAATACTGAGTACTCTGGATACCAATAAAGCTGTTGGACTGGATGATATTTCACCATGGGTTTCGAGAGAATGTGCTAAAAAACTGACAGCTCCGTTGACCTGGCTTTTCAATAAAAGTCTAGCTGAAGGAAAGGTACACAGGGAATGGAAGGAAGGTAAGATAGTGAAGCTGCATAAGGGTGGTAGCAGACTAAAAGTGTCTAATTATAGGCTGGTTGTGCATCAGTGGTTGTTAAGGTGTTGAAGAAATTTGTGAAGGACTGTATACAGCGTTGGGCAGATGAGGGTAATGTTATCTGTGAGAATCAACATGGATTTGTTAAGGGGCACTCTTGCTTTAGTAATATGATTGTCTTTTATAATAAAGTGACAAGAGCAGTTGATGAGGAAATATATACTGCCATTTTTTTGGATTTTGCAAAAGGGATTTGACAGGGTGCCATATGATAAGCTGATATTTAAGTTGCAGCACATGGGTTTAAATGTCGGTTTAGTCAAATAGATTCAGGATTGGCTGACTGATAGGTATCAGAGAATTGTGTATGACGGGGCAATATCAAGGAAGCAGAAGGTTACAAGTGGAGTTCCACAGGGCTCAGTACTGCGACCTGTATTGTTCAATCTTTATATCAATGATATTGTCAATGGATTGCATGGGGACATTCAGTTGTTTGCAGATGATGTGAATTGGGAAGGGTTATCAGTAATAGTGCAGATGTGGCAGCCCTGCAAGAGGATTTGAATAAACTAGACAGATGGGGAAAATGGGGGTATCGGTTTTCAATCAGCAAAATGTAAAATCTTGAGGTTTGGGATCCATTGTTGGGAGGATGCATACTCGATTGGAGGAGCTGTACTGGAGGAGGTAGGGGAGACGAGATCTGGAGGGTGATGACTGATAGAAAACTGAAATTCAGGGAGCATATTGCAAAGGTGGTGAGGGTAACTCAGGGGATTGCTGCAATACTGAGAAGGATGCTGACCTGAGGTAAAAGAGTTATCATTCCGTTGTATAAGGCCATGATCAGACCACATTTAGACTACTGTTCTAGGAGATTTGGTCCCCAGGATTTGAAGGGGATAAATTGACTTTGGAAAGGGTACATAGGCAAACAACAAAGATGGTTTCAGGTCTGTGCAATATGAGTTATGCGGATTGACTGAGGGAATGTGGACTGCAGAGTTCGCTGGATAGAAGAAGGAGAAGTGATATGATCGAGACTTTTAAACTGTTGAGAGGCAGTTACAGGGTAGACACTGGAGAGTTCTTTCACTTAGTGGAACAGCAGGAAGGAGCAATGACAAGGGGCCATCCCTGGAAGTTACAATAGGAGGCTGTGCGCAAGAGGGTGGGGAGTGGTTTCTTTGCGTGGAGGGTGGTTGAAACTTGGAATGCATTGCCTGAGAGAGAGTGGTTTGAGTGGGGACAGTTAATGGGTTCAAGGAGTGGTATGATAGACTTTGTATTTCCTAAGAACAACCTCCCACGATGAGTCGTTTGACTCCATGGAGGCCTGGATAATAATAATACCTTGTCAGGATAGACTCCCCAGAGCTTTCTCAAAAATCCTTATCCTGAGGTAGGAACAGTTAAATTTCTTAACACACCTCCTCTTACTGATTTACTCTCTATCATACATATGCTTAGTTTCTACTATATAACTTTTCTATAAATGTTTAAAAGGCAACCATACTTGCTGTTTTATTCTAGTCACCATATATTCAACATAAAACAATCAAATTAGCTCTAGATAGGATAAGTGCTATATTGTGTATGAACTGGTGATACTAACTGCATTTTAGAAGAATCTAATTTATTTCTTATAACTTAACATAATTGCATGATTATGCAGAAAGATTGAAGAGATGAAAGTATGGGTCTGTAGAAAGTGGAATATTTTGTTGGACTGTGAGTTATCACAAAATACAAAAAAGACTGATGGAATGAATACTGGAACTGAGGGTGCAAAACACTGTATGAACTGAGGGTGCAAAACACTGAACAAAAGTAAGACTGTTGAAGAGAAAAAACATACATATGAGGAAATGAAAGCAAGAGCACTAATGTGGAAGAAATGAAAAAAATGACAAAATAAGAGGGAGAGAGTTAAATTGTGGATGTGTGCAGTGAGATTAGACATTTGCTAGAAAGGAACGAAACCATGTAAAAGTATAGAATGAAGAAAAATAGAAAGACGTGATGAATGAATCAAGAATGAGAGAAATTCACCACACCTTCCATTACTGAACGTGTGATGAATGAGTACCCACAAGGTGTTTCCCAGGAAGGAGGAAAAGCAATATAACTGATGCTTTGGAAATGAGAAATAAATGAATAGAGATTATTGGTGGCTACAGAAGCAAATGATTTGGTCATAAAGAGCATTTATTTAAGGATGGATATCAGGAGGTTATTGAGGAGAGCAAAAGATAAGGTGGCAGGAGTGGTTGCCAGTGTGTTGCCTGGGACAAGAATCATGAATGATATGCTGGCAGAGCTGTGTGAGAAGGGATATGCAAATATATATGAGATGCATTTGAGGGAAGAATGTATTAATACAAAAGTGACACTGTATTTAAATGGATTTGGTGTCAGTCAACTAGAGAGACTGTTACTATAAGGAGGTGCAATGAATGATGTTAGCAGGAGACCAGAGGAAGTAAGAGGTGAAGTGAAAGACAAGGAACGTGGAACAGGTGAGACTAAAGTGCTTGTGAATGAAATAGTGGTAGCGTGAGAGAAGATGAAAGAACGGGAATGCAAGAGAAATGGGAGAAGTCAAAGTGAACAGGGAGACACATGGCATAAGGAAAGTGAACGTGTCTATGTTTTTTTTTTTTTTTTTTTTTTTTTTGTATGATGCACATTACTGTACAACACAGATGCAAGACCCCTCTACACTTCTGCGCATGACAGAAGGCGAATCCATTCCGATAATAGGGTAATCAATGTTTCGTGAGATGAGTGTTTATTATTATTATGTCAGAAAATTAAGTTCTCTTTTATGACAATTCTAATTTTTAAAGTGATAATTATTTTGCTTGTACAATAGTTGGGAAATTTTATGCATAAAGCACGTGATTATGCATGTTATGACGAATTCGTACATTGCCTTATTCCTTTCTCTCCTCCAACATGAATCGACTCTTCTTGGCAATCTGCCAGCAACTACTCTCGCTTTTGTGGTCGGCAGTACTATAATATCCAATGCATAACTACTGTAGATATGTTGAAAATATATATCCTATACGGAATGATTCAAAATTTAAGCTGCTTTTCTACTGCTTCCCCACTCCCTCCTCCTCTCCTTGAACTCAGTTACATAACTACTCTAAATTTCTACTGATATTCAAAATCTATCACTTCCATTTTACTGTTTTGACAAAAGAAATATGGCAATAATATTGTTGTACCATCAAAGCTTTTAATTCTGTACTATTTCTTTGGAATCTAAAATCAGCTGTCTGCTGATATTATTCTAAGTTTTAGAAATACTATACTATAAAAAAAAAGTTTAGTGGTATTTTTCCCCCTTTTGCTTAAAAAAAAAAAAAGGCAAATATTACTATAGTACGCCCACAGATATGAAATCCTTTGACACTTCTGAACATGTCAAAAGAAGGATAATCCATTCTGATAATAAGATAATCAATCCGTAATGTGGGATGAATGCTTATTATTACACGTCAGAAAATTAACTTCTCTTTTATGATCAATGTAATTTTTAACCTCCCTACCGGCTAGGACGTCTATAGACGTCCAGATAAATCTGGATACGATTCAGTACACCTGTTGAAAGAACATGGATAAGAAGTGCAATTCGGTCAGCATGTCCATTAGAAGGTGTGATAATCCCTCACGCTGAAGAGAGCACTTAATCAGATTATCTCAGGCTTATAGCTGTGTCTCAGGTACCTATAACAAGAAATGCACTTCCTTGTTCTATGCTGGGTAACTGAATTTTAGTTACATTCGATAAACTAAAAATATAGAAATTATTTTTATTTTCTCTTTTTATTGTAAAATACAATTTTAATGCCTGGACAAAATAAAGATCCTTGCCTAATTTCTTCACTTAAACATTGCTTTTCATTCCAGAACGAATTTAGATTTTAATTTTTTTTGCTAATTGCTTACTCCAGAAACCATTTTCTTTGTTCTCGAAGAAATTAATTCACAATAATTATTTGAAATATTATTTAACAAAACCAGCTGCCGACGTTTGATATTATATTTTTGTTCAAAATCATGATTCGAAGTATACTTCCCAGATTTCCTGAAGGAAATGCTTGAGCGACTTTGCTTTATAAAGAATAATGAAATTCTTTAAACATATCACTAATTTTTTTTCTTTATATTGTATTCTACTATTCTTTTCACTTTCACCTTCTTGATTTCCCTGTATAATTGGTCATTACAAAATAAAATTAAAAGGTTATGATTTAAATTGATATGTATATTTTCTGCTAGTTCAGATATTATGCTCCAATTTTATAATAAGCAATACTTTTGCTTATATATGTATATATTTAAATTACAAAGTTTTGTATTAAAAATTTCCACTTTTAAAGTTAGACAGAATCAACAATATTATTGTCATATTTCTTTTTCTCGCGTAGGAGGAAAACGGTAAAATGCTACTCTTGTAATTGTATCAGATGTTCTAATGGCAAAAATAGTAAGAAAAAAAAATCATTTGTACTTTCTTTTCAAAACACAAAGTGAGAACATTGTTAATTCACCCAATGAAAAAGAAAATACTCCATATTTTTCTTGTGCTATCTGATTTTTTTCTTGTAGTACAAAGAAGAAATCACTGCATAAGATGGTAGAATACAAGAGGGTAGAAATCTGTAGATTGATTACATTATAGCTGATAGAGAATTCATGCCAGAAAAATTATTTATGTAAGAGTTCTAACATCAGCAGATATAACGATATTTTCTTCTAGTTTAGATAGGTGACATTATTGAAGTAGCTAAATCTTTGCTACTATTTACACTAAAATGAATGGGCATGTTCCCCAAGTGATTTACGTTCAAAACAGTTGTCTTGCGAACGATTTATAAAATAAATTCTCTGAAATATATGCAAATTGAATAAGTCTTCAATATAACCTTCCTGCCCTCCCCAAAAAATAAGATTATGTGAAGTATATGCTCCTTTTCTTTTAAAATAATTCAAGTCCTCTTTTTCAAGATAATTATATGAAATAATTTATAATTTTTCGATAATAAAAATGAAACTGATCGTTATAAATTAAGAACTTATTTCAGCATAAATACTGTATCAGCCTGTAAAAGAAATGTCTATTTTTTTCTATGTTAGGATGTCTGCTAATCAACAATTGAAAACGAAACACGACATTCTTGATGTATCTTGGACTATAGCTTGAGGCACTTTAGTGTCCCTTCTAGCTAAGCGTTCTCAATTTTCTTCCTCAATAGCACTGAGAGTAATCTAAGCCTTTACCTTTCCCACCAGTTAAGAGGATTACTACAAGTATTTCTAAGATGTAGATTACTTCAGAAATAGCACCCAGAAGCATAAGTAAAAATATTTAGATTATTTTAAGAAAAAGTAACTAAAATAATACTACTAAACTTTCTTTTGTGTGGTATGCATATAAACAATTTTATGTGGTGAAAATATAGCATAGTATTTCTAAAATTTCAAATCATTTCAGCAGACAGTAGAACAGCTGGTTTTAGATTGCAAAGAAATAGTGTAGAATTAGAAGCTTCAGGGTACAACAATCTTATTGCCTTATTTCTTTTGTCGAAACGGTAAAATGAAGTAATAGATTTTGAATACTGTCTGGAAACCTTTTCTAACCTGTAGAAATTTAGAGTTGTTATGTAATTGAATTCCAGGAGAGGATAAGGATGGGGAGGGGATAAACATTAGCAAATATTCAAAATGAGCATAAATGTTGAATTATTCTGTATATAATATCCTTCATATTATATTTTCAACATATCCACGGTGGTTATGCATTGGATATTATAGTAATGTGCATCCTACAAAAAAAAAAAAAAAAAAAAAAAAAAAAAATCCCTGCTAAAACATCATTGGATATAAATTCTCGATACTAAAAATATTCACAATCGGGTTATTAAATATAACATCGTTTGTTGTTCATAAAACAAAAAAAATTCGTTTCTAGAACTGATGTGATAATCCATATAACAGTATTTTGCTAGGAAAGAAAGCAAAAGTTCATATTTATTTCAATAAATATTATTTAAAAATATAAATACGTGACATAATATGTTCAATGCAAAAATTCGCGAAAAAAGTTGTTTCTATATTGGAACAACCAGTGCAACTGTTCCGTTGCAGTGATTTGAAGAATAAATTTAAAATACAGCAGAATTTGCTATTACTAAATAGATTCATTGCAAAGGCTGATCGATGGTCATTTCAGGATTAATTATTTTCGTACATGTGAAATTCGTTTCAAATTTTGCGAAGAAACACAATAAATCATTTTAGAGGCAAAAAAGTCAAATATTTTAGGACAGTAAAGAAAATTCCAAGTAAAACAGTGTGTGTAAAGACAGGTGACACAAACTGTTAGTCAGACACTAACAGTTAATCCACGAATGGCTCTAAAATAGCCGTAAAGGGATTAACGGTGGAGGGAGGTAATGGCATGATGAAAGGGACAATGCCGATGAAGTTTTGATCCATGCAGAATGCTATGGTGGGGTGGATATTTCATCCACCTCAGCCGGTAGGGAGATTAAAGTGGCGACTATTTTGCTTGTATAACAGTTGGAAAATTTTACGTATAAAGCACGTGATTTCGCTTGCTGATGACCAATTCGTACATCACCTTATTTCTTTCTCCCCTTCAACATGAATTGACTCTTCTTGGCAGTCTACCAATGACAGGTCTTGCTCAAGTATAGTGGTCGGACTATACTTCTACTGCTGCTGGTTGCTATTTCTGAAATGTTTTAAATTGTTGATTAGCAGACAGAAATAACACAGAAATACTGACATTTCTGTGACATTATTTATGCCAAAATAAATTCTTAATTTATAATGATACAATTAACTTTAAAAAAAAAGTTGAATTATTTAAAAGAAAAAAGCCACATGTTTTACATAATCATTAATTTTTTTGGGGGGGGGAAGGTGAAGGGTTATAAGACCTATTCAATCTGCAGATATTTCAAATAATTTATTTTAAAAGTCGTTCACAAGACAACTGTTACAAACATGCTGCAGCATAAAATAGTAGCAAAAGTTTAGCTACTTCAAACAATGGCACATATCTAAACTAGAAGAAAATGTTGCTATATCTGTTGATGTTAGAACGCTTACATAAATATTTTTTCTGGCATGATTTCTCTATTAGTTATAGTGTAATCAATTTACAGGTTTTTTTGCCTTCTTGTATTCTCCCATGTTATGTGCAGTGATTTTTCTTTGTACTAAAAACAGATAACAGAAGAAAAATATAGTATGCAGTATTTTTTTTTTCATTCAGTGAATTTACAATGTTCTTTCTTTGTGTTTTGAAAAGAAAGTGCAAATGATTATTTTCTTATGTTTGCTAACAGAACATCTGATATAATCATAAGAGTGACATTTTAACATTTTTCTCCCACACAAGAAAAGAAATAAAATTGTGAACTTTACTGTCGGAAATTTTTAATATAAAACTTTGCTGTTTTGTAATAAAAAAAAAAAGTTATTAGTGCTACTTTGAAAATTTCATGCACATATAAAATTTTAATAGACAAAGTTTCACTTATGGCAAACTCTATTCTTATTTACTAAAAACAATCTTATAATAGGAAAATTTCAAAAACAGTTGAATTAGGCAGAATTGTGGTGCACAGAACGTTTCAAAAATTAAGAAATAATACATCTCAGAGAATGATTTAGCCTACTCTCACAAACAAGAAATTTGGAACCCATATCACATTGATGTGTGTTGGCAAGAGGGAAATTTTAACATTATTTATATATTTATTTTATTATTTATTTTTTGGTGAAATAATTTACTTTTCAATTGCAGCATATTTTCCCTTGATAAAAACTAATATTTCATGGAAACACAGAATTTGAGTATTATGAGATAACACAAGTATCTTCTGTTGAAGATTGCTCTGTATGTAGTCGGGAAATTGCATGTTCCAATAGTACCTGTTTTTCATTCTTTCCCATTAGAAATAAAAATTTGATAATAACAGTAATAGTTAATCTTATTCAATTTGTTCTTCCTGAGTGAATGAGAATAATAGAATATTATATTACTGCCATGTAACTATTGTTATCACTATGCTGTTATTATAGAATACAGTTTAGATTATGATAACAAGTTTTCTGATATAAATTGATATGCACATGAAAAAAAAAAAAGTCCCTCATTTAGTAAAATACTAATATTATTATTATCCAGGCCTCCATGGAGTCAAAAGACTCATCATGGGGCGGTCGTTTTTAGGAAACACAAAGTTTAACATACCACTCCATGAACCTATTGACCATTCCCGCTCCAACCACGCTCTCAGGCAATGCATTCCAAGGTTCAACCGCCCTCCACACAAAGAAACCACTCCTTATCCTCTTGAGCACAGCCTCCTTTTGTAACTTCCAGGGATGGCCCCCTTGTCATTGCTCCTTCACGCTGTTCCACCAAGTGAAAGAACTCTCCAATGTCTACCCTGTAACTGCCTCTCAACAGTTTAAAAGTCTCTATCATATCACCTCTCCTTCTATCCAGCGAACTCTGCAGTCCACATTCCCTCGGTCAATCCTCATAACTCATATTGTACAGTCCTGACACCATCTTTGTTATCCACCTCTTTACCCTTTCCACAGTCAATTTATCCCCTTCAAATCCTGGGGACAAAATCTGAGAACAGTAGTCTAAATGTGGTCTGATCAGGGCCATACACAACGGAATGATAACTCTTATCTCTGCAGGGTCAGAGTCCTTCTCATTATTGCAGCAATCCTCTGAGTTACCCTCACCACCTTTGCAATATGCTCCCTGAATTTCAGTTTTCTATCATCATCCCTAGATCTCTTGTCTCCCTTACCTCCTCCAATCGAGTATGCATCCTCCCATCAATGGATCCCAAGCCTCTACATTTTGCTGCATTGAACCGAAACCCCCCATTTATTTGCCCATCTGTCTAGTTTATTCAAATCCTCTTGCAGGGCTGCCACATCTACACTATTGCTGATAACCCTTTACAGCTTCACATCATCCACAAACAAGTGAATTTCCCCATGCAATCCATTGACAATATCATTGATATAAAGGTTGACCAATAGGTCCCAGTACTGATCCCTGTGAAACCCCACTTGTAATCTTCTGCTTCCTTGATATTTCCCCACCATACACAACTCTCTGATACCTATCAGTCAGCCAATCCTGGATCAATTTGACTAATCCGACATTTAAACCCATGTGCTGCAACTTAAATATCAGCTTATCATATGGCACCCTGTCAAACGCCTTTGTAAAATCCAAAACAAAATGGCAGTATATACCTTTCCCTCATCAACTGCTCTTGTCACACTGTTATAAAAGGCAATCATATTACTAAAGCAAGAGTACCCCCTAAGCAAATCCATTTTGATTCTCACAGATAACATTACCCTCATCTGCCCAACGCTGTATATAGTCCCTCACAAATTTCTCCAAGACCTTAACAACTACTGATGACACACAAACAGGCCTATAATTAGACACTTCCAGTCTGCTACTGCCCTTATGCAGTGGCACTAGCTTACCTTTCTTCTATTCCCTGGGTACCTTTCCTTCAGCCAGACTTCTAATGAAAAGCCAGGTCAATGGAGCTGTCAATTCTTTAGCACATTCTTTCAAAACCCATGGTGAAATACCATCCAGTCCAACAGCTTTATTGGTATCCAGAGTACTCAGTATTTGGAACACACTCTCCTCTTGCACCATTAAATCTTCCCTATCTCTAGTATTAAAACCTCCTCCAGGATGAAATACTCCAATAAAGTGCTCATTGAACAATTATGTCCTCTGTATCAGTCACTCTATTCCCATTTTTATCCTGCAATGTCATTCTTCCACAATCGTTTCTCTGCCTACTGGTCACATAGCTAAAAAATTCCCTAGGATTTTCTTTGGATCTTAGTGCCAATCTCTTCTCATATTCCAATTTTGCCTTCCTCGCCATTCTGGTCACTCTCCTGGCCTGCGTCTTATATTCTTCATGTAGCTGTCCTCCACCCCTCTCCTTATATATCTTCCATAATCTCTTTTTCAACTGCAGTTCCTGTTTGATATCGTTTGTCATCCACTTTACACCAAATTGTGTCTGCTTCTTCACCCGTGGAATACAGCTTACTATTGCTGCTAACAAATATTCTTTCACAATTTCCTAAGCACTAATTATATCCTGGCCTTCCAATTCTTTCCTCCATGGAATTGTCCCTAGTTGATATCTAAGACTATTGCAATCACCCACCTTATAATTCCACATGCGTTCCCTTTTCTTTGATACACCTGCATGTCTGTTCATCTTCCAAGTCAAAACCACATGGTCACTCTCTCCAACTAGTGGGAGAGATGTCATCTCAGTTATTATCAGCTCTTCTGATGCTATGACCAAATCCAACACTCTTGTTCCCTCTATTACATGCTGCCAAAGACATTTATCACTCAAGAATTCCAGAAATTCTATCACCTTCTTACTACTTGCATTTTCCTCTTCCCAGCTTATACTGCTGTAGTTAAAATCTCCCACAACAATCATTCTTCTTGCACTTACCAAGCTCAACTGCCTAAACATCTCCTGGTGCCCACCCTCTGTGCTCTCTGGTCTATAGCAACACCCCACTAAATATACTGTCTTAGTCACTTCTACCTCACACTATATGCTTTCAAAACCACCTGTGTCACAACCTTCCAAAGCCTCCATTCTTAGAGGACATAAGTCATCACTTATCATAAGCAGTAATATTCCACCATCACATTTTCCTTTCCTATCCTGCCTAAAAATGCTGTACCCTGCCACTTCAATTCCAGTTATTACATCATCCTCCATCAACCATGTCTCAGTGATCCCAATAATCGTTGGCCAGGTTGATGCTATCAGCGCCACCAATTCATCTCCTTTATTTTGGATACTCCTGGCATTAGTATAGAGCATAAAAATGTCACTGCTTCTATACCTATCATTGTTCCATCTCGACCCTCCCACCCTGGACTCATTGTTACCTGATGTCCTCCCCAAGCACCCATTCCCACAATAGGCCATTCCTGCTACCATCCACCCTGGGAATTCTAGTTTCCATGCATTGACACACTGACTCCTTCAAAAAATAGCAATCTTTCCAGATGCCTTCGTCCTTCCTCATTCAAATGCAAGCAGTATTAGCATACAGTTCCCTTCTGTCTTCAAATGTCCTCCAAGCATCCACGTATTCCAATCATCTCTTCTCACACATTCTGGCTATTATGCGATTCAGTATTGCTGCTCTTCTTCTTAGCTCATCACTATCATACCTGGACAACACACACACACAATTTTCCCTCTCTGCATTTTATTTTGCACAACTTCAAGCAAGAATCTCAGATTTCTCGCCGCCCGATTTACACTGCCTCTCAAGTCATTCATGCCCACCATCACAATCATTTCATCCATCCTTTCACCCCCTCTTAATTGCCATAGCCACATTTTCTATCATCCCTCCAGGCAAACACACCTCTAGCATCCTATGTTGCACACCAGAGATCGAGTCTCCATACATCACACCTCTAACCACTCTGTTATTTGATTGCTAACCTGCATCCCTCACACTCTCTCTGCTAACCCTTTCTCTCTGTGTTCCCTTACTTACCTGCTGTCCTCGCATCAATCTGTCACTGGTTCCAGGACTCCCTCGCATTCTTCTCATTTCCTCTCTCTAACTGTTTCATTTCCCTCTCCTCTACTGCTCCTATTCTCTCCTCTTCTAGCATTCCCATACCTTTCTCTCCTACTGTTTCCATTCTCTCCTCTTCTAGTATTCTCATACCTCTTTCTCCTTCCCTCTCTCCTACTGTTTCCATTCTCTCCTTTTCCGTCTTGCATTTATCTCTTCCATTCTCCTAATCTCATCTTTCATACTTCTCATCTCATTCGCAATACATTCCACCTCCTCCTTCAGTTCATCCATCTCTCTCTCTGCAAGTCAGTCATTGTTGATCGAAATTCATTATCCCAAACAAACCAACAACAACAATAATAATAACACTATTTCCTATGTTCTATATTCTGAAAATAACCATATTTCAAGCTTTTCTTTCAAGTAATGTAAAACTTGAAGCCTGATGGGTTCTAGGACAGTGGAAACTCTTCCAAGTGTTACTTTTGCATTTGATAGTTGTGAAAATCTGAGGACTTCATAGCTCATCCAGACAACTTTGTTCTGAAAGAACTGTGACCATGAGATTTCTGAAACAATAGAAAAATTATCCCAGTTTCATTCCTTTTTAGAAATTAGGGCTCTTCCTCATGCAAAACCAACAAATTTGGTGGTGAACATCTGTTTCCCAGATATGAGATGTCGTCCATAATGTATGCCTCTAAAGCAGATGTGTGGAGGGTGCAAACAGTTTTCGTTGGTTAGAAAAATTGGTTTGAAACCTGTGTAATACTATGAGAACCTTTGTCATGGCTTTTCAACTGAAAATAAGTTAGACGGTCTAATGCATTAATGTGTTATAGATTTCCAAACTTTTATGATTGTGGACATAAAAAAAAAAGAAAAGTGCTTGCACTCAGAAAGTATGTGTACTGATGATACTCCCCATTTTTATTCCCTAAAAAAAAAGGTACTATTAGCCACTTCTAGAGGAACAGCATATTATTCTGTGTTCATATTTATGAATTTAGGGACACAAAACACGTGTTGAAAAGATTATTTTACTGATTAATAATAACTTTATGTTTCGATCCCTGTATTGAGGTCATCTTCAGAAGGATACATGTGTATAAGAACAAGCTACATGCTGTTGCACTCTATACAAGTAAATTACATCTACATTGTTAACTAATCTTTTTTCTTAGCCTGCCCTCTAGTGATAAAAAAAAATTAAATAAATAAATAAAATAAAATAAACAAAAATACAATAAACTCTGCTAAAGTCCTCACGTACTAGGATTCTTCTGGAATTATACAGTTTATATTGCTATATTACGATTATCGTCTGGATTTGAATGTTCAGGTTCTTGTTGAGAGGCTTATACGCTGGTTAAACATAACTAATATTTAAGGAATTGACAGCGTATGCTAGAAATATAGATTAAATAAACTTTAATATATACTTTCCGATATTTCGGCGAACGTCACATTGCCATCTTCTTGGGAACTTACTAAAAGACACGTGCACACAAGTACTAATAACAGCAAATGAGACTGAAGCTAGCGTTTCCTAAAGTCCTGATGGTGCCCCCTGCCTGGCTATATTGGTAGTTCTTGGTCTTTGGGCTGAAGTTCTTCTGATAAAAGTTTCCCAAATTTGGGGCAGTTTCATGCATCCAAATTTGTTGAGGTTTGGCATGTTCCTAAGGGCCGAGGCTGATTCCATGAATAGTCTTTCATACTTGAACTTGCTGCGGTGTATTACTGTGGCTTTCTTCCATCTTATTCTGTGGCGAGTATCCAGAGCGTGGTTGGCGAATCCTGCATTCAATTTGAATCATTAATTCCTCGGCCGGTAATTTCCTAGGAGCAATGGCGAAGTTGTGACCACGTGACAGAGCGTGGAGTGCTTCTGGCTTTAAGGTAGCTGACGATAGGTTTACCAACAGACTAAAACCCTATAACTCCAGACCCCCCCGCATATATGGGCTCCCAAAAATACACAAAGAAAATGTGCCATTACGTCCCATAGTGGATGGCATTGATTCCCCCACTTACAAACTAGCCAAGCATTTAGCCAAAGCGCTCTCACACTATACTGGCAATACACCATCACACATAAAAAAACTCAGCCCACTTCAAAGCCAGTATAGAAAACCTTACACTCCAACATAATGACATTATGGTCAGTTTTGATGTCTCCTCCCTATTCACGAATGTCCCCCTCAAAGAAACTTTAGAGCTAATCCAAGCTAAATTTCCTCCCGATATCTCAGCCCTATTTCAGTTTACAATGAACTCAGGCTATTTCGTTTGGCAGGAAAAATTCTACAAACAGATAGAGGGGACAGCCATGGGTTCACCACTTTCCCCACCCTTGGCCAACTTCTTCATGGAGATGTTTGAAGAGAAAGCCTTAAACTCAGCCCCACAAAAACCTACCATATGGCTTCGCTACGTTGATGATGTTTTCGCTATTTGGCCACGTGGCCCGGATTCACTCCTCTCCTTCCTAACACACTTGAACAACCAACACCCTAGAATCAAATTCACCCTGGAAAAAGAGGTAAACAATAACCTCCCCTTCCTAGACACACTAGTCACCCGTCAACCTGATGGAACCTTGGTTTTCTCAGTTTATAGAAAACCCACCCATACAGGCAGATACATTCACCAACAATCCCACCACCCCCCCCTCACAACAATATGGAGTTATTAAAACATTATTCAACAGGGCAAAAATAATCTGTTCTAATGATCATGCCCTAACCACTGAACTAAATCACATCCGTGACACTTTCTCAGCCAACGGCTACCCCCTCCAAAAAATCCAAAAAATACTTAACCCAGTTATCCACAACTCACCACCCCCTCCCCTTCACAAAAAAGATTACTCTAAATCTATCACGATTCCCTACATCAGAGGCACCTCGGAAAAAATCAATAAAATCCTAAAAAAACACGACTTGACCACTTGTTACAGACCACATAGAAAACTGGCATCCCTTATCTGCTCCACCAAAGACCAACCACTTCCCCTAGACCTACCTGGTGTATACCAGGTCCCTTGCAGCTGTAAACTGTCCTACTTTGGCCAAACAGGCAGGACAGCAAATATCAGAATCTCAGAACACAAGGATTACATCCGATTTTACCAGTACAGCCACTCTGGGCTTGCAGACCACGCTCTGGATACTCGCCACAGAATAAGATGGAAGAAAGCCACAGTAATACACCGCAGCAAGTTCAAGTATGAAAGACTATTCATGGAATCAGCCTCGGCCCTTAGGAACATGCCAAACCTCAACAAATTTGGATGCATGAAACTGCCCCAAATTTGGGAAACTTTTATCAGAAGAACTTCAGCCCAAAGACCAAGAACTACCAATATAGCCAGGCAGGGGGCACCATCAGGACTTTAGGAAACGCTAGCTTCAGTCTCATTTGCTGTTATTAGTACTTGTGTGCACGTGTCTTTTAGTAAGTTCCCAAGAAGATGGCAATGTGACGTTCGCCGAAATATCGGAAAGTATATATTAAAGTTTATTTAATCTATATTTCTAGTATACGCTGTCAATTCCTTAAATATTAGTTATCTTGAATGTTCAGGAGGGGAAAAAAAAAATCTTCAAGTCTTCTTGTATTGAGATTTTTCTTCGTGGTTGCTATGAAGGTTGTAGATGGGTCCTCCACATTCTTGGAATTATTAGACCATTTTTATTCAGATTATGTTTAAGCATTTCACATGCTTCCTTGAATTTCCGCTCGAACCAGGTTTTGGTGCGGTGTAGGGACTTGGTACCTTTCCAGTCAATTCTGTGGTATGTTTGGAGTGCGTGGTCAGAAAGGCTGGTTTTTCCAAAAAAATGGAGGTATTTTATGTGACATTTGTGTTCATCCTTTCTGATTGGGATGGTTTGTCCTGTTTCCCCCTATGTATGGTATGTTACATGTGCAATCTATTTTGTAAACCCCTGGGTGGGCTAAGTGTGGCAGGGGATCCTTGGAAGAACCGAGTAGGTGTCTTAATTTTGTCGGGGGTTTAAAGGTGGTTTTGATGTTCTATTTATGTAGTGTTCTGTCTATTTTTTCTGAAATGCCTCTAACATATAGTATAGCAATAGCATTCTTGAAATCTTTTTTGTTATTAGTGGTATCTTTGTGGAGGATCTTGCGAATGGTTTTTATACTGTATCCATTTTTTATAAAGGTATGTTTGATGGTTTCATATTCATGGTTAAGAGCTTGTTCATTTGAATAAATGGTTTGAGCTCTGTGTTTAAGGGTGTTTATGACCCCTAGTTTTTGTGTTGGGTGGTGATAAGTTTTGTGTATGTACTGGCCTGTGTGTGTGTAGGTTTGCGGTAAACTGAGAAGGAGAGACAGCCTGAAGGAAGACGTGTGTGTGTGTGTCGAGGAACGGAAGAGAGTTGTTTTTTTTCAATTTCAATGGTGAATTGGATGAGTTTGTGTTGTTTGTTCAGGTGGCTAAGGAATGTATCTAGTGCTTGGCAGCCGTGGGGCCAAATGGTGAAAATATCGTCGACGTATCCAAGCCAAATTTTGGGCTTTAGGCACACCGATTCTAGAGCTTGTTGCTCAAAATCTTCCATATAAAAGTTCGCTATGGGGGGGGGGGAGTGGTAAGCCCATGGCGGTACCCTCTTTTTGAAGGTAAAATTTGTTTTGCCACAAATTCCTTTTCAAGAGGAACCGGAATCAATACACTTTCTCTATCAATACTTATAATCCAGAAAAGGACTGTCTTGATGGCCCTGAAAGGGAATATTTTTGTTTCCATACTGTTCAAAATTTATACATCTTGAGCTGCATGGAACAACCTAAACCAAGGATGAACGCACAAGGCAGTTTTACATTCTGGACACCAGATTGTCTCCTTTCTAATTATTTTTTAAGCAAACATGACATTTGCATGCAGTGTTTATTTATTTATTTATTTTGTGGATGGTCAAGTTTCCGAGAAATAGTCAGGCTTATCAGGGTTCAACTACAGAAGTCTGGAAGGATTACCTGTTTTCCTGCTTGCTGAAGAAGGACCATAAACTTGTAGCAATGCTTTGGCAATTTCTACTCTAATCTGGATATGTTATGGTACACATCTTTTCTTGTACAGGAGGAAACTGTTCCAAATAATAAATTCCAATATATGTCTAAACACTTTTTTGTAATAATTTTTATGCTGTTTCCTTATTACAGAGTAAAATGATAGCTACGACACCCATAGTGTCTGTATATGCACGCACGCATGCACACACAGCAATGATTTTGTCTTTCTTGAAACCATATTTCTCTACAGATTCCATTAATGGATTGTGCAGGAAAGAGACAGCAGAAAAACATCATTTTTTGTCTTTCAGATGTAGTGTAATGATGACATTCCCTCGCTACTAAGCTTGAATTTCAACCTTTGACAGTTTCCTGATGCCAGATCTGGAGGATGTCTCACCTTTTTGCATTTGGATACAATAACAATCTGTACAATGCTGTAAATGCAAATACGCAAGTTCACGATACATATAATAGTTATCCATTGTAACGCAGTAACCTTTCCCCACCAAGGGGTCTAGTAATTCCATTACTACAGCATCAACAAGGGAAGATCTGAATATTTATCATGTTCAAATACAGTCTGCTTTCCCTTGTGAAGTTTGAAATTCCAAAGTTATTCACTTCGCAAGCATAAATTTACAGCATACTTGCTCTCTTTTTGGGAATATACTGCCTACATTTCAATCTGCCTTTGAATGGCATAAGGCTTTCATGATATTATGTCTCTCGCAAGAATGTATAATAATCTAAATTTTTGACAAATTTTCTCAGAAAATCATAAATTTTGTTGAGGACTGGGCAAGGATATGGTGCCAGATCATATTCCTCATTATTCTGAAAATGCAAATACTTCACAATGAGACCAAATTATTTTTCAGTCACAACCATCACGAAACGCTGACGTGTTCAGAATCCATTCTATAGACCATAGATGTAGAAACACATTTTGAGAGTGGGCTTTTTCACAATACCTTGTGCAATCAAGAGCATCATAAATGTAAGTGGTATGTTGATTTCAATTGGACTCCAAAGTGTACTGTGAAAATGCAGACCGTACTCAACTTGCTGATGTTGGCAAGCATAAAGGTAAGTCTGTTCCACTATGAAGGAAAGAATATCGTCTATAAATAGAAGAAACCTAATATGTTCCTGTGTCAAAATCTTTAGTAGTTCCTGGCTTACCTAAGAAATGAAAGCTAGTATGTTTTAGTGACGATCACCCATCTTCCACACGAAGGCATGTCTTAACTACATGCAAAATTAACTACATGCTTATATTTTATAATTTTTATAAATTATAATTTATTATTTTTTTATATTTATTTAAATAATAAACTATATGCTATCTTCACAGAAAAATTTCCCTCATCAACATCAGTACAGTAAGAGCTACTTAAAAGGTGAAGGCTCCAATTTTCTGCATCTTCAGAACTTTTCTTAGTTTACATCATACTTTGCTTTCTTTTGGGGACTATACTGCTTACAATTCAATCTACTTTTGAATGGCATAAGGTACAGCATAGCACTTATACATGAATTTTGTTTGCATGGGGTAAAAAAAAAAAAAAAAACAGTTCTTCTGGAGATGCAGAAAAGTTGGAGCTTTTGCCTTTCAAGTATTTCTTACTCTACCGATGTTGATGAGGAAAATTTCAGAAATGAATCATGTCTTAGATATACATGCTAATATTCCCTTCTGCTCAAATATCAGGCTGTAAACCAACGAAGATTAGTGAGAAAATGAGGAAAGAATACGTCCAGTAGACACACTAAAAAGTCCCCAACAATAGCTGAATATACACAGAAATCTGTTTGTTTGTTTATTTTTTTTACACCTTTCTGATTGATTTGCAGATAGAAACGTTTTATTCTGATATTGCTTTTATAGGACTTTTTTTAAAAAAATTAATTTCCCCAATATCACAATTTTATGATTTATAATTACAGTAGACTCTCGACTATCCGGCCTAATGTGGAGGAAGGGAAGGCCGGATAACACGAAAGCCGGAGCTCTAGTCCTACCTTTTCACACAAATGTGAAAAGGTAGGCCCAAGATGGAAGAGTCAAAACTTACAGTTTTCAGTTTCTGAAAAAGTCCTCGATAGATGACTGCTTCACCCTTTTTGTCATCTTCTGCGACGCAATGTCCCTCCATTAATGCAAGCAGATGATATCAGCTGGTGTCACTTCCTCCTGCTCACTGATGTACTGCAGTGCTGCCTCAATCGTCTTGAACCCTTCCGAATGTGGGATGAGATTTTTCCTGTCATCTAAGGATGCCTCCTCCTCCTCTTCTTCCCAGTGTCACCATTTCCACAATATCGTCAGTTATTTCATCAACTTCGTTGTTTGACATCCATTCTGTAATGTCCTCTGCATTGACATCGTCACAGCTCAGCACATTTTTGAGCAACGAAACAAGTTTATCGTTTTCATACAGGGGTTCAAAGTTGATGAAATGTCTACCTCCATGATCCAAAAGAATTTTCCAAGACTTTACAAGTGATATGTTTCGAATCTCTTCCCATGCTTCGGCCAACCACCTTATGACATCTAGCAAGTCGATCTTTTTCAGAGTGGTTACGCAGTCTTCATTATCATCAATCGCTGATATCAACGAACTGAGAAGACGCCGACGATACTTTGTGTTATGCATATGGCACGTAGGAGGATTTTAGCAGACACCCGCTTGCAACGCCTTAGCAAAGTAAATTACAGTATGTATTCCTCATTTTATCATGGAGAATTACTGTATTATTATAATTCTACGTGATAAAATCCGGGTTCTGGATAGTACGGAGGCCGGATAGTCGCGAGTCTACTGTATCAGGATATAATGTAAATGAGAAAATATACAAAATTTTCTAATTTATAATAATTACAATTTAATTTCAGTGTTGGAATATTCAAAGTTATCTGGTACAATTAGTTTGGAAAAATAATGAATTCAAACAAAAAAGAGTGTATACACATGTTACCTAGCAGCATGTGCGAGATATATATATATATATATAATTTTTTTTTTTTGGAGGAGGGGGGGGGGGGTTAGCCATCAAAAGGCAAAGTACAATTTTAATTCTATTAGGAAAATTTTGGAAATAAAATTTCATTTTGACGCATGCACCTAATACATGTTTCAAATGATAAACTGTAGGGAAATATCGCTTCTTCAAAACTGCCGCATAATATCAAAATTAGCAAAAAGTATGTCCATATCAATTGACTTTATAACCGCTATTTATTTCAGTTTGTAGTGAAATTTTCTTATCTGGGAACTCTTTTTGCAAACGTTCCAACTCAAGAGGCTCTTGATATTTTAAATAACAAGATTTCAAAAAAGATGTTTTTCTTGCTAACACATTACGTTCACTCCGGCTACTTTCAATATGAAAAAAAAAGTTTACAAACAAAATAAGGGATTGGCAATGGGCAGCTCCCTCCCCGTCTCCTATAATAGCTAACATCTTTTTTGAAGATTTCGAATAAAAGGCAATTTCCTTAGCTACTCTTAAACCAAAAATTTGGTTTAAGAGTAGCTGAGGCACCGATAACCTTCAGTCTTTTTTAAATCATTTAAACAACTTCCACCAAGATATCGCATTAACAATGGAGGTTGAAGAAAATGGATCTCTTCCCTTCCTGGACGTAAGACTTACTAAGACATCTGATTGTATTAAAATCTCAATCTTTAGAAAATCTACACACACAGAGATAGATACCTGCATGCATCCTCACATCACTATCCTGCACAGAAAGTGGGTATCATCTCAACCCTAGCACATCGTGCCAGATCTATACTGTCAGATGATGAAGAGCTAAAAAATGAACTACAACATCTACAAAGAACCTTCACAAGTAATGGATACTCGTCAAACTATTAATAAGCATCTATACCACCGCCATCAAAACAACTCAGAAACACAAGGTTATATCTCCTTACCATACATCAGCTCGCTCTCCACGAAACTAAGAAGAATTTTACAAAAGTTCAATTAAACTAAGATCGATTTTAAGCAAATACAAACAAGCTCACAACCATCTACAATTCCCAGGAGTATACAAAATCACATGTCACTGCAGGAAGCAATACCATGGCCAAACTGAAAAATCCATCCTCTTAAGTCTGGAAGAACACCAGAGGGACACTGCCTACAAAAGAACTAGAGCAAGTGCCCTGTCAAGCCATGTACTGTTTTCAGTAAACACAAATGATGAAGGCTGCCAACATGAGATAAATTGGACAACAACTTCAAACCTTCATATATGCCGTGACGAAGTGGAGCGCCGCATAATCGGGTCTAAGGAAATTGTTATGGACCCACATCACATAAATAATAACCTTAGCTATAATCTACCGGATTCTTTCAGCTCTGCTATCCGATATTGGCACACTCGTGAAATCAGACGCACGCAGCTACCTAACAACAGAACTTCAACACAACTGTAGCTACAGTTCAAAGCTAACGGAATTTTATAAGTCGTTTTTATAGTGATACGATGTTTCTTATAGTGTTTATTTGCTTTCTATGTTCTCACGCCTGAAGAAGTCGGACAATCCGATGAAATATGTTGCGTTTTGAATAAATTTAATTGTTATTCTAGTCTCGGTTATAGTCAGTATATATAAATATGAATATACACACACACACATCCTGGCCGGCTGGGAGGTTAATTTTGATTTCCAGGCTATCCTCCAATGGGGATCTGTTAACTTCGTCTATTTCAACGAACCCAATTTTACCTTATTTCTCACAAAAAAAAAAAAAAAAGAAGAAGAACCATTTTCTCCCAGTATTATCTTTGATAACACTCAAATTTTCACAAAAGACACTTCTCTTCTTGGAATCACCCTGACAACAAGCCTCTCCTGGCATAAACATATCACAACCATTGCATCTTCAGCTTCTAAAAAACTAGGATTTCTCTTTCGCTTAAGATGTTACTTTGCCTCTGAACAGCTGTTAACCTTATACAAATCTTCCCAATTATTAAATACTGCTCTGAAATTCGAAGTGGGGCCTCTAAGCGATCCTTCAAAATGATTGACTTAATACAGAGGAGAGCGATTAGATTGATTAATAACTGATCTCTTACCAATTCACTTCTTCCACTTTTATAGAGCCATTTAGTTTCTGCAATATATGTGTATTCTGTAAATATTTCCATGGCAAATGTTCAGCTGAAAGAGCATCAATAATTCCCCAGCATGTACTAAGTCCATTGGAACACATGTGACTGTCACCCAACATCCCTTCACAGTAAACCTTGAAACCCACAGAACAGGTTTCTTTTCTTCTTCCTTCCTGTTACTGCTGTATTGCGAAACAATTTTCCCCCTTATGTTTCCCAAGGAATACAATATACAGGCTTTTAAATCAAATTCATACTGAAGAATTTATAGAAGCAAAAACACACATGTTGGAGTAATTACTTTACTCATAATTAAGAAAATGACACTCAGACGTTTCAACCTCTGTATTGAGGTCATTATCAGGAAAACATACATATGTACAGGACACAAGGTGCATGATGCTACACTACACAAAAGTATGATAAATCTAAATGTTTTGTTAATCTTTTATCCTAGCCTGACATCTAGTGAAAAAAAAAAAAATTTACTATATAAAATATATACCGTATTTGCCGGCATATAAGACACACTTTTTTTCCTTTTGAAAATAGGTCTGAAAAACAGAGTGTGTCTTATACGCCGATACTCAGTTTTTTATTACTTTCATTTCTGGAAATTTTATATGTTCCAATTTCTTTCTTGCAGTGTGCGAGAGCATTCCAGTTATGTTAGTTATGTACTCCAGTTACTGGAATACATTCTAGTATTCCAGTTATGGATAACTAACATTTGGTTTAGATGCTGTGGCAGACTGTTGAAGAAGCTTGCCCTGCTAGTATGGGATCAGTTTTGCTCTCACAGAACAGAAGATGTTAAAAATAAACTCAAGGAATTGAAAACTCTGCAATTCCAGGAGGTCTAACTAATCAGCTAAAACCTTTAGATGTCTGTATTAATAAACCATTAAAGTGATTTATGAAGGAGAAGTGAAAATGCATCCAGAAGACTGCTGGATACAGTCTTCAGATTTTGAGGTTACACCATCAGGAAGAAGCCTAGCATTTCGCAAGTTTGTGAGTGGGTCAAAGAAAGCTTCATGGGATGCTGTGACAACTGAGACAGTAGTTAAATCATTTAAAAATTGTGGCATTAGTAATGCACTGAATGGTACAGAGGACAATTTGTTGTATGAGGACTCAGATTCTGATTTAGAAAAGGTTTCAAGTATCTCTTCATTTAGCTCTGGAGATGAATTTCTGTGTTTTGACGAAGAAGATTAAAAGGTGGGTACTCTTTCCTAGTTAGATTAGGTATTTGTTGAAAGTAGACCTACTTATTACTTTATATTTGAAATACTGTAAATTCATTATAATATTCAGTGATAAAGTTTTTTCCCTAAAAAATGCGTACAAAAAAGGGGGGTGGTCTTATAGGCCGGTGCGTCTTATACACCGGCAAATATGGTACACCATCAAATTCCTACCGTGTGGATACTATCATATCCTGTACATCCCTCAAGGGATGTACAGGATATGATAGTCTAGTACTACATGAAAACTTTACATCATTACTAACTTCTTATCTACAATTTTCCTCCAAATCAGTCTGTTACCTGTCAAGAACTCCAACATTATCAGATCTTATATTTCTATCTTTTACCATATCAATCCATCTATACCTTAGTCTTCTTCTGGGTCTTTTTCCTGCCAACCTGGCAGAGAACACTTGTTTTGATAATCTTTCCTTGCCTATTCTGTTTAAATGACCACATCATCTGAGATTAGCACTGCTAATCTCATGTGATGAGATTAGCAGTGCTAGTCAAGTTCTTTCCTAATATCCTTGTTTTTAATACGATATTGTCATTGATGCAATCTGTTCATGTTCCTAATCTTTCTCAGTACTCTCATATCTGTGGTCTCTAGTCTGGTCAAGTGTTTTATATCTGACCCTGCTCTCAGATCCATAAGTTAAAAAGATTGGTTTGAACAACTTCTTGTATACAGCTAATTTAGTGTTTTGACTAATTTCTCTCTTATTCCATATAAATTTATTCAGTTAACTTCCTACCATACCAGCTTTGTTGATTTTGTTGTCTATCTCCATATTTAATTTACCATCTTTACTAAAAATCATGCCTAAGTAGCTGAAATGTTTCACTTATTCTATAGGTTCTCCATTCACAATACAGTTGATATTTTCAATCCTTCTGCTTATTTTCATTGTCTTTGTCTGGTTATTGCTGACATTCATACGATATCTATTTAAACAGTTATTCAATTTAGTCAGGGAATCTTGCAGAGTTGTAGCAGATTTATTTAGCAGTATAACATGATCCACATAAAGCAAAGAGCTGACATTAACATCTCCAATTTTGATATCAGGTTTAATACCACTTTCCTTCTTAATGTGATCCATATAGATAATGAATAACAGAGGGGATAATGTACATCCTTGTCTGACACCAGATTTAATAATAAACAACCTTCCTGCTGACTTACAACTCAAATAAAGACTAAGTAATACTTGATATAATGCCCCATTGACACCATATAACTATAGCATATTGAATAGCTTCTCTCTTAGCACCTTTTCATATGCTTTTTCCAGATCTTAAAACTTAAATACAGATCTCTGTTATATTCCCATGATTTCTCAACTATTTGTCGTAAAGTGAAGATCTGATACCGACAGCCTCTATTTGGCCTGAACACCAAGCTTTTCTTCCACAATCTTTCTCAAGTATACTTACGTAAATCTTACCAGGACCACTCAGTAGAGAAATACCTCTGTAGTTCTCACATTCAGTTTTATTTTCCTTTATATATATATATATATATCATCAAATTCCTGCCATGTACCCTCAAGGGGTGTACAGGATATGACAGTACTACATGAAAAAATTACATCATTACTAACTTCCTATCTACAATTTTCCTCCAAATAAGTCTGTTACTTGTCAAGACTCCAACATTATCAGATCTTATATTTCTATCGTCTAAGGCACTTTGTACCGTATCAATCCACCTATATCTTGGTCTTCCTCTGGGTCGTTTTCCTGCCAACCTGGCAGAGAACACTTGTTTTGCTAATCTTTCCTCTCCCATTCTATTTAAGTGACCATACGATCTGAGATTAGCTCTGCTAACGCATTCCTGGATGCTGACAATGTCAAGTTCTTTCCTAATATCCTCATTTTTAATATGATATTGCCATTGATGCCATCTGTTCATGCCTCTAATCTTTCTCAGGACTCTCATATCTGCGGTCTCTAGTCTTTGGTCAAGTGTTTTACTTCTGACCCAGCTCTCAGATCCATAAGTTAAAATTGGTTTGAACACAGTCTTGTATACAGCTAATTTAGTGTTACGACTAATTTCTTTCTTATTCCATATGAATTTATTCAATTGACTTCCCACGATACCAGCTTTGCTGATTCTGTTGTCTATTTCTATATTTAGTTTACCATCTTCAGTAAAAATTGTGCCTAAGTAGCTGAAATGTTTTACTTGTTCCACAGGTTCTCCATTCACAACACAGTTGACATTTTCAATGATTCTGCCTATTTTCATTGTCTTTGTCTTTTTATTGCTGACCTACATACCATATCTATTACAACAGCTATTCAATATAGTCAGAGAATCTTGCAGACTTGTAGCGGACTTATTTAGAAGTATAACATCATCCGCATAAAGCAAAGAGCTGACATTAACATCTCGAATTTTGATATCAGGTTTAATACCACATTCCTTCATAATGTGATCCATATAGATAATGAATAACAGAGGGGATAATGTACATCCTTGTCTCACACCAGATTTAACATTAAACCATCTTCCTGTACTTCCTTCAATTCTAACTGCTGACTCACAACTCAAATAAAGACTAAGTATTGCTTGATATAATGCCCCATTGACACCATATAACTGCAGCGTATTGAATAGCTTCTCTCTTGGCACCTTGTCATATGCCTTTTCCAAATCGACAAAACTTAAATACAGATCTTTGTTATATTCCCATGCTTTCTCGACTATTTGTCGTAAAGTGAAGATCTGATCCTGACAACCTCTATTTGTCCTGAATCCAGTTTGTTCTTCACCAAGCTTTTCTTCCACAATTCTTCTCAACCGTTTCTCAAGTATACTTGCATAGATCTTGCCAGGAACACTCAGTAGGGAAATACCTCTGTAATTCTCACATTCAGTTTTATTTCCCTTTTTATATATGGGTACTATGAGAGCTCTACTCCAATCGTCAGGAATTCGTCCCTCTGTCCAGGCTTTCTGAACTATGCAGTGCAGCCACTGTAAGACTCTTATACCACCATACTTCAACATTTCTGGTCGAATATCATCTACTCCTGCTGCCTTTCCGCATTTCAAGCCTTTGATGGCTTTTTCTACTTCAAGTATGGATATGTATTCCTGACTGCATGCCTGGTCAGTGTTTTTTATCACTGTGCTGTCATCACTGCTTGTTTCATTTAGCAGTTTTTCAAAGTAATTACTCCATACTTCAAGGATATGTTTTTCTCCTGTTTTCATTTCACCTTTATCATCTCTAATTCCTTTTACTGCACTCTTTCCTCCATTCCTAAGCTTCTTCAACAACCTCCAGAATATTTTGCCACCTTCTTGATATTTATTTTCTATATTCTTGCCAAAGTCCTCCCATGACTTTTGTTTAGCTAGTTTTACACACTGTTTAGCTTTCTTACATTTGTCTCTGTATTCTGTAAGAGTAAAAGCTGACTTATTTGCCAGGAACTTTTGATATGCTTTCTTCTTTTCCTTCACTGCCTCTTTAACTTCCTGTGTCCACCAGGGAGTTCTGATTTTTTTATCTTTGCACACAACCTCACCACATGCCTCTCTGGCAGAATCAAGCAATGTTTCCTTCAGTTTGCCACTGAATCTCCAAGGTTTGATTCCTGTTCTCAAACTCTTTCATTTTCTTTTCAATAATATTTCTGTATTTTAGTCTACAGTTTACATCTGAGAGCTGCTCAACTTTTATTCGCTTTAAAACTTTCTCACATGTTATTCTTTTCAATATGAAATTCAATTTTATCCTGCTCAAGACTAAATAGTGATCACTTCCAATTTCAAATCCTCTGTACACTCTAGTGTCCTGCACCAGGGAGAAAACATCACTATCAACAATAACATAGTCAATGAGACTTTTCTTATTCCTAGCCTCTTCTCTCCATGTGAATTTGTGCACATTTTTATGTTGGAACATGGTGTTAGTAATAACCAGTCCATGTCCTGAGCAGAAATCCAACAGATATTTGCCATTATTATTAGCTTTGCTCTTTTCTCCAAATTTTCCCAAAATATTTTTGTATGTCTCACAATCATTTCCTACTCTACTATTTAGATCCCCAACAAGGACCAACTTTTCCTTTTTCATTGTGTCAGTTGCTTTTTCTAAAGCCTCAAAAAATTCCTCCACTTCTACCTTAGTAGAACCTTCTGTGGGACCATAGGCACAAATAAGTCTCATTGTCCAGTTCCCCATTCTCATATTTGCCCACATTACTCTACTTGAGACTGACTGCCATTCAAGAAGATTAGCCTCATATTTTGTGTTGAATACTATGGCTACGCCTTCTTTTCCTTGATTGTTATTGCCTGAATATAACATTTTGTATTTATTGCTCAGAAAGATCTCACCAGTTTTGGTCTTTTTTGTTTCAGTCACCCCTATTATGTCGATCTGGTACTTATCTAATTCCTCAGCTAGCTCCATTTCTTTGCCATTCAGGCTTCTTACGTTGATAGTACCGATCTTTAACTCTGGTGATGTTGAGTTGGGGTTTGTTTTCAGATTTGTTCCAGTAGCTGACTTTTCGCTGTTCGCCCTGGTTCCCTGGCGAAAACAACGGGGGCCTTGTTTAACCGGGCGACGCCCCAGCCGGCATGAAATTTTGTCATGTTGTACCATCATTTTTTATTTTGGTTTAACCAATAAGAATACAATTTGGTCGGCTAAATCCCAAATTGCCAGCCCATCCTCGTTCGTTCAGTATCAAAGTAGATACCTAACAGGGTGCACCACGAGAAGGTGAGGATTGGACATTAGGTCAGAAGCCCTGGTCGGTTCTCCGCATTTCTTTAAAGGCTATGTGGAGGTCTCCTCTCAGTTATACAGCTTTGACCCTTAAGCACCCCATATATATATATATATATATATATATATATATGAGTACTATGAGAAAGATGTTGGAAGTTGTTTACCACTTGGTTTGACTCTAAATTATATATATAGTTTAATCCTTTATCCAAGTGTAAGCAAACAAAGTTCGTACCTGAAGTATCTTCAGGACTGGGGCAACTCGTGGTAAAGGTGGACTAAGATCACCACCATAATGCATAGCAGTATACATGTCCACAAGGAGATGTGCTTTGAATTATGGGATACTAAGGAAAGTTATGAGAACTTACCTTTGCCATGAGTTGCCCCAGTCCCGAAGATACTTCAGGCGCAAACTTTGTTTGCTTACATTTGGATAAAGGATTAAACTAAATATATAATTTATAGTTTAAAAACCAGTCAGCGCGGTTAGCCTAGTAGCTGTGCACTTCGCAACCATATGCCTGGGGAAGGAGTGTCCTAGGTTCGATTCCCATCAGAGACGTGAGGAGCTGAAGGATCTTCCTCATCCATAGCCAAGTTAGCTGGTCTTGGGCATGGACAGCAGGGTTTTTCTCCCAGTTTATCCTGTGGTTTTTCATCCCACAAAGCAAGCAAACCGGCCTTGAGAACTCAACACTACAGGACATAAGATACACCGGGGCACAGGGCTGACCACCTTATCCTGTGAACGGCTTGAGGTCTGATGATTAATAAACCCTCGACACCGCAAGGTAAAAGACGGTAAAAAGAAAGATGAGATGAGGGATATTGGGCTCACAGTTCTGTAATCCTTGCAATTTTGTGCATTATTTTTCTTTGGAATTGGAATGCAGATAGATGTAAAAACTTCAGGTAATCCTATTGTTTTATAGATGTCCTGAATGGATTCCACTAATAGTTATTATTGCCAGTCAAAGCTTTCAGCAGCTCAGCCGGGATATTATCACACCCAGAGGATTTATTATGTGTTCTATCTCCTTGCTTGTTGGTAGAGTGGTATCTGTTGTTACGTTTAATTTAAGGTGTCATGAATCATCATGTTACCATTATCATACAGATCTGATAAGTACTCCACCCATCTTCCATTTATCTTTTCCTTATCAATTATTATGTTTCCATCTTTGTCCTTGATGTTATTAGACTGTGTACATTTTGCTTTTCCATTTTAAGTTCTTTCACTTTCAGGAATGTTCCTATTTTGTAATTCTTCTATCTCGGTGCACTGCCTATTTATCCAGTTTTCTTTCAATCTTCTGCATAACTGTTTGATTCTTTTATCCAAGGATTTATATCTTAATCTTTCTTCTTCATTTGCTCCTCTTTTTCACATTCTTCTTTCATTGATAAGGTTGATTACTCCTTGTGTTATCCATGGTTTTTTCTTTCTTTCTTCTTGTTTATTGATGTGGTTTTTAGCATATGTTACGCTAGCTGCTTGTAGTCTATTCCACTGTGAGTACCTAGGATCCATTATTAATGTGAAGAATTGCTGTTCAGAAGACATCAAAAGAAGATTAGGAATGACTAAAACAACTTCCTTTAACTGAGACTTGTCTCTGTTAAAGGAAGATCGATATACAGTGATTTTCTTAGACATTGAGAAAGCATTTAATAAGAGATTAGTTAGATCGATCGAAGATTGGATTTCTGAACAATACCGGTAAGTTGCGCGTGATGGAACAGTGTCTTGAAAAAGGAGGGTAACAAGTGGTGTGCCTCAGAGTCGTATTATTGGGGTCCCTACTGTTTAACTTATTTGTTAATGATATTTCATGTGGATTGACTGTAGATCTTCAAAGATTGCTGAGGAATTCAAAGTTGCATAGAATTATCAGGAGAATTGTTAATGTTAATTTTGCATAGGAAGATTTGAATTGACTTTTAGCTTAGAACAGATGAGTGGGATTGTAGTTTTAATATTAATAAATGCAAGGTGTCACACTTTGGAGTACAGAGACATAAGGCTACATACTGTATTGGTAGAACTAACTGTAATTCAGGACATGGGTGAGATTCGGGATCATGGGGTGATGGTGGACAATGGACTAAACTTCCGAGGGCACATTGCAGGTATTGAAATGACTACACATCATATTGCTGCTATGATAAAAAAAGTACACTGACATGCAGGGATAAGGAGGTGGAGATGCCTCTATATATATGAGGAAATGGTGCAACCATACATGGACTATTGTCCTCAGATATGGTTGCCTGGTTTGTGATGTGATGTGGAGAGGGTACAACATCAGAACCCTCTAGTAACATCAGGACTCTGTAGTGTTGGTTATGTAGTGCAGTTGAGGGAATGTCTTTGGTGGATAGGAGGAAAAGAGGAGATATGAAAGAGAGAGATTTTCAAGTTAGTTAAGCAATTTAGCCCGATTAATACCAGGGAAAAGAGGGAGTAGCTATAGTATGCAACACTAAATATGAGGATAATCTCAAATGGCAGGCAATATCAAAAAGAGTGATATTGGAAAATGGACAATGAGACTTATTTGTGCTTATGGTTCCACAGAAGGTTCTACCAAGGAGGAAATGAAGGAATTTGAAGGATTAGAGAAGGCAGCTGGCTCAATGAAAAAGGAAAAGATGGTCATTGGAGATGTACACAGCAGGGTAGAAAGTGATTGCCAGACAAATAGAAGTGTTTGAGGAAAATTTGGAGAAAAGAGCAAAATTAATAATGATGGTAAATGTTTGCTGGATTTCTGTTCAGGACATGGATTAGATATTACTAACATTCTATGTTCCAACATAGAAATGTGCACAAATTCACATAGAGAGAAGATGCAGGCAATAAGAAAAGTCTCACTCACTATTTAATAGTTGATAACAATGTTTCCCCACTGGTTCAGAACACAGGGTATACAGAGAATTTGAAACAAAAAGTGATCACTATTTAGTTTTGAGCAGGATAAAATGGAATTTAATATTGAAAACAACAGTATGTAAGGAAGTTTTAAAACAAATCAAGGTTGAGCAGCTTTCAAATGTGAACTTTAGACTCAAATACATAAACATCTTTGAAGAAGAAAATGAAAGAATTTGAAAACAAGAACCAAACCTTGGAGATTCAATGGCAAATCCTAAAAAAACATTGCTTGATTCAGCCAGAGAGCATGTGGTGAGGTTATCTGTCTACCTCCCAAATGAGTCAGCTGAAGGAAAAGAAGAAAGCATATGGAAAGTTCCTGACAAGTAAGTCAATTGTGCTCTTAGAGAATATAGAGAGTGCATTATGAATGCAGCGAGTGTAAATAATTTCAAAGTTCATTATGATAGCCATGTTGCTGGTTGAGTATGCCTCCCACAATGCATCTATTAACCCTATGGAGGTTACTGTAATAAGAATAATATGTAAATATTTACCGTCTCCAAACGACGTTTAACATAAAAGGTTGGATACAGAGGAAGGTGGAGGTTAATAATAGCTACTGATTCTATGTACCAAAATCTATTGCAAGGATGGAATGGCATTGTGAGAAACTAGTGAGAGTGGAGAATTAGAGATAATGGCAGACAGAGAATTGAAGTTCAGAGAACACAATGCAAAAGTGGGCAAAATATTTCAAAGGATCACTTGGATGTTAAGAGGCACACTGGCAAGCAAAATAAAGAAGAAGTTATTATTCCTCTACAGCTAAGATATGACACATCTGAACTACTGCATAGATATTTGATTGCCTGTATTGAGCATGTGAAACTGTGAGAAGTAATGAAAAGAATGGGTTTTTCTCAACACACTATCAGGTTGATAGCCAACTTGTACAGGGAGCAAGAAGCTACGGTAAGAACAGGTGTTGACTGAGTGACTGGCTTCAAGTTGGAAAAGGAGTTAGGCAAGACTGTTTACTTTCTCCTCACTTGTTTAGTGTATATGCAGAGGACATCATGAATGAAGCATTGGATGAGCTCAAGACAGGAATTAGAATAGGAGGTAGATTGATCAGCAATCTGAGGTATGCTGATGATACAGTACTCCTTTGTAATGACATGGAAGAACTAGGACTAATTCTTGACAAAGTTAACAAGATCAGTAATAACAGAGGACTTCAACTCAATCCTAGCAAGACAAAGATTATGGTTCTCAAAGGAAATACAAACAGGGAAGCTCTTGAGAAACAAGTGTACCTTAATGGAGAAAGAATTGAGGAAGTCAGCAGGTTTGAGTACCTGGGATCCATTATTAATGTAAAGAATTGCTGTTCAGAAGACATCAGAAGGAAGTTAGGAATGGCTAAAACAACAGTCAGAGACTTGTCTAAAATCTGGAAGGATGGATCTATCTCCATGGGAACAAAGTTGAGGATTTTGGATGCAGTTGTTTTTTCAACAGCGACTTATGGATGTGAAACTTGGAAAACACTAAAGAAGTCAGATAAGAAAAGGATATCTGCTTTTGAGATGTGGTGCTACAGTAGGCTGTTGAGGATGTCATATACTGAAAGGCATACAAATGAATGGGTGTTAGAAAAGATCAGTAGAACTTTAAGGCTCCTTAAGGATACTGACAAAAGAAAGTTAAAATATTTTGGACACATTGAAAGGATGGAAGGGGGCCTTCTCAGAAGAGTAACAGAAGGTAAAGTTCCTGGAAAAAGAGGAAAGGGAAGACCATCAATGAGACGGATGGATGGTGTGTGTGTGGAGTGACTGACCTTCAGAGAGTTGAGGCTTCCAGAAAAGCAAACAACAGGACTACATGGCGAGGCTTGGTGTGGCACATCACTGAGCATTGGAGAGACCATACGGCATCTTTAGATGCCCAGTGAACATATAGATAGATATGGGTTTCTTAGACTATGGAAGTGATAGTCATGAGTAACCAAAACAGTGCTTGTGAAATGCTTCTAATAAGGAGGCAATGAAGGTTTGTGGCTTACAAAGTTTAGCTAACAGTATGAAAAGAGGAAGGAGAGGCTTGTGAAAATGGCAGGCATAAAGAAACATACATAGCCAGCACAGAAAGCTTTGGTACAAAGATATAGCTGTGCCTTGGATTTTTTGCAGTGGATGCGCTGTGATGTGTATGTGTATTTCTTTATGGACTGATGCGATTAGAACTGGGAGCAAGTGCTACGACAGTAGAAGAAGAGCTTAAGCAAGAGTTAGTGAAAATGAAAAGCATAATGAAACATCTGGAAGAGGATACTAAAGTTAGTATTACTAAGAAAGAGTCAAAGGATAGTCATATATCATTGTATGGGGACTAGATCATTAGAGGTGTGATTACTAATAAAGTGCACAAAACATGTTTTCATGGTGGATCAAAGAAGCAAATAACTGATGCATTCAGAAAAGGAAAGACCTGGCATCAAAATTTGTGGTAGTCATGAACACAAATGACTTAGTTGGGAAAAAAAATGTTGTACTTGAGGAAGTAGTTGCGGCAGGTAAAGAAAAACACTGTTGGAAAAGTCGTAGCCATGTTGCCCAACCATAATGACAACAGTGAGCTGAATAAAGAGAGCAGAGATAATGAAAAGTATTAGTACGATGGCTGAGTTGTGTGAGGCAAAGGGGGTTCACAATTTGTAAATCTGTGGAGTGAATATCAAGGAAAGTTGGAATGGTTTCAAATTGATGGATTGCATTTGAATGGGTCTGGTGGCATTTGGGCATTTATGAGGGTGGTCTGAAAAGTTCTCGGAATCAACCATAGATGACAATACTATTGGCAAGATTTTTTTTTTCCTAAGTTCGTACATCTGTCATAAGCATCCATATGGAATTGCAAGTCATTCTATCAAGTAGTTTGTTTTATACAGCTGTCTGAAGCAAAAGTGTTGTCTGCATCCCCTTGAAATGGACAAAATTGAGTATCATGCTGTTATAAAATTCTTTGTAAAAGAAGGTTTAACACCAAAAGAAATTCATTTGAAGTTCATAAAAGTTTATGGGCACTCTTCTCTTTCATTTTTGACAATTAAGAAATGAGCTGCTGAGTTTAAACGTGACCGTACCAGCATTGAATATGATCCACGTGAAGGACATCCAAAAAGTGTAACAACACCAGAAATCATTGATCAGTGCACAATATGGTATTGGATGATCGGCGAGTCAAAGTGCGTGAAATTGCTGAGACTATAGGCATTTTAAAAGAACGTGTAGGATATATTTTGCATGAAAAATTGCATATGAAAAAGCTTTGCAGAAGATGGGTGCCTCGCTTGCTCACAGCAGATCAAAAACACACTCACATGAAAATCTCTGAACAGTGCTTGGAGCATTTTAACAAGAATAAAAGTAATTTGTGCATCGATTTATTACTATGGATGAGACTTGGATTCACCATTACCCACCAGAATCTAAACAGCAGTCAAAACAGTGGACAGAAGCCAGTTGTTCAGCGCCAAAGACAACGTCCGTTCCATCAGTAGGAAAGGTCATAGCATCGGTGTTTTGGAATGCTAAAGGCATTTTGTTTAATTATCTTGAAAAGAGTAAAACAATAACCGGGGAATATTATTCCAATCTTTTAACCCGACTAGATGAAAAATTCATGAGAAAAGACCCGTTTTGCAGAAGAAAAAAAATCATCTTTCATCAGGACAATGCACCTGTCCACAAAGGTGTTTTGGCAATGGGAAAATTAAGGGACCTGCACTATGAATTGTTGAAACATCCACCCTATTCCCCAGATTTGGTTCCCTCTGACTTCTATCTCTTCCCAAAACTAAAACTTTTCTTCGCTGGTCAGCGTTTTTCTTCAAATCAAGAAGTGATTGCAGCTGTAGAGGAATATTTTGCAGATCTCACTGAGAACCACTACAGGGAAGGAATAATGGCCTGGAGCATCGCTGGAATAAATATATTAGTCTTAAGGGAGATTATGTTGAAAAATAAAAATAATTTTGAAATTATAAATTCGTTTTTTTTCATTGTTAGGCCAAGAACTTTTCAGACCACTCTCGTAGAAAGGTTATTATTTTCTGAGAAGGCATAGAGTGAAGAAGTTAATGTAGTAAATGATCAGAGTCTACTTGTGAAGAAGGATAGAACAACTAAATAGATGGTACAACAGGAGGAAGATGGATATAAGGTTGAAGATGAAGTTCAGCAGCACAAGGTAATGGATGCATAAAGTGAGGATGAAACATGTGAGAATGGAAATCAGAGTCAGGATCAGAAAAATGGGAATGGTCAGACTGAAGAGAGGTGTGGTATAGCAGCTAGAATACAGAATGTTGATTCTGGTAGAATGACCTCAAAAACACAGAATCATTATGTTTGTACACAAATGCCATGAGTATTAAAAACAAGAGAGCTGAGTTGGTTGCATTGATTGAGTCAGTATCTAATTAATATAATCCTGTGGCCTCCTCTTTAAGAGGGTTACAGCTGATGAACAGTCCGCTTCCATGCCTCTCTATCTCTTGCTTCTGTAAGACTCTTGCCCATCCAATCTTTGATGTTGTCTTTCCATTGCAGTCGGGGTCTTCCTCTCCTTCCCAATATTATTCTGTGAAGCTCTCCAGAAGAAACCCCTCATCAAATGTTCTGCAAATGCTATTTTTCCTCTTTGGATACTAGCCATATAGTCTCTTTTCATTTTGAATCTTTTAAGAACCTCTTCATTGCTCACTCCTTCAATCCAGCTGATACGATCCATTTTTCTCAAGCACCACATTTCAAATGCATTCAGTCGGTCACTCATCTCCTTACTGATCATCCAGGACTCACATCCATATGTCCCCATGCTCCAGATCATTGTCTTGAGTATTCTTACTTTCAACTGTTTGTTCAGATTTCTATTTCCTAATATGTGGTATATTTGGAAAAATACTGCTTTTACAATTCTGTTCTTAATTTCATAATTAGATCTATTGTCATCTGTTATCCAACTCCAAAAGGTATACAAAACTTTTTACATTTTCTATTCTTTGTCCATTCAAAGTGATTTCCATCCTATCATTTCCTTTCCTTGAAATCTTCATCACTTTTGTCTTCTGAATGCTTATTTTCATTTTATATCTCTGATTTCCAACCCAATTCAGTCTGTTCAAAATTCTTTGCAAGCATTCCTCTGTTTAGCTCATAAGTACAATGTGTCATCTGCATATCGTATATTATTTATCAGATGTCCGTTTATCTTTATTCCATCCTTCAGATCTTTCAAGGGCTCCATCATCATCCATCCAGAGAGAGGAGTGCAGGTCCCCATTTTATACAAAATATCAAATAAAACAGAGTGATTAACATTATCGAAAGCTTCATAGTCCACAAAGCATAGATATAAATCCTTATTGCACTCGATCATTCTTTCCCCCAATATCCGTAGTGTTGTGTAGCTTCCCTGCTTCCCCCGTTTCTCCTGAAACCAAACTGTAGTTCATTTAATTCCCTCTCTATCATCTGTTCCATTCTTCTATATATTATTGATTAGTACTTTTGCAATGTGGCTAATCAAGCTGAGTCAGTATATCCAAAGATAATTGCAATAAGTGAAACTTGGTTGTCTGAGAATGATGTGATAATGTTGGGAATAGAAATAGAAGGATATATAATTTGTCTGAAGGATAGAAATGTGAAAAGAGGAGAGGAGGTGCTATTAATGATTGCAGAGGAATTGTGTCCACAAAGTGTAGAAGTTGATAATACATGCACAGATTTTAAATCTGTGTGGTGTGAAGTTGAAATAAACAGGCTAGTATATAGCATGCTGTTATAGGCCAGGAAAGGCATAGAATATAGATTGTGAAATATTTAGGTAAATTAGTTGGACATGTAAAAAGAAGATGATCCTAATGGAAGGACTTTAATTACAGGAATACAGAATGGAAGGAGGAGATATTGTATGGGAACAAGGAGAGTGAGATTGTTGAATTTCTGAGATAAATAACTTAAGCAGCATGTGACTGAAGCAAACTAGAGGCTCTAATGTTTTGGATTTGCTGATAACTTCACAAAATGTAGTTGTTAATGAGGTGTTGACACTGCTACCAGTTGGTGCTAGTAATCATGAAGTAATTGTTTGGGAAATGATTACACAAGAAAAGGTTACTGCCAAAAATGGATATATGTGGAAGTATAAAGCAGGTGATTATAAGAAGCTTTGTAGTCAGCATCAGTACGTTGGATAGATGCACTGAGTGGAAAAGATATTGCCAATGCATGGAAACTCATAAGGCAGTATCTGGCAAATGCAATGTTTAACTGTATACATTTTTGAAAATTATGGAGACAACTACAGTGTTTGAATAAAAACTTTAGTTTAATATAACTAAAATCTACATTCGACGTTTCGACCTTTATGTCAAGGTCATCTTCTGGAGCGTACAAATATAAACAGGAAACAAGCTATTTTACAATCGAACTGGTTCGTTAAAGACACTGACCAACCGCTACCACAATTGTTGGCCTGACCTCTGGTGAAAAAAATAAATAAAAAATAATAATAAAAATAAAATTAAAAAATTATACATCAACACTAGAGTCCTATTATTAGTGTTGTTAATATATATATATATATATATATATATATATATATATTAACATCATTCCAGCCAGTTGGTATGGAATGGTTTCTAATACTAGTTACGGATTGGCTAGAGTCCTGACTTATGCTGGACTCTGGCCAATCCGTAGCTAATATTAGAAATACTAGTTACGGATTGGTAGGCTGAATGTGTGCTATCCAGATCCTTGGAATTTTCATGCCATCTTTGTTATTGATATTTGGGTGGTTTATCAGGATTTCGCAGGATTCCTGCGAAATCCTGATACACCCATTACACACATAGCTTTTTTCATGTGCAATTTTTCGTGCAGGATATTATACACCCATTCATTTGAGATACCTACAATCTCAGCAATCTCACTCGGCAGTGAAAGTGCATGAGATTATTCGTAGTGACCTCAGTCAGGCGTCTGTAGCATGCTTCATCTCTGATGGACTTACGACCACTTTTGAACTCATTTATACAAAAATAAATAGCCTTTAATGCTGGTGCAGAGTCCCCATGAACTGCATCTAACTCTGCTTTGATCTGCACAGCCATCCACTTCTTCAAATAAGTGTTTTCTCACTGAACAAAACTCTTTTTTCTCCATCGTCATGAAAAATGAGAACACAGTCATTTTAAATGTTTGCCAAATGAGAACTACACATTGTACGTCATGTGGCTAAAATTTTGACAGAGGTCATGAAAAAGATGATATGTGCCGACACTGGTATGAATGAACGAATTGTGTCACCGTCTACTGTAAATTAATCCAACTTTTCAAACAACCCTTGTATAGAAGGGAGGCAAGTATTAGAAGAATTAAAGGTAAAAAAATCAGGTGTATCAAGTGTGGCTTGGGTTAGAATGTGTTAATAAGGCTTTGGGAATGGATGACATATCGCCATATATTTTTAAAGAATGTGCAAAACAGTTTGCCATGCCCTTGACCTGGTTATTTAATGAAAGTTTTGCAGTAGAAAAGGTTCCTAAGGAGTGGAAAGATGGAAAAATAGTACCACTCTGCAAGCATGGTTCTAGGACAGAAGTTTCCGATCATAAACTGGTCTGTATATCTGCAGTTGTGGTCAAAGTGTTGGAGAAATTGGTTAGGAACAGAATACAACATTCTGTTCTCTATGATGGTCAGAATGGGTTTGCAAAGGGCAGGTCCTGTTTTAGCAATTTACTTGCATTTTATGATAAGGCAATGAATGTGTTAGATAAGGAAGAATCATACACAGTGATATTCTTAGACTTTGCAAAAGCATTTGATAGATTACCACATCATAAGTTGATGTACAATCCAGATGATGGGAAATAGACAGGATATTTTGGTTAGATGGATCAGAGATCGGCTCTGAATGATACCCACAATTTGTGTATGATGGAGCAATTCTCAAAAAAGGAGGGTAACCAGTAGCATGCATCAGGGTTCTGTTCTTAGGGCTCCTGCTGTTTATCTTGTTTGTAAACGATACATTATGTGGACTGACTGGGGATCTTCAGTTGTTTGCTGATGATGAAAAGTTGGGAAGAATTATAAGTAGCACTGTTGATGTTAATTCATTTCAGGAAGATTTGAATAGTCTTTTGAGTTGGACAAAGGACTGGAGTTGTAGTTTTAATATCGATAAGTGCCAGGTGTTGCATTTTGGAATGCAGAAATATTAGGCTGCGTACTATATTGATGCTGCCGAACTGCAGGAAGTGGATAAGATTAGAGATTTGTGAGTGATAGTTGATTGTAAACTGAAGTTTAGAGGGCATATTGCTAGTGTCGCAAAGGCTATGCATTGTAGTGCTGCTATGACAAGAAGTACTATGTAGGGATAAGGAAGTAGTTGTGCTACTGTATAAAGCACTGGTCATGCCACCCTTGGACTATTGTGCTCAAGTCAGATCTCCTGGTTTTCAGTGTGATGTGGAGACATTGGAGAGATCCCAGAGATGAGTGACTAAGACAATATCAGGACTTTGGAATGCTGGCTATGGAGAGAGTTTGAAGAAATGTGGATTACAGAGTTTGATGGATAGGAGGGAGAGAGAGAGGTGATATTAAGTTAGTGAGAGGATTTTATCAGATTAATCCAGAAGGGATTATAAAATGAATAGATGATGAGAGGGGATGAACCAGAGATCCCTGGAAGTTGTGTAAAAGTGTGGTGAGGAGAGGTGCGAGAAGTAGATTTTTTTTTACATAGAGAATTATCAGTGAATGGAATGCATTGCCAGAATGTGTTGTTAATGCAAGGAGTGTTAAGGATTTTAAAATTCAATATGATAAATATGTTTTCAGTTGAATGAGACTCCCACAATAAGTCTGTTTAATCCATGGAGGGTGCAATAGTAATAATAATGATAAAATAATATGATAAAAAGATAAGTTACTAAAGGTTTTACAGAGAGTAGATGCTAAAGAAATTTGCCAATACATGACTGGATGGAAGAAAAAAAAAGGAGGGCATCCCTGGAAGTTGTAAGAGTGAATGATTTTAAGACATGACAGGCACTGTGTTATCTAATATGTGGTCTACACCAGTGGTCTCAAACTGGCTGCCCGTGGGCCACATCCGGTCCTCAAAGCAATTTTATATGGCCCGCGAATACATTTCAATTATGTATTTGTTGTAAATACGGTGCTTATAGTTTTAGAGACATAGAGATATGGACTGAGCTTATGTGTGCATAAGCTCAGTCCATATCTACAATTTACAATCAGTAAATTTAGTTCCCCAGTCGACAGTTGGTGGTGCCTCAGTATTCTGGTGTTTCCGATGCACAGCTGCGCAGTTCATATTGCAGTATAGATGGAGACAAACTAACGTATGGCTTATAAAACCTGTTTATTTGTGCTTGTTGTTAGATCTACATTATATCAATACCTATCATTTAAAATTGTGCATAACTTTTGAGTGTTGCTTTCATACAAAAATTCATCTTGTTGAATTAAAGTTATAAATAAAATTATAATAGTGATTTTAATTAAGAGATTAAGCTGCAAGCCATGTCTTTGTTAAAGACATGGCTTGCAGTTTAATCTTTGTTAAAGAGTAAAATTCTTTTACTCTTTAACAAAGATTAAACTGCAAAAGATTAAAAAGAATTACTCTTTGTTAAAGAGAAAAAGAAAAGTGGACGAAGAAGGACGTGTTTTTCAAGATAAATGGGAAATTATGTACTTTTGGTGTTGTGCACAATAAAATTGTATGTTTTATTTGTAATAAGGGAATATCAGTTCCAAAAGAATACAATTTACGTCGCCATTACAAAACGAATCATGAAGAAAAATTTGAAATGTTGGTAGGCAAATTGAGGGAAAAAAAAGTTAGTTTCTGAAATCTGGCTTACAACGACAACAAAATTTTTTTACTGAAGCAACAGTTCACGCAAGTTTTGCTCTCGTGCACATCATTGCAAAATAATCAAAAACTATTTACTGATGGCGAATTCCTTAAAGATTGTTTGATTAAGTCTGCTGAACTTCTTTGTCCTGACAAACAACAATTATTTAAAAATATTAGTTTGTCAGCCAACACGGTAGCGGAACGTATTAACGAAATCGCTAGTGATTTACGATGTCAGTTAAAAGAAAAAGGTATAGATTTTGCAGCATTCTCAATAGCAGTTGATGAGAGTACTGACATCACAGATATAGCACAACTTGCCGTTTTCATACCAGGTGTTACTGATGAATTTGAAGTACTTGAGGAATTATTGGAAATAATTCCTATGAAAGGAAAAACTGGTGCACAGGATATTTTTTCTGAAATAAAAACTGTAATAGATAAATATAAATTAAGTTGGGATAAAATGGTTGGATTTGCAAGTGATGGTGCAGCTGCTATGGTTGGTAAAAAAAATGGAGTAGCGGTAAAATTAAGAAATATAGCGAAAGAAGAAAATTTTCAGAATAAATTCTGCACTATACATTGCATTATTCATCAAGAAGCACTTTGTGCCAAAAGCTTGCAGATGGATAATGTTATGGAAACAGTAACTAAAACAGGAAACTTTATCCGTGGACGAGTTCCGAATCATCGAGAATTTGTTGCATTGCTTGAAGAAATTGAAAGTGAGTACAGAGAAATAATTTATTATAATGAGGTGAGGTGGTTAAGTCGAGGAGCTGTATTAAAACAGTTTTTTGATTTAACAAATGAAATCAAAATTTTCATGACACAAAAAAATAAAACCATCGACGAGCTACGTAATGATACATGGATAACAGATTTAGCATTTCTTGTTGACTTAACCAGCCATTTAAATATTCTCAATAAAGAGCTGCAAGGAAAGAATAAACTTATCACTGACATGTATCTTGTATTAAAGCTTTTAAAGTTAAATTGCAATTATGGGAAACACAACTGGAATCAAAAAATTTCGTACATTTCCTACATCTTAAATCCTGCCCTATTATTTCAAATGAAAAATCTCAAGAATATGCAAGAAAAATAGCATTATTATGACAAGACTTTGAAGAAAGATTTAAAGATTCTAATGATTTGGAGTCTGATTTTACATTATTTTCATTATCATTAAAAACGAACATGAATAACACACCAGAAAATCTACAAATGGAGCTAATTAAATTACAGTGTGATATAAATCTTATTCAAAGATTTGAAGATACACATTTTATTAATTTTTATTTGTGCTTTTCAAAAGATAAATACCCTCAGTTACGAATTTTTGCAATAAGAATAATCGCTTTGTTTGGGCGTACATTTATATGTGAACAGTTTTTTCGCAGTTGAAAATTAATAAGTCTATGAAAAGAATCCGATTGACCAATGCGCATCTACAATCCGTGATGAAGATAGTTTCTAGTAATTTTTCTCCAAGGCTACAAACTTTATCAGAATCGAAACACCGTCAAGTGTCAAGTTGCAGTAAGAAATAAAGAAGTTTATAATTATTTACATACAAACATATGTATTTTTTCTGTATGTGTCGAAGAAAAATTTAATAAATAAAAGAAAGAGAATAGGCTGTCATTATTTATTCTCAAGTTATAAAGATTATAAAAGGGTTTCATAATTATAAAGGTTATAAAGGGGTGGTATCCATACATTAGGGGTAAGTACGGTTCAATATATATATATATATATATTCACTCTCAATTTTGTTATAAAAAAAAATTCTGGCCCGTCAGCTGCTTTCACATCGTGCAATTGGCCCGCATGCAATTCGAGTTTGAGACCACTGGTCTACACCATCATATTTAACTAATAATAGTTGAAATTATTGAATTATAAAAGCTCTAATTATGCTGCAGTTCTGTAAATTGAGCAACAATTGCCATTAGCAGTTCCACCTTTGATCCTTCCTATATATATATATATATATATATATATATATATTTATCTTTGATGTGTATGTCTCATCCTAGTATCTCATTATTTCAGTCTTCCAACTTAGACTAGGCCAGATATACTCAATTGCCATGTAACTCATTGTATATTTTGCAGTACTCCGAATCTCCCGACCCTCTCCCTTTTTCACTCTGCAGAATTTCCACTGGTTCCACTTATAATAATGATAATAAAACGAACTTACCTGTTCCTTTTGGAAGAACCTGCACTTCCTGAGGGCGATGCATGACTACTTTCTCTTTGAGCTTCCAATAATAATTTTTCCATATATGTTTCATGAATTGATTTTATTCTTGCAGGAGAATTTCTTGATGAAACAGGTTCTCCACCATTATAATAAATCTCTACCCAGTTATCTACAAAGATAGTTGTTTCAGATTTGGTTACAGAAAATTCATATTGGATATGTTCAAATTACAGTAAAATATGCAAGTTAATATTTTAATTTGCAACATTCTAGAAATTTAAAACTGGTAACACAGTAGCAACCACATATCATCTGGTTATCTTATTAATGTGCTGTGCCCATTGTTCATTATGGTAAAACTCAGTAGAACTAGTGATTTGTAAAAACAAGATGTTTTTTTACACTGATAATCAGTGTAATCTATAAATTCTGAGCAACACCACATAGTGAAGGAGAAAACTGTAATTTCTGGCAAAACTTTGCTTGTATTAGGAGCTTTTTTTTTTTTTTTTTTTTTTTTTTTGCTATGTAAAATAAAGATGACAAATGCTCATGTATAATTCAAAAATGTCTTGGGCTATTTAGTAAAAATGTATCTTTCCCCCTCAAGTGGCTCACTGAAAGCTACTTTCAGTGAGCCACTTGAGGTGCAGAATTTGAACTTCTTACTTGATGAGAAATATTTTGTTTTCAAGGATGCTAGTTTAATCTATCCATTCTTAATAAAGAAATAGAGAAAGAAAGTATACTCTATACAGATAGCAAGGCTTTTATAAATGGCAGGTCCTGCCTTAGTAATTTATTCATATTTTATAATAAAGTGAGAGTGGAATTGGAAATTCATCTCAAAGGCCAATAGCCTTTGCTGGCAACTAATTTGCTACTAACATAGAAAAATGATTTATGTCATTGATTTAGATCCCATATATTCATAGTTTAAAGACTGATGATGATCTTATTAAAGTCTAAAAATTTGGAAAAATTGCATAAAATATTGAAACTTTTTTTTTTTTTTTGGATTCTTTTCAATTGATTCCATTAAAAAAAAAAAAGAGTTATTTAAGTTGGTATGTTCAGAACATGAATGGGCATGTGATATAATAAAGGGTGCAAGTGGTAATAAGCAAAATTATGTTCATGGATTAAAGTGACAGGTTACAATAATTTTTCATATAGAGCTCGAGTAATTAAAAAAGCAAGTTTTTTTAATTCTTAATTTTTGGAAGAATTAAAAATTCTTCCAAATAGTTGACTAGCAGTTATTCAGAATACAAAGAAGATTATAGCATAACCAGTTACTATCTCTTTTTCAACATTAAATCAAATAGTAAAGAGACAAATTAATAAAAATCAGAATAAGTCCAGATGTTTCCTGATAATTAAAATGAAAGTTAGAATTATTTGAAAAACACTTAACATGTACATGTCCCCCCCCCCCTGCCACACACACACAAAAAAAAAGATTGCAAAGAATACAAGCCTATCTATCTATCTGTCTACTGGTGGCACTGATCCTAAATGAGTGGAGTTAATTCTTGGAACTAATTTAGATACTTTTTATACTTGGCACATTTCTCAAGTATAAGAGATGTGTGCTAAGTATACACAGAGCTAATGTAAACAAGCTGAAGGTTAAAAACATCTGAAAGACTATTTATGTTTTGTGCACAAAATTCTGACAGTATGCAGAACAGCATGCTGCTCATGTTTTGAAATAGCTTTCTTTTGTTATTTCAGAAACAGATTTTGAAAGAAATCATCTCACTTATTATTTTTTTTTATTATATTAAAAAAAAAAAAAAAAAAAAGACGCCTATCATTCAGAGAAGTACAAAATACTAATAAAGGTGAATTTGGGATAACTTCTGGATGCAACTGCTTTTTCAAATAACATAGTATGTGTGAAAATTCCTTTATTCTACAATATAAGATAGTTTGAATCTGGATATAAGTAGAAAAAAAAAATTCAGAGCAGCACTGATAATTATTAATATTAATTATAATTAATCAATATATTTCTTGGGAAATTGTGATTATTTCCCAAGAAAATTTGATTTTAATTAAAAAAAAAAAAACTCATGTTTACCATCACTAAACAAATTTGTGATAATTCACAGATTGTTAACAACATGCCTACCTGTATATCCAAAATGTCTCTTATTATATTATGAACAGTGGAGAGATATCTGAAACATAGTTCAATAATTAGTAGATATGATGACTTCATGGGATGCACAGGATACCAGATTAATGTTGGAGAAGGCAGGTTGCTATGAGGGGAAGGAGAGAAAGAAAAAGCAGTACTGAGAAAGGAAATGGAAAATACAAAAATGAATTGAAGAGGATGAATGGAAAGATTAGGAGAAAGATAATTCTAATGTTTCCATTAAGTTATGCAAGAAGAACATGAGTAGAAATGAAAATCATGGGAAATAGAGAGGATATCTAGAGAATGAGCAAGTAATAGAAACAGTGAGAATGACAGGAGAGAACAGAAAAGTGGAAGTGAGAATGTAGGAGAGAAGAGTGAGGTATGATAGTGAAAGAAGAATGAATGGAGCCACATGATGTGATGATTTTGGGTGTGCAGAATACAACAATTACTTTCCTGAGAAAACAGTAGAGAGAGAGAGAGTGTGTGTGCACGCGCGCGCGTGTGTGTGTGACTATGGCAATAAAAAGATAAAATGCCGATTGATATAAATGATCTAAAAAGTGCAAATCAATTTGCAGAAGATTTCTTCTACAAAAAAGGTATTTGGGAAAGTTGTTGCTATCTGGATAAGGAAGGAGGGGGGGAGGAGTGTTGAGACAAAGAGACTTCAGTTGTCTGGGTGAAGGGTAGAAGAGATGGACTGATGTAGGGACAACTAGCTGGGGAGATGGAAGCCAGTATAGTATAGCACAGAAATAAGTGGTCTGAGGAGAGCAATAATAGGTACGAGACTAATAGAAACAATGATAATGCACTGCTTCTTCAATGTACAAATGTCAAGATTCTCAAAAATGAAGAGAAAGAATTTGTAGTTAATAGATTCAGCCTGTTCAAAGAATACTTACTGTATCAGTGAAATGTAACTCAAATAAGATGTTCTATTACACTAGAAGGGTAATTCACATTTCAGCAGGATAGAGAGAGTAAACAGGATGGTGAAATATTACTTAAGTGGTGAGATGTGCCTTCTCAGATTTGAACAGACAAGGAAATAGCACCGGTGACTTGAGTGTCTAGTAGTGAAAAGGTAGCATTGGACAGGAAGGTATACTAGAGAAGATGTGCCATAGGTTGAGAAACAGAGAACGACAAGCAGGTAATGTATGGCGAGTGTGAAACAAGTTCATTATGGGGGGGGATTAACTAAAAAAATTCAATAATGCCTTTTAATTCATTTATTGGGAGCAAGAAAGGCTATTTTAGCCCTGTTTAACTTTTGGAGACTGGATAGGCAGTTCAACTGCTACTGGTAGCAATTGGAGACAGTTGGCTCAGGACTAATTTAAGAGGCATTCAGTGAAGAGACTGGCAAACAAGTGCTGCCATCTCATGGTTCCTAACGCTAACACAATATTATTAACATTTGACCTCCATGGAGTGAGAGACTCATCGTGAGAAGTACACATTATTGAACACAATGCTCATCTAACCATGCCTTAAACTGATTCAATGTGTTTACCCCTACAACACACTCAGGCAATGCATTCCACTCACCAACCACTCTCCATGCAAATCACCTATTCTTCATCCTCCTTATACAGTTTCATAATGATGACCTCTTGTCCTACCATACTCTCACATTTTATGAAAAATCTCCATGTCGACATAACAATCCCAGACTAGTTATATTTTCAATTCATACCCCCCCCCCCCCAATTGATGAGGCTCTGCAACTTACATTCTCTCAATTTGTCCTCATACTCCACATTCCAAAGACCATTATAAATTAAAGATCTCAAGAAATTATATACTTGGTTTCATCCTTTATTCCAGTGTAAGCAAACAAGTTTGTGCCTGAACTATTTTCAGAACTATATTTTCAGCATTATATGGAGAAATTACAGATTTTTAATGTAGATGGAAGAGTGTGTTTGCAAGGTGCAACTTGAATGTAGAGTTGATGGCAATGATGTATTGGTGATTGAGGACGATAGCAGCAAGAATGTAGAATGAAGAGATACTTTGAAAGGGCAGATAGTGAGTGAGACAAAGCAAATGAGTGAGATGGTGAAAGAAGTTATCAACTGTAATGTGAATGACAAACAATATGAGCATTCAGAAATAGTAAATGCTAAACAAATGTGGTGAATGACAAGTCAGAATAGTAAGACAGAATTAAATGTGAAAGATGGTGGACTAGAAGAACAAACGAGAAATTGTTTCTTTAAAGAAGCTAATATTAAAACATGAACACGAGTGAGGATATTCAAAAAGAACTAGTAAGGTTGAAGAATGAATTAAGGTATATGCAGAGTGAGATAGCACATTTAGAGAGGTGATTGCCTTGGTTTCAAGATCAAGGACAGCTTGTGCTAAAACATGTCTCAGCAATAGACAGATAATAAACAGATAGGAGAGCATAAACAGATAAAAATCAATGTAGAAAAAATATATAAGGATTAAAAACAAATGTAATCTGAACTGATAAAACTAATATATACAATATGTGCATAATTTATATATGATGATAAAGATTAATGCTCTATAAAAAAAAGAAATAATGCTTGATGAATCTGATAAAATCTGCTCGAGTGTGATCTATACTAACACAATGGACACAGATGGCAGAGTCTATCATGGCTTTGCCAGTTTAACTATGACCATACTTTTAACATTTAGAGTGGTGAAAAGGATTTGGGATGTAGAGCCTAACTAGATAATTTAGATATCCTGCTTTCACAGATGTTGATGATTTAAGTGTGTCGAAAGTAAGGATGATATTGCTAGCGAGGGGTCCATCTCTATATAAGAGTAGTATTGTAATGTCTATCGCCCCATGATTTTTTATTTTGGAGCAGGTCTCTTCATCTGGGATATCAAGGAGATCCCATTCAGATATTACTCCTTAAGAATAGCTCAGTTTTATGGAGTAACAGTGATTGGTATTCCCCTAATGGATATTATGCAGAGGAGATGCACTGACTGGGTTTAGGCTAGAATTTCTTCACTAATTTGGGAAATCTGCCCACCGTTTCGGGATGAAGAGTGAAATTTTCGCGAGTGGTTGTTCTTTAGTCAAGTGTAGCATTAAAAAGGTTGGTATTTATTGCTATCGCTGATGTTTTTCTTCTCTATTTTGTTTTTTTTCAGTTGATGTTTCTATATTTTATGGGTATGATTGGCTTGTTGAGGGTTCCTGATAAACTTGATGAAAAGTTAGTCATTCTCAATGGGAGTTTGATTCAAGACCAGAGCTCCCCGCTTACCATGTACTACACAAGGATGGCCACTCACTAGACACAATGACTCAATTGGGAATGAAACACCTGGGATACCCTTGGATGCTTTACTGGCACCACAGCAAGCCTTGGGCCCTGTCCCCAGACCACTGAGAAGGCAACCTTACTGGCAGGCAAGCCCACTAGCCAAGTGATCCTGGCCAGCCCATCCAGAATTGCTGGATGGGCTGACCAGGATCACAAAACAAAGACCAAAGTGGTGCGAGATCACCAGGATCTCCTTTCTGGATTTCAACGTTTTGCACTGCATGGCAAACAGAGGCAAGACATTGCATCCCTGTGATGGTAGTGTGAAACACAGGATAGCAGAAAAGACTGAGAAGTAGAAACAGATGCCTCATGTGGAGGGGAAGAAAAGACTGGTAGCTGGAGGTGTAAGAAGGAAAGTGCCAGTGGGAATTGAGTCAGAGATGAATGATTGCAGTATCTGTCCAAAAAGAAATCTAACTTTTCATAGAAAATAAAACACAGGCCAATTATAATTATTCAAATCATTTATTTCAATCAATATACTCTCCCTCAGCTTCGATACAGCGTTTGGCACAGTCAATTAATTCGTTAAATGAATTTTTTTATATCGGTTTTTGGGATACTGTTGAGGGTCATGGTTACTGCTGCTTGAACATTTTCAATGGTGTTGTATCGCTTTCCTTTCATTGGCAAATGAAGTTGGGAGAAGAGAAAGAAGTCACAGGGTGCTAAATCAGGTGAATATGGCGAGTGATCCAACACACAAAAACTGTCTCACAATGTTTGAATGATAGGGGTGGTGCATTATCGTGCAAAAGTGACCAGCTGCCTGCATCACAATATTCATGCCATACGCTACGAATTCTCGCTATCAATGACTTCAAAACTTCTAGATAAAACTTGCCACTGACTGTTTGGCAAGGCAGAACGAATTCTTTATGAATAATGCCCTTGGAATCGTAGAAACAAATCAGCATTATCTTTACTTTTGACTTGTCCAAGCGACTTTTTTTTGGATGCCCTCTTCTGGTGGTCTCCACTCAGCACTCTGACGCTTTGTTTCAGGCTCATACTCAAAACAGCATGTTTCCAGTAACGATCGTTTTAAGGAAGTTTGAGTCCTTGTGAGCGGCTTTAATGAGGTCTTTGCAGTGTTCAATTCGATACATTTTTTGGTCATCAGTCAACTTGTAGGGAACATATCACAAATTCAATTTACTAAGGCCCAAACTCTCGGTCAAAATGTTGCGCACAGTTGATTTTGGAATTCCCAATTCATCTTCAATCAATCTCACGGATGACCTCGGGTTTTCTTTGATGAAATCACGCACTTTTTGGATGCTAACTTTGCTCAGTCCAGTTTTTGGATGGCCCAGCTTTTAGTTGTCCTCAAGCATCTCACAACCACTTTGAAATCACTTAAACCACTCATAACCTTGAGTACGGGATAAGCATTCATCACCATATGTTTTTTGAAGCATTTGATGCGTTTCGGTAAAACTTTTACCAAGGTTAACACAAAATCAATTGCAGCTCTGTTTGAAACTCATTTTCCAACCGTTCGTCAAAACACGCTATCGCTCTTGGCACTATAACTCGGCTTCTAATGAAACAAATGTTTATGACATTTGTTTCATTAGAATTCAACACTAATGAAGGTTGTTACTTTTGACAACAAAAAGATACAACAGGTGGCACCACTAGTTTCTTCTATTTTCGAAAAGTTTGGCTTCTTTTTGGACAGAGGGTGTAGAATGGCGGAAACTGGTATTAACAAGTCCTTTCCTTCATGCTTACACAGTGATTAGAAAACATTTTATGAAAATTATGGATACAACTACCGTGTTAGAGTAAAACTTTAGTTTAATATAAACCAAAATATACACTCGATGTTTTGACCTTCACATTAAGGTCATCTTCTGGAGTATAAATATATATACAAAGAAACAAGCTGCAATATAATCTACATGGCATGCTAAAGTTACTGATCAATTGTTAGAACTATTTGCTGACCTCTGGTAACAAACAACATCAGCACATACAATTTACTATTGAAACTGAAAATCAGAATTTGCTCCTTTCCTGGATACACTAGTCACACGTCTTCCCTTCACTGTTTACGGCAAACCTACACACACTGGCCAATCCATACATGCTAATTCATATCATCACTCTTCGCAAAAATTTGGAGTCATCAAAACCCTCAAAAACAGAGCTATAACAATTTGCTCTAATGAACAAGATCTTAAACAAGAATTAAAAATTATTAGCAATACATTTATAAATAATGGCTATAGCAAAAATACTATTAATAAAGTTCTTCATAAACTTTATCAAAAAATAATATAAATTACAGTAAAACTATCCAATACATTAAAGGGTTATTAGAAAAAATTAATAGAATCCTATATCATTATAATCTTAATGCCACTTTTAAACCACCTTTAAAATTAAAAACATATTAAACTCCTCTAAGGATCCTCTCCCTCCACTGGCAAACCCTGGAGTTTATTGCATCTATTGCACCTGTAACTTAGTTTATATTGGGGAAACTGGACATACAATCCCTATCCGTAAAAAAGAACACAAACGACACATTAAATATAATAATTTTGGTGAAGCAGGCTTCTCAGATCGCACTCCTAACACCCTATATTAAATTGACTGGAAAAGTATAGTTTATACATCATACAAAAACTTGATATGAACAGAAATTTAAAGAAGCCTGTGAAATTTTGATCAACCACCCTAATCTTAATAAGATGGTGATTTCAAAATCCCAAGAATTTGGATAGCACACTTAGTTTCCAACAAATCCTAACTTTAGGCCTCTAAGCAATTTTTCATCTTTTATTGGGCACTGTCCATACCAGTTGTTGCAATTTATTTGTATACTTATATGGGTAATTTTATTTTTATTTATTAATTTTCTGTATGTTACTCTGCAGCTTAAGTTAACTTTGTAACCTAATAGATAACAGGAATCTAGCTTTGATGTAGTAAGGTTTTTTTTACCACTAGAGGTCAGGCAAATAGTTCTAATGATTGATCAGTAACTTTAGCATGCCATGTAGATTGTGGTGCAGCTTGTTTCTTTGTATATATGTTTATACTTCAGAAGATGACCTTAATGTGAAGGTCGAAACGTCGAGTGTATATTTTGGTTATATTAAACTAAAGTTTTGTTCTAACACGGTAGTTGTATCCATAATTTTCATAAAACGGTATTAACAAGTATTTAGGCTTAGATGACACACTCCTTCAGTCTTGTATTTGATGCAGTGAAGCATAGTAGTTTTTTTTCACCATCTGATTTGGAGCATGACTATGGCTTTTTTTTTTTTTTTTTTTAAATTTTTAAAGCCTAATCTAAATAAATACAGTTGTGTTAAACTTTCTAAGATTTGGGAAATATTAATTCTTAGGTCTCCCATTGAACAGTTAAGGTTAGCCAACAGAGGGTACCTCTCATAGGACTTTAAGTCATCTAAACTTAACTTCTTCCACTTATTTTGTGTGTGTTACAATTTTAATATTGCAAAGTGGGGAATAGTAAGGGCAGCACATCTGCCTGCTCAGCATTCGCATCAAAATATTTGGTGGATGGATAGAAACTGCTGATGGAACTCTCACCTACAGCTCCAAGTAGCTGGGAGAGTGTATCAGCAGCCACACCTTGGGACTGTACCTCGCCTGGCATGCTAAACTATGTGAGGGTATCAGCATTTTATGCTGTAGTGAAGGAGAGTGTCTCCTTGTTGCACTTGAAGACTGGAATGGCAAAGTTAACAGATGGCCAAAATTTAATTTGATAAGCATGACATTTGAAGGCAATGACAGCAAACTATGCGAAATAGTCTGTGCACACTCTGAAACAAAACAGAGATGTGGCTAGTCACCTCACCATAACCTTCCATAGTAAAACCATGAAACAGAGAACCAGATTTAAGCAATAGAGACAAGGTTGGACCCTCTGCAACTTTTGTCTCTTGAAAACATTACCGGAAAGAAGAGAAAGAAACTGGGGAATGTAAGACAGGTACTAGGAAAATAGCATATGAAGAAGATAACTTAAACCCTCTGGGGAGGGTATCTACTGATCCTTTATATCTGAAAACAAAAGAATCTTCTCTTAAGGCTTACAACTTGGAATGTAAGAACTTGATATGAAGCTGAGAAGTTAGATAACCTTATACAAGAACTTGAAGCAATGAAAACTGAAATTGCTGATAGCAGTGAAGTCAAATGAACTAATAGCGGAAAAATAAACAAATTCATTCAATTCATATACTCATGCAGAGACAGTTACAGGAATGGAGTAGCATTTGTACTAAAAAATAATATTGCCCAATCCTTAATTGGATTTTGGCCCATAAGTGACAGAGCAATTGCATTAAAATTGCAGCTCAACCTTTTAATATTTTTATCATCCAAAAATATGCACCTACTTCTGATTATCCAGATGAAGATGTAGAACATTTCTATGAAGGCATTCAAAATGCACTTAACTACACAAAATCAGATGACATAACTATTGTTATGGGAGATCTAAACGCTAAAGTAGGCTCAAAAAAGATCTCTTCCTGCATGGAAAACCAGGGCCTGGGACAGAAATCCAAGAGGAGAAAGATTAATACAGTTCTGTGAATAAATCGATCTGGTAATAACAAATATTTCGTTTAGTCAACCTCTTAGAACGGTGGTGGCGAACCTTTTTATGTGCATGTGCCAAAAATTCACAAATGATGACGTGCCAGGCAGTTTTTAATAGGAGAAAAATTAATAGAAAATAAATTTCACTTAATTAAATTAATTAATTTAACTAATATAAAAGTACGTTTAAATTAGTTATCCATCACTGAACTAATCAAATCTTGTAGCATATTGTAGTTTCCTCAGGCCGACATCATTAAATTAATTTGTGCTAATTTTCATTGACATATCCCATTTTCTGATCACCAAAAATTTATAATATTATTCAGTGTAAAATTGATTATTGTATTATTAAACTGATTTTAATGATGTTGGTTTGGGAAAAAAAAAAAAAAAAAACGGTAGTGAGAAAAATATTTATGCATTGTAACTCACCATAGAAGTCAGCTGAGCAGAGGAAGTAGCAGAAGGATGTCAACTTGGTTACGAAATGCTTACTGTATTTACTCGAATATAACTTGCCTCACATATAACTCACACCCCTGATTTTACTTTATGAAAAAAAAAGACATTAAAAAGTTTTGCATATGCCTCGCACGTGAAAAATATTTAAACAAGTTCACGTCGAGGCGATAGTAGCTCGCTTCCTGTGGTTAACAATGTGTCCTCCCCAACAGCCATTATACTGCAGATGCAAGAAAAACAAGTAGTTTTATTGAATCCCTGAATAAGGTATAGGCTTTTGCAGTCTGTGTAATATATTTCTCAACAGTGCAATTAGAGACGGCTGGAATAAAAACGCACTAATTAATGAATCACATGTCCCCTTCACAGAAACTATGTTGAATAGACTCGAGCAAAACCATATGTTGCACCAGAAACACAGTATCTAACTAAAAGCTATTGTCCAATTTTCCAATCACATGAAATAAGTGTTTATTTTATTGCATTTGAAATTCTCGATGTCATTATGACAGATCACAAAGGCTAACTTCAAATAAAATTCTACCATGAATTGAAACATGCTATATAATGCGTGTGCAAGTTTGCATGCCAGCTCAAAACACAAACAAGCAGATAAAATTCAACCAAGGGTTGAAAACTTTGTGTGAGTTGAGCCCGCTGGGAATGAGAAGTTCTTTCGAAACAATAAACGACACCCTGTCATGAATGTGCTAAAACTAAGAAATATGTGGCGAATGTTGTTATGACAGTTTCAGATGTTATGGAAGGAATTCGGTTGAAGAGAATTAGCATTTCAACTCAACAATTGTCGATTGCCTTTGTCTTTGGGTCACGTGATCTTTTGTTATTACCGCACCAATCATATGCATGCCTTCATAGCTGCTCTCTCGTGTAAAACAAAATTTAACTTGTACATATTGTAACAATTAAACAAAAAAAAGGTTGAATAATTTGTAAGCGTATAAAAGGATATCACCTGTAAATCGTTGACATGCCATAGATTCGCCATCTAGGTCCTAGAAGACTTTACACAGGAAAAGCCTTGGAGACAGCTATAGGAACCAGATTTACTACATAATGATCAAAAAAAAAAAAAGATTCTGGAATAACATCTTATAAGTCAAAAGATACCCAGGGGCTGATATTTGATCAGACCACAACCCTGTGGTTATTAAAGCAGCAATAAAATTAATGAAAACAATTAAACTCATGAACATAGAAAAATTGATCTTGGCTTCCCTAAAAATCAAGAAATACAAGATAAATTTTTAAAGGAACTGATACAATCCGCTGCTGTTAACATTCTTGATTTCACCAAGTGTCCTTACCCTAAAGATGAGATTGAGGATAGATGGCAGAAATTTAAAGAGGGCATAAAAAAGGCAGTAAACAAACAATTCCCAAATTTGAGCAGATGAATAAATCCTGGATGAATGACAAGATAGTGAAAATGATGGAGGAAAGAAAGAAACAAAAAATCATCCTGAATACAAGAACTTAAACAAGGAGATCAGGAAAGAATATAGGATTGCAAAAGAACTATGGCTCAACAACAAGTGCAAGGAAATTGAGCTTCTGGACTAAAAATACAAAACCAGAGAACTTCATGACAAAGTATTATTATTACAGGTATCTCCATGGAGTCAGTAGACTCATCGCAGGAGACCCAAACTAGCAAAACAATATCCGTCATATCTCTTCTTGAATTCATTTACAGACGAAGAGCTCACAACTAAGTCAGGCAATGAATTCCACTCATTCACCACCCCTCCAGGCAAAAAAACCTTGTTCTCACACCCTTGTTAACCACACTCTTCTTTAATTTCCAGGGATGACCTCTTGTTCTTCCATCACTATCACATAGCTGAAACATTTCCCCTGCATCAATCCTATAAAAATCTTTCAGTAATTTAAATGTTTCTATCATATCCCCTCTTCTCTGCCTATCAACTAAATTCTGCAATCCACAAGCTCTCAATCTATCAATGTAAGGAGCATTTTTTACATCACTCACCAACTTAATCACTCTTCTCTGAACCGTCTCCACAGCCTCCTCATCTCCAAGGAATCCAAGTGACCAGACCTAAGCTCAGTAATCCAAATGTGGAAGTATCAATGCTTTATAAAGGGGAATAATAACCTCTTTATCTCTGGATGTCAGTGTGTTCCTCAACAACCAAGTAATCCTATGTGCAATCTTGGACACCTTAGCAACGTGTCCCCTGAATTTCATCTCCCTATCTACTAACACCCCTATGTCCCTATCCTCATCAATCTCTTGGAGTACTGTTCCATCAATGTAGTACACAGCTGGTAATCTTTTAATCCCAAAATGCATAACTTTCCACCTTTCCACATTGAACTGACATCCATTACCTTTTGCCCATTCTACCAGCTAATTTAAATCATCCTGCAAACTTTCAACATCAGCTTGATTTTTTTTTATTGCGCTACCCAAATTTGCATTATCAGCAAACAACTGAATATCTCCCTTTAAGCCATTTCCTATATCATTTACATACAAATTAAACAACAATGGCCCAAGCACAGAGTAAGAGAGCTAACTAGCAAATCTTCAAGAAGGGTAGGCTCTCATTGCATTGAAGATGCACATGGAAACATCCTAATGGAGAAAGACAAAATATGGGATAGATTGGTAGAGTATTCAAAGGAACTCTATAATCATGATAGAATAGATAAAACCATATTGCAAGAAAATTTGGAGGGGCCTACTATTCTTACCTGGGAAGTAACAAATGTCATTAGGAAACTGAAACCAGAAAAAGTTCCAGGAACAGATGGCAGAATATTTAAAGGCTTTAAATGATAGGGCTGTAAGATCAGTGACTGGCATGTTTAATGAAATATACAAAACTGGACACCTGCCAAAAGATTTTAAGCACTCGACATTCCTACCAATACCTGAAAAATCAAAAACAATCAAATGTGAAGAGTACAGAACAATCAGTCTAATCAGTCAGATAGCAAAAGTTGTGTTATATATCATCCTAGAAAGAAATAAACATAAAATCAAATTGGAAAGTAATGAAACACAATCTGGTTTTCAGGAAAATAAAGAAACTACAGAAAGACTCTTCAATATTAGAACTATTATAGAAAGATATCTGGAGAAACAGAAAGAAGTCTACTTATCTTTCATTGAATACAAAAGGCCTCTGACAATATAGAAAATGAACAACTAAAAGAATGCTTCAAAAAATTAGGAGTAGATGGTAAAGATAACAGATTACTGATAAATCTATTTTGGGAGCAAACTTCCTTAATAAAAATATCAGGAGAAACTCTGAGAATTCTCAGTAAAGAAGGATGTCAGACAAGGCTGTGTTCTTTCTCTTATATTGTTTAACCTCTATACTGAAAATATCTTCCAGCAATATGCAGAATTTAAAGGAGTAAACATAGGAGGCAGAAATATAAACAACTTAAGATATGCAGATGATACGGTACTGCTGGCTGAATATAAACAACGATCTTCAAACCTATACTAGAAGAGACACTGAAACAAGTGAAAAATATGGACTTAATTTCAACTTAAAAACACCTACACCATGCTGGTAACAAGAGAAAAGGGAACAATATGCAATATAAATATTAAGATTTTATTATAATTGAGTTGAGCAAACTAGATGTTAATAAGGCTGTGGGACTTGATAATATATCACCATGTATTCTCAAGGAATGTGCCAGGGAATTGACACCAGCCTTCACATTTTTTTTTTTAATACAGTCTTGCACTGCGTCAAGTTTCTAAGGAGTGGAAGGAGGGCAAGATTGTGCTGATAGAACTCAAGCATCAAACTATAGGCCTATCTGTGTGTCAGGTGTTGTAGTTAAGTTGTTGGAGAAGATTATGAGAACTAGGATCCAGAATTGGGTTGACAACAATGGTATCATCTTTGATGGACAGCATGGATTTGCTAAAGGGAGGTCATGTTTTAGTAATCTACTTACTTATTACAATAAGGTGACCACTTCCTGGGACAGAGGAGAAGGATACACAGTAATATACTTAGATTTTGCAAAGGCTCTTGATAGATTATTGCATGATAAGTTGATAGTCAAACTAGAGTAGATGGGGTTGGATATTAGATTAGTGCATTGGATTGGAGACTGGCTATCTGATAGGTATCAGCAAGTTATGTATGAGGGAGTGATAGCCAGGAAAAGGAAAGTCACTAGTGGTGTGCCTCAGGGGTCTGTTTTAGAGCCATTACTCTTTAATTCGTATATTAATGATATTGGTGAAGATTTGAAGATTTGGATGAAGATATTCAGTTGCTTGCAGATGATGCAAAGTTGGGACGAACCATGAAGAGTAGAAAAGATGTTGTGGCCTTACAAGAAGATTTGAATAAATTGAATGATTTGGCACAGGAATGTGAATGAGAGTTCAATGTTGCAAAATGTAAAGTTTTAAAATTTGGAAAACAAAGATGGGATGCAGAATTTATGCTTGGCGAGGATATATTGTAGGAGGTAGAGGCAATAAGAGATCTGAGTGTGACAGTGGATAAGGATATGAAATTTAGGTGACACAGCCAAAGCTGTGAAGGCAACACAAAGGCTTCTAGGAATGATGCGAAGGACACTGACTTGTGGAGAGATTCTTGTTCCATTGTATAAGGCTGTGATTAGGCCACACATGAACTATTGTGCACAGATTTGGTCACCTGGTTTTTAAAAGGACAAAGAGATGTTGGAAAGGGTCCAGAGGTGATTGACTAAAGTAGTTTCTAGCCTTGGGAATGTTGAATATGAGGAAAGATTGAGAAGATGAAATTTGCAGGCTGGTGGACAGGAGGAAGAGGGAGATATGATAGAGGCCTACAAGTTAGTAAGGGGTTGTTATAGGATCAATGCTGGATAGGTTCTACAGAAAATCAGGGGAGAACCAGAGGTCATCCCTGGAAACTGAATAAAGAGGGTGCAAGTAGGGGAGTGAGAAGCAGGGTTTTTTCATGCATAGTTGTGAATGATTGGAATGCCTTAACTGACGGTGTGCTGTCTGCAGAGAATTTGAGTGTGTTTAAAGCATGGTATGATGAGCTGTGCACGTGTGTGTGTGTGTAAAATAAAAGGACTTCCCAGATGAGTCTGACTCCATGGGGTATAATAACAACAGTAATTTGCAGTCTAGATACAGTCAATCCTCAAATCACTAGCATCAGTGAGAAATGGTTAGCAGAGGATAATGTACTCAAGCGAATATAGTGTGATAGTTATAGCATTTTTGAATACAGTACTGATTATATAATATATAATAATTTTAAAATAATGAATACATTCTTTAAACATAAAAATATACATGGTATAAAAGATGACAAAAAAACAATAATACAGATCATTATTTAGTGAAAACAAAATTAAGGTTTCCACCAAATTGTTTACAAAAAATACAAAAAAATAGAAAGTAGAGAAATAAAATCTAATTATAAAGTAACTCTACTAAATGATTTAAGCAGAATACATTTATACCAACTGAGAATTAATAACCATTCAGAAAAAAATAAAAGAAAATTAAGACATTGAGAAAGGAATCAGCAGCATATGAAAGTCTCAGGACATAAAAAATATTTTTCTTATTATTATTACTACCCCAAGACCCCATGGAGTCAAAGACTCATCTAGGAGGTCCTTTTATCATACACACAGCACCTTAAACACACTCAAATTCTCTGCAGACACCATACTCTCAGGCAAGGCATTCCAATCATAATATATTAGAATAATTATAATTGAGTTATAATTATATAACAACACAAAGCATAATAGAATAATTATTGAAAAATTAAAAATATATATGAAAAAAATATTATTATTACCCAAGACCCCATGGAGTCAAAGACTCACCTAGGAGGTCATTTTATTATACACACACACACGTACATAGCTCATCATACCATGCTTTAAACACACTCATTTTCTCTGCAAACACCACACTCTCAGGCAAGGCATTCCAATCATTCACAACTATGCATGAAAAAACCTGCTTCTCACTCCCCTACTTGCATCCTCTTTATACATTTTCCAGGGATGACCTCTGGTTCTCCCCTTATCTCCCACCATTTTTTTTTTTATAACCTCGCCAGCATTGATTTTATAACAACCCTTACTAACTTGTAGGTTAGTATCATATCTCTCCTCTTCCTCCTGTCCACCAGACTCTGCAAGTTGCATCTTCTTAATCTTTCCTCATACTCGACATTCCAGAGGTTAGAAACTACTTTAGTCACCTCTGGACCCTTTCCAATATCTCTTCCTCTTTCTGAAAACCAGGTGACCAAATCTGTGTACAATAGTATGGCCTAATCACAGCCTTATACAATGGAACAAGAATCTCCGTACTTCTACAAGTCAGTGTCCTTTGCATCATTCCGAGAAGTCTTTGTGTTGTCTTCACAAGTTTCTCACACTACTGGCAACCACCCAGGTATTCACCTCATAGTCACTCTCACCAATTGGTGGGCGATTTGACACTGCATTTATAATTACATCCTGATGAGATGACCAAATCCAAGACCCTTAAATCCTCATGTGCCCTCTATTACATACTGTCTGAGATAGTTATTCCTTAAAAACTCAAGAAACTCATTTTCTTTACTTCCAGTTGTTATCTCATCGTTTCAAAATGGATAAATAATGTCAAAATGGATTTAAACAAGGCCACTTACAATGGCTGTAGCATTGTTTAAAACTACTCATGGAGAAAAGAAGAGAATTTAATTTAGACACTCATTTTTTTTTTATAGATTACGAAAGAGCATTTGATAGAGTAATAAAAGACATACATTATATTACAAAAAATAAATATATATACCCTGTATTTCATTACATGCAAAATTGAATATATACGAAGACAATGAAATACAAATAAAAAGATATGAAAAAAAATCTATAAATCAAGGTGTAAGAAGGGATATCCTCTGTTTTCAACAATTTTAATATTTATATTAATGAAATATAATACAGTGGAACACTTTAAATAACCCAGGTATAGAAATTTCATGGAATAATAAAATATTATTTTAAGATAATCAGGTAATAATATCAGATAAGGAAACCAACTTACAAAGAACATTATATACAATTTGAACAGTTTGGAATGAAAATATCTATAGATCAAATTAAAACCTTCGTGGCCTTACAAGATCTATGTGAGTGGGTAAAGGAGTGGAGCTTCTAGTTTAATATTATGCACATGCCGATCACTGAATTAGAAACTTATTTAATGCAATGTTGGACCTTCTTTAGTCCAAATTACAGTGCATATGTGGTTTGGCATAGATTCCACAAGGTATCAGATTGCATCTACAACATACCAGCCATTAACCAAACAGTCCTTGAATTGACTCAGATTTAACAGAAGAGGACCTTGTACCCAGATGTTTTTCTAACATGTCTCATATATTCTCAATGGGGTTCAGATTGTGGTGGCCATGGAAGATGCCATTCATGCTCTCTGAACCACTGCTGAACAATTATTACGTGATGGACAGTAGCATTGTCATCCATAAAACAGCTGTTATCTGCTGCATTGAATGTCAACACTACAGGATGGACTTGATCTGCAACAATGGTTAGATATTCTTGGAGGATACAAGACCTTAAAGCAATATCAGGGGACTCATTCTATACCAACAGAATGCTCCACAACATAACATCACCTCCAGAATCTTGAATTGTAGCAAGCTGGGTTAATTGTTCCAACTGATGGTGGGGAGAGAATTTGGCTCCCACCAAATTCTCTCCCCACCATCAGTACAGAACAAGGTGTACCATTACTTGTCAGACCATGATTTTTTGCAGTCGTCTAGCGACAGTGTTGCTGACACCACTGTACAAAAACATTTCAGTTCTTCAAAGAAATCAGTGGCTTTCATATACACATGACCAAAAATCAATCCTCTTCGATTCCCTGCACATAGTTCAGTGACATGAGTTGGGAACAGCCTTCATTAAATGCTACAGTCAATTGCTACACACAGGAAATTCTGTTTCTCTGTACAAGCCTCCTCAGAGGATGTGATCTCATTCCTGACACTGTTTTAGGACACCATAATTACACCTCTTAGACAAGCAATGTGGATTACTTTTCCATTGATTAAACACCCAGGATATCTCACCTTTTCAGAAATCAGTCAGCTCTGCTGTTTTTTCAAAATTGTAGCTCCAGCCAGACAGGCATAATAAACCCATTATTGAAATCCAAAAGATCTTTTGTTTTTCCCATTGTGATCAATACTATTAATGATTTCTCACCAGCAGCATTATTCTTAAATAGTTACCTAGACACATGATGCACATGACCAAGTATTCTGAATATAAGTAGGTTTCTAATTCAGTGGGCAGTATGTGTAAAATGCAAGAGCCAGGATGCAGAGTATACAGATAATGGACAAATTTTTGAGGTGAAGGAGAAGAGCAATCTGGGAATGATGGTGGACAGAAACTTGAATTTTAGGGGGTCACATTGCTAAAATTCTAAGAACATACCAATGGGTTATGGCAATAATGAGGAGAACACTGATATACAGAAGCAAAGAGGTTATGGTTCCCTTGTATAAGGCTTTGATCAGGCAAAATGTGGACTACTGGGTACAGATCTGGTAAACGGGTTTTCAAGGGGATAAGTGATGTATTGAAGAGAGTCTAGAGAAGGTTTACTAAGTCAAAATCAGGTCTATGGAATGTCAGATATAAGGAAAGAGAGATTGAGGGAAGGCAAGTTTGCAGAGTCTTGTGAATGGAAGGAGAGAATACGATTGAGACATAAGTTGGTAAGGGGTTATTACCAAATTAATGTGGAGGAGATGTTTCATAGAGTAGAGGAAGGCAAGAGTAAAACTAGAAGCCAATCCCTGGAAGCTGTATAAGAAGGGTGTAAGCAAGGAATCTCAATCATAGAGAATGATTGATGAGTGTAATGAATTGCGTGAAAGTGTGGCAAGTGCAGAAACTGAATAGGTTTAGCAATTTGATGTTCTTTTTGCATGATCTGATCCTGTGGCTTCCTCTCTTTGAGAGGGTTGCAACTGATTACTAGGGAGATAATGATCCCCTTCCTTGCCATATTTCAATGACTGTAGCCTGTGTGTTCACGGGCCCGGTTTGCCTGCTTGCGGGATGAAAAACTCCAGATAAACTGGCGGAAAAAACCCTGCTGTCCAAGCCCATGACCAGCTAACTTGGCTGAGGAGGAGGACCTTAAGCTCCTCATGTCATCAATAGGAATCGAAACCTAGGACACTCCTTCCCCAGGCATATGGTTGCGAAGCGCAATCAACTGTGATGAGTCCTTTGACTCCAAGGAGGTCAGATGTTAATAATAATAAAATGGCATTTTGTGGATGAAATGCAATTAAAAGTAAAATGGTTATTAATAATAAAATAATAGCAAAGATTGATTTTTAATTATCTTGGAAGTGAGATATGATTATTATCATCATCATATAGGCACTTCCATGGAGTCTGAAGACTACTCATCGCAGGAGACCCAATCTATCGACAAAATCCATCCTACCTCTCCTTGAACCTATTAACAGACAAAGCACTCAACTGACTGTGGCAGCCCATTCCACTCAGTCACAACTCTCCAAGCAAAAAATCTAGTCCTCATACAGCTATTAACCACACATTTATTCAACTTCCAGGGATGACCTAAGTGCTGAAACATTTCCCCTGCATCTATCCTATAAACCCTTTAAGCAATTTAAATGTGTCTATCACATCCCCTCTTTTTCTCCTGTCAACCAACTTCTGTAATCAACACACCCTCAATCTATCTTCATAGGGAAGATGCCATAGGCCACTCACCTCTGAATCCACTCCACTGTTTCCTCATACCCAAGAAACACAGGGAACCAGACTTGAACACAGTAATCCAGATGTGGAAGTATCAAGGCCTTAAAAAGAGGAATAACTTTCTTATCTCAACATGTTAATGTGTTCTTCAATAGCCAAGTAATCTTATGGACTACCATAGCAACCTAAACAACATGTCCTCTAAATTTAACTATTTGTCAACCCCCATCCCTAAATCTCTAGTCTCATCTATTTCCTGGAGTACAGTGCCATCAATGTGAAACAGCTTGTAATCCATTTATTCCAAAATGCATAACTTTGCATTTCACCACATTAAACTGAAGCCCATACTGATAGCCTATTTAAATCATCCTGCAAGCTCTCCACATCATCTTGATTAACTATTACTCTACCTAATATTGCATAATCAGCAAACAACTGAATATTTCCTATATCACTATGTACAAATTAAACAGCAATGGCCCCAGCACTGAACCTTGTGGCATACCACTTTGCAAAATCTACCAAAATTATGATGTAGCCATTTCCTTTATCCAACTCAGCTGTTACTCAATTACAAAAAAAAAATTAGTAAATTACTGAGGTGCCCAACCCTACACAAAGTCATGTTAACCCTAATACAGTATCATATTCTTATCTATCCATTCTTGAATTCTCTTTTTGATCAGTTTTTCTACTAATGTTACAACCATGCTTGAACACAGTAATCCACATCTGGATTACTGTGTTCAAGTCTGGTCTCCATGGTTTCTTGGGGGATGAGGAAACAGTGGAGTGGATTCATAGGTGAATGGCCCATGGAATGTTCCCTATGAAAATAGATTGAGGGTGTGTTGATTACATAAGTTGGTTGATAGGAGAAAAAGAGGAGATGTAATAGACACATTTAAATTGCTTAAAGGGTTTATAGCAGGGGTCGGCAACTGGTGACCCCAGGGGCGCATGCAGCCCAAACGTGCATTTTTGGCAGCCCATACTTACATGGCATGTGGCCTTTAAATGTATGTTGAATTATTTAAATAATACATTTTATATTATGAATAATAAATTACAAATAATTTTATACCTATACTTCATGATATCTTTATTTTGCTTATTAAATGACTTAAAGAATTCACAACATACAAAGGATATAAATTAAATTAAACTTTAATCTATATTTCCACAGTGATATCACCGTGCAACTCGGCACAAATCAACCGTGTTAGTCATCATGGTGGGGATCACAAAGGCGACTTCATCCTATGACAACTGAGATTTTTGCACACTTTTGCAGTCGCTTTCTCTGGTCTGTCTTTTAATATGATTCAATAATATCAACTATTATTTTCAGAGGATATATACTTGTTAAAAATAATTTCAAAAATAGGTTCAAGAAAACTCAAAACTGCAGATGAAGGTTTAATGATGAATGGAACAACACTTCTTTATTGAAAATGGGGGGGGGGGGGGGGTGAGCCTCTTTGTCTTATTTGTCATAAAAATGTTGCTATTATGAAAGAATATAATATCAGATGTCATGAACTTAGAAGAAATTAAATTAATAAATTATGCTTTTTTCATCAAATTAATAAATTATGCTTTTTTTTTATATCTCATACTTTATTTCTGTGTTTTTTAAGATTGATATAATAAAAATTGATAAATTAAATATTTTTTCACTCATATTTCCTCTTAATTAACCACTTGTGGCCTGGTTATTAAAACTAAAAGTTGAATGGTCTGCGAGTCTGAAAAGGTTGCCAACCCCTGGTTTATAGAATAGATGCAGGGGAAATATTCCAGCACTTGGGTCATCCTTGGAAGTGAGGCTCGGCTGTTGCTTCAACCAGGTCCTGGGGGAGGGGGAGGTAATGAATGGCAATGCTGTAGCCCACGAAGTCACTGAGACACGACTGTTGCTGTTACCCCCTTCAGATGAAATATGAGTGGCTCTGCTCGGTGGTGGGAAGAGCCTGCCACGGGATAGAGCCAATGCTGAGAGTTCTTCTCAATGGCAGGGTGAACCTGCTACCGAGGGGGAACAATGCTGAGTTTTTGATCCTGCAGGCCGCTCATTGTTGGGTGATCCGGGGGATCTCACGAGTTTTTGGAGAGGTAACGTCACACATAAACAGGGAAACTGGTCTGGGTAGTGGTCCTTAATGCATAGCATTATACATGTCTGCAAGATGTGCTTTGCATTATGGGAGATACTAAGGCAAGTGATCAGAACTTACTCCAACTTTACCAAGAGTTGCCCCAGTGCTGAAAATATTTCAGGTACAAACTTTGTTTGCTTACACTTGGATAAAGGATTAAACCAAACATATCATTGGTATTTCCTTTGGCCTGCTTGGCTAGATTCTTCTCATAATCTTATTTTGCCTTCCTTGTCATACTGGTCACTTTCTTTTTATATACCCTCCACAGCATTTTCTTCTTCTGCAGCTAATGCTGTGATATTAGTAGTCCACCGAACTCCTACCTGATTAACCCTCCTTACCTGAGGTATACAATTTAATATTACTTCCTGTAGATGACCCTTAACTATCTCCCATACACTACTAACATCTTTACCCTGCAGTGATTTATGCCATGGCACAGATTTAAGCTTCCTCCTAAGCTTGTCATAATCATCTGCCTTGTAGTTCTACATATATCCCTTCTTGATAGAATATTCCTCATGTTTTACAATCTCCCAAGTGAACACTGCATGGTCACTTTAATCAATTAGAGGCAATGTGACCATGCAGTCTTCACTTGGGAGATTATAAACCATGAGGAATATTCTATCAAGAAGGGATATATGTGGAATAATTAGGGTGATAAGAAAATATACCACCCTAATTGCACTTAAGTTATCCTGAATTTGTACTTCAGCATGCTCGGTGAAAAGCTCTGTCCAGACATCTAACACCAAAACTATTTAGATATATATCACAAAAAGGAGAAAGATATCAAATTAAAAACTTGAAAATTTTTACAAGTTATACGCCTGATAAATATAACCCAATCCTAATCTTGTACCAAAAGAAACACACTTTTGCCTGTAACTATAACTTAAAAATATACAATACTTAAGTATTACCTACATTATAATATGGCAGCAAAATTTGGACGATAAATAATAAAAAAAAAGTGAAATGAGATTCACAAGAACTGCAAAATTCACATTAGGCAAAAAAAGAAATGAAGATATTTTAAAAGAGCTAAAAATAAAATAAAAATCAATAAAAACACCAAACAAATATAAACAAAATTGGATTTGACATGTGAGCCTAATGGGCAAACTTGATATCCTAAACAATTAATAAAATAAAATAAATAAAAAACAATTGTTAAGAAAAGGCTGGGTAGACCACAAAAGAGGCTATTAGATTAAAAATGAGATCACAGTCTATATCCATATTTAGTGTTATGATGATGAAAAGACAGAAAATATACAACATGAGGTGGGATATTATTGATAATGATTTCAGAAAAGTCGTGGCCTCTCCACGTGGAACATGAAGAAAGCATTAATAATAGTGGGTGTAAGAACATTTGGTGAGGTTGAAATAAATACAAATTTTAGATATTTAGTAAGGTGTTGTTATATGCCAGGGAACACAGGAGATGATTCTGAAATGTTCAGACAGATGAGACTGGCAAGTGATAGGAGGATGACAATAATGAGTGACAAACTATGGGAGCACTGACTGAAAGCAAGAAAGAATGTGTAAATAAGGAGATTGAATTCCTTAAGTTACTTAGGGACAACTACCTTATGTAGCTTATAGCTGAAGCAACATTTCGGATGCAATTGTTGGGATTTAATAATATCTCATTCAGCGATAACAGACACTGTCACCAAGATGCCAATTAAGAAGAACGATCACATGGTTTTCATGTGGGAAGGGAATGGCTAATTAAGTACAAGCATCATAAAACAAGAGAGATATGTGGAATTACAGAGTAGAGGACTATGATAAATTAAGGAAACAGACTATGATGTGCAGTGGCTTGATCATTTGAAGGAGAGAAAATCAGCAGATTTCCTCCCCTTCAAATCAGGAAATTGAGAGATAGGAATGGATAGTCATTTGGTAGCTTAGTTACAGGAATAGACTGACACAGGATCCAGCAAGTTCTGCATGGGGGGGATACAGTATCCCCCCCTCTTTAAAAAAAAAAGGAAGGATACCACAAGATTCTGTTCTGGGACCACTTGTTTAATTTGTTGGTACATCATCATATAGTTCAGAGTGTAAAGAGAGAGAGAGAGAGAGAGAGAGAGAGAGAGAGAGTTATTCAGCTGTTTGCTGATGCTAAATTAGAAAAAACAATATCGGTGAATAAAGCTCTCTCCAGAAACCTAACACCAAAACCAATTAGATATATACTACATGAAGGAGAACAATATCAAATTAAAAACTCAAAATGTTCCCAAGTTATAGGCCTGATAAATATAACCCGATATACAGCCTTGATGTGATGATGTTACATATGGATTTCAATAGGTTGTTACTTTTGGCTGAAGAATGAGGATAGTCATTTTAGTGTTGTTAAGGATAAAGTTATTCACTTTAACCAGAGAAGATGAACTGAGATTTATGATATAAAATAGTGGTAAAAGTATATAAAAGTACAGCTACTTCAAAAATGCAATGTATAAACTAGCAGCAAATGTCTTTTTCAAATATGCAGCGATTTCTTCTTTGTACTATACGAAAATGGCCTGGTTGGCCTAGTGGTTAGCGTTTCTGCTCTCCAGCCAAAAGGCTGCAGGTTCGAATCCTGCCACAGGCATGGATGTTTGAGATTGTCTGTGAAAATACCAGTGGTGGTGGACAGTAGATGGCATTAGTGTAGATGATGCAGTTGGTGGATGAGGTTGATTGGTGGAAACAGAGTTGCCAAGTTGGTGCCCTCTGTCAATGTGTCCTTAGACTCCCTGGAGGTGTCAAATAATAATAATAATAAAAATACCAGATAATAAGAAAATATGTAGTATTTTCTTTTTCACTGAGTGGAGAGTTCAGAACAAAATGCAATTTATAGTGTTCTTTGTGTTTCTCTTTTTTTTTTTTTTCAAAAAGTAAGTGAACGTGATTATTTTTTTGCTATTTTACCAACTGAACATCAGAAATAAAGAGAATGACATTAACTGTAGTGGAGCTGCAACCTTTATAGCCTCTTGACTTAGAAGAATGAATCTATATAACCTGGAATTTCCTGTATTAGAAATTCCAAATAAGCATTATGGGTGATTCAAAGAGATATATTCACTTTGGGAGATGTTACAGAAAATATTTTGGAAATTATTTCCACACTAATGTACAAAGCTTGTGTTAAACAATTGTTTTAAAATATTCTGGAAAAATGCTACCAAACGACATTAATTGAAATAAATAAGGTTTGAACATTTTTTTTTTTTTACCATGCATTACTCCAACGTACAGAATGTGCATTTCACATTGTTATGCTTACAGATTTCTATACATTGCTGCTGTTTATGAATTACTCTTTCTGCTTTTATGAACAAGACATTAAATTGATGGTAAATTAAATATGGAAATAGACAAGAGAATCGACAAAGCTGGTATGGTCGGAACACTAAATTAGCTGTATAAAAGACAGTGTTCAAATCAGTCTTAACTTATGGATCTAAGAGCTGGATCAGAAGTAAAACACTTGACCAAAGACTAGAGACAGCAGATATGAGAGTCCTGAGAAAGATTAGAGGTGAGAACAGATGGCATCAATGGTAATATCATATTAAAAATGAGGATATTAGGAAAGAACTTGACATTATCAGCATCCAGGAATGCATTAGCAGAGCTAATCTCAGGTGGTATGGTCACTTAAACAGAATGGGTGAAGAAAGATTAGCAAAACAAGTGTTCTCTGCAATGTTGGCAGGAAAACGACCCAGAGGACCAAGGACCAAGATATAGGTGGATTGATACTGTACAAAGTGCCTTAGACAATAGAAATATAAGATCTGATAATGTTGGAGTCTTGACAAGTAACAGACTGATTTGGAGGAAAATTGTAGATAGGAAGTTAGTAATGATGTAAATTTTTCATGTAGTATTATCATATCTTGTACACCCCTTGAGGGTACATGGCAGGAATTTGATGATGATGACATTAAATTGCACTGCATTTTTAATTCAAAGTTAATTTTAAAATACCACAAACTTATATTCAGTAGTATTTCAAATGAACTCACAATTGAAAAACAAAACAGATTATTAAAGTAAAATTCATGGTTTACACAAATAACAAAAATATAATTTTTGTTTAGTTTATAAAAAATAAATTTATATTTTTGTCAAATGTAGAGGACATAGAGAATGACTTAATTGTGAGCAGGAAGTAAAAAAGGAAATAAGCTAGATATCAATAATCTAACAGAAAAGCTTAGGTGTTGATGGTTATTCATGATTTAGTTTTTTTTAATGGTATTAACAACACCAAACAATTTTATCAAAAGATGGTTTATTAACTGCTTATATTTCACTGAATTCGAAATCGGCATCATCAGTGCACAACAAAGCTTGTATACGTGACAGTGAGTAAGTGAAACAATACAATTGTAATGGACAAAAGATCTAAAGTTTAATTTTGGCACCCTCTAAAGTTGTAAAAAAAAAAAACAGCTATGTAGGAGTTACTCTTAAGACAACAGTCTCCCAAATTTTTGGCAAATTAATGCAACCGTATTTATTCAGGTTGGGAGAATTCTTCAAAGCCATGGCTGACTCAAAATATAATCTTTCACATCTGAAATGACTGGCAGACTTCCCATCCTATGTGAAGGGGAGTCTGCCAGTCCTGACTAGCCATAATAATAGTAGCTAGTTCTTTTTTTCTGGTGGTATGCAATGGTACACAGTACCGGCACCTTTTTTTCTTAAGTTTTTAAAAATTTGCGATTTATTGACAGCAAAATGTATTATAAATATTCCGGTAGATGGTATACTGTGTTAACGAATTGAATTTTCAGTTTTGATTACTCATAAGTTGGTATGCCCTGCTTTCCTGTTTCATAGGTTGGTACGCTACTAGAAGGAAGTTGTGTTCACTTCCGATTGCTTCCAATATCAGTTTATCAGTTCTATATTCACTCTGCAACAGGCAGGTGTTCACATGAGTTTTGAATTAATCCAAGTTAAATCAGTGCAATCACTGTTCAAAATGAGTAAAATAAGTAGTTACTTTATGACAATGAGTAAAAAAAGAAAGGCTGCAGAAGCAGAAATTGTTGAATCTACTTGTGATCCTGTAAAACAGAAAACTAGCACAAAAAATACACTTGGTGAAGAGGATCACGAAACTGAGAACAAAGATCGTGGTCAAAAGGAAGCAGATTCTGATAATGATTGACCCGAATGTTGGACACTTTTGCAGAAAAATGACTTCTGCGAGAGAAACGAGTGGCTGTATGTCAAGAATAAAATGTTTAGCTGTAAAGCGTGTCGTGATGTCAGAAGTCTTGCCATCGATATACACATGGGAAAGAAAATTTCAACAGAGTGGGCAAATGGTAAAACCAGTCATTTTGAAGAATCTCGCAAACAACAGTTAATGTCATTAAGAAAAAAGATTTGTGATCATAAGGAGAGTGCATCGCACAAAGTGTGCCAACAAAGCGAGACGACGAGGGTATATCAGAGGATATGTTAAAAGTGCAGAAGTTGCTGTAATAATATCTTCATGGTGAGTACCGACACTTTTTTTCCAGGAAAAAAAAGCACTGATAATGGCAAATGTATTTTTTAAATGTTAACATCAGTTAACATTTAAAATATTAAATTTAAAAGTAGATATCTTCCTGTGTGGGGGGGGGGGGAGGGGGGGGCTTTATGTAAATGGAAAATATGATCAGTTAACATCTGCCTGGAATTCTTCCAGGCAGATGTTAACTGATCTTCCTGTTTGCCCATAGTAGGCCAAGTCACAGAGAACTTCATATGCTCCAGAGTGTGAAGTTTATCCTTAGGCTAGCAGATCAGAGTTGCAAGTTTAACATGAGGTTTGAATGTGGTGCGAAGGCCATGTTTCATTGGTACTTTGGCTATCTTTTCTTATACCTCTGAGGAACAGAAATGGTGGGTATGGGAGGGAATGTTTAATGGGACTATGTAGTATTTTATCTATTTTGTAGGAATTGTAGCCGCTGACAAAAACGTATGGTGCAGATATTTGAGCTCTGTGGACAGAGCTGTCTCGTTAGAACAAATGGCTCTGTGTGTAAGTGTTTTTAAAATGCCATACTGTTCCACTGGATAATGTAATGGTTTAAGTAGATATCTTCCTGTGTGCGTTGGCTTTATGTAAATGGAAAAAGATAGTGATCCATCTGAAAGTGGGTGACTATTGTGTCAGGAAATGCTAAACAGTTATTAGATTATTTTTCTACTGTGAAGTGGATTTTGGGATGTTGGCTGTTTAGGTAGATAACAAAACTGTTTACTTTTTTGACACATTAATTACATTGGAAAAAAGCTTTAAAAACTTAAGGGAACAGATCACATAATGTTCTGTCTGAATTGAAGAGTGAAGTCAGGGCACCCACTTTGCACTGACCTTCGTCATGTGAAGCTTAGTGAATATTGAGAAAGACAGTTATTATAAAAAGTCCCAACTTTGCTGAGATTTCTTTGAGCTTCAGGGGTGTCTGTCTTTGAGCAGATCCTCCTCGACAAGAGACATTTCCCTCAGTCATCACTTCCACAGACCGACCATTACGAGGATCATCTTCAATGCTATCTTCCTAGGCAAAACTGTTTAGCCCATTCCTTAATGGTGGAATATGAAGGAGAAGCTTCCCCATAAATACCATCCAATCGCAGTTTGATAGCACTTGGAGAAATCCACTTTTTGGTGAAAAGCTTTATCACAGTGTGGTACTCAATTTTTAACATTACAGCCACTTAGTGTGCCATATGTTGGTCAAATGAGTGTCTCCAATTTCTACCTGCATCAATTTACTGAATGATGCAGGTCGAGAGTTGAAACTGGTACACTAAGCTCCCCATAGATAACCTATCTATCACACATGCCATTTTAAAATTAGCCCAATTTTTGTATGTCAGGCCAGAATGAATATTATTATTATTAATAATAATGATTAATATTATTTTCTATCCTAAAAAAAGAAGGAAGGAATCTGAACAGCATGAAATAATTTTTCTGCACTTCTGTTTATACTGAATCTTTTTTTTTCTTTGAATATGAAATTAACATTTTTTTTTCCCTTTCCTATTTTGTAATAAAAAATATTATTAGTGCTACCTTGAAGATTTCTCATCTGTAGCATGCTCACCATGAAAATTTAAAAGACAAAGTTTCACTATCGGAAAATCTGTACTGTTATTTACTAAAAACGATCTTATAATAAGCAAATTTCAAAAACCAGTTGCATTAGGTAGGATTATGTAATGCAGAATGTTTCAAAAATTAAAAAAAACAAAAAAAAAAACATTACTATTATTATTAATATTTGACTTCCATGGAGTCAGAGACTCAGGAGAGGTACACACTATAGAACACAATGCTCATCCAACTGAGCTTTAAACTGATTCAAAGTGTCTACATTCACAACTCAGGCAATGCATTCCATTCATCAACCACTTTCCATGAAAGGAATCCTCTCCTCACATCCTCCTTATACAGTTTTCAGTGATGGCCTCTTGTTCTACCCCTCTCCCATTCTATATAAAATCACTTCCGTGTAAACTGATAACAACTCGACTAGCTTATATATCGCAATCATATCCCCCACCCACCCCTCTTCCTCCTATTCACTGATTTGCAACTTACATTCTCTCGATCTGTCCTCGTACTCCACATTCCAAAGTCCACTGACCCTTTCCAACATATCCTCATCACCATGAAAACCCAGTGACCAAATCTGCACAATAATCCATATGATGCCTGATCAAGGCCTTATACAATGGCATAATAACCTCTCTATTTCTGCATGTCAGGGTACTCCGCATCATTGCAATTATCTGATGTCATCACAACTTGTGCAATGAGGCCCCTGAATTTCAGGTCCTTGTCCACATCACTACTAGATCTTTCACCTCCTCTACTTCCTTTAAAGTACTCGACCAAGTGTATACTTCGCATCCCATCGTTGCTTACCAAATCTCAAAACCTTCCACCCTTTGCAACATTGAACTCACAGTTCCAATTAACTATCCATTCAAGTCATTTTGTAAGGCCATAACATCTGCTTGATTCTGCATTGCTCACTGCAGTTTTGCATCATCTGCATATCACTAGTTAAATCCAATATCATTAATATACAAACTGAACAACAACGGTCCCAAAACTGACCTTTGCGGTACTCCACTAGTGACCTTCCTCTTTCGGAATACTGCACCCCCCCCCCCCACACACACACAACTTTTTGATACCTATCCAACAGCCAGTCACTGATCCAACTCAGAAGTCCATCATCCATTACCATCAACAAATTCCTGCCATGTACTGTCAAGGGGTGTACAGGATATGATAGTACTATATGAAAAATTTACATCGTTACTGACTTCCTCTACAATTTTCCTCCAAATCAATCTGTTACTTGTCAAGACCCCAACATTATCAGATCTTATATTTCTATCGTCTAAGGCACTTTGTACAGTATCAATCCACCTATATCTTGGTCTTCCTCTAGGTCGTTTTCCTGCCAAACTGGCAGAGAACACTTGTTTTGCTAATCTTTCCTTGTCCGTTCTGTTTAAGTGACCATCCCACCTGAGATTAACTCTCCTAATGCATTCCTGGATGCTGACAATGTCAAGTTCTTTCATAACATCCTCGTTTTTTAATATGATATTGCCAGTGATGCCATCTGTTCATGCTTCTAATCATTCTCAGGACTCTCATATCTGCAGTCTCTAGTCTTTGGTCAAGTGCTTTACTTCTGACCCAGATCTCAGATCCATAAGTTAAAACTGGTTTGAACAGTCTTGTATACAGCTAATTTAGTCTGACTAATTTCTCTCTTATTCCATATGAATCTATTCAATTGACTTCCTACCATAACAGCTTTGTGGATTCTGTTGTCTATTTCCATATTTAATTTACCAACTTCACTAAAAATCGTGCCTAAGTAGCCAAAATGTTTTACTTGTTCCACAGGTTCTCCATTCACAATGCAGTTGACAATTTCAACGATTCTACCTATTTTCATTGTCTTTGTCTTTTTATTGCTGACCTTCATACCATATGTATTACAACAGTTATTCAATTTACTCAGGGAATCTTGCAGACGTGTAGGGCATTTATTTAGAAGTATAACATCGTCCACATAAAGCAAAGAGCTGACATTAACATCTCCAATTTTGATATCATGTTTAATACCACTTTCCTTCATAATGTGATCCATTTGAATAATGAATAACAGAGAGGATAATGTACATCCTTGTCTGACACCATATTTAACATTACACCATCTTCCTGTACTTCCATTCTTACTGCTGATTTAGGACTCAAAGAACCACCTTCAATTCCTACTGCTGATTTAGGACTCAAATAAAGACAAAGTATTGCTTGATATAATGCCCCACTGACACCATATAACTGTAGAGTATTGAATAGTTTCTCTCTTGACACCTTGTCATATGCCTTTTACAGATCAACAAAACTTAAATACAGATCTTTGTTATATTCCTACGATTTCTCGACTATTTGTCGTAAAGTGAAGATCTGGTCCTGACATCCTCTATTTGGCTTGAATCTAGCATGTTCTTAACCAAGCTTTTCTTCCACAATTCTTTTCAACTGTTTCTCAAGTATACTTGCATAAATCTTAGCAGGAAAGTAGGGAAATACCTCTATAATTCTCACATTCAGTTTTATTTCCCTTTTTATTTCTGGTTTAATATCATCTACTTCTGCTGCCTTTCCACATTTCAAGACTTTAATGGATTTTTTTCGATTTCAAGTATGGATATTTATTCCTGACTGTATGCCTGTTGAGTGTTTTTTACCACTGTGCTGTCATCACTGCTTGTTTCACTTAGCAATTTTTTGAAGTAATTACTCCAAAATTAAATATTTTGACACCTTCTTGATATTTATTTTCTATGTTCTTGCCAAAGTCCTCCAATGACTTTTATTTAGCTAGTTTTACACGGTGTTTAGCTTTCTTACATTTGTCTCTGCATTCTCTAAGAGCACAACCTGACTTATTTGCCAAGAACTTTTGATATGCTTTCTTCTTTTCCTTCACTGCCTCTAACTTCCTGTGTCCACCATGGAGTTCTGATTTTTCTATCCTTGCAGACAACCTCAACCCATGCCTCTTTGGCTGAATCAATCAGGGTTTTCTTCAAGGCTTGCCACTGAATCTCCAAGTTTTGGTTCCTGTTCTCGAACTCTTCTTTCATTATTTCTTCAAAACTGAGACTTTTCTTATTCCTTGCCTCTTCTCTTCATGTGAATTTGTGCACATTTTTATGTTGGAACATAGTGTTAGTAATAACCAGTACATGTCTTGAGCAGAAATCCAACAGGTATTTGCCATTATTATTAGCTTTGCTCTTTTCTCCAAATTTTCTCAAAATATTTTTGTACGTCTGACAATCATTTTCTACTCTGCTATTTAGATCCCTAACAAGGACCAACTTTTCCTTTTTCATTGTGTTAGTTGCATTCTCTAAAACCTCAAAAAATTCCTCCACTTCTACCTTAGTAGAACCTTCTGTGGGACTATAGGCACAAATAAGTCTCATTGTCCATTCTGATATTTGCCCACATCACTCTACTTTCGACTGTCTGCAGTTCAAGATTAGCCTCGTATTTTGTATTGAATATTATGGCTACTCCTTCTTTTCCTTGATTGTCATTGCCTGAATATAACATTTTGTATTTATTGTTCAGAAAGATTTCACCAGTTTTTGTCTTTTTTGGTTCAGTCACCCCTATTATGTCGATCTAGTATTTATCTAATTCCTCAGCTAGCTCCAAATCCTTTCCCATTTTCAGGCTTCTTATGTTGATAGTACCGATCTTTAACTCTGGTGATGTTGATATGGGATGTGTTTTCAGATTTGTTCCAGTAGCTGACTTTTTGCTGTTCGCCCTGGTTCCCTGGCGAAAAACAACGGGGGGGGGGGGTCTTGTTTAACAGGGCGACGCCCCAGCAGGCATGAAATTTTGTCATGTTGTACTACCATCATTTTGTATTTTGGTTTAAGCCAATAAGAATACAATTTGGTCAACTAAATCCCAAATTGCCAGCCCATCCTTGTTCGTTCAGTATCCAGGTAGATAACCAACAGGGTGCACCACGAGAAGGTGAGGATTGGACATTAGGTCAGAAGCCCAAGTCAGTTCTTCGCATTCCTTTAAAGGTTATGTGGAAGTCTCCTCTCAGTTATACTGCTTTGACTCTTACCATCTATTTCAATTTATTTATCAGCTATCAAAAGCTTTTGCAAAATCCAAGTAGACCACTGTCCGAGGTATTTGACACCTTGTTATAATACATAAGCAAGTTAGTGAAACATGATCTTCCCTTAACAAATCTATGCTGATAACCACAGAGAATACTGCTGTTATTAACATACTTCTCACCAACCTCTCCAGTACCTTCAACACAACTCCAGATACAAAGATTGGCCTATAATTTGAAGCTACAGCCTTATCACCACTTTTATGTAGTTGAGCAATTTTATCCTCTTTCCACTCCCTTGCAACTTGTGCTGTTGGAAGACTTATTAAACAGGCATGCCAATGCTACTGCCAATTCCCTGAAACATTTCCTTAAGATGTGTAGTTATATGCCATCAAAACCTATTGCCTTATTGACATCAAGGTTATTTTCTCAAATACCTCCTGCTCACTCACAATTAAGCCATTCTCTCCTATGACCTCTACACTTAAGTTCCTCATGATTTCACCCTGATGAGGATGAAACACCTTTATAAATTCATCACTGAATAGCTCAACAATGTCTTTCACAGCAGTTACCATTCTACCACTTTCATCCATTAACCTCATCTTACTATGATCGTTCTTCCTTCTACTTGCCACATATCTAAAAACTCTCTCGACTTTTTCTTTACCTGATTTGCAAATTTCTGCTCATACTGCACTTTTGGCTTGTTCTTTATACCCTTCATGTAACTGATTATTACCACTGTTCGTCTTGTACTTCCTCCAAAGTACCTTCTTTTTCCCGATTTCACGCTTAAGCTCTACATTCACCCATTTTACACCTACCTTATTCAGCCTTTTAGAATTCATTCACATGTTGATGTTATGTATTTCTTTGTCTGTTCCCATGCAGTATTTATTTTCTTACTGTTCAACTTCTTGTTCCATGTTATAGCTGCAAGCTGTCTTCTAAGCCTGTCGTAATTGCCAGCCTTATAATATCACATATATCCTTTCCTTGCAAAAGTCTGCATATTCCAGTAGCTGACCAAAGAAAATCCTAGGGAATTTTTTAGCTATGTGGCCAGTAGGAGGAGAAATGACTGTGGAAGAATGATATTGTGGGATAAAAATGGGAATAGAGTGACTGATGCAGAGGACATAGTGGAATTGTTCAATGAACACTTTATTGGAGTATTTCATCCTAGAGGAGTCAGTTTTAATGCTAGAGGGATAGGACTGGTACGAGGTCTGGAGGTACAGGAGGAGAGTGTGTTTCAGATACTGAGTACTCTGGATGTCAGTAAAGCTGTGGGACTGGATAGTATTTCGCCACGAGTTTTGAGAGAACGTGCTAGCGAATTGACAATACCTTTAACGTGGCTTTACAATGAAAGTCTGGCTTTGGCAAAGGTGCCCAGGGAATGGAAGGAAGGTAAGATAGTACCATTGCATAAGGGTGGTAACAGACTGGAAGTGTCTAATTATAGGCCAGTCTGTGTGTCATCAGTAGTTGTTAAGATCTTGGAGAAAGTAGTGAGGGACCGTGTACAGCATTGGGCAGATGAGGGTAATGTTATCTGTGAGAATCAACATGGATTTGTGAAAGGACGCTCTTGTTTTAGCAATATGCTAGCCTTTTATAATAAAGTTACAAGAGCATTAGATGAGGGAAAGGCATATACTGCAATTTTCTTAGACTTGGCGAAGGCATTTGACAGGGTGCCACACGATAAGCTGATATTTAAGTTGCAGCACATGGGTCTGGATGTCAGATTGGTCAACTGGATTCAGGATTGGCTGTCTGATAGGTATCAGAGAGTTGTGTATGGTGGAGCAGTTTCCAGGAGGCAGAATGTTACAAGTGGGGTCCCACAGGGCTCAGTACTAGGACCTATATTGTTTAACCTTTATATCAATGACATAGCCAGTGGATTGCAGCGGGATATTCAGTTGTTTGCGGATGATGCGAAGCTGGGAAGGATTATTAGTAATAGCGCAGATGTGGTAGCCCTGCAAGAGGATTTAAATAAGCTAGATAGATGGGCAAATGAATGGGGGTGTCAGTTTAATGCAGCAAAATGTAAGGTCTTGAGGTTTGGGAAACATCGATGGGATGCTGCATACTCTATGGGAGGAGTTATACTGGAGGAAGTAGGGGAGACAAGAGATCTGGGGTTGATGATTGAAAGAAACCTGAAGTTTAGGGGACATATTGCAAAGGTGGTGAAGGTAACACAGAGGATTGCTGCTATTATGAGAAGGACACTGACCTGCAGAGATAAGAGGGTTATCATTCCGTTGTATAAGTCTCTGATCAGACCACACTTGGACTATTGTTCTCAGATTTGGTCCCCAGGATTTGAAGGGGATAAATTAACTGTGGAAAGGATACAAAGACGGATGACAAAGATGGTTTCAGGACTGTACAAGGATAGTTATGAGGATCGGCTGAGAGAATGTGGACTGCAGAGTTTGGTGGATAGAAGAAGGAGAGGTGATATGATTGAGACTTTTAAACTGTTGAGAGGTGGTTACAGGGTTGACACTGGGGAGTTCTTTCGCTTGGTTGATCAGCGGGAAGGAGTGATGACAAGAGGCCATCCCTGGAAGTTACGAAAGGAAACTGTGAGCAAGAGGGTAAGGAGTGGTTTCTTTGTGTGGAGGGTGGTTGAGCCGTGGAATGCATTGCCTGATGGAGTGGTGGGAGCGAGAACGGTCAGTGACTTTAAAGAGTGGTATGATAAACTTTGTGTTTCTCAGGGAGGGACCTCCCCTCGATGAGTCTTTTGACTCCTTGGAGGCCTGAATAATAATAATAATAATAATAATAATAATAATATGGCCACAGCTCAGGTGATCACTTCATGATCACTTTCACCAACTGGAGGAAAGTGTGAACCCCCCTCTCACAATTACATCCTCTGATGAAATAATCAGATCTAGAACGCTCATGACATTATAAGCTCTCTATTTCTGCATGTTAGGGCCCTCTGCATCATTGCATTCTAATCACAGCCTTAGCTGTCTCAATCATTTTCTTAATTGAGAGAAGGTCATGATTTAGTTAGAGATTGGTTAGCCAACTGGAGAGCACGACTGCTATTTTACTAAGTGGCTGTGGATTAGAATCCCTAACCAAGCATGAATGGTTATGAAAATATTTAGATGCAGATAAATTTGGTTCTGTAGATGAGGGAAAAGCATATACTGCTATTTTCTTGGAGAGCGAAGGCATTTGATAGGGTGCCACATCATAAACTGATATTTAAGTTGCAGCACATGGGTTTGGATGTCAAGTTGGTCAACTGGATTCAGAATTGGCTGTCCAATAGGTATCAAAGAGTTGTGTATGGTGGGGCAGTTTGAAGGAGGCAGAGGATTACAAGTGAGGTCCCACAGGGTTCAGTACTGGGACCTACATTGTTTAACCTTTATATCAATGACATTGTCAGTGGATTGCAGGAGGATATTCAGTTGTTTGCAGATGGCGTTAAGCTGGCAAGGGTTATTAGTAACAGTGCAGATGTGGTAGCCCTGCAAGAGGATTTGAATAAGTTAGAGAGATGGGTAAATGAATGGGGGTCATATTGCAAAGGTGGTGAAGGTAACACAGAGGATTGCTGCAATACTGAGAAGGACGCTGACCTGCAGATAAAAGAGTTATCATTCCACTGGATAAGACCCTGATCAGACCACACTTAGACTACTGTTCTCAGATTTGGTCCCCAGGATTTGAAGGGGATAAATTAACTGTGGAAAGGGTACAAAGGCGGTAACAAAGATGGTTTCAGGACTGTACAATGTTAATTATGAGGATTGGCTGAGGGAATGTGGACTGCAGAGTTTGGTGGATAGAAGAAAGAGAGGTGATATGATTGAGACTTTTAAACTGTTGAGAAGTGGTGACAGGGTTGACACTGGGGAGTTCTTTTGCTTGGTTGAACAGCAGAAAAGAATGATGATAAGGGGCCATCCCCTGGAAGTTACGGAAGGAAACTGTGAGCAAGAGGATGAGGAGTAGTTTCTTTGCATGGAGATTGGTTGAACTATGGAATGCATTGCCTGATGGAGTGATGAGAACGAGAACAGTTAATGAGTTTAAGGAGTGGTATAATAGACTTTGTGTTTCCTAGGAAGGACCTCCCATGACGAGTCTTTTGTCTCCATGGAGGCCTGAATATAATAATAATAAAGCATAGTACAAGGCCGTCACATCTTTAACATTAAAGATGCTTATCTCATCTTTAATGTTAAAGATAAGAGTTAACTTCTAGTGTTAAAATATCATAATTTCCAAACTTCTGTGGTTTTTGACTTAAAAGAAAAAAAATGTTTGCATCTAGAAGGCATGCGTCCTGATGGGTCTCCCTATTTTATTTTATTCTCTCAAAAACTTACTACAAGCCACTTCGAAAGAACAACATATTTCTTCTGTGTGTTATAAAAACAACTTAAATGAAATGCTCTTCAAGACAAATTTTGTGCCATTCACCCTAAAACAAGGGTGAATGGCACAAAGCAGTTTTACAGGGCAGCAGATTGTCTCCTTTCTGATTTTTTCCAAGGAGACATAATATCTGCTTGCAAGTTTTTTTTTTAAGTTGTGGAAAAATGGTTAGAGTTAGCAGCACTCAATCGCCAAAGTCTAAAAGGGTTGCCTGTTTTTCTGCTTGCTAAAGTAGCAGCATAAGCTTGTAGGAATGCTTTTGCTATTTCTAGTCTTAATCTAGATATGTTATAGTAGACATAGATTTTTTCTAGTACAGGAAAAAAACTGTTCCAAATAATACAATGGCAGTATGCTGGAGGTCAAGTAGGTGAGCTGTGAGCAGCACTAGGCAAACGTCATGAAAATCAAATGCCATTAATGACGTAGATTTCTCCAAAATGGTTCAATGTCGTGAGGGCAACATGTATGCATGGCAAAATGTGAAAGTGTTTGTGGAGCGACTGAACAGGAGACAAGAAAATGTATGAATTTGTAGAAAGTGCAATATCTTGTTAGACTATGAGTTAATGTCAGAAAGTTAGCATAAATGAAAGAAAGTGAAATGGAAGATAAGCTAGTGAGACAGAGTGAAAGAATGCAAGAACGAAGAAGCAAAAATAAGTCATGACGGAGGGAAAGGAAGTATGAATAAGGAAATGGAAGTTGCAAAGAACGAGAGGTAGCAAGACAACAGGAGCGAGAGAGTGAAACTGCGTGAATCCAAGATTTAAAGAAAGATTTTGTAGGTAGTTTTCAGTATTGGGACCACATTAATATAAACAGTTTATTAAAAATAAACAGTTAAAAAACCAAACAAGTTTCATGCGTCGTAAGACTTACATCATCGGGGGTAATTTTACATAAAGGTTTTACACAACAAAAACTTATTGACAATTTATTACACATATTAGATGTTTTTAATAACTTCACAACTTTTAAATAATTGAGAAACCAGAATACAAATGACATATTCATTACTGTATGCGTGCTGGAACGTTGCTAGTTGTTGTCACGTTCTGTGATTCACGTGTGCTATATCCTAGGTCCATGGCAGACCACACTTGATTCACTTGACTGTCTTCATCAAAAATTAACTGCCACGGACCTAGGATATAGCACACGTGAACCACAGAACGTGACAACAACTAGCAATGTTCCAGCACGCATACAGTAATGAATATGTCATTTGTATTCTCGTTTCTCAATTATTTAACAGTTGTGAAGTTATTAAAACCATCTAATGTGTAATTAATTGTCAGTAAGCTTTTGTTGTGTAAAACTTTTATGTACCATTACCCCTGATGATGTAGGTCTTACGATGCACGAAACTTGTTGGGTTTTTTAATTGTTTGTTTTCAATAAACTTTTTATATTAATATGTGGTCTCAATACCGAAAACTGCCTACAGAACTGTTTAACATCGAACCCTACATTTACATAAAGAAAGATTTATTCAAAATAAAAATGCCGTGAGGAATATGCAGAGTGATATTAGACATTTAGTGAAACCAAATGAAAGTGTGCAGAAGAATAGAATAAAAGAAAAGTGGGTAAAAGAGAGTAGTGACACGAGAATAGCAGTATATGGAGATTCCATTGATAAAGTAATGGTTAATGAGAGAGTCCATAGTCTGCTATGTAAGAATGAGCAAGATAATTCATGCTTTGGACACGAGGAAGAAATGAGCAAAAGAATTAGTGGTGAATGTGGGGGACAAATCATTTAAGTGGACATAAGGAGAATGTAATGGAAGATAGCAAGAGGTAAGGAGAGTGAATGATAACAGTATAGTGGGAAAGGTTGTCAGTGTGTTCCCAAGGTATAACAACGATAAGCTGACACGAAGCGACAGAACCATAAATGGTATGTTGGCAGAGCTGCATGAGAAGAGAGTGCAGTTTGTGGCTGTATGGCATGTATTTGATGAAAGAATGGAATTATACAGATTCCAAGTTCACTCACTTGGAAGTGAGTGAACTAGAGAAACTGTTGCTAAATGGAAGTGCAGTATGCGATGAAACAAAAGATCTGAAGTAAGAAGTGAAAGATCAGGAGAGCAGTTTTTTTTTATAACGAAACCTATGGTGAATTCATCACTAAAAACACATGTAATAACCACAGTAATGACTATTCAATTCATAAATATTTCATCCCAAGTATCTTGGGACATCGTCAGTACAGTAGTTTAAACAATACTAGGAATAACATACAGTTAGAGTGCATGATTACAATGGAATCTCAATATGTGTGCAGTAACGCATACTGAGATTCCATTGTAATCATGCGCCCTAACTGTATGTTATTCCTAATATTGTTTAAACTACTGTACTGACGATGTCCCAAGATACTTGGGATGAAATATTTACGAATTAAATAGTCATTACTGTGGTTATTACGTATGTTTTTAGGAGAGCAGTATTGAAGAGTAGTGAAGTGCTTGCCAATGGAAACAGTAGTAGGGTGAGAGATGAACAGAGAATGAAAATGCTTCCTTGGAGGTGTCATGTAATAATAATAATATTGTCAGGATAGTTTATGACCAGCTTGCTAAAAGACAATCAAGATTTGTTGATAAGATTGCCTGACTCAGTTGTGAGTGCTTCATCTGTAAATGAGTTCAAAAATAGGTATGATAGATATTGTTTTGATAGCTTGGGTCTCCTGCAATGAGTCGTCTGACTCCATGGAGATACCAATATAATAATAACTTTCTGCTGCTTTCACATAAAACTTAATTCAAACTTGGGTGAAAAGTAAAGCTCTTTAGGTATTTCATGCCATTTGAAAGTAGATTTGCCATTTAAATCTTCCCTTGTCATCATCATCCGTATCAAGGATTTAGGCCTAGTATGGCCTGTTCCGGCCTTAGAAGTCATCGTTGAATCGTTTAAGAGGACGTCCTGGTTTTCTTTTTCCTAATGGCTTGTACTTTAAGGCTTGTCTTGGTAATCTTTCTGTTTTCATTCTTTGAATGTGTTCCATCCATCTATGTTTATATTTTTTAATTTTTTCAATTACTGGTTCTTGGTTCAATTCTTTCATAATATCTTCGTTTCTTTTGTGATCAAATAGGGTATACGTTGCAATTTTTCTCATAAACTTCATTTCTGCTGTTGTTAATCTTTGTCTTTTTGTTTTATTGTCCAGATTTCGCTTCCATACATTAAGACCGGTAGGGCTAATGTATTGTATACTTTTAGCCTGGTTTGTTTTTGAACTAGGTTTGGTTTAAATATAGAGTTAATTACTCCTGTTATTTTTAAATATTTTGCAATTTTTATGTTTATATCTTTTTCATTTTCATAAGTGATCATACATCCTAGGTAGTACATAGATCATACATCTTCCCTTGTGCTCTTCTTAAATAACAATAAATAAATAACAGGAAATGCATAAAAAAAAGAATGCGTGGATGGATGGTAATTCAATATATTACATATCAGACACGGTATGCATCTTACTGAATTACCCCATTCTTGTTTTTTTTTTACTCATTTTTGTTTATACTAGAAAGAAAGAAAGAAGCAATAAACATTTTCCATTATGCTTAGATTCTTAGGCATACTGTAAACTCACGTTTCTAAATGTAAATATATGAATTATTTGAACCGTTTTATTTTCTTATTCAGCGATGTTATACACACACACAGTAACAACTATTTAGATATTTTTTGGTTACTAGTTCTCAACCTAGGGCAGTCATAGTTCTCAATCATTACCAAGTAATCTTTAAAGATTAACTAGTTAATGGTTCAGAATGTGAACAGTACTTAAATTCCAAAGAAAAATCTCATCACGTTTTAAAAAAAAAAAGTGCAACTAAATGTAAAAAGAAAGTGCTGCAATTGATTAAAAATAAATAAAAAATATAAAAAAAAAAAAAAAACGTCAGCCAAATCTGTTTTATAGGGTGGATGCTACCTTAAACGCGCAGTTGACAAGTGTCTATTTTTCTTCGTTACTATCGCAGCTAATTGTGGAAATACTTAGCTTACCTAAAAGGGCTTCGTCGCTGGTGTTTACATTAGTTGTCATTTTGCTAATAACGTCTACAGTCCGAAAATATTTCACGAATTCTTTGAAACGTCAAACAACAGCTGTCAACGAATCGGTTTTGTTGTGTAAATAAGCGTCAGTGATCACGTGCACACAATCACCTCATGCTTCTGGCGACACCTAACGATTTTTCCCATGTCAGCTCAACAACGTGCTTTACATTTCTTATATCCTTATTGTGAATTCTGTCAATAACTATGGCTCCATCGTATTCGGAAAACATGCGTTCTTATTTTCAAAGCAATAATCGAGTTAAAGATTTTCAAGCCCATTGTTCCAAAGTTCATTCAGTTGATTGGAGCTGTGATGGAAAACGTCTCGCTTCGGGAAGTTTTGACAAGACAGTCAGCATTTTTGTCCTTGATAGAGATCGTCTAGTAAGGAACTAAAAGAAATGAAGTCCTCTGAATATTTTACGCAATCGCATATGAATCCAAGCTGTATATATACAGCTTAGCTTAGTATTTAACTCATATATTTTACTTATTTCCGTTAATCCAGAAGTTTAATACTACTGTCGGTCATCACAGGATTATTAACTGCACAATATAAACCATACTTGGGAACAAGGGATATTAGAGATAACTAATTTTTCGCGATGTTTGATATTCCCTCAGAAATCAATCCCGCACTGTCTTACAGTTGATAGAATTTTTTGTGTGATGTAGTTACTGCAAGTCGGGAAATTGCTGCAAAATTAAGAATATGAAAGCATTTTATTCTCGATTGCCCGCTATAGTACCTATGGCGGACAAACTGCTAGAGAAATATGTTTAGCGATCTCAGTGTTGGTTTGTGTCGGGTTATTTTTAGAGACAAATTTTGAGAAAACGATTCGAAATGATGTAATAACTTCGCGTGCAAACTTTGTTTGCTTACACTTGGGTCAAAGATATAATTTCTTGTCAAATATAATTTGCTTTGTAATTAAGTGAAAAACTTTCAACAGCTATCTTCTTCAGAGTATTTTAATAATAAGGTAACACACTACTTGTATATTGGAAATATATGACTTGTGCATTGATTCAACCTAATCTTTCTAGGTATGGCTCCCACTGATGAGACTTCAATAAACACCAAGATGGTTTTTGTAGTGGCCAATCCTCAAAGTGTTGTTGCAATATGGGATTGTGAGAAAATTGATGTGAAGCCGACAGCTTCCATACACAAGTAGTTTAGTAAAGATACTTCTCACACAAACTTTGTTTGCTTAGACTTGGGTAAAGGATTAAACCAGAATATAATTTCTTGTCAAATATGATTTAATTTAAAATGTAATAACTGGAGTTATTACACTCTGGTGGGAACATAATTTAATAAAGTTTTGGATCTCTGGAAGTTTTGTTGAATCAGCTCAGGTTTTATTCAATTTGAGTATTTTAAATGGTGAAATTTGAAAAGAGAGTGTGAATAAAATCAAAGCTATATACTGCAATTGACAGAAAATAAACAGTGCATAAGTGAGAATAGGGAATTTTGCAGGAATACTCTTATGAAACCCATCATTTTATGATTGTTTTGGATTCTTCCTGTTTTTCTCTATATCTGTTATGATTTCTCTATATTAACATGAGAAAATAGCTCTTCTATTTAAAGGTGCAAACACACTGATATTCTTGGATTTGCAGTACCATTTCACAGAATACCCTTTCACAAATGTAAGAAGACGACACAGTGTACACTATAGGGACTCATCATAGGCTGATGGTGGCAGTTATCTTCCTTTATTTAAGAAAATAATTGTCTTATAGATAGCAAAAAGTATTATTTTAATATAATCATTATTGGCATATGGGTAACATTAGTAAAAGAATATGACTGTCTTCAAAAAACAGATCTAACTATTGAGTTTGTAGATGGATGATACCTGCATGACCTTCCACATTAGTGATGTTTCCAGAAAGCACTGATAATTGTGAAATGACACTTTCTCAGCCTCTTTGTCATTCTGCAAAGTTTCATGATACTGTTGTATAACACTGCCTTTCTCCATTTTGAGAGATCTAAAGCCAGAGCTTCCTGATTGTTACTACTCCTTATATTTATTTTCAGGTTATTGTGGAAGCCCTTCTTTGATGCTGATTTATTTCTGAGAATGAGATATGTTTTTAGGAGGCAAGTGTGTGGCATGCAGGTAACATGACCAGTTCAACCAAGTTGGTTTGAGGTGATCATTGCCCCAGTACTTTAATCAAAACACAGATAGTAGTGCATCTGTCTTTCTAGTAATCATAAGGATTCTTCAAAGAAGTATTGGTGGTGTTTTTCAGGTGCCTGTAGTACATGATGCACATTTTGTATCCATACAGCAAAAATGCCATTGCAACTGTTAAATCCAAGATTTTGATTATATCATGACTGTCTCAATCATGAAATGTTTTCAAATGTTGAAACTGCACTGGTATATTTCAAAGAACATAGAATTTCCTCATTGCACTTAGCTAGAAGACTGACAAGATGGGGAAGTGGTCCACATTTTTCAGAGGTACTCAACTATCTAAATGATAGATACTTGCACTGAATTAGCTGAAGCAGGTTGATGAAACTCTTCCATCATTTTGATGTTTACACTTAGGCCAGTTTATTTGTCAACTTTGAAAATATTCATAACCATTTGAAGTTTAAAACATTCATATTCCATATCTCCATTGCTAATCATTCTGTTACACGTGACAGAAGAATTAACAATGCAGATATGGAATCAAAAATCGTAGTAGAGAAGCATGGTCTAATGATAAGTCCTAGTGAGATTCAGTAAATGGCATAAATAAAAATATCGTGATAAAAAAAAATGGAAGAGTAGTGCTAAACAATTATTTTCTATAATGCAGTGTTAGATAGGAGATGAATTTCATTCTCTTTTGTGAGACCTCCACTGCACCCAAAATGGCTTGATAATGCCATTTTGTTCAATGTTTGCTCTATAGATCAAACATGGAACTTTCAATCAGGGTTTCTGGGTTATGTAAAAAATAAATTTTAAAAAATATGAAAAATATATAAATTGTCCACTCACAGTACTAAGGTATAGGTCCACAACCTTTCATAGGTGAGAGTCACATAAAAAAATAGTCCATTGGATGTTGTTTGTGTTGGATTGAAGTAGTAATTATTATTATTATAACACACCTCTGTGGCCTTGACATACTCATTATAGGAAAGTCTCATGCAGTAAGCATCTCTATCACACTGAACCTTAAACTCATTTGCAACATATTCCAACAATACAGTCCATTCATCCACTATTCTATATACTGATAATGCTCACTACTGCAACTAACTCCCCTCTTCACATCTTTACACAATTTCTGAAGATGGCCTCATTCTCTACCCCTTTCACTCTATGTATAATCCCTTCTGTATTAATCTCATAAAATCTGCATACAAAAACTACAGTGTATGCTGATGCTGTGATAAAGAGCATATACTGATAAGGGGGTGGGGGATAAGGAGGTGTTTCACATGTCACTAGTAAGACCACCTATGGACTACTATACTTACATTTGGTCATCTACTTTACATTGTGATGGAAATGTGAACTGCAGAATTTAGGAATATGTGGAAAAGAGGTGATATCTCTTTCATATCACCTCTTTTCTGCCTATCCACTAAATTCTGCCTTTCATCTTTCCTCAACAGGTGAAAACTCTGGATCCATGGATGAGTATTCACATCACATTGGAAACTAGATGACCAAATGTGAGTATAGTAGTTCATGGGTAGTCTTACTAGTGGTTTATACAGTGGCACAATCACCTCCTTACTCCCGCTTGTCAGTTTATGCTCTTTATCATAGCAGCAGCAGTGTACTCTGTTGTCTTTACAAATATCTTATTGGTCACTGTTGATCATTTTCCCACAATTTTGAATTTGTGCATTTCTTGAAACACTCTTCTGCAATATACAGTACATGGCCCTGCACTCCAAAATGCAACACCTTACACATATAAACATTAAACTGAAAGCCTGCTCAATTATTAATGCCAAAAGTCTATTTAAATATTTTTAAATGGAGTTAACATCGACATTTACCCATTATAACTCTCCTCAACTTAGCATTATCAGCAAACGTCTGAAAATTTCTTGTCAATCCATGTGAAATATTAACAAATTAACAAATAAGTTAAATAGGTTCCTCGGCTTATTTGGTTTTGGTTTCAGGCATGCCCATTGATTGAAAAGACTTGGATTTGAATTCTGTCAGGGTTGCTAAGAATCTTTATCAAGGCTTTCCAATTGAAAGTGAGTTAGCCATTCTCATATGGAGGTGACAGGATTTTTCATATTGCAAGTCAGCAATCAGCCAGAAAAGTACATGCAGTATGAAATATTTACTTGAAATGTCAATTACAAATTAAACAAGAGCTTCTGTAGCTCACTTGGTTTCAACAATGCAAGGTGGTTGGAAAAATCTGGTTTTGAATCCTGTTTTGGATACTGATAACTTTTATTATGCCTTTTCAGTTGATAATGTGTCAACTTATAGGCCAAAAAGAAAACCTTGCAGGTAGTTACCTTTCTTTTCTGAGATGCTGTCACTCTGTTTCATATAAATGCATGTTGAAATGCTTCCTTTCTTCATAGTCTTTATATATGGAACTTCTCTTATTCAGTACAGAGATCTTGGTGTGCTCTGCAAGCCAAGACATATCTTGATGTAATTGTCATGTTTCTTGTAATGAACAGCTGGTTATATCCATGACCGACTTTGTATCTTTTAATAAATCATTAATTAATCCAAAATTACGTTTTCTTATTTGAATCCATTTTATTATAAGTTTTCTTCAGCTATATCCCTTTTCTCCCACTCTCTGGATATGAAAAACAATTATTACCATCTTTAGAACACAAGTAATAATAATTCATACTGACAAACACATATAATGAGTCAACTGGTTTTTGATTAATCTTCCTAGCTATAATGCTTTTGCAAACAAACAAACATAATAAGCACTATATAAGTACATTTTATGGCTTGACTTCTGAAATTTAGCAGATAGTGACTATATAACCTAAATCATTTATTAGAGCCTTCTAGACATCCTATATATCAGCCCTTGGTACTACTTAGATTGACTCATAAATGCTATAGTTAATTTATTTACTGTCTGTCAACATGATGGAAGTTTAAATTAATTTACACAGCTCTCTTAAAAGAATCAGCTGTGAAGTTCTAACACTTAATTAAATAAACACATTCTGAACTCTCTCTTTCTCGCTCTTTGTGAATTATCATCCTAAATCCTTTTCTGAATGATTCCCTGCATGTGAATGGCATCCATTAGTATTCCATCATTCTACTGCAAAATACCCACTCCACCAAAAAAAGTTGACTGCAGTACAGCACCATAATAAGCTTGAACACTTAAATCTCTCTTCTGAATGCTGAATAACTACTTTAACAATCTATCTAATCAAATTATAATTTCTTTATGTTGTTATTGATCATCTTTCACTGCCATGGAACACCAAGAGAAATGGAGTCAGGAGGACATATCACTACTTGAGGGCAGAAAGTTTGAGTGGCTACACTGCATAATTCAAAAGTCTAGCCCAGAAAATCAAATTTCAGATGTTCAGAGTAGAGCTTTTATAGAACCCATTTATAAAAAAGAAAATAAAACACTGCAAGAATTAGAGGAATTTCTCAGAGGCAAATTTGAGGAGAGGCTAACTAAAATCATGGAAAAACTTGGAGAACAAGTAGGATTTAGGCCATATAGGCATTGTTAGGATAGAATTTTCATTTTAAGAACTAATTGAAATATAACAATAATTTCTTAATTGTTAATTTATGTTTAAGATTTTAGATCTGGAAAAGGTATATGGCAATGCCAAGAGAAAAACTGTTTAAAATGTTTTTGAACAGCTTTTCTCTTTGTATGCGAAGGTTACTGTGGTTTAGCAGTTCATAAGAACGATTCCGGTAATTGGACCACATGTTTATTAAGCTAAATGAAAATAACAAACAAATCCGAGAAGTTTTGTAAGTCGTTCTTACATCTTCAGGGTTCAAAGGTAACTAAAAGTTTAAACACAAGAAATGAAAAATTACTCAAAATAATTCATTATATACAGTTGTGGCCATCTAACTGTTATTAAATTGAATATTCGAATGTAGATTCAGTGCAGCGCTAAGTTTGAACAATGCTGGATGCTGCCACGTTCTGTTGTTCACATTCACATTGTCCGAGGTCTGACTTGGGTATATTTTTTATCAATGCTGACCAAACTTGGTGTAGAATTAGGCCCTGGTTTTTGTTACACTGCGTTGGAAGTCTAAGCATGTTTACAGCTTCCTTAAATTTCCTTATGTAACAATTTTTTTCAATAAGACATGTTTGTTTTTTTGCCAGAGTACATTATGGCCAGTGGAAGTTGTATGGTATGCTAGGCCTGATTTGTGTTCTCTTTTTTTTGTACGTCTTTTTGCTGTTCATTCATGCAAATTTCCCCTGATCTTCTGACTTACATAGCAGATGCCACAGGAACAATGAATTTTATATACACCTGGTTTTTTTTAAAGAATGGTGTGGAGGTTTTGGGGGATGTAGAAATCTTGAAATGGAACGTGAATGTGAACAACAGAACGTGACAGTATCCAGCATTATTCAAACTTAGCATTGCACTGAATCTACATTCGGATATTCAATTTAATAACGGTTAGACGGTCACAACTATATATAATGAATTATTTTGAGTAATTTCTCATTTCTTGTGTTTAAACTTTTTAGTTACCTTTGACCCCTGAAGATGTAAGTCAAACGACTTATGAAACTTGTCAGGTTTGTTTTTTATTTTCATTTAGCTTAATAAACATGTGGTCCAATTACCGGAATCTTTCTTATGAGCTTTTCTCTTCTTTTATATGGTGTAAGAAAGACCTACAGAGCAATACATTGTCTGTAGAATTCATGGAGGCATAGAAAGATAGTTTGATGTAAAAATCAGACTGTATGGATCATATTATGAAGGAAAGTGGCATTAAACCTGACATCGTTAATCTCATCTCTATTTTTTTTATGTAGATGAAGCTGTACTTCTAATAAATACAGTATAAATCTGCAGGATTTCTCAATTAAATTGAATAACTGCTGTAACAAATTTGGCATGGAAATCAGCAATAAAAAAGACAATCTGTAAAAGTGGTTACATGACAGCTGAACTTTAAACATGCATCATTAGCATTCTTGCATTTTTCATCCAACCCCATGCAGTGGCTGCTCACTAACGTGAATGACAGTCAACTGCAATCTTATCCTGATGGAAGTGTTCAAATTTGTACTTTGAAAAAATGATGTTGTGATTCCATTTTTCTGCCTACAGTTAAAACATTCCAGAAACCTTGAAGTGCCACATCATTATCCTCAACTTTTCAGCTTTGGCACTTCATTTCCACAATGATATTAATATGTACAACATCACCTGGGATCGGCGCAGTAGAGAGGATTCAGATATGAGTGACTAAGCTGATGACAGGTCTGTGGACTGCTCCCTATGAGGATAGGTTGAGGTTGTGTGGGTTACAAAGTTTAGTTGATTGGTAGAAAAGAGGGGGATATGATAGAAACTTATAAGGTATTAAAGGGGTTTTATAAAATTGATGCAAAAGAAAATTTTCAGTATATGACAAATAGAGAACTAGGGTTCATCTGTGGAAGTTGTGTAAGAGTGTGGTTAGTAAGGGTGTGTGGACTAGATTTTTTTGTATAGAGCATGGTGAATGAGTGGAATGGATTGCCAGAATTAGTTGGAAGTTGCCCTGATTGAATGAGTTTAAGATTAGGTTTTGTGTATATAATAGTCAGTTTGAGTCTCCAGACTCTATGGAGATACCATAAAATAATAATAAGGTAAACAAAAATGGACCAAAGCTACATTGTGCATACACCACTGCTTATATGTATTCTCTTTCTCTCTCTGATACTTCTCCACAGTACATTACTCTCTGCTATCCAAAGAATTTCTCATCCATTTCTTACTATTTAAACTTAAAATCAAGCCTGTCATGTAGCACCTTATCAAATCTGCTATGGAAAGGTTTGGAGAAGTAGATGCTGTTACTTTGACATTATCAGACCATTTGACAATGTCAAACAAACCATTTGTTTGACATTGAGACCTGCAAAGTAATTTTTTATTTATTTTTATTTTACTCCTACACACGAGAGGCTGCATTGCCTATTGCAATTAAATGCTGTGTGGACGGTAGGTGTCTGGAGTCAAGAGCAAGTAAATGGTTGATATTCCTCTTAAAGAGCTGAAAGTTGTAGTCATGAGGGAATACTTCATGGCAAAGATGTTCCAGAGAATTCAGGTAGATGGAATGAAAAATAACTGGGAGTAGCTGGTTTGGTGAGTCAGTACTTCAACTGTAAAAGGATGGACAGTTGTTGCTCATGTTACTATAGGCAGAGAAGAAACGAGGGCATAATGGATGCTAATTTTTGCTGAACAGTGCCCATGGAAATGGAAATATCTATAAAGAGAGAGACAATGTAGAAAATTAATCTGTGATTGAAGGGAGTGTCTGAGAAAGAGGTGAATCAACCGAACTTCTCTCTTCTCATCAGCATCAAGAATTTTTAGAAGAGTTTTAGGTGCAACAACTGCAAATGTAAGAGCAGTATTCCAAGGCTGGTTTGATTTGAGATTGGTACAGAGTAACTAGCTGGACAGAAGAAAAGTAACATCTTGAGTGAAAAAGGATGCCAAGTTTTCTGGAAGCTGAAGATTTTATAGAAGTGATGTGATTGTGCTAGAAAAGGTTAGGAGTAAGAGTCAGTCTGAGAAGAGAGAGAAAAATCAGATCTTGACTGTTAAGTCAAGCATGATCAAAGACAAGAGGAGAATAACTGTGTTTTTGTGAGGGAAAAAAAAAAGACAATGTTTTGGAAGCATCAAAGGCAGCAAAATTGTTTTTGTTCCATTGGAGGATGGTGCAGAGATCAGTGTTTAGGGTACTTACTGTAGATGAACTCGAACCTTGATGTGTTTGAATGCTTAGGGCTTTATCATGTGAGTAGAAGGTTCTGTCATCAGCATAACTATGGACAGGATTTGAAGTCATTGAAAAAAAGATCATTTACATATACGAGGAAGAGGGTTCATGAAATAGCAGAGCCCTGAGAAGCATTAATAGGATTATCTGAAAAGAAAGAGAGAGAAAAAACACCTTCTACCATTACGTGTAGTGAAGGACTTGGAGAGAAAAAACTGACAATCCAGTTACAAAGGAAGGAAAGCAAACCATAAGATGTCAATTTGCTGAGAAGCCCTCATTGTCAAACCCTATCATATTGCCATCCTTTGATCTATTTACTTTTCATCCTCTGTAATTGGGTAACTAGACATCCAAAATTTTATTAAATTCCATCAAGCCAGAACAACATTACTGCCATATGTTAGTTTAAGAGATGGAGAATGAGATGCCATCCTGCCATTGCTGGAGATTGTGTAAAAGTGTCATGAAAAGGAGAGTGAGGAGTAGATTTCTTACATTGAGAATGACAGAAGAATGAAATTATTGTCAGAATATGGTATGAAGGAGTATGGACGAGTTTAGTGTTCAGTGTGATATGTTGCTCATTGTGCAAGACCTTTGTCTTAGTTCATGGAGGTGTGGTATGATAATTACTACATCAGCCTAATTCAAATATATCCATAGATTAGTATAACCCCCATGCTGGAAGTAGTTTAGTCCTGCTCATCTATGCTTAGTTTTATCATTTTATTTTTGTTTATTTCTTTATACCTTTTACTGAATCTTGTTGGAGCCTGAGTTATTAGACAATGATTGGGTAACCAGAGATCCAAAATTTTATTTTGGATCTCTGGTTACCCAATTCCATCAAGCCAGGACAATAATACTTGCCATGTGTTCTTTAAAAGATGGAGAATGAGATGCCATCCCTAGAGATTGCATAAAAGTGTGGTGAAAAGGAGAGTGAGGATGAGGCCTAGGTGAGTCTTTGACATCATGGGGGTGTAAGGAGTAATAATAATGATTCTCTACAACTCATGAATTCCATAATTGCATTGTTACTCATCTCTTGTATGCTAGAGGCTATTGTTCCATCTTTCCATTCATACCGGATGTGTTCACAGCAAATTGGATGAAAATTTCATGATCAAAGAAATATTTTTGTGTAATAATCTATCTTTATTATTTTTTCCAGTAACTCACTAGTTCAAGGTGAAGTTTAATATGAAAGTATTCTTACCTCATTAGTAAGAATATGTGGTATTGTCCTGAGTTTTATTTACTTCTTTTTTTTTTTTTTTCAATCTTGTTGCCTTTAGCCTGCCACAATACTGATGTAATATGGATTTACAAATTTTCATGGGTGGGATTCATCAGATGCATTTTCACATGCACACACACGTATGTATGTATATATATATACAGTAATCTTCTGTTTATCCAACCACATAGGAAAGCATTTTGCCATTCTGATAATTATTGAAAGATCAGATAATTGAACTGCGATTCGATCATGCTGTACTAGATATCAGTTGACATTCATGGGTCATTTAATTGAAGGATTGTTGTTTTGAAGGTTGGATAAATGGTAGATTACTGAATAATCCCTTAGTTATCCATTGCATCGGGAAATTAGTTTACCAGCTGGTGTAAACTGAATATACAGTTAAGAGTGTAATTCCTGGAGTCGTTGGTCAAGCCTGTTCAAAGATGGTTAACTTTGGTCCTGCTTGTTTGAGAGTTAAATAATGGAGTGATCTTTATATGCTCAAGGTGCCCCACAAGAAATCTGTCAATCTTCAAAGATTGATTCCTTGAATAATTTTAAGAAAAAGAGAGAAGGGGAGGTGAGGGGAAAGGCAGTATTATAAATATTAGCTAGTGTTTGAGTGGCTGGAGAGAGAGAGAGGGGCATTTTATGAATTAGCCACTATCAACTACATCACTGTCTGAATGCATGTATTACAGTGTAGTTCTCAAAATTTGGAACTAACTCCCATCATGTATAGTTGATTGACTGTATTTAACTTTTGCTTGAAAAGATGTCAGCTGAGTTTCCAAACTTGAAATATGCTGACATTCACTTTATTTATGTGTTTGTAACAGCTTCACAGACGTACACTAATGAGAAATACAAGCTGCAGTTCTCCACCAACATTGTCACTGATTAATAATTGGTTGTATCTGAATCTTGTAAAATCTACATGTAGCAGTTGAAACAAATTTCCAATGCCAGTTTTTAGTAAATGATGTTATAACATGAATTGAGAAATGCTTGATTGGAAGATATGTGTTTGAGACAGTCATTTCAGCAAAGAAAAATATCTTTTTTTTTTTTAGGTATATATGTATTAAATCCATGATGAAGTTCCATAGCATTTTTCCAGTAAATTTCCAGTTATCCAAACCATCGCTGTTCCAATACTGGATTGGTCAAGGAGGTCTTTATCTTTGGTGATCTGCATCTCGACTTCCCTTTAGAATATTTCACATGGGATAATATAAAATCATCACTAATTGCAAAAGGTTAATGATGGGAAATTTTCAGCCATCTTCTCAGGAGTCAAACCACCTGTGATAGTGGTGTTATAAAGATATGTTGTCTTTTTAACACTTTAGATTTATCTTTAGGCCAGCTGTTTTGCTAGCAATTTGGAGTTCATGGATGCGAGTCTGTTATTCATGCACAGTTGAAGTAAAGATAACTGTGTCATCTGCAAAGTGTAAATGGCTTAAATATCTTCCATTTATTTTCAGACCTTTCTCTTCCCAAACAAGAAGTTTGAATATTTCTTCTAAGCAAGCTGTAAATAATTTTGGAGATATTGTGTCACCTTGTCTTATACCTCTCTGTATTTCAACAGTACATAAGTTCCCACTGAAATCATTGGTGTAGTATGGCTCCTCCACTTATTGGTTTTGTGATGCTTTAAGTATTGCACAAGTTTTAAGTGAATCAAAGGCTTTCTTATAGTCAACAAAACCAAAACATAGGGGTAATTGATATTCATTACAACTTGAGTATGGTTCATTGTACTAAAGTCACTTCGAAAGCCTGCCTGTTCTTCTGGTTGTGTTAGGTCTAGAGTTGCACAAAGCCTATGAGTTAAGACTTTTGTAAACCACTGATAGGGCGGTAGTTCATCAAGTCTTCTACCTCACCTTTTTTATGTAGCCTTCTTGGTATATCATTTTTCTTCAGGCATAAAGTAAATAGTTTTGCTAAGAGTTTGTAGATTATTTCTCCACCTGTTTTTAGAAGTTCAGCCATAACTCCATCCTCACCTACAGCTTTCCCATTTTGCAAGCTTTGGTTGCTCCACATAACATCTTCTGGTAGAATCTGTGGTACGTTAGCTGTTTCGTAGTTGTCTTCTTCTTCATTTAATTCATCATCCTGATATAATACTGAGTAAAATTCTTCAATTCTTTTTGCTATAGCACATCTATCTCTGGTGATGGTCATATCTTGTAGTTTGACTGCAACCAACTATTTATTGCTATTTGACTTTTTTGAAACTACAGTTGTTTTCAATTGTTTGTTGTATGAATTTACAATTGAATTTTCTTATTTCTTCTGTGATACGTTTTCTAATCATTTTGCACAATTCTGTATATTCTATTTTATTCTGTAGGTTAATTGATTGTTTCATTTCTCTTCGTTTCTTCATAAGCTGTTTTGTTTCTTCAGAAATTTTGTCTTCTTTCTGTTCCGTGGTACCAGCTATTTCAAGTCAGCATTGTAAACGGTTTTGGGTAATGATGTCATTTCTTTTGGATAGATCAGCATTGTCATCTATAATAAGATTTTTAAATCTATTGTTTAGTTCGTGTTGGAATATATCTTTTTTAATGTTGAGTTTGTGTACATCTATACTTTGCTTTGATCTTCGAAACATTTTTCTTCTTTCTTTTTGGCAGTTGATTTGAATCTTACTGCATACCATACGATGGGCACTTCCAATGTTGAAGGTGTTTATAACAGAACACTCTTGAAAGATGTTTTTCTTATTGCTGAGGATAAAGTCAATTTCACTAGTTTTTCCATTTGGAATTTTCCATGCACTGTGTGTTTTTTTCTTGAAAAAGGAATTCATGATATACAGATTTTCTTTTTTTGCAAATTCTATTAACCTTGCTTCTCTATCATCTCTCATACCATATCCAAAATTTCTCATTGAGCTTTCATCTGAATGTTGTGTACCAATTCTAGCATTAAAATCTCCCATTACAATTCTGAAATGATGTTTTCCTTTATTGTAGAGTTGGGATACATTACGATAGAAGGCTTCAATTTCTTCATCAGTATGACTTATTGTTGATGCATAGACTTGGATGATCTTAAGAGTGTATCTTTTTGAGATTTGAACAACAATACTTGCTATTCGATCAGAAATGCTGTCAAATTCTATTACTCTGTTCTTCATTTTTTGTTGATCATAAATCCAACTCCATTATTTTATATATATATATATGTTAAAGATACCAAGAAATTTTATATACTTGGTTTTAATCCTTTTCCCAAGTAAGCAAAACATAGTTTTGCATGTGAAGTTTATTCACGTCTGAACTACTTGTATATAGAGGTTAATGACTTCACATCACTTGCTAGTATGTATCGCATAATGCAAAGCATCCCCCCCCCCTTTCAGGCATGTATAATGCAATGCATAATGGGAAGGGCCATTACCCAGACCAGTTTCGACCTTTATTGAGGTCTCTTCAGTGGTCTCTTCTATATATATATATATATATATATATATATATTTTTTTTTTTTTTTTTAAATTACATTTCACAGAATTTTTAGTGAGAAAGAAGTGGATGGTTTCTTAGTGTGTCATACAAATCACCAGCCACCTTGTAGCTCATAATGACAATCCATAGTTATGTTAATGACAAAGCAGTCTTTATGAGTGAGGGAGAGTGACTTTTACCTGCTCAGCCACAAAAACTGGCTTGTTGCTAGAGTGAGAACAAGTGACAGAAGCAAAAGCCATAGAGATTCAGTGCAGTGATTAATAACAGTGTCATTTGATTGGAAAGTTGTTTATTTCTTGTCATAGTACAAGAGTAACATTCATAACAGCTCTTTGACTAAAGATGAGGTTAGTCGGTCTTATACAGAGGTACAACTCTTTTTACTTTTGGCACATGCAGTTTACAGGAATAATGCAAAGTTTTATTGTCAATAGTTACGTTGACAGAAATAATGTTCCACAGTAAATAATTTCTGCTAAATTAATTTTTTTTTTTTTTTGTGATACAAATATTAGTACTGTGAGTCCACGAGTACTAATATTTGTAGTATATTAGTACTCGTGGACTAAGAGATTTTAATTTTTAATTGTTTTATTTTATTTATTATTTTTTATATATAATCCAGAACCCCTGCTTTAGAGACCAAACATGGAACTTTTTTATTCCATTTCAAATTTCCAGTAAGCAGGGCAGTGATCTCACATTAGGTGATGAAATTCACCTCACACTTTAAGACATTCACAAACATCCATGTCCACAGTGAGATTTGAACTTGCAACTTGTTGATTGCAGAGCCAGGCTGGCAAACTTGTTTACAAGATAGTGATTGCAGTTCACAAGGTAGTGGCATATGTGATTATTTTCAAGAACCATCTGTTTCTAGATTATTAGACTTTAACACAACCACTCCTAAAGTATTTGCAAGAATGCAGTTTCTCTTTACATAAATGTGGTTGTGAATAAAGAAGTGAGCAGCATGAGTATAGAGAATGAGAGAACAGGTGACAGACAGACAGGGAAATGGGGAGGTTCAGGGTGGACAGAGGGATACTGTATGAGAATGCTCCAAGAGGATGTGAATGCATATGTAGACAAAAAGGGAAGGAATGACCCGGGATCGAGGGAAAACAGTTGGATCTGAAAAAGGTTCAAAAATGAATAAGGAGAAAAAGAAATAGCTCGAGTTAAGCAAAGAGAAGTTGCATCTAATAAGTGGTATCAATGAAATTTGCTATGGATCCAGGAATGAGTTATTTTTGTACACATATGCTAGAAGTGTAAAAAAACAAGACAAATTAAATGGTTTCACTAATTGAGTCTGTTCACCCAAAAATTTGTGGAATAAGTGAGACATAGTTGGATAAGGATGACATCCTGACAGGAATAGAAATGGAAGGGTGTGATGTGTTTCGTGAGGATAGAAAGGATAAAAAGGGAGGGGGGGTGTGCTATTGATGATAGAGAAATAGTTATGTCCATAAAAAGTAGAGATACAAAAGGGAAATAGTGCCAGTGATTTTGAGGCAGTATGGTGTGGATAGAAGTGAATAGAATGAAATACTTGGATGTTGTTATAGACCTGGTAATGTGGATGGTAGTAACTATGAAATGTATAATTAAATTAGCCAAGCAAATAAGAAAAAGGTGATTATTATGGGTGATTTTAACTATGGAAATATAGATTGGGATGATGAGATAGCAACCGGAAGTAAAGAAAATGAGTTTTTGAGGGGGCATCTACCTCAGACAGTATGTAACAGAGGGCACATGAGGATTTGAGGGTCTTGGATTTGATCATCTCATCTGAGGATGTAATAATAAATGAGGTGGCAAATCATCCTCCTTTTGGTGATAGTGCCATGAAGTGATTACCTGAGTGGTTGCCAGCAGTTTGAAGGCCTCTGTGAGAGAAGGGTATATGTGGAACTACAAGGCTGGTGGTTATGAAGAGCTCAAGAGACAGCTTTCAGGTGTAGCATGGAATGAGGAATTAGTTGGAAAAGAGATCATTGCAGCTTGGGGGATATTCAAGAACTATCTAGTAGAAGCAATGGCTAAATGTATTCCAATGGTTAGAAGGTTAAATAAGGTATGGATGAATGAAGAGATTAAGCATGTGATATAGAGAAAAAAGACATTTTGGAGGGAGCATAAGAAAAAAGTGGTAATAACCAATTCCATGAGGATTACAAAGACCAGGCAAGGAGGGTGACTTGGTTGATGAGGGCAGCAAACGTGAAATGAGCAGCAATTAGATGATGAAGAGAAAAAAGAATTCTAGGGGAGTTCTTTTGATATGTAGCCAGTAAAAAAAAAAAAGAATGATTATGGAGGGATGGCATTGATTGGAGAAAATGATATAAGAATAACTGCTGCAGAAGATATAGTGGAGATACTCAATGAGCAATTCATAAAGATTCTTTCATTCTTGTGAATGTAACATCATGGTAGGATTGAGAGCAGTTGATGATGGGGAGGAGAGACTGAGTGTAAGTGAGCAAGACGTGTACTATTGATGTTAATGAGGCTGTGGGACTTGATAATATATCACCATGTATTCTGAAGGAATGTGCCAGGGAGTTGACATATTTTTTTTAATGTGAGTCGTGCACTGGGTCGAGTTCCAAAGGAGGGGAAGGAGGGCAAGATTGGGCCGCTTAATAAAGGAATGATCAACAGCGCACTCAGGGTTTCATCTTGGGGCAGGGGAGGGGAGTTGAATAGACGATTTGAGAATACACATTATGCATCGTATATGACCTATGACTGAGAATCTGCAATGATTGTTAATTCAGAAGTAGTATAGAAATAGAAGACATGACAGAAAATAAATAAAAAAAATAAAGATTTCAAAAATTTTCTAATGTTTTTTTTTCTTTGGGGGGGGGCTTTGCCTGCCCCCTCTGGGTGCACCACTGGAGGTGATAGAACTCAGGCATCAAATTATAGTTCTATCTGTGTATCAGGTATTGTGGTTAAGTTGTTGGAGAGCTGGTGAGAACCAGGATCCAGAAGTGGATTGACAACAGTGGAATTATCTTTGATGGACAGCATGGATTTGCTAAAGGGAGGTAATGTTTTAATAAAAGTCATAACCTTATTGTAATAAGTAGATTTAATAAATCTACTTATTACAATAAGGTTATGACTTTCTTGAACAGAGGAGCGGGATACACAATAGTATACTTAGATTTTGCAAAGGCTTTTGATAAGTTCATAGTCAAAGAGAGGATGGGATTGGATGTTAGATTAGTGCATTGGATTGGAGACTGGCCATCTGATATCAGCAAGTTGTGTATGGGGGACAATATCCAGGAAGAGGCGTCACTAGTGGTGTGCTTCAGGGGTGGTCTGTTTTAGGGCCAATTACTGTTTAACTTGTATATTAATGATATTGGTGAAGATTTGAATCGGGATATTAATTTGTTTGCAGATGATGCAAAGTTAAGACGAACTATAACGAGAAGATGTTGTGACCTTACAAGAAGACTTGAATAAATTGAGTGAATGGGCACAGAAATGGGGATGCAAATTCAGTGTTGCGAAATGTAAGGTTTTAAAATTTGGGAAACAAAGATGGGATTTAGAATGTATCATTGGTGGGAATATATTGTTGGAGATGGAGGAAATAAAAGATCTTGGGGTGATAGTGGATACGGATATGAATTTTAGGGGATACATTGCCAAAATTGTGAGGACAACACAAAAAATTCTGAGAATGATGCAGAGGATACTGACTTGTAGAAGTAAGGAGATTCTTGTACCATTGTATAAGGCTTTGTTTATGCCACACATAGACTTCTGTGCACGGATTTGGTCACCTGGTTTTCAAAAGGACGAAGATATATTAGAAAGGGTCTAGAGACGACTTACTAAGGTAGTTTCTGATCTCTGGAATGTCAGATATGAAGATAGGTTGAGAAATTGCAGTTTACAGAGTCTAGTGGATAGTAGGAAGAGGGGGTGATGTGATAGAGGCCTACAAGTTAGTAAAGGGTTGTTATAGGATCAATGTTGGAAAGGTTTTACAGCAAATGGTGGGAGATCAGGGGAGAACCAGGGGACATCTCTGGAAGGAGATGTATAAGGAGAGTGTCAGTAAGGGAGTGAGAAGCAGGATTTTTGCATGCAGAGTTGTGAATGATTGGAATGTCTTATCTAAACGTGAGGCATCTGCAGAGAATTTGAGTGTGTTTAAGGCACGGTATGATGAGCTGTGTGTGTGTGTGTGTGTGTGTGTGTGTGTGTGTGTGTGACGAAAGGACCTCCTAGATGAGTTTTTCATTCCATGGGGAATTGGGATAGTAATGATAATAAAATTGGTGAGTATTGGATCTTCTTGTAAAAAAGCAAGGTGTATCATTCATAGTGAACTGTTTCCAGACCTTTGCTGATTCCATGTCATGGATTGATGTTTTCCTAGATAAATGTTGGAGGAACTCAAACACCCTGCTTAAGTATGATGTAATATTGATTTTTCTGTTTATTGCCTGTATTAATGTACTTCATTTATACACTATTAATTTTTTTTATATAATCCAGAAACTGTGTTCTAGAGACCAAACATGGAACTTTTTTTATTCCACTTCAGGTTTCCAGTAATCTCTCACTAGGTGACTAGATGACTTTGAAAAAGTGCTTAAATAAGGCAGCATCTGAATTTATCCTTGATGTTTGAAGAATAAATAGGTTGGGAGTGAAATGGATATGCAAATATTATTAAACAAGAGATCCACAAGAAGATGATGATGTGGAAAGAATATCATGAGAATAAGAGTGAGAGGAGTTATGAAATATATAAAGTTCAGGCCAGAAAAATAATGGGTATTGTGCGGAAAGCTGCATCGAAATATGTAAAGAAATTGTCCGTGCAATCTAAAGGCAATTCAAAAGAATTTTATCATTATGCTTCAAGCAAAAGAAAGAATGAATGTGGAAGAATAACTTCATTGAATGCAGTTGGTACTCAAGTGTCGGAAGCTAATGAGATTGTTCAGTTATTGATTGCTCACACTGCTAAGATATATCAACCAGGTGTATGTAACATGGTGCACAATGCTACTGCTACATTGGATGAAGAATTAGATTCATGAAAATGAGGTTGAAGAGCTGTTGCATAACCTGAATAAGAATTTTTCTATAGGGACAAATGGAATATCAGTCCATTTGCTAAAAGAATGTTCAGCCGAATTGGCTGGGCCTTTTACATGTTTGTATAACTTGGGTCTCAGCTCTGGAATGATACAAGGAATGTACAAGGGTGGTGCAAAAACTGATGTGTAAACTACTGACCTATTAGTATCTCTGGTGTTGTAGTGAAGATTTTAGAGAAGTTGGTAAGAACTCGCATACAGAAATGGGTAGACAAACAAGCAAGGTGCAGCATGGGTTTACTAAAGGAAGTCATGTTTTAGCAGTTTGTTCATATTTTATAACAATGTTATGGCCGAGTTGGATAAAGGGAATGGTTATACTATGATAATGTTGGATTTTTCTAAGGCATTTGATAGGATACCACACGAAAACACCGTTCCATAAACTGGAGAATTTGGGATTGGAATATAAACTCTTGACTTGGATCAAGGGATGGTTGACAGACAGATATCAAAAAGTGGTATGCAGTGGGTGTGAATCTGCCAGATTTAAGGTTACCAGTGGTGTACCTCAGGGTTCAGTCCTTGGGTCATTATTGTTCAATCTATACATTAATGACATTAGGAGGGCCTAACATCAAATGTTCAATTGTTTGCCAGTGATGCAAAGATAGACAGGGCAGTCAGGAATGCTACTGGAATTCTGCACTTATGAAATGATTTGAATAGGCTGGAAATTTGGGAAAACAAAAGGATTATGCTACAAGAAACTGAGTAGGCAAAGGACCTTGGTTTATTGGTGGATAGGAATTTGAAGTTCAAAGGTCACAGCAAAATTTGCAAATACAACTCGGAGGATAATTGCAATGTTTAAGCGAATCTTGACATGTAAGGAAGTCATCTTACCTCTTTATAAGGCTTTGATAAGACCACACCTGGATTTTATTATTATTATGTAACACCTTCAGGGAGTCCAAACACTAAGGGAGGGAGAGAGAGAGTACTTACTCTACAACTCTCGGTCTCCACCACTCAGTCCACCAACTGCAACTACCTTCAGTCATCTACACCAATGCCATCTACCACTGACTATCACAACTAGTATTTTCACAGACAATCATAAACATCCATGTCTACAACGGGATTTGAATCCACAGCCTTTTGGCTGGAGAGCAGATATGCTAACCACTCGGCCAACCAGGCCGGCAATTATTGTGTGCAGATTTGGTCTCCCTGATTCCAAGGGGATAAAGAAGCTGTAGAAAGGGTGCAAAGAAGAGCTACAAAGATTATATCTGGATTATGGGATTTAGCTTATGAGGACAGATTGCGAGTATGTGGATTACAGACTCTGGTTAACAGGAGAAAGAGGGGTGATTTGATAGAGGTCTATAAACTTTTGAATGGGTGTTATAGGATAGCATGTGTGATGAAATTTTTCATTATATGGAAAGTGGGGAGAGAACACTGGGGCATCCATGGAAGTTAAGTTTGTTCACAGTCAAGAAAGGGATAAGAGCTAGGTTTTTCTCACACAGAGCAGTGAGTGAGTGGAATAGTTTGCTTTTAGGGGGTAGTGAATCTAGTGTGAATAGACAGCAGATTTGGGTGATTTATAGCCTCCTTTGATGAGTCCTTGACTCCCTGAAGGTCTTAGATAATAATAATAATAATTTTAATTCTCTTCTCCGTTTATTCATATATCCTGGAGACTTTATGCTTGATCTTTTCATCATCTTCTGTCATTGAACAAATTGATTAAACACTATATAAAATGTACTCTTAGTTTGAATTTTTTTTTCCTGCTGATTCCTGAAGATTTCATTATATTTTATGCTATAGAGTAAAGAATATACATTTAAAGGTCATGGAGATAGTGTCGATCAACTCTGTTGGCATCCAAATATCCCTGATCATTTGGCAACAGCTAGTTTGGATAAAACAGTTCGCATTTGGGATACAAGATCTCAGAAATGTGCCGCTACTGTTCCAACAAAAGGTATATTTCTTTTATTTAATTTGTAAGCTAAGTATGTTATTCTTTTTATCTGTATAGTATAATTATGCTTTAGTATATTGTTACACAGGATTACTGCAAAAAAAAAAATTATTTTTAAATGTTTTTTTTTTTTAAATCTATTATCAGATTGTTGATAGTTCATCTACTTAGTTTTGTGTTAAACACAATACATGTACATGTGAAGAATTGTAGCAGGTAGCAGCACAATGTTTGATTCATGTCCACCAAAAATTTATGCAAACCTATCAGGTTAATCCAGTTGATTTTTAGACAATTATTTATTATGTGAATCCTGTCCACAAAAGGCTGTAAATCTATTATACATTAGTACTATGAGCAGGCTGAGGGTAAATAATCTAGAAGCCCTGCTCTAGATACCAAATGTGAAAACAGTGAATTATCAACAATTAAACTTATTTCTGAATGGCTTCAACTGTATTGTGCATAAATGGTTAAAATTGTTGACTACTGAATGTACATTTAGCCATGTTGGCATGCTGCTGTTTACTATATTTCATTTTTTAACTAACTTTAGGTTTGAGATTAGTTGATGAGACATCTCCAGTATAATTCTGATTTTGATGACAAAACAATTTTTGAAATGATGCTGATTATAATATTTTTCAGCTGTAATTCAGCTGTTTTTATTGCTTAAATAATTTGGAAGGATAATAATTCAGTATACTTTGGTGCTTTAATCTTATGTTCAAGACTGATCAGTTGATTTTTTTCTCCCATATATTATTATTATTTTTTTATTGGCAGAACAGTTTGAAATGATGTTATTTATTTGATCAGCTGCAATATTTATTACTGTGCTATTTTAATTTTTCAATAAACATGTATATAAAATACCAGCATCCTTTTGAGGAAACTTTGTGTTATTGTGTCTTATGGATTGTATATTCTTTATCTGATTTAACAAATTTTAAACCTCTGTAAAGCAGTCAGAAATATGAAACTGTCCTGTGGTAAGAGAGAACCAAATTTGAATTTAATTTCTTGAATTAAACCATGGAGTTCTGATTTTTATTTTTATTTAATTATTATTATTTTATCCTTATAGACAAACTTCACTACATACATACTAAGCGCCTCCGTAGCGCAATTGGAAGAACGACGGTGCCTTGTGCCATTCAATTGGAAAAGGCCTAAGTTCGATTCTCGTCATGACGGGAGGAATCTTTATATGGACTTTTCAATTGAAGATGAGTTAGCCGATCTCATACGGAGGTAGCAGGGTTTTTTCTCCCTGAAACTCGGGTTTTTCATCCCGCATACAAATCGGCCCTTCAGAACACACTCAATTTACAGACACAAAAAATACTAGCTGTGGTGGTGGTGGTGGTAGTAGGCAGTAGATGATGGCGCTGATTGGTTGTACAATAGGTGTCCTCGGACTCCTTGGAGGTGTCACGAATAATAATAATAATACCTTTTTAGCTGAATCAATCAATGTTTACTTCCAAGTTTGCCACTGAGTCTCCAAGCATGAGTGTTTAATTGTTTGATTCTTTTTAAAACTTTCTTACTTATTTAAGTTAAGGGATATTACATCCCATATTGTTCTTAACTGAATAAGAAACTCAAAGAGTTTCATGCCGAATATAGAAACTATATAAAGTTTGACGATTCCAAGCGTAAGCAAATACCCAGATAGTGCAGCACCTGACCCGTTTGGTAGTGCAAACTGAGGCAACTCATAGTAAGGGTGGAGCAAGCTCCAATCACTGTTCTTGGTGTTTACCCATAATGTGAACTTAGCTCCTAGGAGCTGTATTACTGTTCTACATTATGAGAGAAGTTCACTACCCAGACCGGTTTCAACCTTTATTGAGGTCTCATCAGTGAGTAGGTAGACCTAGTTAATACCAAGTTTGTCAGTAATTAGTAACTTTCTTACTTATTTTTGTTTTTAATATGATATTCAATTTCATCTTGCTCAAAACTTAATAGTGATCGTTTCCTGTTTCAAATCCCTATACTCTTGTATCCTAAACTTGCATGAAAATATCACTATCAACAATACAGAGTCAGTAAGACTTTTCTTATTTCATGTAAATATTTGTGCACATTTTTATATTACAATATGGTTTTAGTAAGTACAAGTTTGTGTTCTGAACAGAAATCCTGAACTCTACTGCTTAGATCTCCAGCAGGAACCAACTTTTCTTGCATTAAACTAAAATGGCCTGTTTAGAAGCAGTAATTAAAATCTTAGTATTATTACTGACTTATTCTTGATACAAGTGGGGAAAAAAAACATCTATGTTTTTTTTTTTTTTTTTTTTTTTTAAATTATGTGGTTGAATTTTTTTTTATTGCAGATTTGGATTCACCATATCATTTCTTTGGAGTATACACAATCCTGTAATAATCCAAAATAATAAAGTTTATCATTCCTAATTTTTATTTCAGACAGATTATGGAGCCGTGTTAGCAATAATTTCTTTAATTTCCCGATGTTTTGGCCTTCATATTAAGGTCATCATCTGGAGTATACACATATGTATTCACATAGACTATATTACATTTCAAACAGTATGTCAAAGAGGCAGTGATTTGATCAATGGTTATTCTACTGGCCTGACCTCTAGGGGGAAAATAAAAAAAAACTACATCAAAACTGTATTCTATTTATATCATCATCAGAGAACAAATTCATGTAGACAGTTTTATTACAGCAAAAGTGGTGTCCTAATTTAATATGAGAGTTGTCATATTAGAGTTAAGATCCTGGATTGCTTTCAGTCCTATTTTTAATTAACTATTAGATGGAAAGGTTATGTGGGTAGAACATGTGCCTTCCATATTCTTGGGATTTTTAGATCATCATTATTGTTAAGATTAGGGTTGATAAGAATTTCACAGGCTTCTTTAAATGTACCTTCATATCAAGTTTTGGTGTGATGTAAACAACAGGTGCCTTTCCAGTTCAATTCCATATAGAGTATTTATTCAGGGCATGATCAGATAGGAATTTTTTTGGATAGGAATTGTTCATCCTGTTTCACCTATATAGGGCAAATTACAGGTGCACTGAATACAGTATACTCTAGGGTGGACCAGTGGAAAAAATGGATCCTTGGATGAGTTAAATAAGTTTTTTAATTTTGCAGGAGATTTAAAGGTGGTGTTAAGGTTGTATTTCTGTAGTATTCTGTTTATTTTATCTGATATCCTTTTAATGTATGGAATGGTTACAGTTTTATTGTAATCTAGTTTATTTTTGTTTTTAAGTGAGGCCTTGTGAAGAATTTTGTTGATAGTATTTTGGCTGTAGCCATTTTAAAGACTACAGACCGCCAGAATCTATAAAAGGAAGTGTGTTTTGACTTTCAATCTCAATTGTGAATTGTTTGTGTTGTTTGTTTAGGTGACTCAAGAAAGTGTCTAATGTCTGGTGGCCATAGGACCAAATAGAAAAAACATTGTTCAATGTATCTAAGCCAGACTTTGGGTTTTAAAGTAAAGGAATCTAGAGCACATTGCTCAAAAGCTTCCATATAAAATTTAGCAGTTGGGGGGGGGGTAACAGTTAGCCTATGGCTGTGCCTTCTTTTTGTAGGTAGAAAGTGTTTTGCCAGACAAAATAGCTAGAACATAGTACAAATGCAAAGAACGCTATGATATCAGGCAGGAATTGTCCAATAAAAGAAGAATTGTGTCATTGATTGGACATTTGTGAAAAGGGCAGAGATGTCAAAACTGACTAATAAATCACTATCTACATGAATTTGTTCTTTGATGATGATATAAATAGAATACAGCTTTAATGTATTTCTTCCCACTAGAGGTCAGGCCAGTAGAATTACCTTTGATCAAATTATTGTCTCTTTGGGATACTGTTTGAAATGTAATATAGCTTGTCTCTGTGTATATATGTGTGTGTGTGCGTGCGTGTACTCCAGACATTAATATGAAAGTCGAAACGTCGGGAAATGAAAGCAATTATTTCTAACACTGTTGTAGTTTCCATAATTTATCTGAAACGAATGTTGATCACCGTGTAACACTAAAGGAAAAGATTCCTCATTTTTAGGTCTCCAGTATTGTGAATATTGTGAAATGTTTACAATTCAGTTATGTGAAATGTTGTCTTCTAAAGTATTACTCACTGATTCAGTTCATCTATGTTTTTGACTTTTTCCTGGTATTCTGGCATCACATCTGATTTGCTAACCTTTCCTCTCTTGTTGTCAAAATGACTATACCACATTTGATTAATTCTGCTCGCACTTTCCAAAATGATAAAGTTGAATTTCTTTTTGACATCTACAATTTTAATATGATTCTGCCATTGATGCCATTTGTTCATTTCCCCTAATTCTCTTTCAGAACTCTCGTAGTTGGGATCTATATTCTTCATTCAGATCCAAACGTTAATGTTAGTTTGAAGACTGTGTCAGATACTGCTAATTTAATGTCTTGGTTAATTTTTCCCTTATTCCATATAAATTTATTCAGATAGCTCTATAAGCCAAACTTTTATCTATTTCTTAATTTAATTTGACATCTTCACGGAAACTTGTTCCTGCATAATTGAAATAATTTATGTTTTCATGAGGTTCTTCATTATGAAGGCTTGATGCTTTATGTTTTCCTATATGTTTAATGAAGCCTTTCATATTTCTCATTTTCATACTAAATTTGTTACAGCAGTTATTGACATTAGGTTATAATTCTTGATGAGAGAGAATGGATTTATTTAGGAGTATAACATCATTTTCATAAAATAAAGAGTTGAGATGAATATTTCCAGTTTTTATATCAGATTTAATGTCACTTTCCTTCATAATGTAATCCATATGAATAACAGTGAGGGATAGCATTCATCCTTGCTCTTCACTTGATATTTGCATCAAACTGTCTTTCTGCACATGATTGTTGCTAATTGCTGACTTAGAGAAGAGCTCATGAGGCTATCTTTAAAAAGGAAAATAAAGCTAAATATGAGTATTACAGAGAAATTTCCCTACAGGCTATGTGATTTGTGTTGTGTTGTTTAGGTGACTCAGGAAAGGTCTAATGTTTGGTGGCCATAGGATCAGATAGCAAAAATGTTGCTCTCTATCTGGTCATGCTTGAAAGCATGAGATGCACAGGAAGATGAGGTGGAGAGAGAGAGAGAAAGAAACGAGATCATAGGACAGCAGAAAACAATTGGATGGGAAGAGTGTCGAAATTTAGTGCAACAAGATGACAACAAACAAAAAGAGAAAAGCTCATCAACATGCTACAATTATATTGTGGAAGTGGAAATAAACAGAACAATACCTAGCATGTTGATGAGCTTTTCTCTTTTTGTTTGTTGTCATCTTGTTGCACCAAATTTCTGCACTCTTCCCATCCAGTTGTTTCCTGCTGTCGTATGATCTCGTTTCTCTCTCTCTCTCTCTCTCTCCACCTCATCTTCAATCTTCCTGCACATCTCATGCTTTCAAACATGAAGGGAAATTTCTCTGTAATTCTCATATTTAGCTTTATTTCTCTTTTTAAAGACGGCTTCATGAGCTCTTCTCCAGTCATCCAGAATTCAAAATGCTAACTAAGCATTCCTTCTGAATTGTTCATTGCAGCTACTGTAAAACTTTCATACCATATCATTTTTGGTTAAGTATCATCATCAAGTGAATATCATCCAAACAGTTTTTTTTTTCTCCCTCCACTACAATACACTGATGACTGTTCCTCCTGAATATTTTATACCATTGTTCTCCTAGTTTACACTAGGAGAACAATGATGTAAAACTGTTCCTAGTGCACACAGAAGACCTCAAGGCCTATAGTACATCAGTACTATATGTAGATAAAGAGGGAAGGGAGAAAGGAGGAATCTTTTGGCATGTTTCTTGAACAGTGCCGATTAGAGAAGACAGAGTTGAGGTGACTGTTCTGTCAATCTTCACCATTCCGTGAATCTTCACTCTTGAAGAATGATGGAATGAAAGAGAAGGAGTAGTTGGTTCAATAAGTCTGTCAATGGAGCTGGATGGTAAATGGATATTGACAGGTATCAGCAGAACATTATATATGAAAGTCCTTATAAGAAGGGACTTACAAAAGAAACTGAACATTCGTAAAAACATAATTGGAGTAAATCTATGAGAGCAGGATTGTTGATTAATCATATTGTCCTCTTTTGTATAGCACAACATGGTCTGAAACACATTAAATATATGAGCAGTATTCCATGATCATACAGATTTGGGAATTAAAACAGTTTTAGAAGCTGCATAGGTGAAAAATAGCATCTTAAGTGGAGAAGTATACTAAGTTTCTTGAAGGATGAAGAAGTTATGGTTGAGATTTGTTTGTATAATTCAGTCCAAGAAGAGAAATCTGATCATATTTGGAGATCATCATATTAGTAAAATTTTTCTTTGACAGCATTTTAGTAGCATTGAAGTTCATAAGGTTATCCTCATCCTGCCCCCATCGACTGAAGAATAGCAGTGAGTTTAGGATGTTGGTTGTGGAAGATCTTGAGGGTTGTAATGATAGGGGTACTGCAATGTTTGTGAAATGAGGAAGAGGAATAGAGTGTATCATAAACATATCAGAGAAGATAAGAATAGCATTTAAAGTCAGTGGGAGAAGATCGTTTATTTACAAAAGGAAGAGAATGGAGAGAGTACGGAGTATATACATTGATCGCTAATTAGCTAGTGGACTTCTGGGTAGTAAAGAAGTTGACTGTTGATGATTTTCTCCATGGGTTTTAATAGAATTGAAGTAGGAGAAACTGGACAGTAGTTTTTCTGGTTGACTTTTATCACTTTTTTGGAATGAGTTTAATATATGCTTGTTTCTGTGCTGTAGGACATATGCTAGTTGTGTAGAAGAAATTGAAGAGGTGATATTGGATTGGCATTAGTTCTGGCATACAAGTTTTTGGCATAATAGAAAGGAGAATGAGTATACTGTCATCAGCAAAGATATCAATTTAGAAACTTAGTATAGGATGTGAAGTCAGTGAGAGAAGATCATTTAGGTACAGGAGTAAGTGTTGGTGAATGACAGATATACCTGCATTGGAGTCATTTGGTCATTAAACACAAGTCATCTGAGTCTGATGAGATACCATCATACCAGTTGATGACTTATTGTCCTGGTTATCTGTTCAGGATTCTTCTGATTTCTTCCTACTGAAGGCCTAGGTATAGTTAGGAATGATCATTTCTTTATAAAGTGGGTAAGGGTGATCAAGTGTGTACCTTGATCATATATACAAGAATCTGATGAGAAGAGTGAGGGTAAGTCAGCCTTGTCTTTATACAATGTTATTACAATGGTACATCTAGATATGAGAGCAGTGAAAACAAGGATGGGCAAAAGTTGTATCCATTAATCTTGTTGAAGGATCAGAAGGCTCAGCTGTCATTTGAACAGGAGGCAAGTTTATATCATTTGGCCCTTTCTGATTTTTTTTCCCCTCAGTTGTGAGCTACTATATATACTGAGTAGTGTAATCCTGGATTTTTAGTCTCAATCCACTTGCAATATGCTGAATTTTTTTGTTCTTATCTTGCTGCTGTTGTTAGAGAACCATGGCTTGGATAGTGGTTGGTAATTTTGGCACCCTTATGATGCCAAAAGACACAAATGAGAATAACTTGGGGGTTGGTCCGTAGCAAGGGAAACTTGGATAAGATTATTTCGTTTAATAATAACTTTTCAGTTTTTATGTGACTGTTGTCAGTCATTACTTTTGTTGTATTATTATTTTTTTTTTCATTTCAATGCAAAATCAGAGAAGGTTTTTTTTTTGGGGGGGGGGGGTGGGGGGGAAGGTATGAGGGGCACCTTTGAAGTGTCGCTGTGAAAATGGGAAAGATCAGAGTGTTAAATTGTGAATGAATACAATTTACTAAGGAATGTTTCATTCATAATTTGACAAGTTAAAACCCCTGAAAAGGATATGCTTGTATTTTAGTATAAGTTCTATATATATCCTGACAAATATTGGATACCATAATTAGTGTAAAACTTTTGAATATTCCCGTGTAAAATACCTACTAAATTGTATGTTAGACAATGAATTTTTTATATAAATTTTTTCTGTTAGAATTGATATAAAAGAATTACTGTGTAAATTGCATATAACCAACTGAGATTATAAGGTCAAAGTACGCAGGCAAGATACCGGATTAGTAAGTTGTCTCAAGCGGTCACAACCGCATACGGCACATGGTGACCTAAGTTTTCGGGGAAGATGCTACGAAAAGGCAAGACCCACGAGTGCAAAGGAATAACGTGTCGGGTGAAAATTTAGGGTTACAAGGAGTCCAGGTAGGGGTTGATATAAAAGGACTGGACCCCCAAGAGGATGCTTTGCTTTTTGTCAGGAGTCTCTGTTCTCTCTTGGTGGCAGAAGTCGGAGGTGTCGGGTCATGATTAGAGGGATCGCGGATGCCAAGCCCTACAATGAATGAATAGAAGATTTTCGAAGCACCGGGCAACTCCCGGAAAAGATAGTGGCCAGGTAGCGTGCCTTATTGATGCAGAATCGCCTCACACTAAGAATATTCTAGGCATAGATGATCGGTATGCAGACTCCATAAGGACCAACCTAAGCTGACAGGAATTTAGCCTTAACATAGAGAGAAGAAAATGTTTGGAAGGAAAAGAATCCAAGAATCGAAAGGACAAGCATGAGGAATTCTCGAGTTTGGTATAGTATACCTTTAATCAAGTAATGTGTGAGAGGAAGGTAATTGTAACTTAAGAATCATAGACCTTCATAAAGTTTTGAGACTCTTATCTAAAATTAAGACAGAACTGTGATATTTTAATCGTAGTTGGTGAGCAATATGTGCTATGTATTATAATTGTACTTGTGTTGATTGCTAGCTATGTTTAAGAGCTGTAGAGGTGTCTAATCCAGACAGCTTGATTAACACCTAAAGGTCATTATTGGTTTTATAATCTAAGAATGCGAGCTTTGAATCTTTGAACATAATGTTTTTTTTGTAGTATTAATTACTGTGTGATGTATATTGATTAATTTTACTTTGTAATCTAGTAGTACAGTGATAATTGAAAGTTCTTTATTCTGTATGATGATCATTATGTTAAATAAACCTTTTGCTCTTATTAATTTGGTTGCCTGTGTCTAAGAATCCAATGCACCACTCATAAATTATTCGGATCTAAGTGGGAGATAATTGTTAATTAAGACCACAACTGCAAACATGGTTGATTATAGAAGGTCTTGATAATTGATAACTTAGTATAGAAATAGATTAGATTAACCACGTGCATATCTGAAGGTTCACTTTTTGACTGAGAAGTTTTTCCAATCTAAGGGTTCTGGGTGGTGCAGCGGAACAAATAAATTTTCCCAGAACCTTAAGAGAAGTTAACTTCAGAAGCTTTGTTACCAAGGAGTTGGCCTAACCTTGAGACAATCCCTTTATAGATCAGACTCGTGCACGTGATAATCTAAGGGGCTGAAGTATATAATAGCAAGACAAAGACAGACACATTATAGGTGCTGCCGAGATAGGACAAATTATTCAAGAGATAGTTAAGTTAAGCAATATTAAGTAAATATTACCTACAATGACTACTATGACATTATAACAAATGGCATGGATGTGAATTGTACTATTAAATTGAAATCTTAGACAGTTCACAGTAAGTAGGTTTCAGATTCTGACCGGGCATTCGAAGAGCAAAGGTTAAATTTTGAGTAATTTGAATATTTTCTAGTGTAGTACATTGTAAACTCAGGTATAAGCATGTCCACTCCTACTAGTAGTTCAGGAATGAACGATACAGAGTTTTTTAGGTGTATAAATCCACAACAGGTGTTCCCGCAATTTTGGGGGGAAGAGACGGACTTCCCTGTCTCTTCCCCCAAAAACGTCATAGCGTTCTTTTGCTATATTGAAGAGCTAAGAAAGGATGGACAGACTTTCAGTTATTGGTGCTACTCTGCAGTAAGCTGGTAGGGAAGGCCAAAACCTTCCTATACTCCTCTCCTGTTCTAAAAGAGACTCTGGAATATTCTAAATTTAAGGAAGCCCTAATCTCTCAATTCTCTAAATTGAGAAGTTTGGGGCCTAACTTGTGGAAGCTCCAGAGATGCTCTCAAAAGGACTGAGAAAGTGTGTCCGATTTTCAGAACAGATCGTTAACTGTGGCAAGTACTCTGAATGTCTCAAATGAGGAAAGACCCCACTTGGACTGGACTGTCTTCCTGCAATTCAGACTGGGGGTGAGACAAGAGTTAAGAGACAGCTTTCAGCAAAAGATTATCCAATCTGGATGAGTATGCAACACTAAGCACAAAGGTAAACTTCTTGCGTGGCAGTCCATCTCAGGTATAGTGAAATGACTATATTTCGAAATGTAAAATTTTTATTCTCTTCTTCTCTTCCACTCATGACAGGTTGAGTTCCTCAGAGATGAATTTTTGCCATTTCTTTCTGTCTGCTGTCTTTTTATGGAGTTTAAGTGGATGCTTTCTTTAATGTTGTCAATCCATTTTTTTTTTTTTTGATCTTCCTTGCTGGGCTGTCCTTCAATTCAGCCATTTAATAATATGTTTGGTAGTCTTTCTGGGTTCATTCTTGAAACATGTCCACACTAGCTTAATTGGCTCTTTTTTAGTGCTGTAATTATTGTTTCTTTAAAGTTAAGTTCTTCTCTGACTTTTTCATTTGTTTTTCTTTCTGTCCAGTTTGTTCTATTGATTTTTCTTAGGCATTTCATTTCAAAAGCATTGAGTTTATCTGTGTCTTTTTTGCTTAAGATCCAGCATTCTGACCATAGAGTACTGTGGGAATTATCATTGTTTTATATATCTTTAATTTGAGTTCTTTGCTTAATCTTTTATTACTTCATATTTTTTGTAGTCTGCCTGTTGTTATCCATCCATTATTGATTCTGTGTTTTATGGTTTCAAAATAGTCTAGATCTTCAGTGATCATTGATCCAAGGTAATTGAACTGCTTTATTTGTTCTATATTATTGTTTCCTATTTCCATTTGGATTGCTTCCCTTTTTCTTCCTATTACCATTAGTTTTGTTTTACTAAAATTGATTTTCATATCATATTTGTTACTTGTTTGATGCAGCTTGGTCAGGATATTTTCTAATTTTTCTTGGCTGTCTGTAGTGATAACATCAGCATACTTTAAATGTGTTATATTTCTTCCATTTACAGTTATGCCTTCACACATCTGTAGTCCTTCGTCTACTACTTCTTTTAGGTACAGGGTGAATAAATATGGTGACAATGGACAGCCTTTCATAACTCCTTTTTTAATTGCTATTTTATCTGTTTCTATGTTTTTGTAATTCACTATTGCTTGTGTTCCTGAATAGTAATTCTTAATACAGTTTAATAGGTATTTTTTGAATCCTCTGTTTTCTAGAATTTTAATTTTTGCTTCTGTTTATTGAGTCAAAAGCTTGTTTGAAGTCGATAAAATAGCAGTAGAGTTTTTTATTTTTGTCTCTCATAAGATCTGCTAATCTGTTTAATGTGAAAATTGCATCTATTGTGCTTCTGTTATTCCTAAATCCCATTTGCTCTTCTTCCATCTGTTCTTCATAGGAGTGTTTAACTCTGTTTTGAAGAATCTTGATGAATATTTTATAGAAGGGTGATAGGTCTATAGTTAGTGCAGGATCTGACAATGGAAAATTTGACAGACTTATTTGTGCCTCTGGTCCCACAAAAGATTCTGCTAAGGAAGAAGTGGAGAAGGTTTTAAATTACAAAACACAATTACAAAGAAAAGAAGCAATTTCTGTTGACGATCTTGTGCAGCAGAGTAGGAAATTATTATATGGATGCTTGCAAGGAGCGAGACTCATTCAGGGAGTACCCTTTCATACTGTAATAATATCTCCTTCTTTCTTATTATATTAATTTATGTGTATGTGCTTTGATATTATTATTTAGTCAACTACTTATTATCAAACTGCTCCTTTATATTCTTTTTCCTATCAGTCGTATTTACCGAGTTTGTAGTCATTGCTTGAGCTAGTTCAATCTCTCTTAATCCTCTCTGGCCACAATTTAATCCCCCCCCCTTCTCTCAAGGTCATAAGTATGCTGTTTTTTATTATGTGTACGTAGTCAAGATTCAGGAAGTGCTTCGGGCTGGAACCAACTCCTTTGTCTTTCTTGCTGACCTTTCTTTCTCTTACACTGATCTTTGAAAATTTATTTGTTTTTCGACTCCACCATTAAAGATTGTGTAGAGGAATTGTATGTCTTTCCCATACATGCAAGAGAAATATCCAGCTCAACACGGAAGTACCTCTAAAGTTTAATCCTAATTCAAGCAACGTTTAAACTTACTATCAGTCAGTCGTGGCTATTCTATCTTCAGGAGACACAGGTTTTATATTTTATGAGACAGTGCATTGGTAAGGCAGAATCAGGCAAGCTATTAACAAACAAAACAGTTTATTCATTGTAAGTCAAGGCAATTACAAAGATTAAATCTACACATATCAAAATGTCTGTCTCTGATTAACTCAGCTAAATAACATTGGAGACAAAGAAAAGCACGTGTCTGGTTCTCCACTCGATTAGATTAGCCTTTCTTAAGCTTGATGACAAGGACAATATATATATATATATATATATATATGTGGTGATCAGATTTTACTCGGTTGTTGTGATTCATTTTTAAAAAATATAGATTTAATGACTGAATATCAGGACATTCTTCACCACACTTCCTAAAATCCGTTCTCTAATCAGTCATTCAAAGCCTACTCATCACAACCTAAAATATCCAGGTGTATATAAATTATGGTGTGATTGCATTATCCCTTATTTTGGACAAACTAACAAATCTATTGAACAACGTATAGAAGAGCATAAGAGAGACATCTCTTACAAAAGATCTCATGCAACTGCGTTATCCAGTCATGTTCTTCTTTCAAATAATCCTAATGATGATCAACAAAGCCACTCCGTTTGCTGGGATAGATCAGAAAATATTTTTCGCTGTGATGATGAGTTTGAGAAGAAAATTGTAGAATCAAGGGAAATCCTGCTGAACCCTGTTCACTTAAACAACAATTTGAGCTATAACATCCCAGATAGCCATGCTGCAGTTATTCAATATTGGCGTTCACGTAAGCCTGCAGGCACACTTGCAATAAACAATGGCACGCCTGTTAGAACAACTTAAAAGAATACGTTTTTTATATATCAATCATGAGTGGCAACTTTTACCTGTAATTTCCGGTTTGTTTAGATATTTCAATGTTTATTACTATTTTTTTCTTTATGAATACCTGAGGAAGGCTGTTATAAGCTGAAACTAGTAGTATTTCTCATTAAAATCTTTATAAGTTATCTCAGTTTTTTGAAGTCATTAAATCTATATTTTTTAAAAAAATATATATATATATACACTACGGTGCCCCGCCTACGGTGCCCAAACTCCCGTGTTCCGGACTGGTAGGCTGGTTCTCCTTGAATTCTAATGACTTGAGTCTTCAAAAGGGGGGCTCCACCCCCCACCCCTGGCACCCACAGTGCCCCCCCATGTTCTGGACTTGTAGGCCAGTTCTCTTTGAATTCCGATGACTCGAATTTTGAAGACTCGACACTCAGGGTAGCCCCTGAGTTTTAAAATGTTTCAAATAACTTGGAAAAAAAAAGTTACATAAAAACATTATACAAAAATGTTACGGCCTACATCCATTTCAAGCCAATGTCACATCTGTTTCCAATTTCAGCTTATCATTTTATAGTATAGAGTAGATATATTCATAACAATCAGACACGTGGATAGACCTTTTACACATTCTAACTTGATTTAACTCAGGCAACAAAAAAGAATTAGGCATAAATAAACTTTACAATCAATTTCCCTTTCATCACATAACATTAGCAAATTTCTCTGAACTCTGTAAACAATTAATTCATAAATAAATATAAGTGTGGCTTTCTGATTTCACAAATGTTCTTTATGCTAACTAACTATGGGATCAGCATTCTTAGCCTTAATTTTCACAATCTAGGAAAGTTCTACAAAATTCTTACTTGTAACCTTGTTAGCTAGTTCAGTACACTCGATCCTAGAGATCAACGAACACGTTCCTTTTCCTTCAGGTGAAAACCACACTTGGGCACTAGTTCATGGCAACGATGATACGGCATACCCGGAAATTGTCAAGAAACTTCATGGTGGGACTTCTGGAATAGACCGTCACTGCTTTTACAAATCTCCTGTCATTGTCGGACTTCTGCTGGCGGGACGTGACTCCCCCCCGTCCTTGGAACAGCTGGACACAGGAACCTCTTCGAAGCGAGAGCCAGGAACAGTGCTTTGACCCTTTGATTTCTCCCTTTTATCCTACTCTCCCAGCCTCAGATTAAACCACCTGGATATTCTTGGAGGGGTTTTCTCTGCCACCCTGCTGTTGCTGAGTTCTGGCAGGAAAACCCGTAGCCTGTTGACCTTCGCGATTTTCGCTAGCTTCGGGTCTATATGTCTAATCCTGTCTGAGTTATTTCTTTGTTTGTACAATTTCAGTGGTTCTTAAATATTTTAAAAATTTTGCTCTAATATTTTACCAGATTCAATACAGCAAAAAATTTAGGTAAATGTTAATTTAATTTAATTACAAGTATTTTGTATAATTTGTTATTTCCAAGTAAAATCAGTATAGAAAATTTTATTCTAATTTTTTTTATACAAGATTTTACAATACTCATGCAGTGTCTAAGTACCTATTGTGGCCAGTAGGGAAGGTATCAAAAGACATTCAGAATAAGAATGGGATGAGGGAGTACTGCTAATATCTGCAGATAAATTGAATCAAACTAGAATAGAAAATGGAAATTTCGGTGATAGCCTGAGGAATACAGGTAAAGAGTTTGAGGCTGTTTGGTTCAAAGCAAAGGTTCATGGGACAAAATACATTCTTGGATGTGTTTAGAAAAGGGTCAGCTGAAGAGGACTGTGATGTATACTTCACAACCCTACTTCATAGGCAGATACAACATGGCTATCATTATGGGATAAAGGAGAGATAACTTTAGTGAATAGTGCCTTGAAAAATTCACTGAAGATGCACTAATCGTGATGTGCTTGTTCCGTTCCCTGACCATATACCTTAATCAGCTTCCGAAGATGACTCTGAGTTTTGGCCCCATCTTTCATGAGTTGCAAGTTTTCCCTTGTATCTGTGCTGTAAAATCCCTAATTAAGTTGTATGTTTCTGTTGTATGTCTTTCATTTCTCTAGCATCCTTGCTGATATCTAGCCAGTCTCACTGCTATGTTTGCATTAAGTGCTTAAAATATCTTTAATATCTCTACTCAGTCCACCTCTTTCTTTTCATTTAGTTCCACCTTGATTTCTGGAAAACTAATGCATACCAAAATGATTACTCAATGATCAAGGAATTTCCTGTGCAGTCCACCACTTTTAGCTATCTCTATTCGCTCTGTCTCCCATTATCCCATAATGATAGTCATGTTGTATCTACCTGTGAAGTATACTTTACAGCCCTCTTCAGTTGATCCTTTTCTAAAGCATCCGAGAATGTATTTTGTCACATGAACCTTTACTTTAATTTGCACCAAACAGCCCCAAACGCTTTACCTGTGTTCCTCAGGCTATCACTGAAATTTCCCTTATCCCATTCTTATTCTGATTGTCTTTCAATAACTTTCTTGCTGGCCATGACAGCAAATGTTTACATGTCCACCAAAATATAGATGTGACGCATACGACAGAGTTAAAGAAATGTGTTGCAAGTCATCAATTATTTCCATTAAGAGGTGTAATAATCCACACTCAGAAGAGCGCTTAACTGGATTAACTTACATTCATAGCTGCATCTCGGAGACAGTACTACTGAAAGCAAGAAATGTTTAGTCCTTACAGCATATGCAGTATAACTATGATTTTAAATAGAAATTTTAGATAAATGTATACAATATATTTTTATATTTCTAGTCCTTTTATCATATAATTATAGTTTGTTGTTAATGTTAGAAGAAAATAAATAGCCATCAATGGATATGGAAAATGGTAGCAATCATTTACTGCACTTAAATCTTGCATCAGTCTGCAAAAGCAAATACTAGATTTTTTTTCCCCATAATTGCACTTAAATAACCCTTGCATTTTTTTTTTTCATAAAGAACTTTATTGAAGGTAATTATTTTCATGGCTACCGAGCATGCCCCTCTGGTGGCGGATGGGGAGAAACCCTGACTACCATCCGTTGGATATCAGGACAGCTCTGAATATATTGAATAAAGAGCTGTGGACGTGCTTTTGGGACTGGCAATCCCATGTGAAAATATTGCCATTTATCAACTCACAGTGGGCCAGCGTGATGGTCTAATCTTCCAAATGAATCAAACAGAAATAAAATGGCTCTCGTTCCCTGGAGACTAGATTGTTACTACCTATGGCAGAAAGCAGTTAACCCTACGGAGGTCGTGGTTGTAAAAATTGCAGCTTAGGTCGTGTGTATCTGAGAAATACATTCATTATTAGTATGTGCTAAAATGCGATAAAACTTTTTTAAAAAAATATTGCAAATATAATACATGATGGTTTATTTTCAGTTATAATCTAGAAATTATTGAACAAAGAAACAAAGGAAAAAAACAACTAAACCAATACTATACTGACATCGGAGTTCACGGTATCTCTCAGATACAATTTACTATCAGATTTCACTTTCGACTCTATCATTCTCTTCATTAGACTCAAGTAACATTTGCTGAATCTCTTCAACATCTGATGGAGTATCCAATCAATAAATTTTTCAGCCATTTTTAAATAAAATAAAAAAAAAAAACTAAACCAATACTATACTGACATCGGAGTTCATGGTATCTCTCAGATACAATTTATTTACTATCAAATATCATAAACTTCTACATATCATGTGTTAAACCAAAACTGACCTCATAAACAGTGTGGAATATCACTTGTAATATATGTGCCCATAGCTAGTCATGACCTCCAAGCTATAACTGGATATGTGTAAGAATATTTATATTAAAACAATTTCTTTGTGTCTGTCAGATCAGCCGCGACCTCTGCAAGGTTAAGGTGTGTGTGGGGGGGGGGGTGCTAAGAATCCCCGGGTAACCAAATCAAGCTGCCATTGGAAACTAGACCTTGGAATTTGGAACTGCAGGACTCTGAGCAGTGAAGCACAGCTAACTGAGGAGCTAAAGCAACTAAAATGGGACATTCTTGGACTTTGTAAAGTTAAACACAATGGTGAAGAAATTCTTCAGTTATAAAATTAGGAGACAGTATTACAGAGGCCAAGAAAAGGAAAGAATCAGTGGAGTTGGATTCATGATTAACAAAAAATTAAAGAACAACATAATAGAATTCTACAGTATATCTGATCGAATAGCAAGTAGTGTTCAAATCTCAAAAAGATACACCCTTAAGATCATCCAAGTCTATGCACAAACAATAAGTCATACTGATGAAGAAGTTGAAGCCTTCTATCATGATGTATCCCAACTTTACAATAAAGGAAAAAACATCATTTCAGAATTGTAATGAGAGGCTTTAATGCTATAATTGCTATGCAACAATCAGATGAAAGCTCAATGGGAAATTTGGGATATGGCATGAGAGATGATAGAAGAGCAAGGTTAATAGAATTTGAATTCTTTTTTCAAGAAAAAAACAATGGGAAGTGGACATGGAAAAGTCCAAATGGCAGTACTAGTGAAATTGACTTTATCTTCACCAATAAGAGAAACATCTTTAAAGACTGCTCTGTTATAAACACCTTCAACATTGGAAGTGGCCATCGTATGGTATGCAGTAAGATTCAAATAAACTGCCAAAAAGAAAGAAGGAAAATGTTTCGAAAATCAAAGCAAAACATAGATGTATACACGAACTCAACAATAAAAAAAATATATTCCAACATGAACTAAACTATAGATTTAAAAATCTTATTATAGATGACAATGCTGATCCATCAGAAAGTAATGACATTATTATCCAAAACCTTTTACAATGCTCACTTGAAATAGCTAGTACCACAGAACAGAAACAAAACAGCTTATAAAGAAATGAAGAGAAATGAAACAATCAGTTAACCTACAGAATAAAATAGAATATACTGAATGAAGAAGAGAAATGAAACAATAAAATAACTACAGAATAAAATTGAATATACTGAATTGTGCAAAACAGTCAGAAAATGTATCACAGAAGAATTAAGAAAATTCAATTGTAAATTCATGCAACAAACAATTGAAAACAACTGTAGTCTCAAAAAAGCCAAACAGCAATAAACAGATGATTGCAGTCAAACTACAAGATGGGACCATAACCAGAGATAGATATGCTATAGCAAAAAGAATTGAAGAATTTTACTCAGTATTATATCAGAACGATGAATTAAATGAAGAAGAAGAAGACAACTAAGAAATAGCTGAAGTACTACAGATTCTACCAGAAGAAGTTATGTGAAGCATCCAAAGCTTGCAAAATGGAAATGCTGCAGGTAAGGATGGAGTCATAGCTGAACTTCTAAAAGCAGATGTAGAAATGATCTACAAACTCTTAGCAAAACTATTTACTTTATGCTTGAAAAAAAAATGATGTACCAAGAACATGGAAGAAGGCTACCTAATTCTGATACATAAAAAAGGTGAGATAGAAGACTTGGCGAACTACCGACCCATCAGGCTACTATCAGTGGTTTACAAAGTGTTTACGAAAGTCTTTGCTCATAGGATTTGTATGACTCTGGACCTAGCACAACCAAAAGAACAGGCAGGCTTTTGAAGTGGCTTTAGTACAATGGACCATATTCAAGTTATACAATGTAATTCAAGTTGAACAGTGTAATGAATATCAGTTACCATTATGTCTTGGTTTTATCGATTATGAGAAAGCCTTTGATTCAGTAAAAACTTGTGCAATATCTAAAGCATTACGAAACCAACAAGTGGAGGAGCCATACATGAGGACCATCAAATCAGCATACACTTATGCCACAGCAGCAATTCATTTGCCTAGAAGAAATATTCAAACTTCTTGATTGGGAAAGGAAAGGTCTGGAGATAAATGGAAGATATTTAAACCATTTATGCTTTGCAGATGATATAGTTATCTTTACTTCATTGCTCATGAATTACAGACTTGTATCCGAGAACTCCAAATTGCTAGCAAAACAGCTGGACTAAAGATAAAATTAAAGAAGACCCAAGTTATTTCCAATAGCTCTGTCCAACTGGAAATAATAAAAATCGATAATGATGAAATTAAAGAAGTAAATCATTACATATACTTAGGACAACAGATATCAAATGAAACAAAATATCATGGACGAAATTAAAAGATGCACGATGCATGGAAGCATTTTGAAAATTCATCATCATCATCATCAAATTCCTGCCATGTACCCTCAAGGGGTGTACAGGATATGACAGTACTACATGAAAAAATTACATCATTACTAACTTCCTATCTACAATTTTCCTCCAAATCAGTCTGTTACTTGTCAAGACTCCAACATTATCAGATCTTATATTTCTATCGTCTAAGGCACTTTGTACCGTATCAATCCACCTATATCTTGGTCTTCCTCTGGGTCGTTTTCCTGCCAACCTGGCAGGGAACACTTGTTTTGCTAATCTTTCCTCTCCCATTCTATTTAAGTGACCATACCATCTGAGATTAGCTCTGCTAACGCATTCCTGGATGCTGACAATGTCAAGTTCTTTCCTAATATCCTCATTTTTAATATGATATTGCCATTGATACCGTCTGTTCACGCCTCTAATCTTTCTCAGGACTCTCATATCTGCGGTCTCTAGTCTTTGGTCAAGTGTTTTACTTCTGACCCAGCTCTCAGATCCATAAGTTAAAATTGGTTTGAACACAGTCTTGTATACAGCTAATTTAGTGTTCCGACTAATTTCTTTCTTATTCCATATGAATTTATTCAATTGACTTCCCACCGTACCAGCTTTGCTGATTCTGTTGTCTATTTCTATATTTAGTTTACCATCTTCAGTAAAAATTGTGCCTAAGTAGCTGAAATGTTTTACTTGTTCCACAGGTTCTCCATTCACAACACAGTTGACATTTTCAATGATTCTGCCTATTTTCATTGTCTTTGTCTTTTTATTGCTGACCTTCATACCATATCTATTACAAGAGCTATTCAATTTAGTCAGAGAATCTTGCAGACTTGTAGCGGATTTATTTAGAAGTATAACATCATCCGCATAAAGCAAAGAGCTGACATTAACATCTCCAATTTTGATATCAGGTTTATTACCACATTCCTTCATAATGTGATCCATATAGATAATGAATAACAGAGGAGATAATGTACATCCTTGTCTCACACCAGATTTAACATTAAACCATCTTCCTGTACTTCCTTCAATTCTAACTGCTGACTCACAACTCAAATAAAGACTAAGTATTGCTTGATATAATGCCCCATTGACACCATATAACTGCAGCGTATTGAATAGCTTCTCTCTTGGCACCTTGTCATATGCCTTTTCCAAATCGACAAAACTTAAATATAGATCTTTGTTATATTCCCATGCTTTCTCGACTATTTGTCGTAAAGTGAAGATCTGATCCTGACAGCCTCTATTTGGCCTGAATCCAGCTTGTTCTTCACCAAGCTTTTCTTCCACAATTCTTCTCAACCGTTTCTCAATTATACTTGCATAGATCTTGCCAGGAACACTCAGTACGGAAATACCTCTGTAATTCTCACATTCAGTTTTATTTCCCTTTTTATATATGGGTACTATGAGAGCTCTACTCCAATCATCGGGAATTCGTCCCTCTGTCCAGGCTTTCTGAACTATGCAGTGCAGCCACTGTAAGACTCTTATACCACCATACTTCAGCATTTCTGGTCAAATATCATCTGCTCCTGCTGCCTTTCCACATTTCAAGCCTTTGATGGCTTTTTCTACTTCAAGTATGGATATGTATTCCTGACTGCATGCCTGGTCAATGTTTTTTATCACTGTGCTGTCATCACTGCTTGTTTCATTTAGCAGTTTTTCAAAGTAATTACTCCATACTTCAAGGATATCTTTTTCTCCTGTTTTCATTTCACCTTTATCATCTCTAATTCCTTTTACAGCACTCTTTCCTCCATTCCTAAGCTTCTTCAACAACCTCCAGAATATTTTGCCACCTTCTTGATATTTATTTTCTATGTTCTTGCCAAAGTCCTCCCATGACTTTTGTTTAGCTAGTTTTACACACTGTTTAGCTTTCTTACATTTGTCTCTGTATTCTGTAAGAGTAAAAGCTGACTTATTTGCCAGGAACTTTTGATATGCTTTCTTCTTTTCCTTCACTGCCTCTTTAACTTCCTGTGTCCACCAGGGAGTTCTGATTTTTTTATCCTTGCACACAACCTCACCACATGCCTCTCTGGCAGAATCAATCAATGTTTCCTTCAGAGTTTGCCACTGAATCTCCAAGGTTTGATTCCTGTTCTCAAACTCTTTCATTTTCTTTTCAATAATATTTCTGTATTTTAGTCTGCAGTTCACATCTGAGAGCTGCTCAACTTTTATTCACTTTAAAACTTTCTTACATGTTATTCTTTTCAATATGAAATTCAATTTTATCCTGCTCAAGACTAAATAGTGATCAATTCCAATTTCAAATCCTCTGTACACTCTGGTGTCCTGCACCAGGGAGAAAACATCACTATCAACAATAACATAGTCAATGAGACTTTTCTTATTCCTAGCCTCTTCTCTCCATGTGAATTTGTGCACATTTTTATGTTGGAACATGGTGTTAGTAATAACCAGTCCATGTCCTGAGCAGAAATCCAACAAATATTTGCCATTATTATTAGCTTTGCTCTTTTGTCCAAATTTTCCCAAAATATTTTTGTATGTCTCACAATCATTTCCTACTCTACTATTTAGATCCCCAACAAGGACCAACTTTTCCTTTTTCATTGTGTTAGTTGCTTTTTCTAAAGCCTCAAAAAATTCCTCCACTTCTACCTTAGTAGAACCTTCTGTGGGACCATAGGCACAAATAAGTCTCATTGTCCAGTTCCCCATTCTCATATTTGCCCACATTACTCTACTTGAGACTGACTGCCATTCAAGAAGATTAGCCTCGTATTTTGTGTTGAATACTATGGCTACTCCTTCTTTTCCTTGATTGTCATTTCCTGAATATAACATTTTGCATTTATTGCTCAGAAAGATCTCACCAGTTTTGGTCTTTTTTGTTTCAGTCACCCCTATTATGTTGATCTGGTACTTATCTAATTCCTCAGCTAGCGCCATTTCTTTGCCATTCAGGCTTCTTATGTTGATAGTACCGATCTTTAACTCTGGTGATGTTGAGTTGGGATTTGTTTTCAGATTTGTTCCAGTAGCTGACTTTTCGCGGTTCGCCCTGGTTCCCTGGCGAAACAACGGGGGCCTTGTTTAACCGGGCGATGCCCTAGCCGGCATGAAATTCTATCATGTTGTCCCTTCATTTAATATTGTGATTTAAGCCAATATGAATACAATTTGGTCAGCTAAATCCCAAATTGCCAGCCCATCCTCGTTTGTTCAGTATCCAGGTAGATACCTAACAGGGCGCACCACGAGAAGGTGAGGATTGGACATTAGGTCAGAAGCCCTGGTCGGTTCTCCGCATTCCTTTAAAGGCTATGTCGAGGTCTCCTCTCAGTTATACAGCTTTGACCCTTTAAAAGATGCACGATGCATGGAAGCATTTGGAAAATTACATTCAATATTCAAAAGCCAGCTACCATTATGCCTGAAAAGAAAAGTTTTTAATCAATGTATTCTTCCTATATTGACATATAACTGTGAAACATAGACACTAAATGCAAAGAAAATTTAAAAATTAAGAACAACACAATTTAGTACGGAAAGAAGTATACTTGCTATCACAAGACTGGATCACCAAAGGAATATGTGGATAAGAAATCAAACCAGTCTGACATCATAGGAAGTGTGAAACATCTGAATTGAGAATGGGCTGGGCATATTGCTTGAAGATGATATCAACGATGGACAAAAATAAGTACTAAATTTGGATTCCACGAGAGGAAAAACGACCATGATGCCGACCTTAATCACCCTGGATTGATGATCATCAGATTTGCGGAACGGACATGAGAAAGGAGAGCCATGGACAGACAGTTTTGGAGTAATCTTGGAAAAGGCCTTCATCCAGCAGTGGATCGACATGATGATAATGTTATCTGCAAACTTTTAGGTTACAGTTCTCCTTATTCCATTTCCAATTATCATACACATTACATATTGAAATAAACAGAGTTGCAAAAAAAGATATTAAACAGATTATGTATAAGCTAAAATTTCTTTTACATGCACATACAGCTCAATTGATATTAATGCTATTCCTATTATTATTTTCGATGTTCAGTTGGCAAGAATAATAATAAAATAATCTTGTTCACTTTGTTTTTATATCCTCCAACTGGGTGGTATCAGAGTATTTTTTGGGTATATATACTTGACCTGTCCATTTTTTCAGTATGTTCAATCCACTTCTTTTGGTATTTGTACACTTTGTCCAATACTGAATCTATTTTTAGTTCTTTATGTATTTCTGTGCTTTTGTTTTTATTTTATTTTTTTTTTTTTTGTCCCAGAGGATATAGCCTGTTGTGCTTTGCAAGAATTTCATTTCTCCATTTTCTATTCTTTTTTTTCTGCAGTTTTTATGGTCCATAAATCATTTCTGTATGGTAGAGATTAGAGAAGGTCTCTCCAACACTCTTATTCTTGTATGCTTTTGAACTTGGTTAGATTTGAAAATATTATTGATCATTCCTGTTATCTTTAGAAAGTTTGAAATTTTGATATCACTGTCAGCTTCTTTTGCATATGATACAGCACATCCAAGGTATTTGAAGCAGTTAATTTGTTCTAAAAGTTTATTTTCAATCATGATTTTTCTTCTAAGTGGAAATTGCCCTTTAAAAGTCTTGATATTTGCATCCCAAATTTTTTAGCAATTATGTTTAACACATCCCAGTTGGAAGGTGTTTCACACATTTATTGTATCAACAGGACTTCACATAATTGAAAATTTGGAGAAATGTTAAGACAATTGTTTTTAGTTAGGTGCTGTGTTTGGTGGTACAAGAAATGGTTTTGCTTGAGTCTCTGCAGCATAATTTTTTCTGTGGGAGGGAACATTTCATTAAGTAGTGCCGTTTTTATCCTAGCACTATTTGTTGACAAATATATTCTTTGACTCCATGAGGTCTTGGGTAATAATAATGATATTACATAGACTGCAATTGTCTCTGTACCTTATTCAGTGATACAATAAGACTACTAGTTTTTGCAGTTCAGTGGCTGTTAGGGATTTATTTCACAAACAAATCCCTTTCCATCCATTCATACGTTGTTGTTTTTTTAATTATGCCCATCATAAATGCAAATATGAAAGTCTATAGGAGAGTTTATAGGATCACATATTCTTTACTCCATCCCCAAATACTTATAACACAAGCACACATATAATATCACAGATGTAAATTATTCATAATCCATTTTACAGTACTGAAAGTATTTCTATTCACTCCTCTTCTTTCTCCTTCTCATATTTGCTATTCTTGACATCTTTTAGTAAATCAAATATAGTAACTAATAATCGAATATATCATTCTCTTTCATTATTGTTTTTTAATATACTCTGAAAAGAACATTCCTTTTCACCTATCTCCTCAATGCGGGATTAGTTAAAATCGAAGAAACCATTATGAAAAGTCCGATGACATGCAGGAACAAAATTGCAGGTAAATTTGCTCACTTCAACAGATGGTTAGATTTATGGCAAGCTACAATCGCCCCAACCTGAACGTGTTAAGGGGTATATTGATTTTTCAAGTTGATTTCCACGTCTTGCTCTGATTATCTGGTCATCGGCAAAAAAAGGGTATTAAGTATAGTTCCGTGATCCACTTTAAATGTCTGTGCAGTTAGCCTAGTGGCTATGCGCTTCGCAACCATATGCCTGGGGAAAGAGTGGCCTAGGTTCAATTCCCATCGACGACGTGAGGAGCTTAAGGATCTTTCTCAGCTATAGCCAAGTTAGCCGGTCTTGGGCATGGACAGCAGGGTTTTTCCCACAGTTTATCTGGGGTTTTTCATCCAGCAAGCAGGCAAACTGGCTCCATGAACACACAGGCTACAGTGATAGGATATAGTACTTAATCCCTCATTAGGAGGGGCTCGACCAGTCCTAAGGGGTGGTCGAGGAACGGGGAGAACCCCACATGAATAAAATTTTAAAAAATTCCACTTTAAATGGTGGTTTTATATTTTTCTTTGATTTCTTTACTGTTTCATCTATATACATATTACATAAGAGTGGTGACACTGGGCATCCTTCATGGACCCCTCTGTTTATTGATTTCCATTCTGTAACTTTTTCATTGATTCTTACAGCTAGTCCAAAGTTGGTTTCTTAAGAATCTAAACATTTTAAATCAGCTGCTTTCTGATTTGGAATATTCAGAAGGTTTAGAAAGGACAGAAAGAAAGTACTACATGCTGTTATTGTTGCTGTTCAGTATCTCCTTGCAGTAAGAAGAATACAATACTGCACATTTGAAAAGAAATACATTTACTGCTAGTTTTTGTGGAATTCATGAAGTAGCAGTACATTTACACTAAAAATGTATAGATACATACTCACACTACACTTATTTTTATGTGTAGTGAGCATGTACCTACACACAATATATTTCTAATTCTCTGGTGAAAATAAATTGTAATTTGAAATATTGCAGTTGAATAGGCAGTCCTCCCCCCCCCAAAAAAAAAAAATTAACACGTAATTTTTTTTTTAAATGGTTTCTTCTTTCAAAGATAATTTATATAATTTTTCTTTTCCATAATAAAAGTGAAAATGAAGTTACAGTTATTATAAATTAAGTAATTGTGATCTTATTGATGAATAGGTGGAATTAGTTTTAACAAAAACACTGTATCAACCTGCAAAAGAAATATCAGTATTTCTGTTTATGATGTCCAATAAACAATCCAATAGATGTGAAACAAAACATTTCTGTATGTGCACTACTGCTTGGGGCTCTTTGTTTTGGTGTGTTTTTTCTTTTCATTCTCAATAGTAGTTAGTAATCTCAGCATTCAGGCTAATGCTGGCAGAGATGATTATTAGCTAGTGTTTCTAAGACAATTCTTATTTCAACCAGCAGTAACATTTGGACTTTTTTTTTAAATAAAAAAAAACGTGTAATATTCAAAACTAAACTTTCTTTTCTTTTGACATAAATAATTCATAATCATTTATATTTATACCATAAAAAAAGGAGAGTTTAATTTTGAGTGTTACTTTTTTTTTTTATTCTATAATAAAAATATAACATGAAATGTATTTGTAAAACTTAGAATAATATCGCCAAACAGTTGAACAACTGATGGAAAAGAAAGTAGTGGAATATTGACATTGCAAAAGTCTGATTTTTAAAACCACCTGCCTCAGCAGACTCAACAATATTATTATTTTATTACTTTTACAAAACAATAAAGTGATGTGATAAATTTCTTATCCTCCCATGCAGTGATCTTCCTGTGAAAACTTGTAAACTAGTAGAAAGTCAGTTGGGTTCAAGGCTAAGTTTTAGAAAGGATGCCTGTTTAGAATGTTGCAAGTAAAGTAATTTTTTAAAATTCTAATTAATAATATTAAGCTTAATTTATTGTAAATTTTTTTGTTTTATATGGTGTGTGATAAACTGAATTTTTTAGATTGAAGAAAAACTTGTATATTTGCTTTAAAATAGATTTTTTTTTAAAGCATCTCATCCAACAAAGCAGGACATCTTTCTTGGATGAGTTGAACATACAAGATTTTATTCAGTGTACTATGTGTGAAATTGAAATCTATTCATCAAAAAAGTAGAAAGATTTATGAAAGAAAGTGACACTGGTGAGCAAATATGTAGCAAGGGTTTTGAGAGCAAGTGCCAGTTTTGTGGAGAGAGTAAAATGCGATAGTGGAGTAGACAATATTGACAGAAGGATGGAAATTGTTAATGTCAGCGATAATGTTGAAAGTGTGGTGGCAGAAAGTCAGAAGAATGAAAATTAACTCAAGAAAGAAATAGCATGCTTACATGGAGTTCTTTACAGGACATAGTTCAAGATTGGAAGATTGCAGAAATATTATTATTATCCAGGCCTCCATGGAGTCAAAAAACTCATTGTGGGAAGTTGTTTTTAGGAAACACAAAGTTTATCATACCACTCCTTGACCCATTGACAGTTCCCGCTCCAACCACCCTCCACGCAAAGAAACCACTCCTCACCCTCTTGCGCACAGCCTCCTTTCGTAACTTTCAGGGATTGCCCCTTGTCATCTCTCCTTTTCGCCGTTCCACCAAGTGAAAGAACTCTGCAATGTCTACCCTGTAACTGCCTTTCAACAATTTAAAAGTCTCAATCATATCACCTCTCCTTCTTCTATCCACAGAACTCTGCAGTCCACATTCCCTCAGTCGATTCTCATAACTCATATTGTATAGTCCTGAAACCATCTTTGTTATCAGCCTCTGTACCTTTTCCATGGTCAATTTATCCCCTTCAAATCCCGAGGACCAAATTTGAGAACAGTAGTCTAAGTGTGGTCTGATCAGGACCTAATACAATTGAATGATATAACTCTTTTATCTCTGCACGTCAGCATCCTTCTCAGTATTGCAGCAATCCTCTGAGTTACCCTCACCACCTTTGCAATATGCTCCCTGAATTTCAGTTTTCTATCAATTATCACCCCCATATCTCTTGTCTCCCCTACCTCCTCCAGTACAGCTCCTTCAGTCGAGTATGCATCCTCCCATCGATGGATCCCAAACCTCAAGACTTTAAATTTTACAGCATTGAACCGAAACTCCCCCATTCATTTGCCCATCTGTCTAATTTATTCAAATCCTCTTGCAGGGCTGCCACATCAGCACTATTGCTGATAACCCTTTATAGCTTCACATCATCCGCAAACAACTGAATTTCCCCATGCAATCCATTTACAATATTATTGATATAAAGGTTGACCAATGCAGGTCCCAGTACTGATCCCTGTGGAACCCCACTTGTAACCTTCTGCTTCTTTGATATTGCCCCACCATACACAACTCTCTGATATCTATCAGTCAGCCAATCCTGAATCCATTTGACTAACCCGACATTTAAACCCATGGTCTGCTACTTAAATATCAGTTATCATGTGGCACCCTGTCAAATGCCTTTGCAAAATCCAAAAAAATGGCAGTATATGCCTTTTTTTTATACCATTTTTATCCCATTGTCATTATTCCACAGTCTTTTCTCTGTCTACTGGCCACATAGCTAAAAAATTCCCTAGGATTTTCTTTGGAACTTAGTGCCAATCTCTTCTCATATTCCAGTTTTGCCTTCTTCACCATTCTGGTCACTCTCCTGGCCTGCATCTTATATTCTTCATGTAGCTGTCCCCTCCACCCCCTCTTCTTACATATCTTCCATAATCTCTTTTTCAACTGCAGTTCCTATTTGATATTGTTTGTAATTCACTTTACACCAAATTGTGTCCACTTCTTCACCCATGGAATACAGCTTACTATTGCTACTAACAAATATTCTTTCACAATTTGCCAAGCACTAATGATATCCTGGCCTTCCAGTTGTGCCCTCCATAGAACTGTCCCTAGTTCATACCTAAGACTATTATAATCACCCGCCTTATAATTCCACATATGTTCCCTTTTCTTTGATATACCTGCATGTCTGTTCGTCTTCCACGTCAAAAGCACATGGTCACTCTGCAACTGGTGGGAGAGATGTCATCTCACTTATTATCAGCTCTTCTGATGCTATGACCAAATCCAAAACTCTTGAACCTCTTGTTCCCTCTATTACATGCTGCCGAAGACATTTGTCCCTCAAGAATTCTAGAAATTCTATCCCCTTCTTACTACTTGCATTTTCCTCTTCCCAGCTTATACTGCTATAGTTAAAATCTTCCACAACAATCATTCTTATTGCACTTGCCAAGCTCAACTGCTTAAACATCTCCTAGTCCCCACCTTCTGTGCTCCCTTGTCTATAGCAACACCCACTAAATATCCTGTTTCGGCCACTTCTACCTCACACTATATGCTTTCAAAACCACCTGTGTCACTGCCCCTTCCAAAGCCTCCACTCTTAGAGGACATAAGTTATTACTTATCATAAGCAGTACTCCACCACCACGTTTTACTTTCCTATCCTGCAAAAAAATGCTGTACCCTGTGACTTCAATTCCGGTTATTGTATCATCCTCCGTCAACCACATCTCAGAGATCCCAATAATCTTTGGCCAGGTTGGTGCTATCAGCGCCACTAATTCATCTCCTTTATTTTGGATACTCCTGCTATTAGTATAGAGCATAAAAATGTCATTGCTTCTATACCTATCATTGTTCCCTCTCGACCCCCACCCTGGGCTCAATGTTACCTGATGTCGTCCCCTTTCCCTCCAAGCACGCATTCCCTCAAGAGGCCATTCCTGCTACCATCCACCCTGGGAATTCTAGTTTCCCTGCATTGACACACTGACTCATTCAGAAAATAGCAATCTTTCCAGATGCCTTCATCCTTCCTCATTCAAATGCAAACAGTCTCTAGCATACAGTTCCTTTCTGTCCTCAAACGCCCTCCAAGCATCCACATATTCCAATCCTCTCTTCTGATACATTCTAGCTATTATGCGATTCAGTATTGCTGCTCTTCTGCTCAGCTCATCACTATCATACCTTGGCAACACACACAACTTCCCTCTCTGCATTTTCTTTTGCACAACTTTAAGCAAGAATCTCAGATCTCTCGCTGCCCAATTTACACTGCCTCTGAAGTCATTCATGCCCACCATCACCATAATTTCAACCATCCTTTCACCCTCTCTTAATTGCCATAGCCACATTTTCTATTATTCCTCCAGGCAAACACACATCTGGCATCCTATCTTGCACACCAGAGATCATCGCGTCTCAATACATCACACCTCTCACCACTCTGTTCCTTGATTGCTCACCTGCATCCCTCACTCTCTCTCTCTCTCTCCCCCTCTAACCCTTTCTCTCTGTGTTCCACTACTTACCTGCTGTCCTCGCATCACTCTCTCCCTGGTTCCAGCACTCCCTCGCATTCTTATTTCCTCTCTCTGACCGTTTCCATTCTCTCCTCCTCTATCATTCCCATAACTCTCTCTCATTCCCTATCCTCTACTGCTCCTATTCTCTCCTCTTCTAGCATTCCCATACCTCTCTCTCATTCTCTCTCTCTCCCCTACTGTTTCCATTCTCTCCTCTTCTATCATTCCCAAAACTCTCTCTTCCCTACTCTGATTCACCTTGCATTTATCTCTCCCATTCTCCTAATCTCATCTTTCATATTTCTCATCTCATTCGCAAGACATTCCACCTCCTTTTTCAGCTCATCTATCTCTCTCTCTGCAAGTCAGTCACTCTTAATCGAAATTCATTCTCCCAAACAAAACCATCTCCGAAACTTTCACAGTCACTCACGCCTTCCACACTATCGACTATTATTTTCTGATTCATATTTTTTTCTTCATTCTCTCCTATCACGCTACTCATCTTCTGATATTCATTTCCTGTTCCTGGAGCAACTAGGTCAGTTATCGATATATCTATTTCATTTATTTCCTCCACACTGCCTGCATTTTGTGCACATATGCACTCCCCTCTCTCTCTCTCTCACCAGCCACATATCCAACTCTCGAGATGCATACATGCCGCAAGCACTGCATGCCATAAAGTCCCGTATTATATTACTTATAATTGAGTTCTTAAATGGCGGAGGACTTGGTGCATGCCATTTGCGATTGCAGCTGAATCTGCCATCATTCCTTATTGCCGAGGAACTACTAAAGTAATCATTAATTATATACAGGGTGTTCGGGATAAATTTGACAGTTTCGTAAGGAAAAAGAAAATCTTCTTTGTATCTATTAAATTTAATGAATTGACAAAAAAACATTACAGGCAGAGTTAATTACAATACTATCAACAAGATTTACTCAAAATAACCACCATTAGCATCGATCACAGCTTCAATTCTGCTTCGGAACCTCGAACAAGCTGATGCTACAGTCTCCCTGGGAAGGGCCGCAAAAACTGTTTTAATTTTATCCATTAACTGGGCTTTTGTATTACTGGAAGTGCGATTGGTGTCTTTTTCAACTGCGCCCCATACAAAATAATCCATGGGGTTAAGGTCTGGGGAGTTTGGAGGCCAAACATTTGGACTGGTGAAGTCGTAGAAATTTTCAGACAACCATTTTTGACTTTTCCCAGAGGTGTGGCAAGGGGCCGAATCCTGCTGCCATACATACGGCCTACCATTGGCTACCCTTGTTATCCAGGGCTTGACTACAGTTAGCAACTCCACGAACAAAGCCCGAATTCCAATGCCAGGGTTCTTCAACACCTGTTCCTGCAGATTTGCGAGGAATTCTGCTGTACGAACGCAATCAGATCGTCTGCTAGGGATCTTTCTTCTTGCTACATCCTCGTAGTCACCATTGCAAGTCTCTAGTTCATGCCTGATTGTTTTTACTGTATTCAGGGAGCATTGGGCAGCAGTCGTAATATCCTTATTTTGATGGCGGGCACGAATCATCATGATACAAGTTATTCTCTTCCATGATTCAGGTGGGTTCCAGCTATCCATCCTTTCTGACATCTTGTATATGAATGAAGAAGGGTCCAAACTTTTAAATGAAGAGAAGTGTGTGTTAATACATGTAACTTACGGAAAAATATAATTAATTCTAAATATGTCAAATTTATCCCGAACACCCTGTATATATATATAATATAAATGCTAAATGTATATATATACATATATATAAATGCTATATTCATCTATACGAAATAGCAAATAACTTATTTTTTCTTCTGCCGCCAATACTCCCGACTGATTGTGACCTCACGTTCTCGGTAACTCCAATATCAAGATATCGAAATATCAAGAGATTTGTAGAGCTGACAAGAGAAAAAAAAAAGCAAGAGGTGTGAGGTAAGAAACATATGAATAAACAGGATAAAGAGGGTGGGGAGAAAAGTTTTTATGCCGATTATGTGAAAAGAGGAGTACTAATGTAAGCATGACTAAATCTTGTTGAAAATTTATAATATTAGCAAAGAATAACACTAGGATGCAAAAAGGTAAGGTGAAAGATTTGTTTTGGCTGGCACTAATAGCTTGAAAAGTGAAAAATATTGTTTGAGAAAAGATATAAAAGTTCTTGGAAGAAGCAAAAAAAGAAGAGTGAGAGAGGAGAAGATTGAAAGTCTGTTGCCACACTATGATAGTGGTGATGATTGAGGAGAAGGCCGATGATATCATGTGAATCAGCGTATTGTTGTGTAGAAGGAATGGTGTGGAGTTTTATAGACCTGTGGACTGAATTTGATGCATGGAAGAACTTATGCTGATGGATTGCTGTTAAATGGATTCAGAGTTAAGTGTTTAGAGAAAGAGGGAGAGTTTTGTTCACCGAGAGTGTGGGAGTGCAGTGTTGGGGAAAACTAAAGCTTTTTGTATGAATTCAGGTAAGTGTATGTGCAGGTGCTCATGAGATGAGTGAGAATGACCAAAAAAAAGGTGGTCTAGTCTCTCAAGCAACAGTATTAAAGGTGAAAAGGTGGTTGAGAGCTTAAGGGAATGCTACAGTTTCATTATATTAATATTAGAACCAAAAATGAAAGGGGAGAAACTATGCTCAATTTCTGCAAAGAAAATAACTTTGTCATCTCAAACACAATGTTTTACCATAGACCTAGTTTTAAATACACCTGGACCTCACCAGATAGAGAAATACGAAATTGTATAGATTATATCCTAATTAGAAGTAAATGGAAAGCCTCAATCAAAAACATAGGGATGTTCAAAAGCCTAGATCTGGATACAGACCATGAACTCCTCTCTGCATATGGATAAAATTCAAAGTGAACTATAAAAGAAAGAGAATTGATAAACTCCACGTGGAAAAGTTAAAAAATAACCAAATAAGATTAGACTACATTAGGAAAATTGAAGAAATAAATAGGACTCAAACAGATGAAACCGAAAACCTTTGGAAAACAGGAAAAGAAATATTAATTAACTCGGCAAGGAAAACTTTAGGAATTTATAAGAGACCCAATAATAAATGGATAACATCTGAAATATTAGAAAAACGTGAAGAAAAAAGAAAACTAAAAACAAAAATAAATGGACATACCTCAGAAGAAAACAAGAAGAAATACAAACAACTCAAAAATGAAATTGATAAACTCTGCAGACAGGCTAAAGAAAACTGGCTAAACAAAAAAGCAGAAAAATGCAATGAGGCATGTAAACTCCATAACTCAAAAACATTACCTAACACAATTAAAGAAATTACTAAAAACTCTTCACCATTACCACTAACAATGATCAACTTCATTGCATTTGAAGAAACCCAAATGCAATGAAGGCAATATGGATGGAACACTACCAAGAAACCTTTAAGAATGAAAACAGTAACTACCTAATAACAAAGCCCACACTAACTCAAGACATGTCACCTTAATGATCCTTCCATCAGAAGTGAAGAATGCTCTAAAGCAAATGAAATCTGAAAAAGCACCAGGGATAGACCAAATTCCATCAGAACTCTGGAAAGAAGGAAGCAAACAACTTTAAAATTCCTAACCACACTTTTTAACAAAATCATTAAATCAGGAGAAATACTAGAAGATTAGAGAACAGGAATTATCATACCAGTTTACAAGAAAGGTGATAAGAGAAATTGTAAAAACTACAGACAAGTCGCATTACTCAGCCATGCTTACAAAATATTTACAAGAGTCTTACAGAAGAGAATAGAGTGTACATATGAGATCATTCTTAGTGAAGAACAGGCAGGCTTCAGAAAGAATCGCTCCACATTGGATCAGATCTTCATAATACAAAGACTAGCAGAATTATACTGGGAACATAATAAAAATATCTATTACTGTTTTATAGATTTTAAACAGGCATTCGACTCAATAAATAGAGTAACCTTATTAAGAATATTAAAACAGAAACAAATCGATGAAGATACCCTAAACTTCTTAGAAAAATATTATAGTCTCACAGAAGCAATAATTAAATTCAATACTATAACAACAGATAAAATAAATGTCAGTAAAGGAGTAGCCCAAGGATGTCCCATCTCCCCATACCTTTTTAACATCTACCTAGAAGATATGGTTAACCAAGCCTTGGAAGGAGAAAAAGGGGTCAACCTAAATGGTTATAACCTTAATAACATAAAATATGCAGATGACATTGTAATGATAGCATACACAAAAGAAAAATGATGAACCTAATAACCAAACTAAACAATATGGCTAAAGAATATAGCATGACCATAAATACAGACAAAACAAAAATCTTGATAATTGGAAAAAACGAAGAAAAACTAAACCTCTCCTTGAATGGATCAACAATTGAACGGGTAAAACAATTCAACTATTTAGGAACAGTAATAACAAACACTTAGATACCATGACCACTATTAAACATAGAATATCGACTGCATGGTCATCATTTAATAAGCTAGGTAAAATCTGGAAAAATAATAAAATCTCCAAACCTCTAAAAATGATAAAAAATGAAAAAAATGAAAAAAAAATGATGGTACAACATGACAAAATTTCATGCCGGCTGGGGCGTCGCCCGGTTAAACAAGGCCCCCGTTGTTTTCGCCAGGGAACCAGGGCGAACAGCGAAAAGTCAGCTACTGGAACAAATCTGAAAACAAACCCCAACTCAACATCACCAGAGTTAAAGATCGGTACTATCAACGTAAGAAGCCTGAATGGCAAAGAAATGGAGCTAGCTGAGGAATTAGATAAGTACCAGATCGACATAATAGGGGTGACTGAAACAAAAAAGACCAAAACTGGTGAGATCTTTCTGAGCAATAAATACAAAATGTTATATTCAGGCAATAACAATCAAGGAAAAGAAGGAGTAGCCATAGTATTCAACACAAAATACGAGGCTAATCTTCTTGAATGGCAGTCAGTCTCAAGTAGAGTAATGTGGGCAAATATGAGAATGGGGAACTGGACAATGAGACTTATTTGTGCCTATGGTCCCACAGAAGGTTCTACTAAGGTAGAAGTGGAGGAATTTTTTGAGGCTTTAGAAAAAGCAACTGACACAATGAAAAGGAAAAGTTGGTCCTTGTTGGGGATCTAAATAGTAGAGTAGGAAATGATTGGGAGACATACAAAAATATTTTGGGAAAATTTGGAGAAAAGAGCAAAGCTAATAATAATGGCAAATATCTGTTGGATTTCTGCTCAGGACATGGACTGGTTATTACTAACACCATGTTCCAACATAAAAATGTGCACAAATTCACATGGAGAGAAGAGGCTAGGAATAAGAAAAGTCTCATTGACTATGTTATTGTTGATAGTGATGTTTTCTCCCTGGTGCAGGACACCAGAGTGTACAGAGGATTTGAAATTGGAAGTGATCACTATTTAGTCTTGAGCAGGATAAAATTGAATTTCATATTGAAAAGAATAACATGTAAGAAAGTTTTAAAGCGAATAAAAGTTGAGCAGCTCTCAGATGTAAACTGTAGACTAAAATACAGAAATATTATTGAAAAGAAAATGAAAGAGTTTGAGAACAGGAATCAAACCTTGGAGATTCAGTGGCAAACTCTGAAGGAAACATTGATTGATTCTGCCAGAGAGGCATGTGGTGAGGTTGTGTGCAAAGATAAAAAAATCAGAACTCCCTGGTGGACACAGGAAGTTAAAGAGGCAGTGAAGGAAAAGAAGAAAGCATATCAAAAGTTCCTGGCAAATAAGTCAGCTTTTACTCTTACAGAATACAGAGACAAATGTAAGAAAGCTAAACAGTGTGTAAAACTAGCTAAACAAAAGTCATGGGAGGACTTTGGCAAGAATATAGAAAATAAATATCAAGAAGGTGGCAAAATATTCTGGAGGTTGTTGAAGAAGCTTAGGAATGGAGGAAAGAGTGCTGTAAAAGGAATTAGAGATGATAAAGGTGAAATGAAAACAGGAGAAAAAGATATCCTTGAAGTATGGAGTAATTACTTTGAAAAACTGTTAAATGAAACAAGCAGTGATGACAGCACAGTGATAAAAAACACTGACCAGGCATGCAGTCAGGAATACATATCTATACTTGAAGTAGAAAAAGCCATCAAAGGCTTGAATTGTGGAAAGGCAGCAGGAGTAGATGATATTCGACCAGAAATGCTGAAGTATGGTGGTATAAGAGTCTTACAGTGGTTGCACTGCATAGTTCAGAAAGCCTGGACAGAGGGACGAATTCCCGATGATTGGAGTAGAGCTCTCATAGTACCCATATATAAAAAGGGAAATAAAACTGAATGTGAGAATTACAGAGGTATTTCCCTACTGAGTGTTCCTGGCAAGATCTATGCAAGTATACTTGAGAAACGGTTGAGAAGAATTGTGGAAGAAAAGCTTGGTGAAGAACAAGCTGGATTCAGGCCAAATAGAGGCTGTCAGGATCAGATCTTCACTTTACGACAAATAGTCGAGAAAGCATGGGAATATAACAAAGATCTGTATTTAAGTTTTGTCGATTTGGAAAAGGCATATGACAAGGTGCCAAGAGAGAATCTATTCAATACGCTGCAGTTATATGGTGTCAATGGGGCATTATATCAAGCAATACTTAGTCTTTATTTGAGTTGTAAGTCAGCAGTTAGAATTGAAGGAAGTACAGGAAGATGGTTTAATGTTAAATCTGGTGTGAGACAAGGATGTACATTATCCCCTCTGTTATTCATTATCTATATGGATCACATTATGAAGGAATGTGGTATTAAACCTGATATCAAAATTGGAGATGTTAATGTCAGCTCTTTGCTTTATGCGGATGATGTTATACTTCTAAATAAATCCGCTACAAGTCTGCAAGATTCTCTGACTAAATTGAATAGCTGTTGTAATAGATATGGTATGAAGGTCAGCAATAAAAAGACAAAGACAATGAAAATAGGCAGAATCATTGAAAATGTCAACTGTGTTGTGAATGGAGAACCTGTGGAACAAGTAAAACATTTCAGCTACTTAGGCACAATTTTTACTGAAGATGGTAAACTAAATATAGAAATAGACAACAGAATCAGCAAAGCTGGTATCGTGGGAAGTCAATTGAATAAATTCATATGGAATAAGAAAGAAATTAGTCGGAACACTAAATTAGCTGTATACAAGACTGTGTTCAAACCAATTTTAACTTATGGATCTGAGAGCTGGGTCAGAAGTAAAACACTTGACCAAAGACTAGAGACCGCAGATATGAGAGTCCTGAGAAAGATTAGAGGCGTGAACAGATGGCATCAATGGCAATATCATATTAAAAATGAGGATATTAGGAAAGAACTTGACATTGTCAGCATCCAGGAATGCGTTAGCAGAGCTAATCTCAGATGGTATGGTCACTTAAATAGAATGGGAGAGGAAAGATTAGCAAAACAAGTGTTCTCTGCCAGGTTGGCAGGAAAACGACCCAGAGGAAGACCAAGATATAGGTGGATTGATACGGTACAAAGTGCCTTAGACGATAGAAATATAAGATCTGATAATGTTGGAGTCTTGACAAGTAATAGACTGATTTGGAGGAAAATTGTAGATAGGAAGTTAGTAATGATGTAATTTTTTCATGTAGTACTGTCATATCCTGTACACCCCTTGAGGGTACATGGCAGGAATTTGATGATGATGATGATGATGATGAACCTCTAAAAATAAAATTATATAATGCAATTATAATACCCACTGTGCTATATGCTTCAGAAACTTGGACATTCAAGAAGACAGAGATACGAAAACTTCAGGCTTTCGAGATGAAATGTCTCAGAAAAATAAATAAAACAAAATGGACAGAAAAGAAAACAAATGAAACTGTAAGACAAGACCTAAAATATACAGACTCATTAATCGAAAAGATCAAAAGAAGACAACTTCAGTGGTACGGACATATCGAGAGAATGCCATCAAAAAAACTACCTAACCTTGCTCTGTATGCAAGAATAAAAGAAAAAAGGAAGACCAAGAACTAAATGGATAACAACAATAAAGGTCAACTCTGGATTACAAACATATAGACAGCTAATCAGCCACGCATGAAACCGAGACTCCTGGAGATTGTTGTGGAAACATGGAAGACTCAACCTGTCCCTGACGGAAGAGGACAGTAAGTAAGTAATGTTAGAAGTATCAGGAATAAGAGGGAGGAGATTTCAGCATTGTTTAGTGCAACTTTGCCAAAAGTTATAGGCATTAGTTATACTTGGCTGACAGCAGATGATGTAGTTACTATAATATAAGAATATGAGGGGGTATAATGCCAGCCTGGTTGGCCGAGTGGTTAGCATATCCGCTCTCCAGCCAAAAGGTTGCTAGTTCGAATCCAACCGTGGGCATGGATGTTTGTGATTGTCTGTGAAAGCACTAGTGGTGGTAGTCGGCGGTAGATGACGTTGGTGTTAGATTATGAAGGTTGGTGGAGTTTTGAGACGAAGAGTTGTAGAGTTGATGCCCTACCTCGATGAGTCTTTGGACTCCCTGGAGGTGCGATATAATACTTGTAATTGTATACACACACATATATATATTAAAATTTTTTTTAATTAAAGGAATTTTTTTTTTTAAATAAATTTAGGAAATTTGAACTTAGCTACTTAGGTGGCACTTTGTGAACAAATTCCTGTCATGTACCCTCAAGGGGTGTACAGGATATGTTAGTACTACATGAAAAAAATTACATCATTACTTAACTTCCTATCTACAGAATATAACAGTTATTTGTTTAATTAGCCTTTGTGCCTGTACTGATGATGCCTGTGATACTCAGGCGAAAATTCTATGAATAAAGAATAATTTACGTGAGTTAATTCTGTTATTATAATAGTAAGTAATAATAATAGTATTTTAGGATGGATGGGGAGAGGGGGGGGAAGAGTACTGCTGATGATAGCAAATGAATTGCAGCCAAAAAGAGTAGGAGATAGGCATGTGGATGGCAATTCATTTGAGGACATCTAGTGTGAGATAAAGGCCAACAAGACAAAATATACAGTTGATTGCCTGTGGTGGAATGGGGGTGGGGGGGTTGCATGTGGAATGATGTGGAAAATGTATCAATAAATTAGCACAGGTTGAGTAATTATTATGGAAAGCTTCAACTATGGAGACAGATTGGAAGGAGGAAAGATCAAATGACAGGAAGAAAATGGAATGTATACATCTCAACTTTATATATGCTGCTTTAAGATAATTACCTGAAGCAACATGTAATGGATGAGACTCATGGGGGATGAGAGTGTTGGATCAGGTGTCATAGGATCAGAAAATTTGTCCATAATCAAGGTGCCACATTGCTTTTGACTGGGAAGAGAGTGATCCTGCAGTCTTGACTTGGGAGGTTGGGAAACATGTGCAATTTTCATTTAAGAAGAGGTATATGTGGAACTAGAAAGTATTTATGACAAGCGTGATAGGCAGCTTGAAGCAGTGTCATGGCAAAAGAATCTACGAGGAGATATAAGCATTGCATGGGAGATAGTCAAGGGATATCTAAAGGAAACAATATTAGACTGTATATCCAAGGTCAGGAGGGTGAATCAGGTAGGAGTTAGATGGATGAGTAGCAGGGAAAAAGAAAGACGAAACGAAAATGTGATGGACAGTAGGAGAAAAGTGATAGCAAGCATACAAGCAGTTACAAATCTTAGGCAAGGAATATAACCAGCATGTTAATAAGGAAGACAAAATCAGATTATGAGAAGAATTGGTCCAGCAGACCAGAGGAAAATTCAAAGACATTTTTTGCTATGCAGCAAATAAAAGTTAGAACAACTTGAATGATTGCTGACAATAGCAAGGTGACAGAAGCAGAAGAAATAGGTTAATGAATGACCACTTTGCATGGGTCTGTCATCAGAGTGAGAATGTTGATATGAGTAATGTGAGAACAGTGGTTGATGAATTGGAATTACTTAGGATATTGCAGAAATCTCGAACAAAATACAGCTGTGGGATTAGATGGGATATCAGCTTGCATATTATGAAAATGTTCAAAGAAATTGGTAGTGTCTCTGTCTCAGCTCTGGTAGTGGAAGGAGATCAAAAAAGTTCCTTTGCATAAAGGAAGCTCAAAAACTGCAGTAGCAAATTATAGACCAATTAATATCTCGAGAATGTTGGTAAAAGTATTGGAAAAGTTGGTCAAAGACAGAATTGAGGAATGAGTGGGTAAGACTCATACTCTATAGCAGTATTTCTCAACATTGGTCTAAATGCCCCACAGGGGGGCAATTAGAAAATGTACATGCACATATTTATACATATTTATATTATACTTTTTCAGAACTTGGCTGACTATTATGCTAGAGGGAGGGGAGGCATCAAAATCTTTGAAACTTTGAAGTGGGGCATGATCCAAAAAACGTTGAGAAACATTGCTTTGTAGGGATCAGCAGTCATGCCTTAGTAATTTATTAACTTTTTTACAATAGAGTGACAGCTAATTTGTCTTTTTTTTTCCTTTTTTTTTTTTTTTTTTTTTGACATTTTTCTGGAAAAATGTTTGTGTATTTGAGTTCATAGTTCACCTCTGATGGCTGCTCGAATTGTTAAAAAAAAAAAAATTTTGTCGATATATTTATATTCACTTAATGTAATGGTCAAAACATCGAGTGATTATTTTTGTTTATATTAAACTGAAGTTTTACTCTAACACAGTAGTTATTTCCATAATGTTTGAAGATGTATTCTGATCATCATGTAAGCATGAAGGAAAGGATGTTGATATATTTCTTTTGAGCAGGATAAATAATCAATTGTTAAAAAAAAAACTTTTGTCGATATATTTATATTCACTTAATGTAATGGTCAAAACATCGAGTGATTATTTTTGTTTATATTAAACTGAAGTTTTACTCTAACACAGTAGTTATTTCCATAATGTTTGAAGATGTATTCTGATCATCGTGTAAGCACGAAGGAAAGGATGTTGATACATTTCTTTTGAGCAGGATAAATAATCAATTTCAGCGTGAAAATCATTTTTCTTCTTTCTCATCCATCAGATGATGGGTTGAGTCCCTTATGAACAAATTTTTGCCATCTGGTTCTATCTCTGGCCATTTCAGTCATCTCTTAGAAGCTTGAGAATTGCGACCTTTCCTTCAAAGACTGTAACCAAGTTCTTTTTTTTTTCTGCCTCTTGATTGTCTTCCTTCAATAATTTCATTCAAGACTATATTTTGTAATCTCTGAAAGGGCAGTCTGAAGGTGTCCAAACCATCTTGCCTGCTTTTAAGAATTATAGGCATGATATCTTCTCTTCAGTTTAATTTGTGTTTGACTTTCCCCATTTGGTTTGTGTTCTGACAAGTGAGTCTTTTTTTTTTATTTTTCGTAAGCATTTAATTTCTAATGCTCTGGTTTTCTGTATTTCTTTCTGATTGTCTATGTCTTTGTTTCATATGTAGATATAATAATGATTTTATAGAGTTTTAGTTTGAGGCTTTTTGAAATGCTGTTATTTTTCCATATTTTGTTTAATTTATTCATATTAGATCATCCTTTGTTAAGTCTATATTCTACTGTTTCAGTGTTGTCAAAGTTGTGAGTAATGAAACTGCCAAGATATATAAATTGCTTTACTTGTTCAAGTATGTGATTTTCTAAGTTTATTGAAAATTTTTCTTTGTCTCTTCCTGTTTTCATTGTTTTAGTTTTGTTTCAATTGATTTTCATTCCAAAAGTTTGGCACTCTTCATTTAAAATTTATATTGTTTTTTCCAGTTGTGCTTTAGATTTTGCAAGAATGATAATATTGTCTGCATGTTTAATGTGGTTGATATTCATGCCATTTATTTGTAGACCTGGTTCTTCAGCTATGGATTTGCATGTTTCTTTGAGATAGATAGATAATGAATAAATAAAGTAAATAAATTTGTTAAGAGTGGGCAACCCTGCATAATTCCTTTTTCTGCTTTGAATTTGTCTGTTTTTCTTTTACTGAATTTGTTTTACTGGCTTTATAAAAATTCGTATTAAAGGTTTGTAGTTCTGAATCTAATGTCATAGATTTTAAGATGCTTATCATTCATATTTTAACCTGTCCAAAACTAAGTTTTAATCACTTCCTGTATCAAATACTCTGTATACTGCCCTGAACCACTGTGTGGATATCTGTCAATAACAACGTAGTCAGTGATAGTTTTCTTTTTTCTTATGTCTTCTCTTCATGTGAATTTCTGTACATCTTTATATTGGAACATTGCATTAATAATGATCAAGGCTTGACAAATTATGCAAAATCCTACTTGCCATGAAAAAATTTAATCCAAGACCACATTGGCCTTTATATTATACATATTCTGTGTTTTCTTAAAGTTAAAAAGAAGAAAGATTGTCTTTAGACAGTTATTTTTATTAAATAAAAAAAATCTTGTCTTGTTCAGTCTATGGCTACTAATCAGCTGCTGAAATTACTCACCACAGGCAAGTGGGAAAGCATATTTGTCTAGCCCTGGTAATGACTGTTATGGGTCCTGAAAAGAAATCCAGGAGGTACTTGCCATTATTATTATTACTATTAATCTTGCTCTTTTCTCTAATTTTTTTTTTCAAAACATTCCTAGCATGTTTAGTTTTAATTTCCTACTCTGCTGTTCAGATCTCATACAAGAGCCAATTTTTTTTTTTTTTTCCAGCTGCCTTCTCTAACAACTTGAAAAAATCCTCCACTTCTTTCTTAGTCAAAACTTCTCTAGGAATATAAGTACAAATTCTCATTCTCAAACTCCCCATTTTGAAATATATGTACATAAGAAAATTAAACTTATTAAAATTTATCAATTGAATAATAACAATATAAAGTCAAAAATTAAAGAGAAAAATATATCGATGCAAAATTTGTAGAGAGCTTCATAACAATCATATGGCTAGTAACGAAGATTTGATATTCTGCAAGACCAAAGCTTAAAGGTTGAAGAAAAATTCCAGAAGATCTGAACAAAGAATATGTTCTATACAGCCATTGGAAGGGCAAATTACAAAACGAACGAATCTGGTAAACTACAGGATATGAAAAGAGAGGAAGTTTACTTTAGTAGGAGTAAGAATCTTCTCTGAAGGCTTCTGAAATGCTGAAGAATAATGCTGTTTTCATTCAGTTTAACCTGCTTCTAGATTATATATATAGAGAGAGATCCAGGTAATATTTATATAAGCAATATTTGATAATTATTATTATTATTCAGACCTCCAAGGAGTCAAAAGACTCATTGAGGGAAGTCCTTCCTAAGACATAAAGTCTGTCAAGACTCATCGAGGGGAGGTCCCCCCCCTGAGAAACACAAAGTCTATCATACCACTCTTTAAACTCACTGACCGTTCTCGCTCTCACCACTCCATCAGGCAATGCATTCCACGGCTCAACCACCCTCCACACAAAGAAACCACTCCTTACCCTGCTCACAGTTTCCTTTCGTAACTTCCAGGGATGGCCTCTTGTCATCACTCCTTCCCGCTGATCAACCAAGCGAAAGAACTCCCCAGTGTCAACCCTGTAACCACCTCTCAACAGTTTAAAAGTCTCAATCATATCACCTCTCCTTCTTCTATCCACCAAACTCTGCAGTCCACATTCTCTCAGCCGATCCTCATAACTATCCTTGTACAGTCCTGAAACCATCTTTGTCATCCGTCTTTGTATCCTTTCCACAGTTAATTTATCCCCTTCAAATCCTGGGAACCAAATCTGAGAACAATAGTCCAAGTGTGTTCTGATCAGAGACTTATACAACGGAATGATAACCCTCTTATCTCTGCAGGTCAGTGTCCTTCTCATAATAGTAGCAATCCTCTGTGTTACCTTCACCACCTTTGCAATATGTCCCCTAAACTTCAGGTTTCTATCAATCATCAACTCCAGATCTCTTGTCTCCCCTACTTCCTCCAGTATAACTCCTCCCATAGAGTATGCAGCATCCCATCGATGTTTCCCAAACCTCAAGACCTTACATTTTGCTACATTAAACTGACACCCCCATTCATTTGCCCATCTATCTAGCTTATTTAAATCCTCTTGCAGGGTTACCACATCTGCACTATTGGAAAGGAACAAGCTGGATTCAGACCAAATACAAGGGGGTGGGTGAAAAGTTTCAGATAAACACCTAGAACAAAAATGATATTAAAACAACTGATATAACCACAAAAAAGAACATATCTTAAAACCTTTTAACCCTAATGTTTCATTAAATTGCAATAATTGTTCTTTTTCTTTTAGGATATATAAGAAGACTTGTTAGAGGTTTTGGAGAAATTCGAAGACAGAGGTGCAGTCTGTCATCAAGTTTTTCGTGCAGCAAAAAAAAAAAAAAAAAAAAAAAAAAAAAAAAAAAAAAAAAAAAAAAAGTCCGCAACTGAGATTTACCAAACTTTGTGTGAGACTTTAGGGGACTGTTCTCCAGCATATCCAGCAGTTGCCAGATGGGTGCACAAGTTTAGCAGGGCACCCGGAGACAACAGACCTTCCACAGCGATCACACCTAAAAAATCAGTGCAGTGCATGCCATGACCCTTGATGATAGACGAATACCAGCCAAAAACATTGCAAAGACTCTGAGGATATCTAGGGAACGAGTTAGGGTCATTATCTACCAACATCTGGACATGCAGAAGCTTTCTGTGAAGTGGATCTCCAAATATTTGAATGCTGACCAAAAGAGTGAACATGTGCTGTCATCTCATGGGATTTTGGGTCATTTTGAGAAATCGGGTGCAAATTTGTTGGCTCATATTGTGACTGTTGATAAAATATGACTTCATCACTATGACTCAGAGACCAAACAACAGTCAATGGAGTAAAGACACAAAGGTTCTCTATTGCCAAAAAAGTTCCAAACCCAAAAGTCAGCAGGGAAGGTTCTTGGCATTGTCTTTTGGGATATGGATTGTGTAATCCTTACCAACTACTTCAAAAAAGGCAAAACTATTATAGAAACAGTTTATTCAACAGCTCTGAAGGAAGTACCAAGCGGAGACATGTTGCTTTTGCAGAACAAACAACACACCTGCTCACACTGATTATGAAACCCAATAGACAACTTGGGATTTCAATGTGTGCCTAACCCACCCTATTTGCCAGACCTGGCTCCATCTGACTATTTTCAAATTTAAAGAAACACTTAAAAGGAACAAAATTTACCACAGATGATGAAGTCATAATTGCAGCTGAGGACTGGTTTGTGCAACAAGGGAAAGATTTTTTTTCTCAGATGATTGCAAATGATGCAGCAGCAGCTAGTGTAACACTTAGTGGGGAATATGTAGAATAATGTATAAGTTACATGGTTCTACCACATTTCTTTCATGGTGATTATCACAATGTTTCAGCACATCCTTGTAGAGGTTTTTCGGGATCAGATTTAGTAGTAGAAGAGTGAAGGCAGAATGATAAAGAAGCTAGTATGAAAGATAAGAATACGAGTGAAGATATCAAAAAAAAAAAAAAAAGTTAGGTTGAGGAATGAGTTGAGGTATGTGTAAAGTGATATAGAGCATTTAAAGAAGAGATTTATAGTTGAAGTGGGAGAAGGATGGTGTTGATGGTACTTGAGTCAAAGATGAGTGATTGCAGTGGAATGGGGGAAAGTAGTGTTGTGTTGTGTAGGGACTCAGTGGCAAAAGATGTGAAAATAGAGGGTGTCAAAAGTAGATCTGAGGGGAGCAGTGGCTGAGACTGCAGAGAGGACAGGAAATGGTGAGGAGTTAACTGTGCCAATAGGAACAAATGATTTGCAAGGAAGTGTGAATGAGGAATGAAGTGGAAGAGTGTTAGAAGGAGAATTGTGTATTGCCAAGGCATGATGATAGAGAGCTGAGGAGAAAAGTAATGATTGTGAATGACATAACAGCTAGAATATACAGGACGAGAGGACTTGAGTATGTGGATAAATTGGAAGGTAGGAGAAAGCTGTTTGCTGCAGATATTCTGCATTTAAGTGAGAGTGGTAGTGTGAAGCTGAGTATATTGCTAATCAGAGGAGGAGAATATGTAACCAGTCAGAGAAATAAAAACTAGACATTGAGACTATGAGCATGAGATACCAGAGCTAGTGCAAGATAAAGGATGAAGGAAGACAAGATAACAATGCAGGGATGGCCTCAGTGGGAGTAAGAGTCAAAGGACTCGAATAATAATTGGGTAAAGAATTGTGGGAAGAAAAGGGGATCAGGAGAAAGCTACTGTGCTTCTATGTTTTTTGATTCATCAATGCAAGGAATATTGGGAATAAGGGTGTAGAGTTTGTGGCTTTGAAAAAAAAAAAAAAACAGTCAATGAGTTGGTCCACAAATCATTGGTGGGAGTGAGATATCTTTAACAGTAGGGCATTTGCTTGGTGCTAGGTTGAGGTAAGCATCAATTTTAGATATTTAGTGGATTGTTGCTACATGCCAGGAAATGGAAATGATTCTGACATGTTCGGATAGATGAAACTGGTGAATGACAGGAGAGTGATAATAATGGGTGACTTTAACTTTGGAAGTGTTGGCTTGGAAGCAGTCATCACTTCCATAGTTGTCCAATAAATTAATGTCCATAGTTAAAGCAGGAAATAAGATGTGAGTAAGGAGATTGATTGAATTAGTTGAAGCAACATGACATGAGTGTTGAGATTTAATATCATCTCATACAGTGATGATAGAAGATGTCACCAAAATGCGACCAGTTGGGGAGAGTGATCATGTTGTTTTAATGTGGTGGTGGTGGTGGGGGGGGGGTGGATGGATAGATAGGCAGATGCAAGTTTCACAGAACAAAAGAGATGTGTGGAATTGCAGAGCAGGGAACTATGATAAATTAACCACCCAACCGGCCAGGACATATATATACACACACGTCCAAGTTACCATGGATGCAAAGTGCATATTAAAATTGTAATACCATTGATATTACATTGAAATATGTGATGGATACAAAGTGTAGAGGAGTGATATATTTTATCCGTATTGACGGCAACGTGGTTAAGGAAATTATAATTAATTAATACAGGTTGGTGATGTGCAGTGGCTTGATCATTTGAAGGGGAGAGAAATCAGCTGTGTCTGGGAGTTTTGTCTGAAAACATTTATTATGGCAATCTCTGACTGTATTATCTGGGTGAAATGGATGAATTATGCAAGAGCTTATAAAAAAGAGAATGTTATGGAAGATATATATAACAAACAGAGTATTGCTCAGCAGCATGAGTATAAGGCACAGTCGAAAAGGTGATTAGTAGAAAAGGAGAAATTGGCATAAGATAAGAAACAGGCAGAAGCAACAAAGCAAAACCCTAGAAAATTCTACATTTATGTTGCTAGTAAGAGAAAGAGTGAATATAAAAGACTGACTTTAGTTGCTGGAGATGGAACATGGGTTATATCTGCTGAAGATATAGTGAAAATGTTCACTGAATATTTTGTTAGTGTATATCATGTGTGTGTGTGGGGTGCAGGATTAGGAGTAGTGTTGAATAACATTAGAAAGGAGGATGGAAGACTGGCTAACATGTTTATAAGACTAGGCTTATTAACATCTTGATGTTAACAACGCTGTGAGACTTGATGGGATACCACTACATGTATTATGGCAATGTGAGAAAAAGCTTTTGGTGCCTTCGATATGGTTTTTCAACAGAAATCTCACAACAGGAACAGTCCTAGAAGAGTGCAAGAAAAGGAAAAATAATGCCACTGCATAAGGGAACATCCAGGTCAATAATGTCCAACTATATATATATATATATACAGGGTGTTCGGGATAAATTTGACAGTTTCGTAAGGAAAAAGAAAATCTTCTTTGTATCTATTAAATTTAATGAATTGACAAAAAAACATTACAGGCAGAGTTAATTACAATACTATCAACAAGATTTACTCAAAATAACCACCATTAGCATCGATCACAGCTTCAATTCTGCTTCGGAACCTCGAACAAGCTGATGCTACAGTCTCCCTGGGAAGGGCCGCAAAAACTGTTTTAATTTTATCCATTAACTGGGCTTTTGTATTACTGGAAGTGCGATTGGTGTCTTTTTCAACTGCGCCCCATACAAAATAATCCATGGGGTTAAGGTCTGGGGAGTTTGGAGGCCAAACATTTGGACTGGTGAAGTCGTAGAAATTTTCAGACAACCATTTTTGACTTTTCCCAGAGGTGTGGCAAGGGGCCGAATCCTGCTGCCATACATACGGCCTACCATTGGCTACCCTTGTTATCCAGGGCTTGACTACAGTTAGCAACTCCACGAACAAAGCCCGAATTCCAATGCCAGGGTTCTTCAACACCTGTTCCTGCAGATTTGCGAGGAATTCTGCTGTACGAACGCAATCAGATCGTCTGCTAGGGATCTTTCTTCTTGCTACATCCTCGTAGTCACCATTGCAAGTCTCTAGTTCATGCCTGATTGTTTTTACTGTATTCAGGGAGCATTGGGCAGCAGTCGTAATATCCTTATTTTGATGGCAGGCACGAATCATCATGATACAAGTTATTCTCTTCCATGATTCAGGTGGGTTCCAGCTATCCATCCTTTCTGACATCTTGTATATGAATGAAGAAGGGTCCAAACTTTTAAATGAAGAGAAGTGTGTGTTAATACATGTAACTTACGGAAAAATATAATTAATTCTAAATATGTCAAATTTATCCCGAACACCCTGTATATATATATATATTATTATTATTATTGTTATTATTATTATTGTTGTTGTTCCGGGAAACTCCAAGGAGTCGACAGACTCATCGAGGGAGGCCCTAACATCATGTCAAGAACAACTATTCAACATTCACATAGTATCTATCATACCTTGCCTTGAACTCATTCACGGTCGTAGCACCCACAACAGACTCTGGAAGCTTATTCCACTCATTCACAACTCTCCAAGTAAAAAACCTAGCTCTAACACCATTGTCAACCACGCTCTTGCCCAGCTTCCATGCATGGCCCCTAGTCCTCCCACCACCAGTCATATTTTCAAAAATATGTTCTGGATCAATCTTATAAAAACCCTTCAGTAATTTGAATGTCTCAATCATATCACCCCTCCTTCGCCTATCGTCCAATTTCTGCAACCCACAAATCCAACCTATTCTCATAAGGTTCATTCCACAGACCTGCTATCATCTTGGTTACTCGTCTCTGGACCCTCTCCACTTCCTCCCCATCACGAAGAAACCCTGGTGCCCATAACTGGGCACAGAAGTCCAGATGGGGTCTTATCAAGGATCGATACAGAGGAACAACAACTTGTTTGTCTCTGCATGTTAAAGTATTTTTCAGAAGCCAAGTGATTTGGTGAGCTGTTTTAGTCACTTTTGCAATGTGCCCCCCTAAACTTCAAATCCCTATCCACCAACACTCCCAAATCCCTGGCCTCATCAATCTCTTGGAGTACGGTTCCACCAATGCGATATACTGCTGCTATTCTTTTCACCCCAAAGTGCATAACCTTACACTTTGCCACATTAAACTGACATCCATTTTTCCTAGCCCAGTCCTTCAAACCATCCAAATCATCCTGTAAAATTTTGACATCCTGTGCACTCACAATTGCTCTACCCAACTTTGCATCATCAGCAAACAAGTGAACACTTCCTCTCAAATCCTTTCCAATATCATTGATAAACAAATTGAAAAGCAGTGGTCCAAGAACAGAGCCCTGCGGCACTCCACTAGTCACAAGACATCTTTTAGACTCCATTCCTGAATAAACCATTCTCCTTCAACCACCCTCCTATCCATCTCACCAACCCTATATCTATCCCCATCTGCTCCAGTTTACTGATTAGGGTTCCATGTGGTATCCTATCAAAGGCCTTGGCACGGTCCAGTAGAATCACTGTAAACCCATTACCCCTATCCAGTTCAGCCGTCACTGTGTTATAAAACGTGAGCAAGTTACTGAGGCATGATCTACCCTTCACAAAACCATGTTGTCCCCCATACAATATCCCATTTTCATCTATCCAATCCTGTATTCTTTTCTTGACTAATTTCTCTAAGACCTTGACAATGATTCCTGATATGCTAATTGGTCGGTAATTTACAACAGCAGTCTTGGAACCACCCTTATGCAGTGGAACTATTTTCCCCTCTTTCCACCCGCTCGGGACTAACCCAGACCCGAGACTCAAATTAAACAAAATGGTCAAGGGTACTGACAATTCTTTAGCTGCTTCTCGTACAACATGAGCTGGTATACCATCCAATCCCACAGATGTATTGACATTGAGGTTATGCAATAGACTACTGACCTCCACTTCATTCACCACAATTCCCGTATAAGCTACTGGTTTATTCGTTTCTGCAATGTCACCACCTGGATGATATATTCTTGCAAAGTGCTCACTCAGTAACTCAACTATCTCAACTGATTCAGTTACCTCCCTACCATCGGCATTCTTTAAAATCATTCTGCCATGTACATTTTTCCTTTTACTTGCTACATATCTAAAAAACTGTTTAGGATATTCTCTTTAGCCTGCATGGCCAATGTTCTTTCGTAATCCTTTTTTGCTTTTCTTACCACACTCGTCACCCTTCTGGCCTGCGCTTTATACTGTTCATGTGCCTGCCGGTCACCTTTCTCCTTAAATTCCCTCCATAGTTGTTTCTTTTTTTGCAGCTCAAGCTTAATGGTGTTATTCATCCATTTAACCCCTATTTGATTTATTATTCGGACTCTAGGTATAAAGTCAGCCATTGCTTCATGCAAGCACTTCTTAACTACCTCCCATGCACTATCAACTTCTAGTCCTTGCAGTTGTACATGCCATGGCACTGAACCAATCAAACTCCTAGCTTGTCATACTTTCCAGCCTGATAATTCCACATGTACCCTGTCTTAATTATAAATTCTACACCTTTAGCCACCTCCCAAGTCATGACCCTATGATCACTCTCTCACCGATTGGTGGCAGTGTGGTCATATTTGTTACAGCCAAATCCTCAGATGTAATTACTAGGTCAAGCACTCTCTGACCCCTAGTATTTTCCATTACATGCTGTCGCAGATAGTTATCCCTTAATAACCGCATAAAATCCAATTCCTTCCTCCCGTGTGTCCTCTCCTCACTCCAATCAATTCGACCATAGTTGAAATCTCCCATAATAATCATCCTCCTTCCACTCATTTCTTCTATTTGCTTGTGCATACTGTCACCACCATCTTTTCCATCACCTGGTCTATAGCAGCACCCAATTGTATATTTAGTTCTGCTAGCCACAATCTCACACCAAATGGCCTCAAATGTGCTCTTTTCTCTATCCTGCAATTCAACTTCTATTCTCCTTGGCTGTAGCTCATCAGCTATCATCAACAATACTCCTCCCCTCCATTTTATTCTCTCTGTCATTCCTGAACACACTATACCCATCACATTCAATCCCACTGGCTATATCATCTACAGTCAGCCATATATATATATATATATATATATATATATATATATATATATCAGGGGCGAATATTCCGGGTTTTCTAGGTGTGCAGTGCTCATCCACGAAATATCAGTATAACCCATATTATATTTTTGCATTTACTCCTGTTAAAGACTCCCCCAATTGTTTGCAGACTTCGCATGATTCTTAAAATTGAACACAATATACTGTACTAATGCTTCATTGTCCTCTTCAGGAGGGTAATAAAGCATTAGTGCTTCATGAAGAAGGCACTTTTTGCCACGCAAACATTGTGTCACATTCGCGTTAATAGCCCGGGTGTGCTTTCAAAATGCATACGCCTTTGAGCCATTCGAAAAGATGGCACAGTGGATCAAATTCTTAGCTTTCTAATATTTTTAAACCACTGAGAAGGTGGGGCAAGGTGAGCTAAAATTTTGAGCTCACTCAGCACCTAGCATCTGTGATTGGCTATTGTGTCAACCAATCCAATTGAATGTTGTCACTTGTCATAAGTTGAGTGCTTTTTGTATCCGATATATATTACAAACAGCTGTTACGCATGTTTTCTGGAACTGAACATTTGAAAGTGTTAGGAGAAAAATGCTAATTGTTTTTTCTTTTGCTTGTGTAGTATAGCATCTGTTGAGGTTGCAAAGTTTTTTAACGGTATATAGAGACATTTTTACTCTAGTCTTCGGAAACAACAGACAGTAAAAAATATCTATCCCTGAATAAAAATGAATATTCTGTGTATTATAAAACGTTGATCTACAACAAAATACCAGCATATGTGAGATTGATAAGACAGAAGAACCGCTGATACTAAAAAAAAAAAAAAAACTAATGAATTTAGAATTCCCGAAAGTGTGGATAATTTTGATAATGATCGGATGTTATGTATACTGAGTCTCAGTAAACAAAATAAAATTCTTGTAAAATGGAGCGAAGTATACACAAACCAGAGAAATACACATAACAGTGCAACAAATTTTATGAGATGATTTGCTGCTCCATCTCTCTCTCTCTCTCCATAAGTTTTTTTTTTTTTTTTTTGAATTATGCCATCATAAATTCACTTATTCATGTTTAGAATTTATAGGATCGTGCTATTCGCTCTACTCAGCAACTTTTAGGACACACACAATCACAAATGATAATTATTATCATTTGTGACATGTCCTCGATGAGTCCATGGACTCCCTGGAGGTGTCTAAAAATAATACAAATAATAATAAAATTAATAATTCTTTACCATTAATGAAAGTGTTTTTGCTCACACTTATTCTTTCCTGTTGTCACATGTCTTATAAATGATGGTTCACATATTTTCATCTTTGAGTATTTCAAATATATCAACCAAATATAGCATTCTCCTTCAGTGTTGTTTTCTAATAAATCCTAAAACAGATTGTTCCCCCCCCCCACTCTACACAGAAGTATTCAAAGTTATCTTGCAATTAATTGCATTGGACCAATTAAGATGTGCGCTGATGCTCTATGCCCTCTGAAAACTTTCATACAATGATAAAATGCAATCACATGGACATGGGCTCTGCGGGGGACACCCCCCTCCCCGGGATTAACAAATTACAGCAATCTTTCGATAAAATGCACTAATCGAATATAATAACCTATGGGAAAAAGTATAATTCGTTCTTCAAATTTCTTTTTTGACACTTAATTTTTTTATAAACGAATTAAGGTATGTCTCAGGGCCTAGTTAAAGGAAAACCATAAAGCTGAAAGACAATAAAACATATTCAGAATATAAATTTATTATTCTGCTCTTAACAAAGAATTCTGCTAATGTGTTTGGTGGGCATTCTGTTTCTTTTTTTCATACAACTGATGGTATGGTCTTATTGCCTCTTCTGCAAATTTTACTGCTTCTCTTTATCAAGGTCAGCCTCTAAGCATTGTTGCTTAAGAACTTCAATTTCTCAGAATGAGATTTACCATATTTTCCGGTGTATAAGACGCTCCTATGTATAAGATGCACCCAAGAAATTTAATACAATTTTCTGGAAGAAACCTAAACTTTAAAGTATGATTTTTTAAAAAAAGGGATAAAATAATAGGTAATTTTTAATAGTAAACTGACCTTTCAGAAACCTGCAAAACCCATGTCACTGTCATCTGATGCTTCTCTATCATCATTAATTTCTCATAATATAGAAATAATTTTCTCTTAATATTCTTTTGGCATTTTTTGACTGATTTTTGTTTTTTTTGTACGCATACAAAGTCCACTGCATTTCATGAAACGGCAACACCATGACACACCACCTTTAATATCTTCAATGTTACGCTCACATGCTACTTCGACTGCATGTGTATGAATCATTTTTGTTGAAATGGCAATGCCATTTTGCCAATTTTCTTGCACCCATTTCAAAACTTCGGTCTTTGGTTCTGGCCGCTTCGCAATTTTTCCATGTTCCACGTGCTTTTCTTTATGCAAATTGTACAAAATCTCCTTCTGACCATGCCAAGTTCTAATCATTTTTTCTGTAGGCGGAGGTCCAAAATGTCTTTCAGCTTCTCTATTCCCGTGTTCTTCTGCATATTTTACAACCTGCAATTTGTAACTTGAAGTATATGAATGTCGCCTGTTTTTTTCCATCACTAAAATCTATGGGGAAATATCAAACTGAACACAAAATATCTCAATACTGATAAACATCGGTAACTGATTACTGATAAGATATTATGAAACTTGAATAGGAGCTCCCCGTTCTTAGCCAATGACGTGCTAGAAGTTACGTGAAGGTCACACATCAATTTGATTGCACCATTAACCGCCTACAAATATCTTGGAACATAAAAGGGAGTGCGTATGACTTTGAAAAGAGGAAACAATCTTTACCTTCATTATATAAGACGTACCCCATTTTTAAGATGAATTTTTAAGGTAAAAAAGTGCGTCTTATGCACTGGAAAATATGGTAATTGACATAGATTCATTTGAAAAGCCTCTAAAATCATTTGTACAATGGAAGAATGTGCTTCCAAAAATGGCTCGCAGTAATTTCATTCGACTTTACGACTTTATAACCAGGCTGAGATTTCTCTGATTTGGCCAGAAAAGTCTTGGAAGGCGTTCACTTCCAAAAAGGCCAGTTTCATCGACATTAAATATTTATTGGCGAAAATAGCTTCCTTTGTCCACAATTTTCTTCAAAATCTCTGGATAATTTGCGGCCACTTCCTTATCTGCACTTGCAGCTTCACCTGTGATTAGAACACTATGTAGGCTATTTCTCTTTATGAAATGTTCAAACCACCCAGCACTAGCATGAAATTCTTCTTTTCCATCATTGATAGCCCTTTCTTTCAAGGATGCAAAGAGACATAATGCTTTTGATTTAATAAGGTCAGTGGATCCATTTTTGGTTACAATCTTCAATCCATGTTAAAGACATCTCTCTAATTCAATGATTATAATACTTTGATTTCGGGTGCATGCATGATGAACTTGAAGCAACCTTACCTTTCTCTTTGTATTCAGCAGTTTTACCTAAAATTGCTCTTATAGTTGATTCGCCCATTTTTGTGTTCTTGTCCTATCTTTGCCCTGGACTTGCCTTGTTCATTTTCTTTATTATTGCAAGTTTTTCTTCCAATGAGATTACTTTTCCAACCATTTTCACACTTCTACATTTTTGCTCAATAATTCTTTTACTCATGATGAAAGATTGGGAAAATACTTGAAAATAAAAAAAAGTAAGGAAAACAATTGTAATGGAGGCATGAGATATGATTATAAAAATGCTATGTAATTAGCAGACAACATTAATTTAAGCGGAACATAGTGTAGATAGAAATAATGTAGTATCCCATTAAAAAATAACTGTAAAATGTTTTAAATCGGTAGCTAAATTATTTCATCCTGGTGAGTGATTTTTTAAAATAGTTAGCCATAAAAAAATGTATAGATAGAAAATTTTTAAGATGTATATAGGCACACTAATCGAATTTGGGTATAGAAAAAAAATTACGCACTAATCGGGAGCGCATTAATCGAGGGATTGCTGTATAATCGTAAAATTGATTGAGATATGTAATCTTACACCCTCAACCCTGGGAATGCTTTGTCTTAAAATTTTATTATGGGTTGGCCTGTTTCAGCCCATGCTTGGGTAGCCATAGAACACATGTTTTATTGCAGCAATAAAACACTGATGAACCTGTTTTTGGTTCATCTTTTTCTGATTTGTGAACAGTGCCTGTTAGTTTGCCCTCTGTGTCTAGTGAGTTACTGAGTGTGAATTGTAAATTTATAGTGAGAATGATATAATCACGTAATCACAAGAAAGATATTTATTTAACCAAATATTTCGGTCTGGAAATAGCAGACCATCGTCGGTGGTATTACAAGAACAGTTTAAAAAATATACAAGCTAGAATACTAACAATAGATCGTTGAAATTAGAACATGCCGCGTGATGTTATATCACTAAGTATGAAACGAAATATTTTGAAGTAGAAACATGATTGAATTTGCTATTAAAAAAAAAAAAAAAAAAAAAAAAAAAAAAAAAAAAAAAAATTAATGAGTAATCTTGATTAGGCTTTCCCAGATTTTTGATATAGATATGCAGTCATTACGATTCAGGTTGGGATGATGGAGCAAGGCCTCCACGCTTTCCTTGAACAAACGTTCGAACCTATAACGGGATCTATGTAAGAGGCGCGTTTTGGACCAAAGGATGCTGTGGTGTCAGTTTCAATCCCGTGTTGAGCCAAACCAGACTTTTCAGGTTTATTGTGAAGAATGGATGATTGATGTTCTTGGATTCTTTTTTCAAGAGAACGTCCAGACTGTCCAAAGTAAGAGAGATCACAGTTGCAAGGAATTTGATAAACTCCAGGAAGAGATAAAGTTGAGCGTTTGTCTTTAGGAGAAGGAAAATGAGAAGACAATTTGTTAATAGGAGAATACGTAGCTGTTAAATCATATTTCTTCAACATTCTTGCGATAGGTTCTGAAATACCGGAGATATAAGGAATAGGTACTCGACGTATTGAATCTTTGTTGTTTTGTGGAGGATTATAAGATGTAAGAAGACGTTGAATACTTTTTTCAGAAAAGCCATTGAGTTTCATGTGTTGCTGGATAGTAGAAAGTTCTTTCTGTAGATAATCAAAAGTAGAACAATTAGTTTTGGCTCTTTTGATGAGACATTTTATAATTCCTGTTTTATGACATGGATGATGGGCTGATTCTTTCAGAATATAACGACCTGTGAATGTTGGTTTCCTGTATACTGTAGTTGTAAGAATATTTGAAGATGATCGGATGAGGAGAACGTCTAAAAAAGATAACTGGTTGTTTTCTTCTAATTCCATAGTAAACTTTATGCGATGATGTAAGGAATTAATACTGTTTAAAAAGGAAGATAAAGTGTTTTTACTGTGAGGCCAAATAGCAAATATGTCATCTATATATCTTACCCAAAAAGATGGTAGAGGGAAACTAGATGTGAAGAGGACTTTTTCTAAATGTTCCAAATAAAAGTTGGCTAAAGCTGGAGAAAGAGGACTTCCCATGGCTGTTCCTTCTACTTGGCTATAAAATTTGTTTTGACATATGAAATAACCAGAATGTATAACGAAATCGAATAGTTTTATAATATCTTGAGGAAAGATGTCAGCAAGTAGTTTTAAAGTTTCCTTAAGAGGTACATTGGTGTATAAAGATTCTATATCAAAACTAACCATAAGATCTGTAGGTTGTAATGAGACATCTTTTAATTTTTCTAAGAAATCTGAGGAGTTTTTTAAAAAAGAACTCGAGTTGCCAATGTAAGATTTCAGTAATTTAGCTAGATATTTGGCTATACGGTAAGTAGGAGAATCAATGCAATCTACTATTGGACGAAGAGGATAGTCAATCTTATGGATTTTTGGAAGGCCATAAAATCTAGGAGGTCTTGCAAAATGAGTTTTAAGTCTTTCAATTGTGTCTTTATCCAAACTGATGACTTCATCAAGGAGAGAATTTAATTTCTTTAGTTGTCTGTTGGTTGGATTATAATCAATTTCTTGATATGTGGAGCGATCTCGAAGCAAAAGAGAAAGTTTTCTTCTGTAATTTACTGAGTCCATAACTACTGTTGCTTTTCCCTTGTCAGCTTTAGTGATAATGAGGTGATTATTTTTTCTCAAGGACTGTAAAGATTTTAATCCTCCACAAAACAACAAAGATTCAATACGTCGAGTACCTATTCCTTATATCTCCGGTATTTCAACAAGAATTTTGAAGAAATATGATTTAACAGCTACGTATTCTCCTATTAACAAATTGTCTTCTCATTTTCCTTCTCCTAAAGACAAACGCTCAACTTTATCTCTTCCTGGAGTTTATCAAATTCCTTGCAACTGTGATCTCTCTTACTTTGGACAGACTGGACGTTCTCTTGAAAAAAGAATCCAAGAACATCAATCATCCATTCTTCACAATAAACCTGAAAAGTCTGGTTTGGCTCAACACGGGATTGAAACTGACCACAGCATCCTTTGGTCCAAAACGCGCCTCTTACATAGATCCCGTTATGGGTTCGAACGTTTGTTCAAGGAAAGCGTGGAGGCCTTGCTCCATCATCCCAACCTGAATCGTAATGACTGCATATCTATATCAAAAATCTGGGAAAGCCTAATCAAGATTACTCATTAATTTTTTTTTTTTTTTTTTTTTTTTTTTTTTTTTTTTTTTTTTTAAATAGCAAATTCAATCATGTTTCTACTTCAAAATATTTCGTTTCATACTTAGTGATATAACATCACGCGGCATGTTCTAATTTCAACGATCTATTGTTAGTATTCTAGCTTGTATATTTTTTAAACTGTTCTTGTAATACCACCGACGATGGTCTGCTATTTCCAGACCGAAATATTTGGTTAAATAAATATCTTTCTTGTGATTACGTGATTATATCATTCAGTCTTATGTCGCAAGTATCCTTAAAACAACAAATTTATAGTGAAACAAATTTAAACAGAAAAATACATTTTTTAAAAGGTGTATGGAATTTAATATTATTTTACTTGTTAGTTTTATGATTTTTTTTGCTTTTAAACTGAAATAATTTAATTTATGATTAATTAATTAGTTGATTTTTAATCAAATATGCAGGTCAATTTTTTTTTTTTATATATGAAATTATGCTAAAAAATACCTTTTTTTTTCCAAGAATTAAAGATCATTAAAATCAATGCAAAATGAAAATAATTTATTTATAGAGTTTACATCAACAAATAATTACATCAAAAAAGCTAAAAGATGCTAAAAGATGTTTATTGATGTAATTATTTAATTAAATCAATAATTATAAAAACTTATTGATGTAATTATTTGTCTCCTAGCCCCCCCCCTCCATAAAATTTTCTGCGGGTTGCATAAACTACATGACAGCACACCCAACCAAAATGAGCATGTGACACCACACACATATATATATATATATATATATATATATATATATATAGTTGTAGTGGTGGTGTTAGAGAGACAGAATATAAACTTGTATTGATGAGAATGGAAATCTTTCAAGAAAGCAGCATGTTTTTGTTAAGGGATGGTCATGCTGAGGAGATACTTATATCTGTGATTTATCTGAATTTTGTTGAAGCATCTAATAAAGTGGCATATACTTTGGTAGCTTTACAGGGATGGTAAATTGATAGGTTCCATTGAGTTGTGTATGTGGTGCAGTCTCCCCCTCCCTTCCAAAAAAATGTAATGAGTTGGGTAGGTACCACAGGATTCTGTTCTGTGACTGCTGTTGTTTAATTGACATATCAGTGGTATAGTTCAGGGTATGACAAGAGATGTTCATTTGTTTGCAGATGATGCTAAATTGGGAAGAGCAGTATCAGGAAGTTCTGATATGATGTGATGTTAAAAGAGTCCATGTGTAGAGGCTTAAGTGCTATGAGGACATCATGTTGGAGGCTTAATGGATTGTGTACAACACTCAGAAAGGATTAAAACAGAATTAATACTTCCTATATTTCGTCTTCAGGAATTACAAAAAAACCAATGTAACATATACACAAATACCACACAATACTAAGCCCAACCACGTGGGTGACTCTAAAGTCCTATCTAGGTGGAGTGGCGTGCCCTCTAAGGGCGGTTGTAGGTGGCCTGGAATGTAAGGTGGGACCTCTGATGATAAGTGTTTCCCAAATCTTAGGAAGCTTCATGGAACCATATTTATTAAGATTTGGTTGATTTCTGAAAGCTGCTGCTGATTCTAAAAATAGTCTCTCTTTTTTGAATTTGCTGTTGTGGAGCATGGTGGTTTTTTCCATGAGATCCTGTGGGTTGTATCCAAGAGATGGTCATTGTCCATTGACTATAGTCGTGGTTGCAGATGTATGACTGGTGTTCCTCCAGGCAGATGGTTGCTGATCTGCCTGTCTGTCCAAAGTACGTCATCTTACAGAAACAGGGTACTTTGTAAACTCCAGGCACTGAGAGAGGAGGGAGCTGATCTTTTGTAGAACAGATAAGTTAGCAAGTTTGCAGTGGGGCTTAAATGCTATGTGTAGGTTGTACTTTTTTAAAATCTTGGCTATTCTTTCCGATGTGCCACGGATGTAGGGTATGTTGATGGCATTTCTAAACTCTTGCTGAAGAGAAGACTGGGGAATGGGGGGAGAGGAACTGGTTTTTTTTTAATACCGTGATTGCTGTAGCCATTGGAGAGGAAAGTGTTCTGTATGTGATCAATCTCAGTTGTAAGGACAGTTCCACTGGAACAAAGATTGTGGGCTCTCTTGGTTAGAGTTTTAATAATGCCATATTGTTGAGCAGGGTGGTGGTGGGAGAGTTTGTGAATGTGTCTGCCTGTATGCGTAGGTTTTCTATATACAGTGAAGGAAAGTGTACTGTTAGGAAGGCGTGTAACTAAGGTGTCTAGGAAGGGTAAACAATTGTTCTTTTTCTTTTCCATCGTAAACTGGATTCTTGGATGTAGGCTGTTGAGGTGACTGAGGAAAGAGTCTAATGTGTCTGGACCATGAGGCCAAATATCTTAGCCAGATAGAAGGTTTGAGAGGAGCTGAGTCTATGGCTCGTTTTTCAAAATCTTCCATATAAAAATTGGCAAGAAGGGGGGGGAACCCATGGCGGTTCCCTCTATCAACTCTACTCTCAGTCCACCAACAAACAGCAACTACAGAAACGCCATCTACTGTCCATTACCACCACTAGTATTTTCACAGATCACAAACATCCATGGTGACAGCAGGATTTGAACTCTCAGCCTTTTGGCTGGAGAGCGGATAAGCTAACCATTCAGCCAGCCAGGCCAGCTTATATATAAATAAAAACCGTCTAGCCTAGCTGTTCAGCTAGGCTGGATGGCTTTTAGCAAGCTGAAAAAAAAAAATTCCTGTTTAGTAAAAGGCATCCTCTGCATTAGGCTGTCCAAAGATAGACTAAAGTTCAAGTCTAGTCACTGACTGGAGGAACTTATTCTAAGCCTTTCTTTGACTGGCATGGGCAAGCAGGTTTTTTCTCCAGGAAACTTCATACAGTAAACTCAAGAAAATCGACCATAGGATCCCCAAAAATATATCCTGTTAGGGTTATGTACCAAGAGATGGCAGCACTTGTTTGCCCGTCTCTTCATCGGTTGCTGCTTATAATTAGTGATAGTTTTGGGCCAGCTATCTGTGATTTGCTATCAGTGGAGATTGAACTGCTCACTCAGTCTCCAAAAGCTAGGTAGAGCTAAAAGACCTCATCTACTCCCTAAAAGGCGTTAACTGACTTATTTTTTTAAATAAAACCAGAAAATAGAGCTAAACTTTTCAACCAGTGCATCATCCCAATTATGACATATGGATCATTAACATGGCTAATAACCAAACAAATACTGGACAAAATGAGGAAAAATGAGTGCAGAATGGAGAGAGCCATGCTAAACATCAAACTGAAAGACAAAATAAGGAATGCAGATATAAGAAAATAAACGAGTGTTGGATATAGGGGAAGAGATTTTAAAATAAAATGGAGATGGGAAGGACATACTGCTCAGATGAACAGCAATAGATGGATGAAGACAATCAAGCAGTGACATCCATATGAAGGAAGACAAATGCCTTTACAACCAGAGAGAAGATAGAAGGATGACCTAGTGGAGATGGCTGGGGAATGTTGGCTTGGGGAAGCATTCAACAGAGAAAGTTGGAGGCAAATAGGGGAGGCCTATAACCATAAATGATTTTATAAAAAGGGCTAGAAGAAGAAGACATGGCAGGAATGAAGGGAATGTTACAACTATTTTTTTGCTTGGAGGGTGGTGAATGGGTTGCCAGAGGCAGTTGTGGGTGCTTCATCAATGAATGAGTTTAAGGAGAAGCATGATAGGTATTGTGTGAATAATGGGTCTCCTGTAAAATCTGACTCCATGGATATGCCCATAGTAATAATAATATCCTGTACATCCCCTGAGGGTATGTATCCAGAATTTAGGTCTTTAGTTGGTTCTTTATAACCAAAGTCATTGTTGCTTTTAACTAAAATATTAGACAAGTGACATTAATTTTGCATTTTTACTTGAGCTAAATTTATAATTACAAGAATGAAATTATATTTGACTGTTTTTATAAATGCTGTTAGAAATAAAAAATATTTTTGTTAAACAATTTTTCTTTCATTCTTTGAAAGAGAAATTTTCATGGATTTATGAACCTATTGCCCTCAAGATAGTAGTGTACACTGTAGATTTGGTGTGGGGAGTGGATTGAACATACACATGTACTAGATAACTGATTTTGTTTGTTGTGAGAATAATAATTTACATTAGAAAAGTATATCTTTATATCTGTAGGTGAGAATATAAATATTTGCTGGTCTCCAGATGGTCATACTATTGCTGTTGGTAATAAAGAAGACTTGGTTACATTTATTGATGTAAGAACACACAAAATTCGCACAGACCAACAGTTCAAGTTTGAGGTAAACGAGATTTCGTGGAATAATGAAAATACGTTATTTTTTCTTACCAATGGTCAGGGCTGTATTCATATTTTAAGGTGAGTGGAACTTTATATTTGCTGTTTTATCTGTTTCATAACTTTCAAAATTAAGCAGCATTAGTGGCAAAGGTGGTAATTAATGGGTTTCATTTTCCATTTAGATAGCTCTTTAGAAGGACCATCCATATTTAATTGAAAATGTAATTTATTAATTTTTGCATGTGCAAGCTTAAAAAAAGTACTATAACAATAAAGATATGAGCTGCATGTTAGCTGATGAAACAAACACATCAACTATTAAACTCATTTACAAAACATTCATGTTGATGTTTATTGGAGTGAACATGCATTTAGATAATTACAAACTAAATTTATTTAGTTAATAATTACTACGCCATTATTTTTCCTTGTCCACCAAGGACATCTTCATGGACAGAATGAAATACACTAAGCATGCACAAGATGGCAAACACAGACTGAGAGAGGGGATCCTGTAGTCCTATTTAACTGGTGCTTACTGTGGGTGTGGTGATGAAATTTGGCTGAAGGTTGCACATTGATGGTCTCCTAGATTTTTGGTAAAATGAGGCAGCCAAATTTGTTAAGATTTGGTGAACTTTATAATGTTGTGGCAAATTCTAGAAATAGTCTCTCAGATTTATATCTGCTTCTGTATAAATGGTAAATTTTTCCATTGGATCTAGTGATCTATATCTATATCATGATCTTCTACTCCAGAATGGCCTGTGGTGTATGTAATGGACATATCTGCTCTTTCAGATGAATATTTGCTGTTCTTCCTCTTTCTCCAAAGTAAGATGATATACAATGATGAGCAAGGGTGCTAGACCTCAGAATGATCTAGATGGTGGAATGGATAAGAGTAGCTAATTTTTGGTACAGCTTGAAGGAATATATATGTCATACCTAATAATAATTGTTTTCCCTACCCTGCCTTGGAAATATCAACAGCTACATACGAGATTCTCCAAATTTTTCCATTTCATAGCCTGTGTTCAAAAGCGGGTGAGATTGCCATGTAGGTCTACTGTAGAACAAGAATGGTGATCCACATTGAATCACCAACTTTATGGGTCTCTAGAAGAAGCTGGTTTTTGATTTTATTCTTCATTATTTTTGAGAGCATTAAGAGCATTGAATGATAGATGGCTGAATTTTATTGCCCGTTTTATTAATTAGCTGGGAGCAGCGATGAATTCAAATTGTTGAATAGATGCAGATGAGTGGGACATCTTGTAAAAGCTATACAGGATACATGCTAAAAGCAACTATCTTGTGCCTATCCTGTACTCCAGGCTTTTAGCACAAGTGGAGGGATACCATATGGTCAAAGGACCAGGGGCGGCTCGTGCATAGGCACTGGAACTATACTACCCCAATTTTTCTCAATATATAAATATATTTATTAATTTATTTATATTCGCTTGTAAAATTTAATTTTTATCATCAACAATCCTATACAATTCTCTTATTTTGTATAAAAAATAATAAAAATCCATCTTGTAGCACTTAGGAGGGCGAAGGACGCTAGCAGCACTATGTTTGCCACAGTGTCATATCGCTTCGTGTGCAAGCATGTGCATGTCATAGTGAGATGTGAGCTATTAGGGTAATGCGGCACTCTCCATCCCATCGCATAGTTCCACTGTTGTTTATATGCAGTTTGCGCCAGTAGTAGAGTGTTCATAGTGCTTATCGTGTTTACTCCATCTCTTTAAATATTTGGACATTACAATTAAAGGATTTAATTGTAATGTCCAAAAATTGTAAATCCATTCCTTTAATTACAATTAAAGGAATGGATTTTATTTTTAAGTAATTTTGAATTATACTAAACTATAATTTTATCAATAATAAACAATATTTTTTTCATGAAATAAAACAAGAAGAATATATTTTATTTTTAAGTAATTTGCATTATACCAAACTATATAATTTTATTGATAATAAACAATATTTTTTCATGTTTAATTTTTTTTTAAATTTTTACCATAATTTTGATATTTTATCCAAGCATGTATACACTTCGAAATATACATACACAACTACAGTGTGTATATATATTTCGAAAGTTGCAGCACCCCCACAATTTCAAGCTACAAGCCTCCACTGCAAAGGACTTAGTAGTATCAAAGCTACTAAGTATTTTCCTGTGTCCCTCTGATGAAAGATCAGAGGAGACATACTGAGAATGGTTTGTATAATAATGATGGAGGGGTGCAGGTGAGGGAATTTGCCTTGGTCATCTAAACAAAAGTTGGAGGAGAATACTGATGTTGAGAGATCTTCTTTGTCTAGATGTTTCCATTGTACCATCAGGATAAGAGAATGAGAGGCAGAAACATAGTGAGGCAGAAGTTTTGCCCAATAGCTTGGCAAAGGACTAATACATTCTCCTGTTCAAACCATCAAAAAATCTAAAGCAGACTTACTGCTTTCCTCTTATAAAGTTAGTTTTAAATTTGTCGATTTCTTTGCAGTTATGAACTGTAGTGTAAGCTGAGTGAGTATTTAACTTGGGTCACTAAGTGTGTGATGATTTTTTTTTGCTTGGAGAGTTTGAGTGGGATATGGAAATGAAAATGCTCATCATACCAGCAAGAATGATTTTAGTTATTAGATCAAAGCAAGTACTGGATCTGGACAGTGGAAGCAATAATCAGACATGGAAAAGGGAGTGTATAGCATGAGGATCATCCCATTTGCCACCATTGCAGTGCCAAAGGACACGGTGCTGAGATTGACTTGGAAAAGGGCAATTTGTGGAAAATGAAAAATTGACAAGGTCAGTGGCAACTTGTACATAAACACTGCAGCACCCGTAAGGAAAAAACGAAAAAATTAAATTTTGTTTGCGTTTATAAATAATAACAGTGCTGATAACATTATATAAATGAAATACAACATGTTAAAGCTTACAGCTTATGTTTCGACATTGATTGAATGGTTAATAATTGGAATTGTTCAATTAACGCTTTAAATTACGAAACAAATGCACTGTGATCTAACGCAGCATCGGAATTATCACATTCGTCCAATTGCAGCTAGACTCGCTGATATTTGTTTGCACTTGCCACTGCACATAACAAGTGAATCCGACACTGCTCCACGAGCAGTGTCGCTACAGATAAATTGTATGCTCGCGTGCGTTATTTCTGTGTACGAAACTTTTATTATTGGTGTGTGTTCGTGGTGAGGGTGAAATATTTTTGGTAAATCTTATTTTATTCTGTTAAAATAACAGAATAATTATGTATTTATTATAGATACAAGGGTGAATTATGACTAGTGTTACTGTTGAAAATATTAAAAGAATTATATTTTCTCAATTATCGTTACATGAAAAATTATCGTCACACTAAACAAATGCACTGCGATCTAACGCAGTGTTGGGATTATCACGTTCGGCCAATTGCAGCTAGACTCACCGATATTCGTTTGCACTTGTCACTGCACATAACAAGTGAATCCGACACTGCTCATGGAGCAGTCTACAGATAAATTGTTTGCTTGCACGCATTATTTCTGTATACGAAACTATTATTATTGGTGTGTGTTCGTGGGGAGGGTGAAATATTTTTAATATGTAAATTTATTTATTAATAAATTGGTTACTGATTAGGAAAGAGATGAATTATTTTTCTTATTTTGTACATGCAGCACCCTGACTTAAAATTTTCACTGGTCACCACTGGACAAGGTTATGGTCAGACTTACTATACATATGAAATTCTTCAATACAGAAATACATTAATGTATTTGGAGGGAGAGCTGATTAGGAATAATGAGGTGCATTGTCAGTGTTGAAATCCCCATAGAAGACTATCTCACTGTGATAAACTTTCAGAGATAAATAATCAAAAAGGTTAGTGCAGTCTTCAGAATTAGGAGAATGATAAAGGCAACAAAGTGAGCTAAGGAAATCTTGAGCCAAAGCAGATTACATAAAAGAGATTCATGTCTGATAGCCCATTGGAATGGGATAAACTAGACAAAAGCATGTGTTCTATCCTTCTTAACAGAAGACATCATGAATGATGAAATTGTGTAGAGTTGAGGTGAGCTATTGTTATAGATGATGCCAGTTGAGGAGCAGTGATGAATATGAAGTCAGGTTTTTATTAAGTGGCAGTGTGCACATTATTGATGTTAGTTGAGATTTCACATCTTGGTAAATCATTATGGATGCTTTTTTTTTTTTTTTCACATAGAATTTTGATATTTTGTAGGCATTTTGGAAGGTATATTTCTGTTGTTTTGTTGGATTTTTTAGAATATAATTTTTGTTGCTTTTTTTTAACCTCTATGATGATATTTGTTATGCTATTTTTCATGATAGTGAAATTTTATACAGCCAGGGCATGCAGCAGGAGTGAAGGACTTTTGAACACAACTCCCACACAGAGGGTGCCCTGACTCCAAGCATAGCCACAACGGTGTCCCTGCATGCTGCTATACTCAGATGCCCTCCAGGTGCAACCTGACAGAGTAAGCAGCAGAAGCAGCATTATTTGCCCATCTGATTGAGAAGCCTCCAGAAGCTTTACCAGCAGATTTAGTCCTATGTACCATCGTTACTATTTAATTCTTGAATGGAGGAGGATTTTTAAATTTGCTTTACCATTTTGACTAATCGTGTATAAAGCAGTCTGATATACAAGTTGAACCATAAAAGAGAAATTATTTCTATATGACTACACAAAAATGTTGTAAACCTGTTCTGTGTTAGTATTATAGGTAGGCTGAGAATTTTTTTTTTGTTTTCATTAATTTTATATAATTTCTTTTATTTCTTAAATAATCTGGACACCCCCCCCTGCTCTGGAGACCAAACACGGAACTTTTTTAGGCTATACAATAACCACTTGGCTAGATGAGCTGGCATACGCTGGTGGAACTGATGTGTGGACCATGCTGAAATTCACTTAATTTCAGTCATCCTGTAGCAGCCAAATCCTCTTCCTACACCTTCATGTATGTATGAATATGTATATCTAGGGTTACCAATTTTCCTAATAATGAAATCACTTTCCATGAAAATCTTAACATTCACAACTCAAACTTTCCTTTTCTAACAGTACTGTTGGAAAAATGGAACTGTATTTATTTCCTATAGGAAATAAATGCAGGTGCAAACCAATAAAGTTGCTATTGATACTGTTTATTCTGTAAATAATTCACATCACAATCTTTCTTCTCCCATCAAGCAATGTTCATACAGCCACCTCATCTGCTTGTCTGGTATTATAAGAATATGGTGCAAGATGATTTTCTTGATTTCGATTTGTCTGATGTACATATTTTTAAAGGAATGTTCCATCTTTACTCCTTTTGGACTTCACTGTTGCAAGACCCTTTTTAAACAGGTATGTCAAAGCTGATGCACCTTCATGGAACACTCCCTTAAGAATGTTCCATGGAGGTGCATCAGCTTTGACATACCTGTTTAAAAAAGGGTCTTGCAACAGTGAAGTCCAAAAGGAGTGAAAAGAAGGTAACATTGTTCCACTTCACAAAGGTGAGGATAAGACTGAAGCTACAAATTACAGGCCAATCTGTATACTGATTTGTAGTTAAGGTGTTAGAGAGGTTGGTCAGAACGAAGATAGAAAAGTGGATCGATAACAAACAACAGTATTCTCGGTGATTGTCTGCATGGGTTTGTTAAAGGGAAGTCATGTTTTACTAGTATACTATAACAAGGTGATGAATACATTGGAAAAGAAAGATTAGTGAGATGGATAGATGATTAGCTCTCAGATAGATATCTGCAAGTTGTATAGGGTGCAATATCCTAAAAGAAGAAAGTCACTAGTGGAATGCTACAGGGGTCTGTTTTTGGCCATTGTTGTTTAACTTGTATATTAATGATATTAGGACAGATTTAACTGGAAATATGTAGATGATTCAAAATTGGGGAGAATGATGTAGTCTAGCAGATGTTGTGGCCTTATAAGATGACCTGTATACATTGTAAAAGTGAGCAAGTAGCAGGCAACCCTCCTCCTATTTATGAGGCTCTTTGCAGAGCCTCATAAATAGGAGGAGGAGAAGGGATATGATTGAGGCATATAAGTCGGTAAAGGATTTTTATGGGTTATTAAGGATGAAATTTTTCATAGAATGGGAGAAGGGGTAGTGTTAAATTTTTTACTTCTTTCCTTAATTGTTTTATGTGTTATTTGTTTTTTTCTTTTAATCGTTATTATTATTTAATATCCCTATTACTTGACATAAATTGTCGTGCTTGCTTTCACCCTTTTCGTTCTATGGCCACTACTTAAATTGCTCACGTGTGCAAAACTTGGTAAACAAAGAAATTGCCCCAGGATAGAGCCAATTTTCTTTGATACACATCTGGAATTAACTCCATGTCAGAATTTGAAAAAATTTGTTTGTTAAAGCTGTGCCATCCAAATTCTTAGACAAGGAATCTTCCTTGTCAGGGAGTTAGCACTCAGAATAACACACTATTCGATAATCAAGCAATTAAAATTCCCAATTACAAAAACCTTGTATATTTTTACTCTTACTGCAGTCGTAACTATCCCCAAATTTTAATTCGCACTGGTTCTATTTTTATCAGTGGTGCATTGAGTTCACAGATCAGACAATTTGTTAGGTGAGAAAAAGAAAGGTTTATTCATAACTCTAATATGATATACAAATATTGAGATCACTTAACAAAACTGAATCTCTCCTACAAAACTGAAATTGATTAACCAAACATAACCTTAATACTCCTAGTCTTAAACAATGTGAGACAATATCTACAACTAGTTAAATTTCTAACTTCATCCTATTCAACTAACATTCTTCTACAAGCATTTATCTTATTCTAGATTCAAGAACTATCAGGCTATAACATACTTTAGCAATTCAATACCACACTGGACATGAATTCTTATTCAGAGCTAAGACAATGTACTAATTGATTAGATACTAAAGTCCTGTTTCATTTTTGTAAGTCCAATCACTGAGCATATCCACACATTATTGTACACTAACTGTTTCTTGCATACAAAGGAATTGAAAAGTTTCTACATTACTGAGCATCAGGATCTCTCTTGCTTTTTCTCTCTATGTTCTGAAAAAATTCACAATGCTTGTTACCCTCTCTTACAGTCGGCTGTCTTCAAGTAGGACAACTAGTGACTATGATCATGAATGAATCGCCTTTTCCGATGTGGGCGAAGCTGTTCTGCCAGTTTCAGTCCACATGGTTCCGCATGTTGATCGGTTTGCACTGGCTTCTCTGCTGTATTGATGATTATGCCTGCACTGGATCGCTATCTGGCCACACAGCTGCCACTGGACATCATTCTTTTCGACCGTTCTCATGCACTTTCTCCTGGAATGGCTGGAACAGGAATCCCGAACAAAAAAAAAAAGCCTCGAGTTTTGCGTCGCCAAGCTCTATATATCCTTGCTGAGCTGTTCTCCCTACTACGTCACTTTTCCAGCCAGCACCCAAAACTCTTGCACCCAGTACCGTTCTCTCCTCGTTGCATTCTCCACATATGCAACTTGGACCTTGTGTACGTGACTGCCTTCATTTCTTTAAGCCGATTATCTCGTTGTATACCTAGATCTAACTTTCTCATGTTAACATAACTTTCACTAAATTTCAACCTTATCGGGTTTACAAGGACACTTAACAATACATAGGAGAATTTACGATTAAATGATTATTTCGTTACTTCTGTCAACAATTTCACTTATACCTATATACAAGCATTTTCTCCGGGAATTTTTTTTTTGTACCTGTTAAATCTGAATGAAATATTTTACAATATAATAAATCTTTCATTCAAGATTTAACAGTAGAACAAGAGGTCATCCCTGAAAACTGTATAAAGGAGGGTATGGGGAGAAGGTTCTTTAGTTGAGAGTTGTTGGAAGTTTTCCCACTTGGTTATACTATAAATTAAAGATGCCACAAAATTATATTCTTGGTTTAATCCTTTATCCAAGTGTGTAAGCAAACAAAGTTTGTGCCTGGAGTATTTTCAGGAGACAGGGCAACTTGTATATAGAAACTAATGACTTCACATCACTTGCCTTAGTATTCCATAATGCAAAGCACATATCCTTACGGATATGTATAATGGTGTTAAAGTTTGTGATTAATAAAGTTCCTAAAAGGAATTTAATTTGTGTCACAATTTAAAAGTAGGAACCTTTAATAAAAGAGAAAAATATACTTGCATCTAAGTGTGAAATACAACTGAGAGTATTTGTTAACTCACATAAGAAAATTTGTTGTAATATGATGAAAATAAGATAATTAACTTACAGAATATTGGCCATAAGAATTTTGCATGTAAAGGCTCGTTGTTAAACAATTGAAACAAGGGATTATAGGTTTATGTCAATTCTTAGAAAATTTTGGTAAGCTGATAAAGTTTAGTGAATGTGACTCATAAGGTTAGCAAGAACCAAGGTAAGGTTCCTGATTTTAGACGTTGCCACGGGTCAGTTGCGTGCACACGGCCCGCGGGAATTTTCTGCCGAAAATTCCCGCGGGCCGTGTGCACGCAACTAATTCCCTATTATAGAAAGGAGGGACGCCATACAGCTGAGAAGAAAGGTAACTACTGCATGTTATATCAACCGTGTTCTTAAAGAAAGAAAGAAAATCTGTGGAGTAGTAGGTGCCTGTGTAGTGAATCTCACGACTACAGAATCGCAGATCCATTGTGTTTCCTTGGAAGAAGCTTGATAGGCTGAAGACGTGAAGCCGTGAAAACCTTGTTCCGAGAAATCTCAGATATGGTCCACTGCAGAAGAATTCGTCCTTGGAAATTACAGATGAGTAAAAGCAGAGACTAGCATAGAAGATCCTTATCAAATGGTATTGTAAAATCTTATATTATTTCAAATCTTATATAGCTGAGATTGTAGCTCAGTTACCGATCTATTGAAAGACTTGAACGAGAGTTGAACTAGGACTTCAGCGCATTTAAGAATAGAAAGAGAATAAGCTTGTTTTGGTAATCTTTCTTTTCATTCTTTGAACATGTTCCATCCATTTATGTTTATATTTTTTAATTTTTTCTATTACTGGTTCTTGATTTAATTCTTTCATAATTTCTTTGTTTCTTTTGTGATCAAATAGGGTATACTTTGCAGTTTTTCTTATAAACTTCATTTCTGCTGTTATTAATCTTTGTTTGTCTTTTTGTTTTATTGTCCAGATTTCGCTTCCATACATTAAGACCAGTAGCTAATATTGTATACTTTTAGTTTGGTTTGTTTTTGAACTAGGTTTGGTTTAAATATACAGTTAAATACACCTGTTATTTTTAAATATTTTGCAATTTTTACGTTTATATCTTTTTCATTTTCATATGTGATCATATATCCTAGGTAGTTAAATGAATTCACCTGTTCTAAGATCTTGTTATATATTACTATTTTAGTTCTTGCTGGATCTTGTCCTTTAAAGCCATAGTTTTTGATTTTTCTATTGATATTATCATACCATAATCTTTGGATATCTCATTTAGATTTAAAATAGCTTTCTCTAAATCATCTTCAGAATTTGTAATTATTATTTGGTCGTCGGCAAAAAGTAGAGTGTTTAAGTTCACTGTAGGAGAAGTTTAATTCCTTGATGTAAATTTTTTTTCCATTTTATTATTATTTCATTTAAGTAAATATTAAAAAGAGTTGCTGAGAGGGGGACATCCCTGTCGGGCCCCTTGGTTGATCTCTCTCGTATATGATAGCTTGTGATTTAATCTTATTTGTATTTGATTATTTTCATATATACTTGTGACAGCTTTTAAGATATTATTTGGTATTTGTCTTTCTTTTAATATGTTAAATAATATGTTTCTTTTAACTTTGTCAAATGCTTTTTCAAAGTCAATAAATGCAATATGTGTTTCTAAATTGTATTCTCTTCTTTTCTCTATTATTAATTTTAGGCAAAAGGCCAGGTCTTTAGATGATTGTCCTTTTTTTAATCCATTCTGTACTTCTAAAATAAAGTTTTCGGAATATTTCATTAGTTTGCTATTTAAGATTCTGCTATATATTTTGTAACAGGAATTTAGTATACTGATACCACTATAGTTTTTAGGGTCATCTCTATTACCTTTTTTAAAGATAGGAATCACAATTGCTTTTTTCCATTCTACTGGGAGGATACCAGTTGAATAAATTTTATTTAAAAATAAAAAGAGTCTTTCTTTGAATCTTGTTCCTGCGTATTTATACAGTTCTGAACCTAGCTTATCTTCTCCAGGTGATTTTCTATTTCTTGTTTCTTTCAGGTTGATTTCTAATTCTTCTTTAGTTATTTCCTTTTCATTTTTGTTAATTGTTTGCCAGTTATCTTTTTTAAAATATTTGTCTGTCCACAATTCTGTGTAGTAATTTAGAAATTCTTCTAATTGCAATTCAGTGTTTAATTTTATGTTTACTTTGGTAACTGCATTTAAGTGTTTCAAAATAAAATATATTAAAATTTTAATTCAGTGAAATCTCTTAGCAAACTCATCTGGCCCTTAATAGTAACAATTGATTATAGTGGATAATTTATTATAGTGAATTTCTTTTAGCATACTGTTGTTACCTGTGGAGCTTTAGTCAGGATTTGTCAGTGGTTTTTTATAATGAATGAGTGTGTTATAGTGGTGTTTGCTGTACTGAGAGTTGACTGTATAAGATGAAATATAATTGTCATCATCACTAAAAATTGTGCCTGAATAGTTAAACTGTTTAATCTGTTTTATAAAATCATTACAGAGTATAAACGTGTGGACATTACAGATTATGTATCTGTTATTTGCCTATCTATTTTCATAGTTTATCTTTCTCCTCTCCAAACAAAACTGGGCAAGCATTTATTTAATTTGCTCAGACTTGAAGCCTTACAGGAAATTGATTTATGAAGATAATATCTTCTTAAATAAAAAATTAAGCTGAACATCTTATTTATATGTCAGGTTTTAACATTGCCTTTCTTAATAATGTGATCCTTAGTTATTATAAAGATTTGGTGATAGCTGTTGATTCTTACTTTACACCTGATTTAACACCAGACCTTCCTGTCATTCTGTCTGCTGATATGTACCTTATAAGCTCAAGTTAATTAAATTAATTAAAATTAATTATTGTGGTTATCATGTAATTTATTATTTATTTACAATTTCAGTTTTCACACATCACGTGCATCATATGTTCTTGAAACATGTTAAAATTTAGTTCTATAGAAAGTTATACTTGTAAAGAAAATATATTCTTGTTTAATACTTTAAACACTACACTTGGATAGAGGATTAAACAAGAATATATTGTCTTGGCAAGTATAATTTACTTTGTAACCAAGTGAAAAAAAAACTTTCTACAACTTATGAAACAAGTGATATACAGGGTGTTCGGGATAAATTTGACATATTTATAATTAATTATATTTTTCCGTAAGTTACATGTATTAACACACACTTCTCTTCATTTAAAAGTTTGGACCCTTCTTCATTCATATACAAGATGTCAGAAAGGATGGATAGCTGGAACCCACCTGAATCATGGAAGAGAATAACTTGTATCATGATGATTCGTGCCCGCCATCAAAATAAGGATATTACGACTGCTGCCCAATGCTCCCTGAATACAGTAAAAACAATCAGGCATGAACTAGAGACTTGCAATGGTGACTACGAGGATGTAGCAAGAAGAAAGATCCCTAGCAGACGATCTGATTGCGTTCGTACAGCAGAATTCCTCGCAAATCTGCAGGAACAGGTGTTGAAGAACCCTGGCATTGGAATTCGGGCTTTGTTCGTGGAGTTGCTAACTGTAGTCAAGCCCTGGATAACAAGGGTAGCCAATGGTAGGCCGTATGTATGACAGCAGGATTCGGCCCCTTGCCACACCTCTGGGAAAAGTCAAAAATGGTTGTCTGAAAATTTCTACGACTTCACCAGTCCAAATGTTTGGCCTCCAAACTCCCCAGACCTTAACCCCATGGATTATTTTGTATGGGGCGCAGTTGAAAAAGACACCAATCGCACTTCCAGTAATACAAAAGCCCAGTTAATGGATAAAATTAAAACAGTTTTTGCGGCCCTTCCCAGGGAGACTGTAGCATCAGCTTGTTCGAGGTTCCGAAGCAGAATTGAAGCTGTGATCGATGCTAATGGTGGTTATTTTGAGTAAATCTTGTTGATAGTATTGTAATTAACTCTGCCTGTAATGTTTTTTTGTCAATTCATTAAATTTAATAGATACAAAGAAGATTTTCTTTTTCCTTACGAAACTGTCAAATTTATCCCGAACACCCTGTATATATATAAAATTATAATTTGATATGTACCTTTCACGATTGCAGTTATCCAGATCTCCAGCTTCAATGTTCTCTTACTGCACATCCTGCCAACTGCATTTGCATAGAGTTCGACCCAACAGGCAGATATTTTGCCACAGGAAGTGTAGATGCTCTAGTCAGTCTATGGGATGTACAAGAACTTGTTTGTGTTCGAACCTTTTCCAGGTTTGGAATTAGTAGAATAACCTATTATGTTCATTAATAGTAAATGATTATTATTTATCATTTAACATACAGTCCTCTCTCAAGAGGACTTTGATGTTGAAAGTTTATTTTTCACTTCGTCAGACTATAATAAATTTAGTTTAATCCTTTATCCAAGTGTGTGCAAACAAAGTTTGCACCTGAAAGTATCTTCAGTCCTATCTTGGGAGATACCAAGATAGGACTGGGGTAAAGTGGTACAACACTGGGCGACTCCTTGCAAAGGTGGAGCAAGCTACCAACACTCCTATCTTGGTATCTCCCATAATGCAAAACACATCTCCTTGTGGATATGTATAATGTTATGCATTAAGGGAGGGGCCACTACCCAGACTAGTTTTGACCTTTATTGAGGTCTCTTCGGTGGGAGCCAGGCCCAAGTGGAGATACCAAGGCACGCCGTTTGGCAGCTCCTATAGGAGGAGATGACCTTGCTAATGCTTCTGCCTTGGTATCTCCACTTGGGCCTGGCTCCCACCGAAGAGACCTCAATAAAGGTCGAAACTAGTCTGGGTAGTGGTCCCTCCCTTAATGCATAACATTATACATATCCGCAAGGAGATGTGTTTTGCATTATTATGGGAGATACTGAGATAGGAGTGTTGGTAGCTTGCTCCACCTTGGCAAGGAGGTGCCTGGTGTTGTACCACTTTACCCCAGTCCTGAAGATACTTTCAGGTGCAAACTTTGTTTGCACAAACTTGAATAAAGGATTAAACTAAATTTATTATATATCTCAAGAGGACTCTTTGCTAGTTGACTGTAATAGGCAATTATTATTTGCTTCTGCTCCTTCAGATGACATTAGCCTCCACCACAGAAGAGGTGTATTGTCATTTGTGCCTTCATATGGTATTCAAATCAGTCTTGCAAATTACTTAAAATTATTTTACTCTACCCAAAAATCGCCTTATTTTTATTTCAGAAGCATATATTTGAATAAATATTTGTTATTGTTCAAATCGACATCCTGAAATTGTTTAGTCACTCGGTGAAGATATTTATTTTTAGCATAATATACCCAGCACAACATTCATAATGACGACCGGTGTTATCATAATGACAGGTGTAGACAGGAGGTCACCATGCCTGAGATGAGAAGTAACTTTTGCAATAACTGATTAGTAAAAATCAACTACTTAGAAGAGACAATTGCATTTGTAAACAGTACTGTGGATATACTACAGAAAATAAAGTAGAATTTTATCAATTTATTTTAAAACTAAAACATATGATTAAATTTCATACAAATTTTAACTGATACTAAAATTAAAAGTCACAGCTCTTATGCTTTATGTAAAAAATCTATACAGCTTAATTAGATTCTAGAATGTAACAGAGGCAAAAAACTCATGCTTTAAGTAGCTTTATTTGATCATAAAAGGGAACTGTATACTAAATTTAGTATTCTCAAACCTGTTTAGTTAAAATTTGCAAGAGATGTACTTTGGAGACAATGAAACACTTCTCTGTCTTTATGTTATAAGGAAACCATATACCAGATTTGGTGGTCATATGTTTCACTTTAGGTTAGAGATTATTATTTGATTAGTCTAGACTAATACATAGCTCTTAGTTTCAAAGGTTTAGTTGGATTCTCATCCCCCCACAAAATCACAAAATGAAGTGTGATTTTCATTTTTATTTAGTGAATTCAATAAATGTCAAATTCATTTGAACATTTAGATTATAGACCTCAGATAATGAGAGTTCTGAAGAAAATTAGGGGCATGAACAGGTGTCATCAATGTCAGAGTCATGTTAAAACTGAAGATAATAAGAAAAAACCCATTAACATTCAAGAATCTGGGCACAGAATTAACCTGAGTTGGTAGAATGGTCACTAAACAGAATAGAGAGAAAAGGAAGGCATCACACATACCTGTTTTCCTAAGAGTAGGAAAACAGACATTTGATGTCAGGATAAAGACCTACAAGAAAACCCAGATGCAGGAGGATTGGTGCAAATGATAATTTGGAAGAAAACTGTTGATAGGAAACTAGCAGTAATGTAAGCTTAATTGGATGATTCTATCACTGTATCCAGTTTACTTCTTGAGGGTGCTTATCAGAAAGTAATGGTTAAATATTGTGTAGGCATAATTCTTGATATTTTTTAAGAATTAATAATACTTAGCAGGAATAAATATAACTTAATATATTTAACTCAGCATTTCGTCATCCATCATCCATGTATGACGGTTCAACTAAAACATTAAATAAAAAGATGACAGGGAAGAGGATGTGAGGGTTTTCCTAAGAAACTTCAGGGATCAGATATTAGAAGATCTAAATGCTATTGAAATAGAAATGAAATGTGATAATTCTGCAATAAGAAAGGAACTGGAAGAATTATTTAAAGCTGAAATAAACTATATGAAATCTGCTGGAGTACAGCTTTGCATGCATTCTGTTCTTGAAATATGGATTTCAAGAAAGCCGAATGCAATGAAAAACTAATCAAGGATTCGTGCACTAAAAACACAGAACTAACAAATGAAAATAAAATACTGAAAGCTCAAATGAACGAATTGAAATGGGAAGTTAATGAAATTCAGCAGTGCTCCAGGTTGAACAATATCAAAATAAACGGTTTACCAGAAGCTCATGATGAAAATATGCATACTATAACTGAAAAATTGGTGAAACTACTTGGAGTTAAAAGGGAAGGCATTGTGCATGTCTATAGACTATCCACCAGCAAAAAAACAGACATCAAGCCAGTTGTTATCCAATTAGTGAGCAAGAATGTTAAAAGTAAATGGATGACGGAAGCAAGACAACTCAACAAGATTACAGCTCAGCAATTTGATGAACAGTTAAAACCAGTGCCCATCTATATAAACGACCACTTGACCAAACTTAATAAGCAACTTCTTTATGAAGCAAAACAAAAGAGAGCAAGTGGTTCAGTCAAGTATGTATGGGTAAGAGATGGTAAATTGTTCATGAGAAAGGACGCCAATACAAAAGTGATACAGATAAAAACACTTGACAACCTCAACAAACACAGTCAAAGAAGGCAGTAAATCTAAATGTCACCTATGAATAACTGGAACAATGAAGACTGAAATGGACTTAAGAGAGCACATGAATAACTTAGATCTTGATGCAACTGTCAACTCTAAAAAACTTTATAATCTAACCTCTGTAAAAAGTTTTTTGATACTACTTCAAATTCATTCAAGAACAGCAACTTATATCATGTAAATATTAGGTCGTTAAGGTCAAATTTTGATAATTTAATGTTACTTTTCACAGAAATCGAACCATATATAGATGTACTTGTCTTAAGTGAAATATGGATCAAACAACTTGAAATTGATCGTTATTCTCTCGTTAATTACGATATAATTGATTATAATCATTCAGGTGGATTAATTTTGTACTCTAAGAAAAATACTTTTAATTTTCATAAACTGGAATCAAATATGCAAGTGCTGACACAGTAATGAATATACTTATATTTGCTTATATCAGAGCTAAATAATGTCCTCAAGACCTTAAAACATGATAATATCATACTGATGGAAGATATAAATTTGGATTTATATAAGAATAATAGCAAAATTGAAGAAGATAAAAATATATTATCTACACATGGGTTTTTTGCATACATTGATGGCAATACAAGAGAAGCGAACAACTCAGTAAGTTGTTGTATTGATCATATATTCATAAGAAACAAAATGGCTTACAAAGTATCCTCTGCAATCTATTTTAGCAAAATAACAGATCATCATTCTATACTATTGATCTATCATTACCTAATAGTGTTGACATGAGCTGTGTAGGTAGTCATGAAAAATTCAAAATTGGCACCAGTTATAATAAATTGGAGAATTACATAAAAAATTATCATCTGCCTCAAAATGACATTAAATTCAAATCTATATGAGGAATTTATCAAAATGATTAAATAGGCTGACAGCAAATCACAACATCACAAAAGAGTTACTGTGAAAATGGATGCTCACACACATGCTGGATAACAGATGAACTAAAAAATATGATAAGGATGAAAGAAAAGCTCTATTATAAGTACAGTAAAACCCCGAAGTTATGCAGTAGGTGAGACCAACAAAAAAGCGCGTAAGTCGAATTTGCGTAATTCGGGGTATAATTTTGCATGTAATTTATATATACAAACATACAATTGGGACCAAAGGTTTACCAAAACACCTATATTTTTTAAGAAATATAATCATAATTGTAGTTTTTCGTACATAAAAAAAAGAAAGTTATTTCGATGTCGATGATTTCATAAAATCTGATAGATTTGTCTGACAGCATAATGTCTTTTTCTTGTCACACAAAATTTCTTCATAGCAAGCTAATGATTTTTTTATTCCTTGCTTGTGGCTACAATTCGTTCCTCGTTAGAATCTATGTCCTCCAAAATCTGTAAACCTTTCTTTTATGATTGTTCTTACTGTGGATTCCTGTAGATCGAACTTCTTTGCTAGCTAACAAATTTTCATTCCGCCTTCAAAATCCTAAATAATGTTGAGTTTTGTTTCCAAAGTCAATGTTTTTCTTTTCTTGCTAGCAGTAGAAGAATCAGAATCAGCTTCTTTTGGATGACATTATTATTTTTTATGTGATAAAATTTTTATCAAGAACATAACATTGAACAATCGCAAGGTTTGTAGACTATAAAAATCGTGTATGAACGGAGACTGCGCAAAACACGTCAGTGCTTATTCACAGCATGTGCGACACTGGCGAATGCAGCCGGTGCCTGAACGATACGACCAGTGGTGAAGCAGGATGGGAATACGTACATATAAGAAACCGCGTAAGTCGGGGTATGACTGTATTGGAAGAATCTAATATTTGAACATGACTATAAAAAAATATCACTGAACACTTAAAGGAAAAAATAAAGCAAGGAAAAGAACGTTATCTCTTAACGAAATTTCTTACTTGTATGAATGATAAAATTAAAGAATGGGAGTTGATTAACGTGATAATTGGTAATACAAAGCAGAATTCCCAGACGGCAATGACATCACTGATGTACTTAACGAAATGAACAACCACTTTACAAACTATGATAGTTGTGATTTTGATCCTACAGAGAGGATAAAGTTCATGAGTCACCTTCCATGGATTAAGAATTGCATGTATCTATATGCAGTAAATGAAGATGAGGTAAAGAGTGTAGTAATCAGATTTAAAAAAACAGGAAAAAAGTGGGATGTGACCATATAAATAAATGTCGAAAAACTAAATATTATCATTAAACATAAGTTAAAATTCTTTACGTATATCATTAATCTTTTGAACATGGAAAATTTATAGAACACTTCAAGATTGCTTCAGTTATTCTGCTATTTAAAGGAGGTAAAAGAAATGAAATCAAAAATTACAGATCAATATCTGTACTATCCATAATCTTGGTGGTTATTGAAATTCTAATAAACAAATGATTAAAAAGCTATCTAAACATTATATCCTTTTATGCATCTAATCAGTACAGGTTTAGATATGGATACAATGCCAAAAAAGCACTATTGGAGTTCCATAAAACAGTTTATAGTGGAATAAATAAAGGAATGTATGCAGCAGCTGTTTTTCTTATATATCTAAGGCATTCAATTGTGTTCATCATGACCTACTACTACTCCTAAAAATGTCTAGATATGGTATTAGATTATTACTAATCACTGGTTCAACTCCTATCTGAATAATAGAAAACAATTTACCAACTATGGCACATATAATAGCACAATAAAAATAATAAAATACGGAGTTTGGCGCTAGGACTTATCTTATTTTAATGTATGTTAATGTGTAAATACAAACTTTTTGGCAAAGTGATATCGTTCGCTGACGATACGGCATTAGTATATACCGAAATGACCCTTGTGGATCTAGAAATGAGATTAACCATGATATGTTGAAACTAAATAAGTGGTTTAGCAATAACAGTCTTAAAATTACTACCGATTAAACGAGATAAATGTACTTCACGTTAACAAATAGCTAGATCACGATCTTCTCTATACTATAAAATGATAAGCTGAAATTGGAAACGATGTAGGCTGTAATGTTTTTGTCAAGTTATTTGAAACGTTTTGAAACTCGGGCCACCCTGAGTGTCGAGTCTTCAAAATTCGGGATTCATCGGAATTCAAGGAGAACCGGCCTACCAGTCTGAAAGATGGGAGGGGGGGCTTTTGAAGACTCGACACTCAGGGGCTACCCAGAGTGTCGAGTCTTCAAATTTCGATTCATCAGAATTCAAAGAGAACTGGCCTACCAGTCTGGATCACGGGGGTTGGGTGCCATAGGCGTCAGGGAGCCCCCTAGTATAACTATAAAATGGCATGAAACAAAATGTAGTGATATCCAAAATCGTAAGTGTAGCTTAGTCAAAAAACAAAATCAGTCAAATATTTAAGTTTCCACATTGATAGCAATCTGAAATGGAACATCACATTTTTAACAAATAAGTTGATGTTTGTAATTAATAGGATATATCATGTTAAAAAATTTGTAAATGCAGCATTCTTAAGATGCTTATACTCTTGTCTGCAAAGGTGTCATCTCCTTCCAGGAGGTTGACTACCATGATCTTCCACCATGTATGATTTTGTGCTCCTCTTTTACATTCTTCATAAGACAAATGCTTATACTATCGTCATCAAATTCCTGATGTACCCTCAAGGGCTGTACAGCATATGATAGTACTACATGAAAAATTTACATCATTACTAACTTTCTATCTATAATTTTCCTCCAAATCAATCTGTTATCTGTCAAGACTCCAACATTGTCAGATCTTATATTTCTGTCTTCTAAGGCACTTTTTACCACAACAATCCAGTTATATCTTGGTCTTTCTCTGGGTCTTTTTCATGCCAACCTGGCAGGGAACACTTGTTTTGCTAATCTTTCCTCTCCCATTCTGTTTTTAAGTGACGATACCACCTGAGTTAGCTCTGCTAACACATTCCTGGATGCTAACAATGTCACATTCTTTCCTAATATCCTCGTTTTTAATATGATATTGCCATTGATGCTATCTGTTTGTGCCCCCTAATCTTTCTCAGGACTCTCATATTTGCGGTCTCTAGTCTTTGGTCAAGTGTTTTATTTCTTAGTTCTCAGATCCATAAGTTAAAATTAGTTTGAACACTGTATTGTATACAGCTAATTTAGTGTTTTGACTAATTTCTCTCTTATTCATATAAATTTATTCAGTTGACTTCCTACCATACCAGCTTTGTTGATTCTGTTGTCTATTTCCATTTTTAAAATGTTATTTTTAAAGTTAAAATGTTATTGATATTTTCAATGCTTCTGCCTATTTTCATTGTCTTGTTATTGCTGATTTTCATACCAAATCTATTACAATAGTTATTCAATTTTGTCAGGGAATCTTGCAGACTTGTAGTGGATTTATTTAGAAGTATAACATCATTCACATAAAGCAAGGAGCTGACATTAACATCTCCAATTTTGATATTAGGTTTAATACCACTTTCTTTCATAATGTGATCCATATAGATAATGAATAACAGAGGGGATAATGTACATCCTTGTCTCACACCAGATTTAACATTAAACCATCTTCCCGTACTTCCTTCATTTCTAACTGCTGACTTACAACTCAAATAAAGACTAAGTATTGCTTGATATAATACCCCACTGACACCATACAGCTGTAGTGTTTTGAATGGCTTCTCCCTTAGCACCTTGTCATAAACATAATACAGATCTCTGTTATATTCCCATGATTTCTCAACTAGTTGTCATAAAGTGAAAATCTGATGCTGACGGTCTCTATTTGACCTGAATCCAGCTTGTTTTTCACCCAAGCTTCTCTTCCACAATCCTTCTCAAATATTTCTCGAGTATGCTGGCATAAATCTTACCAGGAACACTCAGTAGAGAAATACCTCTGTAATTCTCACATTCAGTTTTATTTCTTTTTACATATGGGTACTATGAGAGCTCTACTCCAATCATCTGGAAATTCATCCCTCTGTCAAGGCCTTCTGAACTATGCAGTGCAGCCACTGTAAGACTTTTATACCTCCATACTTGAGTATTTCTGGTCGAATATCATCTACTCCAGCAGCTGCCTTTCCACATTTAGACTTGAACCATGAGACAAATTTCCTGATCCTTAACATGAATACTTGGCCTGAAGAACTAAAAAGAAAGCTTAAATCCTCACATCCCATTACTCCCAGACTGTATGGGGTGCCTAAAGTGCACTTCGTCCAATTGTGGACGGTAGGTCCTTCCCCACTTACCTGTCGGCTAAGCACCTAGCTAACTTACTTAAGGGAAAAATCAGACAAACAGAATCCTACATAAAAAATTCTGAACAATTTGTTGACAAACTCAAAAACATGAAGATAACACAAACAGACATAATGGCCAGTCTAGACGTAGTATCCTTATTCATGTATAAGAATGTACCAGTAGAAGAAGTCATGAACATTATCAAAGATATCTTTCCTGCTGATATTACAAAGATGTTCAAGCACTGCCTACAATCAAATTTCTTCAAAGTTAACAACAAGGTATACCAACAATTAGAAGGCCTAGCCATAGGCAGCTCTCTGTCACCACCATGTGCAGACCTTTTCATGGAGAAATTTCAAAATGAAATCTTCACCAACATTACTCCTAAACCTTCAATATGGTGGAGATATGTAGATGATATCTTCATTATATGGCAGGATAACATGGAAAAACCTACATATGTTTGTCAATAGAATCAACTCACTCCACAATAAAATCAAATTTACTCTAGAAGTAGAAAACAACGAACAACTACACTTCTTGGACATACTAGTTAAAAGATAAGGTAACAATTTCAAACTGTCCATTTGCAAAAAACCTACGGACACTTGATGATATCTACATTACTCTTCAGACCATCATAGGTCACATAAACAGAGCATCATCCACGTGTTGAGAAATTGAGCCAGAAACTTTATCTCAGACGATGAAGAAGTTCAGACAGAACTGTACCAAATTGCTATAACACTATCGCAAAATGGTTATCCTCGAAACATCATCAACAAATTTCTATACAAAGATAACCAACAAGAAAGAACAGTCTCCGAGCAAATTTCAACAGCAGTCATCCCCTTTATGGGTTCAATGTCCACCAAAATTGCGAGATTGTTAAAAGTCCATTACATCAGGGTTGTATTTAAACCAACTACTAGCATCAGACAGGTTCTAAGATCTCCTAAGGACAATGTTCCATTTTATAAATATCCAGGTGTGTATAACATTTCATGCACGTGCGGTCTTTCCTACATTGGACAAACTTCGAGAAGCCTGGAAATAAGACAGAAAGAACATGTTGGCGATGTAAATCACAACAGAACAATGATCTCCGGTTTAGCACATCACTCTTCAACTTTGAACCACACTATAGACTGAGATAACCGCTCTATGCCCTACGTAGATGATGACTGATGATTACAGACATCGATTATTCAAAGAATCAGCAGTAGTGCTACGTACAGGCCGCAACATAAACAGAAATCAAGGGGCCCATACTGAATGATACTTGGAAAAATCTAATTAATTCTCTCAGTTCAACAGAACTACAGTATGCAAATAATCATATTACACGTTTGCATGTAATGCGTGTTCATTATACTTAGTAGAAAGTCACAATTCATACAGACATGTCACGTGAACGTGCTACCTAACAGGTACTAACGTGTTTTGTATTCTTAAACCTTTTTTTGCATTTATAATTTTTTTGTACTGTGCAAGCCTTGAGAAAGCTAGTCAGTTACTAGCAAAACCGGTAGGCAATATTGTACGAACATATATATACGAATGAAAAATCCATGGCCAGTTTATCAATAAGTCTTATATTTTTTAACATTTTACGACCAAAAATATGTATAATTTAGAAGGGTTTAATATCATTGGTATTTTGGCAAAACCCATGACAGTTCCACTGTAAAAATTTTCCTATTGTTCTGGCTTTGTAGACTTGTCCAATTTCCAGGAGGTTGAAGGCTTACCTTTGTCAGGCTTATATTTTTCTGTTGCTTTAGGGAAGAATGGACAACCATTTTCCATCTCTTCTGGAAAAATGTTTAACATGTTCGTGCCAACAGTGCCTGCATTTGTGTAAACCACTGGTGGGAAATAGCTTTAGTGTATGTATGTATACTGCTTTGGTGTCGAGTAGTCACATTTTCACTAATCTTATATATGCCATGTTAGTTGCAACTTTTTTGATAGAATTTAATTTGTAAAATTACCACTTGTGAAATATCTCAAATATAATTCAAACTGATTTCAAGTTATATATATATTCTCATAGTGATCTTTGCTTTACATAAATTGTGTTCTTTCTGTTTCCAATGACTGCATTATACACAGCTGTTATATGTATTTTCTGGAACTGAAAATATGAAAAAGGATGTTAGGACAAATGTGTTCAGTTAGCTGCTATGTTTAGTGCTACAGTAAATCTGTTTTTCTTGTTGCATAGTCTGTGGGGAGTGTTTTTACATTATGAGTGTGTTTCCAGTTGTCTCTAAGTACACTAATTGTATGCTAAAAATAGTACATAGACTGTAAATGTCTATACTGCATTTAGATATAGAAAGCTACTTGTTTTCTTGCTTCTGCAACATAGCATCTATTGAGGTTGGAATGCTTTTCATGGTATAGGAACATTTTTATTCCAGTTTTCAGAAACAACAGACATAGTAAAAGTTTGTCTATTCCTGATTAAAAATGAATATTTTTGTGTATTATAAAAAGTGGTTGATCTACAGCAAAATACCAGCATATGTGAGATCTGTTATTGATAAGACAGAAGAGTAGCTGACAAGAAAAAAAAAAAGTAATGAATGTAGGAGTCACCAAAGTGTGGATAATGCAATAATGACTGGATATTATGTATCCTGCTACTGTGCAAAACGTATGCTGATCCTCAGTAAACAAAAGAAAATTCTTAGAAAATGAAGTGCAATATAAACAGAGAAATAAATATAATAAGCACAACAAATTTTACAAGATGATTTGCTGCTTCTATCAAAAAAACATATGCATTCCAGCCACACCTAAATGAATTGCCTTATCAGTATTATTGGTTCATTGGATTAGCCCTTCCCTATAGTTATTTACTGAATTACCAAATGTATACAGTGGCCGTTTATTATATTGATAGTTTGATATGATACTTTGCAAACAAATCTCTTTCCCTCTGCTCGTAAGTTGTTGTTTTTTTTTAATTATATAAAAGTAAATTCACATATGCATGTCTAGAATTTTTAGGATCACATGCTGTATGCTCCAACCAGCAACTTACTGGACACATACATAATATCAAAAATGTTAATTATTAATAATCTCTTTGCCAGTAATGAAAGTATATCTATTCACACATGTTCTTTCCTTTACATTTCCCATTCTCACGCCTTATTAATAATGGTTCACATATTTACACCTTTGAGTAATTCAAATATGCCAACTAAATATAGCATTCCCTTCATTATTGTTTTCTAATATATCCTAAAACAAACACATTGTTCCTTCTCTCCCCACACAAATTTAGTTACAATTGAAGAACCGTTAATATGCATAACGTGTCTGCTGAAACACAAACACAAAATTTTCTGTTGGACACAGTGTTTTCTCTAATCCCATCAATCTGACAGGGTGAGAGAAAACATCATAGCGCTCTACAATGCTACTGACACGAACTTGTTAATACATTATTTGGTAAGTTTAGTTCACTTTTGGTGGATACAAAAGAATGCTTTTTTTTTTTTAAATGAGGATGTCTGGTGGTTTATCTTATCCTTGCCATAATTGTGCAACTGATATGCTGTACAAAGAAGCACTTGCAATCCTAAATTTCAGGTATGCTGAAATTATCAGATGGAGTAGACATATGAGTTTGAGTTGCTATTGATATCGGATGGAGTAGACATACGAGTTTGAGTTGCTATTGATGTTTTCTTGTGTGGTGGTGGTGGCAGCTAGCTTCCTCTTTGCATTCTGATATATTTTGTACTGTTTTTTATCTTTTGTATTTCTCTTACATCCTTCCACCTCTGATATACACAGGAGTAGGCTGGATGATTTCCCTGATAGTTGACACATTTAGCTTTCATTGAAGAGCAAGATTTATTATTATGCTTATTATTATTAGCCACGACAGGAATATTTGGCATGCCTATATTTCTAACATTTAAATCATCTGTATTAGGGATGTATAACCTGAGAGGACAACTGAGATCACTTGCTTTTACAGATGTTGGAGGTTTTGGTGTATCAAAAGTATGGATGTTCCTGGTGAGAACCAGGAGACCATCCTTACATATCCGCATGTGCCTCATACCTATCACAAGTGCAGTAACTAGCTTTTCATGGACCCTGTGCAAGATTTTATTTTTGGCTCCCTTTTTTTTTTGGAAATAAAAAAAAAAAATGCAATAGAAATAGATCGATTAATTTTAAACTTTAATTAAAAACATTCCGGAATCAGTACCCACAGCGGCAAAATTTGAAAATGAAAATATAATACTAATTATTTTTGATACCCCATTTCAGGCCCTCCCCCCCTTCATCCTGTGCCTATGCACCCACCTAGTTATGGCACTGCCTATTGCCTTGATCTTCAAGCTCTAAACATATCTCCTCACCTGGAATGGAGATCCTATTCTGATATCATTCCTCTAGAAGAGTAGTGTTTTATGAGGGTACTATAATTGGTATTCTATCCATTGATGTTACTCTGAGTTCTGCTGACATGTTTCCACAAGGATACTAGAAAGTAGTTTCTTAAATGTTTTGCGAGACCCTGCCAATCCTAAATCTTTTTAAATAAAGGGCAACATTTTCCCAATTGGCTTTTCCAGTTGCATGGATGATGTGAAACACCAATGTCATGTCTTTTGTTTCTTCCTTCTGTTATTAAGTGATGTATCTTCCCAAATGAGTCTTTGACTCCATGGGGTCTTGGGTAATAATAATAATAATCTGTGGTATCAGCTTGGCTGGGACCTTGTAAGGGCATGTGAAGACAGGCCTTCGCAGCTCAAGGGATTTTTTTGTTTGACACTAGAGCTATCTGTCCACCATAGAGCCTACTACAGAGTCCACCACATGGATGCCTACTCACCAACAAACAGTGGCTCTACTCTGGAGTTGAACACCAGGGCTACCCTGGATGCTATATTAGCACCACAGCATGCCTTGGGTCCTTCCCTGGAATAGATAAGATCATGGGTTAGGAGATTTACTGCAATGCTGTTGACCCATGGGCAATCCAGCTAGCCGACTGATCCTGGTTGAGCCAGTCATGACCACCCATTCTTGCCAAAAAAGTACAAGACTACAGGATTCCCCATTATATGCTACAACAAATGGCAAAGACAGTAGTTGGGTGTTGGATCACAGTGATAGTGGTCTGGAAGACAAGGTAGTAAAATAGCTAAGAAGAAGTAAGGTGAAAAGAAAAGAATGAAAAGGTGCTTCGTATGGTGGAAGGGAGCCTGTACGAAGACAGTTCTTTCACTTTCTTGGTACAGGTACCTCCAACACACACACACACACACACACACATTAATCACACTCAGTGATATCTAGGAAAAAATCATCTTCAGTAAGTTAGATATCGGCCAGCAGAATATTTGGTGTCTAAACATTGTCGATACAAACCTGTATTAGCAATGTTTAGGCACTTATTTCATAAAACATTTCAAATAATAACTACTTTTTATTATTTATTACATTTGACATTTCTATGGTCACTTAAAAGAAAAAAAAAGTTGTGTAATAAAGGATTTCAGAGCAGTGAATACCACTACTAATTAACAGGATGATAAAAGTATTGAGGTTTCAAAAAACAATGAGCCAGACTATACATCAGAAAAATGCATTTTTTAAAAAACTGTGCTGCCAACCACATCTCTCCTGCTATCTTTAACTGTTCACATTCATTGTTTATGCTGGTTATTTCATATCTGATGCCACTAGATAATACCTCCATCTGTCTTCCTTGATAACATGCTTGATTTTTGACTCCATCACCTTGCCAAATACAAGTATAAAAAATAATGCTAATGATTAAAGTGTTTCTATCTATAATATTATGTAGCTCAGCATTTTATATGTTTAAAATATTTAAGTTATTTAATTATTCAATTTCAAATTAAGTATGAATATGTATATGTTGGTTTTGTATTTCTTCTTAACACTACTAAAGATTCATCAGGTTTAATTTTTCTGTTTGATACAGATTAGAGTGGCCAGTTCGGACAATTAGCTTTAGTTATGATGGAAGAATGCTTGCATCAGCATCTGAAGATCTTCTTATAGATATTGCTGATGTGGAAACAGGTAAACAGGTTTTTTTTTTTTTAAGGTATTGCTAATGTCAAAACAGGTGAACAATTTTTTATAGCAATTTGAAACATTTTTGTGTAAATTTTTTAACAAAAATTATTGCAGGTGAAAAGATAGCAGAAGTCCCTTGTGAATCTCCAACCTTCACAGTCGCATGGCATCCAAAAAAACATTTATTGGCTTTTGCTTGTGATGATAAAGACAAATATGATAGAGACCGAGATGCTGGAACTGTTAAGTTATATGGCCTTCCAAATGATTCTTGACTGCTGCTACATCCAAGCAAGGTGCCTAAGTTTTCTTCAGTAAACTTGGAATTTGAATTATTTCTTGCGATGATCCATTACATGCATGTTTTTATTCAGATTTTTTATTTTTTGTTTTATCTTACTCTTGTAAAATGCATTCAGATAAATTAGTGTATCATGCATAAAAAATAATAATCTCTCTTAACTATCCCAGTGACTACATTTAAGCTCAAGAACAATGTTTTCAACTGAAATTAATAGTAATCATCACCTAGCATAACATGCAAGGTGTCTAGTTGTGATGCAGAAAAATATATAATATATTTGCATATTATTCTTGGCTAGTAAACATTTTATAATGTTCAGTACTATTTTGTAGGTTCAAGAAGAGAAAAAGGAAGTATTATGCCCTTCCTTCCTTTTCCTGAATTTCCTTTGTCATCAAAGAATTCATCATCTGTGTATGAAAAAATCAGAAGTATTCTACATATATAGGGATCTCCTCTCCCCCCCCCAACCATTAACAGAGCATCTTAAAAAGGAAGTAGTTATTAAGAAGGAAGTATTATCTGGTTTATGTAAAAATATAGAATTTTAAAAACCAAAGTCACAATCTGTCATTTTTTAAGTGATAGATGTTTTTCGCTATATTTTGATAACTTGAATGTATTTTTTTTAATATTAAATTCAACTGCATATCTCTGTCAATCATTGTGGATAAACCATGGAATAAAATGGTTGGGAAAAAAAAAAAAAAAAAACTATCCAGACTGGGCAGTGTGTTATATTTGGAAAATATTTATTGGTAGCATAACAATATATTCTTGTTCATGTTAAAAAACGTTTAATTTTCTTGACCAAAAAGCTCGGGAAAAACTTTTATTGGGATTATATTGATCAAGTGTATATAATAAACAACTAAGTTATACCAACTAGTTTCACCAACTAAGTCTGTTGGCATCTTCAAGGTACATAACTGATGTATGGCAGTAAAAAATAAAAAACTGTTACAAACTAAAATCAACCGATTCCAATTATATTAAACAAAGAACAGAGCACGTACAATACATTCATAGAGCATGGATGATCTCACTTGTTGTTATTTAGGAACGTTCTATAGTTGGCACTATAATTCAGTTCTGGCGAGTTGAAGGATCTGATAATGGTCTTCCAGATCACGGGCAAGATTAGTCCTTGGTTCCTGTTAAGGTTTTGTGTACAGCGGGCAACTGTTGTGGCCTCCTTCACACCACATTTCTCAGAAACTTAGTATTGTACACATGTTGAAGAACCGTGCCTCTCTCCTTACAACAGATCAACAAGACCTCCAGGAAGAACTATCCCTGATATCCACCAACCTTATCATGAATGGATTTCCTCGAAGACTCGTCCACAAGATACTTTTCTCTGAACCCCAACAAAGACAACAAGATGATGTACGTTATATTTCTACCATCGTCATTCCATACTTAGGGACAGTTTCAAATAAGATTGCTAGACTCCTTAGACCACATAAAATAAGAGTGGCCTTTAAACCCACAGAAACGATTAGACAATTCTTAAGATCTCCAAAAGATAGCGATCCTTTCTCCAAATATGCTGGAGTTTATAACATACCATGCTCATGCGGGTTGAATTACATCGGCCAAACTTCAAGGAGCCTTGAAATTAGGCAAAAAGAACATATAGGTGATGTCAATAATAACAGAGAAGAAAAATCGGGTTTTAGCTTTTCATTTCTCAAGAATGAGCTATACCATACAGTGGGATAGAAGCACAATTCCTTACATGGAGGAGGACTTCCGCTCCCGAATTTTTAAGGAGGCCACAACAGTTGCCCGCTGTACACAAAACCTTAACAGGAACCAAGGACTAATCTTGCCCGTGATCTGGAAGACCCTTATCAGATCCTTCAACTCGCCAGAACTGAATTATAGTGCCGACTGTAGAACATTCCTAAATAACAACAAGTGAGATCATCCATGCTCTATGAATGTATTGTACGTGCTCTGTTCTTTATTAATATAATTGGAATCGGTTGATTTTAGTTTGTAACAGTTTTTTACTTTTTACTGCCTCACATCAGTTATGTACCCTGAAGATGCCAACAGACTTAGTTGGTGAAACTAGTTGGTATAACTTAGTTGTTTATTATATACACTTGATCAATATAATCCCAATAAAAGTTTTTCCAATGTATTCTTGTTTTTGTTCCAGTATACTACATAGGAAAAGCAGACCAAAGAAATCAAAAGTTACTTTATGCCAAACATTCTTGTCTGCTTTTTTCAAGTAAAATGTTGATTTTAAAAAATGTTAGTTCAAATATAATATGCTATTCAACCCAATATTTAAAATATACTGAAGACATGAAGAAACACTTTTTTTTTGGTATATATAAATAAACCTTGGTCATGCAGTTATCTCACAAGTCTCACATTTTACTTAAAAAATCTCAAAGGTGGAAATATGGCTGAAAAATTGAGATTAAAGGTATAGTCCACTATTGCAAACCTTTTACTGTAGTAAATTTCCCTTAAACATCACTGATGCTATGTAACTTTAGCCAGAACTTTCAGTAGTTTAGTTTAAGGAGAAGTGACTAGTATTTCTTGGCTAGCACAATATAGCATGGATGTCAGTGAATCAGAATGTAAAACTAGCATCAATGTAATTTGAATATCAGCTTTACAAAAAAAAAAAAAAAAAAAAGAAAAGAAAGATAATTACTAAGGGCATCAAATATTCTTAAATACTAGTGAATAAACAAAAGAAACATTCTATAATAAATTTAGTTTAATCCTTTATCCAAGTGTGAGCAAACAAAGTTTGCACCTGAAAGTATCTTCAGGACTGGGTTAAGGTGGTACACACCAGGGCAACTCGTTGCAAAGGTGGAGCAAGCTACCAACACTCCTATCCTAGTATCTCCTATAATGCAAAACACATCTCCTTGCAGATATGTCTAATGTTATGCATTAAGGGAAGGGCCACTACCCAGACTAGTTTCGACCTTTATTGAGGTCTCTTCAGTGGGAGCCAGGCCCAAGTGGAGATATCAGGCAGAAGCATTAGCAGGTCATCTCTACCTATAGGAATTGCCAATTGGTGTGCCACCCTTTTTTAATAATTTACTCTGGATTTAGAGAAAGATGTTGAAAGTTTATTTTTCACTTGGTTAGAGTATAATAAATTTAGTTTAATCCTTTATCCAAGTGTGAGCAAACAAAGTTTGCGCCTGAAAGTATCTTCAGGACTGGGTTAAGGTGGTACACACCAGGGCAACTCGTTGCAAAGGTGGAGCAAGCTACCAACACTCCTATCTCAGTATCTCCTATAATGCAAAACACATCTAATATAAGTGCTGTTAATATAAAATGCAGTCAATTCTCACTGTATGGTCTATTTGAAAATAGTTTTAGAGTGGATAATGTGCTATGTTGAATTTTCTTTAGAATAGCAATCTGACATCAGTGTATGCACTGATGTCAGAAGTAGTTGGTTATAATGATGTTTGTTATAGTAAAATTATAATTCATCATCATCATGCTTTGTCAAGGATTTAGGCCTAGAATGGCCTGTTCTGGCTTTAGAAGTCATTTCGAAGTTTCTTTAGAAGTCATTTAGAAGTTTCTGAGAAATGTGGTGTGAAGGAGGCCACAACAGTTGCCCGCTGTACACAAAACCTTAACAGGAACCAAGGACTAATCTTGCCCGTGATCTGGAAGACCATTAGGACGTCCTCTTAAGAGATTGTTGAATCTCTTAAGAGGACGTCCTGGTTTTCTTTTATCTAGTGTTTGTAATTTAAGGCTAGTTTTGGTAATCTTTCTGTTTTCATTTTTTCAACGTGTTCCATCCATTTATGTTTATATTTTTTAATTTTTTCTGTTGCTGATTCCTTTAATTCTTTCATAATTTCTTCATTTCTTTTGTGATCGAATAGAGTATACTTTGCAGTTTTTCTCATAAACTTAATTTCAGCTGTTATTAATCTTTGTTTGTCTATTTGTTTTATTGTCTACCAGTCCTGTTGTATGGATTTCACTTTCATACAATAGGACTGGTAGGGCTAATGTATTGTATACTTTTAGTTTGGTTTGTTTTTGAACTAGATTAGGTTTAAATGAGTTAATTACACCTGTTATTTTTAAGTATTTTGCAATTTTTAAGTTTATCTTTTTCATTTTCACATGTAATCATACATACATCCTAGGTAGTTAAATGAATTCACCTGTTCTAAAATCTTGTTATCTATTACAATTTTAGTTCTTACTGGATCTTGTTCTTTAAAGAGCATCGTTTTTAATTTTTCTGTTGATAGCATCATTCCATAATCTTTGACTATCTCATTTAAATTTAAAATATCTTTCTGTAAGTTATCTTCAGAATTTGTAATTATTATTTGGTCATCAGTAAAAAGGAGTGTTCACAGTAGGAGAAAGTTTAATACTTTGATGGAAATTTTCATTCCATTTTATTATTATTTCATTTAGATAAATATTAAAAAGAGTTGCTGAAAAGGGACATCCCTGTTGCGCACTCCTTGGTTTATCTCTCTCATACATGATAGTTCATAATTTAATCTTATTTGTATTCCATTATTTTTATATATACTTATGATAGCTTTTAGAATATTATTTGGTATTTGTCTTTCTTTTAATATATTAAATAAAATGCTTCTTTTAATTTTGTCAGATGTTTTTTCAAAGTCAATAAATGTAATATGTGTTCTTCTTTTCTCTATTTTTAATTTTTGGCAAAAGGTCTATACAAAATACTTTTGACAAAAGTCTATACATGATCGTCCTTTTCTAAATCAATTCTGTACTTCTAAAATAGAGTTTTCAGAATATTTTATTAGTTTGTTGGAAGTTTTTTCACTTGGTTATACTATAAATTAAAGATACCAAGAAATTATATACTTGGTTAAATCCTTTATCCAAGTGTAAGCAAACAACAAAGTTTGTGCCTGAAGTATTTTCAGGACTGGAGCAACTCGTGGTAAAGGTGGTATGACTTCACATTACTTACCTTAGTATCCCATAATGGGATACTAAGGCAAGTGATTTGAAGTCATACCATCTTTACCACAAGTTCCCCAGTCCTGAAAATACTTCATATGGGATACTAAGGCAAGTGATATGAAGTCGGTACCACCTTTACCACAAGTTGCCCAGTCCTGAAAATACTTCAGGCACAAACTTTGTTTGCTTACACTTGGATAAAGGATTAAATCAAGTATATAATTTCTTGGTATCTTTAATTTATTTTATTAGTTTGTTATTTAAAATTCTGCTATATATATATTTTGTAATAGAAATTTAGAATACTTATACCTCTATAATTTTTAGGGTCATCTCTTCTATCTTTTTTAAAGATAGGGGTCACAATTGCTTTTTTCCATTCTATTAGTGGGTTACATTTCGGATAGATTTTATTTAAAAATAATAGGAGTCTTTCTTTGAACCTTATTCCTGCATATTTATATAATTCTGAACCTTACCAAATTTGAAATTAAGTGATTTGAAATTAAATTTTAAAAAAATTAAGTAGAAATGATGGTAAGGATGTGCTATTGCTTGCCATTTATGAGAATCAATCTCTCCCAAATCTTGCAATAGGGAGAGAGTCATTGCAGTTTAAATTTGGGCAGTGTAGAAGTACTTTAACACTTTAAATAACTCCTCAAACCCTAAACCTGCACTGATGTAAAAGACGAATATTGGACCATAGGATATCATGGTCAGGGTCCACTTCATGCTGATCAATGCCAGATTTTTCAGGTTTATTGTTGCTAACATAAGACTGATGTTTTTGTAGTCATTTTTCAACAAAACATGTTGTTTGTCCAAAGTACGAGTGGAGGTACTCACACCGAACTTGGTAAACACCAGGGAAAGTGGGGGGGGGGGGTAGAGCAAGGCTGTTTATCTTGCATGGATGGTAAATATTTTGTTGATAGGGAAAAATGTAGGAAGTTAATTGTATCTTTTCAGGATCTTGGCAGTTATCTTAAAGACCTGTAATATATGGGATGGGGATTTGCTGCCCAGGTTCAGGTTTTTGGACTTGTAAGAGTCCAAGATGTACTTAAACTTCTTTGATATGAAACCATTCTGTAGTAAGATGCATTACATGGTGCTGCTCAATTCCTATTGGAGAGCTTGGGAATTGGAGCAGATAATATGTGCTCTGTTGAGCAAAGGTTTCATATGTCTATTTTTTGAGATGATGATGTGCTGAATCTTGCTGTATGTAACAGCCTCTGAAGGTAGGTTTCATTGAATAGAAGTAGCTAGTGTTCCAGAAGAAGTATTGGAAAGGAGGATGTCCAAGAAGGCTAATTTTCAATTCTTTTCTTTTTCCATAGTGAGGTTGATGCATGGGCATAGGCTGTTGATTTTGGTTAAAAAGGTAAGTAGAGATTCTTCCGAGTCTGGTGGCAAACACAAACACATCTACACATTGAACCCAAAAGGAAAGTTGGATTTGTATTGAAGAGAATAGGGATTCCTCAAGATGCTCTAAGTAGAAATTGGCAAGTGCAGGTGACAAGGGGCTTCCCATAGCAGTTCCTTGAATCTGTTTGTAGAATTGGTTCTTGCAGATGAAACAGTCTGAGTGCATGACAAAGTTAAGTAGAGATTCTTCCGAGAACATCTGAACTATGTCTGGAGGGAACTTCATCTGATAACATTTGGAGAGTCAGCAAGAGGTACACTAGTAAGACTACAAGAACACCAGTCTTATATTATATTGGGTTATACAATATTAGCATGGCTGGCTGACAGAGATCAAAAAGTGGTATACAGGGGATCTGAGTCTGCAAGGTTTTTGGGAATCCAAAGCATTGTTGTCTTGCACATCCCCTGAGACGCTTCGCAAGTGCGGCAGTAGGCGGACCCCTAGGGGCGATTCCCGGACACCTTCGGGTGACTGACTGGCCTGCTATGCTATTCCACTCTTCCAGGGTTAGTAGCCCTGGTAGAGTTACGTTTCCTCACTTGCAATAACTCATCGAATGAAGGCTCCGACACTTATAGGTCGGAGCCAGGAAACTTGTTGAGTGTGAATCCAGATGTCTGTTTCTTGTTTGGAGGTGATCCTGCCACCCATCCCAGCAGCGTTCTCAAGAAGAAAGTCAAAAGAAAGCTCTGCAAGGACTGTCATCAACCCATTTATTCAAGTTCTCATCATGCTTATTCTGGCAGACAAGGATTTCCCAATCTCAGACACTTCGTATGTCAGGCCTGCATTTGTTCATTCTCCACTGCATTCGGCCTTGGCATGTATTGCACCTCGAAACATCCAGCAGAAGCCAACACTACAATAAGAACGGAACGCGTCAAAGCATGTAGGACTGCCAAAGAAGAAAAGATCTTTGCCGCTCATGAGATCGAGTTGATGGCTCAAGGGATAAAGAAAATCAACGAAGCTTTATTTAAGGTGTTCCCATTAAGATCCTTGATGCCATCAAGTGTCATAGACAGAAAGCCAGTTACAAAGCCTTAGTTCAAGAATGGGCAGCAGGTAATATCTCCGTATCTCCTGTCCCTGCCTCTCCACCTTTTAGCCACCATCCTGTTGAAGAAGAGGCTTTGATTCTCAGACTGACATCATCTCTAGATGATCCACCTCTTCCAGAATATAACCATCAAATTCTTAAATCTCTCATCCAGACTCACCTTCTGGGAATGGATATCACAGATCAGTTTGAATGACTGCCTCCATGCTGAATTCTCCAAACACTTCATGCCTTGTCAACATCAGTCTACGTCTCATTCTACAATGACTTTGTCAAATAGGAAGCAGAGGAAGAGGGCCTATGCAGCTATGCAGGCCCTCTATAAAAAGAATAGAGGGCAATATGCCAAAACCATCCTTGATGGTGCTTCCCCTCCATCTCTAGCAGACTTACATGATGATTTTGTTAAATTCTGGAGTACAGTCTTTTCTGCTCCACCTCCACACTTCCCTGATTATGATGACCAACCTACGATATTAAGGTCCATTCCTGCCCTTCACCATCCAATTTCTCGGCCTCTGAACTTGATGGCTTTCCTGCGTCTAGGCTTCAGAAGCTGCCTTTTGAAGATTCTTCAAGACTTAGTGGACATTCTCCTTTCCAGTCAAGCAATACCACCACACCTACGTGCTTCATGAACTATCTTCATTCCAAAAAAAAGAAACTTCAAGCTGTGCATCAGAGTTTAGACCTATTACCATCTCCCCTGTGATACTTAGACTCTATCATAAAATCTTAGTTAAACAACTTCAGCAACATATACAGCATGATTATAGACTGAGAGTTTTTGTGTCAAGAATATATATCTTTTTTCTTCTCTTCTCTCTGATTCCCGATGCCACCTTAAGCCTCTATATATGGCGTCACTGGAACTCCAAAAGGCCTTTGATAGAATCTCCCTTCCTGCTCTCCTTTGAGCACTGTCTATTGCTGGAAGTCCAGAATCCTTTCTTTCCTATGTTATGGAGCTATACTTGGGTAGCTCCATCACTACAGGGTCCCGTGCAACTTCTATTCCTGCAGTGCGGGGTGTTCACCAAGGTGATCCTCTATCTCCCCTTTTCTTTAACTGCGTCATAGATGAGTTTCTTCACTCTCTTCCTAGCCATATAGGCTACTCTCTAGGAGCTATTTCCTTTAATGCTATGGCCTTTGCGGACAATCTTATTCTCATAGCCTCTACTAAGATAGGCTTGTAGGAACTCCTTGACCGGGCAGTTGACTTCTTCTCTATTCAAGGCCTTTCTATTGATGTAGAGAAGTTCTGCTCTTTAGCTTTTGTCCCCTCTGGTCAGACAAGAAGCTTAAGGTCTAGACTATAGAGTTTTCCCTGCACAGGAGGCCATTGCATGCTTTGACCATCCTGGAAGAATGGAGATACCTTGGTATTATGTTCAACCCAAAGGGAAGGTCTTCTGTCCCTTCTATCCTAGAAGTTGGGATCGCTTCTTTGAGGAAAGCTCCTCTCAAGCTCCAGCAAAGACTGTTTCTCCTTTCCTACTATCTCCTACCTCGCTTTTACTACAAATTGGTGCTTGGTAGGACATATATCTCGGTACTGTTCCGAATGGACAGGGCTATCCATTCAACCGTGAGATCATGGCTCCAACTGACACCCCTACTGCATATTTCCACGCAAGGGTGAAGGATGGTAGGCTCGGGGTTCCATCACTTAGATGGCTGATCCCACGCCTGCAGCTGTCAAGAATTGCGAAGTTAGAACTGTCTTCTTCCCCTATCTGCAGAGAGGCTTTCTATAGCCCATTAATACAAGAAGACTTTAGGTTGGATAAAGGCTGGTCCCATTAACAAGGTACCTTAATTGAGTCAGCACCCACAGAACACAAGAAGTGGGCATCTCTGTTGCACTGTTCTGTAGATGGTGCTCCTTTAAAAGAGTCATATTTGGTGCCTCCCCAGCATGATTGGGTAAGGGATGACACTAGACTCCTCCCTGGGTTCAAGTATATTGACCTTATCAGGACAAGGATCAATGCCCTGCCTACTCGAGCCCGCACAGATCGAGTAGGCAGGGGTCAAACTGTAGGGCTGGCTGCCACTACAGTGAAACATTGTCTCATATAGCCCAGTGTTGCTTCTGCACCCATGGGGGGTCCATGTGCGGAGGCATGACGCTGTAGTCTCCATTCTGAACAACTGCTTTAAGAACAAAAGTTGGGAGACTGCGATGGAACCACATTATAGGACTTCTGCGGGTTTGCATAAGCCAGACTTAGTGATTAAAAGAGATGGTGACGTTTGAGTAGTTGATACCCAGGTAGTGGGAACAGGGTGCCCACTAGCCTATAGCCATAATAATGAGATAAACTATTACAAGAATAACCAAGATCTAATTAGTAAGATACAGGAGGAGCATAGGGCAACTCCGAGGTTTACTAGCGCCACCATCTCTTTACATGGCATATGGAGCACAGATAGCTATAAGGACTTAAAACAGCTTGGGCTTACTCAGAAGGATATAAAAGTTCTTTCCTTGAGGGTCCTACAGGTGAATGACCACCAGAGAATCGCTAGAATGATAACTAGAACATGCATAGGGTAAAACACTTGTAAAGGCTTAGGCCTATATCAAGTCTGGATGTGATGTAAGGGTAGTACTGCCCATAACCAGTACAAAGATTAATAAAAAAAATATATAAAAAAAACAAGTGGTGTACCACAAGGATGATCAGTGCTTGGTCCACTGTTATTCAATCTGTACATTAATGATATTGGGAAGGATTTGGCAAGCAACATTCAGCTATTTGTTGATGATGCAAAGATAGGTAGGGTAATCAAGAATGCTACTGATATGCAGTACTTGCAGAATTATTTGAATAGGCTGAAATTATGGGCATGGGAAAATGGGTGTCAGTTCAATGTGAGTAAATGTAAAGTCATTCACTTCGGCATGATTAGATATCCAGTGTCATATTATATTGATGGGATTAGGCTAAAAGAAACTGATGATGCTAGGGATCTAATAGATAGGAAGTTGAAGTTCAGGGGCCATGTGGCAAAGATTGCAAATACAAAGATAATTGCAATGCTGAAACAAACGTTCACATGTAAAGATAAGGATGTTATTTTGCCTCTATACAAGGCCTTGATAAGACCGCACTTGGACTATTGTGTGCAGGTCTGGTCTCCTGGTTTCTGATATATTGGAGAGAGTACAAAGGAGAGTGTTAAAAATGATATCAGGATTGTGGAATTCTGCAGTCTACAAATTCTCAACCTGTCTTCGTAATCAGTATTTTTCATAATCCTGATATCATTTTTAACACTCTCCTTTGTACTCTCTCCAATATATCAGAAACCAGGAGACCAGACCTGCGCACAATAGTCCAAGTGTGGTCTTATCGAGGCCTTGTAAAGAGGCAAAATAACATCCTTATCTTTACATGTGAACGTTCGTTTCAGCATTGCAATTATCTTTGTATTTGCAATCATTGCAAATACAAAGGTGATATGATCGAGACTTACAAACTTTGAAAGATCATACAGGGTTTCAATTGATGGAATTTTTCGATTTATGGAGGGTGGGGAAAAGATGAGAGGATATCCTTGGAAGCTGAGAATGAAGGCTGCCAAGAAAGGTATGAGGTCTAGATTTTTCTCTCAGAGGATGGTGTGTGATTAGAATGGATTGCCTTTGGATGTTGTGAGTGCAAGCAGTGTGAATGAATTCAAGAATAAGTATAATGGCTGGTGTGTATAGTATGTGGCCTCCCTCGATGAGTCTCTGGCTCCCTGGAGCTCTTAATAATAATATTATTATTAATAACAATAAGCCTGCAAAATCTGGCCTTGCTCTGGAGTAGAAACTGACCAAAGTATCCTATGGTCCAATGCTCGCCTTTTACATCAGTGCAGGTTTAGGTGTGAATGGTTATTTAAAGTGCTGAAGCACTTCTACACTTCCCAAATTTAAATCATAATGACTATTGCCAAGATTTGGGAGAGTCGCATCCTTACCACCATTCTCCTTAATTTAATTTAATATAATGCTGTGTCATTTCATTATTAAATTTTATTTCAAATCACTTAATTTTAAATTTGGGCCTGAATTCTAATCTTATTGTATTGTAATCACCTGCTAGGTGGCATATGATTAACATTCTTTCTTCATGTTGGAGGTTTAATAGAGTATTGACAGTACTAGGAAAAGATTATAAACTAATTTTTGATGCTTCCAATATTTCGTCTGTCACTGAGACATCTTCAGGGAATACAAATAACACTTGTAACACACACACAAAGACAACACAATACTTAATGAAACACATGGGTGACTTTAAAGTACTATCTATGTGGTGCACCCTCTGTGGACATTTGTAGGCTGCCTCCTGTTAACTGGGACCTCTGACAATTATTGTTTTTCAAATTTTGGGAAGTTTTATGCATCTGTATTTGTTTAAATTAAGTGGATTTCCGAGTGCCGCTGCAGATTCCAAAAACAGTCTTTCCGTTTAAAATTTCCTGTGGTGGAGCATGGTGGTTTTCTTCCAAAATATCCTATGAATTGTATCCAATACATGGTCTGTAAGGCCAGATTAACTATAGTCATGATTTCAGATATAAGATTTGTGTTCAAAGTTGAACAGTTATGTTCAATTATGAACATAACTGCATGTTACAAGTGTTATTTGTACTCCCTGAAGATGTCTCAGCGACTGAGACAAAATATTGGAAACTTAAAAATTAGTTTTTAATCCTTTCTTTCTAGGTATTTTTTCCAAAGTGGCCCAGATGTATGAAATAGTAATGGTTACTGTGTCTGTACATTGAGAGGGATTTGAAGAACAGATAATGTAGATCTTTTTGCATTGTAATCATTGGACAGGAAGGTCTGGTGAATAAAGACAAGTTCCACTATAAGGGAAACCTGGGTAGAACAGAGGTTGGAGAATCTGTTGACGAGGGCTTTAATGGCATTATATTAGTGTGTGTGTGGGGGGGGGTTATGTATGTATCTACCTGTGTGGGTGAGTTTTCTGTAAACTACAAAAAAAGGGTATCCCCTTGGGCAGATGTGTGATTAGAGTTTTTAAAAAAGGCAAGTTCTTTTTCAATAGCAAACTGGATTCTGGGGTACTGGCTTTTGAGGTGGAGAAAGAAAGTCAGTGTGTCTGAGCTATATAGCCAAATAGAAAACACATCAGTATATCTTAGCCAAATAGAAGATTTGAGAATGGTAGTTTAACGATCTGTTTTTTCGAAATGCTACATATAGGAATTGGCCAGAGGACAAGAGAACCCATGGAAATACTTTCTGTTTAAATATGGTATCCTTCCAGAGAAGTATCTAGTATGGATGGAAAAATTATAAAGAAAGATCAGTAATGTAAGGAAAAACATTTTTCAGTAAATTTAAAGTGTCATTTCAAGGGGGAAATACATCTGCTGTCATAACTATGATTAGTCAGGTCTAGCTGACCATGCCTTGAATACCTTACACAGGATCGGATGGAATAAAACTACTGTGCTTCATCACAGCAAAGTTAAAAAATAAAAATAATCTAAATAAATATGGTTGTGTTAAACTTCCCAAGATTTGGGATACTAATTTTTAGGCCTGCCCAAATCTAAGGCTGGCCAGTAGCACCCAATGAGAGCACTCCCTCATAGGACTTTAGGCTTAAAATAGTCTAATTTTTTCTGCTTATTGTTTTGTGCATTATTACAATTTTTCATATTGTATTCCTGAAGATGTCCATGTGATAGAGATGAAATACTGGAGTGATTAAACCTACTATTATTTCTCTTTGTGCTGTATTTATTCCATTATATTTTATTATGAGTGTAAACCAGCACACTTAAGGCCAGGGAACATGGTGAATGATGATGATGGTGGGCAGGAAATGTTTAGGCAGTTATGCTAAGAAAATGTCAGCTCCATCGACCTGACTGTTCACTGAAAAGCGAGCTATTGGCAATGTTCCCAAGGATGACAGAAGGGTATGATGGCGCCATTGCCTAAGGATGGTTACAGAACAAAGGCATCAAACTATAGGCCAGTTAAGATTTTAGAGAAATTAGGGAGATTGTATACAAAATTGGGCAGATGAGAGTTAATAAATGTGAAGGTCAGCATGGATTTGTAAAGGGGTGCTCTTGTTTCAGTAATCTGCTTGTCATGTACAATAAAGTAACATTACTACTGTGTTTTTGGATTTTGCAAAGACATTTGACAGGGTACTACATAATAAGTAGATATACAAATTGGAACATATTGGTATATTAGTAATAGTGTTGATCTTCAAGAGGATTTGAATAAGCTGGAAAGACAGGGAAAAGTTAAAATACAGCTAAAAGTAAGGTTTTTGAAATCTGGGATGCACATATGGAATGCTTTGTGCTCACTTAGTGAAGTAGGCAAGGGATCTTGGAATGATTGTAGACAGAAATATGAAATGTAATAATCATTTACTGGGGTGTTTCATCCCAGAAAAGCAGAAACATTGCAAAAGTTGTGAAGAAAATCCAGAAGATTGCTGTAATATTGAAAATGTCCAGCGAGATAAGAGAGGGACAAATTGTATGCATTGTATAAAGCCCTGATCAGATCATATCTGCATAATTTACTTAAATCTGGTCACCAGCATTTAAAGGAGATAGATTCCAAATAATCTTGAGAAGGGTAAAGAGGGAAATAACAAACGATATCAGGATTGTACATTGTTGGTTATGAGGATAGACTGAAGTCATACAAATTGCAAAGTTTGATGGATAAAAGATAAAGGGAGTGACATAATTGAGAAACTACTGAGAGATAGAATGACAACAAGCCACCGTAGCGCAATTGGAAGAATAGCTGTACATTGCACCCTTCGATAGGAAAAGACCTGGGTTCGATTCTCGTCGTGACGAGGGGGAATCCTAATATGGGCTTTTTCAGTTGAAGGTGAGTTAGCCGATCTCATACGGTGGTAGCAGGGTTTTTATCTACTGAAACTCGGGTTTTTCATCCAAAGTACAGACAAATCGGCCTCCAGTATACGCAATTTACAGACAAAAAGCACTGTTGTTGGTGATGATGGGCGATAGATGGCATTGATGGTAGTAGTGTCGTAGTTGGAGAATTAATTAGTAGTGAAGAGGATGAGATGTGTTAGCAAAGAGCAGTGTGCCCTCCCACAATGAGTCCTAGGCCTCCCTGGAGGTGTCATGTAATAATAATAATAATATTTACACAATTGAGACTGGAGAGAGAGAGATTTTTGATATAGTAGATCATTTGAAATGCAATGCCTGTTAAGTTGGTGAATGGGTTTAAGGAATGGTATGACACTTTGCATTGTCTAAGATGGACCTCTGGCAATGAATTTTGTGATTCCATAGAGATTACGTTCCAAAAAATAATAAAACTTGCTCATTAGCAAATTACAAGAAAAAAGCCCTGACTAATGTACCTTGTTATTCCAAAGAAAATTCACTATAGCAAACTTTTAATTCACCCTTAATGAATTATATTTATGATCCCTTCAAAGTTGTAGAATCATCATCATCAAATTCCTGCCTTGTACCCTCAAATTCCTGCCATGTACAGCATATGATAGTACTACATGAAAAATATACATCATTACTAACTTCCTATCTAATATTTTTCTCCAGATCAGTCTGTTACTTGTCAAGACTCCGATATTATCAGATCTTATATTTCTGTCGTCTAAGGCACTTTGTACCGTATCAATCCACCTATATCTTGGTCTTCCTCTGGGTCTTTTTCCTGCCAACCTGGCAGAGAACACTTGTTTCGCTAATCGTTCCTCGTCCATTCTTTTTAAATGATCATACCACCTGAGATTAGCTCTGCTAATGCATTCCTGGATGTTGACAATGTCAAGTTCTTTCCTAATATCCTCGTTTTTAATATAATATTGACATTGCTGCCATCTGTTCACACACCTAATCTTTCTCAGGATTCTCATATCTGCAGTCTCTAGTCTTTGGTCAAGTGTTTTACTTCTGACCCAGCTCTCAGATCCATAAGTTAAAACTGGTTTGAACACTGTCATATATATACAGCTAATTTAGTGTTTCGACTAATTTCTCTCTTATACTATATGAATTTATTCAATTGACTTCCTACCATACCAACTTTGTTAATTCTGTTGTCTATTTTCATATTTAATTTATCACCTTCACTAAAAATCGTGCCTAAGTAGGTGAAATGTTTTACTTGTTCCACAGGTTCTCTGTTCACAATGCAGTTGACATTTTCAACAATTCTATCGATTTTCATTGTCTTGGTCTATTTATTGATGACCTTCATACCATATCTATTACAACAGTTATTCAATTTAGTCAGGGAATCTTGCAGACTTGTAGCGGATTTATTGATAAGTATAACATCGTTCGCATAAAGCAAAGAGCTGACATTAACATCTCCAATTTTGATATCATGTCTAATTCCACATTTCCTTCATAATGTGATACATATAGATAATGAATAAAAGAGGGAATAATGTATATCCTTGTCTGACACCAGATTTAACATTAAACCATCTTCCTGTACTTCCTTCAATTCTAACTACTGACTTACAACTCAAATAAAGACTAAGTATTGCTTGATATAATACCCCACTGACACCATATAACTGTAGCATATTGAATAGCTTCTCTCTTGGCACCTTGTCATATGCCTTTTCCAGATCTACAAAACTTAAAGAGAGAGAGATCTTTGTTGTATTCCCATGATTTCTCAACTGTTTGTCGTAAAGTGAAGATCTCATCCTGACAGCCTCTATTTGGCTTGAATCCAGATTGTTCTTCACCAAGCTTTTCTTCCACAATTCTACTCAACCGTTTCTCAAGTATATTTCCATATATCTTACCAGGAACACTCAGTACGGATATACCTCTATAATTTTCACGTTCAGTTGTATTTCCCTTTTTATATATGGGTACTATTAGAGCTCTACTCCAATCATCGGGAATTCGTCCCTCTCTCCAGGCCTTCAGAACTATGCAGTGTAGCCACTGCAAGACTTTTATACCACCATACTTCATCATTTCAGGTTGAACACCATTTACTCCTGCTGCCTTTCTAAATTTCAAGCCTTTGATGGCTTTTTCTACTCCAAGTATGGATATGTATTCCTGACTGTATGCCTGTTGAGTGTTTTTTACCACTGTGCTATCACTGCTTGTTTCATTTAGCAATTTCTCAAAGTAATTACCCTATACTTCAAGGAGATCTTTTTCTCCAGTTTTCATGTCACCTTTATCATCTCTAACTCCTTTTACAGCACTGTTTCCTCCATTTCTAAGCTTCTTCAACAACCTCCAGAATATTTTGCCACCTTCTTGATATTTATTTTCTATGTTCTTACCAAAGTCTTCTCATGACTTTTATTGAGCTAGTTTTACACAGTGTTTTTCTTTCTTACATTTGTCTCTGTATTCTCTAAGAGCACAAGCTGACTTATTTGCCAAAAACTTTTAATATGCTTTCTTCTTTTCCTTCACTGCCTCTTTAACTTTCTGTGTCCACAATGAAGTTCTGATTTTTCTATCCTTGCAGACAACCTCACCACATGCCTCTCTGGCTGAATCAATCAGGGTTTTCTTCAAGTCTTGCCACTGAATATCCAAGGATAGGTTACTGTTCTTAAAATCTTTCATTTTTTATTCAATAATCTTTGTATTTTAGTCTACAGTTCACATCTGAGAGCTGCTCAACTTTTATTCACTTTAAATCTTTCTTACATCATCTTACATCATGTTCTTCTTTTCAAAATGAAATTCAATTTTATCCTTCTCAAGACTAAATAGTGATCATTTCCAATTTGAAATTCTCTGTGCACTCTGGTGTCCTGCACCAGGGAGAAAACATCACTATCAACAATAACATAGTCAATGAGACTTTTCTGATTTCTTGCCTCTTCTCTCCATGTGAATTTGTGCACATTTTTATGTTGGAACATTGTGTTAGTAATAACCAGTCCATGTCCTGTGCAGAATAAATTTTCCCAATATATTTTTGTATGTTTGACAATCATTTCCTACTCTGCTATTTAGATCCCCAACAAGGAACAACTTTTCCTTTTTCATTGTGTCAGTTGCTCTCTCTAAAGCATGAACAAATTTCTCCACTTCTACCTTAGTAGAACCTTCTGTGGGCACAAATAAGTCTCATTGTCCAGTTCCCCATTCTCATATTTGCCCACATTACTCTACTTGAGACTGCCTGCCATTCAAGAAGATTAGCCTCGTATTTAGTGTTGAATACAATGGCTATTCCTTCTTTTCCTTGGTTGTCATTGCCTGAATATAACATTCTGTATTTATTGCTCAGAAAGATCTCACCAGTTTTTGTCTTTTTTGTTTCAGTCACCCCTATTATGTCGATCTGGTACTTATCTAATTCCTCAGCTAGCTCCATTTGTTTGCCATTCAGGCTTCTTATGTTGATAGTACCGATCTTAACTCTGGTGATGATGTTAAGTTGGGGTTTGTTTTCAGATTTGTTCCAGTAACTGACTTTTCGCTGTTTGCCCTGGTTTCCTGGAAAAAACAACTTGTTTAACCGAGCAATGCCCCAGCCGCCATGAAATTTTGTCATGTTGTACCATCGTTTTGTATTTTGGTTTAACCAATAAGAATACAATTTGGTCTGCCTAAATCCCAAATTGCCAGCTCATCCTTGTTTGTTCAGTATCCAGGTAGATACCCAACAGGTTGCACCACGAGAAGATGAGGATTGTACATTAGCTCAGAAGCCCTGGTTGGTTCTCCGCATTCCTTTAAAGGCTATGTGGAGGTCTCCTCCCAGTTATACAGCTTTGACCCTTACTGCTATATAAAAGTTTGAGTGAATATGTTACATAATTCAGAAGATTGAATTACAAATGATTGGAGCAGAATTCTCATAATAGCCATCTACAATGTGAGAATGATAACAATTTCTCTGGGCATTCCAGGTAAGGTTTATGCAAGTACCTAAGATGCTAAGAAAAGTTGAGATAACTGGGGAAAAGCAAGTCCATTTCAGGACAAACAGGAGTTGTCTGGACCAGAGTTTTACTTTGAGATAAATAGAAGTCAAGAAATATCTAGTAACTATGTGAGTTTCGTAGGTATGGAAAAGGAACCAAGAAGAAAGCTTTAAAAACACTAGAGTTATATGGTAGAAATGGGACATTGTAACAAGGAAAAATGGTCTGATGTTAAATCAGGTGTGTGTGTGTGTGTGTGTGTGTGTGTGTGTGTGTGTGTGTGTGTGTGTGTGTGTGTGTGTGTGTGTGAGTGAGTGAGTGAGTGAGTGAGTGAGTGAGTGAGTGACAAGGATGTACATTATATCCACTGTTATTCATCACATTATGAAGGAAAGTGGTATTAAACCTCAGATCAGAATTGGAGATATTAATCATAGCTCTTTACTTTATGCAAATGATTTCATACTCAAAATAAGTCCAGTACAAGTCTGCAAGATTACCTGACTAAACTGAATAACTATTGTGATAAATTTGGTATGAAAATCAGCAATAAAAAGACAATGAAAGTAGGCAGAAACATTGAGAACATCCAGGGCATCCTGGATGGAGAATTTACATTGATCTTCATTTTAAGCTTGTCTTCATGTAATGTATTTAGTTTTTTCTTGCATGTGTGAAGCCGTTATGTAAAACATTATACTATTCATAAATAAAAACTGAAATGTTTTAAAAACTTAAAATACAGTGGATCATAATGATAAGGTTAATGGTTAGTATACACTAAAACTGAGTCATTTTAGATCAGTATCTTTAAATAGGATAACACAGATCAAAGAAGTGCAAAACAGTGCTTCTTTCATTCAATCACCTGCCAATTTTACTTTCTTGTTGTACCACCTATTGTTACAAAACAGACTAGAGCACTTCATTATCACCAGTATAAACAGCTTTGATTGGAGGAGCTCCTAACTATATAACCTATTTCTCCCTGTCGGCTTAAATTTGGAGGAAGGCAAGTTACAAGACCCTAGATTAGCAGCCCTACCACTGAACTACCCATCAGGGGGCAACCTGGCATGGGTACTTTTACTTCACTGTTAAATCGCTGACAGACATTCAGATGAATTCTTTGGAAAATGACCCTGGAATAAAAATAGAAACAGGAAAGCAATGAATACTACAACCTAGAATGTAAGAGGAATAGATTACCTAGAAATAGAATTAGGGTATGGAGAGTTTAAAAGAAGAAATTAAAAGGAACCATGTAGACAGATTTAACATGTACCAGGTCAGTAGAGACAGAAGAACATAGGCAGGCATTATGATTTGGTTGCATATGTTCAAAACATAAATTACTACAAATGTTAGAAGTTAGTAATAAGTATCCTCTATTTTTAATCTAACTGGATTACATTCTGCAATCCATTCTGCAATGCACATAAGAAGCAAGTGAATGGTATTTATTCTATGAACCAAAATACACATAACAACAATGATCACGTGATACGAGCAGATTTATGTGCAAGATGGAAAAATAATATTGGAATATACTGAGCATATACTTTAAACAAAAATAATTTTAAAAAAATTAACAGATTTTGTTGTATATAAAAACATAATGAATCTGTCATAAACAAAGATACATATCATTATTTTTTAGCAAGAGGATAGTAATCAGTTACAGATTATTTGAGATGAAAGAACAACTACAATTAATAAAGCAAAGAAAGTGTGAAACATCCATTATAAAAACTAGATTAAATGATACAAATATGGATTGGCTATAATGGGGGAAAAATTAAATGCTTAAATAAAGCAGAAGAAAGTAATTAAAAACATTATGATATATCATCGTTTCTCTTGTAATGCAATATGTATATTATAGAATTTTGCACAATAAAAATAAGGGCATGGGGGAAAACAGGGATAGAGACAGAACACTCACAACCTGTAGTCTCATGAGTTATACTGTACATTAAAAAAATGCTAAATCATTTTAAACATCTTTAATTCCTAATGAGTAAGAACAATACTACAGTAAATACTGTATTCTTTTAGGCCTGTTGGACTGGTTTCTTTCAAAACGTTTTATTATTTCAACCTTATGGCTTTCCTTTTTTCTTCATTACTTGGATCCTTATGTAATAAGGAAGATTACATAAGAACACAAACTTGGAAGATGAGCCCGTGTGCGCGCGCGCACACACACACTCTCTCACTCACAGGACAACACATGGTACGATAAAAAAAAGAGAAGTTGAGGTGTGTGTTTTGTGTATTCTTCCGTAAGTCAGCTGGGTAGCATTTTTTGTGTTCACTTAGGGTTATTTTCGATGAGGTATCTTTAGATGCAAAGTGCAAGAAAATGCTAAAGAAAGGGGCAAATAATTCAAGTGAAGTTATTTACCTCTAGACAAAGGAGTGAACTTGTAACTGACACAATCCATATGTCACATAGCAGGAATAACTAAAAACAACTGAGAGCAGATAGAGGTAAATAACTTCACTAGAATTATTACATTTTTTATTAACAATTTTGTTTTCCCTTAATTTTTATGGAAAAACATTTAAGAAGTATGCATATATTTAGTGATTGGAAAATAAGAAATTATTTTAATAGTGCCTCTGTTATATGTTCAGTGTTCCTGTTGATCAATGTTTCCCAGACTGTTGTACATCCCAAGGGTTAAGCAAAAGATGTTTAGGGGGATACAGGCCACTTTTTTTACATTTATATTTTTGCCATATTGTCACAGATAAGTGCAGGTCTATTTTATAATTGAAAAATCTAAAGGAAGTTTTAAAATGTATTGATTGACAGCATGATTGCATTCCAACCATATGGTTAGAATTGTTTGCTTTAAAGCAGGGGTCTTCAACCTTTCAGACAGTGCAGAAGGCATTAAAAATTACATTGAAGCCCATGGGCCACTAAGCTACTGCGGTATTTAGAATTGGGAGATGCTTTTCAGATTCACAAGGAACGCTGTGCATTTGATACTTTACATAAAATCCTATAATAATAAACTCAGCTTTAAGAGCATAGGTAGGTATTTACTTATTATCAGGTTCATAATAAGTAAATACAATCAATACTTAAAAAAAAGATAATTTAATGAAGAAAACATTTTTTTTTACAATGTCAATGGAAAACTTGGCAATGTTTTTCCGTGACCAGCTTGTCGGGCATCAATGTTGAAAGTCGTTATGCGCAGAGTATTCTTGAGATGTTGGTCCATAATCAGAGTTCTTGTATTGGACTTCACATGCTTCATTCTGGAGAAGAACTGCTCACATAAGTATGGGCTTCCTAATAAATTGCACATCTTCAAAGCATGCCGGCGAAGATTAGGGAATGTGTCCTCAGAAATAGTCTTTGTAAAATGTAAGCAAGAGCGCATTGAATAATTTTTCTCTCAAAGAAGAGTTGTATTGGAGTTTAAACAGCTCCATTTGTACTGAGCCTGGCATTTCGGCAGCATTGACACCAAATGCCATTGAAAATAAATCTAAAGAAGACTTGGTTACGAAAATCACTAAATCTCTCTTTGAACTCGCTTCACAACATAGCTAATTTTGTAGCATATTCATCACGACACGAAAGCTGAAAATGAGTTGTCTTTTTTTGCGAGTTGTGCCTCCCAAAGTTTGATCTTGGACACAAAAGCTTTGATGTGATCAAACAGAGTGTGCACCAGTTGATCTTTGGATTGTAGCTGCATATTTAGGTCATTCACATGCAACGAGATGTTGGTCACAAAGGCAAAAAGTCTGTCATCCACTTCGGATCGTTAAATTTCGCAATCGGATTCCCCTAAGTTTGCACAAACTGCTGTATTTTGTTTCTTAAGTCAAAGACTTAAGAACCTTCCCTCTGCTCAATCCAATGTACATCACTATAATAAACCACATCGCCGTCATCCGCTTCGCACACTTTGGTAAAAAACTCATGGAATAGATGATTCAATCCTCTTGCCCTAATAATGTTGAAGACAGTCACAATAACTTTCAGGACATTCATTCTCAAATCCAATAATTTTCGTGCACAAATTCTCCTGGTGGATTAAACAGTGGTAATGGACGAAATCTTTCCCTTCTAGTTCTTTCCGTAGCAGCACAACAAACCCTTTGTTCTTTCCCACCATAACAGGGGCACCATCAGTTACCACACCCTTGAGGTTGGTTAAGCTGAAGTTGAAACGCTGGAGCGTTTTCTTGGTGGCTAGAAGAATATCAGTGCCTTTCGTCATTCCCTTCATAGGTACGAGCGCTAGCAGTTCTGTCACATTGAATTGTTGATCAATGCCACGGACAAAGACAACCAGTTATGCTGTATCCTTGACATCTGTGCTCTCATCTAAAGCAAGTGAATATGACCTAAATTCGGACAACCGTTTTTTTTTTTTAAAAGTTCCTTCAATGTCATTGGCAAGTTCTTCGACACGTCGTGCTACAGTTACCCCCAGGCAAACTCGATTTTTTAAACATTATTTCGGCACAGAATATCCCTGCAGCGATGAGACATTCTTTCACAAATTCGCCGTCCAAGAAGGCTTTTGATTTTTAGCAATATTTTCAGCTATTACATAACTTACTTTGACGCATGCTTCGCTCTCTTCCCTCTGCCTTTTAAATGTACCTGCTGGCATTTTAAATCAATCTGGAGACGGTTCACTTTGTCCACACGAAGCCGCCCTTGAAGGTGATAGAAATTGGACACATGCTTTGTCTCATTAGTATCGTTTTATATTGACTCGCGACAAATTAAACACACTGGCTTATTGTCAATCGGCACAAAAAGTATAAATTGGCCCACTTTTCATTAAAAACCCAACAAGAATCACTTGTTTACGCTTTTTACTCATAGATGCCATAGTGATAGAAAGTGAACCCAAAAAATGATCTAAAATCCGTGTAACGGTTATTATCCACTGAATGTGTCTCACACTAATGAAAAAAGTCTGGCAATATAAAACCACAATAGGCTATGGTTGACACGACGCACCTGCGTACGCTTATACACGAATATCACACTGTTCACGACTCTCTAATCTATTCATGAGAGATTAAATTAATAACCAAAAAACTGCTAAATGCAATCTCAGAACTAGAAAATGGTACAAAAAAATGGTGAATTGATGTCAATGCAGACAAGAACATTGCAGTTCTATTCTCAACAAGTAGAGTTTCTGCAGAGAAGATGAAGTAGTTATGTTCGACACCACCATTTCATGGCAACTGGTTAGCCACTTAGGGGTACAACTAGATAAAGGGCTTTGCTTCACAACTCATGTCTGCTAAAAAAAAAAAGCAAGGTGAGCAGTCATACACATGGTGGATAAGGGCATTTGCAAAGAATTCTTTCTTTGCAAGTGCCTCCATCCACCCTAACCCATTAATCTGCCAAGAGGTAGACTGCAATGAGCATAACTCTGCTAAACACAAATATCCTAAAACCATACTGAACAGTTCAGTTTTTTTTAAAAAAAAAGAGTATTAGTTTTGCCAGTAATACTCGTGGTGTCTTCTAGATAAAAAAAAAAGAAAATGCATAAAAATAAAGGCAAACATAAACTATAACATCACTAAAAACAAACTAAAGGAACCTTTAACATATAATGCAATATGGTTCCTACACAGTTTGTTTTTAGTAATATTATAGTTAGGTTTGCCTTTATTGCATTATTTTTTAGAAGAAGCCATATGTATTAGTGGCAAAACTAGTAGGTTTCATTATCTTTGTATTTATGACCAAATAAAATCCAGTTTATTTATAATTCTACTTTACAATCGAAAGTCTCTGTATCCAATATGAACAGCCTTAATGGAAAAGTCAAGAAAAAGGTAAGTCATCTGGAACATTTCAAATGCAAAAAGGCTAAATATTATTGAATCAACTTGCATTCCTAAAGAGATCTAATGACAAGTTTTTATATTTCAAACAACATTCAATTCCAGAAGAACTAAACATTATTTAAATTAAGGATATATTAAATCCCACATTGCTTTAAAACCGAATAAGAAACTCAGAGATTTGAATCGGAGAGTTTCATGCCGAATATAGTATAAAAAACTATAAAAGTATCGGCGACTGCTAGCGTGAGCTAATGCAAGTAATCCAAGTACGTAGTACAATATTCGGCATGAAACTCTCCGATTCCAAACTTTGAGTTTCTTATTCGGTTTTAAAACAATGTGGGATTTAATATTCCCTTAATTCAAATAATGTTTATATCGCCCAAATGAAGCCTATTGGCTCTTTATATTTAAGGAACTAAACATCTTTATCAGAACACATCTGTTGCATCACAGGATACAATCCACAAGATTCAATCTCAACCAAGTATATTTTTTATCATCATTTAGCCTACATCTTAGTAAACACTATAGATGCTGCCATATGGTCTTTTTCAGACACAGTGATTAATGTTCCAACATAAAGTTTGTTTCAACTGTCACCTTACCTTGAAAAAAAAGTTAGTAAACATCTCCAAGTATAACTTAACAAAAACTTAGGTTAGTATATTAAGGGTTTTAACTTTGCAATCATGCCCAAATACGTATATCCCTAAAATTGATTTCATACGTAACATAGAAAATGCCTTTTACTTTCTCCTGCAACCTGTTGCAAACAGCATCAGACAGAAAGTTCTTCATCTCATCCTACAAAAAGCAACAATATACCTTGCTAAAATGAACTTTGTATAATTAAAGGAAAAACAAGGAAATTTTCATTATTCATGATAACTGTTGCATTGCCTTTCCCAGCTTTAATGAAATCTTTGACCGGTGCCTACATGTCAAATATTTCACTCTTGCTCAGATTCTTCCACTCTCCATTAGACCATCATCAAATTCCTGCCATGTACCCTCAAGGGATGTACAGGATATGATAGTACTACATGAAAAATTTACATCATTACTAACTTCATATCTACAATTTTCCTCCAAATCAGTCTATTACCTGTCAAGACTCCAACATTATCAGATCTTATATTTCTATCTTCTAAGGCACTTTTACCATATCAATCGACTTATATATCTTGATCTTCCTCTGGTTCTTTTTCCTGCCAACCTAGCAGAAAACACTTGTTTTGCTAATCTTTCCTCTCCCATTCTGTTTACGTGACCATACCACCTGAGATTAGCTCTGCTAACACATTCTTGAATGCAGACAATATCAAGTTCTTTCCTAATATCTTCGTTTTTAATATGATATTGCCATTGATGCCATCTGTTCATGCCCTAATCTTTCTCAGGACACTCATATCTCTTGTCTTTGGTCAAGTTTTTTACTTCTGACCAGCTCTCAGATCCATAAATTAAAATTGGTTTGAACACTGTCTTGTGTACAGCTAATTTAGTGTTTTGACTAATTTCTCTCTTATTCCATATAAATTTATTCAGTTGACTTTCTACTGTACCAGCTCGACTGATTCTGTTGTCTAATTCCATATTTACGTAGGCTGTTCAATAAGTAATAAGACTATATTTGTACAGAAAACAGATTACCTTTAATCGTCATCATTTACATGGTCTTTTCGAAGTAACTACCGTGAGACTCAATGCATTTGTCCCAACGTTGCGTCCACTTCTTAAACACACATGAGAGGCCGTTTTTTGAGAGTTCTTTCAAAACCGTCTCCGCAGCTTTTACACATGCTTTGTTGCTTTCGAAATGGCGGCCTCTTAGTGGTTTCTTGAGCTGAGGTAATAGCCAGAAATCGCACGGTACAAGATCAGGACTATGTGGTAGGATATCTGTGTTGTTCTTCTGCAAAACGTCCACTACACAACCGGCAATATATGGCCTTGCATTATCGTAGTGCAATAAGAAGCCATTCTTCAGCAATTGGTGCTTCCGTTTGACGTGCTTGATGATAATCGCTGCTGTGTTGATCATTGTCTCTGTGATGGACGTTGAAGGTCTTCCCTCACGTTCAAGATCTTCCACATTTTGCCTTCCTTAAAAGTTTTATGCCAGCGAAAAACACTTGCCCTTGACATTGCTTCATTGTGGAAAGCTTCACGTATCATGATAAAAGTGTCCGATGCAGATTTTGGCAAATGCACACAAAATTTAATCGCATAACGCTGTTCCAAGGACGCTTCCATTTCGAAGATTAGTCGCGTTGATGAGCTGATGAGCACTTGCGTTTAGTCACGTGACATTCTGGCACACATCAGCCCGTATACGCCATCTATCAACTTCTTTTGTTAATACAGACAGAAATTCCACAGAAATTAATATTGTGATGAGTGATTTCGCCACAATAAAATTAGTCTTATTACTTATTAAACAGCACACGTAATTTACCATCTTAACTAAAAATGATGCCTAAATAGCTGCAATGTTTCACTTGCTCTATAGGTTCTTTATTCACAATGCAGTTAATATTTTCATTGTCTTTGTCTTGTTATTTGTGATCTTCATACCATATCTATTACAACAGTTATTCAATTTAGTCAGAGAATCTTGCAGGGGATTTATTTAGAAGTATAACATTGTCTGCATAAAGCAAAGAGCTGACATTAACATCTCCAATTTTGATATCAAGTTTAATACCATTTTCCTTCATAATGTGATCCAAATAGATAATGAATAACAGAGGAGATAATGTACATCCTTGTCTCACACCAGATTTAACATTAAGCCATCTTCCTGTATTTCCTTCAATTCTAACTGCTGACTTACAACTCAAATAAAGACTACGTATTGCTTGATAAAATGTCATTTGACACCATATAACTGTAGCGTATTGAATAGCTTCTCTCTTGGCACTGTGTCATATTCCTTTTCCAGATCTACAAAACTTAAATACAGATCTTTGTTATATTATCATGATTTCTCAACTATTTGTCGTAAACTGAAGATCTGATCTTGACAGCCTCTATTTGGCCTGAATCCTCGAAGCATTTCTTCCACAATCCTTCTCATGTATACTTGCATAAATCTTAACAGGAACACTTAGTAGAGAAATACCTCTGTAATTATCACATTTGGTTTTATTTCCCACAAAGTTGCTGCTTTTATGGAATGGTATGAAGAGATGGTTGTTTAATGCCTGCTCTGGCTTGCACAAATTCCTGACCTCAACCCCCATCAAACACTTGTGGAATGAATTGGAGCACCAACTGAGGTCCAGAGCAGCATGTATGAGAGCTCTACTCCAATCATCTGGAATTCTTCGCTCTTCTAGGACCTTCTGAACTATGCAGTGCAGCCACTGTAAGACTTTTATAACTCCATACTTGAGCATTTCTGGTCAAATATTATCTATTCCTACTGCATTTCCAAATAATGCATTTCAGGCCTTTCATGGCTTTTTCTACTTGAAGTATGGATATGTATTCCTTACTGCATGCCTGTTGGATGTTTTTTACATGGTGCTATCACTACTTGTTTCATTTAGCAATTTTTCGAAGTAATTGTTCCATACTTCAAGGATATCTTTTTCTAAGTTTTCATGTCACCTTTATCATCTATAGTTCCTTTCACAGCACTCTTTCCTCCATTTCTGAGCTTCTTCAACAACTTCCAGAATATATTGCCACCTTCTTGATATTTATTTTCCATGTTCTTACCAAAGTCTTCCCATGACTTTTATTTAGCTAGTTTTACACAGTCTTTAGCTTTGTTACATTTGTCTCTGTATTCTCTAAGAGCACAAGCTGACTTATTTGCCAGGAGCTTTTGATATACTTTCTTCTTTTCTTCCACTGCCTCTAACTTCCTGTGTTCACCATGGAGTTCTGATTTTTCTATCCTTACAGACAAGCTTTCTCACATTGTTTTATTTCCCTTTTTTTATATTTTATATATATATAGCCTCTCTGGCTTAATCGATCAGCGTTTTCTTTCAGGGCTTGCCACTGAATCTCCAGGTTCGGTTCCTGTTATCAAACTCTTTCATTTTTCCTTAATAAAATACATAAACAATAATGTTTGTGTATTTTATTCCACATTTCATATCTGAGAGCTGCATAACTTTTTGTTCGCTTTAGAACTTTCTTATATGTTTTTCTTTTCAATATGAAATTCAATTTTATCCCGCTTAAGACTAAATAGTGATCACTTCCAATTTCAAATCTTCTGTACACTCCGGTGTTTGCACCAGGGAGAAAACATCTCTTTTAACAATAACATACTCAGTGAGACTTTTCTTATTCCTTGCCTCTTCTTTCCATGTGAATTTGTGCACATTTTTATGTTGGAACATTGTGTTAACAGTAACCAGTCCATGACTTGAGCAGAAATCCAACAGGTATTTTTTTGCCATTATTTTAGCTTTGCTCTTTTTTTTGCCTCAAAAAATTGCTCCATTTCTACCTTAGTAGAACCTTCTGTGGGACCGTTGGCACAAAAAAGTGTCATTATCCAGTTCCCCACATCACTCTACTTGATAATGCCTGCCATTCAAGAAGATTAGCCTCGTATTTAGTGTTGAATACTATGGCTACTCATTTTCTTTGATTGTCATTGCCTGAATATAACATTTTATATTTATTGCTCAGAAAGATCTCAACAGTTTTTGCAGTCAACCCTATTATGTCAATCTGGTACTTATCCAATTCCTCAGCTAGCTTCATTTCCTTGCCATTCAGGCTTCTTATGTTGATAGTACCGATCTTGAATGAGTTGGGGTGTATTTCAGGATTTGTTCCAGTAGCTGACTTTTCTCTGTTTGCCCTGGTTCCCTGGTGAAAACAACCTGGCCTTTGTTTAATTGGGTAATGCCCCAGCCGGCATGAGATTCTGTCATGTTGCACCATCATTTTGCATTGTCGTTTAGCCCAATAAGAATATAATTTGGTCGGCTAAATCCCAAATTGCCAGTCCATCCTCATTCATTCAGTATTCAGGTCGACACCTAATAGAGTGCTCCACGAGAATGTGATGATTGGACATTAGGTCAGAACTCTGCGTTTCTTTAAAGACTATGTGGAGGTTTACTCTGTTATACAGTTTGACCATTTAACACCTCTCCATTAGACTATGACCCTCCAAATCATGGATAGACTGATTAATATTTTATGCAACATGCTTACTTAGCCTACAGATGTGAAGAAAAAGTTGAAATTAATGGATCCTTTAACTCTTACTATAGTACATGAGGCAGGGTACATTGCATGCCGAGTGGTTAGCGCACCCACTCTCCAACTAACAGGCTGCTGATTCAAATCCCACCATGGGCATGGATGTTTGTGAATGTCTTCAGGTAGAAGACGAATTTCATCACCTGGTGTGAGAGTGAGACCACCTCCCTGCTTATTGGAGGCTTGAAAATATCCCATGTTTGGTCTCTAAAGCAAGGTTTCTGGACTATGTAAAAATTCCAAAAATATACCTATGAAACAATGATAAATATGAGAGGAAAATATCCTTAGCCCTCCTATTGTACAAATGTACTATAGATTTATTAATAGCTTTTTGTGGATGGGAATAACATAAAAAACCCTTTTATCTAAGCATTTTGCTAATCTACTAAAGAACCACATCAGACATATGGACTCTCGAAGAACACACAATTTACAGACATAATACACTGGCTTCATAACCTCAGCTGCTTCAGCTGTAATTCCAAAACAACAAACAATCACAATCTTGCTCACAATAGGATTCAAATTAACAGCTTGTTAGATGGGGGCCTTTATCCAAGTGTAAGCAAACAAAGTTTGCACCTAAAGTATTTTCAGGACTGGGACAACTCGTATATAGAAGCTAATGACTTCACATCACTTGCCTTAGTATTACATAATGCAAAACACATATCCTTTCAGACGTGTAATGCTATACATTATGGGACGAGTCACTACCCAGACTGGTTTTGACCTTTGTTAATGTTCAAGTACAGGTCAAACTCCAAAAACTCAGCGTTGTTCTCCTCAGTAACAGACTCACCCTGCCACTGAGAACTCTCGGAACCAGTTGGCTCTACACCATGGCAGCTTCACCCCACGACCGAGCAGAGCCGCTCATATCTCGAGGGGTAACAGCAACAGCTGTGCCTCAGTTAACTTCACAGGCTACAGCATGCCATTCATTAACTCCCAACCTGGACCTGGGTGATAGCAACAGCCAAGCCTTAGTAAAAACTTCATGGGCTACAACACTGCCATTCATCACCACTACCCAGACCGGTTTCGACCTTTGTTGAGCTCTCATCAGTGGGAGCCAGATCCAGAGGTGATACTAAGGTTGAAGTAATAGAAATCATATTTTCATATACGAGAAGCCAAAAGGTGTCACACCTTATTATTAAAATATATTGTGGATTAGAGACTGTTGTTGGAAGTTTTTCCACTTGATTATAGCATAAATTAAAGATACCAAGAAATCATATACCGTATATTATCGTGTATAATGCGAAAAATTTATGGTAAAAATACTACTTAAAGTTAGGGATTCGCATTATATGCGGATCCTAAAAAATATAACATCTTATTAGACTTGCACACATAATATACTACTTAATGCCTATGCAACCAAATCTACTTGACCCACTCGCATTCGGCGACCGAGCGCGCATCGTATCTGCGCATAAAGCTACTTACATTACTGGCATGCGCAGATACAATGCGCTCTCCATCGCCGAATGATAGAGCACAGTTAGGTATATCGGTTTAACCACAGTTCATTTTAATTATTATTAGTTAAACAAACTTAGCCTGAAATGAGCCAACAGAAACGTAAACGTTCATCTTTTGAAGCAGGATTTAAATTGTGTGTCATGCAGTTTGCAGAAGAACATAATAACGGTGTTGCTATGAGAGAATTTGGTATAGCAGAGAGTAATATTAGACTTTGGCTAAGCAAAAAGACAGTCTTGAAAAAATTCCCAAAACGTACCCATCGTGGAGATGTAGCATCCTTTCCAGAACTCGAAGAGCTAAATGAATGGATTTTGACTCAACGACAAGATGGCATTATAGTAACAAGAAATGCAATTCGTTTTCGAGCTCTACAACTGAAGAATGGTAAATTCAAGGACCCACCAGGTATTTCATCGTTTCTTGCTTCGCCTGGGTGGTGCAACAGATTTATGGAACGCAAAGTATTAACATTACGACACTGAACAAAAATTGCGCAGAAGTTACCAAAGCAGCTTGAAGAAAAAGTGCAGTCCTTCCATAAATTTATCATAAAATTACGGAAGTGTCACGAATATGAACTTTCCCAAATTGGCAATATGGATGAGAAGCCCATGTACTTTGATATGCCTGGGAATCGAACAGTAAACTCAGTTGGTGAAAAGGGTGTCTTCATAAAAACAACGGGACATTTAAAAACGCATTTTATCGTTTTAGCATGCATGGCAGACGGAACCAAATTAAAGCCCATAGTGATATTTAAAAGGAAGAAAATTCCGAAGCATATGAAATTTCCACCAGGTGTAATTGTTCGTGCCAATCAGAAAGAGTGGATGGATGAGGAAGGTGTACAATTGTCGCTGGATCAAGTATGGAACATACGTCCAGGTAACTTGTTACGTCAACTAAGCATGCTAGTCTGGGATATGTTCCGGGCGCATTTAACAGAAGCAAGCAAAGAGAAAGCACGTGAGCTACGTGCAGACCTAACAGTCATACCAGGTGGTCTAACTTCCGTTTTGCAGCTGCTTGATATCAGCTTGAATAAGTCATTTAAAGATCACTTATGTGAAAAATGGAGAGAATGGATGTCATCTGGTTTGGTGAAGATGACAAAGGGTGGGAATTTTCAGAAGCCTGAGATCACCCTAGTCACCAGCTGGGTTAAAAAAGCATTTCAACGCTCATTTCTTAAATGTGGAATAAGTAATTCAATGGATGGATCCGAAGATCATGTCATATACGAAAGCGAGGATGATGCACAAGTTGGAGAGCATGAAGACGATGATGACAACTGCTACACTGATGAAGCAATCCCTATAGATGAATTTATAAATGAAATTTTTGACGACTCAAAAAATGAAGAATTTTTAGATTTTGTTTTAAAATAAATATTTCATTCGTTAATTCATATTGTATTATTTATAATGTTATGGAACAAGATTAACAGATTGAATTATACGTGGACATGGCATTTTAGGGCTAGTTTTCAAACAAAATTTCTAGTTCGCATTATACCGATAATATATGGTACTTGGTTTAATCCTTTATCCAAGTGTTCCAACAACAATCTCTAATCCAGAGTATTTTAATAATAAGGTGTGACACCTTTTGGCTACTTGTATATGAAAGTATGACTTCTCTGCATTACCTCGACCTGAGTATCACCCAGGTCTGGCTCCCATCGATGAGACCTCAATAAAGGTCGAAACCAGTCTGGGTAGTGACCCTTCCCATAATGCATAGCAATATGAATGTCTGCAAAGATATGTGCTTTGCATTATGTGAAGTCATTAGCCTCTATACACAAGTTGCCAGTCCTGAAAATACTTCAGGCACAAACTTTGTTTGCTCACACTTGGATAAAGAATTTAACCAATTTCTTCATCATCATCATCAAATTCTTGCCATGTACCCTCAAGGGGTGTAGAGGATATGACAGTACTACATGAAAAAATTACATCATTACTAACTTCATATCTACAATTTTCCTCCAAATCAGTCTGTTACTTGTCATGACTCCAACATTATCAGATCTTATATTTCTATCGTCTAAGGCACTTTGTATCGTATCAATCGACCTATAACTTGGTCTTCCTCTGGGTCGTTTTCCTGCCAACCTGGCAGAGAACACTTGTTTTGCTAATCTTTCCTCTCCCATTCTATTTAGGTGACCACACCACCTGAGATTAGCTCTGCTAACGCATTCCTGGAAGCTGACAATGTCAAGTTCTTTCCTAATATCCTCATTTTTAATATGATATTGCCATTGATGCCATCTGTTCACGCCCCTAATCTTTCTCAGGACTCTCATATCTGCGGTCTCTAGTCTTTGGTCAAGTGTTTTACTTCTGTCCCAGCTCTCAGATCCATAAGTTAAAACTGGTTTGAACACTGTCTTGTATAAAGCTAATTTAGTGTTCCGACTAATTTCTCTCTTATTCCACATGAATTTATTCAATTGACTTCCCACGATACCAGCTTTGCTGATTCTGTTGTCTATTTCTATATTTAATTTACCATCTTCAGTAAAAATCGTGCAAAGTAGCTGAAATCTTTTACTTGTTCCACAAGTTCTCCATTCACAACACAGTTGACATTTTCAATGATTCTGCCTATTTTCATTGTCTTTGTCTTTTTATTGCTGACCTTCATACCATATCTATTACAACAGCAATTGAATTTAGTCAGAGAATCTTGCAGACTTGTAGCGGATTTATTTAGAAGTATAACATCATCCACATAAAGCAAAGAGCTGACATTAACATCTCCAATTTTGATATCAGGTTTAATACCACATTCCTTTATAATGTGATCCATATAGATGAATAACAGAGGGGATAATGTACATCCTTGTCTCACACCAGATTTAACATTAAACCATCTTCCTGTACTTCCTTCAATTCTAACTGCTGACTTACAACTCAAATAAAGACTAAGTATTGCTTGACATAATGCCCCATTGACACCATATAACTGCAGCGTACTGAATAGCTTCTCTCTTGGCACCTTGTCATATGCCTTTTCCAAATAGACAAAACCTAAATACAGATCTTTGTTATATTCCCGTGCTTTCTCGACTATTTGTCGTAAAGTGAAGATCTGATCCCGACAGCCTCTATTTGGCCTGAATCCAGCTTGTTCTTCACCAAGCTTTTCTTCCACAATTCTTCTCAACTGTTTCTCAAGTATACTTGCATAGATCTTGCCAGGAACACTCAGTAGGGAAATACCTCTGTAATTCTCACATTCAGTTTTATTTCCCTTTTTATATATGGGTACTATGAGAGCTCTACTCCAATCATCGGGAATTCGCCCCTTCGTCCAGGCTTTCTGAACTATGCAGTGCAGCCACTGTAAGACTTTTATACCACCATACTTCAGCATTTCTGGTCGAATATCATCTACTCCTGCTGCCTTTCCACATTTCAAGCCTTTGATGGCTTTTTCTACTTCAAGTATGGAAAATGTATTCCTGACTGCATGCCTGGTCAGTTTTTTATCACTGTGCTGTCATCACTGCTTGTTTCATTTAGCAGTTTTTCAAATTAATTACTCCATACTTCAAGGATATCTTTTTCTACCATTTTCATGTCACCTTTATCATCTCTAACTCTTTTTACAGCACTCTTTCCTCCATTCCTAAGCTTCTTCAACAACCTCCAGAATATTTTGCCACCTTCTTGATATTTATTTTCTATATTCTTGCCAAAGTGCTCCAATGACTTTTGTTTAGCTAGTTTTACACACTGTTTAGCTTTCTTACATTTGTCTCTGTATTCTGTACGAGTAAAAGCTGACTTATTTGCCAGGAACTTTTGATATGTTTTCTTCTTTTCCTTCACTGCCTCTAACTTCCTGTGTCCACCAGTGAGTTCTGATTTTTTTTTATCCTTGCACACAACCTCACCACATGCCTCTCTGGCAGAATCAATCAATGTTTTCTTCAGTTTGCCACTGAATCTCCAAGGTTTGATTCCTGTTCTCAAACTCTCTCATTTTCTTTTCAATAATCTTTCTGTATTTTAGTCTACAGTTCACATCTGAGATCTGCTCAACTTTTATTCGCTTTAAAACTTTCTTACATGTTCTTTTCAATATGAAATTCAATTTTATCCTGCTCAAGACTAAATAGTGATCACTTCCAATTTCAAATCCTCTGTACACTCTGGTGTCCTGCACCAGGGAGAAAACATCACTATCAACAATAACATAGTCAATGAGTCTTTTCTTATTCCTAGCCTCTTCTCTCCATGTGAATTTGTGCACATTTCTTTATCCTCAGAAACTATCTGAAATTTCCATCATGACATCAAATATTATAGCTAAGTTCACATTATGGGTAAATACCAAGAATAGTGATCAGAGCTTGCACCACCCTTACTATGAGTTGCCTCAGTTTGCACTACCAAATGTGTCAGATGTTGCACTATTCAGGTATTTGCTTACGCTTGGAATCACCGAACTTTATATAGTTTCTATATTCAGCATGAAACTCTGAGTTTCTTATTCGGCTAAGAAACAATATGGGATGTAATATCCCTAAACTTAAATATAAAGCTTTAGTTTGATATATTCATTTGATATTTAGCCTATATTCACCTTTAATATGGTGAACATACATAGTTGACCTATTCAATCTGGCAATATAGTGATGCTGATTTATACTATTTCTTTTCATCTATTAATAACTCTTTCCACCGAAAAAATAAAATTTACTCTGCAACTATAAAGTGAGGGAAAGCACCCTTTGTAGATATTTTAATTACCAAAAAAGCTTTTCACTTGGTGTGTATTGCAAGCCTACTCATACCTGCACTCATCTCTTTGCAATGTGTCACAACATATATATATAAAAAAAAAAAAAAAAAAAAAAAAAAACTACTGGTAGGTATTATGCATACTAAAAAAGGGTATCTCTATCATAAATGAATTACAAACTCTACTCCACTAACTTGTTTGCAGTTGATATTCACAGGAACACCTGTACACAAATTGCTATTCTATTATCCTGCTCCACAAAATCCTGACATTTACTAGGACTTCAATTTCCATCCCTCACATTGGTAGACTTTCTATCAAGATTGCTAGTCTCCTCAAAACTCATATCAGGGTGGCCTATTTTGATTACAGAGGTTTACTATGTTTGCTTAAAGACCACAACCCCCCCCCCCTTTCTACAAACATCCTAGCACCTATAATATTCCATGCAAGAGTGGTCTTCTGACATAGTTCAGACATAGAAATTGAACAGATGTTGAAATAAGACAGAACACACTGGAGATGTCGACAACTCAGGCCTGGCTTTTCATTTCCCCCCTGCACACACAACGTTGAGTGAAATATGCCTTACATAGAAGACAACTTTGCTGCTCACAACATAAAAGAAACTATTATGGTCTTTTTTTGTTGACACTTAATAAGAACCAAGGATTAATCCTCTGTGATATTCAGAAATTACTTATCAGATCTTTCCATATATTAGACTTCAGCTATCTGCATACAATACTGAACAACAATTAATTTGTGCCACATTCCATGTGGTTTTGTTCAGCTTATATTGTAAGGATTTGTTTTTTGTAACACTATAGTTAATTTACCTTTATTTTTATGTATTTTTAACCCAGTAAAAGGCACAAGTATTAGTGGCAAAACTAGTAGATTTCATAGTCTATATTTTTGACCAAATAAAAGCCAGTTTAGTTATACTTATCAGTCAAAAGTCTCCATTATCCAGTCAATAATATTTTTTTAATTCACCACCAGAAATGCAAAATGGATAAGCCAAAGGCTCAATAATATCTCAAGTCTGTTATGTTCTATCACTTAGCAGTAGACTACAACAAACAAATCTCAAGATTAATATCCCCCACGCAAGCAAAAAAAAACTTATTAGTCAATACCCCACCAAGTGCTCAATAATCAGCCTTAATCCTTAAAGAAAGCCATGATGCCAAACTTGATCAAATGCTTTGAAAATATCAAGAATGGCCATGACGTCTTCCAAATCAATCCATGGCCTGTATTCAAAGGTGGGTAAAGTTAGTGAAGAATTGTGCAGAACAAGAATGGCAGCATCCATATTGCTGATCACCAAATAACACATGAATCTCTAGATAGTAAAGAAATTGGTTGTCGATGTCCTCTTTCACTTTTGAGAGTAGAGGTGAAGGAAATGATACAATAGTTTGATGGCCGGCTTTTATCTCCCCCCCTCCATTTTTTTTTTTTTTTAAGGAGTAGGCTAGTGTCATCCATTCTGTTAGATAAATGATAGGTAAGTGTGTGACAGCTTGAAGAAAGTGATACTGGATGGTTGTTAGTTTTGGTGCATAAGTCTTGATACAACTGGATTCATACCATCTGGGTTGAAGATTTACTACTATCATGATTCTTTAAGAATTTTTCTGTTGAAAGTTCAGGGGACATAATATGGGTAGTTTGTGGACTAGTAGGAGGAAATGTACCTTGACTAAAAGAGTTAGAGGAAGGCTGATATCAAGATATCTGCCTTATCTTTAAGAAACATTACAATTGTTTCCATCAATCAAGCGAAATTGTTCATAAGAATCTAGTAGTAGTAACCGGAATGTTACTAAATATCTTGTGTATTTCTTGAGTATTTGTAACTGAAATTATGATGGCAATTAAATGCCACTATACCTGTCAAGGTTAGAAGTGTTTTAAAGCTGATGGAATGTCAAAGAGTATCTTCTACTGAGTGTCATACTAGACATTTCTGAAAATATTTCTCTGAATAGATACTTACAAATCTCTACTTGGGCCGCAGTATTAGATTACTCCCAAACAAATTGTGCCCTATATACCAAGGATGGTATGACTGAGATTACAGCATATATGGGTAATGTTATCACAAACAGAATAACTTGTTTAATTTAGTAATAACTCACAAGTATGTTTGACGAGTTTTGATGAAACTAATCAGTAATTTCTCTGGAAAGAAAAAAAAAAAGGACAATCTCAAAAACTGCAGTTTACACAAATGTAATCTTTATTAGCTGTAAAGCAAAACAGTGCTTCCACCATCACTCCCTCCCACACACAAACACACTGCATATATTATCTGCATATAAAATCATGGACCGCTTGACAATGAAAGCAACAGTGATTAAAACTGCCACACAATAAGTGGAAAAATGAAGTGTTAAGTAAAGGCTGTGTATACTTCCAGTGTCAAGCAAGTAATTCAGTTGTATAATTTTCTGGTGTCAAAATAGCAACAATACCAAAATGTGTTACAAATTCCATTCAATTGCCACTTAGTTGCTCATATAACGTGGGAACATAATCATCCCACTGTGCCTGAAAAAAATTTCCAGCAATTGGCATTCCAAGTTCATATTTCTCTGCAAAATTGCGAATTCTGAAATTCCCACGATGATCTCCCGAAGTATTTGTGAGACGTTTCTCATCACAATCAAGCTGCCCAGGCTGTTTATAAATCAGAAACACATAACGGTGTAACCCTGTAACAATAAAACAGAAATTATATTAAATTAAAAGACAGGAATCTGGATTTTCTAATCATATTTTTAATAATAATCCAACACACAAAAAAGTTTTCAGCCTATCATATTTTACTACTACTAGTATTATTATTATTAAGAGAGACCTGCCGGGAATCAGGGACTCATCGATGAATGCCACAGACTACACGCACCAGATATGAAACTTATTCTTGAATTCATTCACACTGCTTGCACTCAACATCCAATAGCAATCCATTGCAATCACCAACACCCTATAAGAGAAAAATCTAGCCCTCACCCTCCCCCCTTCTTAGTGTCATTCATTCTCAGCATCCAAAGATGCCCTCTTGTCCTTTCCCACCCTTCATAAATTGAAAAATTAAATCCTGTGTGACCTTTTCAGAAGTTTGTAAGTCTCAATCATATCACCCCTCTTTCTCCTGTTTGCTAGTGTCTGCAGTATACAAATTCGCAATCTGTCTTCATAATCAGTATTCCGCAATCCTGATATCATTTTTAACACTCTTCTTTATACTCTTTTTTTTGCTATATCAGAATCACAATAGAAATCAGGAGACAGGGCCTCAGTACAATAATCCAAATGAGATCTATCAACGCCTTATAAAGAGGCAAAATCACATCCTTATCTTTACATTTCAGCATTACAATTATCTATCGAGTTATCTTTGCTACATGGCCCATGAACTTCAACTTCTTATCTACTAACACTCCAAGATTCCTAGCCTCATCAGTGTCTTCTAACATAATCTCACCAATATACTACGACATTGGATATTTAATCATGCCGAAGTGAATGACTTCAACATTTACTAACTTCCATTTTCCATCATCAAATTCCTGCCATATACCCTCAAGGGGTGTATAGGATATGATAGTTTTGCATGAAAAATTTACATCATTACTAACTTCCTATCTACAATTTTCCTCTAAATCAGTCTGTTACTTGTCAAGACTCCAACATTATCAGATCTTAATGAAGGAGATATGAATCTTTTGATGTTTAACTGCCAGTAAGCGAAACTCTAAGAACTCTGACTAAGATCTATGAGTTTCATACCGAAAAACTTTCGGCAAATCCAAGTGTAAGTAACCACTTGGTAGTGCAACACCAAGGCAACTCGAATCAAAGGTGGAGCAAGCTCCCTCACTATCCTTGATATTTTCTCATAATGTAAAAATACAGCCCTTAGGGGATGTAACACTGTAATTACATTATGAGGAGAGGTCACTACCCAGACCGGTTTCAACTTTTTTGAAGTCTCATCAGTGAGTAGGCAGACCTGGAGGATAACAAATTTTAAGTGAAAAGAACTTACATACCTTCACTATACGAATGCCATAAAGGTGTGCTTGTATATTATAACATTGATTGAAAGCCAAAGGCTATTTTTCTGGCAACCTTAATAATAATGAAGGATATATGAATCTTTTGATGTTTAACTGCCAGTAAATTAATTTACTGGCAGTTAAATTAATTAATATAACTGCCCTTTAATTTAATTAATAAATTAACTTGATTAATTAATTAAGTTAAATAAATTAGTTTAATTGCCAGAAAAATAGCCGTTTCGCTTTCAATCTAATATATAAGCACACCTTTATGGCATTTGTATAGTGAATGTATGCAAGTTCTTTTCACTTAAACCTTGTTATCTTCCAGGTCTGCCTACTCACTGATGAGACCTCAAAAAAGGTTGAAACCGGTCTGGGTAGTGACCTCTCCTCATAATATAATTACAGTATTACATCCCTTAGGGGCTGTGTTTTTACATTATGAGAAAATATCAAGGATAGTGAGGGAGCTTGCTCCACCTTTGATTAGTTGCCTTGGTGTTGCACTACCAAGTCGTTACTTACACTTGGATTTGCCGAAAGTTTTTCGGTATGAAACTCATAGATCTTAGTCAGAGTTCTTAGAGTTTCGCTTGCTGGCAATTAAACATCAAAAGATTCATATCTCCTTCATTATTATTAAGGTTGCCAGAAAAACAGCCGTTTGGCTTTCAATCTATGTTATAATTATCAGATCTTATATTTCTATTGTCTAAGGCACTTTGTACAGTATCAATCCACCTATATTCTCTGGGTCGTTTTCCTGCCAATCTTGCAGAGAACACTTGTTTTGCTAATCTTTCCTAGCCCATTATATTTAAGTGATGATACCACCTGAGATGAGCTCTGATAATGCATTCCTGGATGCTGACAATGTCTAGTTCTTTCCTAATATCCTCTTTTTTTAATATGATATTGCCATTGATGTCATCTGTTCATGCCTCTAATCTTTCTCAGGACTCTCATATCTGCGGTCTCTAGTCTTTGGTCAAGTGTTTTACTTCTGACCCAGCTCTCAGATCCATAAGTTAAGACTAGTTTGAACACTGTCTTGTATACAGCTAATTTAGTGTTTTGACTAATTTCTCTCTTATTCCATATGAATTTATTCAATTGACTTCCCACCATACCAGCTCTGTTGATTCTGTTGTCTATTTCCATATTTAATTTACCATCTTCACTAAAAATCATGCCTAAGTAGCTGAAATGTTTTACTTGTTACACAGGTTCTCCGTACACAAAGCAGCTATTTTCATCGTCTTTGTCTTTTTATTCCTGACCTTCATACTACATCTATTACAACAGTGATTCAATTTAGTCAGAGAATCATGCAGACTTGGAGCGGATTTATTTAGAAGTATAACATCGTCTGCATAAAGCAAAGAGCTGACATTAACATCTGCAATTTTGATATCATGTTTAATATCACTTTCCTTCATAATGTGATCCATATAGATAATGAATAACAGAGGGGATAACGTACATCCTTGTCTCACATCAGATTTAAAATTACACCATCTTCCTGCACTTCCTTCAGTTCTAACTACTGACTTACAACTCAAATAAAGACTAAGTATTGCTTGATATAATGCCCCATTGACACCATAAAAGTGTAGAGTATTGAATAGCTTCTCTCTTGGCACCTTGTCATATGCCTTTTCCAGATTTACGAAACTTAAATACAGATCTGGGGGTGCTTAAGGGTCAAAGCTGTATAACTGAGAGGAGACCTCCACATAGCCTTTAAAGGAATGCGGAGAACCGACCAGGGCTTCTGACCTAATGTCCAATCCTCACCTTCTCGTGGTGCACCCTGTTGGGTATCTACTTTGATACTGAACGAACGAGGATGGGCTGGCAATTTGGGATTTAGCCGACCAAATTGTATTCTTATTGGTTAAACCAAAATAAAAAATGATGGTACAACATGACGAAATTTCATGCCGGCTGGGCTGTCGCCCGGTTAAACAAGGCCCCCGTTGTTTTCGCCAGGGAACCAGGGCGAACAGCAAAAAGTCAGCTACTGGAACAAATCTGAAAACAAACCCCAACTCAACATCACCAGAGTTAAAGATCGGTACTATCAACGTAAGAAGCCTGAATGGCAAAGAAATGGAGCTAGCTGAGGAATTAGATAAGTACCAGATCGACATAATAGGGGTGACTGAAACAAAAAAGACCAAAACTGGTGAGATCTTTCTGAGCAATAAATACAAAATGTTATATTCAGGCAATGACAATCAAGGAAAAGAAGGAGTAGCCATAGTATTCAACACAAAACACGAGGCTAATCTTCTTGAATGGCAGTCAGTCTCAAGTAGAGCAATGTGGGCAAATATGAGAATGGGGAACTGGACAATGAGACTTATTTGTGCCTATGGTCCCACAGAAGGTTCTACTAAGGTAGAAGTGGAGGAATTTTTTGAGGCTTTAGAAAAAGCAACTGACACGATGAAAAAGGAAAAGTTGGTCCTTGTTGGGGATCTAAATAGTAGAGTAGGAAATGATTGTGAGACATACAAAAATATTTTGGGAAAATTTGGAGAAAAGCGCAAACCTAATAATAATGGGAAATATCTATTGGATTTCTGCTCAGGACATGGACTGGTTATTACTAACACCATGTTCCAACATAAAAATGTGCACAAATTTACATGGAGAGAAGAGGAGGAATGAAAAAAGTCTCGTTGACTATGTTATTGTCGATAGTGATGTTTTCTCCCTGGTGCAGGACACCAGAGTGTACAGAGGATTTGAAATTGGAAGTGATCACTACTTAGTCTTGAGCAGGATAAAATTGAATTTCATATTGAAAAGAATAAAATGTAAGAAAGTTTTAAAGCGAATAAAAGTTGAGCAGCTCTCAGATGTGATCTGTAGACTAAAATACAGAAATATTATTGAAAAGAAAATGAAAGAGTTTGAGAACAGGAATCAAACCTTGGAGATTCAGTGGCAAACTCTGAAGGAAACATTGATTGATTCTGCCAGAGAGGCATGTGGTGAGGTTGTGTGCAAGGATAAAAAAATCAGAACTCCCTGGTGGACACAGGAAGTTAAAGAGGCAGTGAAGGAAAAGAAGAAAGCATATCAAAAGTTCCTGGCAAATAAGTCAGCTTTTACTCTTACAGAATACAGAGACAAATGTAAGAAAGCTAAACAGTGTGTAAAACTAGCTAAACAAAAGTCATGGGAGGACTCTGGCAAGAATATAGAAAATAAATATCAAGAAGGTGGCAAAATATTCTGGAGGTTGTTGAAGAAGCTTAGGAATGGAGGAAAGAGTGCTGTAAAAGGAATTAGAGATGATAAAGGTGAAATGAAAACAGGAGAAAAAGATATCCTTGAAGTATGGAGTAATTTCTTTGAAAAACTGCTAAATGAAACAAGCAGTGATGACAGCACAGTGATAAAAAACACTGACCAGGCATGCAGTCAGGAATACATATCCATACTTGAAGTAGAAAAAGCCATCAAAGGCTTGAAATGTGGAAAGGCAGCAGGAGTAGATGATATTCGACCAGAAATGCTGAAGTATGGTGGTATAAGAGTCTTACAGTGGCTGCACTGCATAGTTCAGAAAGCCTGGACAGAGGGACGAATTCCTGATGATTGGAGTAGAGCTCTCATAGTACCCATATATAAAAAGGGAAATAAAACTGAATGTGAGAATTACAGAGGTATTTCCCTACTGAGTGTTCCTGGCAAGATCTATGCAAGTATACTTGAGAAACGGTTGAGAAGAATTGTGGAAGAAAAGCTTGGTGAAGAACAAGCTGGATTCAGGCCAAATAGAGGCTGTCAGGATCAGATCTTCACTTTACGACAAATAGTCGAGAAAGCATGGGAATATAACAAAGATCTGTATTTAAGTTTTGTCGATTTGGAAAAGGCATATGACAAGGTGCCAAGAGAGAAGCTATTCAATACACTGCAGTTATATGGTGTCAATGGGGCATTATATCAAGCAATACTTAGTCTTTATTTGAGTTGTGAGTCAGCAGTTAGAATTGAAGGAAGTACAGGAAGATGGTTTAATGTTAAATCTGGTGTGAGACAAGGATGTACATTATCCCCTCTGTTATTCATTATCTATATGGATCACATTATGAAGGAATGTGGTATTAAACCTGATATCAAAATTGGAGATGTTAATGTCAGCTCTTTGCTTTATGCGGATGATGTTATACTTCTAAATAAATCCGCTACAAGTCTGCAAGATTCTCTGACTAAATTGAATAGCTGTTGTAATAGATATAGTATGAAGGTCAGCAATAAAAAGACAAAGACAATGAAAATAGGCAGAATCATTGAAAATGTCAACTGTGTTGTGAATGGAGAACCTGTGGAACAAGTAAAACATTTCAGCTACTTAGGCACAATTTTTACTGAAGATGGTAAACTAAATATAGAAATAGACAACAGAATCAGCAAAGCTGGTATCGTGGGAAGTCAATTGAATAAATTCATATGGAATAAGAAAGAAATTAGTCGGAACACTAAATTAGCTGTATACAAGACTGTGTTCAAACCAATTTTAACTTATGGATCTGAGAGCTGGGTCAGAAGTAAAACAATCGACCAAAGACTAGAGACCGCAGATATGAGAGTCCTGAGAAAGATTAGAGGCGTGAACAGATGGCATCAATGGCAGTATCATATTAAATATGAGGATATTAGGAAAGAACTTGACATTGTCAGCATCAGGAATGCATTAGCACAGCTAATCTCAGATGGTATGGTCACTTAAATAGAATGGGAGAGGAAAGATTAGCAAAACAAGTGTTCTCTGCCAGGTTGGCAGGAAAACGACCCAGAGGAAGACCAAGATATAGGTGGATTGATACGGTACAAAGTGCCTTAGATGATAGAAATATAAGATCTGATAATGTTGGAGTCTTGACAAGTAACAGACTGATTTGGAGGAAAATTGTAGATAGAAAGTTAGTAATGATGTAATTTTTTCATGAAGTACTGTCATATCCTGTACACCCCTTGAGGGTACATGGCAGGAATTTGATGATGATGATGATGATGAAATACAGATCTTTGTTATATTCCCATACTTTCTCAACTATTTGTCATAAAGTGAAGATCTGATGCTGACAGCCTCTATTTGGCTTGAATCCAGCTTTGTTCTTCATCAAGCTTTTCTTCCACAATTCTTCTCAACTGTTTCTCAAGTATACTTGCATATATCTTACCAGGAACATTCAGTAATGAAATACCTCTGTAATTCTCACATTCAGTTTTATTTCCCTTTTTATATATGGGTACTATAAGAGCTCTACTCTAATCATCGGGAATTCGTCCCTCTGTCCAGGCTTTCTAAACAATGCAGTGCAGCTACTGTAAGACTTTTATACCACCATACTTTGGCATTTCTGGACGAATATCATCTACTCCTGCTGCCTTTCCACATTTCAGGCTTTTGATGGCTTTTTCTACTTCAACTATGGATATGTATTCCTAACTGTATGCCTGTTAAGTGTTTTTTTACCACTGTACTATCACTGCTTGTTTCATTTAGCAATTTTTCCAAGTAATTACTCTATACTTCAAGGATATCTTTTTCTCCCATTTTCATGTCACCTTTATCATCTCTAACTCCTTTTACAGCACTCTTTCCTCCATTTCAAAGTTTCTTCAACAACCTCAAGAATATCTTACAACCTTCTTGATATTTATTTTCTATGTTCTTGCCAAAGTCCTCCCATGACTTTTCTTTAGCTAGTTTTATACAGTGTTTAGCTTTCTTTCATTAGTCTCTGTATTCTCTAAGAGCACAAGCTCACTTATTTGCCAGGAACTTTTGATATGCTTTCTTCTTTTCTTTCACTGCCTCTTTATCTTCCTGTATTCACCATGAAGTTCTGATTTTTCTATCGTTGCAGACAACCTGACAACATGCTTCTCTGGCTGAATCAATCGGTGTTTTCTTCATGGCTTGCCACTGAATCTCCAAGGTTTGGTTACTGTTCTCAAACTCTCATTTTTTGTTCAATAATTTTTGTGTATTTTAGTCTACAGTTCACATCTGAGAGCTGCTCAACTTTTATTCGCTTTAAAACTTTCTTACATGTTATTCTTTTTAATATGGAATTCAATTTTATCCTGCTCAAGATTAAATGGTCATCGCTTTCAATTTCAAATTTTCTGTACACTCTGGTGTCCTGCACCAGGGAGAAAACATCACTATCGACAATAACATAGTCAACGAGACTTTTTTCATTCCTCCTCTTCTCTCCATGTAAATTTGTGCACATTTTTATGTTATAATATTGTGTTAGTAATAACCATTCCATGTCCTGAGCAGAAATCCAACAGGTATTTGCCATTATTATTAGCTTTGCTCTTTTCTTCAAATTTTCCCAAAATATTTTTGTATGTCTGACAATCATTTCCTACTCTGCTATTTAGATCCCCAACAAGGAACAACTTTTCCTTTTTCATTGTGTCAGTTGCTTTCTCTAAAGCATGAAAAAATTCCTCCACTTCTACCTAAGTAGAACCTTCTTTGGGACCATAGGCACAAATAAGTCTCATTGTCAAGTTCTCTATTCTCATATTTGCCCACACATCACTCTACTTGAGATTGCCTGCAATTCAAGAAGATTAGCTTCATATTTAGTGTTGAATACTATGGCTACTCCTCCTTTTCATTGATTGTCATTGCCTGAATATAACATTTTGTATTTATTGCTCAGAAAGATCTCACCAGGTTTTGTTTTTTTTGTTTCAGTCACCCCAATTATGTCGATCTGGTACTTATCTAATTCCTCAGCTAGCTCTATTTCTTTGCAATTCGGGCTTCTTATGTTGATAGTACCGATCTTTAACTCTGGTGATGTTGAGTTGGGGTGTGTTTTCAGATTTGTTCCAGTAGCTGACTTTTCGCTGTTTGCCCTAATTCCTTCGTGAAAACAACGGGGGCTTTGTTTAACTGGGCAACGCCCCAGCCAGCATGAAATTTTGTCATGTTGTACCATCATTTTATATTTTGGTTTCCTGATTACCCCTAGTTACCTTTGCATCATCAGCAAATATCTGTATGTTGCTTGTCAAATCGTTCCCAATATCATTAATATACAGATTGATAACAGTGGTGTACCACAAGCACTGATCCTTGTGGTACACCACTGGTTAACTTAAATCTTGCAAATTCACATCCCTGTATACCACTCTTTGATATCTGTCAGCCATCCTCTTATCCAAGCTAATATTCTATAATTCAAACCCATATTCTCCAATTTATGCATTCTGTATTCTGTCAAAAGCCTTAACAAAATCCAACTGTTATAGAATGTGAGCAAGTTGCTAAAAACATGACCTTTCCTCAGTACACCCATGCTGTTCATTGCAAAACAGATTCACTATCAACCTATTTTTAAATGCAAACCCTAACCAATTTTTCCAACATCTTCACTACCACTCCTGAGATACTAACTGGGATCTTCCCTGTTCTGAGTTTTTCTCTGTACTGGGTAGCTCAATACCGCACACTTCAAACTGCTATACATCCGTTTGGTATGCGTGTTAAAGAGACTATGCAAGCTCTTGGTAGAAATGTTGACAACACTGCCTACACTAAACATAACAGCATCCCTCCATGGCAGGTTTGCACACCATCCTGCAATCTCACTCTCACTTTTGTCAGCTACAGAAATCTCATACTCCATCATCTGTTTACCTCCAATTGTTTAATGCAGGGATCGGCAACCTTTTTAGACTCACGGGCCACATTCAACTCTTTTAATAATCAGGCCGCAAGCGTTTAATTAAGAGAAAATAGTGAGTGAAAAAATACTTAAGTTATCCATTTTAATTATATCAATCTTAAAAAAATACAGAAATATTTGAAGTACCAGATATGAAACAAACATGAAAATGAAACTCAATGAAAAATTATTATCACATAAAAACAAAGTAATATAGTTTATGCATCACAATATGTCTGTGTCTCCTTGCTTAATGTGACTTTTGTGATTGTTTTCCCTTAGCCAAATTATCTATATCCACTTTACAGCCTGAGGTGCAAATTCGAATCAAAGCTTACAAAGTTCATCAGTCAGGTCAAGAGAAATTTATTTTTTCTAAAACTCATGGCAGAAAATGCTTATTCACAAATGTATGTGCTTCCAAATGCAACTATTATCTTCTTTGATAAACTGATTAATACTTCAAATTTTTTTGGTAAGCATCGATAAAATTTTTGAATGAAAATGTATTCCTTAATGTTTAATGTATTCAATGAAAATGCATTCTTTAATGTTTCATTGTGCTGTAATTCCAAAACTTCCACCTGTAGTTGGTTTGGTACATCATCAATGTCGACATTAAAAGTGTTCAAAAATAATCGCATTTCGATGCTATTTTTATGAAAATCAACAAATCTTGTTGAAACTTCCGTTTGTAAATCTTCAATAATTACAATACTTTTGTTTGTATTTCCGAGTTACACAGATGATATCACGAAGTATGGGTATAAAATTATTTTTAATTTATTATTCATATTGAAATAATTCAACATATGGGCTACATACCATGTAAATATGGTCAACCTTTTATGGACGACTGCCAAAAAATGCATGTTTGGGCTGCATGCGGGCCGCCAGTTGTTGACTCCCTGGTTTAATGCACACGGAGCAGCACACTCTGATTTCTTGCCTATCTATACTGATGGTTCAAGAACTAATACATCTGTTGGCTATACTGCTGTGTTTCCTGACATTATTATCTCCAACCAGATCCCACCTGATTGGAGTAATTATACAGCAGAGTTACATACCATTCAGCTTGCACTTGTTCATATAAAAGAAAACTGCTACCAAAAGTGTATAATTTATACAGACTCATTGAGCTCTTTATAGCCTATCTCCGCTCCTATGTATAATCCACATCCAGTACTTCATGAGGTGTTGCACCTGTCACACAAAATGAAAATCCTTAATTTGATGTTCAGTTGTGCTGGATTTCCAGCCACATTGGAATTAAGGGAAATGAGGCTGCAGATGCAGCTGCTAAATCAGCTCAAACTATCTCCACGTACTCTCTGTATATGGTACTGTTTGACAGTACCATATACAGACTACAGACAGTTTATACGATCAAAGCTAATTGCTAAATGCCAGTCATCATGGCAGGAAGCATTAACAAACAAATTATATGCCATTAAACCTGAAATAAAGCATTGGCATTCCAGTCAACGAATAACACAGGAAGTTGTTCTCACTAGGCTCTGAATAGGTCACAGTCATCTTACACATTCTTATTTACTGAGAGCTAATGACCCTCCCATGTGTGAAAAATACAATACACATCTCCCTGAGCTCTAATAGTACCCATATATAAAAAAGGGAAATAAAACTGAATGTGAGAATTACAGAGGTATTTCTCTACTGAGTGTTCCTGGCAAGACCTATGCAAGTATACTTGAGAAACGGTTGAGATGAATTGTGGAAGAACTTGATTGGTGAAGAACAAGCTGGATTCAGGCCAAATAGAGGCTGTCGGGATCAGATCTTCACTTTACGACAAATAGTCGAGAAAGCATGGGAATATAACAGAGATCTGTATTTAAGTTTTGTCAATTTGGAAAAGGCATATGACAAGGTGCCAAGAGAGAAGCTATTCAATACGCTGCAGTTATATGGTGTCAATGGGGCATTATATCAAGCAATACTTAGTCTTTATTTGAGTTGTAAGACAGCAGTTAGAATTGAAGGAAGTACATTATCCCCCTCTGTTATTCATTATCTATATGGATCAATTTATGAAGGAAAGTGGTATTAAACATCATCATCATCAAATTCCTGCCATGTACCCTCAAGGGGTGTACAGGATATGACAGTACTATATGAAAAATTACATCATTACTAACTTCCTGTCTACAATTTTCCTCCAAATCAGTCTGTTACGTGTCAAGACTCCAACATTATCAGATCTCATATTTCTATCCTCTAAGGCACTTTGTACCGTATCAATCCACCTATATCTTGGTCTTCCTCTGGGTCGTTTTCCTGCCAACCTGGCAGAGAACACGAACACTTGTTTTGCTAATCTTTCCTCACCCATTCTATTTAAGTGACCATACCATCTGAGATTAGCTCTGCTAACGCATTCCTGGATGCTGACAATGTCAAGTTCTTTCCTAATATCCTCATATTTAATATGATACTGCCATTGATGCCATCTGTTCACGCCTCTAATCTTTCTCAGGACTCTCATATCTGCGGTCTCTAGTCTTTGGTCAAGTGTTTTACTTCTGACCCAGCTCTCAGATCCATAAGTTAAAATTGGTTTGAACACAGTCTTGTATACAGCTAATTTAGTGTTCCGACTAATTTCTTTCTTATTCCATATGAATTTATTCAATTGACTTCCCACGATACCAGCTTTGCTGATTCTGTTGTCTATTTCTATATTTAGTTTACCATCTTCAGTAAAAATTGTGCCTAAGTAGCTGAAATGTTTTACTTGTTCCACAGGTTCTCCATTCACAACACAGTTGACATTTTCAATGATTCTGCCTATTTTCATTGTCTTTGTCTTTTTATTGCTGACCTTCATACCATATCTATTACAACAGCTATTCAATTTAGTCAGAGAATCTTGCAGACTTGTAGCGGATTTATTTAGAAGTATAACATCATCCGCTTAAAGCAAAGAGTTGACATTAACATCTCCAATTTTGATATCAGGTTTAATACCACATTCCTTCATAATGTGATCCATATAGATAATGAATAACAGAGGGGATAATGTACATCCTTGTCTCACACCAGATTTAACATTAAACCATCTTCCTGTACTTCCTTCAATTCTAACTGCTGACTCACAACTCAAATAAAGACTAAGTATTGCTTGATATAATGCCCCATTGACACCATATAACTGCAGTGTATTGAATAGCTTCTCTCTTGGCACCTTGTCATATGCCTTTTCCAAATCGACAAAACTTAAATACAGATCTTTGTTATATTCCCATGCTTTCTCAACTATTTGTCGTAAAGTGAAGATCTGATTCTGACAGCCTCTATTTAGCCTGAATCCAGCTTGTTCTTCACCAAGCTTTTCTTCCACAATTCTTCTCAACCGTTTCTCAAGTATACTTGCATAGATCTTGCCAGGAACACTCAGTAGGGAAATACCTCTGTAATTCTCACATTCAGTTTTATTTCCCTTTTTATATATGGGTACTATGAGAGCTCTACTCCAATCATCGGGAATTCGTCCCTCTGTCCAGGCTTTCTGAACTATGCAGTGCAGCCACTGTAAGACTTTTATACCACCATACTTCAGCATTTCTGGTCGAATATCATCTACTCCTGCTGCCTTTCCACATTTCAAGCCTTTGATGGCTTTTTCTACTTCAAGTATGGATATGTATTCCTGACTGCATGCCTGGTCAGTGTTTTTTATCACTGTGCTGTCATCACTGCTTGTTTCATTTAGCAGTTTTTCAAAGAAATTACTCCATACTTCAAGGATATCTTTTTCTCCTGTTTTCATTTCACCTTTATCATCTCTAATTCCTTTTACAGCACTCTTTCCTCCATTCCTAAGCTTCTTCAACAACCTCCAGAATATTTTGCCACCTTCTTGATATTTATTTTCTATATTCCTGCCAAAGTCCTCCCATGACTTTTGTTTAGCTAGTTTTACACACTGTTTAGCTTTCTTACATTTGTCTCTGTATTCTGTAAGAGTAAAAGCTGACTTATTTGCCAGGAACTTTTGATATGCTTTCTTCTTTTCCTTCACTGCCTCTTTAACTTCCTGTGTCCACCAGGGAGTTCTGATTTTTTTATCCTTGCACACAACCTCACCACATGCCTCTCTGGCAGAATCAATCAATGTTTCCTTCAGAGTTTGCCACTGAATCTCCAAGGTTTTATTCCTGTTCTCAAACTCTTTCATTTTCTTTTCAATAATATTTCTGTATTTTAGTCTACAGTTCACATCTGAAAGCTGTTCAACTTTTATTCGCTTTAAAACTTTCTTACATGTTATTCTTATCAATATGAAATTCAATTTTATCCTGCTCAAGACTAAATAGTGATCACTTCCAATTTCAAATCCTCTGTACACTCTGGTGTCCTGCACCAGGGAGAAAACATCACTATCAACAATAACATAGTCGATGAGACTTTTCTTATTCCTAGCCTCTTCTCTCCATGTGAATTTGTGCACATTTTTATGTTGGAACATGGTGTTAGTAATAACCAGTCCATGTCCTGAACAGAAATCCAACAGATATTTGCCATTATTATTAGCTTTGCTCTTTTCTCCAAATTTCCCAAAATATTTTTGTATGTCTCACAATCATTTCCTACTCTACTATTTAGATCCCTAACAAGGACCAACTTTTCCTTTTTCATTGTGTCAGTTGCTTTTTCTAAAGCCTCAAAAAATTCCTCCACTTCTACCTTAGTAGAACCTTCTGTGGGACCATAGGCACAAATAAGTCTCATTGTCCAGTTCCCCATTCTCATATTTGCCCACATTACTCTACTTGAGACTGACTGCCATTCAAGAAGATTAGCCTCGTATTTTGTGTTGAATACTATGGCTACTCCTTCTTTTCCTTGATTGTCATTGCCTGAATATAACATTTTGTATTTATTGCTCAGAAAGATCTCACTAGTTTTGGTCTTTTTTGTTTCAGTCACCCCTATTATGTCGATCTGGTACTTATCTAATTCTTCAGCTAGCTCCATTTCTTTGCCATTCAGGCTTCTTACGTTGATAGTACCGATCTTTAACTCTGGTGATGTTGAGTTGGGGTTTGTTTTCAGATTTGTTCCAGTAGCTGACTTTTCGCTGTTCACCCTGGTTCCCTGGCGAAAACAACGGGGGCCTTGTTTAACCGGGCGACGCCCCAGCCGGCATGAAATTTTGTCATGTTGTACCATCATTTTTTATTTTGGTTTAACCAATAAGAACACAATTTGGTCAGCTAAGTCCCAAATTGCCTGGTATTAAACATGATAATAAAATTTGAGATGTTAATGTCAGCTCTTTGCTTTATGCGGACGATGTTATACTTCTAAATAAATCCACTACAAGTCTGCAAGATTCTCTGACTAAATTGAATAACTGTTGTAATAGATATGGTATGAAGGTCAGCATTAAAAAGACAAAGACAATGAAAATAGTTAGAATCATTAAAAATGTCAACTGTGTTGTGAATGGAGAATCTTGAACAAGTAAAACATTTCAGTTACTTAGGCACGATTTTTAGTGAAGATGGTAAATTAAATATAGGAATAGACAACAGAATCAGCAAAGCTGGTATGGTGGGAAGTCAATTGAATAAATTCATATGGAATAAGAGAGAAATTAGTAAAAACACTAAATTAGCTGTATAGAAGACAGTGTTCGAACCAGTTTTAACTTATGGATCTGAGAGCTGGGTTAGAGGTAAAACACTTGACCACAGATATGAGATTCTTGAGAAAGATTAGAGGCGTGAACAGATGGCATCAATGACAATATCATATTAAAAACGAGGATATTAGGAAAGAACTTGACATTGTCAGCATCCAGGAATGCATTGGCAGAGCTAATCACAGGTGGTATGATCACTTAAACAGAATGGGCGAAGAAAGATTAGCAACACAAGTGTTCTCTGCCAGGTTGGCAGCAAAACGACCCACAGGAAGACCAAGATATAGGTGGATTGATACGGTACAAAGTGCCTTAGACAATAGAAATATAAGATCTAATAATGTTGGAGTCTTGACAAGTAACAGACTGATTTGGAGGAAAACTGTACATAGGAAGTTAGTAATGATGTAATTTTTTTCATGTAGTACTATCATATCCTGTACATCCCCTTGAGGGTACATGGCAGGAATTTGATGATGATGAAATGAAGCAATATCAGAATGTGTCCCGAGAGTTGGAAGAATAAATAGGGTAGGAATCAAATAGATGTGTTAGCTTATTAAGCAAGAGATTTGTAAGAAAAGGGAAGGAATACGGTATGCATAAGGATGATGCCCATTACGAATGTTATAAGCAGCAGGCTAGAATAGTCACAACTGTTGTACAGAGAGCAAAGACTGAGTATGAAAAGAAACTAGCTCTGCCTGCTAAAGATAACCCAAGAATAAGCATGATAGCTGGTGTGTGTGTGTGTGTGTGTGTAGTATTTGGCCTCCCTCAATGAGTCTTTGACTCCCTGGAGGTCTCTCTTAATAATAATAATATTATTAGTTGTCCTCTCTAATAACGAAGAAATTCCCATACCATTTTGCTGCTATAACCTTCAGTGACACACAGGCAAAAGTAAGTTGTGAAATTTCCCAATTATAACTGCTTCCCATTCAACATTTATCTTCATTCTTCCTGTTACATGCTACAGCTATTCCTTTCTCTATATAAATGTATAAAGAAACTTTGAAATAGAGTACAGAGTTCACCGCTCTGAACATTATCTGTTCAAATACATTTGTGAGCTTCTGTGCATTTTACTATACTTCAGGAATACTTTATGACCACCTATTAAGGAGCATGCTGGGTTCCCTTTGGCCAAAAAACTACTTACACCTGTCTTGGAATTGACCGCACTAGACCATGGAAGGTGTCTGAGATATTCTGAACCAACTAGACAGAATAATCTCACAGAGGTCAGTGACTGAGCAAGGCACTGGCATCAACTGGTGGTGCTTCCATATGATCTTATAAATGTTCGATGAAACTCAAATCAAGAGAATAAGGCAGTTGGGGAGCACATGGAATGCTTGGCTATGATCCCTGAAACATGCTTACACAATGCGAGCCTTGTGGCACAGGGTGCTGTTATGTTGGAATAGTCTAGATCCATTAGGCCAAACTGTCACCATGTAAAAATTAACAGTTCATCAATGGAGATAAGAGGACCAAGTGATGTCCATGAAAATAATCCTCATGCCAGAATATTGCCACCACCACCACCAGCCTGTTTCTGGCTAGCCATGCAGTCTAGTTGGCTATAATGTCTTAGCTAACTGTATGCCCACGAATCATAATGTTTTAGTTCATGGGCATATAGAAGTCATGAGTTGTTTCTTTTGGAATAGACTTTGATATTAAAACATTGCATTCAGAATGTTTTAATATCAAGGGCATAAATGTCCATGTGTTGCAAGAAATTTGAGATTTACTTCCTTTGGGAATTAGTGTTTGTCATCTGTCACCCCACTTCCTTGGGATGTAGAAGAGAGCAACCCCCCTCCTCATCTGCAAATAACTGAGATAGTCTTGGCAGAAGGGCTTAATTTCTTAAATTATTGTGGACCCTTTGTCCCCATTCACTGAGCAGGAGGGATGGAAGGAGGGGGAGAGAGAGAAGGTCCGCAATATTTTAAGAAATGAAGCCCTTCTGCCAAGACTATCTCATCTCCATTTCTCGTTTCATTCATACCAAAAGAAACAACTCAAGATCACTGTATGCCTATGAGCTATAATATTTTAACTCATGGGTATATAGTGGTCTTGAGTTGTTTCTTTTTGCACGGACCTCAATATTAAAACAATGCATTCAGTATGTTTTAATATCAAGGTCATAAATAAATGCTTATGTGCTGCAATCAGTTTGTAGTTCACAGAAGTATTATGTAGTTTTGTAACTTGAAATGAGTTTTTTTCTGCTTAATCTTGCATATATTTAGAAATTTAAATATGGACTTTCCAAATGTAAAAAAAAAAGTCTTTACAAGTTATTTACCACGGCACTATATATGAGATAATTTTGACAGATTTAATCTCTTCAAAGCAAAATATTACCTGTGCCTTTGGGTGGTCCAGCACCTACATATTCTGATAAAACTTCTCCATCCTCTACACTTGTTCCTGGAATGTTAATGACTAGCCAGTGATGCCATTCTCCATATTTAGGATTCTGCCGACTTGGAGCATCTGGATCTAATAAGGAAATCAAGGGATTAATACTGTATATATATCAACTGAATATCATATAAATATAATAAAAATCCAATGAATAATATGTCAATTGCACACCATCATTATAATTATTACCAGCAAGCCATGCATAGAGATACATTGTATTTAGCCTACTGCTGATATGAGATTAACTTATTACAAACCTCATTAAAAAAATAAATTAACTCGATCAAAATTTTTTTTTACATAGTACAGAAACTCTGCTCTCTGAGACCAAACATGGATCTTTTTCAAGCAACTTCAGGCCTCCAATATGTGGGATGATGGTCACACACCGAGCAATGAAATTCATCTTCCACCTAAAGACAATCACTAACGTCCATGCCCATAGTGGGATTTGAACCCGCAGCCTGTTGGTTGGAGAGTGGGTGTGCTAGCCACTTGGCTGGCAAAGGATATAAAAAAAAAGATGTTTCTCCCCTGCCTACCAAATGAAAATGCACACTTTTCATTTCATTTATTATCAAATATCAAATATTCCGATAAGCAGGACGATCGTCTCATACTGGGCGATGAAATTCATCTCCCACCTAAAGACAATCACAAACGTTCATGCCCACAATGGGATTCAAACCTGCAGCTTGAGGACTGGAGAGTGGATGCACTGACCAGTTGGCTGGTAAACCAGGTTGGCAAAGGATATAAGAAAAAAGGAGATGTTTCATATGCATACTTTTCATTTCATTTATTTTCAAATATCCTCCATTTTTAATTTGAACATGATCTCTGTTGACCATTTAGAGTCTGTTAATTCAAAGTTTACATCATGACTATTTGGATTTTCCTTTTAGTCTTTAAATATAATTATCCCACTAACTTTCAACAGAATAAGTGAGACATTAAATTTTAATGGCAGTACAGTCATCCCTTGACTTACATCTGTGATCCCATACTGGAATAAATAAGATTTTCGACTATACTTTCGAACAAGACACAAGTGAGTGCAAAGTAAAAATGTTTTTATTTAGCAACAGCACATTCAGCAGCAACCTCCCTCGGCAGTAAGCACATGGCTTCAACAGTTCCTACGTTGATTTTGTGTTTGAAAAATAGGTTATTTGTGTATTTATCATTAAATATTTCGCGATATTTTGTGCAACATGATGGCCCCTGCATGCCCAAGAGGAGAGCAGTTGATCTTGAAACGAAGTTGCAAATTCAACGATAGTGGCGAAGCAACGACAAGGATTGGAAAAGTTACCTCCATCTTGCATATAGGACCTGAACTAAAAGCGCATATTTCTTAGCACTATGACCATAACCGCTAAGGCAATAAGTCTCTTCAACATGTTGAAGGAGAAAGCAGGACCCAATTATGACTATGAATTTGAAGCTTTTTCCGGTTGGTTCATGACATTCAAGCAGTGTTTTGAACTGAATAATGTGAAAACATATGGTGAATCTGCAAGCGCCAATGAGAAGGTTGCCAAGGAGTTTGTGGAGAAATTGGATAAAATTATTACGGAGGAAAACTATTTGCCACAGCAAATATTTAATATGGATGAGATCTCCTTGTTTCAGAAAAAAATGCCCGAGCAGACAATTCATTCACAAAAAAGCTAAAATCTATGCCTGGTTTCAAAGCTCTTAAAGACTGCCTTACAATTCTGTTAGGGGTAACGTGGCTCGATATAAACTGGAACCATTTGTGATATGGCACAGTGAGAATCCACAAGCCATCAAAAACATTAGGAAGCATGCTCTTTCAGTTCATTAGCGGAGATATAAGAAGTCGTGGATGACTCAAAAATTGTCTATTGTGTGAAAGAAAATGTAGAATTTAAAATTTTATTAATTCTAGATAATGCTCCAGGTCATCCGTCTTATATTGATGATCTTCACCAAGTTCAAGGTCATGTTTCTCCCTCCAAAAACTACTTCATTGATCCAACCGATGGATCAGGGAGTTCTTGTAGTGTTTAAGGCTTATTATCTATGGAGAACTTCTTCACCAGCCACTTCTGCTACCGAAGGAAACAACCAAACTCTCATGAAATTCTGGAAAGCACTCAATATTTATCATGCTATTAAAAACATTGCTGTGGCTTGGGACAAAATGACCTCTCAATGTATGAGTGGTATATGGAAAAAGACATTAAAAAGGTTTGTGCACAATTTTGGAAGTCTTGAAAAAAATGAAGACCTTTGTAAATTGAGTGAAGAAATAGTGGGCCTAGCAAACAATCAGAATCTCGAAGTGAGTGATGACGAAATAGTTCAACTCATAGAAAGTGCCCCTGAAGAGTTGACCAATGAAGAATTGGTCGAACCGGAGGAACAACTTGTTGCAGAAGAGGAAGAAAGAGAAACAAGGAGAGGTAGTTAAACAATTCACAGTGAAGGGTCTTGCAGAAATGTTCTCTGCAGTTAGCGAGGTTCTCAAAATGGTTGAAGACATGGACCCCAATATCGAATGCTACTTATTAGTAGAAAGGAAAGCAAATGATGAGTTTGCTTGCTATAAACAAATTTATGATGAAAAGAAGAAGAGGAATAAGCAAAGCATATTAGACATTTTCATCAGAAAAACAAAGGTTACACCAGAAGAGCTGCAGCCTGGTCCTTCACATTGGGAAGGTAATGAAGATGTGATTGTGGAGGAAGATTTGGGTAATTATTCTCCTGTTTTACAGTGGCAATAACTTACAGTACTTAAATATAAAGAGCCAATAGGCTTCATTTCGGCGATATAAACATTATTAAAATTAAGGGGATATTAATCCCACATTGTTTTAAAACCGAATAAGAAACTCAAAGATTGGAATCAGAGAGTTTCATGCCGAATATAGTAGACTACAAAGTATCGGCGATTACTAGCATGAGCTAATGCAAGTAGTCCTAGTACATAGTACAATCTCGGGCAACTCGTTGCAAAGGTGGGTAAAGTTCTGATTGCTATTCTTGGTATTTTCCATAATGTAAAAACACATTTCCTAAGAAATGTATGCTGTTATTACATTATGGTGGGAGATTACTACCCAGACCGGTTTCAGCCTTTTTTGAGGCTTCATCAGTGAGTAGCTAGACCAAATAGATACCACGGTCTGGGTAGTGACCTCCCACCATAATGTAATAACAGCATACATTTCCTAGGAAATGTGTTTTTAAATTATGGAAAATACCAAGAATAGCGATCAGAACTTTACCCACCTTTGCAACGAGTTGCCCGAGATTGTACTACGTACTAGGACTACTTGCATTAGCTCACGTTAGTAATCGCCAATACTTTATAGTTTACTATATTCGGCATGAAATGCTCTGATTCCAATCTTTGAGTTTCTTATTCGGTTTTAAAACAATATGGGATTAATATCCCCTTAATTTTAATAAAATTTACAGTACAGTTTTATAATAAGGTTTAAAAATTAAAATAACAGTATACTTATTAGTGTTAAGTTCCTAATCCTTATAACTCTGTCGATTTAACATATCGACTTATGTCCTGCTGGATGGAATGGAACCCCGATGTAAATCGAGGGATGATTGTATATTCCTTATGTTAAGAGTGCAGATATCATCACGTGGCTGCATGAGCAAATACAAACGTTATATGTTTTTTTTTAGTTCATTTATTTTGATTTCTAATTTAAATGCAAAATACAGTCCTATCAACCATTTAATTTCATAAATTAAAGATACCAAGAAATTATATACTTGGTTTAATCCTTTATCCAAGCGTAATTGGATAAAGGATTAAACCTGAAATTGCACCTGAAATATAATCAGGACAGGGCAACTCGTATATAGATAGAAGCTAATGACTTCACATCACTTGCCTTAGTATCCTATAATGCAAAGCGCATATCTTTACGGGTATGTATAATGCTATGCTTTATGGGAAGGGTCACTACCCAGACCAGTTTTGACCTATATTGAGGTCTCATCAGTGGGATCCAGAGTCCTGATTATATTTCAGGTGCAAACTTTGTTTGCTTACACTTGGATAAAGGATTAAACCAAGTATATTATTTCTTGGTATCTTTAATTTATAGTATAACCAAGTGGAAAAATTTCCAACAACAACATTTAATTTCAGTTTAGGATTACCGTATTTGCTGGCGTATAAGACACCCTTTTTTTCTTTGAAAATAGGTCTGAAAAACAGGGTGCATCTTATATGCCGATACTCAGTTTTTTTATTACTTTCATTTCTGGAAATTTTCTCTGTTCCAAGTTACGCGATTTCTTTCTTGCTCCTTGCGGTGTGTGAGACCACAAACCATTTAAGGGATTTATGAAGGAGAAGTGGAACACTGCATCCAGAAGACTGCTGGATGCAATCTTCAGATTTTGAGGTTACGCCATCAGGAAGAAGCTAAACATTTCACAAGTTTGTGAGTGGGTCAAAGCTTCATGGGATGCTGTGAAAACTGAGACAGTAGTTAAATCATTTAAGAAGTGTGGCATTAGTAATCCACTGGATGGTACAGAGGACAATTTGTTGTATGAGGGTGCAAATTCTGATCTAGAAGAGGTTTCAAGTGTCTCTTATTTAGCTCTGGAGATGAATTTCTGGTTTTTGATGAAAAAGATTAAAAAGTGGGTACTCTTTCCTAGTTAGATTAGGTATTTGTTGAAAGTAGACCTACTTATTACTTTATATTTGAAATACTCTAAATTCATTAGAATATTCAGTGATAAAGTTTTTTCCCCTAAAAAACGTGTACAAAAAAGGGGGTGCGTCTTATACACCGGCAAATACGGTAATTAAATATCCTACAATTTAACAGTTGGTGATTTTATTCTCACAGTTATGAAATGAATCTCATGCAAAACTTCTAGATTTAGAAGATTCTGAACCTTGAACTGAACAATAGAATTGATGTCATGTAGCATACACTTGATTCTCAATAAAAGTGAACACATATTACAATTCAAAGGAAACAGTAGTTAGCTATGGTAATTTGATACCAGATTACAAAAATTATTCAAAACTATGAACAGATGTGATTACTTCCCAGAACTTTGGAACAGTCATACAACTGGAGCAACTCAGATTTTGAAAACATCAGTTTCACATTTCAAGGAAGAAAAAAAAAAATAGCATTTAAATATACTTGAATGCAGAATCTTTGTTTGATTTCAGCGAATTCTTTGGTTAGTGTCAATGGCATTGCAAGTAAGCCCATACTTATTAGATTCCAAGAATTTTCATATAGTCTTGAGGAAAAAAAAAATTTAAGGGAAAAATTAATGACCTCTTTTGAGGCAATTTTCCTATTCACAACATACCACTTCAAGAAACTTTTGAATTCTTACCACATAACTTTCAAGGATAATATTAGTTAATTTAAGTTTACTATCAGTATAGACTATTTTACAGCAAAAAGTAACACAAATTAAAGGAAATAGAGGCAGTCTTCTCACTCTTTATCAGTGGCAGACTATTTTATGGAACAGCTGAAAAGCCAAATTTTCAGTACGATATTCCCACAACCAAATATTTAGCTTTGCTTCATAGATGATATTGTTGCAGTTTTGTTACATTCAGATTGGATTACTAAATTTTTAGAAAAAAGAAAATGTGCTTCCATATCGAGATCACTATTGAATGTGACTAATAAGATCCTTTTCTAGATACTTGATGAGCTAACATTCCATTCTACAGTCAATATTCAATTTTCCATTTATTGAAAACCTTCGTTTATTGGCAGATATATCTATCCTTACTCACATCATCACCAATCACAGAACATAAGTGCTATCAGAAATTTTTACTGCACTGAGTTCAGTCCATCTCATCCACTGATTCCTTTCTGTTTGAAGAGCTAAACAAAATAAAAATTACCAACTGCCAATAGGCATGATCATGCCACAATCCATTCATTTCTTGTTATATATCCATCAACTAGACCACAATCAGATGTTAGAGTCACTATACCATTCTTTAAAGGAATAACGAAACAGCACAGGTTCTCTGCAAGTTTAATTTACACACTACTTTCAAACCATTTCAAGAAACAGTCTTCCTTTCTACCTTCCATCAAAGATAAGTTACTCCTTGCTTGGTGATCTTAACGGGATTCATAATTAGATAATTTCTACTCCTTATGCATACTTAAAAAAGGCATGTGTTTTTGTCCAACAGAGTCTGCAATCAGCTTTCAGAATACAGTCATTTTGGAGTTTATTTGAGAGAGAGAAAAACTGGACAAAATCCATGTATGAAATTTCATTCTCTAAGTTCTGCTGCTTCTCATTTATATTATGAATACTGATTTGTAGTAAAAGTCAAATTTCAGCTTCCTATTTTCCTAGAAGCAGAGGTAGAAGTTTTAGAATAAGTAATTTTTGCAAGAAAACACTGCATTGGAGAAGGTTATACAAAAAGGATGTATTCTATCTAAAGATGGAGCAAGAGATTGCAAATCTTTTGATATATATTTATTTAGATGTATAACATCATCTTCATAAGGTAAATAGCCAAGATTAATATCTGCAAATTTGATATTAGATATATTAATAGCAACTGGCATAAATGTCAGTGAGAAAGTAATTGAAGAGTTGAAAGCAGAGTGGTAAAGATGAGCTAAGAAATTAAACATATGAAGAATAAACTAAAAAGAATAACAGATTTGCATGGAAGGGGGAAAAAAGATTTGAAAGAAATATTGAATGATTTGAGAGCAGCAATATATGGGGATTCGGTGATCAGAGGTGTGATGAGTGAAAAAATGCACAAGGTTTGTTTTCTAGGTGGTAGAATGAGCAGGGTGATTGAAACATTGGATAAGAGGAATATGCAAGCAAAAGAGTTGGTAGTGGTAGTTAGCACAAATGATTTGAGTAGTAACAAGAAGAATGTAAGGAGGGATGTCGTGAGGCTGTTAAGAAGATGAAAGATAACAATATGGTAGGTAAAATAATCAAGCAAGTCAAACAGGTATGATGACGATGATGAGTTGAGAAGGCAAGCAAAGATTATTAATGGTATGCTAGCAGAGTTGTTTGAAATTGTTAGAGATATTGTGATATTGATAATGTGTGAAATGAATTTGAAACAACATTTCTCCAAATGACTCACACCAGATCCATTTAAATGTAGCCCATCTCTTTGATAAACCTTTATCTGCCAAGCTTTATAAAAGAGATGGCATACATTTAAATGGATCTGGTGCGAGTCAGTTGGAGAAATGCTGCTTCAAGAGAAAATAATGATTGAATGTAAGCTATGAGGAAGCAAGGTATTCTGGAAGAGCATGAGAATAGGGTGTGCGAGTTCACGAATGGTACAACTGAAAAGAATGAGAGAGAAGGAACACAGAGCGCACAGAGAAATGGGGAAGGTCAGGGTGGATAGAGAGACACTGCGTTAGAGTGTAGAGGAGTCATAAACAAGGAGAGTCAGTGGGACTTATTATAGAATCAACACAAATGAGCTAGTTTCGTATGTTTACGAATGCCAGACGTATTCGAAATAAGAGGAATGAAATTGTAGCAAATCATTTGTCTCAAAATTGTTGGAATATGTGAGGCATGATGAGAATGACATGATGCTAATGGAGGTAGAGGGGATATGTAGTCTTTTGTGAAGAGAGAGAGACAAGGCAAAAAGGGAGGAAGAATGCTATTGATGATGGCACAGGAGTTGTGCCCATCTAGGGGTGGAGATGCAGGAATCAAATAGTAATAGTAGTTTTGAAGTAGGGATGCTTAAGGGTCATAGCTATATAACTGAGAGGAGACCTCGACATAGCCTTCAAAGGAATGCAGAGAACCGACCAGGGCTTCTGACCTAATGTCCAATCCTCACCTTCTCGTGGTGCACCGTGTTAGGAATCTACCAGGATACTGAATGGACAAGGCTGGGCTGGCAATTTGAGATTTAGCAAACCAAATTGTCAACTACTGGAACAAATCCAAAAAACCACCCCAACTCAACATCACCAGAGTTCAAGATTGGTACTATCAACATAAGAAGCCTGAATGGCAAACAAATGGAGCTAGCTAAGGAATTGGATAAGTACCAGATCGACACAATAGGGGTGACTGAAACAAAAAAGGCAAAAACTGGTCAGATCTTTCTGAGCAATAAATACGAAATGTTCTATTCAAGCATGACAATCAAGGAAAAGAAGAAGTAGCCATAGTATTCAACACTAAATATGAACATAATCTTCTTGAATGGCAGGCAGTCTCAAGTAGAGTGATGTGGACAAATGAGAATGGGGAACTCAACAATGAGACTTATTTGTGCCTATGGTCCCACAGAAAGTTCTACTAAGATAGAAGTGGAGAAATTTTTTGATGCTTTAGAGAAAGCAACTGACACAATGAAAAAGGAAAAGTTGGTCCTTGTTGGGGATCTAAATAGCAGAGTAGGAAATGATTGTTAGACATACAAAAATAGTTTGGGAAAATTTGGAGAAAAGAGCAAAGCTAATAATAATGGCAATTATCTGTTGGATTTCTGCTCAGGACATGGACTAGTTATTACTAACACCACGTTCCAACATAAAAATGTGCACAAATTCACATGGAGAGAAAAGGCAAGGAATAAGAAAAGTCTCATTCACTATGTTATTGGATAGTGATGTTTTCTCCTTGGTGCAGGACACCAGTGTACAGAGGATTTAAAATTGGAAGTGATCACTATTTAGTCTTGAGCAGGATAAAATTGAATTTCATATTGAAAAGAAGAGCATGTAAGACAGTTTTAAAGCGAATAAAAGTTGAGCAGCTCTCAGATGTGAACTGTAGACTAAAATACACAAAGATTATTCAAGAAAAAATGAAAGATTTTGAGAACAGGAACCAAATCTTGAAGATTCAGTGCAAGCCTTGAAGAAAACACTGATTGATTCAGTCAGAGAGGCATGTGGTGAGGTTGTCTGCAAGGATAGAAAAATTAGAACTCCATGGTGGACACAGGAAGTTAAAGAGGCAGTGAAGGAAAAGAAGAAAGCACATCAAAAGCTCCTGGCTAATAAGTCAACTTGTGCTCTTAGAGAATACAGAGACAAATGTAAGAAATCTAAACACTATGTAAAACTGGCTAAACCAAAGTCATGGGAGGACTTTGGCAAGAACTTAGAAAATAAATACAAAGAATATGGCAAGATATTCTGGAGGTTGCTGAAGCTCAGAAATGGAGGAAAGAGTGCTGTTAAAAGGAATTAGAGTTGATAAAGTTGACATGAAAACAGGAGAAAAAGATATCTTTGAAGTATGGAGTAATTACTTTGAAAAAACTGCTAAATGAAACAAGCAGTGATGACAGCACAGTGGTAAAAAACACCAACCAGGCATGCAGTCAGGAATACATATCCATACATGAAGTAGAAAAAGCCATCAAAAGCCTGAAATGTGGAAAGGCAGCAGGAGTAGATGATATTTGAACAGAAATGCTCAAGTATGGAGGTATAAAAGTCTTACAGTGGCAGCACTGCATAGTTCAGAAAGCCTGGACAGAGGGACGAATTCCAGATAATTGGAGTAGAGCTCTCGTAGTACTCATATATAAAAAGGGAAATAAAACTGAATGTGATAATTACAGAGGTATTTTATTACTGAGTGTTCCTGGTTAGATATATGCAAGTATACTTGAGAAACGGTTGAGAAGGATTGTGGAACGGAAGCCTAGTAAAGAACAAACTGGATTCAGGACAAATAGAGGCTGTCAGGATCAGATTTTCACTTTACGACATAGAGTTGAGAAATCATGGAAATATAGCAAAGATCTGTATTTAAGTTTCATAGATCTGGAAAAGGCATATGACAAAGTGCCAAGAGAGAAGCTATTCAATATGCTACAGTTATATGGTGTCAGTGGGGCATTATATCAAGCAATACTTAGTTTTTATTTGAGTTGTAAGTCAGCAGTTAGAATTGAAGGAAGTACAAGAAGGTGGTTTCACGTTAAATCTGGTGTCAGACAAGGATGTACATTATCCTCTCTGTTATTCGTTATCTATATGGATCACACTTTGAAGGAAAGTTGTATTAAACCTGATATCAAAATTAGAGGTGTTAATCTCAGCTTTTTGCTTTATGTGGATGATGTTATGCTTCTAAATAAATCTGCTACAAGTCTGCAAGATTCCCTGACTAAATTGAATAACTGTTGTAACTGATCTGGTATGAAAATCAGCAATAATAAGACAATGAAAATAGGCAGAAACATTAAAAATATCAACTGCATTTTGAAGGAGAACCTATAGAACAAGTAAAACACTTCAGCTACTTAGGCATGATTTTTAGCAAAGATGGTAAATTAAATATGGGAATAGACAACAGAATCAACAAAGCTGGTATGGTAGGAAGTCAAATGAATAAATTTATAAGGAATAAGAGAAAAATTAGCCAAAACACTAAATTAGCTGTATACAACACAGTGTTCAAACCAATTTTAACTTATGGATCTGAGAGCTGGGTTAGAAGTAAAACACTTGATCAAAGACTAGAGACCGCAGATATGAGAGTCCTGAGAAAGATTCGGGGCATGAACAGATGGCATCAATGGCAATATCATATTAAAAACGAGGATATTAGGAAAGAACTTTATATTGTCTGCATCCAGGAATGCATTAGCAGGGCTAATCTCAGGTGGTATGGTCACTTAAGCAGAATGAGAGAGGAATGATTAGCAAAACAAGTGTTTTCTGCCAGGTTGGCAGGAAAAAGACCCAGAGGAAGACCAAGATATAGGTGTAGTGATATAGTAAAAAGTGCCTTAGAAGACAGAAATATCTGTGGTCTCTAGTCTTTGATCAAGTGCTTTATTTCCAACCCAACTCTCAGATCCATCACTTAAAGCTGGTTTGAACACTGTCTTGTATACTGTTAGTTTGGTGTTTTGGTTAATTTCTCTCTTATTTCATATAAATTTATTCAACTGGTTCTTGACCATACCATGTATGGAATCCATCGCTGCTGATCAACAGGAGATCTGCTCACATATGTCACCCATCTCTGGTCAAATGCCATGGAGAAGTTTGGCGAATCTCAAGCGGTTGGACTTGATATTTCCAAAGTGCTTGATCGGGTCTTGGCACAAGGGCTTACTAAGCAAGCTGTCATAGTTTGGTCTATCTCAAGACCTCTGTAATTGGATTGCCAGCTTTCTGTCTGGATGCTCACTATGTGTGTGGTGGTGGATGGCTCCTTATCCTCTCACCATTCAACTAATGCTGGGGTTCCTCAAAGTTCTGTCCTCTCACCAACCCTCTTCCTACTATATATCAATAACCTACTTCAGCTTACCTCCAACCCATTACACAGTTTTGCAGATGACAGCAGATTGCACTCCTCCCTTTCTTTTGATAAACCTTACTCCACATAACTTACCTCAACTTACAGATCAGCAACCACCACTGCCCTTAATTCAGACCTCCAATGAGGTTTGGATAACCTAGTCAATTTCAATGCAAATAAAACCAAGTACTGTCTCATTTGCCATAAAAAAGAACCAGTTTCTCCCAGTATTATTTTTGACAATACCCAAAAATTTCCAGAAAATCTGAGATTTCTCTTCTTGGAATTACTCTGACATCAAGCCTCTCCTGGCATAAATACATAATAACCATTGCATCCTCAGTTTCTAAAAAAGTAGGATTTCTCTTTAGCTCGAGATGTTACTTCACCCCTGAACAGCTATTAAGCTTATACAAATCACAAATCCGACCAACCATCGAATACTGATCCCACATATGGGGTGGGCCCCAAAAGCTCCCTCAAATTGCTCGACTCCATACAGAGGAGAGCAATCAGACTTATTAATGACTTATCTCTTACCAACTCACTCCCCCCACTTTCACACAGATGACTGGTCTCCGCACTATGTGTCTTCTACAAATATTTCAATGGAAAATGTTCATCCGAAATAGCATCAATAATTCCCCCCACTTAGTACTAAGCTCATTGAAACACGTGCAGCTGCTGCTCAACATCCCTACACAGTGCACCTTGAAACCCACAGAACAAGTTTCTTCTCCTCCTCCTCCCCTGCAACCGCTACACTATGGAACAGTCTTCCCCTTGATGTGTTCCCTAAGGAATACAATCTACAGTCATTCAAATATAATGTTAACAAATACCTTCTTTCCCAACCATTATATGGTGCTAATGTACTATAGGATGATCTACCAACCTCTCATGTATGGGCTCAACATAATATATATATATCAGAAATTATAGACTTCACAACCGTGTTATAAATAACTCTTTTAATTTCCCGACATTTCGATCTTCATATTAAGATCATCATCTGGAGCATATACAAATATACAGGTATAATAAATTTAGTTTAATCCTTTATCCGAGTGTAAGCAAACAAAGTTTGTGCTTGAAAATATCTTCAGGACTAAAGTAAGGTAGTGCAACACCAGGCAACCCCAAGCAAAGGTGGACCAAGCACTCATCACTACTTGTCTCAGTATCTCCCATAATGCAAAGCAGATCTCCTTGTGGACATGTATACTACTACTACTATGCATTAAGGGAAGGGCCACTACCCAGTCCGGTTTCAACCTTTATTGAGGTCTCGTCAGTGGGAGGCTGACTCAAACGTGGAGATACTAAGGCAGAAGCAATAGGAGAGGTCATATTTACCTATAGAAGTTGCCAACAGGTGTACCACTGGATTTAGAGAAAGATGTTGGAAGTTTATTTTTCTCTTGGTTAGACTATAATAAATTTAGTTTAATCCTTTATCCAAGTGTAAGCAAACAAAGTTTGTGCCTGAAAATATCTTCAGGAAGTGCAAAACTGAAGGATTAAACTAAATTTATCATAGTCTAATCAAGTGAAAAATAAACTTCCAACAAATATACAGAATAAGCTGAGTTACATTACATACCATTTTCAACAGCTTTTCTCTTGATACCTTGTCATATATCTTTTTCAGATTTATAAAACATACAGAAATCCTTCTTATATTTCTATGCTTTCTCAACTATTCGTTGTAAAATGAATATCTGATCTAGACAACCTCTATTTGGCCTGAACCCAGATTGTTCTTCTCCAAGTTTCACTCCCACAATTTTTCTCAGCCTCTTTTCGAGTATGCTTGCATAAATCTTTCCTGGAACACTAAGTAGATAAATTTCTCTGTAATTCTTATATTCAGCTTTATATCGTTTTTTTCTAAGTGGGAACTATAAGAGTTTACTTCAAACATCTGGAATTCAACCTTCTGATGAGGCCCTCTGAATTATGCAGTGTAACTACTGCAAAACTTTTACACCTCCATATTCGAGCATTTATGGTCAAATATCATGTAGTCTAGCTGCCTTTCCACATACATCTCAAGATTTTGATGGCTTTTTCTACATAAATACTGATATGTATTCCTGTTTGCATTCCTCTCAAAAATTTTCAACTACTGTTTTGTCACTGCTTGCTTTGTTTAACAATCTTTCAAATAAATTATTCCACACATCTAGAATATCTCAATTTTCATGTCACCTTTATCATCTTTCATTCCATTTACATGACTCTTCTTTCATTTTTAAGATTTATTTCAATAGTCTTCAGAATATTTTGCTATCTTCCTTATTTTTAGCATGTACTGCCAACACATAAGCCTTCCTACTCATTCATCTTATAAGTAATTACCAATGTCTTCTCATCATGTTTATTTAGCTAGTGTTACCCAATTCTCTTCTATAATCATCTCACCAGCTGTATTTAAATTAGTGATCTGTAAACAAAGGATTGTCATTTTCACGAAATTCAATCAGATCCGTCAGATGTAACTACTCGTAGATCGACGCCATTGGAAGAGTAATGGAATGGTGCATTTGCATAGTGTTTGAAAGAAATTTATTGTCAAGTGAAAATCAACGTTTGCAATATTATCGCTGACTTGATGCTCTATGAATTATTTAATCAATGCAATTTTCATTAAAGTATGCAATAAGAATAGTTTTTTATTATTATTATTAATAAATTGCTTTTCAATGCTTTCTTATATTTTTCTCTGTATTCTCTAAGAGTACAAGCAGACTTACTTGCCAGGAACTTTTGATATGCTTTCTTCACTTCCTTCAATGCCTCTCTCTGCCTGATCAAATAATGTTTTCTTCATGGTTTACCAGTGAACCCCAAGTTTTTGTTCTTAATTTCAAACTCTTTCACTTTTTTTCTTGAATAAAAATAATGATTATTATTATTGTTAGACTTCAACAAGGGAATCAAGGACTTATCAAGTGAGGCCATATATCAACCACACCACATGTCATACCTTTTCTTAAACTCGATCACACTAGATGTACTCATTACTTCAACAGGCAAACTGTTCTGCCCACACATTGCTCTGTGAGAAAAAATCTAGCTCTATGAGGGCGGATTGAGTATATGTAGACTGCAGACACTAGTTTATAGGCCTCTATCACATCATCTCTCCTTCTTCTATCTACAAGTGTCTGCGGTCTACATATACTCACTCTATTCTTGTAATCTACATTCCATAATCCCAATATCTTTGTAATTCTTTGCACAGCCTTTCCACAGCTTCTTTACCCTTTTGAACCTAAGAGACCAAATCTGCATGCAGTAGTCCAGGTGCAGGTTGCATCATGGCCTTGTAGTGGTATCCATACATGTCAATGTTGGTTTCAACATCGTAATTACCCTCTGATTTGTATTTGCAATTTTTGCTATTGGAGCTTTGAACTCCCACTTTCTATCCACCATAAATTCAAGATCTCTTGCCTCATTAGTTACTCTAAGCATAATCCCACCAACATAATAAGTTGTTGGATACTACATTATGCCAAAGCGCATATGATAATGGCTGACAATAAATTGACAGCCATTATCATTCGCCCATATCTTCAGCCGATTCAAATCACTGTGTAAATGACATATATCAACAGCATTCAGCAGCAAACTGATGACCTCCTATCAGTCCCTTTCCAATATCATTAAGTCCAATATCATAATAGTAGTACATGAAAAAGTAACATCATCACTAACTTCTGATTGACAATTTTCCTCTAAATTAATCTATTATCTGTCAAGACTCCAACATTATCATATTTTATATTTCTGACTTCTAAGGCTCACTTTTACTGTATCTCTGAGTCTTTTTCCTGCCAATTTAGAACATTTGTTTTCCTATTTTTTCATTGTTTAATTGACCATACCAACTGAGATCAGCTCTGATAACACATTCCTGAATACTAACAATACCAAGTTCTTTCCTAATATCCTCATTTTTAATATAAGGCTGCCATTGATGCCATCTGTTCACTCCTCTAATCTTTCTCAGAACTCTCACACCTGTGAGTTCCAGTCTTTGACCAAGTATTTCATTTCTAACCCAGCTCTCAGATCCATAAGTTCAAATCAGCTTGAACACAGTCTTGTATACAGCTAATTTAATGTTTTAACTAATTTCTTATTCCAAATAAATTTATTCAGTTGACTTCCTACCATACCAGCTTTACTAATTCTGCTGTTTTTATTTTCATACTTATTGGACATCTACACTAAAAATTGTGCCTAAATAGCTGAAATATTTTACTTGTTCTATAGGTTGTCTATTCAGGATATGGTTGATGTTTTCAATCTTTCTGCATATTTTCACTGTATTTGTCTTTTTATTGCTGATTTTTGTACTAAATTCATTACAGCAGTTATTCAATTTTAGTCAGGGAATATTATAAACTTGTAGTGAATTTATTTAGAAGTATAACATCACCTGCATAAAGTAAACAGCTATAATTTTAACATCACCAATTTTGATATCAGGTTACATCACCAATTTTGATATCAGGTTTAATATCACTTCCTTCATAATCCAATCCATACAGATAATGAATAACAGTGGGGATAATGTGCACCCTTGAAGCACAACTAATTTAACAACAAACTATCTTCCTACATGTCTTCAATTCTAACTGCTGACAGTTATATGCTGTAAATGGGACATTATACTTTATTGAGCAATACAGCTTTTAAAAATACTAGCATTTTTAAAAGCTTTTCTCTTGGCATCTTGAGATATGCCTTTTCTTTTTCTGATCTACGAAACTTAAATAGAGATACCTGTTATATTCCTAAGATTTCTCAACTATTTGTTTTTATTCCCATTTTTATAGACATGCCCTATGAGAGCTCTACTCCAATCACATGGAATTTGATTCTTTGACAAGGTCTTCTGAAATGTGTAGTGCAGTCACGTAAAACTTTTATTCCTCCATATGTCAGCCTTTCTGGTGAAATATGATATACTCCAGCTACCTTTCCACATTTCAGGCTTTGACGGCTTTTCTTACTTCAAGTATGAATATATATTCCTGACTACATTCTTGTTCAGTGTTTTCTACCACCATGCTGATACTGGGTGTTTCATATAGCAATCTTTCAAAGTAATTATTCCAGATAAATAGAACATCTTTATCTTCAGCTTTCATGCTACCTTTATCATCTATGATTCCTTTTAAAGTACTCTTCCCTCCATTTCTAAGCTTTCTTTCTTTTCTTTTTTTTTTTTTTTCAATAGCCTCCAGAATATTTTGCCACTTTCCTGATATTTATTTTCTATGTTCTTACCAAAATCTTCCCATGACTTTTGTTTAGTTAATTGTACACAATTTTTGTCTGTATTCTCTAGCAGCACAAACAGAGTTAATTGCAAGGAACTTTCTATATGCTTTCTTCTTTTCTTTGACTGTCTCTTTAACTTCCTGAGTTCTTATTTTCCTATCCTTGCAGATTACCTTACCATATCATGCCTCTCAGGCTGAATTAATCAACATTTTCTTCAGGTGGGAAATGAATCTCCAAGGTTTGATTTTTGCTTTTCTTGAATAATGTTGGTATATTTGAGACTGCAATTCACCTCTGAAAGATGCTCAACTTTGATTCACTTTAAACTTTCTTACTCTTCTTTTCAATATGAAAGTCAAATTTTATCCTGCTCAAAACTAAATAGCGATCACTTCCTATTTCAAATCCTGTGTATACTCTTATGTCCTGAACCAGTGGGAAAATGTCACTATCAACTAAAATATAGTGAATGAGACTTTTCTTATTTCTTGCATCTTCTCTCCATGTGCATTTTTGCACGTTTTTATGTTGGAACGTGGTGTTAGGAATAACCAGTGCATGTCCTGAACAGAAATCCAACAGGTACTTACCATTATTATTAGCTTTGCTCTTTTCTCCAAACGCTCCCAAATCATTTCTATATATCTGGTAATAATTTCCTACTCCTGTTTAGATCTCCAGCAAGGACCAACTTTTCCTTTTTTCATTGTATCAGCTGCCTTGCCTAATGCCTCAAAAAATTCCTCTGTTTTCTTCATTTAGTAAAACCTTCTGTGAGATGATAGGCACATATATAAGTCTCATTGTCCAGTTCACGAATTTGATATTCACTCACATCACTCTACTTGATTGTGCCTACCATTCAGGAAGATCATCCTCATATTTAGCTAAAACTCAAATTATACAAACATGTCTAGGGCTTTGTCATTTTGGCTGAGCATTCTTATAGCACACGTTCTAATGTCCCATCTGACCCAATTGTCAAATTCTTATCCAGGTTATGCAACAGCTCTAGAATCTCCTCATGCATCTCTATCTCTTTATCCACAGTAATGGTAGCACTGTGTTCTGGGTTACATACATCAGGTTGATAGATCGTGGTGAAGCGAGTACTCATTATTTGAACTACCTCATCTTCCTCTGGTACTGGGGTACCGTCAGAATTCGATAAGCTATTCTTTCATAGTCATTCTTACTTTTACTTGCAGCATAACAATAAAATTCTTTTGCATTGCCTTTAGCCTATGCATCCAATTTTTTTCAAACTCCAACTTAGCTTTATGTACAATACTCATAACTTTTCTGGCCTAAGCTTTATATATTTCATAACTCCTCTTGATCTTAGAATTATCAAATCCCTGATATGTATCCTCAAGAGGTGTACAGGATATGATAGTATACATCATATCCTGTACACCTCCAAAGAACTACCTCCAAATCAATCTGTTACTTGTCAAGACTTCAACATCTTCAGATCTTATAATTCTATCCTCTAAGGCAATTTTTACTGTATCAATCCATCTATGGCTTGATCTTCCTCAGGATCTTTTTCCTGCAACCTGGCAGAGAAAACTTGTTTTGCTAATCTTTCCTCTCCCATTCTATTTAAGGCAACCATACTACCTGAGATTAGTTCTGCTAACACATTCTTGGATGCTGACAATGTCAAGCTCTTTCCTAATATCTTTGTTTTTAATATGATATTGCCATTGATACCATCTGTTCACATCCCTAATCTTTCTCAGGACTGATATTTGTGGTCTTTAGTCTTTGGTCAAGTGTTTTATTTCTAACCTAGCTCTTAGATTCATAGGTTAAAATTGGTTTGAACACTGTCTTGTATACAGCTAATTTAGTGTTTTGAACTAATTTTTCTCTTATTCCATATAAATTTATCCAGTTGTCTTCCTACCAAACCAGCTTTGTTGATTCTGTTGTCTATTTTCATATTTAATTTACATCTTCACTAAAAATTGTGCTTAAGTAGCTAAAATGTTTTACTTGTGCTACAGATTCTCCATTCACAATCCAGTTGATATTTTCAATGCTTCTGTCTATTTTCAATGTCTTGCTATTGCTAATTTTCATACCAGATCAGTTACAACAGTTATTCAATTTTGTGAGGGAATTTTACATACTTGTTATGGATTTATTTAGAAGTATAACATCATCTGTATAAAGTAAAGAGCTGAGATTTAATAATAATGATGCCATTATTATTAGCTTTACTCTTTTCTCAAATTTTCCCAAAATATTTTTGTATGTCTGACAATAATTTCCTACTCTGCTACTTAGATCCCCAACAAGGACCAAGTTTTTCTTTTTCATTGTGTCAGTTGCTTTCTCTAAAGCCTCAAAAATTTCCTCCACTTCTACCTTAGAAGAAGTGGAGGAAAGAAGGTTATCATGGGCACAAAGTCTCATTGTCCAGTTCCCCATTCTGATATATGCCTAGTCAATCTAATTGATATTGCCTGCCATTCAAGAAGACTAGCCTCCTATTCTTACATATATGAATATGTTATGAATATCTTATGTATGGACAGAAATTCTTATACATTTAAAAAAATGATGCATCCAATGAACTTAAATTGCTGAAGTAAAATCTTCCCATGTCGTTTTTCATAGAGAAGGTATCTATAAGCTAATTGTTGCATTCTGGTCAGAAACAACCTCTTTTTAATGCAGATACACAAATTAGTCTATATCTGGAAGTCTTTCTTAGCACTCTTGTATGCAACTATTTTCCCTTAGATTCATTTGGAATTCTATTACAAATCTTTCATTAAACAGGCAACACCTCTGTATGAATGAAAGATTTCATAGAATTTAATAATGTCAACACTTTTTTATAAAATGCTAAGCAGCCATGTGTTTTGGATATTGTCAGTGTGCAAGTTTGTTATTCAAAATAATTCTATGTAACATAACACAGGGCTACACTAATAACAACGTTCATGTTCCATTGTAGCTTACATGTGAAATTAACTATTAGAACCATCTGAAGATAATGAGATCTGAGTTTGTGTACTTAATAAAACAAGTGACAATCTGAATGAAAATAAGCTTTTCATTCTACTGATTCTTAATGTAAATATTTCATACCTGTCATACATAATGTATACAAAGAATTTTCTTCGATAGGATAGCTAAAATGAGTAGGTGGATCTTTAACTTCAGTAGGAGTTAATTCATTTCCAAGACTTACTGTTGCATCACCATACATAATCTGAACATAAATAATAAAATAAACTTAAAATATACAAATAAAAATATATTACTAAAAAAATTTAATAGATACTTTAAATCTGCTTACTAAAAATATTAAACAAAATTTAAAACTTTACCCTCACTGTATCAGAAAGAAATGGTATAAAACAAGTGGAAGTAAACTGCGATTTCATTTTCTTTATTTTTTAGAAGTTTGTGAAAGTTTTTATCCAGTTCTTCATTTTAAGATTATATGTCCTTATAATATTACAATAAAAGTTTTAATGGATGAAAACAAGTCGAGAAAGAAAAAAGATTATTACATAACTTGATAGCTTAATACTTCTCCAGTAAAACACTAGAAATTAGAGTAATAGGGACTAAAGACTAAACAATCACTGCAACAACTCAATCATATATAATTTTTGGATAATTTTGTGAAACAGCAAACAAACAGAGACATTACTATCACTTTAGAAACAATTTTAATGATTCAAATTGTTATATCCAGTATTTATTTATTTTTATCCCTGTTGCTCTGAGGACTAGTGTTACTCTAGAGAAATATGTGCTGTCAAGTTTTGTAATACACTTTAATGTAACTTTTTTGTAATAATGTTACAAAGTTACAATCAAAAATTTGATCTTTCTATCTAAAAACTAACCAGACCATGATGACCTTATTAAAACTTAACCATTTATGTGCCAAGATTTAGAGTTTTGCTTACCTGCATGAAGAGCAAAGAAACCTTCAAACTGACTAGGGCTGATTAAATTTATATATACAGTAAAACCCCGTTTTACATTCCCGCAATTTACGTTTTCCTGCCAAACATTAATACGTCATTTTCCATTGGTCCCGTCGTAAGGCCTATTCTTACGATATATTGTTTTCCTGCCATTAACAACTTGATGTGGACGCTATTTCCCCATGATTTGCATTTTTTTCTTGGGTGGCAATACTGATTTTCGAATCGATTTCTGCAGAAATATGCGCATTTATGTTCCCAGATGGCGTTGCTTTCGGCTGTAAGTTTCGCTTCCGCCATCACGGTAACTTGCACACTTAAAGCAGTAATGTAGTGATGAGCAATACCGTGATTTTTCAATCACAGTACGAATTGATATTGAAGAATTTCTGTTACGTAATTCAGCATCTGAAAGTTGCTTTCAAGTTGCGGTGGTGGATTATCCATGTTAGTAACATGGAGAAAAAAAAAAAAGAAAATGTATTTCGGTAGAAGAAAAGATGGCAATTCTGCGACGTGCAGATTGGCATGCCGGAATAAGTGTGCGTTTAGCAAAAGATCTTGTACTCTCCGTGTCCACTTTGAACACGATAGTAGAAAACAGGTCAAGCATTGAACTCAATGCAAAGCAATCTGGCACTATGTCAAAAAACAATCGACAATTAAAGATTTTTTAAAATAGATAAAAGTAATTCTAAATTCATTTATTTTCAGTTATTAAATTTTGTAATCAAATATGTAGACTCACATACTAGCAGCAAGTCATCTTTTAGCCTTTTTTTAAATGTTTTTTTTTTTTAACATTTCCTGCTATTTACACTTTTTTTTTCCATCAGTCCCCTGAAAAGTGTAAAAAAGGGGTTTTACTGTGTGTGTGTGTGTGTGTATATATATATATATATATATATATATATATAAAAGGCTACTAAGCTGCTACATGACCAATTACATATTACTAAATGAGATTTAGCTTGATTGATTAAATTTATATTCCTTCAGTGTTACCAATGTAATGTTTAAAATGAACTTTCTAAGATTGTTTATACTGTTTCCAATCAGCCAGCTAAAACAAATGCATTAAAAATTAAAAAAACATCTTCTTAGAAGGTTTTATATTTTGTACAGAGAAGATCATCAACCCCACCTTATAGCCCTTCAAGTAATAGATCTTTCAAATTGTACCATTTACTGTTGAACTCAAAATTCTCATTAAAGGATATGTATTAACTATTCTGTCATTTCCAAACAAATTCCATGATAAACACTAGAGAGATGCTGTTGACTTTCAATTGAAACATGTAAAGCATTAAAATATGAAATTGCACTAGTCCTATATATATATATATATATATCAGGGTGAATATTCTGGGTGTGCTAGGTGTGCGGTGCCACGAAATATCTGTCACCGATATTATATTTCTGCATTTATCCCCGTTAAAGACTCTCCCCCAATTGTTTGCAGACTTCGCCTGATTCCTAAAATTGAACACAATTTACTAATGCTTCATCGAGGCATTAGTAAATTGTGAGGATAATAAAGCATTAGTACTTCATGAAGAGGGCACTTTTCCACACGTGAACATTGCGTCACATTCACATTAATAGCCGGTGTGCTTACAAAATGCATACCTTTGAGCCCTTTGAAAAGATGTAAAGAGGGCGCAGCTGGTCAAATTCTTAGCGTTTCAGTATTTTTAAACCGCTGAGAAGGTGAAGCTGGGTGAGCTAACATTTTGAGCTCACCCAGCTTCTTTTTTTTTTAATTATGCCATCATAAATTCACTTATTCATGTTTAGACTTTATGGGACCATGCTATTCGCTCTACCCAGCAACTTATAGGACACAAATATCACAAATAATAATTATTAATAATTCGCTTACCATTAATGAAAGTGTTTCTACTCTCACTTATTCTTTCTTATTCTTAATGTCTTATAAATGATGTTCACATATTTTCATCTTCGAGTATTTCAAATATACCAACTAAATATAGTATTCACTTTCATTGTTGTTTTCTAATAAATCACAAAACAAACAGATTGTTCCCCCACTCTATGCAGAAGTATTCAAAGTTATCCTGTAATTGATTGCATTGGACCAATTAAGATGAGCGTTGATGCGCTATGCCCTCTCAAAACTTTCATACATCGATAAAAATGCAATCACACAGTCATAGGCATCTACAAGGTGGGGGGGGGGACAGGGCACTTCCCCTAGGATCGATTAAAAAATTCCACAAATTATAATTGTAAAATTGATTGAGATATGTAATCTTACATCCTTGACCTTGGGATGCTTTGTCTGTCTTAAAATTTTATTATATAAAACATGCGTTCCTGTTTTTGGTTCATCTTTTTCTGATTTGTGAAAAAAATGTTCATTACTGTTGTGAACAGAGACCAGTTTGTTTGCCCTCTGTGTCTAGTGAGTCACTGAGTGAAGTGTGAATTGTAAATTTATAGTGAAACAAATTTAAACAGAAAAATACATTTTTAAAAGGTAAGTGTATATAATTTAATATTATTTTACTTGTTAGTTTGATGATTTTTTTGCTTTTAAACTGAAATAATTTAATTTAGGATTTTGGGATTAATTAATTAGTTGATTTTTAATAAAATATGATAGTCAATTTTTTATATATGAAGCGCTAAAAACTGTATTAATTCCGAATACTTTTTTTCCAAGAATTAAAGATCATTAAAATCAATGTAAAATGAAAATAATGTATTTATAGTTTACATTGACAAATAATTACATCAAAAAATTCTAATAACATTTATTGATGTAATTATTTAATTAAATCAATTATAAAAATTTATTGATGCAATTATTTGTCTCCAAGCTTTTCCCCCCTGTGGAAAATTTTCTGCGGATGCATGCCCATGCATATGGTAAAATTGACTTGAAATTTGTAGTAAGGGGGAGGTTGCATAACCCCCATGGCAGCACACCAAACCGAAATGGGCACGCAATGCCACTGTTATATAATGTTAGAATGCTGGTTTACTCGGCTTGTTATCATAATGTTAAATATTTAATGACTGAACAAATGATTTTAACATGAAAACTTTAATAGATCACATGACTAGTTTCGTTGGAAAGCTGGCTTCATCAGGTGTAACGGCATAAAAATATATAAAAAAGGGAAGACCATAAAAGCATTGCATTTTTGAAACAACGGAACATGACAATTAACTGTAATTAAAGTTTAAATAAGAGACACTGAGTTCTAGTTGAAGCATCACACGCATGCATGTGCGTGACAGTGATAGATTGATCAGTAATCTGAGGTGTGCTGATGACACCATACTACTCCGTAATGACAAAGAACTAGGACAAATTCTTGATAAAGTTAACAAGATCAGAAATAACAGAGAACTTCAACTCACTCCTAGCAAGACAAAGATTATGGTTCTCAAAGGAAACACAAACAGGGAAGCTCTTGAGAAACAAGTGTACTTTAATGGAGAAAGAATTGAGGAAGTCAGCAAGTTCAAGTACCTGGGATTAATATGAAGAATTGTAGTTCAGAAGACATCAGAAGATTACAAATGGCTAAAACAAGTCAGAGACTCATGTAAAATCTGGAAGGATGGATCTATCTTCATGGGAATGAAGTTGAGGATTTTGGATGCAGTTGTTTTTCCAACAGCGACTTATGGAGGTGAGACTTGGAACCCAAAGAAGTCAGATAAGAAAAGGATAGCTGCTTTTGAGATGTTGTGTTACGGAAAGCTGCTGAGATATTATATACTGAAAGGCAAACAAATGAATGGGTGTTAGAAAAGATCAGTAGAAATTTAAGACCCCTAAGGATATTGACAGAAGAAAGTTAATATTTTGGACACATTGAAAGGATGGAAGGAGGACTTCTCAGAACAGTAATAGAAGGTAAAATTCCTGGAATAAAGAATAAGGAGTAAACTGTCAATGAAATGGATGGTGTGCAGAGTGACTGATCTTCAGAGAGTCGAAGCCTCCAGAAAAGCATACAACAGGACTACATGGTGAGGCTTGGTGTGGCACATCACTGAGCATCAGAATGACCATTAGGCATCTGTGGATGACCAGTGAACAGGTGGATGAAAATGTTCTAGTATGGTTGTGTCGCTGCTTGGCTCATTTAACAGTTTTTTCATTTAATTGAAACAGTTAAATGTTTCTAGACATCTAGGATATCCTTATCTGCTCATATCATCTTTATAATCTTTGATTCCTTTTCCAGTACTGTACTCTTTCCTCCATTTCTAAGCTTTTTTTTCAATAGCCATCAGAATATTTTGCCATCTTCATGATATTTATTTTCTATACTTACCAAAGTCTTACCCATGAATTTTGTTTAGCTACTTTTACACTCCTTGGATTTTACACCTGGGATTAATGTGAAGAATTGCAGTTCAGAAGACATCAGACGATTACAAATGGCCTAAAACAGCCAGTCAGAGACTCATGTAAAATCCTATCTTCATGGGAATGAAATTGGAGATTTTGGATGCAGCTGTTTTTCCAACAGCGACTTATGGAGGTGAGACTTGGAAACCAAAGAAGTCAGAGACTTCTTGAGCTTGGAATCCAAAGAAGTCTCTGACTTCTTTGGGTTCCAAGCTCTTACATTTTTCTCTGTATTCCTCTTCTCTGTATTTCGCATCACATAAAAGAATCCTAAGGAGTTCTTTCAATATGTAGCCAGCAAAAGAAAGAATGATTATGGAAGGGTGACACTGACAGGAGAAAAATGGTATAAAGACAGCTGTTGCAGAAGTGTGGTGGAGATACTTAATGAGCAGTTGATAAAGGTCTTGCAATCTTTGAATGTGACTTCATGGAGAAATTGAGGACAGTTGATGATGATGATGGGGAGGAGAGACTGACTGTAAGTGAGCAAGAGGTGTATGGAGAGTTGAGTAAACTAATATGTTAATAAGGCCGTGGGACTTGATAATATATCACCACATATTCTGAAGGAATGTGCCAGGGAGTTGACATCTGCCTTGACATATTTTTTTAATGAGAGTCTTGCACTCGGTCAAGTTCTTAAGGAGTGGAAGGAGGGCAAGATTGTGCCACTTCATAAAGGAGGCAATCGAACTCAAGCATCAAACTATAGGCCTAATCTGTGTGTCAGGTGTTGTGGTTAAGTTGTTGGAGAAGCTTGTGAGAACTAGGATCCGGAGTTGGGTTGACAACAATGGTATCATCGTTGATGGACAGCATGAATTTGCTGAAGGGAGGTCATGATTTAGTAATCTACTTACTTATTACAATAAAGTGACTGCTTCCTTGAGAGGGATACACAGTAATATACTTAGATTTCGCAAAGGCTTTTGATAGAGTACCTCATGATAAATTGATAGTCAAACTAGAGCAGATGGGGTTGGATATTAGATTAGTATATTGGATTGGAAACTGGCTATCTGATAGGTATCAACAAGTTGTGTATGGGTGAGCAATATCCAGGAAAAGGAAAGGCACTAGTGGAGTGCCTCAGGGATCTGTTATAGGGCCATTACTGTTTAACTTGTATATTAATAATATTGGTGAAGATTTGGATGGGGATTTTCAATTGTTTGCAGATGATGCAAAGTTGGGACAAACCATGAAGAGTAGTGAAGATGTTGTTGCCTTACAAGAAGACTTAAATAAATTGAGTGATTGGGCAGGGAAATAGGGATGTGAATTCAAAGTTGCAAAATGTAAGGTTCTAAAATTTGGAAAACAAAGATGGGATGCAGAATTTATGCTTGGTGAGGATATATTGTTGGAGGTGGAAGAAATAAGAGATCTGGGAGTGATGGTGGATAAGGATCTGAAATTTAGGAGAGACATAGCCAAAATTGTGAAGACAACACAAAGGCTTCTGGGAATGATGCGGATGACACTGATGTGTAGAAGTAGGGAGATTCTTGTTCCATTGTTAAGGCTTTGATTAGGTCACGCACGGACTATTGTGCCCAGATTTGGTCGCCAGGTTTTCAGAAGGATGAAGAGATGTTGGAAAGGGTCCAAAGGCGACTGACTAAGGTATTTTTTGACCTCTGGAATGTCGAGTATGAGGAAAGATTGAGAAGATGTAATTTGCAGAGTTTGGTGGACAGGAGGAAGAGGGAAGATATGATAGAGACCTACAAGTTGGTAAGGGATTGTTATAGAATCAATGCTGGAGAAGTTCTACAGAAAATAGTGGGAGATCAGGAGAGAACCAGAGGTCATCCCTGAAAACTGTATAAAAAGGGTGTGAGTAGGGGAATGAGAGGCAGGTTTTTTTGTGCAGATTGTAAATGATTGGAATGCCTTGCCTGAGAGTGTGGTGTCTGCAAGGAGTTTGAATGTGTTCAAGGCACGGTATGATGAGCTGTGTGTGATAAAAGGACCTCCCAGATGGGTCTTTGAGGTCTTGGGGTAATAATAATTCTTTTAGGACATCTGACTTAGTGGCAAGGAACTTTTGGTATGCTTTCTTCTTTTCCAAAACTGCTTCTTTAACTTTTTGCATCCACCATGTGGTTCTTATTTTTCTATTCTTACAGATAATTTCACCACATATCTCCTAGCTGAATCAATCAATGTCTTCTTCAGAGTTTACCTTGAGACTCAAAGGTTTGGTTCTTGTTTTCAAAGTGTTTCAAATTTTCTTCAATAATGTTTGCATAGTCGAGTGTGCAGTTTACTTGTAAGAGATGCTCAACTTTCGTTCTGTTTAAAACTTTCTTACATACCCTTCTTTTCAATGTAATATCCATTTTTATTCTGTTTAGTGCATAAAAATACCTCCAATTTTATTTAAAAAATGAGATACACCAACAATAACTCAAAATGATTTGATCATGAGCTGTGATATTTACAAACATACCTTTACATGATACCATTACCAAACTGAATAAGAATTCAGCAATAGGGACTGGTGGGATATCAGCACGTGTTCTGAAAGAGTGTTCAGCTGAACTGGCTATTCCTTTGAACAGGCTGTTTAATAAAAGTCTCAAAACAGGAAAGATTATGCAGGAATGGAAAGAATGTATGGTAATACCATTGCAAAAGGATATTGCAAAGACCAAGGTATTCAAACTAGTGAACAATCAGTATCTCAGGAGTGGTGGTGAAGACTGGAAAAATTGGTTAGGGCTCACATTCAGAAATGGGTTGACAGTGAATCTCTACTTTGCATTGAACAACATGGGTTTACTAAGAGAAGGTCATGCTTTAGCAACTTGTTCACATTCTGTAATAATGTTGCCACTGAACAAGATGAATAGATACACCATGATACTTTTGGATTTTTCTAAGGATTTTGAAATAATACAGCATGGAAGACTTGCATAAATTGGAGAATATGGATTAAGGTAACTAATGGCATAACACAAGGATCAGTCCTTGATCTACTATTATTCAATCTGTACACTAATGACATTGGAAAGGATTTGACAGGGGACATATAGCTATTTGCTGATGATTATATAAAAAAAAAAAAAAAGTAATCTGGAATGCTGCTGATATGCAGTATTTGCAGAATGATTTGAATAGGCTGGAATTGTGGGCATGGGAAAATAGATGCCAGTTCAATGTCAGTAAATGCAACGTCGTGCACTTTGGCATGACTAGATATACAATGTCATGTTATATTGGTGGGATTATGCTAAAAGAAACTGATCAGGCTAGGGATCTTGGAGTATCGATAGCATGTTGAAGTTCAGGGGCCACGTTGCAGAGATTGCAAATACAATTCCAAAGATAATTGCAATGCTGAAATGTACTTTCACATGTAAAGATAAGGATGTCATTTTGCCTGTTTAAAAGGCCTTGATAAGACCACATTTGGATTATCGGTGCTGAGGTCTTGTCTACTGATTTCCATTGTGATTCTGATACAGCAAAAAGAATGCAAAGGAGAGTATTAAAAATGATATCAGGATTGTGGAATACTGATTATGAAGACAGATTGAGAATTTGTAGACTGCAGTCACTACCAAACAGGAGAAAAAGGGGTGATATAATTAAAAATTACAAACTTTGAAAAGGGTCACAGGATTTTAGTTGATGGCATTTTTAATTTTATAGAGTGGGAAAAGAGGGCATCCTTAGAAGCTGAGAATGAATGCTGCTAAGAAGAGGATGAGGACTAGATTTTTCTTTCAGAAGATGGTGTATGATTGCAGTGGATTGCCACTGGATTTGTGTGTGCAAGCAGTGTGAATGAATTCAAGAATAAGTATGATAGCTGGTGTGTGGAGTATGTGGCCTCCCTCAATAAGTCCCTAACTCCCTGGAGGTCTCTAATAATAATAATATTTATTTTACCAAACGCTGTTGCAAAACTGAGAAAATCATTATATACACCTGCTGGGTCTAGTGCAATTGACTTCCTTAGCATGAAATAGAACTGTGCTGCTGAAACAAGACTGCCCTTTAACACATTCATGCTACCAGTCTGTAGCTATTTCTTCTTTCATAAATTCAGTCTTGCATTCTAACCTTAAACAACCTCTCTAGCCCAATCCAACTCAAGCAATCTGTTATTTCTTTCACACATTCTCTTAATACCTGTGGCAAAATCATGCTGGTAGTTTAATGGAGTATTTACAGCACTGGAAAAGGATTAGAAAACTATTTGAATTCTTCCAATATATCACCTCAGTCACTGAGATATCTTAAGGGAGTACAAACTAACACTTGATAACACACACACACACACACACACACACAATACTAAATGAAATACATGGGGCACCTATCTATGGGACACCCTCTACGGGCATCTGTAGAAGGACTAGGTCAGTGGTCGCCAAAGTGGTCGATATAACATTGTTAGGGTCGATTCGGGCTGAAGGGTCGATAGAAAAATATAAGACATCATTGTATGGGTAATATTTAATTCAGTTAACTTGGATTACCTCCATCCTGAATGACAATGCAATTAAGAGTGAATCGTAGGAACAGTGACATGAATAAGACCTGTAAGATGGAGCAAGGTCATGAAAATAATTACAGAGGCCAATGAAGTAGGCCAAAATGACGTATTTACCAATAAATGGATGTCTGTGGTTCCCACCCGGCCAGCGCGGCAGGAGCGAGATGGCAACACGTGCATGGTTGCTTATTTACTTATACTTACATGTATTCGATCCCAGTCACATTTTTGACATCGACATAAAAGTGAGCGTTAATGGTCTAAAATTCATCACCACACATATTATAATTCAATCGTTATTCATTCACAAACTAAACTTCACTATGTTAAAGAATTGAGGGAGGGCTGGTAGTAATACAATATATTAATATCACTAGTAATACCAGTGATATTACTAGTGATAGTAGTAGTAATAGTAATATAATATATACTATATTATACATACAATAAACACTATAATTATAAAATAAACAATCTAAAAATTCACATAAGCATGTTTTTCGCTTGTCCTATTATAATTAAGTAAAACATCAAGAAACTCTTGAAGGGTCGACGGTCAAAGAAGTTTGGTGACCCCTGGCCTAGGTTGTAATTTGCGATCTCTGAGGGTTGTTTCCCAAATTTTGGGAAGTTTCTTGCATCCATATTTATTTAAATTTAGTTGATTTCTAAGGGCAGCTGCAGATATCAAAAATAGTCTTTCATTTCTCAATTTCATAATTTCAAAAGCAGCATGATATTTAAAATACCAAACGATATTGCAAAACTCAGTGATGGAGCATGGTGGTTTTTTTTTCCAAGAAAATTTTATTTGTGGTATCCAATCTGTCCAAAATATGCCAACTTACAGGAACAAAGAACTTTATTATTATTTTTAACATTTGAACTCCATGGAGTCAGACTCATCATAGGAGGTATACACTATTGCGCACAATGCTCATCCAACCATGGTCAAATTGATTTAATGCCTCTATATTCATAACACACTTAGGCAATGCACTGCACTCGCCAACCACTCTCCAAGCAAAGAAGAACCTGCTCCTCACTCCTCTGCTCACACCCTTCTTATACAATTTCTAGCAATGGCCTCTTGTTCTACTCCCCTCTCCCGTTCTATGAAAAATCTCATCAAATAACAACCCCTCACCAGCTTATATGTCTCAATAATATCCCCCCCACTTCCTCTTCCTCCTCCAATTAACCAAGCTTTGCTATTTACATTCTCTCAATCTGTTCTCATACTCCACATTCCAAAGACCACTATCAACTTTGTGAATCTTCTCTGGACCCTTTCTAACATATCCTCGTTGCCATGAAAACCTGGCGACCATATCTGTGCACAATAATCCATGAGGCCTGATCAAGGCCTTATACAACGGAATTATAACCTCTTTGTTTCTGCATGTCAGAGTCCTCCACATCATTGCCATTATCTGATGTGACATCTTCTTCACAACTTGTGCAATGTGGCACCTGAATTTCAGGTCCTCGTCCACCACCACCACTCTCAGACTCACATCTCTTCTACCTCCTTTAAATTTTCCCCACCAAGTGTATGCTTTGCATTCCATCGCTGCTTACCAAATTTCAAAACCTTACACTTTGCAACATTGAACTGGCAGTTCCACTTACCTGCCCATTCATGTCATCTATACAAGTCTCCTGTAAGGCCATAACAGCTTTACAATTTTGCATCATCTGCAAATAGCTGCATATCACTAGTTAAACGGATCCCAATATCGTTAATATACAAAGTGAACAACAACGGTCCCAAAACGGACCTCTGCAGCACACCATTAGTGACCTTCCTCTTTCAGGATACTGCACCGCTACATACAAATTTATCTGACAGCCAGTCACTGATCCAAAGAAGAAATCTGTTATTCAGTCTCATCTGTTTTAATTTATTTAACAGGTTGTCATGTGGCAGTTTATCAAAAGCTTTTTCAAAGTCCAAATATACCACTATATATGCATCTCCCCTATCTAAGGTATTTGTCAGACAGGGGAGATGCATTATCTCCCTTTAACAAACCCATGCTGATAACCACAGAGAATACTGCTGTTATCAATCCATTTCTATATCCTACTTCTCACGAATCTCTCTAGTACCGTCACCACAACTCCAGATATAAAGATTGGCCTATAATTTGTAGCCACAGCCTTTTCACTACCTTTACGAAGTGGAACAATTTTACCTTCTTTCCACTCCACTCTCTTGGAACCTGTGCTGTTGTAAGACTATTATTAAACAGGCATGCCAATGCTACTACCAATTCCCTGGAACATTTCCTTAAGACGTATGGTGATATGTCATCAATCGTATCGCCTTATTGATGCCAAGGCTATTTATTTCCTCAAATACCTCCTGCTTACTCACATTAAGCTATCCTCTCCTATGTCCTCTATAATTTTGCATCATCTGCAAACAGCTACATATCAATAGTTAAACCCATCCCAATACATGTCCAAAGAGCAAAGCTAATAATAATGGCAAATACCTGTTGGATTTCTGCTGAGGATATAGACTGGTTATTACTAACACCATGTTCCAACATAAAAATGTGCACAAATTCATATGGAGAGAAGAGAAAGGAATAAGAAAAGTTTCCTTGACTACGTTATTCTTGATAGTGATGTTTTCTCAATGGTGCAGAACACTGAGAGTGTACAAAGGATTTGAAATTCGAAGTGATCCCCATTTAGTCTTGAGTAGGATAAAATTGAATTTTATATTGAAAAGAATAACATGTAATTGTACATTGACTTGAACATTATTCAAGAAAAAAAGAGTTTGAGAATAGAAACCAAACCTTGGAGATTCAGTGGCAAGTCCTGAAGAAATCACTGACTGCTTTGGCCAGAGAAGCATGTGGTGCAGTTGTTTGCAAGTTTAGAAAAATCAGAACTTCATGGTGGACACAGGAAATTAGAGAGACAGTGAAGGAAAAGAAGAAAGCATATCAAAAGTTACTGGCAAATAAGTAAGCTTGTGCTCTTAGAGAATACAGAGACAAATGTAAGAAAGCTAAACACTGTGTAAAACTAGCTAAACAAAAGTCATGGAAAGAGTTTGATAAGAACATAGAAAATAAATATTAGAAAGGTAGCAAAATATTCGAGGCTGTTAGAAAAGCTCAGAAATGGACGAAAGAGTGCTGTAAAAGGAATTAGAGACAATAAAGGTGACATGAAAACTTGAGAAAAAGATATCCTTGATGTATGGAGTAATTACTTCAAAAAATTGCTAAATGAAACAAACAGTGACAGCATAGTGATAAAAAAATACTCAATCTGCACCAGCTGATTTATTTGTTAGAAACTTTATGTATGTTTTCTTCTTTTCCAGGTCAGCCTCATTAACTTCTTGTGGATACCATAGTTTCGTTTTTTCTATTCCCACAGACATCTTAACCATATGTCTTCCTAGCTAAATCAATGTTTTCTTCAGAGTTTGCTTGTTTTTGGTTCATTTTTTCTTGAATAATGTTCATATAGCTGAGCCCACAGTTGACCTATGAAAGCTGCTCAACTTGAATTCTTTTAAAGAGAAAGGTTTAGAAAACATTCCCTATAATCAGTGACTAGAGAGACATCTCGTGGTATCTAACATTGTGTTAGATACCATGAGATGGCAGCACGTTTGCCATCTCTTCGCTGGATGCTGCTTAAAATTAGTGACAGTCTTATGCCAGTTATCTGATTAGTTACCAGTGGTGACTAAACTATCCAATCACCAAAAGTTATATAGGACTAAAATGGACTTGCCTACTCCCTATAAGAGAATAAAAGGCATTAGCAGATTTTCTGTATACTCTTATATTCTGAATCGGCATGAAGATATCATTATCAACAATAACACAGTCAATGAAACTTTTCTTATTTCTTGTATCTGCACTCCACATGAACTTGTGCACATCTCTACACAGCAACATGGTGTTAGTAATGATTACTCCATATCCTGAACAGAAATCCAGCAAATATTTACCATTATTATTGGCCTTTTCTCCGAATTTTCCCAAAACTTTTCTATATGCTTGACGGGATTCATTTCCCACTCTGCTGTTTAGATATCCAACAAGGACCAGCTTTTCGATTTTCTTTACATCAGCTATCTTCTTTAATGACATGAAGAATTCTTTCGCTTCTTCCTTAGATGAACCTTCTGTGGGGCCATATGCACAAATAAGCTTTATTGCCCATTTTGAAGTCTGCCCACATACTCTACTTGAAACTGCCTTCAAGTGTGGTGTTGAATGCTATTGCTACTCCTTCCTTTCCTTGATCATTATTGCCTGAATATAACATCCCATATCTGACCTGATTTAATCTTCTTTGTCTTAGTAATACTAATTATGTAGTTGTTTTCCAGTTTTTCTTGAAGTTTAATTTCCATTCCATTGATACTTCATATGGTGATGAATTCTATCTTCAAAGGGGATTATTTAAATGTAAGTGATGCTCTAAATTTAAATCATTTAAATTTAAACTTACATTTATGCAATAAAAGTGTTATTCATTCCCCCTCCTTTTTCGAATTGCAAACATAAAATTACTCTTTTTTTCTGCACATCAACAGAATTGTACTTGATGTAGTAAAAGAAAAAGATAATGCAAAATTTAAAATTCTTAATATCTTCTAGACCAGTACATATGTTTAACACATATTTGGTTACGTTTTTTCAGCACTTGAAAAATAAACATTTCAGTATGTATTTAGATATCTAAAGCACTGGTAGGAATCCTAGCTGGATGGACTATGGGAATCCTTTCTTTTAGTGTTACATGGTGATAGCATTCATTTTAGTAAAATTATGGAGACAAGAACCATGTTAGGAATAATTATTTTAATTTCCCGATGTTTCGACCTTCATATTTGGGTCATCATCTGGAGTATACACACATATATACAAAGACAAGCGACATTACACTTCTATCAATCTTTATTATAATGACCTGACCTCTAGTGAGAAAAAAACAAAAAAACCACTACAAAGCTATATTCTATTAATAACATTATCAGAGAAAAAATTAATATAAACAGTTTTAATACAATGAAGTTGTGGCCTAATCCATAATTTAACAAGCGTTATATTACTATTATTATGGGCAACTCCAGGGAGTCATTAGACTCATCGAGGGAGGCCCCAAATCATATTCATCACAGCTATTTGACATTCATACAGTATCTATCATACCTTGCCTTAAACTCATTCACTGTCACAGCATCCACCACAGACTCAGGGAGCACATTCCACTCATTCACTACTCTAAAAGTAAAGAACCCAGCTCTAACACCTTTACTAACCACACTTTTGCCCAGTTTCCATGGATGTCCCCTAGTCCTCTCACAACCAGCCCTGTTCTCAAAACTCCTGAATTAATTTTATAGAAACCCTTCAGTAATTTGAATGTCTCAATCATATCTCCCCTCCTCCGCCTATCAACCAATTTTTGCAACCCACAAATCCTCAACCTGTTCATTCCACAGACCTGCTATCATCTTGGTCACTCGCCTCTGGATCCTCTCCACCTCCTCCCCATCAAGAAGAAACCAAGGTGACCAAATCTGAGCACAGTAGTCTAGATGGGGTCTTATCAAGGCTCGATACAGAGGAACAATAACCTGCTTGTCTCTGCTTGTCAACGTATTCTTCAGCAACCAAGTGATTTGATGAGCTGATTTGGCCACTTTTGCAATGTGTCCCCTAAATTTCAATTCCTTATCCACCAACACTACTAAATCTCGTGCCTCATCAATTTCCTGGAGCACGGTTCCACCAATGCAGTAAACTGCCGCCAATCTTTTCACCCCAAAATGCATAACCTTACATTTTGCCACATTAAATTGACATCCATTCTCCTTAGCCCAGACCTCCAATCTATCCAAATCATCCTGCAAAATTTTGACGTCATCTGCATTCACTATTGCCCTACCCAACTTCGCATCATCCGCAAACAAATGAACTGTTCCTCTCAGATCCTTTCCTATATCATTTATGAACAAATTAAACAGCAGTGGTCCAAGAACAGATCCTTGTGGCACACCACTAGTCACAGGCCATCTTGTGGACTCTACTCCTGAGTAAACCACTCTCTGATATCTCTCCGTCAACCACCCTCCTATCCATCTCACCAACCCTATGTCCATTCCCATATGCTGCAATTTACTGATTAGAATTCCATGTGGTATCCTGTCAAAGGCCTTAGCAAGGTCCAGTAGAATCACTGTAAACCCATTACCCTTATCCAGTTCAGACGTTACTGTGTTATAATACGTGAGCAAGTTACTGAGGCATGACCTACCCTTCACAAAACCATGCTGTCCCTGATACAGTATCCCATTTTCTTCTATCCAATCTTGTATTTTCCTCTTGACTATTTTCTCCAAGACCTTGATAATGATTCCTGTTATGCTGATTGGCCGGTAATTTTCAACAGCAGCCTTGGAACCACCTTTGTGCAGTGGCATTATTTTCCCCTCTTTCCACCCCCTTGGGACTGACCCAGTCCTGAGGCTCAAATTAAACAAAATGGTCAAGGGCACTGACAATTCTTTGGCCGCTTCACTTACAACACGAGCTGGTATACCATCCAATCCCACAATGTATTGACATTGAGGTTCTGTAATAGACTAGTTACCTCTACTTCATTCATCACAATTCCAGTATAAGCTGTTGGTTCTTCCATTCCTGCAAAGTCGCCACCTGGATGATATACTCTTGCAAAGTGCTCACTCAGTAATTCCACAATATCGACTGATTCGGTTACCTCCCTACCCTCAGCATTTTTTAAGATCATTCTACCATGAGCATTTTTCCTTTTACTTGCAACATATTGAAAAAACTGTTTGGGATTCTCTTTAGCCTGCGTGGCCAATTTCCTTTTGTAATCTGCTTTTGCTTTTCTTACCACCCTTGTTACCATCCTGGCCTGAGCTTTATACTGTTCCTGTGCCTGATGGTCACCCTTCTCCTTAAATTCCCTCCACAATTGTTTCTTTTTTTGCAGCTCAAGCTTAATAGTGTTATTCATCCATTTAACCCCTACTTGATTTATTATTCGGACTCTTGGTATACAGTCAACCATTGCCTCCCGCAAACAGTTCTTAACCACCTCCCATGCACTATCAACTTTCAGCCCTTTCAGTTTTACATGCCATGGCATTGAGCCAAGCACACACCTAAGCTTGTCATACTTACCAGCCCGGTAATTCCACATGTACCCTGTCTTAATTGTAAATTCGACTCCTTTAGCCACCTCCCAAGTCATGACCTTATGGTCACTCTCACCAATTGGTGGCAACATGGTCATGTTCGTTACAGCCACATTCTCGGTTGCAATTACTAGGTCCAGCACTCTCTGCGCCCTGGTATTTTCCAATACATGTTGCCGTAGATAGGTGTCCCTTAATAACCGCATAAAATCCAATTCCTTCCTCCCATGTGCCCTCTCCTCTTTCCAGTCAATGTTACCATAATTGAAATCACCCATAATAATTACCCTCCTTCCACTCATTTCTTCTATTTGCTTATGCATACTATCCCCACCATCCACTCCATCACCCGGTCTATAGCAGCACCCAATTGTATATTTTCTGCTAGATTCTATCTCACACCAAACAGCCTCAAATGTGCTTTTTTCCCCATCATACAGTTCAACTTCTATACTCCTTGGCTGAAGCTCATCAGCTATCATCAATAACACTCCTCCCCCCAATTTATTCACCCTGTCACTCCTGAACACGCTATACCCGTCGCATTCAATCCCACTAGCTTTATCATCTTCTGTCAGCCATGTTTCACTAATACCGACAACCTGTGGCCTGGAAGTGCCAACCATGGCCAAAAACTCTTCCTTCTTGTTCCTAATACTCCTGGCATTAGTGTACATGAATCGCAGAAGCCTATTTGTCCCATCCCTACTTTGATGCCTTATACTAACTATCCCATTCTGATTTATTATTTATTATATTAGAGTTATGATCCTGGATTTCTTACAGTACTAATTATAATTAACTCCTAGACAAAACGTAAATATTCTTGGAATTTTTAGATCACTATTATTGTTAAGATTAGAGTGGTTGATAAGAATTTCACACACCTCCTTAAATTTATGCTCATACTACATTTTTGTGTGATGTAAACAACAGGTGCCTTTCCAGTCAATTCCATGTAGAGCATTCAGAGCATGATCAGAAAGGCCAGATTTACCATAGTTATCAAATTTAATATGCTGTTTTTGTTCCTTTTTTCCCCGACAGAAATTGTGCATCCTGTTTGACCTATATAGGGCAAATTACAGGTGCAATGAATATAGTATACTCTGTGGTGGGCAAGTGAATCCTTGGATAAGTTGAATAAGTTTTTTAATTTTGCAAGAGATTTAAAGGTGGAATTAAGGTTGTATTTCTATAGTATTCTGTTTATTTTATCTGGAACAGAATGTATGGAATGGCTACAGTTTTATTCTAATGTAGTTTATTTTTGTTTTTAAGTGGAGTCTTGTGAATAATTTGGTTGATAGTATTGTGGCTGTAGCCATTTTTCAGGAAAGTACTGCTAATAACTTTTAATTCATGTTTAAGTGCTTGTTCACTGGAGCAAATCTTCAAAGCCCTGTTTTTTAGTGTGTTAATGACACCTAGTTTTTGTTTTGAGTGGTGGCAGGAGTTTATGTGTATATATTGGCCAGTATGTGTAGGCTTAAGGTAAACAGTGAAGAAAAGACTGCCGGAAAGAAGATATGTGACAAGTGTATGTAGATTCTGACTTTCAATTTCAATTATATGCATTTGTGTTGTTTGTTTAGGTGGCTGAGAAAAGTGTCTAATATCTTGTAGCCATGGGACCAGATAACAAAAATATTGTCAATGTATCTAAGCCAGACTTTGGGTTTTAAAGTAGAGGAATCTAGAGTATGTTGTAGAGCTTAAATATAAAAGTTAGCAATTGAGGTGAGGGGGGGAGCGGTGAGCCCTCTTTTTGTAAGTAAAAAGTCTTCTGCCACAAAAAATAGCCAGGACGTAGTACATGCCTATGCAAAATGGCCAGTACATACACATAAACTCCTACCACCATCATCCAACCCAAAAACTAGGTGTCATTAACACACGAAAAAACAGGGGTTTGGAGATTTGCTCCAGTGAACTTAAACATGAATTAAAAATTATCAGCAATACCTTCCTGAAAAATGGCTACAGCCAAATTCCTATCAAAAAATTCTTCACAAGACTCCACTTAAAAAAATAAACTAGATTACAATAAAACTGTATCCATTCCATACATTAAATGTATGTCAGATAAAATAAACAGAATACTACAGAAATACAACCTTAATGCCACCTTTAAACCTCCTGCAAAATTAAAAAACTTATTAAACTCATCCAAGGATCCACTTCCTCCACTTATCCACCTAGGATTATACCATTGCACCTGTAATTTGCCCTATATAGGTAAAACAGGATGCACAATTCCTATAGGAAAAAAGGAGTCGTAATACAATGGCATATTAAATTTAATAACTATGGTAAATGTGGCCTTTCTAATCATGCCCTGAATACTCTACATAGAATTGATTGGAAAGGCACCTGTTGTTTACATCACACCAAATCATGATGTGAGTGTAAATTTAAGGAGGCCTGTGAAATTCTAATCAACCACCCTAATCTTAACAATAACGGTGGTCTAAAAATCCCAAGAATATGGATGGCATATATTTTACCCACTTAAACTTTTGGTCTAAGGGATAATTATAAACACGCCTGTTAAATTATGGATTAGGCCACTACTTTGTTGTATTAAAACTATCTATATGAATTTGTTCTCTGGTAATGTTATAAATAGAATATAGTGTTTATGTAGTTTTTTCCCCCCCTTCACTAGAGGTCAGGCCAATAGAATAAAGATTGATCAAATCAGTGTCACTTTGGCTTACTGTTAGAAATGTAATGTAGCTTGTCTCTGTGTGTGTGTATATATATATATATATATAGAAAGTATTTTACCTTGGGTATAATAAATGTTAAAGATACCAAGCTATTTTAAACCCGGTTTTACTCCATTTTCCAAGTAAGCAAACAGACAAATAAGTCAAGTTTGCGCCTGCATGTAATGCAAGTCTAGCTGACCCTGCAGGTAGTGCAAGACCAAGGTAACTCATGGTAAAAGTAGAATAAGCTCTGATCACTAATCTTAATATTTACCCATAATGCAAAGCACATCTCCTGGAGGAGATGTATGACGCTTTGTATTAAAGGCAAGGGGCCACTACCCAGACCAGTTTCGACCTTTATTGAGGTCTCATCAGTGGGAGCTAGGCTAGAAATACCAAGATTTTAGTAATATAGAGTTTATAAGTATTATACCAGAACAAGTTACCATAAGGTGTTTTAACCTTATTAAATAAAAATCTCAGGAGGAGATATAAATGTAGGAAGTATTTTACCTTGGTATTTCTAGCCTGGCTCCCACTGATGAGACCTCAATAAAGGTCGAAACCGGTCTGGGTAGTGGCCCCTTGCCTTTAATACAAAGCATCACACATCTCCTCAGGAGATGTGCTTTGCATTATGGGTAAATATTAAGATTAGTGATCAGAGCTTATTCAACTTTTACCATTAGTTACCTTGCTCTTGCACTACCTGCAGGGTCAGCTAGACTTGCATTACGTGCAGGCGCAAACTTGACTTATTTGTCTGTTTGCTTACTTGGGAAATGGAGTAAAACCAGGTTTAAAATAGCTTGGTATCTTTAACATGTGTGTGTGTGTGTGTGCATACTCCAGATGACGACCTTAATATGAAGGTCAAAATGTTGGTAAATTAAAATAATTATTCCTAACACTGTTGTAGTCTCCATAATTTTAATAAAATTATAAAGCTATGAGGGCAGTATGTTATGTCTTATTGCAAATGCTCTCCAATTCGTTTGTCTGTTTCATAGGGAAACAAACCATGTTACCTCCATGACAATAGCTAATTAACATTCAGATGAAAAGGCCCAATTAAGACTCTCTGCATTCGAACCCAAGTTCACTCAAAAGACAAATGCTGAATCATTCTCGTGGGTTTGCTGAGATGTCTGAAATACTAATAAGCTGTTTGGTTGAAATTATAGCTGAAACAACTAAGATTTAATATTATTATGTCTTAATTTCATGTATCCTGCAGCTACTCTGCCTGTTTTATATAACAAAAACTCAACTTTCCAGTATAATACAGATGTGGAGAGGGAAATGCTACATCTCCAATAGACTGTTATCACATTAACAAGCCTGTCAAAATGAAGTTATATTTTTTTAAAAATTTAAATATAAATCTTAAATTATATTTAAATTTATTTAAATACAAGTAAATAAATTTATATTAAAAAATCAGCTAATGCCTTTTATTTCCTTATAGGGAGTAGGTGAGGCCATTTTAGCCCTATCAAGCTTTTGGAGACAGAGGGCAGTTCAATCTCTACTAGTAGCCAGAGATAGCTAGCCCAGAACTGTCACTAATTTTAAGTGGCATCCAGTGAAGAGACTGCCAAGCAAGTCCTGCCATCTTGTGATCCGTTACTGTGACATGATGTTATTGTCTGAAATAGTGTGGATTCTACAGTTGTTTTCTTATGTTTACAGTACGAAAAACCAGAGTTTCTGAGAGAAAACAAACCTGCTTGTCCATGCCAGAAATTGGATAACTCAGGAACCAATTGAAGAAATGCTTAGAAAAAGTTCCTCTATTTGGGCAGCCTAGTGCTGAGGAAAACTTTCACTGAGCTAAACAGGCCTACATAAATTACTACTTAAAAAACAAAGAATTCATTATACTTATATTTTAATCAAGTTATTTGTAACATATTGAGCTTAAAGTAATAAGGAAATATAATAACATTCAAAACTGTTTATAAATAAATTACTTTCCCCCCATTCCATACATTTTTACATCATGTCTATATGATTTAAATTGTATGAAATTATTTAAATATTAATGCAAAGGTGGTTGGTCATCTTTCCCTTTTGTGAAGGACAGTGAAACATTCACCTTTTAGAGAATGTTATATTGCCTTTTGGAATAAGATGGAATCCAATGATGATGTAATTCTTTCTCACAAGAAGCTTTTAAATATAATTATAGATCGAACCCCAGAATAGCATGTGGACATAACCAAAATTCATATATTTTTTAAAAGGGCATAGATTTGCCACACAATGGAAAACTATTTCAATGAATTATGTTTATATCCAGTAAGCCAGATGCATAGTGTTTTTTCAAAGATTTGCCACACAATGGAAAACCATTTGAATGAATTATGTTTATATCCAGTATACATCTTGTTTTTTCAAGTTTGTCCATAAAAAAGCAAGCTTACAAGAGCTAGAACATTCTAAACCAATGACACAGATGAGGCAGAAGGTTGATCCTGAGAGAGAGAGAGAGATTAGTAATAATAACTGGCTTGTTGCATGATCTGGTATATCATCATCAAATTCCTGACATATACACTCACAAGGGGTGTACAGGATATGATAATGCTACATGAAAAATTTACATCATTACTAACTTCCTATCCACAATTTTCCTCCAACTCAGTCTGTTACTTGTCAAGACTACAACATTATCAGATCTCATTTCTATTGTCTAAGGCACTTTCTACTGTATAAATCCACCTATATCTTGGTCTTCCTCTGGGTCTTTTTCCTGCCAACCTGGCAGAAAACACTTGTTTTGCTAATCTTTCCTCTCTCATTCTGCTTAAGTGACCATACCACCTGAGATTAGCGCTGCTAATGCATTCCTGGATGCTGACAATATAAAGTTCTTTCCTAATATCCTTGTTTTTAATATGATATTGCCATTGATGCCATCTGTTCACGCTGCTAATCTTTCTCAGGACTCTCATATCTGCGGTCTCTACTTTTTGGTCAAGTGTTTTACTTCTGACCCAGATCTCAGATACATAAGTTAAAACTGGTTTGAACACTGTCTTATATACAGCAAATTTAGTGTTCTCACTAATTTCTCTCTTATTCCATATGCATTTATTCAATTGACTTCCTACCATACCAGCTTTGTTGATTCTGTTGTCTATTTCCATATTTAATTAACCATCTTCACTAAAAATTGTGCCTAAATAGATGAAATGTTTTACTTGTTCCACAGGTTCTCCATTCACAACACAGTTGATATTTTCAACGACTCTACCTATTTTCATTGTCTTTGTCTTTCTATTGCTGACCTTCATACCATATCTATTACAACAGTTATTCAATTTAGTCAGGGAATCTTGAAAACTTGAAGCAGACTTTTTTTTAGAAGTATAACATCGTCCGTATAAGCAAAGAGCATACATTAACATCTCCAATTCTGATATCATGTTTAATACTACTTTCCTACATAATGTGATACATATAGATAATGAATAACAGAGGGGATAATGTACATCCTTGTCTCACACCAGATTTAACATTAAACCATCTTCCTATACTTCCTTCAATTATAACTGTTGACTTGCAACTCAAATAAAGACTAAGCATTGCTTGATTTAATGTCCCATTGACACCATATAACTGTAGCATTTTGAATAGCTTAGAATAGTTTGAGTAACATGTTCAATAGCCGTGAACACACAGGGATACAGCAAAGAATACTTCGAGGCATAGGAGTGACCATTGTATCCTCGTATTTGGGTTATGAAATCCAAACATGCTTGGAAGGTTGTGGGCCTTAAAGGCCTGCTAAAGCTACTGGGATAGATAGATGTTGAATAGCTTCTCTCTTGGCACCTTATCATATGCCTTTTCCAGATCTACAAAACTTAAATACAGATCTCTGTTATATTCCCATGCTTTCTCAACTATTTGTCGTAAAGTGAAAATCTGATCCTGACAGCCTCTATTTGGACTGAATCCAGCTTGTTCTTCAAAAAGCTTTTCTTCCACAATTCCTCTCAACTGTTTCTGAAGTATACTGGCAAAAATCTTGCCAGGAACACTCAGTTTAGAAATACCTCTGCAATTCTCACATTCAGTTTTATTTCCCTTTTTATATATGGGTACTATGAGAGCTCTACTCCAATCAATGAGGATTCGTCCCTCTGTCCACGCCTTCTGAACTATGCAGTGCAGCCACTGTAAGGCTTTTATACCATAATAGTTTGCATTTCTGGTTGAATATCATCTACTCCTGCTGCCTTTCCACATTTCAAGCCTTTGATGGTTTTTTCTACTTCAAGTATGGATATGTATTCCTGACTGTATGCCTGTTGAGTGTTTTTTACCACTGTGCTATCACTGCTTGTTTCATTTAGCAATTTTTCAAAGTAATTAGTCCACACTTCAAGGATATCTTTTTCTCCTGTTTTCATGTCATCTTTATTATCTCGATCTCCTTTTACAGCATTCTTTCCTCCATTTCTAAGCTTCTTCAACAACCTCCAGAATATCTTACCACCTTCTTGATATTTATTTTCTATGTTCTTGCCAAAGTCCTCCCATGACTTTTCTTTAGCTAGTTTTACATCATGTTTAGCTTTCTGACATTTGTCTCTGTATTCTCTAAGAGCACAAGCTCACTTATTTGCCAGGAACTTTTGATATGCTTTCTTCTTTTCCTTCACTGCCAATTTAACTTCCTGTGTCCACCACGGGGAACTGGACAATGAGACTTATTTGTGCCTATGGTCCCACAGAAGGTTCTACTAAGGTAGAAGTGGAGGAATTTTTTGAGGCTTTAGAAAAAGCAACTGACACAATGAAAAATGAAAAGTTGGTCCTTGTTGGGGATCTAAATAGCAGAGTAGGAAATGATTGTGAGACATACAAAAATATTTTGGGAAAATTTGGAGAAAAGAGCAAAGCTAATAATAATGGCAAATATCTGTTGGATTTCTGCTCAGGACATGGACTGGTTATTACTAACACCATGTTCCAACATAAAAATGTGCACAAATTCACATGGAGAGAAGAGGCTAGGAATAAGAAAAGTCTCATTGACTATGTTATTGTTGATAGTGATGTTTTCTCTCTGGTGCAGGACACCAGAGTGCACAGAGGATTTGAAATTGGAAGTGATCACTATCTAGTCTTGAGCAGGATAAAATTGAATTTCATATTGAAAAGAATAACATGTAAGAAAGTTTTAAAGTGAATAAAAGTTGAGCAGCTCTCAGATGTGAGCTGTAGACTAAAATACACAAAGATTATTGAAGAAAAAATGAAAGAGTTTGAGAACAGGAATCAAACCTTGGAGATTCAGTGGCAAACTCTGAAGAAAACATTGATTGATTCTGCCAGAGAGGCATGTGGTGAGGTTGTCTGTAAGGATAAAAAAATCAGAACTCCCTGGTGGACACAGGAGGTTAAAGAGGCAGTGAAGGAAAAGAAGAAAGCATACCAAAAGTTCCTGTCAAATAAGTCAGCATGTGCTCTTAGAGAATATAGAGACAAATGCAAGAATGCTAAACACTGTGTAAAACTAGCTAAACAAAAGTCATGGGAGGACGACTTTGGCAAGAATATAGAAAATAAATATCAAGAAGGTGGCAAAATATTCTGGAGGTTGTTGAAGAAGCTTAAGAATGGAGGAAAGAGTGCTATAAAAGGAATTAGAGATGATAAAGGTGACATGAAAATGGGAGAAAAAGATATTCTTGAAGTATGGTGTAATTACTTTGAAAAACTGCTAAATGAAACAAACAGTGATGACAGCACAGTGATAAAAAACACTGAACAGGCATGCAGTCAGCAATACATATACATACTTGAAGTAGAAAAAGCCATCAAAGGCTTGAAATGTGGAAAGGCAGCAGGAGTAGATGATATTTGACCAGAAATGCTGAAGTATGGTGGTATAAGAGTCTTACAGTGGCTGCACTGCATAGTTCAGAAAGATTGGACAGAGGGACGAATTCCCGATGATTGAAGTAGAGCTCTCATAGTACCCATATATAATAAGGGAAATAAAACTGCATGTGAGAATTACAGAGGTATTTCCCTACTGAGTGTTCCTGGCAAGATCTATGCAAGTATACTTGAGAAACAGTTGAGAAGAATTGTGGAAGAAAAGCTTGGTGAAGAACAAGCTGGATTCAGGCCAAATAGAGGCTGTCAGGATCAGATCTTCATTTTACGACAAATAGTCGAGAAAGCATGGGAATATAACAAAGATCTGTATTTAAGTTTTGTCGATTTGGAAAAGGCATGACAAGGAGCCAAGAGAAGCTTTCAATACGCTGCAGTTATATGGTGTCAATGGGATATTATATCAAGCAATACTTGGTCTTTATTTGAGTTGTAAGTCAGCAGTTAGAATTGAAGGAAGTACAGGAAGATGGTTTAATGTTAAATCTAGTGTGAGACAAGGATGTACATTATCCTCTCTGTTATTCATTATCTATATGGATCGCATTATGAAGGAAAGTGGTATTAAACATGATATCGAAATTGGAGATGTTGATGTCAGCTCTTTGCTTTATGCGGATGATGTTATACTTCTAAATAAATCCGCTACAAGTCTGCAAGATTCTCTGACTAAATTGAATAGCTCTTGTAATAGATATGGTATGAAGGTCAGCAATAAAAAGACAAAGACAATGAAAATAGGCAGAATCACTGAAAATGTCAACTGTGTTGTGAATGGAGAACCTGTGGAACAAGTAAAACATTTCAGCTAATTAGGCACGATTTTTACTGAAGATTGTGAATTAAATATAGCAATAGACAACAGAATCAGCAAAGCTGGTATGGTGGGAAGTCAATTGAAGAAATTCATATGGAATAAGAGAGAAATTAGTCGCAACACTAAATTAGCTGTATTCAAGACACTGTTCAAACCAATTTTAACTTATGGATCTGAGAGCTGGGTCAGAAGTAAAACACTTGACCAAAGACTAGAGACTTCAGATATGAGTCCTGAGAAAGATTATAGGCGTGAACAGATGGCATCAATGGCAGTATCATATTAAAAACGAGGATATTAGGAAAGAACTTGACATTGTCAGCATCCAAGAATGCGTTAGCAGAGCTAATCTCAGGTGGTATGGTCACTTAAACAGAATGGGCGAGGAAAGATTAGCAAAACAAGTGTTCTCTGCCAGATTGGCAGGAAAACGACCGAGAGGAAGACCAAGATATAGGTGGATTGATACGGTACAAAGTGCTTTAGACGATAGAAATATAAGAGCTGATAATATTGGAGTGTTGACAAGTAACAGACTGATTTGGAGGAAAATTGTAGATAAGAAATTAATAATGATGTAATTTTTTTCATGTAGTACTATCATATCCTGTACACCCCTTAAGGGTACATGGCAGGAATTTGATGATGATGATGGTGTCCACCACGGAGTTCTGATTTTTCTATCTCCTTGCAGACAACCTCACCACATGTCTCTTTGGCTGAATCAATCAGCGTTTTCTTCATGGCTTGCCACTGAATCTCCAAGGTTTGGTTCCTGTTCTCAAACTCTTTCATTTTTTTTTCAATAATCTTTGTGTATTTTAGTCTACAGTTCACACCTGAGAGCTGCTCAACTTTTATTCGCTTTAAAACTTTCCAACATGTTCTTCTTTTCAATATGAAATTCAATTTTATCCTGCACAAGACTAAATAGTGATCACTTCCAATTTCAAATCCTCTGTACACTCTGGTGTCCTGCACCAGAGAGAAAACATCACTATCAACAATAACATAGTCAATGAGACTTTTCTTATTCCTTGCCTCTTCTCTCCATGTGAATTTGTGCACATCTTTATATTGGAACATGGTGTTAGTAATAACCATTCCATGTCCTGAGCAGAAATCCAACAGGTATTTGCCGTTATTATTAGCTTTGCTCTTTTCTCCAAATTTTCCCAAAATATATTTTTGTATGTCTGACAATTATTTCCTACTCAGCTATTTAGATTTCCAACAAGGCCAACTTTTCCTTTTTCATTGTGTCAGTTCAGAATCAAAAAATTCCTCCACTTCTATCTTAGTAGAATCTTCTGTGGGACCATAGGCACAAATAAGTCTCATTGTCCAGTTCCCCTTTCTCATATTTGCCCACATCACTCTACTTGAGACTGCTTGCCATTCAAAAAGATTAGCCTCATATTTAGTGTTGAATACTATGGCTATTCCTTCTTTTCCTTGATTGTCATTGCCTGAATATAACATTTTGTATTTATTCCTCAGAAAGATCTACCAAGTTTTTGTCTTTTTTGTTTCAGTCACCCCTATTATGTCAATCTGGTACTTATCTAATTCCTCAGCTAGCTCCATTTCTTTGCCATTCAGGCTTCTTATGTTGATAGTGCTGATCTTTAACTCTGGTGATGTTGAGTTGGGGTGTGTTTTCAGATAATTCAAGATGTTCAAATAGCTGACTTTTCGCTGTTCGCCCTGGTTTCCTGGCAAAAACAATGGGGGGGGGCCTTGTTTAACTGGGCGACGCCCCCAGACGGCATGAAATTTTGCCATGTTGTACCATCATTTTGAATTTTGGTTTAAGCCAATAAGAATACAATTTGGTCAGCTAAATCCCAAATTGCCAGCCCATCCTCGTTCGTTCAGTATCCAGGTAGATACCCAACAGGGTACACCAGAAGAAGGTGAGGATTGGACATTAGGTCAGAAGCCCTGGTCAGTTCTCCGCATTCCTTTAAAGGCTATGTGGAGGTCTCCTCTCAGGTATATAGTTTTGACCCTTAAGCACCCCAATCTGGTATATGGATATGGCATTTCTTTATGGTCCAGGAATTTTTTTCTGAGGCAGCGTGGTACAGGAAATGGTAATAATATTTACAGTAAATGTACTGGAGATTCAGAATTTTATTTTGTTGTGAACCGTATCCACTGACTAGAAAGATTTGGTGAATATTATTGTATTCAGTGAGGGTGACTAGCATAAACAGAGATTAATGACTATTAGGCAGTATTTTAATGAAACCATATTACCAGATTGTTTATCAATGTTTCTGTTTGTGAAGGTTGTCTGTATATCATGACAAATAAATAGACCTGTCCCCCCCAAAAAAGGGCAATTACTGTTTCATTTTCTACAGTGAACTAAACTGGATTTTTGAATAATAACTGTAGAGGTCAATGAGGAGTGTATCTAATTAGCGTATCTAATATATACCTGGGCCATGAGACCACCATCAATATATCTCAACTACAAGTAAAGTACAAGTGTAAAAATTACTGCACGGGGAGGCAGGAAGCCCATAATAGTGCTTTCTATTTTCTTGTGTATTCTGGACTTTCAAGTTAAGTAGCTACCTTCAACAACAAAACTGCAAATACCTGTGAGGTTGGGGGGGGGGGTTAGGTTTTAACTATGCATTTTAATGCTAAAGGTGTTCCATTTCTGGTAAGTGTTTGGTTCTCACTACCTGTATTTTTTAGGTGATGGAGTTTTGTTAATGATGATGGTGTCTGTTTGTGTCTGCTGATTTCACTGGCTTTAAAAAAAATCAGGTTACCTCTCAAGGACTGCAATCCAGAAGCATCTGGTTCTTGGTACTATCCATAGTTTTGGTGCTGCCGCTTTGTTAATGATGTGTATGTGCACGTGTGTGTGTGTGTGTGTGTGTGTGTGTGTGTGTGTGTGTGTGTGTGATGGTGTAGTATGTTGGTTTCAGACTTTAAAAAGTCAGGTCAGCTTTTGACAGTCATAGGTGTTTAGTACCATGTTCCTGATGTGTTTGTTTTTTTTTGGTAACAGCATAAATATTTCTGTTTGTGATGGGGGTATGTTGGTTTCGCTCACTTTAAAAGGTCAGAGATGCAGGTTAGAGATGTTTGGTAGGATCACGCATGAAGGTTATATCATGTAAAAGAAGGCTGACCTCGAATAGACGGGATAAGGAACAAAACGAAGAAGTACTAGTGTTTGTTGTCATTCTTATATAAATTTATAATTTTATATCTGTTTTGTTTTATGTGTGTAATTTTATTATTGTTGTTCATTTATTATAATAAATCATGTGCAAATAAAAACTCAAAAAATCTTATCTTTATCATACTTTGATATTTGGATGACCAAATAAGAGGTTTCTCCCTCTTTTATGTGTGTTTGCACATGCTATGAATTCTTCTGACAGAAAGCAAATATCTTGAAGAGCTGCTTGCTGCATTAGTTATTAATTTCATGTGAGAGTGTGGAGTTAGTGTTCATGTGATTTGTTTGATTATTACATTATTTTTGCTAATTTTATTATCTCTTCATTATTTTGTGTGTTTTTGTCGGATGATGTGTGGTTTTCTTGTTGTTTATTTTTTCTTAGCTTGATATTGTTATCTTATCTGTGTTTTGTTATCTGCATGATGTTTTATGTCCTTAGTGAAGCATTGTAATTACTATAATTTCTGTTGTGAGAACCTTCAAACTCATATGTAACATAATCTTGTTGATTTCTTGATTACGGAGAACATCAGCTGTCATATATTTGTATCAGAAAAATTCTCTCTATATTGCTGTTCAGCATGGACATAATTAAGACATGTTTTCTGTTTGGTCTCATGGTCCAGATACATTCCTCAACAACTTTGCTTACCAACATCACAAAATTAAATTCATTAGGTAGAAAACATTGATGAAATAAATTAATTTTGAAAAATAAAAACAATATCAGAGTCTGCCCTTTGTCACTTTAATACATGTCTCTCCAAATGCACTTGCTATTTTAAGAAACTTACATACATCCTCAAAATAATTTAGTACATTAATACTCTGGTTAACAGACAATCTTTGTTGACCAGTTATCCTCATAACTGAACGCCATCATTATTACATCTTAGCCAACAGCTACACAAATATGAAATTCTACAACATAATGGTGAAGAGCTTAGGTTCAGCAAAGAATCATACTTGGGTCACTGATCAATGAATTAAGATAGCACAATGACTATGCGGACTTGCATTCTGTCACTGAATAAGCTTGACATGAAAAAAAAAAAAATGAAACAAACAAAAATAACAAAAAACTTCCAAGGAATCGTCACAGGAGGGCATTCTACTCCACTCTGCTACACGCATCTACATATTAAATTACATGTTATTCAATACAGTTATCATACCTCTAAAACATGCGGTGGGACCTCATCAATTACATCAGGTACAACTTCGTGCTCCTCCATGCGATTAGTTAAGCTTGAACTCACACCTTTGATATTCCTTGATAATAACCATAATCAGAAAAAAATATATAAATATACATCTAAAAAACATCACACAATAAGCAAATCCATAAATTTATCAAAATAAGATAAACAAACTACTTACCACGCTCGCAGATAAAATCCAATGAATTTTTGTGACCAGGAATTCAAGAATGTGGACGATGACTCTCGTTCCCAATTGAATTTTCTACATAAAAGTAAACAGAAAATTATTACCTTTTAAAACTTCTAAAAATACACTTTATACAATACATCGTACACCAAAGTCTTTAATCACCTAACAATATTTAGTGAAAGAATATTGAATAATTTAGATCTCTTATATTTTTTTTTTATTATTATTATTTTGAGATGTTCAAGAAATCAAATCACCTGCTAGAAAGTCTGCCATAAGATTTGGCTACTGAGGAAATTATCCTAATAGCCATATTAATAAACTAATAATCGTAATGCGTACTTCCTTTATATTTACATCATCCCAGCCATAATCATGTTCAGAGCCGAACGTTTATTAAGAAGAAACAGCCTATTATATTATATTTACTACATCGAAGTTTATAATTATGTAGTTACTTAAACTGCGAATATTCGAGAGGGTAGAGGTCCCTCTACCCTCGCGAATATTGACTGTAAAAAATAAAATAAAAATGGTGGATATGCGGCGAGAAACTGTAGATTAAGACAACACTGGAATACATTCTACAACATAAATAAACGGCAAATGATTGTTTTATTAAATGAAAAAATGATATCAAATATTATTATTTCATACCAAGTAAACAAGCGATGTTTCTAATTTCAAACGTTACAAATTTTAGATTACTGCAAACTTAAAAAAAGAGTTGAAAGATTTACACGTGTTGCTTCTGCGGGGAAATTCAAAAAAAGACACGAAGTCCAAGAAATGCTTTTGAATTTATCTTTTTTATTTTTGATAACGAGTTTATCAAAATCGCAAATATTGCTTTAAATGGTTTATAGCTTTTATGTTCAAGTAGCTGACAAGGAACAAAAATTGATGTAAGTTTTTTCCTGGTTATTAACTGTGTAAGCCAGACTACTGCATGCGCTGCGAATGTTATCATTTGTGCCATTACAAACATAAGTGGAGCTCGATCGGTAATATTAATATAAATTTTTTTTAAAAAAAGGCGTATGTATGCGTTATGGACAAACAGTTGAGTAAATAGATTTTTGTTATCCTTGGGAAATTCGTAGCCACTCGCCTTTTTTTAAGGTGACAGTTTCGATAATAGGTAAATTATCCTGTCACAGACGCCTTTTGACACTGTCATTCTTAGCAACAGGTCGAATACCGTAGCTTCGCATGACAGTGTCAAAAGGCGTCTGTGACAGGATAATTTACCTATTATCGAAACTGTCACCTTAAAATAAGCAGTGCTTTCGAAATGGTCTGAAAGAAGAAACATTTTACGACTCCATGTCTAGCCTAGGAGAATAATGATATGAGAGTTAAATAGATGAATAACATTTTGCAAGCCGCAAGAAAATAAAAACGTTGGACACTAAAACACTATAAAAAAAAATTTGAAAAATCAGTCTCTCTCTCTTTCTCTCTCTCTCTCTCTTTCTCTGTGTGTGTGTGTGTGTGTGTGTGTGTGAGAGAGAGAGAGAGAGAGAGAGAGAGAGAGAGAGAGAGCTATGGTGAAGAAGAAAAAATCGGAATATGAAAATCAGTTAGTATTACAGGCGTGATAATTTCGAGAGAATTTGTTTGCAGAGTTTCTTTTAAGAATTATATTAGTAGATGAAGAAGGTAGAAAGAATCGGACACTGAAATTGCAAGGTCGATTTCGATTACTTTAGAAAAATATTCATCCAGCAGACCAATAACTGTATGGATACTGATCTGGAGTGATACCACATTAAATGATAAGGTTAAGTGAATTGGAGGTATTATTATTATTATTATTATTCCTGATACCTCCAAGGAGTCCGAAGACTCATTGCTGGAGGACACTTACAACTGTCTCAACCACTATATCAAACCTCTCTACTACGAATTGTCGTGACGTTCTATTTTCATGTTATGTTCAAATCCGCCATCTTGGTTCAAGTTACTCTTATCAATATAACAACTAATTGCAAATTGATAACCGATCCAAAAGTAGGGAAATTTATAATTATACTGCGCCACCCTATTTTTAGATTAGTCTATATAAAATAGTAGGATCAATTTTTAATTAAGTTAGCAGACTCCTCATTTATTAGGCCGAATTATATACTATTCCACTTGGGGTTCCTGCAAGATTCGAATATTTATGAACGGTGCAATAAAAAGGAATTCAGGCAAACACAATACTTAGATTAACAAAATAAAACATTTAATATATGATATATATAACAAATACAAGAATTCTGCTTTAAAATGAAACAATACAATCAACTTAATACATCTTGCTAAGTAACTCATGCCAATTCAATGTTCTAAACTTTCACATACAATTCACAGTTTCAAAATCACAAGCTTTCTTAACTCAAGTTAATAAAACGAAACTTCTTATTTAAACAGTCTTCACATATCTATCAGCTGTACTTAAAGTTTAAATTCACAGGAAGCACTAATCATGGTAGACAATATTCCAACCAATCTTATTTCGGACCTTGAACTTCAAAGATATGTTAATGTTAGAATAAACAAACAAGTATGACTACTCTTACCAGATACAATCCTCAATACATCAATTAATTGTGAGCACACTTATGAATTAACTTATTTACGTTAGCGGAACACATTAATCAAAATTCTCCAACGATTTAACTGAACTACTGTTAATCGCGCTTCACTACTCTAAAAAAAAAGCACATCAATAAGCACACTGATAATTTTCCTTGTTTACTTTTCTCAAACTAGTTAATTTCAATATAATTCTTCGCAGGGTAACATAGAATTAAGACGTAATCCTAGACTAACTGGAACTAATCAGAACTTTCCATTGAATGTCCAGTTCTTTATTTATCTGGTTACGGCATTAATTTTCCTTTACAACACAGCTGACTTCACTTGCAGCTAAGTATATGATTCACTATGTTCTGGCTCACTTCTGAACACTATTCTCATGAATTTCTGCCCTAGAGAACTTATAATTTTCTTCCACTTCCTTTGCTTGTATCCTACCTTCCTTTCCACTCCGCAAAAACTTCCTCTCTTCTCTCTAATTAAAATCTTCTATTATTTTTCTTCTCCTTTCAGTCCGAAGGACACGCTCTCTTCGACTCGTGCTTGTTTATTTCATGCGTCTCCATGACAACAAATGAACGCAAACATTTCGCTAATGTAATACAATGCTCTACTACTACATGAGTGATTACATAACGTTAAATTTTCACAAATAAGAATAAACAGAATATTTGAGCTACTTAATCAGCTTTTTGATTACGTATAGAATTAATTATAATAATACTTTTCGTTACATCATATATATTTTAGTTATCATAAATTCTGCACATATTATTGCTTAATAAATTAATAGTAGGTTAAGTTTAGAATAAATATTTAAATAGTAATCCTAAATTAAGGAATAATAAATCATTTTTATACAAATCATGATTAATACATAATAAGCAATGTTAAATGTGAATGAAAAAAAAAATAACTGTCTCAACCACTATACCAAACCTCTCTACTACGAATCATCTCCATCAACGCCATCTACTGCCCACCTCTACCACCACAACTGGTATTTTTTGTCTGTAAATTGCGTGTGTTCTAAAGGGCCGATTTGTCTGTATGCGAGATGAAAAACCCGAGTTTCCGGGAGAAAAAACTCTGCTACCTCTGTATGAGATCGGCTAACTCACCTTCAATTGGAATCGTCCAGGTAACGATTCCTCCCGTCGCGACGAGAATCGAACTTAGACCTATTCCAATCGAAGGGCGCAATGTACAGTCGTTCTTCCAATTGCGCTACGGAGGCGCTTGTATAAAGTTAAAGCTATTGCAAGAGCTTGACTCGAACATGGGAATACATCTACAATTAGGATATGCATTGAAAGGAGGTGATTGATAGCACTTAAAGATACGTCTTTTTATAATAATTTGCTTCGTTTTATTATTCGTATTAGTATTACTTTCAAGTCTCCAGAGAGAACAAATACTGATTGAAGTGGGTGGTTGAACACTCACAGACAACAATAACTATCATGACTTGAAGACATTTACTGTTAGGGCAATCATCAGCCATTCTTGCAAGGCATCCCACTCAATAACCATCTCCCAAGAAAATATCTCCGTTCATCCATTATCCTATGTAATAATTCCCTTGTATATATTCCTATCAAAAATTTATACATTTCGATCATATAACCCCCTCCTCCTCGTGTATGCCAAGCTCAGAAGATGACATTCCCTCGATCGATCCTCATAATCAATATTCCAAATTCCTGAGACAGTCTTAATTATTTCACTGTGAACTTTCTATAACGTTTCCTTATTACCAAAATAGCTATGACGTGATCTAATACCACAATATTACCAATCTATGACAGGATCTGTGCAAATAAATCAAAATTAGGTCTAATTAGTGCTTTATAAAGTGAACTACCACTGCTTTATCCATATGTCAATTTTCTGAGTAAGTCTTACAAATTTTGCAAAGTATACCATGAACTTCAGTTCCTTATTTAACATGGTGCCCAGATACCTTACCTTGGGACCTCCTGAAGCAGAGCTCCTCCAATATTGTGAACCACATTCCTCTCTAGCAAACTGAATAACTTGTACAACTTGATGGCCTTTGTGAGGGATACCACATGGAATTCTAATCAGTAAACTGTAGCAAATGGTGATCGATATAGGGTTGGTGAGATGGATAGGTGGGTGGATGATGGAGAGATATCAGAGAGTACTTTATTCAGGGGTAGAGTCCAAAAGACGGCCTGTGACTAGTGGTGTGCCACAGGGTTCTGTTCTCGGATCACTACTATTTAATTTGTTCATTAACGATATCGGAAAGAATCTGAGAGGAACTGTTCACTTGTTTACTGATGATGCAAATTTGGGTAGAGCAATAGTGAATGCACATGATGTCAAAATTTTGCAGGATGATTTGGATAGACTGGAGTACTGGGCTAAGGAGAATGGATGTCAATTTAATGTGGCAAAGTGTAAAGTTATGCATGTTGGGGTGAAAAGATTAGCAGAAGTATACCACACCGGTGGAACTGTACTCCAGGAGAATCACAAGGCCAGGGATTTGAGAATGTTGGTGGATAGGGAGTTGACGTTTAGGGGGAACATTGCAAAGTGGATAAACCAGCTCATCAAATCACTTGGTTACTGAAGAATACTTTGACTAGCAGATTTAAGAGGCCATTTAAGAAAAGACTGAATTTAAGATTACACTGAATACAGCAGTGTAATCGAATTGGCCATAACATGAAAGAATGTCCGGGGCAGACATACGCTTCCATGTTAGCAAAACGAATGGCCCTGGACCAGCCAAACACACAAAATGAGCTGGAAAAAGCAGACGATGTTCAAGAAAATGGCGCCTACTTAGAAGTAAACGAGGAAAATAACTCTGAAAATAGCAAAAAAATACCACCAAAATCAAGCAAGCTGCAAGAAGTGGGAACACCCTGTGCAACCTCGGAAGAAGATAGCGAGGATACAGCAGAAGATAAGGAAAATGCCGAAAAGGATGACGATAAACTGCAAGAAGAGGAACCACCTTGCATATCCTCGCAGAAACAAAACTGTAGAGATGACATTGCAGGAAAAAAAAAAGAACATGTCAAGAAAAATGATGAAAAGCAGCCTACAAGTCCAGAAAATCTGGGGGGAAACAAAAAAAGCCCAAATGCATTCACCCCGGTGAGAAGGATTAAAATGAAATTTACGCCTAACGTAAAAGGAAAAAGAGATAAAGATAAAGTAAAACCTCAGACAGGAGAGATCTGCTAATGTCAAAAAAATTATGAAGAAACCAATCAATATAGTGAGCATTAATTGCAATGGGCTAAACAGCAAGCAGTCACAGAAATTATTAAGAAACACGATACATCAGAACCGCACAGACATTGTAATGCTACAAGACACAGGACTACATACAGTCAGAAATAGAAAGAAAACTTCACAGAAGTCTGCAGTTTCATTACTACATCGTTGGTGAGCCAGCACAAGGTAATGGGATTGCAGGTTTATCACCACTCATCAGAAAAAGAAGCAACATACAAATAATATCACACAGCACCATAATAGAACACAGAGCGCTCGAGGTTGAAATAGCTTGGTGAGACCAAATAGTATCGTTAATCAACATATACGGCCCAACTGAATACAACTACAAAAAACCCTTCTGGGATACACTTGAAAATAAAATGATAAACATAAAAAAATATCATAGCCGCCGGGGTTATGAACTTCGTAGAAAATGACAAATTAGACAGGAAAATTAAAAACATTTAAAAAAAAAATAACTTCACACACATAATCCAGCGATGTCTTATAAAGGACACATTTCGCATACTATATCCTACACGGAGGGAATATACATACTTTTCCCCCACCAATGCCTCGCGGCTAGACGGAATATACATAAGCCAGCATCTAAAGTCCGCTGTAAAGGAAGTTTGACAAGCACCACTAACTTTTAGTGACCACCATTTGGTCAAGGCCAAATTGTACCGTGAGACCTTAGACAGCAACACATACACAAACAGAAATTACCCGCTATGGAAACTAAATAACAGCATTATTAACACAGAACAATTTACATTGGAAATTAAACAAATACTAGATGATATAGACAAAGTAACAAATTCAATGGACACATGGAACAACTTCAAAATGCAAGTTAAAAAGCCGCCATAAAAATAGGGAAACACAAAAATATAACACAAACAAAGAAAAACTAAACATAATCAAAGAACTAATACAGATGTACAACACAGACACAACACTCCCAGAAAATAAAATAGCAATTAAAGCATATAAAGCGAAACTAATACAAATTGAAACAAGAGAGGCTGATGGGGCCTGGTTTCGCGCTAGAATCAAAACAATGGAACAAGATGAAGGAAGAACCAAAGTTGCTTGGCTCTTTGAAGAACAAAAAAAAAACAAAAAGCGATATTTAATAAAATAACATAAAATAACACACGAGGGGAAAGAAATCGAAGGAGATGCAAACCTCCTTCGATTCTTCCACTCACAGTACGCAAATACATTCTCTGAAAAAGAATATGACGAAACAGAAACACAACACTTCTTGAAACAACTACCAAGACTCACAGACCAAGAAGCGGAAAAGATAGACTCACCGATCACGCCATCTGATTGCAAGGAAATTATAAAATCCCTAAAATCCCTATCATTACACAAATCCCCGGGACCCGACGGCCTCACTGCAGAATTTTACAAAGCCTACTACCTACTGTTTGAGACACTGTTTGTAAAAATGCTGTCCGAAATACACAATTCGGAGAGCATCCCAGGATATATTTCAACCTCGGCTACATAGCATTAGTGCCAAAAAAGAAAAAACAACAAACAATGAAGAGATACAATAGAGAGGAATCATACTCCTCAATACAGACCAAAAAATGTTAACTAAAATTATTTCTGAAAGAGTGCAGAGACACATACACAAGATCATATCCAAATCACAAACCTGCGGAATAAAAGACCGAAAAATAGAGGATACTTTCCTATAAATTCGATGTACATACGAACACCACCAGGTGTTCGTATATACATCGCAAAAGCCATGCCTACTGGTCGGTCTCGACATTGAAAAGGCCTTTGACTCAGTAAATCATCAGTACTTAAATGAAGTCATAAACCCACTGAGCTATACAGGCTCTACTAAATATCTACCATTTGAGGTTAACTTAACCTCACACCAAATGGTTTCAAATCCGTTATCATTAATACTTTCTTCAAGTTCCATATTGATAGAGAACACAACTCGTATGAAATCATCAGTAATATCCTATATCATTTTTTATCTTTCTGAAAAATGCTCTGACCTCACATTCTATTCCAGTGAATCATTCTTCGTTAATTACATCTTACTAAAGCGAATAATGTGTAGACTGACTAACTCTATTAAGGCTATAAGCTCTCACTCTTTATCCTAATACTCCGTGCATTGGTCTATGGACATCATAGTTTCACCCTAGTCCCCTTTTTTCCCATTATTCCTTACTCGATATTTCTAGTAAATTTGACTCTGTTAAGTGCACTGAGTCTATCCTTGTATCTCCTATGTCTCATATCTCTCACTGATTCTGGTATCTTACACTTGCCATCGCACCATCTAGTTTGCGATTCCCTGACACACACACACACACACACACACACACACACACACACACACACACACACACACACACACACACACACACACACACACACACACACACACACACACACACACACACACACACACACACACACACACACACACACACACACACACACACCATATACATAATCGCTTCTTGCATATTCTAGTAATGCTATTTGGGATCATTGATCTTCTCCTTAGCTTTATTATTATTATAAGTACGCTGACCATATTTCCTAGAGACAAATAATATTCTGTATTCATGAAAAAGTAAGACGATAGAAAAAGTTTTATTACATAAATATATTGAGCTTACCATTTTTCTTCAGTGACAGAACACATACAAAATTTCAACTAGACATAAAGGGGGGGGGGGGTATTTCATTAGAATCGTACCATGAATATTTTTCCGATTAAGCGATCTTACGCTGGAAATTTTGGTCTTTCAACACCTTACTCTAACATTTCTCACAATCCATGACACAATTTTGTCTTACAACTGAAATAGCCCTCACTGTCTGTTCTTTCAGTACAGACAATGAGGGCTGTACTTTCTGGAACATAAAGAATAAACTCTGCAATATTACAAAAGTCTTGAAAGTCTAGGCGTTTTTCGCTCATTTCAGAAAAAATCTGTACTTGTCTATCAGATACAGGGATGTTTTCTTTATCCCATATATCCAACTGTCTCACAATTATAGATTTTATAAGGGGTCCACTGATTGAATACACGGGTTTCTTCTGTTTCTGTGTGTCAGATGAGTTCCTCGTTCAGGCTGTCCTGTATTTCTCTCCATTCAGGTGTCTTCTTTAGTACACTACTCACTTGAATAACCCACTTAAACTGGGTATAGCACCCACTTGAACTTCTCAGTGTTTCCTAAACTGCACTTCCCCTTGTCGACATATTCTAAGATAGTTTCATAGAAATTCTCAACTACCTCAAACAACTTAGCGTCATTAATTTCCCCTTAATCTACTAACATTTTCAGTTGTTATTTGGCATGCGTAGTTACAAAAACGTCACTTTTTCTGGACTCTAAATTGTTTACAAGATTTTCAATGTTCATGGGTACTTCTGTAGCTGAAATATTATATTTTTCAATTAAGCTAATTCATGTTTGGAATGTAGACTTGATGTCTTTCAAATGACACCACAATTTCAAACAGGGATCTTCAAACAATTTTCGCAATGTGAGAGGACATTTTTCTTGAGAAAGAAAATATTAACGAAGTGCATCAAACATGCTTGAAATTCTTTCAGTTGATGGACCCAAGGACAAAAATCTTGTATTTGCATGCTCTAACAATTTAACGTAATTGTTTCCTGCAAAGTCACAAACGTTTTTCATTTCTTCAACTCTGACTATGTATATATTGAAGTACAGGAAACCCTCGTATAACGCGGATGTTGGGTTCCATAGCAATGCCGCGTTACATAAATCCCGTTACGCAAGACTCGGATCACATAGAAAAAGTAGTGTTATGTTCCAAAATCTTTTTTTTAATTATATAAATAACAATGACATATCCAACAAAAAATATTTTTATTTAATTCAGGTAATTCATTTAAGTTAAGAAAAGATATAAACTATGAAACAAATACATAGTATAAACATAATAAAAATAAATAAATAAATCAGCTAACTCCTTTTATTCCCTTATAGGGAATAAGTGAGGCCTGTATACCTTATCTAGCTTTTGGAGACTGAGTGGACAGTTTAATCTCCACCAGTAACCAATCAGAGATAGCTGGCCTATGTCTATCACTCATTATAGGCAGCTAGCGATCAAGAGGCTGGCACACAAGTGCTGCCATCTCTTGGCAACTAATCCTAACAGGATATGTTACCGTCTGAAATAATGATGTGGGTGCTAAGGTCGATTTTCTTGAGTTGACGGGACGAAAAACCCGATTTTCACAGAGGAAACTTCATTGCACATAAAGTATAAATGTTTTAGGCAAAATAAAATAAGTTGCACATTTTAATCGTCATCATTTTCTTCAACACTACAATTTTGTCGATGTTCTTTACTTACGAAGGTTCATACGACGTCATCATTTGAAATTTCTTAAACATCAATAATTCTCATTGCATACTTCGGATGGTTTAGTTATCAAGAAGTCAATAATAAGACCTTGTTTACCAATATGCTGCAATTTTTTATTAAGTTCATCATATGGAGCTAAACAAATATCCTGTTATCTCGTGAATTTTCCGGAGTGCTCCATTCAGGGATCATTATTCGTAAAATAACTTACTAACTTTCTTGCCAAATCGAATCCTTCTGCTATTTTCTGTAAACTGAATTCTTTAAAGGATTTATCAAAATCAGAATCTTCAGCAGAACGTGCCCCACCATTTGGTTCCACGTCATCTATTAATTGTACGAGTTTCTCCTCATTTAAATCTATTTCTTTATCAATAAATTCACTAATTCCCTTTTCAACCATATCGCAAAAGTCCCCTAAGTGGCCATTACTATAAAAATTAATTTTTTACATAAAAAAAGCATTACATATTGTATGTAACTCACCAGAAAATAAAGTGCTCAGCTTGAGATTAACACACTTATGGTTTTTAAAGCGTTCTCCTGGCAGAAAACGAAGACAATTTTTAAAATAAACACTTTATACGGTAAACAATTGACGTACCTTTATACAGAAAACAATTGAAATACCCTTTCGCACACAATATATGTGTGCTAAAGGGTATTTCCCCTAATATAAATTCTCTACTTATAACTACATGCGCGATACGAGCAGACGCAAATTTAAAGGAAATAAAATTCAATTTTTATGTGGGGGGTAAGGGTATCCCTTACCCCCAAAACTGCAATTTCGAGGCAAGGGATAATTTTCTTTACAGGGAATTATTTCAGGGTAAAGATATGCGTAATACATCTCTATTACAGAGACCTAACCCCTTCTTTACCCAGACCACACTGCGTGGCTGAGTCACATCCTTCCAGAGGTGCCCCCATTTTTACAGAACAGTGGGGATCTAGACCGGAAAGTTGAAAAATATTCCAGAGGAAGGCAATAGCAAACCACCTCTGTACCTTGCCAGGAACATTCCATGAACATGCCAAAAATATGAAAGTACGATATGGTGTTGGATGGTAAGACCTCATGGCCTGAAGGCATCCAATTTGCAACTGAGGAAAAACAGAGGGCTTCCACAAGTAGAACTAGATATTATAATGTGTCCAGGTCAAACCCGGAAGCAAGCTTAGACACGGATGTTGCTGGTTGGAAAAGGGAGGCTCCCTGTGTCACAAAAAAAAAAAAAAAACACAGGATCGGAACTTGAAATGCTAGAAGAATTAACCAAGGTAACCTGAAAATAATAAAGATGGAAATGGAGCTCAAGAGGCTGGATATATTGGGAATAAGTGAACGTAGATGGACAAGAATGGGCCATTTTCAGTCAGGGGACTATATGATGTATTACTCAGGACATGAGACAAATAGAAAAAATGGAGTATCTTTCTTACTCAGGAAAAAGATGGCTAGTTATGCATTGGGTTATAATCCAGTGAGTGACAGAATCATTTCTCTCAGAATGAGTAGACATCCAATGAATATGACCATCATTCAGGTTTATGCATTTAATACAGAAGCATCAGAAGAAGACATTGAAGAATTTTATGGAAGTTACAAGAAACGATAGATGCAGCACCAAAGCGAGATTTATGGCTAATTATTGGAGATTGCAATGCAAATCTCCAATAAGTAGGGAGAAGGACTACCCAAAATTGAGAAACTAAAACAATCGTTTTTGCTAAGCATTAGATTATGAAGGTGTGTGAAGGCAGAAGAAAACTTTTATGCAACACTTCGGTTTTGATTCACAGAATCCTGTGTTTTATAGATAATGCATAGTTTGCTAAAAACCAGATTTATTAAGGTCTTTAAGTGAAAGATATTCTTGATGTTCTTCAAGACGAATTTATGCAGAATGACCAACATGTCATAATAATATAAGCTGCAAGACTACAAGTCCCTAGGAATGTCGGGAGTACATTTGCATTTCAAGTGAATCTGTGTTTGGTGCCTCGTAGATAACGCGAACCGAGAGTTCAGTTATTTCATTTTTTCTTCATTCCCTATAGGATTTTGAAATCTGAGAAAGCCTTCGATTCCATTCGTAGAGATCGTGTGTGCAATTCACTTCAAAACAAAGAATTCCACAAAAGATAATAAACCTCATACAGGAAGGTTATAACAAATTCTAATGCCAGGTCCTGCAAAAGGGGCATTTCTCACCGCCCTTTCAAGGTATATCTGGAGTGCGACAAGGATGTCTGCTATGTCCCTTATTATTTAAACTATTGTTAGATCAAGTAGAACAGAGAACAGAGAACAAAGAAATTGCCAAAGGAATCATGGAAAATAAATAAAACTAGGTGATCTAGACTATGCAGATGACGTACGTCTAATTGCTCACTTGCAGATAATCAAAATAAACTAACCACGTTACAAGAAGAATAGGCGAGAGTTGGTTGGAAAATAAATATATAAAAAAAAGTAAAGTAAAAAATATAAATGAGAATCAATATGAAAATCAAAGCACCAAGTACCAGAAAATCAAAGCTATTTCATATTGTACATATCTCGCTGTGTTTTATCTGCAGATGGAGAACCAACTAGAGATGTTGATATAAGGATTAAAATGGCAAGAAGTGCCTATGTTAAATTTAATAACGGAAAAGGATAAATATTCACACAGGTACAAAATTAAAAATATTTAATGGATGTATTGTAGCTCAGTGGATGTGGCGTTTGCATACCACAGCGCTTAGCCGCACGAAGGTAGACTTGATTTCGAATCTAGTTGCCGACTAGACTCGAAGGTAGACTTGGTTTCGAGTTAGTCGCCGACTAGAGGAAATTTTTCTGAGCCTTTTTTCGACCGGTTCCCGAGTTAGTCGATCTCTGGCACGGGCAACTGGGTTTTTCCTCCTGGAAACTCGGGTTTTTCGTCCCGTAAACTCAAGAAAATCGACCGTAGAACCCACATTATTTCAGACAATAAATATACGAGATGGCGGCACTTGTAGAGCCGTCACTCTTCACTGCATGCTGCTTAATTAGTGATAGCCTTGGACCAGCTATCTCTGATTGGGTACCAGTGGAGATTGAACTGCCCACTCAGTCTCCAAAAGTTAGATAGGGCTAAAAAAACGGTCTTGCCTACTCCCTATACATACGGGAATAAAAAGGCGTTAACTGATTTTTAATTCTTAGACATCCCAAGCTTCATGATGATTACGTCATCTGGTGGTGCTTTAAATCTACGTATTATCTTTAAATGAACGAGGATATCTTGACGTATGGGACAATGATCCTGACATTCGAGAGCAAGACATGTGTCAAAAGCACCAAAAGTGGCTGCTTTTGGTCTGCAATTCCATGTTCCCCACCATGAGATCTTAGGATCAATATCTATTACAGTTGACACAAGCTTATCAATCCGAATACTACAACTTAACATGGAAGGTGTAAGCTATAGCTAGTGCTAGATCTTGGAAAAACTGTTTAGGAAACAAAGCACTGATATGAAAATATCAATGCTTTGAACACTTCGCAGACGACAGCAGATATATTATTCCAGAATACACAATGATTGGTGCAATATCCTACTAAATGCATGGATGTGTCACTTACGTAAGTTACACTATTACAGGGATATCACTCCTCTCAGAAGAAATAGAACAAAACCCATCGTATATGAACAATAACCGTCCTTCTCCGTTGTGGTCTTAAAACAGTATATAGATACAACAACCACCCACTCACAAGACATTGCTAGGAAATTCCTTGAAATCCTGAACTCGGCAAGAAAAGAAAAATGCAGTCAGCGATACGGGACAAAGACTTCAGACATTCTAACAGTAAAGCCTCGACACATCAAAAACTAAAACGCGTTTCACTCTGAACACCAAGCAAACCTATTTACCCCTGAATAATGTAGCAGACCATATAATTAATTTCTCCAGAACAGATGTAGTCAAGAATCACTGGAAATGGATTGGGTGACTCTGAAGCCATTATTCGGTCTGAATTCTAAAATATTTATTCCCCTTCTGGTATTGTTAAACCTATTCAAGCCATTAAGATTAGGAAAGTTTTCTCCTTCAGATGGCATGCTTCAGGAGTTTGCTAGAATTGCAGGGAGAGTGCACAGAGAATGGCTCCCCTTCCATTCAAGCATCCTTGCTAGTAGTAAACTACCAAATGCCTTTGAGCCGCGCTAAGAAAACAACTTTATTAAAACCTAGCAAGGATTAAGGCAGGTATGAAAATTATCGCTGGTTAACGTTGCATAGTGTGTCATATAAGATCTTAGAAAGACTAAGTTATAATCGTAAAAGTCCAATAATCAAAACCTGTATCCCTGTATGGACAAAGTGCAAGCTCTTACAAGATATATAAAAGTGGACTATCAAAAATGCTTCAAAATATCGAAAGAATTTAGAAACGTAACGTAATGACCTCTTACTTCTTTGTGCAGGTAGAGAATGCAAGAAAGTTATATTGTCTCCTTAATAACTGACACACACACACCACTCAAAATTTCCATATTTTTATTATTATACGGTACGGAGTCAGGAAAGTCATCGTAGGAGACTCATACTATCTTACCCAACCCAAAAAACCTACCATATCTCTCCTTAAAATCATTCACTACCAGGGAACTCACAATTAATTCAATCCATTCCTTTCTTTCATAACTCTACATGCAAAAAAGCCTCGTCAGCATATCCATAATAATCACACCCTTATACAACTTCTACCGATGTCCCCTAGTTCTCTGATTATTTGTCACATATTGTAAAATTTACTTTGCATCAATTTTATAAATCCTGTTTAATATCTTATAAGTTTCTATCATCTCCCCCCCCCCCTCTGTTCCCTTCTTGACGAAACCCTGCACCCACAAATATTCAACATATCCTCATCGGGAGCATTCTGCAGATCTGTCATCAGATTAACCAGTTGTCTTTGAATCCACTCATCACCTCCTGGTCCCAAAGAAACCGAGGTGACCAAACATGTGTACATTTGAATTCCTTATAACGACGCTTAATAAGATACAATTTATTTATGTGCTTTTGAACATCCAAGTAATCACTTGAGCCATTTTACCAAATTTTGCATTATGACCACTTCAATTCTCTACACATCATTATCTGCAAGTCACTAGCCTCATGAATGTTCTTCAATCCAGAACAATCAATATAATGCATTGTTTGCAACACAAAGTGAATATTCTAACATTTTGCAACATTACATTGACAATCGTTATGCGTTGCCCACAATATCGATTTTTTAAAATCATTCTGAGGGTTAACATTTAGCAACTATTGGTGTCCTTAATTTCGCATCATGAGCAAACAACTGAATAGCCTCTCTTAAATCTCTCCCTATATGATTGATATACAAATCAAGGGTAGTGTCCCGTTAACAGAACCCTGAGTTATTCCAGTACTCATCATCATTTTCCTAGATTTCACTTCACTATATACTATTCATTAGTGTCTGTCTGTTATCCTCCCCATATCCATTACACTAGCATCATATCCTTTCCTCTTTGCTCCAAATTTTTGAAGAGATTTTCACGTGGTTTCCACTTCTGCTGTGACATTATTACAAAATGTCAATAAATTACTAAGACAGGACCTACCCATTAGAAAGGTGGGCTGTCCATAGTATCGCTTCCCTATCCACCCAATCTTGGATTTTACCTTTAATCATTGTTTTCAATACTGTAACATCTACTACTGAGATATTAATTAGTCTGTAGATTGAAACTTCCGTCTTGGAACCATCTTTATACAATTCAGATGACACTTGGATTGAAAAACTTGAATAGATGAAATGTCGATTCTCTTGTAGACTCACGTAGTACTCAGGCCAGCATGCCATCCATACCACTGCAGTGTTCGGATCATATTTTTCAATATATTAAACAGCTATGTATTTAGCTGAATTTTGACATGATCGTCTGTCTCATTCAGCAACTGCAGAATGTCCACCTCAAATGCACCTTTGCAAAATGGTTACTCAGGAAAATATTGGAAGTTCATTTTCCACTTGGTTAGACTATAATAAATTTAGTTTAATTCTTTAACCAAGTGTAGGCAAACATAGTTTGCGCCTGATGTAGTTCAGAACTGAAGCAACTCGTAGCAAAGGTGGACTAAGTTGTCATCACTCCTTGTCTCAGTATCTGCCATAATACAAAGCACATCTCGTTGCACACATGTATAATGCTGTGCATTAAAGAAATAGTCACTACCCAGACCGGTTTCGACCTTTATTGAGGTCTCGTCAGTGGGAGGCAGACCCAGAAGTTGTGATACTAAGGCATAAGCAATGGAGAGGTCATATTTACTTATATGAGTTGGCAAAAGGTGTACCACCTTATTATTAATTTACTCTGGATATAGAGAAAGATATTGGAATTTATTTTGCACTTGGTTAGACTATAATAAATTTAGTTTAATCGTTTACCCAAGTGTAGGCAAACAAAGTTTGCGCCTGAAGTAGTTCAGAACTGAGTCAACTCGTAGCAAAGGTGGACAAAGGTCCCATCACTCCTTGTCTCAGTAAGTAAAGGATTAAACTAAATTTATTATAGTCGAACCTAGTGGAAAATAAGCTTCCAACATCTTTCTCTAAATTCAGACATAATAAGGTGGAACACCTTTTGGCAACTCGTATAATTAAATATGACCTCTCCATTGTTTCTGCCTTAGCATCGCTACTTCTGGATCTGCCTCTCACTGACGAGACCTCAATAAAAGTCGGAATCGGTCTGGGTATTGCATTATGGGAGATACTGGGACTACTCGCCTGAACTACTTCAGCCGCAAACGTTGTTTGCCTACACTTGGGTAAAGCATTAAACTAAATTTATTATGGTCACTCTGGAACTTAGCTCTTTCTTTTACCTATGTCACCTTCTTACCTTGAGCACTGTTTCAAATCAACCAATCATAGTCATTTTTCTCATATTTTCTACATAACGAAAAAGAGTTTTTGGTTTATTTATGTTGGCTTGTGTAGCTAATTTTCTCTCATAATCTGATTTGACCTTTCTTACCAAAGTAGTCACCCATGCTGCTTGCATTTTGCACTAATGAAAGGTTTGTTGATCACTTTTTTCTTTCATATCCTCCACAGCGTTTTCTTTTTTTACAGTTTTCATATCTCTACTCATCCATTTGATTCCCACTTGCTTTATCCTCCTGACCTTGGGTATGCAGTTTGTTACTTCTTCTCTCAAACAATCTCGGTCCGCTTCCAATCTACTACAGACATTCTTTCGTTGTAACTTCTCAATCCATGGCACTGCATGCAAGATGACTTCTAAGTCGTCCATTATTACCAGTTTTATATTTCAACAAAAGCTCTTTCTCGAAAGCAAATTTGAGTTGTTTAGCAATGTCTCAGAACAAGACTACTGTAACTCCTCCAATTACAGACAAAGGGTGTACTTGGCTGTGGATATATATTGTGATGTGATTATCAGATCCAGTACACTCAAACTGTAAGTCTCTTATATAACATGTTCTGTCAAGTAATTAACCTTTAGCAACTGTATAAATTCCACTTCCTTCTTGATTTTCATCTTTTCCTCCCTCTAATTCTATGTCCCCATAGTCTACCATAATGATTATTCGGCATGCACTGATTGTGCTAATTTGCCCATACATGGCACTATACTTTCCAGACCTAAATTTTAAATTTTAATTTTGCTGGTTTTCATTCTTCAGCTATCATCAGCATTACGTCTTGTCGTTTTTCTCTATCTTCACTGAATATAAATACCCTTTACATTGTGTCCTTGTAACTATATCATTAATGTATTTCGATAAGGTCACACTGATGTCTATAATGTTTGGATAAGTCGAGCTGAACACTGACAAAAACTTCTCTCTCTTATTTCTGATACTTCCTGCATCCGTATAGATTCATTTTAACATCCCGCTGTGCCCACAATTGATCTATAATATCATTCCTAAACCCTAAAAATCGGAAACTTATGAAATCGCATTGAACATTGCATAATGATTTCTGTACATAGGTTCTTTTATAACAGCGGTGGACATCGATTAAATCTTCCATAATATCTCTAGCTTCCCTAGTTTTGCACTTCAAATCTCATACTAAAACACTTTGTCCAAACATCTAATTCTAAAACCATTTAAATCTAGTCCCTCAGACATATATAATGTATGTACTTTTGTCATTCAAACTTACTCCATATATCAATAAAATGCACATCATCTTCCTGGACAATCCTTTCATAGACAGAATAGTAATCAAGGCATTCTCAAGTCAGTTCTATTTTACTCAGGTAATATTCTCACAATTTTTACTTCCTTACTTTTCAATTTTGAATATAGCTATAGCTCTTTCATTGCTTATTTCTACCTTTTCAAATAATTTGTTGCTGCCATAAAAATAATCTCTTTCACTTCTCCATACTAGTCCATACAATAGTCCGTTTTGTCCTGTGAATGACGTAACGTAGTGATTCTGTGTTACTCCTTACCATCATCTTGTGAGCCACTTTTTTCACGATCTCATTCCTAGCGTATTTACCAGACCACTTTCACTTTCTTCCTTACATTGTAAACATTCGTCAATTCATTTTTATGCATACTACACGACTCGCCTTTATTGCACCGTCATAAGAAACGTTTACAACGAATTCACTCTCTATTAATACAAAGAACTCTGTAAGCCGGCAATAAAGACAGTAAGCGAAGGCTCTGTTTTGGTTCCGCTGCTTTTCAATGTTCATATTAACGATGCACCACTATAGTCTCTAGAAAGTTTGCTTATGCCAATAAACTGGCAATAGCAAGATCAACAATTAATGAAGAGCGAAAGAAGATATACTAACAAGTGATCTACGCAAGAAGCAGTTTCTTCAAAGAGAATATACACAAATGATGAACATCCACATGTCGCAAACCAGACTGATTTGGCAGTGGGAGGACGTGGCAAACCTTTATCTTGTCATCCCCCACTTGAATCTGCAGAACAGCAAATCGATCGAGGCATTTAATATTTCATTTGCTGGAAAGAAAATAAAGACAATATGGAGACACTGTTCCACAAAGAAATTGGAAAGGAACCAGCTATTTAACCATCTAGCTTTGATCTCATTTTGTCATTCCTTGAGATGACTTAACCTTCTTCGTAGCGGGCAAAGAGGGAGCACAGCATGCTTTCGCCATTTCGACTTCATCTGGCAGCTGCGGAACATCAGTTCACACAATGACTCACATTACATATTAATCTAACTCACGAACCTTCGCTGACATTCAATCGAAACTCCTGAACGTCTCTATTAAGGCAGTTGAATGACTGATAAATTTCGCCATATCACTAATTTCACCCAGGATCCGGTGAACATTGCGTGCTTTCCAGTGTCGCCAGAATGTGATCCTTAATGTAAGCGTTTATTGTCTGAATGTTATTTCCTCGTTTCAGTTTTATGATATTCATGCTCTTGAAAATTTGTTCCATTCATATTATGAGTGGAAACCGACCAGTGGCACCACCACTATAATCAGTGATAATCATGGGCTAGCTATCTCTGACTGGGTGCCGGTGGAGGTTGAACTGCCTACTCAGTCTCCAAATGTTAGACAGGGTTAAAATTCCTTGCTACTCACGAGTTAGCCGATCTCATACGGTGGCAGCAGGATTTTTCCTCCCCGAAACTCGCGTTTTTCATCCTGCATACAGACATATCGCCTTCACGACACACGCAATTTAGAGACAAAAAATACTATTGTTGGTGGTGATAATGGGAGATAGATGGCGTTGATGGTAGTAGCTTAATAGTTGGAGAATTAAGTGGTGGTGGAGAGGATGACATTTATTTAGAGAAGTATAGTAGTGTTCCCTCTTACGAAGAGTCCTTTGATTCCGTGGAGGTGTCACGTAATAATAATAATAATAATAATAATAATAATAATAATCCCACGAAGGGACACAGCCTTGTCGTGGCGGTGGGGCTTGCGTGCTTCAGTGATGTTGAGAGTTATTCTGGCAGTTGCATAGCTGCCAGAATGGCCACACTTGTCAGACAGGTCTCAACTGAGGAGCCAGACTAACAGTGTTCCGTCCCCCATCTTAATGGTGAAAAGGAAAAAGAGATCCATACCGGATCAGTCGACGCCCGGGTCATCAAGGACTGCATCAGATGTTGGGGATTCTCTTCAGGTGACAAGTGGGCTACAGGACCCAGCTCTCCTTGCTGGTCAATCAGGGCAGGAAGCTGAAAAGCGACTGAACGTAAAAAATGGACTGTAGAAGAAAACAGAGAAATTACGAAATGTTTTTACAGATCAACACCAGAAAAACGAGGTATCAGAAAGTGTATGCATTTAATTTGGAAACAAAAATTCCTAGAATCTGCAATAACAGAACAAAGACTTATGGGCCAAAAGAATTTCATTTTCCGTAAAGAAATATTTACTGAACTTGAGCTGCAAGAGTTATGTAATAAACCAACAACTCCAGTAACAGAAAATCATCAGGAGGTAGCAAAATCAAACTTTGGAATTCAACTCAGTAAACATCAAGCTGACGACATACCTCAGAATGTTTTGACAGAAGGGCAGTGTAAAATTAAGTCAGGGATATTGGAACACATGAACACCATAAATGACCGTATAAGACTACCACCATTAAAAGCTTTACAACAATCTAAGCTAAAACAGCTCCTCTCAGACGCACATGCTGTAATTGAAACCATCACAACAAACAGTACAAAGGAAACAAATCAGCTCCTATACAGCACATCCTATATTATTTCAGTGACGCTTGGTTGCAAACCGAAAGAGCAAAAGCCAAGGATGAAAGAATCTGCACCATGGAAAATTCGGTTAGAACGGAAAGTCAACAGGCTTCGAGCTGATCTAAGCAACTTAAAGAGTTTTAAAGAAGGACGGTTTAAAAATAATAACATCAAAAACAAACTGATTAACACATATAATATGGCCAACAAAACAATTGTTGAAGTTACCGAAGAGCTATAACAAAGAATTACAGCGACTGCACAGAAAATTAAAAGATATGAAGCAAGAATGAACCAATATATACAAAATATACAATTTCGACAGAACCAACGTCAGTTCTTTCAGTCTCTCCAGAGAAATACGAATGCAAACCATCATTCACCAGAAAAAGAAGAAACACTCAAATTTTGGAAGTCAATCGGAGATAATCCTATTGAACACAATAAAGATGCTTCATGGATTAAGGAAATAGAATCAGAAATGAAACAAAAACAAATGCAAAATGTTATTATCACCAAAGAAATGGTAAGGGCTTAAGCTAGAAAATTAAAAAACTGGAGTACACCTGGAAAAGACGAACTACATGGATTTTGGTTAAAACATCTAACCAGTCTACATGATCGAATGGCAGAACAATTCAATTATTTGTTGCAGTCAGGCTCAATGGAAGATTGGATGATATCTGGGCGCAATTTTCTCTTCATGAAAGATAAGCATAAGGGGGCTGACCCAAGTAACTATCGTCCAATAACATGCCCACCGACCATGCTTAAGCTGTTCACTGCAATCATAGCAAATTCCATATACCACTACTTATCAGATAATTAGATTTATCCGATTGAACAAAAAGGCAATTTTCAAAAATCTAGAGGAAGAAAAGACCAGACCCTTATTAATAAAATAATTCTCAGAAACTCGAAAAGACGAAAAACTAATTTAAACATGGCATGCTTAGACTACAAAAAAGCATCGGATTCCCTCCCACACTCCTGGATCCTAAAATCACTAAAAATATTTGGAATTAGCAAAAACATATATTCATTTCTGTCTGCTGCTATGAAATCATGGAAAACAACATTAATAATGAATAATAAACGATTTGGAGATATCAGCATTAAACGTGGAATTTTCCTTGTGATTCCTTGTCAACATTGCTCTTCAACATTTCTTTGATACTTTGGATATGAAATTCCCAAATGTAATATTAAAATGTCCCATCTGTTGTATATGGATGACTTGAAGCTATATGGAAAATCGGCCCAGCAAATAGATTCTTTATGGAACACAGTTCGTATTTTCAGTCAGGACATCAAAATGGAATTTGGTTTAGTTAAAAGCGCAATTTTATCTATTAAACGAGGAAAAATTAATGACACAAGCAATTTTAATTTTGATCAAGAGAAATATATAAAAGCAATTTCAGCTGACGAACACTATAAATACCTAGGAATAACAGAAGCCAATGGTTTTCTCCACTCGAAGTTAAACGACAGGCAACATCAAAATACATTAAAAGAGTTTTAGAAATATTCTGAAAACAAAACTAAATGCATTAAACACAATTAGAGCAATTAATTCTTGGGCTATACCAATGATCCGATACACAGCTGGCATAATAAATTGGAAAAAAGAAGATCTAGACAAACTTGACTGCAAAACTAGAAAACTAATGACTATGCATCATGCATTACATCCACGAAGTGATGTTGACCGGTTATAACTACCGAGGAGAATAGGTGGACGGAGTCTGCTGCAAGTGAGATAGGCTGTGGAAGAAGAAGAAGAAATTGGTTTAGGAAATTACATTGACAATAGCTCTGAGCCAATGCTTCAAGCAATTAGACAAGAGGGCCTTCTAAAAGCAACAGGAAACAAATCCGATTACAAAAAGGAACAACAAAATATCCGATATGTGCACTGGAAAAAGAAACCCTTGCATGGCCAATTTCTTCGAGATACTGAGGACACAATTGACGTGAACAAGACATGGCAATGGCTACAACATGGATACATTAAAAAAGAAACAGAAGGATTTATTCTAGTAGCTCAAGAACAGGCATTACAAACAAATGCAGTCAAAGCAAAAATTTTCAACATCAATAATAACAACAAATGCAGATTATGCGATAAGAAAGATGAGACTGTAAAACATCTAATCAGTGCCTGCAGCAAAATAGCTCAAACTTACTATAAATACTGCAATGATCAAGTTGCCAACATAGTTCATTGGCATGTATTCAAAAAATATGGCTTTCCTACTTCTCATAACTGGTGGCAGCATAAAATAGACTGTATTGGAAAACGAAACAGCAAAAATTCTCTGGGATTTTAGAATACAAACTGATCGACATTTGGGACACAACAGACCTGACATCACAATTATCGAACATCGACAGGTTTGGATTATCGATATTGCAGTACCCAGTGATAACAACGTTAACAACAAAGAACTGGAAAAATTTACTAAATATCGAGATCTGGCAATCGAAGTTGGCCGACTGTGGCTTAAACACATTAAAGTCATCCCAATAGTTATAGGTGCACTTGGTGCAAGTTCAAAGAAGCTGTCCAACTATTTACAATTAAAAATCAATGAAATGACCCCATATGACCTACAAAAAACAGCATTACTTGGAACAGTCCATATTTTACGACGCTACCTGACGGACTATTCTTAGATTCTTGGGTAGAATCTGAATTGTTCTTAATCACCAGTCATCATATATCATATAAATAAAATATCTTGTTTTGACTGTGCATCAATTATGTGAATAATAATAATAATAATAATAATAATAATAATAATAATAATAATAATAATAATAATAATAATAATAATAATAATATAAGGGAATCAAAGCATTATAAAGTACAAACGCCAAAGATTTCGGATATACTACCTTTCAATGGTGTAGAGTGGTAAAGAAATGTCTTGAATCAAATAGGACACAGAGTTATTTGGTTACGGCAGCAGTTATGGTTGAAACGTGCTTGTTTCACGATAGGATGGAGGTGTAAGGTCGTCCAAGATGGAAAATTTGGTTGTGTTTGTTTATGAGGTTATTACTGAAAGTTAGAGAAAAGAATGTGAGCTCATTCTTGAGAGAGAGATAGAGAGAGAGAGAGAGGGTGAAAGTTGTGTTGTGTTGAAAAAGTATTTGTACACCTTATGTGTCATGAAAAAATTCGGATATTACCACATGGAAATGTTCAGGGAGGGTCTCCAGAAGTCTAATAATTAAAGCTGAGATGTGCTACTCGTTTGACACTTAACTCGATGTCACATTCAGCTGTAACAAACTTCCCAAGTGCAATCGTAGTTGGGAGTCATTTCAATGGCTGTCTGTTATTCGTCACAGGATACTAAAATTCACTGTTGCTTACTTGATTGTTGATGGTTCTATGACAACAGGAAAACGACTAGGGAGACTACAGCAATTTCATAACCGAGATCGACTAGCTCTGACTAGAAATGTTGATTACGTGCATCCAGCAAATAATCAGCGGCGAACCTTACAATCAACCTGGAAAATACTGCATGGATATTTGTCAGCACTACAACTGTCCACAGATAATTGCATGTGTCGTTAACACCAGGGCAGCTGCAATTAAAACATCGCTCCCTCAATACCAAACGAGCTTTGGACTACTGTCTTTCTTATCGTACCATTGGTGATCGGAAAGGGTTTGTGTGGAGCGAGGAATCAAGCTTCCAAATGTTCTACTCTGATGATTGTGTTAGTATCTGGAGATTTCCTGGGGAACAGTTTCAGTAGACTGCATCATTTCATCTGCGAAGATCTGTGCAGGCTCGGTAATGGAATGAGGTGTGTCAACGCTTCATGCCATGCTGTACTCTGTGTCCTAAACTGGTTTCCACAAAACAAATTTGAAGCATTAGATAAAGTCCAGACGACAGCCATATCGAACATGTTTTGGGACGAATTAGAATGTGGGCCGTCATCGGCAATGGGTGGAGTCGAACTGCGTGTGAGGAATGGAAGAATATTTCTGTTGCGATGTATCAGAAATCGGTTCATAGAGTGCCTCTAAGGGTAACTGCTGTCATTCAGTTCACAGGTGGTCCCAATCAGTACCAGAAATGTAACTAAAAAGCTTTTACTAAAATAAAGAGCCAAAAGGCTTCAGTTCGGCAATGCAAAATTATATAAATCATATGGATATTAAATCCATCATTATTTCAAATCCGAATGTAGAAACCATTGAACTTACGTAAAAAAGTTGATCATACAGCTTACGGGAAAAAAAATACATTCACCGACATTCATTAATTGCCGTACTGCATACCACATGTAAGACATGTGCGCAGTTGCCCAATATTGGCTCATTTCTATAAGGTTTCACTGGCCTGAAATCTGAAACTGGCCTGAATATATATATATATATATATATATATATTAGGATAACCAAGCAATTTTATATGCTTGGTTATTTTAGCTCCTAATCCCAAGTATGCAAACAATTAAGTTTGCGCCTGAAACAAAGTTCAAGTCTAAAGATGGTACAACACCAGGGCAACTCATTGTAAAGGTGGTTAAAGCTTTGATCACTATTCTTAGTATTTTCCCATAATGTAAAGCACATCTCACTAGAAGATGTATACTGCAATGCATTATGGGTGGGGTCACTACCCAGACCGGTTTCGACCGGTCTGGGTAGTGACCTTATATATATATATATATATATATATATATATATATATATATATATATATATATATATATATATATATATATATATATATATATATATATATATATAGAAAGATTTTTACCTTGCGTATAAAATATGTTAAATATACCAAGTTATTTTAAATATAAACCTGGTTTTTTACTCCATTTCCCAAATAAGCAAACAGACAAGTCAGTCAAGTTTTAAACTTGACTGACTTGTCTGGTCAAGCTTCAACTACCCGCCTATATTGCCCATATCTGGGCAATATAGGCGGGCAGTTGAAGAGACCGGCAATCAAGTACTACCATCTCTTGGTACCTAAGCTGTTCAGATTAGGTACCAGAAATAGTTTTCCCGGAAACTCTGGTTTTCTCCCAGTCTACTGTAACATAACCTGTTCAGATTAGGTACCAAGAGATGGTAGTACTTGATTGTAGGTCTCTTCAACTGCCCGCCTATATTTCCCAGATATGGGCGCCAGGGTTTCTTCTTGATGTGGAGAAGGTGGAGAGGATCCAGAGAAGAGAGACTAAGATGATAGCAGGTCTGTGGAATGAACTTAATGAGAACAGGTTGAAGATTTGTGGGTTGCAAAAATTGGTTGATAGGCGGGAAAGGGGTGATATGATTGAGACATTCAAATTACTGAAGGGTTTCTATAGGATTAATCCAGAAGATATTTTTGAGAATAGGATTGGTGGTGGGAGGACTAGGGGCCATACATGGAAGCTGGGCAAGAGTGTAGTTACAATGGGTGTTAGAACTATGTTTTTTTATTTGTAGAGTGGTGAATGAGCGGAATAAGCTGCCATAGTCTGTTGTGGGTGCTATGACCGTGAATGAATTCAAGGCGAGGTATGATAGATACTGTGTGAATGTCGAATAGTTGCTCTTGATATGATTTTATGGCGTCCCTCGATGAGTCTGTCGACTCCTTGGAGTTGCCCGAGATAATAAAAAAAAATAATAATATTTAAATTATACATTTTTGGTCGATTTATAATAGAAATACAATTTTATTAATACAGACCAGTTTACAATAAATCATTTATTGAAACCTAGCAGTTTCGCCAGCAAAGTGTCTGGCTTTTTCAAGGCATTACGGAGATATGAAAGTTAGTAAATGCAAATTAAAAGGAACATAAACGTTGTGAACCAAACTAGTAGCTATGGTTGCACGTTTCGCGTGACAGAGATGACTTATTGTTCTTATTCATTATCACGCATGCGTGTTTGTTGTTGACTTATAATGTGATTACTGGCTAGCTGTAGTTCAGATTGATTGAGAGAGAGGATTAAGTTTTTCCACGAACTGTTTAGAATTACACCCTGATTTCTGTTGAGGTTTCCGCCGGTTATTAGTACTATTGTATCTTCCTTAAATACACGATGTCTGTAGTCGTCATCGAGATATGGCATGGAGCTGTTTTGCCAATCTATCGTGCGGTTAGATGTGCAGAAATGATATGCTAAGCCGGAAGAGATGCTTCTGTTGTGGTTTACATCACCAACATGTTCTTTTTGTCTAATTTCTAAACTTCGCGAAGTTGGTCCGATGTAGGCAAGATCTATACAATGACAACCCCAGACAAGAAGAATCCCACCATCAACTCTTTTCTACTGTAGTGATACCTTTCATCAAGTCAGTTTCTTTTCAAATAGCAAGAATACTAAGAGCATACAACATCAGAATGGTCTTCAAACCAACCACCAACAACAGACAAGTTTTAGGATCTCCAAAAGATAAAGTTCTGTTCTACATATATCCAATATATTACATTCCCTGCTCCTGTGGTCCTGCCTACATCGGACAAACTTCACGAAGTTTAGAAATTAGACAAAAAGAACTAATAACCGGCGGAAACCTCAACAGAAATCAGGGTGTAATTCTAGACAGTTCGTGGAAAAACTCGATCCACTCTCTCAATCAATCTGAACTACAGCTAGCCAGTGATCACATTACAAGTCTACAACAAACACGCATGTGTGATAATGAATAAGAACAATAAGTCATTTCTGTCACGCAAAACGTGTAACCATAGCTACTAGTTTGGTTTACAATGTTTTTTATATTCCTTTTAATTTGCATTTACTAACTTCCATATCTCCGTAATGCCTTGAAAAAGCCAGACAGTTTGCTGGCGAAACTGGTAGGTTTGAATAAATGTTTTTATTGTAAACTGACCTGTATTTATAAAATTGTATTTATAATAATAATAATAATAATACTGATGATGATGATGATGATGATGATGATGCCTGTGCAGCTCAGTGGAAGTGGCGCTTGTGTCCTCTGCACTTGGCCGCTTGAATTTAGACCTAGGTTCTAGTCTAGTTTCTGACTGGAGTAACTTTTTCTAGACCTATTTTTGACCGGTTCCTGAGTTAGTCAATCTCTGGCACAGGCAAGCGGGTTTTTTCCTCCCGGAAACTCGGGTTTTTCGTCCCGTAAACTCAAGAAAATCGACCGTATTCGACACATTATTTCAGACAGTGACATATCTTGTTAGGGTTAGGTTTCAAGAGATGGCTGCACTTGTTTGCCAGCCTCTTCATCGGCGGCTGCTATAATTAATGATAGACATGGGCCAGCTATCTCTGATTGGCTACCGGTGGAGATTGAACTGCCCACTCAGTCTCCAAAAGCTAGATAGGGTATAAAGGCCTCGCCTACTCCCTATTAGGGAATAAAAGGCGTTAGTTGGTTTTTTTTAGTAATAATAATAATAAGTGATAGATGTGGACCAGCTATCACTGATTGATTACTGGTGGAGATTGAACAGCCCACTCAGTGTCCAAAAGCTACACATGGGTTTAAGACCTTGCCTTATTCCTATAAGGCAGTGGTTCCCAACCTCTTTGCACTTGTCTACCCCGTTTAAACCCATTTCTATAAATTGTATATTCCTTGTTTTTAAAATATCGGTGATTCAAAGTTAACATTTATTCTTCCGTAACTAAGGTTTTTCATTTTGTTTACTTTACTTGTTTTTATGCCATTACTGATTATTTTTCGTGTACCCCTGAACGGCCCCAACATGAACCCCCGGGAGTATATGTACCACTGGTTGGGAACCGATGCTATAAGGGAATAAAAGGCGTTAGCTTATCATATATATGTATATTCTGTATATCAAAAATCAAAAAAATCTACTAACCGCTTGCCCAAATCAGCTATCTCTGATTATTTGACCGTATGATTGCATTTTTATAATTTATAAAAGTTTTAAGAAGGTATAGCACATCAGTGATCATATTAATTGGTCTAATGAAATTAATTGTACTTTATTATTATACTTTATTTTATCAACTGATTGTAACCAAATCTGTGCTGAGTGGTGGACAATATATATGGTTTAAGATATCGTATATTAGAAAACAATAATGAAAGCGAATGTTCTACTTGGTTGGTTTATTTGATTATCATTATTATTATTATTAATATTTATGTAACCCCTGCAGGAAGTCAAAAGACTCATCGAGTTTGAGTGTGTCAACAGCATCGAACGATTAAATCCCTTCCAAATACTAACTGCGCCCAATATTTCAACTTTTTTCGTGACCCATTAGTAGCAGAGGCTCTACCAATTCGAAGAAGAGGCTTATCTACTTCAAAAACAATACTATTTCCCATTGTAAATATGGGCAAAAAAGTTATAAATTTGTCGAAAATTATATTTTAAAAACTTGTCTGTATTATATATAAAAAATTGCATACTACCTAACTCACACTTCACGCACGCAAAACAGGTGAAGCTCAGAAAACAAAAAACATCAACTCATGGCTAATGACAACGTTGAATTGTATTGGTTGACACAATAACCAATCACATCCTCTAGGTACGATTATCTCAGAGCTCACCCTTGCCTCGCCTTCTGAACGGTTTAAAAGTACTGGAACACTAAGAATTTCCGAACATCTGAACATCTTTTTAAATAGCTCACAGGTTTATGTATTTTAAACGTACACCCGGACTATTATCGCGAATATGATGAAAGCGTTAGTATATTGTGTTTACTTTTAGGAATCTGGAAATCATTAGGGGAGTCCTGAACAGGAATAAATCCAAAAATATAATGGTGATATTTCTACTTGGTTGATGAGCACTGCACACCTAGAACATCCGCCTTGGTATACAGAATATCTAAAGTTCTTGTGCTATTTTATATATTCGTAACTACTGTTCAATATATATAAAATCAAACTGTTTAAAGCATGAGGAAAGTAATTTATTTATATTAATCATTCATTAAGGCTGATTTCATTTTCATTTGGCAATTTACATTTAATTTAATAGAAAATATTCCATTCAATTTTTATTATTATTAATTTATAATTATTAAAATATAAAATAAATAAAATAGCTAACGCCTTTTATTTCCTTATAGGGAGTAGACGAGGCGTTTATACCCTATCTAGTTTTTGGAGAATGAGTGGGCAGTTCAATCAACACCGATATTCAGTTACAGATAGCTGACCCATGTCTATATCACTAATTATAGCTGCCACCGATGAAGAGGCTGGCAAACAAGTGCTGCCATCTTTTGATAGCTAACCCTAACAAGATATTTTACTGTCTGAAGTAATGTAGGTACTACGGTCGATTTTCTTGAGTTTACGGGGTGAAAACCCGAGTTTCCTGGAAGAAAAACCGGCTTTCCCGTGCCAGTGATCGACTAACTCGGGAACCGGTCGAAGAAAGGCTTAGAAAAAGTTCCTGTAGTCGGCGACTAGATTCGAAATTAAGTCTAATTTCGAGCGACCAAGCGCCACTGTCACTGAGCTACACAGGCCCCAATTTCTATTATAAAAATTAAAAGTTTTCAAAATTTATGCACACAACCACTTACAGATAAATATAATACAGTACTCTACATATACTGTATTTTCCTTATGATTGTATTAATATGATCTCCTTTTCTCTAGCTTACTTTATTAAAGAGCCTGTGTAGGTCAGTGGATGTGGCTTTACACGCCACGGGGCTTGACCTCACAAACGAAGACTTCTCGGTTTCGTATCTAGTCACTGAGTAGAAGAAATTTTTTAAGCCTTTTTTCGACCCGTTCCCGAGTTAGTCGATCTCTGACACGGGTAAGCGGATTTTTTCTCCCGGAAGCTCGGAGTTTTCGTCCCGTAAACTCAAGAAAATCGACCGTAGAACCCACATTATTTCAAACGTTAAATACGAGTGTTAGGGTTAGGGACCACTTGATGGCGGCATTTGTTGAGCCGTCTCTCTTCACTGCATGCCGCTTAATTAGTGATAGCCTTGGGCCAGCTATCTCTGATTGGGTACCAGTGGGGATTGAACTGCCCACTCAGTCTCCAAAAGTTAGATAGGGCTAAACGTCCTCGCCTGCTCCCTGTATATGGGAATAAAAAGGGGTTAGCTGATTTTTTTATCTGATTAAATTTCCTCAGATCATCAGTCTTTCTACAAGAATACCCTATAACCCCTCCAATTTGCCAACACACCTGGCCTCTTCCTAACAAGCTCCACTTTTAGGTATACTGTGATTGTCGTTTCTCCTCTTGGTAACTAGGCCCACAACATCAAACAAGTCTCTTTTGTCACTAAACAACCTTTTCCCACTAGTTCACAGTCTCGTGTCCTTAAGGATTAAAAGAATGCTAATTGGGAGGTCCGTCGTGACTTCTATTTCTCCTTCTCATGTTCAGAGTACTGCTTCAGTTTTTCTAATTCAAACACCTACTAAAATCGAATAACAGAAATCATATTCAGAGGAATGAAGACTTTCATCCCTTATTCCATTTCAAATTCTCAACCACTGTCCATCTTAACGCTTCCAAACCAAAAGTTTGGAAGCGTTATGGAGATGACATTTTTATTATATGGAGTCACGGGAAAAATTCTCTCATGGAGTTTCTTCATCATCTCAATAAGCAACATCCAAATATAAAATTCACAGCATAACTAGAACATGAAAACTGCGTACCATTCCTGGATATAAAATTATCACGTTTCTCTGGAAAATTTAGAATCTCCATGTACAGAAAACCAACGCATACTAATAGGTATTTGCACAATATTTCTCATCATTTTCCACCAAAACCTCGGAACTATTTCAACCTTGGGAAACAGAGCACACTCTCTTTTAAACGGTCCAGATGAACTTCAAAAAGAAAATAATCACCTCTCACATGTCTTTGAACAGAATGGATATTATAAAAAAAACATTATTAAATTTCTTGTAAATCCTCCTAAGCACCGCAATACAGAAACTACTAATTTTAAAGGTAGCATCTCAATCCCATACATCAGTGCTGTCTCCCAAAAATTGGCTAAAGTACTTAAGAAGTACATCATCAGGACGTCGTTCACTACACTTCGAAAAATCCGGTATCTTATAAGTCATCCTAAGCGTAAGCATCACAATCTGAAATATCCTGGCGTATATAAACTATGATGTGTCTGTAATGTTCCTTGTTATGGTCAGACTAATAAGTCTATTGAACTTCGTATGGAGGAGCATAAAAGAGACATCTCCTATAAAAGATCACATGTCAGTGCCTTGTCCAGCTATATTCTCTTCTCTACCAATCATCATGATGATTTTCAAGGTCACTCAATTTCCTGGGATAGATCTGAAAATATTTTCCGCTGTCATGATGAATTTGAAAGAAAGATAGTGGAATCCACAGAGATCGTCCTTAATCCTGAACATTTAAATAACAATTTAAGATATAACATCCCTGATAGCCATACTGCTGTTATTCAGTACTGGCGTTCTCGAGAGTCTGCTACCACGCATACAACAAACAATGGCACGTAAAATAGAACAACTTGAATGTTAATACAAGGTTTTATATTTCAATTTTGTACTGCAATTTATCTGTGCTTCTCAGATTTTTAAAATCTTCTGTTTTTATTATTGTTTTCTCTTCCTAAAAAGATACCTGATGAAGGCTGTAAAAATACGAAACTAGTTGTGTTTTTTTTCTATATATATATAAATGAGTTGAATGACTTAAATCGAGAGTTAGGTAAAAGGGGGTTTAATAATAAAACATGAAAAGTTTTGGCTTTTAACAGCCTTCATCAGGTGACATTATAAAAGAAAATACACTAAACACTAAAGGTTAAAAAAACTATGAACAACATAGTGAGTCTCTATACATAATTAGTATGAAAACGTTGTAGTTGTATTATTTCGTTTGCTGCATTGTTAAGAGAGTGGGTGCTTGTAGCATCACGTGAACGCCAGTACATGATTACAACTGAATGACTATCTGGGAGGTTGTAGCTCAAATTATAATTTAGATGTTCAGGGTAGAACAAAGAAAGCCGAGAAAAGGATATGGCTTGCTAAGGCACTGGCTCGCTCTCTCTTGTAAGCAATATCCCTCATGTGTTCCTCCATGCGTAATTCAATAGATTTGTCTGTCTGGTAAAAAATAAGGAATATCACAATCACACCAAATTTTGTACACACCAGGAAATTTAAGATGATGACGACAAGGTTTTGGGTGGCTTATTAAGGAGCGGATTTTTGGAAGTGGAGTGAACAAAGTTCTGATATTTTATTTTCTTAGAACCTTGGCTAATTTTTATGAAATTGAACTTATGTAAGGAATAGATATATTGCCCTTAAATGTATTTATTTCTTCTGTATGATGAAAAGGAGGATTAAGAAGGAATTTTTCAATAATTCTTTTTTGAATATCCATTAAGTTCGAAAGTAGTTTTGAGATAGTTGATTTCTTTTTGAAGTTCATTTGGGTCATCAAGAAGAGAGAGAACATAACCATACTTGTAAGTTGACAGAAAAACATAATCGGATTGAATCTATGGGAAATGACCATGGAATGGAAAAGGGAAAACGAAAATGGAAACGACAAAATATAATACACATAGCAAACTGGAATGTAAGAGGAATAGCATATAAAGAAATAGAATTAGACCAGTTATTAAATGAAAGAAATTTTAAAATAGCAGTAATCACTGAAACAAAAAAGAAATTAAAAGGAACTATGGGAACTGAAAATTTTAATGTGATATACAGTGGAGTCGACAGAGACCAAAGAGAACAAGCAGGAGTCATGATTTTGATTCATAACTCCCTTTCAAAACAGTTAAAACATTATAAATTATGGAATGAAAGAATAACAGAAGCTAGAATAAAAATAGATAGAGGCTATTTAACAATAATTGGTTTATATGCCCCAGAAGAAGGAAGAGAACAGGATAATATTGATTTTTATAATCAGCTACAAAACATATATAATAAAATAAATAAAAATGATTACATAATTTTAACAGGAGACTTAAATGCAAGAATTGGAAACACGAAAATTAATAATAATATAGGAATACATGGAGAACACACGCTAAACAGAAATGGTAAAAAATTGATTGACTTTGTAGTTTATAATAACCTAAAAATAATGAATTCTTTCTATAAACATAAAGACATACATAAATATACTTGGGCAGCAAGAGGATGGAAATCAATATTAGATTCCTTCATATTAAATGAAAAGACATCAAAATTTTCACTAGATGTTAGAGTTCACAGAGGATATGAAATAAGCAGTGACTACTTCCTTGTTAAAACAAAATTAAGATTACCACCTAAATGGCTACAAGTAACAAGAACAGAAAGAAAAATTGAAACATTTGTTTATAAAACTAGACTATTGAATGACACAAATGTACAATGGCTATATGAACAAAGAATTAACCAGTATCTAGATAAAATAAAACAAAATGAAGAAATAGAATGGCTTAATATAAAAACGATACTAAATGCAGCAGCAAATGAAAGCTTAGAAAAGACCAAAAAATTCAATAAAAGATACCTGATGAAAATGTGGGATGATACAATCAAAAAAATAATCAAAAAGAAAAAAGAAGCCTATCAGAAATGGTTAAGCAGTAAATGATTAGAAGATGAAATAGAATATAAAAGAATAAGAGCCATAGCTAAAAGAGAAGTCAGAAAAAGACATAGAAAATCATGGAATAAATTTGTTTCTAATTTAGAACATGATTTATATAAAATAAGACCCAATGTATATAAGATTTTGAAACACCTAAATGCAGATACCAAAGAAAACATAAAATTAAACACTGAATTGAAATTAGAAGAATTTCTAAATTACTACACAGAACTGTGGACCGACAAATATTTTATAAAAGACAACTGGCAAACAATTAACGAAAATAAAAAGGAAATAACTGAAGAAGAATTAGAAATCAGCCTGAAAGAAACAAGAAACGGAAAATCACCTGGAGAAGATAAGCTAGGTTCAGAACTATATGAATACGCAGGAACAAGATTCAAAGGAAGACTCTTATTATTTTTAAATAAAATTTACTCAACTGGTATCCCGCCAACAGAATGGAAAAAAGCAATTGTGATTCCTATCTTTAAGCAAGGTAATAGAGATGACCCTAAAAACTATAGAGGTATCAGTATACTAAATTCATGTTACAAAATATACAGCAGAATCTTCAATAACAAACTAATGAAATATTCCGAAAACTTTATTCTACAGGTACAAAATGGATTTAGAAAAGGACGATCATGTATAGACCCAGCCTTCTGCCTAAAATTAATAATAGAGAAAAGAAGAGAATATAATTTAGAAACACATATTGCATTTATTGACTTTGAAAAAGCATTTGAGAAAGTTAAAAGAAACATATTATTTAACATATTAAAAGAAAGACAAATACCAAATAATATCTTAAAAGCTGTCACAAGTATATATGAAAATAAATCAGCTAACGCCTTTTTATTCCCGTATATACGCGAGTAGGCGAGGCCATTTAGCCCTATCTAACTTTTGGAGACTGAGTGGGCAGTTCAATCTCCACTGGTACCCAATCAGAGACAGATGGCCCAAGGCTATCACTAATTAAGCGGTACGCAGTGAAGAGAGACGGCTCAAATGTGCCGCCATCTCGTGGTCTCGAACCCTAACACAATATATTTAATGTCTGAAATAATGTGGGTTCTACGGTCGATTTTCTTGAGTTTACAGGACGAAAAACCCGAGTTTCCGGGAGGAAAAACCTGCTTGCCCGTGCCAGAGATCGACTAACTCGGGAACCGGTCGAAAAAAGGCTTAGAAAAATTTCCTCTAGTCGCCGACTAGACTCGAAACCAAGACTTCCTTCGTGCGACCTAGCGCGGTGGTGTGCAAACGCCACATCCACTGAGCTACACAGGGCTTATATGAAAATAATCAAATACAAATAAGATTAAATCATGAGCTATCATATACAAGAGAGATAAACCAAGGGGTCCGACAGGGATGTCCCCTCTCAGCAACTCTTTTTAATATCTACTTAAATGAAATAATAATAAAATGGAGTAAAAATTTACATCAAGGAATTAAACTTTCACCTACAGTTAACTTAAACACTCTCCTCTTTGCAGACGACCAAATAATAATTATCAATTCTGAAGATAACTTACAGAAAGCTATTTTAAATCTAAATGAGATATCCAAAGATTATGGTATGATAATATCAACGGAAAAATCAAAAAAACTATGGCCTTTAAAGGACAAGATCCAGCAAGAACTAAAATAGTAATATATAACAAGATCTTAGAACAGGTGAATTCATTTAACTACCTAGGATGTATGATCACTTATGAAAATGAAAAAGGTATAAACATAAAAATTGCAAAATATTTAAAAATAACAGGATTAATTGCCCACTCAGTCTCCAAAAGTTAGATAGGGCTAAATGGCCTCGCCTACTCCCGTATACGGGAATAAAAAAGGCGTTAGCTGTAATTAACTCTATATTTAAACCAAACCTAGTTCAAAAACAAACCAGGCTGAAAGTATACAATACTTTAGCCCTACCGGTCTTAATGTATGGAAGCGAAATCTGGACAATAAACAAAATGACAAATAAAGATTAACAACAGCAGAAATGAAGTTTATGAGAAAAACGGCAAAGTATACCCTATTTGATCACAAAAGAAACGAAGATATTATGAAAGAATTAAACCAAGAACCAGTAATTGAAAAAAATATAAACATAAATGGATGGAACACGTTCAAAGAATGAAAACAGAAAGATTATCAAAACAAGCCTTAAAGTACAGGCCATTAGGAAAAAGAAAACCAGGACGTCCTCTTAAACGATTCAACGATGACTTCTAAGGCCGGAACAGGCCATACTAGGCCTAAATCCTTGATACGTATGATGATGATGATGATGATGAAGAAGAGAGTGAGCTCTATTTCCCAAGGTAGAAATTGTTCCAAGTTTTTGGGGAGGGAAGTGATGGAACTGATTATGAAGAAGTCTGTTGGTATGTGTAGGCTTTCCATACATCGAAATTTTAAGTTTACCAGAAGACCAGGTCAGTTTCACATCTAGGAAGGGTAGGGAACTATCACTTTCAAGCTCTGCTGTGATCTTTATACTTGGATGTCGACTATTGAGATGTTCCAGGAAATCCATGGCTCCAAATGAGGAAAACGTCATCCACATAACGTTTCCAAATTTTATGTTGAATTTATATATATACACACATGTAGGCTATATATATATATACTTAAATATAGGTTACATGTGCTACTTACAAGCAAACTAAATAGGAGCCTCTGGTTAGAGATTATTATATGGTTGTTACGTCACTTGTGTTCATAATGGCAGATGATCGGTGAAAAGAGATCTTCATTCAAAATTCTTTAGCAAAATGGCAGTAACAATAAAATTAAATGCTTTATCTTCTGTGGCAATTTATTTTTTAAATCATATCATTTAAATATAATTCCATCATGTTAATCAAAAAGGGCATCTATTTAAATATTCGTTGTCGCAATAAGTGTGTTGCTATTACAGTCTCTTAGAATTCCATATATTTTTGTACATAGCATTGCAAAATTCAGTCTTCACTGACCTTCAGTACGAAAAAACGGAAACAGAAAACTGATTTTCATCCTTTGAGGCTGCTTATTATTATTATTATTTTTTCAGTCTTTCTTAGTGAGATGATGTTTGCGTTTTAGCAATTAAATTTTATAATGTTCTTGTGTGTTTACGTTTTGTAACTGTATGTTTAAATTATCGTTTAGGGGAATGATTGTAAGGTACAAAATATAATTTTTTTTTGTTTACTGCCATTTTGTCACTTGTTATTCTTTCATGTTGGCAGCATTTAAAGAAAAAGGAACAGACTAAAGTAAGTTAGAAATGGTAATTTAAAAGTTGTTATATAATGGTACTTCATCGACTTCTAGAATTCATTTTGAAGACCCATTTTATTACACAGTTCGTTACATTAAGTGACAAAATTAATTCCGACCAAAAGCATGTGTATGCGCGATCATAACTAACAATATTATAAAATATATTAACTGTGTGCACTGGTATATTAAAGCTGCACTCGTTTCTTTTGCTTTGTTAACTGTTGGTAGCTTTCCGGTTTTTTTTTTTCCCTATGTGTGTTACCAATTTAGCATCTTTTAATTATTATTTGTAGACCGGATACTCCGTAATGATTATTTATTAAACTGAAATTCGATAATGACAGGTTAAGCTATTTGTAAGGAATTAGTGTATTTGTTATAAGGCAGAATTATGAACCCGATTTCTTTTACTACTTTTTAATAACCGTTGTGTTTGTAAAACTTTAATATCACGTTTTTAATATTATGCAGTCATATATCATTGATCAAATAAGTCATGAGTTGCCAGTCTAGATCAAATTGTGGAAAGGTAGCTAATAAACATACATAACATAATCAGGTGACATTTCCAATTGAGTCACAGCACACATTAGAGAAGGCAAATCTGCCAAACTCATTGGATCATGGAAATGCATTTTTAGTTTGTGGAATACTGATTTTCAATCAAGTGGAGGAAAGTACGTTAATATGTGATGATGGCAGTTCAGGTAAACTCAGAGAAGCTGATGTTATTTGTTTTCTCCATATAGTTTTTAGTTTGTCGTGATATTACTCATTCCTCTCCACCTCAAGCTACTACCATGCCCCCAACTACCATCTCTTTTCCTCTTTGACTTTATTCTTATTCCTTTCTAACTATGTTAATTTTAACATGATGTGTATATATGTGTGTGGAGTTCCAGCGGCATATTGTATTAGCATGGTTATGCTACAAGAAACTTGAAGAGGCAAGAGATTTTGGCGTATTGGTGGATAGGAATTTAAAGGTCAGCAAAAATTGCTATTACAGCTTAGAGGATAATTGCGATGTTGAAGCGAACCTTGACATGTAATGATAAGGAAGTCATTTTGCTTCTTTAGGCTTTGATAAGACCATACCTAGATTGTTGTGCACAGATTTGATCTCCCGGGTTCCAAGGGGATAAAGAAGCTGTGGAAAGGATGCAAAGATTATATCCAGATTATGGGATTTAGATTAGGAGGCGAGATTGCGAGTATGTGGATTGCAGATTAACAGGAGAAAGAGGTGGTGATATGATAGAGGACTATAAACTTTTGAATGGGTGTTAAAGGATATCGACTGATGAAATTTTTCATTATACGGAAGGTGGGGGACAGAACACGGGGACACTCATGGAAGTTAAGAGTATTCACAGTCAAGAAAGGGGGGTATGAGCTAGGTTTTTCTCTCAGAGAGCAGTGAGTGAGTGGAACTAATGTGAATGAATTTAAGGGAAGGTATGATAGTTGGTTTGGGTGATTTATAACTTCCCTCGATGAGCCCTTGACTTCCTGGAGGCCACAGATAATAATAATTTGTATTCTCCATAATTTGCATTCTCCAATTTGTATTCTCCGCCGGCCTGGTTGGCCTAGTGGTTAGCGTATCCACTCTCCAGCCATAAGGCTGCCGGTTTGATTCCTACCGTGGGCATGGATGTTTGTGATTGTATGTGAAAATAATCATGGTGATAGTGGACAGTAGATGGCGTTGGTGTAGATGAGGCGGTTTGAGTGGTGGAGACGGAGAGTTGTAGATTAGGTACCCTCCCTTGATGAGTCTTAGGACTCCCTGGACATGTCAAATAATAATGAAAATAATAATAATAAAATAATGTTGGTCACTGGGGTTTTCATCATCTTTCTAAAATATGTTTGGAGAGAGAAATAATAGCACTGAAGTATAATATTTTTCTACAATATCATAATTTGTAGGAAAATTTTATCTGTCATGAATAAAAGACAGTAAGACAGAAAACATTTATCACAGAAAAAAACTTATAACAAATATATTTACATAGAAAATTAATTAATATATTTGAGTTTCTCAAATCTTATACCCCCTCCCCCCCAAAAAATGCATAATTCATAATTTCATGAGTCCATATTGTGATTGCTGTATATAAAAGCAGTTTGTGTTGTTTTCTGTATTACTAAATTTGCTGGCATTTTCTCCTGACCCCATTGGTATCGTTTCCTCAAAATCTTGATCAGCAAATTTAGTGTTACATTGAAAATATTGCTAAATATTTATTTGTTCACATTTGAAACAATACTGATCAAATTAACTATTATTTCTTTATTGTCAGATACAATACATGTGACCTGAATGTTATAGAGGATAAAACTAATTTCTGTATTAAAATTGTTCAGGTTTGCCTGGATCCTATTAGCAATCTTTAAAAAGAGAACACGATATCCCTATGCCCTCTTTACTTCAGTCTACTGTCAACCATCACTCCCAAATCTTGAATCTCATCCATTTCCTGCAGGTCACGATAAGTCACATTCCAATTTTTTTATTATATAATTTCTTTTGGAGTTTTTTCCCCTTATATCTTGGTTAGCAGTTCCTCGTTAATTATTTTTTCAAACTTCTTTTCAGGTTCTGAACATTGTAAGGATTGTGATTACTATGCAGCTTTAGGGCCATGAAATAATGATAATCTGCAACTTTGTATTTTATGGTTGCTACTATTTTCTGTTTTGTCAATATTAGTATTCTACAACATCGAATTGTTTGTCGGCTATGTGTACGAAGCTTTTGTCACATTCTATGAATAAAAGTGTAAAATAATAACAACAACAATAGTAATATAACAAAATTCTTCATCTTCTTGGTCTCTGAAAACTTTCCTCAAATCCACTTCAACCTTTTTCTTCTCCCACTCCACTGCATTGCAGAGTTTTTTTTGTTTTTTTTCATTGGATTGGTTTGTTTTTCCTGTGGATTAATGTTTCAGTTTATACAGAAACTGATTTCTCATTCTCATTTCATCTGCAAGAAATATTGCCGACTATCCTAATTTCTTCAGTCAGGACCAAGTTCTCAGTCATTTAGTTATTGTCCAGGTCATTGTTTGTCATATTCCGTTGTGGTTACATGGAGAAAACCCATTGTGAAAGGTATATCTAGTTAGTAATAATGTATAATTTTTTTATAATAGAAATAATATAATTCATATTTTCTAAGTTATTAGGAATATATTCTGTAATACTTAGCAGTATTTTAGGTGGTAGATAATTTTTGTTGAGTATATTGGGAGATTGCCACTTGGAGATTTTTTTATTTTTCTAATTTTACATTGAAAATAGTGCTACATACTATAGTTCCAGATGTAGGACCAAAAGAGGCCTAAGCTGCAACAGTATCCTGTGTTCCAAATCTAGCTCCAACTCGAGACCTAAGGAACTGAGAAGTCATAGTAAGGTGTCCTTCACACTACCACTCTACCTTGCAAGATATATTATTATTATTCAGACCTCCATAGAGTCAAAAGACTCACCGAGGGAGGTCCTTCCTAGGAAACACAAAGTCTATCAGGACTCATCGCGGGAGGTCCCTCCTAGGAAACACAAAGTCTATCATACCACTCCTTAAACTCATTGACCGTTCTTGCTCTGACCACTATTCAGGCGATGCATTCCATGGTTCAACCACCCTCCATGCAAAGAAACCACTCCTCACCCTCATGCTCACAGCTTCCTTTCATAACTTCCAGGGATAGCCATTTGTCATCACTCCTTCCTGCTGTTCAACCAAGCAAAAGACCTCCCCAGTGTCAACTCTGTAACCACCTCTCAACAGTTTAAAAGTCTCAATCATATCACCTCTTCTTCTATCTACCAAACTCTGCAGTCCACATTCCTTCAGCCGATCCTCATAACTAACATTATACATTCCTGAAACCATCTTTGTTATCTGCCTCTGTACCCTTTCCACAGTTAATTTATCCCCTTCAAATCCTGGGGACCAAATCTGAGAACAGTAGCCTAAGTGTGGTCTGATCAGTGTCTTATACAGTGGAATGATAACTCTTTTATCTCTGCAGGTCAGCATCCTTCTCAGTATTGCAGCAGTCCTCCGTGCTACCTTCACCACCTTTGCAATATGTCCCCTGAATTTCAAGTTTCTATCAATCATCAACCCCAGATCTCTTGTTTCCCCTACTTCCTCTGGTACAACTTCTCCATTAGAGTATGAAGTGTCCTTTCTTTTAGGGTTACACGGTGATCAGCATTCATTTTAAAAATTTTATGGAATTTGCAACCGTGTTAAAAAAACTTTTTTATTATCCCAACATTTTGATCTTCACATCAAGATCATCATCTGGAGCATACATAAATATACAGGACAAGCTGAGTTACATCATTAACTGTAAGCTAGAGAAACAACGATTTGATCACATGTTATTCTATTGGCGTGACCTCTGGTGAAAAAAAAATATATAAAATATATATATATATATATATATATATATATATATATATATATAAACATTCTTTCAGATGGTTTTCTTTCAGAAACAATTGGTGTTCTATTTTTAGTATACAATTCTTATTTTTGATTTACAATACTGGATTTTTATACAGTCCTGTTTATAGTTGTTCTTAGTGAGGAAGGTTCCGTGGGTCGAATATATACCTTCCATATGTTTGGGATTTTTAGACTCATTATTGTTCAGATTGGGATGGTTGATAATAATCTCACAGGCTTCCTTGAAAATTCTGTTCGTACCATGTTTTAGTGTGATGTAGAAAACATGGTATGAATGGAAATTCAAGGAAGCCTGTGAGATTATTATCAACCACCCCAATCTGAACAATAATGATGGTTCTTAGCTTCCGATATGTCACTCATTTGACCCATGTTTAGCAAATGATTAGCTGAAATTCACGTGCAAACAATTCCTCACACATGAGTCAGTCCTGTAGCTACTGAAATATATGCTATTTTTATGCTCTCCTCAAAACCAATTGGGAAAAATTTCAAATATTCTAATATTTTGAACCACATTAAAAATTATTCTAATTTTCTGAATGTTTTCAAATAACAGTTTTCTTATAATTTCTATTACATTTTTATGTGTTTACATGGTTGTATAATCTACAAAGTATGGAGATTAAGATGATGATCCTAATTCGTATTTGGTAATAATTATTTTGTATGCAATAAATTAGAATTGCAAATCATTCAACACAGTTTCTTTGATTATTCTAATTTTTCGATTCAGAGGTGTATACCAAACAAAGAGTACTGGCACCTATTGTTTTACAAAATAAGCACTGGTTCTCACATGTGGAAATATTCTCCAAACAGCAATTCTTGTGGAATTGCTGTTTGGAGAATTTGGAGAGTTTGGATATCATGATATGGATTGAACGTGGGATTCGACATCTTCCAAGCCACGTTGGCAACGATATTAGACTGGATGTAGCTTGTGTTCTGACCAAAGCTAAACCACCTAAAACCAACTTGCCCAGTAAAGAAATTAAATCTCTACTAGAATTAAAGAAAAACAAGAAAATAATAATCACCAAAGCTGACAAAGGGAATGCCACAGTATTGCTGAACCAAAAAGATTACACAGGTAAGCTGAAATCTCTATTGTTAGATCGGGCCACTTACCTCCCTGTCGAGTACAATCCCACCAACTCACAAATTAGAAAACTCCACAGGCTCCTTAAGAAGGTCACTTCTTGGCCTGTGGAAATCACCAACCATATAACTCCATACCCCCCCCCCCCATATTTATGGTCTCCCAAAAATTCACACGGAAAATGTGCCATTACGTCCCATATTGAATGGCATTGATTCCCCCACATACAAACTAGCGAAACATTTGGCCAAAGCTCTCTCGCACTATACTGGCAACACACCTTCATACATAAAAAAAACTCAGCCCACTTCAAAGCCAGCATAGAAAACCTTACACTCAAACACACTGACATAATGGTCAGTTTGATGTCTCCTCCTTATTCACAAATGTCCCACTCAAAGAATCCTTAGAGCTAATCCAAGCTAAATTTCCTTCCGATATCACAGCCTTATTTCAGTTCACAATGAACTCAGGCTATTTTGTTTGGCAAGGAAGATTCTACAAACAAATAGAGGGGACAGCCATGGGTTCTCCACTCTCCCCATCCTTGGCCAACTTTTATATGGAGACTTTTGAAGAGAAAGCCTTAAACTCTGCCCCACAAAAACCAACCATTTGGCTTCGCTATGTTGATGATGTGTTCGCTATTTGGCCACATGGCTCCAATGCACTCATCTCCTTCCTAACACATATAAACAACCAACACCCCAGAATCAAATTCACCCTGGAAGAAGAAAAACAACTGCCTTCCTTTCTCAGACACACACTAGTCACCTGCCAGCCTGATGGAACCTTGGTTTTCTCGGTGTATAGAAAACCTACCCATACAGGCAGATACATTCACCAACAATCCCACCACCCCTCCTCGCAACAATATGGAGTCATTAAGACACTACACAACAGGGCTAAACTTATCTGTTCAAATGACAATGCCCTAACCACAGAACTAAACCACATTCTCAACACTTTCTCAGCCAATGGCTACCCCCCCAAAAAAAATATTGAAACCAGTAACCCCCCTCTCACAACAAGGATTACTCTAAGTCCATCACCATACCCTATATCCAAGGCATCTCGGAAAAAATCACAAAAATCCTAAAAAAACATAGCTTAACTTCTTGTTACAAACTATATAAAAAATTGGCATCCTTATCCGCTCAACTAAAGTCCCACCCCCCTTGACCTACCTGATGTATACCAGGTTCCTTGCAGCTGTAAGCTGTCCTACTTTGGCCAAACAAGCAGGACAGCAAATATCAGAATTTCAGAACACAAGGACTACATCCCTTTTCACTAATACAGCCACTCTGGTCTTGCTGACCATGCACTGGATACCTGCCATAGAATATGGTGGAAGAAAGCCAGGATAATACACCGTAGCAAATACAGATATGAAAGGCTTTTCATAGAATCAGCTTCAGCCCTAAGAAACGATCCAAACCTCAACAAATTTGGCTGCATGAGACTTCCTCAAATTTGGGAAACCTACATCAGAAGACCTCCAGCCCAATCGCCCAAGAATACCAACATTGCCCACTAGAGGGCACCATCAGGACTTTACGAGAAATAATAACTTCATACTTCTTCTTCACTTATTGTTTTGTTGTGCCTGTGTGCACGTGTCATGTACTTAAGTTCTTGAAAATAGCAATGTGACGTTGCCGAAATATAGAAATATATTAAAATTTATTTTAATGTATATCCTAGTACGTTATAATTTCCTTAAATAATATAGTGAAAATCTCCAATCTATAATACAGCATCATTAATCATATTATGAAACTCCTATTAACTTATTGTGACATATTAAAAAATGGGGATGTGTTACAGCTGAGTACATTTTTTTTTCTTCCATAGAAGTAGGATTTCTCATAAAATGCAAAGGACAGAGTTTGTGGTCTTGATAAAAATTAGTTGATCTGCTATTCATTGGTGTCAGTGAGATGTGGATATCAGAGGTTATATATTGATGGGAATAGGAACATTATTGATAATCCGAGAAGAGTTGTGCATCCTCAAACTGAAGTATTGATAATAACTTTAGAAGCCATTTGATATGAAGTTAAGATGAGCTGGAATTTTAGATATTTTATTGGAATGTTGCTATTGGTCTGAGAATTTAGAAGGAAATGATTCTGAAATGTCAAATAATCAGTGACTTATTCTATCTACTCATTGGACATTCAAATACCATATGTTGCTCACTGATGTGCCACAGCAATTCTCACTAGGTGTTCCTGTTGTATGCTTTTCTGGAGACTTCAACACTCTGAAGATCATTCACCTATTCCATTGACAGTCTGCCCCTTCTGTTACTATTTTCAGAAGCCCTCTTTCCATCCTTTCAATGTGTCAAAAATATTTTAACTTTCTTCTTTAAATATCCTTAAAGAGCCTTAAAGTTCTACTGATCCTTTCTGTCCTTTCTGTGTTTGTCTGATATCCACAACAGCCTTCTGTAACACTACATCTCAAAAGTAGCAAGCCTTTTCCTACCAGACTTCTTTAGGTTCCACGTCTCACATCCATAAGTTGCTGTTGGAAAAACAGCTCCATTCAGAATCCTCAAGTTTCTACCTGTGGGGATAGATCTATCCTTCTAGGTTTTAGACAAGTCACTGATCATTGTTTTAGCCATTCCTGATCTTCTGAACAGCAATTCTTTACATTAATAATGGATCCCAGGTACTTGAACTTAATGCAAATTCTTTTTTGCATTAACCACCTTATCGGCCATTATGGATCAAATATGCATCCTCATACACTTCGTATCCGTAATATATTTCAATGTAATATCAGTGTCAATGGTATTACAATTTTAATATGCACTTTGCATCCATGATAACTTTGACATCTATAGACATCTTGGCTGGTAGCATGGGTAAGATACACTTGTTTCTCAGGAGCTTCCCTGTCTGTATTTCCTTTAAGAACCATCATCTTTTTTTTTTTTTTTTTTTTTTGCTAGGATTGAGCTTAGTCCTGCTGATCTCATTAACTTTGTCAGGATTTGTCCCAGTTTTTCCTTGTCCTTGATCACACAGAACTCCTTACATAGGAGTTCTGTATGATCAGCATAACATCTATCCTAATTCCTGTAATTCCAATGATGTCCTCAGCAAACTGATATTGTGTTGAGGAAAACCCATTTATTTTCATTACCACAACCTACTTGTAAAACCTGCTTGTTCCTCAGGAATCTCTGCCTCAACTTTAATCTCAATCCTGTTTAGAATGATCTTTAATAAAATCTTGCTTGAATGAGAGATTAAACTAATAGTTCTGTAGTTCTTGCAATCCTTCATATCTCTCTTCTTATGTAGTGGTATGAAAACTGACTTCTTCCAGTCTCTAGTCCATGATCCCATATCCTTGTAATCAATCTATGAAACACTCTTAGCCCTCATCTCCTGTGACCTTAATTAACTCTTTTGGAATTCTATCTGCACCTGGGGACTTATTGTTATTAATTTGTTTAACTGCTCTTGCTTAAGGAGGAGGTTCCAAGCTTCTCCTAATTTTCCTTATCCTCTCTGTTGTAAAGTTCCTTTGCAGTATTCTTTCCATCTGTTTTTTTTTTTTTTTCTTCTTCTTTCCCCAGATTTTCTGTTAGTACTGCTCCATTTCTGTTTTTGATGACATTCAGTTTGGGCTTAAACTTGTGCTTTAGGTCACAAACTAAATGAAACATTTTTATAATTCTGCCTCCACATCTGGAACTCTGTCTCTTCACATTTATTTGCATAATAATTTTCCTTGTTCTGTATGATGGCTCTTCTGACTTCTCTATGTTATCTCTTATATTCTTTAGTCCTCGTGTCTCTTTGTTTTTCCAACCACCTTCTTTCGATTAGATCCCATGTTGAATCAGATATTCATTGATCTCCTAGTTTTTCTATTGGCCTAAATACTTCTTGACTGTATCCTGTATTATGCATAACCTTGACTCATTTCAAGTGAGTTCTCGCATCTCGCCAAAAAATCATCCAACCAAGTTGATGTTTCTTCCTTGAACCCACCAGGGATTACTCTGACATCCAGTCTAGTGGGGTGGGCCTGACTTGGAAAGTTTCAGAGTCTTTGGCTTTGGCACTTTGGCTCTTACTAGCTGTTGGTCTGCACCATAATCTTCTCCAGGACAAGTTTGCACATCACAGATGCTTTTCTTCCATCAGTGGAGAGTTAGGATGTAATTACTCTGGTGCCTTGACCTATCAGTGTTAGATGTCAGAAGTGTTAGAAGTATAGATCTATCTCAGGTGTTCCTGGAGTGGGTGTTGGTAATGACTAATCTGTTAATATGGGCATATTTCAAGTCTTTCACTATGGTGTTACGTTCACCCAGACCAAACATGACACATCAGGCCTAACCTCATACTCTTTCCTACTTTTGCATTGAATTCCCCTGAGATGAAAAAGTATATCTCTCCTTGGTAGGCAGTCCAAAACAGTCGGTATGTTTTGATAGAATTCCTTACTCTCTTCAGAGGCCTATTTGTGTGGGGTGCATCAACTACCACAATTGACACATTGGTATGATGAGCATTAAGTCTAATACAAAGTATCATGTCATTAATGGGATTATAACCAAGAGGGACCCCTGACTGAACTGTCTTCAGTATCTTTTACAGAAGCAATTTTGACTTTTAGGAGCGAATTTTACAGAAGCATTAATTGGAAATATCAAAGTAACATGTGAATGAGGATATTGAATTCCTTGAGCTGCTTAGGGACAACTACCTTACACAACATGTGGAACACAAGTGATAGATTTAATAATAGCATCTTATATAGTTATAATAGATGAAGTCATTATGATTCTATCATTTGGTGAGAATAATAATTATGCACTTTTGATATGTGAAATGGCTTGCTTCAATAAACAAAAGTGATGTGTGGAAGTACAGAGTAGGAGCCAAGCCATGGTAAGATGAATTGAAGGGAAAAGAAATTACTAATGCATAGGAGTTTGTTTGAGATCAGTTATTACTTTTACCATCTAATTGCATTCCTAAGATTAGGAGGATAAATAGAATGATGGTGAAAAGGCTGAATATGGGATTATGCAGCAGGGATTATGAGCAGGTAGAAAGTACAGAAACTTCTCAATGGCATGAGTATAAGGTTTAAGCTAGTAAGCTGAGAAATGTAGAGGAAGGAGAAATTGGCACATGAAAGAAGAGTAAGCAGTAAAACAAAATACTAGAGAATTCTACTATTTTGTGGTAATTATGTCACAAGTAGAAGAAAGGGTGGAAATGGCACATGGATCGCATCTGCTGAAGTTATATTGCAAATGTTCACTGTGTATTTTGTCAGGGTATTTGAAATTGGGTGGTGTACAGTGTTGAAGTGCAGGCACAGCCATGGGCTCGCTATTATCCCCACCTATTGCTAACTTTTATATGGAACATTTTGAGTAACATGCTCTAGATTCCTCTCCTTTAAAACCCCAAATCTGGCTTAGATACGTTGACGATGTTTTCATAATCTGGCCCCATGGCTGCTAGACACTTTCCTTAGCCACCTAAACAAACAACACAAACGCATACAGTTCACAATTGAGATTGAAAAACAGAACACACTTCCGTTTCTAGATACACCTGTCACACGTCTTCCTTCTGGCATCTTTCCTTCACTGTTTACCGGAAACCGACACATACTGGCCAATATATACACATTAACTCCTACTACCACTTAACACAAAAACTAGGTGTCATTAATACTCTAAAAAACAGGGCTTTGAAGATCTGCTCCAATGAACATGCACTGAAAGACGAATTTAAGTTATCAGCAATACTTTTCTAAAAAATGGTTACAGGCTAAAATACTCTCAACAAAATTCTCTACAAGATCTCAATAAAAAACAAAGGAAACCAGACTACAATAAAACTATAACCATTCCTTACATTAAAGGGACATCAGATAAAATAAACAGAATACTACCTGAAAGCCATCTTTAAACCTCCTGCAAAATTAAAAAGCTTACTCATCCAAATACCCACTCCCTCTGCTGGCCCACATTGGAGTATACCGTATTTATTGCACCTGTAATATACCATATATAGGGGAAACAGGACGCACAATTCCTATCAGACAAAAGGAACATAAACGACACATTAAATATAATAACTATAATGAAGCTGGCCTTTCTGATCATGCCCTGAACACTTTACATAAGAATTGACTGGAAAAGCAGCAGTTGTTTACATTACACCAAAACATGGTATGAATGCAAATTTAAGGAAGCCTGCGAGATTCTTATCAACTATCCCAATCTGAACAATAATGATGGTCTAAAAATCCCAAGCATATGGAAGGCACATATTCTACCCACGGAACCTGTCTCTCTCTAAGAGTTAACTATAAACAGGACTGTAGATAATCCAGAATCCTAAATCTAAAATAACAGTTGTAATGTTAAAAATAGGACATCATTGTTACTGTAAGAAAACTATCTATAAGAAAGAATGTTTTAATCATGTTATCTTAAATAGAATTTAGCTTTGATGTATTGTAGTTTCTAAATAATTAATTTGTAATTTTATCTGTAATTTTTTTTTTCACTAGAGGTCATGCCAATAGAATAACCGGTGATCAAATCATTGTTTCTTTAGCTTACTGTGTGAAATGTAACCAACTTGTCCTTGTATATTTGTATATACTCCAGATGATGACCTTAATATGAAGGTCAAAATATAGGGAAATTAAAAGAGTTATTTATAACACAGTTGTAAAGTCCATAATTTCTAAAATGAATGCTGATCACCGTGCTACACTAAAAGAAAAGGTTTTTGTATAGTTTGTTCTTCATGCATTAATGAAGAGAATGTACTGAAAGTAATCAAAGTTCATGAATTCAGTTATTATTATAGGTGATGAGATCTGGTGTTTTCATTGTGATCCACAAACAAAAGTATTGAATGGACCCTTCTGGCTGTAAATTCATGCATGCTCACAGGGCCAGTTTGCCTGTTCTGAAGGACAAAATACCTCAGTTACCAGGTGAAAAAACCTCTCTACCTCTTACTGGCTGAGCTATGGAGGCTGGTGGCACATTTAAGGAATGCAATTTTATATATGGTCTGTAAGTGGTTGTTAATATTACATTTTTTACAATTTTTTTTTAAGGATTTTAGATAGTTTTTTCGATATGCCTTTAGATATATGGAATGGTGGTAGCTTTGTTGCAGTCTCAATTCTGGAGAGGTGGAAGGTGGATGTGGTTTTGGGGTTTTAATAATTTTGGATCTGGTAGAAATTGTAGCTAAGATTCTGTGAATCTGGTCAAGTTTCATGGAGAGAACACTGTTATTTGAACTAATTAATTTAGGCCTGTTATTGAGTTTTCATAATCCCATACTGTTGGGAAGGGTTGGAAATTAAATTTATTATTGTTAATATTAATCTACATTGTAATTTCCTTATAAAACTACATTTAGAGTGATGAATGGGTTGCCATAGGCATTTGAAAGGGCTCTATTGGTGAATGAGTTTTAAGAGAAGTTAAGTATTGTATGAATAACGTTATCATGTATTGTATGAATAACGGTAGTTGGGCCTGCTGTGATGGGTCTTTAAATCCATGGTGATATCTGAGAAAATATAACTTCTCAGAGAGCACTTGTTTATTTTTAGAAACATTTCAACTTTCAGAGCTTAGTCATATTATTTTCAATGCCTAGTTTTATTATTATTTTTTTATATATATACTGTATATTTTTGAATCAAAATTAAAACCTCAGACCTGTCCAGTTTATTTAAAGAACAGATCATTTACAAATGCCACTTTCATAATTTAATTAAAGATAATATAATTATTGATATCGCCATTTAGATCAAAATATCCAGATCCCTGTTGATATATATATTTTTTAAAAATTAATAATTATACTGCCTAAGAACACTGAGAAAGGTAAGAAAACTTTAATAAAACACGACTTGTTTCATCGGAAACACCGACTTCTTCCGGTGTGTAAATAATAACAAAAAAACTGGAAAAATAACAAGGTAAAAAACATGGACTTCTCAAAGGTCAGTACTCAAAGGTCTTGAAGGTCAGTACCTTCAACTATTGTCAGAATAGCAACAGTCATATTTGAACTGGTGTCCGTGTGGCAGGAGTAGCGTCAGTTGAGTGGCAACTGATTCGAGAGCGCCAGAACTCAATCACTGCACTCTGGGCATCAGGCAAACTGTAGCTTAAATTGTTGTTTATGTGTGATGGGTCCAGAACTATTTCTTTTGATTCTACGATACGTCTCTCAAGTTCATCACTGCATTTATGGATATTGGTCGTAAGATTCCAGTCTATCTGTACGAATAGTTTTTTGAAAATTTAAAAGAATCAGGCATTCTAGTCAACTTTAAGTCCAAAAAAGCGAGGATGCCATTCCTCTCTTGTTCTGACGTGAATTTGATGTTCTGGTTTGATTATTTAAATGATCTCGGAAGGTTTGTAGCTCCTCTAGACCATATTCTGAGATAAGGAAGATGTCGTCTATGTATCGCATCCACAGTTTAGGTTTTGATGTTGCATTTGAAATAGCTCTCTCCTCAAAGTCTTCTAGAAAAATATTGGCTAAGACTGGAGATAATGGGCTGCCCATAGCTAAGCTGCTGGTTTGTTTATATATTTTTCCTTCAAAAGAGAAATAGCCAGAGTTTATGCAGTGCATTAATAGAGCAAATATTTTCTTGGAAACTTTGTTGTTATGTAGATTGAGTACTTCTTCTACGTGTGGACAGACTTATGTGTTCGTCGAACATGTTGTTTATTATTTTAACGGTATAATAGGATATTATACTATTATACCGTTAAAATAATAAACAACATGAGTACTTCTTCTGTTGGCACATTTGTAAAAAGACAGACAATGTCAAAACTAACCGTTCCGTCAGAATCCTCGAGTTTTAAATTTTTCGTTTTCGAAATGAAATCTTCAGAGTTTTTGATATAAGAGGAGGAATTACCAATGAGATGTTTTAAGGGAATGGCAAGGTATTTGGACAGGCTATAAGTAGGTGAGTCAGTACCTTCAACTATTGGTCTTAAAGGTGTGTCGGCCTTGTGGATCTTTGGAAGACCATACAAACGGGGAATGAGGGGATGGAGAGATAGTCTGGTGTGTCTAGGAATTTCTGAAGTAGATCTGAGAAGGTTGTTGGTATGGTTATGAAGCTCCCTTGTAGGATCACTTTGTAAGAGAGAGTAGGTATCAGATATTAATAAACCATTGATCTTGGAATGGTAATCAGATCTTTCTAATACTACAGTTGCATTCCCTTTTTCTGCAGGTATGATAATGATTTCGTTGTTATTTTGAAGATGGTGGATAGCTCTTCTTTCAGCCAAAGATAAATTATCTGTAGGACGATGACTGTTGTTTATGGTAAAAATGGCTTCAATTCTGAGTAGGTTCGCTGTTTGTTTTGGTAAATGCGAGACAGCCTTTTCTACTTTGGTTAGAAAGAGTTCCTTAGGAATGAATGTGGGAGACAGGTCGAAGTTCAGCCCTTTAGAAAGAATGCTAATTTCTGCTGAAGAAAGGGTATGTGAGAATTTGTTAATCACAACATTTTTCAGATTTTGTAAACCAATAGGAGATTGATGAGTTTGTTTGTGGCTGAGTCAACTGAATTTCCCGATGAGAGTTAATTTATTGATGTGTTGGGATCTAGAAGCACGGTGTGAGCTGATGTTTTTAACCTCGTTCCAAGCACTATTGTCTAAGGATGAACTCAGGTTATTTTCTAAAGCATCTCTTTTACAGAAGGCTGAAGCTAAAGTAAATTTAGTGTCTGCAATCCTTTCATTTAACAGATCTAGTTTTGCTTTACGGTAGATATTATGTGTGCACGTTTTGTGTGAATAGATTCTTTACAATCTAAGAACTTAGGGATGACAGAGTGGGACGTGATCTTTTTAAAAAGACTAACCTATTTATGAAAAGTCCAATCTTTTCCAGAATCTTTTGATATTCCTTGATGCATTCTAGAGTAATCTCGTCAGAAAGTAGATAGATATTGTGACTAGTAAATTTAGTATCCATTCCTAAGGAACTCTTTCTAACCAAAGTAGAAAAGGCTGCCTCACATTTATCAAAATAAACAGCGAACCTACTCAGAATTGAAGCTATTTTTACCATAGACAACAGTCGTCATCCTGCAGATAATTTATCTTTGGCTGAATGAAGAGCTATCCACCATTTTCGTAATAACAATGAAATCATTATCCTACCTGCAGACAAAGGGAATGCAATTGTAGTCTTAGACAGATCTGATTACTGTTCCAAGATCAACGATTTATTAATATCTGATACCTACTCTCTCTTATAAAGGGAGCTTCATAATCGTACCAACAACCTTTCAGATCTACTTCAGAAATTCTTAGACACCCTAGACTATCTCTCCATTCCCTCATTCCCCGCTTGTACGGCCTTCCAAAGATCCACAAGGCAGACACACCTTTAAGAACAATAGTTGAAGGTATTGACTCACCTACTTACAGCCTGTCCAAATATCTTGCCGTTCCCTTAAAACATCTCATTGGTAATTCCTCCTCTTATATCAAAAACTCTGAAGATTTCATTTCGAAGACGAAAAATTTAAAACTCGAGGATTCTGACGGAATGGTTAGTTTTGACAGAAGAAGTACTCAATCTATGTAAAAACAAAGTTTCCAAGAAAATATTTGCTCTATTAACGCACTGCATAAACTCTGGCTATTTCTCTTTTGAAGGAAAAATATATAAACAAACCAGCAGCTTAGCTATGGGCAGCCCATTATCTCCAGTCTTAGCCAATATTTTTCTAGAAGACTTTGAGGAGAGAGCTATTTCAAACGCAACATCAAAACCTAAACTGTGGATGCGATACATAGACAACATCTTCCTTATCTCAAAATATGGTCTAGAGGAGCTACAAACCTTCCGAGATCATTTAAATAATCAACACCAGAACATCAAATTCATGTCAGAACAAGAGATGAATGGCATCCTTGCTTTTTTGGACTTAAAGATACTAGAATGCCTGATTGTCTTAAATTTTCAATAAATTACTCGCCCAGATAGTTACTTGCATGCCTCTTCTCCACAGGAACTTGGTATTATTTCCACTCTGGCCCATCGAGTAAGATCTCTTATTTCAGTAGAAGAAGACCTTCAAACAGTACTCAACATCTGAAAAGCACATTCTTAAACAATGGCTATTCTTCTCGATGCATCACTAAACATCTACACCCACGTATCCAACCTTGAAAAGAAGATTGGCAAAAATGATGAAGAAATTCAACATTAAAACCTGCTTCATTAACCTACCAAAGCTTCGTTATTTTCTGAGTCACCCCAAACCAAAACACAACTAACTTCAGTTTCCAGGAGTTTATAAAGTCGCCTACAACTGCGGTTAACCTTATTATGGACAGACTGATAATGTCTGTTTCACTAGGTCTTGAGGAACACCAACTTGACATCTCTTACAAAAGAACCTGTGCAAGCACACTCTCCAATCATGTTCTTTTCTCCGCTAACTCTAATCTAGAAGAGCTTCAACACCAGATTGACTGGAATCTTACGACCAATATCCATAAATGCGGTGACGAACTTGAGAGACGTATCATAGAATCAAAAGAAATAGTTCTGGATCCATCACACATAAACAACAATTTAAGCTACGGTTTGCCTGATGCCCACAGTGCAGTGATTGAGTTCTGGTGCTCTCGAATCAGTTGCCACTCACAACTCGCGCTACTCCTGCACACGGACACTAGTTCAAATATGACTTTTGCTATTCCTATTTTGTTAATTTGAGAAGTCCATGTTTTTTACCTTGTTATTTTTCCAGTTTTTTGTTATTATTTACACACCTGAAGAAGTCGGTGTTTCCGATGAAACAAGTCGTGTTTTATTAAAGTTTTCTTACCTTTCTCAGTGTTCTTAGTCAGTATAATTATTAATTTTTAAAATGCTTACAACCCGAGTCAATACTAGTCACTATATATATATATATATATATATATATATATATATACATACAGGGTGTTCGGGATAAATTTGACATATTTATAATTAATTATATTTTTCCGTAAGTTACATGTATTAACACACACTTCTCTTCATTTAAAAGTTTGGACCCTTCTTCATTCATATACAAGATGTCAGAAAGGATGGATAGCTGGAACCCACCTGAATCATGGAAGAGAATAACTTGTATCATGATGATTCGTGCCCGCCATCAAAATAAGGATATTACGACTGCTGCCCAATGCTCCCTGAATACAGTAAAAACAATCAGGCATGAACTAGAGACTTGCAATGGTGACTACGAGGATGTAGCAAGAAGAAAGATCCCTAGCAGACGATCTGATTGCGTTCGTACAGCAGAATTCCTCGCAAATCTGCAGGAACAGGTGTTGAAGAACCCTGGCATTGGAATTCGGGCTTTGTTCGTGGAGTTGCTAACTGTAGTCAAGCCCTGGATAACAAGGGTAGCCAATGGTAGGCCGTATGTATGGCAGCAGGATTCGGCCCCTTGCCACACCTCTGGGAAAAGTCAAAAATGGTTGTCTGAAAATTTCTACGACTTCACCAGTCCAAATGTTTGGCCTCCAAACTCCCCAGACCTTAACCCCATGGATTATTTTGTATGGGGCGCAGTTGCAAAAGACACCAATCGCACTTCCAGTAATACAAAAGCCCAGTTAATGGATAAAATTAAAACAGTTTTTGCGGCCCTTCCCAGGGAGACTGTAGCATCAGCTTGTTCGAGGTTCCGAAGCAGAATTGAAGCTGTGATCGATGCTAATGGTGGTTATTTTGAGTAAATCTTGTTGATAGTATTGTAATTAACTCTGCCTGTAATGTTTTTTTGTCAATTCATTAAATTTAATAGATACAAAGAAGATTTTCTTTTTCCTTACGAAACTGTCAAATTTATCCCGAACACCCTGTATATATATATATTGTGACTAGAAAAAAAAACCCATCTCTACTCATCTCTATTATTTAAATGAAAATTTAAACTGAACAAAAAAAAAAAAGTGAGCATATTTTCATACCGAGTAAATACAACCGATTTTGATATATATATATATATATATATATTTTTTATTTTTTATTTTTGCAGAAATGCATAGAACTATTGAAGATAGACATGAATTTTAATTATAATTGCTAATTATTATTAAAAGTTTATTAATGTTGACACTTTTTTTATGATTATTATTACGTGACAACTCCAGGGAGTCCAAAGACTTATCGAGTGAGGGCACCTACTGTACAACTCTGTCTTTACCACTCAATCCACCAAGTACCACATCCTCATCATCCACACCAATGCCATCTACTGTCCTCTACCACCACTAGTACTTTTTCAAAGACAATCGCAAACATCCATGCCCACAGTGGGATTTGAATCCACAGCCTTTTGGCTGGAAAGCTGATATGCTAACCACTCAGCCAACCACGGCGGCAACAAAACACTTCATTAATATTTAAAAATTGTATTGGGAAGATGAACTTTTTTGCCTGCTGGGCTGATCATTATAAGTAGATTATTTTCTGTGGGTTTCAGAAATAAGTTTTTGTAATTTTTTTCTTTTTGGTTTTGTGCTTTATTGTTAGGTGATAAGCTAAATTTTCTGTTTCTTCATTTCAGATGGCTAATTGATAAGTCTCTTTTAAGTTAACTAATCTCTAAGGCCTTGGTTCAAAAATACCATGAGCCAAAACGGAGGAAAGTGGGTTTGCCAGTACTGTACATATGAAAATTGGCCAAAATCTCAAAAGTGTACCATTTGCTTATCACCTCGACCATCAGCTCTCATTTCTCAAGAAGCTTCTAATCAAGAAAGGGATATTTATAAGGTATTCTAATTTTATAATGGTTTTATTTATTTAAAATAATGTTTACAATGCCAACATGCAGTCTGTTATGAAATGATTCGTAATCTTTTATTCCCAAATAGTGTCCAAATTATTAGTGGCAATGTTTTAGCAGTGTAATGACAGAACAGTAGAAACTGCTGCATTGATAACCATTAAAAATGTTAATTCAAAATGATGCTAAAAATAATATATATTGTATGTATTATTTTAAAAGTAATTCACCTTCTCATGTACAAAAAGATGAAAAAGTGAATTGCTGAATTTTCTTAGGATGGATGAAAGCTCCACATGAGGATGAAAACAGTTTGCCTTAGATTTATCATTTTGGAAAATGCAAAAGTTATATCAGATCTCATTAGTTAGAAAAGTGTACATTTTTTTCTCTCTCTCTCTCTCTCTCTCTCTCTCTCACACACACACACACACACACACATGCACATACAAGAACACACTTGTGTCCTTTTTGCTAAAAGGTACACACAAAAATGCAGCATGTAAAGATTTCATAGTTTAAAGATGTAAAAATTTATACATATATTAGGGGGTGCTCTCTCCCTCTTGGCTGCAATAGTTTTTCTGTTAGCTGCTTTACTACATTTCTTTGCTGAAATCTAAGCATAGAAGCTTGATCTGAGATGTATATATTGCTAATGATACTTTTTCCCTATTCTTAAAAACAATCCTACATCCCCAGTAATTAGTTAAGAGAATTGAGTCTTTTTTTATTTCTGACTGCTGAAAATAAAATTATTTAATAATGTCAATTACATTACTTAAAAGAAAAAATATATATCATGCAAGGATTGATATAAACAACAGGTATGTCGTAAGACTTCAAAGGAATAAATAAATACAATTTTATCTAGACCCAAATTACACCAACTATTTAAACAAAAGATAATTTAAGCTACTATAATTTTCTTATCTCAAAGCACATCTAGTTCATTTGACTGTATCAGTGTTTCTGATAAAAGTTTAAAGAGGTTTGTTTAGAAGTAAAAAAAAAAACATTTTTATCCTGGCTAAGAAGAAAAATAAATGCTAGTTGTTTTTGTATTCTTTTGTTACTGAAAGCTTTTCTCTTATGAAATTCTTGAAAACAACTGCAGATTCCATTTTTTTTTTAAATTAAAAATAAGAAAAGTTCATCTTTGCATTTGTAAATCCTTAACTTCGAACTTTCCTGCATTCCTTTTAAAATGTCACAGATAACAGTTGCAATTTTACTTGTCAATTTTCTCTAAAAGTCAAGACAAGATATATCCTCACTTACTCTCTTCCTGTTATCTCCTTCAACATTCACAACTTTTTATTCATCTTTCTGTAGGAAGGACTACCAGGAAAAATGAACAACCAGTGAAACTCAACTTGCTGTATATGTTCTCTCCTGAAGAGGTGTATAGTCACCTCTTCAGGTGACTATGCACCTGAACATTTGATAACTTATAAACATTTCTATATGAAAGACTTCATGCAAAATTATTCATTATCAAGTTCCATAATTTCCTAATACAGTAGAATCCACATATTGTGATTGCAGATAATATTATCATTCGGCTATTGTAATCAAAATCAGTCAATCCCAAAACACACCATTTAAAATGAATTAAAAGTAATCTGTCTATTATAATCAAAGTTCCAGTTATTGTTATCAAAATCCTTGTATGTTTAGTATGTTTAGCCTTTTGCATCTCAGAATTAAGAACTTTAAGGGTTAATCAGAAGAAAATTTGACAAAGAACATTTGTCGAAATCTGACTTTTGTGTTAATCTTTTAATCTTTTTCTTCTGTAAATCTTGTAGGTTGGTTATCTTCTTATAATCTTAATTTTTTTTTTTTTTAATCTTCATCTTCTGTAAATCTTAAATCTTCCAGACAAATGCAGGTGTGTATAAATACTGTTGGATTGTGATTTTTTTCGAGTTTATTTTTGTGCTCTCTTTCAGAGTGAATTTGACTTTAAGTGCTCGTTAAAACAGCACTTGGCATTATTGCAGAAGCAAGTAAAAAACATAAAGATTTATCTTTTCAAGAAAAGCAAAGAATTTTGGAATGCTATGATTAGTTGCCCAAAATGAGTCAGCATAGTGTGCCTGTACATTTAAAAATTTCACAACTACTCTTGTTTAAGATCTTAAAAAAAACCAGATTAAACATTGAAACTTTAGCTCTTACTAATAAGAACATGATTGGAAGAGAGCCCGATCGGTAAGGATACTCAAGTTGAATCAGCATTAAAAATTTGGTTTAGTAATGTTCGTGAAAAGAATGCTTTGATTAATGTACCCTTGATGTGTCAAAAAGCAGAACTTGCAAAAACAACACACAAAGAAAATTGCGCTGCAGCTGATAGATGATTTAACAGGTGGAAAAAAGAGAGAGAATATTGTGTACAAGCATATTCATGGTGAAGAAAAAATGCTGATTTTTTGTCAGCTGATGCGTGGATTAAGAACTGAGTGGCCAAAAATTATTGCTGAATATTCTCCCAAGGATATTTACAATGCAGATGAAACACAACTCTATTTTTGTGCAATGCCTGAGCATACTTATTTGTTTAAAAATGAAAGTACTAAAGGATTTAAATCTTCAAAAGAGCAAATGACTTGTTGGGGTAATATGAAAGGTGAGAAATGAGAGCTCGTAGTGATTGGAAAAAGTAAAAAATCCTCGGTGTTTTAAAGTGTTAAAAGTTTGCCTGTTGGCTACTGTTCTTGTGTAAATTCTTAGATAACTAAAGCCATTTTCAATAATTGGTTAATTAAGTAGATCTTAAAGTGAAAAATTGTCTTGTTAGTAGACAACTGCACTGCAAACGATTTATTGTTAAAGAACATCAAGTAATCTTCTTTGAACACTACATCTTTAATTCAACCATGTGACCAAGGCATCATACAAGCTTTTAAAGCTTATTATCAAATGGAAGTTCATGTGAGAATTATAGCTGAATTTAATTATATAAAAGGCCAATCAAAATGCAAGTTGCAATGGCAAAAAAAATATTTCTCTTCTTGATGCATTGCATATGGTAGCAATGTCATCAAAGCAAGTCTTAGAGAAGGCTATTGAAAACTGCTTCCAAATAGGTGGATTTTTTAAACCAAATTCTGAAACTCCTTCCAAAGAATTTGAATATCTTACAATGAAATTTTTGATAAAACCCCAGATGGTATGTCAAAAAAAGAATTTGAAAATTGGTTGGATATTGATAACAGTGTTGAAGTGGTGGCTACAATGACAATATCAGAAATATGGCAAGCTGCTTCCGATGAGAACTCGAAACTAGTATTCTTGTTGAGAGGCTTATACGCTGGTTAAACATGATAACTAATATTTAAGGAATTGACAGCGTATACTAGAAATATAGATTAAATAAACTTTAATATATACCTTCCGATATTTCGGCGAACGTCACGTTGCCATCTTCTTGGGAACTTACTACACAGACACGTGCACACAAGTACTAATAACAGCAAATGAGACTGAAGCTAGGAAGCTAGCGTTTCCTAAAGTCCTGATGGTGCCCCCTGGCGGGCTATATTGGTAGTTCTTGGCCTTTGGGCTGAAGTTCTTCTGATAACAGTTTCCCAAATTTGGGGCAGTTTCAACATGGCAAAAATAATCTGTTCTAATGATCAAGCCCTAACCACTGAACTAAATCGCATCCGTGACACTTTCTCAGCCAACGGCTACCCCCTCCAAAAAATCCAAAAAATACTTAACCCAGTTATCCACAACCCACCACCCCCTCCCCTTCACAAAAAAGATTACTCTAAATCTATCACTATCCCCTACATCAGAGGCACCTCGGAAAAAATCAATAAAATCCTAAAAATACACAACTTGACCACCTGTTACAGACCACATAAAAAACTGGCAACCCTTATCCACTCCACCAAAGACCAACCACTTCCCCTAGACCTACCTGGTGTATACCAGGTCCCTTGCAGCTGTAAACTGTCCTACTTTGGCCAAACAGGCAGGACAGCAAATATCAGAATCTCAGAACACAAGGATTACATCCGATTTTACCAGTACAACCACTCTGGGCTTGCAGACCACGCTCTGGATACTCGCCACAGAATAAGATGGAAGAAAGCCACAGTAATACACCGCAGCAAGTTCAAGTATGAAAGACTATTCATGGAATCAGCCTCGGCCCTTAGGAACATGCCAAACCTCAACAAATTTGGATGCATGGAAAATTTGGAATTTGGGAAACTGTTATCAGAAGAACTTCAGCCCAAAGGCCAAGAACTACCAATATAGCCCGCCAGAGGGCACCATCAGGACTTTAGGAAACGCTAGCTTCCTAGCTTCAGTCTCATTTGCTGTTATTAGTACTTGTGTGCACGTGTCTGTGTAGTAAGTTCCCAAGAAGATGGCAACGTGACGTTCGCCGAAATATCGGAAGGTATATATTAAAGTTTATTTAATCTATATTTCTAGTATACGCTGTCAATTCCTTAAATATTAGTTATCTTGAAACTAGTAGAAGAAAGTGAACCTAATACAAGTGTTAAAGAAAACCAACCAATGCCCAGATGCAAGAAGCATTACGAATACTTCATCATGGTGTGCAACATAGAGCAACAAACTTAGAAAGGCATTATGAGTATGAGCAATTTATTCATGAACTACTACATTCAAATACACGACAGACAATACTAGATAAGCTTTAAAATAAATTTTGTTGTTGCTTATTAAAAAGTTGTTTATAACAATAATTTAAATTAAATAATGTTCATAACAATAAATTGAAATAAATGATGCCAGCCTGGCTGGCTGAGTGGTTAGCGTATCTGCTCTTCAGCCAAAAGGCTGCGGGTTCGAATCCCGCCTTGGGCATGGATATTTGCGATTGTCTGTTTAAATACCAGTGGTTGCGGTGGACAGCGGTAGATGGTGCTGGTGTAGTTGCAGTCAGTTGGTGGAGACAGCTGTAGAGTAGGTGCCCTCCCTCAATGAGTCTATGGACTCCCTGGAGGTGTCAAATAATAATAATAATATTTATATCCTTGGCTTAATGTTATCAGCCAGTTATTGTTATCAAAAAGCGACTGTTCCAAAGTGATCACAATAAGCAGTGTCTACTGTAGCTGATTTTTTTTTTTCAGCTACAGTTACCATGTTCTCATTCATGTATGCTCCAGTATGCGTGATACTTCAGGTTTCCATTTCAGTCATGAAGGAAGATGAGCCACTATTATGCGTTTTCATCCTGGAACTTTACTTAAACAGTAAAATCATACGTTTTGGGCATGGATATTTGCGATTGTCTGTTTAAATACCAGTGGTTGCGGTGGACAGCGGTAGATGGTGCTGGTGTAGTTGCAGTCAGTTGGTGGAGACAGCTGTAGAGTAGGTGCCCTCCCTCAATGAGTCTATGGACTCCCTGGAGGTGTCAAATAATAATAATAATATTTATATCCTTGGCTTAATGTTATCAGCCAGTTATTGTTATCAAAAAGCGACTGTTCCAAAGTGATCACAATAAGCAGTGTCTACTGTAGCTGATTTTTTTTTTTCAGCTACAGTTACCATGTTCTCATTCATGTATGCTCCAGTATGCGTGATACTTCAGGTTTCCATTTCAGTCATGAAGGAAGATGAGCCACTATTATGCGTTTTCATCCTGGAACTTTACTTAAACAGTAAAATCATACGTTTTGAGTAAAAAAAAAGTTACATAACCTAGTTACATAACACTTAAAAATATTTAACTATTTTTCTTTCCATATGAATGATTTCAAACAGTATTCTTTATTATCAGTTTCAAAATTCCCTATATTTCTCTCGCAGCTGTTTTCCAAGTTACCATATTCTTCTCGTTTGCCCATGTTCCAGCATGCATGATACTCCAGTTTTTTTCAGTTTCAATCATGAAATTAGAGAAGAAGCTGCCATCACATGTTTTCATGATGGTGCTCTTTACTTGAAAATGAGAAAAATCTCATATTTGAGTAAAAGAAGTAAGTTTTTTTTTTTTTTTAATTAATATCTTATTTATGAATACAACAAAAACATTAAATTATAATTCTTATTTTCAGATACATGAAATTCTAATCAGCAAATCTCTTACTGCAATGATTCCATTCAACATTAATGCTATATGTAAATGTGCAGTGTAAACAGTGCATGAATATATTGTTTTAAAAAAAAAATTTTGCTTTTCTTACAGTATAATGGCTAACATAAAGAAAAAGTTAAATTAATTAAAAAACACTTTTAATTAAATAAAATACTGTTGATCATCCATAACACACTGATTAGTAGCAGCTTCATTTTCAGCAAACTTAAAGGAAAGTAGAGAAATGTTGGATGCTAGTTTCCAGGAAAATGTCAATTGAAAATGCATATGGTACGAAAGGATGTCTTTATGAGAAAGGGATCATTTGTTGCTGGTTTTGTTGGCTGTGGTTGGTGTATTCTCTCTGCATCCAAGAGGTTGTGAATTCTTATAGGAATGAATGTCTTGCAAATGTCCTTAAGTGGTAGATGAATTTCATTATCATTGATATCACCACCCTATTTATTTATTTATTCAGGTCCCCCATTATAATTACTCTTCGTCTTTATTTGGTGATACATTTCTTCATCACTAGCAACCGATCCACCACTTCTGTAACAACATCCCACTATGTATTTGATCTTGTTAGATTCTGCTTCACACCAGATGGCTTCAAACTCACTGTTACTAATATTAAAATCATAGGTCTCAACACTAACTGGATTCAAGTCATGCACTATCATTAGCAGCACACCCCCCTTCTCTCCTATCCTGTCTATTCTTCCTAAAAAAATACTGTACCTTTTATACTCAATACCAGTTAGTATGTCTGATTCTGATAGCCAGGTCTCTCACTAATGCCTATAATACAAGGTTCCAACATATTGACCAAAGCAAGAAACTCTATTTCTCCATCATCATCATCATCAACAAATTCCTGCCATGTACCCACAAGGGGTGTACAGGATATGATAGTACTACATGAAAAAATTATATCATTACTAACTTCCTATCTACAATTTTCCTCCAAATCAGTCTGTTACTTGTCAAGACTTCAACATTATCAGATCTTATATTTCTATCGTCTAAGGCATTTTGTACCGTATCAATCCACCTATATCTTGGTCTTCCTCTGGGTCGTTTTGCTGCCAACCTGGCAGAGAACACTTGTTTTGCTAATTTTTCCTTGCCCATTCTGTTTAGGTGACCATACCACCTGAGATTAGCTCTGCTAATGCCTTCCTGAATACTGACAATGTCAAGTTCTTTCCTAATATCCTCGTTTTTAATATGATATTGCCATTGATGCCATCTGTTCATGCCTATAATCTTTTTCATGACTCTCATATCTACGGTCTCTAGTCTTTGGTCAAGTGTTTTACTTCTGACCCAGCTCTCAGATCCATAAGTTAAAACTGGTTTGAACACTGTCTTGTATACAGCTAATTTAGTGTTCCGACTAATTTCTCTCTTATTCCATATGAATTTATTCAATTGACTTCCCACCATACCAGCTTTGTTGATTCTGTTGTCTATTTCTATATTTAATTTACCATCTTCACTAAAAATCGTGCCTAAGTAACTGAAATGTTTTACTTGTTCCACAGGTTCTCCATTCATAACACAGTTGACATTTTCAATGATTCTGCCTATTTTCATTGTCTTTGTCTTTTTAATGCCGGCCTTCATACCATATCTATTACAACAGCTATTCAATTTAGTCAGAGAATCTTGCAGACTTGTAGCAGATTTATTTAGAAGTATAACATCATCCGCATAAAGCAAAGAGCTGACATTAACATCTCCAATTTTGATATCATGTTTAATACCACTTTCCTTCATAATGTGATCCATATAGATAATGAATAACAGAGGGGATAATGTACATCCTTGTCTCACACCAGATTTAACATTAAACCATCTTCCTGTACTTCCTTCAATTCTAACTGCTGACTTACAACTCAAATAAAGACTAAGTATTGCTTGATATAATGCCCCATTGACACCATATAACTGTAGCGTATTGAATAGCTTCTCTCTTGGCACCTTATCATAAGCCTTTTCCAAATCGACAAAACTTAAATACAGATCTTTGTTATATTCCCATGCTTTCTCGACTATTTGTCGTAAAGTGAATATCTAATCCTGACAGCCTCTGTTTGGCCTGAATCCAGCTTGTTCTTCACCAAGCTTATCTTCCACAATTCTTCTCAGTCGTTTCTCAAGTATACGTGCATAGATCTTGCCAGGAACACTCAGTAGGGAAATACCTCTGTAATTCTCACATTCAGTTTTATTTCCCTTTTTATATATGGGCACTATGAGAGCTCTACTCCAATCATTGGAAATTCATCCCTCTGTCCAGGCTTTCTGAACTATGCAGTGCAGATGTAAAAATAATCATATTAAAAATTCTGAATATTTTTACGTATTAATTTTGCTTGTTAGTTTTTGTTTTCATACACGCAGTGTCTGCACTTGTGATGTGCTCATTATGAAAATATTATGTTAGAAGTAATATGTAAAGAAGTAAAAATATTGAAGTACTTAATTGATTATTTGTATTATTTATAAGAAAGTTTGTTGTATTTTTAAATGTTGAATTTTGTGTTTGTGAAAGACTTTCTTCAGCGCTGGTGGATACAGCGAGTCAGCCGTATTATTACAATGCGTAGTTTCTGACGTTGTTGAAGTGCGCATGCTCCCGGAGTGAACTTGATGTTTGATTGACAGCTGACAAGAAAAGCGTTGCGTATCCAAGTTACAGTGGTAAACAAGAGAGCGTTCGGAAAGTTTCTTTTTAGAACACTGGCCGAGGAATATTCAAGTTGGAAGGAACTTGATTTTTTTGTGTGCGGCAGTTAAAGGGAAATTTCATATTGTATTCCGAAAAAGGAATAGTGGAAATAATATGTTTCAAGAAGGAATAAGTAAAGAAAAAGGAAATCTTGAAACTAAGTTTTTATAAACTGGCCGAGGAATATTCAAGTTGGGAGGAACTTGATTTTTTGTGTACGGCAGTCAAAAGGAAATTTCATATTGTATTCCGAAAAAGGAATAGTGGAAATAATGTTTCAAGAAGGAATAAGTACAGAAGAAAAAGGAAATCTTGAAACTAAGTTTTTATAAACTGGCCAAGATATATTCAAGTAGGAAGGAACTTGATTTTGTTTTGTGTGAGGCAGTAAAAAGGAATTTTAAAGGGATCCTAAAAAAATGAAGTACAGAACCTTGTAACTTCTGGAAAGAGCCTTAACAGGAAGAGAATAAGACTATGAACATTTTTTTTGTGATTGTAAAAGAAAAAGTGTTTTGTCTTAAGAGTAAGTTTATATTTTTTTAATAAGGCCTTGGATCCATATAATCTGTAATTGTAGTTATGTATTTTTACTAGAAGTGTATATATGTTGTTTTAAGTTTTATTAAATGTGTTTATTTTGTACTTGGTATTGAGTCAATGATTAATTGGATTCTGAAAGAGTTAGTTAAAGTCATTGCACCAATTGGAGTGAACTCTTTGTGCAAATATAATAACATATAGGGACACTCGGAGTCAAAAATAAAAATAATTGTTAGTAAATGAAATATTATTTATAATACACATTATAAATAACAGTGGCGCAGCCTATAGGATAAATACATTAAATAATAACAATGGCACAGTCGACGACAGGATAATTGGTTATGACTAAACTATTTTAGAATCCAAAATGCAAATCTTGACTCAAATCAAAAAAAAAAAAAAAATGGCTACAGAAAATAGTAATATTAGTAGTAAAGTTCCTTCAGTTAATGATGAAGAATTTTTTAGGTTAATAAATCCAACCTTAGTAATACCTGCTTTCTCAGGTGATAGTAGTGAAAGCATAGAAACATTTTTTAGGTATGCAGAAAAAATTAAAGATTTAGGAAATTGGTCAGATTTTCACTTGTTAATTATACTTCGTAATAAATTGTTGGGAAAAGCCAAAACATTCTTAAACACATCTCCTTTACTACGAGATACTGACAATTATGCAACCTTTAAAAGTTTGCTAATATCAGAATTTTCAAATGTAAGAGAATTAGGGCCTAACATTTGGAAGATTCAACAGTGTATCCAAGGTAATAAGGAATCTGTTTCTGAATATTATCATAGATTGTGGACCATTGCTCATGGATTCAATATTTCATCTGAAGAGAAATCCTCTTTAGAATGGTTGCTCTTTAATCAATTTAGGCTTGGCCTCAAGGATAATTTAAAAGAAACAGCGTATAAGAAAAAAGTTAGAAACCTTGAACAATGTTTTGAGCTTGTTAAAGAAAAGGAAGAAAGATTAAGAGATATATTTCATTCCTCAAGCAATAAGCAAGTAAATTCTTTTCAGCATAATCAAACTCATTCTTCTAGCATTGTGGGTACAGATAAAATGAGAGAAGAAAAGCTTCAAAAGGGTAAAGCTGAAAATAAAAAGAAAAAGTCTAAGGAAACTTCTGTGAATTTTACTAAAGATATTCCAGAATCTGATTCCAGGGTAAAATTACATGATTTGGAAAAATATGAGGAACTGAAAACATTTCTGAGTGAAGAAATAGAAAGACAACAGAGACCCATAGTACAAGGACAGGAACTTCTGTTTAAGATGATGTCCGATTTAACAATATCAAAAAATCTTACAGATAATCAATCTTTTTCTTGTAAATCTGATGGCATTAACAGGAATAAAGCATCTCATAGGAGATACATTCCAAAATGTTTTAGATGCAATAAACAGGGTCATTTTGCTAAAGATTGTTATGTTAGAGATAGATCTTGTTTTCAAAATAAGAAATCGGAGAATAAAAGTAAATCTGGAATTAGTTATTATTCCAATATTATACTGGCAAGGACAGAAATGTCAAACTATTCACTAAACATGGGTAAAGCCAAAGACAGCTCTAACTATAAAAGAAAGTTTGATGTAGCATTAGCTCCTTATGCTAATGAAAGTAATCCTTTAACAGTATTACAAGGATTTATTGAAGATGTACCTTGTGAAATCTTACTTGACACAGGTGCACACATTTCACTCATTTCTTATAGCTTATTTAACAAAATTAAATCTCTAATTCCAAATGATATTTCAGTTTTAAGCAATCCAATTAAGTTAAAAGGAATATTTGAATCTGAAATTTCAGCTTATAAGCAAATCAATGTCTTTATTTCAATTCCTTGTTTTCCATTGAAAGTTTCTCATTCATTAATTGTTCTTCCAGAATCTTCAAATCCAAATGTACAAATAATATTTGGAATTGATTTTCTGAAACGTCATGGGTTTGTGTGTAATTTTGTTGATAATACAGTATCATTGTGTGGAATAGAATGCTGTTTGGATAGGAAATCAGGTGACAGTGGAAAATTAGAGCAGTCTCCTGAAGTTTTTCTAGATACTAGTGAAAATGATCAAGTATTTAATATTGAAACTCTAAAGAATAAGGATCCTAGTATACAAATTTGGGAAAAGGATAAGATTATCCAAGCTCAGAAGGATGATCTCATACTAAAAACTATTTATGAAGCAGTATTGAAAGAGGAAACTCTACTAGATACATTTTTGAATCTGGATAACTTGTATTTAGATAAAGATGGGTTACTCTTATCTAGACAAATGGAAGATGGAAAGTTGAAGGTGAAAATATTGGCACCAACTGAAATGATTCCTTGGATTATGTATACTTTCCATGATTCTGACTTAGCAGGACACCAAGGGTTTTCTAGAACTTTGGAAAGAATAAAGGATCGTTACATCTGGAAAGGTATGAAGAGTGATATACTCACGTATGTCAAGTCATGCCATAAGTGCCAAATAAGATCCCCTTTTAGAGGAAAAGCTCCTTTACAACCATTTCCAATTCCAACTAGACCATTTCAAGCTGTTGCTATTGATGTAGTAGGTCCTCTACCAATTACTAAAAAAGGAAATAGGTATATTCTAGTAGTCATAGACATGCTAACTAGATTTCCTGAAGCAGTATCAATGAAAGACCAATCTGCAAAAACTATTGCAAGAAAGTTTTTGAATATGATAGTTTGTAGATATGGAACTCCTCAGACCTTACTTTCAGATCAAGGAGCAAATTTCACATCTGAACTATTATTACAGTTATGTAAATTGCTTAATGTTAAGAAGATTTTTACAACACCTTATCATCCGCAATGTAATGGTATGTGTGAAAGACTAAATAGAAACATAAAGCAAATACTTTCAAAGTTGGCAAACACCAAAATGAATGATTGGGATACACATATCTCTCAAACATTATTTGCATGTAGGTCTGCTTTTCATTCTGCTATCAAGGAAAAACCATCTTTTGCATTATATGGTTTTGACCCAGTTTTTCCTAATGAACTTGTTTCAGTTATTCCAAATACAGGATACAGTGATATAAATGAATATTTAGAATTAGTAATAGATAAGTTTTCCACTACTCATAGACTAGTAGGTGAGATAAGTAAATTAAGTGCTCAGAAAACTAGACAATATATAAATCGCTTTAGAAAGTATAAATCTTTTGTACCAGGTGATTTAGTATTGTTAGATGATAAATCTAGTATTAAAAGAGTTGGGAAATTAGGAAAGAAAGCCTTAGGTCCATTTAGAATTTTAGACAATTTTTCTCCTGTGAATTTTAGAATTCAAGATGTCAATAATCCTAGTAAAATTTTAAATGTACATTCTGATAGATTAAAAAGGTACTTTTTGGGAAATAAAAATTTAGTTACTTTAGGTGATAATATGAATAAAATATTGAAGGATGAATGTAGTTTTCCTAATACTAATTGTGAATCTTATTCAAAGTTAAATGATAGAAAAGGGAATAGATCTAATATTCATAATTCAAATATGCAGCGAAAGAAAAAATTAAACTTTGGTAAAGTGAACCAAAATACAAGAAATTTTAGAAATCCTAAGACACATGTTTCAGATGATGTACAATGTAGGAATAATGATAATCAAATTGATTCTAATATTGATGAAAGTATAGCGGAATTTCATAGGTTGATAAATATAGGATTAAATAAGAAAAGGGAAGTTAAAGATACCTCAAATTTAGTTAGTAAGGATAAGAAATCCCAGAAACTTTTAGAATCTCAAAAACCTGTAGAAACTGATTCTGATAGTGATGATTCTATAGATTTAGGACATCATTCAAGTAGTTTAAATGAAGTGTTTGAAAGGTATAAAAATGAAATTTTTAAGTATACTAATTTGGAAGAAGAAAGTTCAGAATTATCTCTAGTGTCAGATGATTCTGAAACTAGTGATTCAGAAGATATACAAAATGATTAGATAATTAGATTAGAACTTAAAATATAACGATCTAAAAATAAATATTAAAATTTTGTTTAGACGTAGGTTAAAAATAAAAAATTTTTTTTTAAAAAAAAAAAAAAATTTTTTTTTCACAGAAAAATGAAACTGATGTAAAAATAATCATATTAAAAATTCTGAATATTTTTACGTATTAATTTTGCTTGTTAGTTTTTGTTTTCATACACGCAGTGTCTGCACTTGTGATGTGCTCGTTATGAAAATATTATGTTAGAAGTAATATGTAAAGAAGTAAAAATATTGAAGTACTTACTTAATTGATTATTTATAAGAAAGTTTGTTGTATTTTTAAATGTTGAATTTTGTGTTTGTGAAAGACTTTTTCTTCAGCGCTGGTGGATACAGCGAGTCAGCCGTATTATTACAATGCGTAGTTTCTGACGTTGTTGAAGTGCGCATGCTCCCGGAGTGAACTTGATGTTTGATTGACAGCTGACAAGAAAAGCGTTGCGTATCCAAGTTACAGTGGTAAACAAGAGAGCGTTCGGAAAGTTTCTTTTTAGAACACTGGCCGAGGAATATTCAAGTTGGAAGGAACTTGATTTTTTTGTGTGCGGCAGTTAAAGGGAAATTTCATATTGTATTCCGAAAAAGGAATAGTGGAAATAATATGTTTCAAGAAGGAATAAGTAAAGAAAAAGGAAATCTTGAAACTAAGTTTTTATAAACTGGCCGAGGAATATTCAAGTTGGGAGGAACTTGATTTTTTGTGTACGGCAGTCAAAAGGAAATTTCATATTGTATTCCGAAAAAAGAATAGTGGAAATAATATGTTTCAAGAAGGAATAAGTACAGAAGAAAAAGGAAATCTTGAAACTAAGTTTTTATAAACTGGCCAAGATATATTCAAGTAGGAAGGAACTTGATTTTGTTTTGTGTGAGGCAGTAAAAAGGAATTTTAAAGGGATCCTAAAAAAATGAAGTACAGAACCTTGTAACTTCTGGAAAGAGCCTTAACAGGAAGAGAATAAGACTATGAACATTTTTTTTGTGATTGTAAAAGAAAAAGTGTTTTGTCTTAAGAGTAAGTTTATATTTTTTTAATAAGGCCTTGGATCCATATAATCTGTAATTGTAGTTATGTATTTTTACTAGAAGTGTATATATGTTGTTTTAAGTTTTATTAAATGTGTTTATTTTGTACTTGGTATTGAGTCAATGATTAATTGGATTCTGAAAGAGTTAGTTAAAGTCATTGCACCAATTGGAGTGAACTCTTTGTGCAAATATAATAACATATAGGGACACTCGGAGTCAAAAATAAAAATAATTATTAGTAAATGAAATATTATTTATAATACACATTATAAATAACAATGGCGCAGCCTATAGGATAAATTCATTAAATATTAACAATGGCGCAGTCGCCTACAGTATAAGGGTAATTCATTAAATATTAACACAGCCACTGTAAGACTCTTATACCACCATATTTCAACATTTCTGGTTGAATATCATCTACTCCAGATGCCTTTCCACATGTCAAGCCTTTGATGGCTTTTTCTACTTCAAGTACGGATATGTATTCCTGATTGCATGCCTGGTGAGTGTTTTTTACCACTGTGCTGTCATCACTGCTTGTTTCGTTTAGCAGTTTTTCAAAGTAATTACTCCATACTTCAAGGATATCTTTTTCTCCAGTTTTCCTGTCGCCTTTATCATCTCTAATTCCTTTTACAGCACTCTTTCCTCCATTCTAAGCTTCTTCAACAGCCTCCACAATATTTTGCCACCTTCTTGATATTTATTTTCTATATTCTTGCCAAAGTCCTCCCATGACTTTTGTTTAGCTAGTTTTACACAGTGTTTAGCATTCTTGCATTTGTCTCTATATTCTCTAAGAGCACAAGCTGACTTATTTGACAGGGACTTTTTATATGCTTTCTTCTTTTCCTTCACTGCCTCTTTAACTTCCTGTGTCCACCAGGGAGTTCTGATTTTTTTATTCTTGCAGACAACCTCACCACATACCTGTCTGGCAGAATCAATCAATGTTTTCTTCAGAGTTTGCCACTGAATCTCCAATGTTTGATTCCTGTTCTCAAACTCTTTCATTTTTTCTTCAATAATCTTTGTGTATTTTAGTCTACAGTTCACATCTGAGAGCTGCTCAACTTTTATTCGCTTTAAAACTTTCTTACATTTTATTCTTTTCAATATGAAATTCAATTTTATCCTGCTCAAGACTAAATAGTGATCACTTCCAATTTTAAATCCTCTGTACATTCTGGTGTCCTGCACCAAGGAGAAAACATCACTATCAACAATAACATAGTCAATGAGACTTTTCTTATTCATAGCCTCTTCTCTCCATGTGAATTTTTGCACATTTTTATGTTGGAACATGGTGTTAGTAATAACCAGTCCATGTCCTGAGCAGAAATCCAACAGGTATTTGCCATTATTATTAACTTTGCTCTTTGCTCCAAATTTTCCCAAAATATTTTTGTATGTCTAACAATCATTTCCTACTCTGCTATTTAGATCCCCAACAAGGACCAACTTTTCCTTTTTCATTGTGTCAGTTGCTTTTTCTAAAGCTTCAAAAAATTCCTCCACTTCTACCTTTGTAGAACCTTCTGTGGGACCATAGTCATAAATAAGTCTCATTGTCCAGTTCCCCATTCTCATATTTGCCCACATTACTCTACTTGAGACTGACTGCCATTCAAGAAGATTAGCCTCATTTTTTGTGTTTAATACTATGGCCTATGCTCCTTCTTTTTCTTGATTGTCATTGCCTGAATATAACATTTTGTATTTATTGCTCAGAAAGATCTCACCAGTTTTGGTCTTTTTTGTTTCAGTCACCTCTATTATGTCGATCTGGTACTTATCTAATTCCTCAGCTAGTACCGATCGATATTGATAGTACCGATCTTTAAGTCTGGTGATGTTGAGTTGAGGTTTGTTTTCAGATTTGTTCCAGTAGCTGACTTTTCGCTGTTCGCCCTGGTTCCCTGTTGAAAACAACTGGGCCTTGTTTAACTGGGCGATGCTTCAGCCGGCATAAAATTTTGTCATGTTGTACCATCATTTTTTATTTTGGTTTAACCAATAAGAATACAATTTGGTCGGCTAAATCCCAAATTGCCAACCCATCCTCGTTCGTTCAGTATCCAAGTAGATACCCAACAGGGTGTCACCACGAGAAGGTGAGGATTGGACATTAGGTCAGAAGCCCTGGTCGGTTCTCCGCATTCCTTTAAAGGCTATGTGGAGGTCTCCTCTCAGTTATACAGCTTTGACCCTTAAGCACCCCTGCTTCTATTTCTCTATTTCTTTGTTCTCAAACTCTATTTCTTTGTTTCTGATACTCCTAGCATTGTTGTATAGACATTATAAGCTAATTCTTGTGTAGAGGCTTAAGTGCTGTGAAGACATTATGTTGGAGGTTTAATGGATTTTTTACAACACTCAAAAAGAATTAAAATAGAATTTAATACTTCCTATATTTCGTCCTAGTCACTAGGACATCTACGGGGATTACAAAGACAATTAATGTAACATGCACACAAAAACTTACAATACTAAGCCCAACCACGTGGGTGACACTAAAGTCCTATCTAGGTGGAGCGCCCTCTAAGGGCAGTAGTAGGCGGCCTGGAATGTAAGGTGGGACCTCTGGTGATGACTGTTTCCCAAATCTTCGGAAGCTTAATGCAACCGTATTTGTTAAGATTTGGTTGGTTTCTGAGATCTGCTGCTGCTTCTAAGAAAAGTCTCTCTTTCTTGAATTTGCTGTGGTGGAGCATGGTGGTTTTCTTCCATGATACTCTGTGGGTGGTGTCCAAAACATGGTCAGCCAAGCCTGAATGGCCATAGTTGTGTTTAACGATGTACGACTTGTGTTCCTCCAGGCAGATGGATGCTGATCTGCCTGTCTGTCCAAAGTACGCAAGCTTACAGGAACAGGGTACTTTGTAAACTCCAGGCAGAGAGAGAGGAGGGAGCTGATCTTTCGTAGAACGGATAAGGGTAGCCAGTTTGCGGTAGGGCTTATATGCTGTGTGTGGGTTATACTTTTTTAGTATCTTGGCTATTTTTTCCGAAAGTATCTTTAGTATCTTGGCTATTTTTTCCCACATTCAAACATAAAGAAAATTTTTATTATACTGTGCCACTCTATGTTTGAAATTACACAATTATAGTGAAGGAATCAAGCATCAAATAGCACTACAGGTCAATAATTTCTTAACTAGAAATTATTTAGGGTTTCTCGCAAGATTCATATTTTAATGAGCGGTGCAATGAAACTGAAATTAGGCAAGCACAAGAATCAAGTTAAACAAGATATTTAATTCTCTCACAGAATTATTCTTGCATAAGAAACAAGAACTCTATTAAGATCAATACAATTAGAAAATAATTTATACATTCAATAAAGTATTAAGATTCTACTTAGCTGAGTGCATCATTTACTGCTAGAACTTATATATATGACTTTCACAATTCACATCCGTTAGGATTTCAACTTAGTTTCAATTTAAACAATTTCAATATTCAGCAAAACATTCAAAAGTTAGTTCTTTTTAGTCTCAGTGAAATATTCATAAACTTCAATTTATCAAACACTTAACAATCATCATCAATATTTATCAGAGGATTAAAATAGTTCTTAAAAGGCTCAGTCTTGATTTTACATATACGTAGTGAGATAACACATTCAAACATGAACTAATTCTTCAATGAAGTTTCTCACATTAATTTCACAAGGAAATGTTTTATAATATCACTCATTCAAACTTGACTAGCTGGCTCCAGCAGCACGAAATTTGACCAAGTTCTCCAGACACAAGTAACACTATCACACATTAGTTATAGAATAGATATTCTTACCGGTATGATCATCATAGCTTGCACATTATGGAAAACTCTTACAACACTTCTAGGCACTCGATAATCTTCCACTATAGGCAACACAAAACTTATGGTATTCCTGAGTTCAATAACTTATTTGTTAAGACTGGAAAATGTATTTTCTTGCTCGTAATAACTTATCTTACGATAAATTTCGATCATATTATTATCCTTTCACTCGAGTAAATTCCTTTACAAGATGACAGGAAACTATAAATAAATATGAGTTCGAAGTAAGATCCGTTAAAATCGGAACAAGTTTCCAAATCTTTATTATTTTTTGAACGATCCCAGGTTAGATCACATCTCACGACCTTCCTACACTCTCTCCATTTTCCCTCTGGTTCCTTCTTCCTCTATCTCATAAATCCTCTCACTTTTTCACGCCCAAACAATGAAATTCTCACGTGATCATTGTACAGTTCCTTATGCCAAGGCACGTGCTATCTACAAATAACTTAGTTTTCTGACAGCAACCAATCAAATCACATTAGCAGAGTCCGTTAGAAATACTTTCACTTTCCATAACAACAAATAAAATGCATACATTACTGTTCGTTTACAAGTTAATATAAAGAATTTATAAGATAAATAATTTAAAAAAATTACAATTATTTTTCAATGAACAAATAACAGTAAGTGTTTAAATCAGGAATGCATTAGCAGAGCTAATCTTAGGTGGTATGGTCACTTAAACAGAATGGGCGAGGAAAGATTAGCAAAACAAGTGTTCTTTGCCAGGTTGGCAGCAAAACGACCCAGAGGAAGACCAAGATATAGGTGGATTGATACGGTACAAAATGCTTTAGACGATAGAAATATAAGATCTGATAATGTTGGAGTCTTGACAAGTAACAGACTGATTTGGAGGAAAATTGTAGATAGGAAATTAATAATGATGTACTGTTTTTCATGTAGTACTATCATATCCTGTACACCCCTTGAGGGTACATGGCAGGAATTTGATGATGATGATGTTTAAATCACAATTTACTTAGGAGCAAACTTAGCTCAGGAAATGCAATTCATGTTAAATCATGAATGAAGTATTAATAATCATAAAAGTCTTCATTCACAATTTAACATTGCACCCTTTCCTCAGCTTCTTTTTCCCTTTATAATCTGGGAGACCAAATCTGATCTGTGCACAGTAATCCAGATGTGGTCTTATCAAAGCCTTATAACAGACCTGCACAACTTGATTGTCTTTAAGGGCCAAACCCAACTTGCACAACCTGACCAAGGGCTAGATCACTTCGGACCTTGAATCTTAGACTAGTCCACTGCAGCAAAACTTAAGTAAATTTGTCAGTAGGTCTACAGTAAATACTAATTAATATGCATATTTAATTTTTCTAGAAAGTTACAATTAAAATTATAATCAAAATTATTTACATTACAAACAGATATAGTTGCAAAATTTCTCAATAAAAACCACTTAAACATAAACACAAAGTTTACTAATAATTTCACTGAGAATATCACACTGATTCTCAGTGAAACATTAGTGACTCACAATGTGACACATTGCATTTCTTTGTTACTACTATTTTATCAAAGTTTGGTGTCATGTTTGAAGTGTCTGTTCTTACTACGGCTTCTAAATTGATATCACTTAAAGATGTTTGGTTTTGTTCAAGTTCATGACCAAAAATGTTTGTTTGCAAGTATATGTGGCCCCAAACATGCAAAATACCTGGTAGGCAGTATCCAGCAAACTTTTAAATTTATCCTGATCCAGAATAGAATAAAACTCTTGTAAAGTACTCTTCGTATGCTTGGCCCGATAGTTTTCAGAACACTGGAGATCAATAACTTCCATCTGGAGTTCAACAGGTAGATTTCCTGCTTCGACAGAAAATGGATCCTCGATCACTTTTATGCGGGCTTCATCTTCATTACTCAATGGCATTCTTTTCTGAAACTCCTCACTTAGAAGTGATATGTGCTTCTTATATTTTCCACCCACCATTGAATGATATTCTGATTGAATATTCTGTTGACAAGTTAAGAAATGTGACATATCCCCTTTAGCAAGTTGATTTTCAAACAAACTTAATTTCATTTTGAATGCCTTTATAAGAGACATTAACTGAAAAACAAACTTATTTTTTCCTTGAAGTAGTAAGTTAAGGCCATTCAAGTGACCCAAAATGTCATGCAAGAAAAATAAATCTTGATTCCATTCTTCATCCGTTATTTCTGGGAAGTTTTCCATATCTTCTTGAGATTCCAAAAATTCAAATAGTTCATTTTTTAGAACTACAAAGCATGACAAAACTTTACCATGGCTCAACCAAAGTACATCAGTATGGTATGGTAGATCCCCGTACTCGGCATCATTTTCTTCTAGAAATACATGAAACATTCGTGTTTCAAACCCCGTGCTCGAATATAGTTGACCAGAGCAAATACTACTTTAATCACATCATCAAACTGCAAAACCTTTGAACATAACACCTGCTGATGAATTAGGGTGAAATTTTGTCAATGGTTTACCTGCATTCTGTTCAATAAATGTTACAGCACCAACATTTTTTCCACACATAGATGGGGCACCATCATTGCGAACTGCTACTAAATTCTTGAAATTTAGGGATAGTTTTTCGGTTACACATATCTTTATACATTTTCTGCGATCTCCTTTCCTGTTGTTCTTCCTTTCATTGAACACAAACCAACAAGCTCCTCTGTCACCTAAAAAATTCTTATTAATGCCTCTTACATATATTAAAAGCTGTACAGTATCTTTCACATCAGTACTTTCATCCATAGCAAGCAAATAATAGACAAATTCACTAGCTGATTTTTGCAGGTTATCTTTAAGATCCTCTGCAATATCAGCCACCCTGTGCTGAACAGTCATATGGGACAATCTGATATTTTCAAAATTATTTTTCTTATCAGGACACATTTCAGAAACGGCAATCATCAGACACTTTTTTTATCAACTCTCCCTCAGCAAATGATTTACCGGCACAAACTATTTCTTGTGATATTTTTAAGCTTACCTTTGTGGCAACTTCATTTGCAGATGTCAATTTTTTAAAGGCTTTTTGCTCACCGCTAAGGACTTTCAGTAACTTTGCTGCTTTTATTTGCTTTTCACTTGCATCAAACTTGCCAAGGTTAGGATGTTTCGATTCAAAATGACGTCTTATATTGTACTTATTTGGCACAGCGATAGATTTCCGGCAAACAATGCACACTATTTTGTCCTTAAACAACGTAAAAAAAATATTTGTTTGTCCACTCAGGGTTAAATGCTTGATGTTCCGAATCTATTTTATGCTTTTTACTTAAGCTCATTGTGTCAAGATTGACAATATTAATTACAAAAACTAATGATGAAAAACTCACAATAATGCAGGTTATGATAACAGCTACAACCAACCACTACACTGCCAAAGTCAGTCAAGGCATGGCCAACTTTGTGTAATACGATTTGTTCTCGTTTGTAGACATCGTCGTCATCATAGAGATGTAACTTTGAATTTCCCTGCAGCGACACTAGCACTAACAAAACCTCGGAGCGATTGTAATAATTTTTTCTTAAATACGACAGTGGGAATAACTCCAAATGCAATTTATTGTCGAGTTGAAAGAAACATGATATTGTGACATTAATTGCATGAACGTAAACATACAGAGTCTTAGTAAAAATTTAATTCAACTCAGGAAAAAATCATCTAATTTCATATTCCCCCGTATGATTAAATAATTTCAATCAGGCAGATGGGCCAAAATAAATAGCCATGGAGCCCGCGGGCCTTATGTTGTGCAGGCCTGCCTTATAAAGAGGCAAAATGACTTCCTTATTCTCAGATGTCAAGGTTTGCTTCAACATCACAATTATCCTTTGAGTTGTAATTGCAACTTTTGCTATGTGACCTTTGAACTTAAATTCCTCTCCACCAATATGCCAAGATCCCTTGCCTCCTCAGTTTCTTGTAGCATATAATATATCACTGCAAATCTCATCACGCCAAAGTGCGTGACTTTACACTTAGTTACATTAAACTGATAGCCATTTTCGTTTGTCCAAATTTCCAGCCTATTCAAATCATTTCGTAAGTGCTGAATATCATTAGCATCCTAATTGCCCTGACTATCTTTGCATCATTGGTAAACAATTGTACATCTGATGTTAGATCCTCCTAATGTCATTAATGCATAGATTGACAAATGGTCTAAGGATTGAGCCCTGGGGCATACTACTTGTCACCTTACATCTTGCAGATTCACACCCACTGTATCTCCTTTTTTGATAGCTGTCTGTCAATCATCCCATGATCTAAGTCGAGAGTTTGTATTCCAATCCCATGTTCTCCAGTTTATTCAACAGCCTTTCGTGTGGTATCTAATCAAATGCCTTAGAAAAATCCAACATTATCATAGTGTATCCATTCCCTTTATCCAACTCAGCCATAACATTGATATAAAATATGAGCCCATGGAATATCATGGGCTGATATTCCATCTGTCCCTATTGACAAATTCTTATTCAGGTTGTGCAAAACAGCTCTTCATTCTCATTTTCATGAACCTCTAATTCCTTATCTAATGCAGCAGTAGCTTTGTGCACCATGTTACATACACCTGGTTGATATATCTTAGCAGTGTGAGCACTCAATAATTGAACAATCTCATTAGCTTCTGACACTAGAATTCCATCTGCATTCAATAAAGTTATTCTTCTACATTCATTCTTCCTTTTGCTTGCAGCATAATGATAAAATTCTTTTGGATTGCCTTTAGATTGCGTAGCCAATTTCTTTTCATACTCCAATTTAGCTTTTGGCACAATACTCATTACTTTTCTGGCCTGAGCTTTATATATTTCATAACTCCTCTCTTATTCTCATGATATTCTTTCCACATCATCTTCTTGTGTATCTCTTGCTTTAATAAGGTTGCACATCCATTTCACTCCCAACCTATTTATTCTTTGAACACTAGGGAGACATTGAGATACCGCCTTATTTAAGCACTTTTTCAAAGATTCCCCATGCATTGCTGACATTTTTTGCATTCAGTAACTGATACCATGGGATCAAAGATAGTATTCTAAGTCGATCATAATTTCCAGTTTTGTAGTTCAACATGTAACCTGTTCTAATAGGAGCATCAATACAATTAGATACTTCCCAAGAAAGCACAGCATGATCACTGTCACCAACTGGTGGTAAAATAGCTATATTCTTAAGAGAGACCCCTTGCTGATGCTATGAGCAAATCCAACACTCTTTGACCTCACCTTCCTTCTCACTCATTCGATAAGGCTAAATTGGCAATGCATTTCTTCATTTCCTGCAACTGAGTCGTTAGGTCTGTATCAACACCCCACCATATATTTTACTTTATTAGCCCCCACTTCACATCAGACTCAAACTCACCACTACATGGGACATTGTTAGCATCATTGTTTTCTTGCATTTCTGTCCTACCTAGACTTAAGTTATCTGATATCATTAGTAGTATTCCTCTTCCTCTTCTGTCATTCCTAAAAAAAAGATTGAGTATACCCATTACACTCGATCCTAGTTACAATATCTGATTCTGATAGCTAGATTTCACTAATGCTAACAATCTTAGGCCACATCATATTCAATAAAGCAACAAACTCAACCCCTTTGTTTCTGATGCTCCTGGCATTTGTGTATAGACATAATAAATTACCAAATGGCCTATTCTTATAATTAGATATGCAATCTATTTGACTTTGTTTTAGAACTTTCTCTTTTCCCTCTCCAGACATAAAAGGTCGAAACCCATAGCATATTTTTACACCCTTTCTGCCACATACTTAACCGTGTTCGAAGACATTGGTATCTTTATCACGTTTGCATACCATAGCTGAACTTCCACACACATTTTCTTTTCCCATTCCTCCCTTGATGAATTAGTTTTCCTGACTGCAAAATACCAAGAAGTAATTTTTCTAGGCTCCTGTTGCCAAATGAATTCAAGTGCAGGCCATTCCTCTTGTACAAGCCTTTTCTGCCATCAAACTCACTCTGCACATCTAAAAACTTGCATCCATTTCTTCTACACAGCCTATGCGTGAAATAATTTGTTATCATCGCTCTCCTTAACTCGGTACATTTGTATCTGGGTAGCAAACCTGCAGTATTTACTTTCTCACTTCTTCCAACAGACCTTTCATATCCTCTCTCATACTATATTTTTCACTACTTAAATTATTTGTACCTTCCGGAACTACCGTCTGTTTAACTTTTCTTTTTTTTTTTTGATTTTCAATTACATTTGTCATATCTTTAATTTTTGTACCTGGGAAACTAGAAGTGGTGACTCCCTTGGCAAGCGCAAATTTTAAGATTGAATATTTTATTATATCATTATATAATGATTATATATTATTTAATTAAATATACTAACAAAAATGTTATAAAACACTAAATAGACAAAAAACATGAAAATCTACACTAATACCATAAAATGCTAATTTTCTAAGGGAAAAACAGATAAAAATCACCAGTGTTACAAGAGTGCTAAATTCACCAACCAATCACAATGTAACTTCAAAACTGGTTTCCTTTATCATGTCTGAACAAGTTAGATCCCAGAAACCGAATGTCTTTGTGAAAATGAGAGATGAGAGAGAGAGAGAGAGAGAGAGAGAATTTGTAAGAAATGAGTCATTGATCAGGCTTGATTGCTTGCTTCTTTTTATCATTCTTATTCAGTGATTTTTAGGGATTTCTTAGGGAGATCTTTTTGAAAGGGTAATCAGTATTCACTGTTTGGATAGATTTGCAATAGCTGACTAAAGTGAAAGACCAAAATTAATTTGCTGAATAATAGGATGACAATACTTTTAATATGCTTGTTATAGGAAAGAATGGATCTCAATTAGGTACAGATTGTTTATCTACAAATTTGAATATTGCCAGTAGAATACCTGGAAAAAGAATAGTTTTGAATTTTGCCAACATTGAAATTGAGGTAATTAGAACTCCGAAGAATAGTTTAGAAATCAGTATTTAAGAAATGATATTCTTGAAATTTTTTTCATTTGTCAAATAAGAAAGCGAAGTGCAGTGTACTCTCATAAGCCGAAGTACGAAATGAATTTTCGTCCAACTGAAGAAAACATTAATATTCAGAAAAAAGAGATTAGCATCCACCTTATGGCCTCTCTTATGAGGTTTGCAACTTTATCTCTGGTCACACATTACATATCAGTGGATGAATCTAACTTAATTGGTCTTTGTGCCATTCTTGTTGAGGTTTGAATTCCACTGCAGGCATAAATGTTTTTGCTTATTTTTAAATTTCATTGCCCCACATGAAACCTCTACCCTGCTAATTATTGGAAACCTGAAGGGGCTTAAAAAAGTTCAATTTTTGGTCTCTAGAGCTGGTTTTCCAGATTCTTGAAAAAAATTAATAACAATATATAAATTAATAACAAAAATCTTTAGCCCATTCACAGTACTAATTTTCTGTAGGTTTACACTTTGGGTGGGAGTCACAAAAAAAATCCTTTGATTGATATTGAAACAATCCATCTGCATTCTCCCACTCTATGGATGGAAGTTGATTGTTAATAATTTCTTCACAACTTCAAAAAGAATTGAAGTAAGAATAATAAAACAGTTTTATGATAAAGATTTGTTCTTTTCTTAGCTGATAGATTAAATCTGTGTTCATGTCCAAGCTTTGTAATAATTACTAAAAAGCTATCAACCTGGTGTATGCAACGTTGAACTCATTACTGCCTACATACTAGAGGAATAAACTTATGTGTATGAAGAGGAGATTCTAGAGTTGCTGCATAAACTGAAGATGAATTCATCAATAGGGACTCATGGGATATCAGCATGGATGCTAAGAGGGTTCAGTTGAACTGGTTGTATAATTTGAGTCTCAACACAGGGAAGATTCTGCAAGAGTGGAAGGAATCTATGGTAATTCCATTGCATAAGGGTGGTGTAAAGACTTATGTGTTTAAATATCAACCTATCAGTATCTCTGGAGTGGTGATGAAGAGTTTGAAAAAGTTGGTCAGAGATTGCATACAGAATTGGGTTGACTGAGAATCTATTCTGTGCAATGAGCAGCATTGAATTACTAAGGGAAGGTCATGTTTGAGTAATTTTCTTACATTATAATAATGTCCCACTGAATTAGACAAGGAGAATGGGTGCACCATGATACTTTTGGACTTTGCTAAAGCTTTTGATGAGATGCAGCATGGAAAGCTGTTTCATAACTTGCAGGATAAGGGATTAGATTATTAATTACTAGTTTTGATGCAGTATGTATGTCTACAAGATTTAAGGTGACCAGCTGCATGCTCTAGGGATCAGTCATTGGGTCATTGTTATTCATTCTTTACATTAATGATATTGGGATGGATTTAACAGGTGACATACCTGTGTTTGTTGTTGATGCAAAATAAGTAGGGATAACACAACCTGCAGAATGATTTGAGTAACTGGAATTGTAGACATGTGAAAATGGCTGTCAATTCAGTGTTAGTAAAAATGAAGTTGTGCACTTTGTAGTAATGAGATATCCAGTGTTGTATTATATTGCTGAGATGATGCCAGAAAAAACTGATGAGGCTAGGGATCTTGGAGTTTTAGTAGATAGGAAGTTGAGTTCAGGGGCCATATAGCAAAGCTTGTGAATACAACTCAGGGATGATTGCAATGCTGAAACGAACACTGACATGTAAGAATAGGGAATTGATTTTGCCTTTTTACGAGGCTTTGATATGACTTCATCTGGATTATTGTGTACAGGTCTGGTTTCTTGGTGGTGATGAAGATACAGTGGAGAGTGTGCAAAGAAGAGTCTTAAAGATTATATTGGGACCATGGAATGTAGATTACGAGAGAATTTGTGGGCTGCAGACATGAGCAAGAGGAGTGATATGATAGAGACCTTCAGACTTTTGAGTCATTCAGGTTACCAGTAGATGGAATTTTTCATTTTATGTAGGGTGGGAAGAGGATGAAAGGGCATCCTTGGTAATTGAGAATGAATGTAGTCAAGAAAGGGGTGAGAGCTAGATTTTTCTCTCGTAGAGCAGCATATGAGTGGCATGGCTTGTCTTTTCAAGATAACACAAAACAGGAATCAACTCCGGAACATAGCTTCAGAACATTGGGGAAATGCCATTAAGACAAGAAACTTTTTGACATCCAGAAATATCTGATTATCACACAAGATTCCTCTGCTGTCTGGTAAAAAATCAAAGAGGAAAGCGGCGAATGTTGGAACATTGGAATGGCAGAAACATTAATTAAATCATCAATGCAAAAATTGTAGGAAAAGAAAGAAACTAGCAGATTGGCTTTTTTTCTGTGGATAATGATACAGTGAAAGGAAGTTAGTAATGATGTAATTTTTTCATGTAGTACTGTCATATCCTGTACACCCCTTGAGGGTATATGGCAGGAATTTGATGATGATGATGATGAAATCAACTGAGGATAAATGAAGTGGAAGCAAGTCTGAACAGCATTTAATATCATGAAATATCTTCTCCACATTAATCTGGTAACAATCCCTCACCAACTTGTATGTCTCAACCATATCTCTTCTATTGCTATTTACAAGGCTCTGTAAGTTGCATTCCACTGTATCATAATCCACAGAAAAAGCCACTGTATCATTGGCTTTTTCTGTGGATAATGATACAGTGGAATCAACCGAAGATAAATGAAGTGGAAGCAAGTCTGAATAGCATTTACTGCCAAGTAGTTTTGATAACAGATCAAAATGTATGTTGATCAGTTGAATATGATGAATGTGCCCGTTAATTTACCTGCAATGTGAATTTCATTATAGGTAGAAAAGAAGCCTGAAGATATTGATGAAAGCTAGTTATGGTATGTTTGATTCTCATCTTGAACAATGTTGGCATATTTCTTAAACAATCTTGTTTTTTAGATAAAGGATTAGAATTGAAAATGAATTAGAGGGTAAATATTTCTATATATATGAAAATTATTCAGTGACACAGTTTTATCAAAAGACTGGAAATAGTAATCCAACCAAGAAAAATTAAGAACAGTAATGAATAATTATTGGAAGAATCATATTTGTTGAGAAAGAGATCAATGGTTGCCTGAGAGTGGTTAGGATTGTCTGCCATTCTGTTAGACATAAGTACATTTTGTGTAATCGTATCTCTGCCTGCTATTAGAAAACGTAATGTTTTCACGAAGCTGATTATTGCTTTGTTCTTTTCAAAACTTCATACTGCTCTACCCAAAGTCCTTGTTAAAAAGTTCATGGTTGTTTTCCAGATAGAGTTTCTGAAGTATTATCCATCCTTTGTCCCACACATGGTTTATTAAGGGATAGAATACCTCATATGAGACTGGCTAATTCACCTGAAGATGAGTTAGATAGTCTCACATTGGGAGGGGACATATATCCAGGTGGTTTCTAACCAGAGGGCATCATCATCATTACCAACTGAAACTATGGGAGCTGATTGACAGACATAGTAAACTGCCTCCTATCCCCACCCAACCTGGAGTATACTAAATCCATTGCATCTGTAACTTACCTTATATTGGTGAAACCGGATGCGCAATTCCAATCCGTAAAAAAAAAAAAAAAAAAAAAAAAAGAACTTTAACAACACATTAAATTTAACAAAGGTAGGCCTCTCAGATCACACTCTTAACACCTTACACCAAATCGATTGGAAAGATACATGTTCTTTACATCATACAAAAACCTGGTATGAACGTAAATTCATGGAAGCCTATTAAATTTTGATCAACCATCCTAATTTAAACAATAATGGCAGCAAAAAATTCCAAGAATTTCTATGGCACACATTCAACCCACAGCATAAGTTCTTTCAAGCAAACCCTTTCTTTAGGACTAAGAAATAATTTCAGCCCTTATTGGCCATCATGTAAGTAATTGTGTAAGAGTTCATTGCTCTCTAGCTTAATATATTTCTTAGTGATTATAATCAAATAACAGGGGTCTAACTTTGATGTAGTAAGGTGTTTTTTTTTTTTTTTTTCATCAGTGATCAAGCAAGTAGTGTTAACGGTTGATCAAATCAGTATGACTTTAGCACTATGTAGATTGTAGCATAGCTTGTCTCTGTTTATGTTCCAGATGACCTTCATATGACGCTAAAAATGTTGGGTGATTATTTTGGTGTATATTATAACACGGTAGTTGTTTCCATAATTATTTAATAATGAATGCTTAACTATGAAAGGAATGAACTATCAAAGCATTGATTAAGTTCACATGATGTCAAACTACTTGCCCACAACAGGCTGTTTAGCCTGATGTCTGTCAAGTTACTTTTTTGAGCCCAATGCATTAAGGGGAAGGCAAGATATATAAAAGTTTCCATTTTGAGTTGAAGATGAGGATTATATATTTAATCAGTGCACAACTGACTTTTGAAATAAATGAATTGCAATTGACCCTCACTATAGCAAGCTCATAGAGACCACGAGAACAGTTTGTTATAGTTGGATAATTTGCTGTAGTGAATTTCTTTTTGGTTGAAAGTTCTACCCAAAGCCTATGAGGCATTGGATGGGACCTTTCAAGTTTGTTATAGGGAGCAAGTTTGTTATACCTGTGTTTGCCATCATGAGAGCTAACTATATAAATCCTTTGTTTAAAGTCAGGTCTGTTTGAATTTAAAGTCTTTTAATTATGAACTGAATATAGGATCTAAATTTGTTAGCATGTTCACAAAGTATGCTAATTTTTCAAAAATTAAGCTTGTAATAAAGCATACTATCTGCATATACATGATATATTAATTAGTGTGGGTGTGTGTAGGTAGGTATATGATGAAACAATCATGCAGTCATGTATGCACATTAACCTCCCTACTGGCCGATGTGGATGAAATAGTGAGACCAAATTGCACTTTTAATCCACGTTATTCAATAGGTGTTACAAAATCGTATCCAGATTTACCTGGACGTCTATAAACATCATGGCTGGTTGTTGGGGGGGGGGTTAATCAATCCTTCTGGTTTACAACAATCACTGTAGATCATAGAAGATACAATCATTACAGTATGATTCATTACTCATTTCCACTTGTTAATAGTGCGGTGCATTTAAAAAGAAATACAACTAGTGGAAGAAACTAAAGTAATATTACTAATATTGTCAAAAGTACTGTTCATTGTTCTTGACATAAGTATATATTTTGAATGCTTGTTCTGCCCAGATGGATTTTATGAATATTTTCAAAAAAAAAAAAAAAAACACTTCTTTTGGTGCGCTTCTTTCTCTTACAGATTTTTAACTGAGCATGATATACATTTCCATCTTCTGAAACCCACAAAGTCGATATATCTTTCCTTGTAGGAAGTATTCCACAGACTACTCACTGTCTTTGTCATTTGCCTCTGGACCCATTCTAACACTTCTTCATTCCCAGTAAAATCTAGGTGACCAGATCTGTGTGTAAAATCTCACGAGAAATAATTTTTTAGGGAATTTTCACTAAAGAATTTCCAATTTTTTGTCTGAAATTATAAGAAAAAATGTGCTTAGTAAGATGTAAAAATATTAAAGAATAAATTACTGTTAGAATGCACCTGCACTTTAGACTTGTTTGTAAAAGCTTAATAGGAGTTATGCCGGATTAGCGCTGAATACCACCAAAATCGTAAGGTCAAGTGACCAGCAATGACGTCATTTCTTTCATTGCTTCTGGCTAATCCTGGAATACTCTGAATTAAGAACAAAGGACTGAAAATAGAATAAAAGGCAATGCTGCACGTTCTGGGCTTTTTGGTCCTTGGTCTCTTGCTTGACTTATAACTTCTATTGGGGTTCCTTCCCTGAATCCAGGAGGATAGTTCTTCCTGCTGCCGCCGCCAGCTCGCTCTCTAGGCTTCGGATAGCTACGGCAGAACCCCATCACGTCCAACGAAGGAAAACCCTCGAGGATTGACCGGACTGAAGACGCTCCAGTCTCTATGTGTTACGGAATGTAAATCGGACTTCCCTCTCGAGAGTGTTAGCAAGTAAGCCATTACTTTGTTGTAATATGTTATATGAATGTAACTCGAAATCGTAAAGGATTGAGAGAGGTACTTGTTAACTGGTGGTTAATTAAATTTGAAATAAGGGAAAAACATGTATTGTTAAGTATGTCTAATTCATAAGTTGCGTGTGATAGTATCTGAAATTGTATCAGTTAGGTATTGAATATGTTGGAAGAAAGTTAATGCGATCCTTCTTGGAATATTTATGCATGCTTGCAGGCCAAGTGGTGTCATAGAAGACTCCGTTATTTCAAAGTACAATAAGTTTTCTGATAGTGAATGCACTATAGTTTCTGTTGCTTAAGATAACAAGTTGTCTTTGTGTGTTAAAGTGCTTTAGATTAAGTAATTCTTTTATTAATTTTTATGTGCTTTGTATCATATCCTTTAGTTTGATAATAAATATGTTTTTGTTTTGTAATTACCTGGTTCTCATTCCTTAGCCAATGCACTATCCCGAAAATATTAACGAACATGCGGGAATAGAATAAAGTTACGAGCCACGACTTGCATATAAAGAAATTGTATAGAAGTATTAAATTAATTTTGTTATCTCCTTGCCCTGACTTTCAAACATAAAAAGGTCAATCAAGTGTTGCAGTCATTACGATTAAATAAATTTCTTAATTGATATTGTGCGATTGCTCAGGGACTGTTATGTTGGATAGACTTACTACGCGAGGTCTATCTAACTGCAGACAAAGGGGGGGGGGCAAGAATAAATATAAGTAAGGAAGTAGATAGATAAAAGGAAAATATAGAAAAGTAAAGATTTTACAAAGGCACAGCAGACAAAGATTTAATGATTTAATAAGAATAAAGATTAAATAAGATTTTAAAATAACTAAATAAAATTTACACTGTGCACAGTAATTCAGATGTGGTCATATCAAAGTTTTGTAGGGGGAAACACTTATATGAAGAACCTCATGTATACCAATTTCAGCTAACTTGTGAAACAAAATTTTGTTGATCCCTTATTGTTTCCTTGTTCTCTTCCATCTAGTGCAAGCATATCAAACTCAAAGGCTAACACGGGCCAAATAAACAAGGTTTAAGTTTATGGGCCGCAAAAAACAAAAGCTTCAATTTTCATAAAAACGCAGATTTATTTTGAAAAGTACAGTATAAAAAAAGAACAAGAACAACAATAAAATTAATGTTTTCTCCCTGACACTTGGCATCTCTTCTCTGCTACTATCTTTCCTACTTTGGGGGAAATCTTGTTCGCAATGATTACTTTCAAAACTGATCCAAGGTGAATGTCAGTAATTCTGGATCTGACAGGAGACTTATTTCCCTTCATAATTGTAAATAACTGCTCACACCGATAAATACTTCCAAGCATGGATATAATTTCATATGCGAATTTTCGAGCATTTTTAAACGTGGCAAGTAAATATTTGTAAAATCCAGGCATGGCAACTTCACTGAATTTTGCCTTCAAATCTGAATCGCACTGGATCTCAATTACCTCCATTTGCATTTGATTAGGTACTGATTCAATATTTATGAAAAACTTACAAAGAAAACTTGTCTTCCAAAAATTAAAATCTGCAAACTTTGTTTCAAATTCAGTTCTAAGGCTTACAATTTTTTCTCTGTATTTTTGATACGATGCAGTTCCACTTAAACTTTATTTGTTCATGTTGCATGTCGGAAAGTGCGTTAAATCTTCATTTTTAAACTGCTTTTCCCAAAGAACTAGTTTATATTTGAATGCCTTAACTTGGTCACACATGTTCGTAATGATCTGATCTTTTCCTTGCAGTTTTAAATTTAAATCATATAAGTGTTTTGTTATATCAACCATGAAGGATTAATCTTGCAACCGCACTGTGTCAAAAAAACAGCCTTGTCTTGATTTTTAGTTATTAAGAACTGACATGTTTCTTCTTCCAAGTCCCAGAATTGTTTAAGAATCTTGGAGCAGGATAGCCAATGTACCTCGGTATAGTAGGACAAACCGGAATATTCGCTAATTCACTTAAGAAAGCAGAGAACTGTCGCTGCTTTAAGCCTCGAGATTTTATGAAATTAATGATTTTTTTGATAGATGGCAACACATTTTCCATGTTTATTACTTTCGCGCATAATACTTCTTGATGTATAATGCAATGTGTATGATGAATCTTGGATCCGTCATAAATTTCACTTTGTTTTTTTGCAGTAATGCCACGAAACCATTGTTTTTTCCGGTTATAGAAGGAGCTCCATCTGTAGCTACAGAAGTTAATTTTGACAGAGGTAGATTGTATTTTTGCAGAAGTTCAAAAACACAATTAAATATATCTTGTCCTGTACTAGTGTTATGCATTGGTACTAATTCCAATAATTCCTCAAAAATTGAAATCCGTGTCGCAAGCACAAAGAAGCACAGCTAATTGAGCTACGCCCCCAATGTCCGTACTCTCGTACAGGCAATGGAAAAAGCTTCGAAACTAGATGATTTTGCTTTGATCTGAACACTTAAATTGTCGGCCAAATCAGTAATTCTTTCCGCAACTGTATTTCAAGACAAAGAGATTGTTTGAAAAGCCTTTATATTTTCAGGACAAATAATTTTTGCAGCTTTAATTATACATTCCTTAATGAAATTACCTTCAGTAAAAGGTTTCGAGTGTTTAGCTATCAACTCCGACAAGATGAGCTTGCATGCACTGCCGCTTCACTTTTGGTGATACTTTAGTAAACACGAACTGTTGTTTTTTCAGTCCTGACTTGAGTTCTTTCACCTTTTCTTGTCTCATTAATCCCTCGTAATTATCATATTTTGATTTATGTTGTTCATAGTGACGATTAGTGTTGTATAACTTTGGTATACTGATAACATTATTACATATTAAGCAGATTATTTTATTTTTTACTTCACAGCAAAAATACTCCAATTTCCACTTTACTTGGAAATTTCAATATTCGTCAGCAATTTTTCGCTTATTACTATCACTTGTTTTCGATAGAGACATGCTGAATATTTTAATAAAAACTGATATTTTTTCTTGAACATCAACTTACCAGACACTAAATAACTGCACAAATTAATAAGTAATGTAAATAAACTTATTTTTCTTGTTCACCGAAAGCGAAATATTTCCTGTTACGCACACCAAACAAGTCAGTTCAAACAAGACTGACAACTGGGCGTGGCACTGGCACATGATAGTAGGTATATAATCGGCTGGTAGAAATAGTGGGGGAAATGGTTCACTTGCATGTAAAGGAAATGCATGCAACACGGCTATATGTAGTAATCACTTTCATTGCAAATGTTTGGCTGGGCCACAAAAATATTCGTCTCAGGCCAGGAGTTTGACACACATGATCTAGTGTATTCTATCAAACATTGGTAGACCATGTTATACTTTAGTTACAAAACTACTCAACATTGATGTAATTATTAATGCAAGCTCTTTAGTCCGAAAAAACAAAACTGAGCATCTTCTCCAGTGATAAAAAAATTGACACAATTTCAACCCCCAAATCAAAATATATAATACCAAAATAGAAAAAACAGTCTCCAAAATACTTAGGCCTAACCCTAGGTAGTGAACTGAGATTTATAATTCATATTACAAATATATCTAATAAAGCTCTTAAAAAGCTTAATATCATCAGAAGGCTTTGTGGAACAAAGTGGGGTGCAAAAGCGAAGACACTCAAAACTACATATACTGCACTCATAGGACCCACTATGGAATATGCCTCATCAATTTGGGCTCCAGCTTCTACTAGCTCAAAAGTAAAACTTGACAGAGTACAATCAAGAGCAGCAAACTCAAGACTTTCGATGCCTGAACAAGAAAATCTAGACTAAAGAGATCATCCACTTTACAATATAATCATGAAATTAGGAAACACTTAGATTGACTTAGAATACCTGTCCATTGAAATAAGCAAAGAGCCATTCCTTTCCACTGTTCTACCAAAAAACAATGATAAACTTAAATCTCCTAGAACCTTGTTCAAAAAATATCCCTAATTTTTTTCATGTAGTACTGCATGAAAAAAATTACATCATTACCAACTTCCTATCTACAATTTTCCTCCAAATCAGTCTGTTACTTGTGAAGGCTTCAACATTATCAGATCTTATATTTCTATCGTCTAAGGCACCTTTGTACCGTATCAGTCCACCTATACCTTGGTCTTCCTCTGGGTCGTTTTGCTGCCAACCTGGCAGAGAACACTTGTTTTGCTAATCTTTCTTCGCCCATTCTGTTTAAGTGACCATACCACCTGAGATTAGCTCTGCTAACGCATTCCTGGATGTTGACAATGTCAAGTTCTTTCCCAATATCCTCGTTTTTAATATGATATTGCCATTGATGCCATCTGTTCACGCCTATAATCTTTCTCAGGACTCTCATATCTGTGGTCTCTAGTCTTTGGTCAAGTGTTTTACTTCTGACCCAGCTCTCAGATCAATAAGTTAAAACTGGTTTGAACACCATCTTGTATACAGCTAATTTAGTGTTCCGACTAATTTCTCTCTTATTCCATATAAATTTATTCAATTGACTTCCTGCCATACCAGCTTTGCTGATTCTGTTGTCTATTTCTATATTTAATTTACCATCTTCAGTAAAAATCATGCCTAAGTAGCTTATGTGTTTCACTTGTTCCACAGGTTCTCCATTCACAACCCAGTTGACATTTTCAATGATTCTGTTTTTTTTCATTGTCTTTGTCTTTTTATTGCTTCATATCATATCTATTACAACAGCTATTCAATTTAGTCAGAGAATCTTGCAGACTTTTAGCGGATTTATTTAGAAGTATAACATCATCCGCATAAAGCAAAGAGCTGACATTAACATCTCCAATTTTGAAATCATGTTTAATACCACTTTCCTTCATAATGTGATCCATATAGATAATGAATAACAGAGGGGATAATGTACATCCTTGTCTCACACCAGATTTAATATTAAACCATCTTCCTGTACTTCCTTCAATTCTAACTGCTGACTTACAACTGAAATAAAGACTACGTATTGCTTGATATAATGCTCCACTGATACCATATAACTGTATTGTATTGAATAGCTTCTCTCTTGGCAACTTGTCATATGCCTTTTCCAAATCAACAAAACTTAAATACAAATCTCTGTTATATTCCCATGCTTTCTCGACTATTTGTCGTAAAGTGAAGATCTGATCCTGACACCCTCTATTTGGCCTGAATCCAGCTTGTTCTTCACCAAGCTTTTCTTCCACAATTCTTCTCAACTGTTTCTCAAGTACATTGACATAAATCTTGCCAGGAACACTCAGTAGAGAAATACCTCTGTAATTCTCACATTCAGTTTTATTTCCCTTTTCGTATATGGGTACTATGAGAGCTGTACTCCAATCATCTGGAATTCATCCTCTGTCCAGGCCTTTTGAACTGTGCAGTGCAGCCACTGTAAGACTTTTATACCTCCATACTTGAGCATTTCTGGTTGACCATCATCTACTCAAGCTGCCTTTTCACATTTCAGGTTTTTGATTGCTTTTCCTACTTCAAGTTGCGATATGTAGTGCTGATTGTATGTCTGTTGATTTTTTTTTTTACCACTGCTGTAACTGATTGTTTCATTTAGCTATTTTTCAAAGTAATTACTCTATACATCAAGGATATCGTTTTCTCTAGTTTTCATGTCACCTTTGTTGTCTCTAATTCCTTTTACAGCACTCTTTCCATCATTTGTGAGCTTTTTTTAACAACCTTCAGAATATTTTGCTACCTTCATGATATTTTCTATGTTCTTACCAAAGTCTTCCCATGACTTCCACAGTGTTTAACTTTCTTACATTTGTCTTTGTATTCTCTAAGAGCACAAGCTGATTATTAGCCAGGTACTTTCAATATGCTTTCTTCTTTTCCTTCACTGCCTCTTTATCATCTTGTGTCCACCATGGCGTTCTGATTTTTCTATCCTTGCAGACAGCCTCACCACATGGCTCTCACCACATGAATCAGTCAATGTGTTCTTCAGGGCTTGCCACTGAATCTCTAAAGTTTGGTTCCTATTCTCAAACTCTTTCATTTTTTCTTGAATAATGTTTGTGTGTTTTGGTCTACAGTTAACATCTGAAAGCTGCTTAACGTTTATTTGCTTTAAAACTTTCTTACATGTTCTTCTTTTCAGTATGAAATTCAATTTTATCCTGCTGAAGACTAAATGGTGATCAGTTCCAATTTCAAATCCTTTGTACATTCTTAGTGTCCTGTAATATGAAGAGTACATCACTATCAAGAATAACATAGTTGATGAGACTTTTCTTATTCCTTGCTTCTCTCCATGTGAATTTGTGCATATTTTAATGTGAGCATGGTATTAGTAATAACTATATCCATGTCCTGAGTAGAAATCCAACAGGTATTTGCAATTGTTATAAGAAACTAATAATAATGGCAAAAAGCCACCAAATTTTCCCAAAATATTTCTGTATTCTGATGATCATTTCCTATTCTGCTATTTTTCATTGTGTCTGTTGCTTTCTATAAACTCTCAAAAAATTCCTCCACTTCTACCTTAGTAGAACCTTCTGTGGGACCATAGGCACAAATAAGTCTCAGTTCTGTTTCCCCTTCTGATAATTTCCCACCTCATTCTACTTGATATTACCTGCCATTCAAGAAAATTAGCCTTGTGTTTAGTGTTGATTACTATAGCTACTCCTTCTTTTCCTTGATTGTCGTTTCCTGAATATAACATTTTGTAGTTATTGCTCAAAAAGATCTCACCAGTTTTTGTCTTTTGTGTTTCACTAACTCCTATTATACTGATTCAGTACTTATCCAATTTTTCTGCTAGTTTCATTTCTTTGCTATTTAAGCTTCTTATATTGATAGTACCGATCTTATACTGTGATGATGTTGAATTAGACGTGTTTCAGGATTTATTCCAGTAGTTGACTTTTCGCTGTTTGCCCTGGTTCTCTGGCAAAAACGACGATGAGGGGGAGGCTTGTTTAACCGGGCGATGCCCCAGCCAGCATAAATTTGTGCCATGTTGTACCATGATTTTACATTGTGGTTTAAACCAATAAGAATACAATTTGGTCGGCTAAATCCCAAATTGCTAGCCCATTCTCATTCATTCAGTATCCAGGTAGATATCTAACAGGATGCACCATGAGAATGTGAGGATTGGACATTAGGTTCCCTGCATTCCTTTATAGGCTATGTGATGGTTTCATCTCAGTTATACAACTTTGACCCTTAAGCACTATTCATTCAGAAATTCAGTTTATAATTTCTGGTTATTCAACTGAGAATAACCAGAGAGACACCTTTAGAGTTATAAAGGTGTCTCTAAAGAGACACCTTTATAACTAAAAGGAAAACATCTTTAATTTACAAAATATATATACAGTATATGACTCTTTGTTATTGTTATGACTCAGCTAATGACTTCACATCAATTGTGTTAGTATCCTATAATGGAACGCACATATCCTTACACGCGTGTAATGTTATTCATTGTATAAATGTATTACAGACATGTATGATGCAATGCATGATACATGTCTGTAAGGAGAGGTGAAATAAGATAGTAACAGTTACTTTAATTAAAAAACGCATTATTCATTCTAATTACATAGGATCCTTTGAGTGCAAGAGCAAAAAAGAAGACAAACCATAGAAATTAACAAAAGATGATAACCACTATATAGTTATACAAGAGTGATGATTTTAAAAATATTTATAATTGTGCATTGCATTGTTGAGCATGTTATATATGTTTACACATTCACCATATGCATTTGGCTAACAATGACTAGGATGATACTTGGATTTATATTTAGATGTTTTGTATCCATGCCATTTCTAATGATTTTGAAATTCTCTCAGTTATGTCATAGCAATGTTGTGATAGTTCAGACTACTTCATGACACGTGATGTCTCATTGCCAAAGCGTTCTGTGGGTCAGCTGAAGAGAATACATGCGATGATGAAGCTGAGGCATCACTTCTTTGGCATTCAACATCTTGAATGTGTTCTTCAGTGTGTTGGTCAATAGATTTTTCTCTTTGTCCATAGTAGGATAATTTGTTTAAAGTTTTTTCACTTGGGTATATCGTATTTACTTGAATGTAACTCGCCCTCATGTATATCTTGCACCTCTGATTTTACTGTATGTAAAAAGAAATTAAAAAGTTTTGCATATACCTCGCACATGAAAAACGTTTAAAACTTTAAGAAATAGATAGTTATGGCAGTTTCAGATATTTGGAATTTTGTTTAAGAGAATCAGCATTTCAACTCAACAATAGTCAGCTTGCCTTTGTCATTGAGTCGCGTGATCTTTTGTTAATACCTCACCAATCATATACATAGAAATGGAAACAGCCATAGAGGAAATGTGGCAGTGAGAGCATTGACTTCTACTTGATCTTGGAGTGCACAGGGGTGGAGTGGTGAATGAGATGAGGTTTAGGTTCTACACAGAGTGGATGGCAACCAGTGGCTTCATCCTGACTCCAGTAGGGATCTATTGTGCAACTGGATTTTGAGAGCTTAGGACATGATTTCGCCAGAAATAATTGCCAATAGTTTTTTTACAAACAGGCATCCCTAATGTTCTGGATCTGTGGCTTTTAATTTAATTACAGAAACATTGTCGCTAAAGATTCAGATATATAGTGTGATGAAGGTGGGTAGCCAATCACGTAAATTTAAATTTCATTTAAATGCATTCATTTTATGAATAAATGTGAGCAATTATACATTATAATGAATACTGAGGATTTAATTATAAATGCCAATTTAGTTTTTTTTTTTGTATTTTTTTTTTAAGTTTCTGAAATTCCCTGCATATATCTTGCACCACAATTTTTTAACTTTAATTTTGGGAAAAAAAGTGAGTTATATTCAAGTAAATATGGTACTATAAATTAACGATGCGAAGAAATGATATTCTTAGTTTAATCTTTTATCCAAGTGTAAGCAAATAAAGTTTGTGTGAAGTAACTTCATGACTGGGCTGCTTGTATATAGATGCTAATGACTTCACATCAGTTGCCTTAGTATCCCATAATGCAATGCACATATTCTTGCACACATATTATGCATTATATATATCCCATAATGTATTATGCACATCCTTACACACATGCATAATGCATTATACACACATGGACAAAGAAATTAGCGCACCTGGAAGAAAACATGGTACAACGGCAAAACTAAGCAAATAGCTAGAGTTCGGGATGGTATGCAAATGATCCAAGTTTGGTGTGCGATTGCACATGCCCACACACCCTGCGGTGTCGCTGCAAACACGAACCGGCAGCCTTATAAAGCTGGCGTGTAGTCGATAGTCGATTAAAGCGAAAAGCACCTACTGATGCAAGCTGGAGTACAGAGTGACAATAATGCCGGGTAGATGCCAGAGACATCGATTTAAGCAACTTACGGACTTTGACAGAGGCATGATCATTGGCCTGAAAATCGGAGGGTGATAGGCGTGCACATGAACTGTTCTGACCATACCGTCCTATAGTGTTGGGAGCTGTGGACAAGTTCCGGCACTGTCACACGGTACAGTGGCACCAGTCGGATCAGGAGGACCAATGCTAGAGAGGATCGACGGATCGTGCGGCAAGCACGGAGGGATCCCACAGTGACCCGGCAGATGTAGGGGCTCCTGTGTGCCCATGAACCATTTCCTGACAACTCGCAGAGGCAAATCTACGATCCCAGCAACCCCTTACGTGTGCTTCCATTAACACCGCAACATCGCCGACTCCTGCAGTGGTGCCAGGCGAGAGCAACATGGAACGCCACAGACTGGCGACGTGTGGTCTTCAGCGATGAGTGCCGCTTCTTCTTGGGGACTGATGATCATCGTGTCCGGGTGTGGAGGACCCCCTGTCAACGACACAATCCCAACCTCGCTATTGAGCACCACACCTCCCGGGGAACCATAGCCTGCAATAGCCGATCACCCCCCCCCCCTTGTGGTACGTGACGCATTGACGAGGCAGCGGCATGTGGACGACATCCTACGGCCCCACGTTCTCCCATTCCTGGCCAGGATACCAGGAGCGCTATACCAGCAGGATAATGCCTGTCCGGACACGGCTCGGGTTGCCCAGGCCTGCCTACGTCATGTACAGACACTTCCATGGCCAGCCCGCACCCCAGACTTGTCCCTTATTGAGCAGCTGAAATGCCAGCTCCCACCATGCCGCAATATCTAGAATTTGGAGCACAGCGTCCAACACATCTAGGCCAGTCTGCCACAGGACAACATCAGGCATCTGTTCGCCACCATACCAGACCGTATTGCAGGCAGTGCAACGCGCTATTGATGATGACCAGATTGCCTACCACAGATCCCTTTGTAATTGTCCTTCAGCTCTCTTTTTGCCATCATGTGCATCACTCACCTGTATCATTACACCAATAAAATTTCAGTTGAATCCTATGCCCGTGTGTGTATATGCAATGCATATATCTTTACACGTGTATAATGCTATGTATTATACATGTCCGTATAATGCTATGTATTATACAAAACAGGGCCAGTTTGCCTGCTTGCAGGATGAAAATCCCCAGTTAAACTGGGGAAAAACCTGTTGTCCATGCCCAAGACCGGCTAACTTGGCTATTGCTGAGGAAGATCCTTAAACTCCTCACATCACCAACAGGAATCGAACCTAGGACACTCCTTCCCCAGGCATATAGTTGCAAAGCATATAGCCACTAGGCTAACCGAGTGGACACTTGTTTTCATAAGATCCATCCTGTGACAGGTTTCTAGGGCATGGTCTACCAATCTTGAGCAGCAATAGTGATTGAAATGGAGGTAGTCTTGGTGTTCTGATATTCTGATCCTCGCTATCCACTATCCTGCAAGTATCTGCTCTCCTGCTATAGTATGAACTATGGAAGGATTGTAGATACTTGCTATGGCCAATATTTGGCCATAGTATGAACAATTGCATTGTGGAATTTGGCTGGTCTGGTTACTGAAAACTTTTCTAACCTATCTGTGTTGCAGTCAGATATCATTATTGTAGTGTGGCTGTATAGTAGAACAGGATAGGAGTGGACAACAGTGAGGCATGTTTTCCAGTTTCCACACTGAAAAAAAAAAGTTTCACCCTATGGAGCACACAATACCTTCATTTTCTTTATAGGTTTTATTATAGCAAATTGAATAACCAGAGTTTTTGTTAAAATTGAATAAAATAGAAATATTGGCTGTAGGAAGAAGAAGGCTGATTAATTTGGAAGTTATTTTTAGAGAGAGAGAGAGAGAGATTAGCAGTAAGAAAGCTATGTTAAAACTACCATTCCTTTAATATTTTTGAGGATGGCTGAGGGGATGCTTAAAATTGCACTAATTTTTTTATCTAGGAAGGGATATGGACCCTGATGAGAAAGAGAGAACACCCTATGGAAAACGTTTCACCCTATGGAGCACACAAAACAGTACCTTCTTTTCTTTACAGGTTTTTTTTATTATAGCAAGTTGAATAACCAGAGTTTTTGGTAAAATTGAATAAAATAGAAATATTGGCTGTAGGAAGAAGAAGGAGACTGATTAATTTGGAAGTTATTTTTATAGAGAGAGAGAGAGATTAGCAAAAAGAAAGATATGTTAAAACTACCATTCCTTTAATATTTTTGAGGATGGCTGAGGGGGAGGCTTAAAATTGCACTAATTTTTTTTATCTGGGACGGGATATGGTCCCTGATGTGAGAGAGAGAGAGCACTTTGGTTAGTATTTTACAAGTTTATGGGTCTCTATGGGATGTTTTCTTTGTGTTTTGGCATCCCATAAATTTGGAAATAAGGATCTGTTTCAGGTTAAATGACAAATCAGTCTGAGTAGAATCAATATTCTTCAAGTATATCGCGGTTAATAACTGAAGATAATATTACTTTATCCTCAGTTAACTTGGACACTGGGACAAAATATTGGATAATAATCCTATACAGTTGTTTCTTTCCATTATGTAACAACACCATTATAGTATTCTTTGAAACATTATAATATTCTTTGAAACTTGTCACCTACGTATTCTCTGAGCTATTTGAAACAGCAAAATAATATTTTCTAATTATTTTATTTCAGATGGCACCGCTGATTACAGAATCAAGTGTTGATACATTACGTGGCATTAACAGTACTACAACTAACAGTAACAGTTCATCTAATCCTTACAACAAATGGGCATGTCATATGTGTACATATATGAATTGGCCTCGAGCTACAAAATGCACACAGTGCTTAACTGTACGCAAAAAAAGCTTACCATCATGCTCAACTCCTACAAGTCCTAAACCAGAAACTGGTAGTCCTGGGAGGGGAAAACTTCTTGCTGAGCCTGAATCAAGTAATATTTCAGATAATTATCATAATGATAGGAATAAAGCATGGACTCGTTCAGTTAAATGGGTGTGTCCATCATGTACATATGAAAACTGGCCAAAGTCTTCAAAGGTAAAAATTATCAACTGCTTTAATATGATTGTATATTTATTGATATTTTAAGTGTGAAACATGATATTTATTTCTCCCTTTGATTTATTGCCAGTAAAGTAGTCAGAGGAATCTTGACAAACCCAAATATATCATCATCAATTTCCTATTATGTATCCTCAAGGGGTGTTTACGTTACTATAAGAGCACTACACATGATTAGGTTTATATTATTATTAATCTCCTATCAACAATTTTCTTCCAAATTAGTCTGTTACTTGCAAGCACTGTTGTCATATCTAACATTTTGTGCTCTCAGGCACTTCTGACGGAATCAGTCTACTTAGACCCTGTTTTCCTCTGAATCTCTTTCCTGCTGTCTTGGCATCAACAATAGTTTTGCTAACCTTTCCTCACCCATTCTGTTTAAGTGGCCATACAACCTTAGATTAGCTCTGCTTACACATTCTCAAATGTCAGTAATGTCAGTTTCCTTTCTGATATCTTCATTTTTATTATGATTCTGCCATTGATGTCATTGGTTCAGAACCCTCATATCTATGATCTCTAATCCAACCAGTGGACTACAAGTCAATATTGACAAAACCAAGGCCATGACAACTGATGGCTCACCATACATTGCTTACCTTCATGGCATCCAAATTGAGCAGGTGAACGAATTTAGATACCTCTGTTCACTCATACAGGCAAGGAAAATTGCATCAACAGCAGAATTGTGGCTGCCACTGCCTTTGGTTCACTAAATTGGTGCCTATGGAAGAAACATAAGATCTCGCTCAAAACAAGGATGCTCCTCTTTTGCTCACTGATCATGCCTGTCCTCCTGTATGGATCAGAAACTCAGAAGCTACTTCAAACTGACCTAAACAAACTAGAGACATTTCAAATGCAATGCCTCCATCACATACTACAGATATCACTACTCCACCATATCCAAAACACTACCATCAGGACTTGGTGTGACAACCAACTTTCAATTAAAGAACTTCAAAAATGTAGACTTTACTGGTTTCGGCATGTGTGCAGAATGGATCAACAGTGCCTACCTCATCAATGGCAGCAACGATCTGCATACTGGAAAACACAACCAGCTACCCCTAAGAAAACTTGAATCAAGCAAATTGAACATGGACTAAAGAACACCAGCAGCTCTGTCTCACAGGAGTGAAGCAGAAAACCCTTGACATCAGGCGAACAATTATATGTAGTATCCATAGTCCAGCAGCACCCACAACAGCATATTGGTTAAGGGACCAACCCACATCCAGGTACCAGTTAATTCAAGAAGAAGAAAAGAAGATCTCTAGTCTTTGATCATGTTCTTTATTTCTAACCCATCTCTTAGATCCATAACTTAAAACTACCAGTATACACTCACTGTCTTATATACTGCTAGTTTTTGGTGTTTTGGCTGATTTCTTTCTTATTCCATATAAATTTATTCAGCTGACTACCTACCATACCAGCTTTGCTTATTTTGTTGTTTATTTCCAGATTTAACCTGCTATCTTCACTAAAAACTGTGCCTAAATATTCTGAAATATTTCACTTATTCTGTAGGATCTCCATACAGAATGCAGCTGAATTTTTCTGTTTATTCTTATTTTCATAGTTTTGATCTTTTTATTGCTGATTTTCATGCAAAATTTGTTACAGCTGTTATTCAATTCAGTTAGAGAATCTTGGAGTCCTGCACTAGATGTGTTTAGGAGTACAACATCATCTGCACAAAACAAAGAACTAAGTTTGACATATCCAATTCTAATATCAGGCCTAATGCTACTTTCTTTAATAATATGATCCATATAGATGATGAATAAGAGTGGAGATGATGTTCATCCTTGTCTTACCCCTGAATTTACATCAAACCATCTTCCTGTATTTCCTTCAATTCTAACTGCTGACAGACAGCTTACATATAGACTATGTATTGCTTTGTATAATGTTCCATTTACCCTATATAATTGTAGTTTTTTGAAATGTTTTTCTCTAGACACCTAGTCATATACAGTGAGTGTTTAACATGAAACACAATGATAATCTTGAATGGCAGGCTGTTTCAAGTAGATTGATAATGTGGACAAACATCAAAATAAGAAATTGGATAATTAGACTTATTTGTGCTTATGGCCCTACAGAAGGTTCTACTAAGGAAGAAGTGGACCAGTGTTTTGAGTCATTAAGGAAGGCAGTTGATGTAAAGGAAAAGCTGGTTTTTGTTGGAGATCTAAACAGCAGAGTGGGAAATGAATATAAGATGCATTTAAAATGTTTTGGGAAATTTGGAGGAAAGAGCAATGCTAATAATAATAATGGTAAGTGGAATTGACTCAATATATGTCAAGCATCACTATAAGAGATGTTTATATTATTATCATCATCATTAAATTCCTGCCATGTACCCTCAAGGGGTGTACAGGATATGATAGTACTATCATATCCCTAATTTTTTTCATGTAGTACTACATGAAAAAAATTACATCATTACTAACTTCCTGTCTACAATTTTCCTCCAAATCAGTCCGTTACTTGTCAAGACTCCAACATTATCAGATCTTATATTTCTATCGTCTAAGGCACTTTGTATCAATCCATCTATATCTTGGTCTTCCTCTGGGTCGTTTTGCTGCCAACCTGGCAGAGAACACTTGTTTTGCTAATCTTTCTTCGCCCATTCTGTTTAAGTGACCGTACCACCTGAGATTAGCTCTGCTAACGCATTCCTGGATGCTGACAATGTCAAGTTCTTTCCTAATATCCTCGTTTTTAATATGATATTGCCATTGATGCCATCTGTTCATGCCTATAATCTTATCTGCAGTATCTAGACTTTGGTCAAGTGTTTTACTTCTGACCTAGCTCTCAGATCCATAAGTTAAAACTGGTTTGAACACTATCTTGTATACAGCTAATTTAGTGTTCTGACTAATTTCTCTCTTATTCCATATGAATTTATTCAGTTGACTTTCCACCATACCAGCTTTGCTGATTCTGTTGTCTATTTCTATATTTAATTTGCCATCTTCACTAAAAATCGTGCCTAAGTAACTGAAATGTTTTACTTGTTCCACAGGTTCTCCATTCACAACACAGTTGACATTTTCAATGATTCTGCCTATTTTCATTGTCTTTGTCTTTTTAATGCCGACCTTCATACCATATCTATTACAACAGTTATTCAATTTAGTCAGAGAATCTTGCAGACTTGTAGCGGATTTATTTAGAAGTATAACATCGTCTGCATAAAGCAAAGAGCTGACATTAACATCTCCAATTTTGATATCATATTTAATACCACTTTCTTTCATAATGTGATCCATAGATAATGAATAACAGAGGGGATAATGTACATCCATGTCTCACACCAGATTTAACATTAAACCATCTTCCTGTACTTCCTTCAATTCTAACTGCTGACTTACAAGTCAAGTAAAGACTAAGTATTGCTTGATATAATGCTCCATTGACACCATATAATAACTGTAGCATATTGAATAGCTTCTCTCTTGGCACCTTGTCATATGCCTTTTCCAAATCGACAAAACTTAAATACAGATCTTTGTTATGTTCTCATGCTTTCTCGACTATTTTTCGTAAAGTGAAGATCTGATCCTGACAGCCTCTATTTGGCCTGAATCCATCTTATTCTTCACCAAGCTTTTCTTACACAATTCTTCTCAACTTTTTCTCAAGTATATTTGCATATATCTTACCAGGAACACTCAGTAATGAAATGTCTCTGTAATTCTCGCATTCAGTTTTATTTCCCTTTTTATATATGGGTGCTATGAGAGCTCTGCTCCAATCATCAGGAATTCATCCCTCTGTCCAGGCTTTCTGAACTATGCAGTGCAGCCACTGTAAGACTCTTATACCACCATACTTCAGCATTTCTGGTCGAATATCATCTACTCCTGCTGCCTTTCCACATTTCAAGCCTTTGATGGCTTTTTCTACTTCAAGTATGGAACATGTATTCCTGACTGCATGCCTGTTCAGTTTTTTATCACTGTGCTGTCATCACTGCTTGTTTCATTTAGCAGTTTTTCAAATTAATTACTCCATACTTCAAGGGTATCTTTTTCTCCCGTTTTCATGTCACCTCTATCATCTCTAACTCCTTTTACAGCACTCTTTCCTCCATTCCTAAGCTTCTTCAACAACCTCCAGAATATTTTGCCACCTTGATATTTATTTTGTATATTCTTGCCAAAGTTGCTAAACAAAATGCCTTTTGTTTAGCTAGTTTTACAGTGTTTAGCTTTCTTACATTTTTCTCTGTATTCTCTAAGAGCACAAGCTGACTTATTTGACAAAAACTTTTGATATGCTTTCTTCTTTTCCTTCACTGCCTCTTTAACTTCTTGTGTCCACCATGGAGTTCTAATTTTTCTATCCTTGCAGACAACTTCACCACATGCCTCTCTAGCTGAATCAATCAGGGCTTTCTTCAAGGCTTGCCACTGAGTCTCCAAGGTTTGATTCCTGTTCTTAAACTCTTTCATTTTTTCTTGAATAATATTTGTATATTTTAGTCTACAGTTCACATCTGAGAGCTACTCAACTTTTATTCGTTTTAAAACTTTCTTACATGCTCTTCTTTTCAATATGAAATTCAATTTTATCCTGCACAAGACTAAATGGTGATCACTTCCAATTTCAAATCCTCTGTACACTCTAGTGTCTTGCACCAGAGAGAAAACATCACTATCAACAATATTATAGTCAATGAGACTTTTCTTATTCTTTGCCTCTTCTCTCTGTGTGAATTTATGCACATTTTTATGTTGGAATATGATGTTAGTAATAACCAGTCCATGTCCTGAGCAGAAATCCAACAGATATTTGCCATTATTATTAGCTTTGCTCTTTTCTCCAAATTTTCCCAAAATATTTCTGTGTGTCTTACAATCATTTCTTACTCTACTATTTAGATCCCCAACAAGGACCAACTTTTCCTTTTTCATTGTGTCAGTTGCTTTTTCTAAAGTCTCAAAAAATTCCTCCACTTCTACCTTAGTAGAACCTTCTGCGGGGCCATAGGCACAAATAAGTCTCATTGTCCAGTTCTCCATTCTCATATTTGCTCACATTACTCTACTTGAGACTGACTGCCATCCAAGAAGATTAGCTTCGTATTTTGTGTTGAATACTATGGCTACTCCTTCTTTTCTTTGATTGTCATTGCCTGAATATAACATTTTGTATTTATTGATCAAAAAGATCTCACCAGTTTTTGTTATTTTTTTGTTTCAGTCACCCGTATTATGTCGATCTGGTACTTATCTAATTCCTCAGCTAGCTCCATTTCTTTGCCATTCAGGCTTCTTATGTTGATAGTACCGATCTTTAACTCTGGTGATGTTGAGTTGGGGTTTGTTTTCAGATTTGTTACAGTAGCTGACTTTTCGCTGTTCGCCCTGGTTCCCTGGCGAAAACAGTGGTGGCCTTGTTTAACCGGGCGACGCCCCAGCCGGCATGAAATTTTGTCATGTTGTACCATCATTTTTTATTTTGGTTTAACCAATAAGAATACAATTTGTTTGGCTAAATCCCAAATTGCCAGTCCATCCTCGTTCGTTCAGTATCCAAGTAGATACCCAACAGGGTGCACTACAAGAAGGTGAGGATTGGACATTAGATCAGAAGCTCTGGTTGGTTCTCTGCATTCCTTTAAAGGCTATGTAGAGGTCTCCTCTCAGTTATACAGCTTTGACCTTCAGGGAGTCCAAAGACTCATTTAAGGAGGGCACTGACTCTACAACTCCGTCACCATCAACTGCAACTACCTCTATCATCTACACTAATGCCATCTACCACCGACCTCCACCACTAGTATTTTCGCAGACAATCATAAACATCCATGTCCATTGCAGGAATCGAACCCGCAGCCTTTTGGCTGGAGAGCAGATAAGCTAACCACTCGGCCAACTAGACCGGTTATATATTATGTTATATATAGCATGTTATGTATATATTACATCACTATAAATTTGTTCATTATAAAAGACTACCAAAATGTTCCAGCCAAAGCTCATAAATAGAATGCTGTGCTAAAAAAAAAAAAATCACTATAATAAATTCTCCAGTGTAACAAACCATTCCTGTGGTCTTCTTACAAGTTTGCTATAATCAGTCAAATGGATTGTTTGTTCAGGATATGAACTAGTCATTACTAACACCTTGCTCTCAACATAAACATGTGCTCAAATTCATATGGAGAAGAAACACAAAGTATTAACTCTGTTATCACCAATAGTCATATCTTCTTGCTGGTTCTGAAAATACCAGAGTATGCAAGGGATTTGGAGTGGATGTGATCATCTTTTAGTTTTTGGCAGAGTGATATTATAGATCATATTGAGAAGGAAAATAAAGTTTTAAAAGGGATCAGTCAAGGGGTTCAATGGCGAACTGTAGACTAGACTGAAATATACAGATATTTCATGAAAAAAATGAATGATTTTGAAAACAAACCTTGGTAATTCATTGCCAAAGTGAAGAAAACCTTGATTGATTTGGACAAGGAGGCATATGGTGAAGTTGCTTGCACTGATAGAAAAATCTGAACTTCAATGAGGAATGTAAGAAGGGACATTCCTAGAAAAGAGAAAGTTCTTCATAACTCACATTTAACCCTGAGAGAGTGCAGATAAAATAAAAAAAATGTAAGAGAGTTTATGTATAAAAGTGGCAACAAAAGTTTTGCAAAGACTTTGGTAGAATAGAAAATAGATATCAGGAAGAGTAGCTAAATCTTCTTGAGGCTTGAAAAAATGTTAAAAATGGATGACAGAGTACTGTACAAGAAATAAAAAATGTAACATTAAAACTGAAGATATTCTAGATACTGTGAGTAATAACATTCAGAGGTTGTTAAATCAATGAAACATTGACAGAACTCTGGAAGAAAATATTCAAGAAGAATGCAATCAGGAATACACATTTCTACTTTAGGTAGAAAAAGCTATCAGAAACTTGAAATGTGGGAAATGCAACTGGTGTAGATGACATGAATGTCACATGAGGTATATATGCTTTACAGTAGTTGTGCTACATAATTGGGAGGCCTAATTGGAAGGTCGAATTCCAGATGATTGGAGTAGAGCTCATAGACTACGAAAAAAGGAAATAAAAGCAATTGTGAGAATTACAGAGGAATTTCTCCCCTGAATGTTCTATGTCATATTTATGCAAGCATATTTGAGAAGAGTTTAGAAAATGGTTGAAAAGAAACTTGCAGAAGAACATTCTGAGTTACCTGATAGACATTGTTAGGATTAAATTTCCATTTTATGACAGATTGTTGAGAAATCATAGGAATCTAGGATTTGTTTTTAAGTTTTGTATATCTGGAAAAGTCATATGACAAGGTGCTGAGAGAGAAAGAGAAGCTGTCCAAAACTACAAATTAAATATGTAAATAGGACATTATATTGAGCAGTATTTAAATTGTATGTCAGTAGTTAGATATTTTAAGCTATATTTAAGTTGTAAGTTAGCAGTTGGAATTGAAGGAGGAAAGGAAGATAGATGGCTTGATGTCAAATCAGGTGTGAGACTAGGGTGCATATTATCTCCACAGCTATTCATCAAATGTCCAAGATGAATAACTGTTCATCATCTGCATGGATTACATTATGAAAGAAAGTGGCATTAGATAAGATACTGAAATTGGAGATATTTAACTCGGTTCTTAACTTTATGTATTTGTTGCTATACTTTAAAATAAATTCAGTACAAGTCTGCAGGATTCCATAGCTAAATTGAACAACTGCTGTAATAACAAATTTTGTGTGAAAATTAACAGTAGAGAGACAAATCATTTGTATCCTGATTGGGAAACCTAATCAGGATACAGATAAAGAACAAGCAAAACATTTCAACTCTTTATTAATTAAAGATGTCAAGAAATTATATTCAGGATGCTTAAGGATCAAAGCTGTATAATTGAAAGCAGACCTCCACATAGCCTTTAAAGGAATGTGGAGAACCGGCCAGAGCTTCTTACCTAATATCCAATCCTCACCTTCTCGTGGTGCGCCCTGTTAGGTATCTACCTGGATACTGAACAAACGAGGATGGGCTGGCAATTTGGGATTTAGCCGACCAAATTGTATTCTTATTGGCTTAAATCACAATATTAAATGATGGGACAACATGATAGAATTTCATGCCGGCTAGGGCATCGCCCAGTTAAACAAGGCCCCCGTTGTTTCGCCAGGGAACCAGGGCGAACCGCGAAAAGTCAGCTACTGGAAAAAATCCTAAAACACACCCTAACTCAATATCACCAGAATTGAAGATCGGTACTATCAAAATAAGAAGCCTGAATGGCAAAGAAATGGAGCTAGCTGAGGAATTAGATAAGTACCAGATTGACATAATAGGGGTGACTGAAACAAAAAAGACAAAAACTGGTGAGATCTTTCTGAGCAATAAATACAAAATGTTATATACATGCAATGACAATGAAGGAAAAGAAGGAGTAGCCATAGTATTCAGCACTAAATACGAGGCTAATCTTCTTGAATGGCAGTCAATCTCAAGTAGAGTGATGTGGCAAAATATGAGAGTGGGGAACTGGACAGTGAGACTTATTTGTGCCTATGGTCCTGCAGAAGGTTCTACTAAGGTAGAAGTGGAGGAATTTTTTAAGGGTTTAGAGAAAGCAACTGATACAATGAAAAATGAAAAGTTGGTCTTTGTTGAGAATCTAAATAGCAGAGTAGGAAATGATTGCCAGACACAAAAATATTTTGGGAAAATTTGGAGGAAAGAGGAAAGCCAATAATAATGGTAAATTCTTGTTGGATTTCTGCCGAGGACATGGACTGGTTATTACTAACACCATGTTCCAACATAAAGTGCACAAATTCACATGGAGAGAAGAGGAAAGGAATAAGAAAAGTCTCATTGACTATGTTATTCTTGATAGTTATGTACTCTCAATATTGCAGGACACTAAGAGTGTACAAAGGATTTGAAATTGGACTGATCACCATTTAGTCTTGAGCAGAATGAAATTGAATTTCATATTGAAATGAAGAAAATGTAAGAAAGTTTTAAAACGAATACAAGTTGAGCAGCTCTCAGATGTGAACTCTAGACTAAAATATACAAACATTATTCAAGAAAAAATGAAAGAGTTTGAGAACAGGAATCAAATCTTGGAGATTTAGTTGCAAGCTTTGAAGAAAACATTGGTTGATTCTGCCAGAGAGGCATGTGCTGAGGTTGTCTGCAAGGATAAGCAAATCAGAGCTTCCTGGTGGACACAGGAAGTTAAAGAGGCAGTGAAGGAAAAGAAGAAAGCATATCAAAAGTTTCTGGCAAATAAGTCTAAACAAAAGTCATGGGAAGACTTTGGTAAGAACATAGAAAATAAATATCAAGAAGGTGCCAAGATATTCTGGAGGTTGTTGAAGAAGTTCAGAAATGGAGGAAAGAATGCTGTAAAAGAAATTAGAGATGATAAAGGTGATGTGAAAACTGGAGAAAAAGATATTCTTGAAGTATCGAGTAATTACTTCGAAAAATTGCTAAATGAAACAAGCAGTGATGACAGCACAGTGATAAAAAAAAAAAACAATGACCAGGCATGCAATCAGGAATACATATCCATACTTGAGTAGAAAAAGTCATCAAAAGTCTGAAATGTGGAAAGGCAGCAGGAGTAGATGATATTAGACCAGAAATGCTCAAGTATGGAGGTATGAAAGTTTTACAGCGGCTATATTGCATAGTTCAGAGATCCTGTACAGAAGGATGAATTCCAGATGATTGGAGTAGAGCTCTCATAGTACCCATATATAAAAAGGGAAATAAAACTGATTGTAAGAATTACAGAGCTATTTCTCTACTGAGTGTTCCTGGCATAAGATTTATGCCAGTATACTTGAGAAACGGTTGAGAATGATTGTGGAAGAGAAGCTTGGTGATCAACAAGCTGGATTCAGGCCAAATAGAGGCTGTCAGGAACAGATATTCACATTACAACAAGTAGTTGAAAAGTAATGGGAATATAACAAAGATATGTATTTAAGTTTTGTAGATTTTGAAAAAGCATATGACAAAGTGCCAAGAGAGAAGCTATTCAAAACGCTACAGTTGTATGTTGTCAGTGGATCATTATATCAAGCAATACTTAGTCTTTATTTGAGTTGTAAGTCAGCGGTTAGAATTGAAGGAAGTACAGGGAGATGGTTTTTCTCGTGGAAAGGCTTAGATGTTGTGTATACATTCTTACTAAATAGCTTAAGGAAATTACAACGTACGATAGAATATACATTAAAATAAATTTTAATATTCCAATTTGAAATATTGGAAGTGTGTTAAAATTTATTTTAATGTATATTCTATTGTATGTTTTAATATCTTTAAGCTATTTAGTAAGAAGGGAGATGGTTTAATGTTAAATCTGGTGTTAGACAAGGATGTACATTATCACCTCTGTTATTCATTATCTATATGGATTACATTATGAAGGAAAGTGGTATTAAACCTGTTATCAAAATTGGAATGTTAATGTCAGCTTCTTGCTTTATGCGGATGATGTTATATTTCTAAATAAATCCGCTACAAGTCTGCAAGATTCCCTGACTAAATTGAATAACTGTTGTGATAGGTATGGTATGAAGGTCAGCAATAACAAGACAAAGATAATGAAAATAGGCACAAGTATTTAAAATATCAGCTGCATTGTGAAGGAGAACCTTTAGAAAAAATAAAACATTTCAGCTACTTAGGCACAATTTTTAGTGAAGATGGTAAATTAAATATGGAAATAGAAAACAGAATCAACAAAGCTGGTATGGTAGGAAGTCAACTGAATAAATTTATATGGAATAAGAGAGAAATTAGTCAAAACACTAAATTAGTTGTATACAAAACAGCGTTCAATTTAACTTATGGATCTGAGAACTGGGTCAGAAGTAATACACTTAACCAAAGACAAGAAACCGCAGATAGAGAGTCTTGAGAAAGATTAGGGGCTTGAACAGATGGCATCAATGGCAATATCATATTAAAAACGAGGATATTAGGACTTGACATGTCGGCATCCAGGAATGCATTAGAAGAGCTAATCTCAGGTGGTATGGGAACTTAAACAGAATGCGAGGAAAGATTAGCAAAACAAGTGTTCTCTGCCAGGTTGGTAGGAAAAAGACCTAGAGGAATACCAAGATGTAGGTGAATTGATACGGTAAAAAGTGACTTAGAAGATAGAAATATATGATCTGACAATGTTGTAGCTTTGACAGGTAACAGATTGAGTTGGTGGAAAATTGTAGGTAGAAAGTTAGTAATGTAAATTTTTCATGTAGTACTATCATATCCTGTACACCCCCTTGAGGGTAAATGTCAGGAATTTGATGATGATGATAAAAATTATATTCTTGGTTTCATCCTTTATCCAAGTGTAAGCAAACAAAGTCTTGCATGTGAAGTATCTTCATGACTGGGCTACTATGGACCTCACATCAGTTGCTTTAGTATCTCATAATGTGCAAGGCATATATCCTTGCCTTATGAGATTCGTTTGTGCTCTTCCTCTTCTGATTTCTTCGATCTTCTCCTACATAACTGCCTTTTCCAGTGATTCATCAGCTCACATAATATGTCCAAAGTACAACAACTTCTGTTTAGCGATCATTGCCTCCAAGGAGCATTATGTCTTTATCCTTCTCTAAATCCTTCTTATTGGTCATTCTTGCAGTCCATTCTTGAATTGTGTTTATTAGGAGTATTTGCTGGCTTTCTTAAGAATGACAGTATTAAGAATGCAATTTTGCCATGTATATCCTAGTATTGATCAAAGTCATATTGTCTCAAAGCTATTGATATTAACTTTGTTGAGGAGTGATGTTTCACTTCTAGAAACTATATGTAAATATAGCTTGAGTGATATTATACAGACATATTTTGTTAAGTGTGGTGATGAATTTAGATTTCCAAATATTAGTTAGGTTTTTATTGAAATGAAAAGTTTTATACTTTCTTTTTACTAATATCAGAGTATCAATGTAGAAACCAAGATAATGAAAATCTTACTATTTCAAGGCATGGTTATTTAGCTTAATATTTCCTTCTGTTCTGCTTTTTAGGACTTCAATTTTACTGCTGTTGCTTGCCAACCCCAGCAATGCTGTATTTTTTTTACATAAATTATCTAGGCAGTCTGAATGGTAATTGATCAGCACATCATCTGAAAAGCATAGACCTACTTATGTGGGTTTGTCCTGTTGAATTTTCAAGAGTTATTCCACACTTACTATTTCCTGAATCTGAAACATAGTCAAGAACAATAATAAAAAGATTATGGTGCCAGAGAGTCTCCTTGAATGAAGAACTCCAGTTTAAATGGGAAAGCTCTCACTCATCTCTCCATTAATCATTATTCTTGCATGGTAATTTTGGAATGGTTCTGCTTTGCTTTGATTATTTTAGTAGTATACCATAATAACTGAGAATTTTTGAAAATCCCTTTGTCTGTTGATTGAATCAAAGGCTTTCAAGAAATTTATGGAGTTTATGATTTAAAGGAAGGATTTTATCTTTTGCTCATTCTAGCAGCCTTCTGAAGCAACAGATATGTTCAGCAGTGCTTACATTTTTCAAGAAACTTGCTTGATTTTTGATCAGAAGAGGTGTTGCATACACTGAGCTTTGCATTAGGAACACCCTTTGATTTGCATGTTCGGTGTGATAACGAAATACCATGTGGAAATAAATGGGCGCACCTATCCTCTGTACATAATCAGTAAACATTTGCAGTAATGGGGAAACGTAGCAACATTGACTGTGGGCAGATAGTTGGAGCTTGGAGGGTAGGTGCCAGTATTTTGGAAACAACTGCACTTGTTGGTTGCTCCCATACTACTGTATCAAGGGTGTACCAGGACTAGATTAACCACGAAGAGACATCCAGTAGATGGGCTCATATTAGTTATCCATGTGTGGTTGATCTTAGAGGTAAGCATTGGGGTGTAAAATCTCACGTATGTCTTGTTTAATATGTTGATTTTTACAAGTTTTGTTTGGTGAGAATTTATTGTTTGTATGAGTTACGTCTCTGTTATGATGTAAGAATTGTAATAACAGCAGAGTTGTGTGAGGCATGGAGTTTCACTGTGAATCTTCGGATCAAACAAAGCTGTCATTTTGTAAGACAGAGTCTTCGTCATAGATACGAAAAAGAAGAGACAGCAGGATAGAAAGAGAGTAGTTGTCGGTAAGAAAAAGGAGAGACAGCAGGAAAGTAAAAGGATCATCAGTGTTGTCGAAAAGACACGAGTCAGAGGCAAAGTAAAGAAGTCACTGCAAAAGTATAAGAGCTGTTGGCAAAACGTAGAGAATCAGCAGGAGAGTAAAAGAATTTTGGAGGACTTTACTTTCTTGAATCACTTTCCAAGGATAAGGAACTGGTACAGCAAATGTATGTTGAAGTGATAAATGTATCTATGAAGTAATATGTAATCTCGTGAAAGCTTAGGAAATTGGAATTGCATTTGGACTACTCAAGTAATATGTTCCCTTTTTTTAAAAAAATATATTTGCTTTATGAGACCTTCTTTTTCAATGTCTGTTTTGGATAAGTTGAAAGGCAGATATGTTAAGTGAGGTTATACATGTTGAACTGAATGTTAAAATTCATTGGTACAATTAATTTGTATTTGTTCTGAGCATTGAATAGGATATGAGATCAGTTTGTGTGAGTTCATTAATGTTAATTTAAAATTGGTTATAAAATATTTCTTGTGATTAATAATCTCTTGTACATGAATTCATGGAAAAAGTAAATATTATGAAATTTTATTGAGCTTCATTAATTTGAGCAACAACATAGTGATATGAAGTCAATATGCTATCCCAGGATACGAATCTGGAATAATCTAACCAACAAAGGGTTAAAATTTAAATTATTGTTAATTTACTCCACCACAATCTCTGATTATTGGTTGGACGTAAAGGGGGAATAACACACATACTTATTATAGTATAAGAATCCCACAAACTCGCACTCATTCACATAAATAATAAAATATAACAGGGGTGTCACAACTGGTATTTCAGCAACAACATGTAACAGTCATACAGCTCATGCACTAGTACAACAGCATTTCAACTCATTTCCACATGCACTGTACATTGCTTTGCCTGTGGTCCCACAGGCAAAGCAATGTACAGTGCATGTGAGACCAATGGACAAAAAGGGCACTCATGATGATGACAACCAGGCATAGCAAACAATGCCTTATATGGACCAAGGAATGTCAGCAATATGGAAGAAGGTCACCTGGAGTGATGGTCCCATTTCCTGATGCACTATGCTGATGGTCTGGTTCTCATTTGGCATAAACAGCACGAAGCTTTGTTCCCTTGTTGCACAGTTGGGGTTCAACAGGCCAGTGGAAATGGTCTGGGGAGCTTTCTCCTGGCATGCCTTAGGTCCATTGGTTTTCATCTCACAAATGCTGAATGGTGAAAGCTACAGGGACCTGATTGGTGACTGTCTCCATCCATATCTGCAGGAGGTCTACCATGACCACAGCGCCATCTTTCAACAGAACAACGCACCTTGTCATCAGGCTCGTACAACTACTGAGTGGTTGGAGGAACATGACAACGAATTGACCACATTGCCTTGTCCCCCAAACTCTCCTAACTGTAATAACCCAATTGAACATGTGTGGGATATACAGGAACATGAGGTGTGAGAACTGCTGATCCTCCTCCACAGAATGAATGTGAACTGACAAAGTTGCTGCAGCAGACATGGGTCGAGTTACGAATGGAAGATGTTCGACACCTTGTGGAATCTGTTCTTAGGCATCTGCAAGCCATGATTGCACAGAGAGGTGGACCAATGCATTTATGTAGATCATGCATCTTTTGATTCCTGTATTGCTGTTAAATGTCATTGCATTTCTTTATTAATTCTTCAGTAATTTGTGTCATCCATTTCCATTGAGATGATGATAGTCTTGGTTACTAAGATTCTGTTTCAAACCTACAAAAATTGAAAAAGTGGAGTGGGACCTTTAAAGACTGTCTACACGAAAGTTGGTTTTGCCTTTTAGTTTTAAGAGTTTGTGAGGATTTCTTTAACTCAGAATTTGTAGGAAAGCACTGGAGCAAAAAAACACCGAAGCAATGAATTTGTTCCAGTGTTTGCTCAGTGGTCTAGTTGGGTTTTAGGATCACCTTCAGTGCCCAGTGAAACACACTCTACCACTTAGGTTACCAGGGGTCTAAAGTGGCATTGTCATGTTTGGTCCCCAGAGCAGGAGTTTCAGTCTTTCTTCCCCCCCCCCTTCCAATCTTCTAACAAGCAGTAGATGGTACTCTTCAAGTTCACACTAAACATACTGTAGAGATCCACAGCCTCCTGGTAGTAAAGCAGTTCTACTAGTCACCATATAAGGTGTAGGTCCAAACCTGATGGTAACTTGTTTTGGAAGTTTCCTTATCAGCAATGCATAATCCTGCTGCTATCTACATTGACAGATAGTACCTAGACAGAGGCTGCGTGTAGTTATGTTTGAAGGACTATGTCGAGGCCACATTATAACATGGGGACCAATAGGCAACATGTCTAAGAGTCTGTCTCCTTTCACCGTGTTTTCCCTGCTCCTTTTGCTTCTCCATTGAAATACTAACATGAGAATAAACTAAATAATCCCCCCCCCCCCCCTGCCTAAAATCCTCCAAACATTTTCAGCATCTTGAAAAGCTTACAAAAAAATTTGAAAACTTGAATATTTACTTCATTATTATTTGTGGCAACTTTACTATTCTCAGCTTCATCAGGCTCCTTTTTTTTTTTTTTTTTTTTATTTCACTGACCATGCTGCAGGAGAAAAAGATATTGGCTATAAGCATTTTCTAAGTGACCTGTTGAGGTAACTTCCCCTTCAACCTTTCCATTATCAGAATACTGTTTCCATTCTTCATATCCAGATATTTGTTGTGATCCTGTTACAGAAATTATCCTTGTTGGAATGAGGACTTTTATTCTCTACTCTCTTCAGAATTACATTCCATATATCTAAACCATAGTTTTCCAAAAAAAAGTGTACCAAGATGGTCTGCAATAAGCTCCTTTTCCCTTAGGGAGAAAAACCAGCTTATTGTAAGTTGCTTGAAATAAAAACTTCTTCATTCACACACTGAAGCCTTTAGCACTTGCAAAAATCATTATTAACAGTACTAAGTCCGACTTTAACAGGGCTGAAATGTAGAAAAAATATGCCTGTGTCATTCATGCCTTCTGGTTGCATGCAAAAGCTGTTGGGTACAACTTCTGTCCATCTGTGCTTCCACCTTTCTGTACCCAGATGGTAGTATTGCAAAATTTTCTAAAGATAAAGCTGATCGATTGTTTGGCATCATTCTCTTCTTCCAGCACCTGTACAGATGATCAACTCTTTCTCTACTTAGAACATTGTAGAAAGTTTTTTGTCAAGTATAATTTACAACGTATGCTATACATGACAAGAAATTATATTCCTTATTAATCCTTTACCTGAGTGTAAAGGATTACATGTGAAGTATCTTCATGACTAGGCTACACTAGTGGCTAAAATTGTGGAAACCTTTTGGAAAAAGTGTATTTTTGAGGTTTGATGGCTCATAACATCACTTATTTTTGGCGTAATACCATAAAATTATATATCAATGGAAAGATAATTTAATCAAGAATGTAATGCAACAAAATTTGTTTAATTATCTGTATTCTATGAAAAGTTATAGCCAAATAACCAGAAAAAAGAAGCACAACTTGCTTAGGTTGATATAAAACTTGCTTTCCTTCATTTGAATGTAGCCAATGAGCATGAGTGCTTAGAGAGCCAATCAGGTGTCATCTTGTTTTGGCAACAATGAGCCTATAAGGTCACAGTAGGATTCAGCTATTGATGTCATGTGTTGGAGCTGAGAGGAGGACATTTGTCAGTGTGTTATGTGATTGCTATCAAGTTGTTTTTTTTTGTGTGTGTTCTTTCATTTAGTGAGCTTGTAAAACGTAATAAAATTGAAGAAATGGTGCAAATAGTTGACTGGTCACCCACAAAGCGATGTAAAATAGTACTATTAAGTGAACAAGGCTACAGTTATGAAGAAATTAGAAGAAACATTGGTGGAAAGTTAACCAAAGGTGGCATTTCTAAATTTTTGAAGAGTATTAGGAGACTCAGTCACTACAAAACCAGACTGGTAAAGGCAGGAAAAGGTGCACAACAGCAAGTGATGATAGAAGAATTGAGAGACTATGCCTACGTGACAGAAGAAAATCATCTGGGTATATACAAGATGAAATGGCACAATGCAATGTGAAGTTGAGTGCAAGGATTCTTTGGCACAGACTACAGGAATTTGGTCTAAATGCTAGAATTCCACAAAAAAAGCCATTTTTATCTCTCAAACAAAGGCTGAAAAGATTAAACTGGGCTAAAACCCATGTTAACTGGACAGCGGAACAATGGGACAGTGTTATTTGGAGTGATGAGACCAAAATCTCCCTGTTTGGTAGTGATGGCATAAAATATGTAAGGAGAAGAATCGGAGAAGATTTGCATCCTGATTGCATTACACCTACCATTAAACACCCACTTAGTGTTATGATCTGGGGTTGTATGACATCAAAAGGTGTGGGCAGAATTTGCATGATTAATGGGAATATAAATGCCCCAAAATACATAAATGAAATACTTGAGCCCAAACTGAAGCCTTCTGCACTTGAACTTTTCCAAGACAATGAAGCATTTCTATTTCAACAGGATTCAGCTCCATGTCATGTTGCTGCTGTGTACAAAAAGTGGTTTCAAGATAATCATATTCCACTGCTGGAACGGCCTGGGAATAGCCCAGACCTTAACCCAATCGAAAATCTATGGAGCCGACTAAAGAAACTTGTTAGTCAGAGGCAACCCAGCAATAAAACCCAATTAATAGAAGCAATAATTCAATCTTGGTTACATTATAACAGCTGCAGAACTAAAAAACTTGGTTCACTCCATGGGAAGGCGTTGTAAGGCCATAATTAACGCTAAAGGTTACCCAACTAAGTATTAACTCACGTCGTGAGAATTTTTGTATATCTCATTTTTTCTGTGTTTCACTTTTCTTCTTTATAACTGCTGTTCTAATAAAAAAATCATTCATAAAAGTTATTGCATTACATTCTTGATTAAATTATCTTTCCATTGATATATAATTTTATGGTATTACTGCAAAAAAAAGTGGTGTTATGAGCCATCAAACCTCAGAAATACACTTTTTTCAAAAAGTTTCCACAATTTTGGCCACTAGTGGAGTGCAATATTTAGCTTATACTTAAGTTGTGGGTCAACAGTATTGAAGGAGGAAGGCTTTATGTAAAATCAGGTAAGAGGATGCATGTTAACTCTATTGTTATTCATTATCTGTGTGCACATTAAGAAGGAAGGTGGCATTAAACCAGATATCAGAATCAAAAGGATGTCTTCTTAAATAAAAGTGCTACACTTCTTCAGGAAAAAAAAAAGTGAATAATTTATGTGATAAATATGGTGTGAAAATTGGCATTTAAAATACAAACTATAGAAACTGGTAAGAATATAGATATCATCAGCTGCATTCTCAGTGGAGAATCTCTAACATGAAATACCTTCAACTATTTAGGCACATTTGAAAATGAAATGGATAATAGAATAAATAAACAAGGCTTGTATAGTAAGAATTCAGTTAAACTTTATGTGTAAGAGAGAAATTAATACAAAACACTAAACTAGCAATTAACAAGATACTCTTAATAAGCAGCAAATAGCTTACATGACAAATTTCTTATAAAATTTTTGCTCAGGTATCATGGGTATGAATAAATTGGAATATAGGTACAAGAAAACATAACAGAAAAGTTAAATAATGTGAACATAAAGCGACATGGTCAATGTTGTATTAAAGTCTTGTTATATTAAAAAATAATAATTGCGACAGTCCGGAAATCGCAATTTTCCACAATGGGATAACCATAAGCCATCAGATCTTATAGAAATTGTAAGAATTGTTATAAGAAATTACTTTTATGTAGAAGTTTAGTCTTTTTCTGAGAGTTTTGCATTTTTAAGTGATAGTGTGTTTTCTGCAAGACCAGTGCAGCTCATGATGAAATTCAGTGTAATTTTAATGTACTTAATGTACTTCAAGATGAACAGCTGCAGACATGGATTGGCCATAATAAATAAATATATAAATATATATATAGATAAACTACATCTGCAAGGGATGTGATATGCACCACAAAAGGCCACTGGGGATAGTCTGTTCTCAAAATCCAAAAACGAGGAAATCTTGTGGGCAGAATGGAATGTCACTTGAAGACTTACTATCTTAGAAATTCATTCAAAAATGCTTTTAACATAGAGAATGGCTACATGATAGATCCCCCCCCCCCCCCTTTCTTGTGATAATGACAAAAATGACAAAATAAACCCTATAGATTGTTTATGGCTTTATTGCTGAAAGATTAATGGTTGCAGCAAGTCTTTTGTAACCATTTGACAAAGTGGATTTGGCATATTGTATTTCCTCTTCAAACAAGGTGTCAGTTTAGCATAGGAAGTAATATCTGTGGATAGATGAGTTCTTATGGTGGCAGACTTTTGATAAGAATGATAAGACCAAGGCCTAAATATAATAACCAGTATGAGATTTCCTTTTAAAATCCCAAGAATTGAAGTCTCCCATTAATGTGTTGAATGATTACCATCCTTTTCTAATAAACTGTAATGCAGGATGAATGGCATTAATTGTATCAAGAAAGTCTTAGAGTTTTCAGATACAGAGTTGTGCAATCAATCAAGTTGGGTTGCTTGACTGTTATTCAGTTGAGCTGTTTCACTTATCAGAATAATTTTTACCAGAACATAGCTTATTTGAGACCTGAAGTGTCTTGAGAAAGTTCTACATTTGATCCCTAGAGCAGGGTTTCCAGATTATCCAGAAAACGAAATAGAGAGCTGATCTTATGAATGTGTTCTTGAAGGTATTGGGAATGAACACTAATTATTTATTACATTCTGTATAAGTTGAGAGTTGTAGTGAACAGAGAAAAAAATTGATTTTTTTTATTTTTTATGGAGAACCTATTGTCAGAAGGTTGGTCAACCATTAACATACTAGTACCATGGATGGTCAAGAAGAAATTGTTCACATTTGACTTGAAGAGCTGCAAATTGTATTCCTTGGAGACTGTTCCAGAGTTCAGTAGTAGGAATGAACAAAGAAAAGGTGAAATTTGTTCTGTGGGTTTGTAGTTGAACTGGAATGTTGATAAGTTGTAATATGAATGCATTTGACTGTATTAGAGAGTGGAATAATTACTGATCCCAATTCTGATGAACAGTAGTCAGAGAAGTATTTTTAGACGATTAAAGATGCCAAGAAATTATATTCTTGGTTTCATCCTTTATCCAAGTATAAGCAAGCAAAGTTTGCACGTGGAGTAATTTTATGCCTGGGCTATTTGTATATAGAGGCTAATGACTACACATCAATTGCCTTAGTATCTCATAATGCAATGCACATATCCTTACATTGTGCACTGCATTATGGAATATTACACTGTGGGAGGCAAACAATATTACATACAAAGCCCATCAAATCCTGCCTTAAACTCATTCAATGTATCTGCATTCACCATAATGTCAGTACATTCCACTTACCAACCACTCTCCATTCCAAGAAACTGCTCTTTAATGTCCTTGCTAAACCCTCCTTATACAGCTTCCAGGTTGTATTCCTGGTGAAAACCAGAAATACAACCTGGAATTGTAAACCTGGTGACAACTCTTTACCAACTTAAATGTCTCAATCATATATCCTCTCTTCCTCCTATTCACAAAGCTTAGCAAAATGTATTGCCTCAATCTGTTCTCATATTCCACATCCAAAAGACCAGTTACAACCTTAGTCTTCTGTGTAACCCTTGCCAATATATCCTCATCACCATGAAAACCAGGGGACCAAATCTGTGCAATAATCCATAATATTATTGTGCACAGATTTGTGCACCTCCTCCTGATCAAGGCCTTATACAACAGAACAGAGCATCTTTATTAAGGTCCTCCACATCACTGCCATAATCTTATGTCATGTCTTCACAACATGTGCAGTGTGACCTCTGAACTTCAAATCCTTGTCTACCCTCACTTCAAGACTGCATATCGCCTCAGCTTCCTCCAAAATTTCCCTGCCAAGTGTATACTTTACATCCCATTGTTGCCGACCAAATTTCAGAACCCCTACACTTTGCAACATTGAATTGACAGTTCCATACTGTTGCAAACTCATATCATCTGTTCAATTCCTCTTGTAAGGCCACATCTGCTTGAATCCTCACCACTCTCTGCAGTTTTGCATCATCTGCAAACAGTTGTATATCACCAGTTAAATTTATCCCAGTATCATTAATATACGAATTAAATAACAATAGTCCCAAAACAGACTCCTCTGGCACACCACTAGTGACTTTCCTCTTTTGAGATAGTGCCCCCCCCCCACCCATTCACAATTTGTTGATACCTATCTGACAGTCACCTATCCAACTCATTAGCCTGTTATCCAATTCCATCTTCAGTTAGTGACCAACTTGTGGTGTGGCAATCTATCAAAAACCTTTGCAAAATCTAAGTATACTTACATAGGCAAAGTGGATATTAGATCCAACATTATTTCAAAGCCAAATGTTTGTAGAAACTGATAGTTTTGTAAATTGACCAGAGAGCTTGCAAGAATACAATCCTCATCATCAGAGTTACCTTAGCTTGCACTACTTAAAAGAACACGACCACTACCCAAGCAACCATATGTTCGCCTTTTTTAGTGCATTTTTTTTACGGTTTCACTGGTCTGGCAGCTATTTTGAACTGGTTGATTTCATCAGAGACCAGGCAGAAACCTTAAGAAAGCAAAAAAAAACTCACTCAGTATCAAGGAAGTCACATGTCAGAGAAATGTATTTTTCACAAGTGAACTCTGAGTCAGTGCATAAAAGTAATTACTAAAAAAAGAACCGCATGGCTTCATTTCAGCGATGTAAAACTACGTAGGCAAAGTGGATATTAAACCCAACATTCTCTGACATTTGATTTTCTTATTACTGAAGGAGAGTTTTTGTTCTCTTAAGGTTTCTGCCTGGTCTTTGAAGAGAACCGACCAGTTCGAAACAGGTCAGTGAAACCTTAAAAAAATGCACTAATAAATATGTGGAAGCATGGGCAGCTCATATCTTCTAAGTAGTGTAAGCTAACACTACTCCAGTACCAAGAATTGTATTCTCGTAAGCTCTCTGATCAATTTATGAAACTTTCATAGTTTTTACAAACATTTAGCTTTGAAATAATGTTGGATCTAATATCCATTTTGCCTATGTAATTTTTACATTACCAAAATCAAGCCATATGGCTCTTTTTTTTTTTTTTTTTTTTTTTTTTTTTTTTTTTTTTTTTTTTTTTTTTTTAGTAATCTAAGTATACTACTGTATACACATCTCCCTTGTCCAATACATTCGTTACCTTGTTACAGTACATAAGCAAGTTGGTAAAAGATGACCCTCCTTTAACAAACAGCCCTTGCTGATAAGCACAAAAAATACCACTATTATCAACCTCTCCAGTACCTTAACTACAACTCTAGATATACAGATCAGCCTATAATTTGTTGCCTTAGCGTTATCACCACCTTTGTGAAGTGGAACAATTTTGCCTCACTTCTACTCCTTTGGGATTTGTACTGTTGCACCACTCTTGGTTAAACAGGTAGGCCAAGGCTGATGCTAACTTCTTGGAACATTCACTTAAGACACATTGTGATATGTCATCAAGTCCTATTTCTGTATTGACATTTAGCTTACTTAACTCCTCATATATCTCTTGCTCACTCACCATTAAGTCTTCTCTCATTGCATTCTCTATACTTAAGCTTCTGATTTCACATTGAGAATGAAGCACCCTAATGAACTGCCCACTGAATATCTCTACTATGTTCTCTGCAGCAGTCACCAATCTCCCACTTTCATTCATAAATGTCATCTTCTTATAATCATTCTTCTTTCTATTTGCTACATATCTAAAAAACTCATGAGGGTTTTTCTTCTCCTGATTTGCTAATTTCTGCTCTCACTGCACTTTTATTGTCCTTACTGCATCACTCTCCTGGCCGTCTCTTCGTGCAACTGATTATTACCATTATTCCTCTTGTGCTGCCTCCAAAGTGCCTTCTTCTTTTAGATTTCATGCTTAATCCCCTCATTCATTTTACATCTGCCATATTCAGCCTTTTGACTTTTGGAATATATTCACATATTTATGCTGTTATGTTCCCAAGCAGCATTTATTTTCTTACCATTCAACTCTTTATTTCATGCTATAGCTCCAAGTTGTCTCTTAAGCTTGTCATAATCACCAGCCTTGTACTTCGTCACATATCCTTTCCTCACAGAAGTCTGCATATAGCTAGCCACAACTCAGTTGATCACTTCATGATCACTCTTGCCAACTGAAAGAAAGTGGTGTTGTTTAATTTTGACGGTATATATCAGAACACAGAATTATAAGTAAATAATTATTTATTGACTTATTGCTGATATCTATAACCAACATCTTCAGAGCACAAAAACACAGTTTTTGTGCTCTGAAGATGTTTGTCACAGTATGCGAGACTACAACAACATGGTGTAACAAAGGGACTAGTTTAACAAAATTGTAGCAACAACACAAAGACTAAAGTCCTAATTAGGCATCCTCTATCTAAAAAAAAAAATAAATAAAAATAAAATAAACCTGTAACAACAATACAAAGACTAAAGTCCTAAAAAACAGAGAGAAAGCAGGCACTAGTATGTCTTATGTTGACTGTCTCCAAAATCTTAGGCAAATTTATACAACCATATTTGTTGAGATTCGGAGTATGTTTCAAACATTTTTGAAATGATCAGCTTTGATGATGATTAGCTCTGAATTGCCACATGTATAATTTATATAGAGATTAGGTCTATAACCAGTCTTACCAATCACAGGCGACTTGTTGGTTGTGATTTCCCCACCACACTTCATTTCTATGCTGATCATTCCCCCGGACATACATTCACTACTACTACTTCCAACATCCATTTTCCGTATACCATGTCTCCCTATCTACCTGGTGTCCTCCTGTTTCATTTCTGTTCTCTCATCTCTCACACTACTACTGTTTCCATTGCCAAGCATAGAAATGAAAAGTGTGGTGGGGAAATCACAACCAACAAGTGGCCTGTGATTGGTAAGACTGGTTATAGACCTAAAAGTGAACTGCTGTTTTTATATTCTCTGCCATTCTCCTGATATTTCACTTCACCTCTTAATTTTGATCTCTTGCTTGCATCATACACTGCCCTTCCATCTATCAAGTTTCTCCAGTTCCCTCACTCCAAAGCCATTCAAATGCAATTCATCACATCTGTATAATTCCATTCTTCCTTCAAGTGCATGCTATACATCTGCAAACCACTCTTTTCTCCTCACACAGCTCTGCCAGCATACCATTCATGATTCTGTCTCTCCATGTCAGCTCATCACTGTCATGCCTTGGCAACACACTGACAACCTTACACTATATTGTTATATTTTACTCTCCTGAATAACCTCCTGATATCCACCTTTACATTTTCTTTATCCACTTAAATTAAACACGTGGATAAAGGATGAAATCAAGAATATAATTTCTTTGCATCTTTAATTTCTAGTATAACCAAGTGAAAAAAACTTTCAACATCTGTAAGTGTATTTGATTAATCAAGTTATTTACTCTAGTATGTATGTCATTGCACCATTATTATCCCCGTTGCTGATTGCCTTAATTTTCATTTCCGTAATTCTTCAGGCATAGCTTTGGCTGATGAGGTGTTTTGCAATATGAATATAAATGGTCTTTGTCACAAGAATCTGGAAAAACATTTCTAGAGCACTGTTTTCCAAACTTTACATAGCTAAGGGGGAGGGGAGGAACTAGTTTTTCAGTGTAATTTTTTTCCCAGCCCATCACATATATTCATGTGTAAATTTAGTTTGCTGCATTAGATAGATTTGTAATACCAGTAAAAAGTGTGTTTGTGTACATGCACGTGTTTATCTTATTAAATTTTAATAAAATTAATAAATTAAAAGTTAACACATTTCTATTTTTGGAAGTTTTATACAATAAATTAAAGATACCAAGAAATTATATACCATATATTTTCGCGTATAATGCGAAACTAGAAATTTTGTTTGAAAAATAGCCCTAAAATGCCATGTATAATAATGCGATCTGTTAATCTTGTTCTTTAACATTATAAATAAAACAATACGAATTAACGAAAGAAATAATTATTTTAAAACAAAATATCAAAATACAATACGAATTAACGAAAGAAATATTTATTTTAAAATTTCTTCTTCCTTTCCAGGCTTATAGTCCAAATGGCCTGTTCTGGACTCAATTCCATCTTTTTAAGGGTCTTCCTCTGCATCGAGTACCTTTTGGATGGTAATTTAGAATTTGTTTAGGTATTCTGCTGCTATTCATTCTTAGTATGTGTTCTTTCCATTTTTCTCTATAGCAAATCACTGTTTCATTTAGGGAGGTTGTAATTCCAAGTTTTTTTTCTGATTTTGCTGCTTTTCATTTTGTCCATTATTGTGACTCCTTCAGTTCTGTGCAGAAATTTCATTTCGGATGATTCAATTCTTCTTTCATTTGCTTTTTTTATTGTTCATATGTCAATACATCTGTGGGATTGGATGGAATACCAGCTCGTGTCGTATGTGAAGCATCTAAAGAATTGACAGTAACCTTGACCATTTTGTTTAATTTGAGTCTCGGGTCTGGGTTAGTCCCGAGAGCATGGAAAGAGGGGAAAATAATTCCACTGCATAAAGGAGGTTCCAAGACTGCTGTTGTAAATTACCGACCGATTAGCATATCAGGAATCGTTGTCAAGGTCTTGGAGAAATTAGTCAAGAGAAGAATACAGGATTGGATAGATGAAAATGGGATACTGTATGAGGGACAACATGGTTTTGTGAATGGTAGATCATGCCTTAGTAACTTGCTCACGTTTTATAACAGTGATGGCTAAACTGGATAAGGGTAATGGGTTTACAGTGATTCTACTGGACTTTGCCAAGGCCTTTGACAGGATACCACATGGAACTCTAATCAGTAAACTGGAGCAGATGGGGATGGATATAGGGTTGGTGAGATGGATAGGAGGGTGGTTGATGGAGAGATACCAGAGAGTGGTTTATTCAGGAGTTGAGTCCAAAAGATGGCTTGTGACTAGTGGTGTGCCGTAGGGTTCTGTTCTTGGACCACTACTTTTCAGTTTGTTCACTAATGATATAGGAAAGGATCTGAGAGGAAGTGTTCACTTGTTTGCTGATGATGCAAAGTTGGGTAGAGCAATTGTGAGTGCACAGGATGTCAAAAATTTTACAAGATGATTTGGATAGTTTGAAAGACTGGGCTAAGGAAAATGGATGTCAATTTAATGTGGCAAAGTGTAAGGTTATGCATTTTGGGGTGAAAAGATTAGCAGCAGTATATCACATTTTTGGAACCATACTCCAGGAGATTGACCAGGCCAGGGATTTGGGAGTGTTGGTGGATAGGGAGTTAAAGTTTAGGGGGCACATCGCAAAAGTGGCTAAATCAGCTCATCAAATCACTTGGCTTCTGCAAAATACTTTAACAAGCAGAGACGAACAAGTTATTGTTCCTCTGTATCGAGCCTTGATAAGACCCCATCTAGACTACTGTGTCCAGATATAATAAATTTAGTTTAATCCTTTATCCAAGTGTGAGCAAACAAAGTTTGCGCCTGAAAGTATCTTCAGGACTGGGTTAAGGTGGTACACACCAGGGCAACTCGTTGCAAAGGTGGAGCAAGCTACCAACACTCCTATCTAGTATCTCCTATAATGCAAAACACATCTCCTTGCGGATATGTCTAATGTTATGCATTAAGGGAAGGGCCACTACCCAGACTAGTTTCGACCTTTATTGAGGTCTCTTCAGTGGAGATATCAAGCAGAAGCATTAGCAGGTCATCTCTACCTATAAGAATTGCCAATTGGTGTGCCACCCTTTTTTAATAATTTAAAAAAGGGTGGCACACCAATGGCTCACACTTGGATAAAGGATTAAACTAAATTTATTATACTCTAACCAAGTGAAAAATAAACTTTCAACATGTGTCCAGATATGGGCGCCAGGTTTTCTTCTTGATGGGGAGGAGGTGGAGAGGATCCAGAGACGAGTGACCAAGATGATAGCAGGTCTGTGGAATGAACCTTATGAGAACAGGTTGAAGATTTGTGGTTGCAAAAATTGGTTGATAGGCGGAAAAGGGGATATGATTGAGACATTCAAATTACTGAAGGGCTTCTATAAGATTAATCCAGAAGATATTTTTGAGAATAGGACTGGTGGTGGGAGGACTAGGGGCCATACATGAAAGCTGGGCAAGAATGTGGTTAGCAGGGGTGTTAGAGCTAGGTTTTTTACTTGGAGAATGGTGAATGAGTGGAATAAGCTGCCAGAGTCTGTTGTGGGTGCTATGACCATGAATGAGTTCGAATAGTTGTTTTTGACATGATGTTAGGGCCTCCCTCGATGAGTCTGTCGACTCCTTGGAGTTGCCCGAAATAATAATAATAATCTTCTGTCAGCCATGTTTCACTAATGCCAATAACCTGTGGCCAGGAAGAGCCAACCAAGGCCAAAAATTCTTCCTTCTTGTTCCTAGTACTCCTGGCATTAGTATACATGAAATGCAGAGGTCGATTTGTCCCACCCCTATCTTGATGCGTTATACTAACTATCCCATTCTGATTTCTTGTCCTTCGTACTGTCTCGGGCACATTATATACATTCTTACACTTAGCTACCTCATGATGTCTGCATATCCGCTTCCTCCCCTCCTTAATAGTTCTAGTTTCCCTGATTTTGCACATCCACCCTCACTTCACTCAGCAACACTTTTTCTAGTCTTTGTGCACCAAATCCATTCAAATGTAAGCCATTCATCTTGTACAAATCCTTTTGTCCATCAAACTCACTTCACACGTCTACAAACTCCACATCACACCATCTGCATAACCTGCACATAAAGGCATTTGCGATTATGGCCCTCCTAAACTCTTCTTTGTCATACCGCTGCAACAGACTCACCATCCTAACTCTGTCACTCTTTTCTTTTGCTACCTCTAATAATTCTTTCAAGCCCTCTCTCATATCAAATTTATCTTCTTTCAAATCATTCGTTATGAGAGCATGCTTGAGATGAGGCTAAGAAAAATCGATGAATAGATACTTAGAAAAGAACAAGCTGGAGTCAGGCTAAATACAGTCAAGTTTTCAATCTAAATACAGGTTGTCAAGATTAAATTGTCACTTTACAGCAAATAATTGAGAAATCGTGGAATTTAACAAGGATCTGTATTTGAGTTTTGTGGACCTGTAAAAGAAATATGAGAATGTGCCCAGAGAAAAGCTTTTCAAAACACTACAATTATATAGGTTAAATTGAACATTGTACAGAGCAATAAATAGTCTATATTTAAGTTGTAAGTCAGTAGTTGCAATTGAAGGAAATACAGGAGAATGGGTCAATGTAAAATCTGGTGTAAAAGAAGGATGCACATTATCTCCATTCTTATTCATCATCTATATGGATCACGTTATAAAATAAAGTGACATTAGGCCTGATATTATAATTGGACATGTCAAACTTAGCTCTTTGCTTTATGCAGATGATTTTATACTCCTAAACATACCTAGTGCAAGTCCCCAGGATTTTCTAAGTAAATTGAGTAACAGCTGTAACAAATTTGCATGAAAATGATCAGTACTATGTAAATAGGGCAAAACATAGAAAACTATAGCTGTATTCTTAATGTTGAACCTATAGAACAGGTGAAATATTCAGATAATTTAGACAGTTTTTAGTTAAGTGGCAAATTGGTAAATTTTGTTTAAAAAAACATTCCTCAAAACACTAAATTAGCAGTATACAAGACAGAGACCACATATATGAGAGTTGTAAGAAAAATTAGGGCCCTGAACAGAGTGTGACAGAGCCAATCTAAGTTGGTATGGTCACTTGAACAGAATGGAAGAAGAAAGGTTTGCAAAACAGGTGTTTGATGCCAAGATAAGAGGAAAAAGACCCAGAGTGAAATCAAGGTTTAGGTGAATTGATTTAGTGAGAAGTGCCTTGAAAGAATGAAATGTTAGATATGGCAGTATTGGAGTGCTGACAAGTAACAGACTAATTTGGAGGAAAATTGTTGATGGAAGATTAATAATAATATAAACTTAATCACTCAGTGCTCTCATAGTAGCCTGAATGAACATCCCCTTTTTATGGTACATATCAGGAAATTGATGATGTTCCATTTCCAAAATTTCAGCAATTCCAGTAGCTCTCTGACTCTCCTAAACAATATGTCACAGTCATCTTGAAATTTTCAGCATCTGTCTATATGAACTACTTTGTTCTGCATGTAAGTTTCAGATTAATTGCATTTCATGAACCTAATATGAACACTTTTTAATTTTTTTCACATCCTTTCCAATGTTGGTCTGGTTGACCAAATGGATAGTGCTCTTTTGCTCCATAACCAGCAAACTGTCAGTTCAAATCTCACTATAGATGAATTGTTTTTAGGCAGTAGATGAATTTCATCATCCAGTGTGAGATCACAATCCTGCTTATTGGAGGTCTGAAGTGGCTAGAAAAATTTCCGTGCTTGTTCTATAGAATTTCTAGATTGTCTAACTCTTAGTCCATTTACAGTACTTTGTACAGTTTACAACTTTATGGGTGTGATTTATATTATAAAAACAGTGACAGGCTAGACAATCTGTCAGCTGATTTAACTTGTTTTGAATAAGACACTTTTTTTTTTTTTGGACAGATTTGAAAGCTGTAAGCCAGTCTGAAAATTACTATAGATAATGGGGATAATGATCAGTTTAATGTAAATGTTAAATTTTATTTGTTAACATAGAAATAATCTTATCATTTGCTTTGTTATAGTGTGTGCTGTGTTTTGCACCACGTCCTAGAACTGAAGGCTCCACCAATCATATTTCAGCAGATTTTGAAGAAAACAGAAGGAGACCACAGACTTCTCATGGAGAGATTGGACAAAGGCTTTCCCCTCCAGGGGCACACTGTGTTGGCAGTAACAATACCACTACAACTGTGACCACTAGTAGTAGGGGTCGACAACAAAATAATAACAGATGTGCAGAAATACAGGTAACTGTTTTATTCGTTTGACGGACTAAAAAAAAAAGTTTCCTTCAATTCTTATTGGTTAAATAGTTTCAGAAAGTTAATTATGATCTGAATTAAAATATTTGGAAATAGTGATCTAGTATTGATTGATATTGATTCTCATTGATATCTTTAAGTGTGGAAAGGGTTTGTTTAAGTATATCTTTGCTGATTAATGTATTCACAGACTTGAATTGTTTTAAATTTCCTTAACATTTTTAGTTCATTTCTGTAGTATATCTTTTTACTTTCTTTTAATTTATAGTGTATTAGATTTCTGTAGTACTTGAAACTGTTTTCATAATATTGATTCTGTTGGTATTTTTAAACATTTTATACACTTTATAATTTTTTTTTAATGTAGTATCTGATTTCCTGTGCAATTCAGGGCTTAGTTTCTTGCATTTTGTCTATTTTTTTTAACTTTGAGTCTTGTATTTTACTATTTAATATATCAGTGGATGGTGTTGGCTATCAGGTGAAAAGATGTGCTGTTAGAAAGCTCCTGAAAGATCTGCGATTTTGTTAATTTATTAAGTGTTTTCTTGGATTTAATTGTGTGTTTTTAGTATATTATTGTAGTTTTTAGTGTAATTATTATACTACAGCATTTTATAACATGATTGCAGAAATATTATTAATCTTTAAAGGTACCTGTGGCATGATTATGAATAAAGAATTACATGATAACCGCAGTAATTAAACTTTAATGAAATGAAAGTATGGATATTTATAGATCTATATGTATGGAGAATTTCAGAACACAAGGACTACATCCGGTTTCACCAATACAGCCACTCTGGTCTTGCTGACCATGCGCTGGATACCTGCCATAGAATACGGTGGAAGAAAGCCATGATAATACACCGTAGTAAATACAAATATGAAAGGCTTTTCATGGAATCAGCTTCAGCCCTAAGAAACAATCCAAAAACCTCAACAAATTCGGCTACATGAGACTTCCTCAAATTTGGGAAACCTACATCAGAAAACCTTCAGCCCAATCGTCCAAGAATACCAACATTGTCCGCCAGGGGGCACCATGAGGACTTTAGGAGAAATAATAGCTTCCTGCTTCTTCCGCACTTACTGTTTGTTGTGCCTGTGTGCATGTGTCTTGTTCTTAAGTTTCTTGAAAATGGCAACGTGACATTGCCGAAATGTTGAAGTATATTAAAATTTATTTTAATGTATATCCTAGTTGACGTTGTAATTTCCTTAAATTATTTAGTAAAAAATCCAATCCAGTTATTCCAGATATCTATGGTATACCTAAAATTCATAAGGAAGATGTTCCATTAAGACCTGTTGTGGATGCCAAGCATTTACTCACATATTACCTTTGTAAATATTTATCTGCTCCTCTGTCTCCACATGCAGGAAAAACATCATCATATGTAAAAAAATTCCATAGACTTCATAAACAAAATAAAGGACATTAAACTTGATTCTACTGACATTGTGTGGCGAGTTTGAATGTTACAAGGCTATTTACCAATGATCTAATCTTGGAAGAAATTTTTCCACTAGACATCGTCAAACTGTTCAGACATTGTTTAGAAAACATTTTCTTTACATTTTAAGTCCTCTATTATGAACAGACAGAAGAGCTAGTCATGGGTGCTTCCATTTCACTCTTTTCATTTACCCTTCTTTTAATCTTCTGCGAACTAAAGGCATTTTATTATTAAAATAGTGTAAGCATTTCATTCTGCCTTCCTTACCACCCATTTATAGTCAAAATCTGGTGAATTTTATCAAAATATTGAGCTGTGAGTATTAGAAGTTGTACATAACTTTTTCCTGTCTTTGCTGAAAGCAATATAGTTGATTCTCACTGCAGAAATAGTTAGCTACAACGAAAAATTTGCTGTCCTCCTGAATTTCTGTTAGAATTCTTCTGGAACTTTAGTTGATACTTTTTTTTTTCTTAAGTGAGGAAGTCATCATGATGTTTGCTATGGTCAGAGGGAACTGTATAAGGAATTTTGATCCTGAGCTATACTCTGAGTTTTTAATATGGTTAACCATCAGATTTGATATACAGCTTTCTCCTGTTACTTAAATACTATAACAGTTTGGTTGATGTTTCCCCTGTCTGGGGTGGGAAATTGAGTATTTCACCTAAACAGCAAGAATAACAATCATGAAAGTTATGTTACCTTCCTCTTGTCATAATTTTAAGGAATGATAATATTTTTGTTGGTTCTTCCTACATCCCAGTATTCCCCCACCTAGTAAATATTGGATTGCTTAATTATGCATCACTTAATTTTTTATGTGAATTCCACTCTCAAAAAGAATGTCAAAACTTATGCTGTCTATTTCTGTTCATGGGCTAAGAAAACCCTGCTGCAGAGATAAACATAAGTTCTGTCAGTTTTACACTTAGCAGGGATTGTTGTCTCACAGGAGAGGCAGTGAAATTCATCTACCTAAATTTAATGATGCAATGATGGATCATCCTTTTGTGCTGAAGATCTCAAGTGATAGTCTGAGATTTTTGATAATGTGTTACAGTCATAGTTATTAGATTAGGAGAGTGTTGTAGTGGACTAAAAACAATTTCTTGTCTCTAGAGCAGAGTTCTTCCTGTATTATTTAATCTCGGTTCATGTATTATGAAATGTGCATACACATTTCATAATACATGATATGTGTCCTGCCTTGCATCCTGCCTTTATGACAATCCTACCCACAATCTACATTTGTAGGTAGGATTGTCATAAAGGCAGGATGCAAGAAATATAAGTGTGCACATTAGAAACATGATTATGTTGAATCCACATGGAATATGTGCAGTCAAATGAGAATTCAACTTTCAATAGTGCATTGCATACTACTGCCATATATTGTCACTAACAGCATGAATGTAGTGACACATTCTGTAATATATATTTTTACAGTAGTACTTTAATTTTGTAAATTGCTATGAGGGATAATAATAATAACTAAACAGTGGTTTGATTACTCTAAATTTAATGTAACCATAAAAATAAACTTCAGTTGTACATGTTTTACTATCTGCGACTAATGGCATTGTCAGAAAGATTAACATTTTTAGGTATAACAAAAAAAGATCTGAGAACAGCAAATTTTTGGAACTCTTAAATAATAACTTGGATTAGTGACACAAGTTATTTGGCATATCAGGTGTAAGCCACTCATTGTTGTGCAAGATTTTTAAAACAAGTCTACATTAGAAATGCTTTCAATGAGGACACTTTCATCTTTTTTTTTTTTTTTTTTTTATTTGATGTCATTCAAGTGTTTTTTTTTTTTACAGATTTCAATAATTCTTTCAGTTAAACCAGTGTATGTTTTGCCACAGGAATGTGGAATATTGTGTACTCCGGGGGAGTTTTTCAAAAGGAACACCATCTTTAAGTAAACATAGGAAATTCTGTAAGTTGTAGACTGGTTTGAAAGCATTTCTAATGTGGACTTGTTTTAAAAATTGCTATATGTATCTCGAAACTGCTAATGTGTGGTGATCCTTGTAATATGTTTTATTTTGTTATATATGTTTGTTTCTCCATGAGGAGTAGTATTCAGTAAACTTTGAAAGTTTATTTATTTAGTAACCTTTAAAAATATAAAAAGAAAAATAAAAGTGACCTCATTTCAGACATTTCCTTAGGACATTTGAAATGGTAATATCTCTCTCTCTCTCACACACACACACACACACACACACACACACACACACACACACACACACACACACACAACTGAAGACAGTCTCTTGAACAGATATCTAAATTTTCCACTTCCATTATACCAGTGACCATTTAACAACTTGCACAACAACAAATGTCTTATGCTTGATATATCAAATGACTTATATGGCTAATCCACGTTATTTTTAATATTTAGCTTAAAAAAAGTTTTTTTAGAAGTTCTCAGATCTCCCAAGGAAGCTGTCCATCAGTAGACAATGAAACATATAGTTTATTTTTATGATTATATTAAACCCATCACTAATCTTGTAATTGTGCAGTTATTGTTACTTGTAAATTGCTTTTTTTAAATGAAATAAATTTTAGCATTACAGGCCATCAGTATTGGTAATGGCTGGTTCAGTTGAGCTGAATCAAGAGTGATTCTTCTGTATAAAGTTTATATAGAGCAGAATTTAATTTTACTAGTTATTTTTGGGGGGAGCTTATGGATCAAAGCTGTATAACTGAGAGGAGATCTCCACATTGCCTTTAAAGGAATGCAGAGAACTGACCAGGGCTTCTGACCTAATGTCCAATCCTCACCTTCTCATGGTGCACCCTGTTGGGTATCTACCTGGATACTGAATGAATGAGGATGGGCTGGCAACTTCGGATTTAGCCGACCAAATTGTATTCTTATTGGTTAAACCAAAATACAAAATGATCATACAACATGACAAAATTTCACGCAGGCTGGGGCATCACCCAGTTAAACAAGGCCCCCCGTTATTTTCGCCAGGGAACCAGGGCGAACAGCGAAAAGTCAGCTACGGAAACAAATCTGAAAACACACCCCTACTCAATATCACCAGCGTTAAAGATCGATACTATCAACATAAGAAGCCTGAACGACGAAGAAGCTAGCTGAGGAAATAGATAAGTACCAGATCGACATAATAGGGGTGACTGAAACAAAAAAGACAAAAACTGGTGAGATCTTTCTGAGCAATAAATACAAAATGTTATATTCAGGCAATAACAATCAAGGAAAAGAAGGAGTATTCAACACGAGGCTAATCTTGAATGGCAGGCAGTCTCAAGTAGAGTGATGTGGGCAAATATCAGAAAGGGGAACTTGACAATGAGACTTATTTGTGCCTATGAATCCCACAGAGGGTTCTACTAAGGTAGAAGTGGAGGAATTTTTTGAGACTTTAGAGAAAGCAACTGACACAATAAAAAAGGAAAAGTTGGTCCTTGTTTGGGATCTAAATAGCAGAGTAGGAAATGATTGTTAGACATACAAAAATATTTTGGGAAAATTTGGAGAAAAGAGCAAAGCTAATGATAATGGCAAATACCTCTTGGATTTGCCATTATTGCTCAGGACATGGACTGGTTATTGCTAATACCATGATCCAACATAAAAATGTGCAGAAATTCACATGGAGAGAAGAGGCAAGGAATAAGAAAAGTCTCATTGACTATGTTATTGTTGATAGTGATGTTTTCTCCCTTGTGCAAGACATCAGTGTACAGATGATTTGAAATTGGAAGTGATCACTATTTAGTGTTAAGCAGGATAAAATTGAATTTCATATTGAAAAGCATGACATGTAAGAAAGTTTTAAAGCTAATAAAAGTTGAGCAGCTCTCAGATGTGAACTGTAGACTAAAATACACAAAGATTATTGAAGAAAAAATGAAAGAGTTTGAGAACAGGAACCAAACCTTGGAGATTTGGTGGCAACCCCTGAAGAAAACCCTGATTGATTCAGCCAGAGGCATGTGGTGAGGTTGTCTGCAAGGATTGAAAAATTAAAACTCTATGGTGGGCACAGGAAGTTAAACAGGTGGTGAAGGAAATGAAGAAAGCATATCAAAAGTTCCTGGCAAATAAATCAGCCTGTGCTCTTAGAGAATACAGAGAAAAATGTAAGAAAGCTAAACACTTTGTAAAACTAGCTAAATAAAAGTCATGGGAGGACTTTGGCAAGAACATAGAAAATAAATATCAAGAAGGTGGTAAGATATTCTGGAGGTTGTTGAATAAGCTTAGAAATGGAGGAAAGAATGCTGTAAAAGGAGATAGAGATAATAAAGATGACATGAAAACAGGAGAAAAAGATATCCTTGAAGTGTGGAGTAATTACTTTGAAAAATTGCTAAATGAAACAAGCAGTGTTAGTACAGCGGTAAAAAACGGGCGTACAGTCAGGAAGACATATCCATACAATTGAAGTAGAAAAAGCCATCATAGGCTTGAAATATGGAAAGGCAGCAGGAGTAGATGATATTTGATCAGAAATGCTGAAGTATGGTAGTATGAAAGTGTTATAGTGATTGCACTGCATAGTTCAGAAGGGCAAATTCCTGATGATTGGAGTAGAGCTCTCATAGTACCTATATATAAAAAGGGAAATAAAACTGAATGTGAGAAGTACAGAGGTATTTCCCTACTGAGTTCCTGGTAAGATTTATGCCAGTATACTTGAGAAATGGTTGAGACAAACTGTGGAAGAAAAGCTTGGGGAAGAACAAGCTGGATTCAGGCCAAATAGAGGCTGTCAGGATCAGATCTTCACTTTACGACAAATAGTGGAGAAATCATGGGAATATAACAAAGATCTGTATTTAAGTTTTGTCAATCTGGAAAAGGCATATGACAAGGTACCAAGAGAGAAGCTATTCTGTATATTAGAGTTATATATCCTGTCAGTGGTGCATTATATCAAGCAATACTTAGTCTTTGTTAGAATTGAAGGAAGTACAGGAAGATGGTTTAATGTTAAATCTAGTTTTAAACAAGGATGTACATTATCCTCTCTGTTATTCATTATCTATATGGATCACATTATGAAAGAAAGTGGCATTAAACATGATATCAAAATTGGAGATGTTAATGTCTGCTCTTTGCTTTATGCAGAAGGTGTTATACTTCTAAATAAATCTGCTACAAGTCTGCAAGATTCCCTGACTAAATTGAATAACTGTTGTAATAGATATGGTATGAAGATCAGCAATAAAAAGACAAAGACAATGAAAATAGGCAAAATCGTTGAAAATGTCAACTGCATTGTGAATGGAGAACCTGTGGGACAAGTAAAACTTTTCAGCTACTTAGGGACGATTTTAAGTGAAGATGGTAAATTAAATATGGAAATCGACAACAGAATCAACAAAGCTGGTATGGTAGGAAGTCAATTGAATAAATTGATATGGAATAAGAGAGAAAGTAATCGGACACTAAATTTGCTGTATACAAGACAGTGTTCAAACCAATTTTAAGTTATGGATCTGAAAGCTAGGTTAGAAATAAATCACTTGACCAAAGACTTGACCACAGATATGAGAGTCCTTAGAAAGATTAGAGGCGTGAACAGATGGCATCAATGGCAATATCATATTAAAAACGAGGATATTAGGAAAGAACTTGATATTGTCAGCATGCAGGAATGCATTAGCAGAGCTAATCTCAGATGATATGGTCACTTAAACAGAATGGGCGATGAAAGATTAGCAAAACAAAACAAGAAAGATTAGATCGTTTTCCTGCCAACCTGGCAGGAAAATGACCCAGAGGTAGACCAAGATATAGGTGGATGGATACGGTACAATGTGCCTTAGACCAGTGCTTCCCAAACTCATGAATGTAAAGGCCCTCCTTTGGAAAAATTAAAATATTTGACAGCCCCCAGTGCCCATCGGGAAAAAAATCCTAATACAGACATATATTATTATTATATTTATTGTATTTATATTCAATACAAACATACACAGCGAATATTGCAAAAATCAAATCCAAATATTACATTTTTAGCATCTTACATGCACATTTGATATGGCATACACTTAGTCTTAAAACATTTAAAATTTGTTTTCATTATTTTACCCCCCCCCCCTCAACAAAACTAACGGCGCCCAAGGGAGCCACGGCCCACAGTTTGTGAAGCACTGCCTTAGACGATAGAAATATAAGATCTGATCATGTTGGAGTCTTGACAAGTAACAGACTGGTTTGGAGGAAAATTCGAATTAAGAAGTTAGTAATGATGTAAATTTTTCATGTAGTACTATCATATCCTGTATACTTGGCAGGAATTTGATGATGATGGATGTTATTTTTTGAGTTACCAAAATAAATTTTCTCTGAAAGGAAGACGTGTGTTAATAATTTTATTCAAAATCCTTGAACATTATCCACACTTCAGTTCTTAGAAAAGTGTGGTAATGTCCAAGTGCCTAATGCTAAAAGTGCAACATCTTGGTTGCACTTATAACCACTACCTACATTTTTTTATTTGGATTGCTTTACTTCACTTGTTTGAGGACCAGTTTGATTAATGGCAAAGGATTCTGAATGGATTGAGCAAAGCAGTCTTCATATCAGTGAAAAAATTATTTTTAGTGGAAAGAAAGTAAATATTTACTAATGTTTGAAAAGAATCAAATTTGAATTACTTTCAGATATGAACTTTGAACTTAATATGTAAATGTTACTGGTGTAAAAGGATGTATTTGAAAACAAGAACCAATGCTTAGAGATTTGAGTAATAAAATCTGAAGGAAACTGATTCAAGGATAGAATAATCAAAACATATTGATGGATTCTCTACCTTTCTTTTTTTACAGGTTTTTGTCCACTTGTCAGCAGTTAAATTGTGTTGCCTGGAGCTAGGTTTTTTCCCATCCATTCATAAATCGTCATCTAAATTCATGTCTCTCATGATTCATACCATTCCTCCTCCTCTCCAAGTTACTTTTGGTTTCCAATGTTTATCTGGTAGAGACAATTTACATACCTTAGTTTTCCCCATCTTGTATCATTCATCCTTCTGATATGACCATACCAGCATAAAGTTTATCTTTCCAATCTTTCAACTACAGAATCTAGCTGACGCGTCCATTGTCTGATAATTTCATTATGAATTCACTGGGCTAATCTAGAGATGGAATGGCTTCTTCTTAGACTATCCATTTCTACTGCATATAGTCTGTTTCTGGTGCTGTGTTTAATACAATCTTTCACCTCTGTATATCAAAATATTTTCAATAATGAACCTCATCATAGTCTTTTTTGTTCTTTCATGTCCTTTTTACTCCATAGAACCTCATTTATGATATACAGTGCTCCTCTTGCATAACTTATGCGATAATCTACAACTTTCTCACAAGTGCTAGATTTATGCAATATTGTCAGTAGAAATTTAAATCTTGACCAATTTTGTTTTTCCTACTTGTATATCCATCAGTCATATCTATCTCCTTCTGTCACTAGATATTCTGCTTTATGAAGATTTATCTGAAGTCTTATTCATACACCCTCTGTCCAAAAAGAAACCGAACTTTTGATAGAAAATAAAACACGGGCCAATTATAATTATTCAAATCATTTATTTCAATTAATTCGTTAAATAGTTTTTTATATCGGTTTTTGATATACTGTTGAGGGTCATGGTTACTGCCGCTTGAACGTTTTCAGTGGTGTCATATCACTTTCCTTTCATCAGCAAATGAAGTCAGGGGAAAGAGAAAGAAGTCACAGGGTGCTAAATCAGGTGAATACGGTGAGTGATTCAACATATAAACTTCGTTTTTGCTCAAAAACTGTCTCACAATGTTCGAACAATGAGATGGTGCATTATTGTGCAAAAGTGACCAGCTGCCTGCATCACGATATTCATGCTGTTCGCGACGAATTCTTGCTATGAATCACTTCAAAACTCTGAGATAAAATTCACCATTGACTGTTTGGCCAGGCAGAACAAATTCTTTGTGGATAATGTCCTTGGAATCGTAGAAACAAATCAGCATTGTCTTTACTTTTGACTTCTCCAAGCGACTTTTTTTTTTTTTTGGATGTCCCTCTTCTGGTGGTTTTCACTCAGCACTCTGGCTCTTTGTTTCGAGCTCATACTCAAAACACCATGTTTCGTCACCAGTAACGATCATTTCAAGGAAGTTTGAGTCCTTATGAGCGGTTTTAATGAGGTCCTTGCAATGTTTAATTCAATACATATTTTGGTCGTCGGTCAACTTGTGGGAACAAATTATGAATTCAATTTACAAAGTCCCAAATTCTCAGTCAAAATGTTGTGCACAGTTGATTTTGGAATCCCCAATTCATCTTCAATCAATCTCATGGACGATTTCAGGTTTACTTTGATGAAATCATGCACTTTTTGGATGTTAACTTCGCCCAGTCAAGTTTTTGGACGGCCCGGCTTTTTGTCATCCTCAAGTCTCACGACCACTTTGAAATCACTTAAACCACTCATAAACTTGAGTATGGGATAAGCATTCATCACTGTATGCTTTTTGATGCGTTTCGGTAAAACATTTACCAAGTTTAATACAAAAGTCAATCATAGCTCTCTGTTTGAAACTCATTTCCCGACTGTTCAAAACACACTGTCACTCTTGGCACTATAACTCAGCTTCTAATGAAACAAATATCATAAACAGTTGACACAACACTAATGAAGGTTGCCGCTTTGAAAACAAAAAGATACAAAAGGCGGTGCTACTAGTTCTTCTATTTTCGAAAAGTTCAGTTTCTTTTTGGACAGAGCATATACCTCTATTTACTTTTTAGTCATGTATTCTATATCATCTTTGTGTTGAACTATTATCACCTTGTTTTTTTTCAAAAAAGCAAAGAATGCATCGCTTGCTGTGACTAGAACATCCATCCCTTGAGAGGGCACACACTGTTACATCCTGCCTTAGTTCTTTGGTTTTTCTGAATTCTTTCAAAATCTTTTGATCGAACTTTGGTTGTCCAAGCTGTGTCATAGATCTTTTTAAGCTGGAGATAAGGTTCATACACTCCATGTTTCCTTAGTGTCTTCTACAGTGGGATAATCCACCATGTCATGTGCCTTTTCTAGGTCTATAAAATCTCTATGAAGTTCTTGTACTTACACAATTACCTTCTCTAATATCTGGTAAGTTATGATGTTAATCCATGTAGACCCCTCCCCCCCCCAGTAAATCCTGCCTCCTGTTCCAAAATGTTCATATGAACGAAGGCTTTCAGTTGATGCTTCCCTGTTCAGTAGCATGCTATGTAAAAAAAAAAAATATATCTATATATGTATATTGATCCCATGTATGAGATGTCGAAGAATCTGTAAATACATCAGTGACATATGTGGGATGCAGGGTAGGATTGAGATAAAATGTTTATTGACTTTTTTTTAAAGAGTAGTTTTAGAATACAGTGGTATCTCGCAAATCTGAACTAATAAAAACCAAAATGTTCATATAAACGAAGGCTTTCAGTTGATGCTTCCCTGTTCAGTAGCATGCTATGTAAAAAAAAAAAATATATCTATATATGTATATTGATCCCATGTATGAGATGTCGAAGAATCTGTAAATACATCAGTGACATATGTGGGATGCAGGGTAGGATTGAGATAAAATGTTTATTGACTTTTTTTTAAAGAGTAGTTTTAGAATACAGTGGTATCTCGCAAATCTGAACTAATAAAAACCGTGCTCAACTGGATTAGCAAATTTTCGCCCAAGAGACAATTTAATTTTACATCAATTTAATTCTGTAAATAAATGAAGTATCTGATAGAAAAAAAGCTACTATACTGTAATGTAAAACTTAAAAAAATAATACAGTACACAAGTTTATTTTACTAAAAAATTTAGTTTGTATGTACCTGTATTGTTGAGGATTCTGATTTAATAAAATTGTAATAAAAACTATCAGTACATAACTTAATTTGTGTAAAAAATATCACTTTCTTGTTCACAACACACAAAAAAAGTTTCACAAAATAACACAAAAAAGTTTTTTTTTATTATTTCTTTGTAAAAAAAGTCACTGATTTTCTTTTGCTTCTTGGAAGCTAAACTTTAAAACTAGCAACTGCCTCTTCATGTGTTACTTTTTTTCTTCGAGTTCTTTATCATCAGCATCATCTTCTAATTCATTCTGCAGCATCATATTTATAATTTCAGCATCTGATTTGATTTCGAATTCACTTTCGATTCTACCTTTAATTCATTTCGTAACATCTGTTTTTGAAATTTCAACATCTGGATTTATATTTTTAACCAAATCATGCATGTTTTGAATTTCCTCTTTTTGTGTATCACCATAGTTATCTTGGTAAATTCTAGAAGGCCACAGTTTTTTCCATGACGCTCGAATTGCTTCAGGTTCGACGGCTTCCCAGGCAGATATGCACACACAATAAATCAAAATAGACCTACAGTATAACCGTACAATCAGCAACATGAAAAAATACTCTACTGTAATAATAATAGTTAAAACAATAATTATTAAATAAAAATAATAGTACACAATATAAAAATACGTAATAAATAAAACTTTTTTCCTTCAAACCGCAGTTCAGATTACTGGAGGGTTCGGACTAAAGAGGAAGGCTCTTCCAGCTCCCAGAGGTAGATGGAATAAGAGGAAGAGGAGAAGCAGGTTTAGTATGTTTGCAGCTGCACCGAAAAGGGATGCTGGGCAGCATCTGCTCTTTTATTAACAGGTGCAGAAGTGGAGGAATGATAGTTACCAGTGTAGAATAGACATAGTGCCAAAACATTGCATCTATGAGATAGAGGTTAAAATGAATCTGTAAGAGAGGATTTATCTATGAGTCATATTGCTCTTCTTTGGATATTGGCAAGAAGTTTTAAGGAAATTTTAGGTGCACCACCCCTAACATGTGAGCAGTATTCTAAGGATGAGTGGATTTGTGTCTAGAGTTAAGGTGTCAAATAACATCTTGAATGAAAGAGAATGCATAGTTTTTTGGATGCTGAGAAAGGTGTTGATGTGATGTGTTTATGCCAGAAGAGACTAGAGATAAATGTTAGTCTGAGCAGAGAGTTCTAATCCTGTTAGGTGAGTTGTGTATTACTGAGGGTAAGAACAGTTGAATTGAGATCACTTTTGCGAAAGTAAAGACTGCATTTTGGTGGCATTGAAAGTCATCAGACTTCTCTCACACCATTGAATACGTAGATAAATGTATATATATAGAAAATGTATATAATAGTATATGTATATATATAATGTAAAATGTATGTAGAAAATGAATCTGCTGCTTCATGATTGCAATACTTACTCTCAGCTTAATGATGAACTTACCAAAAGTTATCTCAAAAAACTTAACAAGTTACTGGCTGAAATAAAATCCATACATCAAGGAAACCATAAAAATACTCAAAACATGCCATGCAAGACCTCCTAGAATATATGGTTCACCAAAATTACATAAAAGTAACTGTCCACTCAGACTTATTGTGGATTTTATAGGTTCCCACATATAAAATATCAAGATTCCTGTCTAACCTTCTCCATCCCCCTCACTGGCCATTTAACCTCTTTGATAAAAGATTGTAGAATTTCATACAAGAATAAAAGACATTAAACTAGAAGATACAGACATGCTAGTAAGCTTTGACATTGTCATCCTCTTCGCTAATATCCCTCACAAAGAAACAATAGAATTGTTAACTGAAAAATTTCCATTGGACATAGTGGAATTATTCAAATTTGCAATTATATCTTCACATGGAAAAATAAAATATATAAACAACAGGAAGGAACAGCAGTGGGCTCACCCTTATCACCTAACTTAGCCAACTTTTTTCTTGAACACCTAGAAGATAGAATTTTCATTCTTGACCCAAAACTAACAATGTTATAGTTTAGAGTCACACAGAACCTGAACTGTATTCATTTCTACAAAGCATCACCACCCTGCATCCTCATATCAAGTTCACACGAGAAAAGGAATCATCATCATCAAATTCCTGTGATGTACCCTCAAGGGGTATACAGGATATGGTAGTACTACATGAAAATTTTACATCATTACTAACTTCCTATCTGCAATTTTCCTCCAAATCAGTCCGTTACTTGTCAAGACTCCAACATTATCAGATCTTATATTTCTATTGTCTAAGGCACTATGTACCATATCAATCCACTTATATCTTGTCTTCCTCTGGGTCGTTTTCCTTCCGACCTGGCAGAGAATACTTGTTTTGCTAATCGTTCCACGCCCATTCTGTTTAAGTGACCATAGCATCTGAGATTAGCTCTGCTAATGCATTCCTGGATGCTGACAATGTCAAGTTCTTTTCCCAATATCCTCATTTTTAATATGATATTGCCATTGATATCATCTGTTCACGCCTCTAATGTTTCTTAGGACTCTCATATCTGCAGTCTCTAGTCTTTGGTCAAGTGTTTTACTTCTGACCCAGCTCTCAGATCCATAAGTTAAAACTGGTTTGAACACTATCTTGTATACAGCTAATTTAGTGTTCCGACTAATTTCTCTCTTATTCCATATGAATTTATTCAATTGACTTCCTACCATACCAGCTTTGTTGATTCTGTTGTCTATTTCCATATTTAATTTACCATCTTCAGTAAAAATATTGCCTAAGTAGCTGAAATGTTTTACTTGTTTCACAGGTTCCCCGTTCACAACACAGTTGACATTTTCAATGACTCTGCCTATTTTCATTGTCTTTGTCTTTTTATTGCTGACCTTCATACCATATCTATTACAACAGCTATTAAATTTAGTCAGGGAATCTTGCAAACTTGTAGCGGATTTATTTAGAAGTATAACACCTTCTGCATAAAGCAAAGAGCAGACATTAACATCTCCAATTTTGATATCATGTTTAATGCCACTTTCTTTCATAATGTGATCCATATAGATAATGAATAACAAAGAGGATAATGTACATCCTTGTTTAAAACTAGATTTAACATTAAACCATCTTCCTGTACTTCCTTCAATTCTGACTGCTGACTTACAACTCAAATAAAGACTAAGTATTGCTTGATATAATGCCCCATTGACACCATGTAACTGTAGCATATTGAATAGCTTCTCTCTCTTGGTACCTTGTCATATGCCTTTTCCAGATCGACAAAACTTAAATACGGATCTTTGTTATATTCCCATGATTTCTCCACTATCTGTCGTAAAGTGAAGATTTTACGACAAATAGTTGATCCTGACAGCCTCTATTTGGCCTGAATCCAGCTTGTTCTTCACGAAGCTTTTCTTCCACAATTCTTCTCAACCATTTCTCAAGTATACTTGCATAGATCTTGCCAGGAACACTCAGTAAGGAAATACCTCTGTAATTCTCACATTCAGTTTTATTTCCCATTTTACATACAAGTACTATTAGAGCTCTACTCCAATCATCGGGAATTTGCTGCTCTGTCCAGGCCTTCTGAACTATGCAGTGCTGTCACTGAAACACTTTCATACCACCATACTTCAGCATTTCTGGTCAAATATCATCTACTCCTGCTGCCTTTCCATATTTCAAGCCTTTGATGGCTTTTTTTTTCTACTTCAAGTATGGATATGTATTCCCGTTTTTTACCACTCTACTATTATCACTGCTTGTTTCATTTAGCAATTTTTTGAAGTAATTAATCCATACTTAAAGGATATCTTTTTCTTTTGTTTTCATATCACCTTTATTATTTCTAACTCCTTTTACAGCACTCTTTCCTCCATTTCTAAGCTTATTCAACAACCTCTAGAATATTTCGCAATCTACCCATGACTTTTATTTAGCTAGTTTTACAAAGTGTTTAGCTTTCTTACATTTGCCTCTGTATTCTCTAAGAGCACAAGCTGATTTATTTGCCAGGAACTTTTGATATGCTTTGTTCTTTTCCTTCACCACCTCTTTAACTTCTTGTGCCCACCATAGAGTTCTGATTTTTCTATCCTTGCAGACAACTTCACCCCATGCCTTTCTGGCTGAATCAATCAGGGTTTTCTTCAGGGGTTGCCACCGAATCTTCGAGATTTGATTCCTGTTCTCAAACTCTTTCATTTTTTCTTCAATAATCTTTGTGTATTTTAGTCTACAGTTCACATCTGAGAGCTGCGTAACTTTTATTCGATTTAAAACTTTCTTACATGTTATTCTTTTCAATATGAAATTCAATTTTATCTTGCTCAAGACTAGATAGTGATCACTTCCAATTTCAAATCCTCTGTATACTCTGGTGTCCTGCACCAGGGAGAAAACATCAACAATAACATAGTCAATGAGACTTTTCTTATTCATAGCCTCTTCTCTCCATGTGAATTTGTGCACATTTTTATGTTGGAACATGGTGTTAGTAATAACCAGTCCATGTCCTGAGCAGAAATCCAACAGATATTTGCCATTATTATTAGCTTTGCTCTTTTCTCCAAATTTTCCCAAAATATTTCTGTATGTCTCTCAATCATTTCCTACTGTGCTATTTAGATCCTCAACAAGGACCAACTTTTCCTTTTTCATTGTGTCAGTTGCTTTTTCTAAAGCATCAAAAAATTCCCCCACTTCTACCTTAGTAGAACCTTCTGTGGGACCATAGGCACCATAAGTCTCATTGTCCAATTCCTCATTCTGATATTAGCCCACATCACTCTACTTGAGACTTCCTGCCATTCAAGAAGATTAGCCTCTTATTTTGTGTTGAATACTATGGCTAATCCTTCTTTTCCTTGATTGTCATTTTCAGAATATAACATTTTGTATTTATTGCTCAGAAAGATCTCACCAGTTTTTGCCTTTTTTGTTTCAGTCATCCCTATTATTATTTTGATTTGGTACTTATCTAACTCCTCAGCTAGCTCCATTTCTTTGCCCTTCAGGCTTCTTATGTTGATAGTACTCATCTTTAACTCTGGTGGTGTTGACTTGGGATGTGCTTTCAGATTTGTTCCAGTAGCTGACTTTTCGCTGTTCACCCTGGTTCCCTGGCCTCTGTTTAACCAGCACCGGCTGGTTAAACGGAGGGCCTTGTTTAACCAGCCGGTGCCCCAGCTGGCATGAAATTTTGTCATGTTGTACTATCATTTTGTATATTGGTTTTTAGCCAATAAGAATACAATTTGGTCAGCTAAATCCCAAATTGCCAGCCCATCCTTTTTCATTCAGTATCCAGGTAGATACCCAACAGGGTGCACCACGAGAAGGTGAGGATTGGACATTAGGTCAGAAGCCCTGGTCAATTCTCTGCATTCCTTTAAAGGTTATGTGGAGGTCTCCTCTCAGTTATACAGCTTTGACCCTTAAGCACCCCCCCCCCCCCTCAAAAAAAAAAGGAATCATCAAAAGGTATTTCCTTTCTTGATGTACATATCCAGTGCAAAAAAGATGGATTCATTTCCACTGTCTACTGAAAATCAACTTTTTCAGGTCATTATATCCATAATACATCAGCTCACCATCCATCCCAAAAATATGGCAGCATCAAATCTTTAGTATCCAGAGCACACAAGATTTCTTATTCCGAAGAATCCTTAAAACAAGAATTGAAAATTATGTAAGAAAGATCCTTGCTAAATGGATATAATCCTATAACAACCCAAAAAATAATTAACCACTCTCCTACAAATCAACCCAGACACGAAGCCCACAGGACTCGTATACCATATATTAAAGGCATCTCTGAACATGTGGCAAAAATTATGAGAAAAATATCAGCTCATTGCTACCTACAAACCCATCAACTAAATTCACAACTTGCTACCTTCTCCAAAAGAAACTCACCAATGATACTACCTGGCTTATACGAAACCACATTCGTGTTACTTGTATTCCTGTTTGTCAACAGTAAAATCTATTAATAAATGCGTCTCTGAACATCAAGACCACATCTGCCTTATCAAACCTCACAAATCTGGCCTTGCAGAACATGAATTCGAAAATGCTAACCACAGGATCCATTTGCAAAACTCCAAGCTACTACATAGATCCACATATAAACATGAACATTTATGTAAAGATAGTGATGAAGTCTTACTTAAAATGACTCTCATTATTCCAAAAATTTGGGAAATTGGTATCCTCAACTGTATTCAGTAATTTTTCTGCTATATTTTAATTTAAGTAATGTTAATTTCAGTCCAGTAGTTTCTAATCCATGAACTGTATATGTAGAGGGATTCCAATTTAAGCATGTGCACTACTGTTTTTTGAATTCAGTACTTATTGCTGTTTGTTAGTTAGTTCTACTGATGGTGTCTTTTGATACATAAGATGAAATATTTACGTAATAAAAAAGTTATTTACTGTGGTATACGTGTTATTCTATTGTTATGGACTCCACAGGTTTTGCTATCTATCTATCTACTTGAAGCTTTGAGTGTGTGAGCACTGGATCATTCATTAAATGAGTAGAATGAATGGAGAACGATCTGGATATGATTAGTGGTGATTGAAAGTAGGTTGTTTATGTAGAAAGCAAGAGATTAGGTCTACCAATGCAGGAGTACTCAGTATAGAGTCCTGAGGCCCCCCCCCCCCTGCATTGGTGGCTTGGAAGAGGGAAAGAGCCATTCACCATGACATGCATTGAATGACCAGAGAGAAAGCTGGCTGCCAAATTACAGAGGGTGATAGGTTGACTAAAGAATGGCAATTTGTTTGGAAAGCCTTGATGACAGACACAGTCAAAAGCTCTGGAAATGTTAAGGTATCAGCACAAGTCACCAAGTCTTTTCATGACATACATGTTCAGTGGTGGGTGATGAATGGTAAGAGGTCAGCTATGGAACTTGAATGGTAGATTCCATACTGATGGTTGCTGATTAATTGCTGAGTATCTTAGTAATGGAGAATTTGGTTATTGATGTACTGATGACATTCTTCATTATTTTGGAGAGGACTGAGGTAATGCAATTGGTAGTTTTGCAGACTTCTGTCTCCCTTTTTTGGATATTATTTATTTAGCGTATGGCACAATAAAGACACATGACATCAGAATATATAAATACATATTTGTGTAGACAATAAAAATGAGACAAGTAATGCACATATACAAATATCAGGTAAAAAAAAAATTCAAAATTTTAAGTCTGGTTCAGATAGCCAACCAACAGCTGAAGGATCTGCCTCAAAAAAGTCTCTCAGGTTACCAGAGTAGGCTCTTATGCTGCAGTCCTCTACAATGTGCTGGATGGTTTGGTTTATGGCCCCACAGTCGCATTAGGGTGTAGGTGATCTTCTCTACTTGTGTGAGCTGTTTGCACAGATACCATGTCCTGTGCATATCCTATTTAGACTTTTCCATAGATGATGTGGAAGCTCAATCCCTTTTGGATTTTTGATTGGGAAGGATATACTTGTTTAAGTCTTTTGGCGATTTTTTTTTCCAAGTTTCTAGCCATTTTGAATTAACATTGAAATTGCTATTTACTAGTTCTTCAGCCGGTGTTAGTGGAAGCCCGGGAGGTCTTCGTGTATTGGCAACAGGGGATTGCTGTTTATTTTTTTGTATTCTTTTACTAGAGCATTTTGTCTGCGCAGGTTCAGTGGTGCAATATTGCTCAAAGTTGGAAGCCAGTAGAGGAGAGTGGATTTGACACAACCTGTTATTGTCCTCATCGCTGCATTTATTTGCATGTCAATTTTCTTGATATGTGGACTGTTCAGCCATACTGGTGAACAATATTCTGTCACAGAGTAGACTAAGGCCAACGTGGAGTATCGCAGTGTAATAGCTGAAGAACCCCATGTAGAACCACACAGTTTTTGTATGATGTTATTACGGGTTCTGATCTTTAAAGAGAGATTCTCCAGATGTCTTTTGAAAGATAGCGTTCTATCCAGGGTAACACCCAGATATTTAGGGAAATCTCGGTGCTGCATCATTGTGTTGTTAAAGCTGACCTTAACTTTCCAATTTGGTGTTTAGGTGAAAAGAGCTAACCTCGGTCTTATTGAGGTGGTTTGGTGTTAGTCTCCATTTATGAAAGTATTCCCCAGTAGTTCTAAGGTCATTTGTCTCAGTTACTTCCATGCTCTTGTATTGGATGGCGTACGCTATTTCATCAGCATAAGCAAATTTTTTTGACCTAGTTGTTGGTAGATCAGATGTATATAAGTTGAATAAGATTGGTGCTGATACTGAGCCCTGTGGGAGCCCATTGTTCACCTTTCTCAATTTGCTCATTTGTTTCCCAGTACCACATGGAAGAACCTGTCAGAAAGCATGTTACCAATAAGTCTTATGATGGATTGGCCTGGTATGACTTATATCAGCTTGTATAGCATCCCCTCTTTTCATACTGTGTTGTATGCAGCAGTAAGGTCAACAAACACAAGAGAGTTTTTCAAACATCTCTGGAAGCCTGCTTTGATATGGGTAGTAAAGCTTAGTACTTTAAGCTTGAGTCTTAAAGCCTGCTTGCTCAAATAGGGATAACTTCAGATATTTTTGGCCCAATTCTGTTGAGGAGGAGTCTCTCGAGGAGCTTATAACAGCAACTGAGAGCAATTGGGCGATAGCTCTCTTCTTGATCTTGAGGCTTGTTGGATTTATCCCTTTTTTTTTGGAATAGGCCAGATGTACAATTGCTTCTAGGCATTGGGATAAGTACCAGCTATGTATAAAAGATTATTACCATTACCAAACACCATTAAGCTTGAGCTGCAAAAAAAGAAACAACTGTGGAGGGAATTTAAAGAAAGAGGTGACCTGCAGGCACATGAACGGTATAAAGTGCAGTCCATAAGGTAACGAGTGTGGTAAAAAAAAGCAAAAGCGGATTATGAAAGGAAACTAGCTATGTAAGATAAAGAGAATCCCAAACAGTTCTTTCAATATGCTGCAAGCAAAAAAAAAACTGTACACGACAAAATGATTTTAAGGAATAACGATGGTAAGGAGGTCACTGAATCATTCGATATAGTGGAATTACTGAGCGAGCACTTTGCAAGAGTATATCATCCAGGTGGTGACATTGAAAAAAATGAAGGAACCATTAATTTATACGGGAATTGTGATGAATGCAGTGGAGATGAATAGTCTATTACAGAACCTTAATGTGAATACATCTGTGGGATTGGATGGTATACCGGCACAGGTCTTGCGTGAAGCGGCTAAGGAATTATCAGTGCCCTTGACCATGTTGTTTAATCTGATTCTCGGGTCTGGTTTTGTCTCGAAGGTGTGGAAAGAGGGGAAAATAGTTCCACTGCATAAAGGAGGATCCAAGACTATTGTTGCAAATTACCAACCGATCAGCATATCAGGAGTCGTTGTCAAGGTCTTGAAGAAAGTAGTCAAGGGAAAAATACAGGAATGGATTGATGAAAATGAGATACTGTACGGGGGACAGCATGGCTTTGTGAAGGGTAGATCATGCCTCAGTAACTTGCTTTTAAAAAAAAAAAAAGGGGGGGGGGTTGCTGTGTTATAAAACTTCACGTTTTATAACACAATGACGGCTGAACTGGATAAGGGTAATGGATTTCCGGTGATACTGCTAGACCTGGCTAAGGCATTTGACAGGATACCACATGGAATTCTAATCCGTAAACTACAACATATATGGGAATGGATATAGGATTGGTGAGATGGAAAGGTGGGTGATTGATGGAGAGATATCAGAGAGTAATTTATTCAGGAGTAGAGTCCAAAAGACGGCCTGTGACTAGTGGTGTGCTGCAGGGTTCTGTTCTTGGGCCACTGCTGTTTAATTTGTTCATTAACGATATAGGGAAGGATCTAAGAGGAACAGTTTATTGTTCGCTGTTGATGCAAAGTTTGGTAGGGCAATAGTGAATGCAGAAGATGTCAAAATCTTGCAGGACGACTTGGATAGATTGGAATTCTGGGCTAAGGAGAATGGATGTCAATTTAATGTGACAAAATGTAAGGTTATGCATTTTGGTTTGAAAAGATTAGCAGCAGTATACCACATTGGTGGAACTGTACTCCAGGAGATTGATGATCTAGGGACTTGGGAGTGTTGGTGGATAGGGAGATGAAGTTTAGGGGGCACATTGCATAAGTGGCTAAATCAGCTCATCGACTCACTTGGTTGTTGAAAAATACTTTGACGAGCAGAGACAAGCAAGTTATTGTATCTCTGTACCGAGCCTTGATAAGACCTTATCTAGACTACTGTGCCCAGATTTGGTCACCTAGGTTTCTTCTTGATGGGAAGGAGGTGGAGAGGATCCAGAGGCGAGTGACCAAGATGATAGCAGGTCTATGGAATGAACCTTATGAGAACAGGTTGAAGATTTGTGGGTTGCAGAAATTAGTTGATAGGCAGAAAAGGGGAGATATGATTGAGACATACAAATTGCTAAAGGGTTTCTATAGGATTGATTCAGAGGATATTTTTGAGATCAGGACTGGTGGTGGGAGGACTAGGGGCCATACATGAAAGCTGGGCAAGAATGTGGTTAGCAAGGGTGTTAGAGCTGGGTTCTTTACTTTTAGAGTGGTAAATGAGTGGAATAAGCTGCCAGAGTCTGTTGTGGGTACTATGACGGTGAGTGTGTTCAAGGCAAGGTATGATAGATACTGTCAGAATGTTGTATAGTTGTATGGACATGATGTTTAGGGGCCCTCCCTCGATGAGTCTAAGGACTCCTAGTCACCCATAATAATAATAATTATATATAGAGAGGTGATACAAGACAGTGTTGGTTCTGGAGCACATTGTTGGCGAACGGCTGGAAAGATGCCATCAGGACTGGAAGACTTTTTTTAGTGTTCAAGTTATTTAAAACTTTTTCTAATGTCTTTTTGCTGAAAAACTATACGATGCTTAGATTCTGGAATGATAGGAGGAATTTGTCTCGGTCATCTATGCAGGAGTTCAAAGAAAAGAGTATTGCTAGGAGGCCAGCTTTATTTTTGGGTGAAATAACAGTTGCCATCAGGATGAAAGATAGGTTCAAGTACAGATGAGCTTCTAGAAGTGGTGTCCAATAATGGTCTTAGCAAGAGACCAAAAACACTGTTAAGTTCTGAATTATACAAAAATTAAATTAATTTAAGTTTCCTTCAGACTTAACATGGGCTTGCAATTTTGAATCAATTATTGATGTACCAGAATATACTAGGCTCTTGTAAATTTCACTAAAATGTTACTAAACTGAGAATCCTTCATTTAATATGTGATATTATAAAGTATTGAAAATTGCTAAACTGCTTAAGTGTAAGTACTTATAAATTGCTGGGTGAAACAGATAATCTGATTAAATAGAAATGGCCAGAATCGAAACATGCATCATAGTGTACAGGTGCACCTTTTCGTAAGCAAATAAGCCCCCCCCCACTCATATGCACAGAAGAGTAGGCTAAGATTTCCGTGTGTGGTGCGCAGTACTGGTGACGTGAGGTGACGTGGAGAAAAATGGGAGGAGTAATCGATGACGTGGAGTGAACGTGTGGCGCGCAATTTAAAAAGTCGTGCAGTGCCAAGAAAGCTCTCTTCTCTCTTATGCTCTTGTCCTTTAGGCGGAGTTTTTACTCTTACTCTTGTGTGGGAGTTGCACTCCGGAGTTTTTGGGTGGTCTTGCTGATGTGCATGTAGCCTCCTCGTGGCATCCCCTCGTTCCCCACGGATTCGAGACAATGACAGAGGAACTTTGCCGTAGATTTTCCAACAATTTACTGGTCAGCGACCAGCCCAGCAGAAGGTATTCATCGATGCTTATGGAGATGTCGTTATGATGTTGAACGAGTTCACCATGGAACAACGTCTTCCTATTTTCGGCGGCAGAAGTAAGTGCAGATTGAAACCTTGAAGAATACTTCAGAGAAAGCAGAAGGAACGTGGTGTCGAAAGTAAGTGTCCAGACGAGATATGTAAAGTGGCCAGATAATTCCCCAGCAATTGGTAACGTACAATCCATGTTTTATTATGTGTATATGTGTTTTAGAAGAATATATGTAAACTTTAGGAAGGACTTTAGAGAAAGTTTTCTTTGAATGATAAAGTAATAATGAGAATTTTGAGTATTTTGTTAAGTGAATTAATTGAGAGCACGTGGAGCCTAAGAATTGTCTTTTAAATGATAGAAAAGGTTATGAGAATTTTGTGAGAAGAAATTGTATAAGAGCACCTGAAGCTAGTTTAGTAATTCAGCTAATAATAGTCCTTAATATTATTGAATAAGTGTGATTTTTCAAGTGTAAATTGTAAGCATTAACTGAAGTTCTTTGTCATGCATGCTAAGGTAGATATTGATAATCTAAGTAAATTAGTGCTCATTCATTAGCAATTGCAGATAAAATATTAAGAGTGAATTCATAGTATGTACAATGTTTCAGTTGAATTAAATGTTTTGTTCTTTTTGTTTAACTGATGACTTGCCTGATTTTCTTCTCTGTTGCACTTGCTCATAAATTACGGATCACAGCGGGAGATTAATTTATAGAGAGGCTACGACTGCAAACGTAACTCTTAGTAACATAAGATTGTATGCTAAACTGTATTCTGGTTCCTCGATTCTACACTATCTGTTAATCTAGGATTTGGGGTGGTGCAGCGAAAAATAAATTTTCCCTGAATCCGAAAAAGGAATTAGAACCAGTGTAAGACAAAGGAATAGGTATCTGCCATTAGTAATTCCTTTGTCCCACAAACCACTAGCATCGTTCTTGTAAGTATAGATCGGCCAAGAGAGAGATTGAAGTTAAGAGAATTAAAATTGAAGATAAAGTTTTAGTATAATTAAGAATAATCAAGAGGTAAAGATAAGAGAATATAGACTAAATATAGAGTAAAATAATAAAAATAAAATAAGAGTTAGATTTTACAACACAGGGCTATCACACTTAATATTCTGTTATTATTTAATTCCATCTTATTTCCTTTTTTTTGAATGGCCAAGATATTGGTCATCAGGTATGTCATCTCCTCCTGAGATATGATTACATAATTGTGTTATAAGTATGTATGTCATGCCTATCCTTGTTCATAATTCCATTGTATTCCTCCTAGTCCTGCAACCTTAACTTCCTAACTAGTATTTCTGATGATGCTTCTTTAAACTACTTTTTTTTTTTTTTTTTTCTTCTTCATTCAGTATTCATTTTCAAAAAAATACATCTCCCAGTCTCAGAATGTTATGCTCAGTTTAGAATTACGCATACTTGTAGCATGAATTCTTCTGATTGTTTTCCAAGCCTCACTTTTCCATATCCTACCGTATGCTCAACTCCATAGCATATTTTTTCTAGGACCTTATAAACATTTCAAATCTTCTTCTTTTTTTTTTTTGGATATTAAACAAGCCTGATATGCTTCTTTTTTTGCAATTGCTGCTTCTCTCATCCATTCTACCTTTTCTGTATATTGTTTTTCTCTTTCTATTCCCTCTGCCTACCTAGCTGCTTTGTGAATCCACACTTTCAGAATTTGATATAATTCAGAAGTATTCCAATATCATTTGTATCCATTTTTGCTTTAGGTGTTGCTGATGTAATTTGGAAATGCTATCATTCTAATGCAGGCTAAGCATATACATGGGCTGAACAATTTTTCTTCCATCCTGTGAAGAAACTCCCACTTATGTTGTTCTAGATAAAGCATCTTTCTGGACTAAAAGGTGGGGATTAGTATTGCATTCTACTCCCTGTGTACTTGGACATCCCAAATGTTCTGTTTCTTCTAGTTAAAATATAGTATGTTATTGACCTCAGCTTCTTAATAGATTGCACCCACATAAACTTATGGATGTCTTCATGATAATAGGTGTTCATAACAGATCAGCCTTTTCCCTAATATTATTCTGTTAATCTTCTTATCATTTTGTACAGTTTTCCAACACAATCTCTCTGTTTATTTTTAACTTGATCATTAAAATTTCCCATTACTAAAAGTTCTTTTGACATGATCCATATCCATAATTTCATTTAGAAATATATACACGTTAGCACAAGAATAATGTTTAATTTGCCAAATATTTCGGTCTGAATATTACAGACCATCTTCAGTGGCTACATAGGAGTAGTTTTAAAAAACAAAGTGGAATACGAACAATTGATCATTCATACATAGAATGCGCCATGCGTGATGTCATATCGCTAAGTATTAGAAGTGTAAATATTTTTAAAAAAAAACATAATTAAAGATATTAATTCAGAAATTCATATAATGATCTTAAATAACATTATACTGATACAAAAAAAAAGTGTTATCCTGATTAAACTTTCCCAAATTTTGATATAGATATACAGTCATTACGATTCAAGTTAGAACGTTGAAGTGAGGCCTCTACACATTCTTTAAATAAACATTCAAATTTGTAGCGATATCTGTGTAGGAGCAGAGTCTTGGACCAAAGGATGTTGTGGTTTGTTTCTAAAACAAACCATGCTGAGCTAATCCAGATTTCTCAGGTTTGTTGTGTTGAATTGATGACTGATGCTCTTGAATTCTTTTTTCTATGGAACGTCCAGTTTGTCCAAAGTAAGAAAGATTACAATTACAAGGAACTTGATACACACCAGGTAGAGACAAGGTTGAGCATTTATCTTTAGATGAAGGAAACTGGGTGGATAATTTGTTAATAGGTGTATAAGTGGCTGTTAGATCATATTTCTTTAGAATTCTTGAAATTGGTTCTGAAATCCCAGAAATGTAAGGAATTGGAACTCGACGTATTGAATCTTGGTTGTTCTGTGTTGGTTTGTAAGAATCGAAAAGATGTTTTCAGAGAAGCAATTTAGTTTCATGTGATGTTTGATAGTTGCAAGTTCCTTCTGTAATAAATGAGAAGTTGAACAGTTAGTTTTTGATCGTCAGATTTAACATTTTGTGACTCCTGTTTTTTGACAAGGGTGATGAGCAGATTCTTTGAGAATATAACGACCTGTGAAAGTTGGTTTTCTGTAAACTGTTGTTGAAAGAATACCATAAGGTGAATGGATGAGAAGGACGTCTAAAAAGGATAACTTGTTGTCTTTTTCAATTTCCATGGTAAACTTTATACGAGGATGTAAGGAATTGATACTGCTTAAAAAGGAAGGTAAGGAGTCTCTTCCATGAGGCCATATAGCAAAGATGTTGTCTATATATCTAACCCAAAAGGATGGTTGAGGGAATATAGATGAGAATAGGACTTCTTCTAGATGTTCCAAATAAAAGTTGGCAAGAGCAGGAGAGAGTGGACTTCCCATGGCTGTTCCTTCCACTTGGTTGTAAAATTTATTTTCACATAAGAAATATCCAGAGTGCATTACGAAATCGAATAGTTTTATAATATCTTGTGGGAAGATGTCAGCTAGTAATTCCAAAGTCTCTTTGAGAGGTACATTCGTATATAAAGATTCTATATCAAAGACAACCATAAGATCTGTAAGTTGTAAAGAGAAGTTTTTTAATTTATTTAAGAAATCAGAAGAGTTTTTCAAAAAAGAGCGTGAGTTGCTAATGTGTGACTTCAATAATTTAGATAGATATTTGGCTATGCGATAGGTAGGAGAATCAATACAATCCACTATAGGGCGAAGAGGAATATCTGTCTTATGTATTTTTGGTAGACCATAAAACCTGGGAGGCCTTGCAAAAGGAGTTTTTTGTATTTCAATAGTGTCGACATCTAAACTTATGACCTCATCTAGAAGGGAATTCCCTTCTATTCCTTACATCAATTCCTTACATCCTCATATAAAATTTACCATGGAAATTGAAAAAGACAGCAAGTTATCCTTTTTAGACATCCTTCTCATCCGTTCACCTTCAGATATTTTTACAACAACAGTTTACAGAAAACCAACTTTCACAGATCGTTATATTCTCAAAGAATCTGCTCATCACCCTTGTCAAAAAACAGGAGTCACAAAATGTTTAATCCGATGATCAAAAACTAACTGTTCAACTTCTCATTTATTACAGAAGGAACTTGCAACTATCAAACATCACATGAAACTAAACGGCTTCTCCGAAAAGAGTACACAACGTCTTTTTGATTCTTACAAACCAACACAGAACAACCAAGATTCAATACGTCGAGTTCCAATTCCTTACATTTCTGGGATTTCAGAACCAATTTCGAGAATTCTAAAGAAATATGATCTAACAGCCACTTATACACCTATTAACAAATTATCCACCCAGTTTCCTTCATCTAAAGATAAACGCTCAACCTTGTCTCTACCTGGTGTGTATCAAGTTCCTTGTAATTGTAATCTTTCTTACTTTGGACAAACTGGACGTTCCATAGAAAAAAGAATTCAAGAGCATCAGTCATCAATTCAACACAACAAACCTGAGAAATCTGGATTAGCTCAGCATGGATTAGAAACAAACCACAACATCCTTTGGTCCAAGACTCTCCTCCTACACAGATGTCGCTACAAATTTGAACATTTATTTAAAGAAAGTGTAGAGGCCTTACTTCAACGTCCTAACTTGAATCGTAATGACTGCATATCTATATCAAAATTTGGGGAAGTTCAATCAGGATAACACATTAATTTTTAAAAAATTTTTTTTGTTATCAGTGTAATGTTATTTAAGATCATTATATGAATTTCTGAATTAATATCTTTAATTATGTTTTTTTAAAAAATGTTTACTCTTCTAAATCTTAGCGATATGACATCACGCGGCTAGTTCTATGTATAAATGATCAATTGTTCGTATTCCACTTTGTTTTTTAAAACTATTCCTATGTAGCCACTGAAGATGATCTGTAATATTCAGACCGAAATATTTGGCAAATTAAACATTATTCTTGTGCTAACGTGTGTATATTTCTAATCATTGTCACAAGTATCATTTAAAAATCATAATTTCATTTAGATCTTTAGAGAAGGTGATCTTCATTGCTACTGGAAAATCATCTATAGGAGCATAAGTACCAGTTACTATAAGCATTGTTCCAAATATTTGTAATATAGTTTAACCAGCTTTTCTTTAGTGTCTCCCAAATGACACCATGTGGTATCTACTAGAGTGACAGTAAACGTGAGCTTAAGATAAGTAATTGTTTTGATATATCATTCACAATATTTCTGATAATTACTTGTTGTAGTATTAATGCAGTAGATAAGCTTAGGTGTTGAACGCTATTCATAACTTATTTTAATGGTATTATAACATCAAACCAGCTAAATTATTATTATTATGTGACACCTCCAGGGAGTTCAAAGATCATTGAGGGAGAGTGTGCCAACAGCATCGAATGATTGATCTCCTTCCAACTACTAACCGCACTCAAACTTGCTTAACTTTTTGAGTGAGCCATTAGTAGCAGAGGCTCTACTAATCGACCAACCTTTGCTAAAAATTACAATCTTTGCTGGCAATATAAAAACATCTTGTAATAAACATTATAATTAACATCCTTTTTTATAATTTAGTTGCTTTGGTGTTGTAATACCATTAAAATAGGTAAGAATGGTTGTAGTATCTTTGTATGACTGTGTGATTGAATGCATTTTCTTGTAATTGAATACGTGAAAGTAGAAGGTAAACAGTGATAGATTAACAGTTTTTATTACCGTGCAAATGTAGTGTAACACTTGAAGTTCACCACAAGCAGTTAAAGTTCGATATGACTGCCTCCAGTAATTCTGCAGACATCCCATCTGTAATAAATATCCTGCTACATGCAGCAGAGCATATCTGACATGACTTCAGCAATGGCAGCAGTAATTCTGGAATGCAGCTCATCCAAATCGGCTGGTAGTAGTGGTACAAACACGTGATCTTTCACCCCCCCCCCCACAAGAAAAAATATAACTGTTAAGGTCAGGGGAATGTGGTGGCCATGCTGCAGGTTTCCTCTACCAATCCATCTGCCTGGAAAAATGAGTGCTGAGGTACAACCGTATGTCTGTCAGGTAATGAGGAGTTGCTCTGTCTTGCTGGAAATGTAAGCATCTGACTTGGTCATCATTGTCTAATTGTGGTATTAGGTATACCCTTGTAGCATGTCTAGATACACACACCACCAGTAACAGTATACTAAAAAAAAAGAAGATCCATACACTGTCTTCTTGCTTATGGCACAAAAAACATTAGCCTTTTTTGGGGGGGAGGGGGGGGGGGGTCTTTCACAGTAACATATGTTGCCGTCACTGGAGAATGTTGACATTTGCCAGATATCGGTCTTTCACAGTGACATATACATAAGTTAGGTTAATGGACTGTAAGATAGCGAGCATGTTGGGTAGCGAGGATGAAAGTGCTACTGACCTGGTAGATATAGGAAAGAGCAGCGAGAGAGTAATTCAGGATGTGAAAGCAGAGCTGGTGAAGATGATACACGAGATGAAACAATTAAGAAGTGAAATAAGGAGAATAGGAGGTATGTATGGAAGAGAGAGGTGTCCAATGATTTCAGAGTGGTCATGTATGGGATTAATTTATTAGTGGCATGGTTATTGAGAAGATCCATAAGGTTTGCTTTCCAGGGGTAGATTGAGCAGAGTGATTGAAATACTGTATACGAGGAGGAAGCAAGCAAAATAATTGATAGTGATAGTTAGCACAAATGATCTTTTTGGTAACAAGGAGACTATAAGGATGGATATCAGGAGGTTGCTAAGGAGAGTACAATAGTGTGGTAGGAAAGGTATTCAGTGTGCTGCCCAGGTATGATAGTGATGAGTTGAGACAGCAAGCAAGGTTTATGAATTGGATGCTAGCAGAGTTGTATGAAAGAGAAAGGAATTTGAAGGAGGGAATAAGTTGTCTAAAAGAGATGGACTACATTTAAATGGATTTGGAGTTGCTCATCTGGAGAGAGAGATAACTGAAGTAAATGATGGCCAGTGCTGAGGAAGCAGGAGATGGTAGAGATGGCATGGAAGAGCTTCTACCATACATTCATGGAAGAGTATGAATGTAGGTAGAAGATCTAGTGAATGAAAAGTGAGTGGCATGAGTGAAGATAATGAGAGAAAAGGAACACAAGATAAACAGGGAAACAGGTGGGGAAGTGGACAGGGATCCACTTCTCACTGTGTGAGAAGAGTGGGCAATGGATACATGAGCAGATGCGTTTTTTGTGCATACAAGAAAGAATTGTGATGACCAGGGATCTGGGGGAAACAAACAGGTATGAGACGAGGTGTAAGATCAGTGATGATAGAGAAAAGTGACTTGGGGGTGGGGAATCACAGAAGAGAACCAGAAATAAGCTAGTAGGCATGTTTACAAATGCCTATATATTTGATATAAAGGAAATGTAATTGTAGCATTGATAGAGATGTCATCCTTTTCTAACTGTTAATGGTTAGAAGAGGATGACAGATAAATGACATACTGATGGCAATAGAGATAAATGGATATCATGTTTTTTGTGAAGATAAGGCAGAAAGGGAGAAGGAGTGCTATTGATGGTAGTGGAAGAGTTATCTCTCATCTAAATTAGAGACAAAACAAGCAAACTATAGCAGCAGTTTTGAAGCAGTATGGTATGAGGTGGAGGTGAGCAGAATGAAATATCTAGTTGGGTGTTGCTATAGGCCTAGTAATGTGGAGGCAGTAGAAAGGAAATATATAGGCTAATTGGTTTAGCTAATTAGAAAAAGGTGATCATTATGAATGATAATTGGTCTAACTAATAAGATAATAAGACTGGAATGCAGAAACAGCACCTGGAGATGGAATGAATTTCCTGAGTTTTTGAGGGACAGTTGCCTTAGGTAGTGTGTACTGTACGCCCACATACAAGACCCTTCGACACTTCTGTGCATGTCAGAAGAAGGAAAATCCATTCTAATAATAGGGTAATCAAATCCGTCTTGTGGAATGAGTTGTTTATTATTACACGTTGGAAAATTAACTTTTCTTTTATGAACATTAGTTTTTAAAGTGGTCAGTAGGGTTTTTTCCGCCAGTTTATCTGGCGTTTTTCATCCCGCAAACAGGCAAACCGGCCCCATGAACATACGCCTCTACAGTCAAAAATATATCCCCCCCCCCCAGCGGCAGACCAGGCGACGGGTCGGTTGGGAGTAGTACTAACAAGAAGTCGCATCTAAAAGTAACACGGACCCTGTATGGGAAGCGGGAATAACGCGTAGTAGAAGAAGTTTTTAAAGTGGTAACTATTTTGCTTGTATAACAGTTGGAAAACTTTACGTATAAAGCACGTGATTTTACGTGTTGGTGACCAATTCGTACGTTAGCTTATTTCTTTTTTCTCTTCAACATGAATTGACTCTTCTTGGAAAATTGCTAGACTAGGGTCTCAGATCTGTGGTCGGACAGTAGACAACAGGACTCCAGAAATATAACTTAATCTACTAGCTACAAAGTTTTACTCATCCATGGTATCAGTCTACTTTATATAAATATTGTTATAGGTGATGTTTTAGTTAAATGTTATGTTGACAAAATGTAAGATATTCTTTAATTCTTCTGTACATTACACATAATTATTCCTTAATTTTCTTATTCATTACATGTAATTATAAAGAACTATGTTTTCTTTTAATGTGGATTTAAAATGCATGCTGCAACACAACTCATATAATTCAGTTTGTGTTTTCTTTTGGTTATTATTGTGAGTAAAGAGTGAATTCATCTAAATTCTGCATAAGGAATAATTAGGAAAGACAAATAATAAACTTCATGAAAACAAGAAAGTAGATAGCATTCTGTGTGGAGCCAGACTCAGTTTTCATGATGCACCCAGCCACATGATCTATTCTTTGATTTGTCTTTGCAAGATAATTGTATTCTTTAAATAACAACATTGAAAAAAGCATTTTCGTTATGTAAAATTTTCAAGCACTAAATTACACTAAACTAATTCACCATTGTGAGCTGTTAAAATAAGCTTAGGACAAGATTCCATGAAATTCATCGAAAGACAGTTTACTGAATGGCAATCATCAAAAAGGCAATTTATTGAATAAACTATTCATAGCACGATAGGTCATTGCATGACAATTTTTTTTTCTTTTTTTTTTTTCCGAACAAATCACCGCCACTCGGTTAGGCTTAGCCGAAATTAACGAAGCTATTCGTACCCTCGAAGATGAACTTTCGTGCACTTTGAATCAAGAACTGTGGTCAGTTTTACATGACATCTCGTGTACCGCTGCAGACAAAGAGTTTGAAAAGATACGAGGCCGACAGATGAAGAAATTCGATAAATTAAAAAAGAATTCTACCGTCAATCCAAAACTTGCTACCAACACCATAATCAACCTTTCTTCAGTCACCCTGAAGCTCTCAACGTGCTTTCACGTGGCCACAACTTCGCCATTGCTCCCAGAAAAATACCAAGTGAGGATATTATGATCCAGATTGAAAGAGGAATCCGCCACCTTCCACATCAAATCGCCAACAGTGTAAGACTGGATGTAGCTTGTGTCCTTTCCATAGCAAAACCACCCAAAACCAATATATCCAACAAGGAATTTAAAGCCCTACAGGAATTGAGAAATAATAAAGAATTAGTTATCACCAAAGCGGATAAAGGAAATGCAACTGTAGTACTTAACCAAAAGGACTACAAAGGTAAGCTGAATGCTCTTCTATTAGATCGGGCTACTTACCTCCCTATCAATTACAATCCCACCAACTCACAAATTAGAAAACTTCACAGGCTCCTTAAGAAAGTCACTTCTTGGCATGTAGAAGTTACCAACAGATTAAAACCGTTTAACTCTATACCCCCCCCCCCACGTATTTACGGACTCCCAAAAATGCATAAAGAAAATGTGCCATTATGTCCCATAGTGGATGGCATTGATTCCCCCACATACAAATTAGCTAAATATTTGGCCAAAGAGCTCACACACTATACTGGCAACACACCATCACACACAAAAAAAACTCAGCCCACTTCAAAGCCAGCATAGAAAACCTTACACTCCAACATACTGACATAATGGTCAGCTTCAACGTCTCCTCCTTATTCACAAATGTCCCACTCAAGGAAACTTTAGAGCTAATCCAAGCTAAATTTTCCCCCGATATCTCAGCCCTATTTCAGTTCACAATGAACTCAGGCAATTTCGTTTGGCAGGGAAAATTCTACAAACAAATAGAGGGGACAGCCATGGGCTCACCACTCTCACCACCCTTGGCCAATTTCTTTATGGAGAACTTTGAGGAAAAAGCCTTAGCCTCTGCCCCACAAAAACCAACCATATGGCTTTGCTACGTTGATGATGTGTTCGCTATTTGGCCACATGGCTCGAAAACACTCCTCTCCTTCCTTACACACTTAAACAACCAACATGCCAGAATCAAGTTCACCCTGGGAAAAGAGGAAAACAACTGCCTCCCTTTCCTAGACACACTAGTCACCTGCCAGCCTGATGGAACTTTGATTTTCTCGGTTTACAGAAAACCCACCCATACAGGCAGATACATCCACCAACAATTCCCCCCCCCCCTCACAACAATATGGAGTGGTAAAAACACTATACAACAGGGCTAAACTAATCTGTTCTAACGACATAGCCCTTAACACTGAACTAAATCACATCCTCAACACTTTCTCAGCCAATGGCTACCCCCCAAAAAAATCCAAAAAATATTAAAACCTACAAACCACAGCCCCCCTCCTCCCCCCTCCACAAAAAAGATTACTCTAAATCCATCACCATTCCCTACATCTGAGGCACCTCAGAAAAAATTACCAAAATTCTAAAAAAAACATGACCTCACCTCCTGACCAACCACTTCCCCTAGACCTACCTGGTGTATTCCAGGTCCCTTGCAGTTGTAAACTGTCGTACTTTGGCCAAACAGGCGGGACAGCGAATATCAGAATTTCTGAACACAAGGACTACATCCGGTTTTACAAGTATAGCCATTCTGGTCTTGCAGACCATGCTCTGGATAGTCGCCACAGAATACGGTGGAAGAAAGCAACAATAATACACCGGAGCAAATATAAATTCGAAAGATTATTTATGGAATCAGCCTCTGCCCTAAGAAACTCTCCAAACCTCAACAAATTTGGTTGTATGCGCCTGCCCCAAATTTGGGAGGCATACATCAGCAGACCTTCAGCCCCAACGGCCAAGAACGCCTACTTAGCCCGCCAGAGGGCACCATCAGGACTTCTAGGAGAACGATAGCTTCAAATCTTCATTCTCAGTTACTGTATTGTTATTGCCTGTGTGCACCTGCCTTTTTGTAAGTTCCTTTAGAAAATGGCAATGTGACATTGCTGAAATATCGGAAATATCTATTAAAATATAATTTAATTTATATTCGGATCTACGTTGTTTCAATTCCCTAAGTTATTTAAAAATGCATAACCAACGTATAAGCCTGTCTACGAGAATGCATGACAATTTGTTGCAAATGCAGTTGATCGAAAAAAAAACAATTCACTGATAATTTTTCTATGAATAATGAAAGAATTCGTCGAAAGATGAATTTTTTTGAAAACTATTGTTTTAAAGTATATGGTAAGAATATCTAATGTTACCTAAGATATAGACAACATATGTGGGTGGTCATTGAGATGTTATAATTATTTTGTTGTTTTTTACAACATTATTCTGTAAGCCTACCTCCTACTTTGCTGTGTAGATAGTGATTTATCTCGAGATATAAAAGTTCAATCTTCCTAATTTTTTCACAACAATTATCGAATTGAAATGAAAACTGACAAATTCTAATATAGGTCTTAGCTATAAAATTTCATCTATGTAGAGCAGAATTATTAATATCATTTTGAAACTTCTTTACCAAAATTTTCTAATAAAAGTAATCCTATTGGTACTAAAACTGAACCACACAGACAACTTGCACATTTTACAAATTCTGATGTGTAATTCAGAGAGTTATTGTAATATAAAATGTTGACTTGTTATTCCTTTGTTAACCTCAAATATAGTTGAACTGAAAACTGGAATGGTTCAACAAACTGCTAAAAGGTTCAAATATCAAATCAGAGTAAAATTTATCCCATATAACTGGTGTATTGATCCTCCGTAGTTCATTCGGTATAAACAAAGCCCTTTAGTTAGAAAGACCTGAGTTCCAATGCCATGCATGGTGTGAAGTATGTGTGGAATGAAAATAACATAAGACTGCTGTGAGAGAAATTAGGGGAATTTTGGAACATGAAAGTGGATATTTATGAAGTCTTTATACAAAGCAAAACTTTTAAAAGTTATCAATTGTTATGTTATGACATGGATGAAACAACATTTGGGGGAAAAGAGGATACAGCAAGTTGAGTTTTTAATTAGTACGAGAAAATGAACACAGTTCTTAACCTTAAAGGAGATAAAAAGGACAGAGGAAAATAAAGATGATAGGTTATGATGTTTAGAGAAAACTGGCAATTAAAATCGCAGATGTTTTGGTGATTATTAAAAAGGGAATGCTGTAGTGTTCGAATTAAGGATTTCAGATCCAGAAGTTTTATTTCAACCTTTCTGGAAATAAAACAACTTCAATAAATTTGTTGGCAGCCCCCCCCCCCCCCCCCCCCCCCCCGTAATCAACACTAACTTGACAATAGATGAGATGATGTTTTGAAGTGAAAAAAAAAAAAGTGATAATTATGCAAAAAAATAATATTTTGAATGCGTTTAGAATGAGGCTGAAAATTCGCTCACCACTTGGTGAGTCAGTGAGTGTATTTTTGAATTCTTGACAGTGGGTATACAGGGATCAAGGGTTTTGAATTTGATTATCTCACTACAGGATGGTATTGTAAATACGGTGTTAAATCTTCCTCCAGTTGGTGAAAGTGACCATGAAGTGATTACTTGGGTGGTGGCCAGCTATATCAGGACTTTGTAAGAAAGGAATATGCATGGGCTATAAGGCTGGCAATTATGACAAGCTCGACAGACAGCTTGCAGCTATATCATGGAATGAAGAATTGAATGGAAAGGAGATCAGTGCTCCTGGGACCTTTTTGAGGAACTGTCTAGCAGAGGAAATGTTTGAATGCATTCCAAAGGTCAAGAGGTCAAATATGGTGTGTATGAAATGGATGAATGAAGAGGTGAGGCGTACAGTTTCGAAGAGGGCATTAATGGTGCAGCATAAAATGAGTGGTGGCAATAGTTAGTTGCATGAAGAATACAAAGGGCAAGCAAGAGAGGTAACTTGCTTGGTAAGGACAGCAAAAGAGCAGCACGAGCCGCAGTTAGTTAATGAGGCCAAAAGAAATCTTAGGGAGTTTTTTGATATGTGGCCAATAGAAGAAACAATGATTATAGAAAAAACGATGTGGAAAATTGTAGAATGATAACCACTGAGAATATAGCAGAGACATTAAGTGAACAATTCATAAAGGTATTTCATCCTTGTTAAAGTAACATCATGCAGAATCTGAAAGCAGTGGAGAGGGAGGAAGAACTGCTGCTGGTGAGTGAGTAGGAGGTATATGATGAATGAGTAAACTTGATGTCAATAAGGCTGCAGGACTTTATGGTATATCAAGTCCTGCTATTTCTTGAGAGAATGCTCCAGGGAACTAACAACTGTTACTTTCTCTTTAACAAGAGTCTTAGATTTACCTAAGTTCCAAATGGTACTATGCTTCATGATAGGCGTGATTAGACTAAAAATACTTTGAGTTGCAAGCTAATCTGTTTGTCTGGAATTGTGGTCAAGGTGTTAGAGAGAGAGTCTAATGAGGACCAGGATTCAGAATTGGTTTGATAACAACATTCTCTCTGATGTATAGTTTGGGTTAACTAAAGGAAGATTATATTTTCTTAAGTTTGTTATAGTAAGTAAGCAGGTTTAGCAACTTGTTTACTTACTATAACAAGGTGACAGATGCATTAAACAAAGGAAGTACATACACTGTGGGATATTTAGATTTTGCTAAAGCCTTTGATGGATTGACAAGCTAGTAAGTAGATTAGTGCATTAGATTGCAGATTGGCTGTCTGATAGGTATCAGCAAGTTGTGTATGGAGGAGTGATATCCAAGAAGAAGGTCACTAGTCGTGTTCCCTATTTAAAAAAAAAAAAAAAAAAAGGGGAATAAAGCTGCATATGACCATTACAAAGGAATTTCTGTGTTAAGTGTTCCAGGTAAGATTTAAGAAAGACTAATTTTTTTTAAATTAATCTTTCTAATTTTTCTTAGCCTTGAAGAAAAATGGAAGAAGCAAAACTTGGATCAGGACAAGTTGAATTCAGGCCAAATAGAGGATATCACAATCAGATTTTCACTCTGCAACAAATAGTTGAGAAACTGGGAATATAACATGGACTTGTATGTTTTTTTCATGCCTAAGTACAACAATGTGCCCAGAGAAAAGCTTTTCAAAACACTGCAATTATATGAGGTAAAAGGAACATTATATAGTATAATACATAATCTGTATTTAAGTTGTAAGTCACCAGGTAAAATTGAAGGAAGTATGGAAAATGGTTTGATGGAAAATGCAGTGTAAAACAAGGAACTTATCAATGTACATTATCGAATGGACTGAATTATGAAAGTGGTGCTATATCTTATATTAGAATTGTAGATATCAAACTGTGCTTTGATTTTTGCAGATGATGCTGTACTCTTAAACGCGTCCAGTGCAAGTCTTCAGAATTCTCTGAATAACAGTTAAAATAATAAATTTCTCATGAAACTTGGCAATAAAAAGACGCAAATTATGAAAATATACAAGAATATAGAAAGGGCTGTATTCTCAATGGAGAACCTATAGAACAAGTGCCTAAATAATTGAAATATTTCAGTTATTTAGGCACAGTTTTTAGTGAAGATGGCAAATAAAATCTGGAAATAGAAAACAGCATAACAAAGCTGATATACTGGAGCCAATCGAATAAATGTGTATGGAATAAGAGATAAATTATCCAAAACATTAAACTAGCGGTATATAAGACAGTGTTCAAACCAGTTTTAAGTTATTGATCTGAGAGTTTTATTAGAAATAACACACTTGATCGTTCTGAGAAAAATTAGGTAAAAAAGGAAGGTACTATGAAAGAACTTGATATTCTTAGCATTCAAGAATGCATGAATAGGGCTAATCTAAGGTGGTATGGTCACTTTTCAAACAGAACAGGTGAGGAGAGGAAATTTTAGCAAAACTTGTGTTTGATGGAAAGAAAAAAGACCCAGAGGAAACCAAGATTTAAGTGGATTGATTCTGTTGAAGTGCCTTAGAAAACTGAAGCGTTGGAGTGCTGATAAGTAATAAACTAATTTGGAGGAAAATTGTTGATATTAGATTAATAGTAAAGCAAACTTAATCATGTAGTGCTGTCATAGTAGCTTAAACTCCACTTAAAGAGGGTACATATGAGGAAATAGATGATGATGATTAATTCAGAATAATGGAGACAATTCTGATGTAGATTATTATTATTTATATGGGTACTCCATGGAATCAAAAGACTCATTGCAGGAGATCCACTCTTTCCATTAACAATAGCTTTTGTATATCTTAAACCAATTCATTGTTGGGGTGCCCACAACCATCTCTGGCAATCCATTCCACTAATTCACTCTCAAGTAAGGAATCTACTCCATACATCCTTATTAACCACACTGTTAGACAACTTTCAGTGGGACCCCTTGTTTTTCCCCTCCCCATTCCCCATGTATTGAAAAATTTCTTTTGTGTAACTTATAGAATCCCTTTAGTGACCTATAAGTTTCTGTCATATCTCCTCTGCATCTGTCAGCTAATTTTGCAATCCACACATCCTCAATCTGTTCTCATAGGGAACATTCTACAGACCTGTCACCATTTTGGTCACTTATCTCTGAATCCTCTCCACCACCTCCCGATTCCGAAGAAATGCAGGTGACCAAATCTGTGCACAGTAATCAACATGCGGGTGAATCATAGCCTTATAAAGAGGGACAATAACCTCTCTATCTTTACTTGTCAATGTGTTCTTCAGCATCCAAGTAATCCTCTTAGCTATATTGCCAACTCCTTCAATATGTCCTTTGAATTTCAGATCTCTATCCACCATCACCCCCCCCTAGATCCCTAGCCTCATCTATTTCCTGTAAACTAGTACCATCGTAATCTTTTGATCCTGAAGTGCACCATCTTACATTTTACAACACTGAATTGACAACTAATGTCCTTTATCCACACTGCCAATTTATTTAAATCATCCTTTAAATCATATCTACATCACCTTTATCAACTTTTTCCCTCCCTAGTTTGGCATCATTGGCAAATAAACAAACTGAATATTCCCCCTTTCAAATCTGCTGTATCATTAATGCACAAATTAAAGAGTAGTAGTCCTAGTATGGAGCCCTGTAGTGCACTCCATTAGTCACCCTAATTAGCCTTGATTTTACACCATCATACACCACCCTCTGATATCTATCAGCCACCCCTCATTCATGCCACCAGCCTCATATTCATTCATATTTGCTCCAACTTATGTAATAGTTTTCCATCAGGTATTTTGTCAAACGCTTTTGCAAAGTTCAGCAGTATCATAATGTATCCATTTCTTTTACCCAATTCTGTTGGCACCATATTATGAAATGTGAATAAATTATTGAGGCAGGACCTATCTTTTACAAAACCATGCTCTCCCTCATAGAGTATTGTATTCCTATTCACCCATTCCTGAATTTTACTTTTAACCAACTTTTCCCTGAACACATTGCAGTATTGGAAGTAGAAAACATTCTTCGAAACCTGAAATATGGAAAGATAGCTGGAATAGATGATAAGAAGAAATGCTCATATATGAATTATTTAATTTTACAGTGGCTATACATATATACTTTAGAAGGCCTAGTTGAGAAGGCGATGTTCTAGAATCTAGATCATTTGATTGTGCTCTCATTAGTATTCGTATTCATTATCATTACACAAGTGTCTCTGATTTAAAAACTTAATGCTTTTCATACGTTTCTTTAAACTCATTCACTGATAAAGCACTCATTGTTGTCTCTCTCTCTCAAACCATTTTCTGCTCTCCATGCAAAAAATCTAGTATTCATAGCAATGCCAACAATATTTTTACACAGCTTCTTGTGATGTATAGAAAAATTTCTTCTATATTTATGACATAAAACCACTTGAGCAACTCATATGTTTTTATCTTATCTGCCTCTTTCTGCTTCCACCAAATTTTGTAATCCACACACCTTTAATCTATCTTCATAGCAAGCATTCCACAGACCCTGGATAACATTCACTTTCCTCTCTCCACCATTCCTTAAGCACAAGAAATCCAGGTGATGAAGTATGTGCACAGTAATAATGATGTGAACTGGATAAATAGGGATAATAATCTTTTGATCCTTACTTGTTGTGTGCTTTTTGACGTCTATATGAAACCTTTTAACTATGTTGCCCCTTTTTTGTAATTATGCCCTCTGAACTTCAATTCCACATCCCTTATTCCCCCCCCCCCCTTGCAAATCATCAGTCTCATCCATTTTTTGTAATCTCTTTCCTTCAGTGTAATATGCATTTTGTAATCTTTAAGTGTAATCTTTCATCTCACCTTATACTTGGCCACATTGAACTAGCAACCACTATTTTTTTAAATCATCATGCAGTATTCATATATCATTTATTATCTGTTGCCTTCCTCATTTTAGCATCATTAACAAACAATTTGATTCCCACTCAAATCATTCTAATTATCATTAGCAGACCAATTAAACATTAGTATTGCAGAGTATTGGCATACAATGAATAACCTATCTTCATTTTTTACTCCACATCTAAGTGCTGTTTGATGTCTCTCAATCAATTACCCTCTTATCTGTGTAACCAACTTTTTACTCATCCTCTGTTTACTTTAATTTACTTAATATAGTCCTGTGCAGTAATCTGTCAGATGCCTTTGCAAACTTTATCAAGCAGCTTGTTGTAGACATTTTATTTATCTCCCTCAGCTGTAATGTGGAAAGTGAGTAAATTACTAAGTAATATCAGTCACTTCACAAAACCATGTTGTTCCTCATGGAGTATCATACTTATTCCATTCTGGTATTAACCAACTTTTTCAATATTCACTGTTAACCACCACTCTTGTGATGACCACCATTTTATCTGAAAAATGGTGAGATCCATAACCATCCATTACATAAGTCTTTAAGACCTTTGCATCTATCTTGCCCCATTTTCATTCTTGTCTGTACTGAGAGTTAAACAATTAAATTAAAATGGGTGCTGCCAGTTTTCTTTTACTTGGTCAATAACACACAACACGATATCCCATCCAGTTCTATTGGCTGTATTCACATTGAGATTTTATAATATCCTAAACATCTTCATTTCATCTGACATCAGCATCTATTACATTAGGCAGTGTGTTATCTTCACTAATAACATTCTCACTGAGTCATCATTTAGTGATTGAATTTATTCTGTTTCTTTGACTTCTCTACTATCTGTATTAATTAAAGTTATTCATCCATAATTATAATTGCTTTAATTTGCTATACATCAAAGGAATGCTTTGGGATTTTCTTTGATCTGCTTAGCTGATTTTATCTCATTATCTAATTTTGCATTTCTTAGCTTATTTAATATGAACCTTACACTCATATGAGCGGTATCAAGGCATGTTAGCATGACAGTGCCATGTGTGGAGACATGGTCTAGAGAGAGTAAGAAATGGAAGGAAAGAAAGAATTTGTTAATTAATTCATTAGAGAAATTCATATGGGGAAGATATTCAGAAGATTGTTCCAAAGAACAGAAGAAGAAGGAATGAAGGAAGAGAATGACAAGTTGATTTATTAAGTTTATATCTAAATCATGTATGTATGTATGTATGTTGACTAGCAAATGTTGTGTTTGTACATGATTTGAGAAAAGCAGAGGAAAGGGTGTGGACAGTTCACTGAAGCAGCTCCTATGGAAATTCCTATAGAAAATTATAGTGCAGAAACACAACATCTATGAAAAAAACAATTGGAGGGGGAGTCATCTATTAAGCAAATAGCTCTCTTCTAGTTTTAGCATTCAAAGGGAGTTTTTGGTGCATCACCTCATATGTGAGAACATGTTAACATGGAGAGCAGAAGAGCAGTATTGCTTAAAATGAGAAAGAATACCAAGCTTTTTGGAGACTGAAGAGGGTGTAACAGGTTTATGCCACAGGGTAGGCTAGTTAGCCTTCCATTTCTACAGAAAAAACAGCATTAATAATTGAAGAGGTGATCTTATATATCATCAAAATCCTGATGTGTATCCTCATGGGAGGGTGTGCAGGATATTATGATACTACAACATGAAAAAGTTATATCATTAACTTCCTATCAACAATTTTCCTCTGAATTAATCTGTTATCCATCAAGACATCAGATTTTATAACTCTGTTTTGTAAAGCACTTCACTTCTTATTGGATCACTCCATCTAGATCCTAGCTTTTCTCTGATTCTTTGTCTTGCCATCCTGACAAAAAATGTGTGTTAACTTTTCCTCTCTCATTCTGTTTAAGTGACCATGCCACTTGAGATATTCCTGAATGCTGACAATGTCAAGTTCTTTCTTAATATGTTACTGTCATTGATGCCATCTGTTCATGCCCTTAATTTTTCTTAGACCTCTCATATGTGTGATCTCCATTCTTTTAATCAGGTATGTTATTTCTGACTCTGCTCTCAGATCCATATGTTAAAATTGGTTTGAACACTGTCATATATGCAGTTATTTTAGTGTTCTGACTAATTTCTCTCTTATTCCATACAAATTTATTCAGACTGCTCCTTACCATATATCAGTTTTGCTAATTTCCAAATATAATTTTGTATTTGGACTGAAAATTAAATAGTTAAATAGCTGAAATATTTTACTTGTTCTATAGGTTCTCTATTCATACTGCAGGTAATGTTTTCAATGTTTCTACCTATTTTCATTGTCTTTGTCTTTTTAGTGCTGATTTTCATACCAAATTTATTACAGCAGTTATTCAAGTTGGTCAGGGAATCCTGTAGACTTGTCGTGGATTTATTTAGGAGCATAACATTATCTGCATAAAGTAAAGAGCTGAGATTAATATCTCCAAATTTGATATCAGTTTTAATACCACTTTCATTCATACTGTGATCCATATAGATATAAATAATTGTGGAGATAATGTGCAGTCTTGTCTCACACCTAGTTTAACATCATACCATCTTCCTGTATTTTCCTGTGCCACTTAGTAGCTAATGTATGATTATGCTAACTCATGGTATCCCATTATTGATATAACTCAGATATAGATATTGTTTAATACAATGTCGCATTTGCCCTTATTTCTCTTGGCACCTTGTCATATGCCTTTTCCAGATCTACAAAACTTAGATACAGATTGTTGTTATATTGCCATGATTTCTCAACTGTTTGTCTTAAAATGTAAATATGATCTTGAAACCTCTATTTGGCCTGATGCTATCTTGTTCTTCTTTAATCATATTCCACTTTCTGATATCTGTCAGCCTTCCACTAATCCAAGTTCAGTAGTTTATATTCTGATCCCATATCCTTCAGTTTATGCAATAGCCCTTCATGTGGTATCCTTAGCAGAGTCTAACAGTATCATAGTGTATACATCTAAATTATGAGCCAATTGCTTGCTCACGACCTTTCTTTTTTTTTTTTTTTTTACAAAGTATAAGTTGTCTGTTAATCCATTTCTGTATGCGAGTTCTTACCACCTTCTCTAAAATCTTAACCGCCAATCCAGAGATATTGGGTTGGCAAATAAGTTCGTTCGGTTTTGCAGAGTGGAATGAAACACATTTTATTTAATATATATAATACATACTAGTCAGTTATATATTGCCCCTCTTTATCAATGACCTCTTGCCATCTGTCCACTAACTTCATTATTCCGCGTTCATAAAATTCCTGAGGTTTACTGGCGAAAAACTGATTAGGGGTGTCTTTTGACAGCCTCCTCATTAGCGAAGGTTTTCCCGTTCAGAGAATTCTGCAACGATCGGAATAAGTGGTAATCGGAAGGTGCTAGGTCCGGTGAATATGGAGGATGTAGCAAAACATCCCAGTCAAGATGTAACAATTTACTCTGGGTTGTTAACAATGTGTCGGGTCTGGCGTTGTCGTGGTGAAAGACAACTCCTTTCTGATTTGCCAATTCAGGACGTTTTGTGCTAATTGCATGGGCCAGTCGCGTTAACTGTGAGCGATAGACAGTTGAATCAATCATTCTGCCTGACGGTAATATCTTGTAGTGGATAACACCGTTATAATCCCACCATACAGAGACCATCTTCTTCTTTGGGTGCAATCCTGCTTTTGAGGTTGTTTGCGTCAGTTCGCTCTTGTGCCCATGATCTTTTATATACCACGTTATCGTACACGACCCATTTTTCATCTCCCATAATCATCCGCTAATTTCCTGTGGGATCTTTCCTGAGCTGAGACTCAAGTTAGATTATACAAACATGTCAGGGGATCAAGCCATTTTGGCTGAACATTCCTTTTTCATGGGATATCAGCAAATGTGCATGAGCATAGCACATTTTCTGATGTCCCAACTGTCTATTGCTGAATTAATATCCAGGTTATGCAAAAGCACTAGGACCTCCTCCTCATGCATGTCTATCTCTTTATCCAATGTAGTGATAGCATTTTGCACCTTGTTACATTACACCTAGTTGATAAGTTTATTGAAGTGAGCAGTCATTATTTGGATAATATCTGCTTCTGACACAAGCATACCATCTGCATTTACTAATGTTATTCTTCCACATTCATTTTTTCTTATGCTGCAACATAGCAACAAAAGTTCCCTGATGAAAACAAGGGACTTGTGAACTAACTGTGTGATGCCTCATTCAGATTGATATTCATATGTTGTATTATCATTTTGCATTATGGTTTAAGCCAATAAGAATACAATTTGGTTGGCCAATCCCATAATTGCTCTCCCATCATCATTTGTTCAATATCCTGGTATATAACTACTAACAGTATGCACCACAAGCAGATGAGGATTGGACATTAGGTCATTGGCCTGGTTGGTTCTCCACATTCCTTAAAGGCTATGTAGAAGTCTTCTCCTAGTTATTCATCTTTGACCTTAAGCACTCCATTCTTATACATGAAATTCAAACAATGTCCATTAATTTTTATTATGGAATTGACAGAACTCAAAACCACTAGGATAATTTTATTATTGAATATTTTAAATAAGATGTTTCAAAATATTTTGTTGATAACATCTTCATATGAAATTTGTAACTTGGATTGAATGATGCACATCATTCATTGAATGCCTAGTTAATCATATGGATAATGTCAATGCTTTCCCACTATAACATGGGTATGTGTGAAAGTCTGTAGATTGTAGATGATTTTCGTCAGTCATTGTGAGACTGCTAGTTATTGGTAGCATGAAGGAACTTGAAAGGTTCATGTTTGTTATTACTGTTGCAGTAATTAGATAACTACTGCAACAGTAGTTAGATAATTATCCTCTAATAATCTAATCCTTAAGTCTGATTCCAGATTATAGTTTATAATCTGTTTTGGAGAGAATTAACATATTTCAAAAATGTATTTAAGTTTAGTTATGGATCTTCTGCTGTATATGAGGGTGGTCTGAAAAGTTCTCAGCAAAACAGTGAAAAAATAAATTTATAATTTCAAAATTATTTTTTATTTTTCAACATAATCTCCTTAAGACTAATACACTTATTCCAGCGATGCTCCAGTGCCATTATCCCATCCCTGTAGTGGTTCTCAGTAAGATCTGCAAAATACTCCTCTATAGCTGCAATCATCTCTTGATTCGAAGAAAAATGCTGACCAGCTAGGAAGAGTTTTAGTTTTGGGAAGAGATAGAAGTCAGAGGGAGCCAAATCTGGGGAATAGGGTGGATGTTCCAACAATTCATAGTGCAGATCCCTTAATTTTCCCATTGCCAAAACGCCTTTGTGGGCAGGTGCATTATCCTGATGAAAGATGATTTTTTTTGTTCTACAAACTGAGTCTTTTCTCACAAATTTTTTCTTGTCTGGTTAAAAGATCGAAATAATATTTCCCAGTTATTGTTTTACCCTTTTCCAGATAATTAATAAACAAAATGCCTTTATCATCCCAAAACACCGATGCCATGCTGATGAAACCAACTTTGTCTTACTTGCCAGTCCACTGTTTTGACTGCTGTTTGGATTCTGGTGTGTAATGGTGAATCCAGGTTTCATCCATAGTAATAAATCAACGCACAAAATCAGTTTTATTCTCTTGTTAAAACGCTCTTAAGCACTGTTCAGAGATTTTCATGTGCGTAAAAGCAAGCGCAGCACCCATCTTGTGGAAAGCTTTTTCATTTGCAATTCTTCATGCAAAATATATCCTACACTTTATTTTGAAATGCCTATAATCTCAGCAATTTCATACACTTTGACTCACCAGTCATCCAATACCATATTGTGCACTCGATCAATGATTTCTTGTCTTGTTACACTTTTTGGACGTCCTTCACGTGGATCATCTTCAAGGCTGGTACAGCCACATTTAAACTCGGCAGCCCATTTCTGAATTGTTGAAAACGAAGGAGAAGAGTGCCCATAAACTTTTATGAACTTCGAATGAATTTCTCTTGGCATTAAACCTTTTACAAGAATTTTATAACCATATGATACTCAATTTTATCCATTTCAAGGGATACAGACAACACTTTTGCTTCAGATAACTGTATAAAACAAACTACTTGATAAAATTACTTGCAATTTCACACTGATGCTTATGACAGATGTACCAACTTAGAAAAATAAAATCTTGCCGATAGTGTTGCCATCTATGGTCATGACTGAGAACTTTTCAGACCACCCTTGTATATATAATATTTGTAGCAAGAGATTCATAACAAGAGGATGATGTGAAGAAATGTCATGAGAATAAGGATGAGAGGTGTTATGAAATATAAAGTACAGGCTAGAAAGATATGAACATTGTATGGAAAGTGAAAGTTGGAGTATGGAAGGAAATTAGCTATGCAGGCTCAAGGCAACCCAAAAGAATTTCATTATTATGCTGCAAGTAAAAGAAGGAATAAATGTGAAGAATAATTACTGATTGCTGATGGTACTTACTCTTATGTCAGAAACAGATGTGATTGTTAGATAGGGTGGATCCAAGGTTAATAGATCTTAGCAAAGTGTATCAACCTGGTGCATGTAAGGTAGTACACAGTGCTACTGTGTTGGATGAAGAGATATAAGTGTATGATAAAGGAGGTTTTAGAGCTGTTGCATAACCTGGATAAGAATTGAGGCATTGACAATGAAAAGGGTGTAAGTGCCAAAATCCAAATTTTACAGGAGAAGCAAAAAAACCGAATGATCACCTATATAAATATTGCATTGATCTGTTGACATGAATTACAATTAGAACGAATGGGCTAGGGAACTTGTCTCCTTTTCTATATTACTGGCATTGGAACATACATCTCTTTCAGTGAGAAAACGTTTTATAAATTTTGGCACCTACACCCTTTTCATTGTCAACTCCTCAATCCAATAGTATGGACAGATGGAATATCAGCATATATGCTAAAGAGATGATTAACCAAACTGGTTAGGTCCTTAACATAGTTGTATAATTTGTATCATTTCCCAGCCCAGGAAAGATCTCTCAGTAATGGAAATAATGTATGAATTTCTTGTTGTATGAGATTCATGAAAAAACTGATGTCTAACTGCTGACCTGTCAGTATCTCTGGAGTTGGTGGTGGTGAAGATTTTAGAGAATTTGAAAAACATGAGTTAACTAAAGAGATGTCATGTCTTACTGATATGCTCATATTTTATAATTATATTATGGCTTATTTAGATTTATTTTAGTTCATATGATGATACAATGGCCTTGAGCCCCTTATGGGGAGGTACAACATCATCTCAATTCCCCTCTACACACACACCACCCTCTTATTTTATCTGGGCTTGGGATTGTAGCTGACAAATCAGGCTAGGAGGGACCGTTTCTTAAGTATTCCTGACTGTAATCCGTGTGTGTTCACGAAGCTGGTTTGTCTGTTCTGGGGGCAAAAAACCCAAGTTTCTGGGTGATCCCCCCTTCATATGAGACTGGCTAACTCCCCTTTTGTTGAAAGAGATCAGATAAAGTTCCTTACACCACGGAGGTTTTTCTAACCAAAGGGCTTTGTCTATACCGACTGAGCTACAGAGGCTCGCTTATTTAATAAAGGAGATGGTTATGCTATGATACTGTTGGACTTTACTAAGGCATTTGGTGGGATACCTAATGGAAACCTGTTCCATAAACTGGAGGATGCACGATTGAAATATTTCAATCGTGCATCCTCCCATTTATTTGACTTGGATAAATGGGTGGCTGATGGATAGATGTCAGGTAGTGATTGATATATGGAGGGTGTGAATCTCCCAGTTTTAAGTGAGCAGTGGTGTTCCTCAAGGAACACCATTTGGTCCATTGTTCCTTTTAATGATATTGGGAAAGACCTGACAGATGTTTTTTTGCTGATAATGCAAAGATAGGCAGCACAATCAAGATTGTTACTGATATGCAGCACTTACAGATGAATCGAATAACCTGGAACAGTGAGCTAATGATAATGGCTATCAATTCAGCGTTAGTAAGTGCAAAGTTAGGCACTTTGGCATGATGAGATTTCCAATAATATATTATACTGGTGGGATTGTGCTTCAAGAAACTGAGAGTAGGGACTTGGTGGATAGGCAAAGTCACATTGCAAGTACAGCTCTAAGGATGCTGAAATGGGCATTTAAATGGGTTTTTTTTATGTTGCTTCCACCCATGAAAGGTTATTTGTAAGGTTATAAGCGTATAGTACATTTACCAACGTGAATGGGCCAAGGAGTGCGGGTTGTGTAAGCCACACAACAGCACACCCAACCGAAATGGGCACATGACTCCACTGATGTGTGTGTGTGTGTAATTGATAAAAAAAAATAAAACAAACACATATTATACTGGTGGGATTGTGCTTCAAGAAACTGAGAGTAGGGACTTGGTGGATAGGCAAAGTCACATTGCAAGTACAGCTCTAAGGATGCTGAAATGGGCATTTAAATGGGTTTTTTTTATGTTGCTTCCACCCATGAAAGGTTATTTGTAAGGTTATAAGCGTATAGTACATTTACCACCGTGAATGGGCCAAGGATGTTTTTGTTTTATTTTTTTATCAATTACACACACACACACACACATCAGTGGAGTCATGTGCCCATTTCGGTTGGGTGTGCTGTTGTGTGACTTACACAACCCGCACTACAAAATTCACGTCAATTTGACCGCATTTTTATCAAATGTATGTAAGTTTTAGAAGGCATAGCGCATCCATCATAATTGGTCCAATGCAATTAATTGTAGGATAACTTTTGATTTGTCAATTAATTGTAACCAAATCTGGTACAGTAGGGGAACAATGTATTTGATTTTAAATATATTAGAAAACAATAATGAAGAAGAATGATGTTGTTATTATTATTTGACGCTCCAGGGAGTCCAAGGACTCGTCAAGGGAGAGAACTTGTGACCTCAATTACACCAACGCCATCTACCGCTGACTACCACTGGTATTTCCACAGACAATCGCAAACATCCATGCCCATGGTGGGATTTGAACCCGCAGCCTTTTAGCTGGAGAGCAGATATGCTATCCACTCAGCCAACTAGGCTGACAATAATTGTTAGTATATTTGAATTATCAAAGGTGTAAATATGTGAACCATTATTAATAAGTCATGTGAGAATGGGAAATGTAAAGGAAAGAATAAGTGTGAGTAGAAATACTTTCATCGGTGGCAAACAAATTATTAATCTTTGACATTTGTGATATGTGTGTCCTGTAATTTGCTGGGTAGAGCTAGTAGTATGTGATCCTATTAAGTCTAGACATAAGTGAATTTATGATGGCATAATTAAAAAAAAAAGCTTATGAGGAGAGAGAAAGAGATTTGTTTGCAAAGTATAAATAACTAACCAATAATAAACAGCCACTATAGGAAGAGGCTAATCCAATGAACTAGTAATGATCATCAGGTGATTCGTTTAGGCATGGCAGGAATACATGAGGTTTGATGGAGCAGCAAATCATCTTGTAAAATTTGCTTTACATGTTATGTGTATTTCTCTGGTTTATGTATATTTCACTTCATTTTCTGAGAATTTTCTTTTGTTTACTGCAACTCAGTATATATTTTATTCAATAATAGGATACATAATATCCAATCATTATCTGAATTATTCATGCTTTTGGGAATCCTACATTCAATATTTTTTTTAGTGCCAGCAACTCTTCTGTGTTTGAATAATAGATATCTCATTATACATGTCCACAAGGAGATGTGCTTTGCATTATGGGATACTAAGGCAAGCGATGAGAAGTTATACCACCTTTGCCACGAGTTGCCCCAATCCTGAAAATACTTCAGGCGCAAACTTTGTTTGCTTACACCTTGGATAAAGGATTAAACCAAATATATAATTGGTAGCATAGCCAAGTGAAAAACTTCCATCATCATAGATATCATAGATATATCTCGTATTTGCTATAACAGATATCTTAGACATTCTTTTGTAGATCACAACTTCTTATAATACACGGAAGTATTCATTTTTTATTCAGGAATAGATTAATTTTTACTTAGTCTTGTTTCTGAAGACTAGAATAAAAATGTGGTTAAAGACTCCCCTAATTATTACCTGGCTTCATATGATTCCTAAAATTAAACATAGTACACTAATGCTAAATGAAGAGACAGTTTTTAACTCTTAAACATTGAATCACATTTGCGTTAATAACTGGTGTGTGGTCACAAATACATACACCTTTGAGCCCCTTATATATACAGATAGCACAAAGGGTCAAATTCTTAGCTGTACTGTTAAAAACTTTCCAACCTCAACAGATGCTATACTGTACAAGCAAGAAAAATGAGTAGCTTTTGTTTGTCACTGGAATGAATGAAAAAAAAAAAAGTCCTTTCCTGCAGACTATGCTGCATGCATGTGATAGATACAATAACCAATTGCACCTATTAGGTGCTGTTGTCCCAGCACTCACTTTCTTCACCTTCTGGCTGATTTAAAACCACTTGAACGCTAAGAATTTGACCCTCTGTGCCATCTGTATGTCTGTTCAAAGGGCTCAAAGATGTATGTATTTGTGACCACACACCCAGGTTATTAACGCAAATTTGATTCACTGTTTAAGCATCAAAAACCATCTCTTGAAGCATTAGTGTACTGTGTTTAATTTTAGGAATCATGCGAAGCCAGGAAACAATCAGAGAAGTCTTGAACCAGAATAAATGCAAAATACAATATCGATGATATTGCTATTCCATGGATGTGCACCATGCCCGAAATATTCACCTCTGATGTGTGTGTATTTTTAAATATTTTTTTTTACCTAGTCCAGAAACCCTGCTTTAGAGACCAAACATGGAACTTTAAGCAGGGTTGGTGGTTTTACACCAGTTGATGAAACTCATTTCCCACCTGACATGTAATGATGAGGAAGTTTTTTTTTTTTTTTCTTGACATGGCATTGATATGATTAGAACTGAATTATTATGCTCAGATTTGGTCTCCCTAAGTTTTGATCAGATAAAGAAGCTATGTAGAGCATGCAAAAAGGAGTTTCAAAGATTATACCAGAATTACAGAATGTAGATTATGAGAACATATTGGAGAACATGTGGACTGCAGACACAGGAAATAGTGGGACCTTATGATGGAGGCCTAAACACTTCTGAAAGGATGTTATATGATATCACTTGATGAAATTTTTTGTTATATGGAAGGTGGACAGAGGACAAGGTTTACACACTGTTAAGAAAGGGGTGAGAACTAGATTTTTCAATCATTAAGTTTGTGATTGGAATAGTTTGCTTTTTGAAGTGATGAGTGTATCTGATGTGAATAAATTTAAGAGAAAGTATGACAACTGGCTTGGATGATCTATATCCTCCCTCAATGATGATGATAATAAAATTGATAATCAGTAATTTGTACGTCGTGTAACAAATACAGCATATACATAATGGATACAACTACATCCATTGCTTTCTGACTTTAATATAATGGATATATATATATATATATATATATATATGAGACTAGATAGACTTTTTAAATGTAGAATATTTTTTCACAGTACATATTGGATAAATGGGTATTGAAATTTAAATGTTGCCATAGTACTGTTTTCTGTGGGTTTAAGACAAGGATAAATTATTCCAAGTAGCAAACATTGGGATATTTTAAAGTATCCCTTGCATTCAAGGGATTTTTCTTCCTGTTGTGTGGTTTTCTTACACACATAACCAGACTCATATAGCAGACCTTACACTCATAATGTGTAATACAAATTAAATTAATATTGCAAACCAAAATACAACCTTGGAAAATGTTCTCAAGTTATTGCTGGCTTAAGCTTCCTAAGCAAGCATGCATGAACATCATGTTACACATAAATTTTGATATTGATTTGTTTAATATATTCAGAGTTATACATACATGGTATAAAGTGGATATTTCTTCACTTTCAGCGTGATGATCTGCTAAGTCTCTTGTTATCACATACTGGAGTTTCTCATCCAATAGCAAAAAGAGTTCCATCAGATGTTAGTAGAGATATTGCAGCTGATATTCGGCATCATATTGCTGCATCTCTCAAACAAAGAAAAGGAGAATTTCCATGCTATTTTGTAACAGAATTTGTTACGTTTGCTCTACCAGCAGGTAATATTTTAATTTGAATTTACAGAATTTGGTAATGAATTTTTTAATACAAAATGTTTTGTGGACTTTTTCTGCTGTATTTTATTTTCATTTATCTATTTCCTTTATTAAAAAGTGTTACATTAGTTTATTATTTTTTTTTATCAGCGAAGATTTCTTTATTATTAAAATTCTCCTTCTTTCTTAATGCTTATATGCACATTTCTTTTATGAGAGATTAAATCAGTTCTCTAAGTATTGCACTATCCACATCTATATCATTATTATCAGCTTTCTACTAGGATACATAAATCTGTTTAGATTAAATGGATTTATATATTCTAGCTTGATTTCCATTTAGCAGGATTTCCTCAAAATTCTTATTATTTACATCTCTGACTTTCATGTACCACTACTACAAAAGGAGGGAAAGAGTTTGCTTTTTTTTATGTTTCTGAATATAAAATTAGAGTAACTGGAAGAAAAACTAACTCCTCTAATCACATTCTCAGAATGTGATTAGAGGAGTTGATTAACTTAGTGCTGGAAAAAAAAAACATGAACAATAGCTGAGCCATATACTGAGTAATTAATTTGATGTAATTGTTGACAACATAAAAGTTTCATTAGTTCATTTCTTTCACTAGATGGTAATAACTCATGTGGTTCAGATTGGTACTGTTTTAAAATTAATAGGATATTAGTACCTTTCAAAAGAAGACAGTAATTGGAAGATAGTTATTTTGGCAGAAATGGAAGAATTTTCCATCATTGTTTAATTATTCTTAGCAAGAGACTGCAGTGTCTCTCTCTCTCTCTATATATATATATATACTCTTATTTGCATTTTTAATTTTCATAGTGTTCCCCCCCCCGTAATATTTCCATTTTATTAATACATTTAGATTTTTAAATACATCCTTGTCTTAAAACATTAGTTATTGTGCTGTGCAATGCTTTGGTTTTCTGGTACAAAAGTGTTTAAAAATGAGGCCCTTTGAGTGAAGCCTTGTTTTATATTTCTTCATTATCATAAACATAAAGTTTGTTATTTTTATCTTTCAAGGTGAGCTTCCAAGTCCATACATTTTTAATACAGAATAAAAACATTACTGTGCATGGGGGGGGGGGGGGATTGGCATTGGCGAGTATGGCTGATAGTCATACTGTGGTAACTGCATGAACTGAATAACTTTAAGTTCATGTACCACGGAGCATTAAGGACTTGAACACCTTTAGGTCTTTAATGTGAGACGGGACACATTGCCAAGGGAGTCGGACCGGATATTATAGTAGACCAAGGGAATCTAACTTGAAAATAAAGGTAACTTAGAGAGTCTTACCTGATGATTAAGATTGCAGATTAGTTTTACCCTACTGATGACTAGTTGTTGCGATAGTAATCCTACTGATAGGTAGGTGGATTTGTGAAATCTCTTTTCCATTTAATTAGTTCATCACACTGTGAACATTATTATTATACAAGTCTGCATCTAATCATAATTTCCTATGATGAGTGAGCCAGCATGGTGTTGTAATAGCATCCCTGCTATGCATCTGCAGATCATCTTTATAGAGTACATATTATCTTTTACAAATTCCTGTTAAAAGAAAACCACTGATACAATGTTCGTGTCATCGTTCCCCATCATTAATTTCTTTAAACATTTTGGGCTGTCCTGATATATGACTTGGATAATGAAAGATTTTAAAAATGTTTGTGAAAATTTTGACATGCTTATTTTGTTTTAAAGAATCAGCAAGCACATGCAGACTTTTTTCTTGTAGCATCACCATTTTTAGCTCTTGTCACGTGATATCCTATTCTCAGCATTGGTGGGAAGGTTTTTATAAGAATGTTTATTAATCACAGCATTAATAAGTCTACTACACTTCATTAACAAAAGTGAAGACAGCATTAGTTCTAATTCTAATACACCTTTAAGTGCAAAAATTATCTATCATTGGTCAACTAATTTTCTTAGAAAAATGGAGTAGTAGTGCAATGTTTGGTTTAAGGCCCAGTCTCAAAAGAATTACTAGTGGACCTATCGTACATAAGCTCAGTGCATCCACAGGCATCTCGCAAAACCAGGTTGTGTTGGAAATACTGTTGGCACTTTTGCCAACATCTCAGAATCTTTAGGCAAGATAAATTTGTTCTACTCCAAATTAATGCATGCTGTAAGAAACTGTGTGGCATTTGATTTCACAGAATATCCTTATTTCTGCTGAAGTAGAAAAAATTGTGAAATCAGCCAGACATTGGGCAGAAAAGACTTTGCATAGATTGAAGGAATCAATATTAAGAGCACATCACAGGTGATAGAGTTTAGTGAGGTTAAAGAGATGGATGAACATATATTTCAGATGAAAAGTGATGCATGCTGAAAAATCTGAAACCCATTAAAATGACAGAGAGAGAGAGAGAGAGAGAGATGGAAAATTTAAGTTGCCATTTTAGCTGCTATACATTCCATATGAAATATAATGAATTTCAGAAGATATCAGACCCAGAGTTAACTCACCAAGTTCTTTCTTTAAACCATTTGAGTTTCTCAATTAACTAACTATGCTAAATCCAGTAATATGCATTAATTTTGATAGGGTATTCTATAATGTGTTATCTTTATTTCTGTGTATCAGAAATAAAGATAACACATTATCTTTAGGTATATATAATTAATTATACATTAAAAATAAATTGAGCCTGTGTAGCTCAGTGGATGTGGCGTTTGCATACAACCGCGCTTGGCTGCACGAAGGAAGTCTTGGTTTCAAGTCTATTCGGCGACTAGAGGAAATTTTTCTAAGCCTTTTTTCGACCGGTTCCCAAGTTAGTCGATCTCTGGCACAGGCAAGCAGGTTTTTCCTCCCGGAAACTCGGGTTTTTCGTCCTGTAAACTCAAGAAAATCGACCGTAGAACCCACATTATTTCAGACATTAAATATATTTGTGTTAGGCACCACGAGATGGCGGCACATTTGAGCCGTCTCTCTTCACTGCGTACCGCTTAATTAGTGATAGCCTTGGGCCATCTGTCTCTGATTGGGTACCAGTGTAGATTGAACTGCCCACTCAGTCTCCAAAAGTTAGATAGGGCTAAATGGCCTCGCCTACTCCCGTATACGGGAATAAAAAGGCGTTAGCTGATTTTTTTTTATTTTTTATTTTTTTTTTATTTTAAAAATAAATACTGGCTTAACATATAAAAATTAGGATTTATTTGCCATTAGGGTTTGTTGATTGTTAAGAGGTTATTTTCAGAGGGAGGACCGGGGGGGGGGGGAGGAAGTGGTAAGAAACATTAAAAGTACATTCAGAAGGTGACAGCATATGGTTGAACTCAAGTCTTTGTACACCATTAAAGTTTGATGAGATTATATATATTGTAATAATATGTGAATTTCTTCCGATTGCACTTCTCAGAAGTTCATATTGTATATTATTTAATGATAATTTTCATCATTTCTGAAAGGAAAAAAAATATATATTAAAAAAAAGGAGAGAGAGCAGAGGTATAATAGATTTAGTTTAATCCTTTATCCCAGTGAGAGCAAACAAAGTTTGCGCCTGAAAATATCTTCAGGACTAAATATAGTGGTGTACTATCTTATCCAGTAAGTAGTGCAACACCAAGGCAACTCGTGGCAAAGGTGGAGCAAGCTACCAGGCACTTCTAACCCAGTATCTCCCATAATGCAAAACACATTTCCTATGTGGATATGTATACTGTTATGCATTAAAGGGATTGGCCATCTACCCAGACTAGTTTCGACCTTTATTGAGGTCTCTTCAGTGGGAGCCAGGCCCAGAGCTGGAGATACCAGGCAGAAGCAGTAGCAAGTCATCTGTGCCTATGGGAGTTACCAAAAGGTTTATCACCTTTTTTAAAAATTACTCTGGATTTAGAGAAAGATGTTGAAAATTTATTTATCACTAGGTTAGACTATAATAGATTTAGTTTAATCCTTTATCCCAGTGAGAGCAAACAAAGTTTGCGCCTGAAAATATCTTCAGGACTAAATATAGTGGTGTACTATCTTATCCAGTAAGTAGTGCAACACCAAGGCAACTCGTGGCAAAGGTGGAGCAAGCTACCAGGCACTTCTAACCCAGTATCTCCCATAATGCAAAACACATTTCCTATGTGGATATGTATACTGTTATGCATTAAAGGGATTGGCCATCTACCCAGACTAGTTTCGACCTTTATTGAGGTCTCTTCAGTGGGAGCCAGGCCCAGAGCTGGAGATACCAGGCAGAAGCAGTAGCAAGTCATCTGTGCCTATGGGAGTTGCCAAAAGGTTTATCACCTTTTTTAAAAATTACTCTGGATTTAGAGAAAGATGTTGAAAATTTATTTATCACTAGGTTAGACTATAATAGATTTAGTTTAATCCTTTATCCCAGTGAGAGCAAACAAAGTTTGCGCCTGAAAATATCTTCAGGACTAAATATAGTGGTGTACTATCTTATCCAGTAAGTAGTGCAACACCAAGGCAACTCGTGGCAAAGGTGGAGCAAGCTACCAGGCACTTCTAACCCAGTATCTCCCATAATGCAAAACACATTTCCTATGTGGATATGTATACTGTTATGCATTAAAGGGATTGGCCATCTACCCAGACTAGTTTCGACCTTTATTGAGGTCTCTTCAGTGGGAGCCAGGCCCAGAGCTGGAGATACCAGGCAGAAGCAGTAGCAAGTCATCTGTGCCTATGGGAGTTGCCAAAAGGTTTATCACCTTTTTTAAAAATTACTCTGGATTTAGAGAAAGATGTTGAAAATTTATTTATCACTAGGTTAGACTATAATAGATTTAGTTTAATAAATTTTCAACATCTTTCTCTAAATCCAGAGTAATTTTTAAAAAAGGTGATAAACCTTTTGGCAACTCCCATAGGCACAGATGACTTGCTACTGCTTCTGCCTGGTATCTCCAGCTCTGGGCCTGGCTCCCACTGAAGAGACCTCAATAAAGGTCGAAACTAGTCTGGGTAGATGGCCAATCCCTTTAATGCATAACAGTATACATATCCACATAGGAAATGTGTTTTGCATTATGGGAGATACTGGGTTAGAAGTGCCTGGTAGCTTGCTCCACCTTTGCCACGAGTTGCCTTGGTGTTGCACTACTTACTGGATAAGATAATACACCACTATATTTAGTCCTGAAGATATTTTCAGGCGCAAACTTTGTTTGCTCTCACTGGGATAAAGGATTAAACTAAATCTATTATAGTCTAACCTAGTGATAAATAAATTTTCAACATCTTTCTCTAAATCCAGAGTAATTTTTAAAAAAGGTGATAAACCTTTTGGCAACTCCCATAGGCACAGATGACTTGCTACTGCTTCTGCCTGGTATCTCCAGCTCTGGGCCTGGCTCCCACTGAAGAGACCTCAATAAAGGTCGAAACTAGTCTGGGTAGATGGCCAATCCCTTTAATGCATAACAGTATACATATCCACATAGGAAATGTGTTTTGCATTATGGGAGATACTGGGTTAGAAGTGCCTGGTAGCTTGCTCCACCTTTGCCACGAGTTGCCTTGGTGTTGCACTACTTACTGGATAAGATAGTACACCACTATATTTAGTCCTGAAGATATTTTCAGGCGCAAACTTTGTTTGCTCTCACTGGGATAAAGGATTAAACTAAATCTATTATAGTCTAACCTAGTGATAAATAAATTTTCAAGAGCAGAGGTATGTATAATTAATTATACATTAATAATATGTGACAAGTTATTGTCAAAAATTACATGTTGTGAAGTGTCACAACAAATCAGCTGAAAGTTGAGTGAACATTGAGTTTAAAGACCTCTAAGAGAGAAGGCTATCCCAGAGGACAGCAGTAAAAGTCGTGAACCTTTAAAAGAGAAAGAATAATTTTCTGTGTGAGTTTGGAGTTGAACAGTAAAGAGGTTTTGAAATTAATTGCTGTACATGTCTAGAAATTGTGATGCTGATTTTGATGAATAGTGACCATGGAAATATCTGAAGAAATCTGTACTGATTTCTCCAAATGTATTGATCCTTTTGAAATCAGTATTGAATGTTGATAATTTGCTTCCAGTTGTTTTGAAATTTATTATAAAGAAAAGTGACAATTTTGATGAAAGTCATTTGCAATATGCTTGACACTTCTTTTCTTGAACATCTTGGCACATTGCTTGGAAAAGCAAAGTTTAGTTAAGGATCAATAATTTAAAGAATGGAAGGAATATTCACATCTATTCCAATGGGAATTATTTCATTGCTGCATTCATGGCGAATGCTTGAATCAGAATACCAACAGTATAATAAATTAATTTAATCCTTTATCCAAGTGTGTGCAAACAAAGTTTGCACCTGAAAGTATCTTCAGGACTGGGGTAAGGTAGTGCAACACCAGGGTGACTCCTTGCAAAGGTGGAGCAAGATACTATCACTCCTATCTCAGTATCTCCCATAATGCAAAACACATCTCCTTGCAGATATGTATAATGTTATGCATTAAGGGAAGGGCCACTACCCAGGTCGAAACTAGTCTGGGTAGTGGCCCTTCCCTTAATGCATAACATTATACATATCTGCAAGAAGATGTGTTTTGCATTATGGGAGATACTGAGATAGGAGTGTTGGTAGCTTGCTCCACCTTTGCAAAGAGTTGCCCGGTGTTGTACCACTTTACCCCAGTCCTGAAGATACTTTCAGGTGCAAACTTTGTTTGCACACACTTGGATAAAGGATTAAACTAAATTTATTATAGTCTAACCAAGTGAAAAATAAACTTTTAATACCACAGTAATCTAACCAAGAAAACAAAGCATGGAGATTATAAATGAAGATTGTCAGAGATGGTGTTTCAGTTAAAGACATAACTCCTGTTGGTGACAGTGATCATGCAGTACTCTCTTGGAAGTGGCAAAGTTTATGAATGTTCCATTCAGAAAGGGTTACATGCTGTGAACTACAAAGCAGGAAATTATGACCAACTTGAGGAGTATACTGAGTTCAGCGGCATGGTATCGGCTGCCAGATGGGAAGAATATTAACAGTGCACTGGAAGCATTTAAAAAATACTTCAATAATGCAATATGTCCCGGGAGTGAATAAAATAAGTAGGGTAGCAGTGAAATGAATGTGTAATCTTATTTAGCAAGAGATTCATAAGAAAAGGATGATGTGGAAGGAATATTGTATGCATAAGGATGATGTCCATTATGAAAAGTTCAGAAGAGTCACAACAATTGTATGTAAAGCTAAGTCTAAAGGTAAGAAAAGAAACTGGCTCTGCAAGCTAAAGACAACTCCAAAAAATTCTGTCAATATGCTGTAAGTAAAAAAAAAAAAAAATTGAATATGAATGAATAACTCAACAGAATGCAGTTGGTGTGAGCATGACGTATGCAGAAGAAGTTGTTCGACTAATGAGTAGCCATTTTGCTAAAAGCTATCAATCTGGTGTATGTGACATTGAGTTCAATACTACCTCTTCACTAGATGAAGAAACTCAGGCATATGAAGAGGAGGTATTAGAGCTATTGCACAAACTGAATAAAAATTCAGCAATGGGGACTGATGAGATATCAGCACAGGTGCTAAAAGGGTGTTCAACTGAACTGGCTATTCCTTTGATCAGGCTATATAAATTGAGTCTCAGAACAGGGAAGATTTGGCAGGAATGGAAAGAATGTATGGTATTCCCATTGCACAAGGATGGTGCAAAGACTACTATATCCAATTAACAACCAATCAGTATCTCAGGAGTAGTGAAGATTTTGGAAAAATTGGTTAGGGCTCGCATTCAGAAATGGGTTGACAGTGAATCTCTACTTTGCAATGAACAGCATGGGTTAATTAAGGGAAGGTCATGTTTTAACAACTTGCTCACATTCAGTAATAATGTTATTGATATAGACAAGGGGAATTGATACACCATGATACTTTTGGATTTTGCTAAGGCTTTTGGCAGAATGCAGTATGGAAGAGTGTTGCATAAATTGGAGAATATGGGTTTTGATTATAAAATATTATATGAAATTCTACCCAATGTCAATCAGTACATTGACATTCGGAAGGATTTGATATGCAACATATAGCTGGTGCGTGTTGTATGCGGCCTTCCTCAATGAGTCCCTGACTCCTTGTAGGTCTCTTAATTATAAAAATTAATAATTATAATAAATAAATAAATATACCTGAGTACTACAGAAATTGAAGTTTTCTATAGTGGGTAGTTTGCTGTAGAAAATTTCTTTTATCATATCATTTCACCTATGAGGCTGGTTAGTTTTACTGAGTGAGTTTTTACATTAGTAATTGTCAGTAATCTAATTATACTCATTGGTATCCATATATTGTCATGGATTAGAATGATTATGTGATCATTGCAGTTTGATTTGACCAACTGTTGTGTTTTGATCTAAAACTCTCATATCTGTATCAGTCTTTCTATATTTCAGTCTTCACCTATCCTTTTGCTTGCCATTCTTGCATCAAACAGTTTCTTTGCTGATCTTCATTCTTCATTCTGTTTAAGTGACCACACCACTTTAGAATAGCTCTGCTTATCCATTTCAAATTTTAAAATTAAAGGCAAGTTATTTTCTGATATCCTCATTTTTAATATGGTTCTACTAATGATGCCATCTTCTAATTCTTTTCATTTTCTTGAGAGCTCTCTGCTGTGATTTCTAGTTTTTGAACTGTTTTATTTTTAACCAACTGTTTGATCACTCAACACTGTGCTTTTGGCTTATGTTTCTTTTTTGTTCCTGGAAATTTATTAAGTTGACTCCTCCACTTGATTTACTCATTATTCAATTTCCATATTTAATTTGTGATTTTCACCAAAATTGGGCCTGAATAGCAGAAATGGGAAATTGGTCCTATAGGATCAGTATTGAGTATCTGGTTCAAGTTTTTGTTTTCTGCTTGTTTTCATAGATTGTATTTCTGTTTCTTATTTTCATAAGTTTTTACCAGCAGTTATTTAATTGAGGTTAAGTTGCTTGAAATTTCTAGCAGATTTATTTAAGATGTTAATATCATCTGAACAGAATTAAAAACTAAGCTTAACATCTTTGGTTTAAATATCAGGTTTTATATTACTTTTCTTAATGATATGATTGATCCAAATTATACAAATGTAAAAACACATTTCCTAGGAAAGGTATGCTGTTATTACATTATGGTGGGAGGTCACTACCCAGACCGGTTTCAGCCTTTTTTGAGGCGTCATCAATGAGTAGCTAGACCAAATAGATACCAAAGGGTATAGCGAAAAGAACTTATATACTCTGCTATACGAGTTGTCAAACAGGTGCAACCATTAAGTTACTTAAATATAAAGAGCCAATAGGCTTCATTTCGGTGATATAAACATTATTTAAATTAAGGGGATATTAATCCCACATTGTTTTAAAACTGAATAAGAAACTCAAAGATTGGAATCAGAGAGTTTCATGCTGAATATAGTAAACTATAAAAGTATCGGCGATTATGGCGATATCCTCTTAATTTAAATAATGTTTATATCACCGAAATGAAGCCTATTGGCTCTTTATATTTAAGTAACTTAATGGTTGCACCTGTTTGACAACTCATATAGCAGAGTATATAAGTTCTTTTCGCTATACCCTTTGGTATCTATTTGGTCTAGCTACTCACTGATGAAGCCTCAAAAAAGGCTGAAACCGGTCTGGGTAGTGACCTCCCACCATAATGTAATAACAGCATACATTTCCTAGGAAATGTGTTTTTACATTATGGAAAATACCAAGAATAGCGATCAGAACTTCACCACCTTTGCTGCGAGTTGCCCGAGATTGTACTACGTACTGGGATTACTTGCATTAGCTCACGCTAGTAATCGCCAATACTTTTATAGTTTACTATATTCGGCATGAAACTCTCTGATTCCAATCTTTGAGTTTCTTATTCGGTTTTAAAACAATGTGGGATTAATATCCCCTTAATTTAAATGATATTTATTATATTTTTATGATTTTGCACTATCATAAGGTAACAATTTCATCTTAGCAATTCCTATTTTACCTAAATTGAGCTTATTCTTCATCAGTTTTTCTCTCATTACTTCAAAAATGGATCTTCACCATTTATCAAATATATTGTCATAAACTTTCTTTGAACTATCATTAAAGAAATTCATCTACCATTTTCACATTTACTACCATTTTCACTTTTTTCCAGTGTTATTTTAGAAATTAGTATAAAGAGAACTCTACTCTGCTCATCTCAGAATCTATCTTTTCACTAATCTTCCTAGATTATGCAGTACAGCTACTGCAAAATAATTTTATACCATGGCATTTCATCATTCCAAGTTGATTTTCGTCTGCTCCTGATGCCTTTCCATATTTGAGAATTTTTATGACTTTTTTTTTTTCTTACTTCAAATATTGATAGATACTCGTGCCGTTTCTTCTGGATATTTTTTAAAATTTTTTGAAACTTGTTACTTTTATTTAATAGTTTTAAAGTAATTTTTTTATAAAAATATATTACTCCTGCACACAAGGACATATTGAAATAAATGCTGTGGGGGTGCTTCATGTAAAAGCATGAGGCACCTTTATCCAAGTGAAAGCAAACAAAGTTTGGGCATGAAGTAACTTCATGGGTGGGCAGTTCATATATATATAGAGGCTAATGACTTCGTATCACTTGGGCTTAGTATCCCATAATGCAAAGCATGTATCCTTACAGACATTTTTAATGCTGTGCATTATGGGAAAGGTCACTACCAAGACTGGTTTTGACCTTTACTGAAATTTCATCAGTGGAAGCCAGATCTAGAAGTGATACCAAGGTGGAAGTGATGTTATTGTTTAAATCATATTTAAGTCATATTTCCATATGCAGGTAGCCAAAATGTGTCACACATTATTACTAAAATACCCTGGATTAGAGATAGATGTTGAAAGTTTTTCCACTTGGTTATGCTATAAATTAAATGTGCCAAGAAATTATATTCTTGTTTTAATCCTTTATCATTTCTAGCTCTGGCTCCCACTAATGAGACCTCAATAAAGGTTGAAACCAGTCTTGATAGTGACCCCTTCCCTATGTATAATGCAGTGTTTCTCAACGTGGGGCGTACGCCCCTCACGGGGGCAATTTGAAAATGTACATATACATATTTATATTATACTTTTTCAGAACTTGGCTGACTATTATGCTGGGGGGGGGGCATCAAAATCTTTGAGACGTTGAGGGTGGGGCATGATCCAAAAAACGTTGAGAAACATGGTATAATGCATAGCATTTCTATTAACACTCTAAGATTCCTAGTCTGATGAGTTTCTTCTAGCATAATCCCACCAATATAATATGACATTGCATATCTAATCATGGCAAAGTGCACGACTTTGCATTTACTGACATCCATTTTCCCATGCCCACAGTTCCAGCCTATTCAAATCATTCTGCAATTACTGCATATCAGACGAAGCTCTTTGGTCTTTCCATCCAAATGGCTTCATCTATACTTAACTGAGCTATGGAGGCTCTTGGTACAACTTATTAGTTGCAGCTGACTTGTGACACTTGTTACTTGTAACTAATCTTAAATCTTGCAGACTCACATCCTCTGTGTACTATTTTTTCAATATCTTGTCAGTCAGTCATCCTCTTAACCACTCTAATATTTTATAATCCAAAGCCATATTCCCAATTTATACAACAATCTTCCATGCTGTATTCTGTCAAAAACCTTTGCAAAATCTAAAATTATCATGGTGTGTCTATTCTGTTTGTCTAGTTCAATGGTAAAATTATTATATCAGGTCATCCCAAAAGTAATGTCATTTTTTATACTCTGCTTGTTCAAACATGTCTCAGCTTGTCTAAACATTAATTTTTAAAGCTTTATGAGTACTACTAAGTTGAGGCAGCCTCATTTTAAGGAATTCCACCTTGCAAGAATATCATAAATAAGTTATTGTTTAAATCAGTGCTTCCCAAACTGGGGCTGTAGGTTTTGTTGAGGAGTGCCGTGAAATGATGAAAACAAATTGAAAATGGTTTAAGACTAAGTAGATCTTTTTATCTTAAAAGAAACATATTTCTTATTATTTCTTTTTTGTAATTTTTTATATTTTAATGGGGAAAAAATCGCACATTGGTGCAGGTTCACAAATTTTGCTTCCTGCGTATTTTGGCGCTTAATGAATATTAGTAAATATATGCTTATTCATATAAGTTTCATTTCAAAGCAGAAATCTAAGAATTGCAGTTTCAAATATTTCACCTGATATTGACTTTTTGTGCAGCAGAATTGAAACACATCCATCACATTAAATTGTTATTAAACTTTTATGTTTTAAATTCTTTCTTTATTACTAATCGTTTTACATTTCATGTGCTTGTATGCAAATGTACAATAACAATATATCTATCTATATAAAAATATGAGATAATATGCCATGTCAAATGTGTATGCAAGATGCTAAAAATGTAATATTTGCATTTGATTTTTGCGATATTCAGTGTGTATGTTTTGTATTGAATATAAATACAATAAATATTATAATATTTATTGTATTTATATTAACCTGTCTATATTATGATTTTTTTTCAAGAGGGGCTGTGAATATTTTAATTTTTCCATTGGGGGCCCTGACATCCAGAAGTTTGGGAAGCACTGGTTTAAATAACTCTTTATTACTGTGGAGGTCACTGAAGAGCACATTAGGCATATCATGCTGTATGAGTCCAAAAATGCAACAGTGCTGCTAACACTGTAAAAAATGTGCAAGAAGTGTATGGCAATAATGTTTTGAATATGCAAAAGTGCCAGCAGTGGTTCCATTTAGAGAAGTGGGAATTTAGCTTAAAACACTCTCCAAGATCTGTGTGTCCTGTCTCTCTCTTGATGATGATATGCTGGAAGCTGCTATTGCAAGAAATGCCAATGCAACTATTAACAATTTAGTGCAGAACTATTGAATATTTAGCAAAAGATCTCAATTCATCGTCATCAACCATCCGTTGCCATTTGCAAGAACTTGGAATAGTGTCTAAGCTCGGCAAGTGGGTTACTCAAGAACTGACAAACAACAATCTAAGAGAGCGCGTCAACATCTGTGCTACTCTTCTTCTCGAGAGGTTCAAATGCAGATTGAACCTCTCGAGAAGAAGAGGTTCAAATGCAGATTGAACCTCTTCATTTGGTAGAATATGGCTGATATTATACTCTTTGAACTCTTGCCACAAAACCAAACAATCACAGCTGAAGTATACTGTGAATAACTGAATCAAATGAATGAAAAACTGAAAGAAAAGAGATGTTCTCTGGTCAATCGAAAGGGTGTTGTTTTTTACCATGATAACGCATCCCCTCATAAGTGCAAGAATCTTCTGTACCAAGATTGAGGAAATTGACTGGGAAAATCTTTCACATCCTCTTTATTCTCCTGATCCTGCACTTTCAGATTATCACTTATTTCGAAGTTTGCAACATTTCATTAATGAAAACGTTATAATACATTAGAGACACTGAAATTGAGCTTATGCACTTATGCAACTTCTTTGCCTTCAAACCTCCCGAATTCCATAGAAATGGCATTATGAAGCTTTCACAATGTTGGAAGAGTGTTATTGATTCAAATGGAAAATATATACTTGATTGAATTACTTGATTTATCTTTTATATCCTTTCAAAACTTAATGCTAAAAATGACATTACTTTTGGGATGACCTGATAGAATGTGAGCAAGTTGTAAAACATGACCTTCCCTTAGTAAACCTATGCTGTCCTTTGCAAAGCAGAGATTATTCACCAACACTCCTGAGATACTGACTGTTTGATAGTTGGATACATCGGTCTTTGCACCACCCTTATGCAATGGGATTACCACACATTCTTTCCTTTCCTGCCAAATCTTCCCTGTTATGAGATTCAATTTAATAGCCTGGTCAAAGGAATAGCCAATTCAGCTGAAGACTTTTAGCACCTGTGCTGATAGCCCATCAGTCCCTATTGCAGAATTCATATTCAGTTTGTGCAACAGCTCTAATACCTCCTCTTCATCCAGTGAAGAGGTAGTATTGAACTCAATGTTGCATACACCAGGTTGATAGCTTTCAGCAAAATGGGCACTCGTTAGTTGAACAACCTCTTCTGCATCTGTCACCATCACACCATCTGCAGTCTGTAGAGTTATTCTTTCATATTCATTCTTTTTTTTACTTGTAGCATATCGATAGAATTCTTTGGAGTTGTCTTCAGCTTGCAAAGCCAGTTTCTTTTCTTACCTTTAGACTTAGCTTTACATACAACAGTTGTGACTCTTTTGACCTTTTCATAACAGACATAATCATCCTTATGCACACGGTATTGCTTCCATTTCATCCTTTTCTTACGAATCTCTTGCTTAATAAGATTACACATCCATTTGACTCCTACCCTATTTATTCTTCAAACTCTCTGGACACATTCTGATATTGCATCATGCAAGTATTTTGTAAATGCTTGCTGTACACTGTGAATATTCTTCCCATCCAGCAACCAATACCATTCTGCTGAACTCAGTTCAGTATACTCCTCAGTTGGTCATAATTTACTGCTTTGTAGTTTAGCATGTAACCTTTTCTGAATGGAGCATTACATTCATAAAATTAGTCACTTCCCACTTGAGTACTGCATGACACTATTATCAAATCTAATGCTCTTTGACCTCGAGTTCCTTCTGTCACTTGCTGCTTGAGGAATTTGTCTTCCAACAGCTCAATAAATTCACTTTCATTGTTCTCATTAGATTTTACTGCTATCCAATTAATATTTGGATAATTAAAGTCTCTCAGTTTGATTAATCTCTTCGCACCCATCGTCTCTATTTGGTGATACATTTCTTCATCACTAGCAATCAATCTCCCAGATCTGCAACAATGTAATTGATCTTGTTAGATTCCACCTCACACCAGATGGCTTCAAGCTCACTGCCACATGAAAAATTGTTACTGGTATTGCAGTCATAGGTCTCAACTCTAGCTGGATTCAAGACATTTGATATCATTAGTAGCACCCCCCCCCCTCCTCTCCTATCTACTCTGTCCTTCCTAAAAATACTGTGCCCTTTACACTCAGTACTAGTTAGTATGTCTGATTCTGATAGCCAGGTCTCACTAATGCCTACAATTTGAGGTCCCAACATTGTTTCTTTATTATTAATTTGGTTCTGATACTCATGTCATTCCTGTATAGACATAATAATCTACCTGCATATGCTTTTGTGTAGTCTTGTCTACAGTCTGCATGCCACAGATGGACAACTTGCAGATCTTTGTTCTTCTCTAGTGTGTTATATGTGTCTATATCTTTGCACACGTTTGATTGGTCCGAACTGGACGAACACAAAGTCAAAATTATTCTCTCCTCATAATCATTTCCATGATATTGACCATTCATTAGACACTTATATAACATTATTGTAACAGAGTATGAAGACATATTGAAAGAATGTAAATTGCAAAGCCTCGTGAATAGGAGGTAGAGGTTACGATTGAGACATAAGTTAGTCAGGAATTGTTATCAGGTTGATGTGGAAGAAATTTTTCATAGAATGGGGGAGGCGGAACAAGCCATTCCTGGAAATTGTGTTAGTTGATAGTGTTTACCTCTCATGATGAGTCTCCGACGACTCCATGGAAGTCGTGTTAATAATAATAATAATATGTATTGGACATCTAGAGGGAAATTGACACTTCTGTAGCAAAGGGTAGATAGTGGACCATAAGATAGTATTTTGAAAAAAGGTCTTGCCAAACAATATCAGATGCTTTAGAAATGTCAAGAGCAGACACTTAAATTTCTCCAAACCATTTCCCATGACTTGTGTCTGAATGTGAATGATTATGGCAAGGTGATCTCTTGTGTATTAGTAGTCGCAGAATCCATACTGGTGGTAATTGGCGAGCCTCAAGTTGGTGAAGAAGATGATTGGTGTTGGTTTCTCCAACTGTTGTGTGAAGATATCGCACCCTATTTTTCAAATTCTCCGGATTAGAGATAAATTTTTTCTTTATCTTATCTCTAATCCAGAGAATTTTAATAATAAGGTGTGATGCCCTTTGGCAACTCGCATAGGTAAATATCACTTCTCCAAATTCCACCTTAGTATCACCACCTCATGTCTGGCTCTTGCTGATGAGACCTCAATAAAGTTCAAAACCGGTCTGGGTAGTGACCCTTCCTTTAATGCATAGCATTATACATTTTTATATAATGAAACCTGTGGTGAATTCATCACTAAAAACACACGTATAACCACAATGATTAGTTTTAATACATAAATATTTCATCCCAAGTATCTTGAGACATCCTCAGTACAGAAATTCAAACAATACTAGGAATAATATACAGTTACGGTGAATGATTACAATGGAATCTCAATGCACGTGCATTAAAAAAAAAAAAAAAAAAAACATATATAAAGAGACTATTTTACACATTTTTGGATGACAATTTCCCATACTTTAGGAATAGTAAGAACGTCATTGCAGTTTAAATTTGGTCTGTGTAGTAGGGCTTCAGCACTTTCCTTATATAGACCATAGATGGCGAACCTATGGCACACGTGCCAGAGGTGGCACGTCAACAATTTACAGGTTTATATAAAAGGATTTCCTTTTATATGCTTATAAATTATTCAACTTTTTTTTTAAAATTATTACAATACGTACAAGTTAAATTTTGTTTTACACGAGAGAGCAGCTATGAAGACGTGCATATGATTGGTGCGGTATTAACAAAAGATCACGCGACCCAACGACAAAGGCAACCGACAAGTGTTGGGTTGAAATGCTAATTCTCTTCAGCTGAATTCCATAACATCTGAAACTGTCATAACAACATTCACTATATATTTCCTAGTTTTAACACATTCACGACGCAGTGTCATTTATCGTTCCGACGGAACTTCTCATTACCAGCGGGCTGAACTTGCACAAAGTTTCAACCCTTAGTAAAATTTTATTCGTGCTTGTTTAGGTTGAACTATCAGGCGAACTCATACACGCATTATATGTACAGTGACCATATTTTTTTGGAGAAAATAATGGACAAATTAGAAATTGTTTCATAATAAATTTAAAAAAAGGTTGCGTTTGTTTGTTTCACTAAAACTAAAAAGCTTTATAAAGCTTTACAAGCGTATATTGTAAAATATAAGCATATACATAGCATTTTAAATAATTATATTATTACTTAAAAAATTTAATTTTGATACTTTACACAAGAATGAACTTTTTTTTTTTAATAAATCAGGTTTGTGTTTTAAAAATTCATAAAACTGTATTCAATTCATGTCAAATTTCCATTTGGTATAAATGCATGCTTTCAATGTTTCAATTTTTAATTGTTTTTTTTCCACTGGTCCACATATTTTTCTCTAATGAAAATACTTGTTCAGTGGGGGAGGCATTTAGATCCAGTGAGGTATAAGCAAAATTCAACAATTTTTAAAATATTTTTAAACAATACATATTTATCTGAAATATTTAAAATATTCAACCCTACTATGTCATTTGTCGCCATTCTTCGATCTTTTCACTGGTGACATAACTTTTAATACACGAAACTTCATCAAATAGTTCGGCGTCATTTATATTTAAGTTCCAGTGACTGGAAATGAACAAAACGCTTTCCTCGATCTTCGCCCGCAAAGGGATTACTCATAGTAGGACCCATTCAAATACAGTAGGCCTCCCATATCTGCCGAGTTTGTTTCCATCGTCTTCCGCGGATACCTGAAACTGCTGATAGTAGCGAACCCTATATATATATATATATATATATATATATATACTATGTTTTTTTCCTAGACATAAATACCTGTGACAAAGTTTAATTTATAAATTGCTCACAGTAAGAGATTAACAACAATAACTAATAATAAAACAGAACAATTATAACATACTGTAATAAAGTTATCTGAATGTGAACGGAATCTTATCTACCTCAGATGTGTGGAGCTTTCTCCATCTTTGCAACAAGTTGCCCTGGTGTTGGACAATCTTTGCGATCAGCCGAACTGTCTATTACTAAAAGAAAGAGCGTAATGCTTCATTTCGGTGATGTAAAATTACATGAGCAAAGTGGATATTAGATCCATTATTTCAAAGCCGAATGTTTGTAGAGACTATGAAAGTTTCGTAAGTTGACCTTTCGTATGTTAATATCTTCGAACCGAGGTTGACCACGGATAAGTGAAACCGTGGATATTGAACCGCGGATACAGAGGTCCTACTGTACTTCCATATCCACGAAATAGCTGTCCCAGTTATTTAAATAAGCAATGCAGGTTTGGTAAAATTTATGAATTGCATCTTTAAATATGTTGGCATTAGTATTCAATTTACCATTTCAATTTACAAAATAAAGGCAAAATGGCCATTTTAGGGAAAAAAAAATCTAAAGGACAGAGCAGTGAAATAAAGGACTTCCTCTTAAATAAAGGACGTATGGTCACTGTAATTATATGGCATGTTTATTCGTGGTAGAATTTTATTTGAAGTTCGTCTTTGTGATCTGCCATAATGACATCGAGAATTTCAAATGCAATAAAACAAACACTTATTTCATGTAATTGAAAAATTGGACGAGAGTTTTTAGTTAGATACTGTGTTTGAGTGCAACACATGGTTGCACTGAAACACAGTTGTTGACTTGAGTCTGTACAGCAGACTCAAGTTTCTGTGGGAGGAAACAATAATAGTGCAGTTAGAGACAGCTTAAATAAAAACGGTGCAAACTAATAAATCACACTATTTGTTGAGAAATATATTACACGGAACGCAAAAGCCTCTATACCTTGTTCAGGGATACAATAAAACTGCACTTGTTTTTCTTGCAGTATAATGGCTTTGGGGAGGGCGAGTTATTGACGCCTCGACGTGAACATGTTTGAACATTTTTCGTGTGCGAGATAATATGCAAAACTTTTTGATGTCTTTTTTCGTTAAGTAAAATCAGGGGCGTTAGGGCTAGTTATATTCGAGTAAATACAGTAAGCATTTCACCGACAAGTTGAGCTTCTCCTGCTCGGCTAACTTATAGTGAGTTACAATGTATAAATATTTTTCTCACTACCGTTTTTTTTTTTTTTTCAAGCCAACATTAAAATCAATTTAATAATATAATAATCAATTTTACACTGATAATATTATAAATTTATATATAAATAAATATTATAAATAAAATAAAATATTATTTATAAAATATTATATATTATTATAAATTAATCAATAGATTTTCTATTAATTTTTCCCCTACTAAAAACTTCCCAGCACGTCATCAACTTGATTTGTAAGTTTTTGGCACGTGCACATAAAAAGGTTCGCCACCACTGATATAGACATTCATGTTTAAATAAAGATCTTTATTTAAACATGAATGTCTGTATAAAGAAAGTGCTGAAGCCCTACTACACAGACCAAATTTAAACCTCAACGATGTTCTTACTATTCCTAAAGTATGGGAAATTGTTATCCAAAATTGTGTAAAATAGTCTCTTTATATATGTTTTTTTTATTTTTTAATTTACTTCTATAACATGTTACTGTATGCTTATTGAGATTCCATTGTAATCATGCACCCTGACTGTATGTACCTAGTATTGTTTGAATTACTGTACTGAGGATGTCCCAAGATACTTGGGATGAAATATTTATGTATTAAAACTAATCACTGGTTATACGTGTGTTTTTAGTGAAGCATTATACATATCCACAAGGAGATGTGCTTTGCATTATAGGATACTAAGGCAAGTGATGAGAACTTATACCACCTTTACTACGAGATGACTGATCCTGAAAGTACTTCAGGCACAAACTTTGCTTGCTTACACTTGGATAAAGGATAAAACCAAATATATAGTAGCAGCATACTGTTATCTGAACTTTCCAATGGAAAATGGTAAATCATTAAAAGAGATGTCAACAAATTTGCAGAAGAAAGCAACTTCAATCTCAGAAACATCGTCAAATGCAATTGTTTCAGACCTATAAACAAAAAGGATGGAATGAACTTTCCACGTCTCTTGAAAGTGACCCATGACACACCAATAAGTGCATTTTAATTAATAAGAGTGATAAACAACAGGTTAAAGAACACTTGCCTCTAATTGGACGTATGTGCTCAACCTGACTTAACATTTGCCCAGAGGGAAAAAATGCCAACTTTGAAGACAACTTGAAGAAAAATGCCAAAATGGAGACAACAGTTGGATCATAGACTACAAACAAGCTAAACTAGTGCAAAAATCAAGTGATGCTTCTATTAGCCACAAAGGAGACCATTATGCAGTTCAATAACATCCATGGCCTCAACTCCAACCTTAATAGTGTCAACTACCATCTGCAGTCCACCAAACCCCACTTACTCTTTTTAGCAGAAACTCAAATCTCACCACCTCCCAGTACTATCCATCTCAACCTTCCCAACTACACACTGTTTAGCTCCTTTCGATCCAAGACTGATGTTCTGCACATCTATCTGCTCTGACATACCCTGCCAGAGAGCATCTAATCTAGAATCGCCTAACTTTGACCTTCTTTAGTTGAAAATATCCCTTCCCTACTCAGTTAAATACATCTGCTGTCTCTATCACTCTTCTAATGCCACCAATCACTCTGAGCTCTTTAATTTCCTCTCCTTAAAAATTGATTTTCTCCAATCCCACTCTCCTAACAGTGAAATCATCCTCCTAGGAGATTTTAATGTCCAAAACACTAACTGGCTTTCCTCCTCCGTTGTAGTGATCTTGCAGACAGAAATGCTGAAACATTTGCAATCACTAACAACCTTAAATTATTCACATGCCAACCAGAATATCAGATAACCCAAACCACTCCCAAAATACCATAGATCTCTTCCTTACCAATGACCCTTCCAAATACGCTGTGAATGTTGTGAGGGCCCCCCCCCCCCCGCTAATTCTGACTACAATCTAGTGCTCATCTCTTCCCCCATGCAACAATGCTTACACAGTAGTTTGGCATTATAACAGTACCAACTGGGACAGCCCCCGAGACTACTATGCATCATTCCCACATTTGGACTATTGTTTCCAATCTTCCAATCCAAACATATGCACCGAACATATCACCAAAGTAAACCTCACTGGCATGGAAACATACATTCCCCACACTTCTCTGAATTGCCATCCCTTATCTAAACCTTAGTTCTACAAAAGATGTGCCAAGGCTGTGCAAATGAAAAATCAAGCATACCACAACTGGTTTACATCAGGGCAAGTCTGAAAGGAGTGGACAGTGGGGATAAATTGTTTTCACTTCACAGGTGCAGTTTCAGAGAGGAAGGTCGCAAACAGTGTGCCACACAACTCCATACTCCTTCATTGCTTATACTCAAGCCCAGAATAGATGCTAGAAAACTATCAATGCTTCCAAAACAGAATTTGAACAATCAGAAAGCAGTAAACTTGCAGCCTGCCCAAATGGCAGCCTTTTGGTCTCTTGCCAAAGCAATTGGTCATAACTTTTGTCCTACACTATTCCCACCAGATGGCTCTATTTCATCGTCATCCACAGAAAATGCTAATCTCCTGGCTTCACACTTTGCGTCCAATGCACACATAACCGACAATGGCAAATGTCCCCCCCCCCCCCACAAGTCATTCCAACTGCCCAACATACAATGCCCACTATATCCTTTTGCCAGAAAGAGATCAGAAACTTATTGTCTAAATTAGACACAACAAAAGTCTCCTGGCCCTGATGGCATTGCTCCAATTGTCCTTGAAGGTCTGTGCATCAGAACTGACTCCTATCCTATGCTGCCTGTACATACTCTCTCTTACTCCACTGGTATTTATCCCAAAGCCTGGAAATTGGCCTATATTCAACCCATTCTTAAGAAGGGTGACAAATCACTGCCATCTAACTACCTGCCCTATCTCACTCACCTCAGTCCTATCTAAAATGATGGAGAAAATCATCAATTCTCAACTCCAACACAATCTTGAAGTCACCCAGCTATTAAGTGACCACCAGTATGGATTCCGTCTGTGCCAATCAACAGGAGATCTACTCTCATGTATCACCCATCTCTGGACAAATGCCATGGAGCTATTTGTAAAATCTCAAGTGGTTGCACTTGATATCTCCAAAGCTTTTGACTGGATCTGGCACAAAGGCTTACAAAGCAAACTTCTATTATTTGGACACTATCTAAGGATTTCTGCAGTTGGATTGCCAGCTTTCTGTCTGGACTCACACTGTGTGTGTGTGTGTGTGTGTGTGATGGTAGATGGTTCCCTATCCTCTCATCATCCAACTAATGCTGGGGTTCCACAAGGTTTTGTTCTCTCACCAACCCTCTTCCTTCTGTATATCGATGATCTACTGCAGTTGACCTCCAACTCAATACACAGTTTTGCAGATGACAGCACATCGTACTCCTCCCTTTCATTTGACAAACCTTATTCTACACAACTCACTTCAACCTACAGAACATCAACCACCACTGCCCTCAATTCTGACCTCCATGCCATCCTCCAATGGGGCTCAGATAACCTCATCAACTTCAATGCTAGCAAAACCCAGTTCTGTCTTATTCCTCACAAAAAAGAACCATTTTCCCCAGTATTATTTTTGATAACACTCAAATTTCCAGACAAGATGAGATTTTTCTTCTTGGAATTACCCTAACATCAGGCCTCTCCTGGCATAAACACATCACAACCATGCATCCACAGCTTCCAAAAACCTAGGATTTCTCTTTCAAGACCATTACTTCACCTGTAAACAGCTGTTAACCTTATACAAATCACAAATCTGCCCAGCTATCAAATACTATTCTCACACTTGGAGTGGGGCTCCTAAAAGGTTTCAACTTCACCTCAAAATGCTGGACTCAATACAGAGGAGAGCAGTTAGGTTGATAAATGACCCATCTCTTATCAACTCACTTTCACATAGATATTTGGTTCTCTGCAATTTATGTATTCTATAAATATTTCCATGGCAAATGTTCATTTGAAATAGCATCAATAATTCCCCAACTCAGTATTAAGCCCATTGGAACATATACAGCTACTGCCCAACATCCTTTCGCAGTACACCTTGAAACCCACAGAACAAGTTTCTTTTCCTCCTCCTTCATCCCTGCTACTGCTGTACTGTGGAACAGTCTTACCCCTGATGTATTTCCCAAGGAATACAATATACAGACTTTTAAATCAAATATTAACAAGTTTCTCCTTTCCTAACTCACTACCCATATATGGTACTAACATACTATAGTTTGATCAAACCAGCCTCTCATGTATGGGCTCAACATAAAAAAAAAAAAAAACCCTTGTGTGTGTGTGTGTGTGTGTGTGTGTGTGTGTGTGTGTGTGTGTGTGTGTGTGTGTGTGTGTGTGTGTGTGTGTGTTTACTGCAGATGATGATGACCTTAATGTGAAGATCAAAATGTTGGGAAATTAAAGTAATTATTCCTGACACTGTTGTAGTCTCCATAATTTTACTGAAATGAATGCTAATCACTAAAGGAAAGGATAGATGTATTTATGAGTATATCATCATCTGCATAAAGCAAAGAGTAAAGTTTGACATCTCCAATTCTAATTAATGCCTAATGTCACTTTCTTTCATAATATGCATCCTTGTCTTACCTTGATTTTACTTCAAACCATCTTTCTGTATTTCTTTCAATTTCCATGATTTCTCAGTCTGGCAAATTTCTCTATCTGGCATAAAGTGAAAATCTTGTATGTTTTCTGTCAGCTTTTAATATTAATCCTCAGTGATGTTTTTTTTTTTTTTTTTTTGGCAAGGATATCTAGGAATGGTAATTTACTATCCTTTTTCTTATTTCTAATGTGAATTTGATTTTCGGATAGTGATTATTCAGGAATTTACAAAATCTTCAATGTCTTTCTAGGTATGCTTCCATGTAATAAAAATATCATCAGCACATCTCCACTAAACATGTGTTTAGGGGTGTGCTATAGCTTTTTCTTCAAAGTTTTTCATATGTAAATTTGCTGATGAGAGGAAAGAGAAGCAGATTGCCAGACCATATTTTTGGTAGTAAAATCTTCCTTTCCAAGTAAAGAATGAATATTTGAGGCAATGATGGAAAAATGTAATGCCAGGAGGAAATTGGTGTGCAAGGATATCAATCAATTCTTCTACATCCGTACGGTTAGCCTAGTGGCTATGCACTTCACAACCATATGCCTGGGGAAGGAGTATCCTAGGTTCGATTCCCGTCAACAACGTGAGGAGCTTAAGGATCTTCTTCAGCCAAGTTAGCCGATCTTTGGAGTGAACAGCAGGGTTCCCCACCCCCAGTTTATCTGGGGTTTTTCATCCCACAATCAGGCACACTGACTCTGTGACCACACATGGATACAGTCAGGAGTACTTAAGACAATCCCTCCAGCCATAGGTCTGAATTGTCAGCTATGCCGAGCCCGGATAAAAATAGGGGGGGGTTGAGGTGGTGCTGTACCTCTCCATAAGAAAAGGGGCTCACAGCCGTTGAATCACCATACGAAACTAATGAATTCTTCTACACAGAAACACATAGAAACAACGAAACTGTGTCTAAAAACTAGCTAATATCTGATGGGGTAATCTGTATGTCTGAAAGTTTCTTTACAAAATGCATAGAGCTTTCCAAGTAGAAGTTTGAGTGATCGATATGTGGCTTGAGGAGTTTTGATAGGTGTTTAGAAAGAAAATATGTAGAAGAGTCTCATCCACCCACTACTGTACAGAGGGGATGTCTACTTTATGCACTCCATACAATCTGGGAGTGAACGGTGCCTTAACTCCAGTTGTCTGTAAATATTCAAATGTATTAGAGCTTATGCCATTTTGCTTGTAACGACCAAGTGGGATCATGATCCATTTCTTTATATGCGGAATAATCCGATAACACAGAAAAGATCTTTTTCTCACATCCACACTATCGAAAATGACTATTGAATTTCCTTTGTCTGATTTAAGTATGATGATGATTTCATCATTGTCACATAACTTCTTAAAAGTGTCCTCTAATGTTGTGATATTACTAATAAAATGGAAGCACTAAGTAACCTTATGGTTCATGCTTCCTCATATGATGATAGGAACTCAGTTGCTTTTTTAACATTAACCATTGTGTCAACTTTTTGAATGTGCCTTGTAGTTATTGCTTAGAACTGAAGCTTCTATATCAGTAAGATTATAGTTAGAACAATTTAATACAAATTTATAGAAGTCAGAGAGTTGGTATTTCTGTGAACTATATTGTATAAATGCTTGAATTTTTTGGATAGTCTGTATTTAGAATCTTTTTCTACTCTTGAGACCATACACTACAATCTATAGTGTTGCATATATTCATATGCAACACTATAGATTGAATTTTCCAGGATATTATGTAGGTAATATGCTTTTTGTTCAATGGAGAACAACTCCAATCTAACTATTTTTGTATTTTGGCTTGCAGAAGAGCAAAACTTGCATTTCTGTATATCCTCTGTGCTTTTGCAGAATGTACATTTTCTTAGATTCTTTAGAAATTCAGGAATTATAGAATTATCTGTGTAATTGTTCAGAAAAATAATTTATTTGAAAGCAAGGCTTTCTTGCATTTTAGCTTTTCTAAGGACATAACTGTTTCTTTGTCTCTCCTTCAAGATAATACTTTTTTTAACTAATTCTATAAATCTACGAGTAGATTTATATCAACTTTAACAATTGACCAAGTTTGACTGGTAGATTTTTTTTTATTCATTAAAGAGTGTTTCTCCAACATGTTTTGTTGTCTATTGACAGCGAAACGTGCATGCAATTAGATCATTATCTTATTATGTGAAGACGAAGTAGCATAATCTGTTTCTAAGCAAGTAGAGAGTCCAAATAGACAAAATGCTGGCATCATACTCAGTGTGCTGTTTAAGATAACTGTAGCAGTACCCTTGTCCGCTTTGAGGTTATTCTAAGAATATTCCATGGAGTTCAGAGACTTGTTGCATGGTACCTAAATTAATCCACACAGCCATGCCACTTCTTGAACTTATTCACAAACAAAGATTATCAGAAATGCACTGACAAAGGAATATTTAATAATTGATTAATGCAGATATTCTGGCCTGGACATCCAACAGGACATAATCAGTGTAGAGGGTGGAGCACAAACCCATGAATTACTTATGTACTGATAATGACTTGTTATACTCATGCCAAAATATCTGCAGTACTAAATTATCATTGATTACATTTAATCAAAATTATATGTATGGATATACCTAACAGTGAAGGATGGCTTCCTGTAAATGGAAAATTCAATATTACCAGTAGAGTTACGAATTATCAGGGTATCCAGGATGGGAAGACTATTGTAAGATTGACACTCAATAGTGAACTGTATAAGGAGTTCATTTTATCCAAAAACTGAAGTAGTTCTGTTTCAGTAGATTTAGTTATTCATAACAGTGATGCACAATATAAATAATACCAAGAAGAAAAATATAATTAATTGTAATTTTTATAATATAGCCTGACTTCTTTAAATTGACGTAATGGTTATCTATCTCCTAGATGGTACTATGCTAGGACATAAGTTTTTTTTTCAGTTATAATTTGTATTGTTTCTATAACTATCTTTTTGATTGGCATACTTGTCATAGTTGTAATTTGTGTTCTGAAGATACTGCATAGAAAACCAGTGAAATATTAATAAGTTCAATAAATTAATTATATATGCTCTTCTTGGTGTTGTTTATACCAGGAAGCACTTTATGAATAACCAGGCAACAAAATTCATCTCCCACTTAAATACAACACTAACACCCATACCATGCCGAGATTCAAATCCATGGCATGTTGGTTGGAGACTGAATATCCTACTTGGCCAACCAATCCAGCAAAAGAATTTCATCGTGCAGAACTATCACATAAAACATAACTTTCTTCATAAGACATAAGCTATGCTATGCAGAAGTATTGAACAGTTCTGCATAGCACAGCTTATGTCTTATCTATCTCATGAAGAAAATTCTAGTTACATAATTTTAAATGAATCTCAAGAAATTTGTGGATCTTATGCAAGACCTTTTAATTTCAGAGTCACTTGGCTAATTAAATCTTTTTAAATAAGAAAACCTTTATCTAATAATTTTTTTTAAAATGTTATTTGATGTTATTTTTATTTCATTAATCTTTTGCAGAAATTATATCATCGCTTAATATAGTATGTTAGATTGGGGCGTAACACTTTCATTTATGAATGTTTTTATTGCTTGCAGAAATAGAAGATTTTTCAACAGCAGTTCAGGAAAGGTTATTTGATGAACTCCTAGACAGAGATGTTCAAAAAGGTAAAACTTGTGTGTACAGTCAATTTTAACATCCGTATGATATTGATCATTTTCATGTATGTTTCTGTATACAGGAAAAAAAAATTCTAATAGGCAGAAATAAATATTCTAAAATATGTTTCTTGTATACTGATTTATATCTATCTATCTATATTTTCCTGTGTATAAGACAGTACTTTTTTCTAAAATTTTCAGACCAAAAATTGGGGTCGTTTTATACACGGGGGGGGGGGGGGGGGGTAACCGGTTGAAAGACCTGCGGTTGCTGTGACAAAACTTCTGATACCTTGTCTCCATGAACAGGCTTCTGCCAATCACTAGCCTTTGTTAACTCTGTAGATTGCCGTCATTAATGGCTGATTCTAACAGTGGATTTAAAGAAAGATGTTGGAAGATTTTTCCCACTTGGTTAGTGGAAAAAACTTCCAACATCTTTCTCTAAAGCCAGAATAATCTAATAATAAGGTGAGACACCTTTTGGCAGTTCGTATAGGTAAATATGACTTCTCCTTTACTTCTACCTTAGTATCACCACCTCTAGATCTGGTTCCCACTGACGAGACCTCAGTAAAAGTTGAAACCAATCTGGGTAGTATAGCATTATGGATGATACTAAGAAAAAGTGATGAGAGCTTGGTCCACCTTTACCACTAGTTGCCTCAGTCCTGAAGATACTTCAGGTGCCAAGTTTGTTTGCTTACACTTGAATAAAGGATTAAACTAAATTTATTAAACTCTGAATGCATTCTTACGACTGCAACTCGTTGGCTGGTAAGTTAATGCATTAACAATATTTTGAGCACTAGCCCATAAAAATGTCCAAAAATAAAAAACGATTGTCATATTCTTCAAAATTCAAGTTAAAAATCATCAATTACGCAAAAGAACATGGAAATAAAGCTTCAGAGAGACAGTTTGGACTTCCTCCCGCTGAGCGTATGATTAGACAGTGGAGAAAACAGAAAGAACAACTACCAAAAAAAAAAAGAGGGCCTTAAGAGGAAAACCAGCAAAATGTCCAAACTTGGAGCAGAGGATTAAGACTTGGATTATGGAGCAGTGCCAGAGTGGGATATGTGTGTCAACCAAGCTTATTCAATATGAAGCAAAAAGGTTTGCAAGAGAAAATGAACATTGTTGATTTCACAGGAAAGGCAAAATGGTGCTTCAACTTCATGAGGAGAGAAGGGTTGGCCATCAGAACACGAACCAAGTTAGCCCAGAAAATCCCACCAGCTTATGAGGATAAAATCCAGCAGTTTTACTCCTATGTCATAAAACTTCGGAAACAATATGCTTTTGAACCAAGTCAGATTGCAAACACGGATGAGATGCCTCTCAATTTTGACATGCCTTCCAACAGAACTGTTGATATGAAAGGGGGCAAAACACTGGCAATCAAAACAAGTGGTCATGAAAAGATATACTATACTGCTGTCCTTTCATGCTGTGCAGATGGTATCAAACTGCCTACTATGCTCATTTTTAAGAGGAAAACGTATATTCGAAAGAGAGCACACCACCTGGTGTGCTCTCATTTGGATATACATTTTCCTCTTGTCCAAGTTCATGAGAACGGCTGGATGAATGAAGAGATCATGGCTATTTGGTTTGCAAAGATTTGGTCCAGAAGACTTTGTGGGCTCTCGAAGAGGCCAGCTCTGCTCATGTTTGATTAGTTCCAAGCACATTTAACATGAAAAAAAAAAAAAGTTTGCAGCAGATTTGTGAACACAGCTGGCAGTTATTCCTGGTGGACTTGCAGGTCAGCTACAACCACTAGGTATTTCTGTCAATGAGCCCTTCAAAGCTCTGATGAAAGAAGAATGGAATAAATGGATGCAAAAAAAGGATGTAATAATTTGACACCAACAGGAAGAGAATGAAAAAAAAACCAACCATTACTGAAGTGTGCAAATTGGTCCTAAACTCATGGAATGGAGTCAAGCAAGAGGTGGTTGTGAAGTCCTTCAAGAAATGTGGCATCAGCAATACCATGGATGGAAGTTAGGATGATTTCATATATATATATATATATATATATATATAGATAGATAGACAGGGACTCAGAAGACAGCACTTCGTGCAGTAGAGGTTGAAGAAAGTGATATATCTGGAATTAATAGTGACGAAGAAATTGATATGCCCAGAACTGAGAGTGATGCATAATTTCTTACTATGTATCTTAAAAATATTACCTAATTACTAAATATACTTTGAATATTTAAAAAAATATCAAATGTGTTCTGTTTTATGCTTAAAATATTGATTTCTTAATTTTGGATTAGAAAAAGTAGGGTTCGTCTTATACACAGAAAAATACAGTATGTATATATATATATATATATATATATATATATCAAAAAAATCAGCTGATGCTTTTCCTGTATAGGGAATAGGTGAGGCCATTTTAACCCTATACTTTTGGTGACTGAGTAAGCAGTTCAATCTCCACTGTTAGCTAATCAGAGATAGCTGGCGCAAAGCTATCACTAATTTAAGCGGCAGTGAAGAGATGGCTCAACAAGTGCTGCCATCTCATGGTCCCTAACACAATATTTTTAATATCTGAAATAGTTTGGGTTTTACGGTCAATTTTCTTGAATTTAAGGGATGAAAAACCCCTGAGAAAAAATCTGCTTGCCTGTGCCAGAGATCGACTAACTCAGGAACCAGTCGAAAAAAGGTTTAGAAAAAGTTCCTCTAGTCAGCAAATAGACTTGAACTAGTTTAGTGCTGAGGAGTGCAAACACCACTTCCACTGAGCTATTTATATTATCTTTGACCTTCAGGACAAACTGTTCTCAATAACCATAGTTATTGAGAGCAGTTCATCCTAAAGCATTCGTCCATTTGAGAGCATCGTGCCTGCAGACAAAGGAAATACTACGGTTATCCTTGACTCAGATGATTATGACTATAAAATTAGACATCGTAATGTTTTATTACTGACACTTACTATATTGTGGATCATGACTATACTAGAGAGCTTCAAAATCACCCCAATAACCTTTTGAAAACAACCTATGAGTTTGACAGAGAAACCAGACTAGTTCTCTGATCTCTTCCTCCACATCTATATGAGCCCCAAAATTTATAAAGTAGACACACCTCTGTGTCCAGTAGTAGAGGAGATAGATTCTCCTACATATCTTCTTACCAAACATTTAGCTGAACTACTTAAGAGACTGACAGGACAATCACTATCCTTTGATAAAAACTCTGAGCATTTTTATATAAGTCAATGGATGTCTATATCCATATATATCCTGCATTATTTCTGAGCATTTTGTTTCAATCATCAGCAATATTATCGTTGATGAACATGACATTTTAGTAAGCTTTAATATAGTTAATCTGTTTGCCAGTGTTCCTACTGGTGATCTACTTGCATTTCTACAAGATAAATTCTCTAAGAAGGTTATGTCACTCCTCAAACACTGTACTTCATTTGGATATTTCAAATATAAAAACAATATACGAACAGAATTCTGGTCTAACCATGGGCAGAAATAAATTCTCTTTCACCAGTTTTAGCAAATCTTTATATGGAAACATTCAAAGAAAGGTCCTAGATGAATATCATAATAAATTATGGAAAAGGCATGTTGACGAATTCTTAGTCTGAAACCTACCTTCACTTTTGCTTTTTTTTCATGAGCACCTGAATCATTAACATCCTAACATGACATGACTTATGAATTAGAATCTAATAGTTCACTCCTATTTCAGGATCTTCGACTAATCAAGGAATTCAGAAATATTAAAATCTGTATTTTGAAAGCCTACACATGCCGACAGATATCTACATGTCTCATCCCATCATTATAGACCTTAAAAATTGGGTATTATTTCCACATTAGGAGCAAAGCCCACCAATGACAAGGCTGAACTAGCCAAAAATCTTCGACATTTAAAAACACTTTCCTTCAATATGACTATAATGACCACATCATTCCAAACTACTCAACCAACATGAGACCACAGAAATTTCTTATGAAGAAGAAAACAGAGGATTCATCAAGCTTCCATAAATTAATTCTGTTTCCATAAAACTAGGGAAAAATAATTATGGTAGAATGGGAAAAATACTTAAGGAATATAAAATCAAAGTTGGATTTATCCCCTTTATCAATATGAGATCAATACTCTGATCCACAAAACATCACAAGACCCATTGAAAATCCAGGTTTTTATCTTCTGTGATAACAACATAACATCATTGGAGCAAAGCTTCAGTTTTTGCTATCACGTGTACTCTCTTCAGACCCACAATACACTTCACAAATGAGACATTGTGTGTTATGGGATAAATCAGAACTATTACACCATTACTATGATACAACAGAGGGAAAAATCTGTGAGTCTTTGGAAATTAGATCCTAAGCATCTAAATATCAACTCAATTATCAACTTGTCTGAATACATCCTAGCCTTCATTAGCCAAAACATGTGTACCTGAATGTGTGAACACGCATTATGTTCTGAACAGTGCAACATGCAATTAGAAAGATTTTAAAATAACATTATTTTCTTCTATAACTACATAATATTTGTTACTTTTGTTAGTCATTATTGTTTAATTTACTAGTTTGTATGTTTACACCTGACTCAAACCTGTGCAATTAGGATGAAACGTCGTGTTGTCATTAAAATAAATAGTGTCTTATTCCAGTGTTCTGGAATAAGACACTGGAATAAATCAATGAATTCATTCTGCAACGAATGTAACAACCCTACAGGACATACTTTCAGCAAGCGATTAATAGGAATTTTGGATCAGTAGGAATGGACTTAATGCAGACCCTTGATGCAAACCAACTGTCACTGGAAAACTTTCTGTCACTCCCAGTCAGGTTCGAACACTTGTCGTCATATTTCTGTATATCTCCTGCACCAACCTGACATATTTCTCCAGTATCTTCTTCTCCCTCAGACACCTCCAGACTTCTTGCCTTGGCAATCTATCATTCGCTTTCTCCAGATCAATAAATACCAGATGTAGCTCCCATTGCTTCTCTCGAAACTTTTCCATCATCTGTCCGATCGACCAGGCATGAAGCCAGCTCCTTTACAATCTCCACCTCCTTCCTCACTCTTTCATCAAGACCCTTTCTAGGATTTTCGTTGTGTGGGACATCAACTTTATTCCTCTGTAATTAGTCTTGTGCAACCTCCTTTACCCTTGTAGATGGGGACAAGAGTACTTTTCCTCCATTCCTCAGGTATATTTTCCTGTTGGCAAACGTTTATTACCAGGTCCCACAGCAGGTCAATTCCCTCTTCCCCCAGTGCCTTCCATGCCTCCACTGGGATCCTGTGAGGGGGGGCCACTTAGTTTTCCATTCTTCATCCTGTTTATGGCCTCCTTCACTTCCACTCTACTAATGTTCTGCACCATCCCCTCGTAAGACTCCCATCTTCTCCCATCCTTGCATTTTCTTCATTCAAAAGCCCTTCAAAGTATATTCTCCATCTGTTTCTTATATCTACATCCTTCCTTAATACCCTTCCTGCAGAGTCTTTGATCTGCCTCACTTGTATGATGTCCTTTGATACCTTATTTCTACATTTTGCCAATCTATAAATCTTTCTCTGTCCTTCCTTTGTTTCTAATTGATCATAAAGGTCTTGATATGCCATGGCCTTTGCCTGTGCAACAACTCTCTTGGCTTCTCACTTTTTTCTCTCTATCCTCTTCCACTCTTGACTCATCCCACTTCTGCTTCCTCTTAGCCGTCACTGCTTCTTGTACATCATTATTCCACCACCAACCCTCCTACTCTGTAATCTTTCCGGATGTTTCACCAAGCACCTCAATTGCATAGCTTAGAATTACTTTGGAATTATGTCTCCAGCAGTCTTGTACACTTTCTAGTCCATCCAAAATCCTCTCTAACACCTATTCCCTAAAACTGTACTTCACACTCTCTCTTTTTAACCGAAACCACTTAATTTCCTTCCTCCCATGGCTTCCAAAGGTTCTTATCTTTGACTTTATTTCAAAGTCTGCACACAGCAGCCGGTGTTGTTGTGCCACTTGATCTGTTGGGATTACTTGACAATTTGTTACTGCCTTAAGATGTTTTCTTCTAGTCAAAATGTAGTCAATCTGTGAACTATTGTTGCCACTTTTAAATCTTATTCAAATGCTCTTCCCTCTTACAGAACAAGGAGTTCACAATTGCCAGATCAAACTCTACTGCAAAGTAGTATTCTATAAGTTCTCCATTCACAATGCAGTTTATATTTTCAGTGTTTCTGCCTATTTTCATTGTCTTTGTCTTTTTAATGCTGACCTTCACACCATATCTATTACAACAATTTTTCAGTTTAGTCAGGGAATCTTGCAGACTTGTAGCAGATTTATTTAGAAGTATAACATCATCTGCATAAAGCAAAGAGCTGAGATTAACACCTCCAATTTTGATATCAGGGTTAATTCCACTTCATAATGTGATCCATATAGATAATGAATAATAGAGGGGTAATGTACATCCTTGTCTTACACCGGATTTAACATTAAACCATCTTCCTGTACTTCCTTCAATTCTAACTGCTGACCTAGAACTCAAATACAGACTAAGTATCGCTTGATATAATTCCCCATTGACACCATATGACTGTAGCGTATTGAATAGCTTCTCTCTTGGCACCTTGTCATATGTGTTTTCCAGATCTACAAAACTTAAATACAGATCTTTGTTATATTCCCATGATTTCTCAACTATCTGTTGTAAAGTGAAAATCTGATCCTGACAGCCTCTATTTGGCCTGAATCCAGTTTGTTCTTCACCAAGCTTCTCTTCCACAATCCTTCTCAACCGTTTCTCAAGTATACTTGCATATATCTTACCAGGAACACTCAGTAATGAAATGCCACTGTAATTCTTACATTCAGTTTTATTTCCCTTTTTATATATGGGTACTATGAGAGTGCTCTACTCCAATCATCTGGAATTTGTCCCTCTGTCCAGGCCTTCTGAACTATGCAGTGCATCCACTGTATGACTTTTATACCTCCATACTTGAGCATTTCTGGTCGAATATCTACTCCTGCTGCATTTCCACATTTTAGGATTTGGAAGGCTTTTTCTACTTCAAATATGGATATCTATTAATGACTGCATGCCTGGTCAGTGTTTTTTTACCACTGTGCTGTCATCACTGCTTGTTTCTTTTAGCAGTTTTTCAAAGTAATTACTCCATACTTCAAGGATATCTTTTTCTCATGTTTTTCATGTCACCTTTATCCTCTCTAATTCCTTTTACGGCACTCTTTCCTCCATTTCTGAGCTTCTTCAACAACCTCCAGAATATCTTGCCACCCTCTTGATATTTATTTTCTATGTTTTTGCCAAATCCATGACTTTTGTTTAGCTAGTTTTACACAGTGTTTAGCTTTCTTCACTACCTCTTTAACTTCCTGTGTTCACCATGGAGTTTTGATTTTACTATCCTTGCACACAACCTCACCACATGCCTCTCTGGCAGAATCAATCAACATTTCCTTCAGAGTTTGCCAATGAATCTCCAAGGTTTGATTCCTGTTCTCAAACTCTTTCATTTTTTCTTCAATAATCTTTGTGTATTTTAGTCTACAGTTCACATCTGAGAGCTGCTCAACTTTTATTCGCTTTAAAACTTTCTTACATGTTCTTCTTTTCTATATGAAATTCAATTTTATCCTTCTCAAGACTAAATGGTGATCACTTCCAATTTCAAATCCTCTGAACACTCTGGTGTCCTGCACCAGGGAGAAAACATCACTATCAACAATAACATAGTCAATGAGACTTTTCTTATTCCTAGCCTCTTCTCTCCATGTGAATTTGTGCACATTTTTATGTTGGAACATGGTGTTAGTAATAACCAGTCCATGTCCTGAGCAGAAATCAACAGATATTTGCCATTATTATTAGCTTTGCTCTTTTCTCCAAATTTTCCCAAAATATTTCTGTATGTCTCACAATCATTTCCTACTCTACTATTTAGATCCCCAAAAAAGGACCAACTTTTAATTTTTCATTGTGTCAGTTGCTTTTTCTAAAGTCTCAAAAAATTCCTCCACTTCTACCTTAGTAGAATCTTCTTTGGGACCATAGGCACAAATAAGTCTCATTGTCCATTTCCCCATTCTGATATTTGCCCACATCACTCTACTTGAGACTGCCTGCCATTCAAGAAGATTAGCATCATATTTTGTGTTGAATATTATGGCTACTCCTTTTTTCCTTGATTGTTATTGCCTGAATATAAAATTTTGTATTTATTGCTAAGAAAGATTCACCAGTTTTTGTCTTTTTTGTTTCACTCAAATCCTTATTATGTAGATTTGATACTTATCTAATTCCTCAGCTAGCTTCATTTCTTTGCCATTCAGGCTTCTTATGTTGATAGTACCAATCTTCAACTCTGGTAATGTTGAGTAAGATAAGTTTTAGAATTTGTTCCAGTAGCTGACTTTTCACTGTTTGCCCTGGTTCTGTGGCGAAAACAACGGGGGGGGGTCTTGTTTAACCGGGCACGCCCCCAGCTGGTATGAAATTCTGTCACGTTGTATCATCATTTGAAATTTTGGTTTAAGCCAATAAGAATACAATTTGGTCGGTTAATCCCAAATTGCCTGCCCCTCCTTGTCTGTTCTGTATCCAGATAGATACCTAACAGGGTGTACCGCAAGAAGGTGTGGATTGGACTTTAGGTCAGAAGCTCTGGTCGGTTCTCTGCATTTCTTTGAAGGCTATGTAGAGGTCTCCTCTCAGTTATATAGCTTTGACTCTTGGGCATCCCCTAAACATGAGTTATGGGGTAATATATATTTCAACTGTGTGTGTGTGTGTGTGTGTGTGTGTGTGTGTGTGTGTGTGTGTGTGTGTGTGTTTATGCAAGCACATTGACTTTCTGTTTTGTGATGGTATTAAAAATTTTTTTTCACTTGGTTATACTATAAATTAAAGATGCCAAGAAATTATATTCCTGGTTTCATCCTCTATCCAAGTGTAAGCAAACAAAGTTTTGGTGTGAAGTAACTTCATGACTGAACTGCTTGTATAAAGAGGCTAATGACTTCACATTAGTTGCCTTAGTATCCCATAGTCGTGGCTTTTATATGTTAGAAAAAGAAAAATGAAGAAAAAAAATAGAACATTATGCCCTGTTTTTAAATTTTAAATGAAAATTGCAAGTGTTATTATTATTACATGGCATCTATAAGGATCCTGTCCTGGGACTCATCACCAGAGGGCAGTCTTCTCTATGTGACCTGCTGTTTCATCGATTAAGAACAATTATTAGCATTATATATATATCTTTTATTTATTATTATATATTTCTTTTTTCCATATATATATATATATATATATATATGGAAAAAAGAAATTCTTCTACTTCACAAATTACAAAAGATTTACAAATATATGAATGAGAATTCATACTGAAAATTACAACAGCCTTATAATTTTTGTTTTCAACACTTGTAAGGGTTCTCAAGATAGTTACTGCAGCATTTTTCTACGGACTACTTCATTTATTTGTAATCTACCTTTCAGATTAGAAGATTCAGGGTAGAGTAGCAGTTCATGCTGAGTCTAATACTTATGTGTCAGTCAGATATACTTAATGACTACTTAATGATTATTAACCACATGAATAAAGGTAATTAAAATCGACATCAGCTTTTTTGTCTCAATTTTTGAGGCATCTTCAAGATTTCATGCAATGAACGTATTCACTTAAAAATGAAAACTTAAATGGTAAGAGAACCACACTTACATTATTGCCCTCTTTTGTCCTGTTTGTTTGTTGAAGGATGATGATTTCTCAAATCTTCTACAGCAATTTCTTAACATTTGGGATGTTTTGTATGGCATATGCAGTCTTCCAGAAAAAGTCTTTCTTTTTGAATTAACTACTTATTATGGTTTGGTTCTCTTTCTGTGGTCAGCATTTTTACAGTACCATATTCTTAGGGGTTGGTGGGAGTGTGAGTCAGTTGAAATAAGGTTTATCCTTAAGTTAATGGACTCCAGTTTTAGATTTTGGATTTAATGGATAAAATTTTCCATTTTGCATTGTTTGCCTCATGGTCAAGATATAAAAGTATAACATGTCAATAAATATTTTGTGATATCTGTATATTATTACACAACTTAATTAAGTTGTAAGAATAATTTTTTCCTTAAAGGAAACATAAAAATATGAGAAATGTTGTTAGAACTGATAAACTGGAAGTGGACAGTACGAGTGGAAGTAATGTGTAAGTTGGCCTGGTACTACTTCTGTATTTTCTCCATTACATATATGTCAGAATGTATGGCTACCACAGGGTACAATAATACAATCATAGTGTGTGTATATAGTGGATTTGTCTACATACGTAAATGCCACGTGTAGTTTGTTTTACATCACATTTTTTCAAAATGTTTTTAAAAATTAATCCATGACAGATAGGAAAAGAACACATTTGACTGTAAACTAAAAATTTGAAGTGATTGATAAATTAAAATCTGGAATGACTGTCACTTGCATTTGTAAAGAACGTGGTGTAAAGAACAAACTATCTCATATTTGCAAAGCTGACAGTTAAAAAGTTAAATGTGATATGATTGTGTTATGATTAAAATAAAGTAGCTATTATGCAATAAATAAATGCAATGTGTGTTATATTATATATAGTAAAATGTATTGTTTGTGCATACACAGAGCTTGTGCTGCTTTGTTTCAGATTATATAATTTGTTATTGAATGCATCTGCTTTCATATGCACTCACATTCAAAAGCTAAGGATGAACTACATTTTTACCTATATGTGAAAAAATGTTCATGCCTGCAGCCAAATGTGGATATAAATTTATTGCCAGCATACTAATAAATTATATTACACAAAAAATGTGTTACAAATTTCATACAAATGAAATTGCAATACATTTTTGACAAAAGTTACAAATTTTCTAAGGATGTAGTTAAGAATTAATGTACAGTGCTTACAGAAAACTATGCAGGGAGAACATTTCAGTATGTGGATATAGTAATAGACATATGTACAATAATAAGACATAATACAGTCTTAAAAGAGACACTCAAGAATAAGCTACAACTGTATGTCTATGTTGATTATACAGTCAACTGCACTTGGTGTAGCATGGAGAAGTCTGACAGGTTTCCACTGTATGCACGTTGGACACATTCTGCTATAATATGATTAATTGCCTTTCGGGAGGTGATCGACAGTCGCACCTGGGTGAGGCAATCATGCCCCATTTGTAAAGGTGGTCTGCACATCTGCCATGATTGGTGCAGATTCGGTTAAAGGTAGATCGTGTTTTCTGAGGTAGGTCAAAACCCAAAGGCATCTGTGTTCGGGCCACCAATTCATGGAAGACCCCTGTTGAAGTGTTACACCAGAACTCTTTCCACTTCTCCTTCATGTTGAAACTTGTCTCTGCAAGATTTTTTGCTGTTAAGATTGGAAGGTGCCTTGACTTTAGCCTATTTATTTCTAGGGGGTGGGATGTCTTCATGGATTGGAAGATTTTGGATTACCATGATTTTTTCTGTATTCATGTAGAAGAAAGTTGGATCTGCAGATGTATGGAGGTGGGATGTTGTTTAGCACTGGGAGCCAGTAGGTTGGGGTTGATTTTACAGTTCCAGAAATAAGGTGCATAGTGGTGTTAAGCTGAGCATCAACCAAATACACATGGACACTGTTTAGCCATACGGGTGAGCAGTATTCAGCTTCAGAGTAAACGAGGCCAAGAGCCACGCAGCAAAGCATTGTTGCTGAGACACCCCAAGTTGTTCCACATGGTTTTTGCAGTATATTGTTTCTTGTTTTTAGCTTGGATGCTGTGTTAATGAGATGTGGTTTAAAAGATAGAGTTCTATCCAGAGTGATGCCCAGATATTTCGGGAATCTGTTGTAGCATAGCAGTTTATGGTTGAAGTAGGCCATGAGTTCTTTGTTAGCCTGGTTATTGTTCAGGTAGAAACATGAAACTTCTGTTTTGCTAGGATTTGGGTATAATTTCCATTTGCTGAAGTATTCATCTAGGACTACAAGGTCGTTTGTTAGTGTATCTTCCATTGTAGTAAAATTGGTGTGTCTGGTGTCTAGAGCAATGTCATCGGCTTAGCAAAACTTCTTGGAGGCTGTATTAGGCAAATCTGCGCTGTAGGAGCTAAAAAGGAGGGGGGGGGAGCCAGAACTGACCGTTATGGTAATCCATCCAGTGTTCTTTGTTTACTTTTGTTCTCGTCCATACACACTTGGAACAGGCAGTTGCTTAGCATGCTATCGATTAGTTTTGCTATTGTTTTGCATGAGACTGCACGGAGCAACTTGCAGACTGTATCATAAGCTGTGGTAAGATCTACAAAAGCTACAGCTGTTTTCAGTCATTGTTGGTGGCCTGCCTCTATATGTGTGGTGAGTGACAAAACCTGATCACAGCAGCTTCATTTATGTCTGAATCCGGCCTGTTCCACTGGAACTTGTTCTATTATCTTGGGGGACAATTCTTTGAGGATGAGCCTTTCTAGGAGCTTATAGTGCCTAAGCAGGGTGATTGGTAGGTAGTTTTCTGGTTTGTTGTAGGTTTTTCCTGGTTTTAAGATGGGGATAATTTTTGTCCTCTTAAACTCTTTCAGAAGTCTACCAGTCTGAAGGATGTCAAAGAAAAAGCCAGCCAACCACTGTAGAGTTTTTTGGCCTGTCTTCAACAGGAAATCAGGATGAATTCCATCGAAACCTGGACCCTTGCCTGGTTTCATATTCATTAGAGCGGTGTTAATATCTTCAAGTGTGAAAGGTTGCGAATATAAAGGGTCTGATGGTCTGTTATTTTTCAAATATGTAAGTTCTCTTTTTTATTTGAAGAGTGTGTTGTTTGTCCTTGGTGGTATATCTTGATGTGTTGACAATATGTGATGCATATTGTTTGGAGAAATAGCTGATTGTTCCCGGGCAGTCAGGGTGCCCCTACCTAGTTTTCTTAGAAGGCTCTATGCTTTTCTACTGGAGTGCCGAAAATCGAATCTTTCTACTGTCTCAGTTCATTTCTTCTGTCTGCTGATGTCAAGGCTGTGAATGAGTTCATCTGTAATGTCAGGATCGACACGCTCTAAGTATTCTTGATACAGTTTATTACTGTCATCGTCCCATTCAGGATATATTCCTTCCGAAAGCCTCTTGGTATGGTCTTCTTACCTATGCTAATACAGCTCCCACGAATCTCTTGTAATTGTTGCTTGCTTGAGGGATCCAGCAGACATATTTGTCAAGACAGGCAGCAATTGTATCCCAGTTGGCTTCCTGGAAGTTCCAGTGGGGATGTTGGGTGGATCTGACAAGTGGTACCTGCAGACCTACCGCTAATATAATTGGTCTATGTTGGCTTCAGGGAAAGTTGGAGAGAACTCTTCTCGATGTAGGTAACGGTCGTCCATTGTTGTCTTGAGTGATGAAGCAGAGGTCGGGGTTGTATTCTCTGTTCCAAGCTGCTGACCTGAAGGAAGATCTATCTTTTGCATTTAAAATTAAGTGCATGTTGTGAATTTCTGCCCATTCATTGTTGGAAGCATATTTCCATAGCATGTGGTGGCTGTTAAAATCGCCTATATGCATCGCAGGGTGGTTGTACTGGTAGAACTTGTGGAGGCCAGAAGAGGGCAGGGTGTTTATACACGTTGGTAATGGTTATGTTCGCTATCATAGTTGTTATCAGATGCACGCTACCGACAATGTTAGTTGTAACGAGGTGGGAATCTTCTAAGGTACTAGGTGCATAGGTGGCAAGGCCATGTACATGATGGTAAGTGGCTCCAATGATAATGTAACCAGGAATTCGGCCCCTGCAGTGGAGTTGGTCCTCATCCTTACAGTGAGTCTCTTGAACAAGAACAACGTCAACATTGTCATATAAAATCTTTGAGAGGTATTCACATTTTGCTCTACATACACCCTCAATGTTAATTTGGCAAATTCAGACAACAGGTCCAATATTTCTAGTCATCTTGCCCTTAAGAGAGTTAATTCATGTGTAACCAGGAGATTGAGAAGATAGTCTGATTGCCAAGTCACTCTAGCTCTTTAGCGTTATCCAGGGTTCACCACGAGGAGGCGCTAGAATTGCACCCCCTAGAATTTCAGTATGAAAGACATTCATCCCAAACTGCAATGCAGCTCTCACAATGTTGTGCCATGCTTAGCATCAAGTGATTCAGGAGTTCTAGAAGCAAACTGGCCCACTTCTTCAGAGCAAGGATAAGGCCTTGTTTTTTTCTAGAGGGGAATTTTGAGCAGCAATGCATCTCCCTGTTGTGCCCCAAATGTGTTCTGTGGGGTTGAGATCTGGGGAGTGTGCTGTCCACTCAATTCAATTAATATCCTTGTTCTCCAGAAGTATCTCCACTACTTCATTGAAGAACTTCAATGCAAATTGTTCACCAGTCACAGTCCCTTTTTCCAGCACTTGTAGCTCGGTGCATCCATTTAAGCATAATTCCTCCCCACATCATGACCCTTGCACCGCTGTATCTATCCATTTCAAGAACATTCTCGCAGTGATAAGCAGTACTGCTTTTACACCAGATTAAGTGTCGTCTAGAATTGGAGGAAAGACTAAAATGACTCTCATCTGTAAATAGTACATTAGCCCACAGAACTTGGATTCAATGCTGTGTGAGATTCCAAACTCTCTGGCAATATTAGTAATTCTGTGGCCTTCAAAGTTTTCAATAATTCTCCCCCCACATGAAATCATCTAGATGATGTCTTTGAGACATTACAAGACATTCAGTTTTGCAACTTTATTCCTTCAAACACAATTCACTTAGTACAGCCTTTTGCCTTTTATCCTGTTGCGTGCTACCACATGATTTGTGCGCAATTCGAAAATTTGTGTACCCACTTTTTACTCAAAATCGTCAGTTATACAAATTGCAGAAACTGATTTGTCTGAATCTGTGGTTGTAATCTTCAGAAATAATGTTTGGCCTTAGATTTGGACACTAGTGTAAAATTTTGGATTTTTTATTGACATGATTTTTTTTTTTTTTAAGCTGTCTTTTCTGTTTTACAGACACTCCATTTTGGTTGTTAAATCAAGTGTGTACTATATCTGTTGGTTTGCTATAGGTGGCTGCATATAGAGATTCAAGTGTACTGAGCTATTTCCTTTGAGAGCATTGGATAATACTCACTAGGGCATTTTGCAGTGATCTAATGTGTATCCAGTGCTTAAAGATTTTTTTATCCTTTGCTTTTGCTAATTCTATCACGAATTTGGTTCTTTAATCTTTTCTTATAAAAATTTGTTAATATTATAACCTTTGCACTCACTCCTACTTCAGAATACTAACCAACCAGACTATCCATAAAGTAAATTTGTGTTGATAGGATATTCCACATATACCCAAAAGTGAGGTACTTCTTATAGATAAGCTTATAAATTGGTTAGACATAACCTAATATTTTAGGAAATGACAACGTAAACTAGATTATTAATTATAAAAACTTTAATAACTACCGATATTTTGGCAATGTTACATTGCCATCTTCAGAATCCTTGGCTTTCTCCGTTTACAGAAAACCTACATATACAGGTAGATGCATTTACCAACAGTAACCTTCCCCCCTCCCTACAACAATATAGGATTATAAAATCACTATATAACAGGGCAAAATTAATCAGTTCAGATAACAATGGCCTGGCTACTGAACTTGATCCTACAACCCCCAAAAAATATTAAAACCAGTAACCCCCCCCCCCTAAAGCCGAGATTACTCTAAATCTTTCACCATTCCAAATATCGAGGATACATCCAAAAAAATTAACAAAAATCATAAGGAAATATGACCTTACAACCAGTTGCAAACCACATAAGAAATTGACATCTAATAATATCTGCTCCACCAAAGATCAGCCACTTCTCCTAGACCGACCTGGAGTATACTAGGTCCCTTGCAGTTGTAAACTGTCCTACTATATCCAAACAGGCAGGACAGCCAATATCAGGATATCCAAACACAATTACTACATCCATTTCCACCAATACAGCCACTCAAGACTTGCTCACCATGCTTTGGAAAGCCACTTCAGAATACGCTGAAAGAACACTACTTTATACAAGTGTGAGCAAACAAAGTTTACACCTGAAAATATCTTCAGGACTGAGGTAAGGTAGTACAACACCAGACAACTCGTAGCAAAGGTGGACTGTTAAATATATTATTTATGGTCATTTATACTTAATTTATTACTCGATTATATCCTTTCTTATTCAATTAAAATCCTACCAGCTGCTCTATTGTTATGTCGCTGCTTTACCCTATATTATACCTGATTCTACCTCTAAATAGCCCTCCTTCTAATCTACTGTCGTGCCCTTAAAATATTAATTCAGATTTATCTCCTCTTCGGATATTGGCAAAACTTATATTATGCTGCCAGCCAACATCCTATAACAGAGGAGGAAATAATTCTAAATTCAAAAGGGATACAATCAATAATTAATCTCATGCTAGCACTGTGCAGATTCAGTTAGCAGTCGTGACTCAAATCTCGCTTAAGCAATTATATCTAAATTCCTTCCCGCCAAAGGTTCTATTTCATAAATGGTGGTTTGAATTTGTAATCAGGCATGAACTCAGGTATAAGGTACAAAACATGTTTATTGGAAAAACATAAAACATTTACAGTTAAGAAAATTCAAATACTCAATGGATCAAAATTCACTCTAAGTTAAGGTTCATACTAAATCACAATGAATCAGAGTATGCTAAATTCTTCAACTACGAATGGACAACATTAAGTGTAAGCACAATACTACTAGGATATAATTCCTTTCACAAGTTATTCACAGAACACGTATTGAACACTTTCATTAATACTCTGTCAATAACTATCTTAATTCTAAATTTCATTAAACAAGCCTAGCCATTCTCAATCAAAATACTGCCTATCAACAATTCTTGTTTGTTCCACAGGATCTTAATTAATTCAATCAAATTCTCACTTAAAAGTTCTCTACTAGTGTTCCTTAGTTTACAGTATACACAAGTTTCATATTCTTCTAAGCGATTTTTAACATGGAATGAAAATCTTTAAATTACCGGATCCTTTCAGATTTCATGCCACCATCTCATGTAGATCTGGATTACCTTACTCTATATTCATCGGCTGTCTTTGCGATTATTTAACATAAACAATCGCTACACTTTTCTTTTAATCGTTTCTGACTGTGGCGTGCTGTCTATCGTCCGCAGGAAACTTTCTCCAATGGGACATTTTGCTAAGGCTAGAGTCCGCATACCGTCATATCGTGATCAGCTCCGCTTGGAAATCTTCAAGCATTCTCAAGAAAAGAACCCGCTGTCCATCATCACTGCAGTCGATTTACCGCTCTCTCACGACCTCCCTGACAAACCTCCTAAAACTCAAATCCCAGAACCGAAGAAGAAAAAGCCCTGTAAAATGGCATGCTTCATCTTTTATTCACCCTTTTCGGGCGCCCTCTATTCGATGCGGTTTTCACCCATGAACCCCATCGTTCATGCCCCTTGGGCGATCCTACACTCTCCCTAATCTGTTAGGTTATTCCAGGTAGCCGTTCTGACGTCGTTTTCCGCGTAGGAAAATGACGTCAGAAAATTCATACAGATTATACGCGATTATTATTTATAATTTTTCTCAGAATTTCGTAATGTACTAGACAGCTTAATGGGAATTACAAATAACTTAACAATTCCCTTACACAATTCTTACTATTTTGACACAAAATTCTCTGCTTCTCATTTCAGTTATGCAAGAATAACTCTCACTATATGGCACACATGGACTACACATTATTACTTAACATAAAATAATACTTCAAAATTATTAGCTGATGTGCAGATATCTTCTTAATTAGTAGTATTTATCATGTTAAATCCTGAATAAAGAATTTTGTTGTAAAGCTCTCCATTCAGGATCTAACAGGACCAAGCTAACATCACTGCTATCTCAGTATCTCCCATAATGCAAAATGCATCTCCTTGCAGATATGTGTAATGTTATGCATTAAGGGAAGGGCCACTACCCAGACTAGTTTCGACCTTTATTGAGGTCTCATCAGCGGGAATCAGGCCCAGAAGTGGAGATACCAGGCAGAAGCAATAGCGAGGTCATCTTTACCTATAGGAGTTGCCAACAGGTGTGCCACCTTTTATTAAATTACTCTGGATTTAGAGAAAGATGTTGAAAGTTTATTTTTCACTTAGTTAGATTATAATAAATTTAGTTTAATCCTTTATCCAAGTATGAGCAAACAAAATTTGCACCTGAAAATATCTTCAGCACTGGGGTAAGGTAGTACAACACTGGACAACTCGTAGCTACGAGTTGTCAGTTTAACCTCTTTGTCTATTCAATTTAGCCAAGGAATCCTGCAAACTTTTACTGGATTTTTATTTAAGAGTACATCATCTGCATAAAGTAAAGAGCTAAGATTAACATCTCATTGATATCAGGTTTAATGCCACTTTCTTTCATCATGTGATCCATATAATTGATGAATAACAGTGGAAATACATATAGTAAAGCTTAGACATTTTTCCTTATTCGTAACAATACTTCTTGGTATAAACAGCACCCAAAAGAAGAAGAAAAAAATTATTGAACATACAATTATTTTGCTGGTTTTCTACCTAGCATTTACAGAACAAAAATAACAACTGTGACAAACATATAGCACTCAACTAGATCCTTATGGAAACAGTTCAAATTGTAAATGAAAAGATCTCATGTCCTATCACAGTATCCTCCAAGGACCAGATAATTTGGAGAAGTCATTATTTGTTGTCTTAATGACTCTCTCTCCCAGATTTTTTAAAATTAATGCAGCCACAGCCATACTCTCAATGTTTCTTAACTCTTGCTGATTCTAAAAATAGTCTCTCAGACCTATAGCAACTTCTGTGTAACAGAACTTCTGTTTAATCCTGTATGAAGGAATATCTATAGCATCATCTGCCAGTCTCAACTTTCCATGTAAATGATCACGGTTGTTAACAAATTTACCAGTTTCTCTAATGTAGGCTAAGCTGTATGCATATTTTATAATCTAATTTGGAATCCTACCAAACCATGTACAAATTATTTAAAAAAAAAAAAAAAAAAAAAAAAAAAACATCTTGGCACAAAGAAATTATCAGAAAGCTTTAACTTTATCCTGTCAATCCACCCAGATTCATGACTTATTTTTAATGGCATTAACAACACCAGACGAACTATTTTATAAAAAGATGTTTTATTAACTAAGGCAAGTGATGTGCAGTCAGTCCATCTTTACCACGAGTTGCCCCAGTCCTGAAGATACTTCAGGTGCAAACTGTGTTTGCTTACACTTGGATAAAGGATTAAACCAAATATATAATGTTTTATTAACTTGCGTATATTTCTCTGAATTTCAAATCGGCATCATCAGAGCATATATATATATATATATAGATGGCAGTGAGTAAGTGAAACAATACAATTGTAATGGACATAAGATCTAAAGTACTATTTTTGCATCCTCTAATGTTGTAAAATATAATTACAGCTATGTGGGAGTTGCTCTTAAGATAATAGTCTCCCAAATTTTTGGCAAATTAATGCAACCATATTTGTTCAGGTTAGGAGAATTCTTCATAGCTATGGCTGACTCAATAAATAATCTTTCAGATCTGTAATTACTTCTAAATAGTGCATTAGATTTCTTCCATTTAATCCTGTGTGAAGTGGTGTCCAAAGCATGGTCTGCCAGTCCTGACTTGCCATAATAATGGTAGTGAATGTATTTTTTATGTTCTTCCAGGTGGATGTTAACAGATCTTTCTGTCTGCCCATAGTAGGCCAAGTCACAGTCACAAGGAACTTCATACACTCCAGGGTGTGCTAGAGGGTGAAGTTTATCCTTAGGGAAGCAGATCAGAGTTGCTAATTTAACTGTATACAAAGCACGATGGTTTGGACAATTTCTGGACAACTGAAATTGTCCAGAAAACTGAACAGGTTAGCCTTCCTAAAACGATGCCTTGACAGTGATATTATTCCAGCTTTCCTCAGATTTATAAAAATAAAAAGTTAAATTTAGCAAAGGCACATTGTATTTACTGTCAGGTGAGTTTAGCGCTTCTCTGAGAACAAATTGCTGCTACTCGCATAGAGCTTAGTAAGTTAAACAGCTCTGTCACCGCTCTACGCGAACTAATTAATATTGTAAATCAGGAAATGTGGACTGTCCTACATCACATCTCCAAAGTTTGCAGCAAAAAAAGGAATTCACAAAAAGCAGACAACTGAAAAAATATGAAATCCTACAACATCGCCAACATGCTACGTTCTGACTGCAACTTTGACGAGACCACAGGGTTGTAAATTTATCATCACACGTGCTCACCAAAGCAGCCAAGAACGCTCTCAGTCTGGGGCAGATTTGATCTCCGAGGTTCCAAGGGGAGAAAGAAGCTGTGGAAAGGGTGCAAAGAAGAGTTATGAAGATTTACAAGGGAGGGGGGGTGATATGATAGAGTTCTATAAACTTTTGAATGGGTGTTATAGGATATCATCTGATGAAATTTTTCGTTATATGGAAGGTGGGGAAGAGATCATGGGGCATCCATGGAAGTTAAATTTATTTGCAGTGGAGAAAGGGGTAAGAGCTAGGTTTTTCCCCCAGAGAGTAGTGAGTGAGTGGAATAGTTTGCCTTTAGGAGTAGTGAGTGCATGTAATGTGAATGAATTTAAGGGAAGGTATGACAGCTGATTTGAGTGATTTATAGCCTCCCTCGATGAATCCTTGACTCATTATAGGTCTCAAATAATAATAATAAATATCATTGCTACCCTACTTATTTGAAGGTTTGAAGTAGATTGAAAATGTACATTTGGTCTCTAGAACAACATTTCTGCATTTAATAAACATAAAAGAAGAAAAAAATACAAAATAAGCCTTTCATGGGTGGATGTCACATAAAAAAATATGTGGAAAGTTCTTGTAATTAGCATATGTCCTTAAAGAATGCAGAGCCAAGTGCCAAAAAAAAAAGGTAGGTTATTTTGTACGAATAAATAAACAAATATCATGTGAAGAATTGGGGAAAAAATATGAAAGATATATATCCTTAAGTTAGCAAAATGTTCTGGTATCCCATAAAAACAGTTTAATAATGGTTGAAAGAATATGCAAATATAATAATAAAGGTGACTTAAATTGAAGTGAAGGATACTAGTCTATCTGAAGTATTCCTAAATGAAGTAACCTGGTTAAAGTTGGTTGTGCCTTGTTAGGCCTGTTTGGGAGGTAGACAGCATATCTACTCTCCATTATATAGGGTATGAAATATGAACTTGCATTTCATTGCTCAGTATAAAATTGCTTATTGAAGGCTGAGGCTTGAAAAGTTTGGTGCTTGATCTCTAGAGCAGGCTTCATGATTATTTAACTCTTAGTCTACCTAGGATACTAATGTACTATAAGTTTACATTTTTCCTGGTCAGAATTGACATAATAAAACATCAACAAAAAAATAATAATAATTCAAGAATAATGTTATCTAAAGATTTCTCTTCATTGGAATTGGAAACCTATTAACTGCCTCTTTCTTTCTTGGTATTAACATATAAGAAATGTCTCACAGTCCAAGAAATTATGTTTTCTCCTTTGCTCCAGGATTATAGAAAGTTGTTACTTGTGAATGGTTATTAACTGTACAAATTACTCATCCTTCCAATCATTTAATATCGTTCACACATTTGTGGTAGTTCTTCTTGACCGCATAATAAAAATTCTTGAATTAGTAAAGAAAAGGGCAGTTGTTTTTTGCCAGTAATCTCATAATCTCAATCACTCATTTTCACACGTTTAGTTTTTCTCAGTTGCATTTTCTCCATATATTTACATGGTTGCTGTTCATGAGAGTTAGCCTCCTTCACTCTCTAAATTTGTTAATACATGTATCAGCAGCTACTCAGTCCTTTTTCCTCAATCCTCTTCACTGCAAAACTTGAACAAAAATGTTCTTTCTCTTCATTCTTTTCCTCTGCTACTGTTCTTAAAAACAGCATTCACTGATATGTATTTTCTTAAGGATATATTCTGCAATTCTTCGACTTGTTAATAAGTTTCTTCTTTCTCCTCAGTGTGCTATACTCAGTCCATTGCATTGCTGTAAGATGAATAGCTTTTGTATGTTGATTATCATAAAGAAAAGAAATAAAGCACTGGTAGAAAAGTCAAAGCAGAAGATAGTCATATATTTCATAGGAAAAAAGCCTTTAAGAATATGTAATTGAGAATAGCAACCAGAGCATATGATATTTGATGCTTGAATGTGGAAGTATGGAAATTTTACAGTAGTTGCACCGATTCAGAAGGCAAATACCCATGTAATTGGAAATCCAGCGTAAATGGGGGGGGGGAATCGTTGTTCTTTGTCTATTGAAGTCAAAGATCAGTTTTCTCTTTTCACCTGTAACAGTATATTAGGTGAGATGATCCTGAGTGGATGAAATGGTGAAATAACCTCTGCCCATAGTGAAAATTATTCAATAGCTCAGAATGGCTATGTCAAGGGAAATCAAATCAACTCATCTTTCAGCCATATATATATAACAGCATAATCTCAAGTCTGAAACAGTTTCAAGCATTACATTGAAACCATATTTCATGAGAAATAAATTGGAACTGGATTATTTCTGTCAAATAGCAAGTCAGTATATTTAATAAAAAGATATGCCTTCCTTCACTGTTGTGTATAGCAACATATGTTGGCAGCCAAGTCAAGTTATAAAACATTTTTCTTAACTTATTCTTTATTGTCTATTTGCACCACATTTAATTTCATTCTTCTTTCACTACGTGCTATTCCCGCTTCTTATGCAGGGTTCGCGCGTTACTTAGATGTGACTTCTTGTTAGTACCGCTCCCAACCGACCTGTTGCCTAGTCTGCTGCTGCTGCCCACATTTAATTTCATTATAAGTGCTTTAGTCCTTTTTTGACAATTTTGATTTCCTTTAAGGAAAATCTAGGCAGATGTTTGATATTTTGAACTTTTTTGTGCGGTGCTGTTTTTGAGAGAAAAGGTTTAAAGGATCAAGAACATTGTTCCTAGCTGAGTTTAGTAGGTATTGAAAATTAAGGTATAGTGGAGATCCTTTGGAATAAATTTATTTGAAATCTGCCAAAATACCTCACCAGGCCAAGCTAGTAGTATATATAAGATGACTGATTCTCATAGCAACTTTAATTGACATGAATTTTGAATTAGATACAAAAGAGTATTGAATATTGGTGACCATGGCTATTGGAGCTCTGAGGAAAATTAGTGGAGTAACTAAATAGATAGATCATTGGTAGAACCATGTTAAAAAAGAAGATATAAAGAAACTTGACTTTACAGCTTACCATACCAGCAAACACCATTATAGTGAGCATTGTTGTGAAACTATCAAAACTTCCTGGCCAAAGTCCATAGTGTCACTGCTGATCTACCAGGCTATTTTCCTTTGTTCCTTAAATTTACTATGGTGAGAGTTGACCATATTATATTCAAGCATATGTAATCATTGCTAATGAAAATAATATGTTCACTTAATATTAACAGAAAATACCAGGAAAGAGATGACAAGAAGACTGAAATGTATACACCAGATTATTTTAATGATTATAGATATATGAAACAAATAACAAAATCCAAATGTGTTGGATTGTCATAGTGATCTGTACATACCTCTAAAAGTATGCAGTAAAATATAATGATCACTACATACTAAGATTAGAAATGCTTTAACAGTTCTGAAAATGAACTAAAATCCATCTTTTTGAACTCATAAATTCCTCTTTTGACTTTTTTTTTTTTTTTTTTTTTTTCCGAAAAAAAATAAAAATACTGACCTGCTCAAAAAAAGTTTTTCTCTGGATGTATTTATTAGCAGTTTACTGTTAATGTGTTTTCCATATGTTGTACTTTCTGAATTAATTTTTGTTGCCTTAATTGGAAGATGGTATTTATGAATCCTGACTTTTAATCATTTTCACAAGGTTAAGGAATTAGGCTTAGTACCCACAATATGGCATAATTTACAAATATGTTGCACAGATTTTTTTTTTTTTTTTTTTTTAAATAAACCAGACCAGAACTGTTTTCATAACGTAAACATAAGAACCTTTATTTACAGGTATTTTTTACAAGATTACACAAGTAAACTCATCAACATGATGGAAGCAAGTACAAGAGAAATCTGGTCGAATATACTGGTAAAACTCCTTCCTTCATCAAGAATTTCATTGACTTTAAGATTAAACTACAAGATTTCATTCAGCTAGACAGTGATATGATGGTAAGCTCTGACATAAGTCTCCTTGCTCACCGGTATACTTAACAAAGATACAATTTCCATCATTCAGAAACTGTTTTCTCCAGATATCAACAATTGTTTTGCACGTGGCTTATTTTTTGGCTATTTCTTTTAGCAAGGAGATGTATACATGCACAATAATCACATTGCTATAAGTTCTGTGGTCTCATTGCCAATTTTTATATGGTGCACTGTGAAGAAATAGTCTTGGACACTTTACCATTTTGAATTTAAAACGTTGGCTCCACTCTGCTGCATGAAATGTTTTCTTCAGTTTAGTCTCTCAGTTCAGAAAATTTGGATTCCTTCTCTTTCTTATCTTAATGCGATAAGTCTAAAATTAAGTTTACCAGTTGAAAATGAATCTATCAGTTTTCCATACCTACGTGGTACAGGTTTCTGCATGCACTTTTTCATCTACTCAAAAGCCTACTCACATCAATCCATGTCAACTTTCATTTCCTCATGTTATCTTCCACAAAAGCTAAGTATAGCCCTTACTAACAGAGATAATCATATTTGATATCTTCAGAAAGTATCATTGATGTAGTAGTATAGCATGCAAAAGAAAATACCTTTCCAGCAATTTATGAGATGGAATTATTATTTTATATATGCATCCCTCCAATGAAGCTGACCTGTAGTACATTTAGTACCGCGTATATTAAAGGTAGACTAAGTGTTAAATAATCTGGAAATTCTGCTCTAGGGTTCAGACATGCTACTCTTTTGAAGTGACAGTACTCCTCCAATAAGCTGGATGTGCTCACACAAGCCATTGAAAATTGTTTACTACCAATAAGATTGAAACCTAGAACATTTTCGTTAGAGAGTGCTATCCATTTAAGTTCTTAGAAGTATTATCCAAACATTAATTCCATTAGTATAATTTCATTACTGTCTATCAACAGTACTTCTGGAAACTACAGATATAATTAAATATAATCTTTGGACTTTTTTCACTTCCTTTAAAAAATGTAACTGTGTTACACACCACTTTGAAATTCACCATGTTCTACTTTCATAGCTTGGAATATACATATCCTGTTTGGTTAGAATGTCTTAATTTGAATAATAGAAAAACTACATCCATATTAAAATTAAAGAACGTAACTCTTTTATTACGCCAGGTTGGTGGTGTTAAGTGCAAGGTTATACATTTTGGACTGAGAACATTGCAGACTGAGTATTACATGGATAGGAATTTGCTGTAAAGTCGATGAAGCTAGATACCCAGAGTTGATAGGAGGTAGTGAGTCAAAAATGAGCCCGTGTTACTAATTTGGTTATGCCATCACATGACTGTAATGTTGAGAAGAACACTAACTTGTCGGAATAAGGAAGTTATTCTACTTTAAAAGACTTTGATAAGATCTTAGCCTGATTACTATGTTTAGATATGGTTGTCTTTGTTCAAAGTAAGATGAGGAGACAGTTGAAAAGATTCAGCACTGTGTAACCAAGATATCTGACCTGTGGATTGCGCATAGAGGAGAATGTGGTTGTCAGAGTTTGTGTTGCAGATGGTATAGATATGATAGAAGTTTGTATGGGGATTTTACAGTATAAGTACAAATGGGACTTTACAGCTCTCAAGGCAGCTGTGTGTGTTGGGGGGGGTGAATTGAGGATTATCTGTAGAAGCTGAGTAAAGGTGTGGTTATGAAATCCTTCCTCCTGACCTATTTCCACTATCTTCTCTGAAAATGCAATATCCGTTACATTTTACCTCTGTAACTACTACGTCATTCTCTGACAAGCAGGTCTCACTGAAGCCAATTATTTTTGAACAAGTTGAGATGACCAATACTAAAGACTTCTCTCCTCTCCTTTATTTCTAATACTTCAGGTATTCGAGTACATACATTTCAACATCCCTTTGGGCCTACAGTTATCCAGGTAATGTCATTACCTGCCCATTCAGATTCAAAACTAGGAAAGTTGATTGAAGACAACTGTAGGGAAAGAAAATCAAAGTTTGGAATGGTTGTTGTCATTAAGAGAGCAGTAGAGACAGTAGATGAATTTGACAAATGGGGTAAAGTGATTTTCAGCCTAAGGAGGTAAAAATCAGCATGTTGGTAGGTGTGTAGAATGGGCTACCATTTGTGAATGCTTTGAAAAAAGATATAGGTATTTAGGCATTGTGACCTGTAGTCCCTCTCTCAACTTCCTGGAAGAGCCTTCATAATAATATTTATACGATTAGCAATCTCCAGAGATAGGATGACCCAGGAATTTCTAAGGGGAGATTCTCTTTCTAGACATAATCTTCTGAATCATCACTTGGAGACAAGCTCAAGAATTTATATTAATGTTTTATTAACTTTTTCTACTGCATTGATTTAATCTTGATTTCTTCTTGAGTCTGGCTCACACTGATGGGACTTCAGTGTAGGTCAAAACTGACTTAGGCAGTGATCCTTTCTATAAGTATTATGGAATACTCAGGCAATTGATTTCAAGTCGACAGCTTCTGTTTACGAGTGGACTAGTCATGAAGATACTTCATGCCTAATAATACAGGGTGTCCACATTGGACCTCCTTAATTTCAACGTGTTACTGACTTAAGTGTATGGACCATGGTGTTGAAATTGTACAAATGAGAAGGAATACTCACCAAGTTTTTGTAAAAAAAAAAAAAAAAAAAAAAAAAAATCAGTACACTTCCATGTGTGCTCCTTCAGTAGCATGGACAATGTCAAGTTGATAGCCTGTAGTGACTTGGATATAACTACTTTGAATTAACATTGTTTGTATTAACCAGTATTGTATTTTGAACTTCTGCTGGTGTCATGCAGTAATGAGAGCAATTCTTAAATACACAGTTAGTGCAAGAAATGAACTGGCATTTGTTATATAGTATACCCCCCACTCTCAATGTTGGTTAAGTTAAATGATTGAGGAATTGGCAATGCATTTGAAATAATTTGGTGAAAGATAAAAGCCCTATCGCAGTAATCAGCTATATAAATATATAGCTGATTACTGTGATAGGTTGTAAAGAGATATGCATTTCCACATTAGCTCAGTAAGTACATGATCAGCAATCAATATGAGGAGGGGAAATTCAGCTATAAGCAGAGATTGTAAGGAGTCAAATTCCTAATATGTACCATCAAGGGGGTGTACAGGCTCTTGTGACATTACTACATGATAAGTTTACATTATTACTAATTTCCTATCAACGATTTCATCCAAATTAGTTTGTTACTTGTCAGCACTGCAACATTGTTGTAGCTAACATTTCAGTCTTTAGAGTCACTTCTGACTGAATCAATCCATCTTGATTTTGGTCTTCCTTTGGGTTTTTTTTGCTACTATCTCAGCATCAAATACCTGTTTTGTTAATTAATCTTTTCTCTCTCATTTTATTGATCATACCAATTCAGATTTGCCCTGCTCATACATTTTCTTGACTACTAACAATGTCATATTCCTTTCTACTTTACTATCTTCATTTTTAATATGATTCTGTTACTGATGCCATCTGCTCAGGCATCTATTTTTTATTTTTTTTATTTTATTTATTTTTTTTTTTTAGAAATCCCTCCCATGTTTAGTCTCTACTGTTTTAATCTAGTACTTTATTTCTAACCTAACTCTCAGATCCATAACTTAAAACTGGATTGAGTTTTGGCCAATTTATCTCTTATTCCATATACATTTATTCAACTGGTTGCACTATACCAGCTTTGCTTATGCTTTTGTCTATTTCCAAATTTTATTTGTGATCTTCACTAACTTTCACTGTAAACCCAGAAATTTGATTTCACTAAAAACTGTGCCTAAATATCTGAAATATTTTACTTATTTTGTTTTATTTTATTTTTTATGGAGAATCCATCCATTTGAGGTTGGTAAACCTATAGTGTGCTATCTTTCTATGGATGGACAGTAAAAATCTTATTCACATTTGATTTCAAAAACTATGGATTGTATTCCTTGGGAAACACATAGCGGAAGACTGTACCAGAGGGCTGCAGTGAAAGGGATAAATGAAAAAGCAGAAAAATTTGTTCTCTTGGTTTGAAGTTGAACTGTGTGTATGTGGGGGGGGGGGTTAACTGCTGCACGTGTTTGGACAGGTTTGCAAGAGGGTGAGGAAAATATTAATTGTCAGTTCGATGAACAGTGGCCATAAAAGTATTTATAGAAGATGCAGACTATGGAGTCTTTGAACACCTGTGCATAAGTGAGTGGAGTGAATTGGTGAGAGGGTTAAGCAGTCAATCTAACTGCTCTCTTCTCTGTAGAATCCAGTATTTGCAGGGAGCTCTTATGGACACCACTCCAGATGTGAGAGCAGGATTCAATCCGTGGGTAGATTTGTATAGGGTTAAGAGCTGTTTGGAGTTGAAGTAATGCCTTGAGCAAAAGAGAGAGAGCCTCATTTTTGGATGCATAGGATGCGATATTTGTGATATATTTGTGCCAAGAGAGAGAGATTTGAGGTTAGAGTTAGTCCACAAATGTGAATCTCATCTCGAGTTGTGATTTGAGTATTGTCAAGGGTAAGATTGGAAGAACAGGGCTTTTTTGGTAGGATATAATGAAGAGCTGTGTTTTGCTGGCATTGAGGTTGATAATGTTATCAAAATCGTATGAATATTTTGAAGATTAGAATTTAAGATAGTAGTAGAGGTTAGAGTTTTGGAGGTTGTGGTGATTTGTACTTTGCATGGTTGTCAAATGAAAAGTAGGAGTGCAGGGTGTTGTGATCAGCAAATTTGTGTACTTGGATTGGCAATCAGCCAGAGTAGATCATTTATATATAGAAGGAAGAGGATGGGCGAGAGAACAGAGCCTTGTTGGATCCCCCTCCCCAGCATTAGTTGCATAGATAGAAGATAAGCTATCTCTCATCACTTGGAATGAGCATCCAACCAGAAAGCTGACTACCCAATTGCAGAAGGCAGACTGAATGATGGGACTTTTCTTGATAGATCTTTGTGCTAAATTCAGTTAAAAGCTTTGGAGATATCAAGAGTATCCACTTGAGATTCACCATACTTTTACTTGGAGTTTGTCCAGAGATGGGTGATGTAAGTTAGTAGATCCCTTATTGATTGACAGTGACAGAATCAGTACTGTTGGTCATTTATTAGATGAGGGTCTTCAAGGTAGTGGAGGAATTGGCTATTGATAGTTCTTTCCATTACTTCAGAAAGAATTGAGGTGACAGAAATTGGTAAAGATTTGTCACCCTTAAACATAGGTTGTACAAGGAGTTAGTTTCCAAACTGCAGGATAGATACTAGTGGAATAAGAAAGTGTAAATAGGTGGCATAAAGTGAGGGTCAACTCTGGGGCACAGACCTATAAAACATTTGGAGGAATGTCATCAGGACTGGGAGATTTTTTAGTATCCAACTTGAGCAAAATATTTCTGATCTCTTTCTGGCAAAAGGTCGGGTCATTGAATGTTTGAAATGGTTGGGGGACATTTACCATCATCAGCATACAAGAATTGGAGGAAAAGTAGGAAGTCAGGAGGTTGGCTTTTTCTGTCAATGATGATGCAATAATACCATCTGGGTGTAATTGGTGGGAGTAGTATTGGGCAAAGCTTTTGCTAGAGCCCAGAAAGCATGGCTGCTGTTTGGGCAGGATGCAAGTTTCCTGCTTTTAGCTTTCTCAAAATCAGTTTTCAATGTGATAATTTTCTTGCAGCTATTCTGGACTTGGATGTAGGCTATATAGGAAGATGGAGTTTTGGATGCAAGCTAGTTGTGGTATATGCCTGACTCTTTTTGTGTGCAGCCTTGGCACACTTACGGAAGAACCAAGGCTTGAATAGGGGATGAGAATTTAGAATGAAGCAGATAATAAATAAATCCATGCCAGTGAGAATTATTTTGGTGATTCTTTCTGTACATTGGTTTGGCTCAGGTGGCTGGATACAGTAATCTAACCAAGGAAATGAGGCATGGAAGTTGCAAAGATCATCCACTTGGCTTTCTGGTAATACCATACAATGCATGGATGCAGGTGAATTTTGTGTGTTGCTCCATGGGTGGGGGGGATCTTTACTACACTGTGGTCTGAGCTGCCTAGAGGGCAGACATCATTCACAGCATTGGCAAGGAAGAGATCCAAGGTGTTTGGGAGAGTGGTTGGGATTGTCTGGTATTCTGGTGGGCATGTGAACAATTTGTGAGATCATTTGAGATTGCAAAAGTCTTAGCCTCTACCTACTTGATCTGTGCAATTGGAAGCAGGCAGTCAGCTGGTGTTGTGGATATTGAAGTCTTCAAGGAAGATGACTTCACTGTTTGGAGAGTTGGCTGAAGAAAATTAATACTAAGGAAAGATAATTGAAGAGTTCAGAGTGGTTGTTGGCATTAGGAGAGCAGTAGAGGCAGCATATGAATTTGGTGGATTTTAACCAAACGAGGTCAAAATTGGGGGATTCCAGATTGGATTCTCTCTATCATGACTTGTTCTATAGGTTCTTGATTGAGATTGCAGCTGAAGTTTTCTGTGTTTGTGCTCATTTTCATAGTTTTGATTTTTTTCACTGATTTTCATCACAAATTTATTATAGCTGTTATTCAGTTTAGTCACCTGGCAAAAATTGCACTGGTGTAGGAATTGTGTTTAGGAGTACAGCATCAAAAATCAAAGAACTAAGTTTGATATCTCCAATATCAGGTTTAATGCCACTTTCTTTATAAAGTGATTCATTATAGATGATGAATAAAAGTGGATATAGTGTATATCCTCATCTTACGCCTAATTTTACATCAAACCATCTTCCTGTATTTCCTTGAATTCTAACTTTGATTTGAAGCTGGAATATATGTTCTGTATTGCTCTGTATATTGCTCCAGTTACTCCATATAATTGTTGCAATTTGAAAAGCTTTTCTCTGGCACCTTATTGTATGCCTTTTCCAGATCTGCAAAACTTAAATATAGATCCTTGTTATATTTCCATTATTTCTCAACTATTTACTGTAAAGTGAACATCTGATCTTCACAACCTTGGCTCAAATCTGGCTTGTTCTTCTGCAAATTTCTCTTCCACATTTTTCTTGGTCTCTTCACATTTATGATTGCATAAATGTTATCTAGCAACTTAGTAGAGAAAGTCCTCTGAACCTCTCACATTCAGCATTATTCCCCTGAGAGCTCTACTCCAAAATTCTGACTAGGCCCTCTGAATTATGCAGTGTAGCCACTGCATAATTCAGTGAGAATTATTTTTTGAGTGTAGCCACTCAAAGCTTTTATACCTATTTAAACATTTCTGGTCAACTATTCTGGAAAGGCAGCCGGAGTAAATTTCATTTACTCCGGCTGCCTTTCCACATTTCATTTTTTTGATGGCCTTTTCTACTCCAAGTATTGATACATACTATTTGTATTCCTCCTGAAAATTTTATTCTATTATTCTGTCACTGCTTGTTTCATTTAACCATCTTTCAGAGCATGTTAAAGAATTAACTGAAATAAGTAAATATTTTTCAAAATAATTTATTATCTCTCTCTCTCTCTCTCTTGAGAGATAATTACCAAAAATGACATGCAGTGGAAAGTTCTCAGGGATTTGAGAATATTGGATCTGATAATCATTTTGCCATTGACTGGGAAAAGTGATCACTTAGTACTGACATGGCAAGTGGAATTTTCAATTAAGAAAGAGTATAAGTGATCTACAAAGCTGATAATTACAAAATCTCTCAGCAGAGGCAGTTTGAAGCAATGGCCATGGCATAAGAAACTGCAAAGGGTGTTAGTAGTGCATAAGAAATGGTCAAAGACTATTTAAGGTGGAAAGCATATCAGATTGCACACACAGGATTAGGAAGTTAAATCACATGGGAGTTAAATGGATGAGTCATAACACTAAGTTAGAGCTGCAAAAGAAGAAAATGTTAGAAGGTATACAAAAAAGAAAGGTTCATACAGAAAAACTTAGGTGTTGTTCATTATCCTATAATAAAACTTAACAGTATAACTAACACCAAGTGGAAAAAATAGATTTATTAAACTCACTAATACTTCACTGGTTTTCTACCTAGCATCATCAGAGCACAATGGCACTGTGACAAGTACACAGCACTAAACCAAATAATTGTAGAAACAATTTAAATTGTAAACTGACATCTAATGTCATGTTGGAGATTTAATGGAATATTTACAGCACTAGTAAAGGATTAAAAACTAATTTTAATGCTTTCAATATTTCATCTCAGTCACAGAGACATCTTCAGGGATTACAAATAACACACACACACACACCAAGACAACACAATACTAAATGAAACATGTGGGTGATCCTAAAGTCCTGTTTAGGTGGTGCACCCTCTATGGGCGTTTGTAGGCAGCTTAAGATATAAAGTGGGACCTCTGACAATTATTGTTTCCCAAATTTTGGAAAGTTTTATGCATCCATATTGTTTATATTAGGTTGAGAGTGCTGCTGCAGATTCTAAAAAAGTCTTTCCTTTTTAAATTTACTATAGTGGAGCATGGTGGTTTTCTTCCAAGAGATCCTGTGGATTCCCAATGCACCCAATACATGGTCTGCAATGCCAGATTGACCATAGTCATGATTGCAGATGTACAATTTATGTTAAGACAGGTAGATCAGTGACAGATAGTCACTGATCTACCTGTCTGTCTGAAGTAAGCCAACTTGCAGGAACAAGGTACTTTATATATCCAGGCACTGAGAGAGAGAGAGGAGGGAGTTGATCTTTGGTAGAACGGATAAGGGTAGCAAGTTTTCGGTTTGGCTTAAAAGCTGAGACTTTTTTTAAAGACCTGGCTATTTTTTCTGATGTGCTATGGACGTAGGGGATGATGGTGGTATTTCTGAAATCCTTCTGAAGCGATAGGCAAGGAATGGGGAGGAACTGATTATTTTTTTAAATTCTGTAATCATTAGCCATTGAGCCATTGGAAAGGAAGATGGTGTTGTGTATGTGGTTGAGTTCAGTTGAAAGAGAGGTTCCACTGGAATAAAGATTATAGGCTCTATTGGTTAGTTTTAACGATGTCCTGTTGTTAGGAGTGATGGTGGTGGGAAAGTTCGTGAATGTATCAGCCTTTGTGAGGGGTTTTTCTATGTATAGTGAAGGAGAGATTACTATTCAGAATATGCGTTACTAAGGTGTCTAGGAAGGGTAAACTATTGTTATTTTCCTTTTCTATCATAAACTGGATTCTTGGATGCAGGCTATTGAGGTGACTGAGGATGGAGTCTGTGTCTGGGCCATGAGGCCAAATAGAGAACACATCTATGTATCTTAGCCAGATAGAAGGTTTGAGAGGGGCCAAGTCTGTGGCTCATTTTTCAGAATTTTACATGTAAAAATTGGCAAGATCGATGAGAGGAGGGAACCCATAGCAGTTCCCTCTATCTGTTTGTAAAATTTTGTTCTTCCAAAAAAAATAACCAGAATTGATGAATCGACAAAAGAAAAGAGGTATAAGATATCAGAAGGAAAAATGTTTTTTAAGAGTGTTAAGGTGTCATTTAAGAGAATATTATAAACAGTGAGATCAAAACTTACTAATATATCTGTATTATTTAAAGTTAGATTTTCAATCAAGGTTTTAAAATGGGCACAGTTTTTTTATATAGGATGTAAGTTCAGTAGGTGGAAGGGGTAAAGAGAGTTTGCCAGCTGTTTTGACAGTTTGTAGCATGGACCATAAGTTGGCATCTACTTTAGGGGTCAATTAGGTTTGTGAATTTTAGGTAAACCATGTACCTGGGGGGGGGGGGGAGAACCGAAGGAGTTGAGTTTTTTGTTGTTGTTCTGTCCAGCATCCAGGAAGATACTTTTTTAAGTGAGTTTTTTTTTATTTGCGTTTTTGTGGGATTATGATCTAGTGGGATGTAGGTAGAACGATCTCGTAGAATAATATCTATTTTTCAATCATGTTCCATGACATTAAGCACGACTGTGGCATTACCTTTATCTGCTGTGGTGATGACAATACTTTTATCTTTCCATAACTGTCTTGAGGGCAGCGAGTTGACCAAAAGATGGATTATTTTATTACTTTTTGGAGGTGACGACTGGGAGAGGATATTGGTTATGTCAAGTTTGATGTTGTTGGTTATTTCTAGAGCTAAGCGACAGATTCTGCATTCTAAGTTGTACATTATGTTTAGCAATGGCACTTCTTTCGATGTGATGGCAAAATTGTGGCTGAGGCTTAGAATGCTGATGACATCTTCGTTGAGACTTTTAAAAGATAGATTCACTACTGTATGGAGTGGTTGAATTTGTGGTTGTGATTTAGATTTACACAGAATGTTGTACTTTTTAATGTACTTATTTTTAATTTTAGGAATTCATTTTGTGCAAATCCTCAACCCTGAACTTTTGTCTATTCTCTTAGGCATCTCAGAAGCATCTCCACAAATGGTTACAGATTGAAAAAAATAACCAGTTTCTTCCCATTCCTTGGCAATTGCTTCAGAAGGATTTCAGAAATGTCATCACCATTCTCTATGTCTGTTGCACATCAGAAAAAAAATCAGGCCTTTAAAAAAAAGTACAACCTCTACACAGCTTTTAAGCCCCACTGGAAACTTGCTACCCTTATTCTTTCTATCAAAGATCAGCCTGGAGTATATAAAGTACCCTGTTCCTACAAGTTGGTTTACTTTGGACAGACAGATAGATCAGTGGCAATCACAACTGTGGTTAATCTGGCCTTGAAGACCATGTATTGGATACATGGAGAACCCACAGAATCTCCATGATCCTTAGTAAATTTAAAAAGGAAAGACTGTTTTTAGAATCGGAAACAATAATTGTCAGAGGTCTCAAATTACATCCTAGGCCACCTCCAAAAGAGGACACACCACTTAGATAGGACTTAGAAGTCACCCACATGTTTCATTTAGTATCGTGCTGTCTTTGTGTGTGTGTGTGTGTGTGTGTGTGTGTGTGTGTGTGTGTGTGTGTGTGTGTGTGTGTTACTTGCATTCCCTGAGATGTCTCAGTTATTGAGATGAAATATTAGAAGCAGCTGTATAACTGAGAGGAGACCTCCACATAGCCTTTAAAGAAATGTGGAGAACCGACCAGGGCTTCTGACCTAATGTCCAATCCTCACCTTCTCATGGTGCACCCTGTTGGGTATCTACTTGAATAGTAAACGAACGAGGATGGGCTGGCAATTTGGGATTTAGCCAACCAAATTGTATTCTTATTGGTTAAACCAAAATAAGAAATGATGGCACAACATGACAAAATTTCATGCCGGCTGGGGTGCGCCCGGTTAAACAAGGCCCCCGTTGTTTTCGCCAGGGAACCAGGTTGAACAGCGAAAAGTCAGCTACTGGAACAAATCTGAAAACACACCTCAACTCAACATCACCAGAGTTAAAGATCAGCACTATCAACATTAGAAGCCTGAATGGCAAAGAAATGGAGCTAGGCTGAGGAATTAGATAAGTACCAGATCGATATAATAGGGGTGACTGAAACAAAAAAGACAAAAACTGGTGAGATCTTTCCGAGCAATAAATGCAAAATGTTCTATTCAGGAAATGACAATCATGGAAAAGAAGGCGCAGCCATAGTAATCAACACAAAATACGAGGATAATCTTCTTGAATGGCAGTGTTAGTCTCAAGTAGAGTAATGTGGGCAAATATGAGAATGGGGAATTGGACAATGAGACTTATTTGTGCCTATGGTCCCACAGAAGGTTCTACTAAGGTAGAAGTGGAGGAATTTTTTGATGCTTTAGAAAAAGCAACTGACACAATCAAAAAGGAAAAGTCTGTCCTTGTTGGGGATCTAAATAGCAGAGTAGGAAATGATTGTGAGACATGCAAAAATATTTTGGGAAAATTTGGAGAAAAGAGCAAAGCTAATAATAATGGCAATTATCTGTTTGATTTCTGCTCAGGACATGGACTGGTTATTACTAACACCATGTTCCAACATAAAAATGTATACAAATTCACATGGAGAGATGAGGCTAGGAATAAGAAAAGTCTCATTAACTATGTTATTGTTGATAGTGATGTTTTCTCCCTGGTGCAGGATACCAGAGTGTACAGAGGATTTGAAATTGGAAGTGATCACTGTTTAGTCTTGAGCAGGATAAAATTGAATTTCATATTGAAAAGAATAACATTCTTTTCAAAACTTTTATTCGCTTTAAAACTAAGAAAGTTTTAAAGCGAATAAAACTTGAGCAGCTCTCAGATGTGGACTGTAGACACTAAAATACACAAAGATTATTGAAGAAAAAATGAAAGTTTGAGAACAAGAATCAAACCTTGGAGATTCAGTGCCAAGCCTTCACGAAAGCCCTGATTGATTCAGCTAGAGAGGCATGTGGTGAAGTTGTCTGCAAGGATAGAAAAATCAGAGCTCCATGGTGGACACAGGAAGTTAAAGAGGCAGTGAAGGAAAAGAAGAAAGCATATCAAAAGTTCCTAGCAAATAAGTCAGCTTGTGCTCTTAGAGAATACAGAGACAAATGCAAGAATGCTAAACACTGTGTAAAACTAGCTAAACAAAAGTCATGGGAGGATTTTGGCAAGAATATAGAAAATAAATATCAAGACGGTGGCAAAATATTCTGGAGGTTGTTGAAGAAGTTTAGGAATGGAGGAAAGAGTGCTGTAAAAGGAGTTAGAGATGATAAAGGTGACATGAAAACAGGAGAAAAAGATATCCTTAAAGTATAAAGTAATTGCTTTGAAAAACTGCTAAATGAAACAAGCAGTGATGACAGCAAAGTGGTAAAAAACAGTGATCAGGCATGCAGTCAGGAATACATATCCATACTTGAAGTAGAAAAAGTCATCAAAGGCTTGAAATGTGGAAAGGCAGCAGGAATAGATGATATTCGACCAGAAGTGCTGCATTATGGTGGTATAAGAGTCTTACAGTGGCTGCACTGCGTAGTTCAGAAAGCGTGGACAGAGGGACGAATTCCTGATGATTGGAGTAAAGCTCTCATAGTACCCATATATAAAAAGGGAAATAAAATTGAATGTGAGAATTACAGAAGTATTTCCCTACTGAGTGTTCCTGGCAAGATCTATGCAAGTATACTTGAGTAACGGTTGAGAGGAATTGTGAAAGAAAAGCTTGGTGAAGAACAAGCTGGATTCAGGCCAAATAGAGGCTGTCAGGATCAGATCTTCACTTTATGACAAATAGTACAGAAAGCCATGGGAATATAACAAAGATGTGTATTTAAGTTTTGTCGATTTCGTAAAGGCATATGACAAGGTGCCAAGAGAGAAGCTATTCAATATGCTACAGTTATATGGTGTCAATGGGGCATTACATCAAGCAATACTTAGTCTTTATTTGAGTTGTAAGTCAGCAGTCAGAATTGAAGGAAGTACAGGAAGATGGTTTAATGTTAAATCTGGTGTAAGACAAGGATGTACATATAATAACCCTTTGTTATTCATTATCTATATGTATCACATTATGAAGGAAAGTGGTATTAAACATGATATCAAAATTGGAGATGTTAATGTCAGCTCTTTGCTTTATGCAGATGATGTTATACTTCTAAATAAATCTGCTACAAGTCTGCAAGATTCTCTGACTAAATTGAATAACTGTTGTAATAGATATGGTATGAAGGTCAGCAATAATTGAAGACAATGAAAATAGGCAGAATCATTGAAAATGTCAACTGTGTTGTGAATGGAAAACCTGTGGAACAAGTAAAACATTTCAGCTACTTAGGCACGATTTTTAGTGAAGATGGTAAATTTAATATAGAAATAGACAACAGAATCAGCAAAGCTGGTATGGTGGGAAGTCAATTGAATAAATTCATATGGAATAAGAGAGAAATTAGTCAAAACACTAAATTAGCTGTATATAAGACAGTGTTCAGACCAATTTTAACTTATGGATCTGAGAGCTGGGTCAGAAATAAAACACTTGACCAAAGACTAGAGACCACAGATATGAGAGTCCTGAGAAAAATTAGAGGCATGAACAGATGGCATCAATGGCAATATCATATTAAAAATGAGGATATTATGAAAGAACTTGACATTGTCAGCTTCCAGGAATGTGTTAGCAGAGTTAATCTCAGGTGGTATGGTCACTTAAATAGAATGGGAGAGGAAAGATTAGCAAAACAAGTGTTCTCTGCCAGGTTGGCAGGAAAAAGACCCTGAGGAAGACCAAGATATAGGTGGATTGATACGGTACAAAGTGCCTTAGACGATAGAAATATAGGATCTGATAATGTTGGAGTCTTGACAAGTAACAGACTGATTTGGAGGAAAATTGTAGATAGGAAGTTAGTAATGATGTAATTTTTTTCATGTAGTACTATCATATCCTGTACACCCCTTCAGGGTACATGGCAGGAATTTGATGATGATGAAATTAGTTTTAAATACTTTCCTAGTGCTGTAAATATTTCATTAAGCCTCGAACACAATGTCCTCTCAGCACCAAGTCTGGCTATTAGATCTTAAAATGATAGTCTCCCAGATCTTTGGTGAATTAATGCAACCATGATTGTTCTAAATTAATTTCCCAATGGAAAGGTTAGGAGAGTGCTTGAAAGTGCTCTCCCAACCTTATACCATTAAGCTTTATTATGAAAAAAAAAAAGGTGATGAACAGGCTCCTGTGCAATACAAAACATAGGCAAGAAAGATGACGAGCAAGTGCAGGAAGTCAAAATCAGATTATGAGAGAAAATTAGCTTAGCAGACCAAAGGAAATCCTCACTATGTATAAGTGAAAGGAAGAATGATTTTAATGAATTTTGATAGTAGGGTGGTCACAGAAACAGAAGATACAGTTGAAATACTACAACAATCACTTGAGAAATAACAGTGCCCTCTGACTGACCTGACTAGGTTATTTAAGTCGCAACACTGACAGAGCCCCCAAGGAATAGGAAAAGGGCAAAATAGTCCCAATTACATAAACAAGGATCCAAGACAGAGGTAGCAAAATTTAGGCCATTTTGTATTTCAGGAACGGGGGTCAAAAGTTGGTCAAGGACAGAATTCAATAATAGGTAGATAGGAATATGATACTCTGTGGAGGACAGCATGGCTTTGTAAAGGTCTTGTCTTTGTAATTTACTCACTTTCTACAATCAAGTGATAGCTGAGCTAGATTAGGAAAATGACTACACCATTACACTACACCAAATATATTTTGCAAATGCATTTGACAAAATTCTGCATGAAACTATTGCATAAGTTGGAATTAATGGGGATAGACATAAAACTTTTGACATAATAATGCATGACTGATGGACATGCATTATAAAGGAATACGCTTATGTGTTCGTCAGACATGTTTGTAATAGATTTCACGGTTTGATATGAACAGATGATTAAGAAAATAACTATTTATTAACTTAAAAGCTAATATTTCACTGGTATTATATCCAGCATCTACAGAGCACACAATTCAAAGTTTGTTACAAATGCAAAACAACCACAATCTGGTATAACATTGGGGCTAGTAAAAGTAATTGCAGCGTGCAACACAAGACTAAAGTCCTAATATGGTGCCATCTAGGTTTAAAAAAAAAAAAAAAAATCAAAGTTTTGAAATAGTAGTCCAAATGATAGTTTTAGAAAGTTTGAAAAAATGAAATTAAATAAAAGTAATAAATGTGAATTTGGCCTTAAGATGACTGTCTCCGAAATCTTTGGTAGGTTTATACAGCCATACTTGTTAAGGTTTGGAGTATGTTTTAAGGCTTCTGTTGATTCCAGGGACAACCTCTCTGACTTGTAGAAGCTTCTGTGCATTACTTTTGTTGCTTTCCAATTGATCCTGTGTGCAGGGGTATCCAAAGCATGGTCTGCCAGACCCGATTTGCCATATCGGGTCTGTATAAATCTACCAAAGATTTAGGAGACAGTCATCTTAAGACCAAATTAACATTTATTACTTTTATTTTATTTCATTTTTTCAAACTTTCTAAAACTATCATTTGGACTACTATTTCAAAACTTTGAATTTATTTATTTATTTATTTTTTTTTTAATTTTTTTTTTTATTTTTAAAACCCAGATGGCACCATATTAGGACTATAGTCTTGTGTTGCATGCTGCAATTACTTTTACTAGCCCCACTGTTACACCGGATTGTGGTTGTTTTGCATTTGTAACAAACTTTGTGTTGTGTGCTCTGAAGATGCTGGATATAATACCAGTGAAATATTAGCTTTTAAGTTAATAAATAGTTATTTTCTTAATCATCTGTGTTCATATCAAACCGTGAAATCTATTACAAACATTATAAAGAGATATTATTATTATGATTAATGTTTGACTTCTAAAAATTTGAAACACTCGTGCAGGAGGTTAGCACCTACACAAAAAGATCAAGAGCTGCCTTAACCCATTCACAGTTTCTATACTCTAAACACTCTTAAGAACGACAACGTTAGCTACTCTCTATGCAAAGAACTTGCTCCTCATTTCCTTGCTCTCACCCTCCTTATAGAGCTTCCAGGAATGGCCTTTTGTTCTATCCCTGTTTCATTAAAGATCTGGAAACAATCCATCACCAACTTACATGTCTCATTCATAATCTCTCAATTGCATTTCCTTAATCTATCTTCATATCCCAGTTTCTAATTCTCTGACATTGAGTTTGTGAACCATTTATGAACTCTTCCTGCGATATTCTCATACTGTTGAAAACCAGGTGACTGACTAGATCAGCACACACACTGTATTCCATGTATGGATTGAACAAAGCTCATACAAGAGAGCATAATCTCTTTCCATCTGCATATCATAGTTCACTTCATCATTGTCATAATGCATTGTGATCCTGTGAGCTTCACGTCTCTGTCGCCACTCCCAGATACTGTTTCATCCTTTTCTACTAAATTTCAAGAACTTACACATTTTGCAACACTGATGTGGCAGTTCCACTAAATCCTAATTACACAGGCTATTACACGGGGGGGGGGGATGATATTCAGTTGTTTGCCAGTTATTATGCTGAACTGTAAACTAAGAAGAGCAGTAATTAATAAAGTTGCTTAGAGTTCTGCAGGATGATTTAAATGGACTGGTAGGTTAAGCAAAGGATAATAGCTGTCATTTTTAGTGTGTCAGAGTGTAAAGTTAACGCATTTGGGAATGCAAAAAATTACAGGCTCTCTCTCTTACATAGATTGAACTGGTCTGCAAGAAATTTATGAAACAAAGAATTTAAAGGCAATGGCTAGAACAGAAGTACTTTGTAGAGTACTCTTAATGAGGACAGTGAAGGCTTATGGGTTACAAAGTTTAGCTGATAGTCAGGAAAGATTTGACATGACAGAAATATATAAATTATCAAAGGGGCTTTATAGAGTAGGTGCTAAAGAAAATTTTCAGAACATGACTGAACAAGAGACAATAATGGGTCTCTCTTCCAGAAGTTAGCTAAGTGTGTGGTTGGGAATGATGTAAGGACTACATTTTTTGCTTGGAGAGTGGTGAATGAGGAATGGATTGTTAAAGGTGGCAGTGAATGAGTTTAAAGAGAGGTATAGTAGGCATCATCAATAATGGTTAGCATGGACCTCCCACAATGAGTCTCTCAACTTATAGAGATGTCCACTAATAATAATAATAATATATATATATATGTTCATATTATTTACTGACTTAATTCCGAGAATTAGAAAAAAATGGCTTTACAGATGTTAATTGTAAATTTACAATTGTGTTAATTCAGGCTACTTTAAGTTTGAAGAAAAAAATTATAAACAAAATAAGGGATTAGCAATGGTCAGCCTCTGTCTCCAGTACTAGCGAACATTTTTTTTTGAGGATTTCGAAGAAAAGGCCATCTCTACTGCTACACTTAATCCTAAAATCTGGCTCTGTTACGTGGTTGACATATTCCTTATTTGGGAATACAGTATAGATAATCTTCACATTTATTTAAATCACTTAAACAACTTCCACCCAGAATTTCAAGTTTACCACCGAAATTACAGAAAATGGATCTCTGCTGTTTTTAGACTTCAAATTTACTAAGATATCTGACTCCTTAAAAATCCCGATCTTCAGAAAATCAACACACATAGATAGATACCTGCATGCGTCCTCACATCACTATCCAGCAGCAAAGTTAGGTATCATCTCTACTTTGGCTCATCGTGTCAGGTCTGTATTGTCAGATGAGTAGGAGTCCAAAAATGAACTACAACATCTCAAAATAATCTTCATAAATAATGGCTATTCTTCAAAAACTATCAATAAACAACTATACCGCCATCCTCAAAACAACACTGAGACACAGGGCAATCCAAGGGTTATATCTCTTTACTGTACATCAGCTAGACTAAGAAGACTTTTGAAAAAATTTAATATAAAAACGTGCTTTTCCACTCTTCCTAAACTCAGATCCATTCTAAGCCAATCAAAACAAACTCACAACCATCTTCAGTTTCCAGGTGTATATAAAATCATATGCGACTATGGAAAGCCATATTATGACCAAACTGAGAGAAGTCCATCCTCCTGCATCTCGAAGAACATCAGAGAGACATCGCTTATAGTAGAACCAGAGCAAGCTTCCTCTCAAGCCATGTCCTGTTCTAAGTGAACACAAATAATGAAGGCTGCCAACACAAAATAGACTGGAATACCAACATCAAACATTCATGTATGTGCCACGATGAAATAGTATGCCGCATAGTTGAATCCAAAGAAATTATCCTAGACTCTTCTCACATAAACAGTAACCTTCCTTAGTTATAGTTTGCCAGACTATAACTACATAGCTCTGCTATCAGATATTGGCGCAGCCATGAAGTCACATGCTTGCAGATACCTAACAATAGAACTTTATCCCGGACTGTAGCTTCAGTTCAAACTTAATTCCAGTTCATAGTCCGTTTTTGTAGTGGTACGATGTTTCTTTACGGTGGTTTTTATGTTTGCTTTTAATGTTCTCATGCCTGAAGAAGTCTGCATTTCGACAAAACATGTTGTGTGTTAAATTAAATTAATTTGTTTTTCTAATTCTCGGAATTCAGTCAGTAAATAATATGAACATATCTACATACTGAATCAATATAGCTGATAATCTTTTATAATGAGCATTTGTTAGAAACTTATTAATTGGGATTTTTTTTCTTTCTTTTTTGTAGAATTGGAAGAAGAATCTCCAATTATCAACTGGAGTCTAGAACTTACAGAACGCCTGGGTTCCAGGTTGTATGCACTTTGGAATCGTAGTGCAGGTGACTGCTTGTTAGATTCAGCTTTACAAGCTACTTGGGGTGTATTTGATAGAGAAAATATGTTGCGAAGAGCACTGGGTGATAGCCTTTGTGAAGGTGCCCCGATGTAAGCAAAAGTGATAGCTAATTTTTAATATCGGTATTATATCATTGTCATACTTGATTCTTAAAAAATTCTTGTACTTCTTGAAACAGTTTAAAAAGTAATTAAAAATACTATATGTTGAGGCATTTATCATTACATTTATCAAAACCAGTGGGACTGCAATGTTTCTGAATCTAATAGCATAACTGTAAAATGTAGTGAGTTTTACTTGAATGGAATGTTCAATAAAGTACAGGTTGACACACATGTCTGTGTGCATGTGTGTGCATGCGTGTCTGGAAATCTTCGTATGAAACTGGTAAACAGTAATTTATTAAGATAACTGCTACATGTAGCTTCTTCATGTGTGAAAATATATCACAAAGCTGACTTACAAAAAGATTAGCATGGTGACAATTAATGAGGTTATAAAAAGCCAAGTTGCTTGATTCAGACTGGCTACTTAGCAAGGTAAAAAGTGAGAGCCTGGAGTTTTTAACTTCAGCTGTTGGTCCTATGCTGAATTTTTGGCCTAGACTGCTTTAGCAGAATAGTTGGAGAGGGTTTAGATAACAGTTGAGAGTTTTGAGTGTTGTGAGGAATAAAAGGACTCATCTGAGCAAGAATAATTATGTTATGAGATCACAGCATGTGCTTGGATCAGATAAGTGGAAATGATAATTTGACCTTGGTAATGAGGCATAAGTTCTGAAGGTCAACCTGGCTGGTACTGTTGTAGTGCTATTGGATCGAGATTGAGTGAGAGAAGGACAATTTGTAGAAAAGCACTTGACAAGATGAGAACTAATACCAACAATATAATTGGATGGAGTAGTTAAGATAAGATCCTGGGCGTTGGGGCGATGAGGATTATCTGGACTTTTGGTGGTTGGTGAACAATTTGTGTTAAATCTTTACTGATTGCTGGCAGTTTAACTTCCCTTTCATGCTTGTCTGCAAAGAAAGGAAGCCAGTCTGAATTGTGAGTGTTGAAGTAACCAAGGAGGATTATCTCACTGTTAGGGTACTTAGACTACATGTGATTTACTTTCAGAAATAAATAGTCAAATAGGTCAATAAAGTCATTATAGTTAGGACAAAGACTGGTCGTATGCAAAGATTAGCCTATGCAATTTCATATGAGAAAAGTTCCACAATTTTAATTTTATGGATAAAGAATTGTTTTAACTTTTCAGACAACTGTTTTTTTTCTGTGTCTACAGTTACCCATGCAAACTTATTTCATTCATTTACACTTTTTTATTCTGTCCATCTTGCAGTTATGCCAGCCAGTTCTCCATTTTTTTTTTTTTGTCTCTGTTCCCTATATGATCAAGGCCACGAATTAGGAAACTTCATAATGTACATGGGCTGTCCAGCACTTTTGCCCAAATGTGCTCGAGTATGTGCTACAGGTAGGCAATTACTTATTCATATCTGCTATCCCTCATGTCCCTCTCCACCATGTTTGAGGTCACCGTTTGCAAAACACATCTTCTGAAACTGATTCATGCAGAATAGCATCTTCCACCATTTCCATTTTTTTTTTTTATTTTAGTTGTACAATGTACAACTAAAATAAAATACAATGCACAAACTGAATAATGATTCCCATATAATATAATTTGTATAGGTTGCTTCCTTCCATTTTTCACGGTACAAATTATATATATTATGAATAAAGTCATTCATTATGAATGACTTCGGTAAGTGGCATTAATGTAAATTATTGTAATGTCTTGAAATTTAAAACACAAATTCTTGTGGGTTTTAAGTTTTATATTTTCATATCTTTCTAGTGCTCTTAATTTTATTTCTTCCATTATTGTTTTCATTGGTTCCTTGTTTTCTATGTTGTCAGCTATGGTCACTGTGTATTGCTATTTTAATTTCCTGCTAAATCTTTATGTTCATTGCTTAATGTGTGATTTTCCATTTCTATATTTTAATGTCCTCATCATGCATTTCCTTCCACCCATTTTTCCAAGAAAAGAAGAATATAGAAGAGAAATATCATAAATGTGGGAAATTATTATAGAGGCTAGTAAAAGAGAAAAGCTTGGAATTAGAGGGGAAAAAAAATCAAAGATCATAATGGTGATATGTAAGGGTATTCCGGATGTTATAGTAATTGCTTTGAAAAATTATTAAATGAAGTCCAATCCATCCTTTCGGACAGGTTGAAATCCCTCCCCTAATGAGAAGCTTACGACAAATTAATGCAGCCAGTTCATTACTCCTCTGCTTGCATCCCCTAAGGATGGTATTCATGTCTGTAATCTGTGTGTGTTCGTGGGGCTGGTTTGTCTGTTCTGGGGAAACATAATGACCCCTTACCTCCGTATGAGACCGGCTAACTCACCTTCCATCGAAAGAGACTAGATGAAGGTTCTTCATGCCACTGACGGGAATCGAACCCAGGTCTTTCTGACCAAAGGGCATTGTCTATATTGACTGAGCTACAGAGGCTCATTAAATGAGGTAGCCAAATGTAAAATCTTGATAGAGAATATCCAAGTGGAATGCATAAATTTGAAAGTAGAAAAGCTCTAAGAAACCCGAAGTGTGACAAGGCAGTTGCGATAGATCACATTTGATCTAAATTGCTCAGATATGAAGAAATAAAGATTTCACCATGCTACACTGTATAACTAAAAGACTTAATCAGTTGATTAAATACCATGAATATTACATTTTAATGTAATCATAGTTGAGCTCTCATCTTACCAAATTCTTGTCTACCTTTTTAGTAATAAAAGTGGATGTGAAAATAATGTATTTCCCTAGTGGGCATTTCATTAATGGCATATAAGAAATTTCACATGAGACTTGATTCTAAAGAAGTCCGATAGGAAAAGGATAGCTGCTTTTCAGATGGGGTATTACAGAAGGCTGTCGAGCATATTAAATACTGAAAGGCAGACGAATCGATGAGTGCTAGAAAGGATCGGTATAACTTTAAGGATATTGACGGAAGAAAGCTGAAATACTTTTGGACACATTGAAAGGATGGAGGAAAGACTTCTCAAAGCAGTAATAAAAGTAAAGTTCTCGCGAAAAGAGAAGGGGTAAACTATCAATGAGATGGATGGATGGTGTGTTTGGAGTGACCGATCCTCAGAGAGTAGAAGCTTCCAGAAAAGCATACAACAGGCCACCTGATGAGGACTGGTGTGACAATCACTGCGCATCTGATGATGTCCAATGAATAGATGGATGAAGAAATTTCGTTAGCCAACAGCTTTTTAACACTTGTATATGTAAGTTGAAGAGAAAGAAAAAACATATTAATATTGGATTTCAAGTCTAGCTGATTGCATTTTTAAGGAATATATAAGAATGTTCTTCTAAAAGATTACAAAGTAAAGAATAAATGGAGAGAAAGAAGAAAAATCTGTTCTTTGAATTTGGAATTAAACTTTTAAGGGTAACGACTAACCATAGCATTTTTTTAATGTATTTAGAAGTGCTTAAGGTCAAAGCTGAATAACTGAAAGGAGACCTCCACATAGCCTTTAAAGGAATGCAGAGAACCGACCAGGCCTTCTGACCTAATGTCCAATCCTCACCTCCTCATGGTGCACACTAACAGGGTGCACCTATTAATCTTCTCGTGGTGCACACTAACAGGGTGCACCACGAGAAGGTGAATACTGAATGAACCTGGATGATGTACCTGGATACTGAATGAAACAAGCATGGGCTGGCAATTTGGGATTTAGCCAACTAAATTGTATTCTTATTGGCTTAAACCAAATTGTATTCTTATTGGCAGAACTCCAAAATATAAAATGATGGTACAACAGGACAGAATTTCATGCCAACTGGAGTGTCACCCAGTTAAACAAGGCCCTGTTGTTCTCGTTAGAGAACCAAGGCGAACAGTGAAAAGTTAGCTACTGAAACAAATCCCAAAATGCACCCCAACTCCACATCACCAAAGTTTAATATCAAGACTATCAGCATAAGAAGTCTGAATGGCAAAAAAATGGACCTGGCTGAGGAATTGGATAAGTACCAGATCAACATAATAGGGGTGACTGAAACAAAAAAAGACCAAAACTGGTGAGAGCTTTCTGAGCAATAAATACAAAATGTTATATTCAGGCAATAACAATCAGGGAAAAGAAGGAGTAGCTATAGTATTCAACACAAAATACGAGGCTAATCTTCTTGAATGGCAGGCAATTTCAAGTAGAGTGATATAGGCAAATATCAGATTAGGTAACTGGAAAAAGGGACTTATTTGTGCCTATGGCCCACAGAAGATTCTAGAAGTGGAGAAATTTTTTGAGGCTTTGGAGAAAGCAACTGACACAATGAAAAAGGAGAAGTTAGTCCTTGTTGGGGATCTAAATAGCAGAGTAGGATATGATTCTCAGACATACAAAAATATTTTGGGAAAATTTGGAGAAAAGAGCAAAGCTAATAATAATAGTATACATCTGTTGGATTTCTGCTCAGGACATGGACTGGTTATTACTAACACCATGTTCCAACTAAAAATGTGCACAAATTCACATGGAGAAAATAGGCAAGAAATAAGAAAAAGTCTCTTTGACTATGTTATTGTCGATAGTGATGTTTTTTCCCTGGTGAAGGACACCAGAGTGTACAGAGGATTTGAAATTGGAAGTGATCACCATTTAGTCTTGAGCAGAATAAAATTGAATTTCGTATTGAAAGAAGAACATGTAAGAAAGTTTTAAAGTGGATAATAGTTGAGCAGTTTTAGATGTGAGTGTAGATAAAATACACAAACATTATTCAAGAAAAAATGAAAGACTGAGAACAGGAGCCAAACCTTGGATATTCAGTGGCAAGCCTTGAAGGCAACACTGATTCATTCACCCAGAGAGGCATCTGGTGATGTTGTCTGCAAAGATAGAAAAATCAAAACTCCATGGTGGACACAGGAAGTTAAAGAGGCAGTGAAAAAAAAAGAAGAAATCATATCAGAAGTTCCTGGGAAATAAGTCACCTTGTGCTCTTAAAGAATACAGAGACAAATGTAAGAAAGCTAAACACTGTGTAAAACTAGCTAAACAAAAGTAACGGGAAGACTTTCGTCGTCATCATCATCAAATTCCTGCCATGTACCCTCAAGGGGGATGTACAGGATATGATAGTACTACATGAAAAAAATTACATCATTACTAACTTCCTATCTACAATTTTCCTCCAAATCAGTCTGTTACTTGTCAAGACTCTAACATTATCAGATCTTATATTTCTATTGTCTAAGGCACTTTGTACCGTATCAATCCACTTATATCTTGGTCTACCTCTGGGTCGTTTTGCTGCCAACCTGGCAGAGAACACTTGTTTTGCTAATCTCTCTCTTCACCCATTCTGTTTCGGTGACCATATCACCTGAGATTAGCTCTGCTAACGCATTCCTGGATGCTGACAATGTCAAGTTCTTTCCTGATATCCTCGTTTTTAATATGATATTGCCATTGATGCCATCTGTTCACACCTATAATCTTTCTCAGGACTCTCATATCTGCAGTCTCTAGTCTTTGGTCAAGTGTTTTATTTCTGACCCCTCAGATCCATAAGTTAAAACTGGTTTGAACACTGTCTTGTATACAGCTAATTTAGTGTTTTGACTAATTTCTCTCTTATTCCATATGAATTTATTCAATTGACTTCCCACCATACCAACCAGCTTTGCTGATTCTGTTGTCTATTTCTATATTTAATTTACCATCTTCACTAAAAATCGTACCTAAGTAGCTGAAATGTTTTGCTTGTTCCACAGGTTCTCCATTCACAACACAGTTGACATTTTCAATGATTCTGCCTATTTTCACTGTCTTTGTCTTTTTATTGCTGACCTTCATACCATATCTATTACAACAGCTATTCAATTTAGTCAGAGAATCTTGCAGACTTGTTGCGGATTTATTTAGAAGTATAACATCATCTGCATAAAGCAAAGAGCTGACATTAACATCTCCAATTTTGATATCATGTTTAATACCACTTTCCTTCATAATGTGATCCATATAGATAATGAATAACAGAGGGGATAATGTACATCCTTGCCTCACACCAGTTTTAACATTAAACCATCTTCCTGTACTTCCTTCAATTCTAACTGCTGACTTACAACTCAAATAAAGACTAAGTATTGCTTGATATAATGCCCCATTGATACCATATAACTGTAGCGTATTGAATAGCTTCTCTCTTGGCACCTTGTCATATGCCTTTTCCAAATCGACAAAACATAAATACAGATCTTTGTATATTCCCATGCTTTCTCGACTGTTTGTCATAAAGTGAAGATCTGATCCCGACAGCCTGTATTTGGCCTGAATCCAGCTTGTTCTTCACCAAGCTTTCCTTCCACAATTCTTCTCAACCGTTTCTCAAGTATACTTGCATAGCATAGATCTTGCCAGGAACACTCAGTAGGGAAATACCTCTGTAATTCCCACATTCAGTTTTATTTCCCTTTTCATATATAGGTACTATTAGAGCTCTACTCCAATCATCGGGAATTCATCCCTCTATCCAGGCTTTCTGAACTATGCAGTGCAGCCACTGTAAGACTCTTGTACCACCATGCTTCAGCATTTCTGGTTGAATATCATCTACTCCTGCTGCCTTTCCACATTTCAAGCCTTTGACAACTTTTTCTACTTCAAGTATGGATATGTATTCTTGACTTCATGCCTGGTCAGTGTTTTTTATCACTGTGCTGTCATCACAGCTTGTTTCATTTAGCAGTTTTTCAAAGTAATTACTCCGTACCTCAAGGATATCTCTTTTTCCCGTTTTCATTTATCATCTCTAACTCCTTTTACAGCACTCTTTCCTCCATTCATCCATTCCTAAGCTTCTTCAACAACCTCCAGAATATTTTGCCACCTTCTTGATATTTATTTTCTATATTCTTGCCAAAGTCCTCCCATGACTTTTGTTTAGCTAGTTTTACACAGTGTTTAGCATTCTTGCATTTGTCTCTATATTCTCTAAGAGCACAAGCCGACTTATTTGACAGGAACTTTTGATATGCTTTCTTCTTTTCCTTCACTGCCTCTTTAACTTCCTGTGTCCACCATGCAGTTCTGATTTTTTTAATCCTTGCATACAACCTCACCACATGCCTCTCTGGCAAAATCAATCAATGTTTTCTTCAGAGTTTGCCACTGAATCTCCAAGGTTTGATTCCTGTTCTCAAACTCTTTCGTTTTTTCTTCAATAATATTTGTGTATTTTAGTCTACAGTTCACATCTGAGAGCTGCTCAACTTTTATTCGCTTTAAAACTTTCTTACATGTTATTCTTTTCAATATGAAATTCAATTTTATCCTGCTCAAGACTAAATAGTGATCACTTCCAATTTCAAATCCTCTGTACACTCTGGTGTCCTGCACCAGGGAGAAAACATCACTATCAACAATAACATAGTCAATGAGACTTTTCTTATTCCTAGCCTCTTCTCTCCATGTGAATTTGTGCACATTTTTATGTTGGAACATGGTGTTAGTAATAACCAGTCCATGTCCTGAGAAGAAATCCAACAGATATTTGCCATTATTATTAGCTTTACTCTTTTCTCCAAATTTTCCCAAAATATTTTTGTATGTCTCTCACTCATTTCCTACTCTGCTATTTAGATCCCCAACAAGGACCAACTTTTCCTTTTTCATTGTGTCAGTTGCTTTTTCTAAAGCCTCAAAAAATTCCTCCACTTCTACCTTAGTAGAACCTTCTGTGGGATCATAGGCACAAATAAGTCTCATAGTCCAGTTCCCCATTCTCATATTTGCCCACATTACTCTACTTGAGACTGACTGCCATTCAAGAAGATTAGCCTCGTATTTTGTGTTGAATTCTATGGCTACTCCTTCTTTTCCTTGATTGTCATTGCCTGAATATAACATTTTGTATTTATTGCTCAGTAAGCTCTCACCAGTTTTGGTCTTTTTTTGTTTCAGTCACCCCTATTATGTCGATCTGGTACTTATCTAATTCCTCAGCTAGCTCCATTTCTTTGCCATTCAGGCGTCTTACGTTGATAGTACCGATCTTTAACTCTGGTGATGTTGAGTTGGGGTTTGTTTTTAGATTTGTTCCAGTAGCTGACTTTTCGCTGTTTGCCCTGGTTCCCTGGCGAAAACAACGGGGGACCTTGTTTAACTGGGCGATGCCCCAGCCGGCATGAAATTTTGTCATGTTGTACCATCATTTTTTATTTTGGCTTAACCAATAAGAAGACTTTCCTAAGAACAGAAAATAAATATCTTTTTTGAAAATAAATATTCAACAACCTCCAGAAATGGAGGAAAAAGTGTTGTAACAGGAATTAGAGATGATAAAGGTGACATGAAAACTGGAGAAAAAGATATCCTTGATGTATGGAGTAATTACTTCGAAAAACTGCTAAATGAAACAAGCAGTGATAGCACAGTGGTAAAAAACACTCAACAGACATGCAATCAAGAATAATACATATCCATACTTGAAGTAGAAAAAGCCATCAAAGGCCTGAAATATAGAAAGGCAGCAGAAGTAGATGACATTAGATCAGAAAAGGTCAAGTATGGAGGTATAAAAGTCTTAGAGTGGCTGCACTGCATAGTTCAGAAGGCCTGGACAGAGGGACAAATTCCTGATGATTGGAGTAGAGCTCTCATAGTACCCATATATAAAAAGGGTAATAAAACTGAATGTTGCAGAAAATTGCAGCAATATTTCTCTACTGAGTGTTCCTGATGAGACTTACACAAGTATACTTGAGAAACGGTTGAGAAGGATTGTGGAAGAAAATCTTGGTGAAGAACAAGCTGGATTCAGGCCAAATAAGGGCTGTCAGGATCAGATTTTCACTTTACGACAAATAGTTGTGAAATGAGAATATAACAATGATCTGTATATACGTTTTGTAGATCTGGATAAGGACAAGGATGTACATTATCCCCTCTGTTATTTATTATCTATATGGATCACATTATGAAGGAAAGTGGTGTTAAACCTGATATCAAAATTGGAGATGTTAATGTCAGCTCTTTGTTTTACACATACGATGTTATACTTCTAAATAAATCTGCTAGAACTCTGCATGTTTCCCTGACTAAATTGAATAATTGTTGTAATAGATTATGGTATGAAGGTCAGCAATAACAAGACAATGAGAATGAAAATAGGCAGAAGCATTGAAATTATCAACTGCATTAAGCATGGAGTACCTATAGAACAAGTAAAACATTTCAGCTAATTAGGCACTATTTTTAGTGAAGATAGTAAATTAAATATGGAAATTGAGAACAGAATCAACAAAGCTGGTATGGTAGGAAGTCAACTGAATAAATTTATGTGGAATAAGAGAGAAATTAATCAAAACACTAAATTAGCTCTATACAAGACAGTGTTCAAACCAATTTTAACTTATGGATTTGAGACCTGGGTTAGAAATAAAACAGTTGACTAAAGACTAGAGACTGCTGATATGAGAGTCCTGAGAAAGATTAGGGGCATGAACCGATGGCATCAATGGCAATAGAATATTAAAAAAGAGGATATTAGGAAAAAACTTGACATTGTCAGCATCCAGGAATGCATTAGCAGAGCTAATCTCGGGTAGTATGAACAGAATGGGAGGGGGGGGAAAGTAACAAAACAAGTGTTCTCTGCTAGATTGTTAGGAAAAAAACCCAGAGGAAGACCAAGATGTAGGTGGATTGATACTGTAAAAAGTGCCTTAGAGTATAGAAATATAAGATCTGATAATGTTGGAGTCTTGACAGGTAACAGATTGATTTGGATGAAAATTGTAGATAAGAAGTTAGTAATGATGTAAATTTTCATGTAGTACTATCATACCCTGCAGCTTTATGTGCCAGTAGTCATGGAAAGGCTTAATGATGATGATGACTATCATACCCTGTACCACCTTTTAGGCTAAATGGCAGGAATTTGATGATGATAAGTGAAAGAATTGCCAAATTACCTAGGCTAATTCCTTTGAGCATTTTCTCTATAAATATCTATCTAGAAATTGCACATAATTAATGTTGTATATGATGCTCTCTGGGCTTTGTGTCCAACAAATTCCTTCAAAGTAAATAAATAAAATAAAAACTAAAAATGCAAAAAAAAAATAAAAATAAATAAATAAAAAGAAAGGGGAAAAAATTTCATCCCCATTTACTTTACAATTGTTTGTGTCATAAATACCACTTTAAATGATGTGCGCCACAATCTGCAAACATCCAAACCTGACATCTGTTTTTTACAGAGCTCTAAATTATAGCTACAAGCAGAGTCCATATTAACTTGCCAAGTTATGCCCCATTCAGGTCTTTCACATGAGTGGTCCATGTCAAGTAATCCCAAATTGTGTAAAATTTAAGCACCGTTTCTGTTCATAGAAAGCTCTCCGTATCTATAACCGGGCGAGCCAGGCTTTGCTATGGGAGCAAATTAACGCTACACGCGGTTCCCTAGCCGACGTAAACAGAGCTCTTTTAGCGCTAGAGAAAGAGCTTTCAAATACGCTAAATCACAAACTTTGGTCATTTCTACATGACATCTCATGCACTGTGGCAAATAAAGAATTTGAAAGAATACGGAGTCGAGATATCAACAAGTTTGATAAATTAAAAAAGAACTCGACGTCAAAACCAAAACTACAAACCAACACTGTAGTTAACCTTTCTTCAGTTATCTTGAAGCCTGAAGCACTCAACGCTCTGTAACGTGGTCACAACTTCGCCATTGCTTCTAGGAAATTATAGACTGAGGAATTAATGATCCAGATTAAACGCGCGATTTGCCACCTTTCAAACCATCGCCAACGATATTAGATTGGATGTAGCTTGTGTTCTCACAAGCTACATCCAACATATCCATTAGTGAATACAATCTCTACAAGAAATGAAGAAAAACAAAGAAATAGTTATCACCAAAGTGGATAAGGGCAACGCCACTGTGGTACTCGATCATACTGACTACATAGGTAAGCTTAAGGCTTTACTATTAGATCGAGCCACTTACCTCCCCATTGAACACAATCCCAACAACTCACAAATTAGAAAACTCCATAGGCTCCTTAAGAAGGTCACTTCTTGGCCTATAGAAGTCACTAACAAATTAAAACCGTTTAACTCCATACCTCCCCCCCCCCGTATATATGGACTCCCAAAAATACATAAAGAAAATGTGCCATTATGTCCCATAGTGGATGGCATTGATTCCCCCACTTACAAACTAGCCAAATATTTAGCCGAAGCACTCTCACACTATACTGGCAACATACCATCACACATAAGAAACTCAGCCCACTTCAAAGCCAGTATAGAAAACCTTACACTCCAACATAATGACACATTGGTCAGTTTTGATGTCTCCTCCTTATTCACAAATATTCCCCTCAAAGAAATCTTAGAGCTAATCCAAGCTAAATTTCCTCCCGATATCTCAGCTCTATTTCAGTTCACAATGAATTCAGGCTATTTCGTTTGGCAGGAAAAATTCTACAAACAGATAGAGGGGACAACCATGGGTTCATCACTTTCCTCACCCTTGGCCAACTTCTTTATGGAGACTTTTAAAGAGAAAGCCTTAAACTCTGCCCCACAAAAACCTATCATATGGCTTCACTACGTTGATGATGTGCTTGCTATTTGGCCACATGGCCCGGATACACTTTTCTCCTTTTTAACACCCTAAAACAACCAACACCCTAGAATTAAGTTCACCTTGTAAAAAGAGGAAAACAATAGCCTTCCCTTCCTAGACACACTAGTCACCCACCAACCTGATGGTACCTTTGTTTTCTCAGTTTATAGAAAATCCACCCATACAGGCAGATACATTCAACAACAATTCCCCCCCTCACCACCACCACAACAATATGGAGTTATTAAGACACTATTCAACAGGGCTAAACTAATCTGTTCAAATGACCAAGCCCTAACCACTGAACTAAATCACATCCTTAACACTTTCTCAGCCAATGGCTACCCCCCCCCCCCCACACACACACAAAAAAAATCCAAAAAAATACTAAAATCGGTTACCCCCCCCCTTCACAAAAAAGATTACTCTAAATCCATCACCATTCCCTACATCCAAGGCACCTCAGAAAAAATCAACAAAATCCTAAAAAACATGACCTGACCTCTTGTTACAAACCATGTAGAAAATTGGCATCCCTTATCTGCTCCACTAAAGACCAACCACTTCCCCTAGACCTACCTGGTGTATTCTAGGTCCCTTGCAGCTGTAAATTGTCCTACTTTTTGTCAAACAGGCAGGACAGCAATATCAGAATCTCAGAACACAAGGACTACATTCGATTTCACCAGTACAGCCACTCTGGGCTTGCAGACCATGCTCTGGATACTTGCCACAGTAATACACCGCAGCAAGTTCAAATATGAAAGACTATTCATGCAATCAGCCTCAGCCCTTAGGAACATGCCAAACTGCGACAAATTTGGATGAATGGTTCTGCCCCAAATTTGGGAAACATACATCAGAAGAACTTCAGCCCAAAGATCAAGAACACCTAATATAGCTTGCCAGGGGGCACCGTCAGGACTTTAGGAAGCCAGTAGCTTCCTTGCTTCGTTTCTCATTTGCTGTTATGTAGTACTTGCGTGCACGTGTCTTTAAGTTCCCATGAAGATGGCAACATGACGTTGTTGAAATATTGGAAAGTGTATATTAAAGTTAATTTAATTTATATTTTTAGTGTACACTGTCTATTCCTTAAGTATTAATTATCATGTTTAACTAGCATATAAGCCTTTCTATAAGAAGAAATATTTACATCTTGTGGGTTCTTGTATGTAAATGTTCATGTTTGTCATAAGCAGTTGCTTTTCACATCAACTTTCCTCACTTTTGTTCTCCCCCACCACACACACACACACACACACACACATCATAATATTTACATATTTGAGTGTACAAATCTTCAAACGTACTTGTGATATAATAGGTAAATTATACGCGAGATACGAGAAATTATACGAGACACATGCACACATGTGTCTCGTATAAGTAGGAGTTTGATAATATGAAATTATCATAAAATACATCAGATATTTCAAACTAAATCTACAGTCCATCATCATTATACAATAGGCAAATTCAAAAGAACTGGTCACAGTAGATCTCACATTCATGGCAAAAGCAGCAAGCTAGCAATATGTCATCTGACTTGAAACATGAAACAGTACAGTTACTGAGAATCAAAATTTCCCAAACATTTATTAAAGATAGACAATCATTCTGTTTTAATTTAGTGCTTGATTCATTAATGCCTCAGCTTTCTTTATTAAATAATGTTTAAAACATCTTCTGTGGATTAAGCATTCATCTGATGAAATAATGATCTGTTTCAACACTGTTCTCAGTGAGATCAGAATTCTGTAATGTAGTATTTTCAATTCTTTGTAATTCACTTGCTGTTTCTGTTAGAAGAACAAAATTTACAAGCATGAAGATAGGAATCTATGAAGTCCTTTTATCCCACCATGACAAATCTTCTATGTTTAGGACATAGAAGACGCTGTTAATAATGATATATTACTTATTTAAGTTAATAGATATTACATCCCATATTGTTTCTTAGTCGAATAAGAAACTCAAAGAGTTTCATGCCAAATATTGCACTGCCAGATGGGTCAGGTGTTGCACTATCCAGGTATTTTGCTTACGCTTGGAATCTCTGAACTTTATATAGTTTCTATATTCGTCATGAAACTCTTTGAGTTTCTTATTCAGCTAAGAAACAATATGGGATGTAATATCCCTTAACTTAAATAAGCTGATGTCGCCAAATTGAAGCCTTTGGCTCTTCATATACTTAGTAATTTATTAGGACACCTTCTTGGCAATTCTCATAGAAGGAATGTAAGTTCTGTTTGCTACAAACTTGGTATTAACTAGGTCTACCTACTCACTGATGAGACCTCAATAAGGGTTGAAACCGGTTTGGGTAGTGACCTTCTCTCATAATGTCGAACAGTAATACAGCTCCTAGGAGCTAAGTTCACATTATAGGTAAATACCAAGAATAGTTACTTAAATTGCCTGTGTTTGTACTATGTTCTAAGACTACTTGCATTTAGCTCACGCTAGTATTCGCCAATACTTTTATAGGTTTTTATACTATATTCGGCATAAAACTCTCTGATTCCAATCTTTGAGTTTCTTATTCAGTTTTAAAACAATGTGGGATCTAATATCCCCTTAATTTAATTAATGTTCATATCGCCGAAATGAAGCCTGTTGGCTCTTTATATTTAAGTAACTTAATGGGTGCACCTTTTGGAGAACTCGTATAGCAGAGTATATAAGTTCTTTTCGCTATACCCTTTGGTATTAATTGCTCTAGCTACTCACTGATGAAGCCTTAATAAAGGCTGAAACCGGTCTGGGTAGTGACCTCCCACCATAATGTAATAACAGCATACATTTCCTAGGAAATGTGTTTTTACATTATGGAAAATACCAAGAATAGCGATCAGAACTTTACCCACCTTTGCAATGAGTTGCCAGTGTTTATACTATGTTCTAGGACTACTTGCATTTAGCTCACGCTAGTATTCGCCGATACTTTTATAGTTTTTTATGCTATATTTGGCATGAAACTCTCTGATTCCAATCTTTGAGTTTCTAATTTGGTTTTAAAAAAATGTGGGATCTAATATCCCCTTGATCTAAGCTTGCTCCACCCTTACTATGAGTTGCTTCAGCTTGCACTGCCAAATGAGTCAGGTGTTGCACTATCCAGGTATTTGCTTACGCTTGGAATCGCTGAAATTTATATAGTTTCTATATTTGGCATGAAACTCTTTGAGTTTCTTATTCGGCTAAGAAACAATATGGGATGTAATATCCCTTAACTTAAATAAGTTCATGTCGCCAAATTGAAGCCTTTAGCTCTTCATATAATGATATATTACTTTCAGATGTTTTAGTATCATTGAGGATATGCTTATTCACTATTTCCTTTCATTAGAAAGACCCAGGTTTGCATTCCATCTAAGATGTGATTGTCAGGGACTTTGATATTTCATCCTACAAGCAGGCTAACTAGGCAGAAAAACACACAGTTATGACTTGTTATACTGTTTTCATAGCCTTAGTTGATTTGTTAATAATTCCAACCAACCCATCATACCCCTGCTTACTAATCTTTTCTTACTCTTGTAGATATTATTACTACCATACCTGGATCATCAGTATGCACAACACATGGTATAGTGGTGAAATTCAGATGCTAGAGATAATTAAAACTTATCTTGTTATTTGTACTGAAAGTGTGTTGTATATTTAATATCTTAAACATATCTGTAATGTGAGATAATCCCCCCTCCCATACACACACACAGCCTAACTCTTAAACATCACATGTTGTCTGATATGTAATTTTTATTTATTTGTTTTATTATATTTTTTAAAGTTTATATCCTCGCTGGAAAGAAGCCGAAACTCTTCAAGCTAATTTACTTCAGTTTTCCTTGGATGACACACAGTGGCAGGAAGATTGGGCAATGCTTCTCTCACTAGCTGCACAACCAGGTTCTGCATTAGAACAGATGCACATATTTACATTGGCTCACATATTACGAAGACCTATTATTGTGTATGGTGTCAAATATGTGAAAAGTTTCCGTGGAGAAGCATTAGGCTATGCACGTTTTGAAGGTATGTTTATATTTGTTGTAATATATATGTAAGTTATATTAGTTAATTTTGAAATTAATGCTCATAACAGTTTCTTTGCCAGCTATGTCATAGGTGTGGATTGCAACTGCCATCATTTGGCAGTTGCAATCCACAAATGATGGCATGCTTTAACTATTCATTCCACCTTCAGCAGGTAATCTATAGGCATCACTGTAAAAGAGTATAACAGAATCTGTTGCTTAGTATTACTCATTTTTAATTGTATCATTCAAGTACTCTCCAGATGCCATGAAAAGTGAGCCATAACCAAACCCTTCAAAAACTAAGATTTACATTAACAAAGCATGAATAATTATCCAAGATTTGTCATCATTATGATTTTTCCTTTTGCTTACACTCAGAGGATGTGCAGAATGGAACAACAGTCCATAATGGGTACGAGACCTAACACAGAGAGTCAGGGAAACTGAATTATAATGGAAGGAATGATGAGAATCTGTGTGTAAGAGTGACAATATTATATAACTTTGTAATCACAGGAATGGGCAATATCATGGAAATTATTTAGATTTTGTGTTTGTTTGGATCCATCAAATGTGTGCAAAGATGTCTGTATATATAAGGCACTAGAGAAGAACAGAGATCTGCAAGTTCTCCAACTGTGTCTGCAGACTACAGACAAAAGTATACAAGAGAACATTGAGGTAGCTTATTATGTCTGTACATGAATGCTAGGAGCATCAGAAACAAAGGGATAGAGTTTGTTGCCTTGGTCGGTGCATTGGTACCCTAAATTGTAGGCATTATTGAGAGCACGCTATCAGAAGCAGACATACTAACTGGTATCAAGTTCAAAGGGTACAGTATTTTTAGAAAGAATAGGCAGGATAGGAGAAGAGAGGGCATGCTGCTAATGATATCAGATGACTTTAATCCAGTTAGTTGAGACCAGTGATTGTAATACTAGTAAGTTTTTCATGCGGCAGCTAGTTTGAAATCATCTGGTTTGATGTGGAGTCTTACAAGATCAAATACATACAGGGTGTTGTTATAGACTTGGTGAATCGGTTGCTAGTGATGAAGAACTACATCACTAAATAACAACAATGTGGGCAAAAAGAGTAATCATAATGGGAGACTTTACTTATCCAAACATTGATTTGGTAGTTGTGAAATCGCATGAGAAGAATAAAACTGAATTTATTGAGCTGTTGCGAGACAACTTCCTCAAGCATCATGTGACAGAAGGAACTCGATATCAACGAGTGTTAGGTTTGATTATGGTGTCAGAGGGTGTTCCATTTAAAGACGTAACTATTTTGCTTCTGGTTGGAGACAAAATTGGTGACTAAGTTTATGAATGTCCATTCAGAAAAGGTTACATGTTGAACTACAAAGCAGGAAATTATGACCAGCTGAGGAGTATATTGAGTTCAGTGCAATGGTATTGGTTGCTGGATGGGAAGAATATTGACAGTGCCTGGGAATAATTTAAAAAATATTTAAATGATGCAATATCAGAATGTGTCTTGAGAGTTTGAAGAATAAATGGTGTAGGGCAGCGCTTCCCAAACTGTGGGCCGCGGCCCCCTTGGGGGTCGAAGGTTTTGTTGAGGGGGGCCGTGAAATAATGAAAATAAATTTAAAATGTTTTAAGACTAAGTAGATTTTTTTTTTATTTTAAAAGAAACGTATTTAACTTTTATTATTTATTTCTATTTTGTTATTTTTTATATTTTAATGGAAAAATTCACACATTGGTGTTGGTTCACAAACTTTGCTTTCTGCGTATTTCGGCGCTTAATGAATATTAGTAAATATTGCTTATTCATATGTTTCATTTCAAAGCAGTGGTTAATTGTATTTACTTCGAATGCTCTCCAGGGAAGCTCCAAATCTTACTGTCCCTTTCATCACGCGTTCGGAATCAGGCACTATTGATATTGACTTTATATACATATCAAAACTCATTTTATATTATCACTGTCATCCGAGCTAGCTTTCTGTTACCAATAAAAGTTTCGCATATACTTCGCACATGAAAAAAGCTTAAACAAGGTCATGTGGGGAGATAGTAACTCACTTGCAGTGGTAAACAACACCCCTCCCTAACAGCCATTATACTGCAGAGGCAATAAAAACAAGTACTTTTATTATGCCAGTGAATAAGGTATGAGCAGTCTGTGTAATATATTTCTCAACAAATAGTTCAATTAGAGACAACTGGGATAAAAACACACTCATTAATGAATCACATGTCCCCTCATACAGAAACTCTGCTGTATATATAGACTGAAACAAAACCATATGTTGCATGGGCAAACACAGTATCTAACTAAAAACTATTGTTATTAATTAGATGTGTGTGAGTTCGATTTCGCAAGGCAGCAATAAAATTCAACTGAACGTGTTAAAATTCGTAAAAGTGTTAAAACTAAGTAATATATATATACATAATGAATGCTATGGCAGTTTCACATATGGAATTCGGTTGAAGAGAGTTAGCATTTCAACTCAATTGTCAGCTATGCTTTTATTTTTCGTTTGCGCAATCGTTTGTTAATACAGCACCAATCATATGCACGTTTTAATAACCTGCCTTTGCTGTCTGTTTCGCATTAGGCTTAATTACCCTAAAGGGAGAAAAATCACAAAAAATAAAAATATTCCTGGTTCGGGGATTCCCTTATTCAGGTAATATTCACTAATTTCATGTTATCAGTCTGTGGTGTACCAGTATCGGTAAGTGGTGATATTATTTGATCTATTCTACATTAAAAAATTTAACCCTGAGATGGATAAGTGGCTGGTAAAAAATGAAAAAAAATCCCACGAACAATCAGAAGAAGCAGAAACACTAAAAAAAAAAAGACAGTATTTAATATTTTACCAGAACAGCCTGCATCGTCCTCAGAACCAAACGGTAACAGGCAAAAAATGTAATATATGCATTTGATTTTTGCAATATTCGCTGTGTCTGTTTTGTATTGAATATAAATACAATAAATATTATAATAATATATCTCTATTACGATTTTTTTTCGAGGGGGGCTGTGAAATATTTTAATTTTTGCAAAGGGGGCCCTGACATCCAGAAGTTTGGGAAGCACTGGTGTAGGGGATCAAATGGATGTGCAATCTTATCAAGCAAGAGGTTTGCAAAAAAAAAAAGAAAAAAAAAAAGGATAATATATTAAGTTGGAAGTTTGTTTTTTTCACTTGGTTAGACTATAAATTATATATTTAATTTAATCCTTTATCCAAGTGTAAGCAAACAAAGGTTGTGGGGCAACTCATGGCAAAAGTGGACTGAGTTCTCATCACTTTCCCTAGTATCTCATAATGCAAAGCACATCTCCTTGCAGACATGTATAATGCTATGCATTATGGGAAGGGGTCACTACCCAGACCAGTCTCGATCTTCATTGAGGTCTCTTCAGTGGGAGTCAGACTCAGAGGTGATACCAAGGTTGAAGCAATGCAGAAGTCATATTTCCATATGCCTGTTGCCGAAAGGTGTCGCACCTTATTATTAAATTACTCTGGATTAGAGAAAGATGTTGGAAGTTCCCCCCCCCCCCCCCCATGGTTAGACTATAAATTATATATTTAGTTTCATTCTTTATCCAAGTGTTAGCAAATAAAGCAAACAAATGCATAGCATTATACATGTCCGCAAGGAGATATGCTTTGCATTGTGGGATACTAAGGAAAGTGATGAAAACTCAGTCCACCTTTGCCACAAGTTGCCCCAGTCCTGAAGATACTTTAGGTGCAAACTCTGTTTGCTTACACTTGGATAAAGGATTAAACTAAATATATAATTTATAGTCTAACCAAGTGAAAAAAAAACTTCAAACATCTTTCTCTAATTCAGAGTAATTTAATAGTAAAGTGTGACACCTTTTGGCAACTGGCATATGGAAATATGACTTCTGCATTGCTTCAACCTTGGTAAAACCCCTGGGTCTGGCCCCCACTGAAGAGACCTCAGTAAAGGTCGAAACCAGTCTGGGTAGTCATCCCTTCCCATAATGCATAGCATTATACATGTTCGTGAGGAGATGTGCTTTGCATTATGGAATACTAAGGAAAGTAATGAGAACTCAGTCCACCTTTGCCATGGGTTGCCCTAGTCCTGAAGATACTTCAGGTGCAAACGTTGTTTGCCTACACTTGGATAAAAGATTAAACTAAATATATAATTAATAATATGTAAGTAATACCGTCTGTATAAGGATGATGTCCACTATGAAAATTATAAGCAATAGGCCAGAAGAGTTACAACTGTTGTATGGAAAGCTAAGTTTGAGTATGAAAAGAAACTGGCTGTGCAAGTAAAAGAAAGAACTCTACTGAATGCAGATGCAGGAGAGGTTGTTCAGTGAATTAGTGGCCATTTTACTAAAAGCCATCAATCTGGTATATACAATATTGAGTTCACTGATACTTTTCACTGTATGAAGGAACTCAGGTGTATGATGAGGAGGAGGTATTAGAGTAGTTGCACAAATTGAATAAGAATTCAGCAGTAGGGAGTGATGGAATATCAGCATGGATGCTAAAAGAGTATTCGGCTGAACTAACTATTCCTTTCGCCTCTATGTAATTTGAGTCTCGGAACCGGGAAGATTCCACAGGAGTAGAAAGAATGTATTGTAATCTCATGGGACAAGGGTGCTGCAAAGAACAATGTGTACAACTATCGACCAGTCAGTATCTCAGGAGTGATAGTGAGGATTTTGGAAAAGTTGGTTAGGGTTGACAGGGAATCTTTGTTTCAATGAAGAACATGGGTTTACTAAGGGAAGGTCATGTTTTAGCAACTTGCTCACATTCTATAATAATGTTACCATTGAGCTAGACAAAAGGGAATTGATATATCATGATACTTTTTGATTTTGCTAAGGCTTTTGACAGAATAAGCATTGAAGACTGTTGCATAAATTATAGAATATGGGATTGAATTATAAAATAATAGTTTGGATAAGAGGATGACTGACTACAGATATCAAAAAGTGGCATACAGGGGCTGTGAGTCTGCAAGATTTAAGGTAAACAGTGGTGTAGTGCAAGGATGCATCCTTGGAAACTGAGAATGAATGCTGCCAAGAAAGGGGTGAGATTTAAATTTTTCTCTCATAGAGTGGTGCATGATTGGAATGGATTGTTGTTGTGTGTGTGTGTGCAAGCAGTGCGAATGAATTCAAGAAGACGTATGGCAGCTGGTGTGTGTGTGTGTGTGTATGTAGTATGTGGTCTCCTTTGATAAGTCCCTGACTCTACCTAATTTCACATCTTTTCTTTCAGGTTATTTCCGACATCATTTATGTACAAATTAAACAGCAATGGTCCCAGCACTGAACCTTGCAGCACACCACCACCAGTCACCTGTTTTTACCTAATTTCTGACCCTCCATATACCACCTTTTGATATCTGTCCAGCAGCCACCCTCTTATCCACTTGACCAGTGTCATATCCATTCCCATTTGTTCTAATTTGCATAACAGTTCCATGTGGTATTCTGTCAAATGACTTTGCAAAATCCAGCAAAATCATCTTATAGCTATTTCCTCTATCCAACTGAGCTGTTACTCTATTATAAAAAGTTAGTAAATTACTAAGGCATGACCGACCCTTCACAAAGCCATGCTGACCCTCATACATTATCATATTTTCATCTACCCATTCTTGAATTATCTTTTTTATCAATTTCTTTAGTACTTTTACCATCACGCCTGAGATACTGATTGGTCTATAATTTGCTTCTCTAGTCTTAGAACCTCCCTTATGCAAGGGAATTATTTTGCCCTCTTTCCGCTCTCTTGGAACTCTACCAGAGAGTTGAGACTTAAACAGACTAGTCAAAGGCATTGCCAGTTCCCTTGCACATTCTCACAGCTTGTATCCCATCTAATCCCACAGCTGTATTTACTTTGAGGTTCTGCAATACCATAAAACCTCCAATTCATCCACCTCTGTTCCCACATCAGTGTCTGTCACATATGTTAAAGTATTAACCACACTAGGATGATATACCCTTGCCAAGTGGTCACTCAATAACTCTAATATTTTATCTGCTTTTGACTGCTCGTGACCATCATCACTTGTTAAGGTTAATCTTCCATGATCATTCTTTCTCTTACTTGGTACGTAACAAAAGAACTCTTTGGACTGCTTGGCTAGATTACTCTCATCTGATTTTGCCTTCCTTGTCATGCTGGTTACATTTCTCTTTATATATCCTCCACAGCATTTTCTTCTTCTGCAGCCTGTGCTTAATGATATTACGTAACCATTTAATTCCTACTCGATTAATCCTCCTTACTCTAGGTATACAATTTAATACTGCTTCCTCTTCCCCTTAACTGTGTCCCATGCATTACTAACATCCTTATCATGCAGTGTTTTATGCCATGATATAGATTTAAGCTTCTTCCTTAGCATATCAATCATCTGCCTTGTAGTTCCAGAAATACCCCTTCTTGATAGAATATTCCTCATGTTTTACAGTCTCCCAAGTCAAGACCACATGGTCACTTTCACCAATTGGAGGCAATGTTGTCACCTTGCTTATGGATTGCTCTTCTAATCCTTTGACCAGGTCCAATACTCTCACATCCCTAGTCCCCTCCATCATATGAAGCCTTAAATAATTATTTGTCAGCAGGTATACAAATTCGATTTCTCTAGTCTCCTCCATCACATCAGCAGGTGTATAAATTTTATTTCCTTCCTGCCATGTGATCTTTCTTTCTTCCAGTGTATATCTCCATGGTTGAAGTCCCCCATAATAATCACTCAGTCTGTACTCATTGTACTAATTTGGCAATGCATGTCTTCCAGATCATGTGTGGATCTCTTTGGCCTATAGAAACAACCAACTGTATATTTTGTCTTACTGGTCTTAATCTCACACCAGATTGCTTCAAATGAACAGCCATCCTCCCACATGTCTCCTATTCTTTTTTGTTCAAATGATACAGCCCTCGAAACTGAGCTCAAGGACCTTTGCAACACTTTTTTTTTTTTTTATAGTCAATGACTACATCCTGTCTAAATAGATAATATATTTCATGCACCACAATCCTTCCTTTAATCAACACAGAATCACAGCAAAACTATTCCCATCTCACATATTAAGGGTACATCAGAAAAAAAATCTGAAGTTCTCTGCAAATATGATCTCTATGCTACTTTCAACCCTCTCATATTCAGTTAGCTACCTTTATCCATTCTAAAAATCAACTTCATTCTCTTGTGCCTGCAATTTAGCCTACTTTGGACTGAAGTAGGCTAAATAGCCTAATAGATCAGTTAATGTCACCTTGAAGAACACTAAAGTTACATTGACGATCATCTGTATATCAAGTTGGGATTGGCAGACCATTCTCTGGATGCTGCAATTAGAATCAGATGATGGAAATCATCAATATTACATAGAGATCATTATAGATCTGAGAGACTATTTTTTAGAATCAGTTTAAGCTTTGAAGCATTCCTTCGACCTCAATAAGTATGGTGGCATTAATTTTGCTTAAATCTGGAAGAGAGTCATTATTTGAGACGTGGTAAGCATGACTTTCCCAGATTAACTTTATATCTTTACAGTTTTAGTTTTACTAAAACTTTGTTGCCCAGCACATAGAGAGTGCAGGGTAACAACATTGGTTCTGTTTTGTTTACAATTTGAATTTGTTTCCACAATTATTTAGTTAAGTGATGTGTGCTTGTCAGTTATAATTCATTTTCTGAAGATGCTGAATAGAAAACCAGAGAAATATTAGTATATTCAAAACTGTGCAAGTATGAATAGTCAGTGATACTTTAAGCCTTTTCATATATATATATATATATTCAGTTTCTATTTAAAGCAGGTACAAAAATCATTAATAGGTTATTTCATGCGCTTCCAATTATCCATCCATGGAATAGAATACAACCATGTAAGTGTTCCTGTGTTTCTACTTGACAGCTGTGAGTTTGTCAGTTCCATTAACACAAAGAATGATTTCTTTCCACTCTTCAAACAAAATTCATAACAATGAAGATACATTAACTTCTTAACACGAACTTAAATAATAATGAATCTGTGCAAAATCACTGTTCACTTATTCCATATATTTATTTTTTTATTTCTTAAAGGGAATCATTTACAACTCTCCCTTTCTTCTATATCCATTCCTTTTTACAATAGCTCTCTCTCTCTTTCTCTAGCTATTCTTTTTCTCATGTCCATCCACTGTTTGTTTCATATTGCAATGCATACAGTATTCTCCGTAATTCGCAACTGTGTGAGTAATGCCACAAGCGGAATTGCAAACAGCAGCTCAGTAATGTCTGGCAGGATATGTATATTCTTAATGCAATAAAGTAGAGATTTCCTTTCCACTTAATTGATGACTAGTTCATGCACTCAACAAAAAAAAAAAAAAAAAAAAGTCTAGAGGTATATTTTAATTCCAACAATTTATAAGAGTATGTTACAACTTGAAAATACTTAATTGCTGCTAAAAAATGAAAACTATTTCCATTGGTTAGGCTATTAACAGCCTCACAAGTCATCAATAGCAAAAGTACAAGCACTGTTTCTATATTCTTATTACAACAGAATATCATTGTAAAAAATATCAGCATAACAATAATTGTACACTATTTTATTCCAGTTTTAGAGCCTCCTGAGCTCAGTCGGTATAGCCGAAGCGGTTTGGTTGGAAGGTTATGGGTTCAATTCCCATCCATGATGTGTCTGATCTCTTTCAACTAAAGGTGAGTTAGTCGGGTCTCAAAAGGTGGTAGAGAATTTTTTTCAACCGGAAACTCTGGTTTTTTGTCCTTCAGAACAGGCAAACTGGACCTTGAACACAGATTTACAGTCATAAAAGACATACTTAATTCCTCATTAGGAGGGCTCAACCCATCCTAAAGGATGGGGAGAACCCCAAATGAAATAAATGATTCCAGCTTTATTCATCTTAACTAACAGTAAAATTTTCTATAAACAGAATCATGTAAAGATATTTAAAATATCTTTATAATAAACAAAATATCAGATATAATCTGTAGTTTTAAACCTGATTGAACTATCATCCTCTATATCCTTCAAATCTGTGCTAATATAATTGATCAATCAATCTCCAGTTCGAGTATAAGTCATATGTTGCTCTCTGTAAGGTATTACTTGTCAGATAATTTTCTTGAATCACTTTCAAAGGATAAGGAACTGTACAGCAAATGTATGCTGAAGTGATAAATGTATCTATGAAGTAATATGGAATCCATCATGAAAACTCAGGAAATTGGAATTGCATTTAGACAACTCAAGTAATATGTTCCAGTTTTGTAATATTCCTATTGTTTGAGACCTACTTTTTCAGTATCTATTTCAAATAAGTCATATCTCTATATTTCAGATAAGACAGATATGGTAGGTGAGGTTACACATGTTGAACTGAATGTTAAAACATATTGGTAGAATTAATTTGTATTATGTTCTAAGCATTGATTAGGATATGAGGGAGATTTGTTCGAGTTCATTAATGTTAATCGAAATCGATTATAAATGTTTCTAGTGATAAATAATCTCTTGTACCTAAATTTATGGTAAAAAATAAATATTATGAAAATTTATTGAGCTTCATTAATTTGTACAACAACATAGTGATGCTGAAGTCGATGCACTATCCCAGGATATGGATATGGAATAATCTAACCAACAAAGGGTTAAAATTTAAATTGTTAATTTACTCCATGACTATCTCTAATTGTTGATTGGACATAGGGACAGATGGCATATCAGCCCGTTTGCTAAAGGAATGTTTAGCCAAATTTACGCCTTTCACATGTTTGTATAACTTGAGTCTCAGCTCAGGAATGACCACAGGAATGTTTGATAGTTCCATTGTACAAGGGTGGTGCAAAAACTGATGTGTCTAACTGCCAACCTATCAGTATCTCTGGTGTGGTAATGAAGATTTTGATTGTGGTAATGAAGATCTGGTGTGGTAATGAAGATGTTGGTTAGATTATTCCAGATATGGATCTGGAATAATCTAACCAACAAAGGGTTAAAATTTAAATTGTTAATTTACTCCATGACTATCTCTAATTGTTGATTGGACATAGGGACAGATGGCATATCAGCCCGTTTGCTAAAGGAATGTTTAGCCAAATTTACGCCTTTCACATGTTTGTATAACTTGAGTCTCAGCTCAGGAATGATACCACAGGAATGTATGATAGTTCCATTGTACAAGGGTGGTGCAAAAACTGATGTTTCTAACTGCCAACCTATCAGTATCTCTGGTGTGGTAATGAAGATTTTAGAAAGTTGGTAAGAACTTACATACAGAAATGGGTAGACAAACATGCTATACTCTGCAAGGAGCAGTGTGGGTTTACTAAAGGTAAGTCATGTTTTAGCAATTTGTTCATATTTTATAACAATGTTACTGCCAAGTTGGATAAAGGGAATGTATACAATATGATAATGTTGGATTTTTCTAAGCCATTTGATAGGATACCACACAAAAGGCTGTTGCATAAACTGGAGAATATGGGATTGGAATATAAACTCTTGACTTGGATCAGGATGGTTGACAGACAAATATCAAAAAGTGGTATATAGTGGGTGTGAATCTGCCAGATTTAAGGTGACCAGTGTACCTCAGGGTTCAGTCCTTGGGCCATTATTGTTCAATCTATACATTAGTGATATCAAGCAGGAACTAACATCAGATGTGCAATTGTTTGCCGATGATGCGAAGATAGGCAGGGCAATCAGGGGTGCTACTGATATTCAGCAATTACAGAATGACTTGAATAGACTGGAAATCTAGGCAAACGAAAATTGCTGTCAGTTTAATGTTAGTAAGTGTCAAGTTATGAACTGTGGCATGATTAGAGTTCCAGCAGCATATTATATTAGTGGGGTTATGCTACAAGAAACTGAAGAGGCAAGGGATCTTGGCATGTTGGTGGATATGGGATTGGAATATAAACTCTTGACTTGGATCAGGGGATGGTTGACAGACAAATATCAAAAAAGTGGTATACAGTGGGTGTGAATCTGGCAGATTTAAGGTTACCAGTGGTGTACCTCAGGGTTCAGTCCTTGGGCCATTATTTAAAGTTCGAAGGTCACATAGCAAAAGTTGCAAATACAACTCAGAGGATAATTGCGATGTTGAAGCGAACCTTGACATGTAAGGATAAGGAAGTCATTTTGCCTCTTTATGAGGCTTTGATGAGACCACACCTGGATTATAGTGCACAGATTTGGTCTCCCAGGTTCCAAGGGGATAAATATGCTGTGGAAAGGGTGCAAAGAAGAGTTATAAAGATTATATCTGGATTATGGGATTTAGATTATGAGCACACATTGTATGTGGATTGCAGCCTCTGGTTAACAGGAGAAAGAGGTGTGATTGATAGAGGTCTGTAAACTTTTAAATTTGTGTTGTAGGATATCAACTGATAAAATTTTTTGTTATATGGAATGTATGATCATTGGTTTGGATGATTTAAGGGGGAATAACACACTTATTATTGTATAAGACTCTCACAAACTCACGCTCATTAACATAATTAAGATAATAATAGAACAGTATCTGTAGAAGAGGCACAAGGCAGAAACTTAATATCTTTCAGAGAGAGGGATCATTAATTAGCCATATTGTCCTCTTCTGAATAGAGTTGAGCATTCTTAGAGAGGATTTTGGTGCACCACCCCATATATGAGAGAAATATTCCATGGCAGGGCAGATTTGAGTTTTTATAGAGTTAGCAGCTATGAAGGTGTGAATTAGTGTCTTGTGCAAAAAAGTACACCAAGTTTTTTGGCAGCTCCAGAGGCTATAGGTGAAATGTGGTTTTGCCAGGAAAGATTGGAGATATAGGTCAGTTCAAGAAGAGAAAGCTGATCCTGTTTGGATATCACAGTATTACTGAAGGTTACAATGAGGGGGAGTTCTTTCTTGCTAGAGATCATATAGAACTGAGGTTTGGTGGTGGGATATAGCCATTTTAGGTTCCTTGTTGCGGTAGACTTTGAGGATTCTAATACTTAAGCACTACAAGGTGTGTTGAATGAAAAGAAGGAATGGATTGCACTGTCATGGGATACCATCAGGACCTGCATTGGTGGAGAAATCTGAGGAGAGTGAACTGTCCACCATGACATGTAGTGAGCGACCAGTGAGAAAATTGGTGATCCAGTTGCAGAGTGAGAAAGGCAGACCATAGGATGGCAGTTTGTTAAGTAGGTCCCTGTGCCAAACCTGATTAGATGCCTTTGAAATGTCGGCAGCAACCATGTGAGTTTCTCTAAATTTTTCCTTGGCCATGGGTGGTGAAAGAAAGATCAGCTGTAGATCGTGAGCGACAGAATCCATACTGCTGGTTACTGATTAATTGATATCTCTATGTGGTTCAAGAGTTGATTGTTAATGACCTTCTGCATAATTTTAGAGAGAACAGAAGTGAGAGAAATTGGGCAGTAGTTTGTTGTTGACTTTTATCACCTTTCTTTGGGATGGGCTGGATGTGGACCTGTTTCCATGTTGTAGGGTAGATGCCAGTTGATTTGGATAGATAGCAGTGATACAAGATAAGTGTTAGTTCTGGGGCACGATTTTTTTTAACACAATAAGTGGGATATCATCAGGACCAAATGCTCTTTTGTGTTTAGGTTATTAAGGATTCTTCAGATTTCTTTTTGTCAGATGATTATGGGAGACATGTCCAATGAATTGACATGAATTGACCAATCAGCAGTCTTGATATGTCTGTTTCCTTTGAGTTATTCACTGTGTTTTCCAAAGTCAAAATCCTACCAAGTTGAAGTCTACATATAATTTCTTCTTCCCAGTTTTGTTGATATATAGATACTACATTGCTGAACTTGATTTTTGTGTATGCATATTGTTTACTAATTTCTCTTGTGTATATGTACTGCTGTAACCTTTGCTGTAATTTTATTTATATGTAGATTGGTTGGCTTGGTTTTTGTACATATATATTGTTTACTAGTTTGTCTTTGATTATTTATGTATTGCTGTGACCTTGTTTACTGCTTTAACCTTTGCAATGGCACAGTATGACCTTTTTTTTTTCTTGCACTAATAAACCATAACCAACCAACCAACCAGCCTGCTGCTGTGATTATTTGTTCTCGATAAACATAGGAAATTACTATATCAATTTCTTGGTGTTCCACATGCACTGGGTTTTTGGTGATGTATTTATTATATGTTATTTTTGTTTTGTCTTTGTTTATATTTAAACCTTTCTTTTTACTTTTTGCATTCAATTTATTAATTATTTGTTGATGTTCTTCTGCAGTGTTTCCTAAGAGAACAATGTCATCAGCAAATCACAGGTAATTTAGTTCTTTCCCGTTAACTATAATTCCTGTTTTTCTGATCCAGATTTTTAAAAATTTCTTCTAGGACTGCTATAAACAGTTTAGGTGAAATGGCATCACCCTCTCTAACTCCTTTTTTTTTTTTTTTTTTTAGGAAATTTGTTCCTGATTTTATAGATACAGTTGAAGTTTAATATATATAGCTAAATATATCAATACACACACACACACACACACACACACACACACACACACACACACACACACACACACACACACACACACACACACACACACACACACACACACACACACACACACACACACACACACACACAGGCAGCCCTCAGTTTATCCCTCACTTCCGTTCCTGAAAAAACGGGCGTAAACCGAATCTGCACTACTTAATGACCTTCTCCATAATTAAACCCAATTTTAATGGGAGGTACAAAGTTATGTTCCGTGCAGTCAAAAAATATGCACATGAAGTAGTATGTGTAACATTATTATATTTAAAGCTTTGATAAAACATACATATATATTCGTTAAAATAAAATTATTAATAACGAAAACAAAACATAATTATGTACAAAAAATATGAAACTTCAAAAAGATATTAAATATTTCTGTGATGTTCCTGTTTTCGGATCACCTGCATTTTTTTTTTGAAAAAAGTATCCAGTGTTAACTGCCTAGATTTTCTTTTTCTTTCTTTAAGGAGTTCAGTGTAAGGTCGAATAGATGCGATTACACTCATTTTTACGTTCATACTCCATTCCCAATCCTGGTCCATTTTGCAAAGTTCATCAGCCACTGTCTCTATGCTTACAAGGATATGCTGTAAATCGGCCGTTTTTATATCTCTCAGAGGACCTTCTTCGTTTTCTTTCTCCTCCTTTGGATGTTGACTTAATTGTTTGGCTAATTCTTTTAAGTCTTCATTGGAAAGTGATTTATCATGGCTCTCTAAGACTTCTGTCACTTCTTCAGCTGTAATATCATCCAATCCCGCCTCTCGCGCAAGCTTGGTAACATCTTCAATAACATTCTCCTCTTGCTCTAATTCTCGAAGTCCTGCATAAATGCTGGAAGAAGTTTTGACCATGCTCCTTTTAAACACTTTGCTGATGCTTAGTTCCAAACTGCCTTGATGTTGTTAATGCCCTTCAGAATATCAAATGACTGCTAATAGTCTTTAATAGTTTTTCCTGAAGTGTCCAAGACTCTTACCCTTTCCATAATGGTTATATGGAGGTGCTTTGAAGATTGATATAATCCCTGATCCATCGGTTGCAAAAGTGATGTTGTGTTTGGGGACATTTAAACAACCTTGACATCCAATGGTTTTCTTACTTCAGCAAGGTTTTGAGGATGTCCAGGGGCATTATCCAAGAGAAGCAATGCCTTAGCTGGCAAATCATTTTCTTTACAGAAGCAAAGCACTGTAGGACAAAAATAATTTGTGTACCAATCTATAAAAACATCTTGTGTAACCCAAGCTTTCTTGTTCCATTTCCAATAGACTGGCAGCATAGCTTTTAGACACTTGAAGGCGTGTGGTGTCTGTGAATGGTACACCAACATTGGTTTAAGCTTCAAAGTTCCAGAGACATTTGCACCCAACAAAAGCATAAGTCTATCTTTTGCAGCTTTAAAACCTAGAGCAGAATCTTCACAGGAAACGAAGGTGCGTGATGGCAATTTTTTCCAGTAGAGCCCAGTCTCATCAACATTAAAAATGAGATCAGGAGGATAACTTCCTTGTTCTTCACAGTCTTGAAATTCTTTAGGAAAAGTAGCTGCTGCTGCAACATCTGCACTTGCCACCTCACTACATAATTTGACACTATGGCACTTACTTCGAGACTTAAATCTCATGAACCAACCTTTGCTTCCTAAAAATGTTTCTTCGCCTCCATCTGTCTTTTTAAGATCCTCAAAAATTTTTTTTGCTTTCTCAGTTATAACAGCCTGCATCAGAGGAATGTTTTTCTGATTCAAGTAATCCACCCATGATAATAATTTTTTCATGAAGTTTACCGCTGCTATAACTTTACACATTTTGCATTTAGTACTGCTGTAGATTGTTGCGCAGACTATTTTATTCTATCTGCATTTTTCATATTTGTAGTAACAGTTCATACTTCTACAGACATTAGCATGTGTCTGCCCTTCTTCCATTCTTCGAATCACCTCCATCTTCTTTTCACATGTGATTGATTTCTGCGCCTTCTTAACACTAAGTTCGGCTAATTTTTCTACACTTCTTTTATCAGACATGGTATGTAATTACATACTTGAACAATTTAAATACGTATGTATGTAAAAAATATTAAATAGAACAATTAGGTAGATTCAACAGTAAAACTAGGTTTGATACATATACATCGTAGTAGCTCGGTAAACACTCGAACACTAGAGTGCCTGGTAGCATCGTTTCTCAGTAAGAAAGCACGCGCAGGCATACGCCGTTATTGTGAATCGCCGTAAATTGAACCGTATTAAACCGAGGGCTGCCTGTATATATATATACCGTATTTGCTGGCGTATAAGATGCACTTTTTTCTTTGAAAATAGGTCTGAAAAACAGGGTGCACCTGTCTTCTATGCCAATACTCAGTTTTTTATTACTTTCACATCTGGAAATTTTCTCTGTTCTGAGTTACGCGATTTTTTCCTTGCAGCGTGTGAGAGCATTCCAATTATGTAGAGTTCAGTGGATGTGCATGCACTGTCATCGACAATCACAGTTGTGTTCTTGTTCTTTTAAACTTTCCAATAAAAGTTGCGGTTGTTGTGAACGGTGATAAATTTCTGCCTTTAAATTTTCTCTAAATTTCTTGGCAAATTATGGCTGAAAAACATCGGCATTGCTACAGTATTGCATACAAGCTACGTGTGATTGCGTATGCTAAAGAACATGGAAACAGAGCTGCAGAGAGACATTTCAGGCCACCTCCAAACTGAGAAAATTATAAGAACTTGACTGAATCAGGAAGAGGATCTAAAAAATCTTTTTTTCCTGAAAAATGTGTATACAGAAAAGGGGATAGATGTTATACATCATATTTATATATATATATATATATATATATTTTTTTTTTTTTTTTTTTTTTTTTTTTTCCCCATTTCTTGATTTTTATGGCCTCTAAAATAGTTAACATTGAGATAGAATCCAATGCATTTTCAAAATCAACAAATGCTAGACACTTTCAGTGATTTGTTTTATTACTTATATGTTATCAATAGTATTTAATTTTTTTCTTGCCCTGGAAATTAACAAACGGCTAGTTTGTTTTGTATCTTTTGCTGTATTTAAGTTATATACTATAGTTTAAGTGATATTTTGCACTCAGTTTTCATGAGGATAGACTTTTTTCAATATTATATTATCTTTCTTCTATTCCAAGGATATCATTTAAAAGCCTCGCAAGAAAGTTAACATAAAGGAGTGTTTTTGTTTTCTGGAATAAACTCAAAAACTTGTAAATGCTTTTTTTTCCCAAAAAAACTAAAGTGCTTTTCTTGCTTCACCTAAGCAAAGAGATACTTAATAAATCATGCATTATTCCAGATTGATTAAGTTTAAATCTGCAGTTTGTTGTGATAATAGCTTAGTATCATTTCAACACTTACATAAATTCTTTTGAATTGATGTTTTCTTGAACTTCAAATAAACATAAATACTATCTAAATTTTTATTACATATAAGGCAACAACATTTAATATGAAACAGATTTCAGTTATGTAGTTGGTTTGTTCTAGGTCATGATGCTGCAAAGCACAATATTTCGGATATGTTTAAGTAACCATTCTCAAATAGTTCTTAATTCACCAAATAAAGAGAAGTAATGCTCATTCACCCTGGGATGTTAGTGACTTTATCTGATGGCATGCATGATCATTGTAACATACTGAATGTATGTAACATCCTGTCAAGAATGAATTCCGTGAACTCAGATCCCACTCAAGAATAGCTACTGAAACATCCTAAATTATAAAAGTGAAATCTTCTTTTAGTATTATAATGCATTCCATAAAATATCTTGCTCCATTAAAAAAATAAAGATAATAAAAATATTGCATATCATTGATTTAATCATGTAAATTTTCTCAGACTATCATTATTTTCTAGAAATAATACTTTAAATATATCATTATCCTTACTATTTTTATGAATCCTCACTGTTTAATTGATTGTCATTGATGTTGAGAAATAGTTATTACATATAAAAGCATTACATATATTTTTAATGAATTTATACACCTAGAAACTGTCATTGTATATTTCATATTTTTTTGAAGGTATATATCTTCCATTGTTATGGGAACCTAATTTTTGTTGGAAATCTCCCATTGCCTTGGGTTATACTCGTGGACATTTTTCTGCTCTTGTTCCAATGGAACCAGATTCGGGTGATGTTCTTGGTGCAGGTGCAAATACTCGAACGTCTGATGATTTACAAGTAGTGTTTTTACCACTGATGACTGCTGATCATCAGCTGCTGCCACTTCATTTTTTAACGCATGGTGAGGTATGTAGTTAAGTTGTTTACAGTCATCTCTTGCTACAGTGAATTCATTCTAAAACAAACTACCTAAAAGTCTGTGACCAATGTCCATCTAACAGCACTATTTTAAAGAAAATTCACTATACAGACTTACTAACAAACATGTAAATTCACTACATGTTCACTATAGTAAGATTCATATTTTACCATTATATCTTTGACTTTAAGTTTCTCTTGTGATTTTCCAAGATAAAATATCGAACTTAGAAAAATATTTGTTTTCTGAAAAATAGGCTATGTTGTTATGTGTGGTTTTGGAAGTCAGTTTTTATTTATCATTAACTTTTTTTTCTTTTTGCCTTTTTAAGTTAGATTGTATTATACACTTATAGAAAAAGCTAGAAAGTAGAGTAGTGATCCACTATTTTTATTGCTGAGTTATTATGATTTACATGCACCTTATTTTGTAAGAATATTAAGCATATGAATGTCTTCTTATATGCTTATGGTAATGGTAACAGCAGACTAACTATGGCAAATGCATAAGAATAACAGGAATACTATAGTTTTCTGTATTGAATTTTCTCCAAAATGGCATTGTGCCTGTTGGTTTTTTCTGGTAGTTTTAGTGTTATTTACTGTAGTGAGAGTCATCTCTACTAATCTAGTTATTATCCTCTTTTTTTTTTTTCATAATTTTTGCTGAATGATGTTTTAGAAAGGTGTCTCTCCCCAACTTACATGAGTGGGGAGACACCTTTCTAAAACATTGACTGTACTTTGGAAAATGAAGATGATAACCTAATGCAGGGGTTCTCAACTTGGTTGTTGCTGTCATGGATGCATTTGAGATTGGGAAGAGAGTGGCGGTCACCAATATTTTTTTTCTATGAAAATTTATGCTTATCATATCAAATGATAACAATTAACAATTTAATTAACTATGAAAGCAGGATAAATACACATGTAACATTTATTATATAACTAAATTAAACCACAATAAGCAAAAACCTTTCTCTTTACTCTGGATAAAACAATCTTCCCAATCGTTGTTGAATTTATATGTTTGTTGTTTTTTATTTGAATTACACAGTTTTGGGCAAACGTTTTAAACACAAGAAAACAACGTATGGTCAAAGCTTGCCAACAATACCGGTGCAGTGGTGACACATCCCTCAAGCACATGGTTGCCAGTAGACTAAATACATAAAACATACACACAAAATTGGCACTGGCAGCACTCGCACTCAAAGACAGGAATTACAAAATGTTTGTAATATAACATAAATGTTAACATTTTTTATTATTTAAATAATTGCTATTACTAGGAGAACACATATTTTCCAGTTTTAATTTTATTTTTTCCTTATTTAATAATTGACAGTGGGCTTGTACAAATAGCACCGCAGGCACATTTGCACCCATGGGTATAGGGTTGAGAACTGCTGATCTAATACTATTAAAAAGATAAGTCTTTTGTTTCCACTTGAATCCTAGAATGGGAAATGCAAGACTCTTGGTCAATTTTACTGGTTTAGAAGTTCACTATAACTTACAGTCCAAGTACTAGGACTAGATCAATCCCTTTTGTTTATGGCACAGCTCAACCATGTTTCAGATAACAACAAGAAACATTATAATACACAACCTCATTGAAACTTAGGGAACATCTCCCCAAGCTGAATACACAAAGGCTTAAGGCCTTTTTGTTCTAAAACACAACCTAAAAGTTTGGGCCAGTGTCCATAGAAATAGTGCTGTGTTAAAGGAAATTCAATCTAGCATGCTTTCTGACAAACTGTAAGCTTACTACCTGTTCACTGTAGTGAGATTATTATTGATTATTATTAGCAAATTACACAAGTTCATTTAAACTTGAGGAACATTTGAGTACACATAGGCTTTTTAACCCTTTAAATTAAAGATACCAAGAAATTATATTCTTGGTTTAATCCTTTATTCAAGTGTAAGCAAACAAAGTTTGCAAGTGAAGTAACTTAATGACTTACTAACTCGTATATAGAGGCTAATGACTTCGCATCACTTGCCTTAGTGTCCCATAATGCAAAGCACATATCCTTATGGACATGTATAATGCTATGCATTATGGGAAGGATCACTTCCCAGACCGGTTTCACCTTTATTGAGGTGAAAAAGTATTAGGCCTAGAGTAGTTAGTATTGGAGTGCAAGAGAGCCCGATAGTATTAGGAGAAAGAAAAGAGAGATAGATAGTATGAGAGAGAGAAAAAAAGGTTTCAGTTCTATTAAATCATCATCTGGCCAAAGCTATCAGTTTTCCTTTTTCACCAATCCCATGTAGATGAACAACCAAAAGAGCAATTGAAACTAAAGTGCAAAAATTACTGATTAGGTGGTTAGCCTTATCTGAGTTAACTGCCTTGAGTTGGCCTTCTCTGTTTGGGATTACTCTCCAGTCATCCCTGGAATTGACCATAAGTGCACACTGAATTAAGAGGATAGAACCATTTAAAAAATCTCTCATAGCAAAAATAGACATAATTTTATCTCCCTCTTGCGAATATTGCATGTGGGTTGTCTACACCACCTAGCCAAAATTTGATATCCCTTAGAATGCTTCTTTCTAAATACAAAAATCGTCTGACTAACAATAAAATTTCCACTATACAATATTATAAAGCATCTGGATATCATATTGCTGGTTTTCAAATCCATGTTTCTTTCTAACCTTCTATAAATAGTATTTTTTTAATTCATTAATTATAAAAATCAAAATTCTCTTCTTATTGCTGACAGGTGGTGGGTACTGCAAAAAAAAATCTGTTTTAGTAATGGAATGCCCAACACATTACATAATCTGTTGCAAATACGCAGGACAAGAGGGAAGCTGTAGAATGCATGTTCTACTGTTTTCAATTGGTGACATATCACAGATTGGATCTCTGGCATTAAAGTACCTCCATTTGATGGTATTGACTGGAAGGTGACCATATGCAATTCTCTAAACAAGATCCCTCCTGTTTGGGTATCCTTGGAACTTCAATAAGTTATGGAACCAAGTGTCGTCAGTACCCAGCTGTGGGAAGTTTGCAGTGAAATTTATAATTTATTGAGATCTCATCAGTGGGAGCTAGATTCAGGAGTGATACCAAGGTTGAAGCAATACAGAAGTCATATTTCCATATACAAGTAGCCAAAAGGGGTCACACCTTTTTACTAAAATTCTCTGTAGAGATAGATGTTGAAAGTTTTTCCCACTTGGTTATACTATAAATTAAAGATACCAAGAAATTATATTCTTGCTTTAATTCTTTAACTAAGTGTAAGCAAACAAAGTTTGTGTGTGAAGTAACTTAATGACTGGGAAACTCGTATATAGAGTCTAATGACTTCATGTTGTTTGCCTTAGTACCCCTAATGCAAAGCACATATCCTTATAGACATGTATAATGCTATGCATTATAGGAAGGGGTCACTACCCAGATCAGTTTCGACCTTTATTGAAACCAGTCATATTTCCACATCCAAATAGCCAAAAGGTGTCACAACTTATTACTAAGGTGCTTGCACTTGGATAAAGGATTAAACCAAGAATATAATTCCTTGGTATCTTTTTATAGTACAACCAAGTGGAGAAACTTTCAGCATCTATCTATAATCCAGAGTATTTTAGTAATAAGGGATGACACCTTTTGGCTACTTGTATATGGAAATATGACTTATGCATTACTTCAACCTTGGTATAACTTCTAGGTCTTGCTCCCACAGATGAGAGTTCAATAAAGGTAGATACTGGTTTGGGTAGTGACCCTTCCTATAATGCATAGCATTAAATATGTGTAAGGATATGTGCTTTGCATGTTGGGATACTAAGGCAAATAATGTTAAGTCATTATCCTCTATATATGAGTTGCCGAGTCATGAAATTACTTCACATGCCATCTTTGTTTGCTTACACTTGGAGTATGGATTAAACCAAGAATATAATTTCTTGGTATCTTTAATAATCAAGTAGAAAAGACTTTCAGCATTTTTAAGCCTTTATGTGTGGATGTGGTTTATTTTCAGTTTAATTACTCTTGCAATAATTTTCTGATTTATAGCCTACATGCAGCCCAGAAAACATTCTGCAAGTCAGGGGCAAATTTTCATAACAGATGAAGGGAAATGGGAGTCTGTAGGCAGTTGCTAGAGAATATTGTTCACCTGTATGGCTAAACAGTATCTTCTTCTTGTTCTACAGCTTCTTCCACTTAAGTGGGGTCACTGTTTGTTATGAGTCTCCTCCACACCTTCCTGTCTTGGGCTGTCACCACATCCAAGTTCTTCATCTTCAAGTCCTCTTCTACCAGCTCCCTCCATCTCTTCTTTGGCCACCCACGCTTCCGCCTTCCTTGCACATCCATCTGCATGACCCTTCTTCCCACATATTCGTCCTCCCTCCTCATCACATGACCAAACCATCTCAACCTTGCCTCCTGTATTTTCGCTCCTAAGTTCGTAACTTTCACTGTTCCCCTGACATAGTCATTTCTCAGATGATCCTTTCTGGTCACACCGCACATCCACCTAAGCATTCTCATCTCTGCTACTTCCATCCTGCTGATGTTATTTTTCCTTAGGGCCACAGTTTCTATAGCATATGTCATAGCTGGCCTCACTACTGTCCTATAAATTTTGCCTTTCAGATTGATCGGCACCCTCTTATCACATAACACTCCAGCCATCTCCCTCCAGTTCCTCCAACCTGCTTGTATCCTGCATCCCACTTCCTTCTCAGCTCCTCCATCTTCTTCCACTGTTGAACCTAAGTATCTAAAGTCTCTCACCTTCCTGATGACATTTCCTTCCAGCTCCAGATCTGTCTCCTGGCCACCGCCCACTGCGCAACACATATACTCTGTCTTACTTCTGCTCAGTCTCATACCTCTCTCTTCCAGTACTTTTCTCCATCTTTCCAGTTTAGTTTTCGTTTCTTCTCTTGAATCTACACACAACAAGATGTCATCTGCATATAACATTGTCCAAGGTGCATCTTCTCTCACCTCCTCTGTTACGACGTCCATCACAATATTAAACAGAAACGGACTTAATGCTGACCCTTGATGCAAGCCAACTATTACTTGAAAACTTTCTGTCTGTCCCAAACAGGTCCGAACACTTGTCTTCACATTTCTGTACATTTCCCGCACCAACCTGACATATTTCTCCGGCGCCTTCTTCTCCCTCAGACACCTCCAGGCTTCTTGCCTTGGCTCTGGAGTTGCAATTGATCTGGAGAATCTTCTTGCAATTGATCTGGAGAAAGCATACGATAGAGTATGCTTTCTCCAGATCAATAAATACCAGATGTAGCTCCCTTTGTTTCTCTCGATATTTTTCCATCATCTGTCATAACCCAAAGATAGCATCTGTTGTTGATCTACCAGGCATGAAGCCAAATTGTTCCTTTGCAATCTCCACCTCCTCCCTCAATCTACCATCAAGAACCCTTTCCAGGATCTTCATTGTGTGGGACATCAACTTTATTCCTCTGTAATTTTTACAGTCTTGTGCATCCCCTTTACCCTTGTAGATGGGAACAAGAGTACTCTCCCTCCATTCCTCGGGTATATTTTCCTGTTGGCAAACTTTCATGAACAGGTCCCACAGCAGGTCAATTCCCTCTTCCCCCAGTGCCTTCCATGCCTCCACTGGAATTCTGTCGGGGCCCACCGCTTTTCCATTCCTCATCCTCTTCATGGCCTCCGTCACTTCCATTCTACTGATGTTCTGCACCATCCCCTCAGAAGGCTGCCCATCTCCTCTGTGAGTCCTTGCATTTTCCTCATTCAAAAGTCCCTCAAAGTATATTTTCCATCTGTTTCTTATGTCCACATCCCTCCATAATACTCTTCCTTCAGCATCTTTGATCTGCCTCACATGTAAGATGTCCTTAGCTGCTTTATTTCTACATTTCGCTAGTTGGTAAATTTTTCTCTGTCCTTCCTTTGTTTCTAATTGATCATACAGATCTTGATATGCCATGGCCTTCGCCTGTGCCACAACTCTCTTGGCTTCTTGCTTTCTCTCTTTGTACACCGCTCTGTCCTCTTCCACTCTTGATTCATCCCACTTCTGCTTTGCCTTCCTCTTAGCTGTCACTGCCACTTGTACATCATTATTCCACAACCAACCCTCCTTCTGCTCTCTAATCTTTCCAGATGTCTCACTAAGCACCTCGATTGAACAGCTTCTCCCAGTTCCTTTGCCTTTTCCCCTTTCCATCTTGTCTCCTGCACACATAAAATGTCCAACTTCCTTTTCCTCATCATGTCTGCCACCTCTCTTCCCTTTCCAGTCATGCTTCCAACATATAAATAGTATGGCTAAATAGTATGCATCATCAAATTCCTGCCATATGTCCTCAAGGGGTGTACAGGATATGTTCTACTACATGAAAAATTTACATCATTACTAACTTCCTATCTACAATTTTCCTCCAAATCAGTCTGTTACTTGTCAAGACTCCAACATTATCAGATCTTATATTTCTATCGTCTAAGGCAGGGGTTCTCAACCTTTTCCAGTGGCATACCACTATATTTAATTCAAGATATTAGATGTACCAGTAAGCAAATCTGTTTTCATACCACCCGGCAGTGGCTCACATACCACCAGTGGTACGTGTACCATAGGTTGAGAATCCCTGGTCTAAGGCACTTTGTACCATATCGACCCGCCTATATCTTGGTCTTCCTCTTGGTCTTTTTCTGCCAACCTGGCAGAGAACACTTGTTTTGCTAATCTTTCCTCGCCCATTCTGTTTAAGTGACCATACCACCTGAGATTACCAGAGCTAATCTCAGGTGGTATGGTCACTTAACCATTCCTGAATGCTGCCAATGTCAAGTTCTTTCCTAATATCCTCGTTTTTAATATGATATTTCCATTAATGCCATCTGTTCGTGCCTCTAATCTTTCTCAGGACTCTCATATCTGCAGTCTCTAGTCTTTGGTCGAGTGTTTTACTTCTGACCCAGCTCTCAGATTCATGAGTTAAAACTTGTTTGAACACTGTCTTGTAAACGGCTAATTTAGTGTTCCGACTAATTTCTCTCTTATTCCATATGAATTTATTCAATTGACTTCCCACCATACCAGCTTTGTTGATTCTATTGTGTATTTCCATATTTAAATTGCCATCTTCACTAAAAATCGTGCCTAAGTAGCTGAAACGTTTTACTTGTTCCACAGGTTCTCCGTTCACAATGTAGTTGACATCTTCAATGATTCTGCCTATTTTCATTGTCTTTGTCTTTTTATTGCTTACCTTCATACCATATCTATTACAACAGTTATTCAATTTAGTCAGGGAATTTTGCACACTTGTAGTAGATTTATTTAGAAGTATAACATCGTCCGCATAAAGCAAAGAGCTGACATTAACATCTCCAATTCCATTAGCATGTTTAATACCACTTTCCTTCATAATGTGATGATCCATATACATAATGAATAACAGAGGGGATAACGTACATCCTTGTCTCACATCAGATTTAAAATTACACCATCTTCCTGTACTTCCTTCAATTCTAACTGCTGACTTCAATTGAAATAAATACTAAGTATTGCTTGATATAATGCCACATTGACACCATATAACTGTAGCATATTGAATAGCTTCTCTCTTGACACCTTGTCATGTGCCTTTTCCAAATTGACAAAACTTAAATATAGATCTTCGTTATGTTCCCTTGATTTCTCAGCTATTTGTCGTAAATTGAAGATCTGATCCTGACAGCCTCTATTTGGCCTGAATCTAGCTTCTTCTTCACCAAACTTTTCTTCCACAATCCCTCTTAACCGTTTCTCAAGTATATTGGCATAAATCTTACCAGGAACACTCAGTAGGGAAATACCTCTGTAATTCTCACATTCAGTTTTATATCTCTTTTTATATATGGGTACTATGATAGCTCTACTCCAATCATCGAGAATTCGTCCCTCTGTCCAGGCCTTCTAAACTATGCAGTGCAGCCACTGTAAGACTTTTATACCACCATACTTCAGGCATTTCTGGTTCTGCCTTTGATGGCTTCAAGTATGGATATGTATTCCTGACTGTATGCCTGTTGAGTGTTTTTTACCACTGTGCTCTCACTGCTTGTTTCATTTAGCAATTTTTCGAAGTAATTACTCCATACTTCAAGGATATCTTTTTCTCCCATTTTCATGTCACCCTTTATCATCTCTAACTCCTTTTACAGCACTCTTTCTTCTAAGTTTCTTCAACAACCTCCATAATATTTTGCCACTTTGTTGATATTTATTTTCCATGTTGTTACCAAAGTCCTCCCATAACTGTTGTTTAGCTAGTTTTACAAAGTGTTTAGATTTCTTACATTTGTCTCTGTATTCTCTAAGAGCACAAGCTGACTTATTTGCTAGGAACTTTTGATATACTTTCTTCTTTTCCTGCACTGCCTCTTTAACTTCCTGTGTCCACCATGGAGTTCTGATTTTTCTATCCTTGCAGACAACCTCACCACATGCCTCTCTGACTGAATCAATGAAGGTTTTCTTCAAGGCTTGCCACTGAATCTCTAAAGTTTGGTTCCTATTCTCAAACGTTTTCATTTTTTCTTCAATAATCTTTGTGTATTTTAGTGTACAGTTCACATCTGAGAGCTGCTCGACTTTTATTCACTTTAAAACTTTTTTACATGTTTTTCTTTTCAATATGAAATTCAGTTTTATCCTGCTCAAGAATAAATAGCGATCACTTCCAATTTCAAATCCGCTGTACGCTCTGGTATCCTGCACCAGGGATAAAACATCACTATCAACAATAACATAGTCAATGAGACTTTTCATATTCCTTGCCTCTTCTCTCCATGTGAATTTGTGCACATTTTTATGTTGGAACAGGGTGTTGGTAATAACCAGTCCATGTCCTGAGCAGAAATCCAACAGATATTTACCATTATTAATAGCTCTGCTCTTTTCTCCAAATTTTCCCAAAATATTTTTGTATGTCTCTCACTCATTTCCTACTCTGCTATTTAGATCCCCAACAAGGACCAACTTTTCCTTTTTCATTGTGTCAGTTTCCTTTTCTAAAGCCTCAAAAAATTCCTCCACTTCTACCTTAGTAGAAACTTCTGTGGGACCATAGACACATATAAGTCTCATTGTCCAATTCCCCATTCTCATATTTGCCCACATTACTCTACTTGAGACTGACTGCCATTCAAGAAGATTAGTCTCGTATTTTGTGTTGATTACTATGGCTACTCCTTCTTTTCCTTGATTGTCATTGCCTGAATATAACATTTTGCATTTATTGCTCAGAAAGATCTCACCAGTTTTTTTCTTTTTTGTTTCAGTCACCCCTATTATGTCGATCTGGTACTTATCTAATTCCTCAGCTAGCTCCATTTCTTTGCCATTCAGGTGTCTTATGTTGATACTGATCTCTGGTGATGTTGAGTTGGGGGTGTGTTTTCAGATTTGTTCCAGTAGCTGACTTTTTGCTGTTTGCCCTGGTTCCGTGGCAAAAAAAAACGGTGTCTTTGTTTAACCGGGGCGACACCCCAGCTGGCATGAAATTTTGTCGTGTTATACCATCATTTTGTATTTAGTTTTAAGCCAATAAGAATACAATTTGGTCGGCTAAATCCCAAATTGCCAGCCCATTCTTGTTAGTTCAGTATCCAGGTAGATACCCAACGCGGTGCACCACGTGAAGGTGATGATTGAGATTAGGTCAGAAGCCCTGGTCGATTATCTGCATGAATTTATTGCACAGGTTCGTTGCTAAAAGAATAAGTACAACAAAATTTTTTCAGATTCAAATCTACCTCTATATGAAGATATTATAAAGTCAGTTTGATAGAAATTAAAAAGCTTTATTACCCCAATGGCGCATTCAATAAATTAGTCTCACCTACCTATACACAACTAATTAGCATGGAAAAAGAATTCCTCGACTTCAAAAGAGGTATTATTTATGTTGCAATGTCAGTGGTATATCCATTCTTGACTTCATCACTCAAATGCAGACATTTTTCTTTTGTCTGCAAACAACATTTTCAGGTGATAGAAGTGTGTGAGAGTGCTACCTTAAGAAATGTACAAGTTTATAGTAGCTGAAGAATAGATCCAGAAAGATGATACCAAAGGGTGGTATGAAGATTACAACATCATTCTGATGTGGAAACAGTCAACCAAGAGTTCAAGGGGGGGGGGTGTGCAGAGGTTCACATTTATAGCATGACCTTACCTAAAGTGCTGCATATAAATCAAATCATCAATGCAAATTAGACTATCTATAGATATGTATTTGGACCTTGGTGGTATCTAGAAGAATGACTGCTCACAAATAATGCAACACTTCTAGGTAAATGCACTGCTTCCTTACATAGTGGCAATTTAACTGATCCATGTTTCTTTCAACTCATTGCACATTGTTATGCTCTTGGTGCTATTGTTTTCTAGCTTGGAAAATATTGAGTGGACTGCATTAAATTTTTGAACTCCTTTGGAGAGAAGAACTGGAATGCTAGATTGCATCTAACAACACATAGAGTGATGATCCTTTTGTAGGAAGAATGGTTCAAAATACCTAAATCATACTATGCCAAACTGGTATTAAGTATGTCAAAAAGGGTGGAACGTGTGACTAAGACTGAAGAAGAGAATTTGTCCTGCCATTGAGGTGTACTGAAATGTAATGCTGTCAGAATTCTTATTGCAACTTTTAGGTACTTATTCAGTAAATACAGGGATGTGGTTTATTATCAGTTTAATTACTCTTGCAATAATTTTCTGATTTATAGGCTACATGCAGACCAGAAAACATTCTGCACATCAGGGGCAAATTTTCATAAGAGATGGAAGGAAATAGAAATCTGTAGGCAGTTGCATGCACTGATCAGCAGAACTCAGATGGATACTGTCTAAACTAATGGAGAAGGTCATTACCAGTCAATTTCTTTGATACCTGGAGAACTGTTATCTAATCAGCAATGTGGTAGTTATTGATTAGTTATGTGTCAAAGGTGTTTTCAGTTTTCCAGCTGTCTGTAAATCTCGATTTCTCCAGTCAAGATCCACAACAGATCTTACCTAAATCATCTGCCTATGGGCATCTGACATTTCCAGTTTATTTGATAGGGTTTCTGAGCAAATTATCATGTTATGGTCTGCTTCCTCCTATGTAATTTTAGGATGCTTATTATAGATGTCTTGAAGGTTGATGTGTGTGAGTGCTGTCAAAGTTTGTTGTATGAGTAGGAAAAATGGAGGGTGCTTTCATCTGCTAAACTGGATTTTTTTCCTAGTTTTTACCTCGGGTCACTCTCTCTGTGGGATTGCAGAGGGTGTTCCTCAGAGCTCTGTTATTTCACCCATCCTCTTCTCATACATGCCTGTCTCTCACTGACTTCAAACCATATCCACAGTTTAGCTGATGGAAGCACTTTCCATTCCTCCTACTCATACAATAAACCTTGACATCACTCAAACATAGCAAGTTTCCAAAATCATCTACAATAAGCATCCTCAACACTGATCTCCACACCATTCCTCGGTGAGACAATGACAACCTAGTCAGCTCCTTAATTGTTTTCAAAACACAGTTTTGTCTTTTTTTCCTCACAACAAAGACTTCTTCCCTTAACTTTGAAAATGCTCATTTTAACAGTGAAGACCACCACTCATTCACCTTATTTATCTCTGTTAGAGATAGATGGATGAATGATTAGAGATAGATAAGTATCTCGAAAGAGAATACTTCACAGGGAAATATTCTCAAAAAACTACAACTTCCTGCTCTTCAAAACAGAATATCAATAGATTATTCTGCTCTCTCAGAATAATCCCTGCCCACATAGTGCATATATTTATTTACTGTAGGCTTTTCAGCCTCTTGCATTTAGGTTTGATAATATTCAGCTTGTAACTGCAGAATATACATTTGAATGAATGAAAACAAGACTAACAGAGGCTAAAAATAAGAGAATGGAGGAAAAGATTAGTCTTTCTTGTAACAGAGGAAACATTACAGTTCATGATTACTCTTGGTTCTCTTTCAGTTATATTAAGTACACCATCTCCAATTCAGAAAAGGGTACCAGTTGGGGTCCACTCCTCTAGAGTTCTTCCTTCCTAACAATGATAGTGGTAATGATATTCAAAGGAACATACTTTGAAGTTGCCTACAAAAATTCCATGTGAGGTGTTGCTCTGACTCGGTGATTCATGGGTAGTGGTTATCTCTTGTGTGTTTAAGGTAAGAGCCATAGATAACTGCCTTGGCACAGATAAAGTGGAAGTTACAAATTTGTCTCTTCTTGTCTGCATGGAGTAGATTCCAGTAGTCATATTTAGGTAGTGTGATGCAGGTACTAGAAGTGCTGTCTAAGGAATAAGTGATAATCACTATATTTGCAAGTCAGGTCAGATATGTGTATGTTCCAAGGTACCTGGGATATTATAGAAGAGACAAAGATCTGATTCTCTAAGTTGGAATTTGTGAAGCTTATTTGGAGTAGACAAGATGTTATGTCAGTCTCCATCATATATGTATTTGGTCTAGTACACATGTTTTTGTACAGAAGATCCTATCAAAAACCAGGTGGCATGTGTAGGTTTGTAAAGGATGAAGATGAGTTTGAATACGCACAGGGTGAGGGTTGGAGGCACCGATATGAGGAAGTGGTTTATTTTCTCAAAGTTGGAAGGAAGAAGTAGCAGTGAGACTTCAGATGACACAAGTTGAAAGGTGGTTTTGTTATGTTGTGTTTATTGCTATTATATCGATGCTCTATATTCAGTTATGTCCTTTCTTATTTCAATCTCTTCTGTCATTATCCTATCGGCTGTGCCATTTTTTGCATACCCTTTTCTTGTTTATTATTACCTTTTACTATCTATATATATTTGTAGGCTCCACTACTCACTCATACACAGTTATTTCCCTTCTATCCTTTTGTAATAAGTTTCCAATAAGTCTAGCAAATCAGCTATCACCCTTCTATCCTTAAACAAACTAAAATTTAGGCCGCTCTTAAGTTTAGTCACGTGTAATTCTTTCACTCATAAGGGCTTTGTCTAAGTATGGGACAAGGCCTTAAAATCTACCCTCTGAGACAGTCCGCCTGTTGAATATTGATGAATTTATATTTTTGCTGCGCCAGCCAATATAGAGGATAAATGAGACTTTTATCCAAGGTGGCTCTCTTAGAGTAATACACAGTAATAAACTTTCTAACACTAATCCAACTAATTTCAATTCGCTTTGTCTTTGCATACAGTCGTGGTCTAAAAAATCAACTTATATTCATATATCTCTCCCGCTAGGTTTGATAATAATTTTATGAGTGGCTATTTGAATTTATAAGACAGGCTAGATTCAGGCAAATGCTATAAAACATATTTATTTAGGTTTAAAAGATATACATGAGAAAATTAAAGTACATGGTTAACATAATCATAAGGGCTTTGTCTAAGTATGGGACATGGCCTTAAAATCTTTCCAAGTAAAATTCTGATATCATTACTAACACAAGAATACATGCATAATAACTAGATCCCCAGAATTTTTCTATAAACATACAAACTTCTGGCTTAATTTTACATTATCTTCAATCACTCTCTGATCACTACTCATATCTCACAATATGCCTCAGTTATCTCAAACACAGATCCCTTCTGGGAGACATTCTTCAAAACTGGGACAGGTCACTGCCAAATTGGGATAATCTCTAAAGTTCTCTACAGCATGTCCATACACAAATTAGCCTATAGAGTTCACACAAATCTTTAATAGGAATTCAGATACTTTAACATTTTTTAAGTTACCATCCCATGGAATGACTTTCTGTTCTATCATCAGCCTTGTCTGGACATCAAGGCACCTTTGTTCTGCGATTCTCTGGGTTACTTATGATAATAGCACGGCCTGGTTTCCCGAGTTGATAAGGCGATGTGCCGCTCTGGACTTTCTCTGGTACCGTGGTCACACATCTGGATTACCGGTCACTCGATATGGCATAGCTACTCTGTTATGAAGAGATAGCTAACCTTTCCTCGCAAACATCAATAGGCCTCACACGACTTCTATGGCCGACTCGGAATCTTCCCATTGGTGGAGAGCGCTGGCCAGTGTCCACGAGCGCAGGAAACAGGAACCAAAAAAGCCTCGTGTGGGGGAGCTTGACCCTTATATTCTTCCCTTTTTTTCTTGGAGATTCTTGTGCTTAGCTACGTTTTTACCGCACGGCACTTCCCCACGTGCACTGGCGCTCTTCTGAGAATGCGTTCTCGCTTCGTTTTCCTTATAATTTCTCTTTCCCTTAGGCCATACGCTATTCTAGACGGCTAGAGTGTGACCCTTGGACTTTGGCTTACATTCATCTTGCATTCATACAATACATAAAATGGGATACTCTAATTAAATTATAATCTTATATAAATTTCTCTATTTGACTCTGTACAAACAGGTTAAATCTCACATTTCTTATGCTAAACATTTCTTCAGTTTTGCCTTAAAGTTATAATGTACATTTTTATTTCCTTGCCAAAGCACAACATTCTCTGCCTACAATTAAAGATAGTTGTTCCTGAATAAAAGTAATCTTTTGTCCCAATTTTTGATTATTCAGGGCACAACAGTTTCATGGGAGTTTCCAGAAGTGATTTGGATTCCCTGAGATGCGATGACGTTTAGAAAGGCTTTTATAATGGCTTCACACCCACCTGTTGATATTTGCTTTTTTTGCTTTGGTAGTTTTCAATAGAAGGCATTGGAATATTTTCTACTTTAGGCTTTCAGTCAGTCACCTATGATCTTATTTCTTTCCAGTTCCATGTAGGGATAAGAAGGTATTGACCAGTTGTGGAACTTCTTATGTTTCTGTTTGAGAATAGTCAGCTCTATAAGCACAGGTGACAGGTGACTATTGTTCATGTCTGCATGATGAGGTTCTATACTTTTCCAGCATTCTAAGGCATCTCTGTAGAATGAAGACATTTTGGGAGATAATGATGCAATGCTCTCTATTCTGAGGATTGTGGAGTTCTTGATTCCTCTAGTGGTTGCTTTAAGAATATTTTCAGGAATTGTTAAATAGGTTTTGATTTGTCTGAAATGTATTGAAGAGAAAGATGATCCTCAAGGATAGGATTTTATTTTCAAGGGAGAGACTAGGCCTTGGCCTCCTTTGTTGTGAATGGCTTGCAGAGTGCTGAGTAGGTTGTCAAGTTTGTTTTATTTCAGAGTAATAGTTTAATTGGCTTTGGATCTGACGAAGGAAGTCTTTAGGCAGTATTAATACTGCCATAACTCACTGGTAGCCAGCTAGTTGATGATTATTACTCTTTTCCTGAGTTAAGAAGTTGCTCATATGCTGTTCTATTTTTCCACTATTTGTTCAAAGTGACTGTGTACTTGTGTCCAGTTGCATGTTATATATTTGGATATTATCAGGATCGATGCCTAACTATTTTTGTCCTTCATTCAACTAGGTACATTCATTTAGAGAGTTTTGGACTTCCATTTACCTGACCACAAGCCAGTAGCTTTTTCAGAGGTTCATTATGCACTAGAAGCTTGTACATATAGCCAGTATGTCTGGATTACTTTCATTTCTGTCATTACATATTACAATGTTAACATTATCAGCATCTGCTGATAGACTGATTTTCAGGTGTGTGATTCTGTTATGCTTGTTCATTTGGAGAGATTGACACTGTGTATTTTTGTTAAGAATGGTTCAATTGCTAGTGCATATGACTGTCCAGAGAGAGAGAGAGAGAGAGAGAGAGGAAGGAAGGGATCCTTTCTTAATTTCACAGGAGTATCATACTGGGCAAGTGATCTGATTATTTATTTTTAAACAAAAAAGTGCTTTTCTGTGTAATAGTTTGACTGTTTGAATAATGAGAGAACCATATTCAAATGCTCGTATTTAAAAAGATATTCGTGCTGTACTCTGTCAAAGGTTTTCTCCTGCTCAAGACTGATCAGTGATAAGTTTTCATTTTGCTTTTTTGCATAGTGGTTGAGGTCTATGAACTGTCCATGTCTCAGCTTCATAAAGGATATGTGAATAATGGCTAAATCATAGAGCTTTGGTTTTAGTCAGTTGTATAAATTATCAATTTTCCTTTTTGTTCTTTTTTTTTTTGTAATTTAATCATCATTGTCAATCTTATTAAGATTCTGTGTTTGATTGTTTTAGTATCATTTAAATTTGATATGATCGGTGAATTAAATTTTTAAAACTAGTTATATGATACTACAGATTAGGTGTTGTACCTGCATTTATCGTCATTCCATTCTTTTCCTCTGTTGCATTATTATTAGATAGATCATCTATGAAGAAGTTTAAAAAAAAAGTTGGAGTGACAGTGGGCAGTCTTGCATTACTCCTCTCTTCACATTGAATAGGTGTGTGTGTGTGTGTGTGTGTGTGTGTGTGTGTGTGTGTGTGTGTGTGTGTGTGTGTGTGTGTGTGTGTGTGTGTTGATAACATTATATTTGCAAGAAATTATATTCTTGTTTAATCTTTTATCTAATTGTAAGCAAACAAAGTTTGTGTATGAAGTATCTTCATGACTAGGCTGCTTGTCATGGAGGCCAATGACTTCGCATCAGTTTTCTTGGTATCTCATAATACAAAGCACACTTCCTTTTGGATGTGCATACACCTTTTTACTGCTTGTATATGAGAAATATATGATTTCTGCATTAATTCAACCTTGATATCTTCCCTCTATGTGAGACAGCTGTTTGTGGTGGAGGGGACATCCCAGTGATGGTACTGGGATTCTTTTTCTATGCTTTTCTTCCCATATTCTTTTCTCTACCTCTGAGTATTTTTTTACTATCTTCCAAAGCACCTTCACTGGAATCTAACGTCTTCCAGATTTGCCATGCAGTGCGATCCATGTACATCCAAGTCTTGCACTAATTTGGCTTCTGCTAAAGCCAAATGACCCTGGCCAAACCAGGATCAGTTGGCCATTGGGTTTCCCTTCAAGGATCTTGCAGTGGGACTCCTTCCCCGTGGTCCATAAACAGGACCCAAGGCGTACTGTGGTGCCAGTATAGCATCTGGTGATGCCCTACTGTTTCACTCCCAAGCACAATCACTGTTTGCCGGAGATTGCGTGTCCATGTGTGGCACCCATTCCTGAGAATGAACACCTCTTCATCCTCTTGTATACAGTAGTCCCCTCTTTATCCATGTGGGGGATACATTCCAAAATCCCCTGTGAATACTTGAAACTGCAGATAGTACCCAATCCTATATATGCTATGTTTTTTCCTATACATACATACCTATGATAAAGTTTAATTTATAAATTAGGCACAGTAAGAGATTAACAACAATAAATAATAATAAAATAGAACAGTTATAACAATATACTGTAATCTGAATGTTGTCTGAAAGTTATCTGAATGTGAATGGAATCTTAGCAGCCTCGGCATATTGATCCATCAGGTGACGTGTTTGATGGTAGGACTGTTTTGAAGTGCTCTGAAAGATATTTAGTTTTAAAAAAACAGCATTATTAGTTTAAAAATTGTGCTGGAATTAGAGTATATTGTGGAGTTAATTAGTTTAGCTTTGTTTTGTTTTAAATAGTGTTAATTTAGTATTTTGATAAAATACAGTTGATATGTAGCATAGCACATAGTAGCAATGCGAAATAGGCCAATGGCATCCAAATCGTTGTCATTGTTTAAAAAATTTAACCAAAGGGAGGGAATTCATCCAGTGTAAGGTCTGCAGAATGTATGCTTTGCCAAGAGAGCAGCTGGAGTTTTGGTTTGAGAGCGATAATGGTGGGAAAGTCATGAAAGCAAGGTTCTAAAGCGTGTCTCAGGTCGCGAGATTGACATAGTGGATGAAACTCAGAATGTGACAGAAAATTGTGATGTAATGCCAGATTGCATTGAGAGTGAGTTTAGAAGTGATACACTTGCTCACTTTCATAATACAGTGACGGCTGAGCTGGATAAGGGTAATGGGTTTACAGTGATACTGCTGGACTTTGCTAAGGCCTTTTACAGGATACCACGTGGAATTCTAATCAGTTAACTGCAGCACATGGGGATCGATATAAGGTTGGTGAGATGGATAGGAGGGTGGTTGATGGAGAGATATCAGAGAATAGTTTATTCAGGAGTAGAGTCCAAAAGAAGGCCTGTGACTACTGGTGTGCTGCAGCGTTTCTCTTCTTGGAACACTGCTATTTAAATTGTTCATTAATGATATAGGAAAGGATCTGAGAGTAACTGTTCATTTATTTGCCGATGATGCAAAATTGGGTAGAACCATAGTATTCACTATTGCTCTACCCAATCTACCCAGTGAATAGTGAATTTTGCAGGATGATTTGGATAGATTGCCAGACTGGACTAAGGGGAATGGATGTCAGTCAATGTGGCAAAGTGTAAGGTTATGCATTTTGGGGTGTAAAGAGCAGCAGTATACCACATTGGTGGAACTGTACTCCAGGAAATTGACGAAGCCAGAGATTTGGAAATGTTGGTGGATAGGGAGTTGAAGTTTAGAGGCACATAGCAAAAGTGGCTAAATCAGTCTTCCTTTTAGAAACATGGACTTTACAACTGTGTTATAAATAACTATAAAATCACAAGGACAAGCTGAGTTACATTTCACACAGTATGTTAAAGAAACAATGATTTGATCAACGGTTATTCTACTGGCATGACCTCTAGTGAAAAAAAAATAAAATAAATATTTAGAAACTACATCAAAGCTAAATTCTATTTAAGACAACATAAGAGAAGTATTCTTTCATATAGATAGTTTTCTTACAGTAACAATGATGTCCTATTTTTAACATGACAATTGCTAGATTAGATTTAAGATTCTGGATTATCTACAGTCCTGTTTATAGTTAACTCTTAGGGAGAAAGGTTCCGTGGGTAGAAAATGTGCCTTCAATATGCTTAGGATTTTTAGACCATCATTATTGTTTAGGTAGAAAGCGTTTTGTGTACAAAATAACCAGAACGTAATACATGCTCAAAGAGCGCCGTGATATCTGGAGGGAATTTGTTCTGTTAAAGAAGGATTGTGTCATTGATTTAGAATTCATAAAGAGGGCAGAGACATCAAAACTGACTAATAAATCATCTTTTTCTAATGTAATGTCTTTGATTATGTTTATGAAGTGTTGTGTGTTTTTGATATAGGAGGGGAGAATGACCTACCAATTCCTTGAGTGTTGCCACTAATTTCTTGGTTAGGTGATAATTCGGGTGTCTATACCTTTGACTATCAGCCAGAGTAGTGTGTTTTGTATGTGTATTTTTGGTAGACCATAAATTCTCATGGAACGAGCGTAGTTCGGAATAATTTTTTGACTGTATCTTTGGGCCATGTAGTAATTGATTTAAGTTGTTTCTGTGTTTTCTTTTTTATTCTATTGGTTAAGTCGTAGTTAACAAGTTGGTATGTACTATTGTCTGAGACTAGCAGATTCATTTTTTCTATATATGTTGTTCGGTTTAGAATAACTGTGGTACTTCCTTTATCGACTCTAGTTATTACGATGTTCGGATTTGATTTTAGTGATTTCACCCATAATTCGTGTTTCATTAAGTTGCTTGCTATTGTTTTCTTATAATTTATATTTAAAATGTTGACGGTTTCTAAACATATTTTATCTGCTATGGTATTTGGAATGAATCTTAAGCCTCTTTCAATATTACAAATAAAATCCAGTTTGTTCATCGATCTGGGGGCTACGGCAAAGTTTAGAACTTTGCTAAGTAGTAGCCAGAATTCATCTTTGTTTAAGACGTGGTTGGATAGGCTAATTACTTTACTGTTACCTGCAGGCGATTGGTGGCTCCTGTTGTTTCTTACTTCTGGTGGTTGTTAATGTTTGCTGCAGAGAAATTCAAATATGTCCGTTGGTTTTGTTGATCTTTTAGTCTATGAAATTTGGGTATGAGATTTTCTTTTTTTAGTTTGAAGGAAGTAATACGTTCTAGTCATGGGCTCGCTTTATTCCCCCCCCCCCCATTGCTAACTTTTATATGCAACATTTTGAGCAACATGCTTTAGATTCCTCTCCTTTAAAACTCAACGTCTGGTTTAGATACGTTGACAATGTTTTCGCAATCTGGCCCCATGGCCACTAGACAATTGACTTAGCCATCTAAACCGACAACACAAACGCATATAGTTCACAGTTGAGATTGAAAAACAGAACACACTTCCGTTTCTAGATACACTTGTCACACGTCTTCCTTCTGGCAGTCTTTCCTTCACTGTTTACTGGAAACCTACACATACGGGCCAATATATACTCAAACTCCTACCACCACCTAACACAAAAACTAGATGCATTAACACTCTCAAAAACAGGGCTTTGAAGATTTGCTCCAATGAACAAGCGCTGAAAGTCGAATTTAAAATGGTTACAGCCAAAATACTATTAACAAAATTTTCTACAAGACCTCAATAAAAAACAAAGATAAACCAGACTGCAATAAAACTATAACCATTCCTTACATTAAAGGGACATCAGATAAAATAAACAGAATATTACAAAAATACAACCTCAAAGCCACCTTTAAATCTACTGAAAAATTAAAAAGCTTACTCAACTCATCCAAAATCCCACTCCCTCCTCTGGCCCACCCTGGAGTATGCTGTATTTATTGTACCTGTAATCTACCATATATAGGGGAAACAGGATGCACAATTCCTATCAGACAAAAGGAACATAAACAACACATTAAATATAATAACTATGGTGAAGCTGGCTTTTCTGATCATGGCTTCCTTGAATTGACTGGAAAAGCATCAGTTGTTTACCTCACACCAAAACATGGTATGAACATAAATTTAAGGAAGCCTGTGAGATTCTTATCAACCACCCCAATCTGAACCATCATGATGGTCTAAAAATCCCAAACATATGGAAGTAACATTTGCAGATGATGCAAAGTTGGGGGGGGGGCATTATGAGAAATAGATCAGATGTTGTAGCTTTGCAAGAGGACTTAATAGACTATCTGAATGGGCAAGTGTGTATGGATGTTAATTTAATGTTGCAAAGTGTAAAGTTTTAAAATTTGAGAGGCAAAGATGGTATGCAGAGTATAGGATTGGTAGGGATATTTTAGAGCAGGTTGGAGGACATGAAAGATCAGGGGGTGATGGTGGATAGGGACTTGAAATTATTTCATGGACATTTTGCTAAAATTGTGAGGACAAGAATGGATTATGGGAATGATGCTGAGAATACTGACTTGTAGGAGTAAGGAGATTCCGGTTTCTTTGATTTAAAACTCTATGGTTAGTTTGAGAGGAGTCCTTTCAGCTGAAAGACAAAAAGGGTTCGAGTAGATTTCACTTCATAAAAGTGAATGCAATTTGTGGGAAAAAATTTTAGTTCTGTGGTGTTGAAACTTTTAGATTACTTTTTTTCAACAAAATATACTGTACTGAATGCTATCATGATATCAAAAATGTTTTTTGACATTTTTCATAATGTTATATATATATATATATATATTGAAAATTGTGTAAAACAATCATGCACTTTACTTTGCTTCATCACCAGTTCTGCTTTCTCAAGAAAAATTTACAGTTGCAGGTTAGGTTTATCGAGTTAGAACAGGTAAGATCTGTGGGTTACAGAAATTGGTTGATAGATGGAAAAGGGGCAATATGATTGAGACATACAAATTACTGAGGTGTTTTTACAAGATTAATTCAGAGGAAATTTTTCAGAACAGGTGTGGTGGGGGGGAGAACTAGGGGCCATTCATGGAAACTGAGTACGGGTGTTAGAACTAGGTTTTTTACTTTGGTGAATGAGTGGAATAAGCTGCAGACTCTGTTGTGGGTGCCATGACTGTGAATGAGTTCAAAGCAAAGTATGATAGATATTGTGCAAATGCTGAATAGTTCTTGACATGATGTTTAGGGCCTCCCTCAATGAGTCTAAGGACTCCTTGGTGTTGCCCATAATAATATGTTTTTATGAAGTCGAGAGCTTTCACCTTTTCTCTTAAAGGAAGCACTTTATGGTTTCTCTTTGGCATATCCAAATTTCCAGCATCACTACTCGTTTACTTATAAGTAACTCTTATAAGTAAAATAAGGGTTACTTGAACACAAGCACTGTGATACTCCGACAGTTGGTCTGATAACTGAGACAGCTACTAAGTTACTAATGTGTGGATGGTATACACAGTACAGCGTAGTTACGCTGGACAAAAGGGGGGGGGGGTCATGTCCTGGGTGGGATAGTGCTAGATTTCATCATGCTACTCAGCACAGCATGCAATTTAAAACTTATGAATTGTTTATTTCTGGAATTTTCCATTTAATATTTTCAGACAGCGGGTAACTGAAACCGTGGAAATCGAACCTGTGGATAAGGCTTGGGCGAGGGGGATACTGTATTAGGTGCCATCAACAAGTCCCTGCCAGATTCCATATTGTCACCAACAGAAATTCAAAGTAACTAACACAAAGGCATCAGAAGCTGCAACAAATACACCACTGTTCTTAATCATACACTCAACAGGTGAGCATCCAATTAGAAAAATGTTATCCTTCTTTATTCAGAAGGACTGGAAGGATCTCCAAAATCTATAAACTGCATTCAGGAGATATCTTCATTGAAGCAATTACTCTAGCACAATTGGAAAAACTACTCCATTCCACATCTATCAGGGGAATACCAATTACAGTTACCAGTTATTCCTTACACACATGCATGCACACAAACTTTTAAACTTTTCTGGAGGTGTAATATCAGAGTGGAACCTCCTTAATATCCCTGACGAAGAAATATGCTCTACACTGAAGGACCAAGGAGTGACAGCTATAAGACGAATCCTGATACGTATGGATGGGCATCTGGTTATCATCAGAATTATTATCCTTCAATAAACTAGGACCACCAACATCTGTCAAAGCAGGCTATCTTAACTGTCATGGACAGCTCTGTTTTCTTTCTTGTATAATGACACCTGTGGAGGATTCATTATTACTAGAGAATAACACATATACCACAATAAAATAAATTTTTAATTTTATTATGCAATATTTCATCTTATGTATCATAAGACATCATCAATACAATTATCGAATAACAATAGGAATCGAATTAGATAACAGTAGAGCACGTGTAAATTGGAATCCCTGTAGGCATGCAGGCACACGTCAATGGATTAAAACTATTGGGCTGAATTTATTTAATACAATTGAGGATAACAGTTTCCCAAACTTTTGGAATAGTGAGGCAGTCGTTACGATTGAGATTAGGTCTGTGAAGTAGAGCTTCAGCACTTTCTTTATATAAATGTTCATGTTTATATATGGATCTGTGTAGCAGCTTAGAGTTTTACCATTGGATCCTGTGGTTAGCATTTTCAATTCCATGTTGTGTAAGGCCAGATTTGTGAGGTTTGATAAGACAGATGTGGTCTTGTTCAGAGATACGTTTCTTTACAGATCTTCCTGTTTGTTCATAGCAAGGTGGAACATGGAACTTTGTATGTGCCAGGTATACTCTCACCAATAATGCTATATGTATATAGCATCATTGGCATTCACGAGTTGACTTAGTGTTGTGGACTACTTGACTACATAGGCACTGCCCAAGTGTCTGTATATGTTCGCTTTTTATTAGTCCATTTTGATAAGGTTTCACTGACCTGACAGCTGTTTTGAACAGCTGTCAGGTCAGTGAAACCTTATCAAAATTTGTTGGTTCTCTTCAGAGATCAGGTAAAAACCTTAAGAGAGCAAAAACTCTCGTTCGGTACTAAGGAACTTGAAATGTCAGAGTAATGTATTTTTCGTAAGCAAATTCTCAGTCAGTATTATTACTCAAACTTATTTGTTACCAAAGGTACTGGCTGACTGTTGTATTATTATTTTATAGAAATTCGTTCTTAAAATTTTCAAAGAGAGGGTTTTTTTTTGTTTTGTTTGTTTGTTTGTAGAGGCCTTGGCCTTCTAATTTTCTGACGTACATATTACTGCTAATTTAAACCTATTTTATTCATTATTTACAAACTACTCAGTTAAGGATCACATTGGTTTTCATTACAACATTCTATTAGAAATGTTTTTATTATGAAATGTCATTCCCACAAGAGTTAATTTGGATTAATTATAGTACAATTTTTTTTTTATTCAAACATAGTGGTATCTTTCATAGGGATTTTTATTTATTTATTTTTTTTTACTGAACAATGGAATTTGGTGAGGAAAAACGGCAGAGGTAGAATCTGAACCAAACTTTTTTTATTCATAGTGGTAGTTTTTCATCGGGTTTTTATTTATTTTTTTACTGAACAATGGAATTTGGGGAGAAAAATGACAGAGGTAGAATCTGAACCAAACAAAAGACAATAACAAATGTCTTTTATAAATGCTGAAACAAATTTCTTATTTATGTCATTTATGTTGATACTGTAATGAAAAATTTGGTTTTCAGCAAGTGTGAAACACAGTTTAGTTAGCTTAATCCCAGATTTTCAGTCCATTATCAGTGAAGGCTTATTAACTTAAAACTTTAGAATTTTATTTATTTATTATTTTTTTTTTAAAGAAAGAGGAGGAGAAGTATTTCTTAGATGAAAGATGAAAAATGCCATTTCTAATTTGCGATAATGAAGAGTAAAAAATCATGTTATGGGAATGAAACATTCATAAATAAAGTAATTGATAACAAGAGAAACTGATGCTCACTGTAGTCTTTTTATTTTTATTACTTAAGTTGGGTCGAGAAGAAGAAATCATGAGGCAGTGGTTGGACTGCTGTGTCACAGAGAGTGGAATCCTTGTCGCACAACAAAAAATTCCAAAACGTCCTATTCTCATTGCCCAAATGGTAGAAGAATGGCTAGATTTTTATCGTAGTTTAACTCACTTACCTATTAACCATGCTCCAACTTCTACATCAGATTCTCACACCCAAGCCTATTCCAGTGATGGTGATTCCGATCAAGAATAAAGAAGTAAGTATATCTCAATTTTGTCAAGCATTATGGGATGGTAGGAAGTCAGTTGTCTTATATATTTGTTTACTGTTAAAAATATTTTTATTAATACTTTTAAACTGATTAAAATATCCCACAGTAAAAGAATTGTAAATTAGTTACAAATTGTAAATTTATTTATGCCACCTAAATTTATACTATAGATATATATTTAGTATCTGTAGCAGTGTTGATAATTGATTTTCTATGAACCCCTAATATGAAGGATAATTTACTGTATGAGGACAGCAATTTGAGAAGATACATATAGATAAGCATCCTCTGTATTTTTCGTAGGAAGCTTCACACAGGCATACAAAATTAGTATAAAAATTTACAAATAGTAAAATATTTGTTTCATCTATGAATATGTCATGCAGTACTTCTTTGCAGTATTCTGAAGTGGTCAACAGAATTGCTTTCATCACAGATTGACTTGGACAACAGTGTCGCTTATGCTGTAAGAGTCCTCCATTCCATCATGTCCTTAAATCAATATGAATTAGATAATCAGTTAATAGCTTCTTATGAAAAGAGGCTATTAATTGATATATCAATTTAACTGAGATTACTTTATTATCTTTTCTGATTGATCATCCAGTAGAGAGGGTTTTCAATCTCTTTTGTGATTTTCCTCTCTATTGCTTGAACTATGGAAGAAATTAGATGAACACTATAGTGAACACTACCATAATGAAATAATGTGTTATAATGAAGGGAGTTCATTATAAAGTACAATTGTACATTGATGATAGAATAATGTTTATGTATGTATATATCAGAAAACATACATAAATAAAAGAAATGGTGGGAAATACAGTAAAGGAAATTACATGAAATCCTACATTGATGACAGACACAAATCATCGGCAGGATCCAAATATAAAGAACACAAAATGACATCATGAAAAAGTGCAATTGCAAACAATAATGGGACATATTAAGAAGAACTAGAAGAGTATGAAATTATAAAAATGAAAATGATGCCGAATTAAAATTTACATTACATTAGCTTAATATTACTTAGCAGAAATCTTCATAATGAACTAAATATGTGTAAATGTCAAAACATTTATGTAATCAAAAATTCTAAATTGGAATAATTTTTTTACCTTATGGATAAAGAATTTTTGACACACAAAATAAACTGTTACCCACATAAACTTCGTAACTTTCATTACACTTTTGAATTAAAGAAATACCGTATATTGTACTATGTTCTAAGAAAATAGTGTTATGCCAGAGGTTCATCATTGAGCCTTTGTCCAGTTATAAAGCTGACATGTTCACAAGTCTGTGCCAAACCTCTTTTCTCATACCGTTAAGCTGAATAATGTAGGCTGACTAATGCAGACTAATGTTTCATTCTTGTGTTCCCTCTTCTGTTTGTAATTGGAGGTGATCAATTATAAAGGTGACTGACTGCTGAAGTTTTCAGGCTATTTTTGATTTCAGTAGTACAGGTTGCACTTTAGTTAATTATAAAGATTTCAGGAAAGTTACATTAATTTAAGGTAACATAACATTTTGAAATTTAATTAGAATCTGGATTTTCATTTTTATAATTTATGACATGCCCTTCTTTCTTGTATCTCTCCCATTATTATTATTATCATTAGCCCTCCATGGAGACTCATTGTAGGAGGTCTGCCACACTTTTGTGCTATGCATTCCAATTACTTGCCACACCATGCCTACTCCTCGTCTTCTTGCTCACATCCTTTTACACAGCTTCCAGGTATGGCCTCTTGTTCTATTCCCTCTCTTCACCCATTCTATGAAAAATTTCATCTGCATTAATCTCTTAATAATTCCAACAACTTATGCATCTCAATCACCCACCTCCCCTCCTTCTGTCTACTGGGCTCTGCAGTTTGCATTCCCTCAATCTGTATTCATCATTTCTGAATCCTTTCCAACCTTCTCATCTTTTCGAAAATATCAGGTGACCAAATCTGTGTGTAGATTTGGTCACCTGCTTTCCATATGAAGTCTGATCAAAGCCTTGTGTGATGCAATCGTAACTGTCTTATCAGGGTCCTATTCCCATCATTGCCACCATAAGTGGCTGCTCTGTCCTTGTAAATTTAGGCCCTTGACGACAATCACATTCTGATCCCTCATCTCCCTGCCTAGATATCCCTACCAATCTTGTACTCTGAATCACATCTTTGCTGCATGAATTTTAACACATTGCTACAAAGAGCCATTACCCCACTCATTTGCCTATTCATACAGTCTGTTCAAGGCTACAACATCCATTCAGGCCTCTCCCATATTGTTTATACAAATTAAACAGCAACAGCCCCAACTGGAACACACCACCAGACTTTCCTCTTATATGATATCACTCCTCCATACACAACTTGCTGATTCCTATCAGACATCCAATCTCCAGTCTGGTGCGCTGTTCTGCTATCCAACCCCATCTGTTCCGATTTAATTATTAGCTTGTCATGTGGCATATCAAAGATTTTTGCAAACGACAACGCTGTATATAAATCCTCTCATGTCCAATGCATTTGTTGCCTTGTTATAATAAGTAAGTAGATGGCTAAAACACTATCTTCCTTTAGCAAACCCATGCTGTCCATCAAAGAGAATGCTGCTTCTGTTGTCAACCCAATTTTAAATCCAAGTCCTCGTTAGCCTCTATAACACTTCGACCACAACTCCAAATAAACAGATTGGTCTATAATTTGAAACCCTAATCTTATCACCTCTTTTATAAAACAGAACAATTTTTCCCTCTTTCCTACTAATTTGGAAGTTGGACCAATCTAAAGCTGCTGTTGCCTTATTGACATCAAGTTTACTCAATTCACTATATACCTCTTGCTTGCTCACCTCCTCCCTTTATACTACTCTCGAGTTCTGCATGATATCACATTCAAGTGTATGAAATGCATTCCTGAATTACTTATTCAGGATCTTTACTGTATCCTTCTCAATGGTTATCATTCTACTATTTTCACTAGCCAGTAGCAGCCTTCAATATCATTCTTTCTTCTACTGGTCACATTGAAAAAACTTCCTAGATTTTCTTTTGGCCTTATTACTAACTGCTGCTCATACTGCACTTTTGTTTCCCTTGCTAATTGACTTCACCTTTCTTGCTTGCTATTTGTACTCCTCATGCAACTGACTATTTCCACTCATCTCGTGCTGACTCCATAATGTCTTCTTCCAAATTGCATGCCTAACCTCTTCTTTCATTGATTTCACACCTACATTATTTGACCTACTGACCTTGGGAATGCATTCAGATTTTCCTCCAGATGCTGTCTCTTCATTCCAGTCTATATTACCAGAATTAAAATAACCCATAAGATTGCTTTTTTTTTTTATTAGCCTGAACAACAATTTGCCTATATATTTCCTTCTGACCTTCCTTCACATTATCAGGCTTATAACAACACCCCACTGAATATTTTATCCTTTCTACCTTACACCATACTGCTTCAACACCACTGCCACCGTTTACTTCTTGCATCTCCAGCATTTCTACTCTGTGTTCACAAAAAAAAAAAAAAAAAAAAAAAAATCATATCTCTCTGTTTCTATTCCTATCAGAATGTCATTTTGATTCAACATCTCACTTATTCCAACAATTTTTGTGCTAATGAACTCTATCAATGCTGCAAGTTGATTCTCCTTATTTTGAATACCTCTGGATTCATAACATACATGCTAGCTCATTTCTGGTTTTATAACAAGTCCCACTGACCCCATTTCTTTGTTATGACTCATCCACACTCCCTAATCCTCTGACTGTTACTCTCTATCATCACTGAACCTACATCTAAGTTTTGTCACCACATCCCTTGCCATCCCAATCCTTTCTTGTACATCCACACATTCACTCCTGACTCCATCATCTTCACTTCTCATACAGTGTCTTCTTCCTGTTTACCCTGCTTCCCCCCCCCCCCCCACACACACACCACCACCACCACCATTTCCCTGTCTTGTGCTCCTTCTCTCTCATTCCATTCACGCATGCTGCTCACCTCTTTATTCACAACTTCTGCTCTACTTTCTTCCTCAGGTCTTACATTCACTTCAGTCATTATCTCTCTCCCTGTTATACAGCTCCCTCTCTTAAATTCATTCCACTTTCACAAAATGAATTCCTTTCCCAATTGTTTTTATTTTGTTTACAGGTATCTTTCATGTCATTTTGTGCTATATATATGGTTCCTTCTAGTGTATTCTGTTGTCGATGTATGACTTCTCACAATTTCTTTTGTTGTCTTTCCCAGCATTTCTATAACAAACTATTTCTCTGGTCTCTAGGGGGTTTACAGTAGCTTGTGTGTGTGTGTGTGTGTGTGTGTGTGTGTGTGTGTGTGTGTGTGTGTGTGTGTGTTGTGCTATATTGAGGAAGACTTGTTTGAGTAGAGTCTGTGTTTCAAAGTTCCATAGCAGGAAGGCTTGAGGTGAACAAGGTGAACAGCTTCTGTTCACTGGTAAATTTCATATATGCTCCTGATATTGGATTAATGATTGTCTTAAGACCCTAGAGAATTAAATAGAAATGGAAAAAGCCTGCCTCCCCCCTCTAAAAATCAGTTGCTGTTTTCAACCCCTTCACCCCTTTCCCACCCTATATAAATATAAAAAAACACTCTGCCCATCCCCAATAATATAACATATATGTATATATATATTATTAATTCTTCCACATTGCCTAACCACCCCCCCTTCCCCACACACACGGTAATTCGGACATCGCAGAAAGAAGAAAAGCCACAACACCCAGAAAAAGGTATGTGTAAATTTCTCTTCCTTTATGCTACATATATTTATTGGTAAATATACATCTACAATGCCCTAAGAATCCGTGAGTTAAAAAGCCACTGACATTTAAACAGGGACACTCCTAAACAGAAGCAGGCAAAATAGCCGTAAATATAATAGTTTAAGAGGAGTATCATGGGAGTTTTCCCAGAAATAATATCCATAAATTAATAAAATAAACAAGCAATAAAATGAATTATGAAATTGACAGGAAAGTAAACACTATAGATGCTTAAAAAGTTGGTCCATGGTGGACACCGGAAGTTAAAGGGGCAGTGAAGGAAAGCATATCAAAAGTTCCCGGCAAATAAGTCAGCTTGTGCGCTTAGAGAATACAGAGACAAATGTAAGAAAGCTAAACACTGTAAAACTAGCTAAACAAAAGTCATGGGAAGAACATAGAAAATAAATAGCAAGAAGGTGGCAAGATATTCTGGAGGTTGTTGAAAAAGCTCAGAAATGGAAGAAAGAGTTCTGTAAAAGGAATTAGAGATGATAAAGGTGACATGAAAACTGGATAAACAGATATCCTTGAAGTATGTAGTAATTACCCTGAAAAATTGCTAAATTAAACAATCAATGACAGCACAGTGGTAAAAAAAACACTGACCAGGCATGCACTCAGGAATACATATCTATCCTTGAAGTAGAAAAAGCCGTCAAAAGCCTGAAATGTGGAAACACAGCTGGAATAGATGATATTATTATTATTATTAAGAGAGACCTCCATAGAGTCAGAGACTCATCGAGGGAGGCCACATACTACACACTCCAGCTTATTCTTGAATTCATTCACGCTGCTTGCACTCACAACATCCAATGGCAATCCATTCCAATCATGTGCCACTCTCTGAGAGAAAAATCTACATCTCACACCTTTCTTGGCAGCCTTGATTCTCAGCTTCCAAGGATGTCCTTTCCCCACCCTCCATAAATTGAAAAATTCCATCAGTTGAAATCCTGTATGACTCTTTCAGAAGCTTGTAAGTGTCAGTCATATCATCCCCTCTTTCTCCTGTTTGCTAGTGTCTGCAGCCTACAAATTCTCAATCTGTCTTCATAATCAGTATTCCACAATCCTGATATCATTTTTAACACTCTCCTTTGTACTCTCTCCAAAATATCAGAATCACAATGGAAACCAGGAGACCAGACCTGCATACAATAGTCCAAGTGAGGTCTTATCAAGGCCTTGTAAAGAGGCAAAATAACATCCTTATCTTTACATGTGAACGTTCATTTCAGCATTGCAATTATCTTTTGAGTTGTATTTGCAATCTTTGCCACATGGCCCCTGAACTTCAACTTCCTATCTACTAACACTCCAAGATTCCTAGCCTCATCAGTTTCTTCTAGCCTAATCCCACCAATATAATATGACATTGGATATCTAATCATGCCGAAGTGAATGACTTTACATTTAACTGACATTGAACTGACACCCATTTTCCCATGCCCACAGTTCTAGCCTATTCAAATCATTCTGTAAAGACTGCATATCAGCAGCATTCCTGATTACCTTACCTATCTTTGCATCATCATAGCAAATAACTGTATGTCGCTTGTCAAATCCTTCCCAATATCATTAATGTACTGATTGAATAACAGTGGACCAAGCACTGATCCTTGTGGTACACCACTTTTTTTTTTTTTTATACTGGTTATGGGCATTATTACCCTTACATCATGTCCAGACATCTCATTCAGACTTTATATAGGCCTAAGCCTTTACAAGCGTTTTACCCTATGCCTGTTCTAGTTATCATTGTAGTCATTCTCTGGTGGCAACGCCATGCCAACAGTGTGCCCTATAGGGCCATCAAGGAAAGAACTTTTATATCCTTCTGCATAAGTCCAAGCTGTTTTAAGTCCTTATAACTATCTGTGCTACATATGCCATGTAAAGAGATGGTGGCGCTGTTAAACCTCGGAGTTGCCCCATGCTCCTCCCATATCTTACTAACTAGATCTTGGTTATTTTTATAGTAGTTCACTTTATTATTATAGCTATAGGCTAGTGAGCACCCTGTTCCCACCACATGGGCATCAACTACCCAAACGTCATCATCTCTTTTGATCACTAAGTCTGGCTTACGCAAATCCATGGGGGTCTGGCTTACGCAAATCCTATAATGTGGTTCCACCACAATCTCCCAACCTTTGTTCTTAAAGCAGTTGTTCAGGATGTAGACCACGGCGTCATGCCTCCGCACGCAGACCCCATGGGTGTGGAAGCAACACTAGGCTATATGAGACAATGTCTCACTGTAGTGAGACATTGTCTCATATAGCCTGATAAAGTCAATATACTTGAACCCAAGGAGGAGTCTGGTGCCATCCCTTACCCAATCATGCTGGGAAGGCACCAGATATGACTTTTAAAGGAGCACCATCTACAGAACAGTTCAATAAAGATGCCCACTTCTTGTGTTCTGTGGATGCTGACTCAATTAAGGTACCGTGATAATGGGACCAGCCTTTAGCCCACCTAAAATCTTCTTGTATTAATGGGCTATAGAAAGCCCCTCTGCAGATAGGGGAAGAAGATAGTTCTAACTTCACGATTCTTGACAGCCGTAGGATCAACCATTAAACCATGCATACTCAGAACCCCTCGTATACCACTTTTTGATATCTGTCAGTCAGCCATCCTCTTATCCATGCTAATATTGTATAACCCAAACCCATTTTCTCCAATTTATGCAGCAGTCTGTCATTTCTGTATTCTCTCAAAGCCTTAGCAAAATCCAAAAGTTTCATAGTGTATCCATTCCCCTTGTCTAGTTCAATGGTAACATTGTTATAGAATGTGAGCAAGTTGCTAAAACATGACCTTCCCTAGTAAACCCATGTTGTTCATTGCAAAGTAGAGATTCACTGTCAACCCATTTCTGAATGCAAGCCCTAACCAATTTTTCCAAAATCTTCACCACCACTCCTGAGATACTAATTGGTCGATAGTTGGATACATCGGTCTTTGCACATCCTTGTGCAAAGGAATTACCGTAGATTCCTTCCATTCCTGCAGAATCTTCGCTGTGCTGAGCCTCATATTAAACATCCTGGTCAAAGGAGTGGCCAGTTCAGCTGAACACCCTTTTAGCACATGTGCGGATATTCCATCAGTCCCTATTGCTGAATTCTTATTCAGTTTGTGCAACAGCTCTAATACCTCAGCCTAACACACCTGTGTTTCTTCATCTAATGAAGAGGTAACAGTGAGCTCAATGTTGCGTTCACCAGGTTGATAGCTTTTAACAAAATGGGCACTCATTAACTGAACAACCACTTCTGCATCTGTAACCCTCATGCCATCTCGATTTAAAAGAGTTATTCTTTCATATTTATTCTTTCTTTTACTTGCAGCATATCGATAGAATTCTTGTGGGTTGTCTTTAGCATGCAAAGCTAGTTTCTTTTTCATAATCAGACTTTGCTTTCTGTACAGCAGTTGTGACTATTCTAGCCTGCTGCTTATAACTTTCATAATGGACGTCATCCTTATGCAAACGGTATTCTTTCCACATCATACTTTTCTTATGAATCTCTTGCTTAATGAGATTACACATCCATTCATCTCCTACTCTATTTATTCTTCGAACTCTCGGGACACATTCTGATATCCCATCATTTAAGTATTGTTTAAATGCTTCCCATGCACTGTCGATATTTCTATTCAGCAACCGATCCCATTCCACTGAACTCAGTATACTCCTCAGTTGATCATAATTTCCTGCTTTGTAGTTCAGCATGTAACCTCTTCTGAATGGAACCATAAACTTAGTCACTTCCCAAGTGAGTACTGCATGATCACTGTCACCATCTGGAGGCAGAATAGTTACATCTGTAACCAAAACACCCTCTGACACTATAATCAAATTAACACTGTTTGACCTCTAGTTCCTTCTGTCACATGCTGCTTGAGGAAGTTGTCCTACAACAGCTCAGTAAATGGTTTTCATTCTTCTTGTGAGATGCTACTGCTACCCAATCTTTATTTGGATAATTAAAGTCTCCCATTATGATTATTCTTTTCTATTTGGTGATGCATTTCTTCATCACCAGCAATCAATCCACTAGGTCTGTAACAACACCTCACTATGTAATTTGTCTTGTTAGATTCCACCTCACACCAGGTGGCTTCAAACTCATTGCCACATGAAATATTGTTAGTAGTATTACTACATTCATAAGTCTCAACTCTAACTGGATTTTGTCATCGTCAAATTCCTGTCAAAGGGGTGTACAGGATATGATAGTACTACATGAAAAATTTACATCATTACTAACTTCCTATCTAAAATTTTCCTCCAAATCAGTCTGTTACTTGTCAAGACTCCAATATTATCAGATCTTATATTTTTGTCATGTAAGGCGCTTTGTACCGTATCAATCCACCTATATCTTGGTCTTACTCTAGGTCGTTTTTCTGCCAACCTGGCAGAGAACACTTGTTTTGCTAACTGGATTTAAGTCATCCAATATCATTAGCAGCATGCCCCCACCTCTACTATCCACTCTATCCTTCCTAAAAATACTGTACCAATGACACTCGATACCAATTAGTAGGTGTAATTCTGATAACAAGGGCTCACTAATTCCTACACTCTGGGGTCACAACATATTGACTAAGACAACAAACTCTACCCCTTTGTTTCTGATACTCCTAGCATTTGTATACAGACATAATAATCTACCTGCATGTTCTTTTGTATACTCTTGTTTGCAGGTCTGCCTGACACAGTTGGACAACTTGCAGATCTCTATTCTTCTCTAATGCCTTACACGTGTAGACATGTTTGCACACATATGATGTGTCTGAACCGGACAAACATAAACCCCGAAATCATTCTTGCCTCGTCAACATTTCCATGACACAGCCCATTCCTGTCATTAACACAGTTATATACCATTGTCGCTCTTACACTCACATTCACACCATTCCTCCCTTTATAATTTAGTTTCCCTGATTCTCTGTGTTAGGTCACATACCAGTTATTAGTTTTTTCAGACTCCTGATACCAAGCGCATTTAGGTGTAGGCCATCCCTCTTGTACAAATCCAATCTTCCCTGAAACTCACTCCACACTTCCAAAAACTCGCATCCATTCCTTCTACACAGCCTATGCATCGAAATATTCAACTAGAAATGCTCAAGTATGGAGATATAAAAGTATTACAGTGGCTGCCCTATGTACTTCAGAAGGCCTGGACAGAGGGATGAATTCCAGATGATTGGAGTAGAGCTCTCATAGTACCCATATATAAAAAGGGAAATAAAACTGAATGTGAGAATTAGAGATATTTCTCTACTGAGTGTTCCTGGTAAGATTTATGTAAGGATACTTAAGAAACGGTTGAGAAGAACTGTGGAAGAAAAGCTCGGAGAAGAACAAGCAGAATTCAGGCTAAATAGAAGCTGTCAGGATCAGATTTTCACTTTACGACAAATAGATGAGAAATCATGGGAATATAACAAAGATCTGTATCTAAGTTTTGGCACCTTGTCATGTGCCATTTGTAAAAGGCATATGACAAGGTGCCAAGGAGAGAGAAGCTATTCATGATGCTACAGTTAATAGGTATCAATGGGGCATTATATCGAGCAATACTTAGTCTTTATTTGAATTGTAAGTGAGCAGTTAGAATTGAAGGAGGTACTGGAAGATGTTTTAATGTTAAATCTGATGTCAGACAAGGATGTACATTAGCTCTTCTGTTATTCATTATCTATATGGATCGCATTATGAAGGAAAGTGGTATTAAACCTGATATCAAAATTGGAGATGTTAATGTCAGCTTTTTGCTTTATGCAGATCATGTTATACTTTTAAATAAATCCACTACAAGTCTGCAAGATTCTCTGACTAAATTGAATAACTGTTGTAATAGATATGGTATGAAGGTCAGCAATAACAAGACAAAGACTATGAAAATAGGCAGAAGCATTGAAAATATTAACTGCATTGTGAATGGAGAACCTATAGAACAAGTAAAACATTTCAGCTACTTAGGCAAAATTTTTAATGAAGATGGTAAATTAAATATGGAAATAGACAACAGAATCAACAAAACTGGTATGGTAGGAAATCAAATGAATAAATTTATATGGAATAAGAGAGAAATTAGTCAAAACACTAAATTAGCTGTATATAAGACAGTGTTCAAACCAATTTTAACTTATGTCTGAGAGCTGGGTTAGAAGTAAAACACTTGACCAATGACTAGAGACCACAGATATGAGAGTCCTGAGAAAGATTAGGGACATGAACACATGGCATCAATGGCAATATCATATTATAAACGAGGATATTAGGAAAGAACTTGCCACTGTCATCCAGGAATGTGTTAGCAGAGCTAATCTGAGGTAGTATATTCACTTAAACAGAATGAGAGAGGAAAGATTAGCAAAACAAGTGTTCTCTCTGCCAAGTTGGAAGGAAAACGACCCAGAGGAAGACCAAGATTATTATTATTATTATCTGAGACTTCAAGGGAGTCAAGGACTCATTGAGGGTGGCTGTAAACTACCCAATCCAGCTATCATACCTTTCCTTAAATTCATTTACACTAGATGCACTCCCTACTCCTAAGGGCAAATTATTCCATTCACTCACTGCTCTCTGGTAGAAAAACCTAGTTCTTACCCCTTTCTTGACTGAGAACAATCTTAACTTCCATGGATGCATTTGTTCTCTCTCCCCTCACCTTCCATATAACGAAAAATTTTATCATTTGAAATGCTATAACACCCATTAAAAGTTTATAGACCTCTATCATATCATCCCTCTTTTTCCTGTTAACCAGAGTCTGCAATCCACATACTCGCAATCTGTCCTCATAATCTAAATCCCATAATCCGGATATAATCTTTGTAACTCTTCTTTGCACCCTTTCCGCAACCTCTTTATCCCCTTGGAATCCGGTAGAGCAAATCTGCGCACAGTAATCCAGGTGTGGTCTTATCAAAGCCTTATAAAGAGGCAAAATTACTTCCTTATCCCTACATGTCAAGGTTCGCTTCAACATAGCAGTTATCCTCTGAGTTGTATTTGCAGCTTTTGCTTTGTGACCTTTGAACTTTAAATTCTTATCCACCAATACACCAAGATCCCTTGCCTCTTCAGTTTCTTGTAGCATAACCCCACTAATATAATATGCTGCTGGAACTCTAATCATGCCAAAGTGCATAATTGGACACTTACTAACATTAAGCTGACAGCCATTTTTGTTTGCCCAGATTTCCAATCTATTCAAATAATTTTGTAATTGTTGAATATCATCCCTGATTGCCCTGCCTATCTTCTCATCATCAGCAATTGCAAATCTGATGATAGACTGCTTGATGTCATTAATGTATAGATTGAACAATAATAGCCCAAGGACCGAACCCTGAGGTACACCACTGATTACCTTATATCTGGCAGATTCACACCCACTGTATACCACTCTTTTTTTTTATGTCTGTCTTTCAACCATCCCCTGATCCAAGTCAATAGATTATATTCCAATTCCATATTCTCCAGTTTACGCAACAGCCTATCATGTCGTTTTCTATCAAATGCTTTGGAAAAATCCAATATTATCATAGAGTATCCATTCCCTTTATCCAACTCGGCCATAACATTGTTATTAAATATGAGCAAATTGCTAAAACATGACTTTCCTTTAGTAAACCCATGCTATTCCCTGCAGAGTATAGAATCCTTGTCTACCCATTTCTGTATGTGAGTTCTTACCAACTTGTCTAAAATCTTCACGACCACACCAGAGATACTAATAGGTCAGTAGTTAGACGCATCAGTTTTTGCACTATTGTGCAATGGCACTATCATACATTCCTTCCATTCCTGTGGTATCATTCCCGAGCTGAGACTCAGGTTATACAAATGTGTGAAAGGCCTAGTCAATTCAGCTGAACATTCCTTTAGGAAATAGGATGATATTCCATCTGTTCCTACTGTCAAATTCTTATCCAGTCTATACAAGAGTCCTTCAACCTCATTTTCATGAACCTCTAACTCTTCATCCAGCGTAACATTAGCACAGTGCACCATGCTACATGCATCTGGTTGATATATCTTAGCAAAGTGAGCACTCATTAACTGAACAATCTCATTAGCTTCTGACACTAGAATACCATCTGCATTCAATAAAGTTATTCTTCTACATTCATTCTTTCTTTTGCTTGCAGCATAATGATAAAATTCTTTTGAATTGCCTTTAGATTGCATGGCCAATTTCTTTATATATTACAGCGTAGCTTTCCACACGATACCCGTTATTTTTCTGGCCTGAATTTTATATATTTCATAACTCCTTTCACTCTTATTCTCATGATATTCTTTCCACATCACCTTCTTCTTCTTGTGGATCTCTTGCTTAATAAGGCTGCACATCCATTTCACTCCCGACCTATTTATTCTTCTAACACTAGGATACATTGAGGTACTGCCTCATTCAATCACTTTTTCAAACATTCCGATGCATTGCTGACATTTTTTCCATTCAATAACTGATACCATGGGACCAAAGATAGTATTCTTCTAAGTTGATTATAATTTCCAGCTTTGTAGTTCAGCATGTAGCCTGTTTTAACCAGAGCTTCAATACAAGTAGATACTTCCCAAGAAAGAACAGCATGATCACTGTCACCAATTGGTGGTAAAATAGCCATATTCTTGACAGAGATCCCTTCTGATTCTGAACAAATCCAACACTCTTTGATCTAGAGTTCCTTCTTTTACACGCCGCTTGAGAAAGTTGTCTCGCAACAATTCAATAAATTCCTGTTCTTTCTTATCATGAGAAATATAGGTGGATATGGTAAAAAGTGCCTCAGAAGATAGAAATATAAGATCTGATAATGTTGGAGTCTTGACAGATAACAGATTGATTTTGAGGAAAATTCTAGATAGGAAGTCAGTAATGATGTAAATTTTTCACATAGTACTATCATCTCCTGTACACCCCTTGAGGGTACATGTTAGGAATTTGATGGTGAGTAAATAATAGTGTAATTTCACAAAGTTTTAACTTCTAGGGAAAGAAACACTGAGCATAGAGCAGCTGATCAATTTACCTTTATTTAGTCATACAGGATCTTTTTAACCTCCAGGCATCATTCAAGTTTGATTTCTGACAAAACCAATGATGGATTTTTGTCATCATTGCAGTTCGTATTCAAAAAAGTGGTATCATTTTTTATGACCCTCCCCCCCACACAAAAAAATTTGTAAACCTATAGTACATTAGTAATGTGGGTAGACTAAGTTTTAATGTTATTATTATTATTATAATATATATATATATACACACACACACTTTATTTTTTTTTCAAATAATCTAGAAACCTTGCTCCAAAGACTAAACATGGAATTTCTCAACCTACTTCAGACAGTCACTAAGCAGGGTGGTGGCCACACTGAACAAGAAATTTATCTTCTGTATAAAGAGCAGGATTCAAACCCATAGCCTGTTGGATGAAGAGTGGGTATGCTATCCACTTAGTCGATGTGGCCAGCAAATTTATAGGTTTAGTCCAATCCCTTTCTTGTGCACATTCTGCTTCTGCCCCTTCTGTATTTATTTTCATGATGCTGCTTCATTGAAGTAGCATCCACCATTCCTTCAGTTTCATTTAAAAAAACACAAAGCAACTATTGGTTAGCAGTCTGTTCATGGTCTCCATCTTTAATGCCAACTAACCAACTGTTTTCTTCCATTTCATTCAGTTTACCTCCATCCTCTGCAGCAGCAGTTTTCAGTTAGTGCATCTCCAAACTGTTCAAGAAAGAAATGAATTGGTTTTTATTCTCTTTATTCTTCATCTCTTACTGTCATAGATGTGGTATAGGTTTCATGTGTGAGACCTAATATATAATATTATAAACTGTACATGTCAGTCATTTGTCATATGTCCTATTCTCTGCAGTTATCTGAATTCATGGGTTATAATGTTTATAACAATGATGATGCTAATCTTTCACTAGACACATCTTTAACATTTACAGAGAGAGAAAGAAATCCTTTCTAAATACTTACTGCATTGTTTTTTTTTTTTTTTTGAGTACATTATCTTCAATTTCTGCTCTACTTGATGAGGAATGCATTTTCTGCACCCCTCATCAGGAACCAATTGAAAATGTGTAAATTAATTTAGCACAGAGTTATCTGATTTTATTACATCTCAAGTTCAGGTAATCCCTGCCTTACGTAAGAAATATGTTCCACAAACTTTACATAAGTTAGATTTAATTCCTTTGTCCTTTAATCACACTCTATTACTTCTCTGTTTACAGTATGCAGTAATGCATAAATGGGTTTTAAAGCTTATTTTTTAGTTTCCATAAAATTCACACACAAATTGGATTTCAGTATGTAATTATTAATGCAAAGTAATATAATACAATATGAGTAGCATGAGAAAATAGAAAATTAAAAAAATAATTAATTTGGCCATTCAATCTTTCTTATGAATTATCAATAGTGGCTTGTTTCTTCTCTTCATAAATCTCTTAATATCATGCTAAAGGGACGTATATTTCTCTTTGGAGTTTTAAGAACTGTCAGATATTAGAATCCATGCAAATACTAAAAACACATGGCATGCCACCACTAAAAATATGCAGCATTAAAACATTAATAATATAGTACATACATGTTGAAAACAAGACTGAGGAAAATGCATGAATTTGCCATATAGGCTGTCTGCCATGTGGAACACCATTAGTTCTAGCCCTTTCACAATAACTTGTGTAAGTCCAAATTTATGTTAAGTCAGGGACTGCCTGTGTATACTGTTAGTGGTTTTTCAAATGAATTTGGTTAACAAGTTGATAAATTAAATTACTTAGTAAAAAAGTTGATAAATAATTGGCAATTCCCTGTTTGACATATATATGAGGATTGCATATGGGGGGGCATTTTTGAGATATTACTATTTAACTTTTATGGCAATTATGTTAATGGGTTTCAGCAAGATAATCATTGTTGGCAGATGATATGAAGTTAGAGAAGATTATCAAGAAGGTTCTGTATGGTGACTCTTCAGGAAGATTTAAATAATGTGATGTATGGATGGGGGTTTAATTTCTAGATGTATAAATGTTGAGAGTATTTACTGGGTATATCAATTTATTAGTTAGTGCAAAGTTTTAAATGTGGGATCTGCAGATGGAAGGCATATTCTTTTGATGGAGGTGATAGGCTGGTGGTATGGTGATAGAATTAAGTATGGGGGAGGCATTCAAGGTGGTGAAAACTTAGAGGACTGCTGCAGTAGCGTGATGAATGTTGGCTGGCAGAAATAAGGATGTGGTAGTTTCATTGAATAAGGACTTTGTCAGATCAGATCTTGGACTACTTTGCTCAGATCTCATAGGTTACAAAATTAAATTTAAAAAAATGTTATCAAGAATCACTTGAGAAAATGTAATCTACATAGTGTATTAGCATGGGGGGGGGGTATGTGATTGTGACATATAATGTGTTCAGGTATTTTGACAGACAGTATGAGATTAGGTATCAGATGATCTCACATTGAGAATGTCAGGGTTTTCCCCCCCTTCTGGAAACTCACATTTTTCATTATGAAAAACAGACAACCTGGCCAGAAGAACACATGCAAGTTACAGGCATAACACTGGCCTCATAACCTTAGTTGCTTTGGCTACAACAACCAAACTGACACAGAAGGAGAATTTTTTAAGGGCAGAGCATAGAATGTGACAATCTCTGGAAGTTGCACAAAAAGTGGTGCATATGTGGAATGTATTGCTTCAGAGGATGATTGGTGGGAGTGAAGACATTGAATCTCAAAGATTTGTATGATAGGCTATTTGGTGTGCTAAAGCAGATCTTCCAAGAGTATCATGACTTCATAGAATTTCTTCAGTAGTTTTGCAATCTTGCAAGTCTTTGTATTATCATATGATTGAAGAGTTGATCACGTTCTCATATTTGTGCATCAGTTGGCATTGCACAAATAATTGGTACAAATTAAATACAAGCCAGACCTAGTTAGCCAAATGGGTAGCATACCTGCTCTTCAACCAACAAGTGGGTGTGAATCCCACCTTGTGGTGGATATTTGTAAAAGCATGCCTTGGATGAGCTTATAATAGCTCCTTGGGTTTAAAAAACTTGTCTGTTTTCTTCTTCTTTTTTTTTTAAATTATACATTCAGTAAAAGTTATTTTTCTTGTTAATTAATTCTTCATTTTAGAGTATAACCTATAAGCATATCTGCAGTTGTTCATTAATAATCAATAAAAATGCTTTGAAATAATACTAATAGAGCATTTTATTAGTTTGCTACCACAAAGCTTTTTGAATCTGCAAAGTTTTGTGTTGATAATATGAACTATAAAGAAAGCTTATTAATGAACCTTGTAATAAGTGTAAACTATTAGTTTTCTGATCTTTTCACTTTTTCTTCCCTCAAATCCAGCTGAGTGGAATTCAGGTTTACACTAACTTCCTCTTCATGGTAGATGGAACTGGGTATTCTCTAAACATGCTTTTATACTTACCCACATTTGTGATTTTTATATTTATAATATGACAACAGTAAAGTTTACACTGTGTCATTGTGACCTCAGTGGTGTAATGTCATAAAGTAATTAACTATATTTAGGCTGAGAAGTGTACTGATTGCCAATTAAGTGCATATGTTTTAAGAATGATGAGTTATGCAACATTTTATTACAAAAGTGAAGTGGATTTTATCATTTTTCTTATACTGATTAGAAATGATTAGGAAAATAGCAATAATCTATCAATGCATTGTGAAAATAATTGATATAATTTTAATGTGTACTGTTTTTGTAAAGTTGCTTTCCTAAGGGAATAATTGATTTGGATGATGTTATGCCAGTATGATTAATGTAATTAAGCAGATAAATGAAAGTAATCTCTTGAAAATACTTCTGAAATTGACCAATTATTTTAATACTTTTAATAGTGTATAGTGACTGCAGTATTTTGTAACTTGCTACTGGACAAGTTAGTAGAAATTCAAATTTTGACCAGCCATAGAAAAATAAAATGTAGGTTTTAGAACTTTATTTCAAGAAATGATCGCAAATATCAATTATTATTTAATATGAAGCAAATAATATCGGAAATATCTCATTTCTGCACTTTCCATAGAATGAATAATTCTGTAATCATTTTCAGGGATAAATGCATGTTATTTCTTTTTTGCTTTTTTTTTTTTTTTTTAAATATCCATTGGACTTTTGTGAGGATGGTTCTGTTAATAAGAATAACTAATGCATACAGAAAAACAAAATTATGGAGTGGAGGGAGGGAATGCCTGAACTGTACTTTTGTTTGGATTGGGATGCAAACTATTAAATCCTTTGGTTTGCTGTTACTTCACTAAACGAGAAAATGAAAGCAATATTTGCTATTGATTTTTTTGCCTGTTCCTTTTGTATGTACCTGTTCGTTTTACATTGTAAGCATTCTTTGTTCATTTTAATATATTAATTTTAATATAGGATACTTGACATATAAAAACAAATATGCAATATACAAAGAAAATGGGGGGGGGGGGCATTAAGAGAGTAAAGCCTCAACAAATCAATGCAAATATCACTTCATCTTCTTTGCATTTAGTGAATTAACAGTTAATGAAAGTTTGCACTCTGAAATGGAAAGTCCCCCCCCCCCCCCATAGTACAAGTGACAGTTATCACTCGTAACTCACTTTATTTGTGTAATTTAATATTCGCACAAATTAAATGCACTTTTTTTTTTCATATTTATTCCCATAGTGTTGTTTTACTTTATAGAATACTACTGCTGATAATAAAGATGGCAATCAGTATAAAAATATGTAAATTTATTTTTCTAATGAAATTCATGATATTACCAAGAATCTTAATAATGAAATTCAGAAATTTACCTGTACTACACATGGCACCACTTTGAACATACATTTATTCATGAGAAAGTGCCATTTCAAGCACATTTCATGTGTAAAAAAAATCAGCTATCTGAAAATGCCATTTTTCAAGCTATTCAGATAACAGAAATCATACTACATATAATTGGTATTGTAATAGTTGAGTTTGGTGTCCCTTGAAGAGTATTACATATGTTTAGTGATATTTACAGATTATTCCAAATTGCCTAGTTCAGTGTTCAGAAGTTGCTTGGTTGCTCGAAACTAATAATTGGTGTTTGCATTCTATCAGAAAAAAAAAAAAAAATGAATGAAAATTTCGGTAATTGCAACATTGCTGTTTAATGGCATCTCAATACATTGAATTGTCAGAAGGGATTTACATCAGTTCCAATGAATTTTGAATGGGTAAATATTCAAGGATACCAGTCTTCATGCAGTATTAAAAATGTTATTGAATGTGCTTTTTTTTCATGTATATTCCCATAGTGTTGTTTTACTTTTTAGAATACTACTGCTGATAATAAAGATGGCAATCAATATAAAAATATGTGAATTTTAATGAATTTCATTAAAATTCATCTCGGAAGTGTTTTTTTTTATTGAAGTTTTCATCTTTTGTCAAGTTCTTTTACAGAATGAATTGATGGAACATTTAATCAAAGACTTTTTAGTAATACAAGTACACCCTCTGTCCAAAAAGAAACCGAAGTTTTGATAGAAAAAAAAAACACAGGCCAATTATAATTATTCAAATCGTTTATTTCAATCAGTATACTCTCCCTCAGCTTCGATACAGCGTTTGGCACGGTCAATTAATTCGTTAAATGAGTTTTTTATATCAGTTTTTGGGATACTGTTGAGGGTCGTGGTTACTGCCACTTGAATGCTTTCAATGGCATTGTATCACTTTCCATTCATCGGCAAATGAAGTTGGGGAAGAGAAAGAAGTCATGGGGTGCTGAATCAGGTGAATACAGCAAGCGATCCAACACACAAACTTGGTTTTTGCTCAAAAACTGTCTTGCAATGAATGAGATGGTGCATTATTGTGCAAAAGTGATCAGCTGCCTGCATCACAATATTCATGCTGTACGCGACGAATTCTCACTATCAGTTGCTTCAAAACTTCAAGATAAAACTCGCCATTGACCGTTTGGCCAGGCAGAACGAATTCTTTGTGGATAATGCCCTTGGAATCATAGAAATAAATTAGTATTGTCTTTACTTTTGACTTCTCCAAGCGACTTTTTTTTCGATGTCCCTCTTCTGGTGGTCTCCACTCAGCACTCTGGGGCTTTGTTTCAGTCTCATACTCAAAACACCATGTTTCGTCACCAATAGCAATCATTTCAAGGAAGGTTGAGTCCTTATGAGCAGTTTTAATGAGGTCCTTGCAGTGTTTAATTCGATACATTTTTTGGTCGTCGGTCAATTTGTAGGGAACAAATTGCGAATTCAATTTACGAAGGCCCAAACTCTTGGTCAAAATGTTGGGCACAATTGATTTTGGAATCTCCAATTCATTTTCAATCAATCTCATGGACGATTTCAGGTTTATTTTGATGAAATCACACACTTTTTGGATGTTAACTTTGCTCAGTCCAGTTTTTGGATGGCCTGTCTTTCTGTCGTCCTCAAGGCATCTCACGACCACTTTGAAATCATTCAAACCACTCATAAACTTGAGTACGTGATAAGCATTCATCACCATGTGCTTTTGGAAGTATTTGATGCATTTCGGTGAAGTTTGAAACTCATTTTATGCCTGTTGGTCAAAACACGCTGTCACTCTTGGTGCTATAACTCAGCTTCTAATAAAACAAATGTCATAAACCATTGACACAACACTCATGAAGGTTACCGCTTTTGACAACAAAAAGATACAGCAGGTGACGCCACTAGTTTCTTCTATTTTTGAAAAGTTCGGTTTCTTTTTGGAGAGAGAGAAAGAGAGGGTATAATATAATACATTTTTAACTTTAAATAGTGCATTTTATCATTGTGCTGTTTTAATAATTAAATTTTAAATTTTATAGCTATATAACTTTAACATTAATATTTCTAAAATGAGATTTTTGTGCTCTAGAGCAGTGGACTTCTTCTGCAGACCTCATTAAGTCGTTACTGGAAGCTGCAGTAATGCTGTTTCTATTATTTGAACCTCAGAACAGCATACACAAACAATACAGATTATGAATTATTTTATTTAATTCACGAATTATATAATCAGAAGTTTAAGAATGCACCAAAACAAGAAAAATTTTAAATCTTCCCTCTTTCACACTCATATCTAACATACTGCAGCAAATATTTGCTGCAGTATATTAGATAAGAAATTTAACAGATATATATGGATAGAATTATAGTCTTATTCTTTAGGTTATAATTGAAAATTTTACACATTCTTGCAATTAACTGATCCATTTACATTGTTTTGTAAAATATCTGCTATTTAGTGAGATCAGGTTTTTTTTACATTTTCTTTTAATTTACTGACATCCAATTTAAAAGAAAACAAAGAAAAAAAATAGGTTTCACATGTAAACATTTCACTGAAAATGTAACTCCTCATCATCATCATCAAATTCCTGCTATGTACCCTCAAGGGGTGTACAGGTAATTCCTTTTAATTAGTATTTCTAAAGAAATTAGTATAATTAGTATTTCTGTTAAATTTCATATCTAATATGCTGCATCAAATATTTGCTGCAGTATGTTAGATATGAGTGTGAAGGAGGGAAGATTATTTTAGCCATCATGTTGTTTTGCAGCACCAAGAAGGTGCATTTATGCAAATATTATGCATTTTTGAATAGGAAGTTTCATATATAGAGAGAACAACAGTTGAGTAGAACAGAATACATTCTGGAAGATAGAAGCTTTGTGGAGAAATATTATTGCAAATATTAAGCATTACACATTATATGTGTAATGCATACATATACATTCCTGTTCCTCACCTGCTATGTTTTTCACTCACAAGATATGTTCATGCATTGCATGTGAAATTTTCAACAAAACTATGAATAATTAGTCTTTAAATGGTAACAAACTGAGCAACAACATTTATATATAGTGTCTACATGATGGATACAAGCAGTGTGTGAGCTACAAGGGGCTCGCGCAAGCCCTTTGTTAAATTTTTCTCAAATTTGCGAGCCCCTTATTCTTCTTGTTTACTTTTTTTTTTTTTTTCAAACATATTAAGTGACAAACTCATATGGTAACTCAACAAAAATTAGTCTATTCGACAGTGTATAGATTATTTGGAATTATTATTTCACCTCCTCTATAACGAATGCACCCAAGTTTGAAAATAAAATAAGCACGTGCTATTTTTACCCTTCTCCCTTCTGGTAGCCAATCGTATGGTAAAACCAGGAGCCAATCAACTGTTTTATAAAAGATTTCATTATTATTATTACTATTATTCTCGTAGACAGGCTTATACGTTGGTTATGCATTTCTAAATCACTTAGGGAATTGAAACAACGTAGATCCGAATATAAATTAAATAATCCTTTAATAGATATTTCCGATATTTTGGCAATGTCACATTGCCATTTTCTAAAGGAACTTACAAAAAGGCAGGTGCACACAGGCAATAACAATACAGTAACTGAGAATGAAGATATGAAGCTATCGTTCTCCTAGAAGTCCTGATGGTGCCCTCTGGCGGGCTAAGTAGGCGTTCTTGACCGTTGGGCTGAAAGTCTGCTGATGTATGCCTCCCAAATTTGGGGCAGGCGCATACAACCAAATTTGTTGAGGTTTGGAGAGTTTCTTAGGGCAGAGGCTGATTCCATAAATAATCTTTCGAATTTATATTTGCTCCGGTGTATTATTGTTGCTTTCTTCCACCGTTTCTGTGGCGAGTATCCAGAGCATGGTCTGCAAGACCAGAATGCCTATACTTGTTAAACCGGATGTAGTCCTTGTGTTCAGAAATTCTGATATTCGCTGTCCTGCCTGTTTGGCCAAAGTACGACAGTTTACAACTGCAAGGGACCTGGTATACACCTGGTAGGTCTAGGGGAAGTGGTTGGTCTTTGGTAGAGCGGATAAGGGATGCCAATTTTCTGTAAGGCCTGTAACAGGAGGTGAGGTCATGTTTTTTTGGAATTTTGGTAATTTTTTCTGAGGTGCCTCGGATGTAGGGAATGGTGATGGATTTAGAGTAATCTTTTTTGTGGAGGGGAGGAGGAGGGGGGGCTGTGGTTTGTAGGTTTTAATATTTTTTGGATTTTTTTTTTGGGTGGGGGGTAGCCATTGGCTGAGAAAGTGTTGAAGATGTGATTTAGTTCAGTGTTAAGAGCTATGTCGTTAGAACAGATTAGTTTAGCCCTGTTGTATAGTGTTTTTACCACTCCATATTGTTGTGAAGGGGGGGGGGAATTGTTGGTGGATGTATCTGCCTGTATGGGTGGGTTTTCTGTAAACTGAGAAAACCAAAGTTCCATCAGGCTGGCGGGTGACTAGTGTGTCTAGGAAAGGGAGGCAGTTGTTTTCCTCTTTTTCCAGGGTGAACTTGATTCTGATGTGTTGGTTGTTTAAGCGTGTAAGGAAGGAGAGGAGTGTTTCAGAGCCATGTGGCCAAATAGTGAACACATCATCAACGTAGCGAAGCCATATGGTTGGTTTTTGTGGGGCAGAGGCTAAGGTTTTTTCCTCAAAGGTCTCCATAAAGAAATTGTCCAAGGGTGGGGAGAGTGGTGAGCCCATGGCTGTCCCCTCTATTTGTTTGTAGAATTTTCCCTGCCATACGAAATAGCCTGAGTTCATTGCGAGCTGAAATAGGGCTGAGATATCGGGGAAAAATTTAGATTGGATTAGCTCTAAAGTTTCCTTGAGTGGGACATTTGTGGATAAGGAGAAGACGTCGAAGCTGACCATTATGTCAGTATGTTGGAGTGTAAGGTTTTCTATGCTGGCTTTGAAGTGGGCTGAGTTTTTATTGTGTGATGGTGTGTTGCCAGTATAGTGTGTGAGCTCTTTGGCCAAATGTTTAGCTAATTTCTATGTGGGGGAATCAATGCCATCCAGCGATTTGATGTGGAAGGTGGCGGATTCCTCTTCCAATCTGGATCATAATATCCTCACTTAGTATTTTTTTGGGAGCAATGGCGAAGTTGTGGTCACGTGAAAGCACGTTGAGAGCTTCAGGCTTCAGGGTGACTGAAGAAAGGTTGATTACGGTGTTGGTAGCAAGTTTTGGATTAACGGTAGAATTCTTTTTTAATTTATCGAATTTCTTCATCTGTCGGCCTCGTATCTTTTCAAACTCTTTGTCTGTGGCGGTACACGAGATGTCGAATGTACACGAGACAGCGAATATCAGAATTTCTGAACACAAGGACTACATCCGGTTTTACAAGTATAGCCATTCTGGTCTTGCAGACCATGCTCTGGATACTCGCCACAGAATACGGTGGAAGAAAGCAACAATAATACACCGGAGCAAATATAAATTCGAAAGATTATTTATGGAATCAGCCTCTGCCCTAAGAAACTCTCCAAACCTCAACAAATTTGGTTGTATGCGACTGCCCCAAATTTGGGAGGCATATATCAGCAGACCTTCAGCCCAATGGCCAAGAACGCCTACTTAGCCCGCCAGAGGGCACCATCAGGACTTCTAGGGGAACGATAGCTTCATATCTTCATTCTCAGTTACTGTATTGTTATTGCCTGTGTGCACCTGCCTTTTTGTAAGTTCCTTTAGAAAATGGCAATGTGACATTGCCGAAATATCGGAAATATCTATTAAAGTATTATTTAATTTATATTCGGATCTACGTTGTTTCAATTCCCTAAGTGATTTAGAAATATTACTATTATTATTACGGGCAACTCCAAGGAGTCGACAGACTCATCGAGGGATGATTAACATCATGTCAAGAACAACTATTCGTCTTTCACACAGTATCTATCATACCTCGCCTTAAACTCATTCACGGTCATAGCACCCACAACTCCTCCCCATCAAGAAGAAACTCTGGCAGCTTATTCCACTCATTTACTACTCTCCAAGTAAAGAACCTAGTTCTAACACCCCTGTTAACCACATTTTTGCCCAGCTTCCATGTATGGCCCCTAGTCTTCCCACCGCCAGCCCTATTCTCAAAAATATCTTCTGGATTAATCTTATGGAAACCCTTCAGTAATTTGAATGTCTCAATCATATCACCCCCTTTCTGCCTATCAACCAATTTTTGCAACCCACAAATCTTCAATCTGTTCTCATAAGGTTCATTCCACAGACCTGCCACCATCTTGGTCCCTCGTCTCTGGATCCTCTCCATCAAGAAGAAACCCTGGTGCCCATATCTGGGCACAGTAGTCCAGGTGGGGTCTAATCAGGGCTCAATATAGAGGAACAATAACTTGTTTGTCTCTGCATGTTAAAATATTTTTCAGAAGCCAAGTGATTTGGTGAGCTGTTTTAGTCACTTTTGCAATGTGCCCCCTAAACTTCAATTCCCTATCCACCAACACTCCCAAATCCCTGACCTCATCAATCTCCTGGAGTATGGTTCCACCAACGTGATATACTGCTGCTTATCTTTTCACTCCAAAATGCATAACCTTACACTTTGCCACATTAAATTGATATCCATTTTCCTTAGCCCAGTCCTCCAAACTATCCAAATCATCCTGCAAAATTTTGACATCCTGTGCACTCAGAATTGCTCTACCCAACTTTGCATCATCAGCAAACAAGTGAACACTTCCTCTCAGATCCTTTCCTATATCGTTAATGAACAAATTGAAAAGTAGTGGTCCAAGAACAGAACCTGCAGCACACCACTAGTCACAAGCCGTCTTTCGGACTCCACTCCTGAATAAACCACTCTCTGGTATCTCTCCATCAACCACCCTCCTATCCATCCCCCATCTGCTCCAGTTTACTGATTAGAGTTCCATGTGGTATCCTATCAAAGGCCTTAGCAAGGTCCAGTAGAATCACTGAAAACCCATTACCTTTATCCAGTTCAGTCGTTACTGTGTTATAAAATGTGAGAAAATTACTGAGGCATAATCTACCCTTCACAAAACCATGTTGTCCCCCATACAGTATCCCATTTTCATCTATCCAATCCTGTATTCTTCTCTTGACAAGTTTCTCCAAGACTTTGACAACGATTCCTGATATGCTAATCGGTCGGTAATTTACATCAGCAGTCTTGGAACCTCCTTTATGCAGTGGAACTATTTTCCCCCTCTCCCCCCCCCTCGGGACTAACCCAGACCCAAGACTCAGATTAAACAGAATGGTCAAGAGTACTGACAATTCTTTAGCCGCTTCATGTACTACACGAGCTGGTATACCATCCAATCCCACAGATGTATTGACATTGAAGTTTTGCAATAGACTACTCAGTCACCTCCACCTCATTTACCGCAATTCCCATATAAACTTTTGGTTCATTCATTTCTGCAATGTCACCACCTGGATGATATACTCTTGCAAAGTTTTCGCTCACTAATTCAACTATATCAACTGATTCAGTTACCTCCCTATCATCGGCATTCTTTAAAATCATTCTGCCATATACATTTTTTCTTCTACTTGCAACATATCGAAAAAACTGTTTAGAATTGTCTTTAGCCTGCATGGCCAATGTTCTTTCGTAATCTTTTTTTGCTTTTCTTACCATACTCGTTACCCTTCTGGCCTGCACTTTATACCGTTCATGTGCCTGCTGGTCACCTTTCTCCTAAAATTCCCTCCATAGTTGTTTATTTTTTGCAGCTCAAGCTTAATGGTGTTATTCATCCATTTAATTCCTACTTGATTTATTATTTGGCCTCTAGGTATACACTCAGCCATTGCTTCATGCAAACACTTCTTAACCGCCTCCCATGCGCTGTCAACTTCTAGCCCTTGCAGTTTTACATGCCATTTCACTGTACCAATCAATCTCCTAAGCTTGTCATACTTACCAGCCCGATAATTCCACATGTACCCTGTCTTAATTGTAAATTCCACACCTTTAGCCACCTCCCAAGTCAAGACCCTATGATCGCTCTCACCAACTGGTGGCAACGTGGTCATATTCATTACAGCCAAATTCACAGATACAATTACTAGGTCGAGCGCACTCTGACCCCTAGTATTTTCCATTACATGCTGTTGCAGATAGTTATCCCTTAATAACGGCATAAAATCCAATTCCTTCCTCCCATGTGTCCTCTCCTCCTTCCAATCAATGTTACCATAGTTGAATTCTCCCATAATAATTACCCTCCTTCCACTCATTTCTTCTATTTGCATATGCATACTATCTCCATCATCTATTCCATCACCTGGTCTATAGCAGCACCCAACTGTATATTTAGTTCTGCTAGTTTCAGTCTCACACCAAATATCATCAAATGTGCTCTTATCTCTATCCTGCGGTTCCACTTCTATTCTACTTGGCTGTAGCTCATCCACTATCATCAATAACACATCTCCTCCCATTTTATTCTCCCTGTCTCTCCCGAACACACCATACCCCTCACATTCAATTCCACTAGCTGTGTCATCTTCTGTCAGGCATGTTTCACTAATGCAATAACCTGTGGTCTGGAAGTGCCAACGAAGGCCAAAAATTCTTCCTTCTTGTTCCTAATACTTCTGGCATTTGTATCCATGAACTGAAGATGCCGATTTGTCCCATCCATGCCTTATACTAACTATCCCATTCTGATTTGTGGTCTTTCCTACTCGCTTGGGCATATTACACACATTCGCACACTCAACTGTCTCCCTGAAATCTGCATATCTACTCCCCCCCCTTAATAACTCTAGTTTCCCTGGTTCTGTACATTCACTTCCACCACATTCGAGAACACCTTTTCAAGTCTCTGCACACCAAATCTCTTCAAATGTAATCCATCCATTTTATATAAATCCTTTTGCCCATCGAACTCATTCCACACCATTCATCAAACATAATTCACACATAAAGTCATTAGCAATTGTGGCCCTCCTTCTATACTCTTCACTGTCATGCCATGGCAACAGACTCACAATCCTAACTCTCTCTCTTTTCTTTTGCTACCTCAAGCAATTTCTTCACATCCTCACTCATAGCCTTTTTGTTTCCTTTCAAATCATTTGTACCCGCTACCACTATCAGTTCCTTCACCTGCTGTTTTTGCATTCTAATTGACTCGCGTACATTCTTTACGATTGCACCGGGTTGGTACTATTTTGTTAAACTCTGTTTTTTTCAATTATATTTTCTCAATTTCTCATTATATATATCTCAATTATATTTTGATAGTTAAAAAATATTTTTTTTATGTAAGATAATAAGTTGATTGTATGCAAATATTTCATGTTTAGATCATGAAATATTTGTTTAAAAATGATAGCTTTTAGACGTTGATTTTCCTCTCATACTTTTTGATTGGAATTTGTACACAAGCTATATTAATAAATGTTTTGGTGTGAAATATGGCTCTTTTTTCTCGACGATGTGAGCCCTTTATTAAAATTTCCATAGCTCATCAATGGATACAAGCACAGTTCAGATATAAAGCAGATACAATAATTATTTAAAAAAAAAAGTTATGCAAAAAAAAAACAAGAGAAACTCCCTAACATCGGCTTAAACTTTTATTGATAATGATATATGCACAGTTCTCTCTTAAAACTAATACTTTTTTAGAACCTCAAATCTTCTGACCACTTTATTTTCATGTTCTAGTGCCCTCCTCATATATCTTATTTATTTTGTGCTTATGTATTGTGATTTAATACCATAAAAAAGTTAACATGAATAATAGCCAACACCTTTGCCTTTCTATACATATGTTGAGGTTTGCTATTTTGAAAATGGATAGTGTTCTTAATATATACCATTAACCTGCTCATGCGTGAATTTTTATATTCATTTATAAAAAAATTATAATGGCATGATACAGTACCATGATAATGTTCATTCCTGTCATTAGAACAATTATATAACATTGTCGCTCTTACACTAATATTCTCACCATTTCTCAAATTTTAATTTAGTTTCTCTGGCTCTCTGTTAGGTCTCATACCAGTTATTAGTTATCAAGACTCCTGATACCAAACGCATTCAGGTCTGGACCCTCTTATACAAATCCAATCTTCCCTCAAACACAAATTTTATTTTTTTTGATCTTCAGTTGGCAAAAATAATGAGAAAATAATATTGCGCATTCTGATGAAAAAAGAAAGGACATTATAAATAAAATTTTATTCTGAAACAGTCATGTCCAATGAAGAAGAAAATGAATTATAAGCAGAACAATTTGAATTTGCAGAAGAGCTATATAAATGAAGAACAGTCTTATTCTCTTTGCCTCATTTCGTATGGAAAGACTGAAAACGTTCTGGACAGATTGGAACCTCACATCTACTACAGATGTATCTTGTTTTATTCCTGCAACGATTGGCATTAGCACCTGTTGTCTTCTTTGGGAAGTGTCCACTGCCATCAAAACGTTTCTCATGTGGCACAGAGTGAGTTTTGCATTTCTTAGTGCTTGTACAAGGTAAATTTTGAGTTCAGTCACAGTAAATGCTAAATTATCTTTGCCTTTACGGCATGGATACAGATTAGTTTGCTACACAATTTCATCCATTAGTTCATCTGGAAACAGCTGTGAAAAATAATCTACAGGGCTCTCTCTGTAATATTTACTTGGTGTTTTCCTCTAAACTGGGTTCAGTACCAGCAAAGGGATTATCTTTCTCATGAAACCACACTAGTTGTCTCTGCAGTGGCATATGATCAGCAACAGCTGTATTTTGCACACTAGCTGGACTTTGAATGTTGTGAGTCTGACCAACAAGGGAAGGACACTGAACATCACTGCCTTCACTTGAACTGTAGGATCATTTTGTGGCTGCGGGTATGTAAGATTATCATCAGAATCACTCAGCTCTAAACCATCTTCAGATTCCCCCAACAATTTTTCAATCTCCTCTTCAGTAAGTCTCTTGTGGTAATAGGCCTTTTTAATGCCTGATGGACCTGGGCTTTTGGTTATCCATCTGTAAAAGAGATGATGATAATGCCAATTAGCACACTTACTATTCATTTATGTTTGCAAAAATAAAATAAATAAAATTGTAAAATTGTTGTACAAGAACTTTCTAACCTCAAACTATTTGCTGCATTTACCTTACAAACATATTGTCCTCATGTTAAATATTCACACTTCATCTCCAAGGTATAAGAATATATATAAAACCATACTAACCTTTCCAGAGGACTCATAAAATCACCAAATTCAAATCAACAAAACAGCAGCTTTTCGCTTCCTCCTTGATGCCACCATGCACTGCAGAGAGATTAGTATTCTTGTAAGTCTGTTGAAACTCCTGCTATATGGTATGGTTTCTAAGAACACTTTGGTCTCCCCAGATGAAGACTACTTGCATACAGTAGCATTAAATTATGAATGAATAATTATTATGAGGGAAAATATGTATCCTCATATGAGGCCCTTATGTATGAGAGGGTTAAATAGTCTTTGGCTTTGATATTGCTCAGTTTATTTTATTGGTTTAATTTTTCAGCCTATCTATGATTCTCAGTGTTGTGGTTATACTATTGCATTAGTTTTATTCTTGTACTTTTCTTTTTTTCTTTATGCACTTGCACTTTCTCTTCTGAAACCATGCTGTTGAAAGTCAAGTTATTCATTCATTCATCTTCAAGGCCCACCTTTCCTAACTGGGTTGTGGGGGCAGCAGCTGCAAGAGGAACTTTCAATGATCAATGGTCATGATCCTCTGCCACTAAGCTCAGGTGTTCTGGTGTGACTCGCAAATGTGTCCACCCAAGGTTTTGGATATAATCTATCCAGTGAGTCCTTGGCCTTCCACCCTCTGGCTTGGCAAAGAGGGCCTGCTGGGGAGCCTCTCTTGTATCATTCTGACCAGGTGCCCGTACCAACGTAACTGTGATCTCTCAACATGGAGAAGCAATGGTTGAGTATTGAGGGTTTCCCGAATTGCAGAGCTTCTGACTCTGTCGAGTCTTGTCAGCCCTGCAACCTCCTCGAAGGAACCTCATTTCAGCCGCTTTGATTCGTGTCCGCATTCTTTTGGTCATTACCCAACTCTCATGATCATAGGTGAGGATGGGGACATAGACTGTATTGAAGACAGCCAGCTTTGCCTTCTGGCTTAACTCCCGCTTCAATACTACCGAACGGCCAAGCTCCCGCAATGTTGCACTTGCTGAGCCAATCCAGGTATCTAGCTCTTCGTGCCGCTTTCCATCACTCGTGAATGTGGACCCAAGATATTTAAACTTCTCCACCTACCTCAGTTGAACTCCACTCACATGTAGAGTACACTGGGATGATTGTCTTGAGACCAGAAATGTTCCAGTTTTGGCCACACTGATCTTCATTCCGGCTTCTGCACAAACAGCTACAAACCTATCCAGGGTCTGCTGGAGGTTATCTGTGGAAGAGCTAAGCAGAAGTAGGTCATCTGCAAAAAGCAGACGTCCAATGCTACATCTTCCAATTCTGACACACTCACTGCCTCGGCTGTGCCTATCAATCCAGTCCATGAATATTATGAAAAGGAGGGGTGACAGAACATACCCTTGGCGGAGGCCAACGGAGACTGTGAAAGGTTCAGACTTTGTGCTGTTTACCCTGACACAAAACTCTGGGCATTCATACAGGGACTTGATGGCAGCTAATAGTTGGTCATCCACTCTGTGCTCCTGTACTATTTGCCAAAGCTTATGGTCATATTTCCGTAAGTCTGTGGACTTGGAGAAGGCCACAAAACATGTGTAGACAGTCTTGGCATATTCCCAAGATTTCTCAAAGACTTGCTTTAAAGTGAAGATTTGGTCAGTTGTGCTTCTACCAGGATGAAAGCCACATTGTTCTTCCTGGAACTTTGACTCAACTATGCTCCTGCACCATCCTTCCAAGCACCTAGCATATACTTTCCCAGGCAGGCTGAGCAGAGGGTTACAGGCAAATTCATCGAAAAACAGTTAATCGAAAGACAATTCACCGAATGCAATTCATCGAACAGCAATTCATCGAAAAAGCAATTCGCCGAATAAACAATTCGCCGAACGACAATTTAACGAATGGCAATTCGTCGAAAAGGCAATTCATCGAATGACCAATTCCTCGAATGACAATTCATCGAACGACAATTCGTCGAAAATGCAATTCATCGAAAAAACAATTCACCGAAAATTTTTCGATGAATTCTTTCATAATTCATCGAAAAGTCATTTTTCTTGCAAACTATTGTTTAGAAAATGTTCAGTAACAATGCGGAACGTTACTCATGATACAGACAACATATGGAAGCGGTCATTGAAACGTAATAATTATTGGGGGGGGGTGGGGGGGGGGGGGGGTGGGGGGGGGGGGGGGTGGGGGGGGGGGGGGGTGGGGGGGGGGGGGGGTGGGGGGGGGGGGGGGTGGGGGGGGGGGGGGGTGGGGGGGGGGGGGGGTGGGGGGGGGGGGGGGTGGGGGGGGGGGGGGGTGGGGGGGGGGGGGGGTGGGGGGGGGGGGGGGTGGGGGGGGGGGGGGGTGGGGGGGGGGGGGGGTGGGGGGGGGGGGGGGTGGGGGGGGGGGGGGGTGGGGGGGGGGGGGGGTGGGGGGGGGGGGGGGTGGGGGGGGGGGGGGGTGGGGGGGGGGGGGGGTGGGGGGGGGGGGGGGTGGGGGGGGGGGGGGGTGGGGGGGGGGGGGGGTGGGGGGGGGGGGGGGTGGGGGGGGGGGGGGGTGGGGGGGGGGGGGGGTGGGGGGGGGGGGGGGTGGGGGGGGGGGGGGGTGGGGGGGGGGGGGGGTGGGGGGGGGGGGGGGTGGGGGGGGGGGGGGGTGGGGGGGGGAACCTTTCTTGAGGTAAGGTAAGGATTACACCATCCACATCCTAAAAGACAATGGTAAGAAGTTTCCCTGATTACTGTCTGGTTCGAATCTTCTTTGGCCATGGAGAACCTTTGTGTCTCCACTCCATTGACTGTTGTTTGTTCTCTGGGTCATAGTGACGAAGCCATGTTTCATCAACGGTTAGAATATGAGCTAAAAAATTTCACGAGGATGAAATCCCTTTATGAAATGTTCTTTTAACATCTCAACTATACCCGCCTCAGTGGATATCATTCCCTGCAACCAGTATGCCCCGCCAAAAAATCGCTTTCCGAACGAAGTAGGATAAATAGTAGTTATAAATAGTAGGATAATAAAAAGATATATACCTCTCAAAATAATCCAAAACAAACAAAAAAAAATAAAATAAAATAAATGCACACATATCTTCGCCCCCACACGCCTTATAATTCATTTTTCGGTGAACTGTATTTTCGATGAATTGTGATTTTTCGATGAATTGTTGTTTTTCGATCAATTGCGCTTCGATGAATTGTCTTTTCGATCAACTGCTCATCGGTGAATTGCTTTTTCGGGGAATTGTCTTTCGGGGAATTGTCTTTCGATGAATTGCTTTTTCGATTAATTGTTGTTCGATAAATTGATTTTCGATGAATTGTTTATTCGGTGAATTGCTTTCTCGATGAATTGTTGTTCGATGAATTGCCTTCGATGAATTGTCTTTCGGTAAACTGTTTTTCGATGAACTCTCCGGATACCGAGCAGAGAGATGCCATGATAGTTGCTGCAATCTCTCTGGTCTCTTGAAGACTGGTATTATCCTTCTCGGTTGTTAAAAGTGCACCATCAGAGGCCTTAATTTCCCTTGCTGTGCACAATTTCCTCCCTCAAAGGTGGCGGATGGTCTGCCAGAATACTTTGTTTGCATTTGCATAGGATGAGTCTAATCTTTCTCCAAAGGATTCCCAAGCCTTCTGCTTTGCTATCTTTACTGCCTCAGCAGCAGCTTTTCGTGCCTCAGTGTACCGGAAACGCATCTCAGGTGACCTGACCCTAAGCCATGTTAAGTAGGCCTCCTTTTTTTCCCGGACAGCTTTTTGGACCTCTTGGTTCCACCAAGGTGTCCTTTTCTCACTGCCCGTCACCATGCCGAGTCCCTTTTTGCCACAGCATGAGAGTGCATGGGTAGTGACAGCAGTTCTAAACATCTGCAGTATGCTTGGGAAACTCTTTAAACCTGGAGGAAATGTCATCTGCAAAATTCTTCCTCACAGCCTCATTTTCCAGTGCCTCCCATTTTACGCGGTACAGTTGCTTGGGTCTACCACCGTTGATGGTAGCATCTGGTTTCTGAAACCGTAGAGTGCAGACAACAAGGTGATGGTCAGTTGACAGTTCTGCCCCTCTCCTCACACGAACATCCAGCACTGTGGAAAATAGGTCTGCTGAGACTATAAAGAAGTCAATCATAGACCTTTGTCCAAGTGTATCCCTGTACCAGGTATACTTCTGGACTTCTCAGTGCTGAAAGAAGGTATTCATTATGGACAAGCTGTTAGTACAGCAGAAGTTCAATAATTTCAACCCATTCGCATTAAGATCAGAGTCTCTGTTCCTCCCAACCACACCCCTCCACATCTGGTCATCTGTTCCAACATGTGCATTGAAGTCACCCATTAGCAGGACTGATTACATGTCTGCCACCCTGTCAAAAGCAGCATCCACTTCTTCTAGAAAGGCAGAGTATTCTGACTTCAGATTAGGTGCATAGGCTTGCATCACAGCCAAGTCATGGTTTTTTGTCTGGAGCCTTAACACACATACCCGTCTCCCCAATGGGATGCACTCAGCAACACAGTCTGACAGCTGGGGGCTTGTGAGTATCCCCACACCTGCCTGAGCAGACATTGTTGTGCTCGCACCAGAGTAGTAGAGCTTCCACTCCTCATCCAGGTCGACAGTTCCAGAGCCTCTCCTCTTGGTCGAAGAAAGCTCGACTAAATCTAGTTGGTAGCGCTTGGCTTCCTCGACCAATTCCTTCTCCTTCCCTGTTAGCGAGAAGATGTTCCATTTACCTAAAGCCATAGTCTGGTGCCGTTGTCATTGCCATTTCCATCCTTTTGGAGAACCATTTCTTTGTGCTGCGCCTAAACACCTCCCCAAACAGCTAGCAGGCCTATTGATGGAGTTTTCTCTAGCAGAGTGGTGTCTAAGGGAGACGGTAACATATTTTTCGAATGGGTTCCTCTGCCTAAAACCCGAATACGTCCCTTGGTAACCCACACTACGGACAATGCGGTATGACCATTGTTTGATGACCTGACCATGTTACAGTGTTTGGTAATGCCCTGTTTGCATAAGATGAAATGACACAGCAAAATAGGAAAGAGTCACCCCTAGCCCTCAAATACTCTAATAGCATTCGGAAGGAGCAAGAGAAGAAAGAAACAAGTAAGGAAGAGGAGGGGACCAGTCTACAGATAATAAAAAGCAGATGTATTGTTGGATCCTACTTCTTCTTAACACATACTTTGGATCCGACATATAGCTATTACGATGTTCTTAACTAGTTGATAGGTTGCAAGTTGATTTCTAATTCAAATATAAAGAAAATTTATATTTAAAGACTGCGCCACTTTATATCTGAATTAGTTCAAAAATTGAAGATAAACCAACTCTTAACTATCCTTCCCTTATATGATGTCTGGCCGAGTATATTTAACTTTCTTAATTTACCCGCTTTGGTTCGAATATTTTATGAATGGTGTAGTAAAAGAGATTCAGGCAAAATACAACTTTTGATTAACAAAAAAAACATTTAATTTAGAATCACAAATTATACTCATAAGTTCAAAATCATTAATTAAGATATTACATATGCTTTAGCTCTTCTGATAATAGTCATACAAACTCAGGCATTGGTCAGTTATCTGAAATACAGTCTTCACACAGTTCACTTAATAACGCTTAATGTCATAAAATTCCTTAGTGATCATTCACATTAATATCTCATAGTTTTTTTAAATTTCAAATACAATTTATTGGTGGCAATACTTTTTCACAAGCTTACACTTTTAAATCTACGCTTCAGCTAACCTCCGCAACAATTACTGTTAGCATAGGGATATTCTAGGAAGAAACACACTCATATCTCTGCATAGGAATATTAATGGTTGGAATATTCTTACCGACAATTTTCCTTCTTCATATACTTATGTGCGAACACTTTTTGTAACTTTAAACACTTTAATCAATTAACGGCACTCATTTTAAAAAAAATCTTAGAAATAACTGGATTAATTAACGGTCACAATACACACAATCAAACCGCTTGCACTACAATTGACATCTTAACTAATTCAATGTTCTACTTAACTAATTCAATGTTCTACTAACAACTCTTGTACTAAGGTAACACACAATAATTCCTTAACTTGAAGTTTAATATGCACAGTTGCCTACTCCTTCGACATCAGTTTAATCCTCTAGGTACCGTAATTCTTAACACCGCTATTATTAAACTCAACTTTGTCGCCTCTAATTATTTTGTCCTTGAAAGGTCGCCCCTGAAATTAAATCTCAACTCAAGTATTGCTAGTCTATTTAGTAGTCACTCAGCTGTTTTCTGTAGCTATAATTGTTATTCTACAACTTATTAGCTAACCGCTTCTCGACTAGTAGACTTTATTTAGCTGCTTGAGTAACTTGCCGACTCGCTATTATCGCACTGTGATTCTCGAATGCTCCGATTCCAACCTAATGCCAATCTCTCTCTTATAAATCTCTAATGCTCTCCCTTTTCCACCGTCCTCGCTTTTTATATCCGTTTTTCCCGCCTAAATTCTTCTCGTGATCTCTTTAACTAATTCCTTTTTAGTAAACTTTCAGCTTTCTCCTCACGTTCTGTTCCAAAAACGTGCTCGTTCACTTACATACGTTTCCATGACAACCAAACAAAATATAATAAAATTGAGGTATTGCATAACGCTAAACTTCTACAAATAGAAATAAATAGAGAATATTTACATTTCAATTAATGCGCAGTTAAAATATCAAATACAAGTTCTTATAATATTAACATAGTAATAAATAAAATAGCTTAATAATATTTAATACAGTCTTTTCATTATTAATACATATATCTTGATTAAATAATTAAATATTAAATAAAGTTAAATGTAGTTATATGAATATTAAATTGTAAAATAAGTTGTTTACATTAAATAATATTTACAAGTCTAGCCTTTGTGATGGAAGATCATGTTGGATTCTGAAGCAAATAATAATTACTTTAATCTCTACATAATCAGAATCCAACAAAGGCTTACTCACACTAGACTCACAAGTGGAGAAAATTGACTTCTTATCTCTCTTCCAAAGTCTTAAACAGCACTTAGTTTGAACATGATTAAATTTTTTATTACAGTCTATGTATTTACCTTTCTGCACTTCTCCACTAAGTTCTTGTTGTTTTTATCATAGGGAGAATTTTGATTGCCACACTTATAAAGTGGTAATGTCCTTTTAGGGCAGAGGTTCTGTTCTCTGTCACTAACTTCTAGCCTCAGTTGTCTGCCATCTTGGTAATCTGTTCTTTTAGTCCTTCTTTTGTGATCACTCATTCTTTTGTATCTCCACTGATTTTCCAAATTTCTAATTTTACTACCTTGACAAAATTTACTTTAACTATTTGTTGTTTATTAGTGCCAACATCTGAATTAGGCATGGATATTTGTTGTTGTGATGGCTCATTAGTATCTTGTAGTGTTTCAGTCTGACATAGCACATTAGAATTCACATCACTATCTTTTTTAGTTAATTGACTTACAGATGACTTTTCTTTAGTAGATGGTCCCAATTCATATGGCAATTTAAACTGCTTTGTCTGGTGTCTAGTCCTATCATAATCATGATTTCCATTTCTTCTTGTTCATCAGGGATACTTCTCTCTTAGAAAAATCACAGGAGAATTGATACCTTGCTAAGAAGTTTGTTTCTAAAATAATGTGGGAGCTTAAGTTGGATGTAGTGGGGACAACAAGTAAATCTTGCCACACACATAGTCCAAATTCTGGTAGGTATATCCTTGCATGAAATTTCTCATATGCAATGAAGCTTGAGTTTGAGAGAGTATTAATTCTTACAGGTTCTCTCAGCTTGGCAGTGCTTTTCCATAATTTGTTCTTCAAGGTTAAGAAATAATCTATTCTAATGGTAGAGGCATTGCATCCTGTATCTAATAAGATGTCACATTTAGAGCCCAGGATATCTCCTCTAATTCTCATTATTCTTTCATTAGGTGCTTGGTGTTTCTGAATTCTATTATTTCTTCTGTGGGGTATGTATCCAAATTTTGAGTCCCATCTGCTATTAGAGTAGTTCCCCTTATTATGGAAACAATTCCTGGCATAACGTCCAACTTTGTTGCAATTATAACATTTTGGAGGATCTCTTTGTTTTGTCTCTGTCTTAGATTGAGGGATAATAGACATCTGTTGTTTAACATTATCTAGCCCTTGAATTACCTTATCTAGACCAGTTAAAATGGGTTGATTTTGTTTTTTCCACTTCCTGTTTAATTATCTCATTAATTTTATCAGTTGTGGGGTTTTGGTTTTCTTGAGACTTCAAAGTAATAGTTGATAATTGTCTCACAACCTCATTAAGACTATCCATTATTGGCTGATTTAATCTATTTACTTCCTGGTGAATTAAGGTTTGCACTTCTGTCATCAGCCTTTTGTCAAATTGTTCTTTACTTTCAGTTATGCAATTAATACTACTTGAACTTTCTCCAATATTCTTTCCCTTTCCTTTTTCATCCTTATTTTTCTTTTCAACTTCAGATTGGTTCAAGGAACAACCAGTCTTATTTACAACATTTACAAGACCTACACTGGATGAGGGATAAAGGTCTCCTAACATTTGTTCTTTTTCCTTGACACTTTTGAGACACTCTTCTAAGGTGGAAATTTTCTTCTTATAGGCTGTTCCTCTTAATTCTTGCCTAACACCTTGTCTAAATTGTTGGAATGCAGCCCAATCTAAGTGTGGTTTATCCTCATTAGTCACATTTAAACTGTTGGCTAGTGTCAACAAACGATTGTAAAAATCAGTGACAGTTTCTTTATCTTTTTGTAAGACTCTCTGTAACTTCCATAAATTTGGGCCAATACTTCTTAATTTTGAGAACTGAGAAATAAGATTGTCCTTAAATTTTTGATAATCTGATGTTTCTTTTAGCACTGGAGATGAGTACAAAAAAGTTTTTGCCTTGCCAATTAACTTACTTCTTAATAATATAAGTAATTGGAAATCAGTCCAGTTAGCTATTTCCCTAAGTTTTTCAACATAAGTAAAAAAAGACAGTACACCATCTGATTCTTCACTTGAAAACTGGGGAAAAACCTGTTGTGGGTTCACTGTACGAAAAAATTCACTATCTTCCATTTTAGAAGTTGATGAAACTGCCATATTAATCTATTAACAATAACTTAAAAAAAAAAATAGAATTCTAAAATAACTTCTATGTTTGCCTGATTCTAGTTTACAACCAATTCACTTGATTCACTCAATTTACCTTCAAAATTCTTGGGATCACCTTTTTTTTTTCTTTTTATATACTCTTACAAAATTTAATACTTAATATTACAATCTTTATTAGTGAATTCAAATCCTGTTGACTGCACCATTTTGTTGGATCCTACTTCTTCTTAACACATACTTTGGATCCGACATATAGCTATTACGATGTTCTTAACTAGGTGATAGGTTGCAAGTTGATTTCTAATTCAAATATAAAGAAAATTTATATTTAAAGACTGCCCCACTTTATATCTGAATTAGTTCAAAAATTGAAGATAAACCAACTCTTAACTACCCTTCCCTTATATGATGTTATTAGATATACTGACCGAGTATATTTAACTTTCTTAATTTACCCGCTTTGGTTCGAATATTTTATGAATGGTGCAGTAAAAGAGATTCAGGCAAAATACAATTTTTGATTAACAAAAACAAACATTTAATTTAGAATCACAAATTATACTCATAAGTTCAAAATCATTAAGATATTACATATGCTTTAGCTCTTCTGATAATACAGTCATACAAACTCGGGCATTGGTCAGTTATCTGAAATACAGTCTTCACACAGTTCACTTAACTGGCTCCTGTCGGGTTTGCCCCGCCTATACTCACTAAAGTGAGCCCCTGAGGACATCAAGTTATTTCCATTGTATAATTTATTATTTTAATCTTATGTATGAATTAATTTTCAAGCTTTAGTAAGTTAGATTATATACAGTAATCTCTCAATTAACTGACCTCCTAATTTGGTTAGTATGTCTATACAAGGTGTGTAGTTATCTTGATCCTTCAATTATCCAACCTGAAAAACTGCTTTGCTAATTATAGTCAGATAATTGAGAGAATACTGTAAAATGTTATAAGATGAACAGCATCCATATAGTGATTAATAAAAATATAATGTAGAGTTTTCTGTTTCTTAAATATTTGTTTAAGCATTCAGATTATTGAGTCATATTTCCGTAAGTCTGTGGACTTTTGTAATATATGCATACTTATTTCACATTGTAATGTAACATAATGTATACTTCTTATACAGTGTATGTATGTATTATGTGGTGTAAACCTCTTTCTCCTTCGAGAGAGAGGTTTACACCACTGAGATGAGTTTTTGACTCCAGGAGAGTTGATGTAATAATAATAATATTAAGAAATAGTGAGTGAAAATCCTATTCATTAAAAATTAATACATTTTATCAGTCTTTAGTGTTTTTTTGCAAATATGGTACATCAGTTTGTCTTTTTTTTTTCTCTCGACTATGCTCAGTTACTATAAAAAAAATATTATGCCCCACACTTTTTAATTTATTAATAATGAATATTGAAATACATAACAGTTTTCTCTTCTCATTTGCATTCATTGAAGCTTGCTTTCTTTTCTTCTCCTCCTGTCCTGTGTTTTGAAATTATTAGAAACCAAGCTTGAAGATGTACCTTACCAAAATTAATCTCTTTTTTCACATTTTGTTGTGTTTCTAAAATGAAAACAGTATTAGTTGCAATCTTCATAATTTGTATACCAGAAATTGAATACATGAATAAGTTCTATATTTTTATTTTGCCATAGAAATTAATGGATTAGTTGGTGTTATATTATGATAGATTTACTGTTCTTTAACTTAGATTTACTTTGCATTTCAGGATATACCTATATTATTTATGACTAAATTCCTGGGCAGGCTGCTCAAAGGCAGTCCATCCCGTCCAAACATAAACTCCGCTAGCTGCATTAAGAAAAAGTGGCTGAAAAGGTAAATGTGCTGGCCTCCCACAGAGTATATTGTATAGAACATTGTCAAGATGATAAAAATTCAGCTAATCTGCTCATGGGGTGCATTCTACAAAGATTTAAAAATTAACTGTTATTTAGAAGAAATAGCAATCATTTTCTATTTAAATATCTCAGTGCATTTTTTCTCAGAGTTTCTTCTCAAACTTTCTTTCTTTGGAAGGCTTTTTTTAAATTTTATTTTAATATATACTAGCCATCTATCGAACCTGTACTACTTCACAGACATAATTTCAATGTACAGAGGTACAATAGATCATAATAATATCCTGAAACACTTACATTCATTCATAATTCTCTAATAAAATTTGTATTTATAAATGATCTTCCATGTATAGAAAAACTGCAGAAGCATCATAACCACCTAGTGAAAATATAGTGGGATAAATTTCTTATTACCTACCTGTACTTAAGCTATGCAAATTGTGTAACATTCCAGCAGTGTGATCTTGTCTGTAAATTTGAATGATTATTATAAAAAGCACATCCTTTTGTTGTCTACTTACATTCTCCTTACAATAATTTATCGTACATAAACAGATTATGATAAGTTCCATAATATAATTAATAAATCATAATTTATTTCGTTATATAATGTTATTGATTTAATATATGTTAGACTTAATGTAGCATGATATAATATTATAACATTATTGAAGTATAAAATGAAAGTAGATCTACTGAAACATGCTGTTGGTTGTGGTGTACAGGTTTAAAAAAAAAAAAATTTGAAAATTTTGTGCGGAAAGTCAGTGGCATTATTATATTATGTTATTAAAATCAGAATAATCATGGTTTTGATAAAGCAGTTTTAAATTCGTGGACAATTTTTGAAATATGCTTTTTTGTGTGAAATATTTATATCACCTTTTCAAAAAAATTAGAGAGCTTTCTGTATTTGTTATTCATTCAAATGAAGTATATTTCATAATGTATAAAATTACATTATCTTGTTATAGGAAAGTTTGTATATTCTCTTTGTTCAGAGTTGCAGGTACTGCTTTTAAGAAGGCTTTCAGTTTCATGAGAAATGTTCCATTAACTTATTTCTGTTTCACTTAAATTATACATTCATTTTCTCCACCTTTACACACACACACAAGTTATAGGTTTTTAACCATTCATCTGTAAATTATGTCAGTAGAAAATTAACCGTTTGTGCTCTCTAATTATTTTTTGTAATTCTTCATTATTTTCAGATCTCAAAGTAAGTACGTAGAAATAAAACCACATAACATAAAGGTTAAAAATATTATTATATTTATTTCAAAACACTCTTTTATATATCACCTTTCAGGTAGAGAGTAAAATTCTGTGTGGATTTAGTGGCAGTTTCTAATGTTCTCTCTTATTGCTATATGAATTATATATCATATATCAAGCCATTACTCAGGAATTTCTCATTTTAATATAATATTGCAGAATAAAGTGTTTTACTCTCTAAGATAATCTTCCAGCATGAATGAATTTCCTAAGTTATGTGGTTTTCTACTTCCTTTCTTATGAGTAATGCAGTAAAAATAATCAAGATGACTCATCTGCTTCTTAGGCCACACAATATTCTGTGATAAATATTTATAAATCTTAAAATTTACTAATTATCTTGAAGATGTACAAAATTATAAGGTGCATCAGACAGAATTTAAATATATAAAAAGAGCAATCTAAACATAATAGGAGTATTTGTAATATAGCTGGATAAATAATTGTAAAAGTAATTTTTTTCTCTGTGTATTGATAGAAACATCATTCTTGCCTAAATTCTATATATAGCTTCTTCATAAATCATTTAGAAGTGGGGAAATTTTTACTTTCTAAGTCATTTGAACAGAAAAGGGAGTTGTGTTTTTATTATCCAAAGAATGGATCTTATTGCAACTAAAATCCAATCTTTGAAAAATGTTTTTTTTTTTCTTCTCCTCAACTATATTACCTTTTGATTTGAAGAATATTGATTTTTTTTTCTTCACTACATCATTTTAAACCTGCACATATTACCAAAAATTTATTAAAAAATTACCAGAATCACTCATAGAATGATGTATATTGTATGGCCTAAGAAGAGAGAGGAATATTAGTAATTTAATTTAATTTATTTATTTTTTTATTTTTTTTAATCATCATCAGAAAGGAAGATGAGAAGTCATACCTGCTTTTGGTAGGTAGTTATCACTAGTAATTTCCTTAATCCTGATTCTCATAAAAGTAATTTATTCATTGTAGATAGGCATTTTAGAAACTTTTTCAGGGGCAGTTGAACAATTGAGCACATCTCAATATTGTATTTTTAGTGAAATAGTGAATATTTCCTCCTTCTGTTTCTAAAATCCATTGTGAAAGAACCTGAGCAAGGGATTATCATTTTGAAATGAAAGTGTGATTTCATGTTGTTATGCTATGCATGTTGAAACAATCTAACATATTTATTGCTGAACTGTAAATACTAGTTTTATGTGATTCTAGAACCATCATATAGTTTTTAAAAAAAAAAAAAAAAAGCACAATCTATAATTAAGAAATTATTTTTGTGTAAATTCAACTCAAATCATGACAGTATTTCTTCATATGATGACTGTGTTGTACAGTACTGTGTACATATGGATTGTAGCTAACATTCTGGTTTTTCATAAATTACTATAGAAAAGTCATTAACCCTGTATGCTATGACATTTTTGATTAAACTCTGAAATTAAAGATATTCATATGTCACAGAAGAAATCGAAGAACAATAAATTCATATACTGTATAAAAGTTTCATCTTGAAATTTTCAAGTTTAATTCTTAATCACTGTCTCTTAATAAGTATGCAATATAATTTATCTGTGTGTATTTACATGCATATATTTTGCAAGATACAAATTATACTTTCTTATAAAAATTTCTTAACATTTTACAAAATGTGTGAATGTTGTAGCATAAGGTTCGAGAGTGTTGTTGGAGACAGTGAAGTAGAAAAGGAGAGTTGTGTGTTGAAGAGAATAGCAGTCATGAATAGGATGCCAGCTAGGATGTATTGAAAGATAGGGTGTGTGTTAAGACTAAAGTGCTGAGAGGATATCATATTGGAGGTTTAATAGAATATAAACAGCACTGGGAAAGGATTAAAAACTATTGGGATAATCCTTCAAGATATCAATTTAATACCGAAGCACACTCACGGAGGGTGCCCCCACCTAGATAAGACTCTAGTCTTATATCCAGGTGTTTTATTTAGTAGTATTGTTTATGTCTTTGCGAGTGTGTTACAAGTGCTAGTTTGTATTCCTTGAAGATGTCTCTTTGACTGAGATGAAATGTTAAAAGAATTAAAATAGTTTTTAATCCTTTCCTGGTTCTGTTTGCATTAAATCCAACATGATGTGTGTGTGTGTGTGTGTGTGTGTGTGTGTGCTTGCATGTACTCGCGTGTGTGCATGTGAGAGATAAATTTGAAGGTAAGAGATAGTTCTTTGCTAGAGGTTGTTTGCATTTGATTAAGGGTACCAGCATGAAGCTGGGTAAATTTCTTTTCAGACGCGTGTGTGTTCTAGCTGGAAAAATGACAGATGATTGGCCTGTGAATCTAAGCTGTTAGGATTGGTGGAATGAGATATGGACTCAATGGAAGCAGTGAAATCAACTATATTGTGGAATGAGGTGAGATTTGGGAGGGGAGCAGGTATTATGCTTTATACACTAGTGTAAGGAGTCTTATGAAGAATAAAAAGGGGATGTTTGTGACAGTGACAAAGTTATGCAAAATAATGTACTAACTGGAAAAGAATAATATGTAGATATAGTATTTTTTGGGAAGAAGAAGAAGACAGGGCAGGGGAGTGGGGAGTAACTGTTACTGATGATCTCAGAGCTTTGTTCCCTCCAAAGTGGACTTTCAAGGAAACAGTAATAATGGCTTATAGGTCATTTGGTGTGAGCAAGAATCATAGATATTTTTTGAGGATATTGCTACAGAGAATGTGGTGGGACATGGTTCTGAAATGTTCAGGAAGATGAAACTTGTGAGTGACAAGTTCTCCCTCCAGGATTATTTTGAGCAGGAAAAAATTATATAACAATAAGAAGGAATTCCTTGAGCTACTTAGGGATAACACCCTACAAAATGCATGATGGAAGCAACATGTGAGGCACAAGTCTTAGATTTATTAATAATTGATCATGTGATTTTGACATGATTACTGATTAGCTAGACAAGCACAAGCTACACTAAATGAAAGGTGTGTGTGTGTGTGTGTGTGTGTGTGTGGAATTATAGAACAGGAGGCTATGACAAACCAACAAAACAGATTGATGATTGATCTGCCTTTGCATAGTCTGTTGAAGGGGAGAGAAATTACTAATGCCCACCATGACTGTTCAAAATTAATTGCTGATGTCAGTGTCAGATTTTATTCCTAAAGTGAAGAGGATAAATAAAGTGGAATGATATGGATGGATCATAAAATTGTGCAGGAGTTGCAGAGAAAGATGTTATGCAGCATTAAATGTATGGGTTGTAAGAAAGAAGAGTGGCATGGGACAGCAAAGTGAAATACTATAGAATTCTCTAGTAATGTGGCTAGCATAGGAAAGTTTGATTGGTTCTACCTGTGGGAGATGACACATTGATCACATCTGCCAAATTATAATTGAAATGTTCAATAAGTGTTTTGTCATTGTATTTCAAGTTGAGAGTAACGTTGAGTAACATTGGAAAAATAAAAGGAGTCGTCAGTGGTTCAGGAAAGTAAAGTATTTGAAATTAAGCTGAATTTTAACAAGGCTGTGAGAGCAGATGGTTTATCACCATGTACACTAAAAAAATGTGCAAAGGAGGAGACATATTTTCTGTGTTCTTCTAGATGGATATTGACAGTTCTTCCTGTTTTTCTGAAGTATTTATAGCTTGCAGCAGCAAGGGATACTGTAGAACCTAGGATGGTCCAGATGGGAAGATCTTTAGCTGAGTGGTTAAGGGTAGCTAATTTTTGGAAAGGACTGAAGGACATCTCTATGTTGTACTTTTTTAAGAATGCATACAATTTTTTTTGAGGTACCTCTGATGTAGGGAATACCAATGGATTTTTTGTGTTCATGATTGGATGAGGGAGGGAGGCAGAGAGCTCTGTTGATTTTGTTAAGGGGGAAGCCATTGGTTAAAAATGTATTTTGAATGTGACTGATTTTAGGAAAGAGCATGCAGCTGCTGTTTTCCTTTTCACTGGTCAGCCAGATCTCAGATATTAGCTGAGAATGTGTGCATTTTTTGCTAAAAACTTTTCTAACATTTCCCCAACATGTGGCCAAATGAAGAGCACATCATCATCATAGTCAGCTTGTAGGTTTATCCCCTGCCAGGTAAAATAGCCAGAGTGCATTGTGAACATGAATAAGGCTAATGTGTCAGGGATAGAGAGTCTGAATGAGTTCTGTGGTTTCTTTTTATCCTCAGAGATACTGATATCTCTGAGGATCATGTTGGATATGATCTTGCATGTTGGATATGATCCTCAGAGATATGATCTCTGAGGATCATATCCAACATGCAAGATTTGCAGTGAACGGTTTTTTTTATATAAGAAGGTGTGGCCAATAAGGGGAGGGAGCTCTTTGGGCTAAATGTTTGGCTACTTTATAAGTAGGGAAGCCAATACTCCCTCTCAAGGGTATTTTCTGTTGATGTACTTTAGATAAACCATGTAATCCTAGGTATCGCAGATTTATGTTTTTGAATAGTTTCCGAAGTCCAGGATACTGTTTTGTCTAATAACTTTTTGAGAGCCTTATTTTGCGTTTCAGTAGGATCACTGTCAATTAGACGATCTGTTGATTGATCTCTGAGTAAGATCAACATTTTCCGATCATATTCAGAGTGATCAAGTATTAAATATTTTTAATACTTAATACCCCCCACCCCCACCCAACAAAAGCAACCCATAAATCCAGAACGCAAAATATCCATTGTTATTCCTTACATCTAGGGCACCTCAGGAAAAAATTGCACACATTCTTAAAAAGTAAAACATAGAGACATTGTTCAGTCTTTTCCAAAAATAGCTATCCTTATCTATTTACCTAAAGATCCCCTTCACCATCCTAGGGTCTATAGTATGCTTTGCACCTCCTGCAAGCTTAATTACTTTGGATGAACATGAAGAAACCATCAGTATCATTCTATAAAAACAGAGAAAATATGTCCTTCATTATTATAGTCATTCTAGGCTGGCAAACCATGTCATGAATACGAATCACTAGATCTAATGTGGAAAAAAAACCTCCCTCCTAGACAGAAATTGGTTTAAATCATAGAAACTGTTTTTGGAATCCACAGCACAGTATTCCCCAAACTTAGACAAATTCAGCTACATTACACCACCAAAAGTCAGAAACCATTTTGAGACCATAAGCAAGTGTTCATCACCAGTTAGAACTGTAGGAGCCTGCCTTTTATAATCAGTCTGTGTTTGCCTTTCTACTAGTGTGCCTGCATGCATGTGCTTGATATGTCTCTTTTTACCATGAAGATGCCTTAGTGACCAAGGAAAAATATTGGTCAATATGAGTGATAATTAGAAAAATAAACCTCAGTAATATAATCGTGATAATCAAGATCCAAGCATTCATATCAGATTTCAAAAAATAACTTCTCAGACCTGTAGCAACTTTTATGCAGCATACTTGCCCTCTTCCATTTAATTATATGTGAAGGACTGTCCAGAGCATAATCTGAGTCTGCCATACAGATGATCATGAATGTAGTTTTTGTGTTCTTTAAAGCAGATGTTAACAGATCTTTCCAAAGGACAGAGTTGCAGGCATAAGCAACCTTATGCACTGCAGGATATGCAAGAAGAATAATCCTTTGGAGAACAGATGCATGTTGCTAGCTGGATGTGGTTTGAAAGGGACATAGAGATTATATTTGTGAAGAACTTTAGCTATCTTTCAGATGTGTTCTGGATATAGGATATAAGAATAGTTTTGTTGCTACATTGTGTGAATGTGAAGCATACAGTATTTGGTTTATTTTATGGAGATTGCGGCTGTTGTCTAAAAAACCACCATTGTGAAGATAACTGAGTTTGTTCTATGGTAAGGGCTGTGTCATTAGAACATATAGTCTTGACTCTGTGTAATGTTTTGAGGATGATGTCATACTTTTGGAATGGATGTTGGTGGCACTACTGCATACATGTTTGTGTATGTTTCCTATAAATAAATGAATAATTAACCATTTGGTAATTGCTTGGTTGTGCTTGATTTTCTAGAAATTTTCTAGAAATGGCTGGAGGAGAAGCCATTATGGTATCATCTGGTTATCTGCATATTTGTCCTTTCCATGAAAAATTACCTAGGTGAATTTGAATAATTCAAATATATTGGGGTGGGGGAGGTTTAATCAAGTCAAGTCAGTTTTTTTTTTGTTGTTGTTGGTGATGGTGATAAATTACATCATCATCAGCTGTATAACTGAGAGGAGACCTCCACATAGCCTTTAAAGGAATGCGGAGAACCGACCAGCGCTTCTAACCTAATGTCCAATCCTCACCTTCTCGTGGTGCACCCTGTTGGGTATCTACTTTGATACTGAACAAACGAGGATTGGCTGGCAATTTGGGATTTAGCCGACCAAATTGTATTCTTATTGGTTAAACCAAAATAAAAAATGATGGTACAACATGACAAAATTTCATGCCGGCTGGGGCGTCGCCCGGTTAAACAAGGCCCCCGTTGTTTTCGCCAGGGAACCAGGGCGAACAGCAAAAAGTCAGCTACTGGAACAAATCTGAAAACAAACCCCAACTCAACATCACCAGAGTTAAAGATCGGTACTATCAACGTAAGAAGCCTGAATGGCAAAGAAATGGAGCTAGCTGAGGAATTAGATAAGTACCAGATCGACATAATAGGGGTGACTGAAACAAAAAAGACCAAAACTGGTGAGATCTTTCTGAGCAATAAATACAAAATGTTATATTCAGGCAATGACAATCAAGGAAAAGAAGGAGTAGCCATAGTATTCAACACAAAATACAAGGCTAATCTTCTTGAATGGCAGTCAGTCTCAAGTAGAGTAATGTGGGCAAATATGAGAATGGGGAACTGGACAATGAGACTTATTTGTGCCTATGGTCCCACAGAAGGTTCTACTAAGGTAGAAGTGGAGGAATTTTTTGAGGCTTTAGAAAAAGCAACTGACACAATGAAAAAGGAAAAGTTGGTCCTTGTTGGGGATCTAAATAGTAGAGTAGGAAATGATTGTGAGATCATACAAAATTATTTTGAGAAAATTAGAAGAAAAGAGCAAAGGTAATAATAATGGAAAATACCTGTTGGATTTCTGCTCAGGACATGGACTGGTTATTACTAACACCATGTTCCAACATAAAAATGTGCACAAATTCACATGGAGAGAAGAGGCTAGGAATAAGAAAAGTCTCATTGACTATGTTATTGTTGATAGTGATGTTTTCTCCCTGGTGCAGGACACCAGAGTGTACAGAGGATTTGAAATTGGAAGTGATCACTATTTAGTCTTGAGCAGGATAAAATTGAATTTCATATTGAAAAGAATAACATGTAAGAAAGTTTTAAAGCGAATAAAAGTTGAGCAGCTCTCAGATGTGAACTGTAGACTAAAATACAGAAATATTATTGAAAAGAAAATGAAGGAGTTTGAGAACAGGAATCAAACCTTGGAGATACAGTGGCAAACTCTGAAGGAAACATTGATTGATTCTGCCAGAGAGGCATGTGGTGAGGTTGTGTGCAAGGATAAAAAAATCAGAACTCCCTGGTGGACACAGGAAGTTAAAGAGGCAGTGAAGGAAAAGAAGAAAGCATATCAAAAGTTCCTGGCAAATAAGTCAGCTTTTACTCTTACAGAATACAGAGACAAATGTAAGAAAGCTAAACAGTGTGTAAAACTAGCTAAACAAAAGTCATGGGAGGACTTTGGCAAGAATATAGAAAATAAATATCAAGAAGGTGGCAAAATATTCTGGAGGTTGTTGAAGAAGCTTAGGAATGGAGGAAAGAGTGCTGTAAAAGGAATTAGAGATGATAACGGTGAAATGAAAACAGGAGAAAAAGATATCCCTGAAGTATGGAGTAATTACTTTGAAAAACTGCTAAATGAAACAAGCAGTGATGACAGCACAGTGATAAAAAAAACACTGACCAGGCATGCAGTCAGGAATACATATCCATACTTGAAGTAGAAAAAGCCATCAAAGGCTTGAAATGTGGAAAGGCAGCAGGAGTTGATGATATTCGACCAGAAATGCTGAAGTATGGTGGTATAAGAGTTTTATACCACCATATAAATTGCATAGTTCAGAAAGCCTGGACAGAGGGACGAATTCCCGATGATTGGAGTAGAGCTCTCATAGTACCCATATATAAAAAGGGAAATAAAACTGAATGTGAGAATTACAGAGGTATTTCCCTACTGAGTGTTCCTGGCAAGATCTATGCAAGTATACTTGAGAAACGGTTCAGAAGAATTGTGGAAGAAAAGCTTGGTGAAGAACAAGCTGGATTCAAGCCAAATAGAGGCTGTCAGGATCAGATCTTCACTTTACGACAAATAGTCGAGAAAGCATGGGAATATAACAAAGATCTGTATTTAAGTTTTGTCGATTTGGAAAAGGCATATGACAAGGTGCCAAGAGAGAAGCTATTCAATACGCTGCAGTTATATGGTGTCAATGGGGCATTATATCAAGCAATACTTGGTCTTTATTTGAGTTGTAAGTCAGCAGTTAGAATTGAAGGAAGTACAGGAAGATGGTTTAATGTTAAATCTGGTGTGAGACAAGGATGTACATTATCCCCTCTGTTATTCATTATCTATATGGATCACATTATGAAGGAAAGTGGTATTAAACCTGATATCAAAATTGGAGATGTTAATGTCATCTCTTTGCTTTATGCGGATGATGTTATACTTCTAAATAAATCCGCTACAAGTCTGCAAGATTCTCTGACTAAATTGAATAGCTGCTGTAATAGATATGGTATGAAGGTCAGCAATAAAAAGACAAAGACAATGAAAATAGGCAGAATCATTGAAAATGTCAACTGTGTTGTGAATGGAGAACCTGTGGAACAAGTAAAACATTTCAGCTACTTAGGCACAATTTTTACTGAAGATGGTAAACTAAATATAGAAATAGACAACAGAATCAGCAAAGCTGGTATCGTGGGAAGTCAATTGAATAAATTCATATGGAATAAGAAAGAAATTAGTCGGAACACTAAATTAGCTGTATACAAGACAGTGTTCAAACCAATTTTAACTTATGGATCTGAGAGCTGGGTCAGAAGTAAAACACTTGACCAAAGACTAGAGACCGCAGATATGAGAGTCCTGAGAAAGATTAGAGGCGTGAACAGATGGCATCAATGGCAATATCATATTAAAAATGAGGATATTAGGAAAGAACTTGACATTGTCAGCATCCAGGAATGCATTAGCAGAGCTAATCTCAGATGGTATGGTCACTTAAATAGAATGGGAGAGGAAAGATTAGCAAAACAAGTGTTCTCTACCAGGTTGGCAGGAAAACGACCCAGAGGAAGACCAAGATATAGGTGGATTGATACGGTACAAAGTGCCTTAGACGATAGAAATATAAGATCTGATAATGTTGGAGTTTTGACAAGTAACAGACTGATTTGGAGGAAAATTGTAGATAGGAAGTTAGTAATGATGTAATTTTTTCATGTAGTACTGTCATATCCTGTACACCCCTTGAGGGTACATGGCAGGAATTTGATGATGATCTTCATGACACTTTTTAGCCATGTCCACAACCTGTATAAAATAGATGAAACACTCCATACCTCCCATCTCTCCCATACCTGAGACACAGGATCATACAAAACTATTCCAATTCTCTCCTCTACCTGAGATGCTTCTGAAAAAATAGCTGAAGTTCTTCATAAATATAATCTTCATGCCACTCTTAAGCCACACGTCCAATTAGCAGTCTTCATCCATTCTCTGAAGGCTCAGCATCATCCTCTTGCATATCCTGCAGTCTATAAGATTCCTTCTTCCTGCAACTTAGCCCTAGTCTAAGTTGCAGGAACTTGTAGTGTTCCAAAGAACTCTGTATCTGGTGTCAGTGACATTTGAAGCAAGGCCACACTTGTCAGATTCCAAAAATGCAATATAGTCAATGTCCTTGGATTATACTCAAATCAGAATGGCCAGTCTATCCAAAGTAAAAATTAAAAAAAAAAAACACTGACATGAACTGGGTGTCTGATAGACATCAGGAACTTTTGGACAGACTGTTCGATCTGTTAACATTCTCCTTGAAGAATGCACACACATATAACATACATATATATATATATGTATATATATATATATATTTCATCCAGTGTAACATGGATGTTGTCAGGAAGAAGGAAGAGTTGATTGCTAATTACATTCAAAACAAGAGTCATAAAAATGGGTCACATAGCATGTGCTTACTAGCTTTTGTTTTGCTTGCAGCTGAGTTGACAGGAATGCACTGTTAGAGTTCAAAGGAACAATTGCAAAAGTTTCTGCAATTAAATTGAAATAACCTAAAAAAAGAAAAGAACACTTAATAGTAATTACTTCCCAAAATATTGCAATTGGCATACAGTTGGAGCATTTAAAGTTCTGATAATTTTGCAGTGTTCCACCCATTTCAGGAAAAAGACAGTCAAATTTGAATCTTCTAGAATGAAAAATCTCGATCTTGTACCAAAGAACTCTGTCTAGTGTCAGTGACATTTGAAGCAAGGCCACACTTGTCAGATTCCAAAAATGCAATATAGTCATTGTCCTTGAATTCTGCTCAAATCAGAGTGGCCAGTCTATCCAAAGTAAAAATTTAAAAAAAAAACACTGACATGAACAGGGTGCCTGATAGACATCCGTAAGGAGAGAGAGGTGGTAATTTGTCCTTGTAGATTGTATGAACGAATGGTTTCCAAGCTAATTTGAAGGAAGTGAATAGATTAAATTTATGAAGATTCTGTGGAATTTGTTCAGACATTCCTTTAAGGTAGGATATCCAAATTCTTCTCACATCAGATTGTATTCTGGTTGATAACTATTCATAATTTTATGAATAGTAGTTTTGTTAATCATTAGTCATCAGAGTGATTTTTACTTGATTTAATTCATCTAGGAGAAGGGCAGAAAAACAGATCGCATGAGCTCAACATACTACAGTTTTGCTAATCCCGTCTTCTGTGATGAATGATGATATGAGAATGAATGGATGTATCTGCCAGTAAAGGTTTGTTTTCGATAAATCAAAAATTCAACACAGCCTATAGGATTTCAGATTATTAAGGTACCCAAAAAGGGAAGACTGTCATTGGATTCAGGTTCAATAGTGAAACTCTACATGCAATACATAGAACTTATTTTATCCAGGAATTCTGTCTTTGAGTGGGACCAGACTGCAAAGAAATCAAATCATCAAAATGCAATGCCAAATATCAGGTTGAAGGGAAATGGTATGGAAAAGTTGATTTTCTAGATCAGGGCTGTCTAACTGTAGGTAATCTGAGGGCTGCATTGCAATACGTATCTAGTATTTTGGTGAGTAGCAGCAACACAACCTCGATAGCTGAACACACGAACAACGCTAATCGCTCGCTCATGTTCCCTGTGAGCACTGGAGCATGCGTGTTGGAACAAAACAGTGTAAGAACACTTCTTTGACACATCTAATATTTGAAAAACACGTGGGTATATAGTAATGTAAAAATACCAAATAAAATTACCAACATCGAGATTATCGATTACTGATAGAATTAAAATATCTAATACGCATTCCATTCAAATTATTTTATTTTTTTCGTTCGTGAAAATCAAAACCTACAGGTGGGCTGCACAAAATTGCACTGAGAGCTGCATCCAGCCTGCAGGCAATGCTTTGGACAGCCCTGTTCTAGATGCTCCATGAAATAATTCGCCTAAGCAGGTGAGGTGGGACTGTCCATTGCTGCTGCTTCAGTTTATTTGAACAACTTATTCCATCATTTAAAATAGCCTCCATTATTTTAGGTGATTTAAGTAGAAACGTTTATAATTGTTTCTTTGAACTCTAATAGTGAATTCCTGTCAACACAGCTGCAACTAAGTCCCAAGCTAGTAAGTACATCCTACATGACTCATTCTTAAGATTCATATTTTGAATATAGGTACCGATTATCTTTTCTTTCTCTCTGGCATTATCTGTGTTACATTAGATGAAATATACTGGATTTTTTTTTTGTTTGTTTTTTTAATAAATTGTATATTTTTTCTACAATGGTTGGCTGTATAAGTATTTAGAAATATGTCTAGCACACACACGTTCCTTTAAAATATATGATTATTCATGATCATACGTTTCAGGATGAATATTGGTATAGCAAATCAGAACTGGTAGACCATGCTCTGGTATTTTCTTCACACAGAATTAAATGGAACAAGACATCTGTACAACATAGAAATTACTATGGATCTGAGAAACCATTTTTAGAATCAGCATCAGTTAGGAAATATTCCCTTGAACTCAGTAAATTTCTAAAACTGCATTTAGATTGGCTTCTCTGAATTAACTTCATTGTTCTAATTTAATGTCATAAAAGTGCTCCTAGGGAGCACTTTATGACATTAACTTGCTTATAGTTACAATTCAAATTTTTTCTTCAACCTAATGTAACTCAATAAATTATTCATTTTTGTTCTCCTAATGTTGTTTATATTGCAATTCTCTATTATAAATAACCACCAATTCCCAAGCCTATCACTGTACTCAAATGCTAGATTTTTCAAGGACATAGTACTTGCTATTGGTCTTCCCAACTTACTGAGTTGGGAGGACCAATAGCAAGATAAACTTGAATTTCTATTCTGGAGATAGATATATATATATATATATATATATATATATATATATATATTTTTTTTTTTTTTTTTTTTTTTTTTTTATTATTTTATTTTATTTATTTTTTTTTTTTTTTAGGCTCTAATAAGCAAGGTAATATTATCAGATGATGAATATCCTATATCTGCTAAGGCTTTTACCAATATCTGTGTTCATCATCACGAACCATAGGCACACTGCCCGTTGGTGTCCGATACCTCCTTCACTATCTTCTACCACCTTTCTTTGTCCAGTGCACAGTGTCGCAGTTTCTTTAAACCCATTCCACACCAGCCCTTTATGTCATCTATCCATTCTCTGTATGGTCTACCTCTTCTATTTACACCATCCATAATACCAAACACGAATGTCTTTATCTTCTGATCATTACTCGTCTACTTATTCATTCCAAATAATTGTATAATTTTCTGCATTAAATTCTCCTTTGGTTGTATCTTTTGATAGAGCTCTTCATTTGTGATTTTCTGTACCCATCCTATTCTTAGAATCTTCCTGTAACAAGTTCTTTCAGATGCCAAAATTCTTTTTGTTGATTCCTTATTTATTACCTACATTTCAGATCCATACAGTACACCACTAAAGATGCATTTTTCTATTACTCTTAATTTCATTCGCAGGCTGATCACTTTACTTTTCTAGATGTTATCCATGGCCTTCAGATTTGTTTCTTCCCTTTTACTCCTATGTCATTTTATTCTCCAAATATGTGAATTATTCTGCATTTTCTATATCAGTTCCATCCCCTTGTATCTTTTGTTTCATGTTCTTCTCAACAAATACCATTGTCTTTGTTTTTCCCGAGTTCATAACAAGTCCAAATCTATTCCCTTCTTCATTTAACAGTTTCAGTGTTTTTTTGTAGTTCTCTTTCTTCTTCTTCACTAATAATAATGTCATCTGTAAATCTCAGATTGTTAATTTTCATCCTGTGTACTGATATTCCTTTGGCACCGTCCTTCATTGTCCATTGCTTTTCCTAAATGTGTGATGAAAATGTTTGGTTATTATTGGTTATATATAATTGGGTCCCCCCTGTCTAGTACCTCTGCTTGTTCTAATTTTCCCAAATCCTCACTTATTCTAACTGCTGCCATTGCATTCTTATAAACATCTTTTAATATGGCTATTTTTCTGTCAATTCCATAGGATTTTAGCAATGCTAATGTCACTTTCTGGTTAATGCTGTTAACCGCATGGTCGAAATCTGTTGAATTGCACTTCTATCTTTCCTAAATCCGGCTTACTCATCTGCAAGGTATGCTTCCAGTTTTGTTCTCAATCTTTCTGTCAATATCATCATCACCTTACTAAGGTGACTTGTCAAAGCAATTGTTTTATAATGAATTAAGAGTGAAAGAATCTGACCTTAATCAGTTCTCTGTTATACGGGAAACATTGGATAGGCTAATTAGATATTCCTTTGGATCAAATGAAATGATATTTGGTCTAAGAACATGTTCTATAATTTTTACATTCTAGCTTATTTCCATTCTATTTTACTTCCATTTTACATTCTAGCTTATTCTTGTATAATGTCACTAATATCAATTTCACCCACTCTGGCATTTTCTCTTCCTTCCATACTATATTTAGTGTTTTATCTAATTTCCCTCTTATTCTATATAAATATGTTTTTATTCACTTGACTTCCAGCAATACCATCTTTGCTGGAAGTCAAGTCAATGTTCCAACTCATATTGACTCGTATAGTCAGAATAAATACAGAATATATGTTTTGTTTTTTGTTGGACAAAAATGGTGGAAAGTGTTGGTTAAAATGGCAGTGTACAAGGTCTTTTCAGCATACAATTAGCATAATTGATAACACAGAATTACTAATGTTAGTAAAACTCTTTCTTACATAAATATAATAACCTCTTAGGATGAGTAGATTCAAAATGGACTAACTGGATAATAAATAGAGGCAAATGCAACTTACAAACATAATGTATTTGCAAGTTTGAATGTTCATATTTTTGAACTCGTTAATGTGTTTCTGGAATGAAATTAACTTCATAAAAAGATTGTAAAAATGCATTCTAAAATGTTTATTGTAAATATACGTAATTCAAAAAGAATTAAATTTACTCTAAGAACAGAGTACATTATTGTTTAATACATACATACTCAGGGTACAGCTGTGCTGAACCAGGCTCCAGATTATCAGATCTAGACATTTCAATTAGCTCATTTGTCGGGTCATCTGAATGAGAATCTTCACCTCTTCTACATCTGAAACATCCGTTTCTAAGTCCTGCCTCAATCTCATTTTACAATTCCTAGGTGATTTTTGTCTTTAGTTTTTTTTTTCTTCAGAATACTGAACCAGAAAGAAAGCATGGGCACAGTTTTCTTCAACAGTATTTCATTGTTATCAGTTGTATTTATTTTTTTTAACTACTTCTAAGATATTGTATCCTTTCCAGAATTCTTTCAAGTTTAGTTTCATCTGCACTAAGGTTGCTGTAGCTTTGTTAATTGTATGGCATAAACAGAAGTGTTTGGTACATGGGAGCATGAATACTGCTTTTGCATTTGGATTTAAGTCAGTTAATATTATAGAATAACCTGGTACATTATCAATAATCAATACCACTTTGAACAACATGATTTACAAACCACTCTTGGAATAATGCATATGTTACCCACAAATTTTTATTAGAACTCCAAATAACCATTAATGATTTGTCAACCCCTGAGAGTCCTTGGATTTTTAGAGTGGTAAACTACAAGTAGCTGTAGTTAGTCTCCCAATGCATTCCCACCAAATAGCAAGATTGGACTGTCCTTTGAAATTTTGAATCCTGGAACTTTTTCTCCTCATTTGCAATAAAAGTCAATAATTGTATCTTTTCCAGAAAAGGCCAGTCTCATGAACAGTGAAAATTTGATGAGAACAGTATTATCTTCCTTGTCAATTTTTTGATAATGTCAAAAGGAATTCTGATTTGCTACATCATCAGACTTGCCAGATGATTTTTTTTTTATATTTCATCTTTTTTTTTTTTTTTTAAATCTAACAGTTTATCTAGCAACAGCCTTAAAATCAATAAGATCATCTGTTTTGCTTATGCCTATTTTAATATCTTGAAAAAGACTTCTAGCTTGAATCAATTGAGTAATAGTTTTATTCAGTTCTATTTTGATTCCGAATCCAAATTTTTAAAACAGCATTCCATTTCTTCAACAATGATATTTCACTATTTTAGAAATAATTACAGACTAAATAGAGCCTGCACTGCAAGTTTTTTTTAAAATAATTATTGCAATCATAGTAATGGTTGATGTTACAGTCATTATGATCTGAAAATAGTGAATATCTTGAAGCAGTCAACTCACCATTTTCATATTGTTTTAATTATCAGTGCTGTAACAAGGGCATGGCGGCCACTGCCTCAACTAGGTTTATGGTGCAAAACGTAAAAAATGAAAATAAATAATTAGATATAAAAGTCTGCTATTTTATATTGTATTTTTAAATTTTGGCAATATGGCGCTTCAGACACACAAATTCTGCAACTCGTTTTGATGTGGTTAATAGTAAGTATTTAACATATTGCATTTAGTAAAGTTTAACTTGTTACATTTATTTAAATTATCAAATTTTTTGTAATTTTTGGGTTAGGGGGTGTAAATTAGAAACTTGCCACAGGCGCTTCATACCTTCGTTAGTGTACTGTTAATTATGTCCATTTTAGTTTCTATTGAAATTGGTTGACTGTCTACAATAAAAATTCTGAAAATGATCGAATTATAACTGTTAAATTAAAAACAAATAGAAGCTACTTAAATATCATAGGAGTACATGCCCCTGAAGAAGGTTTGAAAGAGGATTCCAAACAATTTTATAAGGAACTACAAACACAGTTTAATACATGTAATAAAAAAAAGACTATATATTAATAGCAGGAGATCTCAATGCTAAAGTTGGAAATAATCCGATCCCAGATGTCTTAGGAAAATGGGGAGAAATCTGCATCAATAACAATGGTCAAGAACTATTAGACTTTTGTACTTTCAATAATAATTGAAATAAATATACTTGGAATGGCAGAGGAACAAGATCTATAATTGATTGTCATTACTAATGTTTATATTAGTAATGATATGCATGTTTACAGAGGGAGCTAAATTTTTTTTTCAGATTATTATTTAGCACTCTAAAATAAAAATACTAGCAAAATGGAGAAAGGAAGTAAATACAAAAAAGCAAGAAATAGAACAAGTACACAAAGCATATCTATCACAAGAAGAAAGCATTAGAATGCTATATCAATCATGATTAATGGATTACCTGAAAGAATTCCAAATCAGTGAAGATATAGAATGGAAAACTGTAATAAAGATAATCCATATAGCAGCCTCTGATCATAATGATAAAATGCAATAAAAGAAAAACAAATGGCATACAAGTCACTCCTTCAAAAACGTACACAAGGAACAGAAGAAATATACAAAAACAAAAGAAATATAGCTAAAAACCATAGTACAGAAAGCTTACCAAGATTCTTGGGACAGATTTATTAATAAAATATACATGGAAGACAAGACATAGCCTACAAAATATTAAGAAAGTTAAACTGTGAAGAAAGAAATACAGCACAGATCAACATAATATAAGAAAAACAATGGATAGAAAATAAGAATTTATGGTATCACCCAAATTTAATAAAATAATGAAGAAATCAGCACTGATATAGAACCAATAAAATGGGAAGAACTAAAAGAAGCAATAAAGGTATCGAAAAATAAAAAATAAACTGGATTAGATGGCATAAATAGAGCTTTGAAAATATGGCAAATATTCACATTACAAGAAGATTTACATTTACATCACAGACTCTTAAAATTAATAACTGTTGGAATAAATGTGAGGTTACATTAGTTTGGTCAAAAGTGAAGGTTATATCTATTTAAGAAAGAGACAGAGGAATAAGTTTATTAAATACAGGTTACAAAATTTACAATAAAAGACTTAGAAATATTGCGAACAATCTATTCTCAGAAGAACAAAATGGTTTCAGACATGGAAGGTCATGTATAGTGATACTGATAACTTTTTAGGAAAAAAAAACGCATTTTTTTGATAACTTTTAGGGGAAAAAAAAAATTTAAAAAAACGTGTTTTTTATGATAACTTTTTAGGGAAAAAAATAAATCGCGGTTTTTTAATTGTTGTTTCCTAAAAAGTTATCAGTATCAGTTGGAGGTGACATTACTAAAAGATATCTGCAAATGATGCGCTCGCTCATCTCCATGAGGCTGAGCAGACATCTTCTGGAGGAGAGGGGTTGAGGAGGAGTATTGCAGGGAAGACCTCTGTCACCCTCTTGACTACCCTTTCACTTCCACCACCTAATGCTATAATGCTATTTTTTTTTCCTCCAAAGTTATCAGTATCAGTTGGAGGTGACATCACTAAAAGTTATCTGCAAATGATGAGCTTGCTCATCTCCACGAGGCTGAGCAGACATCTTCTGGAGGAGAGGTGGGGAGAGTATTGCAGGGAAGACATCTGTTAACCTTGACTACCTTTCACTTCCACCACCTAATGCTATTTTTTTCCTCCCAAGTTATCAGTATCAGTTGGAAGTGACATCACTAAAAGATATCTGCAAAAGATGAATTTGCTCATCTCCACTAGGCTGAGCAGACATCTTGTGGAGGAGAGGGGGGGGAGAATAGAGGGTGATGGGGGTTAGGTGGGGGAGCATTGCAGGGAAGACCTCTGTCACCCTCTTGACGACCTTTTCACTTCCACCACCTAATGCTTTTTTTCCCCATCCCAACAATTTCGGACATATGAGTGAGAGAATTATAGTCACATGGTCTAACATCAAAAACACTTTTTGAGGATAAAATACTTAACATAATAAGGACAAATAATATAGAATACCCTTCGAGCCACAGAGATAAGATTTTCCCTATGATGTCTCAAAGTAAGATAATCTCACCTCAGCATCATATCCAACAGCATATAGAAACATGTCTGTGAATCATCTGCATGAAAGTTTCATTTTGGAAAGAATGGTCAGGTAAATAGTACTATAAGGAAAAACAAACAAGTCAAGTGTCTTTGCAATTCTGGCAATTCGTTCATCCCATGCAGCTATCATCTTGTGTTGTGGTGATTGGTATCCAGGAAAGTAAAGTAAAATAATGGGTGAGCCACGAAAGTCATTGAAATTTTCTTTCTTCAGGAAAATAGCACGAGACAAAACTCTTCACCTAGCTCTAAAAGGATGGAAACCAATTATTATTTTAGAAGACACGTACATTGTGATGTATTTATCAAGGACCACTTGGGAAAAGATATGCAGGAAGTGGTCTGATATCCTCGGCTACTTGCAAAGAAGAGTTGATTACGAAATGGACCTCGGTGTGTGTTATATTCTGAAATGCCAAGAAAGTTTTTTCTATTAGTTGTGAAGAAGCTGAGAGATTTTCACCAAAAATATACGACATTGATAATCATTTACTAATTTTGGAAACTGAATTACCACCTATTCGTATCATGAGAAAAATTATTGCTAATCATTTAAATTCATCAATGGTAAAATTAGACTCAATATTTTATCCAATTCGATAAAGATTCTGTATTTTGGGTCATTACGAACATTTTACAAAAACTGTTTGTGTATATTTGCTGACAAAAGAATACACAGAATGTGTATTCTTTTTCCTAAACACATGCATACACAATGTGTTTAGGGATGCATGGTGTCATTTCCATACTGACAATATCAAATGTATGGAAGTGTGGTTACATGGTATCTGATTTAAAAATTCTTTTACCTGACCAGCTATTTTGATGTAATGTAACCAAGAAACAGTGAGTAACAAAAATTTTATTCATTGAACTCTGGAAAATGTTGAGTCTAAACTAAATATTGGGGAATATTTTTAGGTAATTACATGTGTCGAATTTTTCTCAGTGAATATACTTGTAAATAGTATTTCAGCAAAATAAAATATGCATTGGTAAACTTGAATGAACAAAGATGTGTGCTTTTGTTGTGTTTTTCCACAGTGAATTTTTTACTCAGTTATTCTGATTAGAACTTGATATTTAAATCCACAACTTTATATCTTAATGCAATTCTGTTTAATTATGTAAAAAAATCACAGCTGTGAAATTAATGCTAGGAAGGGAAAAAAGTGTAGTGAAAACTAATATCCATGTATTGATTATTTTAGAAATTGTCTAATGCTAACTATTGACATTATTTGAGTTATCTGAAAACAATTCGTTCACATAATCGAAAATCCGAACTGTTAGAATTTAGTTGTTTTACAGAGAGAGCAGCTAATTAACCCAAAACGTCACTTTAACTCTTAAAGTTTGGTATAGTAAAAATGTTTGTACTCTCCAGATAACACACATATAAATTTTACCTTTCCCAACACAAACAATATATCCAGCAGCATGTGAAAACATGTCATTGAGTCATCTGTGCAAAAGGTTCATTTTTGTAGGAACAATCAGGGTAAAGCATGGTAAGTGTAAACAATACTATATAAGAAAATACCATAGAGTCGAGTTGACTTTGGACTTAAGGTAATCGTTCATCCACTGCAGCTGCTGTTTTGTGTTGTGGTGTTTGGTAATGTAAAAATAATGGGTGAGCCTCAATTTCTTTGTGAAAAGTTCTAATTGTTTAGAATTTTGTAAACGAAAGTTACCATAAAGTATACGATCAGAGCTAATAAACAGTGAAATAATAAATAACTTTATTTGTGGTGCCATATGAAAATATAAGAAGAAGAATGAAGGAAAACGATTATGAAAAATCGACAATGGGTGAAAAATACGAATTTTCAGTTATCATTGGGATAATTGATTGCCAATTTCTTTTGAATAAGAGTTCAAATTTATTTCCTAAAGAAATTTGTATTTCTGATGGAATTATTGTAAGATATGCATTGACAAAATCACCTTGTAGTTGGAAAGAATGACCTGAATGAGTTATAAAACAGAATTCTTGGTTAATAAAATATAACCATCAGCTGAAGTGAGAAATTGGTTCACTACTAATGGACAAACTAAGAAATTGGATGATAGAATCAACATGCAAATATTACTCGCCAAAGGAAGAGAAAAATCAAAAACATTAACGAATGTGTACAATACCAAGCTATTTTAAACCTGGTTTTACTCCATTTCCCAAGTAAGCAAACAGACAAATAAATCAAGTTTGTGCCTGCAAGTAATGCAAGTCTAGCTGACCCTGCAGGTAGTGCAACACCAAGGTAACTCATGGTAAAAGTAGAATAAGCTCTGATCACTAATCTTAATATTTACCCATAATGCAAAGCACATCTCCTGGAGGAGATGTATGATGCTTTGTATTAAAGGCAAGGGGCCACTACCCAGACCGGTTTCAACCTTTATTGAGGTCTCAATTTTTATTTAATAAGGTTAAAACACCTTATGGTAACTTGTTCTAGTAAAATACTTATAAGCTCTGTATTACTAAAATCTTGATATTTCTAGCTGGGCTCCCACTGATGAAACCTCAATAACGGTCGAAACCGGTCTGGGTAGTGGCCCCTTGCCTTTAATACAAAACATCATAATACAAAACGTCAGTACACATTTGTGAAAACGTTTTGTTTTTTTTTCCTTCTAATTTTGCGTATAACTAAGGCCATCGACAGGGTTTTAGGGTCCAGGTAATAATATTTCTACGGTTCATTAGGGTTTTTGCTTACCCCTTTTGATACGTGTATAAAACAATAAGCATGATTCCGTTTTTACCCTAAAAGATGCTAAAATGCCTGATTCATCATTAGTTGTTGTTTTTTTAATCTGTTACACATTTATATCATTTGGGTCGTTTTCGAAACCATATTGTATTCTTTATCTATAGTTACTCTAAAGCAGGGATGGGCAACCCTTGTCATGCATGCCAAACGTGGCAGGCAACCCAGGGCTCACCTTAAAAAATAATTAATACATTTCAAACATCTTCACTGACTTGTATATTTTAACTTAATATAATACAATTTTATTAAGTACAGCGATACCAAGTAAAAATGCAATAAATAAGCAAACCCTACCAACTGTTTTAGTAATAATAAGGAACAAAGATCCTATTTCCAAGCCATCTGTCTCTGCGATATACTGATGTACAAATTTTGTTCCGTTCAGTTATTGCATCATTCTTCAGGCAGCCAGACGTGGCGTGACTCCTTTACTATCATTTGATATATCTTTTCATGTTTCGTAAAGTACGTATCCGTTTTCTAAAGTGTGTATATGTGGGTTTGTATTTTATTAAATCGTAAGTCATTAAAATATGGATTGGAAGAATTTATTGTCAATTAATATGTTTAACTTATTATATATAAAAGCAAATTTCCTTTATTTTGCCATAAACATACCCTATTCACTCGAATATAACTCGCACTTCTTTTCCACAAAATTAAAGCTAAAAATCGCGGTGCGAGATATATGTAGGGATATTCGGAAACTAAAGTATTCAGTTTTTTCTTAAAATCCTCGCATATATCTTGCACCACGATTGCTATTTCCTACCTAGAGAGCAGTTTCCTTGTGTGCATCCTACCCAAATAACGCCATCTTCTTTCCCATTATTTCAAGCAAAAATTACGATAATTTACAAGACTTGAGATACTTAATGAACAATCCTTCACGAATGACTAATGAACAGACAGCTATGGTACTAGGCCAGTAAAGATAGAGCAGCTGTGAAGACTTGCATATGATTGGTGCGGTATTAACAAAAATCGCGCGAGTCAAACATAAAAGCAAGCCGGCAATTTTTGAATTGAAAATTTCAATTTGAAATGCTAATTCTCTTCAACCAAATTCAATATCTGAAACTGCCATAAAAAGAATCAAAAAAAAAAAAAATCAGCTAACGCCTTTTTGTTCCCTTTCTTAGTTTTTACACGTTCACGAATTTTAACATTCCGTTTATATATTTATTACTGCCTTGCATTTGAGCTGGGGTGGACAAACTCCCACACATCTAGTTTTTAATTAGATACCGTGTTTGCTGGTGCAACATGTAGTTTTGCTTGAGTATAAATAGTGTAGTTTCTGTGGGTAGGGGATATTATTATTCATGACACATGTGATTCATTAGCCATTTTTATCCCCGTTTGTCTCTAATTGCAATATTTGTTGAGAAATATATTACACAAATGTCTCTGTACCTTATTCTGTGATACAATAAAACGCCCTGTTTTTACTTATGTTTGCAGTGACTATTGGCTAATGGGGGAGGGCGTGTGGTTTACCACGGGAAGCGAGTTACTATCGCCCTGAAACGTGTTTAAACTTTTTTTTTTCTTTCCAGTGCGAGGTATACGCAAAACTTTTTAATTTCCTTTTTCGTAAAGTAAAACCAGGGGTGCGAGGACGAGTTATATTCGAGTAAATACCGTAAGCTGTTTTTAAAGCTATGTGAAATGTATTATCAATATGCAGGGTTATGAAGTGTCATCTACACGTAATTAGATTGCATGCGTACCCTTCTCGTCCATTTGCATGTGTGTAGGTTGGCTTATAATTGTACTAATTTTTGGTTTGCTTAAACTTGGTTGGTATATGCAGAGAGTGATTATGATGAGCTTTTCTGAGTCCAAATTATAATTTTTGTCAGTGTCTATATGTCTCTGTCCATATTATTACAGTCCCATAATCCGATTTTCATTAAAGTTAAAACCTGTATGAAGAAAGCAATTATTTAATTGCTTTGTATATTTATTTATTTGCTACCTGCTCTTTACAGATTGAGCAGAATTCCACAGCCACCAGCAAAGAATACATAGAAATTCAAATGAAAAAGATATTAGACAATTTAAAGAATACTGGACTGAAATTTTTGGCATGGTTTAGAAAGATAAAGCATTATGCATTTTATGTCCCGAATCAGTTGTTTGTAAGACTTCTTCTGTAAAGAGACATTTTGAAACTGTTCATAAGAAATTAAGTAATAAAAGTGAGCAAGAACAAAGAGAATTAATTTCTCATGAACTGAGTAAGACAAAAAACAGCCTGATACTTGGATGAAATTTATTTCAGGTAGTCCTAGTTCCAACATAGTTGCTGCTAGTTTTGAGGTTTCAAAAGTTATTGCCCAACATGTGGAGTGATGGGAAATATATTAAAGAAGCATGGCTAGAATGTGCTCCTTTCCTTTTTGAATTGCTTAAATTTAATATGTAAAAATTATTCAGCGCATTAAAGAATTGTCTGTGAGTAGGAAAAAATTAAGGATAAAATACTTAAGTTGGAAAGGAATATAGCAGAACAATTAAGATTTGGCTTCATGTAAGTTCTTTTCTATTTGTGTTGATGAGAGCACAGACATTACACCATTAGCTAGGCGGGCAATCTTTACTCGATTTTGTAGGGATGACTAAGTATGCAAAGAGAGGATTAAACTTATAACACTACCTGAGCTTATCAGTGAGGTTGAAATATGTAAAGCAGTTATGAACGAATTATCTATTCGACAAACTGATATTTCAAAAGTGGTATCTAGCATGATTCGTAAGGAAGCAGGATTGTAAATCTGTTTGAAAATTACGTTGGTCATCCACTGATAGGTTTTCATTACATCATACATGAGGACAATTTATGTGCAAACGCGGCCTAAAAGATCTTTAAGAAGTGATGAAAACAGTAACCAAGGTTATTAATTACATTTCTGTATATGCTTTGAATAAAAGACAATTTCAGAATCTATTGAATGAGGTGGATTCGGTGTACAAAGGACTAATAATGTACAACAACGTTCGTTGGCTTAGTCGAGGTGTTGAACTGAAATGATTTGTTGCAGTAGTGGCTGGTGAAAATTTTAAGTGGGGGTGCTGCATATACAAAAAAAATCACTATTTTTTCCTAATCAGTAACCAATTTATTAATAAATAAATTAACATATTAAAAATTGCTTAATTAAAAATATTTCATCCTCACCACGAACCAACACCAATAATAAAAGTTTCGTATCAATAGCAATGACAAGTGCAAACGAATATCGGTGTTAGATCGCAGTACATTTGTTTCGTGTAACGATAATTGAAAAATATAATTCTTTTCATATTTTCAACAGTGACACTCTTCATAATTCAGCCTTGTATCTATAATAAATAAATAACTCTATGTTATTTTAACAAAATAAAATGATATTTACAAAAAAATAGTTCACCACGAACAAGTGCCAATAATAAACGTTTCGTATCTCACAGAAATAACGAGCGCAGGCATAAGATAAACTGCCCAAGCGGCAGTGTATCTAATGACGTAACATGCAACGACAGCAAACGAATATCGGCATTAGATCTCAGTGAATTTGTTTCGTGTAACGATAATTAAAAAATTATTCTTTTCATATTTTCAACAGTGACACCCGTCATAATTCAGCCTTGTATCTATAATAAATAAATAATTATATGTTATTTTAACAAAATAAAATAAGATTTACAAAACATAATTCACCAGGCACAATGCAATAATAATAAATGTTTCATATCTCCCAGAAATAAGGCATGTAGGCATACTAAAAATACACTGCTATTTGAACAGTTACAGTTGGAAATGACATAACGTGCAATGACAAGAGCAAACGAATATCGGCGTCAGATCGCAGTGCATTTGTTTCGTAATCTAAAGAGATAATCGAACAATTCAGTAATCAGTGTCAAAAAATAGTAAATGATTATCAATATCGTTCATTTTTGGTGAAAATCTCTCAGCTTCTTCAAAAGTAATACAGAAAACTTTACATCCACCTGCTCCTGTATCATCGAGCATTAATTCCCCATCTTGCATTTCAGAATATAACAGACATCGAGATCCATTTTGTAGTCAACTCATCTTTTCAAGTAGCTGAGGATACCAGACCACTTCCTGCATAACTTTTCCCAAGTGGTCCTGGATAAATATATCACGATGCACGTGTCTTCTAAAATAATAATTGGTTTCCATCCTTTTAGAGCTATGTGTAGAGTTTTGTCTCGTGCTATTTTCTTGAAGAAAGAAAATTTCAAAGAATTTTGTGGCTCACCCATTATTTTACTTTACTTTCCTGGATACCAATCACCACAACACAATATGATAGCTGCACTGGATGAACGAATTGCAGTAACTGTGAAAGCACTCGACTCATTTGTGTTTCCTTATAGTACTGTTTACCTGACCGTTACTTCAAAAATTAAACTTCTTTGCAGATGACTCACAGACATGTTTTCGCATGCTGATGGATTTGATGTTGATGTGAGTTTATCTTACTTTGTGACATCATGTGGCAAAATTTATCTCTGTGGCTCAAATTCATCCAAGGGGAAATGAGCGAGCTCATCATCCACACAAAAGGTTCATTTTTGAAGGAATGGTGAGGGTACGGCATGGTAAGGGTAAACAGCACTATGAGAAAAACCATAGAGTTGAGTGACTTTGGACTTAAGGCATCCACTGCAGCTGCTGTATTATGTTGCAGTGTTTGTGTCTGGTAATGTAAAAATAATGGGTGAGCCACAAAATTCTCTGAAAGTTTCGTTGTGAAAAGTTCTAATTGTTTAGAATTTTGTAACAGAAAGTTAACATAAGATCAGAGCTAATAATCAGTGAAATAATAATAATAATAAATAACGAAGGAGTCTGTGTAGCTCAGTAGAAGTGGCATTTGCACTCTACAGTGCTTGACCACATGAAGAAAGGATTTGGTGGTTCAAATCTAGTCGCCGACTAGAGAAACTTTTTCTAAGCCTTTTTTGGGCCGGTTCCAAAGTTAGTTAATCTCTGGCATAGGCTAGCGGGTTTTTTCCCATGGAAACTCGGATTTTCCATCCCGTAAACTCAAGAAAATCGACCGTAGAACCCACACTATTTTCAGACATTAAAAATATTGTGTTAGGGTTATGAGATGGCGGCACTAGCTTGCTGCCTTCTTCACTGCATACCGATGAGTGATAGCCTTGGGCCAGCTATCTCTTGATTGGCTACCAGTGGAGATTGAACTGCCCACTCAGTCTCCAAAACTTAGATAGGGTAAACGACCCTGCCTACTCCCTATACGGGAACAACATAGGCGTTAGCTGATTTTTTTTTTGTAGTGACAGAATTTCCCAACGATCACAAAATGAAAATAAGCTTTCAGATGAGAGTCACATTGTCAAAAACCACATGATGACAATTCCACAAGCAAGGGAAGAACCTTTGAACAACAGTGCAGATTTAACAATAAGAAGATTAAGGAACAAAAAATAGATTGTATTTATCACTTTATTTATTTTCTGTATGTTAGATTCAGTAAATACATTTGTAAATAATATTTCACTCAAAGAAAATGTGTAAATTTAAGTGAACAAATTGGGTGTCATTGATGTGTTATACAAATTTAAGTAGGACCATTTTTTTCCTTGTGAAATTTCATGCCACAAACTAAACAGAGACTTTTTTTTTTGAAAATCCACTCAGTGTATTAAAAGTCTTATTTTTTCATGCAATCCCTCAAATATTTCAAGAAACTCTGTCAACTCTTGGAAGAAAAAGGAATCAGGTAATTAAATTAATAGCCAGAATTTTAGTGGAGAATATTTCACCTGCAAAGTGACAATTTTGTCATTATATCTGAAGATACCTCCAACAGACTAGAAAGACAGTCATAATTAAGCTAAAACTGTCAGAATTTGGTTATTTTACAGAGAGACATTAGATATTTTAACCCAACACGTTACTAAAACTCTTAAAAATATTGCTGTAGAAAAAAGGTATCATAGTGTGCAAATAAAATCAAGTGACTTGCGTGCGATTCGAAACTTATTTCACAGCATACCACCGATACATTCTAGTGGGGTGGGAATTAAAAACAGACACCAAAGCAAATAACGAAATTGTAGTTTTGTGAATAAAGTACAAATGAACTGTAAAGTGACAATTTTGTTACTACATCTATAGATACCCTCACCAGATTAGAAAAAACAGTCGTACCAAATTCTAACAATATGACTGTTAGAAATTGATTATTTACAGAGAGAGACATTAGATATTTTAACCCATCAAGTTAGTAAACTCTTAAAAAGTTTGTTGTAGAAAATAAAAAGGTATCATAGCATGCAGATAACAAGTGAATCAATATGCAAATATCAAATAATACTTACCATTGGAAGAGAAAAATCAAAACATATTTACGTACTTAATAGCCAGACCCATTCTTCATTTAAATGATATAGTTCGCCCACTATTTGTAGATCTCTCCCTGACATTTTGCCAAGAATAGCCGATTCATGCTGAAGGGAAGAAAGAAATGAAGGATGTACGAATTTGTCGCCAACATGAGAAATCATGTGCTTTCTTGCCTGTCACTGTATTAGTACTAGCTTGATTTTTGTTGTAGCTTTTTGCATTTTTTTTTTATTATTAGTTTGTATGATGGATCCAGTACAGTCAACAAGTTCTGTTGTTAAACGTTTCATTAGCTCTTGCAAAAGAATATTGAATATTGTGCTGACATTCTGTGAAAAAGAATCGTCTCCTTGTTTCCCTTTCTCAAGTCATAAAACGTGCAAGTGCAATTGCGGGCATATCGGGGTCGACTGTTAAAAGAATTCGTAGGGAATCAAAAGGTGAAGTTAAGCCAAAATTTAAATCTCCTAAAAAAGCGCCAGAGTAAAGAAAACCATCGAAACCATAGCTTTGAATGATTTTGATGTAAGCGTTATGAGAAGAACTATTCACGAATTTTACGTGGTCGAGAAAAGAGTGCAAACTGTTCCGAAATTGATTCCTGTGCTTAAAGAAAAATTTGATTTTCCTTGGAAAAGAGAAACTTTAAGGAAAATACTTCATGAAATCGGATTTTGTTTTAAAAAGTCCCAGAATAAAAGGAAACTTATCATGGAGCGAAGTGACATTGTTTTATGTAGAACGCAGTATTTGAGAGCAATAAGACATTTCAGGGAGAAGAAAAGACCGATTGTGTATCTAGATGAAACTTGGATTGATAGTAATTTAACTTATGGAAAATGTTGGCAGTCTAAAGAACTTACTATACGAAGCCAATTACCATAGGCAAATGAATTCTACGATCTTCGAAAAGTGGGCAGAAGAAAAACTGATTCCAAACCTTCCTAAAAATGCTGTTGTTATAATTGATAATGCTTCAGATCACTCTATTCGATCAAAATGTTCCAAATTGGTCTAATAAGAAGCAAGTTCTTATGGATTGGCTCTCTGCAAATAACATTTCTCATTCCCCAGATATGCGAAAAATTGAATTGCTTAATTTGTCAAAAGAAACTCGCCCACAACTAAACTATTTAAAAATTCGACACGATGCTCAAAGAGCATGGATTTCTAGCTTTGAGGCTACCACCATATCATTGCGATATTAATACTATTGAGTGCGTTTGGGCAGAAGTGAAAACTTTCATTTGCTATCGCAACGTACTTGGAGATATTGATATGTCGAAACTTTTTAAGCTTTCAGAACAGGTGATTGAAAGTATTACAGTTCAAAACTGGGAAAAATATTGCTTTCATGTCACCTCATTGGAAAATATGTATTGGGACAGAAACGGAATTATCGAAGAATTATGCGAACCTTTGGTGATCAGATTAAGTGAAAGTGATGGCGATTCGGACACCGATTCAGATGACTGTGAAGATTAAAAGGATTTGATAATGGTATTTTTTTCCAAACTTTTTTTGCATGGGTTTGTTAAAAGAGTCACAACAAGTCATAAATAATTAATCGGTTTAGGACATTAAAGTGTCTCAGTTCTCTCAACTGTAAGTTTAGAATATCTAAATTCCTTTGAAAAAATTTCTGTTTTTCTGTATAATTATTTTTATTTTATAGAAAACTTTATTAAAAATAAACTTAGTTAAATTTTTGTTTTATGCTATACCTTTTTTAATTTTGTTAATACTCTATGTACATTTTTCCAATTGTTATACAAGCAAAATAGTTACACTTTAAAAACTACAATGTTCGTAAAAGAAAAGCTAAATTTTCCGACCTGTAATAAAAATCAAACACATCGCAGAAGACAGATTGATTACCCTATTATTGGAATGGATTCTCCTTTTTCTGACATGCGCAGAAGTGTGGAGGGACCTAGTAAAACTCGGACTTGTGATGAGTGGTAAAGCTGGTGAAAGTCTTGATCATTACGCCGAATGAATGCTCGCTTATAAGTATACTTTTAGAACACATTCATAAGCATTTCACTGATGTAACTCTAGTGATGTTATTTATTTCTCAAAAACTTGACACAAACTTGCTTTACAAGATTCTTGAAACTACAAACACATTGTAATTTGCTTTCAAACACTAATGTTGTACTTATTCTTTCACTTCGGGCACATTTAAAAAAAAAAATGGATACCACACACAGCAGAAACTTTGCTAATCAAGTCCTAGGCGTCGTCTGCTTCTGTCACGACTGCAGCGTCTCCTCGCCACCAGTACACAGTTTAAAGAGAATTCGCAAGTCTTTGTAACAAAAATCCTAACAGACCTCTAATCGGTGGGCGAACTATACCAAATGATGAAAACAATATGGGTAGGAATTCCAAAACTCTGAACAGCTGATGAATTTCTTGCATGCTGTGATCATAAATAGTTATTTGAAGGTAAACATTTTATTTTTCTTTACAATTTTTCTTTCTTTCTTACTTTCTTTATTTTAATTTTGAGAACATGGGTATGAATTTCAAAACTTTGAAAAGCTGATGAACTTCTTGCTTGCTGTGATCATAGATATTTAATTGAAGGTAAACATTTTATTTTATTTTTTACAATTTTTCTTTGTTTCTTTTTTTTTTTTTTGATGGTTGACATTGTTGCATATTGTTTTCAAGAAATATGTTAACCCTGCTTTCAGATACGTGTTAAGTTTAATGTCTTAATTTTTGTTTAGTTAGGAATGCAAAAACCTTGTTTGTCTCATTTTCGTTACTTAACTTACTAATGCTAATGAAAGAAAAATAAATAAATTTCAGTTACATAAGTAAGTAAGTTCAGAGCTTTGGAATTAAAGTGCAACTGTTAGCATTTGGTGATTTTATATTTGAGCAACATAAAATATAAATTATGCATTTGTAACTTAATGAACAAAGATGTGTGCTGTTGTTGCGTTTTCGACAGTGAAACTTTACTCAGTTATTCTGATTACAAATTGATATATAAATTAATAACATTATACCTTAATGCAATTCTGTTTATTTATTGTAAAAAAAATAATAATAAATCGCATCTCTACGCTTCTAGATGTGCGAATTTGTCGGTCACTGGTGGATCTTAGTCAGGAAAAGACATGCTAACTTAGTGGAAAATTGTTGCCTCTACTGTTAAAACCATAGTTCAATAGCCAAGAATGATCTGTTTTTACCTTTGAAGAATACCGCGATACATCTGTGAAAGGAAGTGATTAATGATTTACAAATGGCTATACAAATGTTCCCATAGTGTCTGAAAGAGAGCAAAAAGCAAATGAGCAGAAATGAGTCAGACATCTTCAAGATAAATGAACATCAGTGCAAATTCCCCAGCCAGAAAAGTTCACAAGTAGGCTCAACAAAAAAGCGAAGAGAAATGACACAGTTTAAGATAGCATATTTGAATATCTACAGCGTATGGGGAAAAGAAATTCACACTATTTATTTATTGATTAGAATTGTATGTATTGGTTTAAAAAAAGAAAAAAACTAGGGAAACTGATATCCTGTAAGTAATTATTTTAGAAAAGTGTCTAATGCTACCTATTGACAATGTTTGAGTTATCTGTAAACATTTCCTTCACATACTCAAACCACGAACTGATAAAACCACGCAAAACATCAAAGGGAGGATGTGAGTCAATGCGTCAATGAGTCGTGCGGGTAGTATTATCAAACCCTCAAGTAAGACTAGAAGACTTCCAAACTCCCCCCCCAATCAGAAAAGTTCACAAGTAGGGACAACAAATTGGCTAAGGGAAATGACACAGTGCCACCATGAGTGAAGGAAAGAAACGAAGCGCATATTAATCTATAAGAAAAATAGTCCACTTCATTTCAGACCTTATGTTTTTGTGTTTTGTGCTGAGAATATATGTTAAAAATCAACAATTTGGAATAGTCAGAAAACCTCCATAGTTATAATATATCCCCATTTTGGAAAGATTCTAAGTAATTTAAATTATTAGAATTTCTAGACTCTATACAAAAGTTATCAACTAAAGTCGCCATTTATTTTAATTTATTTTTAAAATGCCGTTTGGTTTTTCTCTTGACTGTAAACTAAAAATACCAAAAGTCAAAATATTTTGTAAAAAAAGATAACTTTAATTAGCAAACGTAATGAAGTTTAAGATTTTAATGTAGACAAATCAAAATATTCGGATGAGTTATGTATATGCGAAAATAAAAGTGTGTGTTTGAGGGATATATTTAATTATATACACTAGTATATAATTAAATTATTCAGAAAAGCCTAAACGCTGCCACCATTTAGACTCTACTCTACTCTATGAATTTCTATATTATTTAACAAGAAAGAAATACCCCAAACTATTTTTTAAAAAAAAATAAACTAACGCCTATGTTGTTCCCGTATAGGGAGTAGGCGCCAAACTATATTGGAAAATTAGTACTTTCATCTATAGGCAACCAAACACAAAACTTGAAGACAATGACGGATGTGTGTCACCCTGGGAAAATTCCAAGATATCTTATCTCAAAAACATCGCCGACAAATCCATAGGCAAAGCAAAACATTATGTTATGTCACAGAGACGTGTTTCCCAGAAATTTCCAACCACATAACGTCACGATTCTTTATCTACGACTCATAACAACACACATCCACGAAACGGACGTCGCTTTCCCCATTCACCCTACCCCTGTTTGGTTTAAAGTGTCCTACCAATCACAGTACCAATCCTTTTCCACTAATATATCTTCTTTTCCCATTCAAAACAATAACGTGACTTATTTACAACTAACAAATGACGTCACTTATCTTCATCTGATAACAACACACATCCAGGACACTAACGTCGCTTCCGCCATTCACCCTACCCCTGTTTGGTTTAAACTGCCCCACCAATCACGACATGAGTCCTTGTCTCTACCATCACCCACAATTCCATACGCGAATCAAACCACAAGAACTGACGTCACTGACACATCTGTCCCAGGGAAATTCCAAACTCAAGATGTCACACACACAATGATGTCATCATCTCAACAAACAACACGTCACGATTCCTTATCTTATCTTGATCTGGTCAAAAGCACCTGGTCTACTACTCATTCCGTCGGAAAGAAATGACTGATAACCCTCTCAACCTCTCATTACTGAAATGCTGGCGTACAAGTCGCTGTACTGAATGTTATGTGGCCATGCTCCATCCTGCATAAAATTGATGGAGTCCAAACATTATCTTTGCTGCAATGCAGGAATGACAAAATTTTCCAGCATTCGTCGATAAATCTCTCCAGTAATAGAGCAGGTTACAGGACCTGTAGGGGTAACATGCTCAAACAAGTATGGTCCTATTATGAAATCGGCTGTGAAGCCACACCACACAGTTACTTTTGGAGAATGCAGTGGTACTTGCTGGATCGCTTGGGGATGTTCAGATGACCAAATTCTGCAGTTGTGAGTGTTGAACAACCCATTCAGATAAAAATGAGCCTCATCACCCCACAATATTATCCAGAGCCAGTCATTGTCGACCTCCATTCGGGCAAGAAACGTTAGCGCTAATGTCATGTGCTTATCATAATCTGTGGTAGTTAGTGCTTTCATTATTGAACTTATACGGATAGAAAAGTTATTTTATGGCCACCCTGTATTTGATATTTGTTTCTTACCGCCCTATCAATGTTGTCTCCTGGGTGCGTTGCACCATCAGGTTGGTGCAGCCCTGCTCAGGAGAAAGAAACTTGCACAGAGGAGTGCATGTACTCACTTTTCAGTACATGCCATTAAATGATGAAAGTACTTTAACATCGATGATTCAATCTGTGATATCTATTATGGATTGGAAACAGTGGGACACACATTCTACAACTGCCTGGTTGGCCGAGTGGTTAGCGAACGCACTATCCAATCAGGAGGTTGCGGGTCTGAATCCCGCTGTGGGCATGGATGTTTGTAATTCTCTTTAGGTGGGAGATAAATTTCATCGCCCTATGTGATACCACCTCCCAACTTTTTAGAGGCTTGAAAGAGTTCCTCTTTCAAGTTTGGTCTCTAGAACAGGATTCCAGACTATGTAAAAATAATATATATATATATATATATAATTGATAAAAATGGCAAAAATAAATTCTTAGCCCACCCATGGAACAAAATGTACTATAGGTTTGTAATCACCTTTCATCGGCGGGAAATCTGCCTTTTTTTTGTCCTTTGTATAGTAGAACAGTTATCTTTGGATAACTGACAGAAGGTGAACTCTACCACCTGGATAATTTAAAAACAGAGTTAATCCAAATTATGTTTTATTGAGTTAAATATAGGGTGATCAAAATTAAAGGATCCCTGTTTAAGGACTTATAGAGCATCACACAGTGATCCAAATACTGCAAAACTTGGCAGGAATACATTGTGCATATGGAAGTGATATCTAAGAAAGAAAAGTTCTAAAATTCACCACCAATGGGCAATTATGATGTACCGAATGTAGATGTAATTTTTCTGGGTATGTGTAAGGCAGAGAAAAGCGACAAGCATTGATACATTTTTATAAATTGCCATTATGCATGCACAATATTCAATGTGCCACCCCTTCTCAGTATATCACAAACTGCATCTTTATACAGTGTATTCGTTGGCAGAATGCAATTGACTGGGACTGCTGTTGCTCACATGCTGTGTTATGCTGTCTTTCTCACTGGCAAGTTATCAGGATGATCCCGATAACTTGTCTTTGAGAAATCCTCAGAGATAAAAATCAAAGGGATCAGATCAGGTAAACGAAAAAACCATGCAGTGGCAAATGCATGACTGGTCACACTGGCTTCTGTGAAATGTTATCGAAGATCCTCCTGTACGGATGTGTGGAGGAGCCCCATCCTGCTTGAAAATGACCGAATCTCTGCACAGGCACTATTGTAGCTGTGGGACAACAAAATTGTTTAGCATATTGCGATACATCTCAGCAGTAATTGAGCAGGTCAGAGGAACAGAGTAGTGAATTTCCTCAAAGAAGAATGGTCCAATGATAAACAAACCTGTAAACCCGAATAAGAATGTAACTTTGGGTAATGCAAAGGAATTTGTTGGATTGCATGCAGGCTTGAGGTAGCCCATACTCGGCAATTGTAGGTATTTACAGCTCTATTCAGGTGAAAGTAACATCAACTGCCATGCAGCGAATGTCAGTTGACATTCCAAGTACTGTGGGTTCAACTGCTGTCAGGGTTATCTTAAATGAGTGGAAATGCCGAATATTGCATAGAATTTTCCAGACAGTTGTTTAAGGCACATCCATGTCTTGACACAGCAGGAACCAACGCTGTTATTCATGGCCTGCTCAACAACGGCAATAGCAACTTCACTTGTGAACTTATTGGTTTGTGACCCCTGCCATGTATAACTCCCAACGATCCCATTTCTTCAAAACAACTGTTGTGTCCTCAAAGGGTTAAGAAATGTTTAATGTAAATTATTCAGGTCACAACTTTAATGCAACTTAGGCAGAGAATATAGAATGTTGGCAATAGGATAAGTGTAAGCTGTTTACAAGTGGAAAACAATTATAAATTAGGAATTACATAAATTTGTATAGTAAGCTTTTATATATAATCTGTATTAAGTGTGGACCAGATATAGATCCATGTAAACTGACAAATCCACTTGAAAAAGACCAGTCTCTAGTACTAAATTAGCAAGGCCTATGAGTCAGGGTTCAAGGGTCACTTTTGCCATCCTGCATTATCAAAGAGAAGGGAGGGAGAGAAGTACTGGAAAAGGAAACCTAAGCGTTTTCCAGGAAAGGAAAGCAGGCACACGTGCGATTAAAATAGAGGGAGCTAAGGAGATTGACGTTAGCTCACGTGACCGCGTTGGCGCGCATCGCGAAGATCGAGATTGCCGAGAGGAGAAAATTAAACAAAAAGGCCTTGGAAGCACGATTCGAGATCTTTTTTCCTGGATTCCTGGTTCCTGATCTCTCGGACAGTGGTCGAGCTCGTCGTCGGGGAAGTTTCCTGGCCAGTCGGGGAAGGTATTTGGTTCGTCTGTCTTAGCGTTCGTATTGGGCCAAGCTATGTCCGTGCTCGATGATAGCTGTGCGTCGTTGTGCGAAGGAAGAACCAAATTGAGTTGGCCGTACAAGGCACCGTAACCGTGCCGCCTCCCAGTTTTCCCACTGAGATTCTACTCGCACAGATCAACGGAAGATATTCTCTAAAAGGACTATATTGAAGGCCTTGATGACCAGAAAAGGCTGGAACAAAATTTATGAATTTGAGGACAGAGATGGTAATGTAGACTTTTAAAATCCTATTTCCTGTTGTAGAAGAGAGTGAATTCCCTGTGAGAACATTTGTAATGGACTAAGCTTAAAGGGACTGTAAGAATAGCCTACAACTAGGCATAGGCACGAAAATAGTGTTAAGATTTGTTTGCCCACGAGGCCGAATAGATATCTGCTTACGCTAAGCTTAATGTATAAATTGTGTTATTGCATTAACTCATGGCCACGTATATCAGAATGGCATGATGATTACCCATGAAATTATACAAAATTGATTGTATTAGTGGTTATTGCAATTTCATATGTGTAATTAGTATAAATTAATTAGAGCCTTTGATCTAAATTGAGTGCATCCACATTAACCTGTTTGAATTGTATAATTGTGTATCTCCTTAAGGCTCAATAAATTGTTTCATTTACTGTATGTACTTGCCTGATCTGCTTGTGTTATATGAATTCAAAACCACCGCTCATAAAGAAATCAACGAACTAAGCGGGATAAAGCCAAGAGAATAAATATATTAAGTGAGCCACGACTGTGAGAAAGAAATGAGCAAGCGGAGGGATAAGATTAATCTTGATTCTAATTATCATATATCTGTGGGGGTCACCCTGAGCAAGAATCCTTTCTATCCTAGGTATTAGCTGGCGCAGTAAAAAAATAAATGTGTTAATACTTATAGGGTGAACTCCATCAGATTGTTGTGTGATAAGATGATGTTTAGAAAGTAAAGAGGCCAATAAGACTGCAAAGATCCTAAGAAATAAATTAATTTAATAGGAGACCAGCGATTTACTTGCATATGTGAAAGAGCTAAGATAACTGTAGCCGTGTATTAAACAAATAAAAGAGGGACAAGGTAAAGCAAAAAGGGAGTACAATACAATATATAAATAGTATAACAAATAATAGCGTGGCCAGTAAGATTTGATAGAAGAGAGAAAGGATATTTAAGTAAGATAAGGTGTCGTGGTAAGCCAGCTATAAAATTCAGAAAGAGCAAAGGAAAGTAACGATAACATAACTAATCATTCTTCACAGGCACATGAAGTCGTGTACCTTGTCAAGATTTATGCAGGCGACGAAATTCGCGGAGTGCAGCAACAGCATTGTAATTTTTATTGTGTATAGATTTAATGACTTAAAAACTGAGATAACTTATAAAGATTTTATGAGAATAATACAACTAGTTTCGGCTTATAACAGCATTAATCAGGTATTCGTTAAAAAAAGATAATAGTAATAAACATTGAAGCATCTAAAAAACTGAAAATTACAGGTAAAAATTGCAACACATAATTGAAACAAAAAAACGTTGTATTTTTTAAGTTTTTCTAACTGGCGCGCTATTGTTTATTGCGTGTGTGCGTGCGGGCTCTCGTGAACATGATCGTGATCCACCTAGACAGTGCACCACAGAAACTAATAATAAATTTAAATGTAGCATCTCCATCCATACATTAGCACAATCTCTAACAAATCCGATAAGGTCCTTAAAAAATACATCAGGACGTTTTTCACCACACTTACTTCCAAAAATCCGTTCTATATATATATATCTATATCTATATATATATATATATATATATATATAGAACGGATTTTTGGAAGTATATACATATATACTTCTCGTAAACGCCAGAAATGCAGCAGCAAATGAAAGCTTAGGAAAGACCAAAAAATTTAATAAAAGAAAAAAACTGAAGATCTGGGATGATACAATCAAAGAAATAATTAAAAAGAAAAAAGAAGCCAATAACAAATGGTTAAGCAGTAAAAGATTAGAAGATGAAATAGAATATAAAAGAATAAGAGCCATAGCTAAAAGAGAAGTCAGAAAAAGACATAGAGAATCATGGAACAAATTTGTTTCTAATTTAGAACATGATTTATATAAAATAAGATATCAAAGATATCAAAGAAAACATAAAATTAAACACTGAATTGAAATTAGAAGAATTTCTAAATTACTACACAGAACTGTGGACAGACAAATATTTTAAAAAAGACAACTGGCAAACAATTAACGAAAATGAAAAGGAAATATCTGAAGAAGTATTAGAAATCAGCCTGAAAGAAACAAGAAACGGAAAATCACCTGGAGAAGATAAGCTAGGTTCAGAACTATATAAATACGCAGGAACAAGATTCAAAGAAAGACTCTTTTTATTTTTAAATAAAATTTACTCAACTGGTATTCCCCCAATAGAATGGAAAAAAGCAATTGTGATTCCTATCTTTAAGAAAGGTAATAGAGATGACCCTAAAACCTATAGAGGTATCAGTATACTAAATTCCTGTTACAAAATATATAGCAGAATCTTAAATAACAAAGTAATGAAATATTCCGAAAACTTTATTCTAGAGGTACAAAATGGATTTAGAAAAGGACGATCATGTATAGACCCAGCCTTTTGCCTAAAATTAATAATAGAGAAAAGAAGAGAATATAATTTAGAAATACATATTGCATTTATTGACTTTGAAAAAGCATTTGACAAAGTCAAAAGAAACATATTATTTAACATATTAAAAGAAAGACAAATACCAAATAATATCCTAAAAGCTATCACAAGTATATATGAAAATAATCAAATACAAATAAGATTAAATCACAAGCTATCATATACAAGAGAGATAAACCAATGGGTCCGGCAGGGATGTCCCCTCTCAGCAACTCTTTTTAATATCTACTTAAATGAAATAATAATAAAATGGAGTAAAAATTTACATCAAGGAATTAAACTTTCACCTACAGTTAACTTAAGCACTCTCTTCTTTGCAGACGACCAAATAATAATTACAAATTCTGAATATAACTTACAGAAAGCTATTTTAAATCTAAATGAGATATCCAAAGATTATGGTATGATAATATCAACGGAAAAATCAAAAACTATGGCCTTTAAAGAACAAGATCCAGCAAGAACTAAAATAGTAATAGATAACAAGATCTTAGAACAGGTGAATTCATTTAACCACCTAGGATGTATGATTACATATGAAAATGAAAAAGACATAAACGTAAAAATTGCAAAATATTTAAAAATAACAGGTGTAATTAACTCTATATTTAAACCAAACCTAGTTCAAAAACAAACCAGGCTAAAAGTAAACAATATATTAGCCTTACCGGTCTTAATGTATGGAAGCAAAATCTGGACAATAAAACAAAAAGACAAACAAAGATTAACAACAGCAGAAATGAAGTTTATGAGAAAAACTGTAAATTATACCCTATTTGATCACAAAAGAAACGAAGATATTATGAAAGAATTAAACCAAGAACCAGTAATAGAAAAAATTAAAAAATATAAACATAAATGGATGGAACACGTTCAAAGAATGAAATCAGAAAGATTACCAACAAGCCTTAAGGTACAAGCCATTAGGAAAAAGAAAACCTAGGACGTCCTCTTAAACGATTCAACGATGACTTCTAAAGCCGGAACAAGCCATGCTAGGCCTGAATCCTTGATACGTATGATGATGATCATGACTTCCAAAAATCTATAATGACACTTCACACTTTTTCTCCGAGATGTTAATTGCATGTAACTAGCCATAGTGATCTCAGCATGAAAATGTGAAAACTGTCTCTTGCTGTCTATTTATAGCATAAAAAATTCCAAATGTAATAGCAGCAACTATTACATTATACATAATAAAATTATGTTTAATCCTTTATCCAAGTGTGAGCAAACAAAGTTTGCACCTGAAAGTATCTACCGCTAGGTGGCCAAGGTGTTGCACGTGCGTTCATACCGCTCCTGCCTTCCCCCACCTTTTATACATTTATCCGAAAGGAAGGACTTATTTTTTTATATAGGTATATTCTCCAAGCCGAGAGCTATCTACTCATACTAGTCGTGTACGCGTAAGTGTAGTGATAAGTGATTTATGACAGTTTTCTTCTACTGCTGTACGAGTTCGTATATATCTTCAATTTGGACGCCATAATTCCTTCTCGGACACCTGCACCCCTCACCTGAGGCTATAGCCGGCGAAGGATTAACCGCCATGGCAACGGCACATTCATGTACTACCAAGGATTTAGCAATTCAAAGACCCCCTACGACTTCGGACCCGGAAGGAAGAGCAAAGGTCACCGGAGCTATGTACACAGAAAACAGGTCAGTCAATTCAAAATCTTATGCTAATGTTGTATCTAATGGAAATATCCTATCGTCCCCCAAAACACTGATCTCACACACGAACGCCTCATCAGCCAGCAATAAACCGATTAACGCAAAAATAACTACCACTGTTACGAACGTCATTTCCCGAGAAAATGGGATTGTTATTTTCGCCACCAAAGAAAAGATCCCATTAGAAGATTATCTGACGGCGATCGCCAAAATTGTGCCCGCAAAAAACATTACTGACGCTTCCCGCGTAGCTGGAACTGTGCAGGTATATTTTAGCCATATCTCATGGGCACAAACGGTACTGCAAAAAGGAGTCGATATTGGCGATTATCACTTCGAAGCAGCCCCAATAGCACTGGCCCCAACAAAAGTAACAGTATCAAATGTTCCCCCTGAAATTCCTCATCAACTCAACAGATCCATGTTGTCAAGATACGGTTCGGTCACAGGAAAAATACGCACATTGTCAGCAGCCACGAAGAAGCCCGAATTTGCCCATGTCAAAAGCTTTCGAAGGCAGGCATTAATGCATTTTCCAAACAACGACGCACTGCACGACCTCCCAAAATTAATCAACACGGACATAAACGGAATAACCTATACTTTCTACTTATCTTCCTCATCACAGTGCTTCTTCTGTCATGAAGATGGTCACATTAGGAAACAATGCCCCTATATTACCAACAGTTCATCAACAAACATCCCAGCCCAGAATAGTAAACCAGTTGAACAGAATAACATCGCACATGAAGAAAATCAAAGCATAGGAAAAAGTAAACCAAAAATCCTCTCCTCATTACAAACTTCAGAGGAAAGAAAATCCCGAACTGAAAAAGACAACGCTCACGTCGCTCTTGAACGCCTGCCAAGTAATGAGATCCAAGGCTCAGAAAACGAAGTCTCACAACACGAAAACACGGATCCTCCCAACAGAGATGACAAGGACGAACTAATTAAAAGCAATCCCCAGACCCAGCAACCAGAATCACTAACTCAGCCTCCCACTAATTCAAAATCTCACCCTATAGAAGAAACTACTCAAAATGGCCTTTCTTCACCTGCAGCCAGCCAAGGAGAAACAGAGTTCCCAGACGATGAGGAAACTGTATTTCCACATGACGACCTAGAAGAAGAGGAAGCTGAGGGTGAACTTCCTCACACTGAGGGTACCCTAACCATGAAGCAGCTGTCATCCTTCATACAGAAAGTGCGAGGTTCTCCTCACAAACTAACTATAGCCCTTAAATACACCACAAGAATCCCAGAACTAATATCTCAACTTCAGGACCTACACTCGAAACTGAAATGTAAAAAGAGCAGAGCAGAGGTTAACAGGAGTAAGCGAATCTACTACCTAATTAATGGTCTACAAACACAGTACCAGGACCAATATTAGATTAAACTTACAATCAAACTTTCATAAATCATAATGTCTATAAGCCTTTTCTCTCTCAATGCAAGAGGATGTGCCTCTGCTCTACGCAACAGAATAGTCTTTGACCAGGTACAAAAATATCATATAGACCTAATACTAATGCAAGAAACAAACATCAACTCCTCATCCAATTTATCCAGAAGATGGGCAGAGTGGCCTTATGACTTACAGCACTCTGCAACCCAACAACATCATGGAGCAGGAGTTAGCTTAGGTGTACATCATAGATCTCCCTACAAACTAAAAGTGATTGCTGATATACCAGGATATGCCTTGTATGCTCACATAATAGCACCCAACCATAATACCCTGCATGTGTTCAACATCTACATACCACAGCAGGATGCTCTGGCATCACAAATCCTGGATTTCGTTCAAAACCATCTGTCTAGTATAGACCAAGAACATGTCATAATAGCGGGAGACTTTAATTGCACTCTTGACCAAGAAAAAGACAGACTTCAGTGTGCTGAACATCGTAGCCAATTAATAAACAAACTTCAAACATTGGTAATCGATAATGAACTCATCGACGTCTTCCGGCATCAACATCCTGATAAGAAATCCTACACATGGAGGTCAGCAATCACAGCGACAAATAGGCCACTCTACCAAGCACGACTGGACAGATACTACATTTCCAAACATACCTTGCCTCTAGTCAGAAACATCTCACACATCCCTTCCTACATTTCAGATCATTGTTTCGTCAAGCTGCAACTTTCATTATCCTTGGAAGCATCCAAATCAGGAAGTGCCTACTGGATCTTCAACAATACTCTCCTGAAAGATCCAGATTATATAATAAACACTCAGGCTTTAATAACCAACCTCACTCACTCGAAAGTGGATACAGAACCAATGAAAACATGGTGGCCCCACCTAAAATCACGAATAAAATCCTTTACGCAGATCTACAGTCACCAGAAAAATCAACAGAAGAACATTAGAATCAGACAACTTGAAGAACAGCTCAAGTATCTCCCAGAAGAAAGCCCTGAACATCATTCTGCCTTGCAAGCCATGCAAAGACAGGCAGAATTATCGGCAAAAGGTGCCCTACTTAGATCGCGGCATACACAAATAAATCTTTCAGATGCCCCCACAAAATATTTTTTCTCTTTGGAAAAAAAATGCCAGGCAGCAAACTCCATCTCTGCTATCAGACTTCAAGATGACAGCATCACAGAAGATCCAAGAAAAATCACCTCTGAAATCCTACAATACTACAAGAATGCATACAGCACTGCAGGAACATCCCATCATGCCATTCACGAAATACTGAAAGAAACAAAAAAAATCTCTGCAACAGATCGGAACCACTTAGAAAAGAAAATCACTCTACATGAACTGAAAACCGCATGCACATCCTTGCCAAAGAACAAATCTCCTGGCCTTGATGGTCTCACGTCAGAGTTTTTCCAAGCCTTCTGGAATCAACTCGGACCACTTCTCCTCGAAACACTGCAAGAAGCCTACATCAATGGCCTCCCACAATCCGTCACGACCTCAGTAGCACGATTGATACCAAAGAAGGGAGACCACACGGATATCCGAAACTGGCGTCCACTCTCCCTAATTAATACCGATTGCAAAATAATTTCCAAAGTTATAGCAAACCGAATAAAGCCAACACTGCCTGAAGTTATTGGCCAACATCAAACGTACTATGTCCCAGGAAGATCAATACATGATAACCTCCATTTAATAAGAGACCTCATCCACATCGCAAATAGCCAACATGAAGACCTAGCACTCGTCAGCCTTGATCAGAAGGCTTTTGACAGGGTAGAGCACGAATACCTTTATGAAGTTCTAAAGGCATTTGGCTATGGTCCTCTCATCATTGAAACAGTGCAATTGCTTTACAGAGATGCACACTTCTGTTTAAAAATCAACAATAGGCTCACTCGCACTTTGTCATACTCTCGAGGGATCAAGCAAGGATGTCCCCTCTCTGGTCAATTATACACACTGGCCATAGAACCCTTCTTAAAAAGAATACACGACACCATCATCTGCAAACGAACCAGAATAATAGAACCACATAAAAAAATTACCTTATCAGCATATGCCGATGACGTCACTGTAATAGTACGAAATGAAGAAGAAATGACAGTAACCGAGGAAGCACACAGACTATATGCACAAGCCTCAGGGGCCAAATTAAATTCTGCCAAAACCACAGGCTTGTGGTCAGGCAGATGGAAGTCTAGAAATGATTCTCCGATCGAATGTACCTGGTCAAGCGAAGGACAAAGATACTTAGGTGTGCACCTTGGCAACACCAAAATATATAACACACTGAACTGGACGCAGCTGCACAATCGTTTTAAACAGGTGCTAGGTAAATGGAACAGCGTTCGTTCCATGTCTTCACTTAGAGGAAGAGTACTAATAGTTAACCAGATGGCTGCTAGTGTCTTATGGCATACCCTCAAAGTACTCACACCTCCTGAAGAATTTCTCCACCACATTCAAAAGGAAATCAAACGTTTCCTCTGGAACAAAACTAACTGGACAACACACCCTCAACTCTGCAAGCCACTCAGCAAGGGAGGTCAAGGCCTGATTTCCCTTGAAAACAAGATTCGATCCTTCAGGATAATCCTCCTCCTAAAGACACTTCAATGCAATCACACTTATGTAACCACCTTCGATTACATCACGAAAGCATCCACCAGAGGACTTACACTTTCCACAATCCTCCGAATGGCCAGTCCTGCACCATCTCCTCCTAAACTACCTACCTTTTACAAAGATGCTCTACAGCGATGGAAAAACACAGGACTCCATCACACACTCACAGGATCAACAGAGTCAGCTGTACTTACAGAACCACTATTTTCAAACAAAAACATCACAAGTCTCACAACTGGCCAGCCTTTTCTTTTCCCTACATGGAACTGGGCAGGAATAAGAGTCATAGGAGACCTCCTAACCCACACCCTAAAGTGGAAAGCATTCACAAGCCTACCAATGAATAACCCAAAAACTGAAAAACAATATCAACAGTTGCAAGCCTCCATTATAAAAGCCTATCCAGATATCGCTACACCTCAGGAAATCCGTATTCCTTCTAGAAACTGCTCGGGGCCAATATTTCATCTTGTACAATCTGAAGCCTCACTTCCAATTCATCCCTCCAACTACAAGAAAATATACCACTTCCTCATGTCAGTGTCCCCATCCTCACCATTCTTATATTCAACCTTAACACTCTCATCTACAAGGCTGCATATACCACACAGTTTTCAGTGGGATCTGCCATATAAATCAAAATGTGCCAAACCAGATTCCGAAATACAGTGGAGATTATGGCATAACATCTTACCAACTCCTTCAAAGCTCTACAAATTTAAGCTAAGAGAAACGGATCTGTGTCCATTCTGTGACGTTTCAGGCAACCTGGAACACACATATCTGACCTGCCCTGCAAACAAAGTGATAATCACCTATGCCCTGAATACCGCCTCTAGCACCTGTAACTACACACACAGCCAAGAAGACTACTGGAATTTAGTCCACACAGAAGAAAACAGACACAGAACATGCAATTTCATCTTCATCTGCGCTAAGGCCGTCATCTACAGTTTTTACCAAAAACAGACAAGAAGTAACCAGCACCCATCGATCACTGAAGCTGCACAAACCCTCATGCACATCCTCCGTCGGAAACTAAAAAGCAGGCTTCTATTGGAACTTGAGCACTTCAAAGAAACAAGAACTGTCGCGAAATTCCTAGAGGAGTGGAATCCAACTGGTACCCTCTTCTGGATTGACGACGACAATGTGCTCCATCTGAATGATAACTCAGAATGAAACTGAACTGTTAATTTTGAATATTCATTTATATCTCTATTGTACACCCGAAAGGAAAATGTTTTTTTTTCTTTCTCTGTAAATATATACTTATAATATGTAAATAGTCATTGTTGCCTATCGTGTAATGTTTATTTTAACAAGTTAAATAAAAAAAAAAAAAAAAAAAAAAAAAAAAAAAAAAATATATATATATATATATATATATATATATATATATATATATATATATATATATATATATATATATATATATATATATATATATATATATATATATATATATATATATATATATATATATATATGAAAACAAATATAGATTTAATGACTATAAAGCCGAGATAACATATAAAGATTTTAATGATAAATACTACTAGTTTCGGCATATAGCAGCCTTCTTCAGGTATTTGTAAAGGAAAAGAATACTAATAAACATTGAATTATCTAAACAAACTGGAAATTACAGGTGCAAATTGCCTCACATAATCGATAATGCCAAAACACATCTCCAAGAAGGGGATGCATGATGTTTTGTATTAAAGGCAAGAGGCCACTACCCAGACCGGTTTCGACCTTTTTTGAGGTCACATCAGTGGGAGCTAGGCTAGGAACACCAAGATTTAGTAATACAGAGCTTATAAGTATTTTACCAGAACAAGTTGCCATAAGGTGTTTTAACCTTATTAAATAAAAATCTCTGTTAACATACATAACATACATATTTTTTAAAATAATTGAATGACTAGAACGGAGATTTAAGTAAAAAGGTTTTAATATTAAAACACTACTAGTTTCGGCTGGTAACAGCCTTCATCAGGTGACATTATGAAAGAAAGAAAAAAGAAAAACACTGAAACACTGAAGCTTAAATAAACTAAAGAACATCATAGAGAGTCTTTATACATAATTAACATTACAACGTTGTGGTTGTATTTAAAGCTGTTCTTTCGTTTGTGGTATTGTTGGGAAAGTACGTGCTAGTAGCATCTCGTAAACGCCAGTACATGATTACAGCTGAATGACTATCTGGGAGGTTGTAGTTCAAGTTATTATTTAGATGATCAGGATTGAAGATGATTTCCCTGGATTCTACGATTTTTCTCTCTTGTTCATCATTGTAACCGAAGATGTTAGTAGATTTTTCCCAGCAGACTTTGTGACTTTGGCTTTCATCATTAGGATTAGCCGAGAAAAGGATATGACTTGATAATGCACTGGCTCGCTGTCTCTTTTAAGTAATGTCTCTCATGTGTTCTTCCATACGCAATTTGACAGATTTGTCTGTCTGCCCAAAATAAGGAATATCACAATCACACAATATTTTATATACACCAGGGTATTTGAATTGATGATGACAAGTGGCTTATTAAGAAACGGATTTTTGGAAGTGGAGTGAACAAGGTTCTGATATTGTATTTTCTTAGAACTTTTACTAATTATGTAAAACTGTACTTATGTAAGGAATAGAAATATTGCCTTTGAATCTACTTGTTTCTTCTCAGTGATGTCCAGGAGGATTAAGAAGGAATTTTTCAATGATTCTCTTGGAATATCCATTAACTTTGAAAGAAGTTTTGAGATGGTTTATTTCTGTAAGAAGTTCATTTTGGTAATCCAGAAGAGAACGGGCTCTATGTCCCAAGGTGGAAATTATTCCAAGCTTATGAGGAGGGAAGCGATGGGACTGACTATGCAGATATCTGTTGGTATGCGTTGGCTTTCTATACATCGATATTTTGAGTTTACCAGAGGACCGTGTCAGTTTGACATCAAAAAAAGGCAGGGAATTATCCGTTTCAAGCTCGGCAGTAAACTTAATACTTTGATGTTGGCTATTGAGATGTTCGAGGAAAACCATAAGGGAATCATGTCCATGGCTCCAAATAATGAAGACATCATATATGCAGCGTTTCCAAACTTTAGGTGTTAAAATAAAGGAAGCGATAGCCTTGGTTTCAAAATCCTCTAAGTAAATATTTGCGAGTACAGGGGATAAAGGATTACCCATGGCCAGTCCATGATTTTATTTGTATATAGTATCTTGAAATTTGAAGTAACCGGACTTGATGCAATGTGTAAGCAAGGCTAACATTTTTTTGGATAACTTGTCCTGGAGTAATGTTAGGACTTCATCTGTTGGAACATTAGTGAACAAAGAAGTTATGTACAAGCTAGCCATGATTTCATCTTCAATAACTGTTATATCCTTGATGTATGTAACGAATTCTGTAGTATTCTTGATAAAGGATGGTGACTTGCATGAAAAACTTTAGGTATTTCGCAAGATATTTTGAAAGGTTGTACGTGGGAGAATTGATACCTTCTACAATGGGGCATAGTGGGGTGTTCTCTTTATGGAGTTTAGGAACATCATATATGCGAGGAATAAACGAATGGAGAGAGCGTAGAGATAAACGAACGTTACGGGATAATTCAGTGGTTGTTTTTAATAAGTTGCTTGTACAATTTTGAAGTTCACGAGTTGGATCTCTCACGAGTATTGAGTAGGTATTGTTTTGTAATAATTCAAGCATTTTATTCAGGTAATCTTCAGAGTTGAGGATGACTGTTGCATTGCCTTTATCCGCAGGAAGGATAATTATATCTCTGTTGTTTTTTAAACCTTTAATAGCTTTACGTTCTGTTAAAGTAATGTTATCTGCAGGTGATTTTGTGTTATTGATAATAAAGACTGATTCATTACATAGAAGTTTTGCATCTTGTGGAGGGAGAAATAAAGTAGCTTTTTCTATTTTTGTAAGTAGTGTCTCCTTTAGTATAAATTTAGGGGAAGGAATAAAGTTTAGACCTTTACTAATAATGCTTTTTTCTTCATCTGAAAGTATATAAGAAGATTTGTTGATAACGACTTTGTCAATATTGATGTGTGGTTTTGAGAAGTTCCTATTATTTTGTATTCTTTTTAATGTTTCAAAATTTCTTATAAGATTTACTTTGTTATTATATTGTATTGTGGCTGCTTGAGATTCACAGTTTATATTAAAGGTATGCCAACTTACATTATCTAGAGATTTTTTCAGTTTCTCCGCTAAAGTACATAATTACAGCTGAATGACTATCTGGGAAGTTGTAGCTCAAGTTATTATTTGGATGAACCGGATTGAAGATGATTTCCCTAGATTCTACTGTACTGGCGTTCACGAGATGCTACTAGCACGTACTTTCCCAACAATACCACAAACGAAAGAACAGCTTTAAATATAACCACAACGTTTTAATGTTAATTATGTATAGAGACTCTCTATGATGTTCTTAGTTTATTTAAGCTTCAGTGTTTTTTTCTTTCTTTTATAATGTCACCTGATGAAGGCTGTTACAAGCCGAAACTAGCAGTGTTTTAATAATAAAACCTTTTTACTTAAATCTCGGTTCTGGTCATTCAATTATTTTAAAAAATATGTATGTTAACCGAGTTAATACACACACACACACACACACACACACACACACACACACACACACACACACACACACACACACACACACACACACACACACACACACACACACACACACACACACACACAGTATATGTAAAGCTATATAAAGATAAGATAAACATTCTTGTAGTATGTAAATAAAAAAACAACAGTTTTCAAATTATTTAGATAGAAGAAAGTGTGATTTTTGTTTGTTTTCTTTGTAATACTACTTTTTGTTTTATTTTTCTTATTTGTCCACGAATGGTGCAACCTTATTTAAAATACGCAGTAGTTACTTCTGTAATTGAAACTCAGAGAATTTTTGAAAAGTTAAATTTGCATGCACTACAAAGGACCATGGTTGATCCATCCCTGCAGATAAATAAGTCCCGCATAATCGGCGTTTTACTGCATTTGGTGTAACGTATTGGGCAATCAATTACTCACAAAAGAACAATTTGTTGCAATATCTTTCTACTTTTTAGCAATAGGTAAAATGAGTTAAAATATTATTTATGAAAAATTAGAAAAAAAAGAAAGTAGGATTTTGAAAACTAGCAATATGACATTCAAACACTTTACAACATTTTCTTATGGAAATTCTGCTGTTCAGATAATTGATTTTTATGTTTAGAAAGAAACAGTCCAAAAGATATCAAATTTTTGATAAGTTGGTGCAGACCATTCAGCACTAGTGAACAAATTAATCCGAACAATCACATTTCAAAGAAAATTTAATTTCGCAAGAAAATAAGTACAAAAATTTTACTCCAACTTTACTTGATAATATACATGTGCCCCTCTGTTCCTAATAAATTCCTTAATTCGCTTATGCAGGGACTTACCAACGTAGACCAGTATATTTTCTTATTCATCTCGAAACCATACTTTTATAATGGATTGTATTAAGTTTTGCTTTATATCACAATTTAATTTTCAAAATCTCTTTGTCACTATGACCCACAAATTTCCTATTGAATTAATGTCAGAAGAGACAAGTGACCACTGAAGTAATTGGATGTTGTGATTTTTTCAGGATCAATTTTGACTTTTTTTGAAGTGTGGCATGGAGCAAGATCCTGTTTGAAGATAAGTTCTTTGTATTTCTGGATCTGATGGACCACTCATTTCCAATATTATGTATTGGTCACTTTTCATCATACCATCAACAGGCACAAGTAATCCTGGACCGTCTGTGTAAAACAACCCCAGAACATCGTTTTAGCTGGGTGTTTAGGTGTTTGTGGTGGGCGGTAAAAGTAGTTTCAGCTGCTGAGTTTTGCGAACATAGGGTACTCACTCCCTGTGGACAAAAAATGACTTTCATCTGAGAATGACCGTCCACTTCTTACTATCCAATCTTCGTACACTTTTGCCCACTAGAGCCTATTTTTTTTTTACATAACCTTCCTAAACAGTTCTTTCTTTTTTGATCTGTGAGCAGTCTTCTACGGACTGTGATGTCAGAAGCAATAACCAAACTAGCTTCCAAGTCTCTAAGTATACAGCAGAGAATCTTGAATTCATTTTCTTTCTCTACCTAGTAAACGATCTTTGGTAAGTATAGTTTTCCTTTTTCATCCAAATTTCATTTTCTGTCAGACGAAAAAGTACCTAGCTTCCAAAAACCTCTTTAAAATTGCATTAACAGTACCCAAAGCAACACCACACTCATTAGCAATTTGCCTTTGAGTCATAGATGTATGAGGAGAAAGAGTGCATAGTTTAGAACTCTTTCTTGGAGATATGTCCATTTTATCATCATCAAATTCCTGACATACACTCCAGGATATCATGGTAGTACTACAAGAAGATCTTGCATGATTACTAATTCAAATTAACAATTTTTCCTCCAAATCAATTGTTATTTGTCAAGATTACCAACATTACCAGATCTTATATTTCTGTCTTCTAAGGCACTTTTTCTATACCAATACACCTATATCTTGATCTTTCTCTGGGTCATTTCCTGCCAACTAGGCAGAGAACACATATTTTGCTAATCTTTCCTCTTCCATTCTGTTAAAGTGATCATACCACCTGAGATTAGCTCTCTTAACACATTCCTGGATGCTAACAATGTCACATTCTTAACAAATATCCTCGTTTTTAATATGATATTGCCATTCATGCAATACGTTCAGGCCCCTAATCTTACTAAGAACTCTCATATCTGTGTTCTCTCTTTGGTCAGGTGTTTTATTTCTAACCCATCTATCGGATCCATAAATTACAATTTGTTTGAACACTGTCTTTTATACAGCTAATTTAGTGCTTTGATTAATCTCTCTCTCTCTTATTCAATATACATTTATTCAGTTGACTTCCTACCATACCAGCTTTGTTGATTCTGTTGTCTATTTCCGTATTTAATTTACCATCTTCACTAAAAATCACTAAAAATTCAGCTAAGTTGCTGAAATGGTTTACTTGTTCCACAGGTTCTCCGCTCACAACCCAGTTGAGATTATCAACGATTCTGCCTACTTTCATTGTTTTTGTCTTTTTATTATTGACCGTCATACCATATCTATTACAACAGTTATTCAATTTATTCAGGGAATCTTGCAGACTTGAACCAGATTTATTTCAAAGTATGACATCATCTGCATAAAGTAAGCAGTTGACATCAACATCTCCAATTTTGATATTAGGTTTAATACCACTTTCATACATAATGTGAGAATAATAGAGTTATTCATTATCTATATGCTGCTGACTTACAAATTATATCAGCAAGACAGTATTGCTTGATATAATGCCGCATCGACGCCATATAACTACATCGGTTTGAATAGTTTTTCTCTTGGCAACTTGTCATATGCCTTTTGCAAGTCTACAAAACTTAAATACAGATCTTCGTTATATTTCCATGATAAAATTTCTCACCTATTTTTCATAAAGTGAAGATGTGATCCTGACAGACTATTTATCCTGCATCCAGCTTGTTCTTCACCAAGCATCTGTTCCACAATCCTTCAACCGTTTCTCAAGTATACTTACATAAATCTTACCAGGAACATTCAGTAGGAAAACAGCTATGTAATTCTCCCATTCAGTTTCATTTCCCTTTTTATATATCTACTATGGGAGCTCTACTCCAATATCTGAATTCGTCCCACTGGTGAGGTCTTGTGAACTAAGCAGTGCAGGTATAAAAGTCTTGTAGAGACTTTTATACCTGCATGCAAGACTCTTATACCCCCATAATGTAGCATTTATGGTCGAATATCTACTCCAGCTGCCTTTCCATATTTGAGGCTTTTGATGGCTTTTTTTCTTGAATGATGGATGTGTTGTCTTTATATTCTCTAAGAGCACAAGCTAACTTATTGTCTAGGAACTTTCGATGTGGTTTCTTCTTTTCCTTCACTGCCTCTTTAACTTCGTGTGTCCACCATGGAGTTCTGAATTTTCTATACTTGCAACCTCACCACATGCCTCTCTGACTGAACCAATCAATGTTTTCTTTAGGACTTGCCATTGAATCTCCAAGATTTGATTCCTGTTCTCAAACGTTTTCATTTTTCTTGAATAATGTTTGTGCATTTTAGTCTACAGTTCAGATCCGAGAGCTGCTCAAATTTTATTAGCTTTGAAGATTTTTTATATGATCTTCTTTTCAATATGAAATTCAATTTTATTTTGCTCAAAACCAAATGGTGATCACTTCCAATTTCAATTCCTGTCCACACTATAATGCCCTGCACAAGCGAGAAAACATCACTATCACAATAACACAGGTAATCATACTTTTGTTACACCTTGCCTCTTCTCTTCATGTAAATTTATGCACCTTTTTATGGTGGAACATTATGTTAGTAATAACCAGTCCATGTCCTCAGCAGAAATCCAACAGGTATTTGCCTAGGGATTCCAGACGTCCCGTAAAATACGGGTCGTCCCGTTTTTGGCTAATGCGTCCCGTTGTCCCGAGAAAAACTCTTCGGGACAGTTTTTTGTCCTGTATTTTAGAGTTCAAGACTGAATAACTAAATCGATGAGTTACAATTTCTATTCTATTAAAAACATCGCTCTCCGTCATTACAGGGAACTGTAGACGCGTTGTTATTTTCTCAAGGCGAGTGATGGCAACACTGCAACAACGATAAGTTCGTTAGAACAGTGTGCATGTGCATTGACATTTTGGCGTGTGCCGTGATATTGGCTCAGCTTTAAATAGCACGGAATTGTCCGCTTGGCCCACGCCATTTTAGAAGCTTGCTCCGAGAGAAACAGATTGGTGCTTGCAGAGTATTAATTACTGTACGGCTGTTATTAAAATGTAAAGTTTTTCAATTCTCCTGTGGCCTTGTTGAACGTTGAAAATACCGAAAACGAAGTGTGATTATACAGACGTTTTAAAATCTCAATTTCCGTTTTTAAAAAAAATCTACTAAATTGGGAAAGACAGATAAAGTGGAGTGTACGGTTTGTGGTGGCTTGTTTAGCGTCGAGCATGTCCGAAAGTCCGACATTACCCAGCACATTGCTACGAAAAGACACAAATCTGCACCTCGATCTAGTACAAGTGCAAAAGTCAGTGATTTCTTTACTAAGAAAGAGATGCGGGAAGTGGAAAAGAATTTTGCTGCAGAAGAAGAAATTTCGCGTATCACACGTGTTTTCACAACCAGAATTTTCGATCAATGGATTGTACATCTAAAATAATATGCAAGTTATATGATAGAAAATTTACGTGTGGGCAAACAAAAACAAGCGATAATTGTAAATGTTTTGGCTCCATTTGCAATCAAGCAATTCAAACTGGAAATGGAGAAAGCAAATTATATATCTATCTTGATATATAATTTGCTTTCAAACTTCAAACCATGGTGCTTTAAAATTAGTTACCCTCAGTCATAAGCGTCCCGTATTTTTTTAAAATGTATCTGGGATCCATATATTTGCCATTATTATTAACTTTGCTCTTGTCTCCAAATTTTTCCAAAATATTTCTTTATGTCTGACAATCATTTCCTACTTTGCTATTTAGGATTCCAACAAGGACCACGTTTCTTTTTTTGTGTTTTAGTTGCGTTTAACAAGAATTAAACTTAAGCAAGTTTTCCTGGCTCAGTCTAGCACATTGTGTACATAGACTTTTTCGTATGCATAATAATAGTTATAATCTATTTGACAGGCATACCAATAGAAATTCTATTTATCTAGCAGAGTATAGGTTATCAAAGGGAACTAGTCAACTAGTTCCCTTTGATAACCTATACTCTGAAAAGGTCAACTAGTCAGACATAGTTAAGAAAAGGAATATTTAGGATCTTAAGTTCACAGCCATATAATCAAACTAGGGCTGAAGATGGAAAGTTGATGTTTTGTCTAACTCCATAGTCTCAAAACAAAAGAAAGTGACACACTGGTAAACGATTCAGACATGTTGATGGATATGTGCAAGAAAAGGAAGGGAAGGAAAATGAAAATAAATTGCTGCTTTGAATGTATTCTCTACAAACTTCAAGATATAGACAAAACTCTAGCGGTAATAAGATTACATGCATTAGGTAGGCAGGATATCAGTGACAGATTCCTTTACTGGTATGGATGGTCATGTGTAAGATAATTTTCAAGAGAGACATGAAAGCAGTTGTTGAGTGTAGACTTTTTTAGGAGATGAGGAACGTGTTGCCTATCATTGGATGATTTATGTCCAGTTGGAGTAGAAACCCATGACTTCTTAAATAATTGCAACTGTCCATGTGGCACTGAGTTTCACTCCATCTTGTGTGAGGTGGAGTTTAAAAAGATCAAGTACATAATGGAATGTTGTACAGATCTAGTGCATCTTATTATTGACGAAGAAAGGCATTATTGAATCAAGCTGATGTGTGCAAAACGAATAATCATTAGGGACTTTAATTATCTGAATATTAATGGGGAAGCAGTGAAATCTCATAAGAAGAATGAAAGAATTTATTAGGCTGTTGCGAGACAGCTTCCTCGGCAGCATGCGACAGAAGGAACTGGTCAGATAGAGGATATACAGTAAAATACATGACTCTTCTACCTCCGGATGGTAACAGTGATCATACAGTACTAACTTGGGAAGTGGCTAAGTTTGTGAATATTTCATTAGAAAAGTTTACATGTTGAACTGCAAAGCATGATATTAACTATATTTCCTTGAGACAAAAATGGGACACTGGGATGGCAAAAACGGGACGGCAAAAACGGGATATTCTGTATTATAATATTCTGTATTATAATACAGAATATTATAATTCTGTATAATATTATAATTATACAGAATTATAATATTCTGTATTCATGAAAAAGTAAGACGATCAAAACGTTTTATTACATAAACATATTGAGCTTACAATTATTCTTCATTGACAGAACCCATACAAAAAATTTAGCTGGACGTAGAGGGGGGAATTGTATTTCATCACGATCGTGAAATGAATATTTCTCCAATGAAGTGATCTTATGCAGTAAATTTCGGTCTTTCAACACCTTACCATAAAACTTCTCACATTCCATGACACAATTTTGTCTTACAACTAGCATAGCCCTCATTGTCTCAACACTTAATCTAGATTTCGCCTTTGACCACATACTGTTCATAACAAAAAATATTCTCTCAACAGGTGCTTTACTTCCTGGAAGACAAAGAATAAACTATACAATATTACAAAAGTCTTGAAAGTCTAGGCTTTTTTTGCTCATTTCAGAAAAAATCTGTACCCATCTATTAGATACCGGAATGTTTTCTTTATTCCATGTATCCAACTGCCTCACAGCTATGGATATTATGGGGGTCCACTGATCGAATACATGAGTTTCTTCTGTTTCTGTGCGTGTGATGAGTTCCTTGTTCCCGTTGTCCTGTATTTCTTCCCATTCAGAAGTCTTTCTTAGTAACACCCACTTGAACTTCTCAATGTTTCCTAAACTGCACTTCCACGTGTTGACATATTCTAACTGGTTTCATAAAAATTCTCAACTACCTCAAAACACGTAGCCTGATTAATTTCTCCTGAATCTACTAACATCTTCAGTTGTTTTTTGACATCGGTAATTAAAAACACTTCATTTTTTTCTGAACGACTCTAAATTGTTTACAAGATTTTCAATGTTCATGGCTACTTCTGTAGCTGAAATATTCTGATTTGGTACGTGCTGAAGAAAATTTTGGTTTATAAATTTTATTTATCAATGTCGACAAGCAGTCATTTGTGAGAAAACTTTGCCCGTGACGCACAATATCATAAGCAACAGGAGCTTCACTTGCTGCAATTTTATCGCTTTCACTATTACCATCATTTCAGCATCCTTATATATCTGCCTACGTAGATGTTGGTTGATGTGTCACTTCTGCCTCCATGAACAACGGAAAAATGGACATTATAGTGTTGGCATACCACTTTTGTTCCATCACTACAGAGCTTGTCCAGTTTAATAAATTTCAATTCTTTCTGGAGATCATCATTAAAACTGCAGTTTCGCCTTTTTGACATTGCAAGGATAGACTTAAAGTTTTAAAAAATAAGACTTAAAAACTTTTAAAAATATGAAATTTAAACCACCGGTTATCATACAGACAAAACAAAAACTAACATTTTCTCTGAATAAATCACTGCAAATATCGATATTTAGTATCGAACAATGCGTCTCAATGGTTATACAAATTACTAGTATCCATGATATTGATATACGATTATAGGTTATGAATAATAATTTATGATTGACCAATATTAAAGTATATTTATAGTTTGTACTAAAAAACGGGACAAAACTGACATTTTTATTAAAACGACGGGACGACCGGGAAATATGAGAAAAAAAAAATGGTACTGTCCAGTTCAAAACGGCGTATGGTCAGTTTAGATATTATGAACAACTGAGTAGTATGCTGGGTTCTGGACAATCAAATCAGTTCAGTTGTTGGATGGGAAGAATATTGACAGTGCATGGCAAACGTTTAAAAATAATTAAATCATTCAATATCGGAATGCTTCCTTAGAGTTCGAAGAATAAATAGGATAAGAATGAAATGGATGTGTAAGCTTATTTAACAAGAGATTCATTAGAAACAATTATGCGAAAAGAATGTGATGTGCATAAGGACGAAGTCACTTGTGAGAAATATAAGGAGCAAGCCAGAAGACTCATAACTGTTGAACGGAAAGCTGCCTGAGTATGAATGTAAACTGCCTCTGCACGCTGAAGACAATCCAAATGGATTCTGTCGTCGTGCTTCAAGTAAAATAATGAAAATGAAAGAATAACTATCGAATGCAGATGGTGTGATTGTGACAAGTACAGAAAAGATTGTTCAGCTAATGAATTCCCATTTTGCTAAAAGCTCTCAGCCTGGTGTATGCAACATTGAACTCACTGCTACCTCTTCATTGGATGCAGAATCTCAGGCAATAGGGACTGGTGGGATTGTCATGTTAGTATCTACGGAGTAGTGGTGAGGATTTTGGAAAAGTTAGTAACGACACGCATAGGGAAATAAGTTGACAGAGAATCTCAACTTTGTATTGAAGGGCATCAGTTTATTAAAGGACGATCATGTGATCGTAATGAAATGACGATAATTGCTCAAATTTTAGAGTTAAATTTGAACAAGTTAATGTTATAATTGAAATAGATAAGGGGAATGAATACAAAATGATACTCTTGAAATTTCCTAAGGCTTTTGACAGGATGCAGCATGGAAGTCCGTTGCACAAATTGGACAATATGGATTGAATAATAAAACATTAGTGTGCATAAGAGGATGGCTCTCTGAGAGATTTGACAAAGGGATGATATATATGTTTCTGCAAGATTTGAGGTGAATTTGCAAGATTTGAGGTGACCAGTTGGATACCAGAGGGGAATAGTGCTTGGTCCACTGTTAAGTGGACCAAGGACTATTCCCTCTGGTATCCAATTCAGTCTTTACATTAATGATATTAGGAAAGATTTGCCAGATGGCATATGGCTATTTGTTGATGATGAAAAGATTGACAGGATGATATGAAATGTAGCTGATAATACTTGCAGATTGATTTGAATAGGCTGGAATTGTGTTCATGTGAAAGTGATTTTCAATTCAACGTGATTAAATGTAAAGTTATATACTTTGATGTGATGGTCAGATATCCAATGTCATAATATATTGGTAAAATTATACTACAAGAAACCAGGATAAGGATCTTGTAGTTTTAGTAAATAGGAAGTTGTATTTCACTGGCCATATAGCACAAATTTCAAACACAACTCAGAGGTTAATTGTTTGCATTCTTAATCGAACATTGAGATGTAAAGCTAAGGAAGTCAATGTGCCTCTTTAGAAGGCCTCGATTCTATTTTGCGCAGATCTAGTCTTCTGGATGCCGATATCGTGGAGAGAGTGTAAAGAATAGCGTGAAAGATGAAATCGTGAGAGTTTACATGATGAGTAATATGATTGAAACTAACAGACTTCTGATAGGATCATACAAAATGCCAGTACATGAAAGTTTTTATTTTAAGGAGGGTAAGGTGGGATCAATATGGTATTCATTCAAAATTAGAATTAATGCAGTCAAGAAGGGATGAGAACTACACTTTTTCTTATATATATCGGTGCCTAGTTGGAACAGATTATCATTGTAGGTGCCGAGTGCAGGTAGTGTGAAATGAATAAATTAGAGGGAATGTATAACAGCAGTGGGGGAGGGAGTGAGATCTTTGAATACTGCATAGAATGAAATATGCACCAAGAAAAATTCGTAAAAAAAGAATAGAATCTGGAAAAATTGAATTTTTATGAAAGATCGCAGCCAGCCTGTACTCAGTGGTAAAAATTAGGGAATCACAACACAACATAAAGGTAATCACAACCGAAAACAAAATCACATAAAAATGTTAAGAACTAAAAGAGAGTCAGTATTAAATAAAATATACGAATACAGCAAGTCTGAAAGAACAGCCAGTTCTAGACTGCTCCAAAAGGTACCTATACTGTACTCCCACAGATACGAGACCCTTCGACACGTCTGTGCATGTCAGAAGAAAGAGAATCCTTTCCGATAATAGGGTAATTAATTCGTCTTGTAAGATGAGTTGTTTATTATTACACGTCAGAAAATTCACTTTTCTTTTATGAACATTGTAGTTTTCAAAGTGGTAACTATTTTGTTTGTATAACAGTTGGAAAATTTTACGTATAAAGCACGTGATTTTGCGTCTTGGTGACCAATTCGTACATCAGGTGATTTCTTTTCCCCCTTCAACATGAATTGACTCGTCTTGGCAAGTTACCAGACTAGGGTCTCGGATCTGTGGTCTGACAGTACCACCCAGTTAGAGGGTATAGTACTCAGGGATCATCTGGAAAGATGGAATGAGAATGAGGCCGAAACATATTATTTACTTGCAAAATAAAAGTACAAATAAATAATAAAAAGAAAAAAGTAAACATTCCTATCACACTCATGGTACCAGTGTACTATAGGATTACAACCTTTCACAAGTAGGAATCACATTAAAAAAAATATCTCATCTGCTAAAAGTAACTAACAGGGACATAAGATGCTTTATAATATTTTTAACAACTTGATACAAGTTCACGTTTTTTGATTAAAAAAGCCTAAACCGCTTCGTACTGTACTCATTAAAGTCGTCCCATTTTTTTATCTTGCTTTCCAGCCGGTCTTCATCAATGAAAATCATTGTATTTGCTCCTCGTAAACTGAATGCATCAAAAAAAAAAAAATCAGCTAACGCCTATTTGTACCAGTATAGGGAGTAGGCGGGAGCGTTTACCCTATCTAACTGAATGCATTTATCTTCGGAAAAAAAAAAAAAAAAACATCTGACAAATAAACTAAACTTTGAAGGCATAATTGGACTGTTCTACATCAATGATCGTTATCATCATCATCATTAGTGGCTCTAACTAGCACATAATCTCCAACTACCTTCCAAGTATCATTGGATTTCTTAACCATAACTCCAGGATAAGGTGGTTAGCATTATGCTTATAAGTATTCTTTGTCTGTAAATTGTATTCTACTGGCCAGTTTGCTTGGTTCCGGGAAACAACCAGATTTCGGAAGGAAATCCTTGCCACCCCGTGTGAGACTATCTAACTCACGTTCAACTGAAGAGCCCTGGTAGAGGTTCTCGGTGTTCTAGAAGGGATCCAGGTCTTTCCAACCAAAGGGCTTCGCCAATACCAACTAAGATAAGGAGGTTCTTGTTATCCATTCACATTTACTTTCTCTCTACGTGTCTGTACATAAAGCAGTGAATAATCTGGAATTGTCTCGGCTCGATTTTATAGAGTTATCCATTTTGATATCACCATGAAGTACCCTTTTAATTTAGGCAGACATTTTTCACAACACTAGACATCGACATTTGTCTATGAATATATCCACGAGAGATTAGTACACACACAATTCTGATCAAAGTAATTAGGAATTTAAATTATCCTGTAATTGATTTTGCACCATCTGTACAAATTCTACAACACAAAGACCAATCAATTTGTTTTTATTCAAAATACTATTTCATTAAATTAAAAATATCTTCATTAATTCTATACTCTGCCAAAGGATGCTAAAACATAAATTTCTTTTACTTCACATTTTGCAAATAACGTGCAAATACAATTAAAACGGCTAGATCAGAAATATCTCTGGTTAAATCTAAAAGTAAAATATTTTCTTACCCTTCTTATAATAATGAATTCAACATCATCAGACAAATCATGTATTTGGTGGCATTGCTATATCGGAAAAAATGCATAATATCCATTTTCGTTGCTAAATTCCTTTAAACATGCACCAGACAATAGCTTTTGCGAATGAAAAAAAAATTAACTTGTCTGCAATAATATGGACTTCCTGCGCTTACGCTATTTCACAGCTTACTAAGTACAACGCCTCAAGTTCTTTTTCACTATTTCCGAATGATGTATACGAATTCAACAACAGATGTTTTTAGTTCTGGCAATTTCCGTTTAAATATCAGCTGGCTTTACAGCATAATTTTCAGTTTTTTTTTCTAACTGACGTGACAAGAGAAAGGTTTCAAACTACTATGGACGAGCAGCACTTTTCCACAAATGACACTTTACGGTATGGATAATCCTCATCTCCTAGAAATTAAACACCAGTTTTCATATAATCGTCATTATATTTCCTCTTTTTAATTAATATCTCATGCTAATCTTTTGTGTGACTTTATGTACTATTTTAAATTTTGTCGAGCTGAATGAATTTTACGAGTTTTTGAGAGTCATCTTGGGTTGAATTTGAAGGGGTACTTTGATTTTTATATTGAATTATATATATCAACATTGTTTTTATACTTAAGTCTTCAAGAGAGAGAGAGAGAGAGAGAGAGAGAAATCCAGTTAATCAACAATGAATCACGGAGTTGTCTAAACCGTGTGCAATACATAGCGGTACACATGCACATATTCACAACTCTCTCCCGAACATCTTGTTGCACGTTTCGCAATCAGGAAGCGTTTCAATAACCACAGCTATTTTGAAACTAAATATAAATTGACCCGAAACTCTTAAACCACTATTAAATTCTCTTAATACTTTACAGACATGTAGCAATGTAAATCTAAGCAGATGCCTTTACAGTGCACTTCCCCATGATTGGAAAGATTAACCAGGTATTAGAGTAAAACGCCCAAGTACATATCAGGAATAACAATTCCGGATCATTCACATATCACCAAACTTCGCAGCTGGAATGAGGAATTCTTGATAACCAGAGCCAGAAATCCAGTTAATTGAAGATACCCCGTTTGAGATTCATTCTAATCACTGTAGTTTCTTCCGGTTAGAACTCTCTTTCGACAAATATTTTATGGAGAAATTTTCAAATCAAATTAGTTTCTGAAATGGGTGCTACCATTCTTCCACCTTCTAAGAATGCAAGAATAAGCACAAGTGATGGTTGATATCTATGGAGATATAGACTAGGATGGAGAAAGATCACATGGCAGGAAGGAAATGGAATTGATACACCTAGTGAGAGATAATTATTTGAGGCAGCATGTGATGGACGGCAAAGGGTGTGAGAGTATTGGATTTGATCATAGGATCAGAAGAGCTATCCGCAACGAAGGTGACAGCATTGCCTCCGATTGGTGAAAGTTACCATGTGAAACATGAGGAATATTCTGTTAAGAAGGGGTATATGTGGAACTACAACGTAAGTGGTTATGACAAGCTTAGGAAGAAGCATAAATCTGTGCCACGGAATAAAACACTACAGGGTAATAGTGCATAGGAGATAGTTAATGGTCATATAGAGGAAGCAATTTTAAATTGTATACTTAAAGTAAGGAGGGTTAATCAGGTAGGAGTTAGAGATTAGTAATATCATTTAGCACGAGCTGCAGAAGAGGAAAATGATGTGGAGGTTATATAAAAATAAAGGCAACTAGCAAATTCACGAACAGTACAAGGCTCAGAGAAGAAAGGTGACCAGCCACAAGGAAGGCAAAATCAGATTATGAGACGAATCTAGCCAAGCAGGCCAAAGGTAATCCAAAGATTTCTTTCATTATCTGGTAAGAGGAAGAATGCCTGTTGAAGATTAGCCTTAATGAATGATGATGGCCTCGAGCTGACAGAATTAGGTAAAATAGCGAGTTACTGAGCGATCACTTTTCAAGGGTGTATCATCCTTTAACACAGGGTTTCTCAAACTTTTTCTACGACGGAACACTTCACAAATCCTGAAATTTTCACGGAACACACTTTGGTTATTTTGTAATGTATTAATTAATAATTAATTGGTAATTTAGCTGATTTTATTATCAATTAATAATTGATACTAATTCTTAATTAATTAAACATCGATTAAACCATCATTAAATTAATTTGTGCTGATTTTCATTGACATATCTTATTCTGATCAACAAAAATGTATATTATTATAAGTATTTACGAGTGAATGCAGACTCTTTCTCCTGTGTGCTGGTAGTTTTCCCCTCCTTTTGTACATCCTGGAGATCTTTATAGGCTTGAGGTGAATGACGCACTATCTGTTCCGTCACAAATACCTTCAATAAGAGATTTCTTAATACCAAAATTAAACAAAGTGCCTTGTCTCTTGTTCATATTAGAATTTAAATCTGTATTCTTATTACTTTTAAAAAATAACGGCATTCCGGTTTCAGAACAAGCACTTACACACTGCAATACGAACTTGCGAAGAAAGTATTCAGTATTAATAGATTTGAGAACCGGATACCGACTACCTTGATCTTCAATTTCAGTGGAAAATTTTTCTTTATACTTCCTTGCTGACATTTGCAATACAGATGTTATTTCGTTCAGTTTTGAGAACACGCCGCCCATTGTTATAATCCGCTTGCAGACAATTTTTATGACCCGTCAAGAACGGGGGGTATTCCCTTTCCCAAATGTTGAAAGGTTTCGATGTGTGAAAATTAACGATACACAGATATTATTAGGCGTTCTGGGGGCTGAGCTTTTCGACATATTCACGAATATTATTCTCCTCAGAATATTTCAACCATAAAATATTTAGTCATGAAAAAATGCTTAGATAACAAAAATAACATTCCGAAACTTCTCGCAGAACACTAGTGTTCCGCGGAACACATTTTGAGAAACCCTGCTGTGCGACAGACACTAATATGGGAACAGAGGTGGATGAATGGGAGAATCTTAGGATATTTCTGAATCTCAATTTAAATACAGCTGTGGGATTAAATGGAATATTAGCTAGAGTTTTGCGAGAATGTGCCTCCCTGAAACTTGAATAAAGGTGTGGTTAGTAGGGATGTGAGAAATAGATTTTTGCTTGGGTAGTCGTGAATGGTCGAAGTTGGTTGCCAATGTCAGTCGTGAGCATTTTATCTGTTGATGGGTTGAAGGAGAGGTATGATAGATTACGTGGATAGTTTGGGTCTACTGCGATGAGACTTTAGACTCCATGGAGGTGCCCCTACAACAACAACAACAACAATAATAATAATAATAATAATAATTTTGTTTCGGTGGCATTTCTACTATCTTCCTCGAAGCTTCCTTATCTGAGGAAGATAATAGATGTCAGTGGTTTGGTGTTTTTTTTTCCAGTGCCTGTCGCGAGCCAGGTGTAATAATAATAATTATTATTATTATCATGGGCAACTCCAATAATAATAATAATATTGTGTCCTTCTTCAAAGTTGTTCCAATTCATACCTGTTCAAGATTCGTAAGGAAGTAAATAATCCCAAATCATTTTTAGGCAATATTATTAAGTGCAGTTGTGAAACTTCCACCAGCGAGTAAAGAGGACGATTGTTCTAAAACGTTTTGGGACTGGTGCACATCGATAATGTTGGCTATAGATGGTTTTGGATTATTTACTCCTAAATTAGTCATGAATAGGTATGTTACTGATATGGTATCCCATGATAACATTTCTTTTAACGTCCATAATTTCTGTCGATAGTATACAGCATGGCCCCCACAAGGATAGGGCTGACGGGGCTCTAGCCTGGGGGCCCGGAATTAGGGGAGTCTTGTTGGGTCGGCCAGTTAAGTGAGACTAACAAAAGACAAAAAGAAACTTTATAAAATAAGAATGAATATGTGCTGATAGGAACTACTAGATTTTGCAATCGTTTCCAACCCATTATTTGAGAATAAATTGTCTTATTTGAATTAAAATTTTGCTAGTTAGTAAGTAAAAGAAAATATAAAGCTTTTTTAGTTATGATTTTTTTTTGTATGAAACAAACTTAATTTTTTTTTTCCAGATCGTACAAAAAATTTGATATATTAGAAATATTTAAATAAATTGCTCTCAAGCAAGCAAAGACGTTCTAGTTAAAATAAATAAAATCCCAATGTCTGATTCAAAGTACAAACATAAGTCCGGAGCTCAGAAGAGGAAACTTAAATCCGAGAGAGAGAATCGAAAGCATCACGAGGTCGTCAATTCATACCCAAATTTTTAAAATCTGAAAACGAAAAGGACATAGTTCCCAGTACTGATCATAGTGAAGGTGGTGTTAATGTTTGTGACACTGAAATCCAAACAAAATATCAGTGTCAAATCGGAACTCATAAAGCAGTCGAAAGTCAAGCGATTGTTACATGTGAACCTCTTGCAACGGAGGAAAAGGCCGCAAGTGAAAAACCTGCAGGAGGAGTGACTATGGAAGAATATGATACAGTTGATGCATCAGTTGCAGGCCCTATTGAAAAATCTGATATAAAATATGATGACCCTAGTATTTAGCTTAGAGTAATCTCAAACAACATGCGGCAAGAGACAGTACGAACTATCAGCTTTCAAGAATTCCAAAAATTTATAAGGAATTGCCATGAGATCTTAATGGTATGAAATTTGAAGATTATTTGCTCTATAAAAACGAAAGATGAAAGAACAAGAGAACATTTTCCAAGAGAATGGTTAACATTGTGTGTATCGAAAGAAAATCTTTATTGTCTACCATGTCGTATTTTTTGCGACTCTAGTGACAAAAACGTAAGCAGTTTAGCCCAAGAAGGATTTTCGCCAAGAAATAAGCATTGGAAAAAGTTGTATGGTATGTTGCCTCTTCAAGAAAATAGAGCCGAACACAAAAAACAATATCTGGCTTGGAAATCCCTTTTGCAGTCATTGAAAGGACATGGAATCGATAAAGACTTACAACTACAAATTCAATATGAAACAAATAAGTGGAGAGCACTTCTGCAATGGATGGTAGACGTAACGTTATTTTTATCATCCAGAGGTTTAGCATTTCAAGGAGAGAACACGAAGATTGGAGATGCTCGTAATGGGAATTTCTTAGGTATATTAGATATAGCCAAGAATGACTTAATCTCCTAGCAATTTTGTTAATCGAAAATGATTTGGATAAGCTTTTGTGTTATCATTTAAACTAATTGATCCTAAACCCTGTAGAGCAATGTGTTGTCCTTAGCCTGAGCGATAGGTAGGGGGCCTGCCAAAAATCCTGGCCTGGGGCCCGCTTCAGGAAGTGTGTGTGTGGGGGGGTCCTGGTATACAGATATACAGTGTAGTCTATGTATGTTTCCTAAAATGAAAGACAGATTTAAAACAAAAATCCAGTAATGGCTTTAATTCTTAAAGGTAGCAGTTGGAATTTCCCAACCCCTCTAGCCTACTACAAGATAGTGAACAGCCAGTCAATGCACTTCATCATTCATTGATGGTGAGCTCGAAGCTCTCAGGAAATCAGTATAATCAATCAATATAATCAGTGTCAATGAATGAAGTTGAAGTATTCTTGGAGATGAGGAAGAGTTGGCGAGGATTCCGAGACGAGTGACCAAGATGGCGCAGATCTCCGGGATACACCTTATGAGTATAGATTGAAGATTTGGAAGTTATAGATATTGGCTGATAGGAGGAAAAGGAGTGAGACATATATGTGTGACATGACATGGGTAACGCTATAAGTGAGACAGACAAATTAGTGAAAGGTGTTTGCATGATCAGTACAGAAGAAATTTTTCATAACAGATCTGGGGTAGGAGAACTAGAGGGCCATCCTTGGAAATTGAGAAAGTGCAGTAAGAAAGGGTGTGATAACTAGATTTTTTTGATTGGAGAACGGCGAATAAGTGGAAAAGTTGCTAGAGTCGGTTAAAGGTGCCACGACTGTGACTGATTCAAAGCAAAGTATGATAAATATTGTGCAGTATTAGATAGTACTTGGCATAATGATTAGGGCCTTCATCGATAAGTCTGTGGATTACATGGAGTTTCCCATGTAATAATAATAATAATAATAATAATAATAATAATAATAATAATAATATTTTGCTTAGCATTAAAAATCTGAAACTCTACATAATATTACTGACGAATTATTTCAATAACACCTATCGTAATAACAAAGACACATATCGCATAACAGGACCCACAACAAATTTCTTAAATCCCTAAACCGTTCAACAACTCACCCGGTTCTTTTATGAGATCACATCTAATACCCATGCTACTCAATAACCTACCAAAAAATTTAAAACATATAGACAACTACAGAAGATTAACATATGAACTCTGAAAACTATACCAACACAGTTAATATAGCATTAACATTTATATATTCTTCTTATTCTTTAGCTATGCCTTATCCCGTGTTAAACGGGGTTGGTGTTCATATCTTTAATCTTCTTCTTCCAGATTCTCTGGTCCAGGGCATCTCTCCGACTCCATCCTTTCTCCCTAAGAACCTCTGCCACATCCCTCCATCTGAGTTTGGGCCTACCTCTTTTCCTCATTTCCTCCACCTCCATATGCTCCACTCGTTTACCAACATACTCCTCACTCCTTCTCTCTACATGACCGAACCACCTCAGCCTGCTTTCTTGTACCTGCTTACCGATCGGTCTCACCTCGATCATCCCTCTGATGTAGTCATTCCTTATCCTGTCTTTCTTTGTCATACCACTCATCTATCTCAACATCTGCATCTCTGCCACCCCCATCTTCCTCTCCTGTGCTTTTGTTATAGGCCACGTCTCCGCACCATGGAGCATCGCTGGCCTCGCCACCATCTTATACAGCTTTCCTTTCATCTTGCATCTCACTCTCTAGTCGCACAGGACCCCGCTCATCTTCCTCCAGTTCATCCAGCCGCATGTTATTCGGTGCTGTATTTCCTCATCCAAGTCCTCTCGACGACCGACCCGAGATACTGGAATTTCTTCCCTGAAGTCAACCTTTCACCCTGGAGTCATATGATTATATCCTCGTCACTCCCTGTTGATATATATTCGGTATTTACCCGGTTAAGTTTCATGCCTCTCTCTCCTCCAACACCTTTCTCCACTCTTCCAGGGTCTTTTCAAGCTTCTCTTGGGATGATTCGCAGAGAACAATATCATCGGCAAACATCATGCTTCCTGGTGCCTCCTTCTTGACGTCCTCCACTAATACATCCATGACCAGATCAAAGAGGTAGGGGCTCAGAGTTCATCCCTGATGGAGCCATACGACAATGAGGAATCCCTCTGTCATGCTGGCACTAGACCTGACCTGAGTTTTTGCTCCCTCGTACATCTCCTTCACCAACCTCACGTACTTTTCCGACACCCCCCCCTTCTTCCTCATACACCTCCATACCTCCTGTCTGGCCACTCTGTCATATGCCTTTTCCAGGTCCATAAACACCATATGTAGCTCCACCTGCATCCCCCTATATTTCTCCATCAATCGCCTTAGCGCAAATACTGCATCCGTCGTCCCTCTTCCTGGCATAAATCCAAACTGCTCCTCACCAATTTTTGTTTCCCCCCATATCCTTCCTTCAATTACTCTTTCCCATATCTTCAACGTGTGTGTGACATCAGCTTGATCCCTCTATAGTTGCCACAATCTTGAACATCTCCTTTTCCCTTGTAGATTGGGATGAGAATGCTTTTTCTCCATTCCTCTGGTATCTTTTTCCTGTTGGGCTATTTTCCTCATCAGATCCCATAATATGTCTACGCCCTCGCTGCCCAAGCTTCTCACACTTCTCCAGGTATCTGGTCTACCCCACAGCCTTTCAATTCTTCGTTTTTTTCAGTGCCCAATACACTTCCTCTCTGCTTATGCCCTGCACCGATCCTTCGTTTGCCTCTCCATCCTCACACCTCTCATTGGATTCTCCTAATTTAGTACACTACGAAAATATTCTTCCCATCTTCCTCTGATTTTGTCCTCCTCTTGTAGTACTACTCCTATGGCGTCCTTTATCTGCTTAACTGATGATATGTCTTTCGAGGCCTTATCTCTAGCTTTCGCTATTCTCAACAACTTAGCTTCACTACCGTTTCTCTTCAGTACTTCATAAACCTCTTCAGCTGCCTTCGCCCTTGCCACAACTCTCTTTGCACTTTTCTTCGCTAATCTATATGCCTCCTTGTAGGCTCTGGTTCCAGTCACGTCCCATTTTTTCTTTGCCTCTTTCTTTTCCCTGATCTCCAACTGCACCTCCTCATTCCACAAACATGCCTCCTTATCCTCTGGCGGCCCCTTTCCTGATGTTATACCGAGCACCTCTTCTCCAATTTTTCTAATATTCCGACTATTTACGTCCCACCATTCTTCCACATCCTCTGGTAACTTCATTCCTTCCAATACCTTTTCTTTAAACTCATTCCTTGAACCTTCCACTTCCAATTTCCATCACTTTATTTTCCTATCTTTCTGCTACTTCTGTCTATTCTTATTTTCTCCTTTTATATCACAGTCTACCACAACCAACCTGTGCTGTGCCGCTATACTTTCTCCGTTAATCACATTACAGTTTTTCACCTCCTTCAGATGTTTCCTTCTGCACATAATATAATCAATTTGGCTCAACCTATCCCCGCTCTTATAAGTTATCAGGTGTCCAACTCTCTTCTTAAACCACGTGCTAGCTATAGCCAGGTCGAAGGCCACGGCATGCTCTACGATTCTTTTACCTTCTTCATTTCTTTCACTACTACTTCAACCCCCGTGCATCCTTTCTTCACCACTTCGTCGCCTTCCTACATGCCCATTCAGGTCTGCTCTGACGATCACTCTCTCACCATCAGGGATTCCCATTACTACCTGGTCTAGTTCTCTCCAGAATGCCTCTTTCTCCTCCTCATCACAACCTACTTGTGGAGCGTATCCACACACTATCACAGCCATGCTTCCTCCAATCTCAAGTTTAACACTCGTAATCCGATCGTTCTTCTGGCACACCTCGCAGACTCCACCCTTCAGCACCTTGTTGATGATGATTCCAACTCCGTTTCTTCCATTCTCATTCACCCCGCTGTAAAACAGTTTATATCCTTCCGCCAGCTCCTTTGCTTTATTGGCCTTTCACCTTGTCTCCTGCAGGCACAAGATCTTTAGCTTCCTTCTTCTCATCATGTCTACTATCTCCCTACATTTCTCAATCATTGTACCCACATTCAGCGACCAAATTCTTACTTTACACACTCTCTCTTTCTATTTGGACTCGCTTCTTTAACCGAAACCGTCCTTGGTTCTGTAGCCCAAGCCCACTTCTCACAGTCCTCGGGCGACAGAAATGCGCGTCGCTTACGAGGGACGCCCTGGCTGTTGTCCTTTCTCTGTTATTCGACATTTCATTCCTGGTTTTGGCATGTTTTTTACGGCTGGATGCCCTTCCTGACGCCAACCCTCCCCATTTATTCAGGCTTGGGACCGGCACTGAGATGGGCTAACTTTCCCTCCCCAGTGGCTGGGTTAGCATTAACATTTAAGCTTTAAAAAAATCAACACTATTTGAGACAATACCATTTAGAGTTTATGAACATAAAGTGGAATTGTCTAACGACTGAGGTGATAGGATTGACAAGTAGCTAAGATATCCAGCTACTCCCTTTTAAAAAAAAAAACAAAAAAAAAACGGTTTTCTGGAAAGGAATGCTTACGAGGGACGCCCTGGCTGTTGTCCTTTCTCTGTTATTCGACATTTCATTCCTGGTTTTGGCATGTTTTTTACAGCCGGATGCCCTTCCTGACGCCAACCCTCCCCATTTATCCAGGCTTGGGACCTGCACTGAGATGAGCTAATTTTCCCTCCCCAGTGGCTGGGTTAGCATTAACATTTATATACACATCACAAATCACCAGCATCCAATGCCTACCCCCTTAATGTGGGGCACCTGTTCGTGGTGGAGAGGACCTCCCAGTGATGGTACTGGTCCTTTTCATTCTTCCTCTCTTTCTCTGCTTTTCTTCCCATATTCTTCGCTCTACTTCTGCTGAGTCTTTTTCACTATCCTTTTTTCCAGACCCATCACTGGGATCCAACGCCCTGCCGCCGTGTTTGCTGTCAGGTGTGACCCGTGGACATCTGGAAAGGTGGGGGAGGATACTAATAGTCTTGCACTACTTTGGCCCCTGCTTTGGCAAGACAGGCGGTCTTGGATGGAATAGCTAGGATCAATCGGCTAGTGGGCTTGCCTGCAAGGGTCAACAGTGTTGCACTAAGTCTCTCACCCCCACATGGTCTGTGGTCGGGATCATAGGCTTGCTGTAGTGCCAGTATAGCGTCCGGGGTAGCCCTGGCGTTCCAGTCCTGAGCGCAAGCAGTGGGTGTTCATGTGTGGTTCCATGGTGAATGGGGCGCTCTGGCGCCGAATTAAAAACTGCTTGAGCATGAATCCTTCATCCTCAAATGTTTCATGGGCCCTAACAAAGTCCCAGCCAAGTACTGATACCGTAGATACAGCATATGGAAACAGAAGTAAGAAACAAAAGATACATGATGCTAACATAAATGTACCAAATTTTTAATCATTCATGCTATAGGTGAAAAACCAATAAGGAAAATATCACCCTTCTTTATTCAAAACGGGTTAAAAAGACTGGCAGGACTTCCCAAAACTGTTAAGAAATTGTGTTCCGGTGATGTCCTTGTGGAAACGTTGTGTCAGCAACATTCCGAGAAATTACTCAGTGCAACGACAATGGGTGGAATAGAAATTATAGCAACACCTCATAAAACACTTAACACCTGTAGAGGAGTGATATCAAAATGGGATCTCTTCGATGTTCATGATGTGGAAATATGTTCAGAACTTAAAGATCAAGGAGTGACAGGTGTGAGGCGCATCCTGATACATAGGGATGGTCGCCTAGTTCCAACCAAGAACATCATTCTTACTTTTCATACACCTAAGCCTCCAACATCTGTAAAAGCATGGTATCTCAGCTGTCCTGTTAGAATGTACATCCCTAACCCACTGAGATGCTTTAAATGCCAGAGATATGGACATGTCCAAACTGCCTGTTGTGGTTCTACTACCTGTGCTCGATGTGGTAGTAAAGAGCTTGATAATAAATCTTGCTGTGCATAAAAAAGCTAAATGTGTCAAGTGCCAGGGAAATCATCCAGCTTACTCTCATGCATGTCAGAAATGGAAAGATGAAAAAGAAATAGAAAGAATGAAACAAAGAAAAACATAACATCCAAGATGCAAAAAATGAAGATAGCCACTATCACACCTGCTCTGTGATCCTCTTATGCTGAGAAGGTAGCAATTAAGAAAATCACAGTAGCAACTCAAACTTGCATGTCTGTTCCACCATCTGATAATTTCGCCATACCTGCACATTATGAATAACAAGTACTTCTCTGTTGAGCTCATTAATCACATGACTTATGGCCTTACTCCAGAGACAGCTCAAAAAATGATCCCACTTGTGGAAAACCCGTGGCAAAGATATCACTTAAAGATAAACCACCAGATACTCCCACAGAAAAAATGGATACTTCAGTAGCCAGTGAAAGTAAACTAAACTTACTAACTGACCCTAACACTTCAGACGGTTGTATACTCTATAAGAGGAAGTGATGGACACTGGCCGTCCATACTTCCCCAAAACAATTGATAAATATAAATATGACAAAGGTTAGTGCTCAACATTCCGAAAACCAGAAAAGTCTATAAAACCAAAACAATAGGAAAATTTGCACAATGGAACTGTTTGGTTTCGCCAGAATATCGAGGATATCAAGATTTTGTTGCAGAAACACAAACGTTTCCATTTCTGTATACCGGAAATGTACTTAAGGCCCAATAAGGATCCTCCCATTAGGAATTTCACTGTTGTACACAAGGATAGAACTGGAGGTGGTCCTGCACATGGAAGAGTAGCTATCCTAGTGGGCAGTCATATTCCTTTCCATCAGGTCCAACTTAATACTTCTCTGAAAGCAGTAGTGATTCGCTTCTCCATGGAATTTCTTATTACAGTATGTTCAATTTATTTACCACCAAATGCTGAGTTAAATGAAATTGATCTTGATAACCTTATCTCGCAACTGACTGAACCCATACTTTTAATGGGTGACTTTAATGGTCACAATATTCCATGGGATAGTGCCAACACTAATATAGGAGGTCGAATCATTGAAAGAATTCTTGATAATAATAACCACTCCCTTTAAAATAATAAACTCAATACTTTCTTCCATATGCCTACCTGCTCATATCACGCAATTGATCTTACAATCTGTTCCCCTTCCATTCTTCCACTGCTCATGTGGGACGATGAAGAGAACATATATGGAAGTGATCACTTTCCTGTTCTCTGCACAATGTCTTCACAGGAACCACGTTCACCCACATGGATACCTATGTGAAAAATGGACCAGGCTAACTGGAGCACTTTCTCTCATCTTGCAAAATTTAATGCTGATGCCATCAGTCAAACACCTATCAATGAAGCTGTAAAAATATAACAAAGTGCATTGTCCAGGAAGCAGCAGCCTCCATCCCAAAAACATCATCTCGGTTTTCACTCTATCCAAAGCCTTGGTGGAACCCAGAATGTCAGACAGCCAAAAAAGATCAACACAGAGCATGGGATATATATATCATAGATATCCCACCACATCAAACCTTATAGCTTTCAACAGTGCTCGAACCAAAGCACGCTATGTGAGGCGTCAGAGTCAAAAACAATAATCATCCAATTTACTACATCAATTAATCAAATGACCAGTCCAAAAATTGTAAATGAAAGGCAGATATAGAAGACATTGTTTGTCTATCTTAGACCATAATGGAAGTGTTACTGCTGATCCCAAACCATTGCAAACACTCTGGAGAAAATTTGTGCCAGAATCTAAGCAACAGCTTTATATCCTCCTGAATTTTTAATTCTCAAAGAACAGCAAGAGAAACAAAGGCTACATTTTTCTACCAATGTTCTTGAGCCATACAATCAGCCATTTTTTAAGGAGGAACTAAAAAGGGGTCTCCTACTATCTCACCTTAGTGCAATAGGACCTGATGACATCCATTATGAAATGATAAAATATATACTATCATCTTCTATGGATCTCCTTCTCTTACTATACAATAGAATACTTGCAGAAGAAGAGTTTCCAAATTCTTGGCATTAGTCAATTTTCATTGCTATCCTAAAACCAGGAAAAGTTCCAACACAAGTAAATAATTATCGACCCATTCCTCTGACCAGCTGTCTTTGTAAGATACTAGAGAAAATTGTTAATGCCAGACTTCTCTGGTATTTAGAAAGCAACAATCTTCTCTCCAATACACAATGTGGGTTCCGTAGATATCGTTCAATTTTAGACCATTTGGTTCATTTAGAAACTTGTATAAAAGATGGATTTCTGAAGCAAGAACTCCTTCTTTCTGTTTTATTGACATGGAAAAAGCTTAAGATACTGCGTGAAGACATGGCATATTAAAAGACTTCTATAACTTGGATCTTAACTGACACCTTCCTGTATTTATTAAAAACTTTCTTCCCAGGCGAATTTCCAAATCAGAGTGGGATATATGCTATCTCGATCATATCATCAAGAACAGGGTGTTCCCCACGGTTCTGTCTTAAGTGTGACACTTTTCATTGTTAAAATTTACTCAATCACCAAACAGGTTCCTGCCACTGTAGACAATGCTCTATGGGTTGATGACTTCACAATTTACTGCCATTCTTGTAACATGAGGGTAATTGAAAGATAACTTCAGAAAGCAATTGATCATGTTTCTCTGTGGGCTCTTTGTAATGGGTTTAGATTTTCAACAGAAAAAAATGTCTCCGTACACTTCTCTCTGAAACGCACTCTTCCCCAGATCCTGAATTAAGAATGGGATGCACTATTATTCCAGTAGCTACAGAAGTCAAATTCTTGGGACTGGCAGTAAACTTACATTTCTAGCACACATTCGTCAACTAAGAGAAAAATGCACGAGAGCGTTGAACCTTCTTCACACTCTACAGTATACTCTACTGAGTGGTGCTGATCGAGCTTCATTGCTCCATCTTTATCGTGCACTTATACGTTCAAAGCTGGATTTTGGGTCTCAAGTTTATGGTTCTGCAACACAGAGTAACCTGCGATGGTTGCTGGATTCCATCCATCATCAGGATATACGGATAGCTTCTGTTGCCTTTCGCACATCACCCAATCACAGTCTTTATGTTGAAGCAAATGAACCAGCCCCATCACTTGGACAGAAACAGTTGTCTCTTAATTATGCCCTAAAGATAAAGTCTCTCCCAGATCATTTTACATGGACTATTCTCTTTTCTCTGCACCAGGAAGCTGAATACCACACACTTTAAACTCCATACATCCTTTTGGTATATGTATTACTATTATTACTATTATTACTACGGGCTACTCCAGTAGTCCTTAGACTCATCGAAGGAGGCCCTAAACATCATGTTCACACAACTGTTCAACATTCTCACAGTATCTATCATACCTTGCCTTGAACTCGCTCACTGTCATAGCACCCACAACAGACTCTGGCAGCTTATTACACTCATTTACCACTCTAAAAGTAAAGAACCCAGCTCTAACACCCCTGCTAACCACGCTCTTGCCCAGCTTCCATGGGTGTCCCCTAGTTCTCCCACCACCAGTCCTGATCTCAAAAATATCATCTGAATTAATCCTATAGAATCCTTTTAGCAATTTGAATGTTATTATTTTATTATTATTATTATTATTATTATTGTTCCGGGAAACTCCAAGGAGTCGACAGACTCATCGAGGGAGGCCCTAACATCATGTCAAGAACAACTATTCAACATTCACACAGTATCTATCATACCTTGCCTTGAACTCATTCACGGTCGTAGCACCCACAACAGACTCTGGAAGCTTATTCCACTCATTTACCACTCTCCAAGTAAAGAACCTAGCTCTAACACCCTTGTCCACCACGCTCTTGCCCAGCTTCCATGCATGACCCCTAGTCCTCCGACCACCAGTCATATTTTCAAAAATATCTTCTGGATCAATCTTATAAAAACCTTTCAGTAATTTGAATGTCTCAATCATATCATCCCTACTTCGCCTATCATCCAATTTCTTCAACCCACAAATCTTCAACCTATTTTCATAAGGTTCATTCCACAGACCTGCTATCATCTTGGTCACTCGTCTCTGGACCCTCTCCACTTCCTCCCCATCACGAAGAAACCCTGGTGCCCATAGCTGGGGACAGAAGTCCAGATGGGGTCTTATCAAGGCTCGATACAGAGGAACAACAACTTGTTCGTCTCTGCATGTTAAAGTATTTTTCAGAAGCCAAGTGATTTGGTGAGCTGTTTTAGTTACTTTTGCAATGTGCCCCCTAAACTTCAGCTCCCTATCCACCAACACTCCCAAATCCCTGGCCTCATCAATCTCCTGAAGTATGATTCCACCAATGCGATATACTGCTGCTATTCTTTTCACCCCAAAGTGCATAACCTTATACTTTGCCACATTAAATTGACATCTATTTTTCCTAGCCCAGTCCTCCAAACTATCCAAATCATCCTGTAAAATTTTGACATCTTCTGCACTGACAATTGCTCTACCCAACTTTGCATCATCAGCAAACAAGTGAACACTTCCTCTCAGATCCTTTCCAATATCCTTGATGAACAAATTGAAAAGCAGTGGTCCAAGAACAGAGCCCTGTGGCACTCCACTAGTCACAAGACGTCTTTTAGACTCCACTACTGAATAAACCACTCGTTGATATCTCTCCTTCAACCACCCTCTTATCCATCTCACCAACCCTATATCTATACCCATCTGCTCCAGTTTACTGATTAGGGTTCCATGTGGTATCCTATCAAAGGCCTTGGCAAGGTCCAGCAGTATCACTGTAAACCCATTACCCCTATCCAGTTCAGCCGTCACTGTGTTATAAAACGTGAGCAAGTTACTGAGGCATGATCTACCCTTCACAAAACCATGTTGTCCCCCATACAATATCCCATTTTCATCTATCCAATCCTGTATTTTTTTCTTGACTAATTTCTCTAAGACCTTGACAATGATTCCTGATATGCTAATCGGTCGGTAATTTACAACAGCAGTCTTGGAACCACCTTTATGCAGTGGAACTATTTTCCCCTCTTTCCACCCGCTCGGGACTAACCCAGACCCAAGACTCAAATTAAACAAAATGGTCAAGGGTACTGACAATTCTTTAGCTGCTTCTCGTACAACACGAGCTGGTATACCATTCAATCCCACAGATGTATTGACATTGAGGTTATGCAATAGACTACTCACCTCCACTTCATTAACCACAATTCCCGTATAATCTACTGGTTTATTCGTTTCTGCAATGTCACCACCTGGATGATATACGTTTGCAAAGTGCTCACTCAGTAACTCAACTATCTCAACTGATTCAGTTACCTCCCTATCATCGGCATTCTTTAAAATCAATCTGTCATGTACATTTTTCCTTTTACTTGCTACATATCTAAAAAACTGTTTAGGATTCTCTTTAGCCTGCATGGCCAATGTTCTTTCGTAATCCTTTTTTGCTTTTCTTACCACACTCTTCACCCTTCTGGCCTGCGCTTTATACCGTTCATGTGCCTGCCGGTCACCCTTCTCCTTAAATTCCCTCCATAGTTGTTTCTTTTTTTTGCAACTCAAGCTTAATGGTGTTATTCATCCATTTAACCCCTACTTGATTTATTATTCAGACTCTAGGTATACAGTCAGCCATTGCTTCATGCAAGCACTTCTTAACTACCTCCCATGCACTATCAACTTCTAGTCCTTGCAGTTGTACATGCCATGGCACTGAACCAATCAAAATCCTAAGCTTGTCATACTTTCCAGCCCGATAATTCCAGATGTACCCTGTCTTAATTGAAAATTCTACACCTTTAGCCACCTCCCAAGTTAAGACCCTATGATCACTCTCACCGATTGGTGGCAATGTGGTCATATTTGTTACAGCCAAATCCTCAGATGTAATAACCAGGTCAAGCACTCTCTGACCCCTAGTATTTTCCATTACATGCTGTCGCAGATAGTTATCTCAATCATATCTCCCCTTTTCCGCCTATCAACTAGTTTCTGCAACCCACAAATCTTCAACCTGTTCTCATATGGTTCATTCCATAGACCTGCTATCATCTTAGTCACTCGCCTCTGGATCCTCTCCACCTCATCCCCATCAAGAAGGAACCGAGGTGACCAAATCTGGGCACATTAGTCGAGATGAGGTCTTATCAGGGCTCGGAACAGAGGTACAATAACTTGCTTGTCTCTGCTCGTCAAGGTATTTTTCAACAACCAAGTGAGCTGATGAGCTGATTTAGCTACTTTCGCAATGTGCCCCCTAAACTTCATCTCCCTATCCACCAACACTCCCAAGTCCCTGGCCTCATCAATCTCTTGGAGTACAGTTCCACCAATGTGGTATACTGCTGCTAATCTTTTCACTCCGAAATGCATAACCTTACATTTTGTCACATTAAATTGACATCCATTCTCCTTAGTCCAGAACTCCAATCTATCTAAGTCATCTTACATGACTTTGACATCTTCTGCGTTCACTGTCGCCCTACCCAAATTTGCATCATCAGCAAACAAATGAACTATCCCACTTAGACCGTTCCCTGTTCTGTTCTTGGACCACTGCTGTTTAATCTGTTCATTAACGATATAGGGAAGGGTCTAAGTGGGACAGTTCATTTGTTTGCTGATGATGCAAAGTTGGGTAGGGCGATAGTGAACTACTCTTTGATATCTCTCCATCAACTACCCAGCTATCCATCTCACCAACCCTATATCCATTCCCATATGCTGTAGTTTACGGATTAGAATTCCATGTGGTATCCTGTCAAACGCCTTTGCCAGGTCCAGCAGTATCACTGTCAACCCATTTCCCTTATCCAGTTCAGCCGTCACCTTGTTATAAAACTTGAGCAAGTTACTGAGGCATGATCTACCCTTCACAAAGCCATGCTGTCCTCTGTACAGTATCTCATTTTCATCAATCCATTCCTGTATTTTTCCCTTGACTACTTTCTCCAAGACCTTGACAACAACTCCTGATATGCTGATCGGTCGGTAATTTGCCACCATACTCTTGGATCCTACTTTATGCAGTGAAACTATTTTCCCCTCTTTCCACGCCTTCGGGACTAAGCCAGACCCGAGACTCAGATTAAATAACATGGTTAAGGGCACTGATAATTCCTTAGCCGCTTCATGCAAGACCCGTGCCGGTATACCATCCAATCCCACAGATGTATTCACATTAAGGTTCTGTAATAGACTATTCACCTCCACTTCATTCATCACAATTCCCATATAAACTAATGGTTCCTTCATTTTTTCAAAGTCACCCCCTGGATGATATACTTTTGCAAAGTGCGTGCTCAGTAACTCCACTATATCAACTGGTTCAGTGAACTCTTTACCATCGTCATTCCTTAAAATCATTTTGCCATGTACAGTTTTTTTCTTGCTTGCAGCATATTGAAAGAACTGTTTGGGATTCTCTTTTGCTTGCATAGCTAGTTTCCTTTTATAATCGGTTTTTGCTGTTTTTACCACACTCGTTACCCTTCTGGCCTGCACTTTATACCGTTCGTGTGCCTGCAGGTCACCCCTTTCTTTAAATTCCCTCCATAGTTGTTTCTTTTTTTGCAGCTCAAGCTTAATGGTGTTATACATCCATTTAACCCCTACTTGTTTCACTATTCGGACCTTAGGTATACAATCAGCCATAACCTCCTGTAAATGCTCTTTGACCACTTCCCATGCTCTATCGACGTACAGCCCTTGCAGTTGTACATGCCATGGCACTGATCCAAGCAATCTCCTAAGCTTGTCATACTTGCCAGCATGGTAATTCCACATATACCCTGTCTTAATCACAAATTGCACACCTTTAGCCACTTCCCAGGTCAAGACCTTATGATCACTCTCACCAATAGGTGGCAACATGGTCATATTCATTACAGTCAAATTCTCAGATACTATTACCAGGTCAAGCACTCTCACACCCCTAGTATTTTCAATTACATGCTGTCTCAGATAGTTATCCCTTAATAATTGAATAAAATCCATTTCCTTCCTCACATGTGTTTTCTCCTCCTTCCAATCAATGTTACCATAGTTGAAATCCCCCATAATAATTACCCTCCTTCCACTCATTTCATCAATTTGTTTATGCATACCATCACCACCATCTATTCCATCACCTGGTCTATAGCAGCACCCAACTGTATATTTTATTCTGCCAGTGTCAATTTAACACCAAATAGCCTCAAATGAGCTCCTTTCACTATCCTGCAATACTTCAATTCTCCTTGGCTGCAGTTCATCAGCTATCATCAATAACACCCCTCCCCCAATTTTATTCTCTCTGTCCCTCCTAAACATACTATAACCTACACATTTTATCCCACTAACTATATCATCTTCCGTCAGCCATGTTTCACTAATGCCAATAACCTGTGACCAGGAAGAGCCAATCAAGGCCAAAAATTCTTCCTTCTTGTTCCTAATACTCCTGGCATTAGTATACATGAATTGCAGTGATCCCTTTGTCCCACCCCTATCTTGATGCGTTATTCTAAATGTCCCATTCCCATTTTTTGTCCTTAGTGCTGGCTCAGGTACATTATATACATTTTTACACTCAACTGTCTCCCTGATGTCTGGATATCCACTTCCCCCCCCTCCTTGGTAGTTCTAGTTTCCCTGGTTCTGCACATCCATTTTCACTTCATTCAGCAACACTTTTTCCAGTCTCCGCACACTAAGTCCATTCAAATGCAGGCCATCCATCTTGTTTAAGTCCTTTCGCCCATCAAACTCATTCCACACGTCCACGAATTCCACACCACACCGTCCGCATAACCTGCGCATAATGTCATTTGCGATTATGGGCCTCCTTCTAAACTCCTCTCTATCATACCGCGGTAACAGACTCACCATTCTAACTCTGTCACTCTTTTCTTTCGCTACCTTTAACAATACTTTCAGGTTCTCTCTCATAAAAAATTTATCACCTTTCAATTCATTCGTACCCGCCACAATTATTAATTCTTTCACCCTCTGTTTTTGCACTCTAATACTCTCACTTACATCCTTAAATTTCGCACCCGGTAAGATTCGTGTCGTGATTGGTGGGGCACTTCGAACAAGATCAAGATAAGATAAGGAATCTGTCATGAATGTTTGTTATTATTAGATGTAGATAAGTGATGTCATTTGTTAGTTGTAAATAAGTGACGTTATTGTTTTGAATGGAAAAGGGAGATATATTAGTGGATAAGGAATCGTGTCGTAATTAGTGGGACACTTCTGACAAGATCAAGATAAGATAAGGAATCATGACGTGTATGTGTGTTATTTTCAGATGAAGATAAGTGACGTTATTGGTTAGTTGTAAATATGTGAGGTAATTGCTATTTTTAAATAAGTGACGTTATTGGTTCAGAAGAGAAAAGGAAGATATTATTTTCGTGTCTTGATTGGTGAGATACTATGAACAAAATAGGGGCAGGGTAAATGGGGGGAAGCGACGTCACTGTCTTGAATGTGTAGTGTTATGAGTTGTAGAAAAGTAAATGGTTTGCATATGTCATTATGGGTGATGGATAGTGATAAGATAAATTTTGGAATGTTTGGAATTTTGCTGGGGTCCCCTTTCTGTCAGGGATCTCACCTAGTGTGTTGAGTTCGCATTAGGAATTGTGGGTGAAATTTAGAGATAACCAATCGTGAGGTATGTGTTTGGAAATTCCTGGGGAACATATGTCTCTCTGTGTTTTGGTTTGCCTATGGAATTGTGGGCAATGTTTTTGAGATACAATATCTGGGAATTTTCCCAGGGTGACAAACATTCGTCATGGTCGTCAAGTTTTGTGTTGTTTGTCTATAGATGACAGTATTAATTATCCAATACATTTCGGTTATTTCTTTCCTGTTAAAGGGTGGGATTTCTTACAGTCGAGTCGTGATGGCGGCAGTGATTAGGCTTTTCTGAATAATTTAATTATATGCTGGTGTCCCTCTAACATACACCTTTTTTGTTCCAAAGTTATCACTATCAGTTGGAAGTGACATCACTAAAAGATTATTGGCAAATGACAACCTCTTTTTCGAATTAACGTTATCTTGTTTACAAATATTTGGGTAATGGTGTTTTTTTAGTTCACATGAAGAGAAAAAACCAAACGGCATTATAAAAAATAAATTAAAAATAGCCAGAGACTTAAAAGCTTACAGTAAATTTTAATTTTAATGATAATTTAAATTTACTTACAGTCTTTCCAGAATGGTTCTTCTTAATGCAAATAGATATTCCAAAATAGTTGAATTTTTATCCATACCAAAACACACAAAAACCCAATCCTGAAATCACAAAATTTCTGTAATAACCTGAAAAGCTATTTGACTTTTGTTCCTTAGATTTTCTGTCCATTTGGTACACTGTTCATTCCTTAGCATTGGGTCATATTGTGTTTTTATTTCCAAACTGGTGATTGTAACCTCAAACTCTTTTCCTGTCTAATATATCCGCCAGCGATCGGTAAACACTCACACAGAAGAATATTTCTGTAAATAACCAGAAACTATAGTTAGGCATACCGTTTAGATTTCCACCCATTTGGTTCCTTTCGTTTTGTTCTAGATGACTCGTTAATTTCTGGTCTTAGTTTTCGACCTCTCTAACACTATGGAACTGTTTGTATTAATCACATCCTGTAATACATGAGTTGAAGTATTGTTCAAAAGGTATCATTTTCCCATGGTTGGATGTTTGTTACATACTTACATATGACTAAGTGATTAGTATTCACATGATTATGATGACACATGTCCTAAAATTATTCATTCCTGATTAAGGATTTTATATGCTTATTGTTTTCAAGTAGATGGCTTGTTTGTTTGTTTACATTTTGTGTAGCTAGGAAACTGGAATTTATTTCAAATGAATATTAGCTCTGTAATATATATACTTTGTTAATTTCTATGTTACCTTATATGTGATTGCAATATTATTAACAAATTGAATTTACTTGAATCTCATCTGAAAGTTAATTTTCATTTGGTGATTGCTGGGAATTTATGATTGTAGTAAAATTAAGGGTTACATATTTATTTTTGGAAACCAATGCATATATTTCTGAGCATTATTAAAAGCCAAAATATTTCATTATGTTTCCAAAAGCATTTAAAAGTACATGTTATGTTTTCACCTTTTGGGTATGAATTGGGGATGAATTTAAATGATTAGCAATAATTTCCCACATAATATGAATAGCTGGTAATTCAGTTTCCAAAAATAGTAAATAATTATCAATGTCGTACATTTTTGGTGAAAATCTCGCAGCTTCTTCACAACAATTAGAAAAAACTTTACTTCCATCAGCTCCTGTATCAACAAGTATTAGTTCCCCATCTTGGCATTTCAGAATATAACACTCACCAAGGTCCATTTCATAGTCACCTCTTCTTTGCAAGTGGCCGAGGATATCAGACACTTCCTGCATATCTTTTCCCAAGTGGTCCTTGATAAATACATTGCAATGTACGTGTCTTCTAAAATAATAATCGGTTTCCATCCTTTTAGAGCTATGTGAAGAGTTTTGTCTCGTGCTATTTTCCTGAAGAAAGTAAAATTCAATGACTTTTATGGCTCACCCATTATTTTACTGTACTTTACTGGATAAAAACAACCACATCACAATAAGATAGCTGCACTGGATGAACGAATTGCCATAACTGCAAAGACACTTGACTCATTTGTTTTCCTTGTAGTACTGTTTACCTGACACTTAACCCTACCCGTTCCTTCGAAAATGAAACTTTCGCACAGATGAGTCACAGACATGTTTCTACATGCTGTTGGATTTGATGTTGATGTGAGATTATCTTACTTTGAGACATCATAGGGAAAATCTTATCTCTAGAGCTCGAAGGGTATTCTATATTATTTGTCCTTATTATGTTAAGTATTTTATCCTCAAAAAGTGTTTTTGATGTTAGACCATGTGACTAGTTCTCTCATTCATATGTCCAAAATTGTTGGGATGGGGAAAAATCATATTAGGTGGTGGAAGTGAATAGGTCATCAAGAGGGTGACAGAGGTTTTCCATGCAATGCTACCCCTCCACAACCAACCCCCTAACCCCATCATCCCCCTATTCTTCCCCTTCTCCTCCATAAGATGTCTGCTCAGGCTAGTGGAGATGAGTGAGCTCATCATTTGTGGATATCTTTTTAGTGATGTCACCTCCAACTGATACTGATAATTTGGAGGAAAAAAAAACCCTCCAACTGATACTGATAAATACAGAGGGATAAAAGAAAGAAACGCTTACCTGCAATGTTCCCCCATACTCTAACCCCATACTGGATAACTTTGGGGAAGAAAAAAAACGCGTTTCTTTTTTCCTCCAAAGTTATCAGCATCAGTTGAAAGTGACATCACTAAAAGGTATCCGCAAATGAGGAGCGTGCTCATCTCCACTAGGCTGAGGAGACATTTTCTGGAGGAGAGAGGAATGAGGGGGTAGAGTATGGGGTGGGAGAGCATTGTAGGGAAGGGTTTCTTTCTTTTATTTCACTCTGCATTTATCAGTATCAGTTGGAGGGTTTTTCATTAGTATGATATAAAGTTATCAGTATCAGTTGGAGGTGATATCACTAAAAGATATCTGCAAATGATGCGCTTGCTCATCTCCACTAGCCTGAGAAGACATCTTCTGGAGGAGAAGGGGTGATGATGGAGTTAGGGGCAGGGGGGAGCATTGCAGGGAATACCTCTGTCACCCTCTTGATGACCTTTTCAATTCTACCACCTAATGCTATTTTTTTCCCATCCCAGCAATTTCGGATATATAAGTGAGAGAACTAGTCACATGCTCTAACATCAAAAACACTTTTTGAGGATAAAATACTTAACATAATAAGGACAAATAATATAGAATACCCTTCGAGCCATAGAGATAAGATTTGTCCTATGATGTCTCAAAGTAGGATAATCTCACATCAACATCATATCCAACAGCACAACAGCATGTAGAAACATGTCCGTGATTCATCTGCATGAAAGTTTCATTTTCAAAGTAATGGTCAGGGTTAAGGGTCAGGTAAACAGTATTATAAGGAAAAACCAACGAGTCAAGTGTCTTTGCAGTTACGGCAATTCGTTCATCCAGTTCAGCTATCGTATCGTGTTGTGGTGTTTTTTATCCAGGAAAGTAAAGTAAAATAATGAGCCACAAAAGTCATTGAAATTTTCTTTCTTCAGGAAAATAGCACGAGACAAAACTCTTCACATAGCTCTAAAAGAATGGAAACCGATTATTATTTTAGAAGACACATACATTGTGATGTATTTATCCAGTACCACTTGGAAAAAGTTATGCAGGAAGTGGTCTGATATCCTCGTCTACTTGCAAAGAAGAGTTGACTACAAAATGGACCTCGGTGAGTGTTATATTCTGAAATGCCAAGATGGGGAACTAGTACTTGATGATACAGAAGCTGATGGAAGTAAAGTTTTTTCTAATTGTTGTGAAGAAGCTGAGAGATTTTCACCAAAAATGTACAACATTGATAATCATTTACTATTTTTGGAAACTGAATTACCATCTATTCGTATCATGGGGAAAAGTATCGCTAATCATTTAAATTCATCAATGGTAAAATTAGATTTTCAAGATTTTATCCAATTCAATAAAGATTCTTTATTTTGGAACACTTATGAATATTTTATAAAAACTGTTTGTGTATATTTGGTGACAAAAGAATACATAGAATGTTTGGGGAGGCATGTTTTCATTTCCAGATGTTAAGCATGGTAAGCGGAGCTTACCAGTTACCACGGTAAGCTGTACTCACCATTGGTAACTGGTTTAAAAACTCTTTTGCATGATCAGCTATTTTGATATAATAGAACCAAGAAACTGATTATTCATTGAACTGTTTGGAAAATGTTAAGGGTATAAACTAAATATTGTGAAATATTTTAGGTAATTACATGTTTCGAATTTTTCTCAGTGAATATACTTGTAAATAGTATTTCAGCAAAATAAAATATGCATTTGTAAACTTAAATGAACAAAGATGTGTGCTCTTGTTGTTGTGTTTTTCCATAGTAAATTTTTTACTCAGTTATTCTGATTAGAAATTGATATTTAAATCCACAACTTTATACCTAAATACTATTAATTTAATTATTTAAAAAAACATCACTACTGTGAAATTAATTCCAAGAATGTCTGTGTGGTTAGCCTAGTAGCTTTGCTCTTCACAACCATATGCCTGGGGAAGGAGTGTCCTAGGTTTGAATCCCTTCAACGACGTGAGGAGCTTAAGGATCTGCCATAGCCAAGTTATCTGGTCTTGGGAGTGGACAGCAGGGCTTTTTCTTTCAGTTTATCTGGTGTTTTCATCCTGCAAGCAGGTAAACTGGTCTGAGAACTCACGGATTACAGTCAGGAATATTGACCCAGCCATAGGTCTGATTCATCAGCCTATACTGGTTTTGAAGCCTGGATAAAATTTGGGGGACTAGATGATACTATGAACTCCTGTAAAAGGGGAGTGCAGTATTATCACATTTCAGGATTGTGTTTTTGTGTGTTGTGGTGTGGATAAAAATTCAACTAGTTTGAAATCTATTTGCATTAAGAAGAACCATTCTGGAAAGACTGTAAGTAAATTTATATTATCATCAGAATTTCTAGACTACATACAAAAAATTTACTGTAAGCTTTTAAGTCTCCGGTTATTTTTAATTTATTTTTTTAAAATGCTGTTTGGTATTTCTCTTCATCTAAACTAAAAAAACACCATTACCCAAACATTATAAACAAGATACGTTAATTCGAAAAAGAGTTTGTCATTTGCCAATAATCTTTTAATGATGTCACCTACAACTGATAGTGATAACTTCGGAGCAAAAAAAGTGTATTTGAGGGACACCAGAATATAATTAAATTACTCAGAAAAGTCTAATCACTGCCGCCATCACGACTCTACTGTAAGAATTCCCACCCTTTAACAGGAAAGAAATACCCCAAAATGTATTGGAAAATTAGTATTGCGATCTATAGACAACCAACACAAAACCTGGCGAAAATAACGAATGTTTGTCACCCTGTTAAAATTCCCAGATATCTTATCTCAAAAATATCGCCCACAATTCATAGGCAAACCAAAACACCATGTGATATCACAGAGAGACATATGTTCCCCAGAAATTTCCAAACATATACGTCACAATTGGTTATCTCTAAATATCACCCACAATGCTCAATGCGAACTCAACATACCAGGTGATGTCCCTGACAGAAAGGGGGCCCCAGAAAAATTCCAAACATTCCAAAGTTTATCTTATCACTATCCATCACCCATAATGACATACGCAAACCATTTACTTTTCTACAACTCATAACAATACACATCCAAGACACTGACGTCGCTTCTCCCCATTCACCCTACCCCTATTTTGTTCATAGTATCCCACCAATCAGGACACGAAAATAATATCTTCCTTTTCTCTTCGGAACAATAACGTCACTTATTTAAAAATAGCAATTACCTCACTTATTTACAACTAACCAATAACGTCACTTATCTTCATCTGAAAACAACACACATACACGTTACGACTCCTTATCTTATCTTGATCTTGTCAGAAGTGTCCTACTAATCACTACACGATTCCTTATCCACTAATATATCTCCCTTTTCCATTCAAAACAATAACGTCACTTATTTACAACTAACAAATTACGTCACTTATTTACAACTAACAAATGACGTCACTTATCTACATCTGGTAACTACAAACATTTATGACACGATTCCTTATCTTATCTTGATCTTGATCTTGTTCATAGTGCCCCACCAATCACGACACGAATCCTTATCGCTACCATTACCCATAATTCCATACGTGAACAAAACAAACAACGTGACATCACACACACACAGATGGTCCCCAGAAAAATTCCAAACATTCCAAACTCATGACGTCACAAACACGATGACGTCATCAAATGAACACCAATCACGTCACGATTCCTTATCTTATCTTGATCTTGATCTTGTCATTAGTGTCCATACTACTACTTGCATTGCTTGACTTAGTGTTGTACATGCATTTTGTTTATTAACTGATATTGTTGTCTATCTATGTACTGCCTTAAATGCTTCAGTAATTTTGTTTATATGTAGATATTGCATTGCACAGCTTAAAATTTGTGCATACACATTATTTACTAATTTTTTTTACTAATTATGTATTGCTGCAGGACACCTTGTATATTTGAGTAGCCTTCTTGTAATTTTGTTTATATGTAGATACCACATTGCCAAATTTTATATTTATGCATGCATGTTGTATAATAATTCCTTTTTGCTGTATAAACATGCTATAATTTTAACTACATGTAGATGCTGCATTCCTAGGCTTGTACCCGTATTTTGTTTATTTAATTTGCATTGTTGACAATTTTTGTACTACTGTAACCTTTAACCTTGTATTGCCATGCCCTCTGCAACAATTCTGTTTCTATGTAGAGCCTGTGTAGCTCAGTGGATGTGGCGTTTGCACACCACCGCGCCAGGCCGCACGAAGGAAGTCTTGGTTTCGAGTCTAGTCGGCGACTAGAGGAAATTTTTCTAAGCCTTTTTTCGACCGGTTCCCGAGTTAGTCGATCTCTGGCACGGGCAAGCAGGTTTTTCCTCCCGGAAACTCGGGTTTTTCGTCCTGTAAACTCAAGAAAATCGACCGTAGAACCCACATTATTTCAGACATTAAATATATTGTGTTAGGGTTAGAGACCACGAGATGGCGGCACATTTGAGCCGTCTCTCTTCACTGCGTACCGCTTAATTAGTGATAGCCTTGGGCCATCTATCTCTGATTGGGTACCAGTGGAGATTGAATTGCCCACTCAGTCTCCAAAAGTTAGATAGGGCTAAATGGCCTCGCCTACTCCCGTATATACGGGAATAAAAAGGCGTTAGCTGATTTTTTTTTTTTTTTTTGTAGATGCTGCTTTGTGGAACCTAATTTTTGTGTACACATATTGTTTACAAATTTCTTTAACTGCTTATGTATACTTGTAACCTTAGTATAGCACAGTATGACCTTCGTAGTTTTTGTGCCAAATAAACTATAAACCAACCAACCAACGCCTACATTCCATTCATAAACAGTACCAAACAACAAAAATAGTGAAGGATAATCTCACTCTCTTCATAAAAGATAACCCTAGCTTCGAAGTAGGTGGGATTATCCCGCCTCATTCAACGAATCCTCATAATCATAGACAGCAAATTGTTGTTATGTATATGTCAATACAGTGTATAATAATAAAAGATGATACGGATATGAAAAAAATTATGTGTATTTATATTAAGAAAAATATTAAAAAGAGATAAGGAACTATAAAATTTTGTACACAGCAGAAAATGTAATATGTCTTAATCGTACATAATAAATAAATAAATCAGCTAATGCCTTTTATTCCCTTATAGGGAGTAGGTGAGGCCTTTATACCCAATCTAGCTTTTGGAGACTGATTGGCAGTGGTGGTTGGTGAAAATTTCAAGTGGGGGTTCTACATATACAAAAAAAAAATTCTAATCAGCAACGAATTTATTAATAAATAAATGTACATATTAAAAATTGCCTTTATTAAAAATATTTCATCCTCTCCACGAACAAACACCAATAATAAAAGTTTCGTATCAATAGCAATGACAAGCGCAAACGAATATCGGCGTTAGATCGCAATGCATTTGTTTCATGTAACGATAATTGAAAACATATAATTCTTTCATATTTTCAACAGTGACACTCGTCATAACTCAGCCTTATGTCTATAATACATAAATAATTACATGTTATTTTAACAAAATAAAATAATATTGACAAAAAATAGTTCACCATGCACACACACACACACACACCAATAATAAACGTTTCATATCTCACCGAAATAAGGTGCATAAGGATACTGAAAATAATTGAACAATTCCAATTATTAATAATTCAATCAATGTCAAAGCATAATCTGTAGACATTAACATGTTGTATTGAATTTATATACATGTTGTAAGCATCGTTATTATTTATAAACACAAACAAAATTTAAATTTTTCATTTTTTCCTTGGGGATGCTGCAGTGTCACAGTGCGTATGTATGGGCCGCCACTGCTGAGTAGGCAGTTCAATCTCCACCGGTAGCCAATCAGAGATAGCTGGCCCATGTCTATCACTAATTATAGCAGCCACTGATGAAGAGGCTGGCAAACAAGTGCTGCCATTTCTTGGTGCCTAACCCCTAACAAGATATGTTACTGTCTGAAATAATGTGAATACTACGGTCGATTTTCTTGAGTTTACAGGACGAAAAACCAGAGTTTCTGGGAGAAAAACGCCTTGCCTCTGCCAGAGATCGATTATCTCGGGAACCAGTCGAAGAAAGGCTTAGAAAAAGTTCCTCCAGTCGGCAACTAGACTTGAACTTAAGTCTAACTTCGAGCGACCAAGCACAGAGGACGCAAGCACCACTTCCACTGAGCTACACGGGCATTCAAATACCCTGTATGATTATAATAGAAAAAAAATTGTTATTCCAAAACTTACTATATAAAGAAATACTACTTTTCTTTTAGGCTTACACGGTGATCTGAATGCATTTTAGTAAATTATGGAGACAACTACCGTGTTTGAATAAAAACTTTAGTTTAATATAACTAAAATCTACATTCTAATTATAAAAATCTAATTTAAAGAATCCTGCGAAATTCTGATAAACCACCCAAATATCAACAACAAATATGGCATGAAAATTCCAAGGATCTGGATGGCACACATTCAGCCTACCTAATATGAAAGATACAGCATAAGTCAGGACTCTAGCCAATCCTTTGCTAGTATTAGAAACTATTCCATACCAACTGGCTGGAATGATGTGAATATATGTATATAGTAAACAACACAAATAATAGGACTCTAGCATTGATGTATAATTTTTTGAAAATTTTTTATTTTTATTTTAATTTTTTTCACCAGAGGTCAGGCCAACAATTGTTGTAGCGGTTGGTCAGTGTCTTTAACAAACCAGTTTGATTGTAGTATAGCTTGTTTCCTGTGTATAGTTGTATGCTCCAGAAGATGACCTTGACATAAAGGTCGAAAAGTCGAATGTAGATTTTAATTATATTAAACTAAAGTTTTTATTCAAACACGGTACAGAAATACTACCTATCGCTATTATATATATATAGTGTAAAATAGAAAAAAATCTGCAATAATCATCACCATTAATATTATAATAATATATGTTGCAAAGAATAATAATAATAATAATAATAATAATAATAATAATAATAATAATAATAATAATAATAATAATAATAATAATAATTATTATTATTATTATTATTATTATTATTATTATTATTATTATTATTATTATTATGTTCATTATGTTCATGTAATGTATTATAAATATTATATATAAATAATAAAGTTTGAAAAAAATATATAATGGTGGCATGTGTAGCTCAGTGGAAGGGGTGCTTGCGTCTTCTGGACGCTCGAAATTAGACTTAGGTTCAAGTCTAGTAGCCGACTGGATAAACTTTTTCTAAGCCTGTTCTCGAGCTAGTCGAACTCTGACATGGGCAAGCAGATTTTTTCACCCAGAAACTTGGGTTTTTCGTCCCGTAAGCTCAAGAAAATCGACCACAGTACCCAAATTATTTCAGACAATAACACATTCTCTTAGGGTTAGGTACCAAGAGATGGCAGCACTTGTTTGCCAGTCTCTTCATCAGTGGTGGCTGCTTATAATTAGTGATAGACATGGGCCAGCTAGCTCTGATTGGCTACCGGTGGCGAGTGAACTGCCCACTGAGCTCCAAAAGAATAGATAGGGTTTAAAAGCCTCGCCTACTCCTGTAAAAAAAAAAAAAAATCAGCTAACGCCTTTTTGTTCGCGTATAGGGAGTAGGCGAGGCCGATTTTAAGCCCTATCTTTTGGAGACTGAGTGAGCAATTCAATCACCACTGGTAGCCAATCAGAATAGCTGGCCCAAGGCTATCACTAATTAATCGGCGTGCAGTGAAGAAGGCGGCTAGTAAGTGCCGCCCTCTGGTGGTCCCTAACCCTAACACGATATATTTAATGTATGAAAATAGTGTTGTTTCGACGGTCGATTTTCTTGAGTTTATGGGACGAAAAAACCCGAGTTTCCGGGAGGAAAAACCCCCTAGCCCATGCCAGAGATCGAGTAACTCTGGAACCGGTCGAGAAAAGGCTTAGAAAAAGTTCGTCTAGTCGGCGACTAGATTCGAACACCTTACGTCCTGCGGTCAAGCACTGTAGAGTGTAAACGCTACTTCTACTGAGCTACACAGGCTCTTGCCTACCCCTATAAGGAAATAAAAGGCATTAGCTTGTTATAAATTCTTCAGTAAAGTCGATTACATTATTTAACGCATTTATAGTTTCACTTAAATTTGTGTTTTGATTTTTTTTTATTACGTGACACTTCCATGGAGTCCAAAGACTCATCGAGAGAGGGCACCCACTCCACAACTCTCCATTTCCACCACTCAATCTACCATAAAGCGAACCGCAACTACCATCATCATCTACACCAATGTCATCTTCTGGCCACTACTACCAGTAGTATTTTCACAGACAATCATAAACATCCATGCCCACTGCAGAATTCTAAGCAACGGGTCAGAATCTCGCAGCTTTTGGCTGGAGAACGGATATGCTAACCACTCGGCCAACCAGGCCATTTTACTTACTACATTGATCCAGCATAAAATTCAAACCAGATTATAAGTGTAAACAAAAATCAATAATATTTAATTTTCAAAGCTAATGTTTTTGCTTCACATTTTGTACTATTGTCGTCAATTTTGTACTATTGAATATTATCATACATTTCCACAAAAGAACCTAAAACTTCTCCTATATTATATCTAAGCGAATCTAGTATCAGCAATGTCGGATTAAGGAGAAGGATGACCGGGCACCAAGCTAACGATTTGAGCAAATAAAAACTTATGAACAAAATTGGAGTTTTGCCTTTAATTTAATTAAAATAGGCAATTTAATCAAATTACCAAAACATTGTATGGATTTGCATTCAATTCTTAATGATGAAGTAGTAGTGACATAAATTTTTCTCTGATTTGTATAGGTTTAGATTAAATGTTGAATCTACTTTCAACACTGTGAATGAATTATACATTCACTGTACATTACGCGTGAATTACACATTCACGCGTAAGGTCTGTCACACAAACAAGGCCCATATCTCGCTTTGTAATGGAGGTTAAGCCGGATATACCTTCGCGCATCACGTTCTAACTGACGAATGCGCGCTGCATCTAAAAAAGAAACCGTAACAGAACGCTCCGGGAGAGCGACATGCTCGTTTAGTGATTCTGACAGCTGTATATGACACAGCGAAAAACAACTTGCAGTTTTTGCTAAATGTTATTAAAATTCACAGTATTTCTTACAATATAACGCTAATATTAAAATGTTTTTATTTTATTTTTCTGCTCACTTCAGCGTATCGTCTGCTTACCGAGTTAAGTCGGCATGGATAAAGGTTCCTCAAGTAACTGACGGGAATCGAAACGGGTCTTTCCAACTAAAGGGCTTCGTCTATACTGACTGAGCTACGTAGGCTCGTTCGTCTCTCTTTGACCATAAAATAGTTCTTTATTTGTGCTTATTCTCTAATCACTGTTATCACTGGGACAATTCTCTTTAACTTTTGTTGGTTCAAACCATTCTCTAATTTGAATAGTTTATTTGAATAATCATTGATAACCAGTTGCTTTGAATCAATGATTATATAATTATTGAATAATTATACATCTTTTCAATATTCTTCCATCATCAGTAGTATTTATTTTTATCGTCATCCTCAGTTATTCAACTGTTGCGAATAAATGACTTTGTTATTTTCTTTATTATTTGATATGCTGCTATGTGGTTATTATTTTTTTTTTCGAACGTTATCTTCAGTTTCTCTGTATTCTCTAGATCAGCGTTTCTCAAACTTTTCCTACTACTGAACACTTCACAAATCCTAAATTTTAACGGAACACTTTGGTTAGAGTCGAGTATCATCAGTCTCGTATTCAATGTAAAACTAAGGACACACCATCGTTGCAGCAGGCTGTATCGCATCACAAAAATGGGTTACAGCGCACACTACAGACGTCTTGGGCCCTATCGGATCGCATTGACCTTGCTTATGACCGCACGTTTCCTAGAATTGATACCTCAGTACTTCACTCGTGCTCGGAGGTGTCGACAACCGCGGGTGGCTGAGTTAAGGCCAATGCGCGCTGGCCTTAATTTAGCCACCCGCGGTTTGAACATGTTTGAACTTGTCACAGCATTTAAAACCACTCTAGGCTCATATTAAATTTGATAATTTTTCACGGAAAACTGGTCTTCCACGAAATATATTTTGGGAAACGCTGCTCTAGATGACTACTAAGTTTTTTTTGCATGCGTTATCTATTTTTTTCCTGTCTATTTGTCTGTCAATTCAGATAATTACACTGATAATTTCACCATTCAGATAATTTCGAATATTCCGATTTAGTCTAATCTCCTCCGATATTGATACAACATTTTCTATCTAAAATCTTCTAAGCTACTTCAATGAATATCCGTAAAAACTCTTAGTAAGAGTCATTACGATCAAGAGAATGAGCAGGGATTTTGGAAATGGAAGCAATATTTGCTTTAAACAGCTCTTGGGTGGTTTTTGATTATACAGTAGCGATCAAATTCATTTCTGATTTTGATTTGGATTTACCATTTTGGTGAGCTATAAAATAAATATATCTCAAAGAAATTGTTCAAAATTATATATTTTTTCTCAGCACTCTTTTTCCATAACTTAAAGATAAAATACCAATGAGTGTGGTTTTGGTTTAGGTGCTGTTTAATGCGATTTAAAAAGGGGTTTAAGGAAACAAGTACAGAAAAGGAAAATGTGGGCGAAAAAGGAAAACTGCACTTACTCAAGATCGGTTACTATTTAGGAAAAGGAAAATAAATCCAAGATTGTCTGCTGTAGACATTGTTGGCATCTAGTGGAAGTAATGTTTCTGACATGGCAGTCCGTCGAAGATTGTTGGAAGCAGAAAGGACTGTCCACAGGCCGATGAAGAAACAACTATTGAGAAGGTTATGCAGAAAAAGAGGCTCCAGTGGGCAAAAGTGTTACAAGATTGGACTGTTAAGAAGAAGGAAAGTCATTTTCTCAGATGAAAACGATTTCTTTGTTAAAGTATCCAATGTTCGCTAATCAGCTGCTGAGAAAACTTCTCCCACCCACTTTCACAAGCTCCTAAATCCCAGCTAAAAAGATGTTCTTGGGTTGTTTTACACATGATGATCCAGGATCACTTCTGCCTGTTGTCAGTATGATAAAACCTGACCAATTCATAAAAATATTGAAGAAAATAGTGGTCCCACAGATCCAGAAAGAAAAAGAACTCATTTACCAACAGGATCTTGTTCCATGCCACACTTCAAAAAAAAAAAAAAAAAGTGAAAGAGTTACTCAAAAATCAAGCCATCCAATTGCTTCAGTGGCCACATAACTCTTCTGACATTAACCTAACAGAAAATTTTGGGGCACACAGTGGAAAAGAGACTTGGAAAATGAAATTGTGATACAAAGGATAACTTAATACAATCCATTATAAAAGTATGGTTTCGAGATGCAGAAATAAGAAAAATGTGTTTCTACGTTGGTAGATCCGTGCCTGAGCAAATTAATGATCTTATTGACAACAGGGGAGTTCATATAAATTATTAGGTAAGGTCGAAGTTTAATTTTTATACTTATTTTCTTGCGAAGCTAAATTTTTTATTTAAAATATCAGTGTTCGGATTAATTTATTCGCAATTCTCCGCCTATAAATATAAATTTCATATCTTTGGGGACGATGGTGCCCCGTATGAGATCATAAACTGACAAGAGCAGATATTTCTCTTTCACTTCTCTGCCTTTTGGCTAAGATACGAGTGTAGTATATGTTCTTATCAGCTTATATCTTATACGGGGCACAAGAACTGCTGTTTGAAAGGCAGTGAAGTGTTTGGGATTTGCTCCACCTTTGCCGCAAGTTTCCTAGTATTGTATAACTACAACCTCAGTCCCCTCTGGTTACCGCTTTTCGACCTTATATTGTGTGTACACGCTCTAGATCGAGGTGTAATTGGTCTCTTTTTTATCGAGGTCAGTAAAGTTCGAAAAACACTGTAGTAGATGAAACACATTACCTGATGTAAGAATACTCAGAAGTACTCCCCCAGTTATTGGGAATTTCAAGCAGCAAGAAAAAGAAGTGAGAAATGAAACCAAACATCCTATCTTAAGTGTGTTTGATTTGATTTCCAGTTTACTACAGTAGTGTTCTCATTTTAGTTAATTATTGGTCAACGGCAACACCAACATTATTTCAAACCGAATATTTTTAGAAATTATGAAAGCTCCGTAAATTTGACCAGAGAGCATACAAGAATTCAATCCTAGGCATCAAGTTGCTTGCCTAAGACTTCATTCACTTCTTAAAAGACCACGAGCGCTGTCCAAGCGGCCGTATATTCGCCTTTTATTAGTGTATTTGATAAAGGGTTCACCGACTTGACAGCTGTTGCGAAAGGTTGATTCTGTTCAGAGACCAGGCAAACAGGGGAGAATGTTGGTCTTGAAATTCACGCTTGCTCTTGTTATCATTGAAAGAGTGAGAAGTATGACTGAAGCGGAATAATGAATTACTGACCATTTAAAACTATATATTTTGAAATTTATGTACATTTAATCATACAAATACAGCATTTATTTTACTAATGATATTCTATCTTTTTCAATTTAGCTACTTGAACACAAATTCTACCCCTACGGTTCTTCTTTATGAACTGGTCAATAACATCGTCATAAAAAGTTGGTTGTAAGTTAATTTTCCCAAGCAAAACACACACATTTGTAAAGGCTACCAAAGCTCACTGGCTAGAGCTACTCTGACTACGTATGGCCTTGTGTTTAAGGCGATGGGAAGGGAGCGAAAATGGCTATGCGCGCGCATGAAATCACAGTGCTGCAGCGAGGACCTGAAAGCTCCTACAACCGAGCAAGCCAAGGTAGCTTTGACTAGACGAGCAAGCATCGGCCTTCGATACAAAACGCAAAGCTCAATTATTGCCGCGCAAGCTTAAGACGTCTTCTGTCTACAAAAATAAAAGCCTAAATGGAATGCTTATAAATGCATGCATTTATTAATAAATAAATATTACTTCTTTCTCAATTAATGAGCTTGATCCATGCTTGCTTTCTCAAATAGCAAGCATGGAAAATTCGCCACTGCAGGCAAAAACTCCCATTCAATACTAAAGAAATCTAACATCAGAGAAGTGTATTTTTCTTAAATGAACTCTCGGTCGGTGTGTAAAAGTAATTAATAAGGAAAGAGCCAGTATCATTTTGTCCCGAAGCGAAACCGTTTCGCTCTTTTTTTTTTTTTTTCTTAATAAGTAAAAAGTTTCATGCCGAATATAGTAACTATAAAAGAATCGGCGACTACTAGCGTAAGCTAAAGCACGTAGTACAAACTAGGGCAACTCGCAGCATGTGAGATTTAATATCCGCTTAATTTAAATAATGTTTACATCGCCGAAATGAAGCCTATTGGCTCTTTATTTTAAATAATTTATGGGTGCACCCTTTTGACAACTCGTATAGCAGAGTGTATAAGTTCTTTTCGCTATACTCTTAGTATTATATTATATTTGGTCTAGCTACTCACTGATGAGATTTCAATAAAGATCGAAACCGGTCTGGGTAGTAACCTCCCACCATAACATAATGTATAACATCATACATCTCCTAGGAGATGGGTTTTACATTATGTGAAATACTAAGAATAGCGATCAGAACTTTCTTCACCTTTGTTGCGAGTTGCCCTAGTTTGTTCTACGTGCTTTAGCTTACGCTAGTAGTCCCCTATACTTTTATAGTTACTATATTCAGCATGAAACTCTTTGAGTTGCTTATTCGGTTTTAAAACAATGTGGGATTTAATATCCCCTTAATTTAAATAATGTTTAAATCGCCGAAATGAAGCCTATTGGCACTTTATTTTAAATAAGTAAAAAGTATTAATTGTCATCGCTCGATGGAGCTGTTGTAACTATGGATTCTGGAGGCGTGTGTGCTTTATTTACAGATGAATGCTTTTAGCCAGCTGGATTCGTTTTGGAATGTGCAAGTAGTGTTACATTAATAGAAATGGCGGCAATCAACTTTGGTGATGATCTTGTTCGTGATTATTTGTTATACAGGGGTTTCATGGGTGCCCTGAAAGCCTTTGATGCCGAAGTCAAAGTTGATAAAGATAAAGGCTTTCGTGTAAGAATATGTTGTATTATGTGTTTTAAGGTTGTTTTTTACCAACATTTTATAAGTCGCATCACTGCGTGTGACTTACGTTTAAATAATTTTTTGTTGTTTCAGTTGAAATACTTTTTTTACCCCTCCAGCTTTAATAACTCCTCTCGTTCCGAAGTACTACGGTTACTTCTTCCCCTCCCTCCTGAAACCGATGTTCCACAATGAATCCAGAGATTATATGACGAATTCGTTATAGTAGTAATAAGCTCTTCAGTGGGTGCTTGAATCTTCTTATATTTTAGTTCATAAACTCTTACGCTTTCCCCAGCTTTCTATCATATCCCGTTAATTTGATCACAACGTATGTTTTTAATCTTTCTTTAATGAAGAATAATTTTAATATAATTACGACTATTATAGCCTGTTTTTGTTTAGGAGTGCCCCTTATTTTAATACACTGGCTAACAGGCTAACAGTACTCAAAAAGGGGTGTATATATATATTTAGGGTATTATGGGTGAGTATAGAAGGCAATTATGGCAGAATAAAAAGAGGTGGAAAAATTTTGTACATACCTTGTTTTTGGTTCTATGGTGCCTTCCAATTCCAAAATCTTGCTGAAAGTTGTTTATAAACGGGGGGGGGGGGAAGGAACATGGGGTGTGTGTGTTTTGACGCTTGAAATAAGTTTGGAAACCCGGGTTACTATTAATAATATATATATTATTTTGTTTAGGGCAGCATTTTTTTTTTGTGTGTGTGTGGGGGGGGGGGAAAGGCGAAGGGTATCCTTATGTGGAAACTGGGACAGGGGTTAACGGGGTATGGACCGTTTCGGACGTCGTCTGACCGTCATCGGAACCTTGTCAGAATGAAACCATTGTCTCATTCCGACAAGGAATGAAGCTTAAAAATATTTGTTGTGCAAACCAAATTGACTCAGTATCTCTTAGAGTATTATTTACTACAATGTATTTCACTACTGGGAGTAATGATCTACAGCCCAGTATGTTTGTCTTATCTACACAACAAAACATGACCCAACTATAGGAAGTGACAGCATGATGTTTATCTGTAATTTGCAGTCGGTTGTAATTTACCACTTTTGATTCAGAAAATTAGCACTGCACATTTTGCTTCTTTTTGCGCACATTTGTTTATTTGCAGTTTCATCCTTTTATTGTCGTGAAGATTTCTAGTTTTTTTTCTTCCCTTCCTACTTTTGATATAGTGATGTATTAATCTGTAGTCCTAAAAGGTCGGGCCCACCAGGTATATCCTTGGCTTTCTGAACCATAATCGTAGGATAAGGTGTAAGTAATTTTGGCAGTTGACTTATATTAATAATCCATTGACATCAGTGGAATCTGTTATACCATGCACATCTTTGAGTTAAAGAGTTAAAAATCAATAAATATAATATATATACTATTGTATTTATCTAATGGCTTGCACATGAAACTTGGACAGAATAATAGAATATTTGACTCCAGTGTATTTCACCTAGTGTTATCTGGACATCATCAGGAGAGAAGGTTGTTAACCACATTCAAAACCCAAGTTGCAAGGAATGAGTCATTTAGCTTGTGCTTACTTGCTCATACCTGTCACAGCTGAGTTTAAAGGAAAATGCTCCATTAGAGTTCAAAAGTAAACAATAATTCACATACAGCTTATATAACCTATTCATTATTACTAAACAATAAATAATGTGAACAGTTAATCCAAATTATTTCCCAAAATTTGAAACAGGCATGCAGTTGATCAAATTTAAATCTATTGCAATGAAGAATCTTGGTTTGATTCCAAAAAAACACTGTAGACTGTCAGTGGCATGGTAAACAATGCAGGACTCTTCAGATTAAAATAATTTAATGTAATTCTGATCGTTTTCGATTTTAGTTTCATCAAAATAATGAAGTTAACGTCATGACAGCACTAGATAAATGTCAGGTAAGGAGAGCGGTGGTAATTTATCTTTCGTGCATGATAGAAAAGAAGACACTTTGAGCTACTTTGAAGGTTGCGTATCTTGTGAAGAACCCGTGCTATTTGTTCCAATGTTCCTTTAAGGTAGGGTATGGAAACTTTTTTACAACAGATTATAGTTTGGTTGAGGTGATCTCTATTAGAAATTTTTTGAATGGCAGCCTGGTTATATCCACTAGTAGTCAAGGTGATTTTTATTTCTTTCATTTTAGAAACTATGGACTTTTACAACCGTGTTATAAATAACTATTTTAATTTCCTGATATTCCAATCTTCATATTAAGGTCATGACCTCTAGTGAAAAAAAAAAAAATACAGATAAAATTAATTAAATATTTAGAAACTACATCAAAGCTAAATTCTGTTTAAGATAACATGGGAGAAACATTCTTTCATATAGATAGGACATCATTGTTACTGTAAGAAAACTATTTTTAACATGACAATTGTTACATTAGATTTAAGATTCTGGATTATCTACAGTCCTGTTTATAGTTAGCTCCTAGGAAGAAAGGTTCCGTGGTTAGAATATGTGCCTTCCATATGCTTGGGATTTTTAACCCCTTAATTATTGTTTAGATTGGAGTGGTTGATAAGAATCTCACAGGCTGCCTTAAATTTGCCTTCATTCCATGTTTTGGTGTGATGTAAACAACTGGTGCTTTCCCAGTCAATTCTCTGTAAAGTGTTCAGGGCATGATCAGAAAGGCCAACTTCACCATAATTATTATATTTAATGTGTCGTTTATGTTCCTTTTGTCTGATAGGAATTGTGCATTCTGTTTCCCCTATATATGATAGATTACAAGTTTCAATAAATGCAGTATACTCCAGGGTGGGCCAGCAGAGGGAGTGGGTCTTTGGATGAGTTGAGTAAGCTTTTTAATTTTGCAGGAGGTTTAAAGGTGGCTTTGAGGTTGTATTTCTGTAGTAGTCTGTTTATTTTATCTGATGTTCCTTTAATGTAAGGAATGGTTATTGTAGTCTGGTTTATCTTTGTTTTTTGTTGAGGTCTTGTAGAGAATTTTGTTAATAGTGTTTTGACTGTAACCATTTTTTAGAAAAGTATTGCTGATAACTTTAAATTCGTCTTTCAGCACTTGTTCATTGGAGCAGATCTTCAAGGCCCTGTTTTTTAGAGTATTAATGACACCTATTTTTTTGTTTCGGGTGGTAGTAGGAGTTTGTATATATATATATATATTGGCCCGTATGTGTAGATTTCCGCAAACAGTGAAGGAAAGACTGCCAGAAGGAGGATAGATGCGTGACAAGTGTATCTAGAAATGGAAATGTGTTTTTGTTTTTCAATCTCAATAGTGAACTGTATGTGTTTGTGTTGTTTGTTTAGGTGGCTAAGGAAAGTGTCTAGTGTCTGAAAGCCATGGGGGCCAGATTGTGAAAACATCACCAACGTATCTAAGCCATGCTCTAGATTCCTCTAAAATAGAGGCATCTAGAGCATATTGCTCAAAATGTTCCATATAAAAGTTAGCAATAATGGCGAGCCTATGGCTGTGTCTTTCTTATTGTAGGTAGAAAGCGTTTTGCCATACAAAATAACCAGAACGTAATTATTATTATTATTACGTGACACATCCAGGGAGTCCGAAGACTCATCGAGGGAGGAACACCTACTCTACATCACTTTGTCTCCACCACTAAATCCACTAACTACTTCAATGCCATCTACTGCCCACAACTGGTATTTCCACAGACAATCGCAAACATCCATGCCCACAGCAGGATTCGAACCCTCAGCCTTTCGGCTGGAGAGTGGATATGCTAACCGCTCGGCCAACCAGGCTGGCATAATACATATTATGCCAGGCCAGCATAACACATGCACAAAGAGCGCTGTGATATCTGAAGGGAATTTGTTCTGTAAAAGGATTGTGTCATTCAGTGGGACATCTGTAAAGAGGGCAGAGACGTCAAACTGACTAATAAATTTGTTGGAAGTTTATTTCCAACTTGGTTAAAGTATAATAAATTTAGCTTAATCCTTTATCCAAGCGTAAGCAAACAAAGTTTGTTCCTGAATTATACATTGGTCATACATAACTGGTAATTAGCTTACGGAATTAACAACGCATATAAAGTATATTAATTAAAGGCAACTTTAATGAATAACTTCTATATTTCGGCAACGTCATTGCAATCTTCAGGAACATAAAAATATGGTATGTGCACGCAGGCACTAACAAAAGCAAATGAGGAAGAAGGCAAGAAACTAATATTGTTCCTAAAGTCCTAATGGTGCCCTCCGGCGGGCTAATTTGGTTGTCTTGGCCGTTGGGCTGAAGTTCTCATAATGTAAGTCTCCCAAATTTGGGGTAGTTTCATGCACCCAAATTTGTTGAGGTTTGGAATGTTTTTTAAAGCAGCTGATGATTCCTTGAATAATCTTTCGTACTTAAACTTGCTGCGGCGTATTATTTTAGTTTTCTTCCAACGAATTCTATGTTGGGTATCTAAGACATGGTCTGCCAGCCCAGAGTGGCTCTACTGGTGAAACCAGATGTAATCTTTGTGTTTTGAAATCCTAATATTTGCTGTCCTGCCTGTTTGGCCAAAGCAGGACAATTTGCAGCTGCACGGGACCTGGTATACATCAGGTAGGTCTAGGGGAAGTGGTTGGTCTTTGGTAGAGCGGATAAGGGATGCCAACTTTTTATATGGTCTATAACAAGAAGTAAGGTGCTATTTTTTGAGGATATTGGTTATTTTCTCAGAGGTGCCCTGGATGTAGGGGATGGTGATAGATTTAGTTTAATCTTTATTGTGGAGGGGAGGGGGCATGTGGTTTACTGGTTTTAGTATTTTTGGGGGGTTATAGCCATTGGCTAAGAAAGTGTTGAGGATATGGTTTAGTTCAGTGGTTAGGGCCTTGTCATCTGAGCAGATTAATTTTGCCTTGTTATATAGTGTTTTTATAACCCCATATTGTTGTGAGGGGGGGGGGATTGCTGGTGAATGTATCTGCCAGTATGAGTGGGTTTTCTGTAAACAGAGAAACCAAAGATCCATCAAGCTGGCGAGTGATTAAGTGTCTAGGAAGGGGAGGGTGTTTTTCACCTTTTTTTTCTAAGGTGAACTGGACTCTGGGGTGTTGGTTGTTTAAGTGTGTTAGGAAGGAGTGTAGTGTATCTGAGCCATGTGGCCAAATAGAATTGCCGTGAGGCAATTCGTAGTAAAGGTGGACGACCAAGCTCTCATCACTCCTTGTCTCAGTATCTCCCATAATGCAAAATGCATCTCCTTGCAGACATGTATAATGCTATGCATTAAGGGAAGGGCGAATACCCAGACTGGTTTTGACCTTTATTGAGGTCTCGTCAGTGGGATCCAGACTCAGAGGTGGTGATACTAAGGTGGAAGCGAAGGAGAAGTCATATTAACCTATACAAGTTGCCAAAAGGTGTCTCACCTTATTATTAAATTAGTCTGGATTTATTTATCTTTATCCTATTTTCCACTTGATTAGAGTATAATAAATTTAATTTAATCCTTATTCCAAGTGTAAGCAAACAAAGTTTGCACCCTTTAGTTTCTTCAAGACTGAGGCAATTCGTAGTAAAGGTGGACCAAGCTCTCATCACTCCTTGTCTCAGTATCTCCCATAATGCAAAGTGCATCCATCTCCTTGCAGACATGTATAATTATTATTATTATTATTATTATTATTACTACGGGCTACTCCAGGAGTCCTTAGACTCATCGAGGGAGGCCCTAAACATCATGTTCACACAGCTGTTCAACATTCTCACAGTATCTATCATACCTTGCCTTGAACTCGCTCACTGTCATAGCACCCACAACAGACTCTGGCAGCTTATTCCACTCATTTACCACTCTAAAAGTAAAGAACCCAGCTCTAACACCCCTGCTAACCACGTTCTTGCCCAGCTTCCATGGGTGTCCCCTAGTTCTCCCACCACCAGTCCTGATCTCAAAAATATCATCTGAATTAATCCTATAGAATCCTTTTAGCAATTTGAATGTCTCAATCATATCTCCCCTTTTCCGCCTATCAACTAGTTTCTGCAACCCACAAATCTTCAACCTGTTCTCATATGGTTCATTCCATAGACCTGCTATCATCTTAGTCACTCGCCTCTGGATCCTCTCAACCTCATCCCCATCAAGAAGGAACCGAGGTGACCAAATCTGGGCACATTAGTCGAGATGAGGTCTTATCAGGGCTCGGTACAGAGGTACAATAACTTGTTTTTCTCTGCTCGTCAAGGTATTTTTCAACAACCAAGTGAGTTGATGAGCTGATTTAGCTACTTTCGCAATGTGCCCCCTAAACTTCATCTCCCTATCCACCAACACTCCCAAGTCCCTGGCCTCATCAATCTCTTGGAGTACAGTTCCGCCAATGTGGTATACTGCTGCTAATCTTTTCACTCCGAAATGCATAACCTTACATTTTGTCACATTAAATTGACATCCATTCTCCTTAGTCCAGAACTCCAATCTATCTAAGTCATCTTGCAAGACTTTGACATCTTCTGCATTCACTATCGCCCTACCCAACTTTGCATCATCAGCGAACAAATGAACTGTCCCACTTAGACCCTTCCCTATATCATTAATGAACAGATTAAACAGCAGTGGTCCAAGAACAGAACCCTGTGGCACACCACTAGTCACAGGCCGTTTTTTGGACTCTACTCCTGAATAAACTACTCTTTGATATCTCTCCATCAACCACCCAGCTATCCATCTCACCAACCCTATATCCATTCCCATATGTTTTAGTTTATGGATTAGAATTCCATGTGGTATCCTGTCAAACGCCTTTGCCAGGTCCAGCAGTATCACTGTAAACCCATTACCCTTATCCAGTTCAGCCGTAACCTTGTTATAAAACTTGACCATGTTACTGAGGCATGATCTACCCTTCACAAAGCCATGCTGTCCTCTGTACAGTATCTCATTTTCATCAATCCATTCCTGTATTTTTCCCTTGACTACTTTCTCCAAGACCTTGACAACGACTCCTGATATGCTGATCGGTCGGTAATTTGCCACCATACTCTTGGATCCTACTTTATGCAGGGAAACTATTTTCCCCTCTTTCCACGCCCTCGGGACTAAGCCAGACCCGAGACTCAGATTAAACAACATGGTCAAGGGCACTGATAATTCATTAGCTGCTTCATGCAAGACCCGTGCCGGTATACCATCCAATCCCACAGATGTATTCACATTAAGGTTCTGTAATAGACTATTCACCTCCACTTCATTCATCACAATTCCCATATAAACTAATGGTTCCTTCATTTTTTCAACGTCACCACCTGGATGATATACTTTTGCAAAGTGCGCACTCAGTAACTCCACTATATCGACTGGTTCAGTGAACTCTTTACCATCATCATTCCTTAAAATCATTTTGCCATGTACAGTTTTTTCTTGCTTGCAGCATATTGAAAGAACTGTTTGGGATTCTCTTTTGCTTGCATAGCTAGTTTCCTTTCATAATCGGCTTTTGCTGTTTTTACCACACTCGTTACCCTTCTGGCCTGTACTTTATACCGTTCGTGTGCCTGCAGGTCAACCCTTTCTTTAAATTCCCTCCATAGTTGTTTCTTTTTTTGCAGCTCAAGCTTAATGGTGTTATTCATCCATTTAACCCCTCCTTGTTTCACTATTCGGACCTTAGGTATACAATCAGCCATAACCTCCTGTAAATGCTCTTTGATCACTTCCCATGCTCTATCGACGTCCAGCCCTTGCAGTTGTACATGCCATGGCACTGATCCAAGCAATCTCCTAAGCTTGTCATACTTGCCAGCACGGTAATTCCACATATACTCTGTCTTAATCACAAATTTCACACCTTTAGCCACCTCCCAGGTCAAGACCTTATGATCACTCACCAATAGGTGGCAACATGGTCATATTCATTACAGTCAAATTCTCAGATACTATTACCAGGTCAAGCACTCTCACACCCCTAGTATTTTCAATTACATGCTGTTTCAGATAGTTATCCCTTAATAATTGAATAAAATCCATTTCCTTCCTCACATGTGTCCTCTCCTCCTTCCAATCAATGTTACCATAGTTGAAATCCCCCATAATAATTACCCTCCTTCCACTCATTTCATCAATTTGTTTATGCATACCATCTCCACCATCTATTCCATCACCTGGTCTATAGCAGCACCCAACTGTTTATTTTATTCTGCCAGTGTCAATCTCACACCAAATAGCCTCAAATGAACTCCTTTCACTATCCTGCAATACTTCAATTTTCCTTGGCTGCAGTTCATCAGCTATCATCAATAACACCCCTCCCCCAATTTTATTCTCTCTGTCCCTCCTAAACATACTATAACCTACACATTCTATCCCACTAACTATATCATCTTCCGTCAGCCATGTTTCACTAATGCCAATAACCTGTGGCCAGGAAGAGCCAATCAAGGCCAAAAATTCTTCCTTCTTGTTCCTAATACTCCTGGCATTAGTATACATGAATTGCAGTGCATTAAGGGAAGGGCCACTACCCAGATCGGTTTCGACCTTTGAGGTCTCATCAGTGGGAGCCAGACCCAGAGGTCGTGATACTAAGATGGAAGCAAAGGAGAAGTCATATTTACCTATATGAGTTGCCAATAGGTGTCTCACCTTATTATGAAATTACTCTGGATTTAGAGAAAGATGTTGGAAGTTTATTTTCCACTTGGTTAGAATATAATAAATTTAGTTTAATCCTTTATCCACATAAAAGCAAACAAAGTTTGCGCCTGTTCGAAACCGGTCTTGGTAGTGGCCCTTCCCTTAATGCATAGCATTATTCATCTCCGTAAGATGCGCTTTGTATTATGGGAGATACTGAGAAAAGGAGTGATGAGAGCTTGGTCTACCTTTACTACGAATTGCCTCAGTCCTGAAAATATTTCAGGTGCAAACTTTGTTTGCTTACACTTACATAAAGAATTAAACTAAATTTATTATACTCTAACGAAGTGGAAAATAAACTTCCATCTTTCTCTAAATCCAGAGTAATTTAATAAGGTGAGACACCTTTTTGGTAACTCATATAGGTAAATATGGCTTCTCCTTTGCTTCCACCTTAGTATCGCCACCTCGGGGTCTTGCTCCCACTGACGAGACCTCAAAGTTTGAAACCAGTCTGGGTAGTGGCCCTTCTCTTAATGCATAGCATTATACATCTCCGCAAGGAGATGCACTTTGCATTATGGGAGATACTGAGACAAGGAGTGATGAGAGCCTGGTCCACTACGAATTGCCTCAGTCCTGAAGATACTTCAGGTGCAAACTTTGTTTGCTTACACTTGGATAAAGGATTAAACTAAATTTATTATGACTAATAAATCTTTGTCTAATGTAATGTCTTTGATTATGTTTATGAAGTGTTGTGTGTTTCTGATATAGGAGGGGGAATGACCTACGAACTCTTTGAGTGTTGCTGCTAATTTGTGCCTAGGTGATAATTCGGGCTGTCTATAACTTCGACTGTCGGCCAGAGTGGTGTGTTTTGTTTGTGTATCTTTGGTAGACTGAATTTATTCCCCACCTATTGTTAACTTTTATATAGAACGTTTTGAGCAACATGCTCTAGATTCCTATCCTTTAAAACTCAGTCTGGTTTAGATACGTTGACGATGTTTTGCAATCTGGCGCCATGGCCGCTAGACACTTTACTTAGTCATCTAAACAAACAACACAAACGCATACAGTTCACAATTGAGATTGACAAACAGAACACACTTCCGTTTCTAGATACACTTGTCACACGTCTTCCTTCTGGCAGTCTTTCCTTCACTGTTTACTGGAAACCTACACTTATGTTTACTAGAAACCTACACTTCATATACACAAACTTCTACCACCACCCAACACAAACTAGGTGTCATTAATACTCGAAAAAAACAGGGCTTTGAAGATTTGCTCCAATGAACAAGTGCTGAAGGTCAAATTTAAATTTGACTTTCAGCACTTGTTCAAATTTAAATTGAAGTTATCAGCAATACTTTTAAAAAAAAAAAAAAAAAAAATTGGTTACAGCCAAAATACTACTAACAAAATTCTCTACAAAACCTCAACAAAAAACAAAGATAAATCAGATTACAATAAAACTAACCATTCCTTACATTAAAGGGACATCAGATAAAATAAAATGAATACTACAGAAATACAACCTCAAAACTACCTTTTAACCCTTCTGCAAAAGACTCACCCTGGAGTATACCATATTTATTGCACCTGTAATCTACCATATACAGGGGAAACAGGATGCACAATTCCTATCAGACAAAATGTGTTGTTTACAACACATTAAATATAACAACTATGGTGAACCTAGCCTTTCTGATGATGCCCTGAACACTTTACGTAGAATTGACTGGAAAAGCACCAGTTGTTTACATCACACCAAAACATGGTATGAAAGCAAATTTAAGGAAGCCTTTGAGATTCTTATCAACCACCCCAATCTAAACAATAATTAAGGGGTTAAAAATCCCAAGCATATGGAAGACGCATATTCTACACATGGAACCTTTCTTCTTAAGAGCTGACTATAAAAAGGACTGTATATAATCCAGAATCCTAAATCTATAACAATTGTAATGTTAAAAATACAACATCATTGTTACTGTAAGAAAACTATCTATATGAAAGAATGTTTCTCCCATGTTATCTTAAATAGAATTTGGCTTTGATGTAGTTTCTAAATTTTTAATTTTAATTTTATCTCTATTTTTTTTTTTTTTTCGTTAGAGGTCATGCCAGTAGAATAACCAGTGATGAGATCATTTGTTTCTTTACTTACTGTGTGAAATGTAACTCAGCTTATCCTTGTATATTTGTATATATTCCAGGCGATGACCTTAATATGAAGGTCGAAACATCGGGAAATTAAAATAGTTATAACACGATTGTAAAGTCCGTAATTTCTAAAATGAATGCTGATCACCTTGGAACACTAAAAGAAATTGTTTTTATTTCATTTAATTCTTGTAACAGAAGGGAATCAGAGGAACAGATTGCTTGAGATCTGTGTATAAAAGTTTTGAACATGAATTACCCATTGCATGATATTTATTGGTAATTGTGTTTTGACTGTTGTCAACCAATTGCTTCTCTCCAGATTGTATTTGTAACGTAGGATACATTATATTGAGTTAATAAATTCTATCCAACCCTTACATTGCTTTAAGTTGTAAGAGGAACAAGTATACCAAATGTACTTTTCCCTTCTATGTATTAGTTCTAATGGCCTGTTACAGGAGTAACTTGAGCCCTTCTAAGTTTTACCTGCCCCGAGGTTAAGGTGACTAGCCCTGTGCCTCCCGGTATATCCTGTGGCTGTAGCTCGTGTGTTAACCCCCCAACGGGCCACGACGTCTATAGACGCCCTGATAAATCTGGATACGAAGCTCTAAAACACGTTGAATAATATGGATAAGAAGTTCTATTTGGTGTCACTATTTCATCCACATTGGCCGGTAGAGAGGGTAATGGGAACTGTTTGCGGGAGGAAAAACCCAAGATAAACTGAGGTAAAAAAACCTGCTGTCCGTGCCCAAGACTGGCTAACTTGGCTGTTTGAGAAAGATCCTTAATCTCTTCACGTCAATGACGGGAATTGAAACCAGGACACTCCTTTCCCAGTCATATGGTTGGGAGGTGCATAACCACTAGGCTAACTGTGCGGACCTACCAAATTTACTGACCTTAGTTTTTATGTCTAAGAAGAGTTCTTAATCATGCAAAGAAATATTCAAAAATATTGCTGTTTTCTGACCTCCATTAAGTCCATGATTCAGCATGGTAGATCTGCACTGCCACAACTCATTCACTGGTTGTGCATTCATCAGGTCCAGATTTACATATAAGCTAGGAAGTTATAGCTTTGGATCTCACATTAGGGCCTCTTTCAGTATAAATAACCTAAAATTTACTTGGCAGGGGGGGGTGGAGAGGCTCTAAAAGTTAGATTAAGAACCACAACCTTAAATCCAACTGCACTAATCACCCTCTCAGCACTGTATTATGTGCTCATCATTCACACTTCATACAAAATATTTCACTTCTCTTCTCATGCTCTAGTTATACATGGTGTCCACATTGAACCTACTTAGTTTAAAAAAAATGGTAAAAAATAGAAATGTGAAAATGAGTAAGGTTTGGGCTGTTCCAAAGACTATAAATTTTTTTTTTTTTTATAAAAAAGTTGGTGAGTGTTTCTTCTCATTTGTACATTTCGACACCATGGTCCATACACTTTAGCAGCAACACGTTGAAACTAGGGAGGTTCATAATAAATTAAGTTTAATCCTTTATCCAAGTGTGAGCAAACAAAGTTTGCGCCTGAAAGTATCTTCAGGACTGGGGTAAGGTAGTACAGCACCAGGTCTACTCCTTGCAAAGGTGGAGCAAGCTACCAACACTCCTGTCTCAGTATCTCCCATAATGCAAAACACATCTCCTTGCAGATATGTCTAATGTTATGCATTAGGGGAAGGGCCACTACCCAGACTAGTTTCGATCTTTATTGAGGTCTCTTCAGTGGGAGCCAGGCCCAAGTGGAGATACCAGCCAGAAGCATTAGCAAGGTCATCTCTACCTATAGGAGTTGCTAAATGGTGTATCACCTTTTTAATAAATTACTCTGTTTTTCGAGAAAGATGTTGAAAGTTTATTTTTCACTTGGTTAGAATATAATAAATTTAGTTTAATCCTTTATCCAAGTGCGCGCAAACAAAGTTTGCGCCTGAAAGTATCTTCAGGACTGGAGTAAGGTAGTACAACACCAGGGCGACTCCTTGCAAAGGTGAAGCAAGCTACCAACACTCCTATCTCAGTATCTCCCAATACACCATTTGGCAACTCCTATAGGTAGAGATGACCTTGCTAATGCTTCTGGCAGGTATCTCCACTTGAGCCTGGCTCCCACTGAAGAGACCTCAATAAAGGTCAAAACTAGTCTGGGTAGTGGCCCTTCCTCTAATGCATAACATTAGACATATCCACAAGGAGATGTGTTTTGCATTATGGGAGATACTGAGATAGAAGTGTTGGTAGCTTGCTCCACCTTTGCAACGAGTAGACCTGGTGTTGTACCACCTTACCCCAGTCCTGAAGATACTTTCAGGTGCAAACTTTGTTTGCTCACACTTGGATAAAGGATTAAACTAAATTTATTATATTCTAACCAAGTGAAAAATAAACTTTCAACATAGGGATGTTCAGTGTGGAAACCCTTTAAATCAATAAGGTTTATTGATTTAAAGAAATCAATAAACCTTATTGATTTATTATTATGTGACACCTCCAAGGAGTCCAAAGACTCATCGAGAGATGGCGCCTACTCTACAACTTTCTCCACCATTCAATCCACCAACTACCATCGTCTACTGCCCACCACTAGTTTTTTTGTCTGTAAATTGCATGTTTTCTTAAGGCCGATTTGTCTGGATGTGGGATTGAAAACCCTGCTACCTCTGTATGAGATCAGCTAATTCACCTTCAGTTGGAAAAAGCCATGTAAAGATTCCTCTCATCACGACAAGAATCAAACTTAGGCCTTTTCTAATCGAAGTGTGCAACGTACTGTCTTTCTTCAAATTCTGCTACAGAGTCGCATTTATCTTGTGAAAAATCTCTTCTACATTAATCTCCACACACACACACAAAATAAAATACCTCCTCCTATCTATGAAACTCTGCAAATGGCATTTCCTCAATCCATCCTGATACCCACATTCTAGATACCTAATATCATAGTTGCTGTGTTATAGATTACTCTCTTGAGAAGGGCCATGATTGTCAATGAGTGGATGAGAAAGATTGTGTAGGTGGAATGGTGTGCAGCTTATAGATGTATGGAGTAAATTCAATGGACTAAATGATTTATATATATATGCCTGTTGGACCATTTGAGTGTTTTGAAAGTAGATTTTTGGAGAAAGTGTTGTTTAACAAGTGTTTGAAATGCAAAGCCAGGGAAACTAGAGATATTAAGGGGAGATGTGGTCAGGAAATGTATCTTGCCACCCCTGGGATAAAAGTGAGTACAGAAATGATTATGTAATGCTGAATGTGATTTCACAGGTTTCAAATTCAAATGGGTTGGTAATGACATTATATAAGGGTAACTTGTATGCCACCAGATCTCAGTCCTGTCTGATCTCTTGCAAGAAAGAGCTCTCATGCCTCCCCTTACCTTCAGTAATACTGAGATATCCAAACATGATCAGATTTCTTTACTCAGACTGACCTGCACCTTTTGATCTTTCCTGGCACAACCATATTTCAGCTATAGCTTCTGCAGCCACCAAAAAGCTTGGTATACTTTTTTGCACATGACACTACTTCACACCTTCATAGCTGCTAATTATACAAAGCCAAATCCCACCCACCCATGGAATATTGCTGTCATATTTGGGATGGTGCACCAAAATCCTCTAAGAAAGCTAGATTCTGTCCAGAAGAAGACAATCTGGCTAATTAATGAACCCTCTCTCTCACAGGTATTCAGTTTCTGCCTTGTGCCTATTCTACAGATACTTTCATGGACAGTGCTCTGCTGAATTGGCCATTATTATTCTCCCACTCTCTTCCAAAATCATTAAAACAAGAGCCACTGCCAACCAACACCCTTTTATAGTCCATCTTGAAATTCCCCAAACCAACTTCACTGTCTCCTCTTTCATTCCATCTACTTCTGTCATTTGGAACAGTCTTCACCACTTTGCCTTCATTACAACCCTCAGCTGTTGAAGCAAAATGTAAACAGGATTTCACGTTTCTTCTATTCCTCTTTCCAACGCATGGTTCTAATGTGCTATAGGTCATGTGGCCTTTTGTGTGTGGATCAGATATATATCATCATCAGCCATTGTCAATCCACTGCTGAATGTGAAGGCCTTTCCAAGATTACTCCAAAACTGTCTGTGGCTCTCTCCTCTCTTCCATGTCACTCCTGCAAATCTGATATCATCAATACACTGTGATTTAGGTCAGTGTCGTGGTCGTTTTTCCTCTCGTGGAGTCCAATCCAGTACTTCTTTGTCCATGTTGATCATGTCTTTGAGCAATATGCTCAGACCATTGCCACTTCAGATGTTTCACTCTTATGTCAGAAACTTTGGTTTGATTTTTTGTCTATGTATATTCCTTTTGTGATCTGGTCTTGTGATACCAAGCATACTTCTTTCCATACTATTATCTTTTTATCTTTTATCTTAAATTAAATTTTATCTTAATTTTTGAATTTCCTTTGTCTTTAGTATCCATGTTTCACAGCCATATGTCAATATGGCTGTGAAACGTGGATACTAAAGGTATCCATTTGGTTTAAAACTTTTCTCTTCAGGCATAATAGTAGTTGGCTTTTGAATATTGAATGTAGTTTTCCAAATGCATCGTGCATCTTTTAATTTTGTCTATGATATTTTGTTTGAAATCTGTTGTCCTAAGTATATGCAACAATCTACTTGTTTAATTTTATCATTATTGATTTTTATTATTTCTGGTTGGACATAACCATTGAACATAACTTGGGTCTTCTTTAGGTTTATCTTTAGTCCAGCTGTTTTGCTAGCAATTTGGAGTTCTTGGATATAATTCACAAGCAGTTGAAGTAAAGATAACTATCTCGTCTGCAAAGCTTAAATGGCTTAAATATCTTCCATTTATCTTCAATCCTTTCCTTTCCCAATCAAGAAGTTTGAATGTGCCTGCCTTGGGCATAGATGTTGTGATTGAAAAATTATAGGCATCAGTTAGACCTTGTTGATAGAAAGTGATATAGGTATGGGGATAGAATGGTATTGTATTTTCAGGTAGGATAGAGGAATAGGAGTGCAAGTTATTTAGGGTTGAGTGTTTGGAATTACGACACCGCAACGAAAGCTATGAAGCTTCACAGTGTATTATTGCCGGCCTGGTCAGCCAAGCACTTAGTGAATCTGCTCTCCAGCCAAAAGGTTGTGGGCAGGGCTGCATTTATACTTTTGGAGGCCCGAGGTGCAACATCATTATGAGGCCCTCAAAAATAAGCATTTTAAGTTCATTGAAAATAAAAGTCAACATTTCCATAATAACTCATTTTAATAACACAATACAACATTGGTATATATATATTACTTAAATTAAGGGGATATTAAATCCCACATAGTTTTAAAACCGAATAAGAAACTCAAAGTATCGGCGACACTAGCGTTAGCAAATGCAAGTGATTGGTATATATATATATTTGCATTTAAAAAAAATATCACTATTTAGTCTTGAGCAGGATAAAATTGAATTTCATATTGAAAAGAATAACATGTAAGAAAGTTTTAAAGCGAATAAAAGTTGAGCAGCTCTCAGATGTGAGCTGTAGACTAAAATACACAAAGATTATTGAAGGAAAAATGAAAGAGTTTGAGAACAGGAATCAAACCTTGGAGATTCATTGGCAAACTCTGAAGAAAACATTGATTGATTCTGCCAGAGAGGCATGTGGTGAGGTTGTTTGTAAGGATAAAAAAAATCAGAACTCCCTGGTGGACACAGGAGGTTAAAGAGGCAGTGAAGGAAAAGAAGAAAGCATACCAAAAGTTCCTGTCAAATAAGTCAGCTTGTGCTCTTAGAGAATATAGAGACAAATGCAAGAATGCTAAACACTGTGTAAAACTAGCTAAACAAAAGTCATGGGAGGACTTTGGCAAGAATATAGAAAATAAATATCAAGAAGGTGGCAAAATATTCTGGAGGTTGTTGAAGAAGCTTAAGAATGGAGGAAAGAGTGCTATAAAAGGAATTAGAGATGATAAAGGTGACATGAAAACGGGAGAAAAAGATATCCTTGAAGTATGGAGTAATTACTTTGAAAAACTGCTAAATGAAACAAGCAGTGATGACAGCACAGTGGTAAAAAACACTGACCAGGCATGCAGTCAGGAATACATATCCATACTAGAAGTAGAAAAAGCCATCAAAGGCTTGAAATGTGGAAAGGCAGCAGGAGTAGATGATATTCGACCAGAAATGCTGAAGTATGGTGGTATAAGAGTCTTACAGTGGCTGCACTGCATAGTTCAGAAAGCCTGGACAGAGGGACGAATTCCCGATGATTGGAGTAGAGCTCTCATAGTACCCATATATAAAAAGGGAAATAAAACTGCATGTGAGAATTACAGAGGTATTTCCCTACTGAGTGTTCCTGGCAAGATCTATGCAAGTATACTTGAGAAACGGTTGAGAAGAATTGTGGAAGAAAAGCTTGGTGAAGAACAAGCTGGATTCAGGCCAAATAGAGGCTGTCAGGATCAGATCTTCACTTTACGACAAATAGTCGAGTAAGCATGGGAATATAACAAAGATCTGTATTTAAGTTTTGTCGATTTGGAAAAGGCATATGACAAGGTGCCAAGAGAGAGAAGCTATTCAATACGCTGCAGTTATATGGTGTCAATGGGGCATTATATCAAGCAATGCTTAGTTTTTATTTGAGTTGTGAGTCAGCAGTTAGAATTGAAGGAAGTACAGGAAGATGGTTTAATGTTAAATCTGGTGTGAGACAAGGATGTACATTATCCCCTCTGTTATTCATTATCTATATGGATCACATTATGAAGGAATGTGGTATTAAACCTGATATCAAAATTGGAGATGTTAATGTCAGCTCTTTGCTTTATGCGGATGATGTTATACTTCTAAATAAATCCGCTACAAGTCTGCAAGATTCTCTGACTAAATTGAATAGCTCTTGTAATAGATATGGTATGAAGGTCAGCAATAAAAAGACAAAGACAATGAAAATAGGCAGAATTATTGAAAATGTCAACTGTGTTGTGAATGGAGAACCTGTGGAACAAGTAAAACATTTCAGCTATTTAGGCACGATTTTTACTGAAGATGGTAAATTAAATATAGAAATAGACAACAGAATCAGCAAAGCTGGTATGGTGAGAAGTCAATTGAATAAATTCATATGGAATAAGAGAGAAATTAGTCGGAACACTAAATTAGCTGTATATAAGACAGTGTTCAAACCAGTTTTAACTTATGGATCTGAGAGCTGGGTCAGAAGTAAAACACTTGACCAAAGACTAGAGACTTCAAATATGAGAGTCCTGAGAAAGATTATAGGCGTGAACAGGTGGCATCAATGGCAGTATCATATTAAAAACGAGGATATTAGGAAAGAACTTGACATTGTCAGCATCCAGGAATGCGTTAGCAGAGCTAATCTCAGGTGTTATGGTCACTTAAACAGAATGGGCGAGGAAAGATTAGCAAAACAAGTGTTCTATGCCAGGTTGGCAGGAAAACGACCGAGAGGAAGACCAAGATATAGGTGGATTGATACGGTACAAAGTGCTTTAGACGATAGAAATATAAGAGCTGATAATATTGGAGTGTTGACAAGTAACAGACTGATTTGGAGGAAAATTGTAGATAGGAAATTAACAATGATGTAATTTTTTTCATGTAGTACTATCATATCCTGTACACCCCTTGAGGGTACATGGCAGGAATTTGATGATGATGATAAAAATAAACCAGTTCAAATTTAAATAAAAAAATTAATAACTAAGTTTTTTTTTTTCTGGCTTTAGTTTTAGCAAATATATCTATAATGTCATCATAATTGATAGTCCATTACATCTGATTCAATGCATAATAACGAGAGGTCACTTGTTTTATTTTGGTGCAAGTTGCTTCTTAAATAATTTCTTATTCAGTTTCAACACTGAAAATGAGTGTTCAGCACTTGTATTTGAAATAGGCATCGTCAAAAATATTTTAAAAATTGTTTCTACGTTTGGAAAAGTAGACCTTAACTTTTCGTTTATAAATTTGTACATATTTTTAATTGAAGAATTTTCTTCCTTTATCATTATTAAAAATTGCTTAACTTCATCAGTAAATTTTTCTGGATCAGTATCAGTCCCATAAGTTTGTAAAATTTTATCAATACTAGTCTTGTACTTGTCTTGATCTATATCTTCCTTCAAAAAAAGTCAAACATCTAATATATCGAAATAGCTTTTTGTTCTTTCATTAATTTCCAAAATTAGCTTATCACAAATGACATTAAAAGTGTTCACAGCGAAATTTTCTTTCCTATGTAATATAATCTCATTGTTAGACTGTGAAACTTTGTCACTCGTTTTTTTTTTTTTTTTTTTTTTTTTTTTTTTTTTTTTTTTTTTTTTAACTCTTTTCTTTTCATCTTTAAATTTTGTCTCATCTGTTAATAAATTTGCTTCTTCATTTACAGCAGCAAAACTTTCTTATCTAGAATAAAACCAACTAAAGAGTGTAACAAATTATTAGCTAAAAACAAATCCATATCAGTATCTTGTAGAGATTTACTAGTAGCATTTATTCGTTATAAAATTTTGTCCCACATAACTGTTAAAATTGTTGTTTCTGGTTTGTCAAAATGTTCAGCCAATGATGAACTCTCTAATTTAGAAATAGGTTTTTCATGAGGAGAAATGGATAGTTCAAGTAATGCGTCTTTAATTTGTTTATATCCACGTTTCAAAGCCAATATAGCGTCAGCTCTTGCGGACCACTTTGTTTCACTTAGTCTTTTAACTGTTAAAGATTTTTTTTCTAAATGTTTAAGGAGTATACCCCATCTTGTTGAAGATGAAAAGTAATTATATACATTTTGAATAAAACAAAAATATTGCACTGCTTCCGGACAAGATTCCAGGGCATAGTTGCCAATTAAATTTAAGGGATGACTAGAGCACGGTATATAATGTGCAGAGGGACTGTTTTTTCAGCCTAGCTTGTAAACCTGTATAGATACCTTTTTCATATTGGCAGCGTTATCATAGCTCTACCCTCTGCACATTTTTATATCCAAAGATAATTCTTCTAATTTTTTTAATACTACCTCTTCTAAATATAAGGAATTATGTTGTATAATTCTGATGAACCTGATAAATGTTTCTCTAATGTCAGAATTTGCAGCAACATACCTAAATATCATAGCTAGTTGGTCATTATGAGCAGTGTTTGGCGTTGAATTGAATATGATAAAGCTAGTGGGATTGAATGCAATGGGTATAGCGTGTTCAGGAGTGACAGGGTGAATAAAAAGGGGGGAGGAGTGTTATTGATGATAGCTGATGAGTTGCAGCCAAGGAGTATAGAAGTTGAACTGCAGGATAGAGAAAAGAGCACATTTGAGGCTGTTTGGTGTGAGATAGAATCTAGCAGAACAAAATATACAATTGGGTGCTGCTATAGACCAGGTGATGGAATAGATGGTGGGGATAGTATGCATAGGCAAATAGAAGAAATGAGTGGAAGGAGGGTAATTATTATGGGTGATTTCAATTATGGTAACATTGACTGGAAAGAGGAGAGGGCACACGGGAGGAAGGAATTGGATTTTATGCGGTTATTAAGGGACAACTGTCTGCGGCAGCATGTAGTGGAAAATACCAGGGGATAGAGAGTGCTTGACCTAGTAATTGCAACTGAGAATGTGGCTGTAATGAACATGACCATGTTGCCACCAATTGGTGAGAGTGACCATAAGGTCATGACTTAGGAGGTGGCTAAAGGAGTGGAATTTACAATTAAGACAGGGTACATGTGGAATTACCGGGCTGGTAAGTATGACAAGCTTAGGTGTGTGCTTGGCTCAGTGCTGTGGCATGTAAAACTGCAAGGGCTGGATGTTGATAGTGCATGGGAGAAGTGTTTGCAGGAGGCAATGGTTGACTGTATTCCAAGAGTCCGAATAATAAATCAAGTAGGGGTTAAATGGATGAATAACACTATTAAGCTTGAGCTGCAAAAAAAAAGAAACAATTGTGTGAGGGAATTTAAGGAGAAATGTGATCAGCAGGCGCAGGAACGGTATAAAGCTCAGGCCAGGATAGTAACAAGGGTGGTAAGAAAAGCAAAAGCGGATTATGAAAGAAAATTGGCCATGCAGGCTAAAGAGAATCCCAAACAGTTTTTTCAATATGTTGCAAGTAAAAGGAAAATGTCCATGGTAGAATGATCTTAAAAAATGCTGAGGGTAGGGAGGTAACTGAATCAGTTGATATAGTGGAATTACTGAGCGATTACTTTGCAAGAGTATATCATCCAAGTGGTGACATTGCAGGAATGGAAGAACCAATAGCTTATACTGGAATTGTGATGAATGAAGTAGAGGTAACTAGTCTATTACAGAACCTCAATGTCAAGACATCTGTGGGATTGGATGGTATACCGGCACGGGTCTTGCATGAAGCAGCTAATGAATTATCAGTGCCCTTGACCATGTTGTTTAATCTGAGTCTCGGGTCTGGCTTAGTCCCGAGGGCGTGGAAAGAGGGGAAAATAGTTTCCCTGCATAAAGGTGGTTCCAAGGCTGCTGTTGAAAATTACTGGCCAATCAGCATAACAGGAATCATTATCAAGGTCTTGGAGAAAATTGACAAGAGGAAAATACAAGATTGGATAGAAGAAAATGGGATACTGTATTGGGGACAGCATGGTTTTGTGAAGAGTAGGTCATGCCTCAGTAGCTTGCTCACGTATTATAACACAGTGACGGCTGAACTGGATAAGGGTAATGGATTTACAGTGATTCTACTGGACCTTACTAAGGCCTTTGACAGGATACCACATGGAATTCTAATCAGTAAACTACAGCATATGGGGATGGATATAGGGTTGGTGAGATGGATAGGAGGGTGGTTGACGGAGAGATATCAGAGAGTGGTTTATTCAGGAGTAGAGTCCACAAGATGGCCTGTGACTAGTGGTGTGCCACAAGGATCTGTTCTTGGACCACTGCTGTTTAATTTGTTCATTAATGATATAGGAAAGGATCTGAGAGGAACAGTTCATTTGTTTGCGGATGATGCAAAGTTGGATAGGGCAATAGTGAATGCAGAAGATGTCAAAATTTTGCAAGATGATTTGGATAGATTGGAAGTCTGGGCTAAGGAGAATGGATGTCAATTTAATGTGGCAAAATGTAAGGTTATACATTTTGGGGTGAAAAGATTAGCAGCAGTTTACTACATTGGTGTAACTGTACTCCAGGAAATTGATGAGGCATGAGATTTAGGAGTGTTGGGGATAAGGAGTTGAAGTTTAGGGGGCATATTGCAAAAGTGGCCAAATCAGCTCATCAAATCACTTGGGTGCTGAAGAATACGTTGACAAGCAGGTTATTGTTCCTCTGTATCGAGCCTTGATAAGACCCCATCCCGCCTACTGTGCCTAGATTTGGTCACCTAGGTTTCTTCTTGATGGAGAGGATCCAGAGGCGAGTGACCAAGATGATAGCAGGTCTGTGGAATGAACCTTATGAGAACAGGTTGAGGATTTGTGGGTTGCAAAAATTGGTTGATAGGCAGAGGAGGGGAGATATGATTGAGATATTCAAATTACTGAAGGGTTTCTATAAAATTAATTCAGAAGATATTTTTGAGAACAGGGCTGGTTGTGGGAGGACTAGGGGACATCCATGGAAACTGGGCAAAAGTGTGGTTAGTAAAGGTGTTAGAGCTGGGTTCTTTACTTTTAGAGTGGTGAATGAGTGGAATGTGCTCCCAGAGTCTGTTATGGATGCTGTGACAGTGAATGAGTTTAAGGCGAGGTATGATAGATACTGTATGAGTGTCGAATAGTTGTGATGAATATGATTTGGGGCCTCCCTCGATGAGTCTAATGACTCCCTGGAGTTGTACGTAATAATAATTATTGCAAAATAAGCAGCTTCCTTAATTTCTGATATTAATATTTTTTTTTTTTTTAGCTATTAATGCTATGAATTCATCACAAGTATGGTAAGAAAGATAATTTGATCTGCCAGAACCACAGTTGGCATACATTTTCATGTGATGTTGTTTAAAAAATCATCAAATTCACTTAAATAATGTAAACACGATAAATAATTTCCGCAAGAATCAGAAAAAATATCATTTGTATTTCCTCTAAATGCTAGCCCTGGTTTACTCAGTAACTTAATGGTAGCTATTATTCTTTTTAAAACCTCTTTCCAATAATTTTCTTCAGATTGTATTTGTTTGATCAATTTGACTATTTACAGAACTTGATTTTCTTTTGTGTTATGTGCACATCGATCGTATATGCTGAGTAGAATGCTCGTGATAACATAAGGTTCATGTTATATTTCTCCAGTCATAAAACCCTTTATTAAGCTATCATTTGACTTAGAAAACAATTTACAAACAAAGCAGTAAATTGCTTTGCTGGTTTCTGAAAAAATTAGCCACTCTCATTTCTCCTTTGTTCCATTCGCCTTTTTACAGAAAAAATGTGATATATTTACATTTCTGACATATATTTATTGCGTTCTGTGTATTCTTTTTTTAAATTTTCAATTTTACCAACATTCTGGGGCATATTTATTAAAATATGCTCGATAAACTGTTCATTAATAGTAAGTGGCCACACTACTATATCGGTAGGATAAGAGATAGCTTGCTTGCTGGTAAGTACAGACTCTGATTGAAAATTTTCTTCAGAAACCTCTTGATTTGTTTCATTTACTTCTTTCTCTCCTATGTTTTCCACATCATTTTGATGTTCTTCATTTTCACTTTTGTTTTTCATTTTCTCTAAGTCGTTTTCTTTTACTAGCTCCGATTCCAATTTTCTTGGCATCATTATGTGTATTAATCTATCAAAAGCGAAATAAATATTTATTAAATCCAAAATAAACATATAAATAAAATAAACAATTACGTTAAAAGCTTAAAAAATACAAAAATAGAAACAATAGTACCTTGGTTTTGTTAAAATAAATGAGTAACAGTAAAATAAGAATAATAATTAATTGAATAATATATTCTTACCAACTGCGACAACTACTTTAACAATATAATTAGGTATATACACTTATATACAGTATACTGCTTTACAAGTACTAGCCGAATAAAAATAAAGAACGGTAACTAAACTATCAGTTTAATTACCGTTCTTTGGAATTTCCTTTTACTGTTCTATGATAATTGACCCTTTTTGGTGCACAATTTATTTATTGTCTCTCTTCCCAAAAATATAAACGAATTTCACATGTATACAATAAATATTAATATTAAAAAAATCTTGGTAATATTAAACTAGCAACCTTGTAAGTCATTTTATATAAACAAATGACTAACTTATATTGATGGATTATGAATAATTATGCAACTTCTACGATACTTTATATTTAATATTAAATTTTCTAAATAGTTTAAAACCTTTAATGTAATTTTAAATATATATATTATTTACACTTTTAAATATTCCATGTAATTGAACCATAATTAATTTAAAGAAAGATGTAATTAAAATCTTTCTGTGAAAGATTTCACTTGCAGTATTGATTATTGATTTTGAGAATGTTGATTTTGTTTGACAAGCTTTGTTGACAAGCATCATAGTTGCTACAAAAATTCTGAATACCGAAAAAATATTAAAAGGTATGGTGATAATTTAGTATAAGGATAAAAGTTTCTTGTTGTTTTAAAAAGAAAAAAATTTAAATGCAATCAAATTAAGCTTGCTAATCAAGGTAAAAATTGGAACTTCATGAACTGTCAAGTTCAGATATTCTCGCTAAAAATAAAAATTTTGAATTTACGGTAAAAAAATATTATAGCAAAAATCATTTATGGAATTACAAGATTTATTCAACTCCAGCTTTGATTTTTTTTAAGTTGCAGTAATAAGCATAATAATTCCAGCTTTAGTTAAAACGTAGAGGCAATAAACAGTAATGATAACTTGTTATCTTAAGGCATATTCCGGTAATTGGACCACATTTTTTTTATTAAGCTAAAAGCACAATAAAGAAATAAAATCCGACAAGTTTCGTAAGTTGTTTGACTTGCATCTTCAGGGGTAAAAGGTAACTGAAAGTTAAAACAACAAAAACGAAATTAATAGTTCATACTATGCAGTTGTAGCCATCTGACTGTTTATAAAATTAAAAAATCAGAATGCAGATTCAACGCAGTGCTAAGTTTAAAAACTTAGCACAATGCTGGATGATGCCACGTTCTGTTCATGATCATAATGTCTGAGGTATATTTTTTTTATCAAAGCTGACCAAACTTGATGTAGGCCTTGGTTTTTATTGCATTGTGTTGGAATTCTAAGCATGTTTGCAGCTTCTTTAAATTTCTTTACGTAATAGTTTTTTTCTATATAAGACATGTTTGTTTTCTGCCAGAATACATTGTGGCTGGTGGAAGTGGTATGGAAAGTTTTGAAATACGCATGGATGAACACAAAAAGGATGTACAAAACAGAATAGAATACAAATCAGGTCTAGCTTTCCACTTTTTACAACAAAACTGGCTAAGTTATGTTTAATATATCTGTTCATAAATATACTCAAAATCCCTTTGACCTAATAAAAAGGCAGAATGCTGATGAAACTTCATCAGCATTCTATCTGTTAAAATGCAACTCCCTCCCTGCAGTTAACGGATTATTGTAGTTATGTGTACTGTATTTCTTGGATTGATCCATTTTTGCTGCACAATTTACTTATTGTCTCTTCTCAAATAAAAACTAATTTCACATGTGCGAAAATAATTAATCAAAATGTTTGTTTGCATTGGGAATATTAGGTATATACACTTGTATACAGTATTCTGTTATTTAAAAAATATAAAAATTTAAAAAATATTTATATTTTTTAAATAACATTTAAATTTCCGACCCATATAATAAGATTATATGGGTCGTACATTTCAATTTTAGGAACGATTTTTTTTTTATTTATTTTTATGAACAACAAATGGTGTTAAACTGGATTACTTGGGGATTTCCAATTGTGAGTCTTTTTAATTTATATCCAATGGTATTTTACCAGAGATTTTTTGTCTTTTGCTTAAAACTGCAACAGTACAGTTACTTTGGAAAAATAACAAATTCGAACAAAAAGAAAGTGCGCACATGTTATCTAGCAGTATTTGTGTGTGTGGGATGATAATTTTTGGAGGGGAGGGAGTTCGCCATTAAAGGCGAATTAATTCTGTTATGAAAATTTTGGAAATAAAATTTCATTTTGACGCATGCACCTACACATGTTTCTAAAGATAAACTGTAGGAAAATATCGAAATTAGCCGAAAATATGTACATAACAGTTGACTTCATAACTGCCGTTTATTTTGATCTGTAGTGAGTGATTAGGGGGGAAAGAAAGAAAGTTGAAATGCAATAACCTACAGATTATGTTATAAAAAATTATGCATTGCATGATATGATTCAAGATTTACGTATGATAACTAACCTTCGAACTAAGATTATGAATAAAATAGGAAACTTAATTTGGAACAGATGGAGGCTGCATTCATTTTTAGATTCGGATTTTCATGAATTTATAAAATAATTGTTTGACAAAAATAATTATCTTCAATCAAGTTCTTGGAGAATTTTAAAATGTATTGGCGATTAAAATAATCAGCAAAAAAAATTGATACTCTCATTGATCTTCCAAAGTGATACAATATGAAGTGAAGAAAGTATGAAAGGATTTCTTATTTTACGCCGGTATTAAAAACTATAATTATATGATAAAAACAATCAGCAAAATGAATATAACTCATAAGTATTTAAATTAAGGGGATATTAAATCCCACATTATTTCAAAGCCGAATAAGAAATTCAAAGATAGAAATCTGATCTAGGAGTTTCATGCTGAATATAGAAACTATATAAAGTTCAGTGAGTCCAAGCGTAAGCCAACACCTGGTAATGCAATGCCAGGGCTACTCGTTTGAAAGGTGGAGCAAGCTTCGATCACTATTCTTGGTATTTACCCATAATGTAAAACAACAGCTCCTAGGAGATGTATTACTGTTCTACATTATGAGAGAAGGTCCCTACCCAGACCGGTTTCGACTTATTTTGAGGTCTCATCATTGAGTAGGTAGAATGGGAGTTCATGTCTTTCATCATTGGCCTGTGGATTATAAAGATGTGCTGAGGGTCAGCAGATAGTGAGAGGGAAGAAAATAAAGGTAGAGTAAGATAGTGGTAGGTAATAAAGAGGTCTCAGTCGATCTGTTTAACTTGATAACCTACCTACTAGAGGTTGTGGCCAAACACGTCTTCCGACATCATTTCCATACGTCTGTTCTTTTTACAGCTTGTGCTGTAACACGTCTGAAATAGAAACTTTTTTTTTTAAAAAAAATAGAAAAAATAATTCTGTAATTAGACTGAGGAAAGAAAAACCTGGTATGACTTTTGAAAGAAACCAATGGAACTTTAAATGAAACTCCAAGGAAAAGAGGGACTGATAGAGTGGGGGAAGAACCTGGCCCGAGTGATGCAGCCCACCGAAGGAACTGCATTGCCTCGATGTAAGCCTTCGCAGCTCGGGTTCTCAGGTCTTACCCCTCCCGAGTGAATTATTCATAAGGCCATTGGAATGAAGAAAAAAAAAAGAGATTCAAAGTCCTAAGCTTTTGTCAAATTCCTTCATAACCCACCAACAATCTTCCTGGATGTTTGCTTTTGTCAGACTTTTCAATGTGTTGCACAACTGCACTATCTCGTTCTCGTCTAGGTCCCAGTGGCCTTTTAACTGGTCCGGTCTCTGACCATTCTTATGTCCCAGATACGGAGGTGATCCCATTCGAGAGTTATATTCTTATCATAAATGGAGAACGCTGGTGACCCGACATTGTACATAATTCGACAGACTTTTTCTGCTACTTTGATAGATCCTTTAAAAGTTTTTGAAATCACGGCTCCATTAATAATGCCTCTGTCTGTTATTTCTATTAGTTCCCCCCCCCCCTCAACATATCACTCCCTGGGGTTTTGTTGGTTGCTTTCTCAGATTCTCCCAGGTTTTCTAGATAATCTGTTGTGGTGTGCATTCTTCCTCTTCATGAGCTTCTGATGAGGTTGTGTTACCCAGCTTTAATTTTTTAACATTCTCTTCCTCAGGGCATTTTGGAGTGTCATTACTAATTTCCATTTCTTCTGTCTCTTTTACTGTGTTTTCTGCCAAGGTGGCTTTTCCATCGTCTGAATTTTCTGGCAGATTGGATGTTTCTTTTACCATTTTTACCTCTTCTTCTGTGTCATCTTCGGTTTTTTCCACCATAGTAGTTTCCTTTTTTGCAGTGTTTCTTTTTCCTCCTTTTTGAGTCTTTGGAGTTGGCTTTGTTTTCCTTTATCAGTGGATTGAGAGGTGTTTTTTTGGGAGCTGGAAAATCATCTTGTTTTGTGGATTCGGACTCATTGACAATTGCTGTGGTTGGCGATATAGTCCCTTCTATTCATTCTGCATGCATCTTGTTGGGACAAGTGTCTACTTTGTGGGTTTTGTCTCTGCATTTTAGGCAAGGTGCCAGACATTGACCTAGGGCATGTCCTGCCGCCATGCAGTTCTTGCATTTGTTTTGGGGGAAGTCAGCACCTAGGTGTTCCATTGAACTGCATCGAAAACATTGTTTCTTTACCCCAGGGTAGTTGACCACTACCCTGGCAGATCCTAAAAAGATCAAGTTGGGGACTTCAGTTTTCATTTCCATTGAAATGATCACCTCCCCTGACTTCCATTCTGGTATGTCCACGTCTTTGCCTATTGTTACGTCCCTAATGATCCCCCCCACTTAGAGAAGATTGTCCTTATTACTTCTGCACTTTTTCCAAGTAGTCGACTAGGAATCTATCAATCTTGAGAGTTTTAAAAATGCTCTCTAGTGAAAAGGGAAAATATTTTTTTCCTTAGCATTCCACTCCCTGAAGTTTTTCCTGCGTCTCTATGTTCTTCGTTACAAGTTGGAATCTGCCTCCCATAAGGGGTCAAACCATGTATGTTCTCAGCTTCTATGATGTCTAGTAGAGCTCTCACAAATGTCCTCTTGTCGATGTTGGAGTTGACCTCCACCCCGAGGGTTTGAACTCTCGGCAAGAATGAAGTCATAATTTACGAAAAGAAGAGATACCTTAGCAAAAAAAAAAAATAAAGTCCACGAAGGGACCTTCCAAACAAGGCCAAGCATTCCTCATTTGCAGAAATCTCCTACTACACTTGGTAGAGGGGTGGAAAACTACAAACATGCACAAGGCAAAAAAAGGACAAAGTAACTAAATAAGGTCTCACCAAGACAGGATAACTCCAGGCAGCAGGACTGGAACATGCAACTCTCTTTCAGGGTCGCTGGAACAGGTACTCCTCACAAACTGGATCATGAAAGTAGGTAGACCTGAATGATACCAAGATGGTAGTGAACAGAAACTTGCATACACTCTGCTATATGAATTGCCAAGAAGGTGTACCAATAAATTATTTAAAATAAATAATTGATTATTTTATTTCACGTTGCTGAATTGAAGCCAAGAGGCTTCAATTCGGTGATGTAAAAATTATTTAAATTAAGGGGATAATTTAAATTATCCCCTTATAATATTAAAACCCATATTATTTCAAAGCCAAATAAGAAACTCAAAGATAGAAATCTGATCTAAGAGTTTCATGCCGAATAGTTTCTTATTCGACTTTGAAATAATGTGGGATTTAATATCCCCTTATTTTAAATAATTTTTATGTCGCTGAATTGATGCCTCTTGGCTCTTTATTTTAAATAATTTATTGGTACACCTTGGCAATTCATTTAGCAGAGTATATGTAAGTTTCTGTTCACTACCATCTTGATTTCAGTAGAATGGTTGTTATTGCGAAGAATGTTTTTGATTTCAGTGGTGGTTAGCGAGTTTTAGATTTTGTGAATCATCTTTTGATAGCAGAGTATAAGGTAAGACTGACTTTTGATGCAATTTTCTGGCCCTTGCCCATTCTCTTCGTTCGCCATAATATATATTTCTCAGGTAAGCACATTTGAATACTTTTAAACATGAACAGTTTAAGTCCTGATGACTTTGTCCAATCTCTGAATAAGAAGCTGGTGCTCGACCTCCTCAAAAAATTGTTGAAGAAATTTGGGGTAGAGTGGCAAGGGTTTCTAAACCTATATTCAGTGACAGATGACTCCACAGAAGGGACAACTCAACACCAGGGAAAGAAGGGAAGATGAACCTGATAATCTCTGCTCCCACACCAAAAGACCATACAGAAACCCATGCTTGAAAAAAGTGATAAACAGCGGAGACTCAGGTAAACGAGGGGATGGAAGATCCCCTCCCCCTCCCAACACTGACCTCTCCCACACCCAACAATGAAAAAGTTCTACCAATTGTGCTACAGGAAAAAGAACGATGGGCGGCCCTCAGGCCTATTATGCAAAACCACCAAATTGCCTATTCACGGACAAAAAAACATAGACGACGGAGTTAAAATCCAGCCTGCCACAGTAGGCGACTACAGACACCTCACAAAAACCATGGATGAGTTAGATATTAAATATCATACTTACTCACTGAAATCAGAGAAAAACCTAAAAGTTGTACTCAGTAGAGTAACAGAAAACATCTGCACAGAGAAATAACCGAAGACCTACGCCTCCACGATCTCCCACCTGTCAAGGTCAGCAGAATATTATGGACTGACAAGAGTCCAATGCCCCTAGTACTCGTAGAGATACCTAACACACAGAAGAGCATATACAACATAACAACGATCTGTGGTCTGAAAATCACAACTGAACCACTAAGGAAAAGACCCTCGTTGGGCCAGTGCCACAGATGTCAGAAATACGGACATGCACAGAAATTCTGCAGAGCAGACTACAAATGCTTCAAATGTGAAGCATTTGTAGTCCACCACCCCCACAGCAACCTGCTCAAAACCCAGGACCTTAACAGCCAAATGCGCAAACTGCCCCCACCCAGCAAACTTCAGAGGCTTCAGTCACTACCCTATGAACAAAACAGACAAAAGGAAACAGATCTCTCAACCCTGCCCACAGGCACCAGAGTCGACGGCTCCCCAGTTGCTTGACACCTAACAAAAGACAACAAAACACCAGCTCTCACAAATGGAAAATACCAACAGTCTGGAAAGCTACCGTCAAAGCAGGACATATGCCGACATACATAGATCTCCACAGCAGATCATTCCATATGGAAATTCCTAAACAACCTCAGGAACAAGTGCAAATCCCCCCCCCCTCTCCAATCAGAAGCACCTTGCATACACAGATGCTGACAAAGCTGAAGTCATAGCAAGAAACCTAGAGAAACAATGCAATCCTGCATATGAGAACCTAAACATCAGCCATGTGTACAAGATTCATCGTAAAGTCAGGTTCACAGTAAATAATCCAGATGACAATCCAAGCCCTATAATGCCTACTTCACCTACCGAAATAATCGGCATTGTCAACCACCTCAAGATCAAAAAAGCCCCAGGTCCCGACGGCATCACTAACAAAGTCATCAAGGCACTACCACGTAAAGCCATAGCACATCTGGCAAACATCATAAACTCCATCCTCAAATGACAACACTTCCACCAGTCATGGAAAATAGCTGACATTATCCCAATTCCCAAACCAGGCAAAGACCCACACCTACCTGAAAATTACCATCCCATCAGCCTGCTATCCAACTTAGGAAAAATAGCAGAGAAAATCGGACTTCAAGATCATGTCAACCAACTAAATATCATTCCACAAGAACAATTTGGCTTCTGTCAAAATCACAGCACTACCAAACAGATCCATAGACTGGTAGAATACATCACCACAGGATTTAATTGGAATCGGCACACTGGAGCTGCCTTCCTAGACATCTCAAAGGCCTTAGATAAGATCTGGCACCAAGGCCTCCTCTATAAACTTATCATCGCAAACCTTCAACTAAACATGATACACCTGATTAAATCATACCTCTCAAACAGGAGGATGCAAGTCAAAATCAATGAAACAGTCTCAACCCAACGGAAAATCCTCACTGGAGTTCCTCAAGGATCACTGCTAGCCCCAATCCTGTTCAACATCTATATGGCAGACATCCCTCAAAATCCTCTCACATCCACCATCGCCCTTTATGCAGATGACACGGCTATACTAGCCAGATCCTGCCAACCACATCTCATAACCAAAAAACTACAAGACACTATCCTGAATCTAGAAAAATGGTTTACAGACTGGCGACTACAATTACCCCCCCCCCAGAAAAGTACAACGATACTCTTCACAAGAAGACTAGCATCCTCCAAAGGAGACATCACCCTGTTCAACTCTAAAATTCCCTGGAAAACTGAAACAAAATACCTCGGAATACTTCTCGATAAACGATTATGCTTCAACAGCCACATCAAGAGCACATGCACCAAAACTTCAAAAGTTATCGCCCAGCTGTACTCCTTGATCAACAGACACAGCAAACTAAGCACAAGAAACAAAATTCTACTCTACAAGACAGTGAGCTGTCCCACAATTATATATGCCTCCCAGCCTGGAGCCATACCTCCGAGACAAACATCCTCAAGCTACAAAGACTACAGAACAAGTGCCTACGAATGATACTGGATGCCCCTTGGTTCATCAGGAACTCCCAGATCCACCAGGACATAAATATCCCCTACATCTCTCCACTACTACGCTCCCTAGCAGAAAATTCTTTATGAAGACATCTATGCATCCAAATCAATTAATACAACAAGCCGGAAACTATGATGGTAATGACCACTGGAAACATAAAAGACCGAAAGCCATCCTAACACTCAACGACGTGTAACCACTTCTGCCCACTCAGGGTGAGCTAAAATAGCTCACAAATCTCTCCCATCACTGCTACTGAAACAGACAACAGGGAATATAAAAAGTGTCAAGCTTCACCTGTGCCATATATGTCTTGCATCCTACCATCTTGGTATCATTCAGGTCTGCCTACTCACTGATGAGACCTCCAAAAAAGGTCGAAACCGGTCTGGGTAGGGACCTTCTCTCATAATGTAGAACAGTAATACATCTCCTAGGAGCTGTTGTTTTACATAATAGGCAAATACCAAGAATAATGATCGGACTTGCCCCACCTTTGCAACGAGTTGCCCTGGCATTGCACTACCAGGTGTTGGCTTACGCTTGGACTAGCTGAACTTTATATAGTTTCTATATTCTTCATGAAACTCTTAGATCAGATTTTTATCTTTGAGTTTCTTATTCGGCTTTGAAATAATGTGGGATTTAATATACCCTTAATTTAAATAATTTTTGCATTGCCGAATTGAAGCCTCTTGGCTCTTTATTTCAAATATCTCATAGGTATTTATCTGATATAACTTAGATTCCGGTTACCGAGCAAACAGAAAGCAGTTGCGTTTCTTAGTGTAGGCCACAAAACGTAGCTACTACGTACATCAGGTAATGTAGTTAAGTGTTCTTTTCAGCGTGAAGGATTATCGCATCTTCTAATGGACATGATGGTCAAACTACACTTCTTATCCATGTTCTTTCAGCAGGTGGACAGAATATTATCCAGGTTTGCTGGACGTGTATATACATCCAGCAAAGAAATGGTATGCTTAAATACATGAATTTTATGGAATACAGAGTTCCTGTTAGTTTTATATTCTAAGGAAAGAACAATGTATTTCAAATGGAAGCGGGAAGCCTCACAAATTTTTCAGCTGCCTCTAGTTTTTATATTATGAATTTAATATTTAAAAATAAGTATTTTATTTTGCAACTATAACTAAGCTGTTTTTTTTTATTGGTTTTTGTGAGGAGTAAGGTTTTAAAATGCGCACCTGGTTGTGGGTTCGAATCCCGTCATGGGCACGGATGTTGTGATTGTCTGTGGAAATACTAGCGGTGATGGCGGGCGGTAGATGCCGTTGGTGTAGTTGATGGATGGAGTTGGTGAGGACAGAGATGTAGAGTAGTTGCCCTCCCTCAATGAGCCTTTGGACTCCCTGGAGGTGTCACATAATAATAAGAAGAATATTTCTTCTAGGCATGCTGTGAATAATTACATAGATATTGTGTCGCCCTGTCTTATACCTCTCTATTTTCACATTAGAGATGTTTCCATTGAAATGAATTGCTTCTGTGGTATTGGTGTATGCTGATTATATAGTTATATATATAAAAACTGTGCATCCAAGGTGATGCTGAAATGCATGTACATGAATGTCGCAAGTATCAGAAATAAGAGAGAGGAGATTTTGGCATTGGTCAGCTTGACTTGGCAAAAAATTATAGGCATCGGTGAGACCTTATTGAAAGTGATATAGGTACTAGGTATGGGGATAGAATGGTATTGTATTTTCAGGTAGGATAGGGGGAATAGGACAGGAGGTAGGGTATTGCTGATGATATCTGAGGAACTACAATTAACAAAATTAGAAATTAAAGAGGATTTTAGGTCTGGCTGAGGTGGTTCATTTGAGCCTGTCTAGTGTTAATAGCACAAAATATATTGTTGGTTGCTGTTATAGTACATGAACTATTAACTACGTATGTGGGCAGTAGATGGTGTTGGTAGTAGAAGTTCGGTGTAGTTGGTGAATGGAGTGTTGGAGACAATTATTATTTCGTGACACCTCCATGAAATAATAATATGGACCAGGAGGTCCACAGGAAGATGTAGATGCTGTGTATAGGCAGGTTCGCACAGTGAGTGCAGTCTGAACAATTATTATAGGAGACTTCAACAACTATGGGAACATAGAGGGAGGAAATGGGACATGGCAAAATGGAAGTGGAATTTTTACATTTGCTAAGGGATAATTATCTAAAACCAATGTGTTATAGAGGGGACCAGAGATTTGAGCTTTGCTCTGGTAATACTATTACAAGATACATCCAGAGCCAAGGTAGATACTACCTCTAATTTGAGAGAGTGATCATTCAGTCTTGTTCTGGGCAGTTGCTAAATGTGCGGAATTCTCTGTCAAGAAGAAGGAATTTATGTTGAACTATAATGCTGGTAATTATGACTGGTTTAGACATCTTAGAGCAGTGCCATGGCTTGAAGCTACAAAGAAAGAATGTCAATAGTGCATGAGAAGTGGACAGAGATTATTTGAGAGAAACAGTATCAAACTGTGCATACCAAAGGTCAGGAGGATAAACTGTTGAAAATGGCGAAAAAATATATCGATTGGATAATCCATCAGATGTTGCAGAGATTCAGCGAATGTTACTAGAGTCCAATGATGAGAATGCGAAGGTGAAAGTGATTTAGAAGATGATGATTATATGAAAGTTCATTAATAAGATTTGGATACCAAACAAGATATTTCAAGTGAAGAAAGTGAAGATGAATTAGACACGAACGAAGAGTATTTTCTTGGAAAGGTAAAGAATCAAAATGGAGGAGAAATCCAATAAGAAGACAAATTAGAAGACAGCTGCAGAATATTTTGTGTCAACTTCCGTTAATTCAGCCAAATGCAAAAAAATGCCAAGACAGAACTTGAAACTTGGAATTGCTTTATCACCAGTGGCATAGTTGGTGGGGGAAGTCTGCCCCAGGCGGCACTTTGAACCTTACCCTATATGTCATTTTGACTTTTTGTAATATTTTTGGTGTGTATTGAGAGGGGCGGCAAAAGCTCTAGCAACACATATCATATTTTACATCTAATCTTATTATATATACAAATAAATACATTGATTCTATTTTGAACCAGTATTCAAGAGAAAGAGATGCTAAACGAATAGACAAAACAGAATTAAAAGCATTTTTAAGCCTCTTATATCTAGCTGATTTACATCGCAACAATCGGCTAAATTTGCAGGATTTATGGACTACAGATGGTAGTGGGATTGAAGTTTTTAGACTTACGATGTCTTTACAGGGATTTAGATTTATTCACAATTGTATCAGGCTTGATGACAAACTTACCTGCTTAGAACATTGATAGATTAGCAGCTGTGAGAGACATTTTCTCATCATTTGTAGAAAAGTGTAAATTATGATACTCTATGGGAGACGTTTGCCTCGAAACCCAGGTAATAATAGACAAAATGTTACCTGGGTTTCGAGGCAAATGTGGATAATATATTCCATCAAAAAGCCCAGTAAATATGGAATAAAAATTTTTGCTATGGTAAATTTGAAAGTATTTTACACAGGAAATCTTGAAAAATATGCAGGTAAGCCAAAAGGACCTTACTTGATTAGTAATAAACCAGTAGCTATAATCAAGAGACTTGCAGAACCTATTTACTCTTCAGGGCATAATATTACAGCCGATAATTGGTTCACTGATATAAATCTTATTGCTGACTTGAAAAAGAAGCCACTTTCGTATGTAGATACTGTTCTTAAGAATAAACCCCAAGTGCTACCTGAATTCGTGTCTCCTAAAAACAGGTCCAAAAAATCCAACATACTGTATTTGCTTTTGATGCATATTGCACACTTGTATCTCATATACCAAAAAAGGGAAAAAACATAATTTTAGTTTCACGTATGCACTTCGATAACACCATGAATTTAGATTCACAAAAGCCTGATATAACAGAATATTACAATCAAACAAAGTCAGGAGTTGACACTGTGGACCAAATGATTGGCACATATAATGCAGCCAGGAACACCAGAAGATGGCCTATGGTTATGTTCTGCACAATTTTGAATATTGCAGGAATAAATGCTCAGACTATTCATATACTGAACAACAATGTGAAAATACGGGGCAGAATATTTATTAGAAATCTCGTAACGCAGTTAGTGTCAGAACAAATAAAAAGGCGTTCAGAAATCTCTATAGGTGTGCATAAGCCTTTACACTTGAAACTTCATCAGTTTCAAACACAATTTAAAGGATATTCTAACGACGACATAGATACGGCTCCCTCGACAAACAGAAAAGATGCTTTACCTGCTATGCATCCAAAACGAGTCGCTTATCAAAATATTTTTGCAAGTGTTGTAAAAAGTATTTATGCCTTGAACATGGCAACATTGTTTGCGATGACTGTTATTACTGTTTTGTAAATCCAACTATTGAAGATTCTGATTACTTCTGATTAATGTTAAATGCATTTGTTTAGTTTTATTTTCTTTCATTATAAGAAACAAAATAACACAAACACGTTATTTTGTAACAAAAATTTTTATTCTTTATATTTGTTTCTTCAATAATTTCTAGATTGTAACTGAAAATAAAATAAATAAAGCATCGTGTATTATATTTGCAGTGTTTTTTTTTTTTTTATCGTATTTTAGCACATACTAGTAATGAACGTAGCTCTCTGATACACGCAGCCTAAGCTGCAATTTTTAGACCGCAAACTCTGCAGGGTTAAGGAAACCACATGAAAATCTAGTTCAGAAACTGGAGTATACGGGAATGAATATGAAGCTAGTAGCATGGAAGGGATGGGGATTAACTGACAGACACCAGAGAATAGCATATGGTTGAATGGAATCTAACAGAATGAGGATAACTAGTGGAGTACCTCAAGATCTGTACTAGGGCCACTACTCTGATTTGTATATCAATAATACAGGGAAAGATTTAAAAGGGGGATATTCAGTTGTTTGCTTCTAATGCAAAACTGGAGAGAGAGAGCGATAGTTGATCAAGGTGATGTAGATATCTTTCAAGATGATTAAAATAAATTGGCATTGTGGGCAAGGATAAAGATTGTCAATTTAATGTTGAAAAATGTAATGTAATGCACTTTGGGTTGAAAAAGTCACCTAACATACTGTCTATCACATTGACATTATGGGATTGCAGGAAATTGAGGTAAGGACATGGTGATAACAGTGGACAGAGTTGAAGTTCAGACAGCACATTGCAAAAGTTGGTAAAATAGCTCAGAGGATTACTTGGATTTTGAAAAACACTCTAACAAGTAAAGATAGGTTACCATTCCTCTTTATAAAGCTATGATTTGGTTGCATTTTGATTATTATGTTCATATTTGATTACCTGGGTTTCTTGGGAATTAGGAGGTGGTGGAGAGGATTCAGAGATGAGTGACCAAGCTGGTTAATAGGTTTATGGAATACTCTCCATGAGGACAGGTTGAGATTTTGTGGGTTACAAAGTTTAGTTGATAGGTGGTGAAGGAGACATTTTATACAATTAATATATAACATATTAAAGGGGCTTTATGAAATTGATCCATAGGTAACTTTTCAATATGACAAATAGAGAACTAGGGGTCATCTGTGGAAGTTGTGTGTGTCATTGGTAAAGGTGTTCAAACTAGATTTTTTGCCCAGAGAGTGGTGAATGAATGAATTCCAGGAGAGATATGGTGTGGGTGTGTGTGTATGGATTAAGTCTCCAATAATTCTCTGAATTCCATGGAGATACCGAATAATAATAGATTCTTTCCAAAATAAATCTGTGCAGGTTCTGTTCAAGTCCTTAAACAATGGAATCATCTTTACTTCTGTGTTGATATGCTCATATTTGCTATGATCTTTTGTAACATCTCACAATTTTGCCAACATAGTTCCTAAATTTGATTCCTTTTCTATTAATAGCATCTAATAAAATCATTCCTCCATCCCTTACCCAAGTTTGCAAATGGCATTTATTTAGTCATTCCTAGTACCCAACATTCCAGTGAGCTGACACCATAGTTACTCTCCTGTAGATCTATTCCAAAATATCATCCCCTTGTAAACCAGGTGACCGAATCTCTACACCAGTGCTTTCCAAACTTTTCATGTTGGGACACACTTTTAGACAAACATAATTTTGCTGCACAGTAATTCAGTCTGATGTGCCTCTCATGGGTCACGTTGTCAGATCAGATGTAGTTTAAGTATATGCTTTTACAATTATATTTTGTATGGCTTTTAGAAGGTTTATTTAAAAATCTCTTCCTGTTCATCCGATACCGGGTTAATAAAAATTCACTATTTATAGTAAGTGATTAATCACTTACTCCTTTTAAAACTGATCCCATCATTACTATAACAAGCAACTCCTTTTGATATTTAATCTTATCAAATATCAAAAGGTGCATTAATTTGTTTGGTACCATACTTTCATTTGCAAGTATCACCCCCATAAACTAAACACTGGGGACAAGGATGGTTTTCATTACCAGAAAATGTGAACCCCAATTTCATATAATCTTTATTGTATAAATGAGGCATGGAAAATTTTCCTTTGCACTTCTTCCGTATTAATGCAAACCGTTCAACAGTTGATTCTTGCATAATTTCTTATATAGTCAATACATTTTGTTCATCACAAATGTCACCTTCAGCTTTTCTTTTATTAATTAGAAACTTATCCATTTTACAGGTAATTCAACACCAATTTGATAAATAAAACTGTGAATTTATTGTAAAGCTTTAACAGTAACTAAACATAATATAAAAGCACCAAAGCTCTTTGTTTATTCACATTGCAGTTAGAATAAACATCACTAATAACATTTGTATGATTTTTTATTCTTTAACGATACTTGTGACATAATGATTATTAAATATATACACGTTAACAAAAGAATAATATTTAATTGGCCAAATATTTCAGTCTGAATATTACAGACCATCTTCAGTGGCTACATTGGAATAGTTTGTAACATTGGCAACTCACGCTCTTTTTTGAAAAACTCTTCTGATTTCTTAAATAAATTGAAAAATCGCTTTACAACCCACAGATCTTATGGTTAGCGTTGATATAGAATCTTTATATATGAATGTACCTCTCAAAGAGACTTTAGAATTACTTGCTGACACATCTTCCCACTAGATATTATAAAGTTATTTGATTTTGTCATGCGCTCTGGATATTTCTTCTTATTATTTCGGGCTACTCCAGGGAGTCCTTAGACTCATCGAGGGAGGCCCTAAACTCCATGTCCACACAACTATTTGACATTCTCACAGTATCTATCATACCTTGCCTTGAACTCGCTCACTGTCATAGCACCCACAACAGACTCTGGCAGCTTATTCCACTCATTTACCACTCTAATAGTAAAGAACCCAGCTCTAACACCCCTGCTAACCACACTCTTGCCCAGCTTCCATAGGTGTCCCCTAGTTCTCCCACCACCAGTCCTGATCTCAAAAATATCCTCTGAATTAATCTTATAGAATCCTTTTAGCAATTTGAATGTCTCAATCATATCTCCCCTTTTCTGCCTATCAACTAGTTTCTGCAACCCACAAATCTTCAACCTGTTCTCATATGGTTCATTCCATAGACCTGCTATCATCTTAGTCACTCACCTCTGGATCCTTTCCACCTCCTCCCCATCAAGAAGGAACCGAGATGACCAAATCTGGGCACAGTAGTCGAGATGAGGTCTTATCAAGGCTCGGTACAGAGGTACAATAACTTGCTTGTCTCTGCTCGTCAAAGTATTCTTCAACAACCAAGTGAGTTGATGAGCTGTTTTAGTCACTTTTGTAATGTGCCCCTTAAACTTCATCTCTCTATCCACCAACGCTCCCAAGTCCCTGGCCTCATCAATCTCTTGGAGTACAGTTTCACCAATGTGGTATACTGCTGCTAATCTTTTCACCCCAAAATGCATAACCTTACATTTTGTCACATTAAATTGACATCCATTCTCCTTACCCCAGAACTCCAATCTATCTAAGTCATCCTGCAAGACTTTGACAACTTCTGCATTCACTATCGCCCTACCCAACTTTGCATCATCAGCGAACAAATGAACTGTTCCACTTGGATCCTTCCCTATATCGTTAATGAACAGATTAAACAGCAGTGGTCCAAGAACAGAACCCTGCAGCACACCACTGGTCACAGGCCATCTTTTGGACTCCACTCCTGAATAAACTACTCTTTGATATCTCTCCATCAACCACCCACCTATTCATCTCACGCACACCACTGGTCACAGGCTGTCTTTTGGACTCCACTCCTGAATAAACTACTCTTTGATATCTCTCCATCAACCACCCAGCTATCCATCTCACCAACCCTATATCCATTCCCATATGTTATAGTTTACGGATTAGAATTCCATGTGGTATCCTGTCAAACGCCTTTGCCAGGTCCAGCAGTATCACTGTAAACCAATTTCCCTTATCCAGTTCAGCCGTCACCCTGTTATAAAACTTGAGCAAGTTACTGAGGCATGATCTACCTTTCACAAAGCCATGCTGTCCTCTGTACAGTATCTCATTTTCATCAATCCATTCCTGTGTTTTTCCCTTGACTACTTTCTCCAAGACCTTGACAATGACTCCTGATATGCTGATCGGTCAGTAATTTGACACCATAGTCTTGGATCCTCCTTTATGTAGTGAAACTATTTTCCCCTCTTTCCACACCTTTGGGACTAAACCTGACCCGAGACTCAGATTAAACAACATGGTCAAGGGCACTGATAGTTCCTTAGCCGCTTCACGCAAGACCCGTGCCGGTATACCATCCAATCCCACAGATGTATTCACATTAAGGTTCTGTAATAGACTATTCACCTCAACTTCATTTATCACAATTCCCGTATAAACTAATGGTTCCCTCATTTTTTCAATGTCGCCACCTGGATGATATACTTTTGCAAAGTGCGCGCTCAGTAACTCCACTATATCGACTGGTTCAGTGACCTCCTTACCATCGTCATTCCTTAAAATCATTTTGCCATGTACAGTTTTTTTCTTGCTTGCAGCATATTGAAAGAACTGTTTGGGATTCTCTTTTGCTTGCATAGCTAGTTTCCTTTCATAATCGGCTTTTGCTGTTTTTACCACACTCGTTACCCTTCTGGCCTGCACTTTATACCGTTCGTGTGCCTGCAGGTCACCCCTTTCTTTAAATTCCCTCCATAGTTGTTTCTTTTTTTGCAGCTCAAGCTTAATGGTGTTATTCATCCATTTAACCCCTACTTGTTTCACTATTCGGACCTTAGGTATACAATCAGCCATAACCTCCTGTAAATGCTCTTTGACCACTTCCCATGCTCTATCGACGTACAGCCCTTGCAGTTGTACATGCCATGGCACTGATCCAAGCAATCTCCTAAGCTTGTCATACTTGCCAGCATGGTAATTCCACATATACCCTGTCTTAATCACAAATTGCACACCTTTAGCCACCTCCCAGGTCAAGACCTTATGATTACTCTCACCAATAGGTGGCAATATGGTCATATTGATTACAGTCAAATTGCGAGATGCTATTAGGTCAAGCGCGCTCACACCCTTAGTATTTTCAATTACATGCTGTCTCAGATAGTTATCCCTTAATAATTGAATAAAATCCATTTCCTTCCTCACATGTGTCCTCTCCTCCTTCCAATCAATGTTACCATAGTTGAAATCCCCCATAATAATTACCCTCCTCCCACTCATTTCATCAATTTGAGTATGCATACTATCTCCACCATATATTCCATCACCTGCTCTATAGCAGCACCCAACTGTATATTTTATTCTGCCAGTCTCAATCTCACACCAAATAGCCTCAAATGAGTTCCTTTCACTATCCTGCAATACAACTTCAATTCTCCTTGGCTGCAGTTCATCAGCTATCATCAATAACCCCCCTTCTCCCATTTTATTCTCTCTGTCCCTCCTAAACACACTATAACCTACACATTTTATCCCACTAACTGTATCATTCGTCAGCATGTTTCACTAATGCCAATAACCTGTGGCCAGGAAGAGCCAAGCAAGGCCAAAAATTCTTCCTTCTTGTTCCTAATACTCCTGGCATTAGTATACATGAAATACAGTGATCCCTTTGTCCCACCCCTATCTTGATGCGTTATTCTAAATGTCCCATTCCCATTTTTTGTTCTTAGTGCTGGCTCGGTTAAATTATATTCATTTTTACACTCAACTGTCTCACTGAAGTTTGCATATCCACTCCCCCCCGTCCTTGGTAGTTCTAGTTTCCCTGGTTCTGCACATCCATTTTCACTTCATTCAGCAACACTTTTTCCAGTCTCTGCACACCAAGTCCATTCAAATGCAGGCCATCCATCTTGTATAAGTCCTTTCGCCCATCAAACTCATTCCACACATTCACAAATTCCACACCGTCTGCATAGCCTGTGCATAATGTCATTTGTGATTATGGCCCTCCTTCTAAACTCCTCTCTGTCATACTGTGGCAACAGATTCACCATTTTAACTCTGTCACTCTTTTCTTTCGCTACCTTTTAAAAATACTTTCACGTCCTCTCTCATAAAAAAATTTATCACCTTTCAATTCATTTGTACCTGCCACAATTATTAATTTTTTCACCCTCTGTTTTTGCACTCTAATACTCTCACTTACATCCTTAAATTTCGCACCCGGTAAGTACGATTTAGTTACACTCCCATCTATCACTCCTCTTAATAACGAGTCACCATACAACACTCTTTCCTTCATTTCAGAAACTCTCCCACTCTTATGCTGTTTATTTACGTTAGCCGAATCACTCCGAAAAGAGTTTTGCAGATGCTCTAATTGCCGCTGCGCATTTTGTATCACTGTATCAAGCAGTATCAATTCCTTACATTCTTGTATAAAGTTTACCATGGAGATTGAAAAAGACAAGTTATCATTTTTAGATGTCATTCTCATCCATTTACCTTCAGGTATTCTTACAACAATAGTTTACAGAAAACCAACTTTCACAGGTTATATTCTCAAAGAATCTGCTCATCATCCTTGTCAAAAAAACAGGAATCATAAAATGTTTAATACAACGAGCCAAAACTAATTGTTCAACTTCTCATTTATTACAGAAAGAACTTTCAACTGTCACACATCACATGAAACTAAATGGCTTCTCCGAAAAGAGCACATAACATCTTTTCGATTCTTACAATCCAACACAGAACAGCAAAGATTCAATATGTCGAGTTCCAATTCTTTACATTTCTGGGATTTCAGAACCAATTTCAAGAATTCCTAAGAAATATGATTTAACAGCCACTTATACACCTATTAACAAATTATCCACCCATTTTCCTTCATCTAAAGATAAACGCTCAACCTTGTCTCTACCTGGTGTATCAATTTCCTTGTAATCTTTCCTACTTTGGACAAACTGGACATTATATAGAAAAAATAATTCAAGAGCATCAATTCAACACAACAAACCTGAGAAATCTAGATTAAGCCACAACATCCTTTGGTCCAAGACATCTTCTCCTACACAGATGTAGCTACGAATTTGAACGTTTATTTAAAGAAAGTGTGAGGTCTTACTTCAACATCCAAATTTGATTCATAATGACTTTATATCTATATCAAAAATTTGGGAAAGTTTAATCAGGATAACACATTATTTTTTTAATGTAAATTTCCTATATTAGTCTAATGTTATTTAAGATTATTACATGAATTTCTGAATTAATATCTTTAATTATGACTTTAAAATGTTTACTAATACTTAGCGATATGACATAACGCAGCTCATTCTATGTGTGAATAATAAATTTTTCATATTCCATCTTGTTTTCTTTAAAACTATTCCTATGTAGCCACTGAAGATGGTCTGTAATATTCAGAACCGAAATATTTGGCAAATTAAATATTATTCTTGTATAAACGTGTATATATTTAATATTCATTTATATGAATAAGTGGGGCGCTTTATTTTTATTGGTCGAATGATATTAAAATAAAATAATAAAACTGAGTTACTACTACGTGATAAAACCACAGGGATGAATTTGGCTGCATTTATTCTCCATTATTTATCGAAATATATTGATATGAAATATTCTTAAAGGTTAAAAATAATTAAAAGATAGTTTGTATATATAATTTTTAAAGTGAAATTTAAATTCTAGAACGTAAAACATCTTGCAATTACATTCTGTTTAAAGTAAAGTATTTTTGGAATTCCTTAGTGCGGCTCTGCACAATTTAGCTTCTGTTTACATTTACTGTCACTCATACTTGAATGAACTATAGAAAACCCCAATGAAAACGAAACTGACGGTGATGGTTACATGCAAGTCGGTATAGACTCATGGAGGGGGGGGGGGGTTCCCGAGTGGTTGACCAAATATCTTCTTCTTTAACAGCGCTAACTGAAAGTCGTACCGGTACTTCACAAAATGGATTCCACTGTGGAAATTTTCAGTGATTATTCTCTCTAACGCTTTATGTTCGCGCGACACACCTTCACACTGCAGCTGACACACAAATGTGTCGCGACACACAGTTTGGAAAGCCTTGCTCTACACAGTAATCTGTCTATAGCCTGATCATGTCTTTACGCAATGAAATCATTACTGCTTTACTTGTATGTCGATATTCTCTTCATCATTCCATAATATTTTGTAACAGCCTTGCAATTCTAGTAATGTGGCCCTAATTTTTGGTGCTGTCGTTCAGTTGTATATGCTGCATCTTATCCTTCCTTTCCACATTTCAAAACTATATGGTACTTCACAAGATTGAATTGGGAGCTGTGTGGATGCATGAATGCTTTCACAGCGAGTCTATTCTCCTCTTGGAGAGCAAATCAGCATCCTTCCTCAGTTTTGCATCATATGCAAACAATGTATATTCCCATTAAAAAAATATTATTAACATGTAATTAAACAATAATGCTCCAAAGTAAACCCATCGCACCACTAGTGGAAGTCTTCTTTCAAGATACTTCTTCCCATACACATCTTTCTTGTACCTATCAGTCAGCCTCTTTTTCATCTTGCTAATCTGTTGTTTGCTGGACTGGTTGACTGAGTTTTTATTGTAACCTATTCCCAACCAAGTTATAAGGCTGCAAATTTGAATCATGCTGTGGGCATGGATGTTTCTGTCTTTAGGTGGAAGATGAATTTCATCATCCAGTGTATTGGAGACCTGAATTGTTCATTTTGGTCTCTGGAGCAGGGTTTCTGGATTTTATAAAAGTTAAATGCAAAATAATTATATAAAATTAGAAAAAATGGTGTTTGGTGGGGGGGGGGGTTCCTTGATACTAACATACTACAGGCTTGTAACCTTTCATGTTGGCAGTCACAAAACAACAACAAAAAAAATTCCTAATCCATTCAGGATTGTTATGTGATGAACTGTCAAAGACTGTTCATCACATAACAATATGTGATGAACTTTGCAAAATCTAAATATACAGAGATCTGTTTCTCTGGCCTTCAAAGAACTGAACATTCACCCAACCCTTGGATGTATTAAGTTGTCAGCTAACTACTGGTACAGCTCCATGTAGCTGCACCTTCAGTTAATATGGTTGTAATTTTAAAATAAGATAAAATACCATTCTGTCCTTTCTCTCCACCATATTCCTTTCACTATGAAGTAATCAACACCTTAAGCTAATTATAACTGCCTGGCTAACTGTGGATTATTTCCTTTCATAGTTCTAGCTAATATTGGTAATGTGTGTGTATCATTTAAGTGGCATAGAAGAGTGCTAAAATTCTCAAAAGAAATGGAGGATTAGTAACATTTATTCATTAAACAGATTTTATATATGTAAATTCAGTTTTTTTATATATATAAATATTTCAGTTTAAATCTATAATACTTTAGTACTGGATGGGCTAAGAGTTAAATGATCAGGGAGCCCTACTCTAGAGATCACACTTATAGTAATCTATTGTTTATCCAACCTTTAAAACAATGACTTTTCTATTAACTGACCCTTGCATGTCAACCAACTTTTCATACAATACCATGCGATATTGTACTTTGATCATTTGACTCTTCAGTTATCAGAATGGCAAACTGCCTTCTCATTGTGGTCAGATAAATGGTAGATTACTATAGTACCTTTTTGATTACTTCAGGCCAACTTAACAGGATGGTGATTTCAAACATGCTAACCACTCGGCCAGCCTGGCTGGCAGTGTGGTTAGCATGTCTGCTCTCTAGTCAAGAGGTTGCAGGTTCAAATCCCACCGTTGGTGTGAATGTCTGTGGAAATACTAGCGGTAGATGGCGTTGGTGTAGATGCGATCGGTTGGTGTGGTGGAAGCAGAGTTGTAGAGTAGATCCCCTCTCTCAATGAGTCTTTGGGCTCCCTGGAGGTGACATAATAATAATAGGTGATGAAAATGCCATCTACCTAAAGCCTTTCACAAATAATCATGCTACAATGGGATTTGAACTTAAAAGCTTGTATTTTAGAAACTGGTAATATCTTTTTGAGCATTACAAAGGTCCTCATCCTAACCAAGAGAAGTATTGTTACATCATAATGCCCTTGCCAAGTTGGCAGACAAATGTACATGAAAGTTCCAGAAGTCTGGAATGAAATTGAATGACATGTAGGAATAGTCACCATTGTTTTTTCCTGCCCCCCCCCCCCCCACTCAACATCCTCGAATGGTCTGCAGTAGTCTTTTGGTGTCTCTCAGTGCAGAAGTATATTAGCACCTAGCTTTTCTTTTGTTTTTGTTCTTAATACATCAACAGATGGTTGTTAATGACTGTAATCAGAATATGAGAAAACAGAATTGCAACGAGTAACAAGATTTTTTTAAATTTTAAGTATGGAAAAATTATTAGCATTTGTATAAGTTTGGTAGTGGATCCAAAACAAGATATTTGTTTATAATTGCTAGAAGTATTGAGAATAAATGGGAAGAGTCATAGTATAGACTGGGTTGGTTGTTTTCTTGAAAATAGCTACTATACATGAAACTTGGCTGGGAATAGAATGAAATAGCATTATTTGTTGAAATAACAGCTTCACACATGTCAGAAAAAACTAAATAGAATTTATTACTCAAATGTATTACTGATATATTGCATAGGATCTCCTACTTTTTGGGCAAAAAAAGCTTTCAAGTTTTCGTAGAAAAAAGTGAAGATTTTCAAGTCTAAAATGATTGTAGTCTTGCTGTTTACAATATACCACTTCAAGAAACACTATGGCTTTTACAAGCAGGTATCCCTTATGACATTGTCAAATTATTCAAGTTTACTTCAATGCTTGTTATTTTTCTTGATGTAATTATTTCAGTCAATCAAAGATACTGCATCGAGTAATCCTATATTATCTGCTTTGGCTGATTATTTCACGGACCATTTAGAGAATTGGATTTCATAACATCATTTCTCCTCGACTTTGCATTTGACTACATTTTGTGAATGATATCTTCGCAATCTGGTCTCACTGTGGAAAAACAGAACTACTTCAATTTTGAATAAAATTAACTCTTTATATATTCCCATGAAGTTTACTATTGAATATGAATCTAACAACAGTTTCCCCTTTTTGGAGACTTTAATACATCATAACTCTGCTGGTAATATTGAATTTTCTGTTTACAGGAAGGGAAGCTATCCTTTATAGGCAGATATATCCATGCATCTTCACATCATCCTTCACACACAATAGGTGTTATCAAAAGCCTTGTGCATTGAGCATGCACAATTTATTCTTCTGAGTCTTTCTATTAGAAGAATTAAATAAAATAATTTACTCTATTACTTGATGGATACAGTGAGCCCTTGACAGAAAATATTTCATAATTATCATCCCTCTTCCAGATTGTAATCTGATGTTAATAGGATCAGCATCCCCTACCATAAATGAACATCCGAACAAATAGCAAGGACCCTTCACAGATATAATTTATGTTACTTTCAAACCAGCCCAGAAGTTGTCATCTTCAAAAATGCCAAGAAATTATATTTTCGGTTTCATCCTTTATCCAAGTGTAAGCAAACTTTGCTTGCTTGTGAAGTCACTTCACAACTTAGCTACTTGTATAAGAAAGTTTGTCATCTTTCTTACTGCCAATCAAAGATACATTATCTCTGTGCTTGCCTAATGTTTATCAAATACTCTGTTCTTGTCACCTTTGATGCTTTTGACTGACTGGGTGTTAGAATCCTAGCATATCAAGATTATATAAGATTTTTGGAATTTGAAGGTTCAGGCTGTGCTTCTCATACCATTGACACTAGACATATAGTTCGCTGGAACCATACCAAGATGCTACACTACAGCAGGTGTAAATGTGACCATTTAGTTTTCAAATCATGTGAAGCCCTAAGCCACCATCTAGATCTTAATCTGACAGACTATATGCTTATTTCTAAGTTTTGGAAAGTGATTACTGTTAATTGTTAATTTTTTAAAAAAATTTTAATTATACATTTATATCCACATCTCTGAACTCTAATAGCATTTCCTCCTACTGTACAGCTGTGACCAAGATGTGATATTATATGCATGCTGCATGATTCATTCTTGTATTTGGAATTTAAATATTATCAGTTCTTCCCCCTGAATGAAGCTCATGATATATTGAGTGAAATATATAGAAGTAATAAATTCTATTTAGTTTTCTCTTACATGTGTGAATCTGCTATTTAAAAAATGATTCATCTAATGCATGTCTTTATTAAACGTTTAGTAATAGAATGGAAAGTCAGTGACCTTGACCATATTGTTTAATCTGTCTCAGCTATGGGTTAGTCCTGACGGGGTAAAAAGAGGAGAAAATAATTCCATTGCATAAAGGTGGCTCCAAGACTGATATATCAAATTACTGACATATCAGGAGTTGTCAAAGTATTGGAGAAGCTGGTCAAGAGCAAAATACAGGAATGGATAGATGGAAATGGGATACTATAATGGGGGGGGGGCAGCATGGTTTTGTGAAGGTAGGTTGTGCCTCAGTAACTTGCTCACATTTTATAATACAGTGACGGCCAAGTTGGATAAAGGTAATGGGTTTACAGTGATACTGCTGGACTTTGCAAAGGCCTTTGATAGGATACTACATGGAAATCTAATCTGTAAACTGCAGCACATTAGGGATGGATATAGGATTGGTGAGATGGATAAGAGGGTGGTTGATGGAGAGATATCAGAGAGTAGTTTATTCAGGAGTGGAGTCCAAAAGAAGGCCTGTGACTAGTGGCATGCTGCAGGGTTCTGTTCTTGGACTGCTACTGTTTAATTTTTTCATTAACGATATAGGAAAAGATTTGAGAGGAACTGTTTAGTTATTTGCCATTGATGCAAAGTTGGGTAGAGCAATAGTTAATAAAGATGTCAAAATTTTGCAGGATGATTTGGATAGATTGACAGACTGGGCAAAGGAGAATGGATGTGAATTTAATGTGTCAAAGTGTAAGGTTATGCATTTTTGGGTGAAAAGATTACCAGCTGTATACCACATTGGTGGAACTGTACTCCAGGAAATTGATGAAGCCAGAGATTTGGGAGTGTTAGTGGATAGGGAATTAAACTTTAGTGGGGGCACATTGCAAAAGTGGCTAAAGCAGCTCATTAGACTTGGTTACTGAAGAATACTTTAACGAACAGAGACAAGCAGGTTATTGTGCCTCTCTATCGAGCCTTGATAGGACTCCATCTTGACTACTGCATGCAGATCTGGGTGCCAGGATTTCTTGGTGATGAGGAGGAGGTGGAGAGGATCTAGAGATAAGTGACCAAGATGGTAGCAGATCTATGGAATGAACCTTACAAGAACAGGTTGAAGATTTGTGGGTTACAGACACTGGTTGAAAAGGGGGTGATATGATTGAGACATACAAATTACTGATGGGTTTTTACAAGATTAATTCAGAGGAAATTTTTCAGAACAAGTGTTGTGGTGGGAGAACTAGGGGCCATCCATGGAAACTGAGTAAGAGTGTAGTTAGCAAGGGTGTTAGAACTAGGTTTTTTGCTTGGAGAGTAGTGAATGAGTGGAATAGATTGCCAGAGTGTTGTGAGTGCCATGACTGTGAATGAGTAATTGTGTCTTCTGGAGGAAGGTCTAATGAGATACAGTAGTCTAGGCAAAGAAAGAGATAATTTGCATTGGTCATTATGGAGGAGTTGGAAGACAAGAATGAAGTCAAAATAGCCTCGTCTTTAGGTGATGTTACAATGCACCTCTTAGGGTGAGACAGAGTAGATAGCACAGATGGATAAAAGTTATGCCCAACAGCTTCTACAAGGAACCAGAATGCACAACTTCCATTTTACAAGTGGCAGCTTTTCTACATTCATCCTTGTTGAATTTAGACTTGACCCCTTTAATGGTGGTTCTACAGGTGTTTTGTGCAGTTGTGTTGCTATGGAGGAAGCTGGTGTTTTTGATCTCGAGTCACTTGTGAAAGGTTGTTTTTCTTGGACAGTCTGGGCACACTTCTTGGAGAACCTTGATTTAGATATAGGTTGGAAAATTTGAATAGAGTGGGGGAATTGAAGTTTCCATTCCAATATGGATTTCTGTAACAAGATCAGAACAGATATCTGGATCTGAAGAATGAAAATAGTAGTCTGTGTAAAGTTCATGTAAATCCTCCCACTTGGCATTGTTGTAATGCTAGAGCATGTTATGTTGTCAGTGGCTGAAGGATGTTCCATCAGAGATGAAGTTTGGAGGAGATTGTGGTGTGAATTACCAAGCGGAGCAGTCACTTGAACAGAGTACCTGGAAGGAGAACTAGTTAAGAAGAGAACCAGAATGTTTGGTGAGTGAAGAGGATTGTCAGGAATTCTGGTAGGCAGATTATCTAGTTTGATTTATTACTTATAGCAAAAATCTCTGCCTCTCTTCAGTCTTGGTCAGTGAAATTTAAAAAGAGAGCCATTTAGTGTAGACATTGAAATCACCAAGAAGGATGACTTCAGTTTGGAAATTTAGACTGAATGAAATCAAGCTTTGAAAATAGGAAGTGAAAGAGTTCTGAATGATTTTCAGAATTGGGAGTCTGCAGTCTGATGTTGTTATATAAACCATACATTGCACTTAAAGATCAATTTATCTATTGTTCAGCATTCCTATCAAATGCCTTTTTACAAATTCCAGAAAAATGACAGTTTGCCTTTCCCTCATCTGGAAAATGGTAAAGGCATGTTAACAGAATGCAGAAAGATAGACTATAATGAAAATTAAGTTCTAAAACATCCTTTGGAAGACTACAAAAATGGTCGGACGATAGATTGCAGTAAACATTGTTGCAGCAGATATAATTCTAAGTGGAAGAACAGTGAGGATGTCATTGCCAAACTATGAGAAGCTTGTGGGTGAGCATAGTGTTTCTGATCAACAATCTAGCTGGTATAATATTTCATTTATAAAGTGTTAACTGTAATAGGGCTGTTAGGGTGATTCAAGGAATGAAAAGATAACCTGAAAAATGTTAGTAATTGCTCATAAATATGATTATCATGTTTTAATGAATACTTTCATATTACTAAAAAACAAATGACTATTTTTTATAACTAGATATCAATTGAAGGTAGTACTTTCAACTTTTAAGAAATTGGCAGAAGTAGTGAATAATGCAAGTCACACTTGCCATATTAATTTTTACAACTTCACTGTTTTAAGGATAACTTATTACAGAAGCTGGTATTTTTTCTTGGACAGATAGCATTGAATTATAGATTCTGCTGTCTAATATTAGTGGGTTATGTATAAGGAAATAGTGTTCCATAACAGATCTAATGATATGCTCCAGAGTTTTCTGTTTTAGGACCAACTTGCATACTAATGAAATTAGGAGTGTTGTAATTAAAAGAACACTTACTAGCAGTGATGCAAAGGTGGAAAAGGAGTGGGAGGGAAATAAGGAAAGTGATGTTCTCATGTTCCAAAAGGATTGAAATATGTCTATAAGAGCAAAGTGGTAACACTACAGCTTTGTTGTTAAATGTAAGATTTTGTAGATTGATATTCTCTGTATTTGATTGGCAAAGATGTACTGAAAGAATTAGAGTAGATAAGAAATCTTGAGTTTGATAGAAAATGAGCTGAAATTTACTAGCACGTTACGAAAATCCTAAGGACAGTCCAACAGATTGTTAGTCATGTAGATGGCAGTGACACGTAGATGCTATCGCTCCTCTGCATTTTGACTGTCTTTTTTATGATATGTAAATATCATAAAAACAGCAAAGAAATCTGCACAGAGAAGTCAAAATGCAGCCTAAATCAGAAGAGCAGTGATTTTTTTCTACACTGAAAAGTCCAGAGTAAAATGACTAAGGTGATTTCAAGCCATTGATTTAGTACGATGGGTACAAGACCAGATTGAGGATTGCCATCTGTAGAGTCTGATAAAGTGTAAGGTGGTGAGGGTAGAGGTTATACTGAATTAATGGCAAAGATTATTCATAGAGTGAAGAGAAAATAAAGGCATCTTGAAAGTTACAGTATATAAAGAGAGAGAGTATGAGCATGGAGGGAGATAAAGAGCATGTTCCATTCTTGGAGAATAGTGACCGTGGAATACAATTAATATGCAGAATGAAGTGAATGATTTAAAGGACAATAGGATGAATATATACTATTCATATGTTTATGATGTTTAGCTGAAGATTATTGTTAACATCTGACTTCCATGGAATCAGAGACTCATTGTTGATGTACACATTATTGCACACAATGCTCATCCAACCATGCCTTAAACTGATTCAGTGTGTCTACATGCACAACACACTTGGGCAATGCTTTCAACTCACCAACTGCTCTCCATGCAAAGAACCTGCTCATTTCTCTGCTCACATCTTCCTTATACAGTTTCCAGCAATGCCCTCTTGTTCTACTCTCCTCTTCATTCTATGAAACATCTCTTCCATGTCAACCTAATAACCCCTGACTAACTAGCTCTAGCTTATGTCTCAATCATATCCCCCCCCCACCTTTTCCTCCTATTCATGAGGCTTTGCAGTTTACATTTACTCAATCTGTCCTCATACTCCACGTTCCAAAGACTACTGACCAACTTTGTGAATCTCCTTTTGGACCCTTTCTAACATATCACCATGAAAACATAGCAACCAAATATGTGCACAATAATCCATGTGTGGCCTGATCAAGGCCATATACAATGGCATCATAACCTCTTTATTTCTGAATGTCAGGGTCCTCAGCATCATTGCCATTATTCAATGTGATGTCTTCGCAACTTGTGCAATGTGGCCCCTGAATTTCAGGTCCTTGTCTACTACCACTCTCAGATCTCTCATCTCCTCTACCTCCTTTGAAGTTTCCTCACCAAGTGTATACTTTGCATCCTATTGTTGCTTACCAAATTTCAAAGCCTTACAGTTGGCAGCATTTAACTGATAGTTCCACTTACCCATTTATGCAATCTATTCAAGTCCTCCTGTAAGGACATAACATCTGCTTGACTCTTCATTGCTCTCCCCAGTTTTGCACCATCCTAGTATCATTAATATACAAATTAAATAACAATGGTCTCTAAACTGACCCCTGCAGTGTACTACTAGTGACCTTCCTTTTTCAGGATGCTGCATCTCCATATACAACTTTCTGATACCTATCTGGCAGCCAGTCACTGATCCAACTGAGAAGTTGTTATTCAGTGCCATCTGTTTCAGTTTATTTAATAGCTTGTGTGGCAGTCTATCAAAAGCTTTTGTGAAATCCAAGTATATCAATGTATATGCATCTCCCTTCACCAAGATATTTGTTGCCTTGTTATAGTATATAAGTTAGTAAAACATGATCTCCTTTTAACAAACCCATCTTGATAACCAAAGAGAATACTGCTGTTATCAACCCACTTCTGTATCCTTCTTCTCATCAATCTTTCCAGTACCTTCTCCACAACTCCAGATATATAGATTAGACTATAATTTGAAACAATTTTACCTTCTTTCCACTCCCTTTGAATTTGTGCTGTTGTAAGACTTATTAAACAGGCATTCCAATGCTACTGCCAATTCCCTTAAGACTTGTAGTGATATGTCATCAAATCTTATCACCTTAATCAGTGGCGGCCCGTACATAAGCATTGCGACACTGCAGCATCCCCAAGGAAAAAATGAAAAATTTAAATTTTGTTTGTGCTTATAAATAATGACAATGCTTACAACATTATATAAATGCAATACAACATGATAAAGGTTACAGTTTATGTTTCGACATTGATTGAATACTCGCGACTTATTTTTCACGGTATTAACAACACCACACACGCTTTTATCACAAATGTTTTATTATTCAATGAAACATCTTTGTGATAAAATCTAGTATAATATAAAATATAAGATAATATAAAATAAAGTCGCTTGCCTCCCTTACAGGCAACTCCTCTACTTTTGTAAAAAAATTCAATCCATTTCAAAACACTGGTTAAAAATCTAATCCTAAAAGATTCAGACATAATGGTTAGTTTCGATGTCACCTCCTTATTTACCAATGTACCACTTATAGACACTTGATTTAATCAAGTCTAAATTTCCCCCTGATATTTTTGAATTATTTCAATTTACCATGAATGCAGGTTACTTTACATGGGGAGGAAAATTCTACAAACAGATTAATGGTACTGCTATGGGTTCCCCCCCTCCCCTGTTAGCAAATTTTTACATGGAACACTTTGAAAACAAAGTACTTACCACAGCTATATACAAAGCCAAAAGTGTGGTTATGCTATGTAAATGATGTGTTTGCCATCTGGCCCCATGGACAAGACACTTTGGATGCTTTTGTCACCTACCTAAACAGCCAACACCCCAAAATTCACTTCACAGTAGAAAAAGAATCAAATAACTGTTTACCATTTCTTGACACATTAGTCACCCACCTTTCAGATGGATCACTATCCTTTTCTATTTACAGAAAGCCTACACACACACACACACACACACACACACACACACATAGAGGAAGATTCCTGCATAAGCAATCACATCATCATCCAGTCCAACAGTACAGCATTTTAAAAACACTTGCACACAGAGCCAGAGAGCCATTTGTTCTAACAATACAGCTTTGACCACTGAACTCCAATACCTGTGCCACACGTTCTTAGCCAACGGCTACAATTCCTACAAAATAGATAAAATACTACATAAGCCCATTACTTGCCCCTCCCCCCCCAATACACAAGAATACACCATGACCATTTCTATTCTCATATCAGAGGTACATCGGAAAAGATAGCCAAAGTATTGTTGAAACATGGCCTTCGCACCTCTTTCAAACCTCATGTTAAGCTGGCAACTCTGATCTGCTCAACTAAGGATAAACTTCACCCTTTAGCACACCCAGGAGTGTATGAAGTTCCATGTGACTGTGACTTTGCCTATTATGGGCAAACAGGAAGATCAGTGAACATCTGCCTGGAAGAACATGAAAGATACATTCGCTACTATTACTATGGCAAGTCGGGACTGGCAGACCACGCTTTGGACACTCCTTCACACAGGATTAGATGGAGGAAAATGAATGTGCTATTTAGGAGTCATTATAGATCTGAAAGATTATTTTTTGAGTCAGCAATGGCTTTGAAGAATTCTCCCAACCTTAACAAAATATGGTTGCATTAATTTGCCAAAAATTTGGGAGACAGTTATCCTAAGAAAAACTCCTGGATAGCTGTTGCTTTTTTTTTTCCCATTAGAGGGTGCCAAAAATAGGACTTTAGATCTTTTTGCCTTTTGCAATTATATTGTTTCACTCACTCATTGTCGTGTATACAAGTGTGCTGTGCTCTGATGATGCCGAGTTGAAAATCAGTGAAATATAAGCGTTAATAAAACATCTTTGTCATAAAAGTGTGTGTGGTGTTGTTAATACTGTGAAAAATAAGTCATGAATAACCATCAACACCTAAGCTTATCTGTTAGATTGATTGAATAGTTAATAATGGAATCGTTCGATTAATGCTTTAGATTACGAAACAAATACACTGCGATCTAACGCAGTGTCCATATTATCACATTCAACCAATTGTGCCAGACTCGCTGATATTCGTTTGTGCTTCTCATTGCACGTAACTAGTGAATCTGACACTGCTCGTTGGACAGTGTATAGTATGATTGCGCGCGATATGAAAGGGTGAACTATTTTTTGTAATCTTATTTTATTAAATTAGTATATAATTATTTATCATAGCTACAAGGCTGAATTATGACGAGTGTCACTGTTGAAAATATGAAAAGAATTATATTTTTTCAATTATGGTTACATGAAACAAATGCACTGAGATATTCTATTTACGCTTGATATTCGTTTATGCTTGACACTGCTCTTTGGGCAGTGTATCGTATGCTTGCGCTCGTTATTTCTGTGAGATACGAAACTTTTATTATTGGTGTTTGTTCATGGTGAAGGTGAAATATTTTAATAAAGCAATTTTTTAACATGTATTTATTTATTAATAAATTGGTTACTGATTAGGAAAAAAAGAATTTTTTTTTATTATTTTATTTTGTATATGCAGCACCACCACTTAAAATTTTCACCAGCTGCCACTGGCCTTAATTAACATAAAGGTTATTTATTTCCTCAAATACCTCTCGCTTATTCACAATTAAGCCATCCTTTCCTATGTCCTCTAAACTTAAGTTCCTCGTGATATATAATGTAGAAAGTATTTTTAACTTGGGTATAGTTATGTTAAAGATATCAAGCAATTTTAAACCTGGTTTTACTCCATTTTTTCCAAGTAAGCAAACAGACAAAATGTCAAGTTTGTGCCTGCAATTTATGCAAGACTAGCTGATCCCACAGGTAGTGCAAGACTAAGGCAACTCGTGGTAGAGGTGGAGCAAGCTCTGATCACTAATCTTAATATTTACCCTTAATGCCAAAACACATCTCCAAGAAGGGGATGTATGATGTTTTGTATTAAAGGCAAGGGGCCACTACCCAGACCGGTTTCGACCTTTATTGAGGTCTCATCAGTGGGAGCCAGGCTAGAAATACCAAGATTTAGTAATGCAGAGCTAGTAAGTATTTTACCAAAACAAGTTACCATAAGATAAGGTTATAACACCTTATGGTAACTTGTTTTTTATATTGCTAATGCTTCTGCCTTGGTATCACCACTTGGGCCTGGCTCCCACTGAAGAGACCTCAATAAAGGTCAAAACTAGTCTGGGTAGTGGCCCTTCCCTTAATGCATAACAGTATACATATCCGCAAGGAGATGTTTTGCATTATGGGAGATACCGAGATAGGAGTGTTGGTAGCTTGCTCCACCTTTGCAAGGAGTCGCCTGGTGTTGTACCACTTTACCCCAGTCCTGAAGATACTTTCAGGCACAAACTTTGTTTGCACACACTTGAATAATGAATTAAACTAAATTTATTATAGTCTGACCTAGTGAAAAATAAACTTTCAACATCTGTATTTAAGTTTTGTAGATCTGGAAAAAGCATATAACAAGGTGCCAAGGAAGAAAGAACTATTCAAAACGCTAAAGTTGTATGTGTCAGTTGGGCATTATATCAAGCAATACTTAGTTTTTGAGTTGTAAGTCAGTAGTTAGAATTGAAGGAAGTACAGGAAGATGTGGTTTGATGTTAAATCTGGTGTCAGACAAGGATATACATTATTCCCTCTGTTATTCATTATCTATATGGATAACATTATGAAGAAAAGTGGTATCAAACTTGATATCAAAATTGGAGATGTTAATCTTATCTCTTTACTTTATTATTATTCAGGCCTCCATGGAGTCAAGAGACTCGTCGTGGGAGGTCCTTCTTAGGAAACGCAGTTTATCATACCACTAATTGACTGTTCTTGCTCTCATCACTCTCAGGCAATGCATTCTGCAGTTCAACCACCTTCCACACAAAGAAATCACTCCTCATCTTCTTGCTCCCAGCTCCCTCTCATAACTTCCAAGAAGTGAAAGAACTCCCCAGTGTCAACCGTGTAACTACCTTCTCAACAGTTTAAAATCCCTAGCCGATCCTCAACTGATATTGTACACTCCTGAAACCATCTTTGTTATCTGCCTCTGTACCCTTTCTACAGTTAATTTATACCTTTCAGATCCTGAGGACCAAATTTTAGAACAGTCGTCAAAGTGTGGTGTGATCAGGGTCTTATATAACTTAATGATAACTTATCTCTGCAGGTGAGCATTCTTCTTAATATGGCAGCAATCCTCTGGGTTAACTTCACCACCTTTGCAATATGCTCCCTGAATTTCAGTTTTCTATTAATTACCACCCCCAGATCTCGTTTCTCTCTACTTCATCCAGTACTGCCCCTCCAATCGAGTATGCAGCCTCCCATCAATGTATCCAAAAACTTCAAGACTTTGCATTTTGCTGCATTAAACTGACATCCCCATTCATTTGCCCGTCTGTCTAGTTTATTGAAATCCTCTTGTAGGGCTGCCACATCTGCACTATTACTGATAACCCTTCCCAGCTTCATATCACCTGCAAACAACTGAATATCCACTTTCAATCCATTGACAATATCATTAATATAAAGGTTGAACAATACATGTCCCAGTACTGAGCCCTGTGTAACCCCACTTGTAACCTTCTGCTTTCTTGATATTGTCCCACCATACACAACTCTGATATTTATCGGACAACCAATTTTGAATTGGTTGTCTGACTAACCTGACATTTAAACCCATGTGCTGCAACTTACATATCAGCTTATCATGTGGCACCCTGTCAAATGCCTTTGTGAAATCCAAAAAAATGGCAGTATATGCCTTTCTCTCATCAACTGCTCTTGTCACTTTATTATAAAAGGCAATCATATTACTAAAGCAAGAGTGCCCCTTAACAAATCCATGTTGATTCTCACAGACTTACCTTCATCTGTCCAATGCTGTATATAGTCCCTCACTTATTTCTCCAAGACCTTAACAACTACTGATGACACACAAACTGGCCTATAATTATACACTTCCAGTCTGCTACCACCTTTATGCAATGGCACGATCTTACCTTCCTTCCATTCTTGCGGGTACCTTTCCTGCATTCAGACTTTTAATGAAGAGCCAGGTCAACGGAGCTGTCAGCACGTTCTCTCAAAACCCGTGGTGGAATACCATCCAGTTCCACAGCTTTACTGACATCCAGAGTACTCAGTATTTGGAACACACTCTTCTCTTGCACTTCTAAACCCTGACCCTGCCCTATCCCTCTAGTATTAAAACCTTCTTCTCCAGGATGAAATACTCTACTAACCTAAACTAATCTATCATTTCTCCTCCTACTGGCCACATAGCTAAAAAAAAAATTCCCTAGGATTTTCTTTGGATCTTAGTGCCAATCTCTTCTCATATTCCAGTTTTGCCTTCCTCACCATACTAGTCACTCTCATGGCCTGCACGTATATTCTTCGTGCATCTGCTCTCCACCCCTCTCCTTATATCTCTTCCATAATCTCTTTTTCAACTGCAGTTCCTGTATGATATTGTTTGTCATCCACTTTACACCAAATTATGTCTGCTTCTTCACTTGTGTAATACAGCTTGCTATTGCTGCTAACAAATATTCCTTCACAATTTTCCAAGCAGTAATGATATCCTGGCCTTTCCAATTCTGCTCTCCATGGAACTGTCCCAAGTTGATATCTAAGACTATTATAATCACCTGCCTTATAATTCCACATATGTTCCCTTTTCTTTGATACCCCTGCATGTCTATTCATCTTATAAGTCAAAACCACATGGTCACTCTCTCCAACTGGTGGGAGAGATGTCATCTCAGTTATTATCAGCTTCTGATGCTATCACCAAATCCAAAACTCTTGAACCTATTGTTACCTCTATTACATGTTGCCTAAAGACATTTGTTCCTCAAGAATTCTAGAAATTCCATTCCCTTATTACTACATCATTTTCCTCTTCTCAGCTTATATTACTATAGTTAAAATCTCCTATAACAAATATTCTTCTTGCACTTGCCAAGCTCAACTGCCTAAACATCACCTGCTCTCCACCGTCTGTGCTCCTTGGCTTGTAGCAACATCGTACTAAATATCCTGTCTTGGTCACTTCTATCTCGCACCATATGCTTTCAAAACCATTAGTATCACTTCCTCGTGACACTAATGGTTTTGAAAGCCTCCACTCTTAGAGGACATAAGTTATCACTTATCATAAGCAGTACTCCACCACCACATTTTACTTTCTTATCTTGCTGAAAATGCTGTACCCTGCTACTTAAATTCCTGTTATTATATCATCTTCTGTCAACCACATCTCTGAGATCCCACTAATCTTTGGCCAGACTGATGCTATCAGTGCCACCAATTCATCTCCTTTATTTTGGATACTTCTAGCATTGGTATAAAGCTTAAAAATGTTACTGCTTCTTTACCTATCATTATCCTCTCTAGACCCCACAACTTAAATATCAGCTTATCAGTTTATGCAGATGATGTTATACTTTTCAATAAATCTGGTATAAGATTCCCTGACTAAATTGAATAACTGTTGTAATAGACACGGTATGAAGGTCAGTAATAACAAGACAATGAAAATAGGCAGAAGCATTGAAAATATCAACTGCATCGTGAAGGGAGAACCTATAAACCAGTAAAACATTTCAGCTACTTGGGCATGGTTTTTAGTGAAGATGGCAGTGGCGGCTCGTGAAGTTTTAAATGGGGATGCTGCCTATACAAAATAATTTTTTAAAAAAATTATTTTTTTCCTAATCAGTAACCAATTTATTAATAAATAAATCTACTGATATTATTTATTAATAAATTGGTTACTAATTAGAAAAAAAAAGAATTTTATTATTATTTTGTATAGGCAGTACCCCCCCCCCCCCATTTAAATCTTCACGGGCTGCCACTGGAAGATGGTAAATTAAATATGGACAAATATAGACAACAGAATCAAGAAAGCTGGTATAGAGGAAGTCAACTGAATACATTTATATGGAATAAGAAAGAAATTAGTTAAAACACTACTAAACTAGCTGTATACAAAACAGTGTTCAAGCCAATTTTAATTTATGGATCTGAGAGCTTAATTAGAAATAAAACACTTAACCAAAAATTAGAGACAGCAGATATTGAGAGTCCTGAGAAAGATTAGGGATGTGAACAGATGGCATCAATGGCAATATCATATTAAAAACAAGGATATTAGGAAAGAACTTGACATTGTTAGCATCCAGGAATGGGTTAGTAGAGCTAATCTCAGGTGATATGGTCACTTAAAGAGAATAGGAGAGGAAAGATTAGCTAAACAAGCTTTCTCTTCCTGGTTGGCAGGAAAAAGATCCACAGGAAGACCAAGATATAGGTGGATTGATACAGTAAAAGGTATTTTAGAGGACAGAAGTATAAGATCTGATAATGATGGAGTCTTGACAGGTAACAGATTGATTTGGAGGAAAATTCTAGATAGGAAGTTAGTGGTGATGTAAGTTTTTATTTTTTTTTATATACTATCCTGTACACTCTTGAGGGTTCATGTCAGGAATTTGATGATGATGATGACACATTGCTATGTTAAACTGGTAGCCATTCTTCTTTGCCCATAAGAGAATTACAGAATTGAGTGGCATTTAGAGGAACATAAAAAGAATAAAAATGTTCAGCAGCAAAACGGAAAACAAAGCAAGGAATCAGGTAAGTTATGTCATAATAATGAAAATCTGGTAAGTTGATTGTAATATGAATGTTATTTGGTATGGTGACTACCATAAAACCTGCCATTGATGAGCAGGTTATAACATCAAGTTTTCCCATGGCACAAATTAAAAATATAACTCAAGCAATTAAAGAAAAGCAAAAGAGGTAATTCTGACCTCTGATTTACCAGTCACTTAACTAGTGATAAATTCAGTATGAGTGGGGATATTGAAAAGGTTGTTGGAAGAAGTGAGAGTGAAGAGTGAGAATCATAAGTATATTACCTGGATATGATGGAAATGAATTATGAAGAAGGGCTATGATGACAATATAAGAAGGAATGTATACAAGTTCTTGGATGTTTGGAGTGATTTTGAGGGAAGATTGAATTTCTATGAGAGGAATGGCCTACACTTGAATGCATTGGGCATCAGGAGTCTTGAAAAATCATTAATTGATATGAGACTTAGCAGTCAGGGAAACTGAATTCTGATGGGAGAAATTGTGAGAATCTGTGTAAGAGCAATGATGTTGGGTAACTGTTTTAATGATGGGAATGGTTATATTATGGAAATAATTTATGAAGAGAATGATTCTGTGTTCATCCAGTTTGGACCTATCAAGCATGCGTAAAGATGCCTGCATAAGTAATGAACTAGATAAAACAGAGAACTGCAAGTTATTGAACAGTGTCATGCAGACCACAGACTAGAGTATACAAAACAGCATGCCGATAACTTATATCTGTGCACGAATGCTAGGAGTATCAGAAACAAAGGAGTAGAGTTTTGTTGCCTTGGTTACTATATTGGGATCTCATATTGTAGGCATTAGTGAGACCTGGCTATCAGAAGTGGACATACTAACTGGTATTGAGTGCAAAGAGTACAGTAGTTTTAGGAAGATTAGATGGGATAGGAGTAAAGATAGCATGCTGCCAATTGATATCAGATGACTTGAATCCAGTTAGTTGAGACCTATGATGGCAATACTAGTAACAGTTTTTTTTATGTGGTAGTGAGTTTGAAGCTATCTGGTGTGTGTGAGAGGAGTCCAACAAGATTAAATACATAGCAGGGTGTAGTTATAGACCTGGTGGATTGTTTGCTAGTGATGAAGAAATGCATCACCAAATAGATAGAATGGGTGTGAAAAGAGTAATCATAATGGGGACTTTAATTATCCAAACATTGATTGGGTAGCTGTGAAATCACATGAAAAGAATGAAGCTGAATTTATTGAGCTGTTTCAAGACAACTTCCTCAAGCAGCATGTAACAGATGGAACTTGTGGTCGAAGACGGTCAGATCTGATTATAGTTTTTTTTTTTTGGGGGGTGGGTCAGTTCTATTCTGCCTCTGGTTGGTGATAGTGATCATGTGGTACTCGCTCGGAAATTGCTAAGTTTATGAATTTTTCATTCAGAAAAGGTTATGTGCTGAATTACAAAGGAGGAAATTATAACAACCTGAGGGGTATGCTGGGTTCCTCACCATGGTATCAGTTGTTTCATGTGAAGGATATAGTGTGTGTGTGTGTGTGTGTGTGTGTGTGTGTTGGAAGTGTTTCTCATCAGTGGGAGCCAGATCCCAAAGGAATACCAATGTTCTTAAAAGAACTGGGCGATGGACTGAGTCCTTGACTCTTTATCCCATCATCTGAATGAAGAAAATCCGTGTAGATGGATGTTATTGAGCTAAAAAGCTCTAGTCATGGGTAGGTAACAGCAATAGCTGAGCCTCGATTAAAAACTTCATTGGCTACAGCATTGCCATTTGTTATCCTGTAAGTCCTAAAAAGGACTTTAGGCTGTTCCAGCCAATCTCTCTTATTACATATTCGGAATACCAATGATTAATGATTAACATTTCTGACTCTAAGGGTGAAGCAAAGCGCTTTTCATGTTCCCTGCTATCTGACATGGAAACAGTGAGTGGAAATGTTTGTGAGCAAAATGCTCGCCCTGGGTGGGCTTGGAGGTTAAATATCAGAGGGGGGTATTAGTATGGCTTTGGGCCTTTTGTATTTGAAACAGTCTGTGGCATCATAATTCGTAGCTAGTTGAACCAGTTCATTGGGGTTTGCAGATGCTTTTTTGAAAAACTTTGTTGCTGTAGTTTGCAGAAAAGTGTATATGTAGGGGACATCTGTGTCTCGATGGAGCTGCACAGTTCTAATGAACCACGGGACGCTTAGTATCATACGAAGGCATTTATTTTGTACTCGTTGTAATTTGAGAATGTTAGTATCAGCGGTATGACTCCAGGCTGGAGAAGCATAAGTGGGTATAGGGTGGACCATCAGTTTGTAGATGAGCAGTTTGATTCTGGTGTTTAGTTTACTGTTCTGTTGATTAGAGGATAGAGTTGAGCAATGGCTTTTGATGCCTTTGCACAGAGAGCCTTGATATGAGAATTGAAAGTTAGCCTTTTGTCTAGTAGTACGGCAAGGTATTTGACTTCTGTTTTCCAGGGGATTTTTGTGTTGAATAGGAGGATGTCATTTTTGGGAAGCATCGGTCTTCTGGTAAATAGTATGGCTATGCTCTTCTAGGGGTTTACTTGTAGTCTCCATTTAGAGAACCACTTCTCAATCTGTAGTATGTTTTTCTTGTAGTTTATTGATGGCTGTGTGTGGTTTTAGAGATCTGGTTAATATCGCTGTATCATCTGCATACAGGGCTAGGATGGATGACAATGGATTGTGTGGGATATCAGCTATGTATATGGAAAACTGAATCGGAGCTAGTAATGATCCTTGTGGGACTCCAGCCGTGAGACGTTTCTGGGCTGATACTGCGCCTTTGATCTTGATTTGCATATGCCTGTCGAAAAGGTATGATTTGATTAGTTGTACCATTTCCAGTGGTATTTCAGTTGATCATTTTATGTAGCAGTCCATGATGCCAGATTTTATCAAATGCACTGTTGAAGTAATGCAGAAATCATATTTCCCATATAGAAATACTCAAAAGGTGTCACAATTTATTACTAAAATACTCTGGATTATGGATAAATTTTGAAATTTTTTTTCACTTGGTTATACTATAAATTAAAGATGCCAAGACTTTTATGTTGTTTCAACTGCAAGTACATAAAGGTTAGTTGCTTACTGGGTCCAGATCTACTGCCATACTTTTGTACTTGCCATCTTACTCTGACTTGCTACCTCATGAACAAAATTCAACTTTTTCTGTCCATTCACATGCTAATTTACCTTCTTCATGCATCCTCACCTGTACTCTCCCTGATACTTCTAGTTGCCCTGTTGTATTCCCAGTCTCATGGCAGTCAGCAAATTTATCACCCCTTTTAATAGGCACACTCAACAACTTATTAAATCTCCTTCCTATCATTTATTTTTTATGGTTATTTATTACTGATAAAATGTGCGAATTTTTTCATATCTTAGACTGAATATACTAATCTATAAGGTTAACCTATTTGCTTCAACACTGGTAGGTACACCTTAAAAATTATCATAGCATTAACAAAACTTATAAATTGAGCAAGTCCAGGATTGAACAGATTATTGTAATAAGGCAACAGTGACACACCTCCCCCCCCACCTGATTAAGGTATTTGCTTGAACGAGCAAAATTTTTCTAGCCTTCCCTATCCTTCACAAACCTGTGCTAACCATCATTGATAATTCTACTTCTATGAGTCTAATCCTGTATTCTATTCCTAATTAGTCATTTCAGTACCTTATGCTACTGCAGATAAACAGGCTATTCTGTAATTGGATATATCTATGTCGGCCTGGTTGGCCAAGTGATTAGTGTATCCACTCTCCAGCCAAGAGGCTGTGGGTTTGAATCCTGCGTAGGCATGGATGTTTGATTGTCTTCCACCTTTATACATTCATTCATCCAAGTATAAATACACTCTCCCAAGATAGACTGGGTCACCATGGGAAAAGTAGACATAACCCTCCCACAATGGGAGAGGCCTTCACCCTATAGTGGGCAGAAAACAGGCTGATCATTATTCTCATGCAGCAGCCTTATTTTACCTTTCTTCCTGTTTTGTACACAATTCTTTAAAAATGCATTGTGATATGTCATTCTTTCCCACACTCTTATTAGCATCTAACCCATTCAGCATATCATATACCTAAAATTCTTTTATTTCTAGCCCCACATGCATTTATCATGTATCTCCCTTTTAGATGTTGCACAGGATTTTTCATGCCACTATGATATATGCTGATAAACTCATGAAATGATTCCACTCAGTCATCCTAATTGTAATAATTGTAATTATTCTTCCTTTTATTTGTCACATAGCAGAAAAACTCGCTTGAAATTTCTCCAGCCTGACTAACTGATCTCATCTAATAACATTTTCTCTCTTTTTTATACTAGGCTTGTCAATTTTGTTACCTACAATTTATATTCCTTTTGCATCTGATCACAACTTGCTTATCTTTTCTGTAGCTCCTTTTCAAAGAGAATTCTGAGAAAAGAAGTTATGGAAGCGATGTTTCTTAATTCACTGTTCATCCATTTCACTACTAATCTTTCATTTATTTCACTTCTTGTCAGATTTATCCCAACAAATATCTATGTTTTGTCAGCCTCATTTCCTCACAGCTCTCCATCCCTTGGTACTGATGTTAGTTGACTACAGAGCTCCCCATAATCACTTGCCTTTGGTAATTATACATACTGGAGTGAGAAAGGAAGAACGAGAGGTGATTCCTGAAAGTTATATAAAGGTATGCTGAAGGGAGTGAGAAGTAGATTTGTGGAGATTGGTTGTTGAGTAATATCTGCTAGATGTATTGTGAATGCTAAGAATGAAAGTGAGTTTGAGGTTTAGTATGATAGAGATGTTGCTAATAGAGTAAAGTCCCGCAATGGGACTTTCTCGTTTTTTAATAATAATCCAAACCCCTTGGTTTCAGGGTGGATTAGTTGTAAACTTTTTGAAACTTTATCCATTCACATTACAGATTAGTCTATTTTTATTAAACAAAAGCTTGAAATCAAAATCTAATATCAAAAGAGGGAACTAACTCCTAGTTAATTAAGAGGAGATGAGTTAGTTGTTATTGACATAAAAGTTGTGGTGCTGGGTGACCACTCACAACCTTCTGTCATGAGAAAGCTGCCTACTATGTATTTGAATTAATTACTACGCTTTGGACCCTTGACTGATTTTAAGATTCCCTCTTTGCATGCCTTGCAGGGCACACTGGCATCATGGAGGACTTACCAGAGAATGACTTCTTGAATCCCCAGGTCTGGAGTTGGATAGCACAGATTATTATTGGTCTAGGCCTCTTCTGGTCCTTCATGTGGTACCATAGTATGTAGCACTGTTTCAATGTGAAGTTGGAAAATAAAATAAATAATTTGAAGGTCAGATTAACTTTTGTAAAATGCAACTGTTAAAATTTATACAGAAAATAAAATTAAAAAAAAAAAAAAGGAAAATCCTTAGCTCATCAATGGTATTGCTATATTATAGGTTTTAAAAAAATTGTTTGAAATGTGTGTGTGTGTGTGTGGGGGGCATTCTTTGAAAGATGCTTTCAAATTTATTGTATTTTACAGTTTTATATTAATTTTAAGTATTTTAGCTGTAACATAAAAAAAATAAGCTAAACAATTTTGTATTAAAATTTCTTTGTATTAAAATTGCATAAATTTTCAATGTACAAATTTTTTTTTTCAGCCTGATAGAATTGTTGACCATTTGAGCACATGTATTAATACTCTTGACCTGACTGCACTCAGAGATGCATGGACTCATCTTGACCAACGAGTATTTTCTCGGTTAGAACATTCCTTTTTATCTACAGCCAAGAAACTGGAAAATGCTTTGCTAAGAATGTATGTAGTAATGTGCATTTCTAGTTCTCGCCAAGACAAATTATCAGAATTCTTTGAGAAAATGACTCTAGAGTTGCAAGGGCATTCAGAGTGGAAAGACTGGTTTAGTAAGTAAGAATGTGAAGTAATTTAAAATAAAATTATTGGTGCAATAAATATTGTAGTACTCTATTTGCATGGTCACATTTATATATAAATATTACAATTACTAGAATTTCTTACAGGTTTTCTTAAATGTTGAGGGTAGATAATTAAAAGAATAATTCCATGTAACCTATGAAGAACTGACTGATGATTCTAAGTCGATAGCCATTCATCATTTTTCTGTAGTGTGCACCTTGTTTGTAGTTGTTAAATTGTGAATGAAGAATTTTATGATTATTAATACTTCATTCATGATTTAACATGAATTGCATTTCCTGAGCTAAGTTTGCTCCTAAATAAATTCTAATTTAAACACTTACTGTTATTTGTTCATTGAAATAATAATTGTAATTTTTTTTTAGTTATTTTATCTGATATAAATTATTAATATAATTTGTAAATGTATCCTAAGTGAACTGTAATATATGCATTTTATTTGTTGTTATGGAAAGTGAAAATATTTCTAATAGACTCTGCTAATGTGATTTGATTGGCTGCTGTTGGAAAACTAAGTTATTTCATGATAGCGCATGCCTTAGCATTGAGAACTGTACAACGATCACGTGATAATTTGGTGGTTTGGGCAGGAAAAAGAGAGAGGGTTTATGAGATAGAGGAAGAAGGAACCAGAAGGAAAATGGAATGAGTGTAGATAGGTAGTGAGATGTGACCTAACTTGAGATCGAACGTCGCAACAAAGATTTGAAAGCTTGTTCCGATTTTAATGAATCTTACTTTGAACTCATAATTATTTATAGTTTCCTGTCACCTTGTAAAGGATTTACCTGAGTGAGTGGATAATAATAATATGATTGAGATTTATCGTAAGACATGTTATTACGAGTAAGAAAATATCTTTTCCAGTCTTGGCAAATAAGTTGTTGAACTCAGGGATACTAAAAGTTTTGTGTCATCTATAGTGGAAGATTATCAAGTGCCTAGAAGTGATGTAAGAATTTTCTATCATGTGCAAGCTATGATGATCATACCGGTAAGAATATCTATTCTATAACTAACGTGTGATAGTGTTGCTTGTGTCCGAAGAACTTGGTAAAATTTCGTGTTGCTGAAGCCAGCTAGTCCAGCTTGATTGAGCGATATTATAAAACATTTCCTTGTGAAACAAAATGTGAGAAACTTCATTAAAGAAATAATTCGTGTTTGAATGTGTTATCTCACAATGCATATGTATATTTAAGACTGAACCTTTTAAGAACTATTTTAATCCTCTGATAGATATTGAAGTTGCTAGTTAAGTGTTTGATAAATTGAAGTTTATGAATATATCTCTGAGACTAAAAAGAATTAACTTTTAAATGTTTTGCTGAATATTGATGTTGTTTAAAGTGAAACTAAGTTGAAATCATAACAGATGAGAATTGTGAAAGCCTTATACATAAGTTCTAGCAGTAAATGATATACTCAGCTGAGTAGAATCTAATTTCTTTATAGAATGCATAAATTGTTTTCTAACTGTATTGATCTTAATAGAGTTCTTGTTTCTTATGTAAGAATAATTTTGTGAGAGAATTAAATATCTTGTTTAACTTGATTCTTATGCTTGCCTAATTTCAGTTTCATTGCACTGCTCATTAAAATATGAATCTTGTGGGAAACCCTATATATATATATATATATATAAGTAAGACGATTTTGGCCTGTAGTAAGTTCTCATAGCTGTAGTGCTAATTGGTGCTCGATTCCCTTACAAAAATTGTATGATTTCAAACATAGAGTGGCGCAGTGTAATAAAAATTTTCTTTATGTTTGAAAGTGGGTTAAATAACAACTAGCAAATATAATATTGGATGAAAGACAAAACACAACAGTGGGTATCCACTTGGATCACGAATCAGTGAGGATGTCCTGAAAATTTTGAGATGTAGCACTAGATTATTTTATATTGGGTGTATGCTGCTTTTACATTTACAGTGGAACAGTATATCAAAAACCAGCTGGGGTGTTGCCTGATTGTAAATTGCACTGTTTTCATCAGGAAAATGCACCTGCTGGATTATTAAATGTAATTTATAGGTTGGCAGCACTATCAGCTTACAGAATATCAATGAAAGCAGCTGCTAGCAGATGAACTGCAGAAATATTTGTTACAGAATTGTTGCTGTTGATTAAAAAAAAAAAAAAAAAGTACTGAAATTGATATTATTTTAAAAATATAGGATGGTTTATTCAGGCAGTAGGAGTAAGAAAATAGAGTAGCTGAAGAGTGTATGTGTGTGTGTATATGTGTATATATATATATACAGTAGAACTTTGTTATAATGATCACAGTTACAGCGAATTCACGTTTATAACGAATAATTTTGAAGGTATATTTGAATTGCATTTGATTTAATACATGTATTTCATGTTTATTACAAATTAGTTTCATGGGAATAACGAACGAATAATACATGTTAGTCATTCCTTTACTGACATTTAGTACGTACGCATTTTCTGGTTGTGGAAAAATGTTGGGAGTCGAACGGAAAATTTTATCGCTTTCCAAAAAAGTAGAAATTATACAGGAGGTGGAAAGTGGCCAATCAAATCTGACAGTAGCAAAGAAGTATGGTTTGTCCCCATCTACAATATCAACAATTTGGAAGAATCGTGAGTTGACTGAAAGCTTTTGAAAGCAATTTATCGAAGTGTAAAAAACTTAAAAAGTGTAATAAAAGTGATGTTGATGAGGCACTTCTTTCGTGGTTTAAAGTGCAAAGAACAGCTGGCTTACCTATTAGCGGATCAATTTTGAAAGTTCAAAACTGGAAGAAAAATTTGCTGTTCAACTTGGTTATAGCGATTTTAAATGCAACAATGGATGGATTGATCGCTTTAAGAACAGAAACAATATTGTCTACACAAAAGTGGTGAGGCTTTGTCCATTGACAAAAACGTTGTTTCTGTCAATGGACAATGGACTGGATCAAGAATGTATTACCGGATATCAAACGAAGGTATGGATACAACAACATTTATAATGCAGACGAAGCAGGGTTTTTTAATAATTTAATGCCCGATAAAACTTTTCAATTTAAAAACAAAGTGCATTGGTAGAAAATTTATCAAAAATAGACTCAGTTTTAGTTTGTGCGAACGTGACCAGTAGCGATAAAAGAAAGCTTCTTGTAATTGGAAAATCGGCAAAGCCTAGATGCTTTAAAAACATAAAGAAACTTCCTGTTGATTATACAGCGAATAAGAACTCCTGGATGACATCTGCAATTTTCGAAAATGAAATTCGCAAGTGGGATAAAAATCTTCGCAGCGAAAACCGGAAAATTTTGTTATTGATAGACAACTGTCCTGCCCATCCTGTAGTGGCTAATTTAACAAACATAAAACTTGTTTTATTGCCACTGAATGTGACATCTATCTTGCAACCACTTAATCAAGGCATAATTAGATGTTTTAAATCCCATTTTTGTCGTCTGTTAGTCTTGGAACAGATAGAATGCAGAGAAAAATCTGTGGAAAATGCTTATGCTTACGACTCGAAGATCGGTGTACTTCACGCAATACGTTTAATGAGTGATGCTTGGAATTTGGTGTCATCGTCTACGATACAAAACTGTTGTAAGAAAGCCGGTCTTGTGGAATAAAAGTGTGAATCTGAAGAAGATGAAGAGGATAACTTACCGTTATCAGCGTGGTTAAAAGCGCGAAACTTGAACAATTTTGACACGTGTGCAGAGATTGATAATTTTATAGACAATGATAATGGCGTCGCAACTTCGGGTATACCGACAGACGCTGACATCTTAAAATAAATCTCTCATACACCAGAAGAAGATAATAGTAGTAGTGACTCCGAGGAAGAAAATAGCAATGATGAGAAAATCGTTACCTGGTGTGAAGCAGAAAGTGCTTTGCATATTTTAACAAGATTTATGGAATTGCGATCTGTAAGTTCAGACGACACATTCAAGCATCTTAGTGGTATAAGGAACAATTTCAAACATATGAAATATGCGTCTTGTGCAAAACAAAGTACGCTTGATGATTTTTTATGTAAAAATGTGAAGTTTTAACAGTGCTGAAACACTGCACCTGTGAGATAGAGGTTGAAGTGAGTGCAAGAGAAAGATCATTTCTGAGCCTAATTTGCATGCTTCTGGATGGTATCAAAGATTTTAAGGGAAGTTATAGGTGCACCATTTCAAACATGAGCAGTATTCTACATATGGGATTTAGAATTCACTATATACAAACCACAATACAATTTGGAGTTTATATATAGTAAAGAGTTGGTTTGTGTAAAATACTCCTGAACAGAAGGAAATACCAAGTTTCTTGGATGCTATTGATGCAATGTATTTATGCCAGGAAAGACTAGAGGTAAATGTTAGTCCAAGCAAAGAGATCTGATCTTGTCTGGTGATTTGTGTTTTACTGAGGGTAAGGATAGGTGAGCTGGGATCTTCTGAGTAAGAAAAGGCAAGAACATAAGGTTGTCCTCTCCCCATTGGAGGATAATATTTAGATCAATGTTTAAGGCACTAGTTGCAGATGATCTTGTAGCTTGATGTCAATACTGCATGATTTATCAAACTAATAGGACAAGTGGAGAGTACTATTGTCTGCAAAGCTGTGGATGGGATTAGTGGCTATTATGAGTAGGGAGTAGGTCATTTATATATATTATTATGAGAGAGAAAGTAGGTAATAGGACATGGCCTTGAGGCACTCCAGCATTAGTTGTGAAGCTTGAAGGGATGGAGCCATCTACCTTGACTTGCAGAGAAAGCTGGCTATCCAGTTACAGAGGGTGGCTGGGAGACCAAAGGATGGCAATTTATTTAGTAGACCTCGATACCACATGTTTGAAAGCTTTGGAAATGTCAAGGACAGCAGCACAAGTTTCTCCAAACCTTTCTGTGGTATGTGTCCAGCAGTAAGTGATGTAAGTTATAAGGTCAGTTGTGGATCTTGAATGGCAGAATCCATACTGGCATTTGCTGATTAATTCATGGGCATGCAAGTAGTGGAGGAGTTGGCTATTGATGACTTTTTCCATTATATTGGAGAGGACAGAGGCAATGGCAATTGGTAGGTAATTTGCAATGTAGAATTCTATCACCTTTTTTTGGAATAGGATGGATATGAGATTATTTCCATGCATTGGGATAAGTATCAGATATGTATAATAAATTATAGAGATGATGTAGGATGGGTATTAGCTCTGAAGTACGATGTTTGAGAACAATTGGAGAGATGCCATCAGGACCAAAAGACTTCTTAGTATCCAAGTTATTTAGTAGTTTTCTGATGTATTTCTGTCAAAAAACTATAGGAGGCATATGGTGCTTGGATCTCGGTATGGCAGGAGGTGGTCTCTTGAGAGATGAGATTGAACATCTTAAGAAGAGGTTGGCTGATATGAATGAGGAGGAAGTGAATATTTATGAAGAAAGAGTAAAAGGATAATCATATAGCATTCTATGGAACTCAGGCAGCATTAGTAGTATGGTGAATAAAAAAGTACCCAAAACATGCTTTCCATGGTGGGAAAGAACAGGTATCAGAATTATTATTATTCCGGTCAACTCCAAGGAGTTGACAGACTCATCGAGGGAGGCCCTAACATCATGTCAAGAACAACTATTTGACATTCACACAGTATCTATCATACCTCGCCTTGAACTCATTCATGGTCGTAGCACCCACAACACACTGGCAGCTTATTCCACTCATTCACCACTCTCCAAGTAAAAAACCTAGTTCTAACACCCTTGCTAACCACATTCTTGCCCAGCTTCCATGTATGGCCCCTAGTCCTCCCACCACCAGTCCTATTCTCAAAAATATCTTCTGGATGATTAATCTTATAGAAACCCTTCAGTAATTTGAATGTCGCAATCATATCACCCCTTTTCCACCTATTGACCAATTTTTGCAACCCACAAATCTTCAACCTGTTCTCATAAGGTTCATTCCACAGACCTGCTATCATCTTGGTCACTCTTCTCTGGATCCTCTCCACCTCCTCCCCATCAAGAAGAAACCCTGGTGCCCATATCTGGGCACAGTAGTCTAGATGGGGTCTTATCAAAATATTTTAACAAGATTTTTCAAGAGATAAATCTTGTTAAAATACTTTAACAAGATTTATTTCTGCTTGTTAAAGTATTTTTCAGAAGCCAAGTGATTTGATGAACTGATTTAGCCACTTTTGCAATGTGCAGCCTAAACTTCAATTCCCTATCCACCAACACTCCCAAATCCCTGGCCTCATCAATCTTCTGGAGTACGGTTCCACCAATGTGATATACTATTGCTATTCTTTCCACCCCAAAATGCATAACCTTACACTTTGCCACATTAAATTGACATCCATTTTCCCTAGCCCAGTCCTCCAAACTATCTGAATCATCCTGTAAAATTTTGACATCCTGTTCACTCACAGTTGCTCTACCCAACTTTGCATCATCAGCAAACAAGTGAACACTTCCTCTCAGATCCTTTCCTATATCATTGATGAACAAATTGAAAAGCAGTGGTCCAAGAACAGAGCCCTGCGGCACACCACTAGTCACAGTCCATCTTTTGGACTCCACATGTACCCTGTCTTAATTGTAAATTCCACACTTTTAGCCACCTCCCAAGTCCAAGACCCTATGATCACTCTCACCAATTGGTGGCAACATGGTCATATTTGTTACAGCCAAATCCTCAGATGCAATTACTAGGTCAAGCACTCTCTGACCCCTAGTATTTTCCATTACATGCTGTCGCAGATAGTTATCCCTTAATAACCGCATAAAATCCAATTCCTTCCTCCGGTGTGTCTTCTCCTCACTCCAATCAATGCGACCATAGTTGAAATCTCCCATAATAATTACCCTTCTTCCACTCACTTCTTCTATTTGCTTGTGCATACTATCTCCACCATCTTTTCCATCACCTGGTCTATAGCAGCACCCAATTGTATATTTAGTTCTGCTAGCCACAATCTCACACCAAATGGCCTCAAATGTGCTCTTTTCTCTATCCTGCAATTCAACTTCTATTCTCCTTGGCTGCAGCTCATCAGCTATCATCATCAACAATACACCTCTCCCATTTTATTTTCCCTGTCATTCCTGAACGCACTATACCCATCACATTCAATCTCACTAGCTATGTCATCTACTGTCAGTCATGTTTCACTAATGCCAATAACCTGTGGTCTGGAAGTGCCAGTCATGGCCAAAAATTCTTCCTTCTTGTTCCTAATACTCCTAGCATTAGTATACATGAATTTCAGACCCCCATTAGCCCCATCCCTACCTTGATGCCTTATACTAACTATCCCATTTTGATTTGTTGTCCTTATTTGCTCTTAGTGGTAGTTGTGGGCATGAATGATATTAAATTATGAAAAGCAATTAAACAAATTGGTTTAATCCTTTATCCAACTGTAAGCAAACAAAGTTTGCGCCTGAAGTACACTCTCTGTCCAAAAAGAAACCGAACTTTTGATAGAAAATAAGACACAGGCCAATTATAATTATTCAAATAATTTATTTCAATCAATATACTCTCTCTCAGCTTCAATACAGCATTTTGCAGTTAATTTGTTAAATGAGTTTTTTATATCGGTTTTAGGATGCTGTTGAGAGTCATGGTTACTGCTGCTTGAACGTTTTCAATGGTGTCGTATCACTTTCCTTTCATTGGCAGATGATGTCAGGGGAAGAGAAAGAAGTCACAGGGTGCTAAATCAAGTGAATTCGGCAAGTGTTCCAACACAAATTTGGTTTTTGCTCAAAAACTGTCTTGCAATGTTTGAACGGTGAGACGGTGCATTATCATGCAGAAGTGACCAGCTGCCTGCATCACGATATTCATGCTGTACGCAACGAATTCTCGCTATCAATCACTTCAAAACTTCGAGATAAAACTCGCCATTGACCATTTGGCCAGGCGGAATGAATTCTTTGTGAATAATGTCCTTGGAATCGTAGAAACAAATTGGCATTGTCTTTACTTTTGACTTCTCCAAGCGACTTTTTTTTGGATGCCCCTCTTCTGGTGGGCTCCACTCAGCACTCTGGCACTTTGTTTCGGGCTCATACTCAAAACACCATGTTTCGTCACCAGTAACAATCGTTTCAAGGAAGTTTGAGTCCTTACTAGCGGTTTTAATGAGGTCCTTGCAGTGTTCAATTCGATAAATTTTTTGGTCGTCGGTCAACTTCTGGGGAACAAATCGCAAATTCATTTTATGAAGGCCCAAACTCTCAGTCAAAATGTTGTGCACAGTTGATTTTGGAATCCCCAATTCATCTTCAATCAATCTCGTGGACAATTTCAGGTTTTCTTTGATATTGCAGTTTTTGGGTGTTAACTTTGCTCAGTCCAGTTTTTGGATGGCCCAGCTTTTCGTCATCCTCAAGCATCTCACAACCACTTTGAAATTGCTTAAACCACTCGTAAACTTGAGTACAGGATAATCATCACTGTATGCTTTTTGAAGCATTTGATGCGTTTCGGTAAAACTTTTACCAAGTTTAACACAAAAGTCAATCCCAGCTCTCTGTTTGAAACTCCTTTTCTGACTGTTGATCAAAGCACACTATCACTCTTGGCACTATAACTCAGTGTCTAATGAAACAAATGTCATAAACAGTTCACACAACACTAATGAAGGTTGTCGCTTTCGACAACAAAAAGATATAACAGGTAGTAGCACTAGTTGCTTCTATTTTCTAAAAGTTCTGTTTCTTTTTGGACAGAGGGTGTATAATCAGGACTGGAGCAACTCGTGGTAACGGTGGTATTATAAAGGTGAATTAAACCAAGTATATAATTTCTTGGTATTTTTAATTAAAAGAAATGTGGAGAAAGACTTCAAGTTTATGTGGGAAGTAAAGGATAATAGTGCTGTTCGGAAATTTATTTGTGTGTTGCCCAGATATGATGGTAATGAGTCAAAGCTGAGCAGAGATAATGAATGGTGAGTTGTGTAAGGCAAAAGTGGTTCAGTTTGTGACTCTGTGGAGTGAATTGGAAGGGGAAATTGGACTAGTTTAAGGTTGATGGATTGCATTTGAATGTGTTTGGTGTTGGACATTTGGTGAAACTTTTGTTTGTTGAGAAGGCACAAAATCAAGAATTTAGTGTAGAATGATCAAAGGTGATTGCGAAACAGGTTGTAGGACAGAAGTAAGACTGACACAAGGTTGAATATGTGATTTATGGCAGTGATGAAATGCATAAAGGTGAGGATGAAATAGGTATGAATGGCAACTAGTCAAAATCAGGGAAATGGTTATGGTGAGACTGAAAAGAGAGGTGTGGCATAGCAGATAGAGTAGAAAGCGATGATATTGGTGAGATGACCTTAAAGACGGGGGGGGGATCCTTACATTCGTATAAATGTAAGGAGTATTTGAAATAAAGCAGCTGAGTTTGTTGCGTTGATTGATGAATGAGTCAATGTGCCCAGAGATGGTGTAAATGAAACTTGGTTGATGCACTGTCAAAAATAGAAATTGAAGGATATATAACTTTCTGGAAAAATAGGAAGGTGAAGAGAGGTGAGGGAAGAGTACTGTTATGATTGCAGGAGAATTATGTCCATAAAGAGTGGAAGTTTAAAACGGTAGTACATGTGAAGATTTTGAATCTGGTGTGAAGTTGAAATTAACAGGCTTATATATCTGGTAGAATATAGGCAAGGAGTGTAGAGAATATTGATTGTGAAATGTTTAGGCACCTCCTTTTTATATTGGGCATATAAGGAGGTGATCCTAATGGAAGACAATCTCCTCCTTCCAGTCTACATTGCTATGAGTGTGTGGTAACAAAGAGTGGATTTGTTGAATTTCTGAGGGATAATAAGCAACATGTGACAGAAGCAACTTTAGGTTTTAGTGTTGGATTTGATTGCATCCTTACAAGATGTGGTTGTTGATGAGATATTAATGCTGCTGCCAGTTGGAGAGAGTGATCATAAGGTTATTGCCAAAAAAAAAAAAAAGATGTATGTGGAATTATAAGGTGAATGATATGGGAAGTTCTGTAATCAACTAGCATCAATATGTTGGTTTTATGAACTTTGCAGAAAAGATGTTGACACTGCATGGGAATTCATAAAGCAGTATCTGACACATGCAGTACAACTACATACCAAGGGTTAAGTGAGTAAATAGAATAGAGCTGAAATGGATGAACAGTGAAATCAAGCAAGCTATGTTGGAAAAGAAAATGTTATGGAGAGGGGGGTATAAGACAGTTGATGGTGATCAGCTCCATGAGGAGTAGAAAGTGCAGGTTAGGAAGCTGATAAGCATGGTAAAGAAAGAACAGGTGCAGTATGAGAGGAGATTGGCTGGTCAGGCCAAGTTTAATTCAAAAGGAATTCTTCTGCTATATGGTAAACAAGAGGAAGAATGATTGATTATAGCAGGTTGATGCTAGTACAGTCATAGCAGCAGAGTGACTGTTGCAAAGGATGTAGTGGAATTATTTAATGAGCACTTCATCAGTGTATATCATCCCAGTGTAAATGTGATACTGTCAATATGTAGAAGTGAAGCAAGTATTAGAAGAATTAGGGGTATATCAGGCATTGATTGGGTTAGATGTTAATAAGGCTGCAGTAATGGATGATATATCACCATGCATTTTTAAGAAATGTGCAAAGTAGTAAGCTGTGTCCTTGCCCCCCCCCCCCGGTTCTTTTAATGAAAGTCTTGTAGTGGATAAGGTTTCTAAGGAGTAAAAAAAAAAAAGCAAAATAGTACCACTCTACAAACATAGAACAGAAGTTTCCAATTACAGACCAGTCTATATATCTGCAGTTAATCAAGGTGTTGGAGAGGAATAGAATACAGGATTGGATTGATGGACATGGGATTCTTTGATGGTCATGTCAATTTATCTTATTTTAGCAGTTTAATGTTTTCTTGGATTTTGCAAAAGCAATTGATAGGTTACCTCATAAGTTGATGTAAAGACTGCAGAGGATGGAAATGGATAGTATATTGGTTATATGGAGATTGACTCTCTGAAGTACAAACAGGTTGTGTATGATGGCAAAATTTTTAAAAAAGGATGGTAACCGGTGGTGCTCCCTAGGGTTCTGTTCTTGAGGTCCTGCTGCTTAATTTGTTTGTTAATGATATTTCATATGGATTGGCTGGAGATGTTCAGTTTACTTATGATGCAGAGTTGTGGAGAATTATAAGGAGCACTACTGATGTTATTTCCCTTCAGGAAGATTCTTCTGGTCAACTTGCTGCTATCAGAAAGTTATGGAAAGATAAAAGTATTGTCATCACCAGAGCAGATAAGATTAATGTCACAGAATATAATCAAAATATTGATATTAATCTCAGAGATCATGCTACCTACATCCCAATAGATCACACTCCCACAAAACACAAGTTAAAAAATTAAAACTCACTTAAAAAAGTATCTTCCTGGCTACTGGACAAAAAAACTCAATCCTTTGGTTCTCTTTCCCTTCCTGGATATACGGTTTACCAAAAATTCACAAACCTAATATCTCCCTAAGACCTACAGTAGATAGCACTGATTCTCCATGCTACAAATTGTCAAAACAGTTGGCTAACTCTCTCATCCCTCTCACTAGACTTACCACATCCTACATAAAAGGAAAACTATCCATTTGATTGAAAATTTAATGTTAAATAATAAAGATATATTGGTAAACTTCGACATCGCGCCACTCTTTACCAATATTCCCTTAAATGGCACGCTCTTAAATTGACTATGGTCAATCTGGCCTTTCAGACCATGTATTGGATACAATCGACAGGATTTCCTAGAAGAAAACCATCATGCTTCACTATAGTAAATTTAAAAAGGAAAAACTGTTTTCAGAATCTGCAGTGGCACTCAGAAATCAACTGAATTTAAATATCGATGCATAAAACTTCCCAAAATTTGGGAAACAATAATTGTCAGAGGTCCCAATTTACATCATAGGCTGCCTACAAACGACCCTTAGAGTGTCCCACCGAGATAAGACTTTAGTCACCCAAGTGTTTGATTTAGTATTGTGTTGTTTTTGTGTGTGTGTTACAAGTTATTTGTAATCCCTGAAGATGTTTCTTTAACAAACGAAATATTGGACACATTAAAATTTTAATCCTTTCCTAGTACTGTAAATATCCCATTAAACATCCATCAGGAGATGCTATTTTTAATAAGTGCAAGGTTTTGCATTTGAGTCCAGAGATATGAGGCTGTGTACTGTATTCATGGAACTATACTGTAGAAAGTGGATAAGATTAGAGATCTGGGATTAATATTTGAAAGTAGACTTAAGTTCAGAGGGCATATTTCAAGTGTTGCAAAAGCTGCATATTGTATTGCCTACTATGATAATAAGTACACTGATATGTAGGGATAAGGAGATGATTGTGTCATTGTATAAAAACACTGGTCACACCAATCCAAGTGATCAAATCTGAGCACTTGGATTGTGCTCAGATTTGATCACTTAGTTTCATTGTTATGTAGAAATTGGAGAAGCTACAAAGAGGAGTGATCAAGACAATATCAGAACTCTGGAATGTTGGCAATAGAGAGGGGTTAAAGGAATGTAAATTAGAGTTTAGTGGATAAGAGGAAAAGAGGTGTGATAGATGTTTAAGTTATTCAGGGGACTTGATTGAATTAATATAGAAGGGATTATGAAAAGTAAAAGATTGAGAGAGGAAGAACCAGAGACCATCTCTTTAAATTGTGTAAGAGCATGATGAAGAGTGAGGAGTAGAATTGTTACATGGAGAATTGTGGATGAATGGAATGCATTATCGAGTATGTTAATACAAAGTGTTAAAGATTTTAAAGGTTCAATATGATAAATGTGTTGTCAGTTGAGGGAACCTCTGAGGTTGCTGATTCCATGATAGCACTTCATGGTATAAACAACACCAAGAGAGGAAAAAATACATTTAGTAAACTTACTAATATTTTGTTGATTTTCTACTCACTATCTGCAGAGCATAATTATAATTGTGATAAACTTACAGTACTGAACTAAATAATTATGGGGAAACAATTCAGATTGTAACTGAAACAGAATCAATGGCTTTACATGGCACCCTCTCTGGACTGGATAACCATAAAGTTAATCTGGAGAAGTCATTAACGCAACCATACGTATTCAGTTTGAGAAAGCACTTCAGTGCTGATACTGATTCTAAAATAGTCTCTCAAACCTATAACAACTAATATGTAATATTGATGCTTTCTTCCATCTAATCCTATGTAAAGATCCCTTCACATACAGATCACATACAGTGACTTTCCATAGAGATGATTGCAGATGTAATTTGTTCTTCAAGGTAGATGTTAAATGACTGATCTACCAGTCTGTCCAAATTAGGCTAAACTGGAAGCACAACGAACTTCATACACTCCAGGATATGCAAAAGGATGAAGTTGATTTTTAGGAAAATAGATGAAGATAGCTAGCTGAATGAAAGATTTGAGAATGGCATAGAGATCATATTTGCAGGAAACTTTGGCTATTTTTTTCTGTTGTATCCATAATATATGGGATAGGAATGGTCTGCTGTGATTGTGTATTTGTTGTAGGAGGGATGGGGTGATGTATGCAGTATTTTATCTATTTTATGCAGGCCTTTAACCATTAGCTGAAAAGGTGTTGCAAAGGTACCTGAGCTCAGTTTCAAGGGCAGCCATTTGAAGAAGTAGCTTTGGATCATATAAATGGTAAAAGATAATGAGCCATTAGGAAGGCATGTCAAGTATTTCTAGAAAGTGGAGACAATTGTAATTATTATTATTATTATTTTTTTGGTGAAGTTTATTTCAGGATATTGGCTGTTGAGATGTACTAAAAATGCATTTAGTGTGTCTGAACCTACTAGTGTTACACCCTGATACCTTAAGAATGTAGAATTCCAAGCTATCATGCTGTAACATGAAGAATAAATAAATTAAAAACCCTGCATAAAAGATAATAGATCAATTATTTAAAAGAAATATTCTTGCATCCAATAAAATATAAAGGCGTTTGTTGAACTAACTAACAAAAAGAAAGAATATATTAATGTTGTAATATGATATAAAAGAGAAAATTTAATTAAATAAGAAAGAAAAGGATTAGTCATAAGAGATGGTATGTGAGAGGCTAGAGATTAAAATATTAAGTAAGTTCATAGAGAAATTTTGGAAAGGGGATTAAGTTAGAGGCTAGCAAAAGAAAAACAACAGACTATCGCTCAGGACCGATTCCCGGATTAAGACATCGTTATGGGCTTGCCGATCAAAGGACGTTTGGCAGAAAAATGCCACCCTAATTGGTCGGTGAAGTAAAATCAAATAAGGGGCAGGGAAAAGAAGTTAAAGAGGGTGCTGTTAGGAGAGCAGGTATAAAAGGGTTGGACCCCCCCCCCCCCCGACGAGGCTTTTAGAGACTTTTAGGCTTTTAGACCTGCTTTTGGTTTTTGGTTCTGTTCCAGGAGGGTTCTTCGCGAGCTCCTTCGTATGGGTTTCACAGTGTTTTCCTGAGTGGCGAGATTGGAGTTATATCTCCGTCGTCACAACACGGAAACAAAAGTGAGCGAAATTTCGGTTCCGTATTTCCTATGTAAGAAGCAAAGAATGCCATATAGTTGAGGAAAAGAAAGCATATTCTTTGTGTTTCAACTTCAGTGACAACCACGAAAAAGGGAAAGCTGTAAAGAAATCGATATCCACGTCGCGAGTTGCACAGCCATTATTTAGACGATTCAAAGTGTGTCCTGAATAACGAAAGGTAAAGACCGCGTAGGCATAGTTCAATTCAAAAGGGAACATAGGAGAAGCAGATTATTGGAGAGGTTATACCAGGATACTTCAATCAGAAAAAGATAGAGGCCCATATGGAAAACTCGGGAAAGAAAGGTACTGTAAATTATATCTCGTGTTAACTAAGATTCGTCTGTATTAGTTATCATTATTCTAATACTGAACTGTTGAAGTGACCAAGAAAACAATACTAGGACTTTAGTATCTGACAGAATATATTGAAAGTAAGCTGGCTAGTGTTAATGTTATATGAGTAATTAAGTGTCCTGAGAATTTTGCATGTCTATTATATTGTATAAGAAAGTTTAAATGTCATAGTTATGGTTTAGTTAAGCTACTTAAGTTTGGATAGTTAAATAGTGTGAATTAATCTTATGCCCATGTCATATGAAGTTATGTGTTGAATGTGTATGGCGGCATGATCGTAATACCCATTATAGGATCATAGCTTAATTATTTATGATAAGCTAATGTCAGTTTGTAAATATTTAGTATAGCATTGAATTGAGTAATAACTAAAATTTGAATCGTACCATGTTAAGGAATTTAATAAACCTTTTGTCCAATGATAAAAGGGTTGTCTGAAATTGCTGTCCAATGCACCACTTGAAAAAATTACGAACCTAATCATGCGGGGAAATTAATGTGTTAAGAAACGAGAAAGTGTCACGACTGCAACATAGTTACACTTTCTGACATAGTTTAGTTCTTTCTCCTTGTTTTTGCATATAATATCTTAAACTAAATGTCCCAAAAGGTGCAGTATAATACAAATATTAGGGATACTAAGGGGAGAAATAACTTAGATATTAGTAAAAATTTTGGTGATATCTCGAGCATAGATAAGCGGAAATTATTAGATAGAATAAAAATCATAAATTGGGACACAACACTAGACAGATCCAGGACAAACAGCAAAACACATCAGAAATGCTCAAATATGGAGATATTTATGGATGAATGTAGTTTCATCCACAAATGGATGGATGAATGTAGTTTCATCCACAAATGGATGGATGAATGAATGAATTAGGCAGTGCAGCCAATGGAAAAAGTTTTTTCCATGGGCTGCACTGCATAATTCATAAGGTCTGGTCAGAGGGTTGAATTCTAGATGATTGGATCAAAGCTCTCATACTACCTGTCTAGAAAAAGGGAAATAAAACTGAATGTAGGAATTATCGAGGTATTTCCCTACAGAGTAGTGTTCTTGGTAAGATTTATGCAGTTATACATGAGAAACAGCTAAGAAAAATTGTGGAAGTTGGTGAAGAACATTCTGGATTCAGGCCAAATAGAGGTTGTCAGGATCTGATTTTCACTTTAAGACATAGTTGAGAAATCTTGAATATAATAAGGATTTGTATATAAGTTTAGTTGATTTGGGAAAGGCATGTGACAAGGGAAACCCATTGTACTTCCATCCAGCATTTTTATATTTCTCCTTTCCATAAGTTCTTCCTTGCAGCCTTTCCATAGTTCTTCATCTCTTTGGGATAAAGGAGACCAACTCTGCACAGAGTAGTCCAAATGCCGTCATATCAAGGACTTATAAAGAAGTAAAATGACTTCCCTACCCTAACATGTCAATGTTTGTCTCAACATCGCAATTATCCTCTGAGGTTTATTTGTAATATTTGTTATGTTACCTTTTTAAACTTCAGCTTTCTATTCACCATAACTCCAAAATCTCCATCCTTGTCAGTTACTCAAAGCATAATCTCACCAATATAATATGCTATTGGCTATCACATGTCAAAGTGCATAACTTTGCACTCAAGCATTGAATTCATGGCCATTATTGTTGCCCATGCTTCTGTCCTATTCAAATCACACAGTGAACTGTACATCAGTTGCATCTCTGATTGCCTGCCTATCTTTTCATAACCAGCAAACAGTTGATCTCCTGTCAGGTCCTTTGCAATATAATTCATGTATAGATTAATCACAGTGGTCCATGTACTGATTAATGCAGCACACTACTGATCACCTTAAATAAATCTGCCATGTGAATCTAGAAATTAGCAGAATTCTAAATATAGACAGTCCTTCTCTCTATACTTTACTCATTGAACACTGTTTTTTTTTCTGCACAATCTAATGAACTAATGTGCAGTCACAACCTCCTCATCTCACCTTTATCATACCCATGGTAGCAGACTCACAATTTTTTACTTTATTACTTTTTTGCATCTTCCAGTAGCACTTGCATAACTTGTCGTGCATCATTTTTCACCTTTCTAGTTATTTTCTGCAAAAAGATCGATTCTTTCACCTTACCTCTCTGCATTCTGACAGCTTCACTAATATTGTTAATCTTTACCAGGGAAACAATCTTTACACTCATTAAGTACATATCTTATCATAGAATTACCATAAATTTTTATCCTTGCTCTCCTCTCACTTTTTCATACTTTCTTGTTTCTTATAGTGCACTTCTTGTTTCTATCTCTCAACTCTGCTACTTTTTTAGTTTCATGAGGTCCTCTTCTTTCACCTGCATTTTTCCATCTTTTGTCAATGTTCTCCACTCCTAGCATGTATTTTATTTTCTGCACACAATCGACACTCAACTTTCCTATGTATTTGCTTATCAGTCTTGCATTACTTTCACAAATCTTTTACCTTTTGTAACATATATATTTCATACACACATACGTCTAACAGATAAGCTTAGGCGTTGATGGTTATTCATGACTTATTTTTCATGGTATTAACAACACCACAAACACTTTTATCAACAAGGATGTTTTATTAACGCTAATATTTCGCTGATTTTCAACTCGGCATCATCAGAGCACAACACACATGTAAACGCGATAGTGAGTGAGTGAAACGATATAATTGCAAAAGACAAAAGATCTAAAGTCCTATTTTTGGCGCCCTCTAATGAAAAAAAAAAAAAAAAGCAGCAGTTATCCAGGAGTTTTTCTTAGGATCACCGTCTCCCAATTTTTTGGCAAATTAATGCAACTATATTTGTTAAGGTTGGGAGAATTCTTCAAAGCCATTGCTGACTCAAAAAATAATCTTTCAGATCTATAACGACTCCTAAATAGCACATTCGTTTTCCTCCATCTAATCCTGTGTGAAGGAGTGTCTAAAGCGTGGTCTGCCAGTCCTGACTTGCCATAGTAATAGTAGCGAATGTATCTTTCATGTTCTTCCAGGCGGATGTTCACTGATCTTCCTGTTTGCCCATAATAGGCCAAGTCACAGTCACATGGAACTTCATACACTCCTGGGTGTGCTAAAGGGTGAAGTTTATCCTTTGGCGAGCGGATCAGAGTTGCCAGCTTGACATGAGGTTTGAAGGTGGTGCGAAGGCCATGTTTCAACAATACTTTGGCTATCTTTTCCGATGTACCTCTGATATAGGGAATAGAAATGGTCATGTTGTATTCTTGTGTATTAGGGGAGGGCAGAGTAATGGGCCTATGTAGTATTTTATCTATTTTGTACGGATTGTAGCCGTTGGCTAGGAACGTATGTGCGCAGGTACTGGAGTTCAGTGGTCAGAGCTGTATCGTTAGAACAAATGGCTCTGGCTCTGTGTGTAAGTGTTTTTAAAATGCCGCACTGTTGGACTGGATGATGTGATTGTTTATGTAGGTATCTTCCTGTGTGTGTAGGTTTCCTGTAAATAGAAAAAAGATAGTGATCCATCTGAAAGGCGGGTGACTAACGTGTCAAGAAATGGTAAACAGTTATTTGATTCTTTTTCTACTGTGAAGTGAATTTTGGGGTGTTGGCTGTTTAGGTAGGTGGCAAAAGCATCCAAAGTGTCTTGTCCATGGGGCCAGATGGCAAACACATCATTTACATAGTGCAACCACACTTGTGGCTTGTATGTAGCTGTGGTAAGTACTTTGTTTTCAAAGTGTTCCATGTAAAAAATATGCTAACGGGGGAGAGAGGGGGGAACCCATAGCAGTACCATTAATCTGTTTGTAGAATTCCCCCCCCCCCCATGTAAAGTCACCTGCACACATAAAAAATTCAGACATCCATTATGTCTGAATTTTTTAGGATTTGATTTTTAACCAGTGTTTTGAAATGGATTGAATTTTTTACAAAAGTAGAGGAGTTGCCAGTAAGAGGGGCAAGCGACTTAGCTAAATGCCGGGCCAGTTTATATGTGGGACTATCTATGCTATCAACTATGGGGCGTAGGGGAATATTAGTTTTGTGGATTTTTGGTAGTCCATAAATACGGGGTGTTTTAACATGAATTGGTTTTATTTTCCTGATGATTTCTTTGGGCCATGATGTCACTTTTTTCAGTAATTTTCGGACTTTTTTCTTTTGCGACATCGTAGGGTCTCGATGTATAATTTGATACGTGGAACTGTCACATATGAGATCTTGCATTTTTTTGTTATACTCTTCTTTATTCATGATAACTGTTGCATTTCCTTTATCGGCTTTTGTAATAATAATATTTTTATTATTATATAACTTTCTTAGGGCAGTTATTTGCTTACGTGGCATATTGCTTTTTGGAGGCTTAGCTTTGTTTATAATACTTGCTATGTCTAGTCGCACGTTATTGGCCATTGGTGGCGGAAGATCGTGGATACCCCGTTCTACTTTCATCATAATTTCGAGTTTAGGAATTTGTTTGGGCGTGACGGCAAAGTTATGTCCTAAACTGAGAGCGTTCTTGGCTTCTTCGGTGAGTGTTTACGACCACGTGGTCTCGTCGAAGTTGCGGTCGGGACTTCGTATGTTGGCGCTGTTGTAGTAGTTCAAATTTCTTTAGGTGCTTTCTTTTAACTTTTGTGAATTCTTTTTTTGCTGCAACTTCGGAGATCTGCTGTAGGACAGTCCATATTTCAGGATTTAACACGTTTATTAGTTATTGTTGTAGAGCTGTTTAGCTTACTAAGCTCTATGCGAGTAGCGGTGATTTGTTCTCGAAGAAGCGCTAAACTCGCCCGTCGATAAATACGATGTGCCTTTGCCGATTGTAACTTTTCTTTGAATTTCAGAAAAGATGGAATATTATCGTTGTCGCGGCATCGTTTAAGGAAGGCTAACCGGTTCAATTTTCTGGATAATTTCAGTTTCAACTTACCTAAGAAAAACTCCTGGATAACTGCTGCTTTTTTTTTTTTTTTCATTAGAGGGCGCCAAAAATAGGACTTTAGATCTTTTGTCTTTTGCAATTATATTGTTTCACTCACTCACTATTGCGTTTACATGTGTGTTGTGTTCTGATGATGCTGAGTTGAAAATCAGCGAAATATTAGCATTAATAAAACATCCTTGTTGATAAAAGTGTTTGTGGTGTTGTTAATACCGTGAAAAATAAGTCATGAAGTACACACATACGTATATACTGCAAAATTTCTCATATGAAACTTCCCTAACAAAGTTTCATATGAGAAATATGAAACTTTGTTAGGGAAGTTTCATATCTCGTAAAAAGCAACATATCTCTAGTCTTTGGTCAAGTGTTTTACTTCTGACCCAGCACTCAGATCCATAAGTTAAAACTGGTTTGAGCACTGTCTCGTATATAGCTAATTTAGTGTTCCAACTAATTTCTCTCTTATTCCATATGAATTTATTCAATTGACTTCCTACCATACCATATTTGTTGATTCTGTTGTCTCTTTCCATATTTAAATTACCATCTTCACTAAAAATAGTGCCTAAGTAGCTGAAATGTTTTACTTGTTCCATAGGTTCCCCATTCAAAACACAGTTGACATTTTCAACGATTCTACCTATTTTCATTGTCTTAGTCTTTTTATTGCTGACCTTAATACCATATCTATTACAACAGTTATTCAATTTAGTCAGGGAATCTTGCAAACTAGTAGAGTATTTATTTAGAAGTATAACATCTTCTGCATAAAGCAAAGAGCTGACATTAACATCTCCAATTCTGATATAATTTTTAATGCCACTTTCCTTCATAATGTGATCCATATAGATAATGAATAGCAGAGGGGATGATGTACATCCTTGTCTCACACCAGATTTAACATTAAACCATCTTCCTGTACTTCAATTCTAACTGCTGACTAGCAACTCAAATAAAGACCAAGTATTGCTTGATATAATGCCCCATTGACACCATATAACTATAGCATATTGAATAGCTTCTCTCTTGGTACCTTGTCATATGCCTTTTCCAGATCAACAAAACTTAAATACAGATCTTTGTTATATTCCCATGCTTTCTCAACTATTTGTCGTAAAGTGAAGATCTGATCCTGACAGCCTCTATTTGGCCTGAATCCAGCTTGTTCTTCACCAAGGTTTTCTTCCACAATTCTTCTCAACCAGTTTCTAAAGTATCCTGGCATAAATCTTGCCCAGAACACTCAGTAGGGAAATACCTCTAATTCTCACATTCAGTTTTATTTCTCTTTTTATATATATGGGTACTATTAGAGCTCTACTCCAATCATCAGGAATTGGTCCCTCTGTCCAGGCCTTCTGAACTATGCAGTACAGCCACTGTAAGACTTTTATACCACCATACTTCAGCATTTCTGATAGAATATCATCTACTCCTGCTGCCTTTCCACATTTCAAGCCTTTGATGGCTTTTTCTACTTCAAGTATGGATATGTATTCCTGACTGTATGCCAGTTTAGTGTTTTTTACCACTGTGCTATCACTGCTTGTTTCATTTAGCAATTTTTCAAAGTAATTACTCCATACTTCAAGGATATCTTTTTCTCCTATATTCATGTCACCTTTATCATCTCTAACTCCTTTTACAGCACTCTTTCCTCCATTTCTAAGCTTCTTCAACAGAATATCTTACCACTTTCTTGATATTTATTTTCTATGTTCTTGCCAAAGTCCTCCCATGACTTTTGTTTAGATAGTTTTACACAGTGTTTAGCTTTCTTACATTTGTCTCTGTATTCTCTAAGAGCACAAACTGACTTATTTTCCAGGAACTTTTGATATGCTTTCTTCTTTGCTTTCACTGCCTCTTTAACTTCCTGTGTCCACCATGGACTTCTGATTTTTCTATCCTTGCAGACAACCTCACCACATGCCTCTCTGGCTGAATCAATCAGGGTTTTCTTCAAAGTTTGCCACTGAATCGCCAAGGTTTGGTTCTTGTTCTCAAACTCTTTCATTTTTTTCCCCAATAATCTTTGTGTATTTTAGTCTACAGTTCACCTTTAAGAGCTGCTTAACTTTTATTCGCTTTAGAACTTTCTTACATGTCATTCTTTTCAATATGAAATTCAATTTTATCCTGCTCAAGACTAAATAGTGATTGCTTCCAATTTCAAATCCTCTGTACACTCTGGTACCAGCACCAGGGAGAAAACATCAACAATAACATATTCAATGAGACTTTTCGTATTCCTTGCCTCTTCTTTCCATGTGAATTTGTGCACATTTTTATGTTGGAACATGGTGTTAGTAATAACCAGTCCATGTCCTGAGCAGAAATCTAACAGCTATTTGCCATTATTATTAGCTTTGCTCCTTTCTCCAAATTTTTCCAAAACATTTTTGTATGTCTGACAATCACTTCTTACTCTGCTATTTAGATCCCCAACAAGGACCAACTTTTTATTTTTCATTGTGTCAGTTGTTTTCTCTAGAGCCTCAAAAAATTCCTCCACTTCTACCTTAGCAGAGCCTTCTGTGGGACCATAGGCACAAATAAGTCTCATTGTCCAGTTCCCTATTCTAATATTTGTCCACATCACTCTATTTGAGACTGCCTGCCATTCAAGAAGATTAGCCTCATATTTAGTGTTGAAACTATGGCTACCCCTTCTTTTCCTTGATTGTCATTGCCTGTTATTCTCCTAAATGGATCCAGCAAAAAGTCTAAGGATTCTCTAATTGAATTGCTCTAATAAACAACCCTGATCGGTTCTCTGCATTCCTTTAAAGGCTATGGAGGTCTCCTCTCAGGTATGAATAGACAGATATGTGATGAGAACGAAGACCATGTAGGTCAGCAGTAAGATGAGAGAAAAAGGTAAAAAAGTAAAGATGAAGAAATCAAAAATAATGCATAGTGGAAATACTCTAGAAAGAAAGCAAAGAAATAAAAGCAGATTGAATAGTGAATTCATATAAATATCTGAAACGAATTTTTACAAGTAACCATAAATTTCATGATTAAATATCAGTTAGAATAACAACAGGATGGAATATTTTTAACCAGTATAGTAGTATATTCTAAGAAACTTTAAAAAGAAAGGTATGCAACACAGTGAAACAACACGAAAGTGCCATTCTGAGAGTAACATGGCTAGATAGGAAGGTTAAGGTATGATTAGAAAGGATATGTGATGAGAATCTGAACATTGAAGACGATGTAGGTCAGCAGTAAGATGAGAGAAAAAGGTAAAAATATATTATAGACAATTAAGAGAAACTTGGAGAACAAGCTAGGTTCAGGACAAATAGAGGTTGTCAAGATCAAATTCACTTTAAGAAATAGTTGAGAAATCATGGGAATATAACAGGAATTTGTATCTTAGTTTTGTGGATCTGGAACATGCATTATGCCAAGATATAATAATGATATTATATCGAGAAACACAGTCTCTATTTGAGTTGTAAGTCAGCATTTAGAATTGAAGGGTATAGGAAGATAGTTGTTAATTCAGGCGTGTGAGACAAGGGTATATATACTTTATCTGCACTGTTATTCATCATCTACATTAATTACATTAATGCCACTTTCCTTTATAATGTAATTAATGTAGATGATGAATAACATCTACATTAATGTAGATATTATTCATCATCTACATTATAAAGGAAAATGGCATTGAACCTGATAACAAAATCGGAGATATTAATCTCATATGTTTAATTTATGCAGATGTTATACTCCTAAATGGATCCAGCAAAAAGTCTGAGGATTCTCTAATTAAATTGCGCTAATAAATTTGATATGAAAATCAGCAATAAAAAGACCATAAAAAAGGCAGGAACATTGAAAACATCAACTGCATTCTGAATGGAGAACCTATAGAACAAATATACAGGCAAAAATTTTGTTTAGCAAAGATGGCAAATTAAAATAAGGAAATAGACAACAGAATTAGCAAAACTGATATGGTAGTAAGTCAAATGCATAAGTGAGAAAGTAGACAAAACATAAACTAGCTGCATGCAAGATGGTGTACAAGCTAATTTTAACTTACGGATCTGAGTACTGGGTTAGAAATAGAGTGCTTGATCAAAGACTGGAGACCATGGATATGAGTGTTCTGAGAAAGATTAAGGGATTGGACAGATATCAATAGCAGTATAATATTAAAAATGAGTAAATTAAAAAGGAACTTTGTTAGCATTCAGGAATGTGTGTGTGTGTGTGTGTGTGAGCAGAGCTAATCTCAGATAGTATGGTCACTTAAACAGAATGGGAGAGGAAAAATAAGCAAAGCAAGTGTTTTGGCAGGGAAAAGACCCAGAGGATCTAGGCAGATTGACGCAGCTAGAAGTGCTTTAGAACAGCGCTTCCCAAACTGTGGGCCACGGCCCCCTTAGGGGCCCATGAAATAATGAAAACAAATTTAAAATGTTTTAAGACTAAGTAGATTTTTTTAATCTTAAAAGAAATGTATTTAATTTTTATTATTTATCTTTTCCTTTTTGTTCTTTTTTATATTTTAATGGAAAAAAAAAGTACACATTGGTGTTGGTTCACAAATTTTGCTTCTTGCGTATTTCAGCGATTAATGAATATTAATAAATATATGCTTATTCATATACGTTTCATTTCAAAGGTATTGATAAGAAACACAAAAAAGATTACAAATGCAAAATCTTGAATATAAATTGTATTGAATATAAATACAATAAATATAATATGTCTGTATTAAGATTTTTTTCGATGGGGCCGTGAATTATTTTAATTTTTCCAACTGGGCCTTGTCATTCATAAGTTTGGGAAGCACTGCTTTAGGAGACCAAAATTTAAGATAACAGATTAATTTGGAGGAAGACTGATGTAATGACAGAGGAAGTCGGTAATGATGTAATTAAAAGAACGTTCAGACCTCTCCAAAAATTAGCTCTTATTTGCTGACAAAAAGATCCTCTTTATCCTAGAAATATTTTATCCATTATTAAACTACAAACAGATGTCAAAAATTTTTTTTTTTTCATTTCGACAAGTTTCATGAAATACTTTTTCTCACTTCATCAGGAAATAACATGAATAAACTAAAAAAAAGCTAGAAAGCAACAAATAGCAGTTAACATCTCTAATGAAAAATATTTGAACACGCATAAACAATAGAAAGCATGCATTCATTGTTATGCTAGCTGCCGGTTCATGGGTTGCTGTATACCGCTGATAAGTGTCGTGATGGAATAATAAAGACCAGACTTGATGTAAAGTCATCCCTTGTTTTTTGTTGCACTGTCGATCTTCTATCATTTATCATCTTGACTTCTACAGGATTTCCTGCTACTGTGAATTGGTATACTTAAAAAAAAAAAAAAAAATTTCCTCTGATTTGGATCACTGTATTCAGTGGAGACAGTCTCTATTATACAGATAATGTAGATTTTAATCAGACAATTTTTGAAATATGCTACAACCCTATGACATTCCCCAAACCGAAATAAATATAGTTGTCCCACACTGACAGAAATTTTGGAGACCATTATGACAGCCCTACCAGCAAAATTACCATGCCAGTAAAAGGCTTCATGTAGAAGTGTAAGTCTGTTTTTTTCTTCCTTTCTCTGTTTGAATGTAGATGCATGTATCTTGATAACTAAGGCTAAATATTGCCTTAACTATTAAATAAAACTTAATTGAGGCATTGACAATGAAAAGGGTGTAAGTGCCAAAATTTACAAAAAGTTGTTTTCTAACTGAAAGAGATGTATGTTCCAATGCCAATAGTATAGAAAAGGAGACAAGTTCCCTAGCCCATTCATTCTAATTGTAATTCACGTCAACAGATCATGCTGGATACAGTTTTCCTCTAGTTGGCATTTGGTTTTTTGCTTCTCCTGTAAAATTTGGATTTTGTCACTTACACCCTTTTCATTGTCGACACTTCAATTATTAACTAAGTAAATCATCAGAATCTTAGGTATCCGCACTAACCGAGCTGAGCTGACCAAACCAAAGATTGTTGATAGGAAACTGATGATAACTCAATATTCGTAATATCTGGTATACCCCTTGAGGATGCTAACCATGAAATGTTGTTATGTCTATAAAATGAAGAATTAATAAATTTTTCTTTTGGTAAGCAGTTCATACATTAATGCTGGTCTCTAAATAAAATGTATCCTTAATTGGGTCATCAGAAAGAAATATTAGATAAGACTGCATTATCTATTTCTAGATGAATAAATTTGATTATTTCTCTTACATTTTTCTTTCTTTAGCATTGCCCTTCCTCAAAAATCCAGAAGAGAATCCAATATTTCAAGTATATTTTACTCGTCAGTGGCAAGATACTATGTTGGTATCATTGCACAATTTCATCAGTGTTGTATTTCAGAGTATGGGTAAGAAGCTTTGAATAATCTTGTTTTTATAATAGAAATAACATAATTGCATGCATGCAGTTCATAGTTAAGAATCAGTTAGTTATTTTATCTTTTTTTAATGTTATTTTTTGTTTTCTGTTTTAATTATTCCCATCCCATCTCTCCTTTATCTGATGAGATACAGTGATCCATTATAATTAAGCAACTTGCATTGTTATATAGCTAAATTTTTAGTAATAGAGTTAGGATGGCTATTCAGTAATCGCTCGTTTAGACTTAAGTGCTGAGGAGGAACTTATGTTAGAGACTTAATAGAGACCAAACAGTGGTGAGAATTAAAACTGATGTTCAGTTCTTCCAATATTTTGTCTTAGTCACAGAGACATCTTATGGGGTGCAATATGAATAGTAATAAAAACACACATACACAAAGACATACACAAAAAGTGAAACAGACAAACGTTTAATCTTATCCAGGTAAGGTGCTCTCTGTAGATGCCAGCTTGGAGGCTTTGGTTGTAATGTGGGATCTTTGATTGTTTTCCATGTTTTGGGAAGTTTTATTACATCCATATTTATTTAAATTGAGCTGGTTTTTAATGGCCTGCAGATTCTTGAGATTGGTCTTTCACTCTTAGACCTCTTGCAATGGTGCATCATGGTTTTCTCATTTGATTTTGTGTGTAATATCTAGAGCATGGTTTGGTAGTCTTGACTGATTGTAGTCATGATTCTAGATGGATTTTTTTGTTTTTCCACGTGGATGATGGCTGATCTTTCAATTGATCTGTAGTTGGTTGACTTGCCGGAAGAAGGAACTTTATGCAAACCAGAAATTCAGAGGAAAAGGAAATTGAGAGAAGTTGGTCCTTGGGAAGAATAAGCACAAATTCTGGTTATTTTTTCACGTGCCCTGGATGTAGATCATGCAAAACATGGCATCCACTGGTCGATGCCAGTGCATTGCTAGGTTGCTGACCTGCTGGATATTATTCTGTCTAGATCAGTGGGTCTTAACTTTTTTTTTGCCTGTCAACCCTGCTTAATTTTTCACTAGGTTAATGACTCAATAAGATAATTATAATATATTATTAGGCAAACTTAAATTACCATCCACATATTTGAATTGATAGCTAATTAAAAATTAATTACTTTGATACAAATTAATTTTTACTTAAAAAAAGATGTGAACTTACTGTATTTAATAAGTCAATCATTAATGGCTACCCTGAGTGAGCCTGATGGGATCCTGCTAATTTTTCAAAATTAATTAATTAAAAAATTAATTACTTTGATACAAATTAATTTTTACTTAAAAAAAGATGTGAACTTAATGTATTTAATAAGCCAATCATTAATGGCTACCCTGAGTGAGCCTGATGGGATCCTGCTAATTTTTCAATATCAGGTTCAATGTTCGACAAACAAAGTCTCAAGTCTCCTCTTTCACTTATTTGCAATCTATTTTGCTGCTGAGCTAACAATTGCAACACCATGCCGAATCCTTTCTTGACCAAGTATGAAGAAGGAAAAGCAATGAGCAGTAATTTTATTTCTTGCCAAAGCTGAGGATACTTGCATTGCATGTTTGGCCAGAATCTTTCATAGCCATGCTGTTGAATTGTACTTGAGCTTCAAAATCATTTTTTAAGTCAATAAATTCTTTACACAAATTTGGATGAACAGAAGCTGCATCAGAAAGAAATGGATTTATGACCCAATCGGGTATTTTAAACTCATCAAAGTCTTTGAATCTAAATCATCAAGTCTTCTTTCAGTGTCAGAAGATGGGAACAATAACAATCCAAATCTGTATCTAATATTAAATCATCTATTATTCATAGACTGGAGAACTGCAGAAAATCTCGTCTTGCAATGCTCTGCTTGTAGAATGTTAATTTGTTGATAAAAGCATTTATAATTTCCTTCGCTTTAATAAGCTTCATGTTGCTTCCCTGCAATTTGATGTTAAAATCATTCAATTTGGTGAAAATATTGGAAAGATATGCGATATCAACCTTTTCCTTCTTTAGAAGATTGCACAAGTTCTCATCACATGATTTAAGATAATGGCTCTTTGAATGAATAATTGAGTCTCTTTTCGTTATTAAATAATCTATTTTCGAATAATGCAAAATGAATGTTATTTATTAAATTAGAAACTAAAAACCCTAAATATAGCATTTGCAATAAATTAAGGACATTTTATATTAATCAAGGATATTTTACAATTGAAAATAGTACATGCAATGCTGAAAAATTTAATACTTACATGTTTGAACTCTTTGAAATCATATGCGATAATCCTTCTTTACATTCATCTTGGATTATCATGGATAATGCAAGAATTCATAAACCCACTGATTTGTCAAATATTTGTTTTAATTATTCATGCCAATTAAAGTTAAGTTATGTTGTTTTAATTTATTAAACCAAATACTTTAAACGATACTTGACATAATGATTAGAAATATACATGTTTACACAAGAATGTTTAATTTGCCAAATATTTCGGTCTGAATATTACAGACCATCTTCAGTGGCTACATAGGAATAGTTTTAAAAAAACAAAGTGGAATATGAACAATTGATCATTCACACATTAAACGAGCCACGTGATGTCATGCCGCTAAGTATTAGAAGAGTAAACATTTTTAAAGTCATAATTAAAGATATTACTTCAGAAATTAAATAATAATCTTAAATAACATTAGACTAATATAGGAAATTTACATTAACAAAAAAAAAATAATAACAATGTGTTATCATGATTCAACTTTCCCAAATTTTTGATATAGATATACAATCGTTATGATTCAAGTTTGGACATTGAAGTAAGGCCTCCACACTTTCTTTAAATAAATGTTCAAATTTGTAGCGACATCTGTGTAGGAGGAGAGTCTTGGACCAAAGGATGTTGTGGCTTGTTTCTAATCCATGCTGAGCTAATCCAGATTTCTCAGGTTTGTTGCGTTGAATTGATGATTGATGCTCTTGAATTCTTTTTTCTATACAATGTCCAGTTTGTCCAAAGTAGGAAAGATTACAAGGAACTTGATACACCAGGTAGAGACAAGGTTGAACGTTTATCTTCAGATGAAGGAAAATGGGTGGATAATTTGTTAATAGGTGTATAAGTGGCTGTTAAATCATATTTCTTCAGAATTCTTGAAATTGGTTCTGAAATCCCAGAAATGTAAAGAATTGGAACTTGATGTGTTGAATCTTTGCTGTTCTGTGTTGAATTGTAAGAACTGAAAAGATGTTGTGTACTCTTTTCGGAGAAGCCATTTAGTTTCATGTGATGTTTGATAGTCGAAAGTTGTTTCTGTAATAAATGAGAAGTTGAACAGTTAGTTTTGGCTCGTTGGATTAAACATTTTATGATTCCTGTTTTTTGACAAGGACGATGAGCAGATTCTTTGAGAATATAACGACCTGTGAAAGTTGGTTTTCTGTAAACTGTTGTTGTAAGAATATCTGAAGGTGAACGGATGAGAAGGACATCTAAAAATAATAACTTGTTGTCTTTTTCAATCTCCATGGTAAACTTTATACGAGGATGTAAGGAATTGATACTGCTTAAAAAGGAAGGTAAGGAGTCTCTGTTGTGAGGCTGTACAGCAAAGATGTCATCTATATATCTAACCCAAAAGGATGGTTGAGGAAATATAGATGAAAACAGGACTTCTTCTAGATGTTCCAAATAAAAGTTGGCAAGAGCAGGAGAGAGTGGATTTCCCATGGCTGTTCCTTCCACTTGGTTGTAAAATTTTTTTTGACATAAGAAATATCCAGAGTGCATTATGAAAGCAAATAACTTTATAATATCTTGTGGGAAGATGTCAGCAAGTAATTCTAAAGTCTCTTTGAGAAGTACATTCATATATAAAGAATCTATATCAAAGATAACAATAAGATCTGTAGGTTATAAAGTGATGTTTTTCAATTTATTTAAGAAATCAGAAGAGTTTTTCAAAAAAAAAAGAGCATGAGTTGCCAATGTGTGATTTCCATAATTTTGATATATATTTGGCTATGCGATAAGTAGGAGTAATATCAAATTTCCGAAGTAATATCAAATTATCCACCCATTTTCCTTCATCTAAAAATAAATGCTCAACCTTGTCTGTACGTCGAGTTCCAATTCCTTACATTTCCGGGATTTCAAAACCAATTTCAAGAATTCTGAAGAAAAGATTTAACAGCCACTTATACACCTATTAACAAATTATCCACCCATTTTCCTTCATCTGAAGATAAACGTTCAACCTTGTCTCTACCTGGTGTATCAAGTTCCTTGTAATCTTTCCTACTTTGGACAAACTGGACATTGTATAGAAAAAAGAATTCAAGAGCATCAATCATCAATTCAATGCAACAAACCTGAGAAATCTGGATTAGCTCAGCATGGATTAGAAACAAGCCACAACATCCTTTGGTCCAAGACTCTCCTCCTACACAGATGTCGCTACAAATTTGAACGTTTATTTAAAGAAAGTGTGGAGGCCTTACTTCAATGTCCAAACTTGAATCATAACGATTGTATATCTATATCAAAAATTTGGGAAAGTTGAATCATGATAACACATTGTTATTATTTTTTTTTTGTTAATGTAAATTTCCTATATTAGTCTAATGTTATTTAAGATTATTATTTAATTTCTGAAGTAATATCTTTAATTTTGACTTAAAAAATGTTTGTTCTTCTAATACTTAATGATATGACATCATGACTAGTTCTATGTGTGAATGATCAATTGTTCGTATTCTTTCTTTTTATTTTTTTTTAAAACTATTCCTATGTAGCCACTGAAGATTTTCTGTAATATTGAGACTGAAATATTTGGCAAATTAAACATTATTCTTGTGTAAACGTGTATATGTTTCTAATCCAAATATGTCACACTAGGCTAGCACATGTAACGCTATGGTAGCGCTTGCCTGTCTGAACGCGCCTATTGTCTTTGCATATAGTGTAGGTGTTGTCTGTAAATCTGCTCACTTTGTTAAAATAAGTAAAGGTTTTGTATGATTGTGTTACGTAACGTGAAATATTGTAACATTAAATTAAATATCAACAAAATAAAAATATTTTTATAGTATTTAAAATGTCAGCAAAGAAGAGAAAGATAGAACAAGAAAATCGAGAGTTTAAAAGTGAATTGACCGAAACCTATGCATTTGTAGCAAATACAGCAGGATTTCCAATGTGTTTAATATGCCATGTAAAGCTTTCAAACAATAAAAAATCAAATATACTAAGACATTAATTAAATAAACATGATGCATTTATTTGACAAAGCATATCCACGGGGAGATGAAAGAAAAAAGGCAGTAGAAGAGCTGCAATGCAAAATAAACCTAACTAAATGTTCATTTTCCAAATGGATAAAAGCATCAAAAAATACAACTATTGCTAGTTTTGTGGCCGCTCAAGAAGTTGTTAAACAACAAAAATCTTTTACAGATGGGGAATATGTGAAAGAATGTTTTATTAAAATGTCCGAATTTCTCTTCTGCGATTTTAAAAACAAAGCGGAAATAATTACAAAAATAAAAGACATGACATTATCTGTTAAGATTGTAAGGGATAGAACTGTACGAATGGCAGATAACAAATCAGCAAGTTACAGATCTAAATTCAACACCAGGATTCTCCATTGCCTGTGACGAATCATGCGATGTGGATGACATTGCACAGATTGTACTTATTTGTAAATACGTAAACTCTCAAGGACCTCAGGAAGAATTACTTGATATACTGCCACTTACAGGACAAACTCATGGAGAAGACATTGAATCTGCTGTTACCACTTGCTTGAAAGTAAGGGTATTAATATTAACAAAATAATATCTATTGTGACTGGTGGGGTGCCAAGCAAGAAAGGTACAAAAAAAAGTTTTGTTTCTTTATTTAAAAAACAAATTTTGCATGACATGATTTCCTTTCACTTCATAATCCATCAAGAGATACTTTGTGCACAAACTTTTCCAAAAGAGATAACAGTAGTGATGGATTTGGTTGTAGAAATCATTAACAAAATAATGGCAACACTGCTACATCATTGGCAATTTTGTGAACTTAAAGAAATCAGTTGGGAATATTCCATATTCCCATCTTCTTTTGCATAACAATAAGATTTCTTTCCAGAGGTGCAGTGTTGATGTGATTTGCCTTGGAAAGGTTAAGTTGTTTCTAAGACAAAAAGACGCCTTGAATATGCACAGTTAGAAGATACTCATTTGTTACAAAAATTCTACTTTATGGTGGATATGACTTCCCATTTAAATGCACTAAATAAGAAACTACAGGGAAAGGGAAATACAGCAGTTTTGCTTTTAGAAGAAGTGATTTCGTTTGTACAAAAATTATATTTGTTTGCGATGAAAGACTTAGAGAAAGGAATAATAATTACATTTTATACAAGAAATATCAACAAGAACAAGTTGATAATAATTCCATAAATTTAACCTTTTTCAAAGAAATTGTGGGAAATATGCGATCTGCATTTAATGGGAGATTTGAGGAGTTTAGGAAGAACAAGGAAACTGTCATTTTTAGTGCGACCACTTGAAATTAATCCTGCCGAATTAAATTTTTTATCTTTTGCTGGAATTAATGAGACTGCATTTCAACTTGAGTTGGAGGACCCGAAAACCATGGATTTGTGGAATTCAAAATTTAGAAATCTTGAAGCTGACCTGGAGGAGTTGGAAAGACAAAAATCTACCCTTGCAATACAACACAAATGGTCTGAAATAGAAGATCTTAAAAAGCAAGATCAGATTGTATTTGACACGTGGAATTGTTTACTGGATGCTTACATTCAGTTACAAACATATGCATTTGGACTTGTATCGATTTTCGGATTGACATATTTCTGTGAGCAAATATTTTCTAATATGAATTTTATTAAAAGTAAGTTGAGAAACCAACTAAACAACACGAATTTTTCGTCATGTTTGAAAATGAAAATCACGGTATATTCGCCACATATTGAGAAACTATCCCAAGAAGTTCAACAGCAAAAGTTGCATTAAGAAGATATTTTAAATTAAAAAAATTAAAGAAATAGGTGTGTTATTGGATTTTATACATATGTTTTTGTAAGGAGGAGGAAATCTTTGTTTTAATATTTAAAAATATCATATAATTTCAGAAATGGTAAGGTAAAGTAACATGTTATCATACTTGTATCATATAATTTCGTGTGACATGCCACCCCGTGTTTTACAAGTATGATAACATGTTACTTTACCTTTCCTATCCTCTTTGCTCCCTGCAGAGCATAGGGTCTCAACCATTGACTTCCATCTGACTCTATTCCATGTTTCTTTTTTGATCTCTTTCCAGGAACGTCCCAGCCACCTTGCCTCTGTTTCTAGTTCTCTTCTCCGTGTTATCCTGGGTCTGCCTCTTTTCCTCTTGACTTGGGGGTTTCATTCTAGTGCAATTTTTGCTATTTCTTTATCTGGGTTCCTGATTGTGTGACCTATCTAGTTCCATTTTCTTTTAGTGATTTCATTTCTGATGCTGGTTTGACCTGTTCTCTCCCAAAGTTCTATGTTTGTTATTTTATTTGGCCAGTATATTACAATAAAATACAGTAGACCTGTATTTTATTTATGTTTTCCTTTGTTAGTGACATGTCTCAGCTCCATATAGTAAAACTGGTTTAAGATTAGTGTTGATGAGCCTAATTTTGGTTTTTAATTTTATTTCTTTTGACCCCCAAATTTTCTTCATCATATTGAATGCAATCTGTGCTTTCTGGATTCTATTTTGTATGTCCTGTTTGGTTCCTCCTCTTTGTGTGCTGATCACTGATCCCAGGTAGATGAAGTTATCTACCTGTTCCAGTGTTTTCCCTAGTATTTGAAAGACTAATTCTTGTTTGGGGTTTATCTTCATTACTTTGGTCTTGTTATGATTTATTTTCAAGCCACATTTATTTGCTTCCTGGTTTAAATTATCTATTTTCTTTCGGAGGTGTTGATGTTTTTGTACCAAAAGGCATATATCGTCTGCAAAATCCAGGTCACTGATTTTATTTGACCATCCCCATTGAATGCCAATTCTTTCTTCAGATGTTTTCCTCATCACCCAGTCAATGACAATCAGAAAGATGGTCGGGGAGAGTATACATCCTTGTCTTACTCCTGTGTTTGATGCAAATGGTTCTGATAGTTTGTCATTATTTATTATTTGGATTTTGTATTTTTCATGAGTTTTCTTTGTTATATTTATGATTTTCTGAGGAATCCCGTAGTGCTTCATTAACTTCCATATAGCCTTTCTGTCTATGCTATCAAATGCATGTTCAAAGTCGACGAATCCCAAATATAGGCTACTCTGCCACTCTGTTGACTGTTCAACAATTATTCTTAATGTTATTATCTGATCAATACAAGATCTGTTTGGCCTGAACCCAGCCTGTTCTTTCTTCAGTTTAGTTTCAATTTCTTGTTTCATTCTTTCTAGTAAAATTCTAGTAAATACTTTACTGACAACATTTAGAAGTGAAATCTCTCTCCAATTTTTACAAAGTGTTATATCTTCCTTTTTTTGGCAGTTTTACCAGGAGTCCTGTATTCCAGTCTTCTGGCCATTCTTCCTTTTCCCATATTTATTATTATTATTATTATTATTACGGGCAACTCCAGGGAGTCATTAGACTCATCGAGGGAGGCCCCAAATCATTTTCATCACAACTATTCGACATTCATACAGTATCTATCATACCTCGCCTTAAACTCATTCACTGTCACAGCATCCACCACAGACTCAGGGAGCGCATTCCACTCATTCACTACTCTAAAAGTAAAGAACCCAGCTCTAACACCTTTACTAACCACACTTTTGCCCAGTTTCCATGGATGTCCCCTAGTCCTCCCACAACCAGCCCTGTTCTCAAAAATATCTTCTGAATTAATTTTATAGAAACCCTTCAGTAATTTGAATGTCTCAATCATATCTCCCCTCCTCCGCCTATCAACCAATTTTTGCAACCCACAAATCCTCAACCTGTTCTCATACGGTTCATTCCACAGACCTGCTATCATCTTGGTCACTCGCCTCTGGATCCTCTCCACCTCCTCCCCATCAAGAAGAAACCTAGGTGACCAAATCTGAGCACAGTAGTCGAGATGAGGTCTTATCAAGGCTCGATACAGAGGAACAATAACCTGCTTGTCTCTGCTTGTCAACGTATTCTTCAGCAACCAAGTGATTTGATGAGCTGATTTGGCCACTTTTGCAATGTGTCCCCTAAATTTCAATTCCTTATCCACCAACACTCCTAAATCTCGTGCCTCATCACTTTCCTGGAGCACGGTTCCACCAATGCAGTAAACTGCCTCCCATCTTTTCACCCCAAAATGCATAACCTTACATTTTGCCACATTAAATTGACATCCATTCTCCCTAGCCCAGACCTCCAATCTATCCAAATCATCCTGCAAAATTTTGACGTCATCTGCATTCACTATTGCCCTACCCAACTTCGCATCATCCGCAAACAAATGAACTGTTCCTCTCAGATCCTTTCCTATATCATTTATGAACAAATTAAACAGCAGTGGTCCAAGAACAGATCCTTGTGGTACACCATTAGTCACAGGCCGTCTTGTGGACTCTACTCCTGAGTAAACCACTCTCTGATATCTCTCCGTCAACCACCCTCCTATCCATCTCACCAACCCTATGTCCATTCCCATATGCTGCAATTTACTGATTAGAATTCCATGTGGTATCCTGTCAAAGGCCTTAGCAAGGTCCAGCAGAATCACTGTAAACCCATTACCCTTATCCAGTTCAGCCGTCACTGTGTTATAATACGTGAGCAAGTTACTGAGGCATGACCTACCCTTCACAAAACCATGCTGTCCCCGATACAGTATCCCATTTTCTTCTATCCAATCTTGTATTTTCCTCTTGACTATTTTCTCTAAGACTTTGATAATGATTCCTGTTATGCTGATTGGCCGGTAATTTTCAACAGCAGCCTTGGAACCACCTTTGTGCAGTGGAACTATTTTCCCCTCTTTCCACCCCCTTGGGACTGACCCAGTCCTGAGGCTCAAATTAAACATAATGGTCAAGGGCACTGACAATTCTTTGGCTGCTTCACGTACGACACGAGCTGGTATACCATCCAATCCCACAGATGTATTGACATTGAGGTTCTGTAATAGACTAGTTACCTCTACCTCATTCATCACAATTCCAGTATAAGCTGTTGGTTCCTCCATTTCCGCAAAGCCACCACCTGGATGATATACTCTTGCAAAGTGCTCGCTCAGTAATTCCACAACATCGACTGATTCAGTTACCTCCCTACCCTCAGCATTTTTTAAGATCATTCTACCATGAGCATTTTTCCTTTTACTTGCAACATATTGAAAAAACTGTTTGGGATTCTCTTTAGCCTGCATGGCCAATTTCCTTTCGTAATCTGCTTTTGCTTTTCTTACCACCCTTGTTACCATCCTGGCCTGAGCTTTATACTGTTCATGCACCTGATGGTCACCCTTCTCCTTAAATTCCCTCCACAATTGTTTCTTTTTTTGCAGCTCAAGCTTAATAGTGTTATTCATCCATTTAACCCCTACCTGATTTATTATTCGGACTCTTGGTATACAGTCAATCATTGCCTCCTGCAAACAGTTCTTGACCACCTCCCATGCACCATCAACATCCAGCCCTTGCAGTTTTACATGCCATGGCATTGAGCCAAGCACACACCTAAGCTTGTCATACTTACCAGCCCGGTAATTCCACATATACCCTGTCTTAATTGTAAATTCGACTCCTTTAGCCACCTCCCAAGTCATGACCTTATGGTCACTCTCACCAATTGGTGGCAACATGGTCATGTTCGTTACAGCCACATTCTCAGTTGCAATTACTAGGTCCAGCACTCTCTGCCCCCTGGTATTTTCCAATACATGTTGCCGTAGATAGTTGTCCCTTAATAACTGCATAAAATCCAATTCCTTCCTCCCATGTGCCCTCTCCTCTTTCCAGTCAATATTACCATAATTGAAATCACCCATAATAATTACCCTCCTTCCATTCATTTCTTCTATTTGCTTATGCATACTATTCCCACCATCCACTCCATCACCCGGTCTATAGCAGCACCCAATTGTATATTTTGTTCTGCTAGATTGTATCTCACACCAAACAGCCTCAAATGTGCTTTTTTCCCCATCCTGCAGTTCAACTTCTATACTCCTTGGCTGAAGCTCATCAGCTATCATCAATAACACTCCTCCCCCCTTTTTATTCACCCTGTCATTCCTGAACACGCTATACCCATCGCATTCAATCCCACTAGCTTTATCATCTTCTGTCAGCCATGTTTCACTAATACCGACAACCTGTGGCCTGGAAGTGCCAACCATGGCCAAAAACTCTTCCTTCTTGTTCCTAATACTCCTGGCATTAGTGTACATGAATCGAAGAAGCCCATTTGTCCCATCCCTACTTTGATTCCTTATACTAATTATCCCATTCTGATTTGTTGTCCGTCGTACTCGCCCGGGCATAATATACTCATTCATACACTTAACTGCCCCCCCCCTAAAGTCTGCATATCTACTCCCCCCCCTCTTAATAAATCTAGTTTCCCTGAGTCTGTACATCCACTTCCACATCATTCATCAACACTCTTTCAAGTCTCCGTACACCAACTCCATTCAAATGTAACCCATCCATCTTATATAAGTCCTTTCGCCCATCGAACTCATTCCACACATCCACAAATTCCACACCACTCTCCATGCATAACCCACGCATAAAGTCATTGGCAATTATGGCCCTCCTTCTAAACACTTCGCTGTCATACCGCGGTAAGATACTCACCATCCTAACTCTCTCACTCTTCTCTTTTGCTACCTCAAACAACTCCCTCACATCCTCTATCATTTCCATTTTGTCCTCTTTCAAATCATTCGTTCCTGCCACTATTATCATCTCTTTCACCCTCTGTTTTTGCAGTCGAATAGATTCGCTGACGTCCTTTATGTTCGCACCCGGCTGGTACGACTTCGTTAAACTCTCAATTATTACGCCTCTTAATAGCGAATCCCCATACAGCACTCGCTCCTTCATTTTATTGACGTTTACGTACGTTCTATTATTTGCCGTCACAGACTTGCGCCGGTTATTTGTCGGTACGTTCAACACACATTTTTGCATACGCTCCAGTTGTCGTTTGGCTCTGTGTATCGCGCCATTTAAACGGGCAATTTCGCTACTCGCATTTATCTCACCATTTTCATTATCGATCAAATCATCCATTCCTTCGGTGTTTCTACCTTCATTTACACTTTCAGCGACGCTCTCACACATATCTGGCACTACCACGCAATTCTCTAGTACACCGCCATTTTCTGCATTCTGACTACCGTTAACGATATCAGTCTCGATACACGAAACACGCTTGAAGTCCTCATTCTGTTTACACTTTCTACACATATTAACTCCACTATCACTTTCTAACCAGACTCCTACCGCTCTTCGCAAGGCATACATCTCACAGACAGCACATTGCATAAATTCTTTTACATCACAACTCTTAAGCAAGCATGGCGACCTGGCCGCCATTTTTTTCTTTATCGGTGCCATGTGTACGCTATCTTTTCTTAAAAATAATAATTAAAATAACAGAAAACACGCAAAAATTGCACAGACACACCAAGAAACAAAAAGCAAACAATACTACTTAAAATTCTGGTAAAATATCTAATGTTAACACAAAATAATACTGATCTTTTCAGGAGCTCTCGACAAGCCGACGATCTAATCCATTATTAACGCGGTATTGAATTGAATATTTGATTAAACAGCAGGTGTAGCATTTCAACTGTAATGTTTATATCTGATTTAAGTAGTGTAGCCTGTATATTGTCACTCCCAGCTGCTTTATTGTTTTTTGTTTTCTTTACTGCATGAGTTATTTCTAGTTTAGTTATAGTTTCTGTATTTATTTTAAGTATTTTTTCTTCTGGTGTTTCTGGTATTTCTTGTTCTAGGTTTTCTATTTCTCCATTTAAAATTTCTTGGAGATGTTCTACCCATCTTTTTTCTATGTCTGCTTCATTTGTGAGTAACTTTCCCTGTTTATTTTTTACAGACCCTTCTCTTTTAAATCTCTTCCCAGCTAGCTTTCTTGTTATCTCAAACAACCTCTTTTGGTCAAATTTACTTGCTGCTGCTTCAGCCTCTTTACACATTTCCTCCAGGAAATATCTTTCCTTGCACTTTTTTTTTACCTGTCTGTTTTTAAGCCTGTATCTTTCATTTATCCTATTTCTTTTGTTTTCTTCTGTACTTTGCAGAAGTGTATTCCATAAAGCTTTCCTTTCTTCAGAGATCCATTGTTTGCGATTCCTACTCTGCCTTCCCAGATCTTCGGCGGTACTATTAAATATATTCTTTATTTTTTTCCCAGTTCTCTTCAACGTGTATTTCCTTATGTTGTTCTACAATGCTTCCATATTTATACCTTAATGTTACTTTATATTTGTCTTTTCTATCCTTATTTTTCAGTTTGGATATATTGTATTTAATTCTTTGGTTATTGCCTTTAAATATTTTTTTTAGTTTCATTTTTATTTTTGCAATCAATAAGTGGTCTGTAAAGGCATCTGCACCTCTCCAAACTCTTAAATCCATCAAAGTGGTTCTCCAAGGTCTGTTTATTAAAATATAGTCTTTGGTTTTTGGATTTCTTATCAGCTGATATCCAAGTCTGTTTATGGATGTCTTTATGTTTAAATGCGGTTCCTCCTATGATCATATCATTGAAAGTGCAAAAGTCTTTTAGCATTTCCCCATTTTCGTTAGTTTCCTAAACCTTCTTTTCCCATTATTTGTTCATATCCCACGTTACTATTTCCTACTTTTGCATTCATGTCACCTATAATTAAAAGCATATCTTTACTTTTGACTTCATCTACTTCTTTTTGCAGCATGTCATAGAAGTCTTCTTTCTCTTCTGTTTTTGCATTGTTTGTTAGTCCATATATATTTATTATAGTCGCATTTCTGTATTTAGTTTTAAATCTAGCTTTGATGATTCTTTCAGAAACTAGTTTCCATCCAATTAGTGCTCTTCTAGCATTTGTTGTTATCATGAAAGCTACACCTCTGCTATGTGTGTCATCTTCATTTTGGTTTCCAGAATATAAAATGTATTTGTTTGTTGTTAGTTAGATTTCTCTGCTACCATTCCATCTGGTCTTGTTTAGACCTAGTATTTCTGTTTTGTATCTTTCCATTTCTCTGGTTAGTAAGTTAGCTTTTCCACTTTCATACAAAGTCCTAATATTCCAGCATCCAATTTTGGTTAAGTTTTGGGCTAAAGACATTTTTCTTGGAGTTTTCCACCTGTCAGCTTCCCTAATGGGGCTTTCACTAGCTTGCTTCTTTATCCCAGTACTTCTCCTTCTTGGTTTTGTGTCGGTTTTCCAACAATGGTTGAGGTTTCTGTAGCAATATAATCTTTCCATATTATGGTTGCTAGCCACAAGATCTGGGCTTGGGACCGGCAATGGCAGAGTTATGATAACGTGTTACTGTAAAAAAAAAAAAAACTGAATAAATAATTTAATTATAATATTTTTCAATGTAGTTTCTAAATTTAAAGCAGTGATGAGCAATCAAATAGTAAATCAATACTTGGTTTGATCCATATAAAGAATTTTTTCTTTGATAAAAAAAAAGTATTACTAAGACTTTTATTGTTAAAAGACCATAAGATTTAATGATTACAAATACAAAGAGCCAACAAGTTTCACTAGCCACTGTCTAGCATTTTCAAGGCTGTACTGGTGTAAAAACAAATGCATCAAGTTACATGAAAACATACACTTTAGTAACTGCTAGGCCGTTACATTTGATAATTCATATTTGATGGCGTGCATGCGTTTGAATGCTTCAGTCAGAATCCAGTACATGTCCACGTGTTGTGTAGTTTTTCACATATTATAGTTCTGTTGAGCTGAGAGAATTGATGAGATATTTCCATATGTCTTTAAGAATAGCACCTTGATTTCTGTTTAAATTATTGCCTGTGCATAGCACCACTGCTTCTTCTTTGAAAGTTCTGTGTCTGTAGTCATTCTTGATGTAAGGCATAAAACTGTTTTTCCAATCTATAACGTGATTTGATGTTGAGAAATGATGAGCTAAACCAGATGTGATGATTCTATTGTGATTGACATCCTCCACTTGTTCCTTCTGTCTTATTTCAAAACTTCTAGAGGTCTGTCCAATGTAAGAAAGGCCACACAATTGAAGAAAGGTACCTCATCTTTGGGTGATCTTAAGACTTGTCTGATCATGGTAGTTGGTTTAAAAACTACTCTGATGTTATGAGCTTTTAACATTCTCGCCAATTTTGTGGATACTTAATTAATATATGGAATGACAGCTATGGACACATATTGGGACTCCGTTCTACGTTGTTGGAGGTTGTCTTTAAAAAACAATTTGTTTAAAATGTTAGAGGGGTATCCATTCAGAGATAGTGTTAGCTATTTGTGACAGTTCTCTCTGTACATCTACTTCTTTCAAAATAGACCTTAATTCTCTATTATGGAGCATATGAATGATGCTGTGTTTTTGTGAACTATAATGGTTAGGCGAATAATGTAGATATCTACCTGTATCTGTGGGTTTCTTGTAAATGGACAGTTGGACATTGTTATCTTCTCTCCTCACCAGTATGTAAACCAACTACCCAAAGATGAGGTACCTTTCTTCAAATTTCCTGGAGTATACGAAATTCCATGCACGTGTGGCCTTTCTTACATTGCACAGACCTCTAGAAGTTTTTAAATAAGACAGAAGGAACATGTGGTGGATGTCAATCATAATAGAATCATCACATCTGATGATTCTATTTTGATTTTTCCTGAAGGCATAGAAGTTTTTCCAATCATTATAGATTGGAAAAACAGTTCTATGCCTTACATCCAAAATGACTATAGACACAGAACTTTCAAAGAAGCAGCAGTGGTGCTATGCACAGGCAATAATTTAAATAGAAATCAAGGTGTTATTCTTAAAGACATGGAAATATCTCATCAATTCTCTCAGCTCAACAGAACTATAATATGCGAAAAACTACACAACACGTGAACATGTACTGGATTCTGACTGAAGCATTCAAACGCATGCATGCCATCAAATACGAATTATCAAATGTAACAGCCTAGCAGTTACTAAAGTGTATGTTTTCATGTAACTTGATGCATTTGTTTTCACACCAGTACTTGAAAATGCTAGACAGTGGCTAGTGAAACTTGTTGGCTCTTTGTATTTGTAATCATTAAATCTTATGGTAACAATAAAAGTTCTTAGTTTTAATATATTAGACCAAATATGAACAATTTAAGAAAGTATTACTTTATTTTCCATTATTTAGGTATATTTAAATTTTTTAACCTGCACAAATAAATCCACATGTAAAAGTCAACAATTATAAAATAGATTTTTAATTAAAATATACTAATTCTGCCATACAAAATGAACACCATATACTGCACAAAAAACCTGAGAGGGCCGCATACAGCCTGCGGACCATTGGTTGCTCATCACTGCGTGCAGCTCCCTAAATTTTTTTTTTAACAGATATCATTTTAAAAATGGCTCTTCACTCCAAAAAGGTTGCCGACCGCTGGTCTAGTGAACCTCTTAGAGCCTTAATATAGTGTAATTACCTGTTTTATGATTAAATAATCTATTATATTTGTTCAAGCATTTGTTTTAATAGAAATGTATGAAAATGTGTAGCAAGTAAACGCAGATACTTTGAATTAAATTTAAATTATTGTACTGCTATCGTGTTGAACGGCTTATGTGTTCATCGCACATGTTGATTGGATTTTAACGATATAAATGCAAACACAGATTGATAAGAAAATAACTTTTTATTGACTTAATTGCTAATCTTTCGCTGGTATTCTATCTGGCATCTTCAGAGCACACAAAGTTTGTTACAGTAGCGAGATAACTGCAATCCGGTACAACAGTGGGACTAGTATAAGTAATTGTAGCATGCAACACAAAGACTAAAGTCCTAATTAGGTACCATCTAAGTTGGGGAAAAAAAAAAAAAATAGAGAAAGCAGGTATTAATTTGGTCTTAGGATGACTGTCTCCCAAATCTTTGGTAGATTTATACAGCCATACTTGTTGAGGTTTGGTGTATGTTTCAAGGCTTCTGTTGATTCCAGGAACAACCTCTCTGACTTGTAAAAGCTTCTGTGCAGCACTTCTGTTTTTTTCCAATTGATCCTGTGTGGAGGGTATCCAAAGCATGGTCTGCTAGACCTGACTTGCCATATCGAAGGTGCTGGATATATTTTTTGGGTTCACCGAGGCAGATGTCCACAGTTCTTCCTGTCTATCCATAGTAGTAGGCTCAATGACATGAACAGGGCATTTCATATTGTACTGCTAAATTGTACACATTTATTGTGATACTATGTAGTGGAATTGGTTTACTTATCATAATTACAAACTGAAATGAGGGAAGGGGAGGGTTTTTTTAATCTAAGTTAATGTATTATTCTACATTAACAAGAAATTATGCTTGTTTCAGCCCATTATAAATAAATTTTTCCTGTGAAGTATCTTTATGATTAAGTGACTTGTATATGAAGCTCTTCATTGCATGAAGTTCCTTTTTGTTGCATCTGCTGCATGTATAATGCATCTCATTATACATGCAGCTTTCCATAATAATGCATCTCATTATTATGGAAAGGAGTCACTTCCAAAATCAGTGTTAACCTATATTTGTCTTCTTAGTGAGAGCTAAATCAGTAGCAGGAATTATTTCTCTTCTCATACATACTAGAATGACTACTTGCTGTATATTATTGCTACTTTGGATTTGAGAAGACTGAAATATAAGAATACAGGATGTGTCACATTTCAAACTGAAAATATCAAAATTTATAATCTTATTTATTTAGCACCTTATATTAATTTGAAGAAGATAAAATGTGGAACTGTTAGATAAAACAGAAAGGGCATCAAGTTTTACAGATCCTGAATCTACAGTAAAGTTTCAGGTTTAACATAAAAATTTGTAGAATATCTGTTTTCATCTCTCATATTTTGTTCTGATTTGGTTAAGTGTAATCCATTGATGTTTTGTGCTTGGTGTCCCTTTCACTATCTGATAGTCATCTTGCAGAATACTGCTCTATTGCTATACCGCTCAAATGAATCAGATACTGGCTCCCTGGTTCAATAATGATAATATATTGAGCATGCTCATTATGACTATCACTCACACCTTATGTGGGAAGAGAAGCCAGGAGACCCTACTCTGGAGATGAAACATTGCAGTAGCCACTTCACACCTCAGTCACCTTCATGGTATAACCTGACAGAGTAAGCGGCAGCAGGATTATTTGCCATCTGATTGGGAAGACTCCAACAGACATGTTACCATTGTGCTTGGTGTCCATTTTATTATCTATTAGTCATCTTGCAGAATACTGCGTTATTGCTGTACCCTCAAGTGAATCAGATACTAGCTCCCTGGTTCAATAATGATAATATATTGAGCATGCCCATTATGACTATCACTCACACCTCATGTGGGAAGAGGGGGAAAGAGAAGCCAGGACACCCTACTCTGGAGATGAAACATTGTAGTAGCCACTTCACACCTCCCAAAAGTAGAGTTGTATTTCATAATGGGCATGAAAGACATATACCACCTGGAGTTATAGTTAGCAGATAGGCTATAAAATAAGATGAGGAAATCTTCAACAGATTAATAGGAACACTCATCAGACTTTAGCATTCTCATCAAGTATATGGGGTGACCTGGGGATGTTGCTAATAATAATTCTTTCATTACATCTATTATATCAGGATCTGAGTTACCAGAAGAAAGTAAACATATAGTATGCTAAGAGAGGAGGATTATACAGTCGTATGCTGTTGTGATAAATGTAGAATTTATTAGAAAATTACTGAAATTGTATAATGCCTTCAAGATTAGTCAGTTCACTTTGAAAAAAAGGAAGCGATTACAGTTGAAAATGGACTAATTTTGATTTTGAAGAAGTCAGAATGAGATCATGATTTAAGAAATTTTAAAGGAATTTAAATAAAAAAATATAAAATAAAAAAAGGAAAAGTAAAGTTCAGAAAAGTTTAAAGGCAGGATTCTCTGATTCTTAGAGGCACGAATAAGAGCTACTGTAAGAATTTGGTAGTAAAGGTTGGGGGGGGGGGACATGAAACAGGGAATGTCAAAAAAGAGGACATTCCATGTTAAACATACTCTCATATAGTATATCATATACCTTATTAGAAAATGTAATTATGTATTATGTGCATATGTGCTTAGACAGAAGAATCAGGTTGTGTGTGTGTGTGATGAGTTTAATGAATTGTAATGGTGAGTGATAAATTAAAATTTGTATTTACGTTTCCTTATGAAAAATTTAGCACTGACTTTGGAACTAATTGACAATGATTTCTAATATTTTTTTTTTTTTTTATTACTAGCTACTCCAACACTTTTGAGCTATGAAGAAGAGCTGTTTCGACTTAGTGCCCTACAGGAACAAAATGACATGTTAAGGCAGAGGGTAAGCACTTAGTCAGTGGTATTTAATTAGCTTTTCAAATCAAGTTATATGTATGGCTTATTGTTATTTAGCAATAATACACATGTAATGTTTTATATCAAATTTGAAAACTATATGGTGGAGGGAGGGGCTGGAAAGTTCTGATAAACACACCTAGAACAAAAATGATATTAAAGCAACTGATACAAAAAGAAAGAACATATGAGGATATAAGAATATAAGTTACCTTCATAACTCTGCTGCTAGTATGTTCTTTCTTTTTATATCAGTTGCTTTATCTTTCTTCTCGGTGTTTATCAGAACTCCCCCCCCCCTTAAGTTTTATGTTTCATAAAGCAGTGAAGTACTTTTATTATTTTGCAGTTAGCTTACCTGCTTTCCAAACAACAAGTTGCAGGTTTCTGGACTATGCAAATACAAATGAAAAAAATACAGAAAAAAAAAAAAAAAAAAAATATATATATATATAAAAAAATGGAACAAAAATCCTTAGTCCACCTACAGTATTAATGTACTATAGGTTTATAGATGCTTTTTTTTATGTGGGGGAACCACATAAAACTGTCAAACTTATTATGGGTAAAGCCCTTACACAATTGCACTAGAATAATTTTATCTTTCAGAATAATAGATCCTTCTACTAGTCATCTTAATAGGCTACTCCATTATTCAGCAGCTGAATAATGAAAATAGTAGCCTATTAAGATGACTAGTAGAAGGATCTATCTGCTAGTTATCTTAAACATCTTACCAAAAAAAAATTTCACAATCAGCAGAGGTGGTCTTCTCTTGTAGAAGTCACATATTGACACTGCTTACCACTTTGAGAATTTTTTTATTTTTATGATTATTTATTTTTTATTTTTTATGTTGGGCCCATATAGAGGAGGTTGGCTGGTCAACCTATAGTACGTTAGTACCATATATGGGTGATGGGTTGTGAAAGGAGAAGCTTGTTTACATTTGATTTGAACGCCTGTATATTGTATTCCTTGGGAAATACGTCAGGAGGAATACTGTTCCACAGTACTGCAGTAGCAGGGATGAATGAGGAGGAGAAGAAACTTGTTCTGTGGGTTGCGAGATGTACTGTAAAAGGATGTTGGGCGGCAACTGTACCTGTTCCAATGGGCTTAGTACAGGGTGGAGGAATTATTGATGCTGTTTCAGATGAACCTTTCCCGTGAAAGTATTTATAGAATATGCAGATTGCAGAGACCAAACGTCTATGTGGAAGTGGGCAGAGCGAGTTGGTGAGGGATGGGTCATTTATTAGTCTAATTGCTCTCCTCTGTATTGAGTCAAGCATTTTGAGGGAGCTTTTTGGAGCCCCACTCCAGATGTGAGAGCTGGGCAGATTTTTGACTTGTATAGTGTTAACAGCTGTTTAGAGGTGAAGTAGCGTCTTGAGTGAAAGAGAGAACCTAGTTTTTTGGAAGCTGAGGATGCAATGGTTGTGATGTGTTTATGGCAGGAGAGGCTGGCATAAACAAATTTCTCTTCTCGGAATTACCTTGACATCAAGGTAATTCCGAGAAGAGAAATTTCGTCTTGTCTGTGAATTGGAGTGTTATTGAAAACAATGCTGGGGGAAAGTGGTTATTTTTTGTGAGAAATAAGACAGAACTGGATTTTACTAGCGTTGAAGTTGACAAGGTTGTCTGAACCCCATCGGATGATGGCTTGGAGGTTGGAATTAAGGGCAGTGGTGGTTGATGTTCTGTGGGTTGAAGTGAGTTGTGTAGGGTAGGGTTTGTCAAATGAAAGGGAGGAATGTAGTGTGCTATCATCTGCAAAACTGTATTGGGTAGAGGTCAACTGAAGTAGGTCATTGATATATAGAAGGAAGAGAATCGGTGAGAGAACTGAGCCTTGAGGGACTGGCATTAGTTGGATGGTGAGAGGATTAGGGAGCCATCTACCATACATCCTGTCTGGACACACACACATAGTGTGCATCCAGACAGGAAGCTGGCAATCCATCTGCAGAAGTCCTGAGGCAGTCCAAATGATGGGAGTTTCTTAGTAAGCCTTTGTGCCAGACTCACTCAAAGGCTTTGGAGATATCAAGTGCAATTACTTGGGATCTGCCGAATTTCTCCATAGCATTTGTTCAGTGATGGGTGATGTGTGAGAGTAGATCTCCTGTTGAACAGCTTTGGCAGAATCCGTACTGGTGGTCGCTTAATAGCCGGGTACCTTCAAGGTAGATTAGGAGTTAAGAGTTGATGATTTTCTCCATTACTTTAGATAGGACTGAAGTGAGTGAGATAGGGCAGTAGTTAGATGGCAGTGATTTGTCACCCTTTTTAGGAATGGGTTGAATATAGGCCATTTTCCAGGTTTTGGGATATATATACCAGTGGAGTAAGAGAGAGTGTATATACATGTGAAGGATAAGAGTCAGTTTAGGTGCACATTCCTTCAGGATAATTGGAGGAATTCCGTCTGGGCAAGGAGACTTTTTTGTGTCTAATTTAGACAGCAGGTTTGTGATGTCTTTTTTTGGCAAAAGGATATAGGAGACATTGTATGTTGGGCAGTTGGAATGACTGGTGGGCATTTGCCAATGTCAGTTATGTGTGCATTGGAGCCAAAGTGTGATGCCAGGAGGTTAGCTTTTTCTATGGGCGATGTTGCAAATGAGCCATCTGGGTATGATAGAGGTGGGAATAGTGTAGGGCAAAAGTTACAGCCAGTTGCCTTGGCAAGGGACCAAAAGGCATGGCTGCTGTTTGGACAGGCTGCAAGCTTCTTGCTTTTTGTCTGTTCAAAATCTGTTTTGGAAGTATTGATATTTTTCTTGCATTTGTTTCGGGCTTCAGTGTAGGTATTGAAGGAGGATGGGGTATGCCTGATTTTTCATTTGTACAGCCTTGGCACATTTTTGGAGAACCAGGGTTTAGTTAGGGGACGGCAGGTCTGAGTAGTGTGGGGAATATATGCTTTCATGCCAGCGAGGATCACTTTGGTGATGCGTTTGGTGCATATGTCTGGACTGGAAGACCGGAAACAATAGTCTAACCATGGGAATGAAGCATAGTAGTCTCGGAGACTGTCCCGTTTGTCACTATTATGATACCAAACTATTGTGTGGGAGTAACTGTGTAGGCATTGTTGCATGGGGGAGGAAATGAGCACTAAGTTGTGGTCAGAATTACCCAGGGGGCTTACTACATTCACTGCATATTTGGAGGGGTCATTAGTAAGGAAGAGATCTAGGGTATTTGGGAAGTGGTTTGGGTTATCTGGTATTCTGGTCGGTTTTTGAACAATTTGCGTGAGGTCATTAGTGACTGCAAATGTTTCAGCATCTCTACCTGCAGGATCTGTATGACTGGAAGAGGAAAGCCAATTGGTGTTATGGACGTTGAAATTACCCAGGAGGATGATTTTGCTGTTTGGGGAGTGGAACTGGAGAAAACCAACTTTTAAGGAGAGGAAATGAAAGAGCTCTGAGTGATTGGTGGTATTAGGAGAGTGATAGAGACTGCAGATGAATTTGACTGAGTGGGGAAGGGATATCTTCAGCCAAAGGTCGAAGTCTGGTAATTCCAAGCTAGCTGTTCTCTGGCAGGGTATGTCAGAGCAGATATATGCACAGACGCCACCCTTGGGTCGAAAGGAGTTAAATAGTGTATAGTTAGGAAGGTTGAGATGAATAGTGCTGGGGGGGGGATTTGAGTTTTGGTTAAAAAAAGTAGGTGGGGTTTGGTGGACCGCAGGTGGTAGTGGATGCTGTTGAGGTTAGAGTTGAGGCCACGGATGTTGGTGGAGTGGATATGCAAGGTTCTGTGAGGCAAGGATTTGACCCCAAGGGTCCTACACATTTCCTATTCAGTGCCTGTATGCTGGTGTTCTTGGTGGCTGCTGATGTCACTTGGTTTTTGTACTAGTTTGGATTGTTTGTAGTCTATTACCCAACTGTTGTCTCCATTTTTCTTCTAGTTGTTTTCGGAGTTGGCATCTTTGTTCTCTCTGGGTAAAGGTTAAATCAGGTTGAGTACGTATGGGCGACTGGGGGCAAGTGTCCTTTAGCTTGTTGTTTATCGCTGTTATAAATTTGGTTGTGTCTATTGGTGAGTCGCAGGTCACTTTCACGAGACGTGGATAGTTCGTTCCGTCCTTTCTTTTGTTTATGGGTCCGATACAATGGCATTTGATGATGTTTCTGGGATCGAAATTGCATTCTCCTGCAAGTTTGCCAATGTCTTCTTTTAGGGATTTACTGTTTTCTGTCGGAAAGTTCAGGATAACAGCGTTGAGTTTCCTAGTTTCGGCCTCAAGCGACTCGTGTACCGATGATGTAGTTAGTTCACAAAGTTCGTTAGCAGGCACGGGCGTACTTGTGGTCGGGCGCTGGTCGTTGAGTGTCACGAGCTTAGTTTCCAACTTTTCAATTTTGGAGAAGAAGGTATCGATCATGATATTAAGCTGCTGCGCGAGGTTTGTGACTGTTTTGTCTAGCTTTAGTATCTGTTTTACGGAAAGGAGGCACATCATACGGAAGTAGGGGTGGTTTAGATTGGTGAAAAGCTTGTGCACCGATTGATTTATTTTCGTGCAAGAAATATGTATCCAGTTGCAGCAGAAATCGCACAATATGCCTTTTTTCCCTTCTTTGACTTCGGTTTCACAGCTGCAGAACTTAGTAATGTCATTCGGTTTGTTGGTGATCGGCGACGGTACTCTGACAGGACTTGAGGTAGTCTTCCGTTGTTGGCTTTTGTTGCAGCCATCTTTATTTCAGACGGCAGGCATAGCGCTTTCACATGGCTGTTTTTTAGTTGTAAAATATAGCAGATTTAATGGACTGTGGGTACTTATGAGTTGTACTGTAGTAGCCAGCTGCTTAGTACTTTCTGTTACCTTTCCGTTTGCTGCTTATTTTGTATAAAAAACACTTGCAGTTATGATAAAATGTGGGAGCACAAATTTAACGTTATTTATTCGCTGGTGCCACCTGACTAGATTTTGATCTAGTTGACTAGATACAACTCAGTCATAACATTATAAAATATGAGTATATTGCTGAGACTTGACCTCCCTTTAGTAAATCCCTGCTATTCCTTATAGAGCATAGCTTATCTGTTAACCATTTCTCTGTGCATTCTTACCAACATTCTAAAATCTTCACCACCATTCCAGAGATACTGATAGGGTGGTAGTTAGACACATCCATTTTTTTTTTTTCACCGCTCCTGTACTACAGAACTATCATACATTCCTTCTGTTCCTGTGGTATCTTTCCTGAGGTGAGATTCAAGTTATACAAATATGCCAGGGGCCTAGCCAATTTGATTGAACATTCCTTTAGCATATGTGCTAATATCTCATCTTCCCTATTGCAGAAATCTTATCCAGGTAATGCAACAGCTCTCCAACCTTCATATGAGACTACTACATTTGATGAAGAGATAAAAGATAGTGTGAGTTGCTTTAGCCATAGATCCAAATAAACCAAAGCAATGTAATAGCAGCAGCACTGTTCACCTGTTACATTCACCTTGATAGATCTTGGCAAAGTGAGCACTCATTATTTGAACAATCTCATTCAACTTTTTACACAACAATACCATCTACATTTGGTGAAGTTATTCTTCCACATTCATTCTTCATTTTACTTTGCAGCTTAATGATGAAATTCTTGGATTGCCTTTTGATTTTAGCTTGCACAGCCAGTTTCTTTTTTTTTAATCCAGTTCAGTTTTCCACACAATATTCATAACTTTTCTGGTCGCATTTTATATATTTCATACCTCCTCTCACTCTTATTCTCATGATATTTTTTCAACATCATCTTATGGATCTCTTGCTCTTAATAAGTTTGTGTCCATTTCACTCCCATCCTATTTTTCTTGAGCCAGTAAACATTTTCAGAATTTTTCATGAAGTGATCAGTTGAGGCGATAAGGGACTACCCATTGCCAATTTGAACTATTTTTTATATTAAAAAAAAAATTATTCCACCAAGAAATTGGATTGGAGGCACTGTTCAGATAGTTTGGTAATGTCCAGTTGAAAAAAGATTTCCTACAAGTTCTAAAACATTAATTGACAGGAGAGAGAGAGAGAGAGAGAGAGAGAGAGTGAGTGTGTCCGGACTGGACTGTAATGGTGTTACAGTTTTCAGTTGATGATTATGGATGTTTTCTTATTTTCTAATTATATATTTTTCCATATACAAAGGAAATTTCCCACTTCATGCATAGCTTATTCAAGCCTACTTTAGATGAGACTACAAAAAAACATTGCTGACAAATTTAGTGAAGAGCAAGTTGAGTTCCCTAATAGGAGATGCTAAGACCAGATAATTAATTTTAATTCAGAAAGTTTAATTGAAGTTTAACAAGGATCTGTATTTCATTCTTGCATACAAAACTAACTGGCCCATTATCTTAGTCTAGTGTGTGTGTTTATGGGATTACTATTTAAAACACTTGGTCGTTTCATTGATTTATATTTTGTATTGGTAAAGAATAGTTAATTCTTATCTATGTTCTTTATTATTATTTTTTGTGTAGTTAAGTATGATGCAGGTTACAGATGCTTCTGATATAGTCAAGGGTGTTCCAGAAGCCAGTTGTCAAGAAATTCCTGCTCCACCAGAATTAATGGATGACTTTTATGTAATTGCACAGTGAGTGTGTTTTAAATAATTATCACCTAATTCATTTTCTCAGAATATTTTATACTATATCTTTAGTAATATTTACAATAGATGCTCATCATGGTGAACCTGTGCAAAACAAACACCTTATTATAGAGAATAAAGGTCAAAACTGGTCTAGGTAGTGACCCTTCCCATAATGCATAGCATTATACATGTCTGCAGGGATATGTGCTTTGCATTATGGGATACTAAGGCAAGTGATGTGAAGTTATTAGCCTCTATATACGAGTTGCCCCAGTTCTGAAAATACTTCAGGCACAAACTTTGTTTGCTTATTTTTTTGTCTGCTCGGTTAGCCTAGTGGCCTATGCCCTTCACAACCATATGCCTGGGGAAGGAGTGTCCTAGGTTTGATTCCCATTAATGGAATCAAACAACGTGAGGAGCTTAAGGATCTTCCTCAGCCATAGCCAAGTTAGTTGGTCTTGGGCATGGATAGCAGGGTTTTTTCCATCAGTTTATCTGGGGGTTTTTATCCCACAAGCAGGCAAACCGGCTCCGTGAACACACAGGCTACAGTCATAGGATATATCATGGCAAGGAAGGCAACGGGAAACCACCTTGCTCATAACCATTTCCTTAGTATGGTAGCATATAGCTACCTCCCACCAGCCATATGGATGAGAGAATAGAATAGAATTATAGAGAAGGGTTTACTCTTAATTTTAAGGAATAAATATCCCCAAAGAAGGCAAGTGTTTATGATTGCTATAAGAGGGTACATTGTGTGTGTGTTGTATTATTACCACTGCCGAAAGATGTCATTTTTTCATGATTTGGTTAATAATATTAGGTTAACTCATTGTAGTTTTTGTTTTATGTGGTGTGGGATTGACTGAGTTATTTTGTAAGCTTTTTTTTTTTTTTAGTACAATATTGTTGGTATGCTACCAATCCATGATAGAACAATAGTGGCAAAGATATGATTGTTGGATGATTTGAATTTCTGTGACTTTTGTACAGTGCAGTGTGTGTGTGTGAGTGAAATATGTTTGTTGTGAAAATTAAAGGATTTATGAAAGAGTGAAACAGGTGAACAAGTATGTATTAAGTGTTTCGACAGTGAATGCTGGTTAGGTGGTGAGAACAAAACAAATGTTAGAGTAGATGGTATCAGTGGTAAAATGGAAAACATTATAAATATTGAATAGAGTGATCAATGCAAGAAGTAAAGGTGATTGTGGGCTTAAAGGGATGCTGCAGTTTCTATATACTACTTCCAGAAGTATCAGGAACAAGATGGGAGTTTTGGCATTGGTTAGTGCAACCTTTGCAAGGGTATATTATACAAGTGAAGTTAATGCTGTGACATATGTGACAGATTATGGGGAAAGAGTGGATGAATTGGAGATTCTTAGGATATTGCAGAATCTCAATGTAAATACAGCTGTGCAATTAGATGGGATATCAGCTCCTGTTTTTGTAGGAATGTGCAAGGGAACTGGCAATGCAAACTTTAATTTAACTTGCAACTTGACACTCTGGTAGAGTTCCAAGGGAGTGGAAAGAGGGCAAAATAATTCCCTTAAGGGAGGTTCAAGACATCAATATCTCAGGAGTGGTGGTAAAAGCACTGGAAAAAGGATGAGTGTAATAAGAATATGATACCCTGAGGGGCAACCTGGCTTTGTGAAGGGTTAGTCATGCCTTAATTTACTTACTTTTTACAATAGTGACAGCTGAGTTGGATAAAGTAAATGGCTGCACAATGATTCTGCTGGATTTTGCAAAGGCATTTGACCAAATACCACATAGAACTCTGTTACACAAATAAGAACAAATGAGTATGGATATGACACTGGTTATGTGAATAAGAGAGTGGCTGCCTGACAGATGTCAGAAAGAGTGGTATGCAGAGAAGAAGAATCCTGGCAAAAACTGATAACTAGTGGTGTGCCATAGCATTCAGTGCTGGAACCATTTGTACATAAATGATATAGGCAATAAACTGAAAGGAAATTTTCAGTTGTTTGCTGATGATGCAAAATTAGGTAGAGCAATAGTGAATCAAGGTGATGTGGAAAGCTTGCAGGTTGATTTAAATAAGCAATCAGCATGGGAAAAAGATAATGGGTGTCAATTTAATGTGGAGAAATGTAACGTTATGCATTTTCGGATAAATCAATTACAAGCTGTGTACCACATTGATGAAACTGTACTCCAGAAAATAGATGAAGCTAGGGATTTAGTTGTTTGTATTTATTCCAGTGCAAATAATTCATCGCTATTTTTTTTTTCAATGTCAACAGTCTTTTCATTTTGCAGTTTAAAATGAAATCTTGAGAGATCATCCCACATGGACAAGTATTTTTTTTTTCTCCATATTGGGAAAACTTGTATACAGGTATCCCTTGCTTAATGTGGGATTTGATTGACACGGCGAAATTAATTGCGGCAATCTCTTGATATACACGGCAAGAGTTTTGATTAATGTGCCTTTAACCCTGCGGAGCTCACAGCTGATCTGACAGATACATGCAAAATGTTTAATATAAATATTCTTATACAATTCAGTGTATAGCTTGGAGGTCATGATTAGCTATGCATTCTTATGTTACGAGTGATATTCCACACTGTTTTTTGCTGTCAGTTTGGTTTAACATGTTATGTAAAGATTTATGATGTTTGACAGTAAATGTTATCTGAGAGATACCGTGACCTCTGATGTCAGTATAGTATGGTTTAGTTGTTTGTTTTTTTTATTCTTTGTTCAATAATTTCTAGATTGTAACTGAAAATAAACCATCATGTATTACTGAAATAGAGAGCCAAAGGCTTATTTATCATACATCTCCTCTAGGAGATGTGCTTTACATTATGGAAAATACTAAAGAAATTGATCTGGAGCTTTTATTACGAGTTGCCCATAAGGTTGCTTATGCTTGCATTTGCTGAAACTTTTAGTTTCTATATATTTGGCACGAAACTCTTGTAGTTTCTATATTCGGCTATGAAATAATGTTGGATTCAATATCCACTTAATTTGTACCATCATGTATTATATTTGCAGTGTGTTTTCTTTGTTTTATTGTTTGTTTGCTGAGGTCTGGAGAGTCATTTTGCTTGTTATCGTAGAATTTATGCCGATAAGAAAAAAACTAGAACTGTTCAAACAACTCTTGATAACTTCTTTTGATGAAAAATTGCAGTAAATAATGTAGGTACAAGTATTTATTAAACATTTACTTTGCATTCATTTTTTATCTTTCCTTAAAGAGTACCATATAAAACGAATTATTAATACAGTAATCGATCATGGATGAATTATAATTTTTACCATTGATTATTAGATTTGATTAACACAATTTTGATATACGCGGTAACATCGAGGGATTAATTAACCACGTTAATCGAGGGATACCTGTATTACATGTCAGTGTCATATATCCCTCTGATCTGCATATTAAAGAATTACTACAAACTTGGACATTAAGGTAGATGCATTTAACCTTGCCATGCTTGCATTCCACTGCACAGCACTCCACCTCTTTTCTATGTTGTTTTAAATTGCAAAATTCTTTAAGCCTAGAGCATGTTAGTACCATGGTTAGATTAAGGGTTATCTGGAAAATACTGTCTTTTGAGAACAGACAGAACTTTCTCATACCACTTCAGGCATCCAGTAAAGTAGGGAGGAGAGGTGGTGAAATTCTTATACATAAAAATATTTGCAAAACATAATCCATTCTGGGATTGGATGGTGGATACATTAACCACTTGGTCAACTGGGCCAATTAACTAGTTCACCAGTAGCATCCCCCAGGTAGAATATCCTGAAAAAATGAACTCATTAACAGAACCTCTTCTACAAAGACAATCTACAGAGAAATTCAAAATCATCTTCTAGTCAATATGCTGCTGCTGTCTTCCCAGACAGCATATCTACTTGGATTCTACTATATAAAACTCAGAGGAACTGACAGAAGTTCATGCTGAGTTATTTTTTTTAACATTGTTTTAGTATATATATTTTATAAATGATATATTCACTAGTGCTTTTTATTCTCCAAAGGTAGTAAGTAGATGAGGCCTATGGCTGTTTAGCCCTAGCTTTGGGAGACAATTGAGCAGCCATTCTCTATTCTTAGTCAAGCATAAAGTTGGTTCAAGATTATCAGTAATTAATTATGAATTATATTTTCAGTTGAATAAAAATATGTAAACTTCTTTTAATAATTTTGGGAGCATATGAATGGAGCATGTTATACACTTTTTCAAAAATCCCCCCCCCCTCAGTCCAGGGTTGGCTTAGTTAACCCAGTTGCTGCTTAGAAGAAATCATGACTCGTTCATTTGCTTTCCCTAGCTTAGAGAGACCATTGCTTGTGGTGTGTGTGTGTGTGTGTGTGTGTAGTAGCCTTTCTTAGAACGATACTCATGTTGCATATTTCTGATTCATTCTCATTATTTTCTTTCTGTGTACATAATTCAGATTTTGATTTTTCAGCATCATTTTATTTTATACTTGTGTTGTCTATTAATGGGAAGCACTAATTAACAAAAGCTCTTAAAAAATTCATTCAGCAGAAAAAAAAATCTTGTTATTTCAGTTAGTGCTATTTGCATTCACAATTAATCACTTAACCTTACAGCATGGCAACATATTTCCTCCTCTTAGATTAAAAAAGGGGGGAGGAATCTAATAGTGTAATAAATTGTTTGCTGTTTACTTGATGTCTGTTTATAGATTACAGCAATGAACTACAGTTAATAATGATAGCACAATTTTTTTTTTTTTTTAATATTTCTATTTATGTGGTACCAAGTTGATTGGATTCTTGCAAAATAGCTCAAAGGATTACATGGAAGTAAAAAACACATTGTTGAGCAGAGATATGAATGTTATTATCCCTCTTTATATATGGTTACATTATGGCTGTATCTTGACTGCTGTGCACTGATCTTTTTGCCTGAGTTATTTAGGCATGAATAATGTGGTAAAGACAATTCAGAGAGTGATCAGGATAGTGATTGATCTGTAGGATGCTCAATATGATGATAGATTAAAGGTGTATACATTACAAACTTTAGTTGATAGGCAGGGTGTGCCCCGTCTGCCAACTGTAATTCTTGTAACATACACGCAGCACAATACTAAATATGTAGGTGACTTTAAAGTAACATCTAGGTAGTGTGCCCAGACCTCTGAAAAGGCTTCAGTTTTTTTATGTCTAGCCAGACAATTATTGTTTCTCAAATTTTAGGAAGTTTTATGCATCTGTATTTATTTACATTTGGTTGATTTCTGAGTGCCGTTGCAGATTTGAAAAATGGTCTTTCCTTTTTTAAATTTACCATGGTGGAGCATGGTGTTTTTTTTTATAGGAGATCCTCTCAGTTGTGTCCAATACATGGTCTGCAAGGCCATATTAACCTTAATCATGATTGAAGATGTATGATATGTGTTCTTCTAAACAAATGGTCACTGATCTACCTGTCTGTCCGAAGTAAGCTAGCTTGCAGGAATAAGGTACTTAATATACTCCAGGCACTGAGAGAGAGAGAGAGAGAGGGAGGGAGTTGATATTTGGTACAACTGATGAGTAGTAAGTCTGAGGCTTAAAAGCTGTGTAGAGGTATTTTTTTTAAAGCCCTGGCTATTTTTTCTGATGTGCCATGGATGTAGCAGATGGTAATGGCATTTCTGAAATCCTTCTGAAGTGATGGAGGAGAAACTGATTACTTTTTTAATTCTCTAATTACTGTAGTCATTGGAAAGGAAGGTGGTTGAGTTTGTTGAAAGAGAGGTTCTTCTGGAACAAAGATTATAGGCACCATTGGTTCAAGTTTTAATAATGTGATATTGTTGAGAGGGGGAGGTGGGATAGTGGTAATAAAGTTTGTGAATGTACCTGCCTGTGTGAGTGAGTTTTCTATATACAGTGTAGGAAGGGTAAACTACTGTTATTTACTTTTTCCATCATAAACCGGATTCTTAGATGTAGATTATTGAAGTGACTAAGGAAGGAGTCAATGTGTGTGTGTGTGTGTGTGTGGGCCATGAGACCAAATAGAGAACACATCATCTACCTATCTTCGCCAGATAGGTTTGAGAGGGACTGAGTCTATGGCTTGTTTTTCAAAATTTTTCCATGTAAAAATTGGCAAGAAGAGTTAGGGGAGGGAGGGTCCTATAGTGGTTCTCTCTGTTTGTAAATTTTTTTCTTCCAAGAGAAATAACCAGAATTGAAAAATATTGAAAAGAATCTGAAGGCTTAAGTTTTTTTTTGTAGTAATGTCTGGCTACCAGGAAGATACTCTTAAATTTTTTAAATTGCATTTTTGTGGTATCGTGATCTAGTGTCAATTCTAGATTTGTTACCTACATCCCACTAGGTCATGATCCCACAAAAATACTAGTTAAAAAATTATAAGTATCTTTAGTATCTTCTTCGCTGCCAGACATTACAAAAAAAAACTCATACCCTTCAGCTCTCGTCCCCCTTGGATATATGATTTACCTAAAATCCACAAACATAATATTCTTCCCCTAAGACCTATAGTAGATGCCACTGATACTCCATTCTACAAATTGGTCAAAACAGCTCCCTCTTGCCCCCCCCCCCTCACTTGACTTACATCCTATATATATATAAAAAAAAAAAAAAAAAAAAAACTATTCATTTTAAAACCTTGATTGAAAATCTAACTAAATAATACATGTATAATGGTGAGCTTTGACATCACCTCACTGTTTACCAGTATTCCCTTAAATGATGCCTTGAACACTCTTAAAGTTTTTCTTCTGATATCTTAGATCTCTTTTCCTTTGCATCAATTCTAGTTATTTTTCTTGGAAGAACAACATTTACAAACAGTTAGAAGGAACTGCAATGGTTCCCCTTTGCCCTTTAATCGTCTTGCCAATTTTTACATGGAAAATTTTGAAAAAGGAGCCATAGACTGAGTTGCTCTCAAATCTATCTGGCTAAGATATGTTCTCTTTTTTGCCTTTTGGCCAAGACACATTAGACTCCTTCCTCAGTTACCTCAATAGTCAATACCCAAGAATCCAGTTTACGATGGAAAAGGAAAATAACAATAGTTTACCCTTCCTGAGATGCATTCAGAAATGCCATCACCATTCCCTACATCTGTAACACATCAGAAAAATAGTCAGGTCTTTAAAAAAAAAAAAAAAACCTCGACACAACTTTTAAGCCCACCCAAAACTTGCTACCCTTATCCGTTCTACTAAATATCAGCTTCCTCCTCTCTTAGTCCCTGGAGTATACAAGGGTTGTTCGAAAAGTTTGATTAAAAAATAAGTTAAACATTTTTTTGAAAAAATCGCCTTTATTTCTGAACATCGTCTCCATCAAAGTCTAGTCCAGCAAGTTTCCAATTTTTTCATCCCATCTAAAAAGTAATATTTGTCAAATTGTGCAAAATAGTCATTGACAGCCTTGATAACATCCTCGTTCGAAGAAAATTTTTTCCCAGCAAGCCGAATTTTTAAGTTTGGGATGGACAAGAAGTCACACAGGGAATCCGGAGAATCCGGTGGATGTGAAACCAATCCGGTCCTCAATTTTGCCATTGTGACAGCGAATGTGTGGTATGGTGCATTGTCTTGATGAAAGAGCACTTTTTTGTGCGCCAGTCTTTGCTGTTTTTTCTTCAGTTCTTCTAAACGGTCCAACAGTGACTCATAATAGACTCCTGTTATTGTCTTACCCTTTTCCAAATAGTCTATCATGATAATTCTTCGGGAATTCCAAAATACAGTGGCCATCACCTCCCCAGCTGGCAAAACCTGGTTACTCCCACCAAAATCTGGTTCTAGCTAGTTCAGCTCATATCAACTCCTTCTCCCTTTGAATACCGTAGCTCCATGCACGTGCTATCTAAAATTAACTCCATTTCCTTGACAACAGCCAATCAAATCTCAATAAGAATTACATAAAGTCATATCAGCAGAATGCTACATATTTACATTCTCTTTCAGAAATACAAATAAGGAAATAATTCATAGTTCATAAGGTACAATAAACTTATATATATACAGTTTCTTACAATATAATCATAGGAATAAATTAAATAAAATGAATGACATTTTTATACAGAGTCCTTTTTATAACTAATACATATTCTAGATTAAATAATTAAACAATAATAAACAAACTTAAAGTAATTATATGAATATTAATTTATAAGCAAGAGACTAACGTCAAATAATATACACAAGTCTTGCTTATGACTGACATGGTGGATTATGCTGGCTTCTGAAAGAAGTATTAACAATTTTCATTTCTCTTCACTCAGAATCCAACAAAGGCTTACTCTTCCTCTGAAAAATTTTTCTTTAAAGAAAAATTTTTCACACAGGTCATTCTTGCTGGGGATCTAATTTCTTCCTGTTTTTTTTTTTTTTTTCTATCATGACTTGTGCATGCATTCTTGTCCACCTTTTTATTAAAATTACTATCATCCTTATTACTGAGATCAGCATGTCTATCATACCTGCATTGAGGGAAAGTCTCTTGAGAATAAAATTTATGTACTCTACCGTTAGTATTGCATCTTGGATGTTTTGTTCTATCTGTGTCCTCTCTGTAATCACTCATTCGCAGATAATTTTTTCCCTTTCTTTTCATAGTCTCTGGTGAATCTCCTATGAAAACTACTTAGTTAGGCCTGTTTCTTTATCTTCTTGTTTCATTAGATCTAGTATGAAGAGTAGTTGCCTTGACAAAGTGAACTTCAATTGTTAGTTGATCTGTAGAGTCAACTTTTATTTCAGATGTGGGGTATCTGTTCATTTAATGTTATGTCTGTGCTGAATTGAGATTCAAGCTTATCCAGTTTATCTAAGTCTGCACCACTATTATGCTCAATTAATTTATCAGCATGTGATTGTATTTTCTAGGGGTTGTGCATCAGTTGACTTATTAAACCTTTCTGTTAGTTTCTTCTTTCCAATATATATAGGCTTATTATTATGTCTAACACTTCTTCTTCTGTTCATCAGGGATATTTCTCCCCTTGAAAAATCACATGAAAAGTGATACTTTTCCATGAAGTTAGTTCCCAAGATGATATGAGAATCTGGGTTAGATGTTGAAGGAATAACCAGTAAATTCTGCCAGACATTTAGTCTAAAACCTGGTAGATAAATTCTTGCATGCACTTTCTCATAAGCTATAAAATTGGAGTCAGACAGAGTGGTAATTTTAACAGGCCTCCTTAATTGAGCTATATCCTTCCTTAATCTATGCTTTATTTGTAGTCTCTACTAATAGTTGAAGCATTACAGCTTCTGTCTAATAAAATATTACACTGGAATCCTTGGATATTTCCTTTTAATCTTCATCATTGACTCATCTGATTTGAGCGAACGTTGATAATTACTGCATTTTCTGTGAGGGATATATCCAAAATTAGAATCCCATGAGTTGTTGGAGTATTTTCCTCTAATATAAGAGCAATTTCTGGCAATGTGTCCAGAAATTGCTCTTATATTAGAGGAAAATACTCCAGTTTTGTAGCACTTGAAACATTTAGGTGGATCTCTAAGGGTTGGGAGATATTCCTTCCTTTTTTGAGATTGAGAGACAATTGGCACTTGTTGATTAAATCCCTCCAATTTTTGCATCATCTTATCCAGACTTGTTAATATAGGCAGATTTTGTCTTTGTACTTCCTGTTCTATCATCTCGTTGATTCTATCTGTTGAGAGGTTGTGATTCTCATGAGATTTTAAGGTAATAGTTGCTAGTTGTGTCCACTTGATCAAGACGATTTATTATTGGTTGCTGCAATCTCTCCACTTCATGGTGAACCATAGTTTTCGCTTCCTCCATTAATATCCTTTTGTTTGATTGATCTTCACTGTCCGACACTTGATTAAGATTTATAGAATTTTCCCCAATATCTTTCCTTTCTCCTTTTTATTTTCCCTTTCAGTTTTGATTATGTTAGAGGAACAATCAGCCTTTTCTAAGAAATTTATATGGCTTAGATTGGATGAGGGAGAAAAGTCTCCTATCATTTGCTCTTTTTCCTTCACAGCTTTAAAACACTCTTCTAATGTGGTAATTCTCTTCTTGTAGGCTGTTTCCCTTAATTCTGGTCTAACACCTTGGCGGAATTGTTGGAACACAGCCCAGTCTAAGTGAGGTTTATCTTCATTAGTTACATTAAAACCGTTGGATAGTGTCAACAAACTGATTGTAAAAATCTGTGATAGTTTCTCTATCTTTTTGTGTGACTCTGTAGTTTCCATAAGTTAGGGCCAATACTTCTTAATCTAGAATATTGCGTAATTAAAACATCCTTAAATTTCTGATACTCTAAAGTTTCTTTGAGAATTGGGTATGAGTACAAAAATGTGTTTGCCATGCCAATTAATTTACTTCTCAACAATATTAATAATTGGAAGTCAGTCCAGTTTGCTATTTCCCTAAGTTTTTCAACAAAAGAAAAGAAAGACAGCACATCATCTGATTCCTCACCCGAAAACTGAGGAAAGACCTGTTGTGGGTTAAATTATCCGTTCACTGTACGAAAAAATTCACTATCTTCCATTTCGAACTAGATGAAACTACCATATTAATCTATCAGCTACAAACTTAAATTTAAAAATCTGAATCCAAAAAAAATAGCTTCTTTCTTTGCCTGATTCTGGTTCACAACCTGCTCACTGTGATTCATTTAATTTTACTATTAAGGTTTTAGGGATCACCTCTTCTTCCACGATAGCATAAAAAAATTTAATTACTCAATTTACACTAGTGAATTCACATCCTGTCGACTGCACCATTTTGTTGTGTCGTACATCCTGGCTTTGAATCCGCCATCTTGTTGGAACGGTATTCTTATTTAAATTATGTTTTTTTTTTTTTATTAATTGTTGGTTGATTACTGATCCAAATATAGAGACATTTATATTATCCTGTGCCACCCTATATTCAGATTAGTCTATATAATATAGTGGAATCAATCATCAACTAACTTTTTCAATCTCACTTTTTTATAGGCCAAGGTTAATATTATCATTTAAGGCTTCCGCAAGGTCCTATAAACTTTGAGCGGTGCAATGAAAGAGAATCAGGCAAACACCAAATTGAAATCAATAAAACAAAACATTTAATGCACGGTTATATAACATGTACATTAAGTATAACTTTGAAAACAAGATAATGCAAATCAACTTAGTTCAAATATTCATAACAAACATAAAACATTAGGCATCAAACATCCAGCTGTCAATTCTACATTCTTCAGAATAATTAAAAATGGTTCACACAGTTCAATGTTACAGAATCTTACAGTAAATATTCTTAAAGTAGTATTCTCTAATTCTCTCTTAGTCAACAAACACTTAATTATGAGGCAGTTATCACTTCAAGGGGGAAACACTTTTGCGCTCCATACTTTGGCTATTTTTAGTAGAACGCCACAGTTAATGTTAAGATATATAAAGCAGAGCTAACTCTTATTTCTTCACACTGAAATATAAAAAATGGATTGCTCTTACCGGGTTACATCTTTTACATATTGGATTCACTATAGGCACACTTAAAACTGTAGTTAACTATCACTTTGAAGTAACACTATTCAAAAGAAATCTTCACTATAATAACTGAAATATTAAACGTAGAGCTTCACAAGTCTTGACGCACTCGTTTTAGGTAATCTACTTATTCCTTGTTTTCTTCTATGCATTAAATTCAGCTTTGCACTATTCTTCTTCAAAACAATTGGAATTCGTCGTAATTTTAGAATTCTGTATAAATATTCCTAATTGCTTATTAATTTCCCGGTTCCTTGTTAATCTATTTACGATATTTCCAAATCCCCTTACTGCCAGCCGTTACTTTACTCCTTGATGTCCTGAATGCTTCTCTCCTATTTGCTTTCGTTTTCCAATTAAATATTTACATTCTCTTTCAAAAAAGCAAATAAGAAAATAATTCATAGTTCACATAAGGTACATTAAACTTATATATATAGTTTCTTACAATGTAATCATAGGAATAAATTAAATAAAATGAATGACATTTTTATACAAAGTCCTTTTTGTAACTAATACATATTCTAGATTAAATTATTAAACAATAATAAACAAACTTAAAGTAATTACATGAATATTAATTTATAAGCAAGAGACTAACATCAAATAATATACATGTCTTGCTTATGTCATGGTGGATTATGTTGGATTCGGAGAGAAGTATTAACAATTTTCATTTCTCTTCACTCAGAATCCAACAATGTTACTCTTAAATAAATCGAGGATTTAAGATTTAATGATCAAGTCTGCAAGATTGCATAATAAGTTGAATTAATCACCCTTATAAATTTGGCATAAAAATTAGCAATAAAAAGACAAAAAAAATTCTGAAAACAGCCAAGAGACCCTTTAGAACAAATAAAACATTTCAACTATTTAGGCACACTTTTTAGCAAAGGTAGCAAATTAAGTATGGAAATAAACAATAGAATAAACAAACTGACATAGTAAGGAAGTAGTTGAATAAGAGAAAAAGTAGTAAGAACACTAAACTCATAATATGCAAGACACTGTATGAACCAGTTTTAACTTATGTATCTAAGATTTGGTTAGAAATAAGTGAGCAGAGACTAGACTACATCTGTGAGAGTTCTGAGAAAATTTGAAAGTAAACAGGTGGTATCAATGACATTATCAGATTAAAGATGTAGATATTAGGAAGAAAGTTGACATTTTTAGCATTCAGGAATGTGTAAGCAGAACTAATTTTAGGTGGTATGGTTGCTTAAATAGAATAAGAGAGGAATGGTTAGCAGAACAGGTGTTTGATGCCAAGATGGAGAGGGTTAGTGGAACAGCAGAGGAAGACCAAAATATCTTAGTTTTCCTCTGGATTGATTTTGATTCATCAGTCAGAAGTGCCTTAGGAGAATGAAATTTAAGATCCTATAATGCTGGAGTCTTAAGATAATGCCATGTCTAACCACACCAGTTTCATCCTTTATTGAGGTCTCATCAGTCATGCATAACATTATGCACATCTGGAAGGAAGTGTGCTTTGCATTATGGAGTATTAAGGCAATTGATAAAGTTATTCTCAATATACAATAAGCCTGGTCATGAAGATGCTTCACATGCTTACACTTGGATAAAGGATTAAACAAGAATATAATTATTCAAAATTAAGTGGATATTGAATACCACATTATTTCTTAACTGAATAAGAAACTCAAAGATAGGAAATCTAATCTAAGAGTTTCATGCCAAATATAGAAAACTATATAAAGATTGGCAAGTCTAAGCATAAGCCAACACCATTGAAAAACCTTAGTATTACATCTAGGTCTACCTACTCACGGATGAGACCTCAAAAAAGGTCGAAACCGGTTTGGGTAGTGACCTTCTCTCATAATGTAGAACAGTAATACATCTCCGAGGAGCTGTGTTTTACATTATGGGAAAATACTAAGAACAGTGATCAGAGCTTACTCCACCTTTACTACGAGTCGCCTTGGCATTACGCTACCAGGTGTTGGCTTATGCTTGGACTCTCCGATCTTTAGAAATATTCGGCACGAGACTCTTAGATTTCCTATCTTTGAGTTTCTTATTCGGCTACGAAATATTGTGGTATTCAATATCCACTTAATCTTGAATAATTTTACTTTGCCCAAGGTGAAGCCTGTTGGCACTTATTTCAGTAATAATATAATTTCTTATCAAGTGTAATTTAAATGGTTTTTCTAGATAAGTAGTTATTTCTTGCTGCAATATTTAAAGTACTGAAATCATAACCACTCTGCAATTAATTTTACTTATTGCTTCTCTCTCTCTGTGTATGTGTGTCATCTCAAAATGTGCCTTTTACTTATTTCTTTATGCACAGGGAAACTCCAGCACTAGAAAATCAAAGTAAATCTTTACGGTCACTAATTCGGAATTTTAGCAGTGGTTTTCCTCCGTCTCCTGTTATGGGACGACGTAATCAAAGTCAGAATGGTCGCCGGCAAACAGATGACAGTAATGCATCAGGTTGGCTCATAAATTAATTCTTTAGTAAATAACTTGAATGTGTGCATTATCTGTTTTAATGTGTTTACTGATTGAAGTATTTTATATAACAATTTTTTGCCTGTAGCAAAGTGTTAAAAGACAATAATTTAGCTTAGTAAGCATCTTGCTTAATGATATTATTGACATTTTTAAATGGTAGTTTTTATGTCAGCTCCACATGCAAGGTACCAACACATATGACATGACAACCTGATATGTAGTTTTTTGTTTCGTTAATTTGCATTGCATGGGCTTGCAGAGGACAATAAAAGAGGATATAAAAGACCCCAAAAAAAGTTACTAATCTTATTATATGGGTATCTTGGAGTTGGATGACTCATTGCGGGAGACCTACAGTAACCTTTATACATGTAATACCTATCGTGTCTCTCCTTAATCTCATTGTTAGAGCACTTACAACCAGCATTCCCTTTAATTTTTGCAAGCCCATGCATGCAAATTTCCATTCTCAGTGTGTGTTGTGTGCTAAATATTTCTGTAAAAGCAACCTACCTGCTTACTTCTTCAGCTACTTAAATAGTTATACACATATGCAGTTTATAAACAAATTATCACTTTTCAATAGTGATATTTTGATAGTTTAACTCACTAAACTGCTAATGTAGTATTTCTCATTAATTGTTGCTCTTTTTTTTTTTTATCTAGCTATAACCTGTAAAATTGAGAGCACTAAAATTAATTCATTTAAATCTTATGTAGCTACAAAAATCCAAAACCATTTGCATCCCATTTAAGTGACTGTACTGTCTAGACAGTATACATTAAACAAATGTCTCTGCAGTTTGTCCACATACCATAGGCTAAAAGTAATGTAAAAAAAAATATATTTAATGGTGGTATAAGAGTCTTGCAGTGGCTGCACTACATAGTTCAGAAAGCCTGGCCAGAGGGACGAATTCCCGATGATTGGAGTAGAGCTCTCATAGTACCCACATATAAAAAGGGAAATAAAACTGAATGTGAGAATTACAGAGGTATTTCCCTACTGAGTGTTCCTGGCAAGTTCTATGCAAGTATACTTTAGAAATGGTTGAGAAGAATTGTGGAAGAAAAGCTTGGTGAAGAACAAGCTGGATTCAGGCCAAATAGAGGCTGTCAGGATCAGATCTTCACTTTACGACAAATAGTTGAGAAAGCATGGGAATATAACAAAGATCTGTATTTAAGTTTTATCGATTTGAAAAAGGCATACGACAAGGTGCCAAGAGAGACGCTATTCAATACCCTACAGTTATATGGTGTCGATGGGACATTATATCGAGCAATACTTAGTCTTTGAGTTGTAAGTCAGCAGTTAAAATTGAAGGAAGTACAGGAAGATGGTTTAATGTTAAATCTGCTGTGAGACAATGATGTACATTATCCCCTTTGTTATTCATTATCTGTATGGATCACATTATGAAGGAAAGTGGTATTAAACATGATATCAAAATTGGAGATGTTAATGTCAGCTCTTTGCTTTATGCAGATGATGTTATACTTCTAAATAAATCTGCTACAAGTCTGCAAGATTCTCTGACTAAATTGAATAACTGTTGTAATAGATATGGTATGAAGGTCAGCAATAAAAAGACAAAGACAATGAAAATAAGCACAATCAGTGAAAATGTCAACAGTGTTGTGAATGGAGAACCTGTGGAACAAGTAAAACATTTCAGCTACTTTGGCACGATTTTTAGTGAAGATGGTAAATTGAATATAGAAATAGACAACAGAATTAGCAAAGCTGGTATGGTGGAAAGTCAATTGAATAAATTCATATGGAATAAGAGAGAAATTAGGTGGAACACTAAATTAGCTGTATACAAGACAGTGTTCAAACCAGTTTTAACTTATGGATCTGAGAGCTGGGTCAGAAGTAAAACACTTGACCAAAGACTAGAGACTGCAGATATGAGAGTCCTGAGAAAGATTATAGGCATGAATAGATGGCATCAATGGCAATATCATGTTAAAAACGCGAATATAAGGAAAGAACTTGACATTGTCAGCATCCAGGAATGCGTTAGCAGAGCTAATCTCAGGTGGTATGGTCACTTAAACAGAATGGGCGAAGAAAGAATAGCAAAACAACTCAGGTTGGCTGCAAAACGACCCAGAGGAAGACCAAGATATAGGTGGATTGATACGGTACAAAGTGCTGTAGACGATAGAAATATAGAAATATAAGATCTGATAATGTTGAGTCTTGACAAGTAACAGACTGATTTGGAGGAAAATTGTAGATAGGAAGTTAGTAATGATGTAATTTTTTTTCATGTAGTACTATCATATCCTCTACATCCCCTACATGGTGCATGGCAGGAATTTGATGAGTTGTAATGGGTTATAGTAATATTGTAATGCACAGAGAAATTAGTAAATAAAATAGTAACAAGTATGATTTATCATAGAATCCATTTTTATAGTATGTTAAAAAATTGACTGTAAGTTAGAAATTCTGAAAGAAAAAATTTTGGGTGCACAGTTACTAAGTGTATGCACTTCCCTTTTTGACTGGTGTGTGCATGTGTGCATGCACACACATTACTCACAACTACTGGCAATCTGTTTCACTCGTTTGCCACTCCAAGCAAAAAAGCTAGTCTGTACACCCTTGCTAACCACCCTCTTATAAAACTTCCCGGGGTGACCCCTAGTTCTCTAATATGTTGACAAAATTTCTTTTGTGTCAATCTTATAGAACCTTTTTAGTGACTTATTGCATCCCCTCTTTTCTACCTGTCAGCTAAACTTTGCAAACCACACACTTTCATGTCCTCATAAGGAACATTCTACAAATTTATCACCAGCTTGGTCATGTGTCTGTGAATCCTCTTTCCCACCTGTTGATCCACAAGAAACCTAGGTAACCAAATCTGTGCACAGTAGTCAAGATGCAGCCAAATCATAGCGTTATAATTATGATTTAATTATAAGACTATGATTTGGCCTTATAATTATAAGACTAATATTACCTCTCAATCCCTAATCTCACCAATTTCTTGCAATCCAGTACTGTCAGTGTGATAAACAGTATGTAATTTCTTCACCCTGAAGTGCATAACTTTACGTTTTGCAACATTACAGTGATGATTATCCTTTGCCTGCAATGCAATTTATCTAAATCATCCTGCAGGATATCTACTTTGCATTATCAACTATTATCCTCCCCAGTTTTGCATCACCTGCTGACAGCTGAATATCTGTGTTAAATCATTTACTATATTATTAATATACAGATTGGAATAGTAGCCCTAGTACAAGAGCCCCTTGAGGCACTCCATTAGTATGTTGTCTGCACAGTTAGCATATTGGCTATGCACTTGGCAATCATATGCCTGGGGAAAGAGTGTCCTAGGTTAGCTTCCCATCGTCGACGTGAGTAGCTTAAGGATCTTCCTCAGCCATAGCCAAGTTAGCCAGTCTTGGGCGTGGACAAAAGGGTTTTTCCTCCAGTTTATCTGGGGTTTTATCAGGAACGACAGGATCATATGAATGAATCTCTCTCTTCTGCTGCACAGCAGAAGAGAGAGATGAATTCTGGAACGTGCTAGATGAAGAAAACGAGATGGTGATTGTCGGAGGAGACTTGAACAGACACATAGGGAGACAGAATAGGGACTGTGAAAGGGTGCATGGTGGCCATGGAGTGGAAATGATGAGCCAGGAAGGAGAGAGGATTTTGGCCTTCGCAGTAGCATTTGATCTGGCAATTGTGAACTCCTTTTTCTGTAAGAGGGAAGAGCATTTGATAACATTTAGAAGTGGCAACAACAGTTCACAAATTAACTACATTTTGACTAGAAGAAAACATCTTAAGGCAGTAACAAATTGTAAGGTAATCCCAACAGATCAAGTGGTGCAGCAAAACCAGCTGCTGTGCGCAGACTTTAAAATAAATTCGAAGATAAGAACCTTTGGAAGCCATGGGAGGATTTTAATCAATAAAGTTGATTAAAAGAAGAGAGTGTGAGGAACAGTTTTAGAGAGAAGGTGTCAGAGAGGATTTCGGATGAACTAGAAAGTGTACAAGATTGGTGGAGGCATAATTCAAAAGCAATTCTGAGTTGTGAGGTTCTTGGTGAAACATGCGGAAAGATTAGAGAGCAGAAGGAGGTTTGGTGGTGGAATAATAATGTACAAGAAGCAGTGACGGCTAAGAGGAAGGCAAAGCAGAAGTGGGACGAGTCAAGAGTGGAAGAGGACAGAGGAGTATAGAGAGAGAAAAAGCGAGAAGCCAAGAGAGTTGTTGCACAGGCGAAGGCCATGGCATATCAAGACATTTATGATCAATTAGAAACAAAGGAAGGACAGAAAAAGAGTTATAGATTGGCAAAATGTAGAAATAAGGTATCAAAGGACATCATACAAGTGAGGCAGATCAAAGACTGCAGGAAGGGTATTAAGGAAGGATGTAGATATAAGAAACAGATGGAGAATATACTTTGAAGGGATTTTGAATGAAGAAAATGCAAGGATGGGAGAAGATGGGAGCCTTACGAGGGGATGGTGCAGAACATTAGTAGAGTGGAAGTGAAGGAGGCCATAAACAGGATGAAGAATGGAAAACTAAGTGGCCCCCCCTCACAGGATCCCAGTGGAGGCATGGAAGGCACTGGGGGAAGAGGGAATTGACCTGCTGTGGGACCTGGTAATAAACGTTTGTCAACAGGAAAATATACCCGAGGAATGGAGGGAAAGTATTCTTGTCCCCATCTACAAGAGTAAAAGGGATGCACAAGACTGTAAGAATTAAAGAGGAATAAAGTTGATGTCCCACACAATGAAAATCCTAGAAAGGGTTCTTGATGGAAGACTGAGGAAAGAGGTGGAGATTGCAAAGGAGCAATTTGGCTTCATGCCTGGTCGATCGACGACACATACTATCTTTGGGTTACAACAGATGATGGAAAGGTTTCGAGAGAAGCAACGGGAGCTACATCTGGTATTTATTGATCTGGAGAAAGCGTATAATAGAGTGCCAAGGCAAGAAGTCTGGAGGTGTCTGAGGGAGAAGGTACCAGAGAAACATGTCAGGCTGGTGCAGGAGATGTACAGAAATGTGAGGACAGTTTGGAGAAGAGAGTTTGGACCTGTCTGGGAGAAACAGAAAGTTTTCCAGTGACATTTGGCTTGCATCAAGGATCAGCATTAAGTCCATTCCCGTTTAATATTGTGATGGAGGAGGTGAGAGAAGACTCGCCTTGGACTATGTTGTATGCAGATGACATCGTGCTGTATGCAGAAACAAGAGAAGTGACAGCTAAACTGGAAAGTACTGGAAGAGAGAGAGGTATGAGACTGAGCAGAAGTAAGACAAAGTATATGTGTTACAAAGTGGATGGCAGCCAGGAGACGGAGCTGGAAGGAAATGTTCAGGAAGGTCAGTGACTTTAGATACTTAAGTTCAACAACAAAAGAGGATGGTGAGGCTGAGAAGGAAGTGGGATGGAGGAACTGGAGAGAGAGATGGCTGGAGTGCTATCCGATCAATCTAAAAGGCAAAATCTACAAGACAGTAGTGAGACCAGCTATGACGTATGCTATGGAAACTGTGGCCCTGAGGAAAAATAACATCAGCAGGATGGAGGTAGCAGAGATGAAAATTCTTAGGTGGATGTGCAGTGTGACCAGAAAGGGATCGTCTGAGAAATGACTGTAAGAGGAACGGTGAAAGTTACGAACTTAGGAGCAAAGATACAGGAGGCAAGGTTGAGATGGTTAGGTCATGTGATGAGGAGGGAGGAAGAGTATGTGAGAAGAAAGGTCATGCAAATGGATGTGCAGGGGAGGAGGAAGCACGGCAACCAAAGAAGATATGGTGGAGGAGGACTTGAGGATGAACTTGGATGTGGCTACAGCCCAAGACAGGAGGTTGTGGAGAAGACTAACTACAAACAGCGACCTACTTAAGTGGGAAAAACTGCAGAAGAAAAAGATGAAGAATTAGGAAAGAACTTGACATTGTTAGCATATCCAGGAATGTTTTAGGTGGTATGGTCACTTAAACAGAATGGGAGAGAAAGATGAGCAAAACAAGTGTTCTCTGCCAGCTTGTCAGGAAAAAGAACCAGAGATAGACCAAGATATAGGTGGATTGATACAGTAAAATTTGACTTAGAAGACAGAAATATAAGATCTGATAATGTTGGAGTCTCTACAGATAACAAATTAATTTTGAGGAAAATTGTTAATAGGAAGTTAGTAATGATGTAATTTCTTCATGTATTACTATCATATTATCCTGTATACCTCTTGAGAATACATGTCAGATGACCTTGCACTGAACAACCTTCTCCAAACATGTAATTCAAACCATTCGATTGTATATGTCCATCAGGCATATACAAGTCCTTTTTGTCCAACAAATTCATTTCATACATCTATAAACTGCATGCCGTTCCTTGTGCACAATCATATCATGATTCAGTCAGCAATCGTGGCCCTTGTTCACAATTCAATTGTATCATACAGAGGTAGCATACTCGAAATCTTTACTGTTTCATTTTGCTGTTTCACTTCTATCAGCATTTCTTTATCTTCTCTCATTACATATTTTTCACCTCTCAAATCGTTCATGTCTGCCAAAGCAATCAATTCTTTCAGTTCTCCATTCTGCAAACTAATATCTTCACTAATATTCTTTATCTCTTTGCACCTGGAAAACATGCTTTCATCACTTTCTCATTAGGTACACCTGTCATTGAATCTCTGTACAATACCATTTTCCTTATTCCCAGTTTCTTGCTCTTTCATACCTTTCCCATTCACTTTTCTGTCATTTTCTCTTTTCTCTCCTGTGCTACATGCCAATTGTTTCTCCAATCATTTGAACTCCTGTTTTGTCCCATAAGGAATTCAGCATACACACGCTTTTACTCCTCTCACTGTTCTCATGATCCACAGTACCTTCAGGCACTTCTTTTATGTGCTCATACATATTTTGCTCACTATCACTCATTTCTTACATAGTATTCTCCACACTTTCACTGTACTGCTTTGCATCATTAATATTAGTTACTTCACCTGCTTTCGACACAGCTTGCATTTCTTATGCTTGCACACAAAACATTTCTGACATATCCTTGCTTTACTTTTATGTCATAATCTATTCACTCTTGGATATGATTGTGTTGAGCAAACAATATATCACACAAAATCCCATATCTTAAATATTCACTCTTGGAAATGATTGTGTTGAACAAACAATGTATCACACAAAATTCCTTATTGGTGCTATGTGAAACACTTCTTAAATAATGTTGCATATTAAATTTCATAAACAGTTTTTATAATCCTGTTGTAAATAAATTTAAGTGCAAATTTTGTTTTATACTCTTTTTCTATTAGGTGCTAAGTCAACTAAAGGTAAACTTCGATCTCCTAGTGTGCCTTCTCAGGCATCACCAAGTAATAGAGCCCGGCATCAAACAGAACATGATACAACACATAAAACACTTTCTCATGGAAAGGTAGGTAGGTTTGAGTGTTTCTGTGAATATTAATTTATGCATTTAGAATTTGTTATATAGCTTAATTATATCAGCATAAAGCAAACAGTTTGTGTGATACTGAAAAGATGTAACGTACATATTTGTGTATATATGGATTAATCACTGATTCACTTTTTTTAAAAGCTGTAAGATTATTTGATAAAAAAACTTGAACTGAAGTTTTTCTTCATAAAATTAGTATTATAATACAAATGTATATAAAAATTAGGTTTTACTTGAATAAAATTGTGTTTACCTTTCTTGGAATCCTGATATACTTTATGTAAACTGGAATAGAGCAGAACTCCATATTAAGTTGCTATACTGGAAAGTTTTAGCTTTTTAACTTGATAATAATGTAAATAATGTTAACATAATGCTTTATGTTTTAAGCAAAATGTTTGCTAAGTTTCTTGTCTATCCTCTGTGCAAATACTTACATGTAAGTAGAACACAATATAAACATCAGAATTGTATTCCATTCTACTGCAATAAAAATAAAAAATAAATATGTACGTTTCAAGACATAATAGCAAATAAAATCACTGATTTTGACTGCCAGCTGATTATGCACTTAATCCTAAAACATTAGTAATACCATGTTCTTTCTTTATTGCATTAACAGTGCATAGGCTATTAGCAAAATTTTGTTTTGAAGCAGCTCGCATTCTTTAAAAACCAGAGCTGTCTTCTTCATCTTACCTATATAAAGTGAACTCAATGTTCTCTCATTTGAAAAGGTGTGATTTTATTATGACTAGCACTTACAAAGAGGAACTAAAACATTGATAGTTCTAGAACAAAAAGAATACCACTGGTGACCATTTCTGAGAAACTTCTATCATACACAACTTGCTGATATTGTTCAGAGAACCAATCCATCCAACCAGTCTGTTAAGTTTGTTATGTAGTAATCTATCGAATCTTGCAAAGTTCAAGAACATCAGTCTTCCTTATATAACATATTCCATTCACCTTATCATAAAATGTAAATCAATTGCTGAAACAAGACTCTTACACTTCACAAACACATGATCATTGCAAATCCTAAGTCCATTGTTGCAATCCTGTATTCTACATCCACTGTCCAAAAAGAAACCGAAAAATAGAAGGAACTAGTGGCGCCACTTGTTGCATCTTTTTGTTGTCGAAAGCGGCAACCTTTATTAGTGTTGTCAACTGTTTATGACATTTGTTTCATCAGAAGCAGAGTTATAGTGCCAAGATTGACAGTGTGTTTTGACGAGTGGTAGGTTGTCATGATATTCATGACATATTCATGACATGCACAAAGGTGGTTCCAAGGCTGCTGTTGAAAATTACCGGCCAATCAGCATAACAGGAATCATTATCAAGGTCTTAGAGAAAATAGTCAAGAGGAAAATACAAGATTGGATAGAAGAAAATGGGATACTGTATCGGGGACAGCATGGTTTTGTGAAGGGTAGGTCATGCCTCAGTAACTTGCTCACGTATTATAACACAGTGACGGCTGAACTGGATAAGGGTAATGGGTTTACAGTGATTCTGCTGGACCTTGCTAAGGCCTTTGACAGGATACCACATGGAATTCTAATCAGTAAATTGCAGCATATGGGAATGGACATAGGATTGGTGAGATGGATAGGAGGGTGGTTGACGGAGAGATATCAGAGAGTGGTTTACTCAGGAGTAGAGTCCACAAGACGGCCTGTGACTAGTGGTGTACCACAAGGATCTGTTCTTGGACCACTGCTGTTTAATTTGTTCATAAATGATATAGGAAAGGATTTGAGAGGAACAGTTCATTTGTTTGCGGATGATGCGAAGTTGGGTAGGGCAATAGTGAATGCAGATGACGTCAAAATTTTGCAGGATGATTTGGATAGATTGGAGGTCTGGGCTAGGGAGAATGGATGTCAATTTAATGTGGCAAAATGTAAGGTTATGCATTTTGGGGTGAAAAGATGGGAGGCAGTTTACTGCATTGGTGGAACCGTGCTCCAGGAAATTGATGAGGCACGAGATTTAGGAGTGTTGGTGGATAAGGAATTGAAATTTAGGGGACACATTGCAAAAGTGGCCAAATCAGCTCATCAAATCACTTGGTTGCTGAAGAATACGTTGACAAGCAGAGACAAGCAGGTTATTGTTCCTCTGTATCGAGCCTTGATAAGACCTCATCTCGACTACTGTGCTCAGATTTGGTCACCTAGGTTTCTTCTTGATGGGGAGGAGGTGGAGAGGATCCAGAGGCGAGTGACCAAGATGATAGCAGGTCTGTGGAATGAACCGTATGAGAACAGGTTGAGGATTTGTGGGTTGCAAAAATTGGTTGATAGGCGGAGGAGGGGAGATATGATTGAGACATTCAAATTACTGAAGGGTTTCTATAAAATTAATTCAGAAGATATTTTTGAAAACAGGGCTGGTTGTGGTAGGACTAGGGGACATCCATGGAAACTGGGCAAAAGTGTGGTTAGTAAAGGTGTTAGAGCTGGGTTCTTTACTTTTAGAGTGGTGAATGAGTGGAATGCGCTCCCTGAGTCTGTGGTGGATGCTGTGACAGTGAATGAGTAAGGCGAGGTATGATAGATACTGTATGAATGTCGAATAGTTGTGATGAAAATGATTTGGGGTCTCCCTCGATGAGTCTAATGACTCCCTGGAGTTGCCCGTAATAATAATAATATGCAACGAATTCTCGCTAACAATCGCTTCAAATCTTAGAGATAAAACTCGCCATTGACCGTTTGGCCAGGCAGAATGAATTCTTTGTGGATAATGCCCTTGGAATCGTAGGAACAAATCAGCATTGTCTTTACTTTTGACTTCTCGAAGCAACTTTTTTTCGGATGCCCCTCTTCTGGTGATCTTCACTCAGCACTCTGGCACTTTTTCGGGCTCATACTTACTCAAAACACCAGGTTTCGTCGCCAGTAACGATCATTTCAAGGAAGTTTGAGTCTTTTTATGAGCGGTTTTAATGAAGTCCTTGCAGTGCTCAATTCGACACATTTTTTGGTCGTCATCAACTTGTGGGGAACAAATCACAAATTCAATTTACGAAGGCCCAAACTCTTGGTCAAAATGCTGTGCACAGTTGATTTTGGAATCCCCAATTAATCTTCAATCAATCTCACAGACAATTTCGGGGTTTTCTTTGATGAAATCGTGCACTTTTTGGATGTTAACCTCGCTCAGTCCAATTTTTGGACAGCCCAGCTTTTCGTTCTCCTCAAGCGTCTCACAACCACTTTGAAATCACTTAAACCACTCGTGAACTTGAGTATGGGATAAGCATTCATCACTGTATGCTATTTGATGCATTTCGGTAAAACTTTTACCAAGTTTAACACAAAAGTCAATCGCAGCTTTCTGTTTGAAACCTCATTTTCCGACCATTCGTCAAAACAGTCACTCTTGGTACGATAACTCTGCTTCTAATGAAACAAAAAACAGTTGACACTAATAAAGGTTGCCGCTTTCAACAATAAAGATACAACAGGTGGCGCCACTAATTTCTTCCATTTTTGAAAATTTTGGTTTCTTTGTTGACAGAGGGCATATTCTATCAAACTTCTTTAATACCTTATCCACAACTGCAGATATACAGAGATTGGTCTCTAATTGAAACCTGTCCTGGAATGATGCTTGTGAAGTGCTATTATTTTCTCTTTTCGCTCTTTAGGAACTTTTCTGCTATAGAACTTGAAATAACTAGGTCAGAGGCATAGCTTACTCTTTTGCATGTTCCTTTAACAAAAGTGTTATGTATTCCTTGTGGCTTTATTAATATCCGTGCCTATAGTTATATCACCTTTAATTCTATTATTTTCCTCTCCTTCTAGATGTTGTATAACATCATTTACACTTATCTGGTATATACCCTATGATACACAGTTAGTGTTTATTAAATAACTCCACTAAATCCTTTACCATGGTCATTGTTACTATAACTATTCACAGGTGTCACTTTCCATAATTATTCTTCCTCTTTCTTTCCGCATAACAAAAGAATTCTTTTGAATTCTTTTCAGCTTAACTGGCCAGTTCTATCATACTGCACTTCTTCTTTCTTTACCATTCTTGTTACCTTTGTAGCCTGCAATTGCATTCCTTATTCATCTGATTGCCATTGACTGTCTTGCACCTCTAACTAATTATCTTTCTCACACTGCTTGCCTGATTTCACTATTCATCCATTTCACTCCTACTATTTATTTGCTTGACTCTTGGTATGCAGTTGTGCATTGCTTGTTTCATATCCTTCTTAATCAGTTCTCATGCTCTGTCAACCTCTTTTCTCCACAGCTGATTAACTCATAATATTGATGCCATATGACTTTGAAGCTTGTCATAATTACCTATCTCATAATTCCACATACACATCCCTTCTTGACAGCAGCCTTTTCCTCTTTGAACATCTCCGAAACCAGTAACTCATCATCATCATCATCACTCGCCAATCAGTGACAATGTTGATACCTCATTTACAGCCACATCTTGAGAATATTCAACATCCTAAAACCTTGTATTGCTTTCTTCACATGCTGTTTAAGAGAGTTATCCCTCAAACTCAATAAATTTGTTTTCATACACTATCATCCGTCCAATTCATGTGATTAATATTTTCCATTAGGATCACCTTCCTTTTTATATACCAACCAGTTTGTCTAAACATTTCACAATCAGTGCTGTCTACATTCTCTGGTCTATATCAGCACATTATTAGATAAATCATTATCATCATCATCCTCAAATTCCTGTTATGTACCCTTGTGGGGTATACTGTGAATAGGATACGATGATAGTACTGAAGGAAGAGTTTACATTATTACTACCTACCTATCAACAGTTCTTCTCCTCCTATGCATGGAAAGGCTTATGTTGAAAGTACATGTTAATTTATTTTCACGGTATTGATTACAACACAGAATGATAAGAAAATAATATTTATTAATTTATTAGCTGATATTTTGCTGGTATATTATATCCAGCATCTTCATAGCACAAAAACAGTTTGTCACAGTACACAAAACAATTTGGTAAAACAGTGGGAATAGTTTAAAAAAATTGTAACAGAGGACAACACAAGGAACTAAAGTCATAATTAGGTGCCATCTGTGTTGGAAAAAGAGAAAAAACAAGTACTAATTAGATCTATTTTTGGTAAATTTATACAGCCATATTTGTTGAGGTTTGGAATATGTTTTAAAACTGTTGTTGATTCCAGAAACAATCTCTCTGACTTATGACTTCTGTATAGCACTTTTTCTTCTATTTGATCCTGTGTTGAAGGGGTATCCAAGGCATGGTCTGCTACACCCAACTTGCCAGATGTATTTTTTTTATGTTCACCAAGGCAAATGTCAATAGTTCTTCCTGTTGGTCCATAGTAAGACAGGCCACTTCAAATTGCCAATTTGACATGTGGTTTAAATATGGTGCATAGCTGATATTTATTAAGCACTCTAGATATCTTTCCAGATGTGCCTTGGATGTATGGGATGGTAACAGGTTTGCTGTAGTCTTGTGTGATAGGTAATGGAGGGTATTTTGGGGAGCATTTAGTTTTTTTTTTTTAATTCTATGGGGATTATAGCCATTGACTAAGAAAGTGTGATACAAGTTGAGTGAGTTCAGTTGTAAGACATTGTCATTGGAACCGATAGCGCTGTGAATTTTAGTGTATTTAGGATACCATACTGTTGAGCTGGACCATGATGTGATTGTTTGCAGATATCTCCCTGTATGTGTGTGGGTTTTCTATAAACAGAAAAAGATAAGGAACCATCTGGAAGCCATGTGATTAGTGTATCCTAGAAGGGCAGACAGTTATTAGCTACCTGTTCCATTCTGGAGTGGATTTTAGGGTGTTGTTTATTCAAATGCACTAAAAATGTATTCTAGTGTGTCTGGACCATGTGGCCATATAGCAAATACATCATTAACATAGTGTAGCCAGCCAAATCACTGTTTTGAGAGTGGTTGTATTCATCGCTAGCTTTTCCAAGTGTACTATGTAGAAATTGGCTAAACAGAGAAAAGGGGGGGGGGGCATTGCTGTTCCATCTTCTCTTTCCATTCAAAATAACCTGTATGCACTGTAAATTTAAATAGTTCAGATATATTTGGGAGAGGAAGGGGATGTGACTTGAGGAAATCAAGGGATTCAATTAACAGTAACTTTCCTCATGATTATTCTATTATCTACGGTGTCAGATCAAGGCACTTTTAATTGCATCAGTCTACTTACATCTTGGTCTCTTTCCTGCCATCCTGGTATTAAACACCTATTTTGCTAATCTTTACTCTCCCATTCAATTTAAGTGATCATAGCATAACAGAGATCAACTCTGCTTGCACATTCCTGCATTCAGAATTCTAGCAATGTTAATTTCCTTTATAATATGGCTCTCCAGTTTATGCCATCTGTTTACTGTCCTAATTTATCTTGGAATGCTCATCTGTGGCCTACAATCTTTGAACAACTGTTTTATTTCTAACCAAACTCTGAAATCCCTAAATTAAAATTTGTTTGAACACTAGTCTTGTATATAGCTTAACAGTTTAGTGTTTTGACTGATTTCTCTCTCTTATTCCATATAAATTTATTCAGCTGGCTTCCTACCATACTGGCTTTTCTGATTCTGTTGTCTATTTCTATATTTAATTTTTCATCTTCACTAAAAATGTTTTTTGACTTCCTATCATACTGGCTTTTCTATTTCTGTTGTCTATTTCTATATTTAATTTTTCATCTTGACTAAAAATGTTTTTAAATAGCTGAAACGTTTTACTTGTCCTACAGGATATAGTTGGTTTTCAGTGTTCCTCCTATTTTCATAGTTTGTCTTTTTGTTACTGATTTTCATACCAAATTTATTAAGCACTTATTCCATTTAGTTAGGGAATCCTTCCTGCAGACTTGTACTGGTTTCTTTAAGAGGATAACATTATTTGCATAAAGTAAAGAACTGAGTTGAATATCTCCAAATTTGATGTCAGGCCTGACGCTACTTTCCATCATAATGTGATCCATATAAATTTTGAATAGCACAAGAATGTATTACACCCTTCTGTCGCACCTGGTTTATCATCAATCTTCTATCACTTCTAACTGCTGGCTTACACCTTACACCTTAAATATAGATTATGTATTGAACTGCATAATGTTCCATTTTTCTTTACAATTGTAGTGTTTTCTTTTATTTAAAAAAAAAACAACAACTTTCCTGTTGTTACTTTGTCATATCCTTTTTCCACATCTACAAAATGTAAATACAGATTCTTGTTGTATTCCCATGACTTTAACTATTTGTCTTAAATCTGCTGGAGGTTGTAGTCATTTTGGAAATGCTTCATCCTCTCTCTCTCATTCATGAGAGAGGCTGTTCCACAGAACTGAGGTGGATTAGAATGAAAGATGACTGGGTGTTGCAGTTTCTGTGATTTTGCAGTTTGACTCTAAAGTGATGTCGAGCAGCAGTTGCTCAAATTCCTATAGATCTGGCAGAAATGATGAGCATAATGGATTCTAGTTATGCTGAACAGCAGTCATGGAAATATCTGTACCAGGGACACAAAACTAATCTTCGATGAGAAAGTGACGGAAGAGAGTAAGAGACGTCATTAATCAATCAAAAATATTTAGGGAGGTCTTAGGTGCACCACCACCCCAAACAAGAGAGCAGCATTCCAAGATTGGCCAGATTTGGAATTTATACAGATTAAGTAAGTAACTCTTGAGAAAATAAGTACTGTCTTGATTGTAAAGGATGCCAAATTTTTTTGGATGCTGATGGTGCTATAGAAGTGATATGATTATGCCAAGAATGGTTTGGAGTAAGTTGGCATGAGAAGAGAAAGATTTGGTCTCGACTGTTGACCTGAGCATTATGAAAACTAAGTTGAGAAAATCTGAGATTTTTTTTCTCTCCTTTTTTTGTGTAAGAAAACAAGCAAAACTGTTTTGGATGCATTGAAGTTGACTAGGTTATTTTTCACCCCAATCAAGGATACTATGGAGATCAGTGTTCAGTGCATGTAGGGATTGATCTGAGAGATGAAGGCAGCCCATATGATGATAATTTGTTCAGAAGTCCTTGATGCCAGACCTTCTCAGAAGTCTTAGAGATGTTAATGTGCAATGGCACATTTTCTTAATTTCTCAATCTTTCTATGAAATGAATTCAGAAATTCTCAATCTTTCTATGAAATGAATTCAGAGGTGCATGATGTAGGCCAAGAGATATCCTATGGATCTAGATTAGTGAAATCCATATTGGTGATTACTAATTAGATACCAGTTCTCAAGGTATTAGAGGACAAAATTGAGATGAGTGCAGTAGGTTGACAACTTTATGGTAGACATTTATAACCTTTTTTGGGAACTGGCAGTATATGGGCTTATTTCATTTCTGTAGTTTTGATGCCAAGTGAGTACATTTTAGTGTATAGGTGATAAAGAACGTGTTAGTTCAGGAGTACATCTCTTAAGAACAATAGGTGTGATTCCATCAGCACAGACGGCAAGTATTCGAGTTTAATTGACTGCCCTGGTACACTTCTTGGAGACCCACAGTTTAGATATGTTGGAAATTTTGAACAGAGTGAGGAATGAAAGCTTCCATTCCAATATGGATTATTTCTCTAACAAGTATCTGGATCTGAAGAATGAAAAACAGTAGTTTGACCATGGAAGGGAGAAGTAAAAGCCACATAAGTTTTTTCTGAATCCAGTGCGTTCAAGTTTCCATCCACAATGCTTAACTTCTAATGTGCATAAATAATATTTGGAACACTCTGGATATATTCCTTTGTAATTCTGAGTCCATTTTATTTTCCTTTTATAGATATGCTATTTTCACTAAAACTTCACATGCTCCAGTATTTTCTATTTCCACTCTTAGTAGACACAATTCCTTTGCTACTTTCTCTCCTCATTTCACTTTTCTATCTTGCCAGAAAGTTTTATATCCCTCCACTTCTACTCCTAACCAATTCTCACCCAGTTATCTCTGGGCATACTGACTCAGTGTTTCCTTATTTTTGATACTGTTTTTTTACTGTTTTTGATAAAGTCAGTGTGGCAGGATCAAAGAGAGAGAAACTGAAAAGCAAGTTATGAAAGAACAGGAAGTGGATAAAGGTAGCAGTTCTCAACTCCTAATATACTAATTTTTAGTATCTGTTCATCAGCCACCCTTTGATCCATATCACTAGTTTCCAATCCATCTCCATTTTTTTTTTTTTTTTTTTTTTTTGCATAACAGATTTCTATGTGGTATTCGGTCAAATGTCTTTGCAAAATCCAGCAGAATCATTGTGTAGCCATACCCTTTATCCAACTTGGCTGTCACTCTTATTATAAAAAATTAGTAGATTACTAAGGCATGAACGACCTTTCACAAAGCCATGTGCCCCTCATAGAGTATCATATTATCTGTCCATTCATGAATTCCCTTTTTGACCAGAGTTTCTAGTACTTTTACCACTGGTTCTGAGATACTGATTGGTCTATAATCTGGTGGCACAGATTTGTTATGATCCATCGAGTCGTTTCAGACTCCTGGCGACTCCACGAACATACACTCTCCATTCCGATCTGTCCCTGACCATGTCTTTCAGAACCTCCAAGTGCACTCCAGTTGCTTCTTTAACTCCATCCACCCATCTAATTCTTGGTCTTCCTCTTCTCCTGCTTTCATCAACTTTAGCAAGCATCATCATCTTCTCCAGACTGTCATTTGCTTGCATAATATTCTGAAGTATGACAATTTTTGCTTGATCATAGCTTCAAGAGAGCAATCTGGCTTTACTTAGATCTGCCTTTATGCAAAGGAATTATATTGCCCTCCTTCAATTCTTTTGGAACTTAAATAGTCTAGTCAAAGGCAGTTCCCCTGCACATTCTCTTAAAATGTGAGCTGATATTCCATCCAAGCTGTATTTTCATTCAGATTCTGCAATATCTTAAGTGTCACCAATTCATTAATCTCTGTTCTAACATCAGTCCCTGTCATCTCTGACATAACAATATCATCACTTGGATGTTATACCTTTGCATAGTGGTCACTCAATTTTGTCTGCCTCTGTTACCTCGCTACCATCTGCACTCATTAAAGTTATCTTTCCATAGTCATTCTTTTTCCTATTTTCCAAATAACAAAATTGGGGTTTCTTTTAGCTTGTTTGACCAGTTTAATATCAAGCTGGTCACCTTTCTTGCCTTATTCTTGTACTGTTCATGAGTTAGATGGTCACCTTTCTCCCTATACTGTATTTTCCATGTATAAGACGAATCCTACTTTTACGAACCCAAAATTAAGAAATCAGTATTTCAAACATAAAACATAATGCACATTTTTTTAAATATTCCAAGTATATTTAGTAATTAGGTAATATTTTTAAGATACATGCTAAGATGCATTTTCTGGGCTCACTTGGTTTGTGTATGGCCAACCCTTTTCTCCTCATGAAGTTAAAGCACCATTTTGCTTTTCCTGTGAAATCAATGTTCATTTCTGTTGCAAACCTTTTTGCCTCATATTGAATAAGCTTGGTTGACACACATATCCCACTCTGGTGCTGCTCCATAATCCAAGTGTTAAGCCTCTGCTCAAGTTTGGCTGTTTTCCCTCTTAAGGCCCTCTTATTTTTTGGCATCTCAACTAGTTGTTCTTCCTGTTTTCTCCACTATCTAATCATACCTCCTCCCACTGAGTATATGATTAAAAAGTGGAGAAAACAGGAAGAACGACTACTCGAGATGCCAAAAAAGAAGAGGGCCTTAAGAGGGAAAACAGCTAAACTTGGAGCAGCGGCTTAACACTTGGATTATGGAGCAGTGCCAGAGTGGGATATGTGTGTCAACCAAGCTTATTCAATATGAGGGCAAAAAGGTTTGCAAGAGAAATGAACGTTGATTTCACAGGAAAGTGTCTGTCTCTCTGAAGCTTTATTTCCATGTTCTTTTGTGTAATTGATGACTTTTAACTTGAATTTTGAAGAATATATGACAATCGTTTTTTTTTTGGACATTTTTTGAGCTAGTGCTCAAAATATTATTAATGCATTAACTTACCCCGCCAACAAGTTGCAGACATATGAATGCTTTCAGAGTTCTGATTAGTTTATTCGGAATCAGCTGTTAATGACGTCATTGACAAAGGTTAGTGATTGGCAGAAGCCTGTTCATGGAGACGACGTACCATCAGTTTCGCCAGAGCAACTGCAGATCTTTTGACAGGTTACCCCCCCGTGTACAAAATGACACCCAATTTTTGGTCTAAAAATTTTAGAAAAAAGTATTGTCTTATACACAGAAAAATATGATATATACCCTCAACAATCTTTTTTTTTTGTAGCTCATGCTTAATGATATTGCTCATTCATCCAACTCCTACCTTATTTACTCTTCTGACCTTTGGTATAATGTTATATTGCTTCTTTCAGATGTCTCTCATGCACTATGTACATCCTTCTCTTGTACATAGTGCATGAGAAGGATGTACATAGTGCATGAGAGACACTATGTACAATGTACATCCTTCTCTTGTAGAACTTTATTCCATAATACTGCTTCAAGCTGCCTCCTGCGTATCATAATTACGTCTTATAGTTCCACATCCCCTTTCTTAACTGGAATTTCCATATTTTTTGCTACATCCCAAGTCAAGACAATGGAGTTAATATCAAGATAATTTTCATGAACAATACATTCTGGCAAAAATATTCAGTTCAAAATTACTAAAGACTGATTATAGCAATCTCTCAGTTATTAGATTGCATTGGAAAATCAGTTTGCTTGTCAGATAATTGAGGGCATAGTTATCTGAAGGTACTGTTATGTGTCTTCTGTACCAGAAGACACTTAACACACCCATTCAGTTATCGGTTAACTTAGGGTTTGATTATTTGAAGGTTAATTGAGACATCATGATATTATCTGCATTAATAGTATTCCCATGAATACCTCAAGAAACTATTTGATGATTAACTATAAAGCAAAATGTTAAAGTTAAAAATATATTTCTGTAAATGCTTCTATTTTTTTTTTTTTTAAGTTTTCTGATTTTTTTTTCCTTTAGTTAAACTGAACTCAAAATCCTGCTGAATATATCAAATTTATAATAGATATAACGTAATTATATAATTAATAGTAAATATAATGTAGATTTTTTTATAGTGTACAGAGACTGATTTATTACTAGCTTAATTACTGTGAAGTTTAATACAACATTAGATTTGCATTAACAGTGCTTAAATGTATATTAACAGAACAGATTAAGATATAGATAAGATACAGAAGTAATTCATTTGATAAAGCACATTTTAACAAGTTGCTTGTTGAAACCTTTCATAACTGGACCATCAGGATAGAGACCATTATACTGCAAGATCAACTCTAGGCACTGACTTGAGATTTTTTTGTAGTTTTTTTTTTTTTTTTCAGCCTCTTGCTGGGATGGAAAAACCATATGTTAATATATTAACATAAGGTTTTTCCATCCCAGAAACTTTTGTTTTTAATAATGCAACTCAGAAAAATCAATTGTGGGATTAGCAATTCCACAATTAGCTGTCACATGAGAGTGCAGACCAGCTTTCAACAATTTCCAAAAGTTGCTAAAATGGATGAAGAATATAAAAGGTATTACAAGATTTATTTTTTTTATTTATACATTCACACTCCAAAATTTTTATTCCTCTTGTCACTTTGCAGACATAAAATGCTGTACTTCACATAGGATAAAATAGTGCATATGTTTTTATGTAGCAGTTAGGAAAAATGAAATAAATATGCATCGCTAAATTCCTGACATGTACCCTCAAGGGGTATACAGGATTATGATAGTACTACATGAAAAATTTACATCATTACTAACTTCCTATCAACAATTTTCCTCCAAATCAATCTGTTGCCTGTGAAGACTCTAACATTATCAGATCTTATACTTCTCTCCTCTAAAGCATTTTTTTGCTGTATCAATTTGCCTATATCTTGGTCTTCCTATGGACCTTTTCCTTGCCAACCAGGCAGAAAACACTTGTTTTGCTAATCTTTCCTCCCATTCTGTTCAAGTGACCATACCACCTGAGATTAGCTCTCTAATACATTAAAGCATGTTTCCTAATATCCTTGTTTTTAATGATGTTGGCATTGATGCCATCTGTTCATGCCCCTAATCCTTCTCAGGACTCTCATATCTGCAGTCTCTAGTCATTGGTCAAGTGTTTTACTTCTTACCCAGCTCTCAGATCCATAAGTTAAAATTGGTTTGAACACTGTCTTGTATATAGCTAATTTAGTGTTTTGACTAATTTCTCTCTTATTCCATATAAATATATTCAGTTGACTTCCTACCATCCTGGCTTTGTTGATTCTGTTGTTTATTTCCATATTTAATTTACCATCTTCACTAAAAATTGTGCCTCATCATCATCATCATCATCAAATTCCTGCCATGTACCCTCAAGGGATGTACAGGATATGACAGTACTACATGAAAAAATTACATCATTACTAACTTCCTATCTACAATTTTCCTCCAAATCAGTCTGTTACTTGTCAAGACTCCAACATTATCAGATCTTATATTTCTATCGTCTAAGGCTCTTTGTACCGTATCAATCCACCTATATCTTGGTCTTCCTCTGGGTCGTTTTCCTGCCAACCTGGAAGAGAACACTTGTTTTGCTAATCTTTCCTCTCCCATTCTATTTAAGTGACCATACCATCTGAGATTAGCTCTGCTAACGCATTCCTGGATGCTGACAATGTCAAGTTCTTTCCTAATATCCTCATTTTTAATATGATATTGCCATTGATGCCATCTGTTCATGCCTCTAATCTTTCTCAGAACTCTCATATCTGCAGTCTCTAGTCATTGGTCAAGTGTTTTACTTCTTACCCAGCTCTCAGATCCATAAGTTAAAATTGGTTTGAACACTGTCTTGTATATAGCTAATTTAGTGTTTTGACTAATTTCTCTCTTATTCCATATAAATATATTCAGTTGACTTCCTACCATCCTGGCTTTGTTGATTCTGTTGTTTATTTCCATATTTAATTTACCATCTTCACTAAAAATTGTGCCTCATCATCATCATCATCATCAAATTCCTGCCATGTACCCTCAAGGGATGTACAGGATATGACAGTACTACATGAAAAAATTACATCATTACTAACTTCCTATCTACAATTTTCCTCCAAATCAGTCTGTTACTTGTCAAGACTCCAACATTATCAGATCTTATATTTCTATCGTCTAAGGCTCTTTGTACTGTATCAATCCACCTATATCTTGGTCTTCCTCTGGGTCGTTTTCCTGCCAACCTGGCAGAGAACACTTGTTTTGCTAATCTTTCCTCTCCCATTCTATTTAAGTGACCATACCATCTGAGATTAGCTCTGCTAACGCATTCCTGGATGCTGACAATGTCAAGTTCTTTCCTAATATCCTCATTTTTAATATGATATTGCCATTGATGCCATCTGTTCATGCCTCTAATCTTTCTCAGGACTCTCATATCTGCGGTCTCTAGTCTTTGGTCAACTGTTTTACTTCTGACCCAGCTCTCAGATCCATAAGTTAAAATTGGTTTGAACACTGTCTTGTATACAGCTAATTTAGTGTTCCGACTAATTTCTTTCTTATTCCATATGAATTTATTCAATTGACTTCCCACGATACCAGATTTGCTGATTCTGTTGTCTATTTCTATATTTAGTTTACCATCTTCAGTAAAAATTGTGCCTAAGTAGCTGAAATGTTTTACTTGTTCCACAGGATCTCCATTCACAACACAGTTGACATTTTCAATGATTCTGCCTATTTTCATTGTCTTTGTCTTTTTATTGCTGACCTTCATACCATACCTATTACAACAGCTATTCAATTTAGTCAGAGAATCTTGCAGACTTGTAGCGGATTTATTTAGAAGTATAACATCATCCGCATAAAGCAAAGAGCTGACATTAACATCTCCAATTTTGATATCAGGTTTAATACCACATTCCTTCATAATGTGATCCATATAGATAATGAATAACAGAGGGGATAATGTACATCCTTGTCTCACACCAGATTAAACATTAAACCATCTTCCTGTACTTCCTTCAATTCTAACTGCTGACTCACAACTCAAATAAAAACTAAGTATTGCTTGATATAATGCCCCATTGACACCATATAACTGCAGCGTATTGAATAGTTTCTCTCTTGGCACCTAGTCATATGCCTTTTCCAAATCGACAAAACTTAAATACAGATCTTTGTTATATTCCCATGCTTTCTCGACTATTTGCCGTAAAGTGAAGATCTAATCCTGACAGCCTCTATTTGGCCTGAATCCAGCTTGTTCTTCACCATGCTTTTCTTCCACAATTCTTCTCAACCGTTTCTCAAGTATACTTGCATAGATCTTGCCAGGAACACTCAGTAGGGAAATACCTCTGTAATTCTCACATTCAGTTTTATTTCCCTTTTTATATATGGGTACTATGAGAGCTCTACTCCAATCATCGGGAATTCGTCCCTCTGTCCAGGCTTTCTGAACTATGCAGTGCAGCCACTGTAAGACTCTTATACCACCATACTTCAGCATTTCTGGTCGAATATCATCTACTCCTGCTGCCTTTCCACATTTCAAGCCTTTGATGGCTTTTTCTACTTCAAGTATGGATATGTATTCCTGACTGCATGCCTGGTCAGTGTTTTTTATCACTGTGCTGTCATTACTGCTTGTTTCATTTAGCAGTTTTTCCAAGTAATTACTCCATACTTCAAGGATATCTTTTTCTCCTGTTTTCATTTCACCTTTATCATCTCTAATTCCTTTTACAGCACTCTTTCCTCCATTCCTAAGCTTCTTCAACAACCTCCAGAATATTTTGCCACCTTCTTGATATTTATTTTCTATATTCTTGCCAAAGTCCTCCCATGACTTTTGTTTAGCTAGTTTTACACACTGTTTAGCTTTCTTACATTTGTCTCTGTATTCTGTAAGAGTAAAAGTTGACTTATTTGCCAGGAACTTTTGATATGCTTTCTTCTTTTCCTTCACTGCCTCTTTAACTTCCTGTGTCCACCAGGGAGTTCTGATTTTTTTATCCTTGCACACAACCTCACCACATGCCTCTCTGGCAGAATCAATCAATGTTTCCTTCAGAGTTTGCCAATGAATCTCCAAGGTTTGATTCCTGTTCTCAAATTCTTTCATTTTCTTTTCAATAATACTTCTGTATTTTAGTCTACAGTTCACATCTGAGAGCTGCTCAACTTTTATTCGCTTTAAAACTTTCTTACATGTTATTCTTTTCAATATGAAATTCAATTTTATCCTGCTCAAGACTAAATAGTGATCACTTCCAATTTCAAATCCTCTGTACACTCTGGTGTCCTGCACCAGGGAGAAAATATCACTATCAACAATAACATAGTCAATGAGACTTTTCTTATTCCTAGCCTCTTCTCTCCATGTGAATTTGTGCACATTTTTATGTTGGAACATGGTGTTAGTAATAACCAGTCCATGTCCTGAGCAGAAATCCAACAGATATTTGCCATTATTATTAGCTTTGCTCTTTTCTCCAAATTTTCCCAAAATATTTTTGTATGTCTCACAATCATTTCCTACTCTGCTATTTAGATCCCCAACAAGGACCAACTTTTCCTTTTTCATTGTGTCAGTTGCTTTTTCTAAAGCCTCAAAAAATTCCTCCACTTCTACCTTAGTAGAACCTTCTGTGGGACCATAGGCACAAATAAGTCTCATTGTCCAGTTCCCCATTCTCATATTTGCCCACATTACTCTACTTGAGACTGATTGCCATTCAAGAAGATTAGCCTCGTATTTTGTGTTAAATACTATGGCTACTCCTTCTTTTCCTCGATTGTCATTTCCTGAATATAACATTTTGTATTTATTGTTCAGAAAGATCTCACCAGTTTTGGTCTTTTTTGTTTCAGTCACCCCTATTATGTCGATCTGGTACTTATCTAATTCCTCAGCTAGCTCCATTTCTTTGCCATTCAGGCTTCTTATGTTGATAGTACCGATCTTTAACTCTGGTGATGTTGAGTTGGGGTTTGTTTTCAGATTTGTTCCAGTAGCTGACTTTTCGCTGTTTGCCCTGGTTCCCTGGCGAAAACAACGGGGACCTTGTTTAACCGGGCGACGCCCCAGCCGGCATGAAATTTTGTCATGTTGTACCATCATTTTTTATATTGGTTTAACCAATAAGATTACAATTTGGTCGGCTAAATCCCAAAATTGTGCCTAAGTAGCTGAAATGTTTTACTTGTTCTATAGGTTCTCCATTCGCAATGCAATTCATATTTTCCATGCTTCTGCCTATTTCCATTGTCTTTGTCATGCTGACCTTCATACCATATCTGTTACAACAATTATTCAGTTTAGTCAGGGAATCTTGCAGATTTGTAGTGGATTTATTTAGAAGTATAACATCATTTGCATAAAGCAAAGAGCTGACATTAACATCTCCAATTTTGATATTGGGTTTAATACCACTTATTAAATCCTTCATAATGTGATCCATATCATCATCATCATCATCATCACGAACCATGGGCTCACTGCCCGTTGATGTCTGATGCCTGTTTCGCTATCTTCTTCCACCTTTCTTTGTCCAATGCACAGTGTCGCAGTTTTTGTACACCCATTCCACGCCAGTCTTTTATATCGTCTATCCATTCTCTGTATGGTCTACCACTTCTGTTTAAACCATCCAAAACACCAAATATAAATGTCTTTATCTTCCGGTCCTCACTCATTCTACAGATATGTCCAAATAATTGCATCTTCCGTTTTATAATCTTCTGCATTAGATTCTGGTTTGGTTGTAGCTTCTGATAGAGCTCTTCATTGGTGATTTTCTATATCCAACCTATTCTTAGAATCTTCTTGTAACAAGTTCTTTCAAATGCCAAAATTCTTTTTCTTGATTCCTTATTTATTACTCACGTTTCAGATCCGTACAGTACCCAACTCAAGATGCATGTTTCCAGTACTCTTAGTTTTGTTTGCAGACTGATCACTTTTCCAGATGTTATCCATGGCCTTCAGATTTGTTCTTCCCTTTGCAATCCTGATCTTTATTTCTTTTTTACAGTCCAAGTCATATGTCACTTTACTTCCCAAATATGTGAATTGTTCAACATTTTCACTTTTTTCCAAGTTCATAACAAGTCCAAATCTCTTCCCTTCCTTGTTTAACAGTTTCAGTGTTTTTTGTAGTTCTCTTTCGTCTTCTTCGATAATAACAATGTCATCTGCAAATCTCAGATTGTTAATTCTCATTCCATGTACAGATATTCCTTTGGCATCTTCCTTCAATTTGTCCATTGCTCTTTCTAAATGTGCGATGAAAATGCTTGCTGATATTGGGTCTCCCTGTCTAGTACCTCTGCTTGTTTTAAACCATTTCCCCAAATCATCACCTATTCTAACTGCGCCACTGCATTCTAATAAACATCTTTTAATATAGCTATTAGTTTTTTTATCAATTCCATAGGATTCCAGAACTGCTAATGTCACTTTCTGGTCAATACTGTGAAATCCTTTCTGAAAATCAACAAAGCAAGTATATATGTTTTTGTTTTTTCTCCTAGCTTTCTCTGCTATTAACCTCATATAGATAATGAATAATAGAGGGGATAATGTACATTATTGTCTGATACCAGATTTAACATTAAACCATCTTCCTGTACTTCGTTCAATTCTGACTGCTGATTTAGAATTCAAATAAAGACTAAGTATTGTTTGATATAATGCCCAACTGACACCATACAAATGTAGGGTTGTGTGGTATCAGGTGAATAGCTTCTCTCTTGGCACCTTGCATATGTATTTTCCAGATCTGCAAAACTTAAATACAGATCTTTGTTATATTCTCATGGTTTCTCAACTACTTGTCATAAAGTGAAAATCTGATCATCCTGAAGCCTCTATTTGGCCTGAATCTAGCTTGTTCTTCAAGCTTCTCTTCCACAATCCTTCTCAACCATTTCTCAAGTATACTGGCATAAATCTTACCAGGAACATTCAGTAGAGAAATACCTCCTGTAATTCTCACATTTAGTTTTATTTCCTTTTTTATATATGGGTACTATGAGAGCTCTATTGTAATCATTTGGAATTTGTCCCTCTGTCCAGGCCTTCTGAACTTGTCGAATATCATCTACTCCAGCTGCCTTTCCACATTTCAGACTTTCGATGGCTTTCTCTACTTCAAGTATGGATATGTATTCCTGATTGCATGCCTAGTCTGTGTTTTTTTAATACGGTGCTGTCACCGATTGTTTCATTTAGCAATTTTTCGAAGTAATTACTCCATACTACAAGGATATCTTTTATCCAGTTTTGATGTCACCTTTATCATCTCTAATTTCTTTTACAGCACTCTTTCCTCCATTTCTGAGCTTCAACAACCTCCAGAATCTGAGATGAGATCTCCTTATAGCCTTTAAAGGAATGCGGAGAACCGACCAGGACTTCTTACCTAATGTCCAATCCTCACCTTCTCTTGGTGCACCCTGTTGGGTATCTACCTGGATACTGAACGAACGAGGATGGGCTGGCAATTTGGGATTTAGCTGACCAAATTGTATTCTTATTGGCTTAAACCAATATAAAAATTGATGGCACCACATGACAAAATTTTGATGGCTGAGGCGTCGCCCGGTTAAACAAGGCCCCGGTTGTTTTTGCTAGGGAACCAGGGCGAACAGCGAAAAGTCAGCTACTGAAACAAATCTGAAAGCACACCCCAACTCAACATCACCAGAGTTAAAGATTGGTAATATCAACATAAGAAGCTTGAATGGCAAAGAAATACAGCTAGCTGAGGAATTAGATAAGTACCAGATCGACATAATTGGGGTGACTGAAACAAAAAAGACAAAAACTAGTGAGATCTTTCTGAACAATAAATACAAAATGTTATATTCAGGAAATGAAAATCAAGGAAAACAAGGAGTAGCCATAGTATTCAACACAAAATACGAGGCTAATCTTCTTGAATGGCAGGCAGTCTCAAGTAGAGTGATGTGGGCAAAATATCAGAATGGGGAATTGGACAGTGAGACTTATTTGTGCCTATGGTCCCACAGAAGGTTCTACTAAGGTAGAAGTGGAGGAATTTTTTGATGCTTTAGAAAAAGCAACTGACACAATCAAAAAGGAAAAGTCTGTCCTTGTTGGGGATCTAAATAGCAGAGTAGGAAATGATTGTCAGACATACAAAAATATTTTGGGAAAATTTGGAAAAAAGAGCAAAGCCAGTAATAATGGCAAATACCTGTTGGATTTCTGCTCAGGTCATGGAATGGTTATTACTAACACCATGTACCAACATAAAAATGTGCACAAAGTCACATGGAGAGAAGAGGCAAGGAATAAGAAAAGTCTCATTGACAATGTTATTGTTGATAGTGATGTTTTCTCCCTAGTGCAGTACACCAGAGTGTACAGAGGATTTGAAATTGGAAGCGATCACTATTTAGTCTTGAGCAGGATAAAACTGAATTTCATATTGAAAAGAATAACATGTAAGAAATTTTTAAAGGGAATAAAAGTTGAGCAGCTCTCGGATGTGAACTGTAGACTAAAATACACAAAGATTATTGAAGAAAAAATGAAAGAGTTTGAGAACAGTAACCAAACCTTGGAGATTCAGTGAAAAACCTTGGAGAAAACCCTGATTGATTCAGCCAGAGAGGCATGTGGTGAGGTTGTCTGCAAGGATAGAAAAATCAGAACTCCATGGTGGACACAGGAAGTTAATGAGGCATGGAAGCAAAAGAAGAAAGTATATCAAAAGTTCCTGGCAAATAAGTCAGCTTGTGCTCTTAGAGAATACAGAGACAAATGTAAGAAAGCTAAACACTGTGTAAAACTAGCTAAACAAAAGTCATGGGAGGACTTTGGCAAGAACATAGAAAATAAATATCAAGAAGGTGGTAAGATATTCTGGAGGTTGTTGAAGAAGCTTAGAAATGGATGAAAGAGTGCTTTAAAAGGAGTTAGAGATTATAAAGGTTACATGAAAACAGGAGAAAAAGATATACTTGAAGTATGGAGTAATTATTTCAAAAAATTGTTAAATGAAACAAGCAGTTACAGCACAGTGGTAAAAAAACACTCAACAGGCATACAGTCAGGAATACATATCCATACTTGAAGTAGAAAAAGCCATCAAAGGCTTGAAATGTGGAAAGGCAGCAGGAGTAGATGATATTTGACCAGAAATGCTGAAATATGGTGGTATAAAAGTCTTACAGTGGCTGCACTGCATAGTTCAGAAAGCCTGGACAGAGGGATAAATACCCGATGAGTGGAGTAGAGCTCTAATAGTACCCGTCTATAAAAAGGGAAATAAAACTGAATGTGAGAATTATAGAGGTATTTCCCTACTGAGTGTTCCGGGCAAGATCTATGCAAGTATACTTGAGAAACGGTTAAGAAGAATTGTGGAAGAAAACCTTGGTGAAGAACAAGCTGGATTAGGCCAAATAGAGGCTATCAGGATCAGATCTTCACTTTATGACAAATAGTTGAGAAAGCATGGGAATATAACAAAGAACTGTATTTAAGTTTTGTCGATCTGGAAAAGGCATATGACAAGGTGCTGCCAAGAGAGAAATTATTCAATACGCTACAGTTGTATCGTGTCAATGGGGCATTATATCAAGCAATTCTTAGTCTTTGAGTTGTAAATCAGCAGTTAGGATTGAAGGAAGTATATGAAGATGGTTTAATGTTAAATCTGGTGTGAGCCAAGGATGTACATTATCCCCTCTGTTATTCATTATCTATATGGATCATTTTATGAAGGAAAGTGGTATTAAACCTGATATCAGAATTGAAGATGTTAATGTCAGCTCTTTGCTTTATGCGGAAGATGTTATACTTTAAATAAATCTGCTACAAGTTTGCAAGATTCCCTGACTAAATTGAATAACTGTTGTAATAGATATGGTATGAAGGTCAGCTTTAAAAAGACAAAGACAATGAAAATAGGTAGAATTGTTGAAAATGGCATTAATGGAAATATCATATTAAAATCGAGGATATTAGGAAAGAACTTGACATTGGCAGCATCTAGGAATGCGTTAGCAGAGCTAATCTCAGGTGGTATGGTCACTTAAACAGAATGGGCGAGGAAAGATTAGCAAAATAAGTGTTCTCTGCCAGGTTGGCAGAAAAACGACCCAGAGGAAGACCAAGATATAGGTGGATTGATACGGTACAATGTGCCTTATACGATAGAAATATAAGATCTGATAATGATAATATTGGAGTCTTGACAAGTAACAGAGTGATTTGGACGAAAATTGTAGATAGGAAGTTAGTAATGATGTACATTTTTCATGTAGTACTATCATATCCTGTACACCCCTTAAGGGGTGTACAGGATATGATAGTACTACATGAAAAATGATTTGATGGTGATACAGGATATGATTTGATGATGATGTTCTTACCAAAGGCTTCCTATGACTTTTGTTTAGCTAATTTTATACAATGCTGTGCTTTCTCATATTTTTCTCTGTATTTTCTAAGAGCATAAGCTGAGTTACTTGCTATGAATTTTTGACATGCTTTCTTCTTTTCCTTGACTGCCTCTTTAACTTCCCGGTCCACCAGTTCTGATTTTTCTATCCTTGCAGACAACCTCACCACCTGCCTCTCTGGCTGAATTAATCACTGTTTTCTTCAGGACTTGCCACTGAATCTTCAAAGTTTGGTTGTTGTTCACAAACTCTTTTTTTTTTTTTTTTTTGAATAATGTTTGTGTAGTTATTTACATCTCACATCTGAGAGCTGCTCAACTGTTATTTGCTTTAAAACCTTTTTACATGTTCTTCTTTTCAATATGAAATTCAATTTTGTCCTTCTCAAGAGTAAATGGTGATCACTTCCAATTTTTCCACCAGAGAGAAAACATCCCTATCAACAATAACGTAGTCAATGAGACTTTTCTTATTCCTTGCCTCTTCTCTCCTTGTTAATTTGTGCACATTTTTATGTGAGAACATGGTGTTAGTAATAACCAGTCTGTGTCCAGAGCAGAAATCCAACAGGTAACTGCCATTATTATTAACTTTGCTATTTTTCTCTAAATTTTTCCAAAGCATTTTTGTATGTCTGACAATCATTTCCTACTCTGCTATTTAGATCCCCAACAAGGACAACTTTTCATTTTTCATTGTGTCAGTTGCTTTTTCTAATGCCTCAAATTCCTCCACTTCTACCTTGTAGAACCTTCTGTGGAACCATAGGCACAAATAAGTCTCATTGTCCAATTCCCCATTCTGATATTTGCCTATATCACTCTTCTTGATATTGCCTGCCATTCAAGAAGATTAGCGTCATATTTAGTGTTGAATACTATGGCTACTCCTTCTTTTCCTTGATTGTATCATTGCCTGAATATAACATTTTGTATTTATTGCTCAGAAAGATCTCGCCTGTTTTTGTCTTTTTTGTTTCAGTCACTCCTATTATATTGATCTGATACGTATCCAATTCCTCAGCCAACTCCATTTCTTTGCCATTCAGGCTTCTTATGTTGATGGTACCGATCTTGAACTCTGATATTGCATATGCATTTTACATTAATAAAACATTATTTACATTAATATAGAGGATTTCTTTAGTCCAATTATGCTTGGGACTTGTTCAGACATGCAGAAAGAAATACAGTAATGAAGTGCTTAAATATGGAGGTATAAATAATTTACTGTGATTTACTGCATAATTTAGAAGGTTAAATTCCAGATTAGTGGAGTAGAACTTTTTTTTTTATTGAAAATAACATGGAAAATATGAACTATATTTTCAGTAGAGGAGCTATAGAATAAGAAATATTTCAACTGTTTAGGTATATTTTTTGATGAACATGACAAATTAAATATAGAAATGCATAATAAGGATAAGAAAAGCTGATATGATGAGATGCAAGAATAAATTTATGGAATAAGGGAGAAATTAGTTACAATAGTAAACAGGACTAAGAATAGTAGACTGAATACCTGTATACAAAACTAGTACATCTAAGTTGCATTAGAAATAAAACAGTTGAAGATTAGATACCATGCATATGAGATTTCTGAGGAAAATTAGAGAAGTGAACAGATATCACCAATGACATTATTTTATTTTAGTAAAAGGAAAGATATTAGAATGGAACTCGACATATCAAAGGATCTGTGAGCAGAAATGATCTGTGGTAGTATGATCCATTAAACAGGATTGGTGATGAAAAGCTAGCAAAACAGGTTTTTGATGAAATACCAATAACTACAGTGAAAAGAGACCCATAGGAAAACTGGAATCTAGATGAGTTGCAGCTAATTACTCCTTTGTGAACCAGAATATTAGATCAGATGACATTAAAATTTCAAACAATCCTGTTGATAGGAATCTGGTAATGTAAATTTAATTGTATAGTGTTGTCATAGTATTCTGCGTACGTCTTCAAGAGAATGTACAAATCAGGAAATGAAGATATTTTCATTGGCAATCATCTCCAAACAGTGAACTTTGTTTTAAGCAATGACTTAAAAAAGCATTCCAAGTGAGATAAAGGAATGTCTACGAAGTATAAATATCTAAAGAAATTTGACTTCAACTATAGGCTTAATTTTATTATCATTAGATCATCAGACAACAGTTAATAGCTAAAAGCAAACTTAAAAAAAAAAGGGGGGGGAGGGTGCATTTGCTTTTAAAATTATTTCAAAGTAATTTTAAGTTTTAGTTATAACTTTAAGACCTTATGTTGAAAGAAATATTGCATGCGTTTTCTTTCCAAAAGTATTTTAAATAAATTTTAATTACAGCTCTTTTATTTTGTAAACCTATTTACATTTACAACAGTTTCTTGCCACATGACAGGAAGACCTTAGTTCTCAAGGTTTGTCACAGTCCATGGAAGCTACATCATTTAGAATATCTGGTTCATTACACTCATCTCAGACTTCTCATCAAAGTAAGTGGCAGTCACCAAATTTTAAATATTTGAATATAAAATATCGTTTTAATAATTCAAGTTGTTTATGCATGTATTGAGTTATTACAATAGTGTTAGTTTTATATAATACAAAATACATTTGATTTCAACAATATTCTAAATTCTTTTCATTTTCTAATTATTTCTGTTACTTCTGAATTATTATTATAGACCAGGGACATAATTTTTAGAAGTAAAATACGAATGAAGATAATGATACTTAAAGTGAAGTTGGAATACATATTTTGGATTGCAGATTAGTTGAAGGTGGTGTAGTTCAATGAATCAGGTCTTCTGATCCACAATGGGAGTATGGCTCAAGTTTGGAGTCTACTACTTGAGATTTTCAATCTAACTTTGTTCAACAACAGTATACGAAGGCACTTAAAAAAAAAATAAATCAGTGGATTGCAACAAAAGCCCCAGCTTCACACTCAGTCTATATCAAGTCATGCAACAAATGCAAAACAGCCATCAGCATATCCAAAATTGACTTTGACAGCAGAAAATGCGTGCCTTGTACAAAATTGCCTTCTTATACCTTGCAAGAGCCATCGAATTCAACTTCTGTGTGTTTCCATTTCTTTCTTTTTCTCTCATTCAAGATGGCACACCTATTACAACATTTAAAGTTGACCCCCTGGCATCATTCTCCTCCTAGCTCCTGCAAAGATGCCTTTAGTTTTTAGTGTCTTTCAGCAAAAAAAAAAAAAAAGGATTTTAAATAACTTCGATATCAAAAATTTTTCTGTTGTTGATGGCATTGCATCAATAGTACTCAAAAATCCAAAGCTACTTCTGAACTAACATTTGTTCTGTATCATCTCTGCAATATTTTATGCTCAGCTGGCATTCATCTTAATACACAGAAGCAAGCATATATCGAACCTGTTTGAAAAAAGGGTGATAAGTCAATGAGCTTATCTAGTCTAAGTCTAGATAAGCCTGGCAGCATCATTCTTCTTCTGTATACCTTCTGTCTCTCAGCAAGAAGGCATTAGAAGGATTTTCTTCTTCCTAACATGGATTTTAGACCAGGTGGCATGTTCTGGTCTCACACTATCTCTTTCTTGGTCTTCCGATTCTTCCTTTTCCACTTATTTTATATTTGCATAATATTTTTGATAGTCTGCTGTCATCCATTCAATTTAAATGTTCTATCCATTTTTGTTTATACTGTCTTATGTAGTAATTATAGTAAAACCTCTTTTTTACACTTTTCAGGGGACTGATGGGAAAAAAGTATAAATAGCAGGAAATGTAAAAAAACATTTAAAAAAGGCTAAAAGATGACTTACTGCTAGTATGTTAGTCTACATACTAAATTACAAAATTTAATAACCGAAAATAAATGAATTTACAATTACTTACATTTATCTATGTAAAAAAATCTTTAATTGTTGACTGTTTTTTTGACATAGCGCCAGATTGCTTTGCATTGAGTTCAATGCTTGACCTGTTTTTTTCTATCGTGTTCAAAGTGGACACGGAGAGTCCAAGATCCTTTGCTAAATGCATGTGTTCCAGCATGCCAATCTACACGTAGCAGAATTGCCATCTTTTCTTCTACCAAAATACATTTTCTGTCTTTTTTCTCCATGTTAGTAACATGAATAATCCACCACTGCAAATTGAAAGCAACATTCACATGCTAAATTACTTAGCAGAAATTCTGCAATATTAATTCGTACTGTGATTGAAAAATCACGGTATCACTCATCACTACATTACTGCTGCACATGTGCAAGTCACCATGATGGCGGAAATGAAACTATACAGCTGAAAGCAATGCCATCTGGGAACAGAAATGCGCAGATTATCGATTCAAAAATCAGTATTGCCACCCGAGAAAAAAACGCAAATCACAGGAAATAACGTCTACATCAAGTTGTTAATGGCGGGAAAACAATATATCGTAAGAATTGGCTTTAAGACGGGACCAACGGAAAATGATGTGAATGGCAGGAAAACGTAAATTGCTGGAACTTAAAAACAGGGTTTTAATGATTGGTTTTATATTCAGGGATTGTAAAATTTCTTCATTTGTTTTATGGTCCCATTTGGTATATCCAGCTATTTTTCTGAGATATTTCATTTCTACTGTTTGAATTTGTTTTTCATCTTTCCTTTTTTTATTGTTCATGTTTTGCTTCTGTATAGTAGAGTTGGTTTTGGCAAGACACTATATAATCCAATTCTAGTGTGTTTTTGTACTAGGGATGGCTTAAATATATTATTTATTATGTCATTTACTTTGACAAAGTTTGATATTTTAGTGTCTGTCTTTTTCTTCTTCATATAATAAATCACATCCTAAGTATTTGAAAGTACTTGGTCTTCCGATAGGATTATTTTAAATAACTTAAATATCAAAACTTTTTTCTGGTATTGACCATCTCACCAGTACTACTTGAAAGCTGTATACCAAAACAACCATTTTGTTCTGTATTATCTCTACAATCTTCTGTGCTCAGCTGGCACTTATCCTAATACAGAGAAGCAAGCATATATTTGAACCCTTTCAAAAAAAGGGTGATACGTCTATGTCAAACTACTGACCAGTTACCGTCACCTAAGCCCTCTCTAAAATAATCAACAGCAAGCTTTTCCTTTACTAAAGGCCCACCAATTAATCAGTGACCATCATTGTGGATTCTGCTATTTTAGATCCATCCTGCATCACTGAACACATGCTTTGGATGTTTTTAGAGAAATGTCTTGTTGCTGTTGACATTTCCAGAGCATTTGATTATGTGTAGCACGTAGAGGCTTGCTCATTAAATTTGCCATCTTTTACGGTGGGTAGACAGCGTTCTCTCTCTGGGTGTTCACTGCATGTCATAGTGGATGGCCTCCTCTCATGAAGCTTCTCCACCAGTGCAGGAGTCTTGGTGCTCTTCTCTATCTCCTACTCCTTTATATATGAATGACCTTCTGACACATATCAGTGTTAGATCCTGAATGGAAAACTTTTGAAAGGAAATAATTCATTCAGGATTTAACATGTTAAATCTAACAACTTAAGGAGATACCTGCATTCTAGCAGAAAATAAAGAAAATTGTTTGCTATATGTATTCCTTATATGTAATTTACTGCGATTTATTGCTGTCTAACCAGAAATCAAAATAGAGAATTTATGTCAGAATAGAGATTTGTATAAGAAAATTATTAGTTTCATTAAGGTATCTAGTATGCTGTAAATCACTAGATAAGTTGTAAGTATTAGTCCAACGGTCGCATGTGAGCTGTACAAGTTGAGCATAGGGCCGGAGGCAATGGTATATGCAGAAGGTGATGTTAGCACGCTTTCCACGAAAACAGCACTCCAAGAGCAACAGGAAAGTAAGGGATCAACTTGGGATCATGAACGAAGAGGGTCGTGCAGAAAATATGCAGCGGAAAAAGAGGGCGCACGAACTGGGAATATAAGGCGATGCAAAGCCATTTTACAGGACTTTTCCTGGCTGTTCTTCTCGTGGATCCTTTGACTGGTGGTTCGAGAGAGAGGTGAGTCAGTGCAGCGATGTCAGACAGTGGGCCTTTTCCTAGAGATGCTGGAGAGATTCCACACGGAGCTAATCGTGAGATATCGGCCTCTGCAGAATCGAGCCCTCACTGAATGTCCCATCGGAAGGAATGGAGAAAGTTTCCTTAGACATGGTAACAGACACGTGCAAGTCCGGCAGCTGTTCAAGGACAGTGTAGCCCCAATGCCAGGTGCAGAGACAGCCTAATCGGAAGGTAACTAAACCCTACAAGTGGAAGCGACCTGATATCCAGAAAAGAGTTGGTAAAGTAGAGAATTTTATTATATGTTTCAGTTGTGTTAGAGGAAAGAAAATCGTGTGTAATAGAAGAATGTGGACAATTTATTAGAGTTCTTCAGTGAGAATTATTATTTGGAGTAGCTGGTTTCTGTTAAACAAAATTGTCTGGAAGCGATTACATATGAGTGTGACTGAATTTGATAAGTAAAGCTGATGTTGCAGAAAGCAATTAATCGAATGCCATCAGAACATATAATATGTAACTGAGTAACTTGTGGAAAAGGATTATAGTTTGTAGTAATGTGTTTCATTTACGTTATCTAGTTTTGTTTAGCATTTTCCTTAACTAACTTAGCATTATTTGAATCAACTTAGTATGTACTGATTTTCTTAGCAGGAATTTATTTGTATGAATTTGAGATCATTGAATATATGATGCTTCATAGTTATAAATGTCTTGAAATCCCAATAAATATGTTTTATTTACTTATGCCTGAGTTATACCTGATTACGAGATCAAATTATCACTTATAAAATTGAGCCTAGGCAGGAGGGAATAGAAAGTGTATAGAGATAGATTACAGGTCACGACTGCTAACTGAAATCTATATGACCGTAGCAAAGTGTTTATTAATGTGTTTATGCCTAAAGTTCTAGGAAAGTCTCCCTGTGTAAGAGTCCCTTTTATTATAGGATACTGGCTGGCGCAGCTTTAAAATATAAATTTGCCAGTATCCAAAAAGGAGACAAACCCTAGATAGAAATTTCTTAGGTCCGTATGCAGAATAGATAATAGCGATTACAGAGATAATAAAGGTTAGAAAATAGGAGAAAGCAACGATGTAACAATGGTGCAGTCGGTAGGATGTGATTAGGGCCCCCCCAAAATTAAGGTTAATAGATCCATAATCACTGTAAGGTGGTTTTGACCTCATATCAGGCAGTCACGCATTTATTGGGACAGTAGAAATTTGAGAGAAGGTTTTGTATTAGATTGTAAGCTGAATGCAGGTATGTCTCTCCTGACAAGCTCAGAACTAAATGATTTTCAATTCTTCAGAACTATAAACCCCCAACAGATATTCCCTCAGTTTTCTGGAGAGGACACTGACAATGCAAGAACTTTCTTTGAATACATTGAGGAACTGAGGAAGATTGGCCGATGGAGCGACTTCCAACTGCTAATTTTGCTACGTAGCAAGCTAGTTGGAAGGGCGAAGAACTTCTTTTACTCCTTGCCGACTCTAAAGGTAACCCTGAATTACCAAAAGTTCAAAGAAATACTTATATCTCAGTTTTCGAAGGCAAGGAATGTGGATCCAAATTTATGGAAACTTCAGAAAATGGTGCAGAAAGACGAGGAGAAGGTATCAGAATTTTAAACTCTTGCAAATACCCTGAGTGTCTCTGATGAAGTTGAGCACCATCTGAACTGGGCTGTCTTCCAGCACTTCAGGATAGGGTTAAGGCAAGAGCTGAGGGAGATAGCATTTGGGATATAACCAACTTAGAAGAATGTTATCCAGCCATAAAAGAGAGAGAACAACTGTTTGGAGACATCTGTCCTGCAGCCATAGTTGGGTCTTTTAATATAATTAAGCAAGAGAGAGACAGCAATAGGGATCAAAGCACTGTGATGGGACATCCAGAAAAGGAGAAGCAGAAGGCACAGAGAGGAAATGAAAAAAGTAGACCTGAGACAGTTTACCAGGTTACTACTAGCATTCCAAGTTTTAGCGAGGTTCGCTGATTAATCAAGCAAGAAGTGGAGAGATTGCAGCAACCTATCATGGAACATCTCAATGCTGTACTTAGTCAGTTGACAACAGCCTCCATGACAAACCAGGAGAATTCCTCCCTTCAAGATGAGAGGACCATTGACCTAATCCACAAAGAGGTTGAAAAGATGTAAAGACCACTGCTCGACAAAATGGACTCTGTGATGCATAGATTGACGGAGCTGTCTGCCAAGTGCAATAGTAACTCTCCTTTGTCCTCGGACGGAGATAATGCAAGGGGTTACTATTGAGAGTCCCCAAGGTGCTATAACTGTAACAAGTTAGGTCATGCCCGTAACTGTTTTAACAGGCATGGAAACTCAAAGGGGAACTATCATTCAGAGGCCAAGACACATGTTTGTAGCAAACAAGCAGAAAGGGGGGGGGGGTGACGATATCAGAGACAAATCCCTGTAATTTTGGTTGAAGGATCTGAGGAAGAGGGTTCAGGGCATTGATAGATACAGGTTCACAAGCTTTGATTATCTCCAGAAACTATTTCAGGGAGATAGAGCCCTATGTAAAGGGGGGGACAAAACATCTGCGAAAAACCATTAAGCTTTTGGGAATATCCCCCTCTATTACTCGCGCAACGAAATCAGTGAGATTGAAGGTGAGCCTGCGCGAATATGGCATGTGTGTTTGGCACAGTTTCATAGTTTTGCCAAGAAACTCTCTCCCTCATTTAAGACTAATCCTAGGAAATGATTTCTTAACTAAATACAGTTTCTCCTGTGATTATTCTAGAAGAGAAATATGTTTTCAGGGGAGGAGGAAAAATACAAAGGCTGGAAGGGGGATCACAAGCTCGGAGCAAGGGAGGTGTCCATATGCATCAGAAACACCAGAGAGAGCGAGAGTGGGCACAGACCTACTGAGGAAGACGCTGAGCATAGAGAACTCACCAACTTAGAACAGAGTGAGGTCTCCTCGTCGAAGATCTCAAAGAATCCTGATATGATTGACCAAGAAGGAAGGACACAATCAGATGAAAAGGTTACAAACAGAAATGAACGTGAGACAGGTGAAGATATGTTGGAGATCAACTATGCTGGTATTAAGTGGAATATAACTACCTCCTGTAAAAGATTAATGAATAACTGGTGCAAAACTCGGGAAGGATGAGACGATCATAACACAGCAAGTAATAAGAGAAATTTTAAATCAATCACCTGGGGTGTAGAGCATGCCCTCTTATCCAAATGTGACCCGGAAATTAAATTCAAAGAATGGAAGAGTCATCCCCAGAGAACTGAGGGAGGTATAAAAAGAGTTTCTCTGAAGAAACAGAAAAACTTTTTCTTTTAGAAAGGGAGGACCTTTGTTAGATCCTGAATGGAGAACTTTTGAAAGGAAATTATTCATTCAGGATTTAACATGTTAAATCTAACAATTTAAGGGGATAACTGCACTCCTGCAAAAAATAAAGAAAATTGTTTGCTATATGTGAGAATATGTATTCCTTATATGTAATTTACTGAGATTTATTGCTGTCTAACTGGAAATCAAAATAGAGAATTTGTATAAGAAAATTATTAGTTTCATTAAGATATCTAGTATGCTGTAAATCACTAGATAATAAGTAGCAGTCCAAAGGTGAGCCATACAAGTTGAGCGTAGGGCTGCAGGCAATGGCATACGCAGAAGGTGACGTTAGCACGCTTTCCATGAAAACAGCACTCCAAGAGCAGAAGGAGATTGAAGGATCAACTTGGGGGCATGAACGAAGAGGGTCGTGCAGAAAATATGCAGTGTAAAAGAGGGCGCACAAAACTGGGAATATAAGGCGATGTGCACCATTTTACAGGACTTTTTTTCTAGACTGTTCTTGTGGATCCTTTGACTGGTGGTTCGAGAGAGAGCTGAGTCGGTGCAGCGATGTCAGACAGCAGGCTTTTTCCTGGAGATGCTCGAGAGATTCCATGCAGAGCTAATTGTGAGATATCAGCCTCTGCAGAATTGAGCCCATTGGAAGGAATGGAGAAAGTTTCCTTAGATGCGATAACAGACACATGCAAGTCTGGCAGCTGTTCAAGGACAGCATAGCCCCCCAATGCCAGGCGCAGAGACAGCCTAATTGGAAGGTAACCAAACCCTACACGTGGAAGTGATCTGATATCAGGAAAAGAGTGGGTAAAGTAGAGAATTTTATTATATGTTTCAGTTGTGAAACATATAAGGTAGAGGAAAGAAAATCATGTGTAATAGAAGAATGTGGACAATTTACAAGAGAACTTTAATGAGAATTATTATTTGGAGTAGCTGGCTTCTGTTAAACAAAATTGTCTGGAAGCAATTATATATATGAGTGACTGAATTTGATGAGTGAAGCTGATGCTTATTTTAAGAGGAACTTGTGGCATAGTAAATTAAATAATAAAGGAACACGTAAAAACCACAGTTATATCTTCAATTAGTAAAAGGACAAATATTTCGTATTAAAATTAATAGTACATCTTCAGTGTCTGTTACAGTAATAGGAATGGAATACAAGCAAAATGTTCGGTGGATCACCTATTAAAATACAATTGTTACCGCGTGCTAGGAAATAATAGAGAATAACAAATTTAATCTATTAAGATAAATGGTTTTTTACATAAGATAAAAGTCTCCCAGATCTTTGAGAGAGAAAGACAGTCATTTCTATTTAAATTCGGTCGGTGTAAGATAGTTTCGCAACTTTCTTTGAATAAGCGTTCATATTTGAATCTGCATCTATGGAGAACAGCTTTATCCCACTGGACACTATGAGTAGAGTCAATACTGTGCTGTGCCAGACCAGACTTCAGAGGTTTGTTATAATCAATATAATATTGATGTTCTTTAATTCTTTTTTCCCAAAGAACGGCCAGTTGGTCCAAAATAAGAGACATCGCATTTGCAAGGTATCTGGTAAACGCCAGCCAAAAATAGAGAAGACAGTTTATCCTTTGTAGAACGTAATAAAGAAGAAATTTTGTCGATAGGAATATATGTTGGAATCGATTGAATACTTTTTCAGAATTCTACCTATAGGTTCTGAGATTCCTGGAATGTACAGAACAGGAACTCTGCAGACCGTTAAAGAAACTGTAGGTATTGGAACATGAGTCAAGTATCTGTTGGATTTGATTGGAGTTGTAATCATTTGATTCCATTAACTTTTTAATGATGGAAAGTTCTTGTTGTAAGATTATTGGGGAAGAGCAAACTTTATGTGCTCTATGAATTAGAGATTTAAGAATGCCAAATTTTTGAGACGTGTGGTGCGCACACTTTTTGTGAATGTATCTGCCAGTAAATGTGGGTTTTCGAAAGACGCTTGCAGATAAGGTACCAGAAGACGTTCTTGTAAGGAGGATGTCCAAAAGTGGTCAAGTACCAGAATTTTCTTTTTCCATAGTGAATTGGATGAGTGGGCGAAGGTTATTTATCCGTTATAGAAAAGTGGAAAGTTCATCTTCATTGTGTGGCCAAACAGCAAAAACATCATCGACATAACAGTATCAAAGGGATGTTGAGGATGAATGGATGAGAACATAGTATCTTCGAATTGTTTCAAATAGTAGTTTGCCAAAGGTGGAGACAGAGGGCTACCCATGGCAGAACCTTCAATTTGTTTGTAGATTCTGTTTTTCCAACTGAAATAACCTGAGTGGATGACATATTCGAATATCCTTGCGATATCTGGAGGGTAATCTTCATATAAAGAATTGACTTTGTCAGTTAATGGGATATTGGTGAACAGAGAAATGATGTCAAAACTGACTAACATTTCAGAATCTATAATTTTAATATCCTTGATTTTTTCAAGAAAATCTGTTGAGTTTTTTATATAGGATCTGGAATGATCAGTGAGAGCACTTAAGGAATGTGATAATAGTTTTGCAATACGATAAGTTGGAGAATCAATGCAATTCACGATAGGTCGTACAGGACAGCCTTCTTTATGGATTTCAGGGAGTCCATATAGACGAGGAGTTCTTCCAAAGTAGGTGCGTATTTTTTCCACGTAGTTAGGATCCCAACTAATCACCTCATCAAGTAATTTATATAGTTGTTTAATTTGTGAATTAGTAGGATTACGTGTGATCTCTTGGTAGGTCGTAGTGTCTTCTAATAGGCTGGATACTTTTGTCTCATAGTCAGTCTTATTCTTAAGAATTAAAGAACATCAATATTATATTGATTATAACAAAACCTCTGAAGTCTGGTCTGGCACAGCACAGTGTCCAGTGGGATAAAGCTGTTCTCCTCCATAGATGCAGATTCAAATAGGAACGCAATTTCGAAGAAAGTTGTGAAACTATCTTACACTGACCGAATTTAAATAGAAATAACTGTCTTTCTCTCTCAAAGATCTGGGAGACTTTTATCTCATGTAAAAAAACCATTTATCTTAATAGATTAAATTTGTTATTTTCTATTATTTCTTAGCACGCGGTGATCAACCGAACGTTTTGCTTGTATTCCATTCCTATTACTGTAACAGACACTGAAGATGTACTATTAATTTTAGTACGAAATATTTGTCCTTTTACTAATTAAAGATATCATTGTGGTTTTTACGTGTCACTTTATTATTTAAGTGAAGCTGATGTTGCAGAAAGCAATTAATTGAATGTCATCAGAAACTATAATGTGTAATTAATGAGTAATTTGTGGAAAAGGATTATAGTTATGTAGTAATGTTTCATTTATCTTATCTAGTTTTGTTTAGCATTTTCCTGAACTAACTTAGCATGATTTGAATTAACTTAGTATGTACTGATTTTCTTAGCATGAATTTATTTGTATGAATTTGAGATCATTGAATATATGATACGTCATAGTTATAAATATCTTGAAATCCCAATAAATATGTTTTATTTACTTATGCCTGAGTAATACCTGATTACGAGATCAAATTACCACTTATAAAATTGAGCCTAGGCAGGAGGGAATAGAAAGTGTATAGAGATAGATTACAGGTCACGACTGCTAACTGAAATCTATATGACCATAGCAAAGTGTTTATTAATGTGTTTATGCCTAAAGTTCTAGGAAAGTCTCCCTGTGTAAGAGTCCCTTTTATTATAGGATACTGGCTGGTGCAGCTTTAAAATATAAATTTGCCAGTATCCAAAAAGGAGACAAACCCTAGATAGAAATTTCTTAGGTCCGTATCCAGAATAGATAATAGCAATTACAGAGATGATAAAGGTTAGAAAATAGGAGAAAGCAACAACGTAACACCAGCAAGTAATCCTATTCATGGTTTTATTGATGACTGTACACTCCATTTGACAAATCATGCAGTGCTCGCACATCTTCAACTTCAAGATCTATAACCAGTGCAGCATTTACTGATCTTCAGTGTGGTGAAGATAGCTTTAGTTGCCTTTAATGCTTTCAAAATGCAGTTTTGTCTTCTTTCTTAAAAATTAAAATAAAACCTGAACTTACCTCCCTTACCTTCAATAAAACACATCATAAGGTAATCAGATTTCTCTGTCGATGACCCTTGACTGACATAAGCGCTTCCATAACGCAATTGGAAGAACGACGGTACATTGTGCCCTTTGATTGGAATAGGCCTAAGTTAGATTCTCGTTGCGATGGGAGGAATCTTTATCTGGGCGATTTCAATCGAAGATGAGTTAGCCGATCTCATACGGAGGTAGTAGGGTTTTTTCGCCCGGAAACTCTGGTTTTTCATCCCACACACAGACAAATCGGCCTTTCAGAACACACACAATTTACAGACAAAAAATACTAGTTGTCGTGGAGTTGGGCGGTAGATGGAGATGATTCGTAGTAGAGGTTCGGCGGTTGAGACAGTTGATGTCCTCCTGTGATGAGTCTGTTGACTCCTTGGAGGTGTCAGGAATAATAATATTTACCCGTAAGCTTTCTTCACATGAAGAGCTTCGTCAGCTTCCAAAAACAACAGTAATTCTTTTCCTCTCAAGATGCTGTTTTTCACCCATTCATCTACTAATTCTACACAAATCTTAAATACTGCTCATGTTTATGGTGCATCTATAACCTCCCTAAAAATAGATGTATCTAGAAGTGAGCAATTTAGCTCACTTCTAGATACATCTATAGGTAATCCTTCCCTGTGGTAGTTGATCGTTCCCTCATTGACTCACTTCAAGCACTATCTCAGTCTGTTTCAGCCCTGTGCCTTTTCTTCAGGTACTTCCATACACAAGCTTCACCAATTAATTATCAATTTTGGTCTGTTAAAGCAAGAGCATCAGTTGCTTCCCAGCATCTCTTTTCATTTGAATTACAAACACACCAAACCTGCTTTTCTCTTCTTATTTTGTCTATCTCTGTTCTCTGGAACATCCTTCCTGATGAAGTGTTTTCTAACAACTACATCCAACATTTTCAAGAAAAACTCTTCACCTACACCATACACACAGCCATGATGTGCAATAGATTCTATGTCTTGTGGGTAATTAAGGTGTGGGTAATTCTATGTCTTGTGGGTAATTAATTTAAAAGCAGACTTGCTTAGCAGCTGGGATATAATTTATCTGTAAAAGAAGGGGTGTATGTGTGTGCACAGGCTTGTTGGCCTATGTGGTTAGCATACTTGCTCTCCAACCATGGGTTCAAATAATCTGTGGGCAAGGATGTTTGCAGTTGTCTTCAGGTGGGAGATTAGTTTCATTACCCAGCGTGAGACCACCACCCTGCTTATTGGAGGCCCGAAGTAGCTTGAAAAAGTTCCATGTTTGGTATCTAGAGTAGGTTTCTGGACTTTGTAAAAATTACAAAAAATAAATAAATAAAATTGATAAAAATGGAGGGGGGGGATTCTTAGTCCACCCCAACATATAGGTATATTAATAGTAACATTTTGTGGATAGGAACCACATTAAAAAAAAACATAAAAAATTATACTCCACATATGGAAGACAGAGGAGCTTATATCAATAAATGCGGTGTATGGAGAAATGTATGTAAATGTCAAAATATCAGAAAGCTACTGGAAGATCATGCCATTAAAGTAAAGCAAAAAATGCATCTGAAAAATGGCTGTTCTGGTGTAGGCTGGATAGCAGAAAACTCGACTTGGAAAATCACTTGTTCTGTGCAAACCAAATACCAGAAGGAGTTAAGTCAGAATCATATTGTGCTACAAACACTCAACATCAAAAGGTCAGCATGGAAGAGAATTGGGAAAATGCTTTGGGGGGGGGGGGGGGGAACTGCTTTCTCAATCTGAATAAAATTATTGGATATGCATAGTTCCAGTTGATTTATGCTGTTCAAAAGTCGATAAACATTTCACCTCATATACAGTTGATTCTCATTATGGTAAACTTTGCTTTAATAAATTACTGAAGTTCTGATGAAAGCCCCTTGGGTAAAATGCTATTATAAAACAAATTTACGATAGCACTAAACACAAATTTACGATAGCACTGTAGATGCTCTGAATTTGTTGTAGTGAATTTGCTTATCACCATCTCAGCTCATAGTCATGCCTGAGTAACACATGCTCACTATTTTTCTACTGCAGACCTTTTCTGTTAATCTCCTGATATTCACCAGCCAGATTCTCTTTCTGTCCAACCAAATGATTTCCCATAACCATGACCGTCTTTTGCTTGTTGACTCCTCACCCTGTTCATTTTCCCTCCTGGAAAACAAACCTTGTGCACTCTTACATTCATGACAATTTTCATAATGCAATGCTGTTACATCCATAGCCATTCATCACCCCTTTCTCAACTGGCTGTGATTTGATTATTTTGCACACTTCAATTCATATCTGCATTGCCTTCAATTCGTGAACTGTATTGCTTGAATTACCTGAAACAGCATGTCATGGAAGGAACTAGGGCTTTGAAAGTGCTGGATCTGGTAATAGCATTAAAAGATGTACCCATAACCAAGGTGGATATTGCTTTAATTTGGGGAGAGTGACCATGCAAACTTGATCTCAAAGATTGCTAATCATGTGTAATTCTGTGTTAAGGAAGAGTTAATGTTGAACTATAAAGCTGGTAATTATGTCAGATGTAAGAAGCATCTTGGAGTAGTGCCATGGTTTGAGATACTACAAGGAAGGAATGTGTCATGCATGCAAAGTGGTCAGAGATTGTTAGCAACTGCAAAATCTCCACCTGGATGGATACACCTTTGCAAAGCAATCACTCAGCAATTCAACAATTTTTTTTTATTCTTTGCTTCTCTCACAATCATTGATTAAAGTCATTCTATCAGTCATTTTTGCTCTTATTTGCTACACAAAGAAAAAACTCTTCTGAATTTACTTTGCCTTCTTAGTTAATTTTCTTTTATAATCAGATTATGGTCTCTCTCTCTTACTATACTATAGTCACCCTTTTTTCCTGCACTTTATACTGCTTACTAGTATGCTGATCACATTTTTCTTTAAATTCCCTCTCAAATGTTTCATAATGCAGTTTGGTAATGCTTCTTTCATTATCAAACTGCATACCCAAGATCAGGAGGCTAAATCAAGTTAACTGTAGAAAAATGAAACATTTTAGAGGGAATTTAAAGAAAAAGGTGATCAGCATACTGGTGAGCAGTATAAAGTGCAGGAAAAAAGGGTGACTATAGTATGGTAAGAGAGAGAGACCATAATCTGATTATGAAAGAAAATTAACTAAGAAGGCAAAGTAAATTCAGAAGAGTTTTTTCTTTGTGTAGCAAATAAGAGCAAAAATGACTGATAGAATGACTTTAATCAATGATTGTGAGAGAAGCAAAGAATAAAAAAAATTGTTGAATTGCTGAGTGATTGCTTTGCAAAGGTGTATCATCCAGGTGGAGATTTTGCAGTTGCTAATCTGATGTTGGAATTGAGATAGATGAACAGGCAGTGCTCAGCATATTGAAAAATATCAAGATGAATGCAGCAGTGAGACTAGATGGTGTGTCAGTTCGTGTGCTACATGAACGTGCAAGAGAATTGGTAGTGCCACTGATGAAATTGTTCGGTCTGTCTCAGTTCTGCCAAGGTTCCAAGGGAGAGTAAAGAGGATAAGATAGTTTCATTACATAAAGGTGGCTCCACAACAGAAGTAGCAAATTACAAACAAATCATTATCTCAGGAGTGGTGATTAAAGTATCAGAAAGATTTTACCTTTTAACGAAGGCAAAATCTAGTAGTGTAAAATCCTTTCACAAAGCCATTCTACCAACACAGGAATACATTATTGTGGGTAACATGGCTTTGTGAAAGGTAGGTCCTGCCTTAGTAATTTACAAATGTTTTATAATGGTGACAGCAGAACTAGATAAGGTAAATGGCTACACCATGATACTGCTGGACTTTGCCTTTGCAAAGTTCAGCAGTATCATGGCAGAAATTTGACAGAATACACATGGAAAACTATTACAAAAGTTGGAGAAAATGGGAATGGGTATGAAGCTGGTAACATGGATAAAGGGGTGGCTGATAGACAGACAGAAATCTGAGAGTAGTATCAGTTCATCCCCAAGGTAATGTAGTTTTTTATATTGTTCAAATGTATCTCAATTTGTCTAAACATGAATTTTTAAAGCTTTATAAGTACGACTAAGCTGAGGCAGCCTCATTCTAAGGAATTCCACCTTGCAACAACATCATATGTAAGTTATTGTTTAAATAACCTTTTATTACTATGGAGGTCACTGAAGACCACATTGGCACATCATGCTTTTAGCTCAAAAAAGCAACAATGATGCTAACACTGTAAAACAAAAAAAGTGTGCAAGAAGTGTATGGCGATAATGTTTTGAATGTATGAAAGTGCCAGCGATGGTTTCAAAAATTTTGACAAGGGGACTTTGGTTTGAAAGACTCTCCTCACTCTGGATGCCCTCTCTCTCGATAATGATATGCTGGAAGCTGCTATTGCAAGAAATGTCAATGCAACTGTTGACAATTTAGGAAAAGATTTTAATCATCGACAGTTGCATTGACCATCCATCACCATTTGCAAGAACTTGGAATAGTGTCTAAGCTCGGCAAGTGGGTTCTTCACGAACTGATGAACAACAGTTGATGAGAGAGTGTCAACATCTGCACTGGTCTTCATTCTCGAAGAGGTTCGGTCTCCTTTTTTGAGTCATGTAGCCACTGGTGATGGAAAAGTGGATACTTTACAAGAATGTTAAGTTTGCTAAAGTCATTGGGTTCATTCAGGGGAACAGGCCAAAGAAGGTTTTTGTTAAGCATTTTGTGGGATATTGCTGGTATTATACACTTTGAACTCTTTGAAGTGTGAACAACTCAATCAATGGAATGAAAATTTGAAAGAAAAAAAGTGTTCACTGGGCAATCGAAAGGGTGTTGTTTTTTACCATGATAACGCATGCCCTCATAGTGCAAGAATCACCTGCATCAAGATTGAGGGACTTGGCTAGTAAAGAGCTTCCGCATTCCTCTGTATTCTCCTGATCTTGCACCTTCAGATTACCACTTATTTTGAAGTTTTCAACATTTCATTAATGAAAAACAATACAACACATTAGAGACATTGAAATTGCGCCTATGCAACTTCTTTGCTTCCAAACATCCTGAATTCTCTAGAAATGGCATTATGAAGCTTTTACAACATTGGAAGAGCATTATTGATTCAAATGGAGAATATATACTTGATTAAATTAGACATGACTTATCTTTTATATCCTTTCAAAACTTAATGCTAAAAGCATTACTTTTGGGATGATGACCTGATATATGGTGAAGTGGAATCTAGGAGAACGAGGATGACTAGTGGATTACCTCAGTGTTCTGTACTAGGGGTGCTAATCTTTAATTTGTATATTAATGATATAGAGAAAGATCGAAGGTGTGTGGGTGGTGGTGGTAGGGGTGGGGCATTCATTTGTTTGCTGAAGATGCAAAAGTGCAGAGGGCAGTAATAAGTGTTGTGGATATCTTGCGGGATGATTTAAATAAATTGGCATTGTGGGCAAAGAATGATTGTCAATTTAATGTTGCAAAGTGTAAAGTTATGCATTTTGGGTTGAAAAGGTTACATACTGTGTATCACATTGATTGTACTGGGTTGCAGGAGGCTAAGGACTTAAGGGTAATGGCAGACAAGGAGTTGAAGTTCAGAGGGCATATTGTAGAAATTGGTAATATAGTAAAAAAGAATTACCTCGATATTGAGAAACATGCTAACCAGTAAAGAGAAGAAAGTTATCTCTTTTTAAGCTATGATTTCATCTTGGGGGATCAGGAGGTGGTGGAGAGGATTCAGGGACAAGTGACTAGCTGGTGACATGTCTAATGAATAAATAACATGAAACAGATTTAGTTTGTGTTTTTTTTTATTTATTTATTTTTTTTATTAGTATAAAATTTTTGCACTAGTATCAAGGGCATCTTCAGTATGACCTTCAAATTAAACAAGAACAGAAACCACTATATTCAACAATGAAACGTGCTACACATATGTATGGTGCTAGTGCCGCAATGAGAAGAAATGGTGTATTTGTTTTGGTGTTACAGAAAGTGTTTTTTTTTTTAACTAAATTATATTGTCTAGATTTGTATAATAGTACTTTTGTGTGATAGTCAGACTGGACATAATCATTGTGCTGTGGTATTGTGATTTTAAAAATGTTCCCTTTAGTTATTTCGATTAATACGAGTGCTAGTTAGCATTACAAAAATGGCAGCAGTGCAGAAGGTCTCAACTTAGAGATGATTTTTTCCTGGACTTTCTTTTCGCAGTGGATAAGATGTGACAATTGCTTTATGTATGTGTCCAAAATCATTAGATTTATGGAGTGTTAGTTAGATCGAACAATAAAAAAGAGCGTATTAGGTATGTGAAAAGTGTGATGAAAGGCTAGGACATTCCAAAAATGAGAACAGTGTTACCAGGAATAATCAAAAAATCGATGGAAGTGCTTGCGATGGTAATAACAGAAGTGACATGGAAGAGCTTACGCAAGAGTTAATGAAAATGAAGAGTCAGGTTAAATGTATGGAAGAGGAGGAAATGGAACGTTTATAGAAGAGCATAATTGATGTAAATGACAACGAATTTAATAAGAAGCAAGTATCTAAAGGCTGATAGGGTTGCTTTATATGGTGACTCAATCATTAAAGGTGTGGTAAAAAAAAATAAAGATGCTTTGCTTAGAAGGAAGGAATGAGCTTCAGAATTAGTGGTAGGCACAAACGACTTGAATAGTGAGACAAAGAATGTGGAAAAGGATTTGAAGTTGTTGCAGGAAGTGAAGAATAATGATGTCATTGGGAAAGTGGTTTGTTGCCCAGATATGACAGTAGTGAACTCAGAAGGAAAGCAATGATACTGACAAGATGGCTGAATTGTGTTATGCAGAGAGTGTTGAATTTGTGAATGTATGGGATGAATTCAAAGGGAAGTTAGACTGGTTCAAAGTTGATGGAATGCATTTCAATGGATTTGGTGTTGGTTATTTGGAGTGATTGTTGTTTATACAGAGTTCATACGAAATTAGTACCACTGAGTCAGAGGTTGAGAAGCAAGTTGTGGAAAGACGGGAAGAGGATGGATACAAAGGTGAGGAAGTGATTATAGCAGAGTAACATAATGCAGTGCAAAACATTGAGGGATGAAAAGAATATAAATGAAAATCAGTCGGGATCAGGGAAACGCGGATAGTCAGGATCAAGAGAGAAGTGCACTATAACAGAGAGAGAGAGAGAGAGAGAGAGTAAAAAATGATTGTGTTGATAGGATGGCCTCATTGAGTGGAGAATTGTTATACTTATATACTAATATATGGAGTATCAGAAATAAAAGGGCTGAGTTTGCAGTATTGATTGAATCAGTATGCCCAAAGATAATTAGCATAACTGAAATTCAATTGACTGAGGATGATATACTGTCAGGACATGAAATAGTAGGATATATAGAATTTTCTGAAAGGATAGGAAGCAGGGGGGGGGTAACATTAATAGTAGCCGAGGAATTGTATACTTCAAGAGTCAAAGTGGAAAGTAGTAGGAATATGTGTGAAGATTTTGAAGCTGTTTGGTGTGGAGTTGAGATCAGTAGAATAGTGTGTCTAATAGGATGCTGTTATAGGCCAGGAAATGTTTATACAATTAGTGGCAAGAAAAAAAGATGATCCTAATGGGAGATTTTAATTATAGGAATGTGGATTGGAAAGAAGAGTGTATAGTAACAAAGAAGGTGAATTTGTTGAGTTTCTGTGGGATAACTATCAAAAGCAGCACAATGAACCTCTTGTTGGAAGCGACAAGAGGTTCCAAAAGTGTTTCCAAATCTAACACCAATGAACCTCCTGTTGGAAGCAACAAGAGGTTCATTGGTGTTAGATTTTATGATATCCTCACAGGATGTGGTTCCAATCCTGTGGAAAGTAGTCCTGTTTGACTACTTTCTACAGGATTGGAAAGTAGTCAAACAGGAAAAAGTTATCAAGAAGGTCTAAATGAAAAACAATAAGATGGGTGATTATCAGAAACTCTGTAGTCAAACTAGCATCAATACCTTGGGTTGATGAATTGTTGTGTAGAAAATATGGGAAATGATAAGGCAGTATCTAACACAAGCAGTGCATAATTGCACACCAAGAGATAAGTGCATAAATAGAGTAGGAGTGAGATGGATGAACAGTGAAATCAAGCAAGCAGCGTTACAAAAGATGTTATGGAGAAAGTACAAGAACATTTGCAACGAACAGATGCATGAAGATTATAAAGTGCAGGCTAGAAAAGTGACAAGCATGGTTAAAAAAAAGAAAAAGTAGAATATGAGAGGAGATTGGCCAGTCAGGTCAAACCTAAGCCATAGATATTTTTTTGCTTGTTGATGGTTATGGTAGCAGAGTGACCATGGCAAATGATATAGTGGAATTATTTAACGAACAATTCATCAGTGTAAATCATGGTGTGAATGATTGTGTGCAACATGTGGAAGGGAGGCAAGAATTAGTAGAATTAAAGCTGAAAGAATCGAAGGTGTATCAAGTGTTGATTGGGTTAGATGTTGATAAGGCTGTGGGAATGACACAGTGTATATTTATAATGAATATTCACAACAGTTAGTCATGCCTTTGTCCTGGGTTATTTAATGAAAGTTTTGCAGTGGGGAAGGTTCCTAAGGAGGGGAAAGAAAGCAAACAAGCATGGTTTGCCTTCTTTCCAATTTGTCAAGAACAGAAGTGTTTCCAATTATAGACTGGTCTATATATCTGCAGCTATGATTAAAGTGTCTGGAAAAATTGGTTAGAAGAATACAGAATTGGGTTGATTTACGTAAGATTCTTTGATTGTCAGCATGGGTTTGTGAAAGGCAGGTCTTATTTTAGCAATCTGCTTATGTTTTATGATAAGGTGACAAAGGGAGAATCATATACAGTGATTTTCTTGGACTTTGAAAAGGCATTGATAGATTACCACAAGTTGGTGTACAAGCTGCAGAGAATAAGAATAGATAGTATATTGGTTAGATGGATTGGAAATTGGCTCTCTGAATGATAACAGTAAGTTGTGTATGAAGAGCCATGTCTCAGAAAAGCAAGGTGACCAGTATCATGCCTCTGGGTTCTGCTTGAGCCCCTTCTGTTTAACTTATTTGTTAATATTTCATGTGGATTGACTGGGGATCTTCAAATGTTTGCTGATGATGCAAAGTTAAGTAGAATTATCAGTAGTGCTGTTAATTCTCTATAGGAAGATCTGAATAGACCTTCAGCTTGGACAAATGAGTGGGGTTGCAGTTTTAATGTTTATAAATGCAAGATATTACTTTGATGTATTGGTGGAGCTGTACTCTAGGAAGTGGATGAGATTTGGAATCTTGAAGTGATGGTGGAGAGTGGAGTGAAGTTCCAAGGACACGTCACACACATCATATAGCTGCTATAATAAAAAAATACATTGACAGGTAAGAATAAGGAGGTGTAATGCCTCTATATAAGGCTTTGGTCAGACCACATATGGACTTTTGTACTCAGATTTGGTCACCTAGTTTTCATTGTGTTGTGGAAACACTAGAGGATTCAAAGACTAATAACCAAAGTGATATCAGGACTCTGCAGTGTTGGTTATGAAGAGCATTTGAGAGAATGTGGATTATAGAGGTTGGTGGATAGGAAGAAAAGAGGAGATATGATAGAGAACCTCAAGTTAATTAAGGGATTCTATCAGATTAATACAGAAGAAATTATAATAAGAGTGGATGTTGAGATGGGAAGAATGAGAGGCCATCCCTGGTAGTTTTATAAGGCTGTGGTGAAGAAAAGTGTGAGTAGATTTTTTACATGAAAAGTTGTTGGTGAGTGGAATGCATTGCCTGAGTGCATTGTGAGTGTGGGTAATGCAATTACTTCAAAACTCATGATAGATGTGTTGCTGCTGAGTGGGCCTCCCACGATGAATGTTGGTTCCATGGAGGTGACTGAATAATAATGATGTGGAGCATCATGGTCTAATTATATTAAGATTCTAGTAAGGATAACTTAATTTTTTTAAGTTAATTCTGGAATTTGTGAACTATTTCCCATTAGAGGGATAATTCAAGTCCATTGTTTCTATTTAGTTTTGGTCGATGTAGAAAGGCCTCAACCCTCTTTGCATAAACGTTCCAAGAGATTTACTTTTGTGTTATTCTCTTTGTCTATCACAATCTGTCCATTGCCATTTATTGTCTTCTTTATTGTTGCAATATTTTTTACTTTTATTTATTTTCTACTTATTATTCCTTTTATCTTTTATTCCTGGAATAGCTCTTTGTACTAATATTAATTCCAAAATCTTTGACATTAATTCTTTGATCTTCAGAAAAGATTGACAAGGAAATTAATGAATTTGTTTAATAGTCAAAATATTTTGTATGTTATTTAAAATGAAATATAAAATATCTTTTGAATATTAAGTTATGTAAATTAAACATTTCCTGTTCTTTCAATGTTGGTACTCAGTTTTTCTGCAGTGCAATTGTGAGAAAGATTTTCTTCAGTATCATTATTTTTCATTTCAAAGATTATAATTTCAACATAATGAAGTTTTCTAGAGTAAATTAAGTTTTAAATATATAACAAGTTTACTGTGCCATTCAGAGGTGAAATTCATTTGAAAATTTTAATTAAAAATCTAGTTGCCTTATTTTCCTGCATTTGCCACTTTATTTATTTTTATAATGGTAATCCCATAAATCAGAAGCTCCCCAGCTTGTATGTTAGGATTGCAAATGGGCAGAAATGTAGAGCAGGAAGAAGAAACAGGAATGTTGGATGCTAAGATGTTAAATGTTAATGTTGGATTTTGTTGGCTTGGTTGTCTAAATGGTTAGCATATCTGCTCTACAACCAATAGGTCATGGGTTCAAATCCCTCTGTAGACATAGATGTTTGTAAAGGCCTGCTCCTGGCAAGCTTGTATAGCTCCTGAGTTTATAAGGCTTATTTATTTATTTATTTTTTAAAGTTTTATTTTTTCTTAATGAGATTGAACTTGTTCTGTCTCATTAGGAAATATATATGAGAGAGAGAAGACTTTTACAAAAAAAAAAAAAACAGCAGGTGATAGAATGAATAAACTGGAAGAAAAAGTTGTAAATGAGCTTGAAGTCAAATTGTAAAAGGGTGTGGAATAGTTGGAGCTTGTATTTCGGCAGATTTAGAAGAGAGTAGGACAATCCTCATTGCCAATTCTGATAAACACCATCCATGGAAAAATTTGTAGAGAATGCAAGCAGCAGAAACTGAATGTTTGTGTGTGAAAGAGTGAACTGGTAAGATATGGGTCATTAGTGAACTTAATTTCTCTTCTGTACTGAGTCATATTTTTTGGGAGGTCTTTGGGGAACCAAAAAACCTGAGAACAGTACTAATTGGATGAATGGATTTTGTATAGATGTAGAAAGGTTTTTGCTTGGTTATAAATTAAATAAAATATGCCAAAAAATTATATTCTTGTTTAATCCTTTTGCCAAGAATATAATTTCTTGGCATTTTTAATTGGATTTGTGTAAATTAATAGCTGTTTAAAGTATTACCTTGACAACAAAAAGAGACCCTAACTTTTTGGATGCTGAGATAGTGAAATTTATGTTATGACAAGAGGGATTGCAGGTTAGAGTAGTCTTAGAAGAAAGATTTCATCTTGTCTAGAAATTGGTGTATTGTCAAAAGTATGAATGTAAGAAATGGGTTGTTTTTTTACAAGAAATAAAGCATAATTGAGTGTTAGTAACATTGAAATTAATAAGGTTATCATCACCGCTTTGAAGAATAGTTTGATATCAGAATTAGGATGGTAGAAGTTCATATTCTGGAATATTTTTTCCAGAGTGCATTGTTTGTCAAATGAGAAAGAGGAGTGCAATGTACTACTGTTATTAGCAAAACTGTATATTGTATTTTCTGTCAACAGGTTCTTGATACACAGAAGGAAAAGAGTAAACCTTGCATTCCTACATTTTTTACAATGTAAAGAACAGAGCTTGGTATTCCTACCAATTTTTCAAAAAATATACTGTCCATGTATGTTGTGGTCTGCAGCTGCTACAAACTACTAAAGTTTATTCTATTTTTTTTCCCCACACATGGAAGGGAGAAGAGCCTATAGCACACAGATGCCATGTGTGAGGGTCAGGAATATATGAAGTATCAGAAATAAAAGGGCTGAGTTTACAGTATTGATTGAATCAGTATGCCTAAAGATAATTAGCATAACTGAAATTCAATTGACTGAGAATGATAGGACCTGAAATAGTAGGATATATAGAATTTTCTGAAAGGGTAGGAAGCAGGGGGGGGGGTATCGATATTCAATTGATATTCTTCTTCTTCTCGAATTGTTGATGCTAGCATCATATTGTGGTTAAAATCAATGTAATAATTAACCAGTTCTTGTTAATGTTTGCTCTAAAAATGAAAGTTTTGAATGCCTGATTTTAAATTTTAATGAAAGGAATTCTATTTTTTTTTTAAATCATTTATTTTTCAGCTTCAGAACAAAAGGAATCCTTTTACATACTCAGTCAGGTAAGAGATATAGTTTATTACAATAATTTAACATATATTTAAGTTATATTATTATTCTTAACCAGCAGTAACATGCTTTAATCCATTGTTTCATAATCAGATGAAATAAGGAATTTTTTTTAAGCATTAAAAAGTATATTTTTTAACTTGTATGTAGTATATATCACACATGCATGGTGTTTTGAATAATCATAATTGAAGTTTGTTTATTCACATGCTACTCATCAGTGGATTTAACATAATATGAATGTATGTTGATATATTTTTGATATTATTATAAAAACCTCCATGGAGTCAAAGACTCATCGTGGGAGGTCCACTGTTATACACACAGTTTATCATACTGTGCCTTAAATATATTCACTGTCTCTGCACACACCACACTCTCGGGCAAAGCATTCCAATCACTCACCACTCTCCATGCAAAAAACCTGCTCCTCACTCCCTTGTTCACACCCTCCTTATACAGCTGCTTCCAGGAATGACCTCTTGTTCTCCTGCTATCCTCACTCATTCTGTGCAAAACCTCCCCAACATTAATCTGGTAATAACCTCTTAACAGCTTATGTCTCAATCATATCCCCCCCTCCTCCTTATATCCACCAATTTCTGCAAATTGCATTTTGTCAATCTGTCTTCATACTCTACATTCCAGAGATCAGAAACCACCTTAGTCGATCGCCTCTGAACTTTTTCCAATGCAATTTCATCTTTTTGAAAACTAGGTGACCAGATCTGTGCACAGTAATCCATATGTGGCCTAATCAAAGCCTTATACAAAGGAACCATAACATCCTTACTTCTACAAGTCAATGTCCTCCGCATCATTCCCATTATCTGCTGTGTTGTCTTCACTATTTTAGTAACATGTCCCCGAAATTTTAGGACCTTGTCTACAATCACTCCCAGATCTCTCATTTCCTCTACCTCTTCCAAGATATTTGCACCGATTGTGTACTTTACATCCCATCTCTGCTTCCCAAATTTCAAAATCTTACACTTTGAAACATTGAATTGACATCCCCACTTATTTACCCATTCAGTCAGTGTATTCAAGTCCTCCTGCAAAGCTACAGCATCCACACTACTCCTGATAGCTCTCCCCAACTTTGCATTATCTGCAAACAACTGCACATCACCATTCGGACCTCTCAAGATATCATTTACATACAAATTAAACAGCAATGGACCCAAAACAGACCCTTGAGATGCACCACTAGTAACTTTCCTCTTTTGGGATATCACTCCTCCATAGACAACTCGCTGATACCTATCAGACAGCCCATCTCCAATCCAGCGAACCAATCTACTGTTCAGCCCCATCCGTTCCAATTTAATTACCAGCTTGTCATATGGCAATTTATCAAATGCCTTTGCAAAATCTAAATATACCACTATATATGCAACACGCTTATCCAATGCATTTGTCACTTTATTATAAAAAGTAAGCAGGTTGCCAAAGCATGATCTTCCTTAGTAAATTCATGCTGGCAGCCAAAGATTATTTTTCTGTTGTCAACCCAATTCTGAATCTTATTTCTAACTAACTTCTCTAATACATTGACCACAACTCCAGACACACAAACTGGTCTATAATTCAAAGCCTTACTCTTATCACCTCCCTTATGAATTGGAACAATTTTACTTTCTTTCCACTTTTTGAAACTTGACCCAGTGAAAGACTCATGTTGAAAAGATATACAAAAGCTGTTGTTAACTCTCTGGCACATTCCCTCAAGACATGTGGTGAAATAGCATCAAGTCCCACAGCCTTATTTACATCAAGTCTATTCAATTCCTCATATACCTCCTGTTCACTTACTAACAGTTCCTCCTCCTCCTTTCCCACTGCCTTCAAGTTCTGCATGATGCCACATTCACAAGAATGAAATACCTTTAGAAATTGCTCACTAAATATCTCAACTATATCCTCCGCAGCGGTTATCATTCCTCCGTTTTCACCAATCAATCCCATCCTACCATAATCATTCTTTCTTCTACTGGCGACATATTGAAAAAACTCCTTAAGATTTTTTTTGGCTGCTTTAGCTAACTGCTGCTCATACTGCATTTTTGTTACCCTTATCTAGTCACCTTCCTCACCTACTCTTTGTACTTCTCATGCAACTGGTTGTTATAAATACTCATTTGGTGTTTCTTTCATAATACCTTCTTCCAGATTGCATACCTTATTTCTTGATTCATCCATTTTACATCCACTCTATTTACCCTCTTCACCCTTGGAATACACTCTGATATTGCCTCCACCAAATAGTTCTTGAGTATGGCCCAAGCAGCATTGATATCCTTTCCATCCAGTTCCTCTTTCCAATTTATTATCGCAAGCTGTTTCCAGATCTTTTTGTAATTACCAGTCTTGTAATTCCATATGTATCCCTTTCTGACAGACGTATTATTAAAAATATAAGAAGATAAACAGTTACTTAGTAATTTCTGAAGTTATAGATTGACCTTGTTTTAATTTAAATCGTAATAAAGATGTATTCTTAAGCAAAAAATGTAAATTTCTTCTTCAGAAAAATTTCCAAATTTTCCATTTGGAAACTTACTGTAAATTTTTATTCTAAATCATATTCAGTATCATTGTAAAAGTGAGTGGAGCTGGCAGCAGAATTGGAATTTCAAAAATGGTACTCATCATCTGGTGTTCCCAGACTTTTCCTTATTTCTTGCATCTACTCTCCATGTGAATTTGTGTACATTTTTATGTTTGAACATGTTGTTAGTATAACTAATCCATGTCCTGTACAGAAATCTAGCAGTCATTTACCATTATTAGGTTTGAGCTTTTCTCCAAATTTTCCCAAAACATTTCTGTATGTTAAGTAATCATTTCCTACTCTTTTGTTTAGATCTCCAACAAGGACCAACTATTCCTTTTTCATTGTACCAGCTGCCTTCTCTAATGCCTCAAAAAAAATTCCATTTCTTCCTTGGTAGAACCTTCTGTGTGATCATAAGCACCAATAAATCTCATTCTCCAATTCCCCATTCTGATATTTGCCTGCATCACTCTGCTTGTTATTGTCTGTCATTCAAGAAGATTATCCTCATATTTAGTGTAGAATACTTTAGCTACTCTCTCCTTTCCCTGATTGTTATTGCCTGAATATAACATTTTGTATTTGCTGCTTAGAAAGATCTCACCTGTTTTTATCTTTTTTGTTCCAGTAACGCCTATTAGTTCCATTTCTTTTCCCTTCATGCTTCTTACGTTGATAGCGCCAGTCTTGAGCTATGCTAATGTTGGGTTGGGATTTGTTCCAGTAGCTGACTTTGCACTATTCACCCTAGTTCCCTGACAAAAACAGGGGCCTTATTTGACTGGGCAACTCCCCAGCTGGCATGAAATTCTGTCTTTTTTGTACCATCATTTTACATTGTGATTTAAGCCAGTAGGAATACAATTTAGTCGGCTAAATCCCAAATTGCCAGTCCATCCTCATTCGTTCAGTATCCAAGTAGATACCTAACAGGGTGCACCATGAGAAGGTGAAGATTGGACATTATGTCAGAAGCCCTGGTTGGTTCTCCACATTCCTTAAAAGGCTGCATGGAGGTCTCCTCCCAGTTTTACAGCTTTGACTCCAGTAATTTCTCTTAAACACCCCTGTATATACAGGGTAAATAAAATTGAATTAATAACTACAGAACTATTTGAATCCAAGGCCTTCTAAATAAAAACTATACTTTTGAGATCTCTGTCTTTTAGAGGATAAAGTCATTGTCTCACTGACTCATTCTATTAAGAGTTTGTTTTACACAAGCTTAATCAGTCTACAAGGCTGAACAGTTTGTATTTTACAACAAATTCCTACAAAAACAGATGTTCGTTAGAATCAGTTTTTTTTTATCAGGCCTTTTCTGAAAATATAAAATTTAACTTCCATTTGGCTTGTTTCACTGAGTATAAATATTGTTACCTTTAGGAAATTTAATTAAAAGACTAAATCACAAATTCTTGACCAGAGAAAGTTTCTCTTACTACTTTGTAAACAATGTATCAAAGTGGAACTCTTCACTGGTGTCCTCGAGACAGAAGTCGAAACTTCATTTAGCATTTGTTTGGGCATCAACATAGAATGTCTATTCAATATCTCCTTTTATTACTATTCACTTACTGTTCAGGTCAAGTATCAACTTTTCCAGTCAAAGAATAAAATTCTTTTCAGAATCCTCGTTTAATACATTGACTGTTTTTCAAAAAAAAAAAAAAAAAAATTCTCTGGTCTGTGTTCTTGAGCTTCCATTCTCTCTCCTTGTTTTTTGTTGTCCCAGTACAGAAGGCTCTGACAGCTGTCAATCACTCATCAACCTCCTTGGTTAGCACTTGTTTAGCTAAGTGACAAGCAAGAAGTCAGTAATGGCTGACACATTATTGTTATTAGTGCGAAGAGAATGCCTGAACCACAGATATCACTGTATACTTAACAATTGTGAATTGCAATAAAAAAAAATAAAAAAAAACATTTGAAATTGTTGCAGTATCTGGTAAGTACATCAATCTGAAGTACTTTACATTTTTTAAATGTAAATATCAGTTTCTCATTGGACACATCACTAGTGCTTGCTTGTAATTGCTTTCCATATACAAGAAGAAATTCTTTGGACTGAACTGATTAACAGATATCACTGTAATTAACTTCAGGGATCATGTGGTTATGATCCCTGAAGTTAACCAACAAAAAATTAATTAACAAAGATGCTTAAGGGTCAAAGCTGTATAACTGAGAGGAGACCTCCACATAGCCTTTAAAGGAATGCGGAGAACCGACCAGGGCTTTTGACCTAATGTCCAATCCTCACCTTCTCGTGGTGCACCCTGTTGGGTATCTACTTTGATACTGAACGAACGAGGATGGGCTGGCAATTTGGGATTTAGCCGACCAAATTGTATTCTTATTGGTTAAACCAAAATAAAAAATGATGGTACAACATGACAAAATTTCATGCCGGCTGGGGCGTCGCCCGGTTAAACAAGACCCCCGTTGTTTTCGCCAGGGAACCAGGGCGAACAGCGAAAAGTCAGCTACTGGAACAAATCTGAAAACAAACCCCAACTCAACATCACCAGAGTTAAAGATCGGTACTATCAACGTAAGAAGCCTGAATGGCAAAGAAATGGAGCTAGCTGAGGAATTAGATAAGTACCAGATCGACATAATAGGGGTGACTGAAACAAAAAAGACCAAAACTGGTGAGATCTTTCTGAGCAATAAATACAAAATGTTATATTCAGGCAATGACAATCAAGGAAAAGAAGGAGTAGCCATAGTATTCAACACAAAATACGAGGCTAATCTTCTTGAATGGCAGTCGGTCTCAAGTAGAGTAATGTGGGCAAATATGAGAATGGGGAACTGGACAATGAGACTTATTTGTGCCTATGGTCCCACAGAAGGTTCTACTAAGGTAGAAGTGGAGGAATTTTTTGAGGCTTTAGAAAAAGCAACTGACACAATGAAAAAGGAAAAGTTGGTCCTTGTTGGGGATCTAAATAGTAGAGTAGGAAATGATTGTGAGACATACAAGAATATTTTGGGAAAATTTGGAGAAAAGAGCAAAGCTAATAATAATGGCAAATATCTGTTGGATTTCTGCTCAGGACATGGGCTGGTTATTACTGACACCATGTTCCAACATAAAAATGTGCACAAATTCACATGGAGAGAAGAGGCTAGGAATAAGAAAAGTCTCATTGACTATGTTATTGTTGATAGTGATGTTTTCTCCCTGGTGCAGGACACCAGAGTGTACAGAGGATTTGAAATTGGAAGTGATCACTATTTAGTCTTGAGCAGGATAAAATTGAATTTCATATTGAAAAGAATAACATGTAAGAAAGTTTTAAAGCGAATAAAAGTTGAGCAGCTCTCAGATGTGAACTGTAGACTAAAATACAGAAATATTATTGAAAAGAAAATGAAAGAGTTTGAGAACAGGAATCAAACCTTGGAGATTCAGTGGCAAACTCTGAAGGAAACATTGATTGATTCTGCCAGAGAGGCATGTGGTGAGGTTGTGTGCAAGGATAAAAAAATCAGAACTCCCTGGTGGACACAGGAAGTTAAAGAGGCAGTGAAGGAAAAGAAGAAAGCATATCAAAAGTTCCTGGCAAATAAGGCAGCTTTTATTCTTACAGAATACAGAGACAAATGTAAGAAAGCTAAACAGTGTGTAAAACTAGCTAAACAAAAGTCATGGGAGGACTTTGGCAAGAATATAGAAAATAAATATCAAGAAGGCGGCAAAATATTCTGGAGGTTGTTGAAGAAGCTTAGGAATGGAGGAAAGAGTGCTGTAAAAGGAATTAGAGATGATAAAGGTGAAATGAAAACAGGAGAAAAAGATATCCTTGAAGTATGGAGTAATTACTTTGAAAAACTGCTAAATGAAACAAGCAGTGATGACAGCACAGTGATAAAAAAACACTGACCAGGCATGCAGTCAGGAATACATATCCATACTTGAAGTAGAAAAAGCCATCAAAGGCTTGAAATGTGGAAAGGCAGCAGGAGTAGATGATATTCGACCAGAAATGCTGAAGTATGGTGGTATAAGAGTCTTACAGTGGCTGCACTGCATAGTTCAGAAAGCCTGGACAGAGGGACGAATTCCTGATGATTGGAGTAGAGCTCTCATAGTACCCATATATAAAAAGGGAAATAAAACTGAATGTGAGAATTACAGAGGTATTTCCCTACTGAGTGTTCCTGGCAAGATCTATGCAAGTATACTTGAGAAACGGTTGAGAAGAATTGTGGAAGAAAAGCTTGGTGAAGAACAAGCTGGATTCAGGCCAAATAGAGGCTGTCAGGATCAGATCTTCACTTTACGACAAATAGTCGAGAAAGCATGGGAATATAACAAAGATCTGTATTTAAGTTTTGTCGATTTGGAAAAGGCATATGACAAGGTGCCAAGAGAGAAGCTATTCAATACGCTGCAGTTATATGGTGTCAATGGGGCATTATATCAAGCAATACTTAGTCTTTATTTGAGTTGTGAGTCAGCAGTTAGAATTGAAGGAAGTACAGGAAGATGGTTTAATGTTAAATCTGGTGTGAGACAAGGATGTACATTATCCCCTCTGTTATTCATTATCTATATGGATCACATTATGAAGGAATGTGGTATTAAACCTGATATCAAAATTGGAGATGTTAATGTCAGCTCTTTGCTTTATGCGGATGATGTTATACTTCTAAATAAATCCGCTACAAGTCTGCAAGATTCTCTGACTAAATTGAATAGCTGTTGTAATAGATATGGTATGAAGGTCAGCAATAAAAAGACAAAGACAATGAAAATAGGCAGAATCATTGAAAATGTCAACTGTGTTGTGAATGGAGAACCTGTGGAACAAGTAAAACATTTCAGCTACTTAGGCACAATTTTTACTGAAGATGGTAAACTAAATATAGAAATAGACAACAGAATCAGCAAAGCTGGTATCGTGGGAAGTCAATTGAATAAATTCATATGGAATAAGAAAGAAATTAGTCGGAACACTAAATTAGCTGTATACAAGACTGTGTTCAAACCAATTTTAACTTATGGATCTGAGAGCTGGGTCAGAAGTAAAACACTTGACCAAAGACTAGAGACTGCAGATATGAGAGTCCTGAGAAAGATTAGAGGCGTGAACAGATGGCATCAATGGCAATATCATATTAAAAATGAGGATATTAGGAAAGAACTTGACATTGTCAGCATCCAGGAATGCGTTAGCAGAGCTAATCTCAGATGGTATGGTCACTTAAATAGAATGGGAGAGGAAAGATTAGCAAAACAAGTGTTCTCTGCCAGGTTGGCAGGAAAACGACCCAGAGGAAGACCAAGATATAGGTGGATTGATATGGTACAAAGTGCCTTAGACGATAGAAATATAAGATCTGATATATTTCTTGGAGTCTTGACAAGTAACAGACTGATTTGGAGGAAAATTGTAGATAGGAAGTTGGTAATGATGTAATTTTCTCATGTAGTACTGTCATATCCTGTACACCCCTTGAGGGTATATGGCAGGAATTTGATGATGATGATGATGATGAGATGCTATTTTAAAACGATTCATAATTGTAATTTGACTATTTTATAATGTAGAACCATTTTAAGGTAATCTGTAATAAATCATTTTAGCTGAGTTTCATAATCTTTGAAAGGTATTTTCATTATTTTAGTTTCACTTTCAGGATTGCAATTTGTTGACTAATAAATTTAATGAATTAGGCATGGCAAAATTAATTAGTTTATTAATAAAGTTGGTTAATTTCTCCAATATTACACTAGTTGTCAACCATATTGGTTATACATGGTAAAAAGTTAACATATCTGTTTTCAAATCACATAAAAACTTCAAATTTAGAATAGAAGTGATATGCTTCTTCAGGACTCTTGCTTAGGAAGAGTCCTGAATGGCAGGAGTCTAATCAATCAGGACAAGGACAACTAGTTATTCTGAATATTCCTTAAAAATGTGTGACGCATTATCCATCTGTTAATAATTGGTGGATTTTTATGTAGATAAGGATATTAATCCTACCATAGAGAATGATCTCTGTTTCTAACAATTATTTTTTTTAATTCCGAGTGCACCTATATGTTATTATATGCACAAGGGTTCACTCCAATTGGTGCAATGATCTTAACTCTTTCTTTCAGAATCCAAATAATCATTGACTCAAGACCAAAATACAAAATAAACACATTTAATATAACAAAAACAATAATATATATACACTTCAAACAAATATTACATAACTAACTACAAATTAATTGGATCCAAGGCCTTATTAAATTAAACTTACACTTAAGACTAGACTAAACACTTTGTTTGCACAATCGCAAAATGTTCATAGCCAGTTTCTCTCTCTGTCAAGGCCCTTCTCCAAAGACATATGACTTTATTCTTCCTTTTTACAGGATCCTTTCTCATCACTTATGTAGCACACATTAATTCTTCCGAACTTAATTCTGTCTCTTTTCTTCAGTAGAAATAATAGTCAGATCCGGCGTCCTTAATATAGATGAAACTTCCTAATCAGAGTTTTCTTGAACATTCCTTTAGAACGTAAATAGCAAATTCTTCTTTTATTCACTAAATGCTTATTGACAGTCTTAACTCTTCCAATTAAAAAAAAACTTGCAGTTGTACGATTCCCTTTTCGGAATCTACTATAAATCTTTCAATTAGTGTTTCCTCCAATATTCCGTTTAAAACGCATATAGCAATATTTTCTTTTATTTATCCACATACTCATTCCACATTAAAACTTAATAGTTCCACGATTCCTTTTTCGGAATATACTATTAATTTTCCTTCGACTGTCACATAAAAAAAACTTAAGTAAGTTCCTCCGAACCTAAATATCTGCCGGCCTGTGTTCTAACCTTCCGAACGCTCTCTTGTTTACAGCCGTTACTCAGATACCGAACGCTTTCTTGTCAGCTGTCAGTCACTTATCAAACTTCTCGGCAAGCATGCGCACTGCATGAAACTGGTAAGCAAGAAAGGTATAAATAATGGCTGATGCATTATCTCTGTTAGCGACAAGAGAATGTCTTCATAAAACACAACCTTTGATTATTTTAAATTACAATAAAATTATTTTAAGTAATACAAATATCAAATCTGGTAAGTACATCAATTTTTTTGACTTCTTTACATATCACTTTTGACAAAACAATTTCCATAACAGGCACATCGCAAGTGCCGACAATGCGTGTTATGAAAACAAAACTAATAAACATTTTAACATAAACAATTCGTAAAAATATTCAGAATTTTAATTTTGATTATTTTTACACATCTATTGCCACTTAATAAACCTCCAGTACATTCACTTCTAATCCTCACTTGTGGGGATGGTGGCAAAATAACCACTGCAGAGGATGTAGTGGAATTATTTAACGAGCAACTTTGTATGTCATACTCTAGTATATAATCTTTCTGTAATTATTCTTCTGCTTGCTTGCCACATACAAGAAGAAATCTTTTGGCCTGAACTGACTAACAAATGTCACTAATTAACTGTAGCGACAGAAAATTAATTTAAATGATTTTTTAAAAAATAAGAAAATTTCTACAGAGTAGTAATTTTTAATTAAAAAAGACTAGTGCTACTGCAAAAAAAAAGTCTTAAGACATTTCCAATTATAGACTAGTGTGTGTATACATATTTCCAGTTACATATCAGTATGTATATATCTACAGTTGTGGTAGAGCTATTGGAGATTTGTTGAGAATAGAGTACAGGACTGATTTCATAAACATAGAATTTTCTGTTAGATTTATACTGGATTTCTAAAGGGCATTTGGTAGTTTACTTGCATTTTATGACACTGATGAATATAGTGGATAAATGACTTTTTTTTGTATATTGTGATATTCTTGGAGCTAAAAGCATTTGAGATTGCTACATACCAAGATATAGATAATAGTCAGTAAAATGTTGTTTTTTTTTTGGGGGGGGGGAGGATTCCCACAAAGGACGTTAACTAGTGGTGTACCACAGGGTTTTGTTACACCCTGATATCTTAAGAATGTAAAATTCTCAGTTATCATGGTGTAACATGAAGAATAAATAAAATAAATTAAAAACCCTGCAGAAAAGATAATAGTTGAATTAATTAAAAGAAAAAGAAAGATTCTTGCATCCAATAAAATATATAAAAAAATAAAGGTGTTTGTTAAACTAACTAACAAAAGAATATATTAATATTGTGATATGATTTAAAAGAGAAAATTTAACTAAATAAGACAGAAAAGGATTAGTCATAAAAGATGGTATGTGAGAGGCTAGAGATTAAGTTATTAAGTTGATAGAAAATTTTTAGAAAGGGGATTAAATTAGAGGCTAGCAAAGGAAAACAACAGACTATTGCTCAGGGCCGATTCCCGGATTGAGACATCGTTACAGGCTCGCCGATCAAATGACGTTTGGCAGAAAAACTCCACCGTAATTGGTCGGTGAAGTAAAAACAAGTAGGGGGCGGAGAAAAGAAGTTAGAAAAAGTGCCGTTAGGAGAACAGGAGAACCCCTCCACACACACACACACGAGGCTTTTTTGGTTTTGGTTTGGATTCTGTTCCAGGAGAGCCCTTCATGAGCTCTTTCGTAAGAATTTCATGGTATTTTCCTGAGTGGTGAGATAGGGGTTATATCTCCATGCCACAACACGGAAACGATAGTGAGCGGAATTTCAGTTCCGTATTTCCTATGTGAGAAGCGAAGAATGCCATATAGTCGAGGAAAAGAAAGCATGTTCTTTGTGTTCCGACTTCAGTGACAACTACGAGAAGGGGAAAGAAGCAAAGAAATAGATGTCCACGTGGCGAATTGCACAGCCGATGCATAGATGATTCAAAGTGTATTCGGAGTTACGAAAAGTTAAGCCAGTGTAAGCATAGTTCAACTCCAAAAGGAACGTAGGAGTAGCAGATTGTCGGAGAGGTTACACCAAGCTAGTTCAATCAGAAGAAGGTAAAGGCCCATATGAAAACCCCAAGAAAGAAAGGTACTGTAAAATATATCTAATGTTAACTAAAATTTGTCTGTGATGAGTATCATTATCCTAATACGGAACTGTTGAAGTGACCAAGGAAAATTTATACTAGGACTTTAGTATCTGACAGAATATATTAAAAGTAAGCTGGCTAGTGTTAATATTATGTGAATAATTAAAGTGTCCTGAGAATTTTGCATGTCTATTGTAATGTAAAGGAAAGTAAAAATGTCATAGTTGTATGTTAGTGCAGAGAAAGGTTTAGTTAATCTACTTATGTTTGAATGGTTGAATAGTGTGAATTAAGTAATCACGTGTCCTAAGAAATTTTGCATGTCTATTATAATGTATAGGAAAGTTAAAATGTCATAGTTGTGTTTGTTAATGCAGAAAGGGGGTTAGTTAATCTACTTAAGTTTGAATAGTTAAATAGTGTGAATTAATCTTATTTGTCCATGTCAAATGAAGTTACGTGTTGAATATGTATGGCGGCATGATCGTAATACTAGTTATGTGTTAGTGCAGTAAATGGTTTGCTTAATTGAATAGTTAAATAGTGTGAATTAATCTTATTTGTCCATGTCAAGTGAATTTATGTGTTGAATAGTTATGGCGTCATGATCGTATTGCTCATTATAGGATCAAAGCCTAATTACTTGTAATAAGATAATGTTAGTTTGTAAGTATTTAGTTTAGATTAAATTGAGTAATCATAAACATTGAATTGTACCATGTTAAGGAATTTAATAAACCTTTGTTCAATGATAAAAGAGTTGTCTGAAATTGCTGTCCAATGCACCGCTTGAAAAATACGAACCTAATCACGCGGGAAATTAATGTTAAGGAACGAGATAAAGTGTCACGACTGCAACAAAGTTGCACTTTCAGACATATTTGAGTTCTTTCTCCTTGTTTTTGTATATAATATCTTAAACTAAATATCCCAAAAGGCGCAGTATAAATACAAATATTAGGGATACTAAGGGAAGAAATAATTTAAGTATTAGAAAAAAATTTGGTGATATCTCGTGCGTAGGAAATAGAAGAACATAGATAAGCGAAAATTATAGAATAGAGTAAAAAGCGTAAAATGGGTCACAACATAAATGGCACAGCCGGTAGGATATAAAGTATAAGAAAGTTAATAGAATATAATAAGAAGAATAGGTCACAACAGTTTTATTCTTGGGCTACTATGTCAATCTTCACAGATTGAGAGTATTATAATGCAAAACTGAGCAGAGTTAAAAGGATTTATGCTGTAGTTAAATCCCTTCAGAGAGATACTTTTACCTTGAATTGGATGTGTGGAGGGGACTTGCTATTTTAATAAGTGCAAACTGTTGCATTTTGGAGGTCAGAGGCATAAGATTATGTATTTTATTTATTTATTCATTGGGGTGCTCTTCCCCCTCCCAACCGTCCCTTAGAATAGGTTGAGTCCTTCTAATGAAGGATTATGTATTTTATGACTGTAGCATCCGTGTGTGTGTGTGTGTGTTCACAGGCCAGTTTGCCTGTTCTGAGGGATGAAAAACCAGTGTTTCCTTGCAGAAAAAACCCTCTACTTCAGTATGATACTGGCTAACTCTCCTTTCTTCAAAAGAGACCAGATAAAGTGGATGGGAATTGAACCCAGGTCTTTTCGACCAAAGGGCTTCATTTATGCCGACTGAGTTATGGAGGCTCTAGACTAGATATTGTAGTGATAGAACTGTACAGAAAGTGGATGCAATTCAGTATTTCAGTATAATTGTTATCAATGGTTAATAGTTCAGCAGTAACATTGTTGTGAAAACTTAATTTATGTTGCTATGATAAAGGAATATATATAACCAAAAGAAAGACCATGCTAGTAGCAGAGTTTTTGAAGGTAACTTATATTCTTATATCCTTGTATGTTGTTTTTTGTATATTTGTTGCTTTAATATCAATTTTGCTCTAGGTATTTATCAGAACTTTCCAGCTCCCCCTCCCTCAACTCATATTTGACAACTTCATAATCAGATCACACAAAAGTAGTTGTGTGCACTTGATTTTCACTGTGATGAAGAAAGTGGAGAGCTTTCAGAGATGAGTGATTAAGGCAGTATCATGATTCTAGTATGTTCAGCCATTTGAGAAGTTGAGTGTGCAGTTTTGTAGATAGAAGAAAAAGGAGGATATTTTATAGAATGAACTCAAAAAAAGAATAGACAGTAAAGGAGAGCAAGTGGCCATCACTGGAAATTGAGTAAGGGTGTAATGATGAAATGAATGGAGGAGTAGATTTTTACTTTGGTTAGTTATGAATATGTGGAATGTTTTGCCAGTGTGTTATGAATGAATTAGAGAGCTGTTGCAATGAATTGGATTCTATGCATGTTTGGTAATAATATATATTCTTTCCTATAATTAGCTCATACTGTAGGAAACATTATGGTGACCTCATTGACTGTAACAAATTTCCAAGAACTTCTAGCCAGTATCCTAAATGAATTTATTATAAAATTTATCCAGCTTTGCTAATCAGCATTAATTCTAAAGAAAATTCACTATAAGCTAGCCTTCCAATGTAACAAGTTCTCAATAGTAAGTAGACTGTATTTTCAGTGCTATGTACGAGGGTATCAAAAATTTTCGAGACTATCTCTGTTTACAAGAAATTACTTTATCTACATTTACACATTATCACCTTCAAAATAGTCCCCCTTGCATATCAATACAGCGCTCCCAGCATTCTTGCCACTTCTGGAATGTGTTCTGGAAGTCTTCTTTTCGAAGCATGTCAAGCACCTTCTGCGATTCGTGCTGGATTTCCGCAATGGTGTCAAAACGGTGACCTTTGAGCTGGATCTTCATCTTCGGGAAGAGGGCGAAGTCTGCATGAGCCAAATCTGGCGAGTAGGGTGGGCGCGGAAGTGAGATCATGTTGTTTCTAGCAAGAAACTCGCGTGTGAGGAGAGCTCGGTGACAGGGTGCATTGTCGTCGTGGAGCATCCAGTTTTTCACGTGCCACAGATCTGGTCACATTCACCGAATGTCCTCCCTGAGATGCCTTAAAACCTGGCAGTAGAACTCTCTATTGACAGTCTGGCCCCTGAGGACGAGTTCTCTATGCACAATGCCATGAATGTTGAAAAAGACGAGCATGCACTTGGTCGAGCTGCGGACCTGCCTCGCCTTTTTCGGTTGTAGAGATGATGGGCTCTTCCACTGTGAAGACTGTTGCTTCGTCTCAGGGTCGTACCTGTACACCCAAGTTTCGTCACTGGTAATAATCCTCGACATGTTGACGGAATTCTTGGCAGACTTCGACGCGGTGTTCCTTCTGCTCCTGGGTCAGCAGCCTGGGGATGAACTTGGCAGCAACACGGCTCATGTTCAAATCACATGTGAGGATTGCCTGGACTGTTCCATATGGCACACCGACAATGGCAGCAATGTTGAGGAGTGTTCTCCAACAATCCTCATGCACAAGTTGCCAAATGGTTTTGACATTTTTGGGGGTTGAGCTCGTTGAAGGTCTTCCTTATCTCATCATCTTCCAGAGATGTTCTTCCGCTCTTGAAGCATGCGTGCCACTCAAAACACCTCAAACGACTCATTGCAGCATCGCCACAAACTTGCCGAATCATGTCAAACGTCTCTGTGGCAGATTTGCCCAGTTTTGTACAGAATTTCACTTTTGCTCTTAGTTCTAACTTGTTGTCCATGATGAAATCGCAGATGTGGTAACGCAGGTGGTCAGAATAGCATCAGTTGCACAGCTCCTGATGTACACAGGACAATGTCTTTCACGTCTGCCATCTGTTGGCATGTTACAAACTTAGTCTCGAAACTTTTTGATTCCACCTCGTATGTTGAATGTGACAAATTTGGGAGCACATTTCACTTCTGGAGTCAGCCACCTAAATAAAATTACTTGTTCATTCTACACAGTGCTGCTGATTGTAATGTATTTTGAAATTTTATTTATGGTATTTGTGTATAGTAAGTATATAAAACTTAACTTTTAAAGTTAAAAGATAAATCTTTTAATTTATGGTTAGAAATAAAACACTTGACCAAAGACTAGAGACTACAGATATGAGAGTCCTGAGAAAGATTAGGGACGTGAACAAATGCCATCAATGGCAATATCATATTAAAAACGAGGATATTAGGAAAGAACTTGATGTGGTTAGCATCCGGGAATGTATTAGCAGAGCTAATCTCATGTGGTATGGTCACTTAAACAGAATGTGAAAGGAATAATTAGCAAAAGCATTCTCTGCCTGGTTTGCCATGAAAAAGATCCACAGAAAGACCAAGTTATAGGTGGATTGATGTAGTAAAAAGTGCCTTAGAAGAGAAATATAAGATCTGATTGATTTGGAGGAAAATTGTAGATAGGAAGTTAGTAATGATGCAAGTTTTTCATGTAGTACTATCATATCCTGTACACCCCTTGAGGGTACATGTGAGGAATTTGATGATGAAGTATATAAAACATATTATAATATCTTCAAAAATAATTTGAGTTAGTATTTGCTTTATTTCTTTGAAATTTTAGGAAGAATATAGTGAACATCGTTCATGCATTACACATTGTAAATTTAATAGTTCAGGATCTGTTGTTGCTAGTGCTGATATGGATGGAGTGATCAAGTAAGTTATTTGTTTTATGCAACCAATTATTACAAATGAATGAAAAATTTACTGGCTTTTGTATTCTTTCTAAATTGGGAATGCTTTATTGTGTGTTAAGTCTCCTGGCTGTTTTCACATGAAAAATTCATTTACAAGGAAAATCATTTAATGGAAGTAATTGCTAAGAATAGCGATTTATTTCTTTGCATATGCTTTGTTGAAATGATGTGTAAGAATAATTACAAGCTCATTTTGTTTGGTAGAAGTCTATTGGTGACAATAGACTTCTACCAAAGCGCATATTTGGTATTACTAAGCAGTTTTACTTAGTAATATTTTCTCATTAATATTAGACTTTTTGCAGCTAACTCGGATTAAAATTAAGATGTTGGAGTAAAAAAATAAGATTGGGTTTTATGTAGTCAGCTCTCATTATAACATACTTGTAGACACTAGCTACAGGAATACATCATATCATCTGATGCACATTTATTTCCCTTATGGAAAATTGTTTTTCACACAGCTTTTTAAAATTTTTCTTTAAAATTTATCATTATTCTATAGCAGTTTTGGCTACACAGCTGTATTTTTTTGTGTGATCGATGTTTTCATTGAAGAATCTTATGATGCAAGTTAACTTCTAACATAAGTGTTCTGTTGTATTAATTTGTATTTAACTATAAGTAATTAAGATACAAAATTACAAGTTACAATCATATCTCCCCTTTTCCACCTATCAACTAATTTCTGCAACCCACAAATCTTCAACCTGTTTTCATAAGGTTCATTCCATAGACCTGCTATCATCTTGGTCACTTGTATCTGGATCCTCTCCACCTCCTCCCGATCAAGAAGGAACCTAGGTGACCAAATCTGGGCACAGTAGTCGAGATGAGGTCTTATCAAGGCTCGGTACAGAGGTACAATAACTTGCTTGTCTCTTTGCTCGTCAAGGTATTTTTCAACAACCAAGTGAGTTGATGAGCTGATTTAGCCACTTTTGCAATGTGTCCCCTAAACTTCATCTCCCTATCCACCAACACTCCCAAGTCCCTGGCCTCATCAATCTCCTGGAGTACAGTTCCACCAATGTGGTATACTGCTGCTAATCTTTTCACCCCAAAATGCATAACCTTACATTTTGTCACATTAAATTGACATCCATTCTCCTTAGCCCAGAACTCCAATCTATCCAAGTCATCCTGCAAGATTTTGACATCTTCTGCATTCGCTATCGCCTTACCCAACTTTGCATCATCAGCGAACAAATGAACTGTTCCTCTTAGATCCTTCCCTATATTGTTAATGAACAAATTAAACAGCAGTGGTCCAAGAACAGAACCCTGCAGCACACCACTAGTCACAGGCCGTCTTTTGGACTCTACTTCTGAATAAACTACTGTTTGATATCTCTCCATCAACCACGCACCTATCCATCTCACCAACCCTATATCCATTCCCATGTGTTGTAGTTTACGGATTAGAATTCCATGTGGTATCCTGTCAAAGGCCTTAGCAAGGTCCAGCAGTATCACTGTAAACCCATTACCCTTATCCAGTTCAGCCGTCACCTTGTTATAAAACTTGAGCAAGTTACTGAGGCATGATCTACCCTTCACAAAGCCATGCTGTCCCCCGTACAGTATCCCATTTTCATCAATCCATTCCTGTATTTTTCCCTTGACTACTTTCTCCAAGACCTTGACAATGACTCCTGATATGCTGATCGGTCGGTAATTTGCAACCGTAGTCTTGGATCCTCCTTTATGCAGTGAAACTATTTATTCCGAATAGTGTACATGTGTCCAATTCTCTTACTGACTGACCATCATAACTGGTCATCACAATGTTTTCTTGAAACATAACCATATCACATTTAGCAGAAGTGTTATATTATGTAATCTTATCTTCCCTTGTTAATTAAATATCCTTCATCTATCATGTACTCAATTGTCAACTAACTCAGTCTACCCTTTTACATGAAATCTCTAATAGATCTTAGGCCTACTCTTAAATTTAGTGATAGTAACTCTTCTATTTTTTCTGATGGATGATTCTCTCTTTGATATGGAGAAATTTATTTTTTAATGTGCCACTCCGCGTCTAGATATTTGCAAACATAACATCCAGGAATCATCAATAAGTGAGTACAATATCACTACTACTTCAAGGTTTTACAAGAATAATTATTCTGCTCTTAAACACATCACAATCGTGGTCCTATTTCATTAGATTGGGTTCCCACTTAGATTCGAACATTTTTATGAGCGGTGCAGTGAAACTAAGTCAGGCAAGCACATGGTTAAATTTACAACAAAACATTTATTACGTTCAAGCATGAAATTTACACAAGTTATGAAAGCACAAAATTATATCAGTTGACCAAAAGTTCAAGCAGTTACTCTAAAACAATGCAAGTCAAAAATTACTAAAACATCTAACTCAGTTAGATAATTTATTTAAAGATCATACTCTATTTATAGTAATAAACTACATAAGTCAATCTATTGATACCAGACATTAAAACTATACATTTGCAGCTGCTACACAGTTTAGACATTCAATTTAACATACAGCACTTTCCCTACTCTATTACTTATTTTCCTGAAGTCCTTCAATTTAAAATCATTATTTTAAACAAGTCCTTAGCTAACTCTTATCACATTCTCTGGGAACAAATATTAACTCATCTCACACATTTCTAGGAACTGAAAATGATCCTACACATGTTCTCAAGGAACAAGCAAATTACTATGACACGTTCCCTTGGAACAACCATTGATACTCTTTCACATTCAATATGAACACTCATTGAGATAATACATGTCCCTTCTATACATTTCCATAATAAGAAGAAAATAATTCCTTACCGGGACTGAAGATATACTTTGCCTATCAACTTAGTGTCTGGGATAGCAGTTCCTCTTTCTTGTTCCATAGGATTTTCTCCTGGAGCCATTCATAAGGCTGGGATCTGTTCACGAGAGGGCACTTCTTTACAGTTTAACGCAGGTGGATACCGATTCCTCGTCACTGTAGTACAGCATAGCTATGCTGTGCCGCATCTATTCTGGGTGGCTGTGGAGCGCATATCTCTTGGCTATAAGAACATCATTCTACCAGTTGCCTTGGAAGCTTCCGCTAGCTTCAATGTCTACAGACCGGAACACAGGAACAAGGAGCAAGGGAGCATTTTAGGTTATGCTATCTGTTTTTGTACTTCGCGCCTCGTTATCCTATTGGTTCTTCCTTTTCGTCAACAGCACATGGTTCCTCGACAACTAGCACCAAAATTCAGTACCGGCGAACGTCTTTGCTACATCATGTGATGATCAGCGCCAAATAGGACTAGCAGATATTTTGACTTCTACGTGCATTACTCATTCTCTGATATGCGTGTCTTGCAGTTTCTATTTTTGTTTTGCAGGCGGATTAAGTTCCAAGTTCCCGTGCATAGTTTACATGGCATACATACAAATTACTAGGAATTAGCAAGAACAGTAAAGCTCACAGCTAGAAGTTTTTCTATATTAACATATATATTACAAATTAGTGGCATACAACAGTAGGTAAATTTTCAGTATTTATTTCTGATTAACAAAATTGGCCTTGGGAATGGCAGATTATGTTAAACTCTGAATGAGATATTATTATTCTGCAACTCTTCTCATTCAGAATTTAACAGAAGTTCATTCTTCATCAGTGTAAAGTGTTTTTAAGAAGATAAAAGTACATATTTTTATACATATATATATATATTAGGGTTACCAAGTAATTTTATAAACTTGGTTATTTACTCCTAATCCCAAGTAAGCAAACAGTTAAGTTTGCACCTGAAACGTAGTTCAAGTCTAAAGATGGTGCAACACCAGGGCAACTCATTGTAAAGGTGGGTAAAGCCCTGATCACTATTCTTAGTATTTTCCTTAATGTAAAGTACATCTCACTAAGAGATGTATACTGCAATACATTATGGGTGGGGTCACTACCCAGACTGGTTTCAACCTTTTTTGAGGTCTCCTCAGTGAGTAGCTAGACCCTAAATACTAAAAGGTTTTAGTAATACAGAGCCTTATCAACTTTACCTATGCAGGTTGCTAAAAGGTGTTTTTATTTTGAATAAACTCTGGAGGAGATATAGATGTAAATAAATTTTTTTACCTTGGGAATAATGTATATTAGTATTTCTCTGTATTAATGAAACCTTGGTATTTAGGATCTAGCTACTCACTGAGGAGACCTCAAAAAAGGTTGAAACCAGTCTGGGTAGTGACCCCACCCATAATGTATTGCAGTATACATCTCTTAGTGAGATGTGCTTTACAATATGGAAAATACTAAGAATAGTGATCAGAGCTTTACCCACCCTTACAATGAGTTGCCCTGGTGTTGCACCACCTTTAGACTTGAACTACGTTTCATGTGCAAACTTAACTGTTTGCTTACTTGGGATTAGGAGTAAATAACCAAGTTTATAAAATTACTTGGTAACCCTAATATACATTATTCCCAAGGTAAAAAAATTTATTTACATAGATATATATATCTATATATATATTTATTTATTTAAGATTTTTCATTAAAAAAGTCATTTGCTGGATTAATACTTTTTTGTTACATTTCTTAAGGGATTGTAGTAGTAATAATTTATTAAAAATTTTAAATTTTTTCATTCAATATAAAGTTTAATAAACTTCACCTCGTGCTAGCCAAAATAATGAATGAATTGTGAATAAAAAGAATATATTTTTTTTTTGCATTTAATTTACATGCACTGTATGTAACAGTATCATAAGTAATGACTTTTTGAAATTGAATGCTTATCATCAGTGTATCTTTGACTATAAATAATTATTTTATTTATAAGTATTTGTTTTGGAATAGAATATGGACTCCAAGTCCTTCACTTCAGACAGAACACACCATTGTATCTCAGTCTAGTGTTTTAGCTTTAGAATGGGCTAGTAAAAGGGAAAAATTGGTAAGTAGTGAGAAACAGTATTATTATTATTTCTTATCATTTATTGCCTTAATCATATTTAGTTGATGTAAGCAGTAAAGTCTCATTAATAAAAGCAGCAAAATAAAACAGTATATTCATTATCATCTTGTCTGTTGATCTTGAATACAGGTGTGAAATGACTAATACTGAGAATGAATTCTGGTAATGAGATTATTCACTGACCGACTTCAAATCATCCTGAAACAAAGATTTACTTTTTTGTGACCAATGAGTAGATCTATCTGAAGCTCTACCAGTGGAACTAGGGAAGGGAGAAAAAGTTGAATCTTCTTATATTCACATTTATGTCATTCATATTACATGCTTAATTGAGTGGGAGTGTTAATGGTTGGAAATTTGCACTGGAATAATACACATTTAACATCACCATTGTTGCAGAAATTTAATAATATTGTCATTAATTGTGCTGATATATATATATATCAGCAATTTCTTGATATGCACCCTCAAAGGGGCCGGGGGGGGGGGTGTTCAGGCTATCATGACAGCACTATAGGAAGTTTACATTATTAACTTCCTATCAACAATTTTCCTCCAAATTCATATATTATTTGTCAGAAATTCAATATTGTTGTATCTAGCATTCATGATTCAAAGGCACTTCTAACAATCAATCCACCTTTGGGTCTTTTTCCTGCCATCTTGGCATCAAGCACCTGTTTTGCTAACCTTTCCTCTTCCATTCTATTTGAGTTCACACATTCTTGAATGCAAACAATGTCAAGTTCCATCCTAATGTCTTCATTTTTATTATGATTCTGCCATTGATATCATCTTTTTACTCCCCTAATTTTCTCAGAGCTCTCATGTGTCTCTAATCTTTGATCAAGTGCTTTATTTCTAACCCAACTCTCATATCCATAACTTAAAACTGGTTTGAACAGTTTTATATAGTGCTTATATATATATATATATATATATATATATATATATATATATATATATATATATATATATATATATATATATATATATAAGGAAAAGCTTTTTTAAATAACGAAACCTGTGGTGCGTTCATAATTAGAAGAAACACACGTATAAACCACAGTGAAAATTATTTAATTGTAAATATTTCATCCTAAGTATCTTAGGACATCATCAGTACAGTATTTAAACAAAAATTAGGAATAACATACAGTTAGGGCGCATGATTACAATAGAATCTCATGAAAACGTGCATAACGTGCTAAAGTAGTACAAAAAAAAAAACTTTAATTATTTAACACAGTTTTGTATGATAATTTCCCATACTTTAGGAATAGTAAGAACGTCGTTGCGGTTTAGGTTTGGTCTGTGTAGTAGGGCTTCAGAACTTTCTTTGTATAAACGTTCATGTTTAAATAAAGATCTATGTAAAACTTTAGCCTTTTCCCAATGGATCCTATGGTTTGGATTTTCAATTCCGTGTTGAGAGAGGCCAGATTTCTGCGGTTTAAGAAGACGAATGTGGTCTTGATGTTCCGAGATGCGTTTCTGAACAGACCTACCTGTCTGTCCAAAGTAAGATAATTCGCAAGAGCACGGAATCTCATAAACACCAGGTAACATCAAGGGTGAGAATTTGTCCTTAGGAGAAGGTAATAAGTTGTAAATTTGGTTGATAGGTTTGTAAGTAGTGGCAAAATTGTATTTCTTCATAATTTTAGAAAGACGTTCTGAGATGCCTTTAACGTAAGGTATGGGAATCCTATGCACTTCTTCCTGTCTGGTTTGATGTATGCAGAAGTGACTGATGATTTTTTGAGTTGTTTTGGGATTATATCCATTTAGGATGGCTGTATTTTTGATAACTTCTAATTCCTGGTTTAAAGATTCTTCAGAGGAGCAGAATTTGTGTGCTCTGGAAACTAGTGATTTAATAATGCCAGATTTCTGAGATGGATGATGAGCAGAAGAATTGTGAATGTAGCGACCTGAGAATGTAGGCTTGCGAAAGACGGAAGTGCCGATGGAACCGTCTTCTTTTCTTTTGATGTGTAAATCCAAAAAAGAGAGACCCTGTGGAGATTCTTTTTCTAACGTAAAGTTGATGCGATGATGAAGAAGGTTACTTTTATCTAGAAACAGTTGTAATTCAGGTTCGGGATGATTCCATACTGCAAATACGTCATCGACATATCTTAGCCAAATTTTTGGTTTGGGTTCAAAAGTGAATATTTTTTCCTCAAGGTGTTCTAGAAACAAATTTACTAGGTTTGGTGATAAAGGAGATCCCATTGCTGTTCCTTCCTCTTGCTTGTAAATTTGATCTTCATCATCGCATCAACTTTACGTTAGAAAAAGAATCTCCACAGGGTATCTCTTTTTTGGATTTACACATCAAAAGAAAAGAAGTCGGTTCCATCGGCACTTCCGTCTTTCGCAAGCCTACATTCTCAGGTCGCTACATTCACAATTCTTCTGCTCATCATCCATCTCAGAAATCTGGCATTATTAAATCACTAGTTTCCAGAGCACACAAATTCTGCTCCTCTGAAGAATCTTTAAACCAGGAATTAGAAGTTATCAAAAATACAGCCATCCTAAATGGATATAATCCCAAAACAACTCAAAAAATCATCAGTCACTTCTGCATACATCAAACCAGACAGGAAGAAGTGCATAGGATTCCCATACCTTACGTTAAAGGCATCTCAGAACGTCTTTCTAAAATTATGAAGAAATACAATTTTGCCACTACTTACAAACCTATCAACCAAATTTACAACTTATTACCTTCTCCTAAGGACAAATTCTCACCCTTGATGTTACCTGGTGTTTATGAGATTCCATGCTCGTGCGAATTATCTTACTTTGGACAGACAGGTAGGTCTGTTCAGAAACGCATCTCGGAACATCAAGACCACATTCGTCTTCTTAAACCGCAGAAATCTGGCCTCTCTCAACACGGAATTGAAAATCCAAACCATGGGATCCATTGGGAAAAGGCTAAAGTTTTACATAGATCTTTATTTAAACATGAACGTTTATACAAAGAAAGTTCTGAAGCCCTACTACACAGACCAAACCTAAACCGCAACGACGTTCTTACTATTCCTAAAGTATGGGAAATTATCATACAAAACTGTGTTAAATAATTAACGTTTTTTTTTGTACTACTTTAGCACATTATGCACGTTTTCATGAGATTCTATTGTAATCATGCACCCTAACTGTATGTTATTCCTAATTTTTGTTTAAATACTGTACTGATGATGTCCTAAGATACTTAGGATGAAATATTTACAATTAAATAATTTTCACTGTGGTTTATACGTGTGTTTCTTCTAATTATGGTAGGATCATCATTAAGCTGGGAGTATGTATTGCAATCATGAAGTATTTCCAGTCATATGATTTAGCATTTAAGACTACAGTGATATTTCCTTTTGTCAGCTTTGCTGATAACTGTTTTTTATTTCACTAAGGAATTTGGGGCTTTTCATTCTAATGGTGGAGTACTCAATACTGATGATTGGGCATCATAGATCACTTTGGCTATTTCAAAACATAATCTATTAGCTTTAGTACTAGACAGATGACTGGTGTACTTTTTAATGTTGTGTATGAAATCTAGATAGGGAATATGTCTGAATGAAATTGCAAACTTATGACCTTTTTCTAGTAAGTTTTCAGCTCATCTTCAGTTAGATGGCCTGATAAGTTTACAACCCATTTGCCAGCGGGTAATTTAATTGTAATTTTCTTAGATCATTCTAACAATATTAAGTATTTTTTTTATCGAGATTTATGATACTTTTTTCCAAATGCTTTAGTGCCTGCATTTTTTGAAGTATCGATAACCATGTGTAGCAAGTCTTGATTTAATATATTGGACAGCTCAGCTTCCTGTTGTTTTAATGATATTTAATGCCAATTCTTTTTTGAAACTTGTAACTGATTAAGTAACAAGGAATGGTTCGCTAAGTTAAAGGAGGTCATTAAATCGCCAGGTGTTCATAAAATTTATCAGAAAGCTAGCCATTTCTTGTTACTTAATCAGTTATGAGTTAGATACTTCCCAAGAAAGTATAGCATGAGTACTGTCACCAACTGATGGTAAAATAGTCATATCCTTAACAGAGACCCCCTCTGATGCTATGAACAAATCTCCCTTTGACCTTCAGTTCCTCTTTTCGCATGCTGCTTGAGAAAGTTGTCTTGCAACAACTGGATAAATTCCTCTTCATTCTAATGAGATTTCTCTTCTACCCAATCAATGCTTGGATAATTTGTCATCCATATTGATCACTCGTTTAGCATTGATAAGTCTAAATTGACAATGCATTTCTTCATTCCCTGCAACTGAGCACCACCAGGTCTGTAGCAATACCCCTGCCATATATTTCATTTTGTTAGCCTCCACTTCACCAGATAGCCTGAAACTCACTGCTACATGGGACATTATTACTCGCATTGTTTTCTTGTGTTTGAAAAGAATTCTACTCTAACTAGACTTAAGTTGTCTGATATCATTAATACTACTCCCCCTTCTCTCCTTTCTCTTCTGCCATGCCTAAAAATAGTATACCCATTACACTCGATCCCAGTAAACATATGTAATTCTGATAGCCAGGTTTCACTAATGCCAACAATCTTGGGTGACATAGTATTCAATAAAGCAATGAACTTAACCCTATTGTTTCTGATGCCCCTGGCATTTGTCTATATAAATTACAAATTACCACCTAGTCTATTTATAATTAGATATGCAATCTATTTGTCGTTATTGTTGAACTGTCTCTTTTCCCTCACTAGAAATACTCAAAAGGTTCAAAGAATATATTTCCACACCTTTGCCAGATACATAACCATGCTCAAAGTCATTCATATCTTTATCACGTTTTCATACCAGAGCTAAACTTTCACACATTTTACCCATTCCTCCCTTGATCTAGTTTTCCTGACCCTTTGCATTAGGTCTCATACCAGTAAGTAATTTTTCCAGGCTCCTGTTGCCAAATGAATTGAATTGTACTGAGGAATTTGCCTGTGTGCTGTGTTTGCTAGGATTAAGAAGAAAATCGTTGCTTTCTGACATATCCTAATCAGCAGGTATTTATTCACACTTGGTTAAAATGGTGAATTTTTGATATTTGCATGTAATGTTGTTACCGAAGTTTCCTTCTAATTAAAGAATCTAAGATAAGAAGTGTGATTGTAGTGAAGTAACTAATGAGTGTCTGAAGGTATTAGTTTGTTTTTTATTTATTTAGAATATGTTGTCATACATGATATTAATGTATGCTGATATATGTTGGTAAGAAGAAACAACCATCTCCCTCCTTTTCCCTTCTCCATTTTTTTAAATTAATTTTATGATGATGGAAGAAGGAATATTAGATCGACCAAACATTCTTTTGCATTCTCATAAACATTCATTTTTAAAAGCAGCTTGATGAGTATATAAGAAAGAATAATAACTGAACAGAATTAAGGGCCTAAGCTGCAGCCTTTTGGCTGGACAGCAGATACACTAACCACTCAACCAACCAGGCCAGCAGGGAAGAGGAATGTTGTAGAACTATGCTTTGTGCGATTCCTTAAACATACCTACTTTAGAGAAGTTTTTTTTTTTTAACATGCAAGTATATACTTCTAAATCTGTGTAGGGAAGATATTCTTTCTTTTCCTTGATAAAACTCAAGTTGTGTTTTTACTGAAATCAGCTAAGTGTTTAAAAATTAACTTTTGTGCATTAAGTGTAGTGTCCTCTCATGTTTAAGTGCTTCTTGGTCTGTTTCTAAGTAAACTCTTCTAAGTGTATACACAACACATGTTTGAAAATACTCAGTGATATTGTCATTAACATATCACTAAGTATATTAGAAAAGAAAAAAATACTGATCAAAGACCGAGGATCACAGATATAAACAATCTGCAGAAAAGTTAGTTTTTCTGCAGTTAGATGGCATCAATAGCAGAACAATATTAAAAAGGAAAATATCTTGATTGCATACACTAGAAAACGATTTAACTAACCACAGATTATACAATTTAATCTTTGGTTAGTTTATATACACATAGCTACTTCTCTTTTTACATGATTTTGAAATAACAGTTTAGAAAACAAAAGCAATTTTATTTTTACGCTGTATATTTTAATTTAACACGGTTCAAGTGGCATTTATTTTAAAAATTTCTGTTTGAATTCAGTTCTGTTAAAAAGGGTATTCCATTATAATTATCATTTCCCGTATGGTACATATCGACTTATTAAACTTGAATTTTTGGGGACCCTCCCCCTTCGATGTTTTAAATATCAGCGATTACGCTACAGAATGTAGACAAATGCCAAGCAGAACTTCTACAGCGAATTCAGAAAAAAAGTGCTGGTGGAACCCCCAACTGGCCATGATATCTATAGACATCCAGCTAAATCTGGATACGATTCTGTAACACCCGTTGAATAACATGGATAAGAAGTGCAATTTGGTCTGACTATTTCATCCACCTCGGCCAGTAGGAGGTTAGCAGCTAAGGATCGTGTGACTATTATTTTGCAGCAATGCTTCAGGAGATTGTACATTAAAGCCATTACTCATTCATCGATCCCTAAGACTGATTATTAAATTATCTAAGTATTGATTTCATAGCAGAGAAAAAACTCATAAGAATAAAGGAGAATTTATTGAGCTTTATTAAGGCTTTTATAAAGCTTTATTAATTTCTTAAAGTTACATGCTGAACTGCAGATCTGGAAATTATGACGAACTCAAGAGCATAGTATCTTTGGTTCCAGAATATCAATTACTGAATGGGAAGGATATCAGCAGGGCATTGGAAACTTTGAAAAGATACTTAAATAATGTAGTATCTGAATGTTTCCTTAGATTTCAAAGAACAAATAGGGGAATGAAATGGATAAACAACTCAAGCAAAAGCTCCATAAGATGTTGATGTAGAAGAAATATCATGAGAATAAGAGTGAGCACAGTTATGAAATATATAAAGCGCAAGCTAGAAAAGTTTGAAGTATTGTACTGAGAGCTAAGTGGAATATGAAAAGAATACTATAATGCCATGATGATATCCTTCCCATTCAATAACTGATACTCTGGAACCAAAGATGATACTCTTTAGCTGTGTAGACTAAAGTCAACCCAAAAGAATTATATTGTTACTGCAAGTAAATAATGAATGGGGAATAATAACTTTATTGAATACAACAGTACCCTTGTATCAAAAACAGATACAATAGTTCAAATAATGAATGCTTGCTTTGCATTAAGTTATAAATCTGGCATATGTAACATAGCGCACAAGAAGGATGTTCTAGAGCTGTTGCATAATCTGCATAAGAATTTGGCATTTGGGACAAATGGGATATCGGTACTTGTGCTAAAGGAATGTTCAGCTCAACTTTATGATGAGAATAGTAGGATAATTCAACTTAATTGTAGGATAAAGTTGAATACTTCAGTTTATCAATTAATATAATTTTAAATAGGGAAAGCATAAGTCAAATGAACAATTATGCTTCAAGTGTCGTCCCCTAGAAGATTGGCAACTTGTCACAGAACTTTTTTTTGCTGCTCTGGAACATTTATGGTAATTCAAGCAAGTCCAGTCCTTAATGTCTTCAAACTCCATTCTCCTGGGTCTACTGCTCCCTCTTTTTCAGTCTAGTTAGATGTTCCAAAATATTTAAGTTTTCATTCTTTAATGATTTTCATTAATGTTCTTTTCATTTTTGCTTTCTTAAAGCATCTTCGTTTTTCATTATTATTGGCAAATACTAGAGTGAGACATGGATAATTTGAATTTTATAAGATTTTTAAATGCAGCCATATAATACACACAAAAATCGGAAAAAGTAATCACTTGAGTAATTATTATTTTTGTTTGTTTATTTGAACCAAAGAAAGGCTGAAATAACTCGTTTTACTTATTTAGACACAAGTTCCAACCTTCTTTTGACCGTAATCAATCATACAATCCATGAAAGCTCTGGCAGAAAAACTGGATATTCAGTTGATCGTCAACACTGTTTCCCATTGTAAAATATGGGCAAGAAAAGTTCAATTATTTATAGAAAATTACTTGTCTATACTGCGGTGTCCTAAATGCATCATTTCACACACGTAAAATAGACAAAACTCGGAAAACAAAAACAGCCACTCTTGAAAAATGACAAGGTTCGATTGGGTTGGTTGACACAATATGTAACAGTTGCAAAGTTATCAAAAGTATCTACTATGTGTAATTAATTGTTAATAGGCTTTTGTTGTGTAAAACTTATGTACCAGTGCCCCTAATGATGTAAATCTTAAGAGTTAAATAAAAATAAGCAATTAAAACCTCACAAGTTTCATTCTCTCTATTGACATCATAATGTAGTTTCAATACTGAACTTTCCACAGGCATTTCTCATTTTCTAAAATTTAGTTTTGGTTTTTCATCATCATGCGTATTAAGGATTTAGGCCTAGCATGGCCTGCTCCGGCCTTAGAAGTCATCGTTTAAGAGGACGTCCTGGTTTTCTTTTTCCTAATGGCATGTACTTTAAGGCTTGTTTTGGTAATCTTTCTGTTTTCATTCTTTGAACGTGTTCCATCCATTTATGTTTACATTTTTTAATTTTTTCTATTACTGGTTCTTGGTTTAATTCTTTCATAATTTCTCCGTTTCTTTTGTGATCAAATAGGGTATACTTTGCAGTTTTTCTCATAAACTTCATTTCTGCTGTTATTAATCTTTGTTTTATTGTCCAGATTTTGCTTCCATACATTAATACTAGTATGGCTAATATATTGTATACTTTTAGTCTGGTTTGTTTTTGAACTGGGTTTGGTTTAAATATAGAGTTAATTACACCTGTTATTTTTAAATATTTCGCAATTTTTACGTTTATATCTTTTTCATTTTCATATGTGATCATACATCCTAGGTAGTTAAATGAATTCACCTGTTCTAAGATCTTGTTATCTATTACTATTTTAGTTCTTGCTGGATCTTGTCCTTCAAAGGCCATAGTTTTTGATTTTTCTGTTGATATTATCATACCATAATCTTTGGCTATCTCATTTAGATCTAAAATAGCTTTCTGTAAGTTATCTTCAGAATTTGTAATTATTTGGTCGTCGGCAAAAAGGAGAGTGTTTAAGTTCACTGTAGGAGAAAGTTTAATTCCTTGATGTAAATTTTTATTCCATTTTATTATTATTTCATTTAAGTAGATATTAAAAAGAGTTGCTGAGAGGGGACATCCCTGTCAGACCCCTTGGTTTATCTCTCTCGTATATGATAGCTCGTGATTTAATCTTATTTGTATTTGATTATTTTCATATATACTTGTGATAGCTTTCAGGATATTATTTGGTATTTGTCTTTCTTTTAATATGTTAAATAATATGTTTCTTTTAACTTTGTCAAATGCTTTTTCAAAGTCAATAAATGCAGTATGTGTTTCTAAATTGTATTCTCTTCTTTTCTCTATTATTAATTTTAGCCAAAAGTCTTGGTCTATACATAATCGTCCTTTTCTAAATCCATTCTGTACTTCTAAAATAAAGTTTTTGGAATATTTCATTAGTTTGCTATTTAAGATTCTGCTATATATTTTGCAACAGGAATTTAGTATACTGATACCTCTATAGTTTTTAGGGTCATCTCCATTACATTTTTTAAAGATAGGAATCACAATTGCTTTTTTCCATTCTATTGGGGAGATACCAGTTGAATAAATTTTCTTTAAAAATAATAAGTCTTTCTTTGAATCTTGTTCCTGCGTATTTATATAGTTCTGAACCAAGCTTATCTTCTCCAGGTGATTTTCCGTTTCTTGTTTCTTTCAGGCTGATTTCTAATTCTTCTTTAGTTATTTCCTTTTCATTTTCGTTAATTGTTTGCCAGTTGTCTTTTTTAAAATATTTGTCTGTCCACAATTCTGTGCAGAAATTTAGAAATTCTTCTAATTTCAATTCGGTGTTTAATTTTATGTTTTCTTTGGTATCTGCATTTAAGTGTTTCAAAATCTTATATACATTGGGTCTTATTTTATATAAATCGTGTTCTAAATTAGAAACAAATTATTTCCATGATTCTCTGTCTTTTTCTGACTTCTCTTTTAGCTATGCCTCTTATTCTTTTATATTCTATTTCATCTTCTAATCTTTTTAACCATTTCTGAGAGGTTTCTTTTTGATCATTTCTTTGATGGTATTATCCCAGATCTTCAGTTTTTTCCTTTTATTGAATTTTTTGGTCTTTCCTAAGCTTTCATTTGCTGCTGCATTTAGTATCGTTTTTATATTAAGCCATTCTATTTCTTCATTTTGTTTTATTTATCTAGATATTTTTTAATTCCTTGTTCATGTAGCCATTGTACATTATGTCATTCAATAGTCTAGTTTTATAAACAAATGTTTCAAATTTTCTTTCTGTTCTTGTTACTTGTAGCCATTTAGGTGGTAATCTTAATTTTATTTTAACAAGGAAGTGGTCACTGCTTATTTCATATCCTCTGTGAACTATGACAGCTAGTGAAAATTTTGTCTTTTCATTTAATATAAAATAATCTAGTATTGATTTTCATCCTCTTGCTGCCCAAGTATATTTATGTATGTCTTTATGTTTATAGAAGGAATTCATTATTTTTAGGTTATTATAAAAACTACAAAGTCAATCAATTTTTTACCATTCCTGTTTAGAGTATGTTCTCTATGTATTCCTATATTGTTATTAATTTTTGTGTTTCCAATTCTTGCATATAAGTCTCCTGCTAAAATTACTTAATCATTTTTATTTTATTATATATGTTTTGTAGCTGATTATGAAAATCAATATTATCCTGTTCTCTTCCTTCTTCTGGGGCATACAGACCAATTATTGTTCAATAGCCTCTATCTATTTTTATTCTAGCTTCTATTATTCTTTCATTCCATAATTTATAATGTTTTAATTGTTTTGAAAGGGAGTTATGAATCAAAATCATGACTCCTGCTTGTGCTCTTTGGTCTCTGTGAACTCCACTTATATCACATTAAAATATTCGGTTCTCATAGTCCCTTTTAATTTCTTTTTTGTTTCAGTGATTACTGCTATTTTAAAATTTCTTTCATTTAATAGTTGGTCTAATTCTATTATTAAATAGAATATCCTCTGTTTAATATAATACACATAACAAACTGGAATGTTTATCTATGGATAAACATTCCAGTTTGTTATGTGTATTATATTTTGTCGTTTCCAATTTTGTTTTAACTTTTCCATTCCAGGGTCGTTTTCCATAGATTCAACCGATTATCTTTTTCTGTCAGCTTACAAGTAGAATTATGTTCTCCATGTCAGGGTACTAGCCTGACGATGGAATAGTTCAGTGGTAGGGCTGCTAACTTAAGGCTTCTAATACGTGTTGAAAGGCTTATACGCTGGTTAAACATGATAACTAATAATTAAGGAATTGAAAGTGTACACTAGAAATATAAATTAAAAACAAATTTAATAACTTTCTGATATTTCGGCAACGTCATGTTGCCATCTTCTTGGGAACTTAAAATAAAGAACAGGTGCACGCAAATGCTACATAACAGCAAATGAGAAATGAAGCGAGGAAGCTACCGTTTTCCTAAAGTCCTGATGGCCCCCTGGCAGGCTCTATTGTTAGTTATTGGCCTTTGGGCTGAAGTTCTTCTGATATATGGTTCCCAAATTTGGGGCAGTCTTATGCACCAAAATTTGTTGAGGTTTGGCATGTTCCTAAGGGCTCAGGCTAATTCCATGAATAGTCTTTCATATTTGAACTTGCTGCGGTGTATTACTGTGGCTTTCTTCCGCCTTATTCTGTGGCGGGTATCCAGAACATGGTCTGCAAGCCCACAGTGGCTGTACTGGTGAAATCGGATGTAGTCCTTGTGTTCTGAGATTCTGATATTTGCTGTCCTACCTGTTTGGCCAAAGTAGGACAATTTACAGCTGCAAGGGACCTGGTATACACCAGGTAGGTCTAGGGGAAGTGGTTGATCTTTAGTGGAGCAGATAAGGAATGCTAATTTTCTATATGGTCTGTAACAAGAGGGCAAGTCATTTTTTTTAGGATTTTGTTGATTTTTTCCGAAGTGCCTCAGATGTAGGGAATAGCGATGGATTTAGAGTAATAAATATTTTTTGTGAATGGGGTGAAGGTGGGCTATGGATAACTGGATTAAGTATTTTGTGGATTTTTTTGGGGGGGGGGGGTAGCCATTGGCTGAGAAAGTGTTAAGGATGTGATTTAGTTCAGTAGTTTAGGGCGTGATCATTTGAACATATAAGCTTTTGCCCTGTTGAATAGTCTCTTAATAACTCCATATTGTGAGGGGGGGGAATTGTTGGTGAATGTATCTGCCTGTATGGGTGGGTTTTCTATAAACTGAGAAAACCAAGGTTCCATGAGGTTGGCAGGTGACTAGTGTGTCTAGGAAGGGGAGGCTATTGTTTTTCTCTTTTTCTAGGGTGAACTTGATTCTAGGGTGTTGGTTGTTTAAGTGTGTTAAGAAGGAGAGGAGTGTATCCAGGCCATGTGGCCAAATAGCAAACACATCATCAACGTAACGAAGCCATATGGTATTTTTTTTGTGGGGGGCTGAGTTTAAGGCTTTTTCTTCAAAAGTCTCCATAAAGAAGTTGGCCAAGGGTGGGGAAAGTGGTGAACCCATGGCTGTCCCCTCTATCTGTTTGTAGAATTTTTCCTGCCAAACGAAATAGCCTGAGTTCATTGTGAACTGAAATAGGGCTGAGATATCAGGAGGAAATTTAGCTTGGATTAGCTCTAAGGTTTCTTTGAGGAGGACATTTGTGAATAAGGAGGAGACATCGAAACTGACCATTGTCATTATGTTGGAGTGTAAGGTTTTCTATACTGGCTTTGAAGTGGGCTGAGTTTTTTATGTGTGATGGTGTATTGCCAGTATAGTGTGAGAGTGCTTTGGCTAAATGCTTAGCTAGTTTGTAAGTGGAGGAATCAGTGCCATCCACTATGGGACATAATGGCACATTTTCTTTGTGTAATTTTGGGAGCCCATATATACGGGGGGGGGGGGTCTAGAGTTATGTGGTTTTAGTCTGTTAGTAATCTCCACAGGCCAAGAAGTAACCTTCTTAAGGAGCCTATGGAGTTTTCTAATTTGTGAGTTGGTGGGATTGTATTCATTGGGGAGGTAAGTAGCTCGATCTAATAGTAAAGCCTCTTAAGCTTACCTGTGTAGTCATTATGATTAAGTACCACAGTGGTGTTCCCCTTATCCGCTTTGGTGATAACTATTTCTTTGTTTTTCTTCAATTCTTGTAGTGACTTGTATTCACTAATAGATATGTTGTTTTTTGGTGGTTTTGCTTTTGTGAGAACACAGGCTCCACCAATCTAATATCATTGGTGATGTGGTTTGGAAGGTGGCGAATCCTGCATTCAATCTGAATCATGAATTCCTCGGCCAGTAATTTTCTAGGAGCAATGGTGAAGTTGTGGCCACGTGACAGAGCGTTGAGTGCTTCAGGCTTCAAGGTGACTGACAAAAGGTTAACTACAGTGTTAATTTGTAGTTTTTTGTTTGGACGTCGAGTTCTTTTTTTAGTTTATCAAACTTGTTGATATGTCGACCCTGTATTCGCTGCAGTACACGAGACGTCATGTAGAATTGACCAAAGTTCGTGATTCAGCATATTTGAAAGCTCATCCTCTAGCTCTAAAATAGCTCTGTTTATGTCAGCTAGGGTACCGCGTGTTGCAGTAATTTTCTCCCGAAGTAAAGTCTGGCTTGCCCGGTTGTAGATATGGAGAGCTTTTTGTGAAATGAAACGGTGCTTCAATTGTACACAATTTGGAATTTCCTGGTTATCCCGGCAGCATTTTAGGAAGGTCAGACGATTCCGTTGTCTGGATAACTTCAGCTTCAGTTTGCCATAATGGCGGGCCTTGCGTGCAGAGGCATCTCCGTGGATGATCGTAATACGTGTTGAAAGGCTTATACGCTGGTTAAACATGATAATTAATAATTAAGGAATTGACAGCGTACACTAGAAATATAAATTAAAAACAAATTTAATAAATATTTTCCCGATATTTCGGCAACGTAACATTGCCATCTTCTTGGGAACTTAACGGTGTTAAGTTCCCAAGAATATGGAAAGAAAAACAAAGAAATAGTTATCACCAAAGCGGATAAGGGGAACACCACTGTGGTACTCAATTATAATGACTACACAGGTAAGCTTAAGAGGCTTTACTATTAGATCGAGCTACTTACCTCCCCATTGAATACAATCCCACCAACTCACAAATTAGAAAACTCCATAGGCTCCTTAAGAAGGTTACTTCTTGGCCTGTGGAGATTACTAACAGACTAAAACCACATAACTCTAGACCCCCCCCCCCCGTATATATGGGCTCCCAAAATTACACAAAGAAAATGTGCCATTACGTCCCATAGTGGATGGCATTGATTCCCCCACTTGCAAACTAGCTGAGTATTTAGCCAAAGCGCTCTCACACTATACTGGCAATTCACCATCACACACAAAAAAATTCAGCCCACTTCAAAGCCAGTATAGAAAACCTTACACTCCAACATAATGACATAATGATCAGTTTTGATGTCTCCTCCTTATTCACAAATGTCCCCCTCAAAGAAACCTTAGAGCTACTCCAGGCTAATTTTCCTCCTCATATCTCAGCCGTATTTCAGTTCGCAACGAACTCAGGCTATTTCGCTTGCCTGGAAAAATTCTACAAACAGATAGAGGGGACAGCCATGGGTTCACCACTTTCCCCACCCTTGGCCAACTTCTTTATGGAGACTTTTGAAGAGAAAGCCTTAAACTCAGCCCCCCACAAAAAAAATACCATATGGCTTCGTTACGTTGATGATGTGTTTGCTATTTGACCACATGGCCTGGATACACTCCTCTCCTTCTTAATACACTTAAACAACCAACACCCTAGAATCAAGTTCACCTTAGAAAATGAGAAAAACAATAGTTTCCCCGTCCTATTCTTGTGTAGAGGCTTAAGTGCTGTGAAGACATTATGTTGGAGGTTTAATGGATTTTTTACAACACTCAAAAAGAATTAAAATAGAATTTAATACTTCCTATATTTCGTCCTAGTCACTAGGACATCTACGGGGATTACAAAGACAATTAATGTAACATGCACACAAAAACTTACAATACTAAGCCCAACCACGTGGGTGACAAAGTCCTATCTAGGTGGAGCGCCCTCTAAGGGCAGTAGTAGGTGGCCTGGAATGTAAGGTGGGACCTCTGGTGATGACTGTTTCCCAAATCTTTCGGAAGCTTAATGCAACCGTATTTGTTAAGATTTGGTTGGTTTCTGAGAGCTGCTGCTGCTTCTAAGAAAAGTCTCTCTTTCTTGAATTTGCTGTGGTGGAGCATGGTGGTTTTCTTCCATGATACTCTGTGGGTGGTGTCGAAAACATGGTCAGCCAAGACTGAATGGCCATAGTTGTGTTTAACGATGTACGACTTGTGTTCCTCCAGGCGGATGGATGCTGATCTGCCTGTCTGTCCAAAGTACGCAAGCTTACAGGAACAGGGTACTTTGTAAACTCCAGGCAGAGAGAGAGAGAGAGGAGGGAGCTCATCTTTCGTAGAACGGATAAGGGTAGCCAGTTTGCGGTAGGGCTTATATGCTGTGTGTAGGTTATACTTTTTTAGTATCTTGGCTATTTTTTCCGAAGTGCCACGGATGTAGGGTATGGTGATGGCATTTTTAAATTCTTGTTGACGAGAGGGATGGGGAATGGGGGAGGAATTGATTATTTTTTTGATGCTCTGTTCGCTGTAGCCATTGGAGAGGAAAGTTCTGTGTATGTGGTTAAGCTCAGTAGTGAGGGCGGTTCCACTGGAACAAAGATTGTGGGCTCTCTTGGTAAGGGTTTTAATGATGCCATATTGTTGTGAGGGGTGGTGGTGGGAGAGTTTGTGAATGTATCTGCCTGTGTGTGTGTGTGTGGGTTTTCTGTATACAGTGAAGGCAAGTGTATCATTAGGCAGGCACGTGACTAAGGTGTCTAGGAAGGGTAAACAATTGTTCTTTTCCTTTTCCATAGTAAACTGGATTCTTGGATGTAGGCTATTGAGATGACTGAGGAAGGAGTCTAACATGTCTGGGCTATGAGGCCAAATAGAGAACACATCATCTACATATCTTAGCCAGATAGAAGGTTTGAGTGGGGCTGAGTCTATGGCTCGTTTTTCGAAATCTTCCATATAGAAATTGGCAAGGGGGGGGGGGTGAGAGGGGGGAACCCATGGCGGTTCCCTCTATCTGCTTGTAGATTTTGTTATTCCAAGCGAAATACCCAGAGTTGATGGCGAAGGAAAAGAGATCTAAGATGTCAGAGAGAAAAACGTTTTCTAAGAGAGATAAAGTGTCAGTTAAGGGAATATTGATAAACAAGGAGGAGATATCAAAGCTTACTAATATGTCTGTATTATTGAAGGTTAAATTTTCTGTGAGGGCTTTAAAGTGGGTCGAATTTTTTTTTTTTATATAGGAAGCTGAATTTCCGGTGAGGGGGGGGACAGAGAGTTGGCCAGCTGTTTAGACAGTCTGTAACAAGGTGCATTGTTGGCATCTACTATAGGCCTGAGTGAGGAATTAGGTTTGTGGATTTTTGGTAAACCGTATATTCGGGGGGACGGGAGCGGAAAGGTTTAAGTTTTTTCTTTCCAATGGCGGCGTTCATCACTGCGAGGGCGGCACGAGTAGAGGCGATTTGCTAGTGACGAACGCCGCCATTGGCTCCTTACATGCAGAGCTCTCCACCGTTCTTAACCCTGAACTTTGGTCGATTCTCTCTGACATTTCGGAAACTTCCGCACAGAGAGAATTTCAGAAAATAAAAAACAAACACGTCAAGAAATACAACAACCTGGTTAAAGACAAACCACAACCACAAATTCAACCGCTCCAGACAGTAATAAACCTCTCGTCCAAAAGGCTCAACGATGATGCCGTCAGCGCCCTTTGCCTCGGCCGTAATTTTGCCGTCGCCCCGAAAGAAGTGCCGGTGCTCGATGTAATGGTTAACGTCGAACGGGGGATCGGTCGCTTACCGTCGGAGGTAGCCAACAACATCAGACTCGACGTAGCCGACATCCTCGTTCACTCTTCGTCTCCAAAAAGTAACTTATCTTATTCCCAACGCATGGCTCTCCAGAAACTACGCAAAGAAAAAAGTATCGTCATCACCAGAGCGGATAAAGGTAATGCCACAGTTGTCCTTAATACCAGCGAATACAATCGTAAAATGAACATTATCCTCCGTGATCGTGCTGCCTACATCCCGCTAGAACACGACCCCACAAAAACGCAAGTTAAGAAATTAAAAATCTTACTTTAAAAAGTAACCTCCTGGCCCCCCGACGTCACGAAAAAACTTAAACCTTTCCGCTCCCGTCCCCCCCGAATATACGGTTTACCAAAAATCCACAAACCTAATTCCTCACTCAGGCCTATAGTAGATGCCACCAATGCACCTTGTTACAGACTGTCTAAACAGCTGGTCAACTCTGTCCCCCCTCACCGGAAATTCAGCTTCCTATATAAAAAATTCGACCCACTTTAAAGCCCTCACAGAAAATTTAACCTTGAATAATACAGACATATTAGAAAGCTTTGATATCTCCTCCTTGTTTACCAGTATTCCCTTAACTGACACTTTATCTCTCTTAGAAAACGTTTTTCCCTCTGACATCTTAGATCTCTTTTCCTTCGCCATCAACTCTGGGTATTTCGCTTGGAATAACAAAATCTACAAGCAGATAGAGGGAACCGCCATGGGCTCCCCCCCTCTCACCCCCCATTGCCAATTTCTATATGGAAGATTTCGAAAAACGAGCCATAGACTCAGCCCCACTCAAACCTTCTATCTGGCTAAGATATGTAGATGATGTGTTCTCTATTTGGCCTCATGGCCCAGACATGTTAGACTCCTTCCTCGGTCATCTCAATAGCCTACATCCAAGAATCCAGTTTACTATGGAAAAGGAAAAGAACAATTGTTTACCCTTCCTAGACACCTTAGTCACGCACCTGCCTAATGATACACTTGCCTTCACTGTATACAGAAAACCCACACACACAGGCCGATACATTCACAAACTCTCCCACCACCACCCCTCACAACAATATGGCATCATCAAAACCCTTACCAAGAGAACCGCCCTCACTACTGAGCTTAACCACATAGACAGAACTTTCCTCTCCAATGGCTACAGCGAACACAGCATCAAAAAAATAATCAATTCCTCCCCCATTCCCCATCCCTCTCGTCAACAAGAATTTAAAAATGCCATCACCATACCCTACATCCGTGGCACTTCGGAAAAAATAGCCAAGATACTAAAAAAGTATAACCTACACACAGCATATAAGCCCTACCGCAAACTGGCTACCCTTATCCGTTCTACGAAAGATCAGCTCCCTCCTCTCTCTCTGCCTGGAGTTTACAAAGTACCCTGTTCCTGTAAGCTTGCGTACTTTGGACAGACAGGCAGATCAGCATCCATCCGCCTGGAGGAACACAAGTCGTACATCGTTAAACACAACTATGTCCATTCAGGCTTGGCTGACCATGTTTTGGACACCACCCACAGAGTATCATGGAAGTAAACCACCATGCTCCACCACAGCAAATTCAAGAAAGAGAGTCTGTTCTTAGAAGCAGCAGCAGCTCTCAGAAACCAACCAAATCTTAACAAATACGGTTGCATTAAGCTTCCGAAGATTTGGGAAACAGTCATCACCAGAGGTCCCACCTTACATTCCAGGCCACCTACTACTGCCCTTAGAGGGCGCTCCACCTAGATAGTACTTTATTGTCACCCACGTGGTTGGGCTTAGTATTGTAAGTTTTTGTGTGCATGTTACATTAATTGTCTTTGTAATCCCCGTAGATGAAATATAGGAAGTATTAAATTCTATTTTAATTCTTTTTGAGTGTTGTAAAAAATCCATTAAACCTCCAACATAACCTCCCCATCCTAGACACACTAGTCACCTGCCAACTTGATGGAACCTTGGTTTTCTCAGTTTATAGAAACCCACCCATACAGGCAGATACATTCACCCACAATTTCCCCCCCCCCATTAAGACACTATTCAACAGGGCAAAACTTATATTCAATTGATCATGCCCCTAAACTACTGAACTAAATCGCATCTTTAACACTTTCTCAGCCAATGGCTACCTCCCCCCCCCAAAAAAAAAAAAAAAATCCCAAAAATACTTAAACCAGTTATCCACAACCCACCTCCACTCCTTCACAAAAAATATTACTCTAAATCCATCACCATCCCCTACATCTGAGGCACTTCAGAAAAAATCAACAAAATCCTAAAAAAACATGACTTAACCACCTGTTACAGACCATATAGAAAATTGGCATTCCTTATCTGCTCCACTAAAGACCAACCACTTCTCCTAGACCTACCTGGTGTATACCAGGTCCCTTGCAGCTGTAAATTGTCCTACTTTGGCCAAACAGGTAGGACAGCAAATATCAGAATCTCAGAACACAAGGACTACATCCGATTTCACCAGTACAGCCACTGTGGGCTTGCAGACCATGTTCTGGATACCCGCCACAGAATAAGGCGGAAGAAAGCCACAGTAATACACCGCAGCAAGTTCAAATATGAAAGACTATTCATGGAATTAGCCTCAGCCCTTAGGAACATGCCAAACCTCAACAAATTTTGGTGCATAAGTGTGCCCCAAATTTGGGAACCATATATCAGAAGAACTTCAGCCCAAAAGCCAATAACTACCAATATAGCTCACCAGGGGGCGCCATCAGGACTTTAGGAAAACGGTAGCTTCCTCGCTTCATTTCTCATTTGCTGTTATGTAGCACTTGCGTGCACCTGTTCTTTATTTTAAGTTCCCAAGAAGATGGCAACGTGACGTTGCTGAAATATCGGAAACTATTTATTAAATTTGTTTTTAATTTATATTTCTAGTGTACGCCAATTCCTTAATTAGTTATAAGGCTTCTGAACTAGCCTTCCAAATTTCAACCTATATTGAATGGGGAATAAGGTATATTGAAGGGGGGGAAGAGTAGATTATAGAAGAATTATAGTAAGGTTTATAGAGAGGGCATAGTTGTAAAGCCAGAAATGAAAACTCCCCATGGTCCTTGAGTACTCTAATAGCATAAGGGTCATAAAATAGAGTTAGTTGATAAGGCCTTATAGGAAAGATTAAAGTAAGTGGCTCTTTCTCAAGATCCAGCTAAGGGTCCATGGGAGTGCCACTTCCCTTACAATCAAGATGATTTCCCCTTATGGCCCTGTTGGTCCATGAGTCCTTATTCAGTATATTCGGGCACCTTCACCACACACACACACATGGTTGGCTCCCCTATTCGCCACCCAGGGGACTCGCTCTCTAGGGGTTACAGGGTCCTCCCCGAGAGTAGTTTTTGTTTTTATGCTAATAAAATCAAGTTTGATATATCATATTTAGTTATTTCATCCTAATGATCAAATAAGCATTATTTTTTAGAACACAAATAATGAAGGAATATTTATTGTTACATCCTGAATGAAACATTTATTAAAAGAAATTATTCATTCAGGATCTAACAAGTTTAAAATGTAAACAATGAGAAACTTGTACTTGGGCAAGAAAGTAAATACACATACATTAACCTTAAGTAGAGCTGAAAAAATGTTGATTTAGAAATGTGAAATTAATCCTGTTTACACAAAGTCATGAAAGGAATTTTGTATAAAAAATGTAGTTAAAATAGAATATCCTATGCAGTGTATGTGAATTAATTGAGTGCAAGCTAAAATCTAAAGGTCACATCTTAGCCGTCCAGTGTAACTTATGGCCTAAGGCAGAAATTATATGGAAGATGAAGCTTGAAAGCGTTCTCAGAAGACGCCATGCGTGGAAGATGCATGCCATGTGGAAAAACATAAGGGAGAGAGGACACTAGTGGAGGTTTTATAAAAGGGGTTTGGCTCCCTATCTCAAGGCTTTTTGGTTCCTGGTTCCTTGTGCACGTTGGCGCTCCCTCCCGCCGGCTGGGTGATTCCGGATCGTCCGTAGAAGTTATCCGTCGTCTCCATTAGACTGAGTGTCCTAGCTAGCTAACCCTTCATAGCAGGGCAGCTGAGCAAGACCGAAGAACCGGCAATGCTGAAAACTGTAAGTGGTAACGGAACGAGACCAGAGCAGCACATCGCCGTATTGTTTCCGAATGACCATATCGTGCAATCATCGTAAGTGACCACTTGGGCGAAAGCCGGCGGAAGGATCGAGATGTCTAGACAAAGCAGTGAATGGACCAGATAATCATTCCAAGGGATGGTAAAGTAGAGAATTTATTTTATGTTTGCAGTTAAAGAAATGAGTGGACACTATGTAATTTAGAGTGTGGACATTTGATAGTGAACTTTTAAGAGATTACCATATTTGGCAGTGACCTGTCCCAACTGGAAAGAAATGTCCGAGAAGGAGATTGTATGTGTTATAACAATGATAAAATGTGAGAAATATTAAGTAATTTAGGAATGATTGAGGGGATAAAATTATAGACTAGCAATTTTGTATTTTAATGAGCAATTCAGTAGAGCGAGTTATTATTACTGTTCAAGGGTATTTAGCTGTGTTATCTAACTCTTTTTACTTAGAATGAAGTTGAAATAACCATGTGTTTAGTGCGTTCCTTGTATATAAATTTTAGACCTCAGTAAACATGTTTTTGTATTTTATACCTGATATTGGCCTGAGATATGAATTCAAATTACCACTCATAAAACTGAACCTAAGCAGGAGGGATATAAAAGAATAGTAGAGATTTATAAGCCACGACTGCATACTAAGTTTGATATAGGTGAATTGAATTAGATTGTATACGAGTATAAGTGCTTGAACTTTCACCACTGTATGTTATTCTGGGAAGGTCTCCTTGGATAAGAGTCTCATCTATCGTAGGATATTGGCTGGCACAGTTTTAAAAAATAAATGTGCCAATATTTGATCAGGAGACAGTCTCAGATAATAGAATTAAGAGTTTTGTTCCTGACTAAGATAAAGCCTCTAATATTTGAAGAATACACATGACTGGTCTAAGAAATGGCCCAAATTATAGATTGAATAGAATATAGAGTGTGATAGATGCAAATTGAATTGAGTGTTAAGGATAATTGAGAATTAGAAGAGAGTTAATCATAGTGTAGTAAAGCAAAACATAATAGAAGAGAAAAGTATAGAAGAGCAACGATATAACATTATTCAGATTTTGATGTTCTGGGTTAATATTTATTCAGAATTGCAATTTTTTAATGATTTTTTTTTCTTTTTTTAATCTTATACACTAGCCCATTGGTTCCCCCCCCACCCATCGTTAAAACACCAATACTAATCTGTCATTACTGTGACATTCCAGTATCTCTTTTCATTTCTTTCTTGTCCTTGGAAAGGATACATGCAAGTTAATACTACAACCTAATCTTTCAAATTACTTTATTTTGTGAAATAAGGATCTTTGTTGTTTCAAGATATTTTTGACTCATGTTTCTTTTTCAGTTGTGAACATTGCTTCGTAAACTATTTGACATCCAGTATCTCTTTTCATTTCTTTCTTGTCCTTGGAAAGGATACATGCAAGTTAATACTACAACCTAATCTTTCAAATTACTTTATTTTGTGAAATAAGGATCTTTGTTGTTTCAAGATATTTTTGACTCATGTTTCTTTTTCAGTTGTGAACATTGCTTCGTAAACTATTTGACATTAATTTTCTAATATCATTCCAGAAAAAATAGCTTCTTTGAGTTTGGCATTAGAAAGACATGTATGTTTTAAGTAAAAGCATTTAAATATTCCTCTAATGCTTCCATTAGTTGCTTTATTAAACCAAATTTCATATGAATCTGTGATAAGAACATTATTTGGATCTGCTAAACCTTTATAATTTTTGAGCTTGGAGTGAAGCTTTTTACTGGGTTCTGATTATGGACTCTGCTGTTCCGTTTGCAAAGAAAACCTATCATTTTGGGCATTTTCACATAACCAAATTTGCTGCTTCAGAATTGTGCTGAAAATTTTCAAATCTCCACCAATTAATATAATTCCTTATATTTGACTTTATCAAAAAGTTCATGACTTTCATAAGTTTAATTTTTTAAACACTAAACAAACTGTGTTGGAAGTGAAAATATTGTTTTCATGGGTTGGATGAATTCCAGAGCTTTCCAGAGATGAGGAGAAAGAAATACAAGAGATTTAACAAGTTTGAAGATGTCCCTCCATTACTAAAAGAAGAAATTCTTCTAGGCCTAGACAGAGTTATAGAGCAAATGAAGCTGAGAAAGGCACACAGTTAAAATGACATTCATACAGAAATGCTCGCGGTCCTAGAAGAAAATAGAGTAGAGGAGTTAGGAAACTGTTTAACCGTATAGATGCAAGTGGATTCATTCCTGATGAACTCAGGAATTCTATTTTTATAAATATCCCAAAAAAGGCTGGGGACAGTTGAATGTAAAGATTACAGATCAGTAAGCCTAATGAGCCATATAATAAAATTTGTATTATGAATTGTGTTATGATTTGCAAGGAATAAAATCAAAAACAGAAAAAGAAATAGTATGTCCAAAGTAAATTTATGAGAAACAAAGGAAAAAGAGTTTATCTTCAATATCAGAATATTACAAGATAGAACCTTAGAATTGCAGAAAGATGTTTATATTTGTTTTATAGATTATAATAAAGTATTTTATAATGTTCACCATAAGAAATTAATGGAAACATTAATAAAAATAAGAATATACAGGAATGACATGAGACTGATATTCTGTATATATATAGGAACCAAACTGTAAACATAAATCAGTGAACTGTCAGAAACTTTCCAAGTCTTAGATTTCGGAGATTGAAATCTAAGAGTTTCATGCTGAAGAACTATCGGCAAGTCCAAGCCATGAAACCCTCAGAGTTTCGTATCCGGCTTTAAAATGATGAGGGATTTATTATCCCCTTAACTTAATTTACGCCGCCGGGGAAAAAATAGCCTCTTGGCTCTTTATCGTAGTAATAATAATATGTGGGTACACTGGTCTGGCAATTCGTATAGTAAGGGTATATATAAGTTCGGTTCACTTAAACCTTGGTATTATCCAGGTCTACCTACTCACTGATGAGACCTCAATAAAGGTCGAAACTGGTCTGGGTAGTGACCTCTCCTCATAATGTAAAACAGTAATACATCTCCTAGGAGCTGCGTTTTACATTATGAGAAAATATTAAGGATAGTGATGGAGCTTGCTCCACCTTTGCTCCGAGTTGCCCTAGTGTTGTACTACCCAGGTGTTGACTTACGCTTGGACTCGCCGATAGTTCTTCGGCATGAAACTCTTGGATTTCGATCTCAGAGTTTTGTATCCGGCTTTAAAATAATGAGGGATTTATTATCCCCTTAACTTAATTTATGCCGCCGGAAAAAAATAGCCTCTTGGCTCTTTATCGTATAATATAACTTGTGATGATTCAACCACAAATATTCAAATGCTAATTATTTTTAACTAAGCATTATTACTTAAGTCTAGAATGCTTTCCTGTCAAAGATAAGTTTCTTAACTGTGGCACAAAAAAAAAAAAGTTATTTTGTTTGAATATATAGAGATCTGCTATATTTTGTGAACAACTTTTTGTGTGATAGGGGAAATAAAAACATAGTTGGCATTTCTGTGCTTTGAATACTTGAATTACTGAAAAAAGAAGCTAAACTTTCATCCCTAGTATTTCAATCAAACTGTTAATGCATTGCATCCTGAAAAATTTCTGACAAAAGGCCTAGTTTTACCTATTATATACTTTGATCAGTTACTTTTACCTCTTAAACAGTAAGTTTGATAGGTTGCAGCAGGTATTTATTGCTAATTTTAAAAATTTAAATTTTAGTTACTCTATGGCAACATTACTGGACGTCTGAGGTTGTACAATACAAAGGATAGGAAAGTAGTTGGAGACATATCTCATGATGCATCATCGTTTCTTAAGGATCAAAGGTAAGTTCTAAACAATCAAGCTTGACGCATCAGAATGCCTTTTAATATTTGTTTTCATCATTATGTTGATTTTAAAGGAGAAACTTGGATAGTTTCAGATTTCATTATTGCAAATCTTGTTTTTCTTCTAATTATTGTAATCCAAAAATAGGTTGCCCAACATATGGTAAGCAGGTGCTTTGGATTGGTTGTTGGGAAGTCAGAAAGAAAGGGAAAAAAAAAACTTAACATTATATTCAAAACAAAGATAGTACTTTTTGAGAACTTCATATGAACGGAAGTTGTTTTAAAAAACAGCAATAGAATGCTTCCTTTGGGATTCGTAAAGAAGTTTATTCTGAGTATGAAGTTGAACTGTAAATGAGTGTAATCATGTCATGTTTTAATGTGTAGAGGAAAATGGGCTTGGTGAACTTAATTGTGCCAATTTTAATGAACAGCAATTATGAGAACATCATAGTTGCTATTCATCAGCCAGCAGCATATTCTCCATTTCTTGAGAAACTTGCTCCTTCCCCCTTTTCTTTCTTCTCTAATTTTTTATGCTTCTCTTTTTATTCAGTCCCCTTGTATTTTTCGGTTAATATAGGTATATGTATAATTTACCTTTTAAGTCTCTAAAGAGGATATTCTTCATGAGATAACTGAAATAGGATTCATAGGTTTAAATTGGCCATCTCGGAAGTACTGAGGCAACATCAGCACATCATATGCAATATAGGTGTGCAAACTGAAGTTCACTCACTCTGTAGCAACAAAATCCTCTCTCTCCGCATATACTTTAATGGCATGCTTACGTGATATCCTTCACATGAAAAAATGTGAGCTAAAGTAACTGGGAAAAAGATAATCATGTGTAAAAAGAAAGAAAAGTATGAAAGAGTGAGAAACTGGGAATAAAGAAATAAGAGTTTGTATAGAGATTTAATGACAAGGAGTATACTTAATGAGAAAGTGAAGAAAGCATGTTTCCCAGGTGCTAAGATGAAGAATATTAGTAGAGATGTTTTGCTGAGAGAAGTGAAAGAGTTGCTTGCTTTGGCAGGCATGAATGATTTGAGAGATGATATAAGAGTTGGTGATATAAGTGAAAAAGAAAAGTGAGAAAAATAAAGATTTTGAGCATGCTTCATTGGTATGAGAGGACTGATTTGAGAAGGGTCATGATTGCTAATGAGTCAATTAGAAGATTGTGCACAGTTTATAGATGTATGGAGTGAATTTGATTGATGACAGGACTTGCATATGCCTGATGGATGACATTTAAATAGCTTTAGAAAGTTTGGAGAGAGAATGTTGTTCATTGAGAGGTTGAAAGTGCAAAATCAGGAAAACAAAGGATTTAGGGGATGCAATCAATCTGGGTTAGTCATCCCTCGGACAAATGAGTGTGTATACAGAAATGAGCAGTTTCGCAGGTTACAAATCCAAATGTGTCATTACCAACACACAAGGGTAAGTCTGAAGGGATGTTGAAATGCACATCCACAAATGCCAACAAGTATTACAAATAAGAGTTTTTGGCATTGGTCATCTCAAGTTGGCCAAAAATTATAGGCGTCAGTGAGACCTGTTGAGAAAATGGATAGAATAGGTATTGTATTTTTTTTTGGGGGGGGGGGATAGGTCAGGAGGTGAGGTATTGCTGATGATAGTTGAAAAACATTAAACCAACAAATTAAAAGTTAGAGGATTTTAGGTCGGGGGGGGGGGGAGATGATTCATTTGAGAGTATCTGGGGCAGAATAGAGGCCAATAGGACAAAATATTGTTATCTGCTATCTATTGGAATATGTGAATGTCATACATTGGCAGATTATCACAATGAATGAGCAATTATGGGGACTTTCAACCATGGGGACATTGGTTGTAGAGCAAAAGGGTGCATAGCAAGATGGAAGTGGAATTTATATAGCTACTAAGGGATAATTACTTGAAACAGCCTGTCATGGAGGGGACTAGGGGTTTGAGGGTGATGAGTTGGTAACAGCATCAGAAGACGTATCCATAACCAAGGTAAACAGTCTGCTTCCAGTTTTGGAGAGTGACCATGCAGTCTTGTTATGGAAGATTACTAAATATGTGGACTTTACTGTCAAGAAATGGTTTGTTGAACTATAAAGCAGGTTAAAAAGCCAAACGACTATTTTTTCTGGCCAAGTTGATTAAATTAAGGAGATAAAAATCCCTTATTATTTTACAGCCAGTATGCGAAACTCTGAGATCGAAAACTACCATCTAAGAGTTTCATGCCGAAGAACTATCAGCGAATCCAAGCGTAACTGAGCACCTGGTAGTACAATACCAAGGCAACTCAAGCAAAAGGTGGAGCAAGCTCCCTCACAATCCTTGATCTCATAACGTAAAACACAGCTCCTAGGAGATGTAATACTGCCTTACATTATGAGGAGAGGTCACTACCCAGACCAGTTTCAACCTTTTTTGAGGTCTCATCCACGTCTACCTACTCACTGATGAGACCTCAAAAAAGGCTAAAACCAGTCTGAGTCGTGATCTCTCCTCATAATGTAAGGCAGTATTACATCTCCTAGGAGCTGTGTTTTACATTATGAGAAAATATCAAGGATAGTGAGGGAGCTTGCTCCACCTTTTGCTTTGAGTTGCCTTGGTATTGTACTACCAGGTGCTCACTTACGCTTGGATTCGCTGATAGTTCTTCGGCATGAAACTCTTAGATGGTAGTTTTCGATCTCAGAGTTTCGCATACTGGCTGTAAAATAATATGGGATTTTTTATCCCCTTAATTTATAAAGCAGGTTGTTATTATAATAAACTTACAATCCTCTTCCTAGAGTGCCATGGCTTGAGGACCTAGAAACAATGTCACTACTGCATGGAAAGTTGTCAAGCAATTGTTTGAGAAAAACAGTATCTGACTTTGCATACCCATAGAGGAAAAAACCAAGTAGAGATAAGTGGATGAGTAGAGATATAAAGCATGAGCTGCAAAAAAAAAAAGAGAGAGAGAGAAAAAGGAATAATGTGAAGGGGTATAAAGAAAAAGATTATCAGCATACACACGGGCAGTACAAAGTGAAGCAAGAAGAGTGAATAGTATGGTAAGAAAGGTAAAATCAGAGTGTGAGAAAATTAGCTAAGCAGTCTAAAGTAAATCCAAAAAAAGTTTTTTTTTTTTTTTTTTTTTTCATTGTGGCATATAAGAAGATGAGTGACTGTGAAAGAATGATTCTAATCACTGCTGATGGTATGAAATAGAATCAAAAGAAATAGTTGAGTTGCTAAATGATCACTTTGTAAAGTTGTATCATCCAGGTGGAGGTGTGACACACTGATATCAGAATTGAGGTGGATGAACAGACAGCTGCTCAAGATATTGAAAAATATCAATGTGAATACAGCAGTAGGACTGGATGACATGTTGGCCTGTGTGCTGTGCTGTGTGAATGTGCAAGAGAATTGGAAGTGCCTCTGAAGTTATTCAATCTGTCTCTGACAGGTTCCAAGGGAGTAGAAAGAGGGTATAAGATAGTTTCATTACATAAAGGTGACTCCAAGACAGAAGTAGCAAATTATAAACTAATCATTATCTCAGGAGTGGTGGTTGAAGTATTGGAAAAATTGGTTAAAGGTAAAATTCAGCAGTGGGTGGATAGGAATACAATACTTGGTGGGCAGTATGGCTTTGTGAAAGGGAGGTCCTACCTTTAATAATTTACTCTTTATAATAGTGACAGATAAAGGAAATAAATGGCTACACCATAATACTGCTGGACTTTGCAAAAGCATTTGACAGAATACCGCATGGGGAAACTATTACAAATGTTGGAGCAAATGGGAATGGATATGAAGCTGGTATCATAGATAGGGATGTGGCTGACAGACAGACACCAGAGAGTAGTATATGGTAGAGTGGAATCTAGACAAATGAGGATGATTAATGTGATGCCTCCAGGTTTTGTATTAAGGCCACTACTACTTTAATTTGTATATTAATAATGTTTGGAAAGACTTAAGAATGGGGAGAATATTCAGTTGTTTGCTGACGATGCAAAACTAGGAAAGGCAATAGTTGATAAAGGTGATATAGATATCCTACAAGATGATTTAAATAGATTGGCATTGCGGGCAAAGAATAATATTGTTAGTTTAATGTTGCAAAATGTAAGGGTATGTATTTTGGGTTGAAAAGGTTACTTACTGTATGTCGCATTGATGGTACCCAATTTCAAAAAACTGATGAGGCTAGGGCAGTGGTTCTTAACCGGTGTTCCGCGGAAGGTGAATAGGCGTTCCGCGAGAAGTTCTGGAATTTGTAACTAAACCATCATTAAATTAATTTGTCAACACAAATTAATTTAATGATGGTTTAATTGATGTTTAATTAATTATTAATTAGTAATTTATTATCAATTATTGATTAATAAAAAGTCAGCTAAATTACCAAGTAATTATTAATTTATACATTACAAAATAACCAAGGTGTTCCGTGAAAATTTCCGGATTTGTGAAGTGTTCCGTAATCGAAAAAAGTTTGAGAAACACTGGGCTAGGGACTTGGGGATACTAGTGGACAGAGTTGAAGTTCAGAAGACATGTTTCAGAAGTTGGTAATATAGAAAGGATTACCAAGATGGTTTCAAAAAATTGCAAGTAAAGATAGGGAAGTTATCTCTCTTTATAAGGCTATGATTTTGGCTGCATCTTAACTACTGTGCACAGATTTAGACATCTGGTTTTCTTGTGGATCAGGAGGTGATGGAGAGGATTCAGAGACAAGTAACTAGGCTGAAATGTACCCTATGATAATTTATTTTAAGGTGTGTGTTGCAAAATTTAGGTTGATAGGCAGAAAAGAGGGGCATGGCAGAAACTCTTAATGGGCTTCTATAAGACTGACACAAAGGAAATTTTTTGATACATGATGAACAGAGTAAGAAATGGAAGTTATTTCTTGAAATTGTGTAAGAGTATAGGTAGTAAGGTTTGTGCAGAGTAGATTTTTTTTCTTGGAGAGTGGTGAGTGAGTAAGTGGAATGGATTATCAGAATTATTTCTGAATGCCCTACAGTGAATTAATTTAAGGAGAAGTATATGATAGGTATTTTGTGTATAAAGGTCAGTGTTGGTCTCCCATAATGAGCCTTCTGACTCCATGGAGATACCCATATAATATTTTTTTTTAAACAGGATGGAATGTGTCTTGGAATAATGCTATCTCCCAGTTATGTTCAGCATAGTTATATCACAGTCCTTTCCTTTAGTGTTTATACAGTGATCAGCATTGATTTCAGACAAATTATGGAGACTACAACTGTGTTAAAAATAATTAATTTCCCGTTTCAACCTTCATATTAAGATCATCATCTGAAGTATGTACACACACACACACACACACACACACACACACACACACACACACGAGGGGGTGGTGGAAAACAAGCAATATTACATTTCAAACAGTATGTCAAAGAGAATGATTTGATCAACAGTTATTCTATTAACCTGACCTCTAGTGAAAAAAATAAAATAAAATGCATACATCAAAGTCATATTCTATTTATAATATCATCTGAGGATAATTTCATATAGATAGTTTTATTACAGCAAAAGTGATGTCTTAATTTCTTTGTTATATCTTTGATCATTTCAATGATTTCTTCAGCAAACAGATGTCATTCTTAGCTGTATAAGGAAGGTGTGAGCAAGGGAGTTAGAAATAGATTTTTTGCATGGAAAGTTTTGAATGATCGGAATGCATTGCCATAGTGTAATGTTGGCAGAGAATTTAATTGTATTTAAGGCAGGTGTGATGAGCTCTATGTATGACAAAGAGCCCTTCCACAATGAGTCTTTGACTCATTGCTATCTTATCTGAAGGGGGTCTTCAGATGATGATAATAGTAATTTCTGTTTGAAGTTCTCCAGCAATCCCTCACTTCAAGAATGTAAAAATGTCAGCTCTTATTTCATATATTGCCATCATTAATACTATTTTTGTTTTAATTATCTATTATTAATCTCTAACCAAAATAAATAGCAGACCTCTAGCTTTGATGTTTTTTTTTTTTTTTTTCACCAGAGGTTCAGGCCCAAATTAGTGATACCTCCAATCTCCCTAATCCTGTCTGTTTCATGCCTCTTTTCTTTTGACTGAAAAAAAGAGGCATAAAATTTATTTTCTTAATATATAAAAAGGGCAAAGATGATATCAGTAACTATAGACTGAGTTTATTTTTGTATTTGCATTTTTGTATCCATTATTTTAAATATAATCGTAAGACTTGGATGATGCCCAGCCATATGAACAAGCAGACTTAAGAACAAAGTTCTCCCCTATAGATCATATCCATACCATTACTCTAATAATAAACAAAATAAATTAATATAATCTTCATGCATATTTAGTGTTTGTAGATTCTGAGAAAGCCTTTGATTCTTTATATCATTCAGGAATAATAATGAGCAGCTTAAAACAACAGGACATCACAGCAAAATATATCAGATGATTAGAAACTATATATTAGAATTCAACAGTGAATATGAAGTTAAAACATCGGGGAAAGAAAGATTAGAAGAGTGAGAAAAGGAGATCTGAAACACTAAAATTTTCTGATTTATTAGAAGTCTTTAGGAATGTATCATGGGAATAGATCTAAATCATTTTCATTTTGCAGATGTTATCCTTGCCTGCAAAAAATCATAAAATGACATTGACAGAGGAAAGCAGGTAATGTTCTTTAAACCTTTTTTTCTTGCTTGAGGTAAAACATTGAAGTTTATGAAAAAATCAGATCAAATTGAACTAAAATTAGCAAATGATACTGTCGAAATTGTTGATAGCTATATTTACCTCAAAGAGTTAGTGAGCTTTAAGGAAAAACAACATAAAAAAAAAAAAAATAGAATTGCACTAGGAAGCTGCATAAAGATTATTTGTTAGGTGGATTTACCTGTAAAATCTATTTAATATCTTCTCCAGTGTTTACATGTGGAAGTAAGACATAGCAATGACTAAAAAAACGGAAAGACAAAAGTTGTCCAGAGAGCTTTGTCGAGAAGAGTACTTCACATAACAGAAAAGGATGGAATTAAAATCATAATAGAATTAGAGAGATGACCAGAGTAGAGGATATTGTAAAATGTGTAAATGGTGATGGGCTGGCTAGCCATCTCCATCTTTACATTAACAGATGAGAGATGGACAAAATTAAGCACTGAGTGGATATTAAGAGAAGGAAAGATCATCAAAGAAAGACAACTGGAATGAGTGGGGGGGGGGGGGGGGGCTATATCTAGCATGGTAAATTATAATATTCTGGCCTGGTTGGCTGAACGGTTAGTGTATCCGCTCTCCAGCCAAAAGGCTGCGGGTTCGAATCCTACTGCGGGCATGGATGTTTGTGATTGTCTGTGAAGATACTAGTGGTGGTGATGGGTGGTAGATAGCGTTGGTGTAGATGATGGTAGTTGCTGTTCATTGTAGTTGATGGATTGAGTGGTGGAAACAGAGCTGTAGAGTAGGTGCTCTCGATGAGTCTTGGACTCCTTGGAGGAATCGTGTAATAATAATAATTTAACATCAGTTATTATATTAGAGCTAAGATCCTGGATTATACAGTCCTATTTATAGTTAACTCTTAGACAGAAAGGTTATGTGGATAGAATGTGTGCCTTCCATATTCTTGGGATTTTTAGACCATCATTACTATTAAGATTAGCCTAATCTTAATCTAAACGTCAGGAAATTAATGTAATTATTCCTAACACAGTTGTAGTCTCCATAATTTGTCTGAAATAATCATATCACAGGTCATTGCTTCCTTAGCTTATAAGAAATTCATTTCTTTTTTCTTTAGATATCACTTTGCTGCTGTTCATCTCTAGAAATCCATGGCCCATTACAAAAAAAGCATTAAATTTGATTAATGACCTCTTACCAGTTCCCTCCATACTTTCACAGAGGTATTCAGTTTCTGTTGTAATTATGTTTGACAGATATTTCCATAGTTACTGTTCAAAGAATTGGTATTAGTAATTTCCTCATTGTCTAAATTTGTTAAGATGATTGTCTCAGATAATCCTAACTTCTTCTCAGTTCAAATCCAAACCCACAGAAGAAATCGTTGTTATTCATTCCCTCTGCTGCTGTCACATTTTCCCGATATATATATTTCCTAAAGTATACTATCAGCACATCTTTGAATTCAGTGTTAATAGGTTTATCCTTTCTCCTCAAATCCACTTTTCATTGGATTAAACATGCGAATAATACAGGATCAAAAAACTGAACATACGTAATGGCTCACTAACCCCCCCCCCATAATCCCATCTTTTCTCCACAAATCATGAATAAGAATGGAGATAATGTGCATTCTTGTCCTATCCCTGATTTTACATCAAACTATCTTCCTGTATTTCCTTCAGTTCTAACTACTGACTTACAACTTAAATATAGACCATCTATTGCTCTGTATAATGTTCTATTTACCCCCCCCCCCATGTTGTCTGTTGAAAAGCTTTTCTCTCAGCACCCTGTCATATGCATTTTCCAGATCTACAAAACTTCAGTATAGATGCTTATCATACTTCCATGATTTCTCAACTATTTATCATAAAGTGAAAATGTGATCCACACAACCTCTGTTTGACTTGAATCTCCACATAGATTTTCAGCTTCTTTTCAAGTATGCTTGCATAAATCTTACCTGTAACACTTAGTAGAGAAATTCCTCTAATTCTTATGTTCAGCTTTATTCCCCTTTTTATAGATCTAAACTATTAGTGCTCTATTCCAATCATCTGGGATTCAACCTTCTGACCAACCGCTCTGAATTATGCAGTGTAGCCCCTGCATGACTTTTATACTTCCATATTTGAGCATTTCCTGTCGAATATCATAGACTTCAGCTGCCTTTCCGCATTTCAAGTTTTTAATGGATTTTTCTACCTCAAGTATGGATATATATATATATATATATATCCACACGCGCGCACACACACACACACGTGTGTGTGTGTGTGCGCACGCGCGCGCGCGCGTGTATTCCTGAGCTTCTACTCGGTTGTTATAGTACATTAAATAAATATTTAATGACTTTAAACCGAGATAAAATATTAAGTTTTAATGAAAATGATACAACTAGTTTCAACCTTTTTACAGCCTTCATCAGGTATCCACTAAAGGTAGAACACAATAATAAAAGTTGAAGTTACAAAAAACTGAGAATTACAGGCAAAAAATGCAATACATAATTGACACAGAAAACGTTATATTTTTCAAGTTGTTCTATTTAACGCGCTATTGTTTGTTGCATGCATGCTTGCAAGTTCTCGTGAACACCGGTATTGAACAAGTTGTATTGAACAAATTGCTGTTCAAATGTTCAGGATTAAGGAGGATTTCCCTGGACTCCACAATTTTCCTTTCAAACTCATCACTGCATCGAAAAATGTTTTCGGATTTATCCCAGCAAACCGAATGACTCTGTAGATCATCATGAGGATTTTGAGAAAAGAACATGACTGGATAGCGCAGATGCATGTGATCTTTTATAGGAGATGTTTCTCTTATGCTCCTCTATACGTAGTTCAATAGATTTGTTAGTCTGTCCAAAATAAGGAATATTACAATCACACCATAACTTGTATACACCTGGATATTTCAGGTTGTGATGAATAGGCTTCGGATGGCTTATAAGAGAACGAACTTTAGGGAGTGTAGTGAAAAACGTCCTGATGTTGTATTTTGTAAGGACTTTAGCCAATTTATTGGAGACTGAACTAATGTTACGGATTGAGATGCTACCTTTAAAATCAGTAGTTTCCGTAGTACACTGCCTAGGAGGATCCAGAAGAAATTTCTTAATCTTTTTTTCAGAATATCCATTTTGTTTAAAGATAAGAGAAAGGTGATTAATTTCTTTTTGGAGCTCATTCTGGTTCATTTAAAAGAGAGCATGCTCTGTGTCCTAAGGTAGAAATAGTTCCAAGCTTTTGTGGTGGAAAGTTATGAGAATGACAGTGCAGATATATTAGTATGAGTGGGTTTTCTGTATATATAGAGATTTTAAATCTATCAGAGCATCGTGTAAGAATTATCCAGGAATGGAAGGCAGTTATTTCATTCTAGTTTAGCAGTGAATTTTATATTAGAATGCTGGTTGTTAAGATGATGAAGAAAATCCATGAGAGATGTGTCTCCGTGACTCTATATAATGAAAATGTCTTCAACATAATGTTTCCAAAGTTTCGGCTTAAGTGAGAGGACGATATGGCTTTCGTTTCAAAATCTTCCAGGAAAATGTTTGCTAGAACTGGGGATAAAGGTTTGCTCATTGCTAGGCCTTGGTTTTGTTTGTAATTCCTTTCATGGTACTCTTTTCTCCATTTCTAAGCTTTTTTTTGATAGCCTCCAGAACATTTTCTGCCTTCATGATGTCTATTTTGTATACTCTTACCATGACAGTCTTCCCATGACTTTTTTTGTTTACTTTTACACATAGCTTAGCTCTTTTACGTTTTTTTTTTCTGTATTCTTTTAGGGCATCTGCTGACTTATTTGATAGGAACTTTTGATATGCTTTCTTCTTTTCTAGAAATGCTTCTTTAACTTCTTGTGTCCACTGTGGGATTGCTATTTTTCTACCCTTATAGCCGGCCTGGTTGGCCAAGTGGTTATTGTATCCACTCTACCTTATCAAGAGGTTACAGGTTCGAATCCCACCAAGGGCATGGATGTTTGTTATTGTCCTACTAATCAATTACCATATGATCTGCACCATAAAAAATCAAATAGCTGGATCAGTCAATGTCTTCTTCAGCATTTGCCACTGAGACTCAAATTTGGTTCTTGTTTTCAATCTGTTTAATTTTTTTTTTTTCTCCCAATAATGTTTATATGGTTGAGTCTACAGTTTACCTGTAAAAACTGATCAACTTTAATTGGTTTTAAAACTTTTTGCATACTGTTCTTTTCAATCGGATATTCAGTTTTATCCTGTTTAGTACTAAGTAATGATTACTTCCACTTTCAGATCCTCTATACACTCTGGTATCTTGAACCAACATGGAGATATCACTACATAATGACATAGTCAATGCATCTTTCCTTATTTCTTGTCTTCTCTCCACCTGAACTTATGTACATCTTTGTTGGAACATGGTGTTAGTAATGACTTCCATTTCCTGAGAAGAAAACTAGCAACGACACAGACTATTCATTACTCTAATTTCTCTTACAGTAAAAATCAATTCAGCAGTGGATCTCCCTTTTCTAAAATCAGACTGCTCCTCTCTTAGACCTTCTTCATATTTATCCCTCATTCTTGTTGCCATTATCCTTTCGTAAATTTCTGCACATTTACACAATATTATTTCTATAGTGATTACTCCTTGTGCCTTTTTTAATCTCATTTTTATCTCAACATTTTGAAGACTGTGATAGTGTGCGACGAAAACAGCTAGAAATGTGGAGCAGCAGAGATTGGTTGCTGCACCATGATAATGCCCCAGTCCACATGGCCTTGTCTGTCCAATAGTTCCAGATGAAAGCCAACATGGCGGTTGTTCCCCACCCTCCCTTCTCACCTGATCTCCATGTGACATTTTATTCCCATGGATAAAGAAAACCATGGAAGGGCAGAGATTTGTTGATACGGACAAAGTGAAAGAAAAGTAGCTGGAGGCCATAATAGTATTCCAGTTGCAGTTCCAGAACTGTTTCCAGCAATGAGAAAAAAGGTTGTGACAAGTGCATTGATTCTCATAGAGAGTACTTTGAAGGAGACTAGAATATGGTATAAGCTTTAATAAATTTAAATAACAATTAATTCCAGTTATTTTGGGGTACTCCCCCCCTTGTATACTGGAACAATCCTCATGATCAAATCATCAGGTATCACTTTTCTCCAGATCATCTTAAAGATGTCATACAACCATTTTAGTCCTGATCTGCCAGAATCTCTGGTCATGATCAATTCAACAAGCAAACAAACTAATCTATCCAAGAAGACTTTGCATTCTTCTTCCTTAATATGCTTCTTCAACCTTTGCTAGATCTCTTTCCCTGTTATTTTCTGTCTTCCATATTCATTCCAGTTTACTTCACAATGGCTTTCATCTTAGTGCAACAGATCTTTAAAACAATATTACTGCGCCATCCTAATCTATCTTCTGGTAATCATGATTTGCATCTACGAAAAAACTGGTTCCTTATTGCTGCTGCTTCTATTCTTCATTAATCCACATTTTCTTTCTCATTAATATTTTCTAACTTATTAGGAATTATAGGCACATTAACACAAGGATATTTTAATATTTGCCAAATATTCAGTCTGAAACTAACAGACTGTCTTCAGTGGCTACATAGGAACAGTTTTTAACAAGGTGGAATACCAACAATCGATCATTCAAAAGTAGAATGAGCAGCATGATGTTACATTGCTAAGCATTAAAGAGAGGAAAAATTTCATCAGAGTGATGATTAAATTATAATTATTAATTCACAATTTCATATAATATTCTTAATTTATAAATAACATTAGACTAATGTAGGAATTAAGTCTCAATTTAAAAATAAAAAAATTAATGTGTTATCCTGATTAAACTTTCCCATATTTTTGATAAGGATATACAGTCATTTTGATTCAAGTTAGAGAGTTGAAGTAAGGCCTCAGCACTCTCTTTGAATAGGCATTCAAATTTATACCGACATCTGTGTAGAAGGCGAGTCTTGTACCAGAGGATATTGTAGCTTGTCTCTATCCTGTGCTGAGCCAATCCAGATATATCGGATTTGTTGTGCAGAATGTATGATTGATGTTCTTGAATTCTTTTTTCTATGTAATTCCTAATCATAATGTCACAAATGTCTCTCAAGAGTAATTTTCTAACTTATGTATGAATTTCCAGCTATTCATCCTTGTTATTTAATTTTTCATAGCTTTTTTTATATGATTGTGAATAGTTCTGTCATTTGATCTAGTCTTTATGAACTTCCAAAAAGGCTTTTTTTTACTCTCTCTTACCACCAGCATGTTTCTTTTCCTTTTTTGCTTTCATTTGTTCTTCCACACATCTTTTCTGCTGTTCCTACTGTTGGGGATCAAAAGTTTTCCTATTCTTCGACCTGATTTGAAACTGAAATTCATGCTTTTAGTCTGATGCAACATTCCCAACTTCAGCTTTTTTTTTTTTTTCCTTCATATAGGTGGTTAGAAGAGGCATATGATCTCCGTCGAAGGTGGCAGATGTCAAAATTTTATTTATGATTTTCTGGCTCCATTCTTTATTGAGAATGAAATAACCTGTTATTGATTTTTTTGTATACCATTCCAAATATACCTTGTGATTCTGTTGATTTTATCTTTTCTCATAGCTGTTTCCAATTTTGAGATAATTGCTGATGCAGAAATATAAATCTTTATCTTTTTCATTCCTCATTTCTTTGACAAAAACCAAATGGTTCCAAAACTTTTGGGGCCATAGTTAAAGCCTAAATACAAGTTTCAATTTTTTATTTATTTTATTTTATTTTATTTTTTTATAAATACTGCTGTGCTATCTTCTCCAACTGGGGAATTAAGATTAACTAATGAAACTTATTCCTCTGTAATTTTCAGTTTTATAAGATGTAATCATGAGGCTATAGCCTTGTGGAAATGCCATTTGTATCCATAATTCTAGGCTGTCCAAAGAATGGAAGATTTTTCTTTGATTCTAGTTGCCAACTAGAACTCTTTTTTTTTTTTTTTCCTAAGCCTTTCTTTAACCAATCCTCAAGTTAGTCAGTCTCTGTCATGAGCTATGCAGTTTTCCCTCCCAGAAACTGGTATTTAACATCACATCTCAAGAAAATTTACTGTAGAACTCACTGTTACAGTCTATAAGTGCTTCAAGGATGGAGATGGCTGTCTACTGTTTTTGGAAAAAATTAAACAGGACTAAATTACCTCCACCCATCTTTGGAGAATAAAAGGTGTAAGAGCAGGTGGATGAGTTTTTTGTTTACACTTTGGTAAAGGATTAAATTTCTTGTCTAGTATAATTTATGTTGTAAACAAGTGCAAAAAAACTTTCTACAAGGAAATATCTTTTTCAATTTCTGCTGTGAAATAGATTTTAGGATAGAAGCTGGCCAGACAAGGAAAATATACTTAATGTAACTGTATTTTTGAATTCATGTGGTATTTTTCATTGCCCATCTTTTCAGAAGATTCCGTATGCATATTTTCTAAGTGGAGTGAAATTGAGGATTCCATTGCTAGCCTTTGTTTCTGTTCATGGTAAGAGTCTTTGAATTAAAAGAAAGCATTATCTAGACAATGCATAAAAAGGTTGAATGTGTGTCCATCCACTAGAAATATCTTAGTATTAGTATTACTTCTAAGCCTCCATGGAGTCTGAAGATTTATCAAAGGAGGTTGAAAGTTCTTCTAGTAGAGATTTGTATCATGTCTTCTCTCAACACTAGTAAAAAGCATTATTATTACTCCAAGACCCCATGGAGTTAGACTCATCTAGGAGGTCCCTTTTGTCATACACACAGTTCATCATACTGCACCTTAAACACATTCAAATTCTCTGCAGACATGCTCTCAGACACTGCATTCACAACTCTCCATGAAAAAAAATCTTACTTTTCATTCCCCTGCTTACTCTCCTTATATAACTTCCAGGAATGACCTCTTGTTCTCCCCCAATCTCCCATCATTTTATGGGGGGAAAAACAATCTCTTGAACGCTTATCCCATAACAACCCCTTACTAACCTATGCATCTCTCATATCACCCCTCTTCCTCCTTTCCACTATACTTTGCAAATTGCATTTTCTCAAACTTTCTTTATACTCAGCATTCCAGAGACTGGAAATTACCTTAGCCAATTAATTGTCTCTGGACCCTTTCCAATAGCTTTTCATCCTTTTGAAAACCAGGTGACCAAATCTGTGCACAGTAGTTTATATGTGACCTAATCAAGGCCTTACAATGGAGCCAGAATCTCCTTACTTCATGTAGGAGTTCACAATTTTGGACATTTCGCATGAAAGAAAATATCAAAGTTGTAGAGAAAAAGTGAGCTTGGAAATCCAGCCTAGCCTTTCACACTATTAACAAAAGCATCAGGTTGTTTGGTAACTCACAAGAATGCCATATATTGAATTTAACAGCTATATTTGCAAATTTAAAGATCCTGAAATGACACAATATCCAACACAGTGTTATAAGATCTTATCTTCAGCTAATGGTGATGGGACTACATAAAGAATCTGATATACTTGTAACTAGTTTATGACGGACAGCATGTGATTCATTGCTCAACAATGAATCACATGTAAGACATCTCAACATGATATGCCCTGTCAGTTTGATCACAAAACAAAGTGATCAAATAGAGTATACTTTGCAGTATTTTTCATAAACTTCATTTCTGCTGTTATTAATCTTCGTTTGTCTTTTTGTTTTATTGTCCAGATTTCACTTCCATACAATATAAGACTGGTAGGGCTAATGTGTTGTTATACTTTTAGTCTGGTTTGTTTTTGACATAGGTTTGGTTTGCAATTTTTAGGTTTATATCTTTTTCATATGTGATCATACATCCTAGGTAGTTAAATGAATTCACCTGTTCTAAGATCTTGTTATCTATTACTATTTTAGTTTTTGCTGGATCTTGTCCTTTAAAGGCCATAGTTTTTTTATTTTTCTGTTGATATTATCATGCCATAATCTTTGGCTATCTCATTTAGATCTAAAATAGCTTTCTGTAAGTTATCTTCAGAATTTGTAATTATTATTTCGTCGTCGGCAAAAAGGAGAGTGTTTAAGTTCACTGTAAGAGAAACTTTAATACCTTGATGGAAATTTTTATTTCATTTAGGTAAATATTAAGAGTTGCTGAGAGGGGGCATCCCTGTCGGATCCCTTGGTTTATCTCTCTCGTATATGATAGCTCATGATTTAATCTTATTTGTATTTGATTACTTTCATATATACTTATTATTGGTATTTGTCTTTCTTTTAATATGTTAAATAAAATGCTTCTTTTAAATTTGTCAAATGCTTTTTCAAAGTCAATAAATGCAATATGTGTTTCTAAATTGTATTCTCTTCTTTTCTCTATTATTAATTTTGCAAAAGGCTGGATCTATACATGATCGTCCTTTTCTAAATCCATTCTGTACTTCTAAAATAAAGTTTTTGGAATATTTCATTAGTTTGCTATTTAAGATTCTGCTATATATTTTGCAACAGGAATTTAGTATACTGATACCTCTATAGTTTTTAGGGTCATCTCTATTACCTTTTTTAAAGATAGGAATCACAATTGCTTTTTTCCATTCTATTGGGGGAATACCAGTTGAATAAATTTTCTTTAAAAATAATAAGAGTCTTTCTTTGAATCTTGTTCTTGCATATTTATATACTTCGGAACCAAGCTTATCTTCTCCAGGTGATTTTCCATTTCTTGTTTCTTTCAGGCTGATTTCTAATTCTTCTTTAGTTATTTCCTTTTCATTTTCGTTAATTGTTTGCCAGTTGTCTTTTTTAAAATATTTGTCTGTCCACAATTCTGTGCAGAAATTTAGAAATTCTTCTAATTTCAATTCGGTGTTTAATTTTGTTTTCTTTAGTATCTGCATTTAGATGTTTCAAAATCTTAGATACATTGGGTCTTATTTTATATAAATCATCTTCTAAATTAGAAACAAATTTGTTCCATGATTCTCTGTCTTTTTCTGACTTCTCTTTCAGCTATGGCTCTTATTCTTTTATATTCTATTTCATCTTCTAATCTTTTACTGCTTAACCATTTATGATAGGCTTCTTTTTTTTTTTTTTTTTTCATTTTGATTATTTCTTTGGTTTTATCATCCTATATTGAATATTTTGGTCTTTCCTAAGCTTTCATTTGCTGTGCTGCATTTAGTATCGTTTTATATTAAGCCATTCTATTTCTATTTCTTCATTTTGTTTTATTTTATCTAGATACTGGTTAATTATTTGTTTATATAGCCATTGTTTTATAAACAAACATTTTAAATTTTCTTTCTGTTCTTGTTACTTGTAGCCATTTAGGTGGTAATCTTAATTTTATTTTAACGAGGAAGTGGTCACTACTTATTTCATATCCTCTGCGAACTCTAACATCAGACGAAAACTTTGGCTTTGCATTTAAGATAAAATGATCTAATATTGATTTCCATCCTCTTGCTGCCCAAGTATATTTATGTATGTCTTTATGTGTATAGAAAGAATTCATTATTTTTAAATTATTATAAACTACAAAGTCGATCAATTTTTTACCATTCCTGTTTAGAGTATGTTCTCCGTATATTCCTACATTATTATTAATTTTCGTGTTTCCAATTCTTGCATTTAAGTCTCCTGCTAAAATTACATAATCATTTTTATTATTTTATTATAAATATTTTGTAGCTGATTATAAAATTCAATATTATCCTGTTCTCTTCCTTCTTCTTGGTCATATAAACTAATTATTGTTAAATAACCTCTATCTATTTTTATTCTAACTTCTATTATTCTTTCATTCCATAATTTATAATGTTTTAACTATTTTGAAAGGCAAGTTTATTTTTCACTTGGTTAGACTATAATAAATTTAGTTTAATCCTTTACCCAAGTGTAGGCAAACAAAATTTGCACCTGAAATAGTTCTGGACTGATGCAACTCGTAGCAAAGGTGGACCAAGCTCTCATCATTCCTTGTCTCAGTATTTCCCATAATGCAAAGCACAGCTCCTTGCAGACATGTATAATGCTATGCATTAAGGGAAGGGTCACTACCCAGACCGGTTTCGACCTTTTTATGTTTTGAAAGGGGACATGGTTATAAGGACAGAAATGGAAAGCCCCCATGGCCCTCGAGTACTCTAATAGTATAAGGGTCATAAAATAAGAGTTGGCTGATAAGGCCTTATAGGAAAGATTAAAGTGAGTGGGTCTTCCTCAAAGTAGTAGAAGAAGTGGATAGATCCAACTAGGGGACCATGGGAGTGCCACTTCCCTTACAATCTTTATTCTAGTAGTAAGACTTATACGTTGGTTAGACATAACTGGTAATTAATTTACGGAATTGACAACGCATATAAAGTAAATTAATTAAAGATAACTTTAATGAATCACTTCTATATTTCGGCAATGTCACATTGCCATCTTCGGGAACATAAAGATATGGTATGTGCACTAAGGAACTAACAAAGCAAATGAGGAAGAAAATAAGAACTAATTTTGTTCCTAAAGTCCTAATGGTGCCCTCTTGCGGGCTAATTTGGTAGTCTTGGCAGTTGGGCTGAAGTTCTCAAAATGAAAGTCTCCCAAATTTGTTGTATCAGGATTTCAGAACACCAAGACTACATCCGGTTTCACCAGTACAGCCGCTCTGGGCTGGCAGACCATGCCTTAGATACCCACCATAAAATTCGTTGGAAGAAGACAAAAATAATCCATCGCAGCAAGTTTAAATACGAAAGACTATTCAAAGAATCTTCAGCAGCTCTAAAAAACGTTCCTAACCTCAACAAATTTGGGTGCATGAAACTGCCCCAAATTTGGGAGACTTTCATTTTGAGAACTTCAGCCCAACTGCCAAGACTACCAAATTAGCCCGCAAGAGGGCACCATTAGGACTTTAGGAACAAAATTAGTTCTTATTTTCTTCCTCATTTGCTTTGTTAGTTCCTTAGTGCACATACCATATCTTTATGTTCCTGAAGATGGCAATGTGACATTGCCGAAATATAGAAGTGATTCATTAAAGTTATCCCTTACAATCAAGATGATTGCTTTTGCTTTAGTATCACCACTTCTGGTTCTGCCTCCCACTGACGAGACCTCAATAAAGGTAGAAACCGGTCTGGGTAGGGCTATTTCCTTAATGCATAGCATTATACATCTCCACAAGGAGATGTGCTTTGCATTATGGGAGATACTGAGACAAGGAGTGATGAGAGCTTGGTCCACCTTTGCTACGAGTTGCCTTAGTCCTGAACTACTTCAGGCTCAAACTTTGTTTGCCTATACTTGGGTAAAGGATTAAACTAAATTTATTATGTTTTGAAAGGGTGTTATGAATTCAAATCGTGATTCCTGCTTGTGCTCTTTGGTCTCTGTCAACTCCACTGTATATCATATTAAAATTTTCGGTTCTCATGGTTCCTTTTACTTTCTTTTTTGTTTCGATGATTACTGCTATTTTAAAATATCTTTCATTTAATATTTGGTCTAATTCTATTTCTTTATATGCTATTCCTCTTATATTCCAGTTTTCTATATGTATTATATTTCATCTTTTCCATTCCAGGGTCGTTTTCCGTAGATTCATTCTGATTACCTTTTTCTGTCAGCTTAAAAGTAGAATTATGTTCTCCATGTCAGATGACATGGAGAACATAATTCTACATAATAGGAACTAGCCTGCTGATGGATAGTTCAGTGGTAGGGCTGCTACCTTAAGGTTACTGAACTAGCCTTCTTCCAGATTTCAACCCATAGGAGGAATAGGATATATTGAAGGGGAAAGAGTAGAATTATAGTAAAGGTTTATAAAGGGGACATGGTTATAAGGCCAGAAATGGAAAGACCCCTTGGCCCTCGAGTACTCTAATAGTGTAAGGGTCATAAAATAAGAAGAGTTGGCTGATAAGGCCTTATAGGAAAGATTAAAGTGAGTGGATCTTCCTCAAAGTAGAAGAAGTGGATAGATCCAGCTAAGGGACCACTGGAGTGCCACTTCCCTTACAATCAAGATGATTGCCCTTTTTGGCCCTGTTGGTCCACGAGTATATTAGAGTATATTCAGACCCTACCCCCCCCCACACACACACGGTGGGCTCCCCTATCCACTACCCAGTTGACGCACTCTCTAGGGGTTACAGGATCCCCCAAAAGATTGTTATTATCATATTTATTATTATTTATCATATTATACTGTTATGTGTTTTCGAATCAAAAATATCTTTATTCCTGATGTAAAAACTCGATGTTACAAAAAATAATTAAAACTCTAGTGCATAGATTTTTACAGTAGGAACACACCTTAAAAACACTTGTATAAAGTGTATCTATGTTTCTTATGTTCAAATTTTGTATAAACACCAAAATAAGCCCAAAGGGAATTGACTCGCTCATTGTTTAAAGGCAAAAGTAAGATGTTGAAACCAACAGTAATATCAATGAGTCGGCAGCTTCTTTTGAAAAGTATTTACTAGTCCTGTAGCAGGAGACCTTCAAGGTCAGTATTGAAAGGGTGCGGCGTGCATCAATCGGAAAGTCCCATAGGCCAAAGCTGGATTAAGGACGTCTAAGGAGAAGAATAGATTTGTTGACGAATGTTCGAGAACTGCCAATCTCGTGATGTTGCCCGGGGTTCTCGTAACTACGCACAAGACATGTACGGAGACATTTGGGGTCCAATAACCTTGAAAAAAAAGTGTAGGGGCAATGAGATATAAGGCTCGGAGTTTTGTTAAGAAAGGCTTCCTATTTTCATCTTGCCTATCTATCCACGAGAAGTCGGGGAGGAATGGTGCCATAAGTCCGTAGGAGAAAGACGGAGTCCATCCACTTAAGGCAGTTTTCCAGTGCGAAGCCAAGGATAGTCTGGAGGTCAATCTAAGGAGAAATCTTGCCATGTAAATCCAAGCCTTGCCGCTCCATTTGAGTACATGCATGGCCAACATCATATGCAGTTTCCTCGCCAGTCAAATTCTAGACGCCGGAAGAACCCATCCAGTATCCCGCTAGCTGAAGCGACTCCTCATCGTTGCCCTGAGACTCTTGTAAAGGAAAGGAAAAGAAGTAAAAACCCAGAACGGAGAAGAGCCCCTTGAAGCACCAGAAGAAAATAACAAACAAGGAGGGAAGACATATGCAAGACAGTCAGAGACCCACGTGAGTCTGTAATGTTCATTTTCTTTATGTGTTTGACTAGATAATTTCCCTAAAGAACTGCTGAACTGACTAGTAAAAAAAAAAAAGTTGCAATTTTTCTTATGTGCATGAGTCACCCAGAGATCTGTGCTAAACCGTAAACAAGCCAAATGTGAGCGTAGTAATTTTCCTTAAGATGAAATTGGGTTAATTTGAAATTCTTCTAATCTTTATATGTGCTGAATTAATTTCTTGTTGAAATGTTTAACTTAGAAGGGATGAAAGTATGTCAGTATAATTGCCAGTCATATAACTACGTCTTTAAAGTTAAGAGTGAGAGCTTAGGAGTTATATGATGTGTGTGTGGTGCTTGCTAGAAGATTAATTACTGTTGCTATGCACACCTAAATAGTTTCTTGTTATGTTTGAAGAATTTTTAGTAATTGTGAAGCGGAATGTACTAAATAGAGTTTAACTGAGAATATATATATATGAAAGTTCCTTGAATATCGTGTTTGAATACTTGTTTAAGAATTAGGATTTCTTTTGGGAATGAAGCTTTAATTACTTGCACTGTATATAATTCTTTGACCTATTATTAAATGTTGATTGTTTTTTTATACAATGTTTCTGACTCAGTTTAATCTTTTGCAATGCACTGACCTTAAATAAAATCAGACCTGTAAGGTGGGAATAACCCAGAAGTTATTAATGAGTTAAGAAACTTAGTAGAAAATTTTTGGCTATGGCTAAGTTATGATATGAGTAAATTCTTTGTTCAGCGAGGGTATTAATGCCATGTGTCATAAGGGGAACTTCTGAGGTGCAGTCAAAATAATTGAAATAAATATCTAGAGATCTCAGACATGGGGAGGAATACTTAAAGTAGAACAAAGATAGAATTAGAGATTGATATAAGCATAGTGATAAAAGTAATTTACAAAGTATCACAAACATTACAAAGTGTTACAAATATTACATTCAGAAAAGCGACACCATAAAATATTACACTGATGAAGTACGATAAGAAACTAATGATAAAACAGTCTTTCCTTTATAATTTTCATTGTGGTTATATCAGAATTACTGATATAAAGATAATGGTTATCAGAACACAATAATTGGATAATTAAGCATTTACCTATAGGTAGGATATACCTGATTCACATGATGTATCATTAAGTTGAAATGCATAATGACCATAACCCAACTCTGCAAGGTAAAACGTTGAACAAGAAAAACTACATGTGGTGTATAGTGTGAGTTTTATTGCACTGCATATTATTTGTTGAATCTCCAGGTGTAACTATTATAAACATTATTAATCTATTTGTGTTTATATGACCTTCCTTAATAGCCTTTCTCTGCTGTGGAGAAATCAAATCCCAACTCTTTTTTTAACCTCTTTGATAGCTTTCTGTTATGTAGATTTCCCCTGAGTGGTCTGTTAGCTGTACATAGCAAATACCATGCGAGCGCTAAATCTTGTTTATGCTTCCAGCTTTATTTTTATTTAGCAGTTTTGTTGACTGTGCAAGGGAATAAATGCTACATTTACAACATAATGTTTCAGTAACTTCACTCTTCTATTTGTATGTCAAATATTATAGAGATACTACCTTCAGTAGCTTCAGTTTTTCTCTGCTGTTTAAACTGCAAGCACAAATTTTATTGTCTTAGGATCCATACCCATTAAGGTGCTCTATTTTTGTGGTTCCTTCTCTTGCAAATGTTTAAAATGTGTATGGTTGTTCTAATGGCTCCAATTCACCATGCTTGGGTAATGGTGGGGGAGGAATGTAGGTGTAACTTCCTGTCTCAGTCAACTTTCTGTTAGCTACATCATAAGTGATTTTGCTTTAGATAGCATGAGGAATATATTGATGAATAGGAGGAACTGCAGACTGTTTAGATAGGCTATAAATTCTACCAGCTGCTCTTTAGATCCCTTTACCCCCACCCCGAGGGAACATATCAGGAATTTGATGATAATGCTCTTTGAATCATTCCTGCCAAATGATTAAACTGAGAGCCAAATTCTTGGTCTTATGTGGCGATCCTCTAAAGTGCTGTCTCTCAAATTGATTTCATAATTAAATTTGAAAGTTGTAGTAAAAGCGATGATCAGTCTATGACCAACTCTCTCCCCCTGGGAAAAAAAAAAAAAAGATTACGAAGCAGTATTTAAACAGTTTGGCAGTATCAGGTAGAAAGATGGAAGATATAAAACTGGATCCATTTGACCTTCTTGCCAACTTGGATATTGTCAACTTATCAGTATTCCCAGAGATGAAACCTTGCAATAGATAAGAACATTGATAAATTCACAATGTCAAGGCAAGCAAGAAGATCCAAGAGTTCTTGATTTCTATCCAATCTATTTTCTCAATGAAATTAGAATTTCTGTATCATCCACTTCCAGTATGTCTAAATATCTGTATAGATGTTTAGATGTACTGGAAGTGGATGATTGCATCCACTTCCAGTACGTCTTTACTTTACATTGCATTTACAATGGAATGTAAAGGTATACATCTGTGTTATTACTTCTTCCAGTAATAAGTATATGTCAGAATCACCAATAAGCAAAATGACCATCTAAATTCAAATGGAATCTACATTTGTGTTTTCCTGGCAATAACATTATTGCTTGGAAAACTCTCCTCACATGCTCTTACTCAAGCATTCAGTTTGAGTAAGAGCATTTGAGGTCTCAGCCAATGACCTGTTGAACCTTTTCTCGGGTTAGTTTTATTAGCCCCCCAAAAGGGTGTTTTGTTGACGGTGAGTTTGCCCAGTCTCCTCAAGGTCAGCATGCAGGGATGCCATCAGTTAAGAATGAAGTGCAGATGTGCATTTCTAATTAGTATAACTGAAATATGATGAAATGTGCTCTAAGTACATTTCAGGTAGGAGCTTGGGATATTCTCTACATCATATAAGAAAAATAAGTCTTGATATGATCTCTAATTTGCCTATTTTTGAAGTTATAGACTTGCACTGTATGTAATAAGTTGTCTGTAGACCTCTGGTGTTCTTTAATTTGGTTATTTCTGGAAAACCTTTTACCTGTAAGTATAAAAGATGAAAATATCACAAGGGAGGTAGTGCAGATTTCACAAGACAAGTTTTCATTCAAACCATAATTTTTACACTTTTTAGTGACTATCTGATTTCGTACATCAAATGTACATTTCTAAGTTTAGAATAATTGGAGTATAATGGCTGATAAGTGATCTCTAAGCACACTTAAAGTAGTAACTTAGGATAATATCATTCTCTACATCATGTGCTGTCTGCTATGTAATGCTAATGAACTATATATTTTAATGAAATTACAAGACTAAATATTAATTACAATAAATTTAATATTTTTGAAATGAAATGAAAATGGAAGTAGTAAAATTGGATATTAATCCAGTCAGCCTGTATCCACAAGTGGACTGGTCATGAAGACACTTCAGCTTATGCTTGGAAAAGAGATTAAAACAAGAATATAATTTCTTGTATATTATGATTTACTTTGTAGCTAACAACAGAAAAGAACTTTTGCAACTATCTCTCACCCAAAGTATTTTAATACAGTAAAACCCGATTTTATGGACTTCAGATTTATCGGACAAAATTTACAGTCCGTATGTCACATGTGAAAATTAACACTCTGTTAATTTTAAAATGCTTTTAACCAAGATTTGTGTATAATTAAATTAACAGGTTATTTTTTTTTAACAAATTTCCTGGGTTTTTTTTTTAACAAATTTTGACGAATAGGCCATGTTGGATAAACACTGTAGTAATTTAGCCAACATAAATGACTCACTGCTCATAAAACATGTCCGGCGAATGATTAGCACATGATCATGCCAATCGCACTGTAATTGGTTCTTTAGTCGTGTGCTGTGACTTTCTGCGGCAGTTTTAATGCGTGCCGGCCGATGTTCCAACGTGCACTAAGCTATGCCCAGTAGTGTGCATTGGTTTACTCGTGGTGAATGGTTTATGTATGTGTAAATCTACTTTATTATATAACGGACTTTCGGATTTAACTGACACCCCCCTCCCTCTCGCCCGAAGTTCGTTATATCGAGGTTTTACTGTAATATAGTTATTTCACTATTTTGATACTTGTATATAGAAAATGTGACTTCTGCTTTGATATAACTATGGTATCTTCTTGGTGACTCCCGCTAATGAGATCTCAGTAAAGATTGAATGATCCTGAGTAAGGAGTCTTTTGAATTGATGTGAAGACAACTTCTATACATAAGTAGCCTAGCCATGAAAATATTTTATGCACAATTTTTTTTTGCTTATGCTTAGATATAGGATTAAAGCAAGAATATAATTTCTTTTATACAAGCAAAAAAACTTTCTCCTACTCTCTCTGATCCATAGTACTTAAAAATGTGGTCTGAAAGGAAGTATGCTTTGTGTTATAGGATGCTAAGGCAGTGAACTGTATATTTTAATGAAATTACAACAGATTAAATATTAATGACAATAAATTAATATTTCTGATATTTTGGCAAAGTCAAATTACTATCATTAGGGAACACAGTACAATATGATTTATTGTACATCTTCTCCTCTAGCCAATTTTTTGTGGAACATTTTGAAAAACATATCCTTGATATTGCTGCTCTCAAACCTTCTATCTGGCTAAGATATATTGATCATGTGTTCTTCCTCCTCCACCTCAATAACCAACACCCTCAGAATCCAGTTCACCATAAAATTTTCTAGATACTCTAATCACACAACTTTATCCCATCATTTCTCTTCTTAACAGAGCCTCCAACCTCTGTTTTACTCAGGCTTCCCTTTCAGCTGAACTGAACTTTATTCACCAGACCTTTCTGTCCAATGGTTGCAATACTTGAAAAGATTAAAAATTGGTTTTTCTATATATAATTGTGTCTGCATGCACACGTGCCAATCTCTCTCTTGCGTGCACACGCACAGTATAGTCTGTATTGTTTTCAAATCTCATCTGAAGCTGGCTACACATATCTGCTCTCCTAAGCATCCACTCTCTCCCCTCTCTGTTCCAAGTGTTTAAAAGGTTTCTTGTTATTGCAAATTATCATATGATCAAACTGGTAGATCTACTGATATCTGCCTAGAAGAGTACAAGAAATATATCTGCTGCCATAACTATGGCAGTGGATATATTTGTTGCAGTGAATATAATAAATTCACTGCAACAAATATAAACTTGAAAGATTCTTCTTAGAATCAGCTGCAGATTTGTTAAACCAGCTTAATCTTAATAAATATGGTTGTGTTAAACATCCCAAGATTTGGGGAAACTTTAATTCATAGGTTTCCTGCCCAACAGTTAAGGCTAGCTAACAGCACCCATAGAAAGTACCGCTCAGTAAGCCTTTCGGCTTTTAGTCTAACTTTTCCCCTTATTGTTTTGAGTGTTTTCCTGTTTGCTTTTACAATTTTAAGATTGTATCCCTGATGATGTCTCTGTCACAGAGGCAAAATGTACGATCCAATAGACTTGTATATTATCATTTCTCTGTGTTATATTCATTCCATTAAACCTAATAATGAGTTCGTGACCAGCATTTGGCATGATACCACTGAATATGATTTTTGGTACATAATTTTTATTTAAACATTCTGTTGCTACCTATAATTTTTTTTCATTATTAAAAACAAGACTGACTCATTTACCTGAGGGTTTTTTTTTTTTCAGTGGGATTCATGTTTGGGCCAAAATTAGCACCAATTCTTGAAGGCTCTCTAAAAATTTATGTTCAGAAAAAATTTAATTTGAAATCAAGCAGTCTTGAAAGTAGGCAGATAAGATAAATGTTGAATTCAAAGCTAGGATGGCCTATCAAGAAATAATTCATAACAAAAGTAATAATGAAATAAATTAAACATTTCATTGGATTAAACAAAAAAGACTAATTAAGAATTGAAAAAAAGTGCTATTTTCAGGTAAGTCATATTGTGGTGTAAGGAAACAATGCAGTCAGGAAAGGCGAAGTAGTTAACAAACACATCACTGGTGGCAGAAGTTTTGGAGATGTTTCTCAGTTGGTCATTCCTAAAACTGAGGTTTTTGGGATGAAAATAGTCCTGCACAACAACAGCCTCTAATTGAGGAAGCTTGTTCCAGAGCAAAAGCAATTTTCCAAGCAAGACAACTCCGTGTCATTCTTCAAAAACACAAATAATTTTATGAAATTGGTTGCTTAGCATGATCTAGGATTTCTCCTGACCTAATTCCAATAGAAAACCTCTAAGCTATCTGTGAAGAAAACTCAAGAATGGATTATACAAGTAAGGCATGCTGATTTGTGGTAACATGCATTCCTCAATGGAAAGTTCAGTACATTAGGAAAAAGGAAAAGCTTTGAATGCCATCACATATTATAAATATTATCAAAGATAATGTATAAAGTATTAAACAATTAAATGTGAAAATTTATTTATCTTTTGAAAACTGAATGCTTTCTTCAAAATATTATTAATTAATTTGCACATGTATATGATTCAGCTTACTTTATCAACTGATTAAGACAGTGTTGTTGCATCAATATTCATAATATATAACTTTTATCATATTGTAGAATAATGTGCATTGCATGCAGTCCCACAGAAACGTGTTTTGCATTCTCAACTAGTACTTCTCCATGTCGTCCACTTTCCAAATCGGAAACTATTAAACCTGAAGTCTCTTCTCTTCCTCCTCAGGGCAAATTTTTTTTATGGGATATGCGTACCTTGCAGTTACAGGTCAGTATCATCTTTGTTTTTTAATGCTATTTACATTTAACTCTCAGTATAGTAAATTTAAATGTATAGTGAATTTACTCAAATTCCTTGTATCTATGGAATTTGGTTGGAACTTTTTAGTAGTTTGCTATAACAAAAACTTATACACTATAACAATGTGTATTATAACTAGAGCTGGGGCATGGCACCTGCTTTACAATTCTGTCATCACCACTTAATCCACCAACTACACCAATGCCATCTACTGTCTGCCACTAGTATTTTTTGTCTATAAATTGTGTGTGCTCTCAAGACTGATTTTTCTGTATGCAGGATGAAAAAAAAAAAAAAACAGTTTTCTGGGAGAAAAAAAACCTGTTTCCTCCATATGAGATCAGCTAATTCACTTTTAATTGAAAAAAAAAAACATATAAAGATTCCTCTCGAAGGGTGCAATGTACTGTTGTTCTTCTAATTGCACTACAGAAGTGCTTCACTTCAGTTTCAAATGATATAACTATTACAACTGCAAATTCGCATGAATCAGCTTGTTGCAATTTGTATAACTGATGCTTTAAAGTATAAAACTCTTCCATATCGGTAATTCTGTGGCTTTCTTCAAGCTTTCCAATAATTCTTCCCTGCATGAATCATTTTGATATCTTTAAGACATTACAAGACATCCAAGTTTGCAACTTTATTCCTTCAAACACAATTCGGTTAGTGCTGCCTTTTGCCTTTTATCCTGTTGTGTGCTACCACATGACCTCGTTGCATAATTCACTTGCACATTCAATTTGAAAATTTCAATTACAAATTCAGTTTGAAAATTTGAATGTGTAATTGACATTTTCAGATTGTATGCAAAGGATCATGTGGTAGCACTCAACAGTATAAGACAAAAGGCTGCACTAACCGAATTGTGTTTGAAGGAATAAAAATATCATCTAAATACGAGAGCCATTATAAAAGTGAAGATGGATAAAAGGGAATACCTTTAGATGGAAATGTCATCAAACAGAAAGCATTACTGTTGTACAAACAAATTAATGAGAAGGAGCCAACAACATCAAACAACAATTGTGAATTTTCTGCAAGCTCAGGTTGGCTTACAAAATTTCTCAAAAGATATGCACTTCATAGTGTAAAAATAAAAGGAGAAGTCGCATCTGCAGATGAGCCGGCAGCTAGGAAATTTCTTTCAAACTGTTTAAAATTATTGAAAATGGTGGCTATACTCCTGATCAAGTTTGAAATGCAGATGAGATCGGTCTTTTTTGGGGAAAAATGCAAAGTAAAACTTATATAGCAAAATCACAAAAGAGTGTTGGTGGCTTTAAACAGTTAAGGATCGTGTGACTCTATTTTGACTGTATGATCTCCTGAAGCACTGCTTCAGGAAATCATATATTAAAACCATTACTCATTAATTGATCCCTAAGACCACGGGCAATGAAAGGTGTGGATTTTAACAAGTTAACAGTGCACTGGAAAGCAAACAAAAAAAGGTTGGGTTACAAAAGAAATTTTTAATGAATAGTTCCATCAATGTTTTGTTACAGAAGTTATCGGATTCACAGTTGCATTTATCGGATTTATATATATGATTTACCTGATTTTGCTCTGTATACTTAGTAGTTAGCATTTATTAGTTTTAGTTTCATTACTATCTTACCATAAATTTTGGAAGCAGTTCAGCAAGGTTTTCTCTTTGATTATTTCATCTTCATCATCATCAAATTCCTGCCATGTACCCTCAAGGGGTGTACAGGATATGATAGTACTACATGAAAAAAATTACATCATTATTAATTTCCTATCTACAATTTTCCTCCAAATCAGTCTGTTACTTGTCAAGACTCCAACATTATCAGATCTTATATTTCTATCATCTAAAGCACTTTGTACCGTATCAATCCACCTATATCTTGGTCTTCCTCTCGGTCATTTTCCTGCCAACCTGGCAAAGAACACTTGTTTTGCTAATCTTTCCTCTCCCATTCTGTTTAAGTGACCATACCACCTGAGATTAGCTCTGCTAACGCATTCCTGGATGCTGACAATGTCAAGTTCTTTCCTAATATCCTCGTTTTTAATATGATACTGCCATTGATGCCATCTGTTCACGCCTATAATCTTTCTCAGGACTCTCATATCTGAAGTCTCTAGTCTTTGGTCAAGTGTTTTACTTCTGACCCAGCTCTCAGATCCATAAGTTAAAACTGGTTTGAACACTGTCTTGTATACAGCTAATTTAGTGTTGCGACTAATTTCTCTCCTATTCCATATGAATTTATTCAATTGACTTCCCACCATACCAGCTTTGCTGATTCTATTGTCTATTTCTATATTTAATTTACCATCTTCAGTAAAAATCGTGCCTAAATAGCTGAAATGTTTTACTTGTTCCACAGTTGACATTTTCAATGATTCTGCCTATTTTCATTGTCTTTGTCTTTTTATTGCTGACCTTCATACCATATCTATTACAAGAGCTATTCAATTTAGTCAGAGAATCTTGCAGACTTGTAGCGGATTTATTTAGAAGTATAACATCATCTGCATAAAGCAAAGAGCTGACATTAACATCTCCAATTTCGATATCATGTTTAATACCACTTTACTTCATAATGCGATCCATATAGATAATGAATAACAGAGGGGATAATGTACATCCTTGTCTCACACCAGATTTAACATTAAACCATCTTCCTGTACTTCCTTCAATTCTAACTGCTGACTTACAACTCAAATAAAGACTAAGTATTGCTTGATATAATGTCCCATCGACACCATATAACTGCAGCGTATTGAATAGCTTCTCTCTTGGCAGCTTGTCATATGCCTTTTCCAGATCGACAAAACTTAAATACAGATCTTTGTTATATTCCCATGCTTTCTTGACTATTTGTCGTAAAGTGAAGATCTGATCCTGACAGCCTCTATTTGGCCTGAATCCAGCTTGTTCTTCACCAAGCTTTTCTTCCACAATTCTTCTCAACCATTTCTCAAGCATACTTGCATAGATCTTGCCAGGAATACTCAGTAGGGAAATACCTCTGTAATTCTCACATGCAGTTTTATTTCCCTTTTTATATATAGGTACTATGAGAGCTCTACTCCAATCATCGGGAATTTGTCCCTCTGTCCAGGCTTTCTGAACTATGCAGTGCAGCCACTGTAAGACTCTAATACCACCATACTTCAGCATTTCTGGTCGAATATCATCTACTCCTGCTGCCTTTCCACATTTCAAGCCTTTGATGGCTTTTTCTACTTCAAGTATGGATATGTATTCCTGACTGCATGCCTGGTCAGTGTTTTTTACCACTGTGCTGTCATCACTGCTTGTTTCATTTAGCAGTTTTTCAAAGTAATTACTCCATACTTCAAGGATATCTTTTTCTCCCGTTTTCATGTCACCTTTATCATCTCTAATTCCTTTTATAGCACTCTTTCCTCCATTCTTAAGCTTCTTCAACAACCTCCAGAATATTTTGCCACCTTCTTGATATTTATTTTCTATATTCTTGCCAAAGTCCTCCCATGACTTTTGTTTAGCTAGTTTTACACAGTGTTTAGCATTCTTGCATTTGTCTCTATATTCTCTAAGAGCACAAGCTGACTTATTTGACAGGAACTTTTGGTATGCTTTCTTCTTTTCCTTCACTGCCTATTTAACCTCCTGTGTCCACCAGGGAGTTCTGATTTTTTTATCCTTACAAACAACCTCACCACATGCCTCTCTGGCAGAATCAATGTTTTCTTCAGAGTTTGCCAATGAATCTCCAAGGTTTGATTCCTGTTCTCAAACTCTTTCATTTTTCCTTCAATAATCTTTGTGTATTTTAGTCTACAGCTCACATCTGAGAGCTGCTCAACTTTTATTCGCTTTAAAACTTTCTTACATGTTATTCTTTTCAATATGAAATTCAATTTTATCCTGCTCAAGACTAAATAGTGATCACTTCCAATTTCAAATCCTCTGTACACTCTGGTGTCCTGCACCAGGGAGAAAACATCACTATCAACAATAACATAGTCAATGAGACTTTTCTTATTCCTTGCCTCTTCTCTCCATGTGAATTTGTGCACATTTTTATGTTGGAACATGGTGTTAGTAATAACCAGTCCATGTCCTGAGCAGAAATCCAACAGATATTTGCCATTATTATTAGCTTTGCTCTTTTCTCCAAATTTTCCCAAAATATTTTTGTATGTCTCACAATCATTTCCTACTCTGCTATTTAGATCCCCAACAAAGACCAACTTTTCATTTTTCATTGTGTCAGTTGCTTTTTCTAAAGCGTCAAAAAATTCCTCCACTTCTACCTTAGTAGAACCTTCTGTGGGACCATAGGCACAAATAAGTCTCATTGTCCAGTTCCCCATTCTCATATTTGCCCACATTACTCTACTTGAGACTGACTGCCATTCAAGAAGATTAGCCTCATATTTTGTGTTGAATACTATGGCTACTCCTTCTTTTCCTTGATTGTCATTGCCTGAATATAACATTTTGTATTTATTGCTCAGAAAGATCTCACCAGTTTTGGTCTTTTTTGTTTCAGTCACCCCTATTATGTCGATCTGGTACTTATCTAATTCCTCGGCTAGCTCCATTTCTTTGCCATTCAGGCTTCTTACGTTGATAGTACTGATCTTTAACTCTGGTGATGTTGAGTTGGGGTTTATTTTCAGATTTGTTCCAGTAGCTGACTTTTCGCTGTTCGCCCTGGTTCCCTGGCGAAAACAACGGGGGCTTTGTTTAACCGGGCGACGCCCCAGCCGGCATGAAATTTTGTCATGTTGTACCATCATTCTATATTTTGGTTTAACCAATAAGAATACAATTTGGTCAGCTAAATCCCAAATTGCCAGCCCATCCTCGTCCGTTCAGTATCCAAGTAGATACCCAACAGGGTGCACCACGAGAAGGTGAGGATTGGACATTAGGTCAGAAGCCCTGGTCGGTTCCCCGCATTCCTTTAACGGCTATGTGGAGGTCTCCTCTCAGTTATACAGCTGGATTATTTCAAGTTTTACTTTTTATTCATATTTCTTAGAAAGAATTTTGTATCTGTTTGGTCTCTTTATTGTATGATCTTTTTGCAATTTTGCTATGAAGTGATCCTATATTTCTCTCTTTTTTCAGCATGCTGTTTTGTATTTATAATTAATTTCTGCTTCTAGTGATTTTGTGTTTTATCCATTGTTTATATGCTTCCTTGTCTTTGATTATTGCTTCAATGTTCAATTTCTTATTCTCCTCCTCTTCCATTTACTTTTTGTTCCAAGGCATTCTGTTGCTACATTTATTAATGTTTGTTTTTTTTTTTAATTCCATTCTATCGCTATATTATCATTTTCTTTTATTTGTTCTAGATTTTCATTCCAGGATGATACTTTTATCATCTAAGAATTGAACTCTAAAAAATTCTGGGGATATCTGTTTGCATTGATTTAGTTAATTTTAAAACATCTTGGATTCTTAATTTTTCCTTTAATAGATAATGATCAGATTCTATTTTTGCACTTCTAAGTACTGGCTATGTAGTATCATAGTAGATGTTTTTCTGTTAGCTATTATACAGTCTATTATACTTTTTAGGTATTAGTAATTTTTAATTGTGGAAAAATCCTCAAGTATGTATCTATTTCTGTTGCATGTAGTTTCATCATTTGTTCTCTCATTATTAATAGATAATTATTTGTGTTTATTTTATCTTTTATTTTTGTAGACCTGAATAAAAAGCATTGTAATCTTCCTCTCTTCCTTCCTCTAGGCACCAATAATAGTCAGGAAGCCACAACTTATGTGTAATCTTAGTTTTTGAATTCTCTTCCTCTAGTATTTGTAATGTGTGATATTTTAAATTGATGTGTTAATAAGAAAACAAAAATAAACATGAAACAAAGCACTCAGTAAGATGAGGCTGACCAGGTTTATAATTAAATAAAAACTTAACACAAAATTTAATTAATAATATAATAAAAGGAAATAATTGCAGATAGCCATAAAAAAGGTGCATTCTGTGACAGCATTCTTATACAGTGATGGCATGTGCTATCACAGTTGAATCAAGAGCAGTTTTTATAAGTTAAAGATACCAAAAAATTATATACTTGGTTTAATCCTTTATCCAAGTGTAAGCAAACAAGTTTGCCCCTGAACTATTTTCAGGACTGGGGCAACTCGTATAAAGAATCTAAGACTTCACTTGCCTTAGTATGCAAAGTGACAAGAAATGGAAAATATACAAGCAATTAGATGGGACAGCTATGGAATCTCCCCTTTCCCCCCCCCCCCCTCCCATAGCCAACTTCTACATAGAATATCTGGAAAAGCTAGATATCAATACAGCCACTCTCAAACCTAGTCTCTGGCTATGCTGTGTTGATGATGTGTTTGCTATTTGGCCACATGGCCCAGACACATTGAATACATTTTTAGTACATCTAAATAGCCAGCACCCAAAAATCCACTTTACAATGGAACTAGAAGCCAATGACTGTCTGCCCTTCCTGGACACATTAATCACACGTCTTCCAGAAGGTTCCTTATCATTCTCAGTTTATAGAAAATCCACACATACAGGGAGATATTTATACAAACAATCACACCATCACCCTTCTCAACAATATGGTATCTTAAAAACACTAACCCATAGAGCTAGAGCATTTTGTTCCAGTGACATTGCTCTCACTGCTGAACTTTCTCATCTACATCACACCTTCCTGACCAATGGCTATAACCCCCATAAGATAGAAAAATACTAAATGCTACCCAAAAACTCCCCCTCACTATCTACCACAGAAGACTACAACAAAACTATCACCATCCCATACATTAAAGGCACATCTGAAAAGATATCTAGAGTACTTAAAAAACACCAATTATGTACCGTATTTAAACCTTATGTGAAATTGGCAACTCTCATCTGTTCACCTAAGGACAGATTCTCTTTTTTATCACATCCAGGAGTCAATGAAGTGCCCCGTTCATGTCATCGAGCCTACTATGGACAGACAGAAAGAACTGTGGACATCCGCCTCGGCGTACACAAAAAATATATCTGGCACTTTTGCTATGGCAAGTCTGGTCTGGCAGACCATGCTTTGGATACCCTTGCACACAGGATAAATTGGAAAAAAAACAAAAGTGCTGCACAGAAGCTTTTACAAATCAGAGAGGTTGTTCCTAGAATCAACAGAAGCCTTGAAAAATACTCCAAACCTCAACAAGTATGGCTGTATAAATCTACCAAAGAATTGGGAGACAGTCATCCTAAGACCAAATTAAGACCTGCTTTCTCTCTCTTTTTTTTTTTTTTTTTTTTTTTTTTAAACTTAGATGGCACCTAATTAGGAGTTTAGTCTTTGTGTTGCATGCTACAATTACTCATACTAATCCCGCTGTTACACCAGATTGCAGTTGTCTCGCTACTGTACAAACTTTGTGTGCTCTGAAGATTCTGGATAGAACACCAGCGAAATGTTATTAAGTCAATAAATAGTGTTATTTTCTTATCAATCTGTGTTTGCATCTATACCATTAAAATCCAATCAACATGTACGATGAAAACATAATCCTTTCCATGTGGTTAATACTACCACCAGAGAATTCCAGGGAAGCCACACATCATCCACACCATCTCTCATACCTTTTTTTTTTGAATTCATTCATACTTTCTGCACTCACCACCCCAAAAGCAAACCATTACAATCATGTCATGCTTTGCTCTATGAGACAGAAATCTAGTTCTTACCTCTTTATGGATTGCATTCAATCTCAACTTCCATGGATGTCCTTATCCTCTTACTATCTTCCATAAAATGAAAAATTCCACATATTGGTATCTTTTGTGACTTTTTGAGAAGTTAATAGGTTCTTATCATATAAATCCCTTTTTTTTTTTCCCTGTTTGCTAATGTCTACAACCCACAAATTCTCAGTCTTTCCTTATAATCTATGTTCCACAGTCCCAACATCTTTTACACCCTCTCTACCTTGTCTACAACATTGGAAATCAGGAGACCATATCTGCACACGATACTCTAGGTGATATCAATGTCATATCAAGGCCATATTTACTCATATAAAGAGTAAAAATGATTTTGTTATCCTTACATGTCATTGGTCATTTCAGCATTGCAATTATCCTCTGAGTTCCATTTGCAGTTTTTGATGTATGACCCCTAAACTTCAGCATCTATCTACTTAAATCTCCACAATACTTGGTCTGATCAGTTTCTTTTAACATAATTTAAGCAATAAAATATGCTGTTGGATATTTCATTGCATCAGAGTGCATAACATTACATTTGCTAATTGAACTGAGAGCTGATTTTCACATTACTACCCTATTCGAATCATTCTGTAAGTGCTGCATATATATGCCACATTCCTGATTACCCTACTTATCTTTGGTCACCTTAAATCTTAGACTTCCCCCCTCCCTCCCATACACACTTTTTTGATATGTCAGTCAGCCATTTTTATCCAAGATAATAGTTTATAATCCTATCCATATCCTGCAACGGCCTTCTATTCTGTATTCTGAATAAATACAGAATGGAAGGCTGTTGTATACAAACAAGGGGAAAGGGGAATACTTGTCTAATTCAACCATAACATTCATATAAAATATTAACAGTGACTTAAATATGACCTTCCCTTAGTAAACCCATGTTGTTCATTCCAAAGTATAGATTCTCTATCAACCTATTTCTGTATGTGAGCTCTAACATTTCCAAAATCTTAACTGCCACTCCAGAGATACTGTTAGGTCAATAGTTAAGCACAGTTTTTGTACCACCCTCTTGCAGTGGGATTATCATACATTCTTTCCACTCTTGTGGAATCTTCCCTGTGCTAAGACTCAAATTATACAACTAGGTCAAAGGCATAGCAAGTTCATCTGTGCACTTTTTAACATCCATAACAATATCCCATCAGATCTTATTACTGAATTCTCATTCAGTTTATGCAACATCACTAATACCTCCTACCCATACACCTTTCTTTATTCAGTGTCGAGCAAGCATGAAGTTCTGTTTCATAAACCAAGTTGACAGCTCATAGCAAAATGGGCACAATTTCTTCTGGATTTGTCATTTGCATAATATCTGCTTCAACACATTAATTCTTTCTTTTACTTTGCAGGATAACAATAGAATTCTTTTGGGTTGTCTTTAGCTTGCAGAGCCAGTCTCTTCTCATGCTAAGACTTACCTTTCCATACTCTTCTAGCTTGTGTCTTATAATTTTCATATCTGTCATCATTCTTATGCACACAGTATTCATTCCATGTTACCTTTTTCTTAAGAATCTGTTGCTTAATAAGACTGCATATCCATTTTATTCCTGTTTATTCTTTGAACCCTAGGGACGCATTCCAGTATTGCATCATTTAAATATATTTTTTAATCCTATGTACTGCCAATACCCTAGAACCAAATGTAATGCCTGTATACAATGCTACAGGAAAATAATGCCAGCATTTGGCCATATTTTCTTGCTTTGTAGTTCAGCATCTAATCTTTCCTTAATAGAATATCCATATACCTAGTCACTCCCTAGGTATAACGTGATCACTGTCACCAGCTAGATGGAGAATAGCCACCTCTTTAACTGAAATCCCTTTTGACATAATTAGGTCTAACTCTTTAACATCAAGTGTCTCTGTCACATGATGCTTGAGGAAGTTTTCATAACAGCCTGGTAAATTCAGCTTCATTTTTCTCATGAGATTTCACTGTTAATAAATCAATGTTCAGATAAAGTCAATCATGATGACTGTTCTTTTAGCACCCATCAGGTTGATATGGCAGTGCATTTCATCATCACTATCAGTGGATCTAGTAGATCTGACCCCCCCCCCCATCATGTGTTTGATCCCATTAGACTCAACCTCACACCAGATAGCTTCATCCTCACTGCTACATAGAAAATTGTTACTAATGTTGCAGTCATAGCTTTCTACTCTGACAAGACTTAAAATATCCAATTTCATTAGCAGTACACCTCTCCTCTCCTATCTTAGAAGAAATGGATGCGAGTTTTTAGATGTGTGTAGTGCCTTTAATGGCAGAAAAGACTTGGATTTGCCATCAGCAGCCTGAAAAATTACTTACCAGGATGAGACCTAATGCAGAGAGTCAAGGAAATTAGATCCTTATGTGAAGAATGGCAGAATATGTGTTTGAAAGTTCAATTATGGTATGCAAACATGATAAAGATATGAATGGCATTAAACATAGTTATGCATCTGGAAAAATGGGTGGAAGTGTAAGCTTCGGGTTTGGATCTTTTGAGTGTGTCTGGGGAGGGGGAGAAAAAGCGTACAAGGCCAAGTAGATTGCATATCTAAGTATAAGAAAGGGCCAGTATATAATTTGTCTATATGCAAATGTTAGGAACATCAAGAACGAAAGGGTTTAGTTCATTGTTTTGAGTATTGTTATCTAAGAGTATTGTTAGGAGTGAGAAATAGAGGGGGGGGCACTACTAATAATACCAGCTGACTTGAATCCAGTGAGGATAGAAATGCATGAAACCAATAATGGTAATGTCCCATGTAGCAGCAATTTTGAAGCTATCTGGTGTGAGTGGAAGCTAACAGGATATGGTGGGGGTATTGCTACAGACCTGGTTGCTTGCAGGGTATGATGAAATGCATTGCCAAATTACCCTGATGGGCACTAAATGAGTGATTATTATGGGCAACTTTAATTATCCAAACATTGATTGGGAAAAAGAGAAATCTCATAAGAATGAAGAATAGGTTATTGAGTTGTTGCGAGACAACTTTCTCAAGCAGTATGTGAAAGAAGGAACTTGAGATCAGTGTTAGATTTGTCCATAGTGTCAAAATGGTCTCTGTTTAGAATAAGACTATTTTAGCACCTGGTGATGGTGATCATGCTATACTTTCCTGGGAGGTGCTTAATTATATTGATCTTCCAATTATTACGTTTCATGCTGAACTACAAAGCTGAAAATTATGACCAACTTAAGATAATACTTGTTGAAAATTTTTCACTTGGTTGTACTGTAAATTAAAGATGCCAAGAAATGGTGTTCTTGGTTTCATCCTTTATCCAAGTGTAAGCAAAAAAGGTTTGCACATGACGCATAGCATTATACATGTATAATATACATATCCATGAAACACACGTGTCCATTATGATACGTGTGTTTCATTATGGGATACTAAGACAATCGATGTGAAGTCATCAGCTTCTATATACATGTAGCCCAGTCGTGAAGTGACTTCACGCACGTGCTTTATTTGCCTACACTTGGTTTATAAAGGATGAAACCAAGAATATAATTTCTTGGAATCTTTATTTATTTTTAAGATAATACTGTCTTTCGTCCTATGATTTCAATTATTAAATGGGAAAGATATCAGCAATGCATGGAATCTTTGAAAAAGTGTTTAAATGAGGCAGTATCTGAATCATCCATACAGTTCGAAGAATAAATGGGGTGGGAGTAAAATGAATGTGCAACCTTATTAAGCAAGAAATCCATAAGAAAATCATATTGTGAGTATAAGAATATGAGGAGTTATGAAATATGTAAAATTCAGGCCAGGAAAGTAATGAGCATTTATATGGAAAACAAAATTGGAATATGAAAAGAAATTAGCTATGCAAGTTAAAGAATGTGGAAGAATAACTTTACTGAATGCAGATAGTAATCTAGTTTCAGAAGCTAGTAAGATTGTTTAGCTAATGAGTGTTCACTTTGCTAAGATATATATCAACCAAATGCAAGTAACATGGTGCACAGTTCTACTACTATATTGGCCTGAACAGTTAGACGTGCATGAGAATGAGGAAGAGCTGTTTGCATAACCTGGATAAGAATTTGGCAATAGGGTCAGATAGGGTATCACAAGGGATGTTCAGCTGATGAATTGGCTAGGCCTTTGACATGTTTATATGACTTGAATCTCAGCTCAGGAAAGATACCACAGGAATGGAAAGAATGTATGATAGTTCCATTGTATGTGATTCAAAAACCAGTGTGTCTAACTACCAACCTATCATTATCTCTGGTGTGGTGACGAAGATTTTGGAGAAGTTGGTAAGAACTCGCATACAGAAATTGGTTGACACACAAGCTATACTCTACAAGGAACAGCATGTGTTTACTAAAGCAAGGTCATATTTTAGCAATTTGCTTGTATTTTATAACAATGTTACGGCCAAGTTGGATAAATGGAATGGATATACTGATACTGTTTGATTATGTTAAAGCATTTGATAGGATACCACATAAAAGATAGTTGCATTAACTGGAGAATATGGGTTTGGAACATCAACTCTTGACTTTAAGTGGATGTTTGACAAACATATCAAAAAGTGGTATATGGTGAGTGTGAATCTTTCAGATTTAAGGTGACCAGAGGTGCATCACAGGGTTCAATCCTTGGAGGCCATTCTTGTTCACTATACATTAATGACATTAGGAAGGATCTAATGGGCAATATTCAAGTGGCAGAGAACACTTGTTTTGCTAATCTTTCTTCGCCCATTCTGTTTAAGTGACCATACCACCTGAGATTAGCTCTGCTAGTGCATTCCTGGATGCTGACAATGTTAAGTTCTTTCCTAATATCCTCATTTTTAATATGATATTGCCATTGATGCCATCTGTTCATGCCTATAATCTTTCTCAGGACTCTCATATCTGCGGTCTCTAGTATTTGGTCAATTGTTTTACTTCTGACCCAACTCTCAGATCCATAAGTTAAAACTGGTTTGAACACTGTCTTGTATACAGCTAATTTAGTGTTCCAACTAATTTCTCTCTTATTCCATATGAATTTATTCAATTGACTTCCCACCATACCAGCTTTGCTGATTCTGTTGTCTATTTCTATATTTAATTTACCATCTTCAGTAAAAATCGTGCCTAAGTAACTGAAATGTTTTACTTGTTCCACAGGTTCTCCATTCACAATACAGTAGACATTTTCAATGATTCTGCCTATTTTCATTGTCTTTGTCTTTTTAATGCTGACCTTCATACCGTATCTATTACAACAGTTATTCAATTTAGTCGGAGAATCTTGCAGACTTGTAGCGGATTTATTTAGAAGTATAACATCATCCGCATAAAGCAAAGAGCTGACATTAACATCTCCAATTTTGATATCATGTTTAATACCACTTTCCTTCATAATGTGATCCATATAGATAATAAATAACAGAGGGTTATTATATGTACGTCCTTGTCTCACACCAGATTTAACATTAAACCATCTTCCTGTGCTTCCTTCAATTCTAACTGCTGACTTACAACTCAAATAAAGACTAAGTATTGCTCGATATAATGCCCCATCGACACCATATAACTGTAGCGTATTGAATAGCTTCTCTCTTGGCACCTTGTCATATGCCTTTTCCAAATTGACAAAACTTAAATACAGATCTTTGTATTTAAGTAGCCTGTGACTAGTGGTGTGCCACAAGGATCTGTTCTTGGACCACTGCTGTTTAATTTGTTCATAAATGATATAGGAAATGATCTGAGAGGAACAGTTCATTTGTTTGTGGATGATGCGAAGTTGGGTAGGGCAATAGTGAATGCAGATGACGTCAAAATTTTGCAGGATGATTTGGATAGATTGGAGGTCTGGGCTTAGGAGAATGGATGTCAGTTTAATGTGGCAAAATGTAAGGTTATGCATTTTGGGGTGAAAAGATTGGCGGCAGTTTACTGCATTGGTGGAACCCTGCTCCAGGAAATTGATGAGGCACGAGATTTAGGAGTGTTGGTAGATAAGGAATTAAAATTTAGGGGACACATTGCAAAAGTGACCAAAACAGCTCATCAAATCACTTGGTTGCTGAAGAATACGTTGACAAGCAGAGACAAGCAGGTTATTGTTCCTCTCTATCGAGCCTTGATAAGACCCCATCTAGACTACTGTGCTCAGATTTGGTCACCTAGGTTTCTTCTTGATGGGGAGGAGGTGGAGAGGATCCAGAGGCGAGTGACCAAGATGATAGCAGGTCTGTGGAATGAACCGTATGAGAACAGGTTGAGGATTTGTGGGTTGCAAAAATTGGTTGATAGGCGGAGGAGGGGAGATATGATTGAGACATTCAAATTACTGAAGGGTTTCTATAAAATTAATTCAGAAGATATTTTTGAGAACAGGGCTGGTTGTGGGAGGACTAGGGGACATCCATGGAAACTGGGCAAAAGTGTGGTTAGTAAAGGTGTTAGAGCTGGGTTCTTTACTTTTAGAGTAGTGAATGAGTGGAATGCGCTCCCTGAGTCTGTGGTGGATGCTGTGACAGTGAATGAGTTTAAGGCGAGGTATGATAGATACTGTATGAATGTCAAATAGTTGTGATGAATATGATTTGGGGCCTCCTTCGATGAGTCTAATGACTCCCTGGAGTTGCCCGTAATAATAGTAATAATTTGTCGTAAAATGAAGATCTGATCCTGACAGCCTCTATTTGGCCTGAATCCAGCTTGTTCTTCACCAAGCTTTTCTTCCACAATTCTTCTCAACCGTTTCTCAAGTATACTTGCATAGATCTTGCCAGGAACACTCAGTAGGGAAATACCTCTGTAATTCTCACATTCAGTTCTATTTCCCTTTTTATATGTGGGTACTATGAGAGCTCTACTCCAATCATTGGGAATTCGTCGCTCTAGCCAGGCTTTCTGAACTATGTAGTGCAGCCACTGCAAGACTCTTATACCACCATACTTCAGCATTTCTGGTCGAATATCATCTACTCCTGCTGCCTTTCCACATTTCAAGCCTTTGATGGCTTTTTCTACTTCAAGTATGGATATGTATTCCTGACTGCATGCCTGGTCAGTGTTTTTTACCACTGTGCTGTCATCACTACTTGTTTCATTTAGCATTTTTTCAAAGTAATTACTCCATACTTCAAGGATATCTTTTTCTCCAGTTTTCATGTCCCCTTTATCATCTCTAACTCCTTTTAGAGCACTCTTTCCTCCATTCTTAAGCTTCGTCAACAACCTCCAGAATATTTTGCCACCTTCTTGATATTTATTTTCTATATTCTTGCCAAAGTCCTCCCATGACTTTTGTTTAGCTAGTTTTACACAGTGTTTAGCTTACTTACATTTGTCTCTGTATTCTCTAAGAGCAAAAGCTGACTCATTTGTCAGGAACTTTTGATATGCTTTCTTCTTTTCCTTCACTGCCTCTTTAACTTCCTGTGTCCACCATGGAGTTCTAATTTTTCTATCCTTGCCGACAACTTCACCACATGCCTCTCTAGCTGAATCAATCAGGGTTTTCTTCAAGGCTTGCCACTGAAACTCCAAGGTTTGATTCCTCTTCTCAAACTCTTTCATTTTTTCTTCGATAATCTTTGTGTATTTTAGTCTACAGTTTACATCTGAGAGCTACTCAACTTTTATTCGCTTTAAAACTTTCTTACATTTTATTCTTTTCAATATGAAATTCAGTTTTATCCTGCTCAAGAGTAAATAGTGATCACTTCCAATTTCAAATCCTCTGTTACACTCTAGTGTCCTGCACCAGGGAGAAAACATCACTATCAACAATAACATAGTCAATGAGACTTTTCTTATTCCTTGCCTCTTCTCTCCATGTGAATTTGTGCACATTTTTATGTTGGAACATGGTGTTAGTAATAACCAGTCCATGTTCTGAGCAGAAATCCAACAGATATTTGCCATTATTATTAGCTTTGCTCTTTTCTCCAAATTTTCCCAAAATATTTCTGTATGTCTTACAATCATTTCCTACTCTGCTATTTAGATCTCCAACAAGGACCATCTTTTCCTTTTCGATTGTGTCAGTTGCTTTTTCTAAAGTCTCAAAAAATTCCTCCACTTCTAGTAGAACCTTCTAAACATTTAAACCTTAATACCATTAAAAAATGAAAAATAAGAAGCAGTCTGATTGGTGAAATTTAAATTTGGCTGTCCACTTTACACAAATTTTTGCAAAAGCTAAGTGTGTGTGCGTACACACACGCTAACTCCTAGTATAGTTCTTGGAATAACAGATCATTAAAATTAGTACTGTTAAAAAACCAGTCTTAAGTTCTGGAGAAATCCTTACTAGTAATTGGGAAAGATAATTTTATACATTCAAAACAGAAAAAAAAGTATTCAGGAATATGCGGATCATTAAGCCATAGTAATTATAGGAATTACTCAAAGCAACTTATGAGAAAATGAAATTCAGGCAAGGGAGATCACCAGTACATCTACTCGGGATCTCCACTCTGTTGCAATTATTAGAACTGATGTGTGGAAAAGAACAAATTTGTAACGAGTAAATTATTGAAATATTAAATAAAAGTGGGAAAAATTACTCGGTCATACTCCAGTGCTATAAAAATGCCACTGTAATAATAAAATTTAAAGAGTAACTGTAACTTATAAAATACCAATTAAAAGAAGAGATTGTGGGGGGGGGGGGAGGGTTGATTCCAGTTCTCACACTCTTTCATTTTCTTTTCAATAATCTTTTTGTATTTTAGTCTACAGTTCACATCTGAGAGCTGCTCAACTTTTATTCACTTTAAAACTTTCTTACATGTTATCCTTTTCAATATGAAATTCAATTTTATCCTGCTCAAGACTAAATAGTGATCACTTCCAATTTCAAATCCTCTGTACACTCTGGTGTCCTGCACCAGGGAGAAAACATCACTATCAACAATAACATAGTCAATGAGACTTTTCTTATTCCTAGCCTCTTCTCTCCATGTGAATTTGTGCACAATTTTATGTTGGAACATGGTGTTAGTAATAACCAGTCCATGTCCTGAGCAGAAATCCAACAGATATTTTCCATTATTATTAGCTTTGCTCTTTTCTCCAAATTTTCCCAAAATATTTTTGTATGTCTCACAATCATTTCCTACTCTGCTATTTAGATCCCGAACAAGGACCATCTTTTCCTTTTTCATTGTGTCAGTTGCTTTTTCTAAAGCGTCAAAAAATTCCTCCACTTCTACCTTAGTAGAACCTTCTGTGGGACCATAGGCACAAATAAGTCTCATTGTCCAGTTCCCCATTCTCATATTTGCCCACATGACTCTACTTGAGACTGACTGCCATTCAAGAAGATTAGCCTCGTATTTTGTGTTGAATACTATGGCTACTCCTTCTTTTCCTTGATTGTCATTGCCTGAATATAACATTTTGTATTTATTGCTCAGAAAGATCTCACCAGTTTTGGTCTTTTTTGTTTCAGTCACCCCTATTATGTCGATCTGGTACTTATCTAATTCCTCGGCTAGCTCCATTTCTTTGCCATTCAGGCTTCTTACGTTGATAGTACCGATCTTTAACTCTGGTGATGTTGAGTTGGGGTTTGTTTTCAGATTTGTTCCAGTAGCTGACTTTTCGCTGTTCGCCCTGGTTCTCTGGCAAAAACAACGGCGGCCTTGTTTAACCGGGCGACACCCCAGCTGCCATGAAATTTTGTCATGTTGTACCATCATTTTTTATTTTGGTTTAACCAATAAGAATAAGATACAATAAGATAGAATAAGAATTAGATACAAATAATGTAATTTGGAAGCAGAATAAAATAAATTGGAACAAGTTAAAAAATGTAATTACTTGGCATCTTAATCACAGATTATTATTACATGACATCTGCAATGATTCGTTTCAGGAGTGTGCTCCACACTACACAGCCCATCATCACTGCTGCTTAATCTATGTAAGCACTATCACTGCCCACCATCTACTTTCCTCATTCTTTTACTAAAAGCATTTTTATCTGCATGTATTCTCTGTCTGATTTGCTTGTATATGGAATGAAATGCAGTTTCAGGAGGAGAAAACTTTTACTTCCTTATGAGATCCTCTCATGGCAAGAATTGAACTTGGGTCGTTTACAATCAAAGGGAACACTGCCCCTCTCCATTTCTCCCATTTGCATTATGGAGGTGCCACAAAGAAACTGTTTAACATAGAATGAATCTAGGGTGATCTACTATGACCGAACTTGCGAATATTTGGAAAAATACACAAAATATACAGTACTCCTCAATGGTCTTTATGGTGTTGAGACTTGGGTGTCAAGCACAATGAAAAACCAAGTTAATAAGCAAGACTTTGAAAACAGTTGAGGAAAAAATAAATCGCACATAACAAGAATCAAAGTGATGTGGACTTCTGTACAAGATATCTAAAAGACTTCTGCAACTTTTCATAAGCAGAAGAACAGGAAGAAAGATATCTCAAGGAAGAGTAAAAAGGAAATGGATGAAAACAATCGAGAGTAAATGAACTAAACTTGTGCTGAAATATAAATAATTTGGCTGCAGTTAGATAAGACTGGAAATCTGTTCTTGGTAGTGTCTGCCTACCTTAGACAGATGAGGATGCTTATTTTTAAGCTTGATCTAGATTTCTCTTATTAATTAAATGGGATCGGGAACTGTTGTTTGGAGTCTTTACTGTTGGTCGACTTTACAGATCAGTGAAAAATTGCATAATTTGACAAATGTTTCATGTGAAATGGTGGTATATTCATGTGAAAATGCTACTCACAAAAGCAAATACTTTTTCCATAGCATGCATGTATGCTTTAATTTATTTATTTCGTGTGCAAACTACAGAAAATGTAAGAGCATACATATAAATGATTAAATGCATACATTTAAAAAAAATAGACATTAAAAGAACAGGGATTAAAAGCATACATTAAAAGACAAAAATGCCACTTGCATGGAATATTAAGCAAAAACATAAAATGTCAAATTTCACTCATCCATTGACTAATATACTTTAAAGCTATTTCATTACACTGTATTAAATCTTCTCGGGTACATATATTGTCTATTAAGCAGCATTGCAGAAGATAATCCATGGTTTGTGTTTCACCACAGAGCAGCTATCATTGTCTGTGTAGCCCCATCTGAACATATTCTGCTTTGATCTGCCCATTCTGGAATGAAGTCTATTTAGTATTTTCCATCTTTGCCAGTCAAGATGTAAGCTAGAAGGAAATGATTTGTTTAAGTTCAGAGCCTCTGGAGATTGTTCTTGCCACATTGTTGACCTTGTAGCATTTATGGAATCAACCAATGGTTCCATTGAGTGAATAAAACTTTTCCTTGATCTTAGCCTCTTATGTACTGCAACATGTCCATACAAAGGATGCCGTTCATCGTTTAGTTGTTTCTGCTCATATCTACTCTGTGTAGTCCTGATGTGAGGAGGTGTAATACCAGACAGTGAGTATAGATGGTCAATTTTTCTAGGCTTAAGGCAGCCAGTAATGTGCTGACATGTTTCATTAAGAACCTTATCAGTAATTTTGATAAATTACATATCAAATTTACTCTCCTCTTCAACTAGAAGAACTGATACTTATATAAAATATACTTTGGATTTCAAAAATAAAATTTCAGATCTTCATTTGGACGTTTCTGATATCATGATCAGTTTAGATGTTGTTTCTTTATTTACAAATGTGCCTCTTTCTGAAAGCATTGAATTACTACAACAGGAATTTCCTTCGGACATTGTAAATGTATTTGATTTTGTAATACATTCTGGTTATTTTTCCTTTAAAAATAGATTGTATCAACAAATTGAAAGAACAGCAATGGGCAATCCTCTTTCTTCTGCTATCTCCAATTTTTTTATGGAACATTTTGAACGACGTATCTTTGACAGCATTTCTCCCAGACCTACTCATTGGTTCAGCTATGTCGATGACATTTTTGCTGTATGGAATGGCTCTTCGGATGAACTTCAACAATTTCTCACTAAGTTAAACGCACTTCATCCTAGGATCAAGTTTACCCTAGGAGTAGAATCAAATAAGCAGTTAGCCTTTTTAGATCTTCTAATTCTTCGCCAACCAGATGGACCTACATTTCTCAGTTTATAGAAAGAAGACTCATACAGGCCATTATATCCTTGCAGAATCTCATCACCATCCCAGTCAAAAGGCAGGAACTATTAAAACACTGTTTCATCGGGCCCACTCCTTTTGTTCTTTAGACGATCTTTTACAGAAAGAACTACAATATAAGAATTGCTTCATTAAAAGAACTTTGAGTAGTTTTAATATGTCTTCCTCTTCAAACACAGAAGAAATAACGCACATTCCTATCCCTTATGTACAAGGCATCAGTGAACGTATAGCAAAAGTTTTAAAACCACTGAATATTTTTGTTGCCTTTCGACCATTTAGAAAAATCTCCACCTTTCTCACTTCTCCTAAGGACAAGCTTCCACATCTTAATCATCCAGGTGTCTAATTGAATACTTTAAACCTGAAAACTCTGGACTTGCAGAACATGCCATCTTCACTAGACATAGAGTTCATTGGAGAAAGACGAGAGTTCTTCACAAAAGTCAGTTCCTCATGGAACGCCTTTATAAAGAAACATGTGAAACTCTACTTCATTCTCCTAATTTAAACAGATCCAACAGCTTACTTACGTCTATCCCCTTTATGGGAGATAGTACTTTACAAATCAGCTAATCTTTCCTAACTTTTTATTGTATTGATTTTTTTTGTTTTATGAAATTTATTGATCTTTTTAGTTATCTTACACCAGCTACTTAGGTGGCTCTTTTTGGAATTGTCAGTTATTGTTTAATTTGAGCTTAATATGTACTGAAGATGCCTGTAACACACAGACGAAAATTATATTATACTATTAAATAATCTTTGTACTTGAGTTTTTTCCATTATTAATTTTGTATTGATATGTCTACTCATGGTATACCTCTTTTAAAACTTAAGCTTAAAAATTAGGGATACTTGGCATTTTAAAGTAACTTATCCCAATTTTTTAAACTTATTATTGGAGTTTAGTTGCTTGATTTTTAAATATAATTTATTTTGTAGCATTGCCTTCCAATTGAGCCAGATACAACTATTGTCAATTCATGTGTATTTAACCACAATGGCCAGTTACTCTTAGTTGCTATGTCAGATGGACGAATATCAATGTTTGGTAAGTTTTTGTAATTAATTTTATCTTGGTAATGACAAAGGAGATCACGAGGTCATCATGTTGGAGGTTTAATGGAATGTTTACAGCACTAGGAAAGGATTAAAAATTAGTTTTTAATGCTTCCAATATTTCCACATAAAATTGCAAGATCCCATGAAAATGCAAGTTAAAAAATTAAAAAACTTAGGATGCTGGACTATACAAAACTCAAACCCTTTGGTTCTTGTCCTCCCCCCCCCCGGGATATATGGTTTACTTAAAATCAACAAACCTAATTCCCCTCCTTATACCTATAGTAGATGCCACCGATGCTCCATGCTATAAACTGTGAAAGCAGTTGGCTAACTCTCTTAACCCCCCCCCCCCCACTGGACTTATCACATCCTATATAAAAAAACTCTACCCATTTTAAAACCTTGATTGAAAATGTAAATAATACAGATATTGGTAAGCTTTAACATCACCTCACTGTTTACCAGTATTCCCTTAAGTGATACCTTAACATTCTTAAAAAACGTTTTTCCTTCTGATATCTTAGATCTCTTTTCCTTTGCCATCAATTTTGGTTATTTTTCTTGGAAGAACAAAATTTACAAACAGAGGAAACCACTATGGATTCCCCTCCTCTTACCAATTTTTACATGGAAAATTTTGAAAAATGAGCCATAGACTCAGTCCCTCTCAAACATTTTATCTGGTTATTAGATGTGTTCTGTTTGGCCTCATGGCCCATACACATTACTCCTTCCTCAGTCGCCTCAATAGCTTACATTCAAGAATCCGATTTATGATGGAAAAGGAAAATAACAATAGTTTACCCTTCCTTAGACACCTTAGTAACATGCCTTCCTAATGGTAGCCTTTCCTTCACTGTATATAGAAAATCCACTCACACAGGCAGATACATTCACAAACTCTCCTACCACCACCGCTCTCAAAACATGGCATTATTAAAACTCTACCCAATAGAGCCTATAATCTTTGTTCCAATGCAATGGAACCTCCCTTGCAACCAAACTCAACCACATACACAACACCTTCCTTTCCAATGGCTACAGCAATTACAGAATTAAAAAATAATAATCAGTTCCTCCCCCATTCCCCAACCATCTTTTCAGAAGGATTTCAGAAATGCCATCACCATCCCCTACATCATCTGTGGCACATCAGAAAAAATAGCCAGGTCCTTAAAAAAAAAACAAAAAAAAAACACTACACAGCTTTTAAGTCTCCCACCTTCCAACTTGCTACCCTTATCCATTCTACCAAAGATCAGCTCCCTCCTCTCTGTGCTTGAAGTATATAAAGTATCCTGTTCCTGCAAGCTGGCTTATTTTGGACAGAGGTAGATCAGCAAACGTACATTAAGAACACGAACACAAATCGTACATCTGTAATCATGACTATGGTCATCTGGCCTTGTAGACCATGTTTTGGATACAACCCACAGCATCTTCTGGAGAAAAACCACCATGCTCCACCATAGTAAATTAAAAAATGAAAGACTGTTTTTAGATTTAGTTTAATCCTTTATCCAAGTGTGAGCAAACAAAGTTTGTGCCTGAAAATATCTTCAGGACTGAGGCAAGGTGGTGCAACTATAGGTAAATATGACCTCTCCATTGCTTGTCTTAGTGTCACAACTTCTGGGTCTGCCTCCCACTGACGAGACCTCAACAAAGGTCGAAACTGGCCTAGGTAGTGGCCCTTCCCTTAATGCATAGCTTTATAAATGTCTGCAAGGAGATGTGCTTTGCATGGTGGGAGATACTGAGATGAGTGATAAGAGCTTGGTCCACCTTTGCTACAAGTTGCCAACAGTTGCATCACCTTGCTTCAGTCCTGAAGATATTTTCAGGCACAAACTTTGTTTGCTCAAACTTGGATAAAGGATTAAACTAAATTTATTATAGTCTAACCAAGTGCAAAATAAACTTCCAACGATTGTTTTTAGAATTGGTGGCACCCAGAAATCAACCGAATTTAAATAAATATGCTTGCATAAAACTTCCCAAAATTTGGGAAACATTAATTATCATAGGTCCCTTTTTGCATCCTAGGTCACCTACAAATGCCCATAAAGGGTGTACCACCTAGATGGGATTTTAATCACCCACATGTTTCACTTGGTATTGTGTTGTATTAAGTTTGTGTTACAAGAGTTTTTGTAATCCCTGAAGATGACTGAGACAAAATATTGGAAGCATTAAAAATTAATTTTTAATCCTTTCCTAGTGCTGTAAATATTCCATTAAATCTCCAACATGATGTCCTCCAAGCACTTAAGCCTCAACACACAGAGATCACAAGGATACACTGCTATCCATGAATTCCAAGTTCTATTATTGATTAGTCTCATTTCTCAACCCATTATCATTTCTGATAATATCTTCTATATCATTCCTTCTATTTTATATTCTTCATTGAAATTATCTCTACCGATTTTTCTGCTCTTCATTTAACACAGAACTACTTTAATTTGCAATCAAAATATTGACTCATCTGTTGTGTTCTTGCCTGGAAATATTGACTCATCTGTTGTATTCTTCCGAGAAAGAAGACATATCTGTTGTGTTCTTGCCTGGAAAAATGTACAACAGTCCGGAGCATATTTGTGTAACTGTCTAGAACATCAACTTAGCTTCAAGACCTTACCTCACAGATGCAAAAACAGGTATGAAAGACTCTTCCTTGAAACTGCTTCATATCTAAGAAATTATATCCCAAAATATTATGAATATTTTGAAGAGGACAGCAGTCTTGAAAGATTTGATGAATGAGATGGAAACAGTCATAGTGAATTTGAGGATTTTATTAAGGGTATCAAAAAATAGTATAATCTAAATGGTATTCATGGAGTATCCATTAAGGATGAACTGGCAGAGAAGAGACTACTAAGTTCCTCTTTTAGCTTATCTTCATCTCTTAGCATGGAGATTGAAAACACCCCTCCCTACTGTTTTCCTCAAAAAACAATGAAATGTTTGTCTATGAATTGAAGACAGGTATCACCAAAATAAACACATCAGTGGAAAAGGGAGAGCAAGAGAGGAATTACAGAAATATGTTGGTATTTTTTTTATAAGGGAGGTGACAATGTATATGATGCAACTAAATAATTTAATTACTACTTCCTATATTTTGTCAGCACATTTCATGCTGGCTGAGGCGTCGCCCGGTTAAACAAGGCCCCCGTTGTTTTCGCCAGGGAACCAGGGCGAACAGCGAAAAGTCAGCTACTGGAACAAATCTGAAAACAAACCCCAACTCAACATCACCAGAGTTAAAGATCGGTACTATCAACGTAAGAAGCCTGAATGGCAAAGAAATGGAGCTAGCTGAGGAATTAGATAAGTACCAGATCGACATAATAGGGGTGACTGAAACAAAAAAGACCAAAACTGGTGAGATCTTTCTGAGCAATAAATACAAAATGTTATATTCAGGCAATGACAATCAAGGAAAAGAAGGAGTAGCCATAGTATTCAACACAAAATACGAGGCTAATCTTCTTGAATGGCAGTCAGTCTCAAGTAGAGTCATGTGGGCAAATATGAGAATGGGGAACTGGACAATGAGACTTATTTGTGCCTATGGTCCCACAGAAGGTTCTACTAAGGTAGAAGTGGAGGAATTTTTTGACGCTTTAGAAAAAAGCAACTGACACAATGAAAAAGGAAAAGATGGTCCTTGTTGGGGATCTAAATAGCAGAGTAGGAAATGATTGTGAGACATACAAAAATATTTTGGGAAAATTTGGAGAAAAGAGCAAAGCTAATAATAATGGCAAATATCTGTTGGATTTCTGCTCAGGACATGGACTGGTTATTACTAACACCATGTTCCAACATAAAAATGTGCACAAATTCACATGGAGAGAAGAGGCTAGGAATAAGAAAAGTCTCATTGACTATGTTATTGTTGATAGTGATGTTTTTCTCCCTGGTGCAGGACACCAGAGTGTACAGAGGATTTGAAATTGGAAGTGATCACTATTTAGTCTTGAGCAGGATAAAATTGAATTTCATATTGAAAAGGATAACATGTAAGAAAGTTTTAAAGTGAATAAAAGTTGAGCAGCTCTCAGATGTGAACTGTAGACTAAAATACAAAAAGATTATTGAAAAGAAAATGAAAGAGTGTGAGAACTGGAATCAAACCTTGGACATTCAGTGGCAAACTCTGAAGAATACTTTGATTGATTCTGCCAGAGAGGCATGTGGTGAGGTTGTGTGCAAGGATAGAAAAATCAGAACTCCTTGGTGGACACAGGAAGTTAAAGCGGCGGTGAAGGAAAAGAAGAAAGCATATCAAAAGTTCCTGGCAAATAAGTCGGCTTTTACTCTTACAGAATACAGAGACAAATGTAAGAAAGCTAAACAGTGTGTAAAACTACCTAAACAAAAGTCATGGGAGGACTTTGGCAAGAATATAGAAAATAAATATCAAGAAGGTGGCAAAATATTCTGGAGGTTGTTGAAGAAGCTTAGGAACGGAGGAAAGAGTGCTGTAAAAGGAGTTAGAGATGATAAAGGTGACATGAAAACAGGAGAAAAAGATATCCTTCAAGTATGGAGTAATTACTTTGAAAAACTGCTAAATGAAACAAGCAGTGATGACAGCATAGTGATAAAAAAAAACACTGACCAGGCATGCAGTGAAGTAGAAAAAGCCATCAAAGGCTTGAAATGTGGTAAGGCAGCAGGAGTAGATGATATTCGACCAGAAATGCTGAAGTATGGTGGTATAAAAGTCTTACAGTGGCTGCACTGCATAGTTCAGAAAGCCTGGACAGAGGGACGAATTCCCGATGATTGGAGTAGAGCTCTCATAGTACTCATATATAAAAATGGAAATAAAACTGAATGTGAGAATTACAGAGGTATTTCCCTACTGAGTGTTCCTGGCAAGATCTATGCAAGTATACTTGAGAAACAGTTGAGAAGAATTGTGGAAGAAAAGCTTGGTGAAGAACAAGCTGGATTCACGCCAAATAGAGGCTGTCAGGATCAGATCTTCACTTTACGACAAATAGTCGAGAAAGCATGGGAATATAACAAAGATCTGTATTTAAGTTTTGTCAATCTGGAAAAGGCATATGACAAGGTGCTGCCAAGAGAGAAGTTATTCGATACGCTACAGTTGTATCGTGTCAATGGGGCATTATATCAAGCAATTCTTAGTCTGTGAGTTGTAAATCAGCAGTTAGGATTGAAGAAAGTATATGAAGATGGTTTAATGTTAAATCTGGTGCGAGATAAGGATGTACATTATCCCCTCTGTTATTCATTATCTATATGGATCACATTATGAAGGAAAGTGGTATTAAACCTGATATCAAAATTGGAGATGTTAATGTCAGCTCTTTGCTTTATGCGGATGATGTTATACTTCTAAATAAATCCGCTACAAGTCTGCAAGATTCCCTGACTAAATTGAATAGCTGTTGTAATAGATATGGCATGAAGGTCAGCAATAAAAAACAAAGACAATGAAAATAGGCAGAATCATTGAAAATGTCAACTGTGTTGTGAATGGAGAACCTGTGGAACAAGTAAAACATTTCAGCTATTTAGGCACGATTTTTACTGAAGATGGTAAATTAAATAAAGAAATAGACAACAGAATCAGCAAAGCTGGTATGGTGGGAAGTCAATTGAATAAATTCATATGGAATAAGAGAGAAATTAGTCGGAACACTAAATTAGCTGTATACAAGACAGTGTTCAAACCAGTTTTAACTTATGGATCTGAGAGCTGGGTCAGAAGTAAAACACTTGACCAAAGACTAGAGACTGCAGATATGAGAGTCCTGAGAAAGATTAGAGGTGTGAACAGATGGCATCAATGGCAATATCATATTAAAAATGAGGATATTAGGAAAGAACTTGACATTGTCAGCATCCAGGAATGCATTAGCAGAGCTAATCTCAGATGGTATGGTCACTTAAATAGAATGGGAGAGGAAAGATTAGCAAAACAAGTGTTCTCTGCCAGGTTGGCAGGAAAACGACCCAGAGGAAGACCAAGATATAGGTGGATTGATACGGTACAAAGTGCCTTAGATGATAGAAATATAAGATCTGATAATGTTGGAGTCTTGACAAGTAACAGACTGATTTGGAGGAAAATTGTAGATAGGAAGTTAGTAATGATGTAATTTTTCATGTAGTACTGTCATATCCTGTACACCCCTTGAGGGTATACATAGCAGGAATTTGATGATGATGATGTTTGTAAAACAGCTCAGCTTGCACTTTGCCAGAATGTGCAAGGAAACTGACAGTGTCTTTTACTAGGCTCTTTAATTTAAGTTTCAGATCTGGTAGACTTCTAAGGTACTCGAAAGAGGAAAAAATAAGTCCTTTGCATAAGGGAAGTTCTATGACTGCAGTGGCAATTATAGACCAATCAGTATCTCAGGAGTGGTGGTAAAAGTACTGGAAAAATTGGTCAGAAAGAGAATTCAAGAATGTGTGGATAAGAATATGATATACAGGGTGTTCGGGATAAATTTGACATATTTATAATTAATTATATTTTTCCGTAAGTTACATGTATTAACACACACTTCTCTTCATTTAAAAGTTTGGACCCTTCTTCATTCATATACAAGATGTCAGAAAGGATGGATAGCTGGAACCCACCTGAATCATGGAAGAGAATAACTTGTATCATGATGATTCGTGCCCGCCATCAAAATAAGGATATTACGACTGCTGCCCAATGCTCCCTGAATACAGTAAAAACAATCAGGCATGAACTAGAGACTTGCAATGGTGACTACGAGGATGTAGCAAGAAGAAAGATCCCTAGCAGACGATCTGATTGCGTTCGTACAGCAGAATTCCTCGCAAATCTGCAGGAACAGGTGTTGAAGAACCCTGGCATTGGAATTCGGGCTTTGTTCGTGGAGTTGCTAACTGTAGTCAAGCCCTGGATAACAAGGGTAGCCAATGGTAGGCCGTATGTATGGCAGCAGGATTCGGCCCCTTGCCATACCTCTGGGAAAAGTCAAAAATGGTTGTCTGAAAATTTCTACGACTTCACCAGTCCAAATGTTTGGCCTCCAAACTCCCAAGACCTTAACCCCATGGATTATTTTGTATGGGGCGCAGTTGAAAAAGACACCAATCGCACTTCCAGTAATACAAAAGCCCATTTAATGGATAAAATTAAAACAGTTTTTGCGGCCCTTCCCAGGGAGACTGTAGCATCAGCTTGTTCGAGGTTCCGAAGCAGAATTGAAGCTGTGATCGATGCTAATGGTGGTTATTTTGAGTAAATCTTGTTGATAGTATTGTAATTAACTCTGCCTGTAATGTTTTTTTGTCAATTCATTAAATTTAATAGATACAAAGAAGATTTTCTTTTTCCTTACGAAACTGTCAAATTTATCCCGAACACCCTGTACTCTGAGGGGTAACGTGGCTTTGTGAAGGGTCAGTCATGCCTTAGCATTTTACTAACTTTTTATAATACAGTGACAGCTGAATTGGAAAAAAGGAAATGGCTACATGATGATTCTGCTGGCTTTCAGGTATTTGACACAATACCACGTAGAGCCTGTTACACAGTTTCGAACAAATGGGGATGGATATGACACTCTCTTAAGTGGATAAGAGAGTGGCTCCTGGACATATATCGAAAAATCCAGGAGAAAGCAGTAGACTGGTGATGTGTTGCAAGTTTCAGTGCTAGGAACTGTTTAATTTGTACATAAAATGATATTGGAAATAATCTGAAAGGAAATATGCAGTTGTTTGCTGATGATGCAAAATTAATAGTAATAGTTAATTAAAACGATGTGGAGTAGTTTTCAGGATGATTTAAATAGACTGTCAGTATGGGCAAAAGATAATAGGTTTAACAGTTTAATGTGGAAAAATGTAAAGTTATGCATTGTGGGATAAATTGATTACAAGCTGTACACCACATTGATAGAACTGTACTCACAAATTGATGAAGCTAGGGATTTGAGGTGATGGTGCACAGAGTTGAAGTTTAGAAGGCATATTGCTAAGGTAGCTCATAAGATTACTTGGCTATTGAATGCACCAAGTAGAGATAAGATTGTATTCCTCTTTATAAGGCCTTGATGCATCCACATCTGGATTACTGCTCAAGTATAGTCCCCTAGGTTTCTTGGGCATGAGGAAGTGTGGAGAGGATTCAGAGGCAAGTGACAAAGATGGTGAGTGGTCTGTGAAATATTCCCTATGTGGATAGATTGAGAGTATATGGATTGCAGAAGTTGGTTGATAGCAAAAAAAAAAAAAAAGGATATGAGAGAAATATTTAAGTTAATGGGGTTTTATAGGATTGATGCAAGGGAAATGTTGCAGCTCTTGGCTAGAGGGTGCACAAAAAGATGTCATCCCTGGAAGTTAAGTAAAGGCAGGGTTAGTAAGGATGTGAGGACTAGATTTTTCCTTTGGAGAGTGGTGAATGAATGGAATGAGTTGAGTGCTTTCTCTGTTAATGATTTTAAGAAGAGGTATGATAGATATTGTGTTGATAGTTTGGGTATAACTAAATGTTGACAGCATGACACATGTCATGCTCTGTCAACATTTTCTTGTTTAATCTAATACTTTTAATACAACTTTTAAACAAAGTATGCATTCAAATCAAATATTGCTAGAGGAAACTTTTCCCAATGTTTTTCATCATTGAAATCATCAGAAGAATAACTTTATTGAATGCAGTTGTACTCAGCTGTCAGAAGCTAATGACACTGTTCAATTAATGAATGCTCACTTTGCTAAGATGTATTAACCAGGTGTATGTAACATGGTGCACAATGCTACTGCTACATTGGATGAAGAATTAGAGGTTCATGAAAATGAGGTCTGTTGCATAACCTGAATAAGAATTTGCTAGAGACAGGTAGAATATCAGCCCATTTGCTAATGGAATGTCATCTGAACTGGCTAGGTTTTTCATGATTATATACCTTGAGTCTCAGCTCAGGAATGATACAACAGGAATTGAAGGAATGTATGATAGTTCCATTATACAAGGGTGGTGCAAAAACTGACATGTCTAACTAGCGACCTATTAGTATCTCTAATGTGGTTGTGAAGATTTTAGAGAGTTTGGTAAGAACTTGTATGCAGAAATGGGTAGACAAGCTGTACTCTGTAAGGAGCAACATGGGTTTACTAAAGGAAGGTCATGTTTTAGCAACTGGCTCATATTTTATAACAATGTTACTGCTGAGTTGGATACAGGGAATGGATAGACTATGATAATGTTGGGTTTTTCTAAGGCATTTGATAGCATACCACAGAAAGGCTGTTGCATAAACTGAGGAATATGGGATTGGAATATAAACTCTTGACTTTTAGCAGAGATAGTTGACAGACAGATATCAAAAAGTGGTATACAGTGGGTATGAATTTGCCAGACTTAAGGTGACCAGTGGTATACCTCAGGGTTCAATCTATGCATTAATGACATCAAGCAGGGCCTAACATCAGATGTGCAATTGTTTGCTGATGGTGGCAATCAGGGATGCTACTGATATTCACCACTTACAAAATGATTTAAATAGGCTGGAAATATGGGCAAATGAAAATGACTGTCAGTTTAATGTTAGTAAGTGTAAAGTTATGCACTTTGGCATGATGAGATTTCCAGCGGCATATCAGGGTTATGCTACAAGAAACTGAGGAGGCAAAGGGATCTTGGCATATTGATGGATAGGAATCTGAAGTTCAAAGGTCACATATCAAAAGTCGCAAATATAACTCGGAGGGTAATTGCGATGTTGAAACAAACCTCGACATGCAAGGATGTGGAAGGCATTTTGCCATCTTTACTGGGATGGGAGGGGGGTTAAGAGCTAGATTTTAAGCAAACCTTGACATGTAAGGATAAAGGAAGTCATTTTGCCTCTTTATAAGGCTTTAATAAGACTACACTTGGATTATTTTGCACAGATTTGGTCTCCTGGATTCCACAGGGATAAATAAGCTGTTGAAAGGGTGCAAAGAAGATTATATCTGGATTATGGGATTTAGATAATGAGGACAGATTGTGAGTATGTGAATTACAGATTCTGGTTAACAGCAGAAAGAGGGGTGATACAATAGGGGGTCTATAAACCTTTGAGTGGTATTATAGGATAGTGTCTGAAATTTTTGATTATATGGAAGGTAGGGGAGAGAACACTGGGTATCCATGGAAGTTAAGTTTGTTCACAGTCAAAGGGGTAAGAGCTAGATTTTTCTCCCAGAGAGCAGTGCGTGAATGAAATACAAGGTGTGGCTATTAATTAAATAACGAAACTGGTTGCAGAAATGTGGTTTATTATTACTACAATTGTAACTTAATTGTTATCCCCTTCAACATACTCCCCTCCTCCTCCTCTATCTATACGCCATTGCATACAAATTTTCCATTGTTGGAAGCAGTGCTGCAAGTCATCAGGTGTTATCTGATGACTTGCAGATAACACCTGAGCACCCTGTTTTCTCCTTTACCTCATCCACTGACTGAAAATGGGCGCCCTTCACTGCAGATTATAACTTTGGAAAAAGGTGAGTTGCATGGAGCTAAGCCTGACGAGCAAGGTGGATGGTCCAACACAGGGATCTTCTTATCAGCCACATACTGCTTTACAGACAGTGCACTGTGGGCTGGAGCATTGTCCTGATGGAGAATCCAAGCATTGTTCTTCCACAGATCAGGTCTCTTCTTCCTCACTCGTTCTCTCAGCTTGGCCAGAACCTTAAGGTAATAATGTTGGTTAACTGTCGACCTTCTGGTACCCATTCAACCATTACCATGCCATTGATGTTTAAAAAAAAAAAAAAAAAAAAAATCAGCATTGCCTTCAGTTTTGACTTGCTCATTCTTGCTTTTTTCATTCTTTGTGACGGAGTTTTCCAGTGCATCAATTGTCTCTTTGTTTCTGGATTGTACTGGAAAATCCACGTCTCTTCATGTGTGATGATCTTCTCTTGCAAGTTCAGCTCGGCTGTCAGCAGACTTTGTTCATGTTCAAGTGCTCATGCAAAATTTGTCGTACAGTCTCCTTATCAATGTGCACCATGTCTGCTATCATTCGAATGCTCAATCGGCAATCGTTGTTGACAAGTTCATTAATTTTCGCAACGTCTTGTTCGGTTGCCTGTGACGGGACTACCCAATCATTTGTCATCTTCAACGTTTTCGACCTTGAGCAAAGCGTTTGTGCCATTGAAACATTCATGCACGTGACATTACACTATCACCATGCACCTCCTGCATCAGTTTCAAACACTTGGTCAGTGATTTCTTCAATTTCACAAGGAATTTGAGATTAATGCGCTGCTCGAGTTTAACATTAGACATTATTCTGACAAAGTGACTTCACATGTGTTTCTTTTATAACTGCCTACAGACTAACTATGAGCGACAGCGAGCATTGCTTATCTCAACTGCTTCTAAAACCTACAAGGGCATTCACGGCGCAAGCTCATCCCACTGCTATGAGTACATGATTCACAGCGCACCTGGTCTTGATATTTAATAGTCACACCTCGTAGTTTGCCTTTAGAGGTTGTAGAGTGCATCTAGTGTTGAATGAATTTAAGGGCCTTCCCTTATGGCAGCTGGTTTGGGTGATTTTTAGTCTCCCTCAATGAGTTCTTGACTCCCTGGAAGTCTCAGATAATAATAAAGATAAGTAATGTCAACGTTTTCTCGACTGTACAAGGATTCAGTTAAAGGTGAAAAATTGGCACCAAGTGATATTTTTTAAAGAATCAGGGCATAAATTGTTAACATAGTGGGACAGACCTTCAAAAAATCCAGTGCAATGCTGAAATGATAATGATATTGAAATGGATAAAGATCTTGACATCATTGTCACCTCAATTATTCAATATGGTTATGTTAGGAAAGCAGTTTTGTTGAGTAGATCAAGTTACATAGCTATATGCAGTCTATTTATGCATATTAAAAAATAAAAGAAAGCTCATTGCTTTATTTAATCAGATTTATCATACATTTGAAATATTTAAAACTTCTCTTGATTTTTATACAAATTTTAGAATTATTTTTAAGAAGAAAAAAAATTTTATATTGTAGATATGCGTACTTGTAAATCAATAGCATCTTGGACAGCTCATAGTGCAGAAGTGTTCTCTCTTCAGTTTAGTACCGATGAAACTGCTTGTTATACAATGGGTGGTGATGGCAAGGTTAGTTTTTTAATACTAAAGAAGAAAAAAAATGAGCTCTTTTTTATAATATATACCTTGGTTAGTATATTTGTTTTGTATGCAGTTTTATGTTTTTAGTTCATTGAATTATGGATCTACACTGCCTTTAGGTCCAGACTGGAATACAGTCTAAAAGACCTTGTTTGATACAGCAAAAGACTATGTTAAAAAGATACTACAATGATTTCATAGTGGGGCGCATGGGATTTTCAGTCTGTCCAGGTTACTAAAATGATGAACCTGATGCTTGTATTCTTCACAAATGTGTGGGATATCAGATATGTGGATTCCATAAGCAGCAGCAGACTGGTGCTTAGCTGGCATGAAACCACTTTCTCATGTAATTATGTTACATGAGAAAGTAAGCTTTATGTATACATAGACTGAAATGCTTATCTTTTTTCATGGAATAAGTATAGCAACAAGGAATAGAATTAAATACTATTCTCTTATATGAAAAAAATTATATGAAAAAAAAAGGGGGTGCTTAAGGGTCAAAGCTGTATAACTGAGAGGAGACCTCCACATAGCCTTTAAAGGAATGCAGAGAACCGACCAGGGCTTCTGACCTAATGTCCAATCCTCACCTTCTCGTGGTGCACCCTGTTGGGTATCTACTTGGATACTGAATGAACAAGGATGGGCTGACAATTTGGGATTTAGCCGATCAAATTGTATTCTTATTGGTTAAACCAAAATAAAAAATGATGGTACAACATGACAAAATTTCATGCCGGCTGGTGCGTCGCCCGGTTAAACAAGGCCCCCGTGTTGTTTTCGCCAGGGAACCAGGGCGAACAGCGAAAAGTCAGCTACTGGAACAAATTTGAAAACAAACCCCAACTCAACATCACCAGAGTTAAAGATCGGTACTATCAACGTAAGAAGCCTGAATGGCAAAGAAATGGAGCTAGCTGAGGAATTAGATAAGTACCAGATCGACATAATAGGGGTGACTGAAACAAAAAAGACCAAAACTGGTGAGATCTTTCTGAGCAATAAATACAAAATGTTATATTCAGGCAATAACAATCTAAGAAAAGGAGTAGCCATAGTATTCAACACAAAATACGAGGCTAATCTTCTTGAATGGCAGTCAGTCTCAAGTAGAGTGATGTGCGCAAATATGAGAATGGGGAACTGGACAATGAGACTTATTTGTGCCTATGGTCCCACAGAAAGCTCTACTAAGGTAGAAGTGGAGGAATTTTTTGACGCTTTAGAAAAAGCAACTGACACAATGAAAAATGAAAAGTTGGTCCTTGTTGGGGATCTAAATAGCAGAGTAGGAAATGATTGTGAGACATACAAAAATATTTTGGGAAAATTTGGAGAAAAGAGTAAAGCTAATAATAATGGCAAATATCTGTTGGATTTCTGCTCAGGACATGGACTGGTTATTACTAACACCATGTTCCAACATAAAAATGTGCACAAATTCACATAGAGAGAAGAGGCTAGGAATAAGAAAAGTCTCATTGACTATGTTATTGTTGATAGTGATGTTTTCTCTCTGGTGCAGGACACCAGAGTGTACAGAGGATTTGAAATTGGAAGTGATCACTATCTAGTCTTGAGCAAGATAAAATTGAATTTCATATTGAAAAGAATAACATGTAAGAAAGTTTTAAAGCGAATAAAAGTTGAGCAGCTCTCAGATGTGACTGTAGACTAAAATACAGAAAGATTATTGAAAAAAAAATGAAAGAGTTTGAGAACAGGAATCAAGCCTTGGAAATTCAGTGGCAAACTCTGAAGAAAACATTGATTGATTCTGCCAGAGAGGCATGTGGTGAGGTTGTCTGTAAGGATAAAAAAAATCAGAACTCCCTGGTGGACACAGGAAGTTAAAGAGGCAGTGAAGGAAAAGAAAAAAGCATATCAAAAGTTCCTGTCAAATAAGTCGGCTTGTGCTCTTAGAGAATATAGAGACGAATGCTAAACAGTGTGTAAAACTAGCTAAACAAAAGTCATGGGGAGACTTTGGCAAGAATATAGAAAATAAATATCAAGAAGATGGCAAAATATTCTGGAGGTTGTTGAAGAAGCTTAGGAATGGAGGAAAGAGTGCTGTAAAAGGAGTTAGAGATGATAAAGGTGACATGAAAACGGGAGAAAAAGATATCCTTGAGGTATGGAGTAATTTGAAAAACTTCTAAATGAAACAAGCAGTGATGACAGCATAGTGGTAGAAAACACTGACCAGGCATGCAGTCATGAATATATATCCATACTTGATGTAGAAAAAGCCATCAAAGGCTTGAAATGTGGAAAGGCAGCAGGAGTAGATGATATTCGACCAGAAATGCTGAAGTATGGTGGTGTGAGAGTCTTACAGTGGCTGCACTGCATAGTTCAGAAGGCCTGGACAGAGGGACGAATTCCCGATGATTGGAGTAGAGCTCGCATAGTACCCACATATAAAAAGGGAAATAAAACTGAATGTGAGGATTACAGAGGTATTTCCTACTGAGTGTTCCTGGCAAGATCTATGCAAGTATACTTGAGAAACGGTTGAGAAGAATTATGGAAGAAAAGCTTGGTGAAGAACAAGCTGGATTCAGGCCAAACAGAGGCTGTCAGAATCAGATATTCACTTTACGACGAATAGTCGAGAAAGCATGGGAATATAACAAAGATCTGTATTTAAGTTTTGTCGATTTGGAAAAGGCATGTCAAAGTACCAAGAGAGAAGCTATTCAATACGCTGAAATTATATGGTGTCAATGGGGCATTATATCAAGCAATACTTAGTCTTTATTTGAGTTGTAAGTCAGCAGTTAGAATTGAAGGAAGTACAGGAAGATGGTTTAACGTTAAATCTGGTGTTAGACAAGGATGTACATTATCCCCTCTGTTATTCATTATCTATATGTATCACATTATGAAGGAAAGTGGTATTAAACATGATATCAAAATTGGAGATTTTAATGTCAGCTCTTTGCTTTATGCTGATGATGTTATACTTCTAAATAAATCGGCTACAAGTCTGCAAGATTCTCTGACTAAATTGAATATCTGTTGTAATAGATATGGTATGAAGGTCAGCAATAAAAAGACAATGAAAATAGGCAGAATCATTGAAAATGTCAACTGTGTTGTGAATGGAGAACCTGTGGAACAAGTAAAACATTTCAGCTATTTAGGCACGATTTTTACTGAAGATGGTAAATTAAATATAGAAATAGACAACAGAATCAGCAAAGCTGGTATGGTGGGAAGTCAATTGAATAAATTCATATGGAATAAGAGAGAGAAATTAGTCGGAACACTTAATTAGCTGTATAAAAGACAGTGTTTAAACCAGTTTTAACTTATGGATATGAGAGCTGGGTCAGAAGTAAAACACTTGACCAAAGACTAGAGACTGCAGATATGAGAGTCCTGAGAAAGATTAGGGGCACGAACAGATGGCATCAATGGCAATATCATATTAAAAACGAGGATATTAGGAAAGAATTGACATTGTCAGCATCCAGGAATGCGTTAGCAGAGCTAATCTCAGGTGGTATGGTCACTTAAACAGAATGGGTGAGGAAAGATTAGCAAAACAAGCATTCTCTGCCAGGTTGGCAGGAAAACGACCTAGAGGAAGACCAAGATATAGGTGGATTGATACGGTACAAAGTGCCTTAGACGATAGAAATATAAGATCTGATAATGTTGGAGTCTTGACAAGTAACAGACTGATTGGAGGAAAATTGTAGATAGGAAATTAATAATGATGTAATTTTTTTCATGTAGTACTATCATATCCTGTACACCCCTTGAGGGTACATAGCAGGAATTTGATGATGATGAAAAAATTCCTTGTTATTCAGACATAATGAACATAATTATGAGAGCTTATAACATTCATAGCATTTAAGAGTACTGATACAGTTCATGACCCAAACTTTCTCATAGATTGTTGAACAGTTTACTGATATTATTTTGAATTATTAGTAGTATTGTTACTCTGTTATGGCGTTGCTCAAATTTCAGATGGAATTTCCATTCTCAGTGATATCAGCCAAGTAGTCACTTCTAAGTTGCTGCCAATCTTCTGTTTCCTCAATACTTGGTTCTTGTTTTTAGACAATAAGAAACTTTTTTATGAGATATTGTAACTTTTTTAAAAGAAAAATAGGTGAGGCATTCAACAAATAACTGGTCAAAACTTGAATAATGCATTCTGCTCCTTTCTCCTTTAGAACTCAATTTTGGTCTCAGCTATTCATGAATTACTATGAGACCTTAAACAGTATTAAGAAACAACTACAGCTAGGTCTCGGCTAGTGCACATAATGAATCTCATGAAGTAGTTGCATTATTTGAATTCACAGTGTTTGAACTTAAAATTATATGGAAAATGTGATAATTGACTCCAACTCAACAGAAATAGGCAATAAAAAATCTTAAGTTTCTATATTTATTAATGAAATATTACAATAAAGGATAAAAAGAATAACTTAATTTTAATTTATTGTTAACAAAGTCAGTAGTTATAGAGGGCAAAATAAAAACAAAATTCTAAATATCATTCTTGAAAGTAAGTTTCTTTCAAAATATTTTAGCAGCGTAGAGTAAACTGGTTTCTCTTTAAATCTTCATACATATGCTGGTAGATGCAGAGTACTTTATCCGCATGTCTGATTTAGACATTCCTAATTTAGAGCTGCTATGACCACATTCATGTTCTTTGATCATCAATTTTTGTTCTAATGTAACAATGTGCTTCTTTTTTGTGCTTGTAGTGTTTTTATCTGAAGGAATTTTCCTTTTGTCCATTTTATTAAGGTTACTTTTTTAAAATTAGAACAAATTATGAAAACTAATATTGTTGTAGCAGGCAGCAGCACATACACATGCAAAGATAAACAAGTGCTAACTGAAGTAGCAGCATCTAAAATTGTAACCTGGTAACAACTGCACACACACTAGCCTCACATTAATTGAATTTTGGTTTGCATTAAACGTGACCCAGTATTGTTGTACAATTCTCATGAAATTAAATCGCATTAATCGTGACCTAGTTGAGTATACAAATTTGGAATATAGTTTTTTCTTAAAATTGCATACATCTTTGAAGAGAAAGCCACTTCTTTTCCTTTCATTTTACATGGAGTCTTTTGAACAGGCAGTTTTGGACTCCTTATTTAAAACAAAAATTATTGCTAAGATATGTAAACAGTATATTCATCATTTTACATGGTGTTCAAAACACACTGCTGCTTTCCTCAGCCACTTGAACAATTATTTTCCTCTTCTAGACATGTGCTTTTTTTCCATTTATTAAAAGCCGACACACAAGACTTACATGTATATAATCCCACTACAGCTATAAACAGTATTTTTAATAACCTCAGAAAAAAGGACTTTATACATCTACTCCAATGAAAGCCCTGAGAAATGAACAAATTATCAAAAAGATTTGATAATTTGTTCATTTTTAATGATGACTTTCATTAATAATGGATACAATGAAATAATGATCAACAAAATCCTATATAATAGCTTTGCCATGAAAAAAAAAAAAAAACTCGGTACTTTGGCAACAGTCATTCCATACAAAAATGATTGTGGAAAAAAGTGGAAGGTACTATGAAAGTAAAATCACACTGTCTGCATAATCTGTTACCTGTTGCATTCCCTATATTGTAAAACAAGATCTATTTACCTATATAAGTTAGCTAGCTAGTTCATGTGTAACATTGTTTTGATACTGTATGGGTTTTTGGAGTGAAGCTTTCTGCTGGAAGTGGTAGGGTTGCAGATGCCCTTTCCACAAAGAGTTAATAGGACAGTCATGAACATCCATGCCTTTGGCAGGATTCTAACCTGCAGCCTCTTGGCTGGAGAGCAGATATGATAACCACTCAGCCAACGAGGCAAGCATAGTAAGACTGGAGAAGCAAAAGGTACATTAGATATTTACACCCATGAAACATTTGTCTGCCAGACTATATGACTGACATTAACCACAGGAACTGATTAGCAAGCAGTCCAACTGTTATACTGTACTAAGTAATGATATGACAAAATTCAAGGAACCATGTGAGGCCAATTTTCCTCCTGAATAAAGATGGTTTCAAGATTTCAAGAACATGGTCAGCTACTATCCAATCTCATCCTTCACCTCTCCTCCAGCCATCAGAACAAAATGTTATCCTTAACTGTATATACTTCACCCAGTGAACAGTTATAGAAATATTTTATTCCTAACACTTCAGGCCTGGTTGACTGAGCGAATAGTATGCTTGTTCCTCATCCAACAGGTCGTGGATTTGAGTCCCACTGCAGTCATGGGTGTTTCTGAAAGTGTGCTGTTATAAGTTTGTGTTTCAGTATGTATGTATATATTGAAAGTTTATTTTTCACTTGGTTAGGGTATAATAAATTTAGTTTAATCCTTTATCCAAGTGTGAGCAAACAAAGTTTGCGCCTGAAAGTATCTTCAGGACTGGGGTAAGGTGATACAACACCAGGGCAACTCGTTGCAAAGGTGTAGCAAGCTACCAACACTCCTGTCTCCGTATCTCCTTTAATGCAAAACACATCTCCTTGCGGATATGTCTAATGTTATGCATTAAGGGAAGGGCCACTACCTAGACTAGTTTCGACCTTTATTGAGGTAGAATGGGAGTTCATGTCTCTCATCATTGGCCTTTGGAGAATAAAGCATGCTGAGGATCAGCAGACAGTAAAAGAGGAGTATGATATAAGATAGAGTAGGATAGTAGGAGGTAAAAAGAGGCCTCAGTCAACCTGTTTAGCCTTATTGGCTAATTGGTCTGTAACATATAATCTCAATTTATCTATTCAGAAAAAAGGTTAAACATAGACTTTTGTCTATAGTTCACATATTATTTTATCTAAAGTAATGATTTACTCTAGTGTTAATGGAGGTTCTTTTTATGTTACTAGATATAATATCCTTATTTTTATTCCAGGTAAATGACTTAAGGTCCGGTAAGTAGGAATGAATAGGAACTTACTGAGGAACTTGTATAACTGGTACCACTGGGACTTAGAATGGGGAAGAGACTGGCCCGGGAGATGCCGCTCACGAGGAGCGGCACCGCCTCGCAGTAAGCCTTCGGCGCCCGGGTTCTCAGCTCTCCCCCCCCTTTGTTTGGAGTAAAGAAACCGTGCCAGCGAAAGCTTTGTGGCTAGGGGAAACAGAGTGGTTATTCTTTTTCCTGGGGTGGGGGGGATGGTGGGTTTTTTGGGTTCTAAAGAGATATACAGGGCTTGATGCGTCCCTGTATAAGAAAGCATATTGTCGGTGGTTTGCAGTATTGATTCACAAATTTAAAGTCTCCTAGTAAGTGCCTTTCTTGTGCAAGAAATTTGGGTAAGTAGAAAAAGAAACCTTTCTTATTCTTGCATACATTAAATTTGCGTCTCGTACCTGGGATTTTTTCCGTACTTTCAAGATGTGATATTTTAGTACATTGATTAGGAAGATAGTGAACTTTTGGGTTTTTTGGACTGGTGGCGGGAATTGTAGTCGTACGACCTCTTCTACTGTCAGCATGGGGATTCCCAATGCTGTGCTGAGTCTCCGCCAGATGCGTTGGGCTGGTGGGCAAAAATAAAAGAAGTGGTCCACCGTTTCCTCGTCCCAGCAGACATCGCAGAATGGGTCGCACGGGTTAGGTACATACCAGGATTTCGTCTGTTTAACCGGGAGCCGCCCATAGGCTATTCTCCAGGCTAGATCCCAATGAAAAGGCTGTCCCCAGCTATTTTTGATGTTTCTGAAGAGAATTTCATTATTTGTACTAAGATTGGGTGTATCACGCCTGGAAAGTTGGAAGAAATCCCAGTATACTGCTTTGGGTTTGTGTGTGAGGATTGCTATTCCTCTGTCTCTGAGTGTTGTGATCGATTTCACTACTGTACGGTACCACTTGGGCACCCCCCTTGCGCGGGGTCCAGCATAGTCCGTGATCCCAAAGAGGGGGAGGAAAAGTCCTATAAAATATCTAATTAGTAGGCCAGAAATGTGGTTGGAGTTTAAGGCCTTCCGTACGGTTTTGAACGTGTTTGCTTGTAGCAAGCTTTTGTGATCGGGCAGAGCATAACCCCCTTCTTCCTGTTTGAGTTGTAGGTATTCTTTCTTTACTTCGCATTTTCTCCCATTCCAGAAGAAATCCAGGAGTTCTTTTGATAACTTATTTTCTTGTGCCAGCGTGATGCCTGTGATATTGACAGTGTGCATCAGCATTGGGGTGACGATTGTTTTTATTACTGTCACTCTGCCATAAAAGGAGAAGAAGGTTGGTTTGAACAGCCTTATCCTTTCCCTGCTTGTCTCCTGCAATTTTTGGATTGGTAGTGCTAGGGTGTCTGAGAAGGGCACGCCTAGTATAGTTAGGGGCTGTGTCTGTAGCGTTAAACCGTAGGGAAGTCCAGTGCTATGGAAATTTCCGAAACTTTTGATTTTGGTTTTTTGTGCGTTAACGCGAAGACCACTGACTATGCTGAATTTTTGCAGCATGTGCAGATAGATATAGATGGACTCGGAGTCTCTGAGTGTAGCCACTACATCGTCTGCACATGCCACTATTTTGCATTGTCTGGAGCCTTGGGGCAGTGGAATACCGTTAATTGTGGGGGTGTTATCAATTCTTTTGATTAGGGGTTCTAATACTAGGGAGAAGAGGAGGGGGCTTAGCGGGCAGCCTTGCCTAACCCCTCTCTTTATGCGGATTGGTTCTGTTAGAAACCCATTAATAGATAGTTGGGTCGTGGTTCTGCTGTTTTTAATTGTACGCTGAAGTCTCGGGCCCACGCCTGTTTTTTGTAGGATGTTCTGCAAGTACCTGTGGTTGACGCTGTCAAACACTTTCTCCAGGTCGGTGGAGAGAAGTGCCAGGGGGTATTTTTTCTCTTTGGCCAGTTTGATCAAGTCTCTTAACAAAAAGAGATTGAATTCCATAGATCTACCAGGGATCCCATAGACCTGTGAGCTTGTTATTATTTTTTCGATACCGCCCTTAAGGCGCGTGCAGATAATTTTTGCAAAAATCTTGTAGTCTACGTTGGTTAGGGAGATTGGACGCTAGTTATTCAACAAAGTCCGATCTTGGTCTTTCTTGGGGATAAAGATGGTGTGGCTCTTAACGAATTCCTCGGGGATGTTTCCCGAAGTGAGAAATTCGTTAAAGATGTTTATTAACGCTGCCAATGCAAATTCCCAGATAGATCTATAGAATTCTATCCCCAGTCCGTCTGGCCCTGGGGTCTTCTTTGTTTTCATCATTCTGCACGTGGCCTTTAATTTGGCTGCAGTTATCGGCCTGTCCTGCAGGGCACTAAGATGATCGGGAAAAGTCATCCGTGCCCTGCCGGTCAGAGAAGATACCGATATACTGCTGATGAAAGTGACGGAATATTTCGTGGGTTGAGCGTAAAATCTGGCCCTTCTCCTCGATCTGGTGAATCGTTTTCTCATCATTAGCTGCCACCCATTGTTGGTTGTAGAATGCGGCGGAAGATGTTTCCAAATGTCTGAGATAGAGTCTCGTTCGAAAGTCGAGGTCCTCGACTCTACTCTGCCGCTCTTGCTGCAGTTCTATTTCTTCTGATGAGATCTCCGCAGGGAACTCCGCTCCGTTCGTTTGTCCGGTACCAGCCGAGTTCCCTGTAGAGATCCCTCAGCCGTTTGCGTTGTTGGTAGGCCCTTTCGCATCCGCATTTTTGGAACAGTTCCCTAGCCTGCCTCTTGAAGGTCAGCCAGTTTTCCCAGTCCCAGTTGGTGTTTGTCCATCTGTCACAGAGGTTCTGTAGCTGGTCGCTGAAAAGACTGGGGAAGGTGAGAGGGAGCCTCCAAGGACCTCTGGCTGTTTCCATCACCTCTGGGAGCGTGATTTTTAGTATGACCATCTTGTGGTCGGTTGTCAAGTAATGCACTGCGGTGTGACGTATCCTCTGAACATATTGTTCCAAGTTTTGGGACATGTACACCCTGTCTAGTCGTGTCGATATCTGGCCACGGCCCCACGTAGTTTCTACTTTGGCAGGGTTATTCCGCCTCCAGATATCGACGAGGTCAAAATTTATACAGCATCGATTTAAAGCGGCAATGCCACCAGTTCTGGTGTTTGAGTTCCTGCCTATTTTGTCTAGACGTGTGTCTTCCACACAGTTCCAGTCTCCTGCAACTATTAGGTGTTCTGCTCCCAGGAGATAGTTTTCAAGGGCAGAGAAGAAACCAATTCTGTGGTATGGATTGTTCGGGGCGTAAACTGCAGCAAGTTGGATGGTACGGCCACCGTACTTCCAGTCCACCGTTACTAGGCGTCCTGTGGCGTCTTTTTGGACGTTGAAGAACCCCCCCGCGATTGGTTGGCGAATTAGTATCCCCACCCTTCGCGAGTGAGCGTCCCCGAAGCACCAGTAGCTGGTGACCGGATAGCTTCTTGAGAAGTTCTTCACGTCCCAATGCTTATAGAAATGGGTTTCTTGTATCAGGAGGATATTAATTTTGTGTGTTAACATTAGCCTTCAGACAGCGCTTTGCGCAAAGGGGTTGCGTAGTCCGTTAGTGTTTAAAGTTGCGATTTTAACTTCCATGGTGGTGTTAGAATGGGGGGGGGGGGGGCGTTATCTGGTGTTTGTTTTATGAAAGCCGGTTCTGGTTCCTCGTCGGAGCTGGTTGCACTTTGAGCATCCGAGACAATGACGAGCCTGTCTGTAGAGTCCCTGTCTTCGTCAGATTCCATTTTGTGAACTTGGGGTTGTGCCAATTGATCCATTACTTGGGGTAGGCTCTCTAACATTGTAACGTCATTGTCGAGGGGCTTTGCGCCTATTGTTCGATGTTGACCTGTGGTCTCTGTGTACTCTGTTTCGTCCTCCGATGACATCATGCTGCTTTGTTTCGCTTTTTTCTTTTCCTGTGATTCCGTTTCTCTTGCGCGCTTTGTTGGGGCGCTGGGTGTGACCTCTTCCTCTTTCCTGCGAGCTTCATGGTTTGCCACATTGATGCTGGCGATGTTCTGTGTGTGGCGGCTTGCCTTGGGTATCTTTGGGGTTTTCGTTTCCGTTGCTGCTTTCTTTTCAGCCTGTTGGCTGAGCTGCGGAAAATTGCTCCTTGATACTTTCTCAGGGTTCCCAATGGGCGTAGCCCTAATCGGTGTTATGGTCCCTCCTATTACTTCTGAGTGTGTCTTGTTCGGACATGTGTTCACTTTGTGGGTCAGAGCCCCACATTTAAGACAGGGTTCTGTACAGCTTTCTATTTTATGCTTTGACGATTTGCAATTTCTACATTGTATTCGAGGGCAATCTGCCCCAAGGTGTTCCTTGTACGGGTAAATTAATTAATTTGGATCAGTGGAAGCCAAACAGCGAGCTGAGTGAATAAGATTATAAGCAAAGTGTAAAAACTCGATTGTAGCTTAAATATTAAATATTTCAAAGTACATTACATCGATTTTTTTTACTTAGGTTAAGTTCCATTTGAATATTGTAAAAAAATAAACTTTGTTTGTCTCGGTATAGTTTGTATCAGATGTTTTTGTAAATAACTCTTTTGAAGCTAACTGTATATACTGCTTTAATAAGAATATGTTAGAGTGTTAAAAACAAAGGCAATTTTTGTTGCTGAAGCTGTACATGGTGGCATTAGAAAGATTATTATTGAAACTTGTATGTATGAGAAAGGTTTGCAGGCTCTAAGCGTAAACATCTCCGAAGTTAGTCAGAAAGAGTTCAAACAACTTTCCGATGGCCGGCAACTTACAATCAAAAGAAAGCAGAGGAGAACCAAAGGCGTGCCGAACTTGAAACTTAAGATGAAATACTCATACCGATTCTTTGGGGGTTGCCAAACTTCATGTGAGGTCTCAGAGGAGGCCTAATAAAAAGGGACTGAAACAAGTAGAAGGGGTCCCAGTTCCAGAATTGCTGTCAGAGAGGAGGCCACCCGGTCCACAGTCGCCGTCAGAGAGACTGCCCAGATCCACGTTGCTTGAGAGAGGAGTTTCCCACTTCCAGAAAGGAGCTTCTCGGTTCTAGATGTCGCTAGAGAGAGAGAGAGAGAAACTACTTCTACTACTACTACTACTGCAGACAAGGTTTCAAATTACCAAAAGGAAGAGTTCCAATTGCTGAAGAAAAGTTTCCAGGCCAGGTTAATGTCAGACATTCAGCAGTGTGTTGCGTTTTCATTACAGGTTGATGAATCGAACGACTTCACTGATATTGCTCAGTTAATGGTATTTATTTGCATGGTATTTCAAGATTATTCAAGTAAAGAACTACTTTTGAAAATTATACCATTATTGGGAAGGACTAGGGGAGAGGACATTTTTTCGGCATTTGATGAATTTGTGAAACAACATGAACTTCCGCTTTTTAAACTTGTGGCTATTGCTACTGATGGTGCTCCTGCAGTGATAGGTAATAAATCAGGCTTCATTTCATTATGTAAAAACGATGACAAATATCCAGATTTTTTAACGTACCACTGTATTATTCACCAAAAAGTATTGTGTAGTAAAAGATTAAACACAAAAGATGTTTTGGATATTGCATTTAAAATTGTAAATTCTGTTCGAGGAAAAGCCCTGCAACGGCGGTTATTTAAATTAAGGCAGATGATGATAGGGAACTTCTGTTGTACAATAATGTTCGCTGGCTCAGCAGAAGTCAATTTTTAGTAAGATTTCTTGTATTAATTAACGATATAAAAATTTTTATTCATGAAAAAGGAGATATTTATCCACAAGTGAGTGATAAAAGATGGTTGTTACACTTATCATTTTTAGTAGATTTCTGTACCAAATTAAGCAATTTAAATTTAGAGTTACAAGATAGAGATAAAAATTTAATTGACATGTTAAGTTCAATAAAAACTTTTCAACAATACTTACTTTTATTAAAGAAAAATATAAATGACCATGAATTTAGACATCTCCTATATTAAAATTTTTTGAACAAAATCAAGAAATGCTTCGCTATGATTTAAAAGAATTTATTCATGAAATAGAATTAGTCGAGGAAGAAATAAATTGTTCAAATTAAACATATTTGGTCGTTTGAAAGTTGAGTATAAAAAACTTGTTGTTTAATACTGACCATATACAAATATTTTAACATTCTTTGCCTACCAGTTTCGCTAGCAAACTGTCTAGCTTTTTCAAGGCTAAGAAACTGGTAGGCAAAGAATGTTAAAATATTTGTATATGCTCTTTCTGTATTAAACAATAAGTTTTTTTATACTGAAGAAATAAATTCAAGATTTAAAGATTTTAATAAAACTGAAATGATTGTATCTTTTATCAGTAATCCATTTCAAGAAAACTTGAACATCACAGAAATTTCAAATAAAATTAGTGGGCTGTTTGATATAAACCAAGCTGAAGTAGAACTTGAGATAATAAACATTCAGAATAGTTTACATTTAAAATCAATAAACAATGAAGTCATTTGGAAGTATGCACATGAAAAATTCCCAATATTAACTGATATTGCATGAAAAATTCTGTTGTGTTTCGGATATGACCGTCATAGAAAATCAATTAAGAAACCAAATTACAAATGATCATTGGAATGATTGTTTGCAGTTGACCATTTCTTCATATCAACTTGACTATGAAAATATTGCGAGGTCCAAACAATGCCAAATTTCACATTAACTTTTTTTTTTTTTTTTTTAATCAACCAGCATTTCCTGTAACTTATGAGTTTGTAATCAATCTGTTGTTTTTTCTAACTTGGGGTTTTCCAAAATAGAGAAATAAATATTTTATTCCAATATATTTGTTTTTTTTTTTTCTTGTATTAAAATAATTAAAAGTGATAAATAAATTTTTTAATACACAAAGTTTTTAGTTGTTTATTTGTAATCAGATCAGGTTGGGGGAACGTGATCGATATAAGAGAGAGAGTAGATCGCCGAAGAACTTTTTATAGAAAAGTAGCTCACGTAGTAAAAAAGGTTGAACACCACTGCCCTAGGCGATGTAGTTGTGATCCAAGTTTGCTGACATAGAGCTGTTAAAATTTTAACTGCCTCTTCTCCCAGGGCTTTGAGCAGCTCAGTAGGTATTCCATCCCCTCCTGGTGCTTTCTTACTGGATAGCTGTTGCAGTGCCCACCTCAATTCACTCTCTAGTGGTATTGACTCCTGCTCTTCAAATTTCTCAGTAATTTTGGAGTCCTTTCTGTAAATAGCTTCTGTATACTCTTTCCATCTTTCTTTGATGTCTGCAGCTTCTGTAAGATATCCTTTGTGTTTATTCAATATTGTCACCTTGCCGTTGAACTTCCCTGTCAGTTCCCTGATCTTTTTGAAAATATCTCTTGTTTTTCCTTTCTTGTTTTGGTCTTCTATTTGTTGGCATTCCTGGTTGAAGTATTTTTCCTTGTCTCTTCTGGCTTGTTGAAACTCTGCATTCAAATGCCGTACTTCCTGCAAATGTCCTGTGGCTTTCATTTTCCTCCTTTCCTGGGCAGTTTTGATGGCATCTTCTGACAGCCATTTGAACTTCTTACAAATTGTTGGAATATTCTTTGCTTCTGTTTTAATTATATCTTTAATCTCTTCCCATACTTCATCTGGTTCTCTTTCACATAAATTGTGTTCAATCTGTTCTGTATATTAATATTGTATTCAGCCAGTATATTTCCAAGATCATATCTGATTGACATTTGTGTTTTCAGTTTCCGTAATTTCACATGTATCATAGCCACTAATAATTCATGGTCTGTTCCACAGTCTGCACCTGGAAAAGCCTTGACAGACTGAATTGCACTTCTCCATCTTTTTTGTCCAAGTATATAGTCAATTTGATTTCTCCATTGTCCATCAGGTGATATCCCTGTTTGTGCTGTTTAAAGCAGGTGTTAGCAACAAATAAAGAATTCTCTACACAAAACTCAACTAGTCTCTTCCCTGCAGTGTTACGAATGCCTAAACCAAAACGACCTGTTATTCCTTGTTCTTCCCACTTTTGCATTCCAATCTCCAATAAGTAGCCAGCAACATCCATGACCAAGCTTCCTTCCAGGTTTGACCTGGACACATCATAACAACTTCTACTTGTTGAAGCTCTGTTCTTCCCTAGTTGCATGTTGTGGATGCCTTCAGGCCTGGAGGTCTTACCATCCAGCACCATATATTTCGGTGGGGTGTGGGTTATTGTATGCCTGCAGAAATTTTTCCGGTGGGGGGAGCTTTGAGACAAATAATTATTGATGGAACAAATAAAACATTTCAGCTACTTAGCCATGGTTTTTCGTGAAGATGGTAAATTAAATATGGAAATAGACAACAGAATCAACAAAGCTGGTATGGTAGGAAGTCAATTGAATAAATTCATATGGAATAAGAGAGAAATTAGTCGGAACACTAAATTAGCTATATACAAGACGGTGTTCAAACCAGTTTTAACTTATAGAGCTGGGTCAGAAGTAAAACACTTGACCAAAGACTAGACTGCAGATATGAGAGTCCTGAGAAAGATTAGGGGCACGAACAGATGGCATCAATGGCAATATCATATTAAAAACGATATTAGGAAAGAATTTGACATTGTCATCATCCAGGAATGTGTTAGCAGAGCTAATCTCAGGCAGTATGGTCACTTAAACAGAATGGGTGAGGAAACATTAGCAAAACAAGTGTTCTCTGCCAGGTTGGCAGGAAAACTACCAAGATATAGGTGGATTGATATGGTAAAAAGTGCCTTAGATGATAGAAATATAAGATCTGATAATGTTGGGGTAATCAGTCTGTTACTTGACAAGTAACAGACTGATTTGGAGGAAAATTGTAGATAGGAAGTTAGTAATGATGTAAATTTTTCATGTAGTACTATCATATCCTGTACATCCCTTGAAGGTACATGGCAGGAATTTGATGTTGATGATTTTTCATTTGCCCCAGTTCTCTGGGTAATGTCTGGGCGATGTCCAAGTGGGCGACGGAAGAAAAGATGTAATATACAATTCTATTCCATTGATCTATTACCAGGTAAAAATGAGTTTAAAAAAATTGAAAAATCTTCCTTATATTTAAGTTTATTTTTATTGTGTATAATTACGAATTGTATTGAAGTTATATTGAAATTTCCCTTAGAATTATGGTATAAACATAAAATTTGAAAACTCTCGCTTATAATTAAGTTTATTTTTATTGTCTGAAGAAGTATTTCTGAGCTTCACTGCAAGGTGTCTTGTTTGGCAATTTATCATTTGGGCATTTCATGTGCGGTTATTTAGTTTAATATGCATTCGCAAGATATTTTGACTTCTATTAAACAGTAAGACTAGTTGTTTGTTTATTACATCATTTCCGATATTTGTATCAACGTTACAATTACCAGGTGCAAAGAACAAGTTTCAGTAAATAAAAGATATGTATTCAAAATTTATAATCTTAATCGTATACTAAATTGTATATGTGACATCTAAATTAATTTAAATAAATTTCAAACTCTTGATTATCTCTCAAATGAAACAAATTGCTAAGTACAATTATGTAGAAGTATAGAAATATTTCACTATTGATATGAATTTTATCAGTACTATTTTTCAAATAGTACTGAAAAAATTCTTAATTATATCAATAGTGAAAACTATTTTTTAATTTTATTTTTATATTTATATTTCTTGTTTCTATTCTTCAGAAATGGATAATTCAAGAATATCAAGTCAAAGAGACAAGGAAAAGTATGCTTGAAATGGGTATCTTTATGTTAAAAACAAGATTGATAAGAAAGGTTCAATTCAATTTTGGCGACGTGAAAATAAAAAGATAGGGTGCAAAGGTAGAATCTGGACAAGTGTCAGTGATGGATCACTAATTTCTGAAAAACAGGAGCACACATGTAGCAGTTCTGGAAATGTGGCCAGAGTAATAACGCAAGAAGTTAGTACAACAACCAAAAAATTAGCGGATACGACAATGAGCAACCCATCACAAATCAGAACTCAAGTTCTACAAAATGTTTCTTCTGCGGTAGGAGGAATGCTTCCAAATCATAGCAGTCTGTGCAGAAATATTCAAAGAATAAGATTAAAAAATTTAAAAGCCCCAATTAATCCTGATTCTAGGGAAACAATAATTTTCCTGAAGAATACTTAAATTATGAATTCAGTCCAACACAATTTGAACGTTTTTTATTCGCTGATTCTGGATCAGAACAGGTCGACCCCATGAGAATATTAATTTTTGGTCGTGAAAGCCATGCAGTGTGGAGCCAAAGCATGAATGAGTTATTTATGGATGGCACATTTTTACTTTCTCCCTCTCTTTTTGCTCAAATTTTTGTTATTTTGGCTAGAAAGGATGGAGATCCTGTTTTATATTGTTTATTACCTAATAAGACTCTTGAAACATACACAAAATTATTTTATATGATACATGAAATGTGACCATTACTAGATCCCGAAAATATAAATGTTGATTTTGAAATTGCTATTCATCAAGCATTACGTATAGTATTTACACAAGCTAACATAAATGGTTGCTTTTTTTCATCTCATACAAAATCTTCGTAAGCATTTAGCTTCATGCAGTGTCAACCAGATATAATTATGATGCGCAGTTCGCTTTAAATTCAAAAATGATCACTTCGTTTGCGTTTGTTCCAGAACAAGATATTATTTACGCTATTTCTGAACTTGAGAATCATTTATCCAATGAATTTGAACCAATTTTAGAATGGTTTACGAATACATAAGTCGTCTAAGGAATAATAGAACCAGGGCTCCACAGATTTTTCCCTCAAATGTTTGGTCCGTGTACCAAAGAACAATAACTGGAAGCAATAGGACAAATGATTTTGCGGAAGCCTGTCATCGAAAACTGCAATTGAGCTTTGGCAGCAGCGCAAGTCATCCAAATTTATGGATTTTTATAAATGGACTACAAAAAAATTCAAAAAACATGTTGATTATGAAAGAGCAGTAGCAGGTTTTCATCATGAGCACAAACGTAGACGTTTCGATGAAGCTGACCAAAGAATTTTGAAAAAAATTATTAATTACAATAGGGAAAATATAATAGAATATTTACGTGGCATTGCATATAACTATAATATGAATTAATAAATTCAAAAAAGTTATCTTGAATTTCATATACTTTTTTGTTTTATTGTATATATGTAACATTTGTAAATATGTTCGTTAATTACAAAATAATATTAATAAATGAATTAAAACAAAACTATTTTTTTCTTTATTTTAATGCTGTGCAATTATACGTTTCATTTTTAAATCATTTTCGGACCACTCTTTTTAACTATCTCTTTCTTAAACGATCCTACAAATTTTGATATATAATATAAATATTTATTAACTAGCTAACTCATTTTTTTGTATGGGAAATTTCAATATAACTTCTATACAATTCGTAATTCTACACAATAAAAATAAACTTAATTATAAGTGAGATTTTTCAAATTTATTTTTATGCCATTCTTTTAACTCATTTCTCAAAAAAAATATTATTTAAATTTACCTGGTAATAGATCAACGGAATAGAATTGCATATTTGATCTTTTATTCCTTCGCCCAGTTGTCGTGTACCCTAATGTCTGTGCTGTATGACATTTTGTTGTGTTGTTCCCTTATGTGTGGGATTCAAGCCAGTACAGAATAAGGTTTGGTGGTCAAAGTCTTAAATTGTCATTCCCGTTCATTCACTATCCAGTAAAGTTTGCCGGAGATGCTGAACGAATTATATTCTTGTTTTTATCCTATACCTAAGTGTGAGTACATGAATTTCATGATAGGTTACTTGTATATGGAGATGGATGACCACATCAAATTGCTCTAGTGTCTCTTAATACACAGCTTGCTACTATTCAGACACATAATGTTATCAGTGGCGTCGCATGCTCATTTTGGTGGGGGTTATTGTGCACCTGCAGAAATTTTTCCGGAGGGGGAAGCTTGGAGACAAATAATTACATCAATAAAAAATTATTAGTTTAATTAAATAATTGCATCAATATGCATCTTTAGCTTCTTTTTTTTTATGTAATTATTTGTCGATGTAAATTATAAATACATTATTTTCATTTTGCATAGATTTTAATGAGCTTTAATTCTTGAGGGAAAAAAAGGTATTCAGAATTAGTTTTTAGCACAATTTCATATATTAAAAAATTGCTGGCATTTTTATTAAAAATCAACTAATTAATTAATCCTAAATTAAATTAGTTTAGTTTAAAAGCAAAAAAATCATAAAATTAAAGTAAAATAATATTAAATTACATACACTTACCTTTTTAAAAATGTATTTTTCTTTAAATTTGTTTCACTATAAATTTACAATTCACACTTCACTCAGTAACTTACTAGACACAGAGGGCAAACTAACTGTTCACAAATCAGAAAAAGATGAACCAAAAACAGGAACATGTGTTTTATTGCTGCAATAAAACACGTGTTTATGGGTACCTTGTTGTGGGCCAGAATAAGCCAACCCATAATAAAATTTTAAGACAGACAAAGCATTCCCAGGGTCTAGGGTGTAAGATTACATATCTCAATCAATTTTACGATTATAATTTGTGGGATTTTTTAATGCCCCGTTCCCTGACTAAATTTTAGTCCTGAGAAAGATTGGGGCATGAACAGATGGCATTAATGGCAATATTGTATTAAAAATGAGGATATTAGGAAAGAACTTGACATTGTCAGCATCCAGGAATGTGTTAGCAGAGCTAATCTCAGGTGGTATGGTCACTTAAACAGAATGGGCGAGGAAAGATTAGCAAAACAAGTGTTCTCTGCCAGGTTTGCAGGAAAACGACCCAGAGGAAAACCAAGATATAGGTGGATTGATACGGTACAAAAGTGCCTTAGACGATAGAAATATAAGATCTGATAATGTTGGAGTCTTGATAAGTAACAGATTGATTTGGAGGAAAATTGTAGATAGGAAGTTAGCAATGATGTAAATTTTTCATGTAGTATTATCTTATCCTGTACATCCCTTGAAGGGTACACATCAGGAATTTGATGATGTTGTATTTGTTTCATAAACTGCATGTAAAATAGTATATATTAGAAAAATTTTGGACAGTTAAAACTATGACCACCGAATCAAACCATTGCATCAGAACTTAGCCGTGCAATGAGTCTCGATTATAAAAACTAACATGATTTTCATTGACACAGATGAAAGATGGTTCTGCAATAATGACCTAAAATTATTTTCTCTCTCTCTCTTCCCTCTTTAAATGAGTCTAAACGAGGGGGAAGTACCAAGGAAACTTCACACAACAAAATAAGAATACTGCAGAATGGCGTCAAATTAAGAATATCAATTTTATGTACACATACCATTCTTTAATGCTGAATAACACTTATGATTGTTGCTCGAAATAGGAAGGGAAAAAGTTTATTTGATACATAACTTTATACTTGATTTTTTTCCTCTATTTGCTAAAATTATTGTAGTTAATCTTAATCCCCCCCTTGTCTAATATCCAACTAAATAAGTAATTTCAAATTATTTAATGTTTATTAATTTGTTTTCCAATATTATTATTGTCTATAAAAGCATATTGTCATGCATTTTCAGCAAACATTTAAAATCAAAAAGTGCTACTAAATGAAAGAAACGTCAGCATAAAAATTTCAGATTGTCTAATTTTGCAATATTGTTTTTATTAAATTTACTGAATATAATTGTTTTATATTATCCCCTCTCCCTTAAAAATATGTGATCTAGCAATTGTGAAATTGAATTTGTATTTAAATACCTAAATTTATACGGTATAGTCAATTTTTTCTTAATGGAAGGGGGGGGGGGGTTCAATTTTTAATGCAGTTAAATAAGTGAAAAATATAACTGTTATATTAAAGTAGTAATCCAAAATTTTTGCAGTTTATTCAGTGGAATGTAAATAAAACTGGGAAAAAAATTAGAGAATTAGCTATCCATGTTGGAGCTACTGGTCCATTTGTTATTGGTAGTACAACATCTCATAGACACTATCCTGTTGGAAAGCTATTTGCATTTGACACTGATGGGAATCATGTGCTTACCTGTGGAGCAATAGGAGGTATTATTTATAAGGTAGGGAAAAATCATTTTATATTCTAAGTTTGCTATAGAGATGACTTAGTATAATAGATAAGAACATGTACAAATTAAACTAGTAAAATACTGTGTCCATGAAAGAAGCTGACAGATAAAAAAAAAAAAAAGTAATTCAAGAAATTGAAAATAAATATAACTCAAGATTCTTCAGATGCAATGGAATTCTTAAGAGGGTAGAAACTGCAAATTTGAATATTGACTTACAACTAGTGGGATTTAATTACTCGACACCAGAGGTACAATGTTCAGAAGAAAATGTTGAACCCACAATTATGGAAGAATTTCTGACTGAAGTCAAGAATGTTATTAAAGCACTAAAAATAAGGCAGCTAATGAAAATAAAATTACAGCAAAGCCCCTTTAACAACTAAGATTTATGAACTCCTCAAGCTAATATGGCAAAAAGAAGATGAAATCCCTGTTGATTGCAATACTATACCCTATTTTCTTTTTTTTTTTTTTTTAAAAAAAAAAAAGACTGATTGCCAGTAAGTATGGCAGTTGAACACATGTTGAAAAATATAATTTATGCTGATCTGTGAAATAATTAATGTATATATATGCTTCCAACATCATTGGATACTATCAGTGTGGCTTCTGCAAGGGAAAATCGACAAATGACATTTTCACACTAACAATTGTTAGAAAAACATTATATTGGATAAACAATTACAGCTAGTATTTTTAGGCTATAAACAAGTTTTGAAATAAAATCTGAAATTTGCCAAGGAAATATCCTCTCAATGATTTGTTCATCCTGTCATTTGGAAAAAGTCATTAGAGACCTAAATGAACAGAGGAAGATGAAAGTGAATGGGAAGAACATCCTACTGGCTTATGCTGATGACGTTATCCTTGGAGATTCATCAGAGTGATATACAAATTACATTAATTTAATTACCGAAGTACACCTGTAGATCTTGTCAAGCAAGTGGATGATTTTAACTAGGAGTCGACCATAACAGCTTCAATGATATCTATCAGAAGGTAGAAGTGAGAAGGCCGATCATGGATATTTTATAATTTTACAACTCCTAAAATCTAGAATATTATCAAGAAAAACTAAGACAGTATTAATCTACATTTGTAAAACATGATCAACAACAGAGGGAAATAACAGAAAACTTATCACATTTGAAAGAAAATTATTGAGACAATTTTTTTGACCACCTTACATTCAGAATGGTGGACTATATGAATGAAGACATAATGAGGAACCATGAAATCTTTTTCAAACGCCCAGTTTATCAATTACAAGAAGTAAGAGAATTGAGTGGTTTTTGGTCATCTCTGGAGAAAAGATGACCATTAATCCAGCATTAACAAATAAAACTCACAAAATATCTGTTGGATGAACACTTTTCACAAGATGCAGCATTAAACATAAATGGTTCATTAAGTTGTTGAGAGTATATAAGAACCTCTATAAACATCAGCACTACAGAATTTTTCTTTTATATCAACCCATGCTAAGCTAAGCTGTTTTGAATTATGTATGAAGCAGCTAAATATGAGTCCAGTGTATTATGCTTGTTAAATGCATGCGTCCCTTTTGGCTTGTTTTCTGGAATAAAAAATCTCAGGTCTTGACATGGAATGTCATGTTGGGGAAATGCACCTGCACTACCCTTTTTTATGGAAGGAATCACGTAAAGTGTATTTTATATAGTTGAGGTCGTAGTTGTTGAGTCAGCCAGCTTGAGGTTCTGGTAAGATAATGTTAAGGTAATTAGGTTTATGTGTATGCAGGCATGTCATTTGTGTATTGTGAAGTAAATGTTTTGTATTTTTGAGTTTTTTGATTCTAGTTATGGAGCATTTGTAATATGCCTTCTTACTGCATTTTTTTTTTTTTTATGTTGCCTTTCTAAGCATTGGCAGAAGTATAGTGAAAAAGTAACAGATTCTATTGTTTATCCAGAAATTATCAAAATATTCATTATCCTGCTAGAAGTAAAGAAGAAACAAATACAAACGTTGTTTACTTGCTTGATATAAAAATAGTAATGGATATTTATTCTTTAGTGATATTATCAGAGAAAATAAGAGCAGGTCATAATTTAGAGTGACAGTTTTTGAGTTTGCAAGAAACTCTACCCTGAATTCTTGAACTGTAGGGTAATGATTTCTTATCCTTTCTTGAAAAAAAGGTTAGTTTTTTTTTCTCAAATTACAGAAAATGTTAACACTTATTAAGGAGAAAGAAAAAAAAAGTTATAATGATCATTTCAAGAATGATTAACAATATATACATATATATAACTTACATTCTTATTCCATAGATTTATTGGTGGTTGTCATTTTGTCTGTTTCACAGAATTTCTTTTATCAACATTGCAAGTATTATGAAGTTCTGTATCTCATTATAAGCAATGAAAAACATGTTAAAATGAGTTTAAAAAAATCTTTGAAAATATATGTTGTATTTATCTTGATTACATTATATAATTTTGGATATGTCATGGATATACAAATTTTATGAAACAGTAACACAAGGTCAAGGTCTAGGATGTTATAGTAGGGTAGCTGTTTATATAATATTTCAAGATTGTTTTCACAATCACTAGAAGGGAAACACTAAACATGAAGAACAAAAATAATGTATAACTAAATATGTACTTCACAACATGTGCAAAGCAATCAAAAGAAAGAGATGAAATTACAATTCATTAAGCCTTAGTTGAAAAACTTCTTTAATGAATTCATACATGTTCAGAATAAATGCATATTAAATAATTTTTACTGTCTGTTATATGTAAAATTGCAGCAATGCCCATTTTATTCTAATCATACTTTGTTTTCATAAACAAAGCAGGAAGAGATGCTGCCATCCAGTTAATTACCACATGGTATGTTCTATTCTATCAGTGGTCCTGACAGGCACTTAAGCACCTATGCCCTTTTCAAGTATTCTTAGACTTCGCAACCGTAACTTGGGGATAGGTGGTTAGCCCTATGCCTCCCGGTGTGTCTTACTTTTGTAGATGCATGTGTTCACGGGACCGGTTTGCCTGTTCTGGAGGACGAAAAACCTGAGTTTCCAGGTGAAACCCACCCACCCACCTATGTAGACCGGCTAACTCGTCTTTCGTCGAAAGAGACTAGATAAAGGTTCCTCATGTCACTGACGGGAATCGAACACAGGTCTTTCTGACCAAAGGGCTTCCATGGTAAGTAAAGGTTACAGCAGTTTGTTGCAAACTATTTGTGCTGCAAGAGCAACTGATCAAGAATAAATAAATCTGTTAACAAGTTTCTTGAAAATAACTTTTTTTGGAGAAAGAGTAAAATCAACCCAAATACCAGTCTAGCGGAAATGACAAACGAACAAACCAGCTTCAAAATATAGGCTCCCAAAAGCTCTGTTAGAAATAAAGCTCAGGGACCAGAGATAGAAATTCTGAGAAACAGTTAGATGACATCCATGGCAGGATCCTGCTACAAAAAATTTCAAGAATGTATAAGCAGGGCAAATATCAGGTGGTATGATTAATAATCAATCAAACAAAATGAGAAAGACTAGCAAAAAAAGAGGTTCAAACCAAAAATGATCAGGTGTATATTAGGGAGGAACTAGGAATAAAATAATGCCAAGATGTAAATAGATCAATGCAGTTTGCGCTGCTTTAGTAGATAGAAAAGTAAGAATCCATGTGCAGAGGCTTAAGTGCTGTGAGGACATTATATTAGAGGCTTAATGGATTGTATACAGCACTCAGAAAGGATTAAAACAGAATTTAATGCTTCCTATATATTTCGTCTCAGTAAATGAGACATCTTCAGGGATTACAAAAAAACTAATGTAACATCAAAAACAAATAACTCACAATACTAAGCCCAACCACGTAGGTGACACTAAAGTCCTATCTAGGTGGAGTGCCCTCTAAGAGCAGTTGTAGGTGGCCTGGAATGTAAAGTGGGACCTCTGGTGATAAGCGTTTCCCAAATCTTAGGAAGCTTAATGCAACCATATTTGTTGAGATTTGGTTGGTTCCTGAGAGCTGCTGCTGATTCTAAGAATAGTCTCTCTTTTTTGAATTTGCTGTGGTGGAGCATGGTGGTTTTTTCCCATGAAAAAAGGTGCTCCTTTTCCTTCTTGTTATCTATGTGGTAATCTTTTAACTCTCCAATTTTTTTTTCTATCTTCAGCTGGCTGTTTTATTTCTAATCAAGCTATATTTAAGATCAACACATTAAAGCTGATTTGGCCATTTTTGTCGTATATACTGCTAGTGTGACATTTTGGTTGATCTCTTGCATCTACATTTATTTGGTTCTTATTCTAGCTTCTCCTTCCATGTCTACTTTTTCCATATCGTAGTCTGATGTATACCAGCTTTTATGATGATCAAACACAATTACTGTTTTTACTGGTTGCCCGTTCAGCAAATACCTCCCATATTAATCTCTGATTTCTTCAGACATGACAGTCCATTCTTATTTGTTGGTTTCAGCGCAATTCGTCCAATGCTATTTGTACAATTGAAAATAAATGGACGAAATGCGCTGAAAGCACCTGGGTTTGAGGTTATTCGTCCAATCCTATTACTTTTCTCATCCAGTAGGACATTTCATCCAGTCCTATTTGTTCAATTATTCATATTAGTCCAAGGAGTTATAAGTAACTTGTGATCATTAATAATAGTCAGTTGACAATTACTGAAGGGCACAAGACAACATGCATGGTCCACTCTCACGCGTTAGGTTAGTCAGTTGGCACAAAAGAGAAGGGTGCAAGACAATATACGTGGTCCATCATCACACGTTAGGTTAGGTTAGTCAGTTGACATCGATGGGACAAATTGAGATTATTGGACAAAATGTCTGACCAGACAAGTTTTTCCGTTGGACAAAAAATCTTGGCCCATCTATCCTCAAACCTATTTGTTTAGTTATTAAGTGGATACTTTACTAACAGGGTGCACTGTGGGTTACATTGCACCCTATAATTGAGTTATACTATGTGGAAGTCTTTTCTCAGTTGTCTCGGTTTAGCTACTTACTGTATATGACCCTTGTATTGATACAGTAACAATATTTTAGGGTTTTCACTGAAATTTCATGTCTATCTGGATCTTAAAATCTTTTATTTGTTCAACATAATTTTAAAATTTTTATTGTTTCATTATACAGAGCAATATATATAATGAGACAGAAAAAAATGTGTGCATATTAAGTTAGTATTTTACAGAAAAATTATAGTTGTCTTGTCCTTTATTATAGGTATCAAGTAATGGTATTATGTCTCCTGTTTTGAATCTTGGAGGTCATAAATGGCCAGTGGACACTGTAGACTGGTCAACAGCTATGGATTGTGGCACATGTTTAACCGGATCATTAGATGGAAAAATTATAATGTCTACATTATTATCCCAGTGATAAAGGGAAAGGACTTGCATATGTTTATTTTCAATGTTTTTTTGTAGTAAATTACAATGGAATTTGGTTTTCAAATATCTGATGTCAATATCTTTTGATTAAGAGAATAATTAACTATTTAAACAATACTGGTTTCATTATTTTTGTCTTTACATTTGAGTATACAAAAATACTGATATAAAAATAATGAGTGTTGATGAACTGGTAAGAATATTTCATCAGTGCCTTGCCAGAATGATCATGTTTGATAGTGTCTTGAGTGTACTAAGAATGGTGTGATAAACGGGAAAGATCAAATCAACAGACATGAGGCCAGCTGCTCGATAGAAGTGATTGATCATAAAATCCAGTAAACAAGTAGACAGCTCCAAGGCAAAAGCAGCAAACCATAGAGCAATTAATATATCAGCAAGTTGTTGGAGTATTGGAAAAATTGGTTCAAGATAAAATCCAACAGTGAATGGATAGGGCTATGATGAGTCTTGTCTTAGTAACTTATTCACATTTTATAATAGTCACAGTGGCATTGGATAAAGAAATGGCTACACCATGATTCTGCTAGACTTTCCAAGGCATTTGACAGAATACCACATCGAAAACCAATACAAAAGTTGGGAATGGATATGAAGCTATGTAAAGGTGGCCAGCTGAGGGATTGGGTCTTTGGATGAGTTGAGTAAGCTTTTTAATTTTGCAGGAGGTTTAAAGGTGGCTTTGAGGTTGTATTCTGTTTATTTTATCTGATGTTCCTTTAATGTAAGGCATGGTTATAGTTTTATTGTAGTCTGGTTTATCTTTGTTTTTTATTGAGGTCTTGTAGAGAATTTTGTTAGTAGTGTTTTGGCTGTAACCATTTTTAGAAAAGTATTGCTGATAACTTTAAATTCGTCTTTCAGATAAAATAAACAGAATACTACAAAAATACAACCTCAAAGCCACCTTTAAACCTCCTGCAAAATTAAAAAGCTTACTCAACTCATCCAATGACCCACTCCCTCTTCTGGCCCACCCTGGAGTATACTGTATTTATTGCACCTGTAATATACCATATATAGGGGAAACAGGACGCACAATTCCTATCAGACAAAAGGAACATAAACGGCACATTAAATATAATAACTATTGTCCCCTTCTGCATAACATCTGGCATTTGTAATGAGGTTTTTAGTGCACCATCCGAAATATGATATTAGTATTCTAAAGTTGGGCTTTATAAAGTGTTAAGAATTAGACATGTGTGAAGCAGTGTTTTGAATCAAATACTACTACTTCAAAGGATACCAACTTTTTTTTTAGGAAGATGTGGATCTGATGTGTTTGTGCCAGAATAGGCTCAATGTGAAAGTCAACTTAAGAAGACGAAAATTATCTTGACTAGATAACCCAGGAACATCAGTGCTTTGTTTTATCTCTTTTAGGAGCAATCACATTTCACTGGCCTTTTACTTTTGATAATAGTAATTTGATCAGTTTCTGTTTGATAATAGAAATCTGAGCAGTCAAAATCAGATTTTTCTTGGTGATTTCCACCTAGTTTTTCTTGCACCAAACACTCTCCCCTTTCTAAATAAATCCCAAATCCATCCAACTTTAAAATACTGTCCTTATATCGGAGTGGTGCATGAAAAACCTTGTAAAATTAATTTAATAGATAGCACTAGTCCAGTTGACATCTGGAAAGTACCTCACTTTTCATGAAACTGCTTTGCTTCAACAAAGATAACTGTTGAAACCTATGTCCTCTTAAGAAATTCTAATCAGAGCTAAGATAAACAAAGGGTACAATTATTTTTCTGTTTTGCAGGTAACTGTTTTCTGTAGTGCCTAGGTTGTTTCTTCTACTAACCAAAGTAAAAGCAGCACTGTAAGAAAGCCATTGATCTACTGAGTGATGCAATTTTCAGTTTTATAATAATCCCATTCACAAAAAAAGCTGAAAACCAGTAGTATACTGCTTGTGGGCTGAAGGTTACATATGGACCTCATGCAGAAACAAAATGTGGAACTTTTCCAACCATTTCAAGCTTACAAATACACTGCTTGGAAAGAAGTCAACAGACAACTCCATGGGCAAGATGCATAGTGCCATGTAACATGGCACTAGGCATTATATATATAACTTTGTTATATATTATTATTATAATATAACTATGTTATGTTTATACTGGCTACAAACACGTAACAAAGTCAAGTGTTTGTATCCAGTATAAATTGGAGGAATATGAAGCTCGCAAGTCCAATTGTATCTGGGTGAAACGGTCATGAGAAAGGAAGTGACAGAATGTGGAAAAGGCATTGTGATAGGATGCCTTGCTGCAGGCCTAATCTGTTTGTCAAATTGGGCCATCCCAGTTCAACTATCAGTTATACCATACTGAAATGGAAGCGCAGCGAGTCAACTGCAAGTGCTACCCACAGTGGATGATCCACCACTCGCAAGTGTATATCCTGTAGGATTGCTGCGGTCATTGCAGCAAAAGGAGGCCCTACATCTTAAGGTAAATGCGTGGATGTTTTTCTCACACTATGGTGTCCATTGACTTCTTTCAAGGCAGTGTATATGCACTGAAATTTCATCTACCACCCAAAAACATTCATAAACATCAATGACAACTGGAATCAAGCCACTGGCTGGAGGACAGGGGCACTATGTATTTTAGCCAGCCAATTTGCCTTTAGTTTAGAATTAGGATGATTTTCATCCAGTCTAAGTATGGTACACACTTCTTGAAATTTTTAATAAGGACTGTGATATCTTGAAAAGTGAACATTTCAAAAATGTTAAATGTACTGAAAATATAAAGTATGTAAAAACAAGTGTGGAAATTGTAATGGGTTTTTCCAATAAGTCTAATTCCAAACGACACTCAAATTTAAGAGACTCAGCACATAATTTTTGGAAACTAGGGGGAGCAATCTCCACCCTCTGCTACTCACAGGTAGCAGACCCCTTAGCATCTGGAAAAAAAGATACAGCAGACAGTCACTATCTTGTAGTCCTTAAACACTATATATATATATATATATATATATATATATATATATATATATATATATTATTGTCTGAAATGGTATGTAGTCTGTTATCAATTTTTCTGGAGTTGCAGGGTTAAAAAAAACCGAAGTTTCCAGGAGAAGAATCCTACTCGCCCATGCTAGACATTGACTATCTTGGCAAGTGGTGGAAAAAGGCTCGGAAAAAAAAAAAAAAAAATCTAATTAGTGACTAGAATCGAATTTAGAATAGTTATTCAGACAGCCTACATTCCCTGGATACAAACATCAATTTCACAGGGCTAGATAAGGCTTGCAAATTTCAGTCAAGATCCGAAATTTCATTAACAAGAGCATTTCATTGCTAAGTTAGCAGGAAAAGTATGGACTGGATGTACATTTCATTATCAACTACACAAATTTGTTAACTATGATGGTTTAAGGTTTAGTCATAGGGTACTGCATAGCATCCATCTGCTAGTGGTGACTCAGTAAAATTTGCTGATTTTTGTATCCAGAAGTATAAAGCGATATATTTTCATTGTTTTAAAATTAGAAAATGGCTAGTGCAACATAATGACTGATTGCAAAAACAGTCTTTGAATGATTCCATTCATTAAAATAGGAAAACCTCAACTGAATGTCATCTGCACTCTAAGCACCTATCAACTTTCAGAATTGAAATTCAGTGTATGGTTGAGGGAAGGGTACACAATTTAGTTTGAAATAATGAAACTATGTATATGATATTAGTAAAAGAATTGGAATTTTATTGACTGTTAACCCTTTCTGACCTGAATTTTTTTTTCCAAGTGAAAAAAAAACTATTTATTTTGTCTTTAGGTCTAAAAAAGCAAGAGTATCAAGTATTTTTCTGAAAAATACATTTCAGAATTGGAATCATTTGCCATGTAATATATGACAGCCAAGAAAATTAGTGATTCCAATTGGAATCACTAGGACAGAAAGGGTTATGATTCAATTTTAACAGATCTGAACACGAAATGCATTTTTGTTAGTTCTATTCTCTCTCCTCGGATCTCCTCATGTCTGAGGACTCATGACCTTCCTGATGGTGCTTCGACATTTCTTTCCCCCCAGTTCTTCTCTTATTGCTTGTTCTAGTTTAAGTCCAGTGATTCTTGATATTTGGTCAATCCATCTGTTGGGGGGGTTTTCCCTCTTTTTCTTTTCCCACATGGTTTACCCTGGATGATTATTTTTTCCAGGCAGTTCCCTTCCCTTCTACATGTGTCCAAAATATTGCAGTATTCTCTTTGCAGTTATGTTTATCAATCTTGTGTAGATATTCAGTTCTTCTAGGATACTTTTGTTTGTTTGCTTGCTTTTCTGTCCAAGACACTCTTAACAATCTTCTCCAGCAACAGAGCTCCAACAACTCAATTCTTCTGTCATCTTTTGTCATTGTCCAAGACTCAGAAGCATAGAGAAAGATAGAAAAAACTAAGGTTTCTACAAGCTTAATTTTCGTCTTTTTTTTTTTTTTTTTTTTTGTGCCTGTCTTCCCAGATCTTAGTTAAATCAGTCATCGCTTTCTTAGCTAGTGCTATTCTTCTTCTCTTTTTTACATCCATCATTTTGTGTTATCACTCCAAGGTAGTTGAAATGGTCAACAGTTTCAATTCCTTCTATATCTATCTCTTCTGCGTTGTTTAAAATCTTTATTTTGATTTATTTGTAAAACCGTGTTTAAGCTTTCCCATTCTAATTGATTTAGGATGGATTTTAATTCCTGTTCGCTTGTTGCTATTATCACTGTGTCATCTGCATATTGTAGGTTAGTGATTGTTCACCCACCTAATTTAATGCCTCCATTCCACTTTCCATTATAGTTTCGCTGTAAAGGTTGAATAATAATCATGAGAGTATGCATCCTCGTCTTGATCCTTTTTCAAATTGGAATGGAGGGGACAGTGATTTGTCAATTTTTAATGTTGCTTGATTTCCTTGATATAAGGTTATTAGATGTTTGGTATTCCTGATTCTTGCATGATATCCCACCTCATCCAGTCAAAGGCCTTGGAGTAATCTATAAAGCATAGATAAAGGCTTAAGTTGAATTCCTTTGCTTTTTTGATTATTTGTCTGATGTTAGATCTCTAGTCCCTCAACCTTTTCTCAATCCTGCTTGTTTTTCTGAGACCTGATGATCTATAAAACTTTGTAATCTCTCCTTAATAATGTGTAGTAAAATCTTGCTGGTATGTGATAAGGGCAATGGTGCAGTAGTTTTCACAGCTGTTTTGGTTGCCTGTTTTGTAGATTGGGATAATGGTGGAAGTAGTCCAATCATCCAGCCATCTTCCAGATTTTGTTGCTTAAATCATGTATCCAGTTGACCGCATGATTTAAGAACAAAATCTAGAAGGTTTTTCAGCATTTCAGCTGGTATTGAATCAGGACCTGGGGCTTTGTTTTTCCTTAATTTTTTGATTGCTTGTTCTACTTCACTTTTGAGGATCTCCAGTTCCGTTTCTATAGCTCCATTGTCATCTTGTTGAATAGCTGGGTCCTTGTAAAGCTCAGCGCAATACTCTTTCCATCTTCTGGCTTTGTCATTAGTGTCATTTAAGATCTGGCAGTTTTCCTCTGCAATTATATTAAGTTTTGGTTTGAATTTTTTGGTTATATCCTTAACCTTCTTGAATAATTCTGTTTCATTAGAGTTGGAGTGGCTTTCTATTTCTTTTACAGATGTTTTGGATATAGCTATTTTTATCTTTTTGACAAGATTTCTTAATGGCTTTATTCGGGTAATTTGGGTTTTGCCAATCTGTGGTTTTAATTTGTTTCCTTTTTTCAATTAGAACTAGGGTTTCTTTTGTAATCCATGGACTACCATTCTTCTTTTTTATTGGTATGTTTTTGGCTGCAGATTTTGCAATGGTTTGTTTTAGGTGTGTCCAATATGATTCAGTGCTTTGTTCCTGAGATGTGCTTTTTTTTGTTTCTTGAGCTCTGACTCAATGTCCATTGTAAATTTGTTGTCCATTTGTGAAAAGTCATATCTTTTGTTGCTGTTATTCTTTTTGCTTTCAGATGGATCTTTAAATTAGAGATTAATAATTGATGTTCTGATCCGCAGTGTTTTTGGTGTTATTGATTAGTGTCCTCCATCGTCTGTCAATTAAAATGTAGTCAATTTGATTCTTCATCGATTCTCAGGTGCTACCCATGTGTATAGTCTCCTCTTGTGCTGTTTGTACATAGTGTTAGTGATTGCTAATTCTCTTTCAATGCAGAACTCCAGTAGTTTTTCTCCTCATCCATTTCTACTTCCCAGTCCGTATTTTCTAATGATTCCATTTAAGTGATCATCCAGTTTCGTTTAGGTCTTTGTAGAATTCCTCACTAACTTCATCTTCTGCATTTGATGTGGGTGCATAAACTTGTATCAACGTTGGAGTTGGAATTGGGTTGGTGTTTAATCTTACTGTTAAGATTCTGTCACTGACTGGGTTGAATCCTTTTATTGCTTTACTTTACTTTTATTAACAATGATGGCAACTCCCTTTTCACTGTTACGGTCTGGACCAGAGAAAAGCACCTTGTTTCCCTTATGTGCTGTAAAATGACCACGTTCTTTCCAGTGAGTTTCAGCCAACCCTAAGATTAGTATCTTATTGTCTTCCATTTCATTCTGTATTATGTCTAGTTTCCCAGATTGCAGGAGTCCTCCGATGTTCCATGTTCCTATCTTGAAGGTCTTTCTGAGAATTATTTTATGATCTGATTGGTGATTTTGTGGGCTTGGGATTGTCATCAGTCTTGTTGATGTCATTGTTCCTCAGCCTAGTCGGATTTGGTCTTTGTTGCACATTCCTTTCCCCTCTGTGCTTAGAGGTGTACGTACCACCTTGGTGTGCTGGGCTGGTTGCTGCCCCTCTGTTATAAGTTTGCATCATCATGAAGGTTATCATGGGATAATAGTAGAGTGGTTTCCCGTTGCCTTCTTGTTAGTTCTATTAACAGCTGAGTAATATTTCTAGGACCAAAAACTGAGTAATACAAGTACAGCTGCTCTGTATTTTCCAGACTCCTCCTGATTTTTTTTTTTTTCTTCCCCAAAAGAAATTAAAGATTTGAGGATATCTAAAATCATTAATGTTCCTAGATGTTCCGCCCCCCCCCCCAAAAAAAATGGATTTCATGTTTCCAACAGTGATAGATGTATTGATTGTTTAGAGAATTCCAGCAGTCTTTCATTTCTCTTGTCCACTCCAAATTTGTCCTTCACGTCTGGTGTAAATCTCCCACCCTTGGCATTGAAATTTCCCATCACTCTGAGAATGTCCTTTTTGTCTGTTCTGTCAATAAGGTCCTGTAATTGCTGGTAGAAGGCATCTAAATTAAAAATTTTTAAAAAATCCCTTTTTCTTTTCTTTAGTCTGATTGCTAAAAATCTTGGACCTTGTGGTTCTATGGTTAAGATAGTTCTGCAAGTTATCTTCTCTTCCTGCATAAAATTGTCTTCCATTTTTCAGATTTACTTGGCCAGTGTGTTTCAGCAATGCCTATTATATGCCACTTAATCCTCTCTAGCTATTACTCCATGATTTGGTCTTTTCTGGTTTAAAAAGAGTTATATTCATTGTTAGGAGGTGGATTATTTTTTGAGCTGCCCACAGTGCATTTCTCAACTATTTCCTGTGATCTAAAAACAGTTGCATTGGCTTCCCCAAACATGGCAATATTAATTTGACTGTGTAATGATTCTCTATCCATAAGTCATTTTGGCAATTTTAATGCAGCTAGCTTGCCTCTCCTTTCCTGCATTTGCCTTCTAGCATTAGTTTGGCATGGTGGGAAAGAAGACAAACTCTCATTGCATGAGAAGAAACAAGTAAGGTAGGAAAGGTTTACCCCCCTAGCCCTCAAATTCTCTAATAGCATTGGGGGGGGGGGGGGAGTAAGAATAGAAGGGTAGGGACCAGTCTACAGATAATATAACAGATGTATATTATGTGAAGTGAAGCATGGTCAAGCATGAGATACCTTGGGTTCACCATTCCTATACTCACTAAAGTGCCATTGAGAGCAAATTTTTCATCCTAAACACTATTTTACCCATAGACCATCACACAAATATACATGGACATCTCCAAATTGTATTGATTACATTCTGATTAAAAAAATAACCAGAAATTCTCAATCCAAAATATAAGAACACTAAAACCAGATTTTGACTCATCGTGAAGAATTTATAGAGACACGTGTTAGAATAATTACTTTACTTAACATTAAGAAAGTAACATTTGATGTTTTGACCTCATCATCAGGAGAAGTATAACTTATATCTTAGAAGTATATCTTGTACTTCTAAGATATCTTAGAAATATATCTTATACATATAAGATACAAGCTACATGACACTGCACTATGCAAAAGTAAAATTAATCTAAATACTTGTTAATCTTTTAACCTAGCCTCTTGTGGGAAAAAAAAAATAATAATAATATATATATATAAATTAATACAAATAAATTAAAAATGGAACTACATTAAACATTTCTAAAGTCCTCATGTATTGTGATTTTCTTCTGGGCTTGTTCTGGTTTGCTATAAGGATTGCAGATGGGTCCTCCACATTCTTGGAATGATTAATCCGTCATTTTTGTTCAAGTTTGGATAATGTTTTAGCATTTCACAAGCTGCTTTGAAATTTCTCTCAAACCAGGTTTTTTGGTGCCATGTAGGGATGCCTTTACAGTCGTTTCTGTGGCATGCATGGTCTGATAGGCCTGAAAATCACAATATTGAGAGGACTTTAGAAATGTTTAATGTAGTTTCTCCGTTTTTAATTTTTTTTTTTCCCACAAGGTAGAGATGACCTTGCTAATGCTTCTGACTGGTATCTCCACTCGGGCCTGGCTCCCAGTGAAGAGACCTCAATAAAGGTCTAAACTAGTCTGGGTAGTGGCCCTCCCCTTAATGCTTAACATTATACATATCTGCAAGGAGATGTGTTTTACATTATGGGAGATACTGAGATAGGAGTGTGAGCTTGCTCCACCTTTGCAACGAGTTACCTGGTGTTGTACCACCTTACCCCAGTCCCGAAGATACTTTCAGGCACAAACTTTGTTTGCTCACACTTGGATAAAGGATTAAACTAAATTTTTTATAGTGGAGTGTCATGTAGCTTGTATCTTATACACATTTTTACTGATGATGACCTCAATACAGAGGTCGAAAGTTGCTTGTTACTTTCCTAATGTTAAGTAAAGTAATTATTCTAACATGTGTTTCTCCATAAATTCTTCACGATGAATGTTGACCACCATGTAACCTTAAAAAAGAACAACAGATTTTGACTGATAATTTTTGCAGCTAGTAATTCATTAAGTTGAAATTTAAATATAGAAAACCAAAGACCTTATGTAATGCTATTAACGTAACAAAACTGAAATATAAAAAAACTACAGAAACAGCATAGAGCAGTTATGATAAATGCTGCAAGAACACTTGGTGCAACAATTAGAGCAAACAGTGAGGGGATAACCGTAGAAATTTTGAAGAAAAACAAAAATGCATGAAGCCAATTTATAAAAGAGATTGATAGCAAGACTGTATATATAATTATAAAAGAATAAACAAAAACATCCCAAGTCAGACCTCTAAAAATGAAAGATAAAAATATTGCCAGATTCTTTTCCCAGACTGAAGAAGACAAATGAAGAGCCAAAGAGAAAGCAACATCTATAATAATAGAGAAGACATTTTGAATGCAGTAAACCAAATGGAACTAGTCTCAAGTGGTTATGATGAACTACCTACTGAATTGTGGAAATATGGCACAGCAACCATCAATTTCTTGAACTTTTAACCAAATACTATATACTGGTGAAATGATAGACATCATAATACCAGTTTTCAAAAAGGGAGATAGGGAGAAAATTATACTACAAAATCTTTGTGCATTATACAAAACAGAATCCAGACTTTAATGAATGAGACAATCAAGCAGGCTTCTGACCTAAGTCTACTATACACCATATTTTTTACAGTTAACAGCTTGGCTGAAAAGTACTTGGCTTACCTATATTCTGCAGTTTTATTGACTTCAAACATTTGTTTCCACTGATAGGAATAAAATGATAAACATCTTAAAATCTATGCTATTAGATTCAATAAAATAATTAAGTGTATAACCAAATAATTCAATAAGATAATAAAATACTTTTATTATGAATTCTTATAAAGATACCAAAGCAACTGTAAAATTTAATAAAATTAAAACAGACAAATTCAAAGTAGAAAAAAATAAGGCAGGGTTGCCTGCTCTCACCAAATTTGTCGTCTATCTCAAAGAAATATACAAAACCATAGCTGAAGAACTATGTCTATAAATAAATGGCACGAATATCAGCCAGATCAAACATGCAGACGATATTATTCTTGTGGAATCTAGGGCACAATTGGAAAAGACAAAAACTTTGAAGATTGCATAAACTTTTGGAATGAAAATCAAATCAATTCTAAGATTTGATCTATTTAAGATCTAAGAAAAACTAAAACAATGAAAATGGGAAGAGATGATTTGAGAGTTTCATTAAATGTAGAAAATTTACTTGAACAGGTAAAGCAATTTGCATATCTTGGCAGCCTCATTACCTTGACAACACAAACAGTAAAATATACTTAACATGGGACGATGTAATATGAATAAATAAAACAAAATATGAAAAAAATAGCATTTCAAAAAGGAGGCTCAGTCAGAAAGAAATACAAAAAATCAGAGCATTTGAGATGAAATACTTAAGAAAAATAAGACTTCCTGGTCAGAACACCAAACAAGTGACCAAGTCAAACACAAATCATAGATATGATTCTTAAACAGCAATTAAAATGGTTTGAACACATCCACAGAATTTCCTCCAAGAGATTACTAAATATAGCCTTGAATGGAAATCACTGGATGATGAAGATCAAGAGGCAGACAAAAAGAACTTGGGAGGTAAGGTCACAAGCAAGCTTCAGAGAGGCTTGCTTGTGACCTTACTTCCAGATTTTTTAGTCATGGGAGACAACCCACCACCTGACAAATGAGAAAGAACGACTGTGGCAGATACCATGCATAATATTTACAGTTACTGACACAACTCACTTTGAAAAATTGGAAAAAGTGTTATTGTGCACATCACCTGAATATTGTGTACAAATTTATATAGCAATAAAAAAAATAAAAAAAAACTGATAAATCATGCATTCTATGAAACATATGTGAAACTATTCCACAACATAGTTCTTTTATTTTGCAGGTTTCCTGCATCAATGCAGTAAATATGCATGCTATTCTGATCTTACAGCTACATGCAACCATTGGTGTCTTGGAGTTGATTCCTTCTCCTCCCTTTTTTTTTTTTTATAATTTACACAACAGGTGAGAGGTTTTTCAAACTACAGTGTGTTAGTATTGTGGATGAACGTCAAGTTGAGAAGAAAGAAGCCTTCATTAAATATTTCAGTCAATTGCTGCACTTAGGAAGTTCTGTTTTCTATACAAGCCTTCTCAGATAATGATCTGATTCCTGACACTGCCTTAGGGCCACAGTTATGCCTCTTAGACAAGCAATGTGGGTTATTTTTTTCTACTTATTAAAAAAACGCCCAGGATAATCTCATCTTTTTTTGAGAAACCAATAAATTTTGCTGCTTTTTAAAACTATGGCCACTAATTATGCCTCTCCCATATCTCTAAAACACCATGAACTGTTAGAAACTTAAATATTAAATGTGAATTAAATTCAATAAAATGCATTAGAATGACAGTGTAAGTGGATATGGACTTGTGCCTACTCTTGACAGGCACTGTAAACTGTTCTTTGCTCAGAATCTCTCAAAATAAAGAGATTCCATCAAGTGCAGATGTAAATAATTAAATGCGTGTTGAAAAGGGTTTTTTTTTTTGGCCTGGTTATACTATAAATTAAAGATGCCAAGAAATTATTCTTGGTTTAATCCTTTATCCAAGTGTAAGCCAACAAAAGTTTGCATGTAAAGTATCTTCACACCTGGGCTACTTCTATATAGATAGAGGCAAATGACTTCACATCATTTGCTTTAGTATCTCATAATGCAAAGTACATACACCCTTTTTGGAGATGTATAATGCTATGCATTATGGGAAGGGCCACTACCCAAGTTTTGACTTTTGAGGTATCATCAGTCATGCAGGTGTATCACTTCATTAAATTACTCTGGATCAGAGATAGATGTTGAAAGTTTATTCACCTGAGATACTAAGGCAACTGATGTGAAGTCATTAGCCTCTCTATACTAGTAGCCCAGTTATGAAGATAACTGGGCTATTAGTATAGAGAGTTCATATACATGGGCTACTACTATAGTATAGTATAGCATAGAATAGTTCACGTGCAAACATTGTTTGATTACACTTGGGTAAAGGATTAAATCAAGAATATAATTTCTTGGTATCTTTAATTCATAGTATAACCAAGTAAAAAAAAATCATTTAACATCTCTGACCCAGAATAAAGTGATAAACCTTTTCACTACTTGTATATGCAAAATATATGATTTCTGCATTACTTCAACTTTGGTATCCCTTCTGGATCTGGCTTCCACTGATCATGTTTATTAATGTTTGTCTTTGGGTTTACTTTCTTCCTGGGAAGTATACAGAAGTTCTATTTGGTGGCAGGTTTTTGCCTACTACTGACTTTCCTGTTCTGGAGTCATTTCTTACAATCAATCAGTTTATTCTTATGGCAAAAGGAATACAAAGCAGCTACAAGTCAATGTTCACTCCCGAAAGCTAATCAAGGGCCTCATCTGTCACCTCATGTATGTGCTTGAGGCCACCACAATGAAATTGGCACCTTGTGCAGTCATTCACAATATAAGTGATCGTCTGGGCCACGGAGGAATAGTCACAAGGGTGGTCTGACAGTCTCCATTTATGTAGTAGGTAGCCACACATATCCTGTTTAGTTCTGATCCTAGAAAGAGCAAAACCAGGTTGCAGAGCACAGGGATCTTTGACCAGGAAGCAATTTGTTGGACAGTGTTCTCTCCACATGTCAGGTGTTGATGGTAAGACAGCTGAAGAGAGTTCGTCCATGGACCAGATGGATGCAGGAGCAGGTTGCTCGTTACCCGGTCAATCAGTAAGATTTAGAATGATCATGTAGATCACTCAGAGAAGTATCTCCACACTTTAACATTATCTGAGACTGCCAGGGGGTTATGGACTCATTGAGGGAGGCTATAAATCACCCAAGCCAGCTGTCATACCTTCCCTTCAATTCATTCAAATTAGATGCACTAACTGCTCTGTGAGAGGGAAAACCTAGTTTTACCCCTTTCTTGGCTGTGAACAAACTTAACTTCCATGGATGACCTGTGTTCTCTCCTCACCTTCCATATAACAAAAAATTTCATCAGATGATATCCTGTAACACCCAATCAGAAGTTTATAGACCTCTATCATATCACCACTCTTTCTCTTGCTAACTAGAGTCTGCAATCCACATACTTGCAATCTGTGCTCATAATGTAAATCCCATAATCTGGATATAACATACCTCAATAAAGGTAGAAACTGGTCTGGGTAATAGCCTTTCTTATAATGCATAGTATTATACACACCTAAAAGATTGTCCTTTTGCATTATGAGATACTAAGGCAACTGATGCAAAGTCATTATCCTCTATGTACAAGTAGCTCAGTGTGAAGATACTAAAAGCACAAACTTTGTTTGCTTACACTTGAATAAAGGATTAATCCAAGAATATAATTTTTTGGCATCTTTAATTTATCATATAAATTAAATAAGTATGAATATAAATAAGCCCTCTGTGGCAGTCCAGTGAACTAGTCAGGCTATTTTGGGAATTTCAAGTGTGCTCTTGTAATTTTGTCCAGAGACTAAAGGAGATGTCAGAAAATTGGTATCTGTAACTATTAAAAGTTATCTACTTACTGCAGATGCAGCTCTTCTTAAAATATTGTTTCAAAGTGGTACTGAAGTGGGTCAAAAAAAAAAAAAAAAAAAAGTAGATAAATCAGTATTTACTGGCACCTTCAAATAAGTACATTGCTTCTGCATTTTTTTTTCTTTAACATGCAGCTGAAATCAAAGGATGTTAGATAATGTTTATACAGAAAAACCTAAGGATTACTTTTTTATTAGATCAATTTTCAAAAGCATTGTTGAAAATTACTATTTCAGTAATTCAAATCTAATAAATAATCATTTTTCCATGCTCTTTAGAATATCAAAAGGACTAATTTTTTATAATATATCTTGGTACCATATGGGGGCAAGGGGAATAAGGAGGAATCCGTTCACATTTTGCTTGAACAGATGAGAGTTGTAATCTTTCGGGAAGGCAGAGTGGGAGAGACTGTTCCAAAGGACAGAAGTAGATGGAATGAAAGAAGAGGCAATGAGTTTCAAGATGGACTGTAATAGAGTGTTGGTTAACAGTGGCTCCTGTTTTAATGATTTTGGAGGAGACTGGAGGAATAAAAGTAGCCAATTCAGCAGAGCACTGTCCATGAAAGTATCTGTAGAAGAGATACAAGGCAGAAACTGCACATCTGTGAGAGAGGGATCATTAATTAGCCATATTGCCCTCCTCTGGATAGAATCAAGCAATCTTGACGGATTTTGGTGCACCACCTCAAATATGGGAGCAAATATTCCATGGCTGGGCAAATTTTGGCTTTGTATAGAATTAGCAGCTGTGAAGTAGTGTCTTGTGCAAAAAAAAAGTACAAGTTTTTTGGTAGTTGCAGAAGCTATAGGTGAAATGTGGTTGTGCCAGGAAAGATCAGAGGTGCAGGTCAGTTCAAGAAGAGAAATCTGATCGTGTTTGGATATTTCAGTATTACTGAAGATAAGGGAATGGGATATGAACTCTTTCTTGCAAGAAATCAAACAGAACTGAACAGTTTTAGTGGCATTGAAGATTACAAGTTTGGCCTTGTAATCTTCAATGCCCCACTGGGAAATCTGAGTTCGTGTCCCTGATCATGGTAGATCTTGAGGATTCTAATATTTGAGCACTACAAGGTTTGCTGAATGAAAGGAAGGAAGCGAGTGTGCTGTCATTGGCAAAGCTATGGATAGGATCGGAAGTCTGTGAGAACAAGTCATTTCTATACAAGAGGAAGAGAGTGGGTGTAAGAACAACCCTGGCTGGGATACTCCTGCACTGGTGGGGAAATCTGAGGAGAGTAAACCATCCATCGTGACACGTAGTAAGCAACCAGTGAGAAAGTTGTGTTAAAAACTCTATGTCACAAAAAATATAAACTAGTGCATAGATTTTTACAGTAGGAACACCTTATAAACCTTGTATAAAGTGTATCTATGTTTCTTATGTCCAAATTTTATATAAACACCAAAATAAGCCCAAAGGGAATTGACTCGCTCATTGTTTAAAGGCAAAAGTACGATGTTGAAACCAAAAGTAATATCTGTGAGTCGGCAGTTTCTTTTGAAAAGTATTTACTAGTCCTGTAGCAGGTGGCATTCAAGGTCAGTATTGAAAGGGCGCGGCGTGCATCAATTGGAAAGTTCCGTAGGCCAAAGCCGGATTAAGGACGGCTAAGGAGAAGAATAGATTTATCGGCGAATGTTCGAGAACTGCCAATCTCGTGATGTTGTCCGGGGTTCTCATAAGTACGCGCAAGACATGTACTGGGACATTTGGGTTCCAATAATTGAAAAAAAGTGCAGGGGCAATGAGAAATATAAGGCTCGGAGTTTTGTTAAGAAAGACTTCCTATCTTCATCTTGCCTGATCTACATACGAGGAAGAGAGGTGCTGTAAGTCCGGAGGGGAAAGACAGAGTCCGTCCACTTGAGGCAGTTTTCCAGTGTGAAGCCAAGGATAATCTGGAGGTCAATCTAAGGAGAAATCTTGCCATGTGAATCCAAGCCTTGCCGCTCCAGTTTCCTCGCCAGTCAAATTCCAGATACATCTATCCAGTATCCTGCTAGCTGAAGCGACTCCTCATCGGTGCTCTGAAACGCTTGCAAAGGAAGGGAAAGAAGTAAAAACCTGGAACAGAGAAGAGACCCCTGAAGCACCGGAAGAAAATAACAAACAAGGAGGGAAGACGTATGCAAGACAGTCAGAGACCCACGTGAGTCTGTAATGTTCATTTTCTTTGTGTGTGTGATTTTAGATAATTCCCCTAAAGAACTGCTGAACTGATTAGTATAAAAAAAGTAGCAATTTTTCATCGCCTTTAAATCGGTGCTAAACCATAAACAAGCCAAACGTGAGCATAGTAAATTTCTTTAAGATGAATTTGGGTTAATTTGAAATTCTTTTAATCTTTGTATGTGCTGAATTAATTTCTTGTTGAAATGTATAACTTAGAAGGGATATAAAAGTATGTGAGTATAATTGCCAATCATATAACTGTCTTTAAAGTTAAGAGTGAGAGCTTAGGAGTTATATGATGTGTGTGTGAGGGGCATGCTAGAAGATTAATTATTGTTGCTATGGGCACCTAAATAGTTTCTTGTTATGTTTGAAGAATTTTTAGTAATTGTGAAGTGGAATGTACTAAATTGAGTTTAACTGAGAATATATATATGAAAGTCCCTTGAATATCGTGCTTGAATACTTGTTTAAGAATAAGGATTTCTTTTGTGAATGAAGCTTTAATTACTTGCGCTGTATATAATTCTTTGATGTTATTAAATGTTTTTTTTTTTTTTTTATACAATGTTTCTGGCTCAGTTTAATTTTTTGCAATGCACTGATCCTAAATAAAATCGGACCTGTAAGTTGGGAACCCAGAAGTTATTAATGATTTAAGAAGCTTAATAGAAAATTTTTGGCCATGACTGCAAACTGTGGCTAAGTTATATGAGTAAATTCTTTGTTCAACGAGGGTATTAATGCTTTCTTGTGTCATAAGGGGAACTTCTGAGGAGCAGTCAAAATAATTCAAATAAATATTGAGAGATCCCAGGTACGGGGAGGAATACTTAAAGTAGAACAAAGATAGAATTAGAGATTGATAAAAGAGAAATACAAAGTATTACAACAAACTACGACCACAAAAAAAAAAAAAAAAAATTACAGTAGACCATAGGATGACAGTTTGTTAAGTAGGCCCCTGTGCCAAACCCAATCAAATGCCTTTGAAATGTCGAGGGCAAGTACGTGAGTTTCTCCATGGCCCGAGTTCAGATGTAGGTGGGTAGTGAAAGCAAGATCAGCTGTAGATCACGAGTGGCAGAATCCATACTGCTGGTCACTGATTAATTGGTATATCTAGGTGGTTCAAGAGTTGGTTGTTGATGACCTTCTCCATAATTTTAGAGAAAACAATTGGGCAGTAGTTGGTTAACTTTTATCACCTTTCTTTGGTATGGGCTGTATGTGGACCTGTTTCCATGTTGTAGGGTAGATGCTAGTTAAATAGGATAGATTGAAGAGGTGATACAGGATAGGTGTTAGTTCTTGGGCATAATTTTTTAACACAACATAGTGGAATACCATCATGACCAGATGCCTTGTTTGTGTTCAAGTTATTAAGGATTCTTCTTATTTCTTTTTGTTGGGAGATATGAAGGTGCCATTCTTGGTGGAGTGGAGGGAATCTTGCGGAGGTCATCAATGCAGGAATTGGAAGAGAAGAGTGATGCCAGTAAGTTGGCCTTGTCTTTAGGTAAGGTAACTACAATCCCATTGGGATGCAAGAGCAGTGAAAACCTAGGTGGGTATAAATTGAACCAAAGGCCTTGAAAAGGGACCAGAAGGAGCAACTGCCATTTGGCTCTTTCAAAGTCTGACTTCAACTCGATCCTTTTGCAACTGTTGCAAGCTGCAATATAGGTAGCTGGGGTTTTGGTCTTGAGCAATTGATAGTAAGGAGAGGTATTTTTTCTTTCACAGCATTGGCACACTTTTTTGAGAACCAAGGTCTGTCCAAATTCTTAGCCACCAAAAAATGGTGACTGGAATAAGTAATGAAAGCCTTCATTCCTGTGAGGATGATTTCTGTTATATGGTCTAAGCCTGGTGTTTGGATCAGAAGAACTGAAGCAATCAGAACATGGAAAGGAGGAACAGAATTCACACAAGTCCTTCCAGTTGTCACCCTTGTAGTGCCAAAGGACATGACACTGTGAAGTGGTGGGTGAAGGTTGTTCTGTGGCAAAAGGCTTGTATGAGGTTATAGCCCAAGTTACCAAGCTTTGGCTGGTGTTCCCCCAGGCTTGGTACTCAGTCCCTTACTATTCCTTTTATGTCAATAACATTCATCCTTACCTTATAGAAGACACAGAAATAGCTTGCTATGCAGACGATATAGCCATCTGGCACACACTAGTGATAAACTTAAAGAATAGGAAGATATTCTAAACAAATCCATGAGAGGATTAGAAAAATGGTCAGATGAACTTAAACTCAAAATCAACCCAGATAAAACAAGACTAAGCATCTTTAGTACAGACAGAAAAAATAGTCATTCCTACAATTTCAAAGTCATGATCAACAACAGGCTAATTGAAAAAGTCGCAAATCCAAAATATCTTGGTACGCTTGATTAGGAATTACATTTTGCTCAGCACATTTCTGACACTTCCTACAGGGCTCTCAAAAAAACTAAATATATTGAAAAAGGCTTTGTGGAACAAATTAGGGTTCAAAGCCAAAAATTCTCAAAACTACTTACACTACATTAATAAGGCCAATAATGGAATTTGCAGCAGCTATCTGGTCACCTTCTGCTTCATCAGTAAAGGAAAAATTAGACAAAATACAAGCAAAAGCATCCAAGATTATCATTGATGCAGTCTCATCCACTAACATCAGACCCTAACATGAATGTGGGATCGACCTGTTGGAGGGCAGATGGAAATTTGCAACCATAAAGTTCATTAATAATATCAGAAGTTACAAAAACGATCATATTTCCCTAAAAACTTATGAATATTATTATTATTCCTGACACCTCCAAGGAGTCCAAAGACTCATCGCGGGAGGACACCTACAACTCTCTCTCAACCACCACTACACCGAACCTCTACTACGAATCATCTCCATCAACCGCCCACCTCCACCAACACTACAACTAGTATTCTATGTCTGTAAATTGCGTGTGTTCTGAAGGGCCGATTTGTCTGTATGCAAGATGAAAAACTAGAGTTTCCAGGAGAAAAAACCCTGCTACCCTGTATGAGATCGGCTAACTCACCTTCGATTGAAAATTGTCCAAATAAAGATTCCTCCCGTCGCGACGAAAATTGAACTTAGGCCTATTCCAATCGAAGGGCGCAATGTACCATCGTTCTTCCAATTGCGCTACGGACACTATATCTTCTTCTACGCGTTATTCCCGCTTCCCATGCAGGGTCCGCGTGTTACTTTAGATGCGACTTCTTTGTTAGTACTACTCCCAACCGATCCGTCGCCTGGTCTGCCGCTGGGGGGATATATTTTTGACTGTAGAGGCGTATGTTCACGGGCCAGTTTGCGGGATGAAAAACGCCATATAAACTGGCAGAATAAACCCTACTGACCGCGCCCAAGACCGGCTAACTTGGCTATGGCTGAGGAAGATCCTCAAATTCCTCACGTCTACAACGGGAATCGAACCTGGGACACTCCTTCCCCAAGCATATGGTTGCGAAGCGCAAAGCCACTAGGCTAACCGTGCGGTGCTACGGACGCTATATATATATATAGGAATCAAAAATGCAGACTTCACAGATCAACTTTACAATATGATACTATCAGGATGGAAATAGGTCTTGATCATCTAAATGCCAACGTAAGTAAAGAACCTCTATTTTCCAGTCCTTTACCTTCAAATACCTCCATAAATCTAAACCTTACCAAATCCTGTACAAAAATAAAAGAACCAAAAGAAACGCTCAAAGAAAAAGGCCTAAATACTATCAACCCTCTTTCTTCCTCCAAACAAGTTATTTGTTATACCGATAGATCGTCAGACACCAATATGATTAATGGACGCGCTTGTGCTCTCCTACTCTCGAAAGGGAAAAACTTTCAATAAAAGCTGGATCTGAGAGAATTGCTTCCAATTTTACCAGCGAACATTATGCAATAAATAAAAAACTTGAAGCTTATTTAAAATTGTCATCTCAACAATCAGAGGGAATTATAATTTACAGTGACTCAAGATCAGCCATGGAGGCAAATCAATAATGGCAATACCAAGCTCACATAAGATATCCATAAACTCAAACCAACTAAAGTGTTTGGGAATAAGTTGCATTTTACAATTTATTCCTGCTCATGTAAACATTTATTACAATGAGGCAGTTGATAAATTAGCAAAAGAGCACAGAGAACTCAACCAAGAAACTGACTTAATTCTTGCTGATGCACTAGCAAAATCTAAACTAATTCCACTAAAATCAGGGATACACCACCAAATTCCCAAAATCAATGCTGACAGAAAGACCTCCACATGATGGCAAGACTCCGAACAGGACATTTTAGAGGAATGAAGGTCAATACGGAGGAGAACATATACAGGGTGATTCAGAACTCTTGGGCCAAACTTTAAGGGGTGATAGAACACACCTAATCAAGCACTTTTCGTCATACAATGCATGGTCTGAACTCCAGCGGTTGAGCGCTAGAGGGTGCTTTCCAGTGAACACTTATAAGCGCTGGTTTTTGCAGTCGTTATTTCTATCGTGAAGTACAAAAAGGATGGATTCTTTCACAAATAAGGAGAAGGCTGACATGCATTTCATTTACGGAGCTGCGGACAGGAATGCAAGGAAAGCCCAAAGACTGTACGAGAGCGCTTTCCAACCACACACGTGCCTGATCAGTAAAACCTTTCAGAGATTGCACTGGTATCTGTGCCAAATAGGCTCCTCTGTCAGCGGCATACAGGATACAGAACGTGCAAGGAGTGTGAGGATGGCACGTATTACAGAGGAAATTCTACGTAGGGTTGCAGATCGTCCCGAATGTAGCACGCGAGCAATTTCCTATGCCGTATGTGCGCCCCAATCGGTGTGGCGAGTTCTACAAGATGAATGATTACACCCCTACCATGCACAGAGGGGCCTTGACACCGGTCATGGTCATGTGGATTTTACACAGTGGTTCCTGCAGCAGACTGCAGTGCAGCCAGACTTTGATGCACGTCTTATTCACTGAAGAGTGCACCTTTACACATGAGGGCATGTTTAATACCCACAATTATGTATGGGCGAGCAGAAATTCGCATGCCACACGTCCGCATTCGTACCAGTGGCGTTTCTCCATAAATGTTTGGGCTAGAATCCTACATGACCATTTCATTGGCCCATACCTTCTACCAGCACGACTGAATAGGAGAACGTACCTCGTATTTTTACAAGAGGTCTTGCCAGAATTACTGAACTCTGTTCCAGCAAACATTCAAACAAGTATGTGGTTCCAACACGATGGAGCGCCACCCCCATTTCAGCATGGATGTGTGGAACGCCTTGGATGCAACATTTCCAGGATGATGGATTGGTCGGGGGTGGTCTCGTCGCTTGGCCACCACGATCACCCGATCTCTTGTGTCTGGACTTTTTCCTATGGGGCCATATGAAAAGCCTGATCTACCATAACCCCATCAATTCCAATGAGGACCTTATTGCCAGGATTTCTATTGTACAAAAAATGCCTGGTGTTTTCGCCAATGTATGCCAATCACTACGTTGAAGGTGTGAAGCCTACATTAATGTTGGCAGTCACTCTTTTGAGCAGTTTCTGTAATTTGTTCAATAAAATTCTTTATGTTCTGTAATTGTTTCAAATCTCCTCTGTCATTCTTGTGTTTCTTCATTTCCTGACACAATAGTTGCTAACCCCTAGCACTTCACCACTTGAGTTAGGACCATGCATTGTATGACAAAAAGGGCTTGTTTAGGTGTGTTCTATCACCTAAACTTAAAGTTTGGCCCAAGAGTTCTTAATCACCCTGTAGAAACTGCAATAACTACCCTAATACTGAACTGACACCTGCTCATATTTTTACCTGTCCAGCAATTACAGCAGCCTTACAAGCAATAGATCCTAATCCTGAACAACAGCTCAATACGAACAAAATCGACATAGCCAAAGCAGTTCAAGGAGTACATGGAAATATCTAAGACGCTTCCAAGGACAAGATGACAACTAAGAAGAGAACTGACAACCCCAGTACATCTGGAAGGGAAGCCTGTTAGGAAGAGGTCAAGTGTGTTGGCAAATTGGAGGGGGTTGTCAGGTATTCTGGTAGGAAGATTGATGATCTGAGATAGGTCACTGCTGATGGCAAACACCTCAGCATCCCTGATCTGTGAAACTGGAGAAGGGAAGCCAATATGAGTTGTGGACAATGAAGTCCCCAAAAAAGGATGACCTTGCTATTAGGATATTTCGACTGCTGAAAGTCGTGCTTTAGAGAGAGAGTTGAAGAGGTCAGATTGGTTGATGGAGTTTAGAGAGCAATAGAGGGAGCATATTAAAAGGGGTAGGCTGACTTGTTAGAGATATTTTGAGTCAAAGTAGATCAAACAGGGGAATTCAAGGATTTGCAGTCTCTGATATGGTATGTATGTTTGTTCTGAAAAATGCCCAAGTGCCACCCTTGTGGCAGAAAGAGCTGTGTAATGTTAGTTTGGGCTGCAGGTGTGAGGTTACCAGTTGGAGTTCTGATAGGAATAGTGGTTCTGGTTAAGATGACTAGAATATAAACAGCAATATATTGCTAAACAGCAAAATAAACGATGTTCTGGTGTACATCGTTTATATTGCTGTTTAGGCCACTGATGTTGAAACTTTTTTTTTGGTAAGAATTAGTGTTGGTGGCTTGTTAGGTCAAATTTTGTTTTTGTTTTTTTTTACTATTTTTCAGATCCCCAGTAAAATCACATTTCTTTGGGTTGGAAGCTTGGAATTATCAAAGAAGCAAAATTATTTAATACCAAAAGCAGAAAGTTAGGTGTATTTTGGATATTTATCTGATAAAAATATACATATGGTAAGGTCAAGCCACATGGAAATATGTACGAGGGTGGTCTGAAAAGTTCTCAGCCTCGACCATAGATGCAACACTATCGGCAAGATTTTTTTTTTTTTTTTTAAACTGGTAGATCTGTCTATCATAAGCATCCATGTGAAATTGCAAGGCATTCTATCAAGTAGTTTGTTTTATACAGCTCTCTGAAGCAAAAGTGTTGTCAGTATCGTGCAGTTATAAGTTTCTTTGTAAAAGAAGTTTTAACACCAAAAAAAATTCGCTTGAAGTTCATAAAAGTTTGTGCGCACTCTTCTCCTTCGTTTTCAACAATTAAGAAATGGGCTGTAGAGTTTAAATATGCCCGTACCAGCCTTGAAGATGATTCACGTGAAGGATGTCCAAAAAGTCTAACAACACCAGAAATCATTGATCAAGTGCACGATGTGGTATTGGATGGCCGGCGAGTCAAAATGAGTGAAACTGCTGAGACTATAGGCATTTCAAAAGAATGAATGCAGGATATATTTTGCATTAAGAATTGCAAATGAAAAAAGCTTTGTGCAAGATAGGTGCTGTGCTTGCTCACAGCAGATCAAAAACACACTCATATGAAAATCTTTTAAGAGTGCTTGGAGCATTTTAATAAGAATAAAACTGATTTTGTGCGTTCGTTGATTTATTACTATGGATGAGACTTGGATTCACCATTACACACCAGAATCCAAACAGCAGTCAAAACAGTGGACAGAAGCTGGTTGTTCAGTGCCAAAGACAAAGTCAGTTCCATCAGCAGGAAAGGTCATGGCATTTGTGTTTTGGGATGCTAAAGGCATTTTGTTTATTAATTATCTTGAAAAGGATAAAACAACAAATGGGGAATATTATTCCGATCTTTTAACCAGACTAGATGAAAAAATTTGTGAGAAGAGACCCGGTTTGCAGAAGAAAAAAAATCATTTTTCATCAGGATAATGCACCTGACCACAAAGGTGTTTTGGCAATGGGAAAATTAAGGGATCTGCACTATGAATTCTTGGAACATCCACACTATTCCTGAGATTTGGCTCCCTCTGACTTCTGTCTCTTCCCAAAACTAAAACTCTTCCTCGCTGGTCAGCGTTTTTCTTCAAATCAAGAGGTGATTGCATCTTTAGAGGGGTATTTTGCAGATCTTACTGAGAACCACTACAAGGACAGGTTAATGGCACTGGAATAAATGTATTAGTCTTAAGGCAGATTATGTTGAAAAATAAAAATAATTTTGAAATTATAAATTCGTTTTTTTATTGTTAGGCTGAGAACTTTTCAGATCACCCTCATATAAATTATGATGTTCCTTGTAATGCAACATAAGTCATCACCTGTTCAACTGTAAAATAAAGTATTATTTATTAATACATTTAGAACAACATTTAGTAAAGTTGTGGTTCCCCCCCCCCACCCAGGTTCACTCTTTTAGAGTTGTGTTCTTTCCTTCTTTCTGTTCTTTCCATCGTAAAGTCTTTAATATAGGCATTGCTCTGAGTTTTTCTTCTGTTAATAATGACCAGATAATTCCTTTGGGTTTTGATAAGTGTGGATGACACTCTATCATCTCTTTTGGAGTTAAAATAATATCTACTGTAACATCATGTTCACCAAACAACTCTTCTGGAAGATGATCAAAAAGCTGACAGTCATGAATAGTAGACACGACCACAGTACTGGGAGTAATTGAACCCATTGTTGACATCATTGCATATTCCAAATCAGCATAGCCTTCTCCTTTTCCTATACGATAACCTCAAAAATAAAATAAGTATTGATTAGCTACCTACATTTAAAATCAAAAACTTTTGGATAACATTAAAAACCTTTTTAACATGTCAAGCAGGCGAGTATCTCAAAAAATCTTAATGAAATTAAATGAATAGAAATCTCAGAAATACATATACAGAAAAACCTCACTTAACGCAATCGATTAATGCACATTAAGTGAATACAATAAACAATTGTATTAGGAATAATTATAATTCATTCATCAGTTAGCATAAATTTGAAAAAAAATTTATAAGCTATATTAGAGGATAAAATCACCTAAGTTAATAAAAATCAATTGCTTAAATGTTTATTTAATGTCTAAACATTTGATTGAGCTACTTTTTTGCAAAAAAATTAGATGTTTGAATAGGGCTTGGGCTTGACTTTTTCATCTTGTCATGCAATTTGCAATAGCTGGCGATCGCTTTATCAAGATTTCGGCAGACTTCGAAGCTTCATTCCATATCAGGATCAGCAGCAAACAAAATTTCCTTAGCATGCTCAATGTGATTGAAGACTAGCTCAAGTTCTTATGCATGCTGCTCTTCTAGTTGAAGGAAATCATTCTCGTTTAACTGTTCTGAATGGGAATCGAGCAAGTTTTTCAGCTTTTCCTCTAACATAATTACTTTTCTCCTCTTTTTATTACTACCACTTTCTTTATCAGTCTTTTTCATATCAGGGGTAAATATAATAAAGCCTTATAAGTATCCAAATTAAAGCAAAATGAAGGAAAAGTAATTGAGCAAGAGAACAGAGTTTGCAAGTGTGCTTGTGATGATAGTGCCTCCGTAGCGCAATTGGAAGAATGACAGTACATTGTGCCCTTCGATTGGAATAGGCCTAAGTTCAATTCTCATCGTGATGGGAGGAATCTTTATCTGGATGATTTCAATCGAAGGTTGGGTAGCAGGGTTTTTCATCCTGCATACAGACAAAAAATACTAGTTGTGGTGGAGGTGGGCGGTAGATGGCGTCGATTCGTAGTAAAGGTTCAGTATAGTGGTTGAGACGGTTGTAGGTGTCCTCCCGCGATGAGTCTTCGGACTCCTTGGAGGTATCAGGAATAATAATAATAGCTTTGAGCCAGGTGTCGCCAGCCACCGCCCTTAGCACTGCTACTGCCAACTGGCTGCTATGTTGCAGCACCACTGCAGCTGCAACTTTAGAAATATACATACACACTAAGTACAGTGTATACGTGTTTGAATAAAATATCAAAATTATGGTAAAAAGTTTTTAAAAAATTTAAGCATGAAAAAATATTGTTTATTATCGATAAAATTACACAGTTTGGTATAATTCAAAATTACTTAAAAAATATATTCTTGTTTTGTTTCATGAACAAATATTGTTTATTATTGATCAAATTATAGTTTAGTATAATTCAAAATTACTTAAAAATATGAAAATCCATTATCATAACCCCAATAATGTTCTAAAATAAAAACTATAACAAATGTTATGTCTTTAATTGTAATGTCCAAATATTTAAAGAGACGGAGTAAACAGGATAAGCACTATGAACATTCTACTACTGGTGCAAACTGCATATAAACAACAGTGAAACTGCGTGATGGACAGTGCCGCATTATGCTAATAGCTAGCATATACTTGCGTGCATAGCAATATGACACTGTGATACAGTGCTGCTCGTGCTACAAGATGGATTTTTATTATTTTTTATACAAAATAAGAGAACTGTATATGATTGTTGATGATAAAAGTAAATATTACAAGCAAATATAAATAAATTAAATATATTTATATATCGAGAAAAATTGGGTGTGCTGCAGTGCCTATGCACCAGCCGCCCCTGATCTAGACCAGGGCTGTCCACCAAACTTTGGTAATCAGAGGACCACATTAAAAAAAAAAAAAAAAGATTTATCCAAGGGCTGCATCACAATATGTATCTAATAATTTGGTGAGCAGCAGCGACACAACCTCGATAGCTGAACAAACGAACAACACTAATTGCTCAATAATCATGCGCTCACATTCCCCAGGAGCGCCCAGAGCATGCACTCTAGCACAAAACAGTGTAAGAACGCTTCTTTGACATCTAACATTTGAAAAACACGTGGGTATATAGTGATGTAAAAACACCAAATAATATTACTAACATTGAGATTATCGATTAGTGATAGAATTAAAATATCTAACATGCATTCGATTCAAATTGTTATTTTATTTATTCACTTGTAAAAATCAAAACCCACATATGGCTCATGGGAAGTGCTTTGGACAGCCCTGGTCTAGACCAATGTTTCTAGATCATCTAACCCAGGCGTGTCAAACTCAATTGGACCACAAGCCATATGCTATAATCTCAAGTGGGCCACAAAAAGATTTGACAAAAAACTGCACTAATTAGAATCGAAGGGACATGAAAGAATAAGTATAAAGAAACTGGAAAATTAATAATGAAAATTTAATTTATTCTAAGTCATTACAAGACATAATAGTATAATGATTATGACAACTCAAAAAAATAAAGAATATTTTTAATTATATTAATATTTACATATAGCATTTAAACCAAAATTAAAATATTATTTGAACAAATTAACCTAAAAAAGTAGAAAGTCTCATTAATAACCATCGCAAAAATTTACAGAGCCTCCTATTAGTTTGAAATCTTTTATGTTTGTGTTGAAATAAAATACTTCTATTTTTTTTGGGGACGGGGGGGATTATATTTTGGGGAATTTTTTAAATGTTAATATTTTGGAGTAAAAAATATATACTTGCATAATGTAATTATAGTATTTTATCTTTTTCCCGACACTTGACATTTATTGTTAACCAGCTTGCCAAAATTTGGAGTCAAAGATTGAGACCAAATTATGAGGGCATACAACCATTATGACAGAAAGATTGTCATTAGTTAGTCTTGATCTGGGGGACTGTTTTGTTACCTTTCATACATGAGAATCATAAATAATAAATTACACGATAACCACGGTAATTAACTTTAATGAAACAAAGGTACAAATAGTTATTAAATGGATAAAAATCCTATTTTATTTTATAGCCAGTAAGTGAAACTCAAGATCGAGAACTACGATCTAAGAGTTTCAATGCCGAAAAGCTATCGGCGAAGGCAATTCGAAGCAAAGGTGTAAATGTAATTAAAATGAAAAGCCTTTTGGCTTTTCATTTTAATTACAAAGGTACAAATATTTCGTACTGAAATTATATCATTTCGTATATCATCAGTGTAGAACAAACAGTTCAAAGGAATGGAATGCGAAGTACATAACAGTCGGTGAATTACCAATTAAAACTGTTGCCACATGCTAGAAATTAATATTATGAAATATTAAATCTTAAAAACTATGTCTTTGATTATGTAAATATGGCTGTTGTGCCTTTGTAATATTTATTTATTATTATTTTTTCTATTTTATTTATGTGCAATTTGTAATTGTCTTTGTTTTCAAGTTAATCTTATCTGTAATGAGCCCCCCCCCCCCCACCACTACATTGATATTTGTGTCTGCTTGAGCTTATGTTAAGTTCCTTCTGAGAAGGTAACCTCTATCATTGCCTAAGGTGTTCTAATCTTAAAACTCACGTCTGATACTATTAACTGACCTTAGTCTGCTTGTAATCCGCTTAACTTACCCCCCCCCCCTCAACATTGTAAGTTATACCCCTTATACATGCTAGTGTCGAGAACCTCTAGTTAATGGGGAAATCCTCAATTTAGAATGCTAATGTTTAATAGTCCTTGAAAAATCTATATTAGTTAACGACTGCGCCATCAAGGACTCGGTAAATTTTCTATTCTTTACTAACATGAGAATCTGTCTGCTAAGCGCTTATAATTATGAGCCCCTTGTTCATTAATCTCAAGCAACTCTGAATTGTACAGTCGTGGTGGTGGTTACTTTACCTTGATCACACAGGTCCGATTAGTTTTTTGTAAGACAGTGCATTGGATAACAATGATCAGGCAAGCTATTTACAACACTAAACATGTTTATTTTAACTAAAACAAATATTTTACAAACAGCAATGGGCATATCACGTGAATGAATCACAATTTATGAAAAGCTAATCACTTAAGACATTAAACAAAGAAATCTCACACTCAACTTACTTATTACGTGAAAGGCCCTAAGCCTTGCATTCAATTTTATAGAATTTAAGACAAAATATATATAACACTTTATATGCGTTAGTTAACACAAGCAATATACAAACTTACACCATTCGTTTATGCACATGCAGAATAACGCTTGGCTCTCTAACTTCCTTGCTACATGCTACAATTGATTAAACAGGACTTGCATCGATTATCTACAGCACAAACAATCTTGGACATTAACATAGAGTAATCTACTTACTAGCTCTCAGTATCTTGTAAAGTTCTAGGGGTTTTGAGGGGCATGGATGAGTTCTGTTAGTTTCTTCCTCATTCTTGTGAAACGGCTATGATCGGGTACTATTCGATAGTTGTCGTCTTGCATGTTCTCTCCCTTGGAAAAGAATATAGTTCTTCAGCAATGTTAGGAACTGCTCTGGTTGCATGTCAGCATGCACGTGGGTTGGTACTTTCATCGAAGAACATCTCGGAAGGTTCCTAAGAATACAGCCTCTCCTCTCAAGACTCCAGAAAAAAAAAAAAAAAAAGCCCGCTCACCAACCAATCACGGCCTTTCATTCCACATCCCTTGTCTTACCATTCAAACTACTTGGATTTTCCGGAAGCACCCTGACATCACCTACGCTTACTTTAGGTGTTAGCAGCAAAACTCCTATATTTCAGTGACCTTAGAGATTATTGTTGACCTCCAACTCACTAGCATAATCCTGTCTAATCCTTTTAGTTACAAATACTTGTAGTTCTACATTGTTATTTTCACAATATAATACAAAGCTAATACACTTCTAATTTCATATATTTTATGACCTATGTAAAATCAATATAGATGAAAAAAATTTTTCTTTGTTTCACCATAAGAGGTTTTACAAAGGTCCACCCTCTAAAAAAATTTCTGGGAAATTTTTTTTTTTAGCCCAGTGTCTGCATATTTTCTGGAGAAGACGTGACTACAAATTTCCGATTTACTACTTTGTCTGCTATTTTCCTGTCGGATCTCCAACTCTTGGTGTTACCTTCCCTTCCATGCCCCACATTCAAGATTCTATGAGTAAAACCTCCTCTTATGTTGAGTATTAGAGTAGTATGAATTACTTCTCATTTTATTCCAACTGCATCTAGGATCTCCATTCTGGACCTTCACAACACTAGGCTCGTTCCACTTCGATTGGTTAGAAGATTTGTTGATCCTTCTTAGTCTTTCACCCATATTCACCTTGATCATTGTATGTGTAATTTCCTTCAATGGCTCTCCTGTTTCTTCTTGATCATTTACTAACTGGATGTTTGAGATAAAGTAGGTAACAATTAAGGCTTCCAAATGACTGCTCCCTTCAGATGATGAACTTAATGAAAGGTCGGCATAGTCATTGTGACAGGCCTCTCTATCCTCTGCCTGCTCAGTAATTCTGACATTATAGTCACTCATTTGTTTCCTCTCGTCAAGTGTTCTAGCTATCTGATCCTCTAAAGCGTTGCTGCCCTTGCATGAACGCGTGATATCCATTAGAGAAACATCATTGGCATCAAAATTGCAAGAGAACTTGTGTTTCTCTAGAAAGTCAGTTCCTAATATTATTCGCACACTCAGACTTAGGGAGGACCAATAACGCATGCGAGATGCACAAATTGAACTCTGTTAATTACATTCCAACTCTTACTCTCCTTGATGCCCTTATCCCTGGTGTTGAAATTCCCATTAACTTAATAGGTCTCTTCAGTTCAGATACACAATTCCATACACAGGGTTTTATGCTCTGAAAAAACTTTCCTCTTATGCCTGGGAACTGGTATCCAACAAGGCATTCCTTGAACTTTTACCCCAAATGATCATCATGGATTTTGTGGGGTGTTTTCTGATCTTTTTCTCTCTCTTCCATGGTCTGTTTGTATGACCATGATGAGTAAGCATAAGATTGGACTCATATCTAGCATTTCCGTTCGAGGGTCTCTTATTTCGAAAACAGTTCCGAGCCATGTGCCCATATTTGTTACAAACAAAACATTGGCAGGACTCTTTTATGATCTTTACTTCATTATTCCTTTCCTCTTGACAAGGATTGATTTCAGAGGCCCTGGCTGTTAGTTCTCTGAGCTGCTTAATAACAGCATCAAGCCACTCCATCATAGGCTGCTGTAGCCTTTCTACCTCCTGTCTAACTATTGAGCATAATTCCTCCCCAGGTCAGTAGAGTCTAATTCCTTTGGGATGGTTATCTTATTGTCTGTTATATGTTTAACATTGAAGGCATTTCCTCGTTCCTTTTCTTTATGATCCTTAATGGACTTTCCTTTATTTGTACTTAGGCCTTTTTCACACCTAACGTCACAAGAGAAATCATCTGTCCTTTTTATAGCGTGAACTTGGCTGGTATTCGAAGCGGGACGAATGTCTCCAAGCCTTTCCTCTCTCTCCTTCACAGCAAAGTAACATTCCTCTAGATTAGTGAACCTTTTTTTGTAAGTGGTCTCCTTTAGTTCATCCTTTATTCCTAACCCGAACTGGTGGGATATTGCCCAGTCAAGATGAGTTTTATTGTCCTTGGAGACGCTTAGACCATTTGCAATGGTCAGTAATCGATTGTAAAAGTCCATAACGCTCTCCTTTTCTTGAGCACACCTCTGCAATTTCCAAAGGTTTGGGCTCACGCTTCTTACTTTGGAGAACTGGGAAATTAATGTCTCCTTGAACTTTGTGTATTCTAATGTGTCCCTAAGTATCAGAGACAAATACAGAAAGTTATTGGCCCTTTCGACCAGTTTATTCCGAAGTAGAATTAATAGTTGAAAATCTGACCAATTACCAACTTTTCTCAGCTCCTCAACGAAACCAAAAAATTATAATACATTGTCATTGCCGTCCCCCAGAAAATTGTGGAATGACAAGGTGAGGGTTTATAATATGAAAAAAAATCCTTGTTGCCCATCGTGGCATTATTTGAAAGATCACTATTTGTAACTTCACTATTCATGATTATGTAACAAAGAAAAAGTTTCTTAAAAGCTAAGACTTATAACTGCCTGACCTGTTACCAAAACTGTCTTTATAAACACTGGTTGATAAATTACCATAGTTTATCGAAAACCAACCTTTACTGACAGATACATTCATCAAAAGTCTGCTCATCACACCTCTCAAAAAATTGGTGTTATCAAGTCTTTAATTAATAGAGCACAAAGTGTGCTCCTCTCCCTCAAGCTTATAACAAAAACTTTTCACTATCAAAAAGTTAATAGAATTTAATAGTTACAACCCTAATCGAATCCAGCAGATAATTGACTCCTATGTTCCAACACCTCAAGGTTCCGATCCCTTATATCTCTGGCATCTCAGAACCGATTGGCAGAATTTTGAAAAGTATCATCTCATTCCCACATATTTTCCTATCAACAAAATTTCTCACTCATTGACATCTACAAAAGACAAACTGGCACCTCTATCATTAGCTGGCATTTACCAGATACAGTGTGAATGTAATTTAACATACTTTGGCCAAACAGGCCATTCTGTGGAAAAAAGAATGAAGGAACATCAGTATTATATTGAATACATGAAACCTCAAAAGTCTGGACTGGCACAACATAGTATTGACACTAAACACAATATCCAGTGGGATAAAGCTAGTCTTCTCCATAGATGCAAGTTTTGCGAAGCCCTTTTACATAGGCCAAATTTGAATCGAAATGATTGTCTCTCTCTCTCCCAAAAGTTTGGGAGATTCTTATCTTATGTAACCACCAAAGAAATAGTTTTTAAGAATTATTTCATAATATCTATTTCTAGCATGCAGCAACTATTTTAATTGGTAATCCACTGACTGCTATGTACTTTGTATTCCATTCCTTTGAACTGTTTGTTCTACTGATGATGTACTGTTAATTTCAGTACGAATATTTGTCCCTTTATTTCATTAAAATTAATTACTGTAGTTATCGTGTAATTTATTATTTATAGTTATGCCACAGGTATCTTTAAAGATTAGACATGAGAATCATTGTTTGCATAAATAGGTACTTCCAAAATGACAGAATATTTACTTCAAACTTTATTTCCAGATATTTTTGACCTAAATAATTATATTTTTGGAACACCAACTTCTTGGTATTTCTCCCTTAGAATGGAGTCATTTTGGAAATCAATCAGTTCCATTTGAATACAAATAGGAGCTTTTTTTCAAAATTAAAGGAAATAGGACCTGTATAAAGCAAAAAAACTTATCAAATTCTTCTTTTTATTGTTCAACTGTTCACACATAGGAAAGTAATTTAGAATATTCTATTTTCAATGATTTTGAAACAAAACCAATTTACATTAAATCTTGACAGTGCATCATACATATGCGTGTTATTAACAGATCTTTCCCTTGAAGTTTGACATTTAAATCATTCAAATATCCTGTAATATCAACTAAGAATGTTAGATCTTGTACCCATGTCTGATCATTAAGAAATGCAACCAACATCATGATTTTTCATTTCTAGGAATAATTTTATCTCCTCTAAAAGTAAAAACTAAGCTTTTTAGAATCTTATGACGAGATAACCAATGAATCTCTGTGTAATAATGTAACCCTTCAAATTCACTCTCAAAGTCTTTAAAAATTGTGCAACAGCCTTGAGTACACTGCTCATTTCCAATACTTTGAAGCACAGGACCTGTTGATGAATAATGCAGTGGAAAGATTAGTTTTGGAATGTCTGGATACATTTCCTTTAATTTTGCTGCAAGTCTTGGTACAAAACCTTAATTTTTGCCTGTTTGCTGAAGCATCATCGGTTAACACAGCTACAAGCCAGTTCAGAGGAAGTTGGTATTTTTCCAAAATGCTCCACATGGGGTCAAATTGGTCATGGGAGTCATTTCCAAGAACTGTCCAGTAATATTCATATTGTTGTCGCAAGCCTGAAGAAACAGAGCAACTTGAGCTAGCTACGTCGTGAATATCGAAACTTTCGTCAAGTGCAATTGACAAATACTGTACATTTGCAGATATTTCTTGCAACTGGTCACACAGATTATCTGCCATTTTGGTTATTCTTTCGATCACAGTATTTCTGGACAAAAAAAATATCACGAAGTACTGGCACATTTTGGGTACATATATTTTCAGCTGCTTTTATCACACACACTCCTTAACCAAGGAACCATCACTAAAAGGTTTGGAATGTTTTGCCAATAAATAGCTGATTTCATAACTGGCTCTCACTGCTGATTCACTCTTTCATAATTTTTGAAAATACTTGACTTTGAAGTGAATTCTTCATACTTTTTCATTTTTCTTCTCTCAGTTTACCCTCAAAGCGTGAATATTGTTCTTTGTGAATTTTATCAGTGCCTTTTTATATATTATATTCTTTGACGACACTAATTGTTTCGTTACAAATAATGCACACAATTTTGTCCTTTGTTTCAGTGCAGAAGTAATTCAATTCCCATTTTTTTGGAATTTTCTCCCCTCAGCAATTTTTCTTTTTCTTGTTGTCTTAGAAATTGACATTGTCTGGGTAAATAAATATATTGAATAAAAATGCACAAAACTGTAGACCAGTGCACAATACTATTGCAAATAAAAAAATAATAAAAAAAGGATTCCCTCAGATAGATTGTTGCTCGTGCCGTTGGATCATGTTCGGTGCACTGACAAGCGCTTTAGAGATCACTGATTGACTGTAGCAGGCAATTATAAACTTGCGCAGCCTAGATTCACATGGGCACATATGCTGTGCGTCACTTTCAGCATACTACCCACGAAAGCATAAATATAGTTTACTATCGGATCTAACATTGAAATTGTGATCTAAATTTTTATTATTGCAATTATATTATAGAAGGTCATTGCATCCATATTGTAACTATAAATGTTGTATGAAAACGAAATTTCTGTTTTATTATAAAAGCAACCATCCTTTTTTTTTGGATCTTTCCTGGAGGCATCGCAGGCCGCAAGAAATTGCTTTGCAGGCTGCTAGTTTGACACCCCTGATCTAACCCATAGCACTGATGCATTATAAGCCAAACCAAGTTTTAAGATTGAAGTCACAGAAAAAAAAATATTTGAATTTTCATGTTAAGGCTAAAGGCATCTCTTTTTTATGAAAAATCTAACCTACCCACCATTTTCTTGTCTATCTAAATTACTCTTCATAGCTAAACTTCAAACAGGTAGTGCTGTAGTAACTCAAGTGCATTACTTTATCTGTACTAATTAAATGTTGCTGCTATGTAAATAGATGACTTTTTAACCCCTTTTAAATATAACTTTATACTGCTAGGTATAATACAGCACTAAAATATAAAAACAAATTCCCAAAATGCTGGATGGATGGCACACTTTGTAAATAACAGGCTGTAGATACATTCTTTTACAGAAGTCTTCAGGAGGTAGATGATTTATTTCTTGTTGTTAGATCACTCTCTTGAAAGCTTAATACAGACCTTTTGTGTGCAGAAGAAACTTGAAGTACCTTGTTGTTTCTAGCATTAGGTTCCTGGACTGCTAAATACTTTAATCCTTTCCTGGTACCAATTATGGGTTTCCTTACATTTAACAGTTAGTTAAAAAAATAAACTAAACCGAGAAATTCATGCTGTCATGCATGCACTGTTTACTATTACTTCACATAATCACTGCTGGCATCGGTGGCTTGTAGAAATGTGCTATTCGTGTTTGGTGTGAATTTTGAATGAGATCTGAATGCAGGAAAGCTTTTTCAATAAACCAATTAGTTCAGAAATTGGACCTGTATTGAAAATAATCAGTGGTAAAAGAAGACAGAATGCCCTTTTATATTACTTGTGCTCAGCAAACATTGATACTAAGCCTCAAAAAAAAATCAATAAGATATCTTTATATGCACAATTGGACATTAAGAAAATCAACATGAATGAAAATATTTCCATACAAAATTCGAGTGTAATAATCACGTGATAGTACGATGCTGTGAGAGCTGCATTGCACTTCAGGGTGGACATATTGCATACTGAATGTCTCTGTGCATAGTTTTCTGTACATTAATTTCTTAACTACGTCCTTAGGAAATTTGTAACTTTTGCCAAAAACATGTAGCAAATTTATAGCACTTTTTCTGTAATATAATTTATTAGTAGGCTTGCAATAAATTTATGTCCACATTGTCCATGCTGTTTTCATGAAAATTTTTTCACATACAAGTATGACAAAAATATAGTTCATCCTTAGCTTTTGTAAGTTAAGGAAGTTGAGTCACTCATCGAGGAAGGGGCCCTAAACATCATGCCAAAAACTATTCAACATTTGCACAGTATCTATCATATTTTGTTTTAATACATTCATAGCATCCACAAAAGACTAGCAAGCAACCCTATTCCACTCATTCACTACACTCCAAACAAAAAACCTTGCTAACTACACTCTTATTCAGTTTCCATGGATGGTCCCCTGTTCTGAAAAATTTCCTCTGAATTAATCTTATAAAAATTTGTCAGTAATTTGTATGTCTCTATCGTATCATCCCTTTTCCATCTATCAACTAGTTTCTGTAAGTTCATTCCATAGACTTGCCACCATCTTGGTTACTCACCTTTGGATCCTCTCCACATCCTCCTCATTACCAAGAAACTGTGGGACCCAGATCTGCATGCAGTAATCAAGATGGGTCTTATCAAGACTTATTAAAGAGGAACAATAACCTGCTTGTCTCTGCTAGTCAAAGTATTCTTCAGTAACCAAGTGATCTGATGAACTGCTTTAGTCACTTTTGCTATGTGCCCTCAAAGCTTTAACTCCCTATCCACTAACACTCACAAAACTGGCTTTGTCAATTTCCTGGAGTACAGTTCCACCAATGTGGTATACAGCTGGTAATCTTTTCACCCCATAACCTTACACTTTGCCACATTAAACAGACATTCATTCTCTTTTGCCCAGTCTGCCAATCTATCCAAATCATCCTGTAAAATTTTGACATCATCTGTATTAATTATTGCTCTACCCAACTTTACATCATTGCCAAATAACTGAACAGTTCCTCTCAGATCTTTTCCTATATCGTTAATGTACAAATTAAACAGTAGCAGTCCTAGAAAAGAACCCTGCAACATGCCACTAGTCCCTGGCCTTCTTTTGGACTCCACTCCTGAATAATATCAGACTACTCTCTGATATCGCTCCATCATCCACCCTCTTATTCATCTCACCAACCCTATATCCATTCCCATTTGCTGCAGTTTACTGATTAGAATTCCGTGTAGTATCCTGTCAAAGGGCCTTTGCAAAGTCCATGCAGTATCCCATTTCCATCTACTCATGCCTGTATTTTGTTCTTGAAAAACCTCTCCGATACTTTGACAACAACTCCAATATGCTGATCGGTCAGTAATTTGCTAAATTTCCACCGCCATGGGACTAACTGAGAGCTGAGACTTAGATTAAACAATATGGTCAAGGGCACTAACAATTCCCCCGCCACTTCATGTAAAACTCGAACTGGTATATCATCCAATCCCACAGCTGTATTCACCTTAAGGTTCTATAATATGCTATGCACCTCCATTTCATTTACCTCAGTTCCCTTTGTATTTTTATATTTACCTCAGTATAAGCCTTTGGCTCTCTCATTCCTGCAATATCACCACTTGGATGGTATACTCTTGCAAAGTGTTCACTTAGTAATTCTACTATTTTGACTGATTCAGTTACTTTCCTACCATTGGCATTCATTAAATCATTCTACCATATACATTCTTTCTTTTACTTGCAGCATGTCAAAAGTACTGTTTGGGATTATCTTCAACCTGCATTGCTTCCTTTCATACTCTGCTTTTGTCTTTCTTACCACACTAGTTAGCCTTCTGGCCTGTGCCTTATACTGTTCAGGTGCCTACTGGTCACCTTTTTCCTTAAATCCCCTCCACAATTATTTCTTTTTTTGCAGCTCTAGCTTAAAGATGATATTCATCCATTTAACTCTCACTTGATTTACTCTCCGGACTCTAGGTATGCAAGTCTGCCATTACCTCCTTCAAACACTTCTTTACCATTTCTCATGCAGTATCAACATCCAGCCCTTGCACCAATCCAAGAAATCTCCTAAGCTTGTCATATATTCCATCACATGCTGTGTCAGATAATTATCCCTTAGTAACTGCATAAATTCCATTTCCTTTCTCCATGTCCTCTGTTCCCATAGTTGAAATCCCCTATAATAATTACCTGTCCTCCACTTGCCGAGTCTATTTGCTAATGCATATTATCTCCATCTTTTCCATCCTCTGGTCTATACCAGCATCCAACTGTATATTTTGTTCTACTGGCCTGTATCTCACACCAGATAGAGCCTCAAATGTGATATTTTCACTGTCCTGAAAGTTGAACTTCTACTCTCTTTGGTTGCAGTTCATCGGCTATCATCAATAATAATCCACCTCCCATTATTTTCTCTCTATCCTTCCTGAGCACACTATACCCTTCACATACTATTCCACTAACTATATCATCTTCTGTTAACCATGTCTCACTAATGCCAATAACCTTTAGCCAGGATGAACTAACCAATGCCAAAAATTCCTCCACCTTGTTCTGAATGCTCCTGGCATTAGTGTACATAAAGTGCAAAAGCCCCTTAGGCCCACCGCTATCCTGATGCTTTATACTAACTGCCATTCTGGTTTGTTACCAGTGATACTAACTAAGGCATATTATACAACATTCTTACACTCAACTGCTCCACTGATGTCTGCATATCCACTCAACAGTCCCCCCCCCCCCCAAAAAAAATCTTTACTTTCCCTGATTCTGCACATCCACTTTCACTTCTTTCAACAACACTTTTTCCAGTCTCTGAACACCAAATCCATTCGGATGCAAACCATTCTTCTTGTATAAGTCCTTTGGCCAGTCAAACTCCACACCACTCCTCCTGCATAACCTACGCATTAAGTCATTCGCTATTACGGCCCTCCTCAGCTCTTCTCTGTCATACCGTGGTAGCAGACTCGCTATTTTAACTCTCTCACTCTTTTATTTTGCTACTTCCAGTAATTCAGTTCTGAAGATACTTCAGGTGCAAACTTTGTTTGCTTACACTTGGATAAAGGATTAAGCTAAATTTATTATAGTCTAACCAAGTGGAAAATAAACTTTCAACTTCCAGTAATTCTTTCATATCCTCTCTCATGCCATATTTTTCTCCTTTCAAATTATTCGTTCCAGACAATAAGATCATCTCTTTTACCCTACCCTTTTGTGCTCTGATAGCCTCGATAACATCATTAATTTTCGTGTCCACAAAACACAATTTTGTCAATCTCATTGATCACATCTTTTATGATTGAATCACTGTACAAGACTCACTCCTTCATTTTTCTTTCTCTCTTGGTCAAGTCCTCATTTCTCTTATCACTTCTTTCTGTTATCAGCTGACTCACTTGCTATTTGGCTCCAGCTCCCGCTTTGCCCTGTGTATCACTCTGTGCAACCAAGCTATCTCCCTCATTACAGCCAACTCTTCGTTAATTACATCAGTCGTACTATACTTTCATTCAACACTTTTACTCTCTCTCAATTGTGTCACATTTAACTCTCTTTCAATCCTATCTGCCATTACATCACAGATTTTCAAGTGTATTCTGAGTACCATCCACTACTTCAATCTGAGAACGAGGATCAAAAGTGTGATCCTCGTTCTCAGAGCATTTTTAGCACACCTTCCCACGACTATAGCGTTCAGACCAAATTCCATTTGCCTTTGGTAATGCATACATTTCACAGATATTGCACCTCACAAAATCCCTTTGGCTAAATTCTTTAAACAATGATGCTTTGGATGCCATTGTTTTACTTCGCATCGGTGCCCATGAGCTACACCACGTAACTTACTGTGCAAAAAGCAATTAACAATATTTAAAACAAAACTTTTAACTTAAACTAATTAACCCCCCCACAATACAGCCTAATTCTAATAACTGATAATGCCATTTTATTAAAACTAAACAAACAACTTAGCTTTCGGAACTCTCCAAACATAGTTGTACGATGATATGACACATGGTTTTTATAACACCTATATAGGATCCATAATCCCTCCACAAAATGGCATCTCAACAAATTAAAAAAAAATAAAAAATCCCACAAAAACAGTACTGCATGCAACACAATGTCAGCATATTCCTACTAGGAGAATAAAATTATAATTTCCACACAAAAAAAAAATAAATAAAATAAAATTTGAAGTTGTCATACCACACCAGTTGTACCTTCCCTTAAACTCATTCACACTAGATGCACTTGTCACTTTAACAGGCAAACTATTCATCTCAGTACTTGTATAGAGTAACAGCATCCCTATCAAAACATGAAGAGTGGTGCAGCTGTTGATCATTATTCCACCTTACAGGAAAACACTGCCTACACTGTAAGTGCTGTCCCTTTCTCTGTTAATGAGATATGATACTATATTCCTCATTCTCTTCAGATCAAACATTTAAAATCCATTTGTAGGTAAAAATGGGACTAAAAAAACAGAACCATATTTGTCAGTGCTTGCATGTTCATGGCACCAGTTTCAGTGGGCTCTGCAGTGGTTTGTGGTTAAATGGATACATACCAGACTTCCTTGGATAGAGTCCAATTGCAAATGTTTTCACAAGTGACTGCAGCAACCTCAAGAGAGAGTTGGTAGCAAGATATTGTAAAGTTTTTGTCTTGCTGTTAAAGCCTGATAGCAGTGTTCTGGTTGACGTAGCTGATACATCCTCAGCCAGCTCTTAATGGCTCCTGCATCTATAGTGCACAATGACACATTGCATTGTCAACATGTGCCACCTCCTTCTATGACTGCCTGGATTCAAGTCATCCAACAGTCTGTCATCCTGAAGGTACTGGAGATATACCTAACCTACTGAGCAAGTCAGAAAATGAGAATGAATTGATATGGTTACAAACTGTGTATTTACAGGCATAAGTAATTTTGCACCATGTGTGGACCTATTTAAGTGTCAGATCAATTTCCAGAAAGACTGTTATATCAAATATTGACCTTTGGAGACACTGCTAAAATTAAATAATCATGAAAAACATTTTGTCCTCTTAATTTTGTTGAGCAGTGTATAATAGTACATGGAAAGTTTACATTATTATAGTAGATGCTCACTATACTGAATCCTAGAAATCAGAAAAATTGAGATAGAGATCTCCATGGAGTCAGGGACTCGTCGAGGGAGGCTGTATCATTTGCACTAGCTATCATCTCTCTCTATGTTCACTGGGCTTCTACAGATGCCGTATGGTCATTCCGATGCTCGGTGATGTGCCACACCAGGCCTCGCAATGTAGTCCTGTTGTTTGCTTTTCTGGCAGCCTCAACTCTCTCAAGATCAGTCACTCCACACACACACCATCCATCCATCTCATTGATGGTCTACCCCTGCCTCTTTTTCCAGGAACTTTACCTTCTATTACTGTTCTGAGAAGTCCCCCTTCCATCCTTTCTATGTGTCCAAAATATTTTAACTTTCTTCTGTCAATATCCTTAAAAGTTCTACTGATCTTTTCTAACACCCATTCATTTGTATGCCTTTCAGTACATGATATCCTCAACAGCCTTCTGTAACACCACATCTCAAAAGCAGACATCTGTTTCTTATATGACTTCTTTAGGTTCAAAGTCTCACATCCATAAGTCGCTGTTGGAAAAACAACTGCATCCAGAATCCTCAACTTTGTTCCCATGGAGATAGATCTAGATCCATCCTTCCAGATTTTAGACAGGTCTCTGACTGTTGTTTTAGCCATTCCTAACCTTTTTCTGATGTCTTCTGATCAGCAATTCTTCACATTAATAATGGATCCCAGGTACTCAAACTTGCTGACTTCCTTAATTCTTTCTCCATTAAGGTACACTTGTTTCTCAAGAGTTTCTCTGTTTGTATTTCCTTTGAGAATAATAATCTTTGTCTTTCTAGGATTGAGTTGAAGTCCTCTGTTATTAGTGATCGTGTTAACTTTGTCAAGAATTAGTCCTAGTTCTTCCATGTCATTACAAAGGAGTACTGTATCATCAGCATACCTCAGATTACTGATCAATCTACCTCCTATCCTAATTCCTGTCCTAAGCTCATCCAATGCTTCACGCACAATGTCCTCTGCATATATACTAAACAAGTGAGGAGAAAGCAAACATTCTTGCCTAACTCCTTTTCCAACTTGAAGCCAGTCAGTCAATCCATCACCTGTTTTTACCATGGCTTCTTGCTCCTTATACAAGTTGGCTATCAACCTGATAACGTGTTGAGGAAAACCCAGTTTCACATGCTGAACACATTCAAAAGCTTTAGAGTAGAAAAACATTTCTAGAGAGAGTCTGAATTCTTTATATTTTTCTATGATCTGTCTAAGGCAAAGGATCTGATCTCTGGTGCCCTTACTTTTCCTAAAACCTGCTTGTTCCTTGGGCATCTCTGCCTCAACTTTGGCCTCAATCCTATTTTGCATGATCTTCAATAAAATTTTGCTTGCATAATATATTAAACTAATAGTTCTATAATCTTGCACACCTTCATATCATCTTTCTTATGTAGTGGTATGAAAACTGACTTATTCCAGTTTCTAGGCCATGATCCTGTCTCCCATATCCTTGTAATCAATCTATGAAACATCTTATCCCTCTGTCCCCTTAATTAACTCTGCTGGGATTTCATCTGCACCTAGGGCCTTATTGTTGTTAAGCTGCTTAATTGCTCTTCAACTTCATACCTAAGTGGAGGAGATTCCAAATCAAAATTTTCCTAGTGAGAGGGTTCCACATTTTCTATATCCACTCTGCTGTACATTTCCTCACAGTATTCTTTCCATCTGTTTTTGATTTCCAACTCTTCTGTTAGTAATGGTCCATTCCTGTCTTTGATGACATTCAATTTAGGCTTAAACTTGTGCTTTAAGTCACAAACTAAATAAAACATCCTTTTATAATTGTGCCTCCTCATCTGGAACTCTATTTCTTCACATTTATTAGTATAGAACTTCCAGCTACCCTTACTTAAATTCAATCGTACTACAAAGGCAATCCATTTCAATCACACATCATTATGAGAGAAAAAAAAATCTAGCTCTCACCCCTTCTTGACTGCATTCATTCTGAACTTCCATGGATATCATCTTACCACCCTGCCATAAAATGAAGAATTCCATATACTGGTATACTTTATCAACCTTTTAAAAGTTTATGGGTTTCTACCATATCACCCCTCTTTTTCCTATTTGCTAATGTCTACAGTTCACAAATTCTCAATCAATATTAGCATCTGTGCTAATATCTCATCAACTCCAATTGCTGAATTCTTATTCAGTTTGTGCATCAACTCTAGTATCTCCTCCTCCTCCTCATACATAGAAACCAACTCATGGCAACCACCTCTGCCACGAGTTGGCCCAGTCCTGAAAGATACTTCAGGCACAAACTTTGTTTGCTTACACTTGGATGATGGATTAAACCAAGTATATAATTTTTTGGTATCTTTAATTTATTCACTATGAAGTTCTAATTTTTCTATCTTCACTATGGCTGGATCAGTCTGCCAGTGAGTCATCAAGGTTGCATCCTTGTATTCATCTATCATTTTTTCTTGAATATTTGTATATTTGAACTGTTTTACATTATGAGGAGAGGTCACTACCCAGACCGGTTTCGACCTTTATTGAGGTCTCATCAGTGAGTAGGTAGACCTGGAATAATACCAAGGTGTAAATAAATCGAACTTACATGTACCCTTACTATACAAATTGCCAGACTGGTGTACTATTATTATTATTACCATATATTATTATTACTACGATAAAGAGATAAAATTACTACAATATTGGACTCGCCGATAGTTTTTTGGCATGAAACTCTTAGATTGCGATCTCCGAGTTTTGTATCCGGCTTTAAAATAATGAGGGATTTATTATCCCCTTAATTTATGCTGCTGGAAAAAAATAGCCTCTTGGCTCTTTATCGTAGTAATAATAATATATGGGTACACCAGTCTGGCAATTTGTATAGCAAGGGTATATGTAAGTTTGGTTCACTTAAACCTTGGTATTATTCCAGGTCTACCTGCTCACTGATGAGACCTCAATAAAGGTCGAAACCGGTCTGGGTAGTGACCTCTCCTCATAATGTAAAAAAAAAAGTAATACATCTCCTAGGAGCTGCATTTTACATTATGAGAAAATATTAAAGATAGTGATGGAGCTTGCTCCGAGTTGCCCTAGTGTTGTATTACCCAGGTGTTGACTTACGCTTGGACTCGCCGATAGTTCTTTGGTATGAAACTCTTAGATTTCGATCTCCAAATTTCGTATCTGGCTTTAAAATAATGAGGGATTTATTAATCCCCTTAACTTAATTTATGCCGCCGGAAAAAAATAGCCTCTTGGCTCATAGAAAAAATTATAATGATGATACAGTACCATTTAATCTTACAGTATTACCATGAATTCATTAATTTTGCTAAATTTGTGCCCTGTATATGTTAAAAACGATGTCCTCATCTGAGGACATCATTTTTATGTGTCCTCATATGAGGCCCTTATGCATAAGAGGGTTAATTATATCAACCTGCTACTTGTCTAATTCTTCTGCCAGTTCCACTTTTTACATTACTGATGCCTATCTTGAATTTTGCTGTTGTGAAAAAGTGAGTTTGTTACAGTAGCTGACTTTTCAGTGTTACCTGGTTTCTTAACAGTTGATAGCCCACCGACACGAAATTTCATCATATTATAACATTATATTTTGGTTTAAGCCAATAAAAATACAATTTGGCATCAGCTAAATTCCAAACTGCTAGCCCATTCTCATTCATTTGGTATTCAGGTAGATACCTATTAATAGGATGTGCCATGAAAAAGTTGGGACAGGATGTCTGGTCAAAAGCTCTGGTCAGTCCTCCACATTCCTTAAAAGGCTATGTAAAGATCTCCCAGTTATCTAACTTTGATCCTTAAGTGATCCCATTAGATAATCACTATACATAAATTTTAATTGACCTATCCTCCAGCTACAGCATCTTATCTGATAATGACACAACATTCAATCCACACATTTTCCACTTTGACAGTAAAAAACTAATATATTTGTTTAATACACTTCTTCACTTTTTATCTCCTCTAGCCTAGATCAGCCAAATACAGCAAAATCTTGTTAAATCTCTTCTCAATCTCCTGTTAGATAAATTTATCAGATTACAACCAACCTATTTGGCATCTAAATAGATTTACAATCAACATATGCCCTCGATGAGTCTAAGGACTCTCTGAAATCGCCCGAAATAATAATAATAAAATAATAATAATATTTTAATAAGCTTATCAGAATTGTAGAACATAGATATACTTGCAGCTAGCATATCAAAAGCATTCTTTAAAAGTTGAAAAGACAATATAAAGTTCACAACATATACACAACAATTTATCAGTTCTTACATTTATACCAGCATGATATAATCGTAGAATTCTCTGGTTAAAATAATTTATGAAAGCTTTGGCTTATTGAATGCAAATAACCAGTTATGAAAAAGGAGATACACAGCATAATCAATAGTATATATCACTGCACAGGCTGAAATTATGTTTCATAATTTCACAGATAGCTTTTTTTTTAAAAAAAACAATATGTTCCTAATCACAAACATTCTTATTATATATCCTCCTTGGAGCTCAATATATAAAATTTAGGATTAGGTTTTTATCTAATTAAAACTGTTTCATTAATTTTCATACTTTTCATGTTCAAAATTCTGCTACATCCAGCCATGAAATGCAAGTTATCTTCTTGAGCAGTAGACAGCAGCACAAATTTTTAATATTATCTTAAGAAAATGCTAATGATAGATGCTACAGGACTCACATTTTTTAATTACTTGTTCAATTACATTTACAGTGGAATTTGAACCTAAATTAAGTGTAATACATCCATAATCAAATATAGAGATAATACAAGAAATGAAGTAAACAGAAAGAAAGAAGAAGAAACTATAAAACAAGCAAAACAATTGCATGAAATAAGTAATGATTTTTCAACTACAAGATGAAAAAATTCTAGTAAACACACATACAGTAAACGAATTATAATAATGGTAACACTAACTGCAAAGGCAAGATAGCATGATACTTCTTAGGTTTCTTATTACTTAAGAAGTATCATGAAATCTTATTCTTACATATTGTACCACACTGGTTTTACACTTAATAGGCATTAGTAATATGCTATCAAATGCAAATTCGATAGTTGGATTAAGGCTAAGTAACTTAGCATAATATTTTTCACTTGAAAGTATTGCATGAAAAAAAAAAAAATCTAGCCAAAGTAACTCATCTTCAAACGGAAAGCACTTATAAATGTTCCTCATATCTTACCTAGGTTTTTTTCAACCCATCTTGGCACAGTAGAAAACAGCACAAATCTTTAACATTGACTTAAAAAAATGATATGTGATAACTACTCATATTTTTTCAATTATGGTAAATGTAATGTATCCATGATCGAAAAAAAAAATATTATACAAGAAATGATATAAAAGGGAAGAACCTATAAATAAAGTAAAATCACTAAACAAACTGAACCCACCATTTTCAGTGATGTATGTTTTTTTTTATAAATTCAACTACAGAAGGTTGGATTTAAGGCTAAGGATTAATATAATTTAGAAACCACTGCTCTAGAGATTAAACATGAAACTTTTTCAGCCCATTTCACATCTCTATTAAACAGGATAGTAGTCTTGCCCTGTGCAATGAAATTCATCTAACTGAAAATGTTAAAAAAACATCCAAGCCACAGAAAAATCTGAACCAATGGCAAATATGTTGGGAAAAGGGACTTGTGCTAGTGACTGCACTCTAGTCTGATACTGGAAGTATGCATCCAATGCATAATTGTAGTTTATGCAGCAAGATGACCAACTTTGAAAGTCAGATCATGTGAAATTTTTTTGGTACTTTTGTAAGTTTAAGCTGAAACTAGTACCTTAAAATGTCATCCAGCTATTAAGAAACAGCATCCCCTCCCCACAGTGTCTTGTTAATTAAAAAGCACTACAGCTATTAAATTTAGGAGTAAATACAATACCATGTTTTTTCAATTTTATCTCTAATACCACTTGCATTGGATTATTAGGACTATGTAAGTTGATAAATACATTATTATTCTATCAATACGACTGACTGAAAAAAACATATCAACCTGAAAGCACCCTATGTGAGCAGAACATAAGAAAAAGTTATGCCTAGTTAAAAAAAAAAAAAAAATATATATATATATATATATATACACTTGAAATGAAAATAATAAACAAATAATTTGAAAAAAAAACTGCATGATATAAAACTTTTCAGAGGTAACTTTGAGTGTTTGCCTACCAACTTACTATTTCAGGATATGATTTATGATTAGAGAAATTTTAAACTTGTCATCTAAATGAAATATATATATATATATATATATATATCCTTCCCAAAAAAGATGAATGACAACCACTTGCTCTGCATATAGCCGGTACTCTGTATACATACTGAACACATATGTTCAAGTACATACTGAAAATAGGGGAAAAATATGTAGAAAGAAAAAAGGAGGATAGTAATAACAATCCCATATTTATATGTGTTCTTGAAATAATCCTTGGGGAGGCTGAAACTCCTAGAGGGTATGTCTCCAGGTGGTGGATAGGGGAGATGCCTCTGAGAAATGAGTGGCAGGAGGGAAATGAAATACCTCCTGTGGAGCAGCAACATCTGATTCACAGTGGGCTGCTACAAACAGCATCTATACCCCATGTTAGGACCATTAAAAGAAAAATTAAGGTTAGTCAGGTGAGTGAGTGCCGACCATAAAAAAAAACACAATTGAAATCTGGAGTAATATGGAAATACAAAGGAAAAGTAAACTATGCCAGCTTGGGCGTTACCCAAGATCTTGGGTATGTAGACAAGGTCTACACACCCAAAATTCTGAAAGCGGTACAGCAAGATTAAAACCAGCAAGAAACATGTTATCAGTAGGAACATGCAATGTCCATACTTTATGGGTTCCTAGAAAGCTAGACTTATTATGCAAAGAGATGAGGTGATCAATGTGGCATCTTTGGATTAGCCAAGATGTCCTGGACAACAGCGATGGCGGAAATGAGAGGTGGAAGAATCATCTGGTCTGGAAATAGTGTAAAACATGAGGCAGGAGTTGGGTTTCTTCTGAGTAAAAGAGGAAAGCAATAAATGCAACAGTAATAATAAGACCATTTAATATCACAGTGGTCCAGGTTTATTCACCCACTTCAGAAAGTACTGAAGGAGGAATATTATTGTTCTATAGCAACTTGGAAATAATCTTGAAACCAAACAAAGGCATACTTATCACTGGAGGAGATTGGAATGCAAAGATTGGAAAGGACAACGAAGGATAGAAAAAAGTAACGGGCAAATATGGATATGGAGAAGGCAATAAAATTGGAAACAGAAGCTTGAATTTGCCTTGAAACACAATATGGTAATATGCAACATAAAATTCCAGCTAAAAGACTGCAGGAAGTAGACATGGCAGTCACCTGATGGAAGAACATGCAATACTCATAAGAGATGGGCCACATCAGTTCAGCAGTGTCAAACTATTTCAAGGAGCAGATATAGAATCGGATCATAGCTTAGTGATTGCCAATATCAAGTTGAAACTCAAGTGAAGGCACAATTTCAGAATCAACAAGAGAACACCGAGCGAGGAAATCATAGAGAAATTTATAGAAATGTGCTCGAGGAAGAAGTGAAATACCTTACGGAAAAGGAAGTTGAGAACAGAAACAAAGTAGTGTCTGCAATCAAGTGATCAGTGGAGAGTAGACAGTCTCAGAGACAGAGAGGCCAAAGAAGACGTGGATCACACAGGAGACATTAAAGATAATTCAAGAAAAATGAGCATTAAAGATTAAGAGAGAGAGATCTCTGTGTAAATGGAAGAGCAGTATAGAGTGAAATGCAATGAAGTGAAGAAGGCAGTTAGAAGAGACAAATCAAAATGCCTAGAGGAATATGTAAGGATATCAATAAATACTATGGTGAATACAGAATAAAAAGTATAAAGATGACCAGAAACATCAATAAGAAATGTAACCAAAAACAGAGAACCATAAAATGTGAAAATGGTAAAATTTTGATGAACACAGAAGAAATAGGAGAGAGAGGGAGATAAACAATATACTGCTCAGTTATATAAGACATAGGGAGATATTGAGGTCCAAAAGAGATTCATTTGATGAATTGAAGGAAATATTAGCTCCAAGAATAAGAGAAACAGATATATTGAAGTTGTAAAAGCAGTAAAACATCTGAAAAACTATAAAAGCTCTGGGAATAAAATCACTACAGAGATGCTGAAATTTGGCAGTGAGGTGATCATAGAAGAACTATACTAGTCGTATAGCATTGCATGGATAAAGGCCAAGCAACAAGAATGGACAAGTTCAATCTTAATACCTATTCACAATAAAGAAAGCAAAATGTACTGCAAAAACTACAGATCAGTTAGAAATGTGACTTTCTTTTTGTCAGTATTACTCCACATGAAAGAACCAGATGAAATAGAATACTAATTTTATTGACTACTCCACTAGTTTCATGAAAATCTTTGTGTTTCACAGAGTAGTACAGTAGTCAATAAAATAAGTACTCTATCCCACCTGGTTCTTTAATATGGAATAATACTAGCAAAAACATTATTTAAATTAAGGGAATATTAAATCCCACATTGTTTTAAAACCGAATAAGAAACTCAAAGATCAGAGAGTTTCATGCCGAATATAGTAAACTATAAAAGTATTGGCGATTACTAGCATGAGCTAATGCAAGTAGTCCTAGTATGTAGAACAAACTCGGGCAACACGCAGCAAAGGTGGTAAAGTTCTAATCGCTATTCTTGGTATTTTCCATAATGTAAAAACACATTTCCTAGGAAATGTATGCTGTTATTACATTATGGTGGGAGGTCACTATCCAGACCGGTTTCAGCCTTTATTGAGGCTTCATCAGTGAGTATATTTAAGTAACTAGCAAAAACATTTCTAAGATGATATTAACAGAAAGAATAAGGAAACTAATGGAAGAAAATCTGGTAGATGAGCAAGCAGGATTTAGAAGAAATAGAAGTACTATGGACCAAATATTAATCATCAAATTCCTGATATATACCTTCAAGGGGTGTACAGGATATGATAGTACTACATGAAAAATTACATCATTATTAACTTCCTATCTACAATTTTCCTCCAAATCAGTCTGTTACCTGTCAAGACTCCAACATTATCAGGTTTTATATTTCTATCTTCTAAGGCACTTTTTACTGTATCAATCCACCTATATCTTGGTCTTTCTCCTGCAAACCTGGCAGAGAACACTTGTTTTGCTAATCTTTCCTCTCCCATTCTGCTTAAGTGACCATACCACCTGAGATTAGCTTTTCTAACGCATTCCTGGATGCTGACAATGTCAAGTCCTTTCCTGATATCCCCATTTTAAATATGATATTGCCATTGATGCCATCTGTTCATTCCCCTAATCTTTCTCAGGACTATCATATCTGCAATCTCTAGTCTTTGGCCAAGTGTTTTACTTCTGACCCATAAGTTAAAATTGGCTTAAATACTGTCTTTATAGCTAATTTAGTGTTTTGGCTAATTTCTCTCATATACCATATAAATTTATTCACTTGACTTCCTACCATACCGGCTTTGTCTATTTACATATTTAATTTATCGTCTTCGCTAAAAAAAATCATGCCTAAGTAGCTGAAATGTTTTACTTGTTCTATAAGTTCTCCATTCACGATGCAGTTGATATTTTCAATGTTTGTGCCTATTTTCATTGTCTTTGTCTTCTTATTGCTGACCTTCATACCATATCTATTGCAACAGTTATTCAATTTAGTCAGGGAATCTTGCAGACTTGTAGTGTATTTATTTAGAAGTATAACATCATCCACATAAAGCAAAGATTAACATCTCCAATTTTGATATCAGGTTTAATACCACTTTCCTTCATACTGTGATCCATATAGATAACGAATAACAGAGGGGATAAAGAACATCCTTGTCTGACACCAGATTTAACATTAAACCACCTTCCTGTACTTCTAACTGCTGATTTACAACTCAAATAAAGACTAAGTATTGCTTGATATAATGCCCCATTGACACCAAAAAACTATAGCATTTCAAATAGCTTCTCTCTTTTTCCAGATCTACAAAACTTAAATACAGATCCTTGTTATATTCCCATGATTTCTCAACTATCTGTTGTAAATATGAGATATTTTCCTTTTGGATTTATTAGTACACGATAGTTATTCATAAATATACAACTGTCAACAAGTTTCACCAGCTAATTCTGTCTGGTTTCTTCAGGACAAGAAAAATAGATACACTAACGTTTACTGGTAAAAAAAGAAGAATGGAGTAACACAGTTAAATTAATTAAAATTGAAACTGACACGCAACATCAAGGGCATGGAGTATTAGTCATTGTTTGTTGATCGCATTTTATAGTTTTCCGTAAAATTAAATTCTGCTAAGCTTAGTGAATTTATTAAGCTTTTCCAGATGTCTTTCTGTCAATCATGCCTTGATTTCTGTTTAGATTATCTCCTGTCCGGAGTATGACTGCAGCTTCTTTCAAGTTTCTACATCTGAAATCTTCTTCAATGTAAGGAATGGAGCTGTTATCCCAATCGATGGAGTGGTTTGAAATCGAGAAATGATGGGCTAATCCTGAGGTACCTGTTCTGTTGTTGTTCACATCCCCTATATGTTCTTTTTTCCGAATTTCTAAGCTTCTTGATATTTGGACAATATAATTCAGTCCACAGGAATATGGGATGTTATATACACCTGCATACTTATAGAAGGCAATACTGTCCTTAGGAGATCTTAACATGTGTCGTGTATTTAAACAGGCTTGAAGGCAACCTTGTTGTTGAAAGACCTCATGAGTTTGGCTATTTTTGTTGAAACTGAGTGGGCATAAGGTATGACAATGGACGATGTATACTGCGTGACCGAAGGTTGTTGCTGTGGGTTGTTTCTATGGAGAATCTTTCGGATTATATTTTTTGGGTAACATATTGCTCACTATAGTTTGAAATATGAGAAAGTTCATCAAGGAGATCTTTTTCTTCCGAGATAATATGTGTTGCTCTATTTTAAGCATATGTATAATGCTAAGTTTTTGGGCAAGATGGTGAGAAGATTTCAAGTGCAGATAACGTCCAGTGTCTGTAACATCAGTTTCAATTTTAATTAATTTAACTGTGCTACTCCATTCTTCTTTTTTAACCATTAAATGTTAGTGTACCTATTTTCTTGTCCTGAAGAAGCCAGACAGAATTAGCTGGCGAAACTTGACAACTGTATATTTATGAATAATTATGGTCTACTAATAAATCCAAGGGATGCTTAAAGGCCAAAGCTATATAACTGAGAGGAAACCTCCACATAGCCTTTAAAGGAACGCGGAGAACCGACCAGCGCTTCTGACCTAATGTCCACCCCTCACCTTCTCGTGGTTCACCCTGTTGGGTATCTACCTGGATACTAAACGAACGAGGATGGGCTGGCAATTTGGGATTTAGCTGACCAAATTATATTCTTATTGGATTAAACCAAAATACAAAATGATGGTGCAATATGACAAAATTTCATGCTGGCTGGGACATCACCCGGTTAAATAAGGCCCCTGTTGTTTTCGCCAGGGAAAAAACAACAAATCTGAAAACACATCCCAACTCAACATCACCAGAGTTAAAGATCAGTACAATCAACATAAGAAGCCTGAATGGCAAAGAAATGGAGCTAGCTGAGGAATTAGATAAGTACCAGATCGACATAATAGGGGTGACTGAAACAAAAAAGACAAAAACTGGTGAGATCTTTCTGAGCAATAAATACAAAATGTTATATTCAGGCAATAACAATCAAGGAAAAGAAGGAGTAGGCCATAGTATTCAACACTAAATATGAGGCTAATCTTCTTGAATGGCAGGCAGTCTCAAGTAGAGTGATGTGGGCAAATATCAGAATGGGGACCTGGACAATGAGACTTATTTGTGCCTATGGTCTCACAGAAGGTTCTACTAAGGTAGAAGTGGAGGAATTTTTGAATGCTTTAGAGAAATCAACTGATGCAATGAAAAAGGAAAAGTTGGTCCTTGTTGGGGATCTAAATAGCAGAGCAGGAAATGATTGTTAGACATAAAAAAATATTTTGGGAAAATTTGGAGAAAAGAGCAAAGCTAATAATAATGACAAATACCTGTTGGATTTCTGCTCAGGACATGGAATGGTTATTACTAACACAATGTTATAACACAAAAATGTGCACAAATTTACATGGAGAGAAGAGGCAAGGAATGAGAAAAGTCTCATCGACTATGTTATTGTCGAGATTGCTGTGAAAAATAGAAAGATGGTTCTGGAAGGCACAAGACAAGGAGACCCAATACCCACAAATATCTTTATCATGCTTTTGGAAAGAACAATGAATGTCATAAAGGATAATATAAGGGATATTTTTAATTCATGGTACAAAATTAAAAAATTTATGATTTGCAGGTGACAGTCATTATTGAAAACGAAGAGGAACTAGAAAGAACAGTGCTAAAGTTAAGTGAAGAAGGGAAAAAGATATGTAGGTTGATAATGAACACAGAAGAAACTAGAACAATGATATTCAGAAGGAAGAGGTTAAGAACTTCACATACCTAGGGTGGAACATGACACAATTTATACTTTAAAAAAATAAAAGATCTCTGATAACAAAGCAAAAGTAAACCTACAGGCAATAATATATTATTTTGTTTATTGGGTGACTGTAGTCTCCTAAGACTCATTGTAGGATCAAACTATCAACAATATCTATCCTTCTTCTCCTTGAAACCATTATCAAGCACTCACAACTGACCCAGGCAACCCATTCCATTCATTCACTGCTCTTCAAGCAAAAAAATCTAGTCCTCACACCTTGCTAACCACATTCCTAACTAATTTCCATGGATGACTTCTTGTTCGGCTTCCTTTGGCCAAGTGCTGACACATTTCTCTGCATCAATCCTATAAAATCCTTTAAGCAACTAAAATGTTTTTATCACGTCCCTCTTTGTTTGCCTATCAACCAAAACCAACTTTTGCAATCCATAAACTCCAATCTATTCTCATAGGGAGCATTCCACAGACGGCACACCCTCTTGGTCACTTGCCTCTCAATTCTCTCCACCACTTCCTCATCCCCAAGAAACCCAGGTGGCCAGATCTGATCATAGTAATCCAGATGTGGTTGTATCAAAGCTTTATAAAGAGGAATGATAACTCCCTTACCTCTGTTTGTTAGTATATTCTTCACTAACCAAGTAATATTGTGAGCTACCCTGGTCACTTTAGCAATATGCCTTCTAAACTTCAACTCCCTATCTACTACTACCCCCCAAATCCCTGGCTTCAGCAATTTTCTGGAGTACAATTCCCTCAATGTGATTAATACCTTGTAATCTTTGTATCACAAAATGTATAACTTTACACTTTTCCACATTAAATTGACATCCAATACATTTTGCCCATACTGTTAGCCTATTTAAATCATTCTGCAGTGCCGTAAGGAGGGCGTGGTGAAAGAGGAGCCCGCCACAGGCGCAACTAGGTTTCAGGCGCAAAACGCATAACATTTTTGTAATTTTTGGGTTGGGGGGGCACAAGTTAGACACTTGCCACAGGCACTTCATACCCTCGTTACATCACTGTCATCCTGCAAGCTTTCTACATTACCTCAATTAACTACCCTATTCAATTTTGCACCATCAGCAAACAGCTAAATATCTCCCTTCAAATTATTTTCTATATATCATTTATGTACAAATTAAACAGCAGTGGTCCAAGCACAGGACTCTGTGTTCGAACCACCATTAGTCACCTGTTTCACACCCCTAATCTTTCTTGAGACTCTCATATCTGTGGTCCCTAGTCTTCGTTCAAATGTTTTTATTTCTAACCCAGCTCTCAGAATCCCTAAGTTAAAATTGGTTTGAACACTTCTTGTATACAGCTAATTTAGTGTTTTGACTAATTTCTCTCTTATTCCATATAAATTTATTCAGTTGACTTCCTACCATACCACCTTTGTTGATTCTGTTGTCTATTTCCATATTTAATTTACCATCTTCACTAAAAATTGTGCCTAAGTAGCTGAAATATTTTACTTGTTCTATAGGTTCTCCATTCATGATGCAGCTGATATTTTCAATGCTTCTGCCTATTTTCATTGTGTTTGTCTTGTTATTGCTGATTTTCATACCAAATTTATTACAAAGAGTTATTCAATTTAATCAGGGAATCTTGCAGACTTGTACTGGATTTATTTAAAAGTATAACATCTGCATAAAATAAAGAACTGAGAATTAACATCTCTAATTTTGATCCATGTTCTACCTCCTATACATTATCACCATTACCATACATTATTTAAATTAATCACCAACTTTATATCCTATCCATAGCTTTATTTACTGATGACAGTACTCTTCTTTATTTGATAAACCAAGTAGTGATCAAATAATTCAATCTTCAAAGTCTTCCATATCCAATGTCTTAAACTGATCTTGCCTTTCTCTGTTGGGCTAGGAACTGCAATGGTATTAAAATACAGTCCTATCTTATTTTTTTGTATAATCTGACTTCACTTTCCCCTTACTTTTGAAAATATTCAGTTCACTAGTCAAGATCAGATTTTTCTATTTGGGCTATCTTATGCATCTAGCATAGGCACATCACATCCATAGCCTGCTGAACTCAAAAATATGTTGCTTCCTGTTCCTTTCAAAATATTACTTCCCATCTGTACACTTCCTAACACTACATGCATCCCAAACCCACCCAATCTTAGAATACTTGTTCTTACATTTGGGGTGATGCATCAAAAAAAAAAAAAAAAAAAAAACCTTAAGAATGCTTGATACTATCCAGAAGATGGCAGTTTCTTTAATATATGATCCATCTCTCACAAGATTATTACTAATCACTTTCTTAAAAACATTCTGGTCAGGATTTTCTTTTTTTTTTTTTTTCTATAGCTATTTTCATGGGGTACTGCTTCACCAAATTAGTCACACCACCATTCCCCTACTTTTCTATAAACATGCAGAACACAAGAAGCTATTGGTCAATATTCATACACAGTTTAGTTTCATTATCTGTGTTCTTTGGAACAGCCTTCCAATACTATTTTCCCAAGTACATAGATAGATAATAAAACATGTTCAAGAAATAGATTAGATTTTGTCTTCCAAATTACTTGACTATACATCATTCTGTTGTGGTGTAGGTTTTGTAACCTTTTTACTGTGTGGAATTATTTAAAAAAAAAAAAAAAATCAAATTAAGAGAAATCTTAGACATTACATTTAAATTGATGTTTTAATAATAAATTAATTACATCATATAGGACTCATAAATAAGGGGGGGAATTTGAAAATTGATATTTAAAGAGTGGAATAACTTAATTTTTCACATGAAGTTTTTAATATTTCATATGGTTGAGTTCTAGAGAAAAACCATTGCAGAGTTCTGTATTTACAAAACCATATCAACAAAGTTCGATATTAACTTTGCATATATGGCACCATCTGTGTTATATAAACTAATAACAAATAGAGAGAGAGAGAAACATCAAAAAGAAATGACTCACTAAAGATTCAATAAACATTTATTTAGGTGGGAGATTAATTTCATTGCTCAGTGTGAGACCATTTCATTGCTTATTAGAGGCCAATGAATTGGCCAGAAAAAGTGCCATATTTGGTCTCTAAAGCAAGGTTTCCAGATATATATAAAAAAAGTTTTACTTATGCAAAAAATAAGTATATATGTTTTACTTATGCAAAAAAATAAGTAAAACATATATAAAATAAATAAAAATAGAAAACAAAATCCTTAGCCTGCCCATGGTACAAATGTACTATAGGTTTACAAAATAAACCTTTCATGGGTGGAGCTACATTATTTAAAAAAAAAGAGGCCATATACTCCAATACTAAAGATTCTACATATAATAAAATATTTGGCATACCATTCTCCACTGATTAAATTCATTTATTTTGGGAGGAAATAAAAAACTGCAGTTGTAGTATTGGGTTGGCAAATGAGTTCATTCGGTTTATGCGTTATTACAAGTTTATGCCACTTCGCCTGTCGCTATTGTTCCACTATCGTGCAGTTGAAAGGCGACATTTCACATAACCTTTCAGTGAATTTTCGTTCGGCCTACTTCAGTTGCGTGCATGTGTAACATATTTTTAGAAATGGAAGGAAATAAGTACATTACCGGCATATTTTGCTTTTTTATTTCAAAAAAGGCTAATGAGCTGTGGAGGACCATAAAAAAACATGCAGCGTATATGGGGATGGTGCCTTAACAAAACACGTATGCCAAAAGTGGTTTGCCATCATTCTGGATATTTCGACGTCAGTGATGCACCGGTCGCCCGACCGAGGTTAATTCGAGTGTTGTGAAGGATATCATCGACAAAAATCCATCACAAACAGTGCGGGAGATTGCTGCAGTACTGAACATATCCCATACAAGCATTGAAAACCATTTGCACAAACTGGGATATGTTTCAAAACTCAATGTTTGGGTGCTGCATGAATTGACTGAGGCCAATATGACTTCTCGCATATCCATCTGTGATTCACTGTGACATCGCCAAGAAAATGACCCATTTTTAAAGTGGATGATTATTGGAGATGAAAAATGGGTCATGTACGATAATGTAGTACATAAAAGATCATGGGAGGCACAAGAGCAAACTGCCGCAAACAACCTCAAAAGCGGGATTGCACCCGAAGAAGAAGATCATGCTCTCTCTCTATGTGGTGGGATTCTAAAGGTGTTGTCACTACGAGGTGTTACCATCAGGCAGAACGATCGATTCAACTGTCTACTGCTCACAGTTAACGTTCCTGGCCCATGCAATTAGCACAAAACGTCCTGAATTGGCAAATCGGAAAGGAGTTGTCTTTCACCATGCCAACGCCAGACCCCACACATCATTAACAACCCGGAGTAAATTGTTATGTCTTAGCTGGGATGTTTTGCCGCATCCTCTGTTTTCACCGGACCTGGCACCTTCGCTAATGAGGAGCAAAGGTGCCAGGATCAGTTTTTCGCCAGTAAACCTCAGGAGTTTTATGAACGTGGCATAAAGAAGTTGGTAGACAGATGGCAAGAGGTCATTGATAAAGAGAGTCAATATATAACTGACTAGTATGTATTATATATATTAAATAAAATGTGTTTCATTCGACTCTGAAAAACCGAACGAACTTATTTGCCAACCCAATATATTAAGATTACTACTGCAGTACGTAACTGAATTGAATTTAGATAGGGAGGGGGAACATTCAGTTACGTCAAATAAGCAAAACAATTAATGTGTTAATAGACAGCAACAGTTTTTAGTATTTCTGCAGCCCTAGATAACGAAATATTAAAAATTTAATAGCACAGATGCAATTGCAGCACTCTTAAAATTTCAAATTAGAAAATTTTAAAAATTCAGAGGAATGTGTGCCAATTGGAAAAGTGGAACATAGGTCAAAAATCAGGAGAGGCTGTAGATGTGTGTTGTTTTTTTATATATACAGTAAACCCTCAATTTAACGGACTAATAGGGGCTAAAGGGTGTCCACTAAATCCCGAATTTTTTAAAATAAAAATATCTGTAACATTATACTGCAATTTTATCAATATTAGCATTGTAATAACAAAAAACCCGTTTTATACACTTTTAGATAAGTTAATGTTCAATGTTGGGGCGCTTGGTTTAGGTAATCCTGCTAAACTTGATAGTTTTTTGAAAAAAGTTCCAAAAAACTATCAAGTTTTTTTGAACTTTTGAATTCTGCTGTTTTTTTACAATTAACTCCCTAAAATTATAAAAAGTGTGTAATAAAACTGCCGCAGAAAGTCAAACCACGCAACAAAAGAGCCAATTACAGTGCGATTGGTGTGATCATGTCCTAATCATTTGCCAAACATGTTTTATGAGCGGTGACTCATTTATGTCGGCTAAATTACTACAGTGTTTTTCCAACATATGATGGCCTATTTGCCAAAATTTGTTAAAAATAACAGGAAATTAATAACAAAAATAACCTATTAATTTAATTATAAGCAAATCTTGGTTAAAAGCATTTTAAAATTAACAGGATGTTAATTTTCATGTGACATATAGACCAGAAATTTTTCCCATTAAATCGAGGCTTTACTGTGTGTGTGTGTGTGTGTGTGTGTGTGTGTGTGTGTGTGTAAGATAACTACCTGCTCTTGACACTGCCACAGAGCCAATTATAATCAAATCAACTGTTACTTTTACATATGTTAAAACTGTTACATACGTACCGGAAATTTTGTCCGTTAAATCGAGGGTTTATTCTATGTTTGTGTGTGTTGTGTGTGTGTGTGTGTGTGTGTGTATATATATATATATATAAAAGATAACTACCTAATCTTGACACTGCCACAGAGCCAATTATAATGAAATCAACTGTTACTTTTACATATGTTACAACTGTTACATACTTACTGGAAATTTTGTCCATTAAATCGAGGGTTTATTGTGTCTGTGTATGCGCATATATATATATATATATATATATATATATATATATATATATATAAAAGATAACTACCTGCTCTTGACACTGCCACAGAGCCAATTATAATCAAATCAACTGTTACTTTGGCATCTAAATCAAGAGGAATGCTGTAATCTTTTATGCCCTGAAAGAGAAGAATGTATATATTTTACATGAATTCTTTAAGATCTCATAATCAAAAATAATTTCAACATGATGCATACATAATTTACCTGTGATGTTGAACAAATCCGTATGTCTTTCTTGCTGTTTGAAGAAGGAACTATTTTGTTAAACAATCCAGACCTCAAACGAGGTGTTGGAACCAGGAGTGTTTTATGAGCCTGTTTGTAAAATTATGGTGAATTCATAATTAAAAACAATATTTATGATATGTAACATTTGTTAGTGCAACTGAATGCTTAAGTGTTAGCTGTTAGACATGTTGATTTAATGTTTGTGTACAATACATTCATTGTATTCATCTTATGAAAGTAATACTAAAACAAATCACAGCAAAAATAATGGCATTATACACAATTAGGGATTTTAATGATTGAGAAAATGTGACTGTATCCTAACTGGTCTGGCTCCAGATATTGCTATTTGTTAGCCTCCAGATTTGTTAGATGCTTCTGGGAAAGAGCAGTAACAGTTGCCCAAATTCTGGAAACATCAAGAAACTATATTTGTATGTGTACAGGTTAGATGTGTTAATCAGTGCTATGGTGAATTCAATGCATACATTTTTGTGTAGTAAGGTGGTTTTTCTAACCCTTGCTATCTGTTCAGGGTTTCCAAAACCAAAACTAGAACTGATCTAGAACTATGGCAGCATGTGATAGAGAGGGACTATGGGGTGGGAGAGTATTGGACATGGTCATAGGATCAGAAGAGTTATCCATAACCAAGGTTGCCACCTTGCCTCCAGTTGAAAGTGACCATGCAGTCTTGACTTGGAAGACTGTAAAACATTAGGAATATTTTGTCAAGAAAGGGTATATGTGGAACCACAAAGCAGGTGATTATGAAAAGTTTAGGGTGAAGCTTAAATCTGTGCCATGGCATAAAACACTGCAGGATAAGGATGTTAGTAGTGATTGAGAGATAGTTAAGGGTCATCTAGAGGAAATAATATTAAGTGGTATACCTAAGGTAAGGAGGGTTAATCACACAGTAGCTGCAGAAGAAAATGCTGTGGAGGGTATATGAAGAGAAAGATGACCAGCAAACTCATGAACAGTACAAGGCTCAGGCAAGAAAGATGACCAGCATGATAAGGAGGGCAAATTCAGATTATGAGAAGAATTTGGCCAAGCGGGCCAAAGGAAATCCCAAAGAGTTCTTTCATTATGTGGCAAGTAAGAGGAACAATGACTATGCAAGATCAACCTTAATAACTCAACCATAGTTAAGTTACTGACTGACCAATTTACAAGGGTGTATCATCCTGGTGAGGTTAATGCTTTAACATATGTGACAGATGCTGATGTTGGAACAGAGGTAGATGAATTGGAGGTTCTTAGGATATAACAGAATCTCAATGTAAATACAGCTGTGGGATATCAGCTGGGGTTTTGCAAGAATATGCAAAGGAACTGGCAATGCCTCTAACTAGGCACTTAAAGTCTTCTTTTTCTGCAGCTTGTCCCACTTAAGTAAGGTTGCTGTTCCTCCTCCACATCCTCCTGTCTTGGGCTGGAGGATGTGGAGGAGAGTCATCCTCAAGTACTCCTCCACCAGTTCCCTCCATCTCTTCTTTGGCCACCCATGCTTCCTCTTCCCCTGCACATCAATCTGCATGACCTTTCTTCCCACATACTCATCCTCCCTCCTCATCACACGGCCAAACCATCTCAACTTTGACTCCTGTATCTTTGCTCCTAAGTTTGTAACTTTCACTGTTCCTCTTATGTAGTCATTTCTCAAACAATCCTTTCTGGTCACACCGTGCATCCACTTAAGCATTCTCATCTCTGCTACCTCCACTCTGCTGGTTATTTTCCTCAGGGCCACAGTTTCCATAGCATACGTCATAGCTGGTCTCACTACAGTCCTGTAGATTTTTGCCTTTTAGATTGATCGGCACCTTCTTATCGCAAAGCACTCCAGCCATAACTCTCTCGCTCTTCCAGTACTTTCCTCCATCTTTCCAGTTTAGTTGTCACTTCTTCTCTTGATTCTGCACACAGCACAATGTCATCTGCATACAACATTGTCCAAGGTGCATCTTCTGTCACCTTCTCCATCACAATATTGAAGAGGAATGGACTTAATACAAGCCAACTGTCACTGTCTCTCCCAGGCAGGTCCGAACTCGTCTTCACATTTGCTGCACCAACCTGACATATTTCTCCAGTACCTTCTTCTCCCTCAAACACCTCCAGACTTCTTGCCTTGGCACTCTATCATACGCTTTCTCCAGATCAATAAACCCCAAATGTAGCTCCTGTTGTTTTTCCAGAAAATTTTCCATCATCATAACCCAAACATAGCATCTGTCGGCGATCGACCAGGCATGAAGCCAAATTGCTCTCCTTTGCAATCTCCACCTCCTTCCTCAGTCTGCCATCAAGAACCCTTTCTAGGATTTTAATTGTGTGGGACATCAACTTTATTCCTCTGTAATTCTTACAATCTTGTGCATCCCCTTTACCCTTGTGAAGAGTACCTTCCCTCCACTCCTTTGGGTATATTTTCCTGTTGGCAAACTTTTATGAACAGGTCCCACAGTAGGTCAATTCCCTCTTCCCCCAGTGTGTTCCATGCCTCAACTGGAATCTTGTCAGGCCCACCAATTTTCCATTATTCATCCTCTTTATGGCTTCCTTCACTTCCACTCTACTGATGTTCTGCACTATCCTCATAAGGCTGTCCATAAAGCTCTGGTAAAGTTCTAAAGGTGTAGAAAGAAGACAAAATAATTCCCTTGCATAAGAAAGGTTCTAAGACTGCAGTAGCAAATGAGACTAATCAGTATCTCAGGCATGGTGAAGTACTAGCAAAATTGGCCAAAAAGAGAATCAAGAATGGATACGTAAAAATATGATACTGTATGAGGATCAACATGGCTTTGTGAGAGTTCAATCAAGCCTTAGTAATTTACTAACTTTTTATAATAGAGTAACAGCTGATTTGGATAAAGGAAATGGGCTACACGATGATTCTGTTGGATTTTGCAAAGGCATTTGACAGAATACCGCATGGAACTCTGTTACGCAAATTAGAACAAATGGGAGATGGACATGACACTGATTAAATGGATAAGATGGTGGATGCTGGACAGATATCAAAAAGTGGTATATGAAGGGGAAGAATCAAGGCGAAAACAGGTAACTAGTGGTGTGCCGCAAGGTTCAGTGCTGGGACCATTGCAGTTTAATTTGTGCATAAATGATATAGGAAATAATCTGAAAGGAAATGTTCAGTTGTTTGCTGATGATGCAAAATTAGGTAGAGTAATAGTTAATCAAGGCAACGTGGAGAGCTTGCAGGACGATTAAATTATCTGTCAGTACAGGCAAAAGATAACAGGTGTCAGTTTAATGTGGAGAAATGTAAACTTATGCATTTTGGGAAAAATAGATTACAAGCCGTGCATCACATTGATGGCACTGCACTCCAGGAAGTAGATGAAGCTAGATATTTAGGGGTGGTGGTAGACAAAGAGTTAAAGTTTAGAGGACATATTGCTAAGGTAACCCATAAGATTAAATGGCTATTGAAGAACACATTAACAAGTAGAGATAAGTTGTTATTCCTCTTTATATGGCCTTGATACACCCATATCTGGATTACTATGTTCAAGTCTAGTCACCTGGGTTTCTTGGGATGAGGAAGCAGTGGAGTGGATTCAGAGGTGAGTTAACGAAGATGGTGAGTGGCCTGTGGAATGTTCCTTATGAGGATAGACTGTGGGTGTGTGGATTGCAGAAGTTTGTTGATATGGGGAAAAAGAGAGGATATGATGGAAACATTTAAGTTGCTTAAAGAGTTTTATAGGACTGACGCAAGGGAAATGTTTCAGCACTTGACTATAGGGACCAGAACAAGAGGTCATCCCTAGAAGTTGAATAAAGGTGTGGTTAGCAGGAGTGCGAGGACTAGATTTTTTGCTTGGAGAGTTGTGAATGAGTGGAATGGGTTTCCAGAGTCAGTTTTGAGTGCTCTGTCTGTTAATGTTTTCAAGGAGAGGTATGATAGATTATGTGGATAGATTAGGTTCCCTGTGATGAGTCTTCAGACTGCATAGATGTACCCATACAATAATAATAATCATTAAAAATTATGTCTTTAGTGTTCCTTTTTTTTTTTTTTTCAAACACTAACAACATCCTAAATATCCATAACAGGATAGTTTGCAGTTGCATGGAATTTTGTAGAAACTTAATTATATTTCTGAATTATGGCCATAAATTGAATCAGAGACAGTTGTAAAAATGTTTTCCACTTCATCATAAAGTAAATTATACTTGCTAAAAAAAGTAATCCTTCATCCAAATATAAGCAAACTAAGTCGAGTTTGCGTGTAAAGTATCTCCATGACCAAGCTACAGTCTGCTCACAGTTGAGAGAACCATAGCTGGCAGAGTGCCAAGAAGAGTCAATTCATGTTGAAGGGGAGAAAGGATTAAGGGATGTACGATTTGTCACCAACATGCGAAATCACATACTTTCTTGTCTGTCACTGTACTAGCTTGATTTTTGTTGCAACTTTTTTTAAACTGTTTTTTTTTTGTATTTATTTGTATGATGGATCTAGTACCATCAACAACTTCTGATATTAAACCTTTCACTAGCACTTACAAAAGAATATCACATAATGTGCTGACATTCTGCGAAAAAGAATTGTTAGAAGGCAATCTCCTTGTTCCAATTTCTCAGGCCACTAAACATGCTAGGTACTGGAGTCAACTGTTAAAAGAATTCATAAGGAATCAAAAGGTGAAGATAAGCCAAAATTTAAATCTCCTAAAATCACCAGAGAAACAAAACCATCGAAAACATAGCTTTGAATGATTTTGATGTAGACATTATAAGAACTATTCACGAATTTTACACAGTTGACAAAAATGTGCCAACTGTTCTTAAATTGATTTCTGTGCTGAAAGAAAAAATTAATTTTCCTTGTAAAAGAGAAACTTTAAAGGAAATACTTCATGAAATCAGATGTTGTTTCAAAAAAGCTACAAAATAAAAGGAAACTTATCATGGAGCATAGTGACAGTTTTATCTAGAGTACAGTGTTTGAGTGCAATACATTTCAAGAGGAGAAAAGACTGATTGTGTATCTAGATGAAACTTGGATTGACAGTAATTTAGGAAAATGTTGGCAATCTAAAGAAGAATAGAGTGTGTTTCAAACCAGAAATACCCCATGGCACATAATAATGTTGTGTGCAAGTGGAGAAATGTTTTTTTTTTTTTTACCAAATTCAAATTTACTTTACAAAGCCAATTCAACAACTAGAGATTACCATGGGCAAATGAATTCCATGATCTTTTAAAAGCGGGCAGAAGAAAAACCGATTCCAAACCTTCCTAAAAATGCAGTTGTTATGATGGATAATGCTCTATATAACACTCCATTCAATTAAACAAAGTTCCAAATTGTTCTAATAGGAAGCATGTTGTCATGAATTGGCTCTCTGCAAATAACATTTCTCATTTCACAGATATGCAAAAAATTAAAATACCCAACTTGGTCAAAAGAAACTCGCCCAAAACTAAACTATTTAAATTCAACACGATGCTCAAAGAGCATGGATTCCTAGCTTTGAGAAGACTACCACAATATCATTGTGATATTAATGCTATTGAGTAATGTTTGGACAGAAGTGAAGAATTTCATTCATCATCACAACGTAATGGGGATGCAAAGATTTGGTGATTAATGTAAATGAAAGTGATGGTGATTTTATGCATTGTTTTGTTAAAGAGTCACAACAAATCCTAAATAATTAATCAGTTTAGGGCATTAAAGTGTCTGAGTTCTCTCAACTGCAATTTTAGAATAGCTCAGTGCATTTGAAAAAATTTCTGTATAATTATTTTTTTATACAAAACTTTCTTAAAAATAAATTTTGCTTATTTTTTTATTTTATAATTTTTTTAAAAATTTTGTTAATACTATACGTAAAATTTTCCAACTGTTATACAAGTAAAATAGGTACCACTTTAAAAACTAGTTTGTTCATATAAGAAAATCTAATTTTCCAATGTGCTAATATACAAAGCCAATTCGACAACTAGATATTACCATGGGCAAATGAATTCCATGATCTTCAAAAAGTGGGCAATCTCATCCCATGAGACGGACTGATTACCATATTATCAGAATGAATTCGCCTTCTTCCATACACAAAAGTGTCAAGGGTTCTCTCATCTGTAGTCAAACTATATTCATATATTGAGGCTGATGACTTCACATCATTTGACTTAGTAACCCATAATGCAAAGCACACTTCCTTTCGGATATGCATAATGCTATACATTAAAGGAGGTCACTATCCAAATCAGTTTTGACCTTTACGAAGGACTCATCAGTGGGAGCTGGACTCAGAAATATACAAAGGTTGAATACAAAGTATAATTTACTTTATGTGTAAGTGGGAAAAAAAAAACTTTCTACAACTGCCAGAATATTTTAATAATAGCATCATACACCTTTTTTTACTAATTATATATGGAAAATATATGACTTCTGCATTAATTCAATCTTTGTATCTTCCTAGGTCTGACTAAAACTGATGATGTTTTAATAATGTTCATCTATGGGCTTGCTTGCTTCCTTGGGAGTAGGGTGGTTCTCCTTGGTGGTAGGTTTTTGCCTGTCACTTAGTGGAGCGACTGCTGAGTATCCTGTCCTGGAGTGATTCAGGTCAGAATTGATAAGTTTAGTGATCTTTTTGGGTCATTCAGTGAGATTTAGAATGATCTTATAGATCACGCAGAGTTTTTGGAGAGGTATCTCCTACACTTTAGCAGGATCTCAATCAAGGTCAAAACTGGTCTGGATAGTGATCTTCCCTTAATGTATAGCATTATGCATGTCCAAAAGGAAGGGTACTTTGCATTATGAGCAACTCATATGAAATCAGCATCTGTATACAATTAGCCTAAGCGTGAAGATACTTCATGTGCAAACTGTTTGTTTACACTTAGAGGATTAAACAAGAATACAATTTCATGGCAAATAATTTATTGTTGGAAGTTTTTTTCACTTGGTTATACTATAAATTAAAGATGCCAAGAAATTATGTACTTGGTTTAATCCTTTATCCAAGTGTAAGCAAACAAAGTTTGCACCTGAAGTATTTTCAGGACTAGGGCAACTCAAAGTAAAGGTGGTATGATTTCACATCACTTGCCTTAGTATCCCATAATGCAAAGCACATCTCCTTGCAGACATGTATAATGTTATGCATTATGCAAAGTAGTGACCCTTCCCTTGAATGCATGGAAAGCTGCTCAGGTATGAAGATGTTCCAATAATTTTTTACTGTATGATAAAAATTTAAAAGATTGTTAAGCACAGAACAGCATAGAGCACATCATGTTTCTGACACAAAAATAAACTGTTTCTTTCCTTGCTTATTTCATAAGACCACACACAGTTTTCCTGGAAATGTGCTGAGCTAATCTAGATAAAAATCATCACTCAGAAATGCTTTGCAGTAAGACAGAGTGCATGCATATCTGTGATTGCATGCTTTGCTTTTTCTAGATACTTAAAAAGTCACAGAACAAAAACACATGCATGTCAATTTAATGAGGAATGTAATGATGCAGAAGTTAAGTTTTAAATTTTTACTCTGTTTTCTGACAAAAATAGTGGAAAGTCTTATTTATCCGATCATTAGTTTTCATTATGCATTTTGATTTCAATTAACACAGACTACTGTAGTGTTGGTTAAGTCTGAAATTGTTAATCTATCCTCATTCAACCAGTATCCAAGTGGAAATACTTATTAATAGGGTGTATCTCAAGGAGGTGAAGAGTGAATGTTGGGTCAGAAGCCCTTGTTTCTCCATATTCATTAGATTTGTGTAGATATTTGCTTCCAGTTATCTAGCTTCAACCTATAAGCAATCCCAATTAAAAAAAAAAAAAAAAAAAAAAAAAAAAAAAAAAAAAATTTCAAAAGTTACCTTGCATGTTTTTTATGTATTCTAAATATAAAAATATTTAAACAGTTACTATGAGATGAGATTATCATCAATAAGTATATCTGAAATTTCTTACCTTCCTTCTAAGAATGATTTGCCTTTCACTATAATTAATTTACGTGTATAGAGGCTTAAGTGCTGTGAAGACATAATGTTGGAGGTTTAATGGATTTTTTACAACACTCAGAAAGGATTAAAAAGAATTTAATACTTCCTATATTTCGTCCTAATCACTAGGACGAAATATAGGAAGTATTAAATTCTTTTTAATCCTTTCTGAGTGTTGTAAAAAATCCATTAAACCTCCAACATTATATAATTAATTTAGAAATACACAAAAAATTAGATTGTTGAGTGATTGGTTGGTATGTGTATTTATTGCTCTTGGTCTTGCCAGTATTTCATGTGTTATCTAGTAAAAAAATAAAATAATAAAAATTGCATTCTCAAGATCTAGAGATGGTGGACAGAACACAGGATCATGTTGAAAAAAGATATCAGATTATGGAAAATGTTTGTGAAGAGAGACCAAAAGTAACCTGAAAGAGTATGGAAGAATTAGAATCAGAGTCATTAAGAGAATAACTGGCAGTGGTATATCTGAAAGGAAAGCTTCAGAACTTTTATATGGAAATTCTGAAGAACTTCCTAAAGTTTCATAAGGTCCATATGGGAGTTATGCAGGAAGACAGTGAGAAGAATGCTGTGGCACACAAACAATTAGATAACATATATAAATACATGGTAAGAAGGATATCAGTGTATTTCAATAATGATTCCCCCCTCCTGCTCAAAAGCAAAGTTGATAAATTCCATAGAAATTATGTTAATAACATAACTGTGCTATCAGATATCATAATTTGCAATATAATACTATAAATACCTCTAAAGTTAGAAATCGAGCATGTTCTTGAGGTTTGTCTGGATTAACTTTCACAACATTGGCTCGTCTAAATTCCTCCAACTGTGATATTTTACAACAAGCTGTTGCAGCCCCCTGTAAGAGGGAGGGAAAAAACGCATGTAAAACTAATAGATACAATATATTATGTTAACATATTATTAACATATATTAACATATATCCAACAAAAACTGTGTCCACAGTATTTCACCTGAACAATGCAGAGGCGAATCAACACATCAACCTTTCTTTCTGTGGAAAAATGGTAGAACCTCACCTGAAATACCTTGAAGTGAGCCTGGACAGAAGCCTAACCTATAAAAGGCACATCACCAACCTGTCCAACAAAATTAAAACGAGAAATAATATCATTTCAAGGCTTGCTGGAACAACCTGGAGGTGTGGTGCAGAAGTCCTAAGGTCATCTGTACTAGCCCACACATTCTCTGCAGCAGCAGAATATTGTGCCCCTGTCTGGGAAAGAAGTGCACTAGACACCCAGCTAAACTCAACCATGCACACAATTAGTGGGACAGTGAGAAGCACCCCTCTCTCCTGGCTGCCTGTCCTATCTAACATTGCTCCACCAAACATATGGAGAAGACCAGCCTCAATTAAAGAATTTAATAAAGCAATGAACAACCCACTCCTGCCCCTGCACCAGACTCTCATAAATCCACCTAGTCTTTGCCTAAAATCTAGAAAGCCTTTCTGGTCCATGGACAAACTCTCTTCACTGCTCTGCCATCAACAACACCTGACATGCGGAGAGGATACTGATCCAACAATCTCCCAACAAACGGCTTCCTGGTAGAAGATCCCTGTGCTCTGCAGCCTGGTTTTACTCTTCCTAGGAAGATTTGGCCATCAATCAACAGGATGAGAACTAACCAGGGCAGATGTGGCTACCTACTATTGGATTGGCAAACAAGTTCATTCGGTTTATGCGTTAGTACAAGTTTACGCCGCTTTGCCTGTTGCTATTGTTGCGCTACTGCACAACGCTATTGAGCAGTTGAAAGGCGACATTTCACATAACCTTGCAGTGAATTTTCGTTCGGCCTACAGCAGTTGTGTAACATATTTTTAGAAATGGAAGGAAATAACGTACATTACCGGCATATTTTGCTTTTTTATTTCAAAAAAGGCAAATGAGCTGCAAAGGCCCATCAAAAAAATATGCAGCGTATATGGGCATGGTGCCTTAACAGAACGCATATGCCAAAAGTGGTTTGCCAAATTCCATTCTGGAGATTTCGACATCAGTTATGCACCGGATGCCCGACCTAGATTGATTCGAGTGTTGTGAAGATCATCTACAAAAATCCGTCACAAACAGTACGGGAGATTGCTGCAGTACTGAACATATCCCACATAAGCGTTGAAAACCATTTGCACAAGCTGGGATATGTTTCAAAACTCAATGTTTGGGTGCCGCATGAATTGACTGAGGCTAATATGACTGATCACATATCCATCCATCTTCAAACATGGGTCGTCAAGAAAAGGACCCATTTTTGAAGCAGATGATTATGGGAGATGAAAAACGGGTCGTGTACAATAACGTCGCACGTAAAAGATCATGGGGCCACAAGAGCGAACTGCCGCAAACAACCTTGAAAGTGGTATTGCACCCAAAGAAGATCATGCTCTCTGTGTTGTGGGATTATAAAGGTGTTGTCCACTAAGCTGTTACCGTCAGGCAGAACGATTGATTCAACTGTCTATTGCTCACAGTTAACGCGACTTGCCAGTGCAATTAGCACAAAATGTCCTGAATTGGCAAATCAGAAAGGAGTTGTCTTTCACCATGCCAACACCAGGACCTCCCCCCCCCCACACACACACATCGTTAACAACCTGGAGTAAATTGTTATGTCTTGGCTGGGATGTTTTGCTGCATCCTCCGTATTCACCAGACCTGGCACCTTCCAATTACCACTTATTCCGATCGTTGCAGAATTCTCTGAACAGGAAAACCTTCACTAATGAGGAGGCTGTCAAAAGACACCTGGATCAGTTTTCTGCCGGTAAACTTCATTAGTTTTATGAATGCGGTATAATGAAGTTGGTGGACAGATGGCAAGAGGTCACTGATAAAGAGGGTCAATATATATATATATAACTAACTAGTATGTATTATATATATTAAATAAAATGTGTTTCATTCCACTCTGAAAAACCGAACAAACTTATTTGTCAATCCAATACATAAATGGGGGCTGTTAGACCACCCTTATTGTGATTGTTCTCCCGTGGCTCAGACGATTACTCATATTGTGAACGACTGCCCAAGGCACCAATTTCACGGTGGTGGTCCACAGGACATCCACTAGGTGATGACAGATGAGGCCTTGGATTGGCTTTCCAGACTGGACACTAACCTGTAGCTGTTCTGTATTCTTTTTGCAATAAGAATAAATAAATAAATTAACATATATTTAACATGCATACATGTATATGTGTTTAACGCACTAACATATATGCATGTTAATATAATATATACATTACTATGTTAAATACATTTTTCTAAGCAAAAACATTTTTACTTTCTATCCCCTAAATGATGAACTAAAAGCATTGATATGAAGGATTATGTGCATGGAATTATACATACAAAAATAATAAGGTGGGTATCAAACATTGAAAATTAATCACTGTTTAACAGAAGTAATAAATAATAAAGTTTATATATCACCATCATTTTCATGAGGCATCATCAGATGCTGTAACAAATAAAAGAAAAACTTATATATGAACACTAGCAAAGGTACAATTAATAATTTAGCTATTACTTCAAAAAGTCTGTGAATAACACCATTTTAATTTTCATATGGACTATATTGCCTCAAAAATAACATCCCAAATGATTCAAGTTGTAACTGACAAATGCAGTAGAAGATCAGTACCTCAGACTTTGTTATACATGTTAGTTATCTTACTTAAACCAGAAAAATTTAAGACAAAATAATTATTTAATCCATTTCTTCTACATGTGACAATTACTTCACAGCATCTGGAGAAAAAAAAAAAAAAAAAAAATGGTCCTCCACTATCCTACTTCTTTAAAAAGATATTTTCTATTTTACAAGACTTTCCTTGCTGAATTACAACTATTTTACAAAAAATTATATTACAAAATTATATTTACAAAAAATTTCGAAAACCAGCTGCTTTCTCCTCTTTAAATCACCAGATTCTGAGCTTTGCATTTCATTGTATTTTATCTATACTAGCAGATATATCCACAGGCTTGAGCCATAACCCATCCACAAGACCAATATCAAAACATTATTTTGCAGAACGCAATCCACCTGGTTCTCTGAAACAATTATCAAAGACTGCCTTTACTGAGTGAATTAGTAGCTAGCAGTTAAACTGAAACAGATGGGATTAGATAACTGGATAGCTGATCGGCTGTCAAACAGGTATCAGCAGGTTGTACCTAGTGGTATCCAAGAAGAGGAAAGTCACTAGTGGAGTGCCATAAGGATCTATAATAAATTTAGTTTAATCCTTTATCCAAGTGTGAGCAAACAAAGTTTGCACCTGAAAATATCTTCAGGACTGAGGTAAGGTAGCACAACAGTCGGCAACTCGCAGCAAAGGTGGATCAGGCTCTCAACTCCTTGTCTCAGCATCTCCCATAATTAACAACACATCTCCTTGCGGACATGTATACTGCTATGCATTAAGGGGGGGGGGCACTACCCACACCGGTTTCGACCTTTATTGAGGTCTCGTCAGTGGGAACCAGGCCCAGAGTGGAGATACTAAGGCAGAATCAAAAGGAGAAGTCATCCTTACCTATAGGAGTTGCCAAAAGGTGTGCCACCTTATTATTAAATTACTCTAGATTTAGAGAAAGATGTTGAAAGTTTATTTTTCACTTGGTTAGACTATAATAAATTTAGTTTAATCCTTTATCCAAATGTAAGCAAATAAAGTTTGAGGAGATGTGCTGTGCATTATGGGAGATACTGAGACAAGGAGTTGAGAGCCTGATCCACCTTTGTTGCGAGTTGCCGGTGTTATACTACCTTACCTCAGTCCTGAAGATATTTTCAGGCACAAACTTTGTTTGCTCACACTTGAATAAAGGATTAAACTAAATTTATTATAGTCTAACCAAGTGAAAAATAAACTTTCAACATCTTTCTCTAAATCCCGAGTAATTTAATAATAAGGTGGCATACCTTAGATGACCTCTCCTATTGCTTCTGCCTTAGTATCTCCACTCTGGGCCTGGCTCCCACTGACGAGACCTCAATAAAGGTCGAAACCGGTGTGGGTAGTGCCCCCGCCCCTTAATGCACAGCAGTATACATGTCCGCAAGGAGATGTGCTGTGCATTATGGGAGATGCTGAGACAAGGAGTTGAGAGCCTGATCCACCTTTGCTGCGAGTTTCCCGGTGTTGTACTACCTTACCTCAATCCTGAAGATATTTTCAGGTGCAAACTTTGTTTGTTTACACTTGGATAAAGGATTAAACTAAATTTATTATAGTCTAACCAAGTGAAAAATAAACTTTCGCCATAAGGATCTGTTTGGGACCATTATTGTTTAACTTGTATGTTAATGATATTGGAACCAGCTTAACTGGAAAAGTGCAGCTGATTGCCAATGATGCAGAGTTGGGAAGGATTATGAGACAGAGCAGATGTTGTAGCCTTGCAGGAGCATCTGAATAGGCTATGTGAGTGGGCAGATGATTGAAGCTATCAGTTTAATGTTGCAAAATGCAAGGTCATGAAATGCAAGGTTTGGTATGCAGAGTATACAATTAATGGAGAAATACTAAAGTAGGAAATGAGAGATCTTGGAGCGACGGTGGACAGAGACTTGAAATTTAGGGGTTGCACTGCTAAAATTGTAAGAACATCCTAACAGATTATGGTAATAATGAGGACATTGACATGCAGATGCAAAGCAGTTGTGGTTTCCCTGTATAAGGTTTTGATCAGGCCACATATAGACTATTGTGCACATATTTGGTCACCTAGTTTTCAGGGGGATGAGGATGTATTGGAGAGGATCCACATTCGACATTCCATAGACCTAAGTTAGTGTTAGGTCTATGGAATGTCGGATATGAGGAGGAATTGAGGGAATGTAACTTACAGAGCCTTGTGAATAGAAGAAGAAGAGAGAATATGATTGAGACATAAGTTGGTGAGAGACTGTTACCAGATTAATGTGGAGAAGATATTACATAGATTAGAGAGAGAGGCAAGAGTAGAACTTGAGGCTAACCATGGAAGCCATATAAGGAAGGGGAGTAATTGAGATGTAATACATAGAGAGTAATTGGTGAGTGGAATGCATTGCTTAAGAGTGGCTAGCATGAAAACAGAATGGATTCAAGGCATAAGTCGATGATCTTTTGGCACGAGAGAGAGTACAGACTTCCCGCAATGAGTCGTTCAACTCAACGGTGGTCAGATATTAATAACAATTAAAGATACCAAGAAATTCTGTTCTTGTTTAATCCTTTATCCAAGTGTAGGCAAAGTTTATATGTTAAGTACCTTTATTAGCCTGTATATAGAAGTAGCCTAGTATATACAGGTTAATGACCTCACATTAATTGCTTTAGTTATTTGCCATAATGCAAAGCACACATACTTTCAGGTGTGTATAATGCTATGCATTATGAGGACCACTGCCCAGACTAAATTTGAACTTTATTGAGGTCATGGGAGCCATAACCAGAAGAGATACCAAGGTTGAAGTAATGCAGAAATTATATTTCCCATATACAAGTAGTGAAAAGGTGTAATGCCTTATTATTAAAATACTGTCTGCATGGTTAGCCTAGTGGCTGTGCGCTTCGCAACCATATGACTGGGGAAGGAGTGTCCCAGGTTCGATTCCCATCGAAGACGTGAGGAATTTGAGGATCTTCCTCAGCCATAGCCAAATTAGCCGGTCTTGGATGCGGGCAGTAGGGTTTTTCCACCAGTTTAGCTGGCTCTTTCATCCTGCAAGCAGGCAAACCGGCCCCGTGAACACACACACACACAGATCTACGGCCATAAATACTTAACTCCCCATGAGGGGGGCTCAACTTACCCCAATAGGGATGGGGGAGAAAAAGGGAGGAAACTCCATACGAATAAATAAATAAAATTAAAATACTCTGGATTAGTGCTAGTAGTTGAAAGTTTTTCACTTGATTATAAGTTAAATTAAAGATGACAAGAAATTATATTCTTGTTTAATTCTTTACAAAGTTTGCTCACATTTGTGAAGGCGTGAAGATATTTCATACACAAACTTTGTTTGCTTACACTTGGATAAAGGATCAAATAAGAATAGAATTTCTTGGCATCTTTAATTTAATTTACTTCCAAGCGAAAAAACTTTCAGCAACTAGCTCTAATCTAGAGTATTTTAATAAGTTGTTGCACCTTTTTTACTTGTATATAAGAAATATGATTTCTGCATTACTTCAACCTATGTGAAAAATATGAAAACTATGTGAAATACTACGTGTTTCTAAATACTAAAATACTACGTGAAAAATCTCTCTAAATAAATCTAGTATAAACTCTTTAGCTTAGGAGTGAAAGGATAGTTATGATCGTATCACTCCTCTACCTCCTATCCATGAAGTTCTGCAGCTGGCATACCATCAATCTTTTTTCTAAGCATACAACATTCCAAAGACCATAAACATCTTGTCAATCATTTCTGGACTCTTTCCAAAATTGCTTCATTTCCTTGAAAACCAGGTTATCAAATCAGGATACATGGTTCTACTCTACATGGCCTGATTGTGGCCTTGAACAGTGAAACTACAACTTTTTTCTGATAAATATATGTTTTTTTCTCATCACTGCCAAAATCCAATGCACTATCCTCATAATTATTATTATTACATCACACCTCCAGGGAGTCCAAAGATTCATCGAGGGAGGGCATCTGCTCTACAACTCTTCGTCTCACTACTCCACCAACCTTCATCTAACACCAATGCCATCTACTGCCGACTACCACCACTAGTACTTTCACAGACAATCACAAACATCCATGCCCACAGCAGGATTCGAACCCACAGCCTTCTGGCTGGAGAGCAGATACACTAACCACTCAGCCAACCAGGCCGGCAATTCTAGCAATTTGGCCCCAAAATTTCTCTTCCGCCTTCTTCAATATCTTCCACCAACTGCATACTTGCCTTTCACAGCAGCTGACAATCTTAGACATTCAGGCATTATTGGATAGCTTAGAGCAGTGGTTCTCAACCGGTGTTCCCCGGAACACTCATATTCTGCAAACTGGTTACAAGTGTTCCACCAGTGAAAGATGTCACATGACACGGTTAAAAAAATATTTTTAAAAGAATGTTAAAATTTCCGATAAGGCACAACTTGCATCATATGAGATAGCTGAATTAATTGCTGTAAAATTAAAACCACATACTATAGCAGAGTCTCTTATTTTACTGGCATGTTGTGAAATAGTAAACCTTATGTTTGGCGACAAAGCAAAAAAAGAAAAATCATGAAAATTCCTCATACAAAGACGATACAATAAAAAATAAAATTAAAGATATGTCAGATGATGTTGAGAAAGTTACCAATAAACTTTCCAAACAACAACCAATTATATATTTGGTTTAATCCTTTATCCAAGTGTAAGCAAATGAAGTTTGCACCTGAAGTATTTTCAGGACTGGGGCAACTCGTGGTAAAGGTGGTATAAGTTCTGATCACCAGCCTTAGTATCCCATAATGCAAAGCACATCTCCTTACAGATATGTATAATGCTATGCATTAAGGGAAGGGTCACTACCCAGACTGGTTTCGACCTTTATTGAGGTCTTGTCAGTGGGAGCCAGACCCAGAGGTGGTGATACTAAGGTGGTAGTAATGCATTAGTCATATCACCATATACCAGTTGCACAGTCTCACACCGTATTATTAAAATTCTCTGGATTAGAGATAGTTGATGGAAGTTTTTTTCACTTGGCTATGCTACCAATTATATATTTGGTGAAAAACCACCATGACTAGTTGTGCAAACTGTGGTGACCCTCACCCAGCTAACTATAAAGGATGTATTCAATACCCGAATAACAGAAGATCTGAAACAAACAAACAATCCTCCGCCTCTATCAGCTCACGAACACCTACACCTCTGGCACCACAGTGTTCAACAATATATGTCAGAAGTCCCACCACTGTAATTTGAGGCCCCTAAGAGAACAAGCTACCAACAGCAGGCAAGGACCTATGCGGACGTGGCCTATGCCAAAATAACAATGAAGGTTTGCGAATCAGAATCAATCAGCACCCCAGTCAAACCTGACTACTGTCATTACTGCCTCCCTGGCAAATATACTACAGGATTTCAGCAGGTCCAATTCTTCACCAGCTGCTAAAAAAAAGATTACTATATGAAACACAATCAATCCTCTCAGCACTTATTGATGAACAGGAATAAACTAACTCCAGACTCTCTACAGATTGTGGTGTGGAATGCCAATGGCCTCAAACACAAGATTATGGAGCTCCAAGAGTTCACCCAGAGACTTCAGTCAGATGTTCTTTTGATAAGTGAAACACACCTGAGGCCATCGGACAGCCCCAAAATTAGGGGATATCACCTCTACAGAACTGACAGGCTAAATTACAGAGGTGATGGCACTGCAATCTTCATTAAAAATTATATCCAACACCATAGTAAACAACCCCCAACCACTAATCTCGAGGTTACTGGCGTGGAGGTTCTTACTAGCTCGGCTGCAGACTGAGAATTTATGCTGCATACAACCCACTGCAAAAAACACCAATGCACACTGATCTGGATGCCATCCTAGATGCTAGAGAGCCCATCATTATTACTGGGGCCTTAAACTCCAAACACCCGGCATGGAATTGTAGAACCACAAACAACAATGGATGCATCCTTGCCAACTACACAAGATTCAATTGCGCTGTCGTCGCAGGCCCCACTGAACCTACTCACCACAGCCTGAATGGCACTGCTGACATATTGGATATAGCCATCCGGCAAAATGTTGAATTTTAATATAATTTAAGAACATTAAATGAGCTGTCATCAGACCCCGATCCAGTGCTATTACAGCTGGGAACGCAACACAACCTGTCTCCCCCCCCACACACACACACACATTCATATCCTGGGAAAAATTAGCAAATACACTCCCGGAGTTCATTAGCCCTGTTCCTCCTATAAAGTCAAAGCAAGAAATTGAAACAGCAGTCAAAAATTTTACTCAGCAAATGAATGCAGCCATAACGGCAGTTACATCTGACACAACTCATTCCACAACAATCGGTTACCGGAGGATATTATGAACCTGATCAGAGATAAAAACAAAGCTAGAAAAAGATTTCACAATACTCGCATGCCTCAAGACAAAAGAATCCTCAACAGATTAAATGGAGATGCGAGAGATGCCCTCAAAGCCCACAGGGATTGGCTGTGGGAGGATAAGTTGGCTTCCTTCTCACCTGCAGATCACTCTATTTGGGTACTCTTGAGGAATCTCAGAAACAAAAAAAAAACTCTTCTCTCCTCTACAATTGGACCGGGGCCTTGTGCACACGGATGCAGAGAAGGCAGAAACCATTGCAAAAAATTTAGAAGGGCAGTGTCAACCTATTTATGAAAACTTACTTAAATTTTAACCACTTGTGTAAAATTCATCATCATGTCAGACACCTACTAAAACTTCCTGATGCCTGTACTAATCAAATCGTTCACCAGCAGAAATCTACGAGATCATTGAGAACATTAACACAAAAAAGCTCCTGGTCCAGATGGCATCACCAATAAAGTCATTAAACTACTACCCTGCAGAGCCATTGTGCACTGTACCAACATAATCAACGTGATCATTAGATTCCAATATTTCCCTTCCCTGTGGAAAACTGCTTATATAATCCCCATTCATAAACCAGGCAAAGACCCACATCTACCACAAAATTATCATCCCATTAGCCTGATTTCAAACCTGGGAAAGATTGCCGAGATGGTCATTCTCACCAGGCTCCAATCCACAGTAAATAAGCTGAATATCCTTCCAAATGAACAATTTGGATTCCGTCAACATCACAGCACCACTCAACAGATCATAGACTAACTGAATATATTATCACAGGCTACAATTGGCATCAACTTACTGGAGCTGTCTTTCTGGACATGGCCAAGGACTTTAATAAAGTGTGGCATTATAGTCTGCTCCACAAGCTCATCGCCTTTCACATCCCGCTACAGATAGTACAGTTGATCCAATCATACCTCAGCAACAGATTTATGCAGGTCAAGATAAACGGAACTATATCTATAGTTCCATTTATCTTGACCTGCATAAATGTATGCAAGGATCTTTACTGGCTCCAATTCTGTTCTTGATATTTATGGCAGATATTCCACACAACCCAATGTCATATATCTTGGCCCTCTACGCTGATGATACAGTGATACTAACCAGATTTCTTCGCCCACACCTAGTGGGCGAATGATAATTAGTGGGAAAATATGAAATCTAAAAAGTGTGAAAGACTTACTAATATAGACAAAGAGATGAGGGTAGCTATGTTGCATGTTAGACCTTATATTGCTGAAATCAGCAAAAGCCAACAAACTCAAGTATTGCATTAAAATAAGTTCCATTTTTATAAAAGGGAAGTCCATGTATATTTTTACTGTTAGTTGTATGACTAATGCTTTTGGTGTTCTCCAGATTTTTCTTATAATCAAAAGTTTTTCGTGACTTCGAAAAGGTTAAGAACATCTGGCTTAGAGACTCTCATGAATGAGGAAATGAGAATTAACAGAACAAAATCTGACAAGAAAATGCTAATTCTAATGAAGAGTTTCCATCTCAGAGATTGAACAAGATTTTATCCAATTGTCTCGATCAAGCATCCATTCGCTAAAAATAATATCAGATAATGACCCAGACTGCAAGTGAAGCTGTGTAATAAAAAGAAAACCTAGGAGAGGGTGCAAAGGTGAATAACAAAAATATCAGGACTGTACAATGTTGGCTATGAGAATAGACTGAGGACATGTATCGACCAAAACTGCAGGTTTTGGTCAATAGGAGGAGGAGAAGGAGAGGTAATATGATTAGATGTTTAAACTGTTGGGTGGCAGTTAGAGAACTGTAACTTTATTTGAACATATGAAAGAACTTAATTGAATTAAGTTCTTTCATATGTCTAAGGGAGCAGAAAGAGAGTAAGATAGTACCATTCCATAAAGGTGGCTCTAAGACAGAAGTAACAAACTACAGACCTATTAATATATCAGGAGGAGTTGTTAAAGTATTGCAAAAGTTAGTGAAAGATAAAATACAGCAGTAGGTGGATAGGGATGCAATACTCAATTGTGGGCAGCATGGTTTTGTGAAGGGTAGGTCCTGTCTTAGTAACTAAGTCACATTTTATAATAAATGTGACAGCAGAATTGGATAAAGGTAATGGCTACATAATGATATTGCTCAACTTTGCCAAGGCATTTGACAGAATACTACATGAAAAAACAATTACAAAAAAGCAAATGGGAATGGATATGAGGCTAGTAGCATGGATGGGGGGGGGGGCTGACGGACAGGCACCAGAGAGTAGTATATATAGTGGAGTGGAATCTAGGAAAATGATGGTGACTACTGGAGTGCCCCAGGATTTGGTACTAGGGCCACTCATTAATTTGTATATCAATGACATAGGGAAAGATTTAAGAGGAAATATTCAGTTGTTTGCTGATGATGCAAAACTGGGCAGAGAAATAGTTGATAAAGGTGGTGTAGATATCCTGCAGGATGATTTAAATAAATTGGTATTATGAGCAAAGGTTAACGATTGTCAATTTAATGTTGCAAAATATAAGGTTATGCACTTCGGGTTGAAAAGGTTGCATATGGTGCATCATACTGATGGTACTGAATTGCAGGAAATTGATGAGGCTAGGAACATGGGGATAATGGTGGACAAAGAGTTGAAGTTCAGAGAGCATATTTCAAAAATAGCTCAAATTACTTAGATGCTGAAAAACATGCTAACAAGTAAAGAAAAGGAAATTATTACCCCCTTTACAAAGCTATGATTCACCCACATCTTGATTATTGTGCACAGATATTGTCATCTGGGTTTCTTGGGGACCAGGAGGTGGTCGAGAGGATTCAGAGCCGAGTGGCCAAGATGGTGATAGGTCTGGGGAATACTCCCTATGAGGATAGGTTTGTGAGTTACAAAGTTTAGTTGATAGGTAGAAAAGAGGGGACATGATAGAAACTTTTAAAATATTAAAGAGGTTTTATAAAATTGATGCAAGTGAAATTTTTCAATATATGACAAAGTCAGAGAACTAGGGGCCATCTATGGAAGTTGTGCAAGAGTGTGGTTAGTAGGGATGTGCGGACCACATTTTTTACATGGAGAGTGGTGAACGAGTGGAATGTATTGCTAGAATTGGTTGCGAGTTCCCTGATGGTGAATGGATTCAAGGAGAGGTATGATAGGATTTGTGTGTATGATGGTTGATTTGGGTCTCCTGGAATGAGTCTCTGGACTCCATGGAGATGCCATGAAATAATAATAATAATATGGTAGAACAAGAGGCAGGAGCAAGTTACAAATAGAAGTGGTGAGTAAGAGGATAAGGAGTGGCTTTGTTTTGCATAGAAGATGGTTGGACTGTGGAATGCATTGCCTGATAGGGTAGAGTAAGCATGAACAGTGAATGAGTTTAAGGAATGGTATGATAGACTGTGTTGTTTAAGATAAGCCTCCCACGGTGACTCTTAATGTCCTGAATAATAATAATAATTTATTTAAGACTTTAATTAAGAGGGCACAGGATGAAGGAAAGAACATGTCAGGAAAGAAATGAAATTTTTGCAGCTGGTGATTGAAACAGAATGTGACTGGAGGAGTTTCAGAATGCTAGATTTGATTATGACATCAGAAGATTTGTCCATATCCAAGATAGTTTTATTCCTGGAAGTTACAAATAGAAGTGATGAATAAGAGGATGAGGAGTGGCTTTTTTGCATGGAGGGTTATTGGAATATGGAATGCACTGTCTGATAAGTGAGAGCACGAGCAGTAAATGAGTTTAATGGTATGATAGACTTTTGAGCCTCCTTAGCTCAGTATAGACTAAGCCCTTTGGTCGGAAAGACCTGGGTTCGAAATATGGAAGAGATAGAGGATGTGTGGATATATGGAAGAGATAGAGTCCTCACCACATGTCGTTACACCCATAGTTAACCATGAGTCACATCATGGTAGTCAACCTCCTAGATAGGAGATGGCACATGAATCGATGGATGCTAGACTGTGTTGTTTAAAATGGGCCCTCCTACACTCCACAGAGGTCCTGAATAATAATAATTTATCATAAGAGACTTTAATTAAGAGGGCACAAGATGAAGGAAAGAACATGTGGAGAAAGAAATGGAATTTTTGCAACTGGTGATCGAAACAGCATGTGACTGAAGGAGTTTTGAAATGCTACTTTGCTGTTAACATCAGATTTGTCCACATCCATTTTACCTCTAACTGGAGAGCAATCAGGTTTGGAGACCTGATTGCTCTCCAGTTATGGTGACTAAACATTCATGTTTGGAGACCCCTCCCAGGTGCCCTGGGAGGGGGTCTCCAAACATGCAGAATATTCCTTTTAAGAGTATATGACAACCCAGTGTTTATGATAACCTTAGGGAACAGCTTGGAGCAGAAATCTGGCATAAGAAATTGAAGGGAAGGATGTCAGCAGTGAATAGGAAATAGTCAAGGGTTATTTGAGGGAAGCAGAATCAAACAGCAAACCCAGGGTCAGGAGGATAAATCAGGTCAGTTATATAGATGAATAAAAACATTAAGAACTGCTAAAGATGAAAATGTTGTAGTGGGTATATAAGGCAAAATGCAATAAAATAAGCTCATGAAGTACAAAGTACAGACAAGAAAGGTGACCAACCAATTTAATAAAGAAAGAAAAATTTATTATGAGAGGAAATTAGCCAAGCAGGACTTTAAGTGATAGACTTGACAAATGCTGAGGATATTACAATCTCAATGCAAATACAGCATTGGCATTAGGCAGGATATTATCTTGTGGGTTATAAAAATGTGCAAGATCACTGGCACTACCTTTGACTAGGCTATTAAAGTCTCAGCACTGGCAATATTTCAAGAGTGGAAGGAAGGCAAGGTCCTAGCATCCTGTTAGTAGCATTAATAATTGACTGTTTCTATAACCGAAGACAATGAAGTTTGATAAAGATAACAGCTATACTGTGATACCTGTAGGACTTTGCAAAAGGCATATGCCAGGATACTGCGTGGTAATCTGTTAAGAAAACAGGAGCAAATGCAGTAGTGTAGAATCAAAGAGAAGGCCAATGGTTGGTCACTGCTGTTTAATTTGTAAATTAATGATAATGGAGATGATCTGAAGGGGTAATATCCAATTGTTTGCTGATGATGCTCTAATAAAGAGGGCAATACAAATGATGTAGAGCTCCTGTAGAATGGCTTAAATAAACCACCATTCTGGGGAAAGGATAACATTACCAGTTCAATGTGACAAATTTATCCATTTTGATGTCAGTTATGTATCATATTGATGGGACTGCACTAGTAATAGTGAACAGAGAATTGAAGAACTGTGAACAGAGAATTGAAAACATATTGCAAAAATGGGCAAAGTAGCACAGAAATAAGGGACAGAGAAATTATCGTTCATCTTATGACTTGACGCATCAACATTCGGATTACTCTGCTCAAATTTGATAATGAGAAAGTAGTTGAGAGGTGAGATAACCAAGACAGTGTCAGGTCAATGAAATACTTTGCATGAGGAGAGTTAAAAGTTTGTGGTCTAGAAAAATTGGTTAAAAGATGAAGAGGAGATGTGAGACAATTAAGTTGCTAAAGGAGTTCTAGAGAATTGATGCAATTGAAATTTTTCCACAGATGACAAGAGGAGAAAGAACAAGGGAAAGTTGAGTAAAATGGAATGTTAGGACATTTTTTTGCTTGGAGGATAATGAACAAGTAGAATAAATTGCTAGAAATGGTTGCAAGTGCTGTTAGGGAATGAGTTTTAAAAAGAAATACAATAAGTATTGTGGGAATATTAGTTAGCATGGCCTTCTGAGACACTAAAATTATCTTTTTTTTTTGGAAGGATAGAAATGTGAAAAGAGAGGGGGAGTGCTGTTAATGATTGCAGAGGAATTATGTTCACAAAGTGTGGAAGTTGAATTTGTGTGGTGTGAAGTTTAAATAAACAGGTTAGTGCATTTGATAGGATGCTGTTAGAGGCCAGGGAATGAAGAGAATATTGATTGTGAAATGTTTAGGCAAACTAGTTGGGCATGTAAAAAGAAGGTGATCTTGATGGGAGACTTTAATTACAGGAATATAGAATGGAAGGAGGAGATAGTGTATGGGAAATAGGAGAGTGAGTTTGTTGAATTTCTGAGAGATAAATATCTTAAGTAGCATGTGACCGAAGCAACTAGAGGCTTTAGTGTTTTGGATTTGGTGATAACTTTACAAGATGTATAGTTGTTGGCACTGCCAGCAGTTGGTGAAAGTGATCATGAGGTGCTTGTTTGGGAAATGGTGAAAGAAGAAAAGGTTAGTGCCCAAAATGGATATACGTGGAAGTATAAAGCAGGTGATTATAGGAAGTTCTTCAATCAATTAGCATTAGTACGTTAGGTAGATGAGCAGAGCGGAAAAGATGTTGACAATACGTGGAAACTCACAAGGCAGTATCTGACAAAAGCAATGTATAACTGCATACCAAGGGTTAAGCGAGTAAATAGAGAAGGAGTGAAATGGATGTACAGTGAAATCAAGCAAGCTGTGTTGGAAAAGAAAATGCTATGGAGGAGGTACAAGGCAGTTGGTGCTGATCAGATCCATGAAGAGTATAAAGTGCAGGCTAGAAAGGTGATGAGTATGGTAAAGAAAAAAAGAAAAGGTGCAGTATGAGAGGAGATTGGCTGGTCAGCCAAGGTTAACTTAAGGGAATTTTGCTGCTATATGGCAAGCAAGAAAAAGAATAATTATGGCAGGCTGACACTGATGGATAGCCAATGGCAGCAGAATAACAGTAGCAAAGGATTATTATTATCCAAGACCCCATGTAGTCAACACTCATCCAGGAGGTCCTTTTATCATACACACACAGCTCACCATACCGTGCTTTAAACACACTCAAATTCTCTGGGGGACACCATACTCTCAGGCAAGGCATTCCAATCATTCACAACTCTGCATGCAAAAAACCTGCTTCTCACTCCCCTGTTCACACCCTCTTTATACAGTTTCCAGGGAGATGACCTCTGGTTCTCCCACTGTTTTCTGTAGAACCTCTCCAACATTGATCCTATAACAACCCCTTACTAACTTGTAGATCTCTCATATCTTCCCCCCCCCCTTCCTCCTATCTACTAGACATTGCAAATTGCATCTTCTCAATCTTTCCTCATATTTGACATTCCAGAGGTCAGAAACTACCTTAGTCAGTCGCCTCTGGACCCTTTCCAACATCTCTTCTTCCTTCTGAAATCCAGGTGACCAAATCTGGACACAAATAGTCCATGTGTGGCCTAATCAAAGATACAATGGAACGAGAATCTCCCAAGTCAGTGAGCTCTGCATCATTCCCAGAAGTTTTTCTGTCGTCTTCACAATTTTGGCAATGTGTCCCCTAAATTTCAGATCCTTACCGACTATCACCCCAGATCTCTTATTTCCTCCACCTCCGACAATATATCCCACCAAGCATAAATTCTGCATCCCATCTTCCTTTCCCAAATTTTTAAACCTTACATTTTGCAACATGAATTTGCATCACCATTCCTGTGACCAAATCACTCAATTTGGTCAGAGGAATAGTGAGGTGTTGGCACTGCCAGCAGTTGAGAGTGATCATGAGGTGCTTGTAATCTTCTTGTAAGCCACAACATCTTCTCTATTCTTCATAGTTCGTCCCAACTTTGCATTATCTGCAAACAACTGAATATCTCCATCCAAATCTTCCCCAATATCATTAATATACAAGTTAATAAGGGTACTAAAACAGACCCCTGAGGCACACCACTAGTGACCTTCCTTTTCCGGGATATTGCTCCCCCATACACAACTTGCATACCTATCAGATAGCCAGTCTCTGATCCAATGCACCAATCTAATATCCAACCCCATCCACTCTAATTTGACTATCAACTTATCATGCAGTAATCTATCAAAAGCCTTTGCGAAATCTAAGTATATTACTGTCTATCCCTCTTTCTGTCCACGGAAGCAGTCACCTTATAGTAATAAGTGAGTGATTGCTGAAACATGACCTCCCTTTAATTTGATGCTTGAGTTCTATCACTTCCCTTATGAAGCAACACAATCTTGCCCTCCTTAGGAACTTGACCCAGTGCAAGACTCATTAAAAAAATATGTCAAGGCAGATGTCAACTCCTTGGCACATTCCTTTTTCGATAACACTAGTTTGCTTTTTCGATAACAATAGTATTTTCGATAACACCAGTTTGCTCAACATCTAGTTTGGGATCATAAATGACGGATGGTTGTGTTTTCAGAGAGCTCCCGAAAGCTAAGTACAATTTTGAGTAAAAATTAGAATATAGGTTAAAATCATAACGTAATATTGCCTAATTTTGGTAGCTTGTTGTGTCTGTGGGATTTTGGTGTGAATTACGTTATTTAATTTAGTATATAACTGGGGGTGGGGGGGGGGGGGGGTGGGGGGGGGGGGGGGTGGGGGGGGGGGGGGGTGGGGGGGGGGGGGGGTGGGGGGGGGGGGGGGTGGGGGGGGGGGGGGGTGGGGGGGGGGGGGGGTGGGGGGGGGGGGGGGTGGGGGGGGGGGGGGGTGGGGGGGGGGGGGGGTGGGGGGGGGGGGGGGTGGGGGGGGGGGGGGGTGGGGGGGGGGGGGGGTGGGGGGGGGGGGGGGTGGGGGGGGGGGGGGGTGGGGGGGGGGGGGGGTGGGGGGGGGGGGGGGTGGGGGGGGGGGGGGGTGGGGGGGGGGGGGGGTGGGGGGGGGGGGGGGTGGGGGGGGGGGGGGGTGGGGGGGGGGGGGGGTGGGGGGGGGGGGGGGTGGGGGGGGGGGGGGGTGGGGGGGGGGGGGGGTGGGGGGGGGGGGGGGTGGGGGGGGGGGGGGGTGGGGGGGGGGGGGGGTGGGGGGGGGGGGGGGTGGGGGGGGGGGGGGGTGGGGGGGGGGGGGATAAGGGAAATGGGTTTACAGTGATACTGCTAGACCTGGCAAAGGCGTTTGACAGGATACCACATGGAATACTAATCCGTAAACTACAACATATGGGAATGGATATAGGGTTGGTGAGATGGATAGGTGGTTGGCTGATGGAGAGATATCAAAGTGTAGTTTATTCAGGAGTAGAGTCCAAAAGACAGCCTGTGACTAGTGGTGTGCCGCAGGGTTCTGTTCTTGGACCACTGCTGTTTAATCTGTTCATTAACGATATAGGGAAGGATCTAAGTGGAACAATTCATTTGTTCGCTGATGATGCAAAGTTGGGTAGGGCAATAGTGAATGCAGAAAATGTCAAAGTCTTGCAGGATGACTTAGATAGATTGGAGTTCTGGGCTAAGGAGAATGGATGTCAATTTAATGTGACAAAATGTAAGGTTATGCATTTTGGGGTGAAAAGATTAGCAGCAGTATACCACATGGGCGGAACTGTACTCCAAGAGATTGATGAGGCCAGGGCCTTGTGAGTGTTGGTGGATAGGGAGATGAGGTTTAGGGGGAAGATTGCAAAAGTAGCTAAATCAGCTCATCAACTCACTTAGTTGTTGAAAAATACCTTGACGAGCAGAGACAAGCAAGTTATTGTACCTCTGTACCGAGCCTTGATAAGACCTCATCTCGACTACTGTGCCCAGATTTGGTCACCTTGGTTCCTTCTTGATGGGGAGGAGGTGGAGAGGATCCAGAGGCGAGTGACTAAGATGATAAGAGGTCTATGGAATGAACCATATGAGAACAGGTTGAAGATTTGTGGGTTGCAGAAACTAGTTGATAGGCGGAGGAGGGGAGATATGATTGAGACATTCAAATTGCTAAAGGGATTCTATGGGATTAATTCAGAGGATATTTTTGAGATCAGGACTGGTAGTGGGAGAACTATGGAACACCTATGGAAGCTGGGCAAGAGTGTGGTTAGCAGGGGTGTTAGAGCTGGGTTCTTTACTTTTAGAGTGGTAAATGAGTGGAATAAGCTGCCAGAGTCTGTTGTGGGTGCTATGACAGTGAACAAGTTCAAGGCAAGGTATGATAGATACTGTGAGAATGTAATCGCATAGTTGTGTGGACATGATGTTTAGGGCCTCCCTCGATGAGTCTAAGGACTCCTGGAGTTGCCCGAAATAATAATAATAACTTCCCATACACCTCTTGCTCACTTAGTCAGTCTCTCCTCCCCATCGTCAACTGCTTTCAATCTCTCCATGAAGTCACATTCACAAGATTGAAAGAATGAACTGCTCATTAAGTATCTCCACTATATCTTCTGCAACAGCTGTCTTTATACCATTTTCTCCAAGGAATGTCATCCGTTCATAATCATTCTTTTTTTTGCTGGCTACATATCGAAAGAACTCCCTAGGATTCTTTTTGGCTTCATTAGCCAACTACTGCTCATACTTCACTTTTGCTACCCTTGCCAACCAAGTCATTCCTACCTACCTTGACTGTTCTTTGTAATCCTCATGAAATTGGTTATTACCACTTCTCTTATGCTGTCTCCATAATGCCCTTTTCCTGTATCGCATACTTAATCTCTTTATTCATCCATTTCACACCTATCTTATTTAACCTTCTAACCCTTGGAATACATTTAGACATTGCTTCTACTAGATAGTGCTTGAAAATCCCCCAAGCTGCATTGATCTCTTTTCCAGCTAACTCCTCGTTCCATGCTACACTCACAAGCTGTCTCCTGAGCTCTTCATAATCATCCCCCTTGTAGTTCGCATGTACCCTTTTCTCAGAGGTCCTCACGCTGCTGACAACACCCAGGTAATCACTTCATAGTCATTCTCACCAACTGGAGGGTGATTTGACACCTCATTTATAACTACATCCTCTGATGAGATGATCAAATCCAAGACCCTCAAGCCTCATGTAACCTCTATTACATACTGTCTGAGGTAGTTGTCCCTCAAAAACTCATTTTCTTTACTTCCAGTTGCTATCTTATCATCCCAGTCTATATCGTCATAATTAAAATCGCCCATAATGATCACCCTTTTGTTATTTGCCTTGGCTAATTTGATTATACATTTCATAGTCACTACCATCCACATTACCAGGTCTATAACAACATTCAACTAAATATTTCATTCCATTCACCTCTATCTCATGTCATACTGTCTCAAAACCACTGGGCACTATTTTCCTCTTGCATCTCTCTATAGGAAGATTTTACAGGAATGACAGAAGAAATTGTTTGGCACTTAGCTATAGGGGAACGAACAAACATCATCATCTCTGGAAATCGAGTGTGGTTAAGGCCTTGGGACTAGTTTTAACACTTGGAGAGTGGTGAATGAGTGGAATAGGTTGCTACCATCTTTGATGTGAATGCTTTGTTGATGAATGCATTCAAGAAGAGGCAAGATGATTATTGTGTGGATAGTCTTGGATTTTTGCATTTGATGGAGATTCCTGTACAATAATTATTTTATTATTATTATTATGTGACACCTCCAGGGAGTCCAAAGACTCATCTTAATATGACAAGTACTTAGTGAACTGTGGCTGTCTTTGCTGGGGGAGGGTAACACAGTATTTAAAATTAAAGAAATCCTGCAAAATAAAGCCATAACTTATGTGGAAAGGCTGAGGGAATGTAAATTGCAGTTTGGTAGATAAGCAGAAAATAGGTAATGTGATGGATGCTTAAGTGCAATAAACCTATAAATTTCCTTGTGAAGGGAATTTATAAGTTTAATGCACAGAAGATACTGAAAAGAGTTGAAAGTGAGGAGCAAAAACAAGAGACCATCCCTGGAAGTTGTGTAAAGGTTGGGTGAATGCAATGCATGGATTTTTTTTTTACACAAAAATTAATAGGTGGGTTGAACACCTTATCAGAGCGTGCTGTGAATGCTGAGAGTATTAAAGAGTTTAAGGTTCAACATGATAAATACTGATAATTAAATGGACCGCCAAATCAGTACTGGCTTCATAGAGGTTAATGTAATAATAATATACATATAAAGTTTATTTAGAATAAACTATGCCTGCTATGTATACTTTAACATAAATTATCTCTCTTAAAATGATTTTTGAATTACAAATGGTGAAATTAATTACTCTAAAGCAACATCAGAAACTCAGCATGCAGGCCAAAGCATATGCAATCAATGCTGAATAGCCACGCTTAATTTCTAGACCTATGCAACATTTTCCCCTACAACAAACAAATTTGTAAGTTCTCAATGTAAGTAGTAATGCTCAATTGTGTTTAGAAAGCTGTAGCTCAGTATGGAATACTTGTGAATACTTGCCAGCTGAGAATGAAAACAAAACTTAGAAACCCTGATCTATTGCAGTTCTTAAATGAAAGCAGAAATGAGGAAAAATTTTAGAATTCTGGATCTTACTAAATCGATTAGGAAGATTAAGGCTTTTGTATAGATAAGTAAAGGCAAAAATCATTACACCTAACAAGTATGAGAATACAATGAGCATTACTGCTCTCCAAATGTGATAATTTAAAAATAAAAACACACTAGAGGATGAAATAATTCAAATCACCTTCCAGAACTAAAAGAACACAAACACAGCATATCATAACCAACTTTGTACAGACAACTTGTGACACCTTAATTCTCAAAGAATTGCTCAAGCATACAGCAAAGGCTTTTCTCAGAAATTAGCTTGAGAGGGCAGGTGTCACTGTCATGAGAAAAGAATTATAAAATATTTAGTCATGCTTTGCTAAAGTTCTTGTTAGTCATATTCTGAAAGAATGAAGAGAGCATAACTTAACAGTGATTACAATTGGTTGTGCTTCTTGCAGCAAAGCAGATATGGAAAGGAAGCATTAATATCCATGTCTGCAACTTATTTTGAGTTAAGTTTTCTCTGTTCCATAAAGAACAACAACAACAAAATAAAAGTTTCAGTAGGAAAACTAAAACCTTCCTACCCATTTCATCCTTAGGAAGGCACCATTTTCATAATGTATGTGGCTATATGGGATGTTGACAATGCCAACCATTATTGTAGTCTAGTGGCAAACTTTTTTTTTTTCAAAAAAAAAAAAAACCCATTAATCTTACTGTTTATAATAAGAAACATAACTGTCATGTAAAGATAGTGACTAGGAGCTTGTCACAGTTATTGCATTAGTAAGAATCACACTGGCAATTATATTCATCATCATGAAGTTCACATATTACAGCTTCTTCTACCTATACATTTTCACAAGTAACAATATATACAGGAAGATAAGGTTAGGCCCACACAAAATATAGTGGAACGGGGGGGGGGGGAATTCATTACAATTACAGGCACAACTCCTTTTTATCACAAACAGCAACTAATTAATTCCCCACCCAAAAGTTCAGAATCTATAACACATTAGTGCCATAGTACACCAGCCAACCATATCTGAAGATAGCTGTATAAACAACTGGGGAGAGGTCTACTAATTCTTAAGGTTAAGACTGATTAATTAAACGTTTGTTGATAAGGGCTTAAAAAAGTTTTCATATAGTGAGAAAAAAAAACAGTGATATATACAAGCAAGGTAGTCAAGCAATTAACTGGAGTGCCGCTTTGTAAACACTGATATCACGTTTTTTGGAGAAAATATGGTTACTTAGGAGAAACGAAACACCTCACTTTAAAATTAGGTATTCTTTTAAAAACTGGTCGTGGAAAACAAGCAATGTCATTATCTTCTAAGTACTGCCACACTTGCTGTCTTATTGCTTCTTTCGTAATTTTTGGCGATGACATTTTTCACCACTTCAGAATTCTGAGAATAAACTGCTCATAAATGTTTTTAATTGTACAGCAGCTAAAATGAATCAGATATAAAACAGAATACTATATTATTAAAAATATACATTCCCATGCCCAACACTAATAGTATTCCAGTTCTATCGCTCTCCAGACTTTAGGCAATGTCCTAGTTTTTTTAGTGAGTTATGACTACGCATGTTATAAACCACAATAACATATAAATAACAGCCACAAACACCTTTTACTTCCTAAATGGAGTACGAAAGACCATTTCGGCTCAAGTTAACTTTTGGGAATTGAAGGTGGGGGGGGAGGGTTCAACAGCCACCGACAGCCAATCAGAGATAGCTAACTCAAGACTATCATTAACTATAAATGTCATACGGCGATGTTCAGGATACAGGTATCGCTGTCTCGTGGTCCCAGTGGTGTATCGTGGGGTAGGCGGTGATCCGCCCCGGGCGACACTTTTCACGTGAGCAACAATTTTATTTTTCGATCATTCTTTTATTTATGTTAACTTAGTAATTTTTATTACTTAATAATTATTTTTTAACAACATTACTTACAACTAAAATAAAGATAAACATAGTGTTTTAATTTATTTCCCTACGTCGTTTTGACTTTTTGTAGTATATTGGTGTGTATTGAGAGGGGCGGCAAACTCGGGAACAACCCCCGGGGACAAAAGCTCTAGCTATGCCGCTGCGTGGTCCCTAACATAATATTTTATTTGTCTGAAAGAATGACAATTTTACTATCTATTTTCTTGAATATACGAGACGCTTGCAGTGCCTGAGAGCGACTAACATGGGAATCGACCGAAAAATGAGTTAGGTGTTAGAAAAAGTCTCTCTCTCTAGACGACCTAGCGCTATGGATGCAACTCCGCGACCACAGAGTGAAACAGGTCTAGAACACAAGAACATAAATACAATAATAGTAAAGAGGGCCGTAAGTTGTGTAGTGTCAGAAAGAGATCCGGAAAAATAAGTTCAATTTTGAATAATAATTGGCAGTGTTTCATAAATTTTAGGGTTTCATTATTTATTTTTGAGAACGAAGTTCTCAAAACTGATTCGATGTCCTGAGTGCGATATGTATGCATGGCGGAATGTAAGAGATGTCTTTATCGAGAGGGAGAGAATGAGCAAAAGACGACAGAAAGTATGGATTTGTCGTAAGTACGATATACTGTTGGACCACGATACACAGAATGCAAAACTGACTGAAAAGATCAATAGTGTACATGAAAGAAACGGAAATGAAAACGAAAGTTTGAGATACTGATGAAGTGAAAGAATGCAGGAATGTAGAAGTGAAAGTAACGAAAAACCGAAATGAAACGAAAACAGGAGAAAATGAAGGAGTGAAAGAATACAAGGATGTAGAAGCAAAAGTTGCGAAAAACGGAAATGAAACGAAAGCGAGAAACTGATGGAGTTAAAGAATGCAAAGCTGTACAAGCGAAAATTAATGATAAGGGGGTAAAAGAAAGTATGAATGAGGAAAAGGAAGTAAAGTGCGGCTGAACGAGAGGTAGCGAGATAGAGTAAAATTATCGGAATGCAAGATTTAATGAAACAAATATTGGAAATGGAAAATGAAATGAAGAATATGTTGTTAGGCGTCTAGTGAAAATTAATGAAAGTATGCAAGAAAGCAGAATGAAAGAACAAAGAGTAAAAGAAGTGAGTGATTCCAGGACAGCAGTATATGGAGACTCCATAATTAGGGGCCGAGTTACTGACAGAGTCCATGAGGTCTGCCATCCAGGTAGAAGAATGAGTATGATAATTAATGCGTTGGACATGAGGAAGAAAGGAGTGAGAGAGGTAGTTGTGATTGTAGGGACGAATGATCTAACTAGGCATAAGGGGGATGTGAGGACAAATATCAGGAGGCTATTGAGAAGAGTGAAAGATAACAGTATAGTAGGAAAGGTTTTCAATGTGCTACCCAGGTATGATGATGGAGTTGTGACAGAGAGTCAGAATCATGAATTGTATGTTGGAGGAGCTGTGTGAGGAAAAGGGAGTGGAGTTTGTCGGTGTATGGCATATGTTTGAGGGAAGAATGAAATTATACAGGCGTGATGGGTTGCATTTAAATAGCTTTGGGGTGAGTAGGCTGGAGAAAGTATTGTTGGATGAAATGTGGAAGTACATTGTGTGGTACATGCCAAAGATCAGAAGGAAGAGATGAAGAGAAAAATCAGGAGAGTGGTACTGAAGAGACAGCAGTGCTTGGCAGTGGAAACAGTAGTGGTGTAAAAGGAAAATAGAACGGGAATGCAAGAAGAACAGGGGAACTCGGGTGGGCAGGAAGAATGAATGTTGAAAGTGGCAGTGAATGCGTGTATGAAGATTGAGTATATTACAATGTGGGTGGAGACTGAGGAGGTGATATATGCGGAAAGAAGTTCTTCCAAACTTAAACTGATTAAAATTTATTTGTGAACAGCAATGACCCAAGAAAGATTCGTTGGTCTAGCAACTATATCAATAGAGGCTGACACAGCTTATAATTTAAATTTAGAAGAGCTTATAAACAGTTTCATTGTGCGATATCCCCTTAGTGCAAACATTTAATTAATATTATTATGTAATCGTTTTGCATTAATGTTTCTCTTGTAATAAAAACAAAATAGTAATTGGAGATTTTCTAATAATTTTGTCTTATAATCCATCAGGGGTGATATTTAAATGTTTACCTCAGGGCGCGATCTAATCTGGCCATGACCTTGGTGGTAAGCGGTGATAAAGGTGATTTGACAGGTGTAGTGGGGAAATCCCAACCAACATATGGCTTGGATAGGACTGGCTATAGACCTAAAAATGAACTGTTGTGTTTGTTTACAAATGCCAGAAGTATCAGAAATAAAGGGGGTGAAATGGTATCAGTGATTGAGTTTATTCGCCCCAAAATCATTAGAATAAGTGAAACATGGTTGAATGAAGATGATATCGTAACGGGAATAGAAATGGAAGGGTAAGGTATTTTTCGTGAGGATAGAAAGGACAGGAAGGAAGGGGGAGTGCTGATGACGATAGCAGGGGAATTAAGTCCACATAAGGTAGACATGAAAGGGGGAAATAGTGGCAATGGTTATGAGGCGGCAGTGTGGTTTAACGTGAAGGTTGAGAGGAAGACATATTTAGTTGGATGTTGCTATAGGCATGGGAATGTGGAAGGTGGTGATGACGAAATGTATAAACAACTTGGATTAGTGAACTAAGAAAGGGTAATTATTATGGGTGATTTTAATTATAGCAGTACAGATTGGAATGAAGAGATAGCATTTGGAAATAAGAAGAGTGAATTTCTCGAGTTCTTGAGAGATAACTATCTCAGGCAGCACGTAAAGGAAGGCATGCGAGGATCAAGAGCTCTAGATCTGATCATTTCATCAGAGGATGTAATTGTCAGAGGGGGGGGTTCACATTTTCCTCCAGTTGGGGAAAGTGATCATGAAGTAATCACCTGTGTTGTGGCTAGTCATATACAAGCTTTCGCGAGGAAAGGATATATGTGGAATTACAAGGATGGTGATTATGACAAGCTTAGGAGACAACTTCGAGCAATAACATGGAACGAGGAGTTGAGCGGTAAGGAAATAAATGCGGCAATGGAACTTACAAAGAAATACATAACAGCATCAATGTACGAATGTATCCCAAAGGCCAAAAGGCTGAATAAGGTTGGTGAAAATGGATGAATGTGTAGATTAAGCATAAAATCTGAAAAAAGAAAGTCCTTTGGAGAAAGTACAAGATGAATAATGATAATCAGTCACATGAAGAATATAAACAAGCCAGGAGAGTGACTCAGTTAGTAAGGAAAACAAAGTAGAGTATGAGCAGAAATTGGCAAATCAGTCTAAGAAAAACACTAGAGTTTTTTTAGATATGTGGCAAGTAGACGGAAGAATGATCATGGAAAGACGAAGTTAAGGGATGAAAGTAGTAGAATGGTAACTGCTGCAGAAGACATTGTTGAGGTATTCAGTGATCAATTTATAAATGTGTTTCATCCTGATCAGGGTGGAATTATGAGGAACTTAAGTATAGAGGACATAGGAGAGGACAGCTTAATTGTCTGTGAGCAGGAGGTATTTGAGGAAATAAATAACATTGATGTTAATAAGGCGATAGGATTTGATAAAATATCACCACGCATCTTAAGAGAATGTTCCAGGGAACTGGCAGTAGCATTGGTATGCCTGTTTAACAAGAGTTTTGCAACAGCACAGGTTCCAAGGGAGTGGAAGGAGGGTAAAATTTTACACTGCATAAAGGTGGTGATAAGGCTGTAACTTCAAATTATAGACTCTATATCTGGAGTTGTGAAGGTCCTGGAGACATTGGTGAGAAGTAGGATACAGAAATGGGCTGATAACAGCAGTATTCTCTGTGGTTATCAGCATTGGTTTGTTAAGGGGGGGGGGAATCATGTTTCACTAACTTACTTATGTACTATAACAAGGTGACAAATACCTTGGACAGGGGAGATGCATATATTAGTGTACTTGGATTTTGCAAAGACGTTTGATAGACTGCCACATGACAAGCTCTTAAATAAATTGAAACAGATGGGATTGGATAACAGACTTCTGTGTTGGATCAGTGACTGGCTTTAGATAGGTATCAGAACGTTGCTTATGGGTGAGCAGTATCTCAAAAGAGAAAGGTCACCAGTGGTGTGCCACAGGGGTCAGTTTTGGGGTCATTGTTGTTCAATTTGTATGTTAATGATATAGGGTCGAGTTTAACTAGTGATGTACAGCTGTTTGTGGATGATGCAAAACTGGGGAGAGTAATGCACAGCCTGGCTGATGTTAATGTCTTGCAAGAGGACTTGAAGAGATTGCATGAATGGGCAGGAAAGTTGAACTTCAGTTCAATGTTGCGAAGTGTAAGGTTTTGAGATTTGGCAAGCAACGATGGGGTGCAAAGTATACACTCGATGGGGAAACTTTAACAGAAGTAGAGGAGATGAAAGATCTAGGAGTGATGGTGCACAAGGACCCGAAATTCAGGGACAACGTTGCACAAGTTGTGAAGACATCACATCGAATAATGGTAATGATGCAGAGATCCTCGACATGCAGAAATAGAGAGGTTATAATTCCATTGTATAAGGCCTTGATCAGGCCTCATATGGATTATTGTGGACAGATTTGGTCACCAGGTTTTCATGGTGACGAGGATATGTTGGAAAGTGTAAAGAGAAGATTCACAAAGGTAGTCAGTGGGTCTTTGGAATGTGGAGTACAAGGACAGATTGAGAGAACATAAGTTGCAGAGCCTCGTGAATAGGAGGAAGAGGGGGGAGAGGGTATATGATTGAGACATATAAACTGGTCAAGGGTTGTTATCGGGCAGACATGGAAGAGATTTTTCATAGAATTGCAGAGGGGAGTAGAACAAGAGACCATTGCAGGAAACTGTATAAGGAGGGTGTGAGCAAAGGAGTGAGAAACAGGTTCCTTTGTATGGAGGGTGGTTGGTGAGTGGAATGCATTGCCTGAGTGTGATGTGGATGTGAACACATTGAATCAGTTTAAGACGCGGTTGGATGAGCATTGTATGCAATAGTGAGTACCTCCCACGATGAGTCTCTGACTCCATGGAGGTCGGGTATTGATAATAATAATAATATTATTATACTGGGGAAAAAACGTCTTCAGTGTTACAACTAAAATTTGCCAATCAAATGGTCGTGACCGGTTCTCGAGTTAGTCGATCTCTGGCACAGGCAAGCGGGTTTTCTCTCCCGGAAACTCGGGTTTTTCGTCCCGTAAACTCAAGAAAATCGACCGTAGTACCCACATTATTTCAGACAGCGACATATCTTGTTAGGGTTAGGTACCAAGAGATGACAGCACTTGTTTGCCAGCCTCTTCATCGGTGGCTGCTATAATTAGTGATAGACATGGGCCAGCTATCTCTGATTGGCTACCAGTGGAGATTGAACAGCCACTCAGTTTCCAAAAGCTAGATACGGAATAAAAGGCGTTAGTTGATTTTTTATGTTCGTAAAACTCTCATCAACAGGTGAGCTATAAGGGGGTTGCGCAAGACCTTTATTATATGTCTCTCAAATTTGCGAGTCCCTTGTTCTTCTTGTTTACTTTTTTATTTTTTCAAAAAAAAAAATTGAAATATATTAAGCGACAAACTCATACGATAACCTAACAAAAATTAGTCTATTCGGCAGTGTATAGTACCCACATTATTTCAGATTATTTGGAATTATTGTATAGATTATATGGAATTATTGTTTCAACTCTTCTATAACGAATGCGCCCGAGTTTAAAAATAAAATAGGTAAGGAAGGGTAAAGATAGCCCATGCGCATTCTTTCCCTTCTCCCTTCTGGTAGCCAATCGTATGGTAAAACCAGTAGCCAATCAAATATTCGTAAAACAGTCATCAACGGGTTATTCAACTGGACATTATTTCTATGTTCGTCAGTAAACTGATCTATAACAATTATTTGTGTTCAAAATTTAAAAATAATAATAAATTTAAAAACTGTATATTCAGCAAATTTTATTTTTATAATTGTAAAAGAGCCTGTGTAGCTCAGTGGATGTGGCGTTTGCACACCATCGCGCTAGGCCGCACGAAGGAAGTCTTGGTTTCGAGTCTAGTCGGCGACTAGAGGAAATTTTTCTAAGCCTTTTTTCGACCGGTTCCCGAGTTAGTCGATCTCTGGCACGGGCAAGCAGGTTTTTCCTCCCGGAAACTCGGGTTTTTCGTCCTGTAAACTCAAGAAAATCGACCGTAGAACCCACATTATTTCAGACATTAAATATATTGTGTTAGGGTTAGAGACCACGAGATGGCGGCACATTTGAGCCGTCTCTCTTCATTGCGTACCGCTTAATTAGTGATAGCCTTGGGCCATCTGTCTCTGATTGGGTTCCAGTGGAGATTGAACTGCCCACTCAGTCTCCAAAAGTTAGATAGGGCTAAATGGCCTCGCCTACTCCCGTATATACGGGAATAAAAAGGCGTTAGCTGAAGTATTTTTACCCGTGAAATACGAAAAGACAGTCAAATTTATTAAATTTTTGGAAATAAAAAATAATTAAATGTGATTCTACTGCAGTTGAAAATGAAGTCGAATATGAAGTTGACGATGAAACGCACATTGATTCAACGAATATGCAAAAATGTTGGAGGAGAAAAAGAAAATCATTTACCTGATTGCTGGAACGAGAGGCAAGCATCCTTTTTCAAAACGCAGTATAAGTGGTTAGAAGTTAAAAATGGTAAATTAGGATGTCATGTTTGCTCAAAATATAAAAACTTAGGTGTTGAAGGAGAAAAAAAGTTGTCACCTATCAAAGGAATGGGTAGAAATGAAAATAGAACCGAATAGAAACACTACAGACTCAAGAACCGCATCTTAGCGTAAAGATTATTCAAACATAACTAATCCTTTTCTTTTATAGTTCACTGGGAATCTACAGATGCTGTACGGTCACTGCAATGCTCAGTGATGTGTCACACCAGGCCTCGCCATGTAATCCTGTTGTTTGCTTTTCTGGCAGCCTCAAGTCTCTGAAGATCGGTCACTCCACACACACACCATCCATCTCATTGATGGTCTACCCCTTCCTCTTTTTCCAGGAACTTTACCTTCTATTACTGTTCCCCTTCCATCCTTTGTATGTGTCCAAAATATTTTAACTTTCTTCTGTCAATATCCTTAAGGAGCCTTAAAGATCTACTGATCTTTTTTAACACCCATTCATTTGTACGCCTTTTAGTGTATGATATCCTCAACAGCCTTCTGTAACACCACATCTCAAAAGCAGGTATCCGTTTCTCATCTGACTTCTTTAGGTTCCTAGTCTCACATCCATAAGTCACTGTTGGAAAAACAACTGCATCCAAATCTTTATTACCAAATTTAATTGACAAACTAAATGATAAAGAAATTTCAATAACTTCAAAAATGTTTAATTCTGTTTATAGTTTGGTGAAGAGAAACCGACCAATGTCTGATTTAACAGATTTAATCGAGCTGCAAATTAAAAATGGTATTGATCTTGGATTATCGTTACATCCTAGATTCTCAGAAATTAGAATAGTTGGACATATTTCTAAACAAATAAAGTTAAAAATATTCTCCAAAATAATAGGAAAAAATTGCAAAATTTCTATAATATCAGACGAATTGACTTTATCAAAAATAAGTGTTTTAGTTATTCACATACAAGTTGAGCTCACTGAACCATGTATGATTCCTGTAGATCTCGTAGTACTAGAAAATACTGCCGCGTAACGTACACAGTACATGCTACTATAATTGCTACGTTAAATTCATATATTTTTTCTGATAACTATTTAAAAAACCATCTCATTGCATTTTGTTCTGATGGAGCTAGTGTAGTGTTAGGAAACAAATCAGGTGATGCAATCAAACTTCTACAAAAATTTCCCAACATTTGTGATTTGGCTTTGCGTAGCTCATTGCATACAATTAGCATTAGACGATTCGATAAAAAACGATAAAGAAATAAATCATTTTGAAATATTTATGGATAAATGATATGCTTTTTATCATCAGTCACCAAAAAATCAACGAGAATTAAATACGATTGCAAAAGACCTTTGTTATCGAAATTTTAAAGATCGTCCTTGTATTTGGACCACGATGGGCAGCTTACAGTTTACGAACGCCTCTTGCTATGTGGAGAAATTACCCAGCTTTATGCAAGCATTTTGCGTCGAGCGATAAATATAAAGGCTTTTTAAACCGACTTCTCAATTTCAAAATTTTTAAAAGATCTAGCATTAAGCCGTCAAAGGTTGGTCGATTGGTAGAGCCTCTGCTACTAATGGCCCAGTTAAGTAAGTTTGAGCGCAGTTAGTAGTTGGAAGGGGACCAATCGTTCGATGCTGTTGGCACACTCTCCCTCGATGAGTCTTTGGACTCCCTGGAGGTGTCAAATAATAATAATAATAATTAATGTTTGATATCCTACAGGAATTATCATATCTGCCAGAAGCTCTACAAAGTCGCAATATAAGTATTAAAAAGGGCTAACTTCTTAATCATGTGAATAATTAATGATTTTAAAAATTCTGTAGGTTCTTATGAATCTAAAATTGATACCATGTTGAAATCAAAAGAATTTGAAGGGATAGCAATTTAAAGCAAACTCAGATTTCACAAACTACCGCGAGAAACATTACTATCTTATAATGTCTTTAAAGGATAGATTAATGCAGCAAAGTAATTTCAAACTTAAAAATGAAAATTATGAGGATTTGGAAGATGAAGAACTGAAAAACATTTTAAATGTATATGATCCTGAAACATGGAATATGGAAGAAGTTATGTCCATGGTTAGAAGCAGAAAATATAATAATATCTTTAAATTTTATTTTGAAATATGAAATTAAAATTAATAATTGTAGAGATTTAGTGGAAATGGCGTTGACTAGAAAGTTACAAAACGTAATTCCCAGAACGATGAAAAAAGCCAACGTGATTATGGCAACAATTGCAGTTTGCGGCGCTGAAGCCGAACGAGCTTTTAGTGTGAAGAATAATATCGTAATGACGAAGAGATCTTCTCTCACTATAAAACATATTTCGGATTTAATGACAATATGTATAAATCTGAAACCCTTGAATGAATTTAATCCCAATCCCTATGTCAAATCTTTTCTAGAAGATCATCGCTTTGCTACAGATACTCCTAGAAGAATAAAAGACGTGAAGGAGGATAGAAATAAGGTGTGGCAGCTGTTGTCGTAAGTATTGTTATTATTATTATTATTTCAACGGTGTCTCCATGGAGTCAAAAGACTCATCGCGGGACATCGACATTGACACACTAATCATTATTTACATAATACCTGTCATAACTCTCCTTGAATTCATTCACAGTTGAAGAATTCACAACCACCCCTGGCAAAGCATTCCACCCATTCAAAAACCTCCAAGTAAAAAATCTAGTCCTAACACCCTTGTTAACCACACTCTTACACAATCTCCAGGGATGGCCTCTCGTTCTCTCACTTCCTGCACTGGTCTTAAAAATATCATCAGTATCAATCCTGTAAAATCCTTTTAACAATTTAAATACTTCTATCATATCTCCTCTCCTATGTCTATCAGCGAGTTTTTGGAGCCCACAGATCATCAATCTATCCTCATAGGAAACATCCCACAGACCTGCAACAATCTTTGTAACCGGCCTATGAATCCTCTCCACCACTTCCGCATCACCAAGAAATCCTGGCGACCAGATCTGTGCACAATAGTCCAAATGCGGCCTTATTAATGCCTTATAGAGTTGAACAGTAACCTCCCTATCCCTGCTTGTTAATGTGTTCCTCAACAACCATGTAATTTGATGTGATGTTTTGGCAATCTTTACAATATGCCCTTTAAACTTAAGTTCTCTATCCACAATAATTCCCAAGTCTCTTGTCTCGTCAACTTCTTGCGGTTCAGTTCCGTTAATATAGTAAAAAGTATGTGATGTCATCCTCCCTAAGCGCATCACCTTACACTTAGCCACGTTGAACTGACAACCATTTAGCTTAGTCCATACCTTCATCCTGTAAGATATTTACATCATTTGAATTGATTATCGCTCTTCCCAATTTTGCATCATCAGCAAAGAAGTGAATATTTCCAATATCATTGTTGTACAAATTAAACAATAGTGGAGCAAGCACTGAGTCCACTAGTCACTTGCCTTTTCCTGGACTCAGCTCCTCCATAAACCACTCTTTGATATCTGTCCACCAGCCATCCTTTAATCCAAATCACCATCTTCGGATCCAAACCCATTTGCTCTAATTTATTTAACAGAGTACCATGTGGAATCCTGTCAAAAGCCTTTGCAATCTCAAGCAGTATCACCGAGTAAGGACATCCTTTATCCAACTCCACTGTTACTTTATTATAGAAAGTAAGCAAATTACTTAAGCAAGACCTACCCTTCACAAAACCATGTTTCCCCTTATAAATATTGCTGTCCACTCAGTCCGGAATTCTAATTTTTACCAATTTTCCAAAATCTTAACCACCACTCCAAATATATTGATTGGTCTATAATTTGTAACCTCAGTCTTAGAGCCTCCCTTGGGCAATGAAACTATTTCCCCTCTTTCCATTCTATTGGAACTTTATCAGAACTGAGGCTTAAATTAAACATCCTGGTTAGAGGAGTTGCTAATTCTCTTGCACATTCTCGTAACACATGGATCGATATGCCATCTAACCCAATGGAAGTGTTAGCATTAAGGTTCTTTAGTATATTAAGCACCTCAATTTCGTCTATCTCTAGACTCTCATCACTCAATGGCACATTTGACACTGCACTCTCACTACCAAGATAGTACACTTTTTCGAAATGATCACTAAGCAACTCGACTATTTGATTAGCTTTTGTAATTTCCCCTACCATCAACACTTTTTAAAGTAATCTTTCCCTGGATATTCTTCCTTTTACTAGCCACATAGCAAAAGAACTTTTTAAGGTGTCTTTTGGATTCATCAGCTAGCTTCCTCTCATAATTAGCTTTGGCTTTCCTTACCATACAGGATACTCTCTTTATCTGTACCTTGTTGCTTATTGGAACGCTCATCACCTTTTTCTTTATACGTCCTCCACAACCTTTTTTTATCTGCAACTCCTGTTTAATAGTATTATTCATCCATTTTACTCCTACTCGATTTCTCCTTCTGACTCTGGGAATACAGTCTGATACAGCTTTCTTCAAACACTCCTTGAGAATCTCCCATGCACCATCAACATCTCTCCCCTTGAAATTCTCATGCCATAGTACAGCTGGAAGCTGACTTCTCAGCTTGTCATAATCACTGGCCTTGTAATTCCACATATACCCAATCTTAATAGAATATTCAGCACATCTTACAATCTCCCAGGTCAAGACCACATGATCGCTTTCCCCAAGTGGAGAAATTGTAACGAAATTACTTCTTGATATGTTCTGCGATGTTATGACTACATCTAACACTCTAGAATCTCTTCTCCCTTCCGTCACATGCTATCTCAGGTAATTATATCTTAACAACTGTATAAACTCAATTTCCTTTGTTCTTTGTGACCATTCCCCCCCCCATCTATGTCCCCAAAGTTAAAATCCCTCATAATGATTACTTGACCATCACTCATCGTGCTAATTTGCCAATACATGCTATCAACATTCTCCCTTATCCCCCCTTGGGTTACAGCAACAACCAATTACGTATTTCGCCTTGTTAATCTCTATCTCACACGAAACAGCCTCGAATGGCCTCTACATACCTATCACAGTGAGGTACTTCTATCTATTTTGGCTTTAATGCTTTGTCTATCATTACCCCCCCCATTCTGTCATTTAAGTATTTCCATAAAGAAATTACTTGTGAATGTTAACCTGTAAAGGAGTGAGATTTTTGGGGTAAATGTGCACCAGACAATAATCGTCTCATCGTCTTAAAAGTGATTTTATTAAATAAAATATTATAGTTACTGTTACTACTATTGAAAGACGACGCTATAAAATAATTCCTCTTGATTGGTACCGTTGATTATCACTTGAAGTAAACGTATTTCAATATTATTGTGTTTAGATAATATTTACTTATTTATTATTATTATTATTCGTGACACCTCCAAGGAGTCCCAAGACTCGTCGCGAGAGGACACCTATTGTACGACTCTCTGTCTCCACCACACACGGAACCTTTACTACCAATGATCAACTTCAGCGCCATCTACTTATTTATAGATTGTTTTTCATAAAAACTTCTATCTCAAGCAAAACAAAATTATTTTGTTTATAAAAAAATGAGGACTATTGCATATGTGCGATTATCAAAGATTTTATTCTTATTATATTTTGATAGTTAAAAAATGTTTTTCATATGTAAGATAAATTAACACAGGTGATTGTGTGCAAATATTTCATGTTTAGATCATGAAATATTTGTTTAAAAATATTTCATTTACATTTACAGGTCGATTGTCCTCTCATACGTTTTGATTGGCTGAATTAATAAAAGTTTGTGTGAAATACGGCTTTTTTTTTTGCTCGACGATGCGAGCCCTTTGCTAAATTTTCCATAGTTCACAACTGGTTAAACCTACCTATAACCTTTTAAGAGCTTATATGTTTCGATCATATCTACTCTTTTCAACCTATCAGCTAGTTTTTGAAGCCACAGCCTCCAGTCTATTCTCATAGGGAGCATAGAGAACAGTAAAGGGGTGTACAGCTTTCCAAGCTTCCACATTCTACTGAACATTCTCTTTGCAGCAATGAAGCAACGTATTATGCATGCATTTATATACATGCATATTATTATGTACATCCATGCAAACATGTACATATATTATGTATATGCATGTATGTATGCAGCATGTTATACATGCATATACATTGCTTGGAAAAAAATCAATAGTAACCATATTAAGGAAAAAACAGCGACATGGCGCTCACCTTAATACGATGTTGAACCACCTTTCACTGCAATGAATACAGTAATATGAATACTACATAGGACATTTTCCACAAGTGTATAACATAAATCAATGATCAATGGAAATTTTGCACCATTCTTCCTGTAGGCATGTAATGAGGTCGTGGGGAGGACTTCCTTAGACCTCGCCTGATGCATTAATTCATCCCACTGATGTACAATAGGGTTGAGATCAGGGCTCTATGGAAGACAGTCATGTGTGGTAATGTTCATGTCACAAAATCACTCAGTTACAGCAGCAGCCTTACCAATTGTCTTGCTGAAAGAGTCAATGGTGAGTTTTGTAGAAACGCCACAAAGTAGGAAGTACTGCATTCTCCAGAATGTTCAGATATATCTCTCAGTTCAATGTTCGTGACAACATAAACAGAGGTCCGAGGACCATACAATCACTCCTCGGAATTTGATAGGTAAGGTTACGCACTCTGCTAAGAGATGTTCACCAGGCATCCGCCACACCCGTTCATCTGCACGGAAGAGGATGTCACGTGATTCGTTGTTCCATAACACAGCTTTCCACGTTCCTGCTGTACGGACTTTGCACCAGTGAAGACGACGCTGCACGTTGGTTCGGATAATGTGAGACTCGTCATGGAGCCCCATGTTGTAACCTCAGTTCTGAATGGATTTGTGTAGATTCATGTTCCAGTCGAAGCCTGGTATTTCTCATTCAACGTTTTGGCCAACAAATGGAGTTTTTACATATTAGCCTTCATAGCACCCTACGGTCATCAAATGCGGTAGCACTTGCAGTTGACGGCTTGCACTTCCAAGTCAGATTCGTATTAATGATTGTTGACCTGAGATAGCTCCATTTGTCAGCAATTTGCCAAACACGTAGGCCCTTAATGTGACATCGTATTTCAAATCACAGCGCCTCTTTCAAACTCCGTCAATTATGTGAAAGAGTAAAGGAAATTGTTCATCGGCCTATTTAAATAAGAAAGACAATAGAGTGACTCGCTTAAAAGTAGAAAAGAAGAGGGAGGGTGAAGGGAAGTTGTGGGAAGAAGAAAGGTAAGGAAGAAGGAAACATAAAAGTGGATAAAGAGGGAGGGAGGAAGGGGAAATGGCTTCAGTTACTGACTCTCATCTTTCTAGCTTTGTGCTATCAGATGTTTAACTCTTTTAGGGTCAGTCTCACAGGTCTGCCAGATGACCACTACAACTGAGGTAACCAGCACCCAGATGATCTACCGGTTCCAGGACGACCGCCTAGAGTTGGCTTTTCCTGCTTAGGTTTGCATCCGACTTAACCACTGTGGAAGACCTAAAACTAGAAATGGACTGACAGAAGATGTAGGGAATGCACTAGCTGTTGTTACAATAAACTGAGTGTGAAATTGATAACTGCTTCCCTTGAGGTGCACAGAATGGGAGGAGAGCACCAGATGGACTTGCATTTACACTCACCCAAAGTCGCTTACTCGATCATCAGGAAACGTCGATAGGTCCTTAAAGGCAGTAGAGCACAATTGAGAGATGTCTGCCCAGTTAGGAGGATTGACGTTTTCCCCCTCGCTTTGTAGATATGATACTTGATCTCATTAAACTGCAAAAAAATGACTTGATGCTGCGTTACGAATCGGATGCGAAACACGTCACAGAGTTTCCTCCCGATGTTTTGGGGGGCTGGGAACTCATAAAAGGCCTGACCACATTATCCATTCTCGGGAGAAACATGGACAAAAGGAGTTCTTGGTGTTGTGAAACAGCCAGATGTTAAAGTTGACTGGAAAGGTAACTTGTCCTACATTCCAGGTCATTTCTCGACAGCAAGGATGTCTTAGCAGATTACGAAACAGGACGCTGTTGCTCGTTAGATCCGTGACGTCAGTACAGCCACATCTGAATATGAAATAGAACCGTTTCAGCTAGGAGGTTAGCTGTTCTGGATGTTGTTGGAGTCTGTACCGGAAAGGCGGAGTTGTAAAATGTGGCAAAACTAGTTTTAGCATTCTGAGACAATTTCTGCTTTAGATCGTTGGCGAGGTATAATTCCAAAGACGGGGAAGCTTGAAACTCAAGTGACTGGACAAGATAGCTGATAAGATAGTTTGAAAGCAATATCCATTTCAGATGGAAAGTGGTATTATTCAGGTATCATATTTTGAGAACTGGGAGGATGAAGCCTCCTTGAAAGTTGAAGAATATTGTTATTGAATTCCTTATGTAAATTCCCCAGAAGAACTTCTGTGATATTGACGACATAATGGTAGGCTGGACAAACAACGGTCCTGATGACTGTCGCCAAGGAGCAAAGTGACAGCGATATATTCGATTTTCTAGTCATTGAAGTTGTCGACGGTCTTGGCGATGAGATATTCCTGTTGAATTCAGGCTAGGCTGAAAAAGGCACCTAATGGGGGTCTTCCTTATTAACAAGCGTTATTTTTTAACTGCTCACGAGTCCTTGACTGCCTGTAGCTAAGGTTCAAGGACCAGAGCAAAAAGAAAGGGACTGAGATCCATGTTTTACCCCCTTTTCAGGTAGTAATGGACTGATGGCGAGTAAAGCTGTTGTTGTAGCCTTCCTGAAGATTAGAAAGTAGACCCTCTGCTGAGCCCAACTTCCTGGAGAATATGGAACAAGAATGTATGTCGCACGATGTAAAATGTTCGGTTGAGATCAGTTAAAAGCAATGCCATTGGGAGTTCTTGATAGATGCCAGACGAAGAAGATCTCTGATGAGGAATAGATGAAATTCTATCGATTGGCTTGGAATGCCATAAAATTAGGTGCTTTAAATGATGTATTTCTTCCACGCTTTGAGTATCGTGTTGATGTTTTGAGTGAGGGTCTTGTAGTGTACGTTGTATAGACTAAGAGGCCACCAGTTCTTGATCAGTGAGGAATCGATGATCAAGAACTGGCTTTGGAAATGAACACCGTATGGCACTCCATGAACTCGTTTGGCACGTTTGCGATGGTGAGGAAGATGTAAAGTGTCAAGAGAACGGGGTTTATAAATTCCAATGACTCATTATGAAACTTTGCCTCCCATTTGCCTAGACCAGGCACTTTCCCAGCCCATCATTGCTTGAAGGCTCTTCATTTCGACCACTGTAAAAGGGACGATGCAATCCTGCTTGGATGTGTGCAGTGAGGGCAGTAATGAGTACTCTGTATAAACAACTATCATCTGCATAAACTATTTATTGTGCTTCTGAAGGCTTCAACGATGTCAGAAGTGGTGTTGATGTTTGATGTTGATTATTGTTTGCTCTTCTCTGAACTATGAAAAGCGCCTGTTGTATAATGTGGCCAATTGCTATCTTTCGAGCGCAGATGTGTTCGAATCTTGAAATTTCTTTCCTCTGCTTGCCTTTTGCTTTATTATATGTCTCTTTCGACATTGATTTCCCGGATGATGTTATCGAGTGGTATTACTTGGCTTTGTCTGGCTATGAACCAGCTCCTTTTTTTGTAGAGATCTCAGATCCTGGGAATCCAAAATAACAGCGTTGGCTACGATCACTATAACAGTGTCCCTGGTACCATTCTTTCACTTTTTTTTTGCTTGATTGTAAGTTTAAAGTGACCAATTGTTCTAATTCTAGTCAGCGTTGGTCTATGTGGAATAAAAATTGTGAAAGTTGACTGAGAAAGGGACAGGAAGAGAGATGATAGCTTTCGGGGTCCTGACTAGTTTCTACTTTTACAAGATTGTGGAACTTGAGCGCAGTAATTTTATGGTCCTCAATGTTGCTGTTGATGTGTCTACTCTAGATAGGAGCGACGGTGTTATATAAAAACTGTCTAGATGAAAACTAAAACTCCATTTTGCCATGCATACTCACTGGTGTGGGGGTTACGATGTCACAAAACATTGGTGACCCGAGCATTTCTAAATGTATTTCCAAGACTGTAATCGAATGTTCCTGCTGATGGATTTCCTCCTACTTTGTCTAAGACCGGTGTCCACACAAATCAAGTTACCCATAGAGATAACTGTTGAGACACTGGAAGAACAATGGTTTTGCAGCTGCATTAGCTTGGGGCATAGTTGTTAAGAAACCTGGTGGTACAGCCCTAGTATATCCGGTCTATGGTAAGAATTCTTTTTTCAACATCATTTTGGATGTTGTCAAAAGCTCCAAGGCGGGGGGGAAGCTCCAGAATGATGTCAAGGGCACTTATTGCTAATTGCTTCATGTCTTTGGTAATGACAGTAGTGTATTTCTTGCAGGAACAATAGTCTGATTTTATATGCATTAATTTCCACACCACCTCCTCTTTGTATTGTTGTCAGAGGCCTCTGATGTGATGCAAAAGATAACGCTGGTGGCGTCATTTGGTCGTTTTTACTCGGAGTAAGTCCTTGATCCTAAGTTCTTTGACGAATCTCAGTAAGGTCTCTATACGTAGGGGGTAGTGAAATTTCCTTCCCCCTGTCGGCTTGTCCTGAGCTTGAAACATTAGTCCGCCAGAACTACGAACTCGTGTCTCCTGTTCTTTATCTTGAAGCTAATTACTTTATCTTCAGAGGTCCTGTGTCAGTAGTTGTGGACTTGTGACTCCGTGTACTGCTTGATTTTAATCTTTTATGTTGTCTTCTCTAAAATTGGGGTAGGAATAGAGCTCAATTTCTGATTCTGAGGTTTCACTAGTTGATTTTCTTGTCCTGGATTTTTGTTTCTTCTCTTGTTTCGAAACCTATTCCTCTTACTTTCTGCCCCTCTTTGATGGGAGAACCTTATCCTCGATTTTACCGGCTGCCTCTGTGGCCGGTAAGACAGCAGAGATTGTCTTAACAATATTGTTTGCGTCCCAAACGCCATCCGTTTTGATGTTGTCGGAATTGGATGAGCCCGACACTTTGAACATGTCTAGGATGTTGAAGAATCATCTGATGCAGTTGTTGCTCTTACGTTCTGCCCCCTTTGATGGTTCTGTTGGTGGTAGTGGAGGTAACATATGTTATTTCTCTTCCACTTCAAGTTGCATATCGTCTGCATAGGAGGGATTACTGGCTACAGATGGGAGAACCCTACCCTCGATTTTACCGGCTGCCTCTGTTGCCGGTAAGACAGCAGAGATTGTCTTAACAATATTGTTTGCGTCCCAAACACCATCCGTTTTGATTTTGTCGGAATTGGATAAGCCTGGCACTTTGAACATCTCTAGGATGTTGAAGAATCATTTGATGCAGTTGTTGTCCCTCAGGGTGCCCACCACGACATCCGCACATGGCAGTACTTTGGATAGATCCGTGGTAAAAGGTAAAGGTATCCCGTTGTTAAGCCATTATCTCTAGGCAGTTGCACCCGTTGTTGTAACTGCCTAGAGTTAATAGCTTAATAACTAGTGCTAAAAGCAGAGGACTGAGAAGACAATCATCTTTGACCCCCTTTCTTAAGATGTTAATCAGATCCAATAAGTGGGCGTTGAAAAGGATGCAGAACAGCTGTTGTTCTTGTAGCCTCCTTTGACGATGGAAAGAAGTCCGCTGTAGACCTAACTTTCTGACGGATGTTGAACCGAAAGGAATCACAGACGCTGGGTTCAAACTGGGTTTAAATCGATGGACAGAAATGCCATTGAGTACTTCTTCATGTTAATTAGACATAGCAAGGATTTTACAAAGATGAAATTAAACTCTATCAATCAGAAAGGAACACTATACACCCAGGTGCTGTTGATGATGTTCCTCACCCCCAGAATCTTAAGGCAGAACAGGATTTTGTAGTCAGTGTTCCTCAGATAGATAGGTCTCCAATTTTTAATGAAAGCGAGATCCCTGTACACTTTCGGTATGACATTTCACGAAGTCTCGCGTTATGTTTCCCTTGTCAAGGAAAATGTTAAAGAGTATCACGAGAATGGAAAGGGTGATATCCTTCCCATTCTCGTGATACTTAATCACAAAAGCCTGTGATGATATCACAGGCTTTAGTACATCTGATCCAGGCGCTTACTTGGTTCCAAATTGCTTGAAAGCTGATATCATTTCTCTTATTGGTCAGTCTTACCCTGCCAGGATGTGCGCAGGGAAAGAGTTAATGTTTCAGCAGGAGTAATCCTGTGGGGGGTGGGTGCTGTTGTCTTGATATAGCTGTGTGTATTAACACAGAAGGCTTACAAAACGGCGTCGTAGTCTATTTACGATGCTCACTCTCGATGATGTTTATAATGGTTGGCTCCAGTCGGAAATTGACATGCCTGCTTGTATAATGCAGCCGATTGCCTATCTTCTGAGCACAGATGGAGCCGCACCTTAAAATTCCTTTCTTCCACGTGTTTTTATTTGTTTGCTGTCATGTATGATGTTTTTACATGGAAAGCCTTGTGGGTGTCCAAGAATCAGCTTCTTTTCTTGTAGAGATTATTGAGTCGAGTTCTACTAAGAGAGACACGTTCTTGGCCCTATTTAATCGTATTTTCTTTGATGGTGATTTTCAGCTGTGCACACGTCCCATTCTCAGCCATCACTGCTCTAGGTGGAGCAGAGATGGCTAAACTTGATTGAAACCGTGCTCGCTCTGCACCATCGAAAGTCGCCGTCAAAGGACGTTGGTGTATCACGCCATCTAGTGTTGTCATTTGATAATAAAGTTCATAATTTACGCTCACGCGTAGACGTACACTTTTTACAGTGTAGGCATTCGGAATCGAAATCCTATAGAATAGGTAAGTTACTCCTTATTCCTGGAGGTATCCTATGACTGTAGCCTGTGTGTTCGCGGGGCCGGTTTGCCTGTTTGCGGGATGTAAAACCCCAGATAAACTGGGGGGAAACCCTGCTGCCCACGGCCAAGCCTGGCTAACTTGGCGATGGCTGAGGAAGATCCTTGAGCTCCTCATGTAGTCAGCGTGAATCGAACCTAGGAGACTCCTTCCCCAGGCATATGGTTGCGAAGCCCATAACCACTAGGCTAGCAGCGCAGACATATACAGTTACGTGAGCAAAAACTGATGCGTTTTACTACATTATGACACTAATTCAGCTCTTGTACATCTTCCGACTATTCTCTGTTCTCCTGCAGAGTTGCATATTTTGAAACACCCTGTACTTTCAATATGTCCAGAAGTAAATTATATTTAGTGATGCAAACTCCAACAGGTGAAGACACAGTCTTCTCTGGTAAACATATAATACTCACTGCATGCTTGAGCTTTTACACTAACCAAATCATTCATCTATGATTGTTAATAAAAAAAATCAGACAGTTTGTGAACATGCTTTATAAAAAGGCTTAGCTGACTGAAAGGAGTGCATTTAGTTATTTTATCAGATAAAAAATTTCATAATTTTGAAAAATTATGTTGCTTATGATTATTGCAAATAAAAAAGTAAAAAATGCCTCGTTATGAAGGTAAAATGAATGTTTCTTTCTTTTAAAGATGTCATTAACTGTGATTTTTTAGAAAACGCTAATTATATATACCGATTGGGAAAAGTGGGATCGTGAATACCTAAGCCTTGCTGGTAATTATGTTTGTTACATGTTTCAGAAAAAAATGTTGAAGTAGTAAACTGCATCTACATCACCACCTAACAACTGTGAATTATATCTTATTCTGAATTGCATCACGCAGGCTTTAGTGAAATAAATTTTATTATCTGAGGCTTATAGGAGTCAAGGAATCATTGACAGAGGCCACGCATCTCCAACACAGCTATCATAGCTTCTATTAAACTCTCTCAATGCTCTGTAAAAAAATCTGCTTTTTATTCCTTTCCTAACCATGCACAAACTTCTGTGCATACAAGTTCTCTTCCAACTTTTTACATAACAAAAAATTCATCAGTTTAATATTCTATTCCACTTATTCAGAACTTTATAGACCTCTATCATCTCATTCCTTTCTTCTGTTCACCAGTGTCTGCAGTTGACATACACTCAAATGGCACAAGTTAATCCAAAGTTAGGAAGATTAATCCTGATATAATATTCGTAAATCTTCTTTTCACTGTCTCGACACTTTCTTAATCTTTAGAGAATCCAGGAGACCAAATCTGCACACAGCAGTACAGGTGCAGTTGCTCTAAGGCCTTGTATTTCCTTACCCTGGCATGCCAATGTTCGTTTCAACATTATTTCAAATTATCCTCTGGGTTGTATTTGCAATTTTTTCTATGTGACTTTTGCATTCAAATTACTATCCATCATAACTCCAAGATCCATGGATATCATCAGTTTCTTGTAGCATAATTCCACCAATATAATATGCTGAGGAGCCTGTGTAGCTAAGTACAAGTGGCGTTTGCACTCCTCTGCATGAAGGAATAATTGGGTTAGAATCTAGTTGTCGACTAGAGGAACAGTTTTTCAAGTCTTTTTTTCGACCAGCTCCTAAGTCAGTCAATTTCTGGCACGGGAAAGCGGAATTTTTCTCCCGGAAACTCAGGTTTTTCGTCCCGTAAACTCAGGAAAATCGACCTTTGAACCCACACTATTTTCAGACATTAAAAATATTGTGTTAGGGCTAACGACAACAAGATGGTGGCACTTGTTATAGACGTCTGTTCACTGCTTGCAGATTAAATTCGTGATAGCCTTGGGCCAGCTATCTCTGATTGGCTACCAGTAGAAATAGAAATGCCCCCCTCAGTCTCCAAAACTTAGATATGGCTAAAACTGCCTCACCTACTACATATATAGGGGAATAAAAGGTGTTAACTGATTTTTAATATGCTGAAATAAGTTTCACAGCTTACACATGTAACAAAAATTATATAGAATTTATTGAAAAACTCCAATATATTTCATCCAACATTATGTGAACATCGTCAGGGAGATAGACTGCAAACTACATTCAAAATGTGAATCAAAATAAATAAAATAAATCACCAACTCCTTTTATTTCCTTATAGAAAGTAGGAGAAGCCTTGTAAACCTATCTAGCTTTTTGAGACTCAGTGGGCAGTTAAGTCTCCACTAGTAGCCAATCAGAGATAGCTGGTCCACAAATAATCACTAATTGTAAGCTGCCACCGATGAAGAGATCGGCAAACAACTGCTGTAAGCTCTTGTTACCTAATCCTAATAGGATATGTTACTGTCTGAAATAATGTGGGTTCTACAGTCGATTTTCTTGTGTTTATGGGACGAAAAATCAGAGTTTCCGAAAAAACAACTTGCCGATGCCAGAGATCAAGTAACTCGTGAACCAGTCGAAGATATGCTTAGAAAAAGTTCGTCCAGTCGGTGACTAGACTTGAACTTCAGTGAAACTTCGAGCCACCTAGCCCAGAAGATGCAAGCGTCACATCCAGTGAGCTACACAGGCCTTAAATCAAAATAATAAGTCATTGATCCTGCATACTCGTATATTAGCTTGCATGTTAGTTGCAGTAAGTATATGATATTACACTATTAGATGTCAAAGGAACAATTGTAGTATGTTGCGTAGATTAAAAAAAAAAGCAACTTATGAACAATAAATAGTGATCACTTCACAAAACTTAAATATTGGTATGATGTCTGATCGATTCCGGTTTAGCGTTTCCCTGTTTCAAGGAAACGACGAATTTGGGAAGAAGGTTGGTCTGGCTCCAAAGAACTCTGTGCCTAGTGTCAATAGCATATGAAGCAAGGCTAGACGTGTAAGATTCCAAAAATGTAATATAGCCTTAAAAAAATCAGCAAATGCCTTTTTAATCCGGTATAGGGAGTAGGCGTTTTAGCCCTATCTAAGTTTTGTAGACTGACTGGGCAGTTCAACTACCACTGGTACCCAATCAGAGATAGTTGGCCCAAGACTATCACTAATTAAGCAGCATGCAGTGAAGTGAGAGACAGCTCAACAGGTGCCATCATATCATGGTCCCTAACCCTAACACAATATATTTAATGTCTGAAATAATGTGGGTTCTACGGTCGATTTTCTTGAATTTACGGGGCGAAAAAAAACCGCCCTTTCCAGGAGAAAAAACATGCTTGCCTTTGCCAGAGATCGACTAACTCGGGAACTGGTCGAAAAAATGCTTGGAAAAATTTCCTCTAGCCGCTGACTAGATTCGAAAGCAACTCTTCCTTCGTGCAGTCAAGCGCTGTGGTATGCAAACGCCACATCCACTGAGCTACACAGCCTTGATGTTCTGCAATTCTAATCAAAGCACATTATTCATTCAGTCCAAAATAAGAAAGATGACATGAGCAAGGTACTTGATAGACACCTCGAAAGGAATGAAGTGGTGGGATCTACTTTGTTGATGGTAGAAAGGAAGATTTCCAGGCTGTTTTGAAGGAAGCATAATAATATTATGGCTAAGTTGGAGAAAGTAAATTGGTAAACTACGATACTGTTGGAGTTTGATGAGGCATTTCATAAAATACCACATGAAAGGCTGTTTCTTAAACAGGAGGAGATGGGATTAGTAAATAAAATATAATAGTGCAATATCATATACCAGGTGATCCAAAAGTAATTTGGTTGAAAAGATCAACGGAAAATTTGGTGTCAGTCTCCATGGTGCAGAATTGATCTCTACTTGCTCTATGCAGTGGAACTTAAGTAGAACTGGATTATGATCGGACATGTTGATGTCAAAATGTTTTATCTGAATTATCCTATTTATAATGGAAGAAGAGATATCAATTCGACCACCAATACCTTGATCAGTGGTGGCTTGTCCATAAGGGCTGCAGCCCCTCCAGTGTAAAATAAAAGTTCCTGTTTTATTATCGCCATTCTTAAATATTTATTTAAAAACCGTTATTTTTTTGTTTGTAATACAATACTATTCGATAGTATTTTATATAATTCATTTTGTAGCAATAGTTGTATTTTGCACAATCAATGTGACGTGCGGGCTAGTATACTCATCGCTGGAGCTGCATCGCCGTATCTTGGCATTGCAGTCCAAGATACGTTGCGAATAGACGCGCACAAACAACACAAATTAACGTCGTTGTCGTAGGTAAATATTGTGCATTTAATTTATATCTTTGTAGAAATGAACGAAGAGAAGAATTCTGTTATTATTGAATAATAACTTGATATTATAATAATATATTAAGATATTATAATAATTCAATAATTTAATTCAATATTGAATTTTATTTTATTTTATTTTATTACTACAGCCCCACCACTACAAATTCTTATGAGCCGCTGCTGACCTTGATTCATATACGTGTAAGCCTGGAGATAAGGATTGCGAATGCTCCATATGTCTACTAGTCGAGCATTGTTGAGACATGTTTTTAACTGTGCATATCCCACTTTTCCACTCCTGGGATGTCCTCCAATTTTGTCTAATGTGGGATTTTCAATACAATTCCAGTCTCCAGCTGCTGTGAGTAGTGGGCACCGTATAAATATGGTTTCAATTCCTTTAAGAATTTTCGTCTAACAGTTCCATTGGATGAAGCATAAACATTTATAAACCGTATTATACATCCACAGTATTTTCAGTCTATTTTCAAGATTCTCTCTTCTGCATCCATTTGAATATTACAGAATGACCCAAGGAGGGAGGGGGGTAAGAATAAGAACTCCTACTCCAGCCCTGTTAAATCTTCCAAAGCTCCAATAAGAAAGAAGTGGATTATCTGTTAAAGTTTTATATCTTTATATCTGCAGAAGTATGTTTCTTGGAGAAACAAAAATCTAATATTATGGCATAGCATAAGTTTCCATATAGTTTCTTGCTTAATTTTCCCTGTGGAACCTCGTACATTTAGATGCTACGATTAATGAAGTACTACTGGTAAGTCTAACTTCTAAATTTTGGATGAACCTGATGATGACCTCAATCTGTGAAGAAGCAATTGTGTAGTCTGCCTCTTGTAAACTGTTTTCCAGTTGCTTTCCATTATTTCAATTTCATGTCTATCGTTCTTGATTTGGGAGCTAGTTATTTTCTTTTCATGAAGATGATAATCGTACTGAGAAAACTTTGAATCAGTACACTTTATTATATTTTCTTTAATCTTGTCTCTTGCTTTTCCTTTATTAGCATGAGATGGTTCTTCATAGTCTACGTTCTCCACCTTTACATTTTTTATTATTTCTTTTTCTTTTAGATGTACTTCTTTTTTTGTTTATCCTCAATTTTTTAAAGAATTCATCTTCCCTCTTTGATTATCTTATCTGCATATTAAGTTTTTTCAGTTGTCTCAGTTAACTTAGTGATAGATATATCTGATTGGCTGCCAGTGGAGATTGAACTGCTCACTCAATTTCCATAAGTTAAGTAGGGCTAAAACGGCCTCTCCTACTCCCGATACAGGAGAAAAAAAAACTACTCCAAAGAAAAGGCGATTTTTTTTCTCAAGTTGTCTAACTTGCTTTTCTGTTTCTTGTCCAGTTTCATGATTTTGCATTTCGTCTTGTATCTATTCAATTGTTTATAATAGGTTCATTATAGGTAATTTCAACTGATGTTCTTACCTGTATATTTGATTGGGAAAGTGGCTCCTGCAGATCTGTACTTTGAAAATAATTTCTAATTGATTTCACCAAGTGTAGTTTATTAAAATGCACTGTCTTTACTAGGCTGAACTGGAAGATCTGGGAACCGAATCTTCGTTATGCCTCTCTACCGGTGCTCCCACTCTTTCAGGGAAAGTTCTAAAAGGAGAGGTGTTAACGTGGTGTTCAGAGTCATACGGATGGTCCTGGATGTCCCGATCCACCGGGACATAAATACCCCCCCCCACATCTCTTCACTACTACTATGCTCCCTAACAGAAAAATACTTCACGAAGGCGTTCACGCATACAGCAAGCCGAAAACTACGACGGTAATGACCACTGGAAACATAAAAGACCGAACTCCATCCTAACACCCATCGACGACACAAAATCCCCTCTTCCCCCTCAGGGCAAGCTAAAATAGCTCACAAATCTCTCCCATCACTGCTTCCGAAACTCAAGCTTCACCCTCTGCACATTAATGTCCTGCGTCGTTCAGAACTTATTTCTGACAGAGTTTGAGACACTGATTAGCGATGTCCGATCTTCATCAAGCTGAAGCATTTAGATTTGGGGCAGTTACCACCCAAGTGATCGTATGAACCACAACACAGGCACTGCCTTTGCACTCCGGGATAGTTTATCATAACTCGGTTTGTACCGATGTTGACAAAATTTGGTACGGGCGTCTTCATATCCATTGTGAAGGTGACATCACTAGAAAACCAGTTTGGATCTTTCCATGATAAACCCTTTCGGATGTTACTGATTTAATCCCATTTCGAAAATGACTGTATAAAGAATTTTATTACTGTTCTCTATATATTCCATTGGAAATCTTTCGATTTTACTGTTTTTACCTGACTCCCGACCATTACAGGAATAATTGTGCTGCCTTCCAAAGTAAAACCTTGTCCCTTGTTTCCACATCGTTAATTACAATTAAATATTTTCCTCTGCTGTACGGGAGTGAAAGAATAAATCTTGTTAGCACCAACTATCTCGTTTAAAACCTTCGTCACCCGTCTCGCTTCTTCATATCCTGGAATTTCAATTCCTAGAGTTCGCATCCTTGGAGGAATTGTACCATTATCTCGGATGAGAAAAATGACTTAACCTCTGAGTTTGTTTGTTAGAGAAAAAAAGAAAAAACTTTCAGTCGTAAGAATGAGAATTAAATAATCCCGTGATACAGAAATTATTCTACACTGCCAGCAAATACTGTATTTGAGCTACTATAAAATAGCGGCAGTTATACCGCCAAAAGTAATCCGTAATGTAGATATTAACTGTACTACCAGCAATCTTAATATTTACTTAAACAAAAAAAAAAAAACATTAGTGGGGGAAAAACCACCACTAGCACCAGTAAAATCAAATCAAAGTGAAAAACACGAAAGAAAACCAAAGTAGTTATCTCACCGAAAACCAGATGGCTTCAATAGGAACCAGTCCCAGAAATAATACCACCACCACCACCAACAACAACAACGTTACTGGCTTGTTGGGTGAAGCATAAAATGCTTTTTATTTGTTTTGTATCCTCTGTAGTTTCTGGATGTTAGATTTGGATGTGTGACTCCATGCCGGGGATGCATATGTGATTACTGGTCGAATTACCATCTTATATAATAACAGCTTGTTGCGTTTCTCCAATTTGCTGTTGCGATTGATCAGGGGATAGAGTTGGGCTATGGTTCTGGATGTCTTTGTGCCTATGAACTTGATATGGCTGTTGAAATTTAGACATATCAAGCTCATAGGCGCAATATTATTTTCCCCTTTATCTGTGTGGAGAAGCTTGATGGGGGAGGTTGTGAGACTTATGTTCGCACTTTGTGAACTATGGAGTTAGCTCTGTTCTGCTGAAAGCAGGATTGCCTTGGGTCTTTTGTGTTTTTGATAGTCATGTTCACTATAACTGGAAGCTTGTCTGATTAGTGGATTGGGATGAGAATGTGCCTTGCTGAAGAACTTTTCCGCATGGTCATGAAGGAGAGAACGGATGTCAGGGGTTCCGGTTTCTCTGTGGATCTGCGTGTTTCTGACGAACCATGGGGCGTCTAAGATCATCCGCAGGCATTTGTTTTGTATCCTCTGTAGTTTCTGGATGTTAGATTTGGATGTGTGACTCCATGCCGGGGATGCATATGTGATTATTGGTCGAATTACCATCTTATATAATAACAGCTTGTTGCGTTTATCCAATTTGCTGTTGCGATTGATCAGGGGATAGAGTTGGGCTATGGTTCTGGATGTCTTTGTGCCTATGAGCTTGATATGGCTGTTGAAATTTAGCTTTTTGTCTAGCTGTACTCCAAGGTATTTGGCTTCTGTCTGCCATGGTATCTTTTTTCCGAGAAGTTCAATATCATCTTGGATGAAGGCTTTGCGTCTGGTGAACAGTATAGCTGAGCTTTTGACGGGGTTTACTTGTATCCTCCAGTCGGAGAACCATTTCTCTAGCTTTGTGATAGTATCCTGGAGACGACTGGTCGCCAGTTGTGGGCGGAGAGATCTTGTCATTATGGCTGTGTCGTCGCATATAGGGCTGTGATGGTAGTCCTCAGGTTCTGTGGAATGTCCGCCACGTAGATTGTGAAAAGTAAAGGAGCCAAAAGAGATCCCTGTGGTACTCCTGCCAGGATTTTGCGCCTAGTTGAGATGTTGCCATTTATTTTTATCTGCATGGATCTGTCAGTGAGGTATGATTTTATCAGACGGGTAAGGTTTGTTGGAATGTTGGCCTGAATGAGTTTATAGAGTAATCCGTGATGCCATACCTTATCAAAGGCCTTGGCAATATCCAGAAAAACTGCAGCTGTGTGAAGGTTCCAGTTGTATCCTTGAGTGATATGCTCCACTAGTCGGTGTATTTGTTGCACTGTGCTGTGCATACGGCGGAAGCCGAATTGTTCGTTTGGAATTATTCCTATTTGGTCTGATTTTTCTTGTAGTCTTGAAAGGATAATTTTTTCAGCAATCTTTCCCAGGTTGGAAAGCAGGCTTATTGGACGGTAGCTTTGCGGGAGTTGCGGATTGTTTCCTGGCTTTTTTATTGGTATGATGTCTGCTGTTTTCCATGCAGAGGGGAAGTGTTGTATCCTCAATATTGCATTGGTTATGTTAACCAGGTGATTAGTAGCCTTTCTAGGAAGTAATTTGATGATTCTGTTAGTAATTCCATCTAACCCTGGAGCTTTTTTGTTGTTTAGATGTTTTATGATGTTGGTTATTTCAACTGGAGTAGTGGGGGTGATGCTGGCTGGTCTGTCTTCGGATTGACTTAAGGTACGCTTGACCTGCTGGTGGACTTCATATATGTGGGTGATGTTTATATTATCATATGACGGGCTGCATTGTTTTTCTAGGTTTTCTGCTATTGCTTCTGCTTTTTCTTTATCAGTGTGCGCCGTTCCATGAGCAGTTTGCATGGGCGGCAGGGGATTGTGTTTAGTGCGCAGAATCTTCAGAAATTTCCATATTGTGTGATCTTCCTTGGGTTGAGTGATGATAGTTTATTGTCCCAATCCTGGTTCCTGCGGATTTGAAGTGCTTTTCTGACTTGGTTGTTCAACTTGTTCAGAGTTTTCTTGTCCTGTGGGGCTCTTGTGTTGTGGTATCTTTTCCTGGCTTTGTTTTTTGTTCTGATGAGGTCCATTATGTTTTCTGGGAGCCGACCGGATGGGTGGTTGGTTGTGGTTTTGGTGACTGCTTCTAGTGCTTTTTTAATTTGGCTTGTTAAATTGCTTATTGCTTCATCTATGTCTTCTTTTTTGTGGATGATTGGTACAGGACCAATGTATTCTGGTAGGATTTTAGCTAGCCTATCCCACGATATGAAGGTGTGCTGGTGGGCCAGTTGATCTTGCGTGCCAAGTTTGATCAGGATTGGGTTGTGGTCGGATGATAGTTCATTGAGCGTCTCTAGTTTGTATTGATAACTGATGTTTCTAAGGATAGCTATGTCAAGTACATCTGATCTGCCATGAGGGCTGTAATGAGTGTGCTCAGTGGGTCCTGCTACCACAACTGAGTTAAGTGTTGAATAGTTGTGTAGTATGCGACCACTTCTGTTGTTGGTGGTGCTGAACCATGCTGTGTGTTTGGCGTTCAAGTCACCTACTATGATGGTGGGGTCTGTGGTGCCGAGGACTGCATCCAGGTCTGTTGTCAGTAGAGGATTGCTTGGTGAGTTGTAGGCAGCAAATATCTTGAGGCTTCCAGCATTGTTTGTGTGGACTTGTATTCCTGTGGTTTCCAGGTTTGTAGTCTGTGGGTTGGATATGGCATTGTGGTGGAGGTATGGTTTGATGTAGATGGCAGTGCCTCCCCCTCTGGAGCTGAGTCTATCCGTTCGGTATATTGTGTATCCTCTCACTTTTGGGTTGTTGGCAGGTCTAAGGTGGGTCTCGTTGATCAGCATTATGTCCGGGTTGTGTCTTTGTGCGAATTCATGTAGTTCTAATGTTTTGTTGGTGAGGCCATTGGCATTCCAGGCTGCAATTAGAAGCGAGTTAGGTTTTACTTTTGTTTTATTCATAGTTGAGTGCTGTGAGTATGGAATGGGTTCCTTGCAGGAATCTCTTTGTGGAGGATGGAGTTGGGTTTGTTCTGCTGAATTCCTGGAGCATAGTGGCTAGCAAAGCAGTCAGTATTGCTGTGATGTTGGAGCCTATTTGATTGCTTTGTATTGTGTCCTTTGGGCAGGCTGTTTCAGCATAGATCTTGGTGGAAGGTTGAGCCCTTTCCTGACTTTTATGGCTTGGGTTTTGATGGTTTGATGACTGTGCAGCAGAGATGCTTTGATTGGTGGAGGTTGGACGGGTCTTGTAGTTCCGTGATTTTTGGGATGGTGGCTGCATCCTTTGTAGTTTGCTGGGTGGGGACCTCCACAGTTGGCACATTTGGCTGGTGTGGTTCTTGCTTTTGTGCATGTAATGGTTTGATGCTTCTCGCCACACTTCAGGCATCTGAACTCGGCTTTACAGAGTCTTTGGGCATGGCCAAACTTTTGGCAATGATGGCATTGCCCTGCTGATGCCCTTTTCCTGAGTGGCTCTGTTGATATTTTAAGTCCACAGACCGCAGTTATGTCATAAATTTGTCTTTGTGTGTTCTGTATCTCAACCAATACTAATGGCATTGGTTGTTTATCGGATCTGTACATCCGGCTGACTTTGATAGGTGATAGGCCCTGCTGGGTAAGGTCAGCCGCGATCTCCTCGGAGGTAATGCCTTCTGTGACACCTCGCAGTACAACCTTTAGATTTCTTTCGCTGCTTAGTGCGAAGGTGTGGTACTGTAGTTTGTTGTTATCCATCATTTTTGTTATTCCTCTGTAGTCTGTCACTGTTGGTTGAATTTTTACACCTTCGTCGGTGTTTTTGGCCCAGGAGTATCCAATTTGATGTTCTCTTAGGTTTCTTGCAACTGTGGTCCATTTTTCCTTTTCACGGAGATTTACCGGAGGGACCTTTTCCTTTTTTTCCGGGACTGTTTGTGAGGGAGTTTCGTTTTCCACATGATCAACCTCGATTCTACGTCTCTTGCCCGTCTGTTCTCCTGTGAAGACCGTCTGACTGAGGTTCTCGGGCAGGGAGATGGATGTGTCATTGATCTCTTCCACTTCGCCGTCCATATCATCGGATTCTTCCGGCTGTGTGTAGAGGTTTAGGAAACCTGGCCATTCAGTATCAAATTTTTTAAGCAGTAATTTAAACAATTTTAATGCTTGTTCTTTGTTTAGATGCTCTAGCAGATCAGTAATATTATCCATGTCTGTTTTATTTGTTGTTATATCTAGTAGGTAGTGATTGGAAAATTGCTTATGATCGCAATTAGAAATCCCGCAGGTCTTGAGACCTGCCAGCAGAAATTTTGTAGAGGATATTGCAGATGAAAAGGATTGCCAGCAATATCGATCGATTAGCTAAATGTACAAATCAATAGCATATGAAATTTCAGAAAATGAAGAACGCTTACCTCTATATATATCATTTATCATTCAAAACTATCGCACTGAACTAATAGCGAGCCGCCCTTTGCATTCCAAATTAGAAATAATACCAATTGACAATTGACATTTATTCTTTAAGGGTGAAGCACAATGCTTTTCATATTCCCCGCTATCTGTCGTGGTTACAGTGAGGGTAAAATTTACGAGCAGTTTGCTCGCCCTGAATGGGCATGGAGATTATGTATCGCTATAGGAGGCTAATATAGTTTTTGGTCTTCTATATTTAAATATGTCCGTTGGCTCGTATGCTGCAGCTTGTTGAACCAAATCGTTGGGATGTGTGGACGTCTTTAGAAAAAATTTGGAAGCTAAGGATTGTAGATATATATATCATTTATCATTCAAAACTATCGCACTGTGAAGCACAATGCTTTTCATATTCCCCGCTATCTGTCGTGGTTACAGTGAGGGTAAAATTTACGAGCAGTTTGCTCGCCCTGAATGGGCATGGAAATTATGTATCGCTATAGGAGGCTAATATAGTTTTTGGTCTTCTATATTTAAATATGTCCGTTGGCTCGTATGCTGCAGCTTGTTGAACCAAATCGTTGGGATGTGTGGACGTCTTTAGAAAAAATTTGGAAGCTAAGGATTGTAGATAAGAGAGAATATAGGGAATATTTGTGTCTCTGTGGAGTTGGCTGTTTCTAACATACCACGGGGCGTTCAAAATCATTCTCAAGCACTTGTTCTGCACTCGCTGTATCTTAATAATGTTAGTATTAGAGGTGTGGCTCCAGGCTGGAGAGGCATAGGTGATTATAGGACGAATCGTCATCTGGTATAGCTGCAATTTGATTCTGTTGCTGAGTTTGCTATTTCTATTAATTAGCGGGTAGATCTGAGCTATGGGAAATAATACCAAGGTTAAGTAATGCAGAAGTCATATTTTCATATACAAGCAGCCAACAGGTGTCACACCCTATTATAAAATATTCTGGATTAGAGATAGATGTTGAAAGTTTTCCCACTTGGTTATATTAAAAATTAAAGATATCAGGAAATTATATACTTGATTTAATCCTTTATATAAGTTTAAGCAAACAAAGTTTGCATGTGAAGTATGTTAACGACTGGACAACTCGTATATACAAGCTAATGACACCAAAACACTTTCCTTAGTACTTTAAAATGTCTAGTGTACACGTTCCATTAGAGCTAGTAATATAATATACCGTTGGAAATCTCATCATGCCAAAGTGCAGAACTTTACATTTACTAACACTGAAATGATAGTCCTTATCATTTTTCCTGCTGTTCCAGCTTATTCAAATTTTTCTGTAAATGATGTATATCAATAGTATCCCTGATTGTTCTGCTTAGCTTTGCATCCTCAGCAAATAGTTGAACATCCTCAGTAAACAGTTGAACATCTCCTGTAGATCCGTCCTAATATCAGTAATCTGATTGCACAACAATGTCCAAAGACTGATTCCTGGGGTACACCACAACACTTTATATCTGGTAGATTCACATTGACCATATATAGCACTTTCTGATACCTGTCCATCAACCACTTATCCAAGTTAACATTTTATATTCTAATCCCATATTCTCCAGTATAGGAAACAGCTTTTTATGTGGTATTTTATCAAAGTCCAACAGTATTATAGTGTACCTATTCCCTTTTTCCAGCTCAGCCATAACATTATTATATAAGCAAACTGCTAAAACATGACCACCCTTTAGAAAATCCATGTAGTTCCTTTAAAAGTATAGCTTATCTCTCAACTCATTTCTGAAAATGAGTTACCCTCTCTAAAATCTTTATTACCACCGCCTCTAGAGATCCCGATAGTTTAGCAGGTAGACACAATGGTTTACATGGTAGCACTGTGCGCCATGTTGCATACACCTGGTTGATAGATCTTAGCAAACTGAACACTCTTTATTTGAACAATATCACGAGCTTCACAGAAGGGTGCCCAACTGAATTCAGTAAAGTGATTATTCCACATTCATACTTTCTTTTACTGGCAGTAAAACGATAAAATTCTTTTGGATTACCTTTATCCTGCGCAGCCAATTTCTTCTCGTACTCCGATTTAGTTTCTGTACAATACTCACAACTTTTCTGGCATGCACTTTATATATTTCATAACTTCTCTCACCCTTGTTCTCATAATATTCATTCCACATCATCTTCTTATTATGGATCTCTTATTTAATGCAACTGCACATTTATGAACTCATTAGTATATATTGCCTCACTTAAGCACTATTTCAAAGCTTCCTATGAAGTGTTGACATTCTTTCTCATTCAGTAACTAATAACACAGAATCAAAGATAATATACTCTGAGTTCGTCATAATACAGCTTTGTAGTTCAGCATATAACCTGTCTTAATTGGAACATCCATATGGTTATTTACCTCCTAAATCAGCAAGGCATGATCACTGCCACCAACTAGTCGCAAAACAGTCATTTTGTTAACTGAGACCTCCCGTCTGATGTTATGACCAAATTTAACACTAAATTGCCGCTGTGGCTAACGTATACGCTCTCCAGCCAAAAGTCTGCGGTTCGAATCCTTCCGTGGACATGGATGTTTGTGATTGTATGTGAAAATACTAGTTGCGGTGGTGTACTTGTGGTAAGTAGTAGTTGGTGAATTGAGTAGTGAAAATAGAGTTGTAGAGTAGGTGCCGTCCCTCGATGAGAATTTGGACTTCCTGGAGGTGTCATGTAATAATAATAACTTCGAGTTTCTTCTCTTAGACTGCTTAGGAAAGCTGTTTTACAACAGCAGCTCAGCATATTATCCTTCATTTTCATCATGAGTTTTGTCTGCTGCCCAATCAATGTTCGGATAATTTAAGCCAACCATAATGATTACCTCCTTAGTACCCATCAGGGTAATTTGGCAGTGCATTTCATCATACTCGGCAACTGAAACATCAAGTCTGTAGCAACAACCCAATATATATGTTCCATCTTGTAAGACTCTGCTTCATGGGACATTAATATTATTATTGCTTTCATGAATTTCTATCCTAACTGGACTCAAATCAGATGAGTAATACATCCCTCCCACTGTTCTTCCTAAAAATACTATACTCTTTAAACTCAATCATAATTATAACATCTGACTCTGATTAGGTTTCACTGCCAACAACCCTAGACCAAAGCAACAAATTTAACCCCTTCGCTCCTGGCATTTGCGTAGTGACATCAGTTACCACCTGGCTTTTTCTTATAGTTACATCTACAGTTTGATTTGCACAGCTGAACAACTTTCTTTTCACTCCCTAGATACTCAAAAGTCCAACCCTAAAGCACACATTTCCACACGATACAACTCTTCTTCTTCTGCAGCTTTTCCCACTTAAGTAGGGTCGCTGTTTATGGTGAGTATCCTCCAAAACGTAGTCTTGGGCTGTAGTCTTCCTTCACCATCTCTTCTTTGGCTGTCCGTGCTCACTCCTCCCCTGCACGACCTTTCTTCCCACATACTTTTCCTCCCTCCTCATCACATGACAAAACCATCTCAATCTTGCCTCTTGTATCTTGCTCCTAAGTTCGTAACTTCCACCGTTCCCCTTACATAGTAATTTCTCAGATGATCCTTTCTGGTCACACCGCACATTCACCTAAGCATTCTCATCTCCGCTACCTCCACCCTGCTGATGTTATTTTTCCTCAGGGCCACAGTTTCCATAGCATACATCATAGCTGGTCTTACTACTGTCTTGTAGATTTTGCCTTTTAGATTGATCGGCACCCTCTTATCGCATAGCACTCCAGCCATCTCTCAAGTTCCCCCATTCTGCATCCCACTTCCTTCTCAGCCTAACTATCCTCTTTCATTGTTGAACCTAAGTATCTAAAGTCACTTACCTTCCTGATGACATTTCCTTCAAGCGCCAGACTGTCTCCTGGCTACCATCCACTTTGCAACACATATACGCTGTCTTACTTCTGCTCAGTCTCATACCTCTTTCTTCCAGTACTTTCCAGTTTAGCTGCCACTTCTCTTCATTCTGCATACAACATAGTCCAAGGCGTGTATTCACTCATCTTCTCCATCACAATATTAAACAGGAACGGACTTAATGCTGACCCTTGATGCAAGCCAACTGTCACTAGAAAACTTTCGGTCTCTCCCAGGCAAGTTCGAACTCTTGTCTTCACATTTCTGTACATCTCCTGCACTAACTTGACATATTTCTCCGGTACCTTCTTCTCCCTCAGACACCTCCAGACTTCTTGCCTTTGCACTCTATCATACGCTTTCTCCAGATCAATAAATACCAGATGTAGCTCCCGTTGCTATTCTCGAAACTTCTCCATTATTTGTCGTCGATCGACCAGGCATGAAGCCAAATTGCTCCTTTGCAATCTCCACCTCCTTCCTCAGTCTTCCATCAAGAACCCTCTCTAGGATTTTCATTGTGCGGGACATCAACTTTATTCCTCTGTAATTCTTAGTCTTGTGCACCCCTTTTACTCTTGTAGATGGGAGACAAGGGTACTTTCCCTCCATTCCTCGGGTATGTATATATTCCTGTTGACAAACTTTTATTAACAGGAGATCCACATTTGATACAACTATCTGATCAAAATAGATGAATACTCGTTCTTTAGTAGTGGATATGGATATATACATAAAACCATGTCTCATACAGGTATAAAAGAAATTACACAGTTTTGCAATCTTCATAGACAAATTTTAACATTAAACTAGGCTGTACTGAAGAGCTCAGCACTTTTACTGTGGTACTATCATAAAATGCCACCTTTGCAACAACTCAATTCAGGAAATTTCTACTCTGCTGCAACTGTTCTGATTAAGTGTAAGCAATGTTATTGTGAAATGGAAATGCCTAGGCAGCATCCCCACCAATGAAGCATGTGACACAAAAAAAAAAAAAAATTGCCGCTCCTCACTTGAAACACTAATTACATTACTGAGTTAAGAAATGTCTCTGTAAGCAGTGCCAGAACAGTAACTGTTTGTCAGGAGATAAAGAACATGGGTTGCTGTGGTTGTGTAGCTGCACACAAGCCTGATATTAGCAAGGACAATGCCAAATGTTTGTTAGAATGGTGTAAAGCTTGCCACCATTATTACTCTGGAGGAGTGGAATGCATTCTCTGGAGTGATGAAGCATGTTTCACCATCTGGCAGTCCAATGGATGAGTCTGGGTCTGGATGATGACAGAAGAATGCTACCTGCCTGATTTTGTTGTGCTATCTGTGAAGTTTGATGGCAAGGGAATCATGGTATGGGTTGTTTTTCATGGTTTGAGCTAGGCCCCCTCTAGATTGTGTTGGGGAATCTTAATACTACAGCCTATAATGACATTACAGACATTCCTGTGCATTCGACTTTATGGCAACAGTTCAGTGAAGGCTCTTCCTGTGTCAACACGACAATGTACCCATCCAAAAAGCAAGGTCAGTGCAAGAATGGAATGAAATTGACTAGTCTGCACAGAACCCTAATTCCAACCCCACAGAACACCTGTGGGATGAATTGCAATGCCAAGTCAAATCAACTGACATCAGTGAGTGACCTGACAAATGCTCTGAAAGCATGGAATGAAATTACCACAGCAACATACCAAAATCTCGTGGAAAGCTTTCTTAGAATATTTGAAGGTCCACAGCAAAGGGTGGACCAACTCCATATTAATACCTTTCTTATTAGACAGAGTTGTGATGAACAGGTGTCTAGATATTTTTGATCAGAGAGGGTACATAACCATACTGGTGACATCCATATAAGTAATTTCTTCTTAGGCTCATGATGCCAAATCTATTCTTCAAATATAAGCCATACCTCTTATACAAGTATTTTCCACCAGTGGCGCACCCAGGATTTAATCTTTTTTTTTTGGGGGGGGGGGGGGCAAGTTGAATGGATAAAAATATTTTTAATACAATTTATTTGCATTAAAAATATTTTTTCCGTTCAACTAAAATTCTTACATTTCATTCATTCAATAAAATTCATTAGGTGATTATAAAAATTTATTTAAAGAATAAAATCCAGTTTTCTTTTCTTTTTACAAAGCTCTTGAATTATTTCAGTCGTGGTTAAATTAATCTCTCTCTGTGTGTATATCACGAGTGAACGGAAGCCAGTCCGTTCAATCGTAATTGTGTCATGGTAGATCGTAAATACGTTTTTAAAAGGCGTAAGTTAGAAAATGACCTTTCACTGACGCATGTTGTTACCGGAAGCGTTGCAAATATTTTTAATAAGTTATATTCAAATTTCTTATACCACAACTTGAATTTGGCGTTCAAAATTGCTGGCAAATCACCGGCATAAGTCACACAATTGACGAAAATATTCCATTGCACTTACTGTTGGAGCATCTTTTCCATTTGGTAAAGAGAAAAAAATATATTTCAAAATGTTGCGGTGACGAGTAAAACGTTCATGAAGCTGAATCAATATTTGGTCAATAAGTGGAATGAAATAGTTCTCCTGAATTACTCTTCTACAGAATCGGCTGGAACATTGGACCTTAATATTTGTTTTGATGAAGTCCTTGGCTTTTTGATGTCAATATTAAAATTATTGGCTTTTATACATGCTTCATCGTAAATATCTTTAAATGAAGAATCTGGTGTTTCACAAACGGTATTTAATTGAGCCACATCATCAACAAAATTTAGGGCAATTAAGAGGTCACTTTTTTTTTGGAATGGGTTGGATATGTGTTAGTTTCCATGAGATGGTATAGGTGCCAGCTGAGTACAGAAGATTGAAGAGACAATAGAGGACAGCTGTTAGCTGTGGAGCATGTTTGAGTACAATAGAAGAGATGCCACCAGGACCAAATGAATTTGTAGTGTTCAGGTTAATATTCTTATTGCTTTCTGCCAAATGGCCATGAGGCACAATGTTTAGTGTTAGTATGGAAGAAGGTTGTCTATGCAGAAGTTAGAGGAAAAGAATGATGCTAGGAGGTTGGCTTTTTCTTTGGTTGCTGTAACAGTGACATCCAGATGGGTGAGAGGTGGAGCATAGGTGAGTAGAAGTTGCATTTGATGACTTTTGCGAGGGATCAGAAGGTACTGTTACTGTTTGGAAAAGAGACGAGTTTTCTGCTATTGGCCTTTATGAAGTTGGATTTGCTGATGGTTGATTTAAATTTATTATATGCTCCCACATAGACTGAGTATGAAGCTTGGGTTCTTGATGCAAACCACCTGTAGTACATTTTTTTTCTTTGACTGCTTTCATACATCTTCTATTGAACCAGGGCTTGGAAAGCAGATGGGAATTTTGGATGGAATGAGAGATGAATGCCTTCATGCCACTATGGATAATTTCTATAGCTTGATCAGTGCAGGTGTCTAGGCAGAAGAGTAGAAGCAATAGTTATACCATGGGAAAGTAGTTCCAGAGGACGAGGTTGAGTGTGGTCAGAGGATGGGCATTCTGTGAGACTGGAAACTTGCACAAGATTGTGGTCTGAGTTACCGAGAGGAGAGGTAACCTCTATAGTGTCTGGAAGGAGAACTATTTTATATTATATATATATAAAAAAGGGTATTGGGAAAGTGGAGGGGATTATCTGGAATTCAGATAGGTAGCTCCATGATTTACATTAGATCATTGCTTATAGCGAAAACCTCCATAACACATCCAGCTCGATCGGTAGTTGTTGAAGAACAGTAGGTATTATGCACATTCAGGTCACTTAGGATGATGATTCAGCTATTTGGATAACTAAATTGTAGTCAGCTTGGTTGGCTAAGTGGTTAGTGTATCTACTCTCCAACCAAAAGGCTGCAGGTTTGAGTCCTGCCTAGGGCATGGATGTTTATGATTGTCTTTTATCTTCATACAACTATTATAAACACTCTCCCAAGATGGGGTGGGTCACCATGGGAGAAGTCGACCCAGAAAACGTCCTGCAATGAGAGAGGCCTTTACCCAGTAGTGGGGAAAATATATATAGTGAGGGAAAAAAAGTCAAAGTTTCATGGAGAGGAAGAGTCTTTGTGGTTTTCAGAGTTTGGAGACTAGTAAATGCAGCAGATGAATGTTACTAAGTGGGGGGCTAGGAAACTATCAGCCAGAGAAGTTCAAAAGCAGGGGATTCTAAATCAGGTATCCTCTGATAGGCAATGACAGAACATACAAAGGCATAGGTGCCACCTTTGTGGCAAAATGAATCATTAAGAGTATAATTTGGGCATTGGATGAGAACTGTGGTTGATGTAGCTGCAATTTGGGTTTCTGTTAAGAGAAAGAATTCTAGTTTGGATGTTGGTAAGTGGTGAAGAATGTTGTTTATGCTTGAAATTATGTCATGGATGTTTGTGAAGTGGAAGTGATTTTTTTTCAGAGTGGGGTAGGGATCCTGTTAAGGTTGGAATATTGTGTTTGGATGAACTGGTTGTTAAGGTTGTTTGTAGTATTGCCATCACTGTTTCATTTTTCGTTTTGTGTTATTATTAGATGAAAAGAAAGAGTGAGAAAAAGAATGAAGTGAAGAGAGAGAGACTTGTTAACATTATTATCTGAGACCTCCAGGGAGCAAAGGACTCACTGAGGGAGGCTATAAATCACATAAATTAACTCATACCCTCCCTTAAATTCATTCACAACTAGATACACTCACTACCACTAAAGGCAAAACTATTCCATTCACTCACTGCTCTCTGAGGGAGAAAAACCTAGTTATTATCCCTTTCTTGACTACAAACAAATTTAACTTCCATGGATGACCTCATGTTCTCTCCCCACCTTCCATATAATTGAAAATTTCAGATGATATCCTAACATCCATTCAAAAGTTTATAGACTTCTATCATATCACTCCTCTTTCTTCTATTAACCAGAGTCTGCAATTCACATGCTTACAATCTGTCCTCATAATCTAAATCCCATAATCCAGATATAATTTTTGTAATTCTTCTTTGCACCCTTTCCATTGCTTCTTTATCCCCTTGGAACCCGGCAGACTAAATCTGCACACAATCTAGGTGTGGTCTTATACATGACACCAATACAGAGTGTGACCAGTCTACTTGCCATTCTGTGGTCTTGACAGTGCCTCCCACATACCACTAACTGAAACTCCCTCATCAGGCATGACCTGCCAGGGTACATAATAGCAGAATTATGCACCAACTGACCAGGAAGCCTCTTAACTCATTACTGACTGGTTTGGGACAATATACCATTTGTAGGCATTATCAGGGCCGGCTCTACCGACGGTGCAAAACGTCAGTAGAGCCGGCCCTGATAATGAACTCTTTGCCCTTGAGTTCCTTCTGTCACATGCTGCTTGAGGAAGGTGTCCCACAACAGCTCAAAAAATGAATTTTCCTTCTTCTCATCAGATTCTACTGATAATCAATATTTGGATAAGTAATAATCTCCATTATTTAATTTATTAAAGTAATGTAATCTCCATTACATTACTTTAATTACAGAGCACAAAGAGAGTAATAATCTTCATTATTACTCTTTTTGTGCTCATCTTTTCTATTTAGTGATGCATTTCTTCATCACTAGCAACCAATCCAACAGGTCTGTAACAACACCCCACTATGTAATTAGTTTCTCATAGACAGGCTTATACGTTGGTTATGCATTACTAAATCACTCAAGGAATTGAACAACGTAGCTACGAATATAAATTAAATTACACTTTAATAAATATTTCCGATTTCCTTAAGTGATATAGTTATGTAATTAGTCTTGTTAGATTCCCCCTCACACCAGATGGCTTCAAACTCACTGCCACATGAAATATTGTTAGTAGTATTACTACAATCATAGGTCTCAACTCTAAGTGGATTCAAGACATCCGATATCATTAGCAGCATGCCCCCTCCTCTCCAATCTATCCTTCCTAAAAATACCGTACCCTTAGACACTCAATACCAGTTAGTAGATCTGATTCTGATAGCTAGTTATCTTACACTAATACCTACAATCTGAGGATGCAACATATTGACTAAGGCAACAAACTCAATCCCTTTGTTTCTGATACTCCTAGCATTTGTGTACAGACATAATAATCTGTTTGTTCTTTTGTATTGTCTTTTCTGCAGTCTGCCTGACACAGTTGGACAACTTGCAGATCTCTATTATTCTCAATTGCCTTACACATGTAGACATCTTTGCACACATATGATGGGTCCGAACCAGACAAACAAAAACCCAAAATCATTCTCTCCTCGTCAACATTTCCATGACGAAGCCCATTCCCATTATTAACACAGTTATATAACATTGTCTCTCTTACACTCACATTCCCAATCTTAAGAGTAAAGACTCTACACGAATTACCATTTACTGATGAGGTAATGGCAGTATATCATTAGCTATACTGATAGGTTTTTTACTCACAAGTAATGTGTCTTCAATAATTGTCTCTTAACGGTAACACTAGTCTTGTTAACTACAAAGATATTTTAAGCAAGAGATCTCTTTATTTATAATTAATAATATGACTGCCAACAGCTTTATTTTATTATTATTTGTTGTTTTTTTAAAGAGCTAGAATGTTATCTTTCAAGCGGGTGATGAAAGTAGAATAGATGATGTGAAGTCATTAACCTGTATATACAATGTATAATACTGTGCATTACTCGGGAGGGGGGGGGGGGTTCTCAACCTGGTTGTGGTCATGGGCACATTTGAGATTGGAAAGAGAGTGGCAGCACCACTATTTTTTTTTTTCTATCAAAAGTTATACTTGCTTGTCATATCAAATGATAACAATTAGCAAACAAAGGTTTGTCGATTGGTAGAGCCTCTGCTATTAATGGCTCAGCAAAAAGTTAAGCAAGTTTGAGCACAGTTAGTAGTTGGAAGGGGACATCATTCAATGCTGTCGCCACACTCTCCCTCGATGAGTCTTTGGACTCCCTGGAGGTGTCACATGATAATAATATTTTATTCTTCTAAAAGTTTTTCATTGTATGACATCTCCACCTACCAAGATGTACATATAAAACTAATAATTCATATATAATATGAACACTGTCATCACCCATATAATACAAAACATGAGTAATGCTGTGAAATATGGTCTTCAGAATAAATCAGTTTCTGTACAAAAGATATTAAAAAAAGTAATTTATATTTCTATGAAATATTTACAATATCTTTGTGTTACAATTAAGAATTATTATCACAGATGACATATGTTATCATTAGGATTTTGTTCCAGTGCAATTTAGACAACTTTTTTAACTGAAGAAACATCTGCTTCTGATGCAAGTTGAGTTATCTTTGATAAGAGTAAGATGATGATAAGAATATACTGAATTCTTTGGAATGGAACTTAAAACATTTTTTGCTCAACTGATGTAATGAGGATATTTTAATAATTATTCCTTATTTAATATATGTGTCCTCCACGACCTGCTCTACCACGACCTCTGCGTCCACTCCACCCAACTCCACCACGAGAAGATGAATAATTATTGGCTGCTTTGAGTCGAAGACGCCTTCCTCTTTGGGATCGTCCTCTTTGTCCAGTAGTGGTAACTGCAGGCAAAGATGTAGAATGAGGTGAAGTAGGTGGAGGGGGAGGAGGTGATGAAAATGACTGCTGTGAAGAGGTTACTGAAGGTGAATTATTACTAGTGCTTGGCTCTTCTTCCCAAACAATAGGCTTTCGTTGTTGTGACATTTGCGCTTGCTGTGATGTATTACCTGCAATTATAATAAATAATATATTCAAATATGTATTCAATTTACTCTTATACTTTTTTTTAAAACAAAAATATTGCCTTTTAAATATGTTGTTTACTAATGAAGATAAAATATGATAACCATAAAACCATGATAGCAAATAATTTTGCATAAGATTTTTTTTTTTTTTTTTAGTTATCTGTAGAATACTGTTTCATTCAGAATGCACGTATGAATGCATCGCGATTACTTCAGATATCACACTTTTGATTCAACTGATCAATTAATAATAACAGGAATACATTCCCGACATAAACACAAACTTTTTTTTTAAATTGGGAACCCATCCATTAGATGAGTTTTGAGATCCACTCTGAGGGAATGTTGATTGGCTATTGCATGCATTTGAACGGATTTGACCAATAGTGTGCGCATGTGTGTGGGGATATTATTGATGCCAATTCTGATGAAAAGTGGCCCATAGAAGTACTTGAAGATGCAAATGGCAGAAAAGATACACTTCACTCACTGTGTGAAAGTGTGTGAAGTGTATCGGCATGAGAGGAGTCATTAATGTCTAACCACCCTTTTCTGTATGTCTAGTATTTTTTAGTAAGCTCTTGGGGGGAGATGGGACCACCCCCAGATGAGAGAGCAATATTCAATGGTCAGACAGATTTGTATAAAGTTAAAAGTTGTTTAGAGTTGTAGTAACCGCAAAGAAGAAAACCTAATTTTTGGGAGGCAGAGTAGGCAATATTTGTAATATGTTTGTACCAGAGATATTTGAAGTTAGTGTTATCCTGAGAATATAGTTATAATTGAAACTGACAATATTATTCAAACCCACTGGTGAATGTTTTGGAGATCTGTATTTAAAACAGTAGTCTTTAAGCTCCTGGGGATTGTGGCGATTTGTATATTGCAAGGTTTGTCAAATGAAAAGGAGGAATGCTGTCGTAAGTCAAGCATTCCATTGATGTTACTGTCAGTAATTTTTCTGAGTGTTGCTAATATGTTTCAACAATGATATCACCAGATTGTAGTTTCTTAACTGTTCTGGGAGCTCCTGCCAGTCATTCTAAACCTGTTTGAATAAAGAAGGGTGACATTTTCCCTGTTGGCCTTTCCAGTGTACACCCAGAGGGGGGGAAGGGGGGAAAAAACCTAGAAACTTTTCCAAAAATCTTTTCCTAATTAAAATTAATTTTTTTAAAAAAAATTTATTTATGTTGTGCTGTGTCTTCTATTTCAATACTACTTACGAATTAGCAATCATTGCAGATGCTCAGTCATAGGTCGTATGCAATGCAGTATGTTTTCTCAAATCGTCTACTCAACCCCCCCCCCCCCCCCAAGATTAAATCCTGAGTGCATTACTGGACCTTTCATCTGTTGCATGGATGAGAAAAACTGGCATGTTTATACCACTGTCACATGCCTTTTGTTTTTTACTTCTGTAATCAAGTGATGTATCTATGGTATCAGTACTTGGTTGGGATCTTGTGAGTGCCTGCAAAAAATATGAGGATGAAAAATTCATGATCAAAGGCTTTTATGTTCAGCTCCAGAGCTTCCCACCCAACACAGACACCCACTCACCAACAAGCAATGACTGTGTTTGTGAATGGAATGACATACCCCAGAAGCTAAACTTGCATCACAGCAAGCCTTGAGTACCTTCCTTGACCATGGAGATAGGAGACTTACTGCAACACTGTTTGACCCTTGCAGGCAAGCCCACTAGCCGACTGATCCTAGCCAGGTCATCCAGGACCCCCCCCCCCCCCCCCCAAATGTCCATGGGGTTGCACTGCACAGCAAACATAGTGGCAGGGCATTGGATCCCAGTAATGATCGCCTAAAAGAAAAGGTAGTAAAAAAAAAAAAAAAAGAAGTAGAGTAAAGAATACAGGAAGAAAAAGCAAGGAAACATGGAAAGGGCCAGTGCCATCACTTGGAGGTCCCCTACATCACCACACAGGCAATCCTAAGAGGAGGGGTGTCAGCGATGAACACGGCAAATGATGCCATTAAGATATTTCTCATATTTAATAACTGTAGTTAGGTAAGTAAAACTCCATGCTGTTCTTTGGTGGATCTTAATTAAAGATGCCAATTTCAAGTGGTAGACATTTTAAGCTGCAAGTCTCTTTAGAGATCAAGCATAACAAGAAGTTACCAATCAATCACAACATGATAACCTAAAATACAAGGTGATCAAAACTAAAGTATCCCTGTTTAAGGTCTTGTCACCAATGATCAAAATGTTGTAAAATTTCACAGGAATACATTGTGCATCATGCAGAAGTGATATCTGAGGAAAAAAGAAGTTCCAAAATTCTCCACAAGAGCAAGCACTGTTTATATGTAGATACTGCATTGTTTAGCTTAATTTTTGTACACACACACACATATTATTTACTAGTTTACCTTTGACTATATACTGCTGTAGCCTTTGCAGTAATTTTGTTCATAAATTAGTAAATAATATGTATCTTTGACTACTTATGTATTGCTGTAACTGTTGAAATAGTTCAATTATATATACTATCTGATCAAAAGTATCCGGATACCCCTCTGAAATTCGTAAACTGACGTCTAGATGTGACTACGACCTCACTTACCACCATAAAAGGAGGCATGGAGTGTTGTCCAGTGATAAGAACAAGCAGAATAGGTAGTTCAAGAGAGCTCAGGGACATTGAATGTGGACTAGTATATATTGGTTGCCACATCAGTAAGAAATCTGTCAGAGACATTTAAACCCTCCTCAAGTTGCCGAAGTCAACAGCTGGTGATGTGATTGTGAAGGCACAACCACAACAAAACCACGGTCAGGTAGGCCACATTTAATGACAGACAGGGACCATTGAGCATTGAAGAAGATGGTTCGTGGAAATTGGCAGACATCGAGTGAAACAATCACTTGGGAGTTCTGCAGTGCTACTAACTGTCCAGCCAACACCATGACTGCTTCGAGAGGTAAGAGGAATCGGTTCCACAGTCGAGCAGCTGCCCATAAACCAAACATTTCTCCTGTGAATGCCAAGCACTGCTTGCAGTGGTATAAAGAGCGATGCCACTGGACAGTGGACAATTGGAAACGTGTGATTTGGAGTGATAAATCACACTTTACCATGTGGCAGTCCAATAGGAGGGTGTGGCGAATGCCTGGAGAACGATTCCTGCAAGTGTGTGTAGTGCCAACAGTGAAATTTTGAGGAGGTGGCATTACAGTGTGGGGGTGTTTTTTTATGGAACGGACTTCGCCCTCTCGTAACACTACATGGAAATCTAAATGCAGAAGGATACAAGGGCATTTTGAACCATTGAGTACTGTCTATGGTAGAAGATCAATTCGGTGATGACTGTTGTCTATATCAGCATGACAATGCTACCTGCCATAAAGCAAGGTCTGTGAGGGAATGATTTGTGAACAATAACATTCTCAGGGGCTCACATTGATGAGTATGGGCATGGCAAACCTGAGATACCCAAGCTAGACCTGATCTTACTTCATACAATATACACTTGGTATGTCATATCTGGAGACTACTCTTCTTTCCCTCTACTCTCTCTTACTTCTTACTCTTTCTCTCCCAGTGCTATTAGAGCAACTCGAGGGAAAGGGGTGACTCTTTCCTCTCAAACTGTAATGTCCACTAACTACTAAAAAAGGCAAGCCTAGCTGTCTTAAGGTGGAAGCCCCACCACTAGGATACCTATCGTCATGCTAGTAACTTGACATAGGGAAACACATATTACTTTCAAGTTTCAACGAAATCCAAACTGGACAGAAAACATGGGAAACGACTGCGAACTGGAAAAGGCTAAGAAACTTTGGAAAAAGAAAGACGTGGTGAAATATGCTACACGGAACATTAGAAACATAAAGAAGAAGAATTAGATAAAATTTTAAATGACGAAAATATAGAAATTGCAGTTCTTACAGAAACAAAAGAAACAGCTAACTACAACATCTTATATAGTGGAGTGGACAAACAAATACATGCAAAAGCTGGTATAATGATTCGGATCCATAAATCAAAAATAACTCATTATACATACTGGAATGAAAGAATATTAGAAGTTCAATTAAAATTAAATAAAGAAAATTTAACAGTTGGAGTGTATACCCCTGAAGGAGGAAAAGAAGAAGAAAATGATTACTTTTACAAAGAGTTGCAAGGAATATATGAAAAATTAAATAAAATAGAATATATAATTATAGCCAGAGATCAAGGATGCCCATTAATCAGTGGTGTAGCTAGAGCTTTTGCCGCCCTTTTCAATACACACTAAAAATACTATAAAAAGTCAAAACAACGTATAGGGAAATAAATTAAAACAGTATGTTTATTTTTGAAGTAAAACTTTAATTTAAACATTCGAAAATGTTATTTTTCTTGCTTTTCTGTTAGCAAAATCGTCGATGACATTGGCAAAGTCTATTTTATAGTAATGTAGGTAATTCTTAATCAGTTTTTTTTAGAAAAACTCCTCTCACAACTAGCAGCACTTACAGCAATTGTGAGGAAAATTCGCAGTTGTATTACAATATGTGGAAATGAGTTTTCGCTACTGTATTTTAGAATTAACTGCAAAAGTTCAAAAAGGTTCAAAGTGCTGCCCAGGGCGGATCGCCCCCTCCGTACCCCCCCCCCCCCCTAGCCATGCCTCTGCCATTAATGATGATAGAAGTGTGGAAAATTTCTGCAGGTGCGATAGCTATAATTAGGGTTCAACAAATATGTTCTTTTGGAGATAACTTGTGCCATATGGTGTCTTCAATTCACATGAAAAGAGAAGGAAATAAGTGAATAATATATATATATTGAAAGGTCATATATTTTGGCCTCAAAGTTACAGGCCATCATCAGTGGTAAACATTAGTTTATCACTGATGGTTATACCACTGTGTGATGTTATACATGACACAATGCAAAGGCATACCTGAGGAGACATTGTATTATTAATTTTTAATTAAATATATTATTAATTAAAACTTTAACGATGTGTAATTAAAACAAGACTCTTCCATATTTTTGATATTGAGAAGCAGTCATTCTGATTCAAGTTTAGATGATGAAGTAAGGCTTCAGTGCTTTCTTCAAATAAATCTTCGAATTTGTAGTGACAATAAGGCAGTAATCATGTTTCAGCCCACATGATATTGTGGTCTATATCTATTCAAAGTTTTGAAAAGGCCAGATTTCTCGGATTTCTTATTGATGATATAAGATTGGTATCCTTGTATTCTTTTTTTCCACTGAATATTCAAATTGTCCAAAACATGAAAGGTGACAGTCATAAGGAACTTGGTAGATACCAGGAAACCCATTATGGTTCCTGTCTTCTAAAGAAAAACATTCCCCTCTTGCACTTCATAAGTACAGTTAAAAAAACTACATAACATAAAATATGCCATAGAATTGGTTATGTAAATAAAACTGACAAACTGAAACCTCTCTTCTGATTTCTTCAATCATCAACTAAAAATTCAATCTCATTACAGATGAGAAAACAAGCACCTTTTTCAAGTGCTGATTATAATAAATGAAAAGTCCTGATTAAAGTGTCATAAGCACCCTGCTATTCTGAAATAAATTCAGTAAACTATTTCTGCTGTCCATACTATAGTGAGAGGCAATGTTTCATGTTATGAGAATATAGAGTGAAGGATATTTTATTTTTATATGCCAGTTAACACCACATTTCCTTCCCAAAAGAAACCTTTAGTTGTAATCCAGAAATGGATGTAGCAGGTCTAAAGTATCTTGCATAACAAAATGCAGTAGATGCCTCTTGAGGGATGTGATGATTTTCCTTGTAGTATAAGAGTAACTTATAACTTAATGTTATATGCTACTATGAAGTGCATTCTATAATCACAGGGTTTGTTGCAGTTTTAGTGAAATCTAAAAGGATTAAAACACAAATCAGAATATTTTAATTCTCTTCATTACTGATGTCAAATAAAAAAATCCAGAGTTCTGCTTGTTTTTTAATTATACAGATCTTTTGCATTGTAATCAAAGGATGTAAATGTAATAAAATAATCCACAAATGCCTTTTATTCTCTTACAGAGAGTGGGTGAGGCCATTTAGCCCTATCCAACTTTGGAGACTGGGTGGGCAGTTCAATCTCCACCAGTAGCCAATCAGAGAGCGCTGACCAAAGACTAATTTTAAGCAACATCCAGTAAAAAGATGGCAAACAAATGCCACCATCTTAATTCCTCAAATATATGATATTGTCTGAAACAGTGTGAGGGTTCTACAGTCAATTTTCTTGAGTTTATGGGGTAAAAAAACCTAAGTTTTCATGAGAAAAAAAAAAATGTTTTTTTTTTCAAGTAACTTGGGAACCAGTCAAAAAAAAAAAAAAAAAAGCCTAAAAAAAGGATCCTCTAGTTGGCGACTAGAAGTGAACTTAGATCTGCCTTCTGGTGGCCTGGCATAGTAGAAGCAAATCCCACTTCTACTGAGCTATACAGAAATCAAGCGTAACTATTTTTTTTTTTTTTTTTTTTTTTTTTTTTTGTCAGTGTCAGTTCTGGGAAAGTTGTAAAGGAGCACTGGAGAGAGAGTATAGCTTAAACTCTGAAAGTCTTAAATAACTTATCACTAAAGCTCTCGCACTGTTTATTTAATTCATGTGTAAATTACACTAGCATTCAATAACAGCTAATATATTCTATGACATTTTTGTAAATGAGAAGAATATATATGAAGAGAAGAGGACTTTTTTTGTTACCTTTTTCTCTTTAGCCTTCTCTCTTCTTTTTTTACTTCTATAATTTTTTGCTAATTTTTTTCTGTTGAATACAAAATGCTGTTATCATTATTTACAACTACATCAATGAAGAGAAAAGGACTTTTTTGTTACCCTTTTCTCTTTAGCCTTCTGTCTTCTTTTTTTTACTTCTATAATTTTTTGCTAATTTTTTTCTGTTGAATACAAGATACTGTTTTCATTATTTACAACTACATCAATGAAGAGAAAAGGACTTTTTTGTTACGGTTTTCTCTTTAGCTTTCTGTCTTCTTTTTTTACTTCTATAATTTTTTGCTAATTTTTTTGACAAATACAAGATGCTGTTATCATTATTTACAACTACATCAAGATAACAGTTAATGTATTCTATGACATTTTTGTAAACAAGAAGAATATATATGAAGAGAAAAGGACTTTTTTGTTACCCTTTTCTCTTTAGCCTTCTCTCTTCTTTTTTTACTTCTATAATTTTTTGCTAATTTTTTTCTGAATACAAGATGCTGTTATCATTATTTACAACTACATCAATGAAGAGAAAAGGACTTTTTTGTTACCCTTTTCTCTTTAGCCTTCTCTCTTCTTTTTTTACTTCTATAATTTTTTGCTATTTTTTTTTGTCAAATACAAGATGCTGTTATCGTTATTTACAACTACATCAAGGGGAAGGCCCATGGGATGTTTAGTTATTGTATAACTGAGTTTCTATTTGTGGATTTTAATTTTATAATTTGAGTATCACTACTGAATATTATATGTTTGCTTCAAATCATGGCAGTAATTCTCAGAGAACTCAAAAGTTTTTAATGACATCATGTCAAGTTTAACACTTCTTGAGCATGTGCAATGCCATTTAAATTCTATGACTATACCGATCGCTTCTCCATTTCCTTTTGATGGTAGTTTAAATTACTATCAGATGGTAGTTTATCATATGGGGTGTGAGAGTGCTTGACCTGGTAATAGCATCTGAGAATTTGACTGTAATGAATATGACCATGTTACCACCTATTGGTGAGAGTGATCATAAGGTCTTGACCTGGGAGGTGGCTAAAGGTGTGGAATTTTCGATTAAGACAGGGTATATGTGGAATTACTGTGCTGGCAAGTATGACAAGCTTAGGAGATTGCTTGGGTCAGTGACATGGCATGTACAACTGCAAGGGCTGGACGTCGATAGAGCATGGGAAGTGGTCAAGGAGCATTTACAGGAGGTTATGGCTGATTGTATACCTAGAGTCTGAATAGTAAAACAAGTAGGGGTTAAATGGATGAATAACACCATTTAGCTTGAGCTGCAAAAAAAGAAACAACTGTGGAGGGAATTTAAAGAAAGGGATGACCTGCAGGCACACGAATGGTATAAAGTGCAGGCCAGAAGGGTAACAAGTGTGGTAAAAACAGCAAAAGCCGATTATGAAAGGAAACTAGCTATGCAAGCAAAAGAGAATCCCAAACAGTTCTTTCAATATGCTGCAAGCAAGAAAAAAACCGTACATGGCAAAATGATTTTAAGGAATGACGATGGTAAGGAGGTCACTGAACCAGTCGATATAGTGGAGTTACTGAGCGCACACTTTGCAAAAGTATATCATCCAGGTGGTGACATTGAAAAAATGAAGGAGCCATTAGTTTATACGGGAATTGTGATGAATGAAGTGGAGGTGAATAGTCTATTACAGAACCTTAATGTGAATACATCTGTGGGATTGGATGGTATACCGGCACGGGTCTTGCGTGAAGCGGCTAAGGAATTATCAGTGCCCTTGACCATGTTGTTTAATCTGAGTCTCGGGTCTGGTTTAGTCCCGAAGGCGTGGAAAGAGGGGAAAACAGTTTCACTGCATAAAGGAGGATCCAACACTACGGTTGCAAATTACCGACCGATCAGCATATCAGGAATTGTTGTCAAGGTCTTGGAGAAAGTAGTCAAGAGAAAAATACAGGAATGGATTGATGAAAATGAGATACTGTACAGGGGACAGCATGGCTTTGTAAAGGGTAGATCATGCCTGAGTAACTTGCTCAAGTTTTATAACAATGTGACGGCTGAACTGGATAAGGGAAATGGGTTTACAGTGATACTGCTGGACCTGGCAAAGGCGTTTGACAGGATACCACATGGAATTCTAATCCGTAAACTACAACATATGGGAATGGATATAGGGTTGGTGAGATGGATAGGTGGGTGGTTGATGGAGAGATATCAGAGAGTGGTTTATTCAGGAGTGGAGTCCAAAAAACGGCCTGTGACTAGTGGGGTGACGCAGGGTTCTGTTCTTGGACCACTGTTTAATCTGTTCATTAACGATATAGGGAAGGATCTAAGTGGAACAGTTCATTTGTTCGCTGATGATGCAAAGTTGGGGAGGGCGATAGTGAATGCAGAAAGACGTCAAAGTCTTGCAGGATGACTTGGATAGATTGGAGTTCTGGGCTAAGGAGAATGGATGTCAATTTAATGTGACAAAATGTAAGGTTATGCATTTTGGGGTGAAAAGATTAGCAGCAGTATACCACATGGGTGGAACTGTACTCCAAGAGATTGATGAGGCCAGGGCCTTGTGAGTGTTGGTGGATAGGGAGATGAAGTTTAGGGGGCACATTGCGAAAGTAGCTAAATCAGCTCATCAACTCACTTGGTTGTTGAAAAATACCTTAACGAGCAGAGACAAGCAAGTTATTGTACTTCTGTACCGAGCCTTGATAAGACCTCATCTTGACTACTGTGCCCAGATTTGGTCACCTCGGTTCCTTCTTGATGGGGAGGAGGTGGAGAGGATCCAGAGGCGAGTGACTAAGATGATAGCAGGTCTATGGAATGAACCATATGAGAACAGGTTGAAGATTTGTGGGTTGCAGAAACTGGTTGATAGGCGGAAAAGGGGAGATATGATTGAGACATTCAAATTGCTAAAAGGATTCTATAAGATTAATTCAGAGGATATTTTTGAGATCAGGACTGGTGGTGGGAGAACTAGGGGACACCTATGGAAGCTGGGCAAGAGTGTGGTTAGCAGTGGTGTTAGAGCTGGTTCTTTACTTGAGTGGTAAATGAGTGGAATAAGCTGCCAGAGTCTGTTGTGGGTGCTATGACAGTGAGCAAGTTCAAGGCAAGGTATGATAGATACTGTGAGAATGTCGTATAGTTGTGTGGACATGATGTTTAGGGCCTCCCTCGATGAGTCTAAGGACTCCTTGGAGTAGCCCGAAAATAATAATAATATGCTCATTTGAAAAGTAAAAAGTTATGTCCTCAAGCCAATCCAGTTTGAGCCAATTTAGCTAGTTATTGCAGACGTGGAAGAGATCGGGGGGCCTCACCACGTTACTATCCTGGAGTCGATTATGGAGAAATGGAAATATCTTACAAACTATGTTTTGGAAGTTGGAACTCCTACAACGTCCTAATAATTAAAGGAAACAAGATACTGAAACTAAGAGTAAAATAAGCATTGCAAATGCATCTCATGATGATGTCAACTCAAATTCAAAAGGAAGGTTGGTATCTGATATTCTTCATTTGAAAACAAGAAACAGTCTTGAAAATTGAAACTTGTGGAATGCGAGATTATATAAACTAGAACGTTTTGAACAACTAAAAATTTTATACGAGAAATGAAAAAAAAAGTTAATGTGCGGTGACTCACAATAATGAAGAAATAGATTTTTACAATAACTTAGAAAAATCTACAGGATATGTTAAATCAAATGAGATACTCATAATGATGGGTGACTTGAATGCAAAGGTTGGTGAAGGACTGGTCTGGCTTGAAATACGACAAATATTCCAGAGCAGCAAAAAAAAGACAAAAGTTTTGTGGCATGGCTGCCCACCCTCCTTCTAGGGGACGACACTTGAAGATTTCAAAAATAAATCTTATTGTAGTTTGATATACTGATAAAGCTTAGAAAACATTGAAATGATTTGAAAAAAAAAAAAAAAAAAAAAAGGATAGATTACATAATTTTTTTTTTTTTTTAAAAATTACATAAACCAGAAACCTTACAGCTTACACATAGAACTTTTTTTCAAGACAAGCCTCCAAGAAGTAGAGTACTGGTGCTCTCTCATTGGATGAAAAATCATCTACCACCTAAAGGCAGTGACAAATATCCATGACCACAGTGGGATAGAAACCTACAGCCAGCTATTTAGCTAACTGCTGACTTATCATAAAATAAATCTGTATGTTAATATTATTAAACTTCATGGAATCATTTTCAAGCTTCAAGGATATATGAAAATAAATAAACTTAAACTAAAATTATAAATTCACGGAACAAGAGTGATTTTTCAGTTCATGTCTGAAAAAATGACTTACACACTGTGTAGCTCACTGTTAGTAAGGCTATCATATCATCTTAGCCCATTTCAGCCATGTTAAGATCACTGTAGAAATATAAAATTAAATCCTATTCTTCGGTTCTTCTTGTATTCTAACAGAATATCTCTATTATCTCTGCCAATTCTTTAAATCTTCACATGTAGCTATTACACATACACAATACATCACTCTCTCCACCCCTGCTTCCTAGACAACAGCATTATCCCAAAGTTAGTTAGATTAAAATATAACTTCCACACTAAAAAGCTGACAAAGTATCTTAAGTGCATCTTGGCTCTTGCTATGGCAATAAACACAAACTACATGGTCTGATACCTTGAGGCTAGAAAGCCAAACTTTGTGATATTCACGCACAAAAGAGCTTGGAGCTTCCCAAAAGATATATGAACATTGTAGATAAGTTTACATCTAATAAAGCCATAAAATGTGCATTAAAAAAAACATTACAAAAAAAGAAATTTGAAAACTAACATTAGAAACGGAAAATGTATGACATGATTATATGCTGAAGTAGTTATTAACTTTTCTGCATACTCTGTCACAAAAGTACAATACAGAATCTTATCCAAAAGAATTAGCATTGCACTGGTGCCTAAAACCATACTTACAGGAGACATTATAGCTAATGTGGAAAAAGGGCTATCTACAATGAAAAATCTGAAGCACAGTCTTAAGAAAATGCAATAACAACACATTATATAAATGAAGACTGAGGAAATGTTTCTGCTATAATATACATGAAAACTGATAGACCTAATAAAAAAACATTTATATAGCAGCATGTGAAAGAAGGGAACCAAGGTCAAAAAGTGCTTGATTTGTTCATAGCATTAGAAGGGTGTGTGTGTGTGTGGGGGTCTCTGTTAGAATATGAATATTTTATCACCAGTAGGTGACAGTAATGCTGTACTTTCCTGGGAAGTAGCTAATTATACAGATGTTTCAATTAGGACTGGTTACACGCTGAACTACAAAGCTGGAAATTATGATGACTTACGAGATTACTATCTTTGGTTCCATGGTATCAGTTACTGAATGCGAAAGATATCAGCAAAAACATTTAAGCAAGAGATGTGGAAGGAATATCATAAGAATAGGAGTGAGAGGAGTTATGAAATATACAGGGTGTTCGGGATAAATTTGACATATTTATAATTAATTATATTTTCCCGTAAGTTACATGTATTAACACACACTTCTCTTCATTTAAAAGTTTGGACCCTTCTTCATTCATATACAAGATGTCAGAAAGGATGGATAGCTGGAACCCACCTGAATCATGGAAGAGAATAACTTGTATCATGATGATTCGTGCCCGCCATCAAAATAAGGATATTACGACTGCTGCCCAATGCTCCCTGAATACAGTAAAAACAATCAGGCATGAACTAGAGACTTGCAATGGTGACTACGAGGATGTAGCAAGAAGAAAGATCCCTAGCAGACGATCTGATTGCGTTCGTACAGCAGAATTCCTCGCAAATCTGCAGGAACAGGTGTTGAAGAACCCTGGCATTGGAATTCGGGCTTTGTTCGTGGAGTTGCTAACTGTAGTCAAGCCCTGGATAACAAGGGTAGCCAATGGTAGGCCGTATGTATGGCAGCAGGATTCGGCCCCTTGCCATACCTCTGGGAAAAGTCAAAAATGGTTGTCTGAAAATTTCTACGACTTCACCAGTCCAAATGTTTGGCCTCCAAACTCCCAAGACCTTAACCCCATGGATTATTTTGTATGGGGCGCAGTTGAAAAAGACACCAATCGCACTTCCAGTAATACAAAAGCCCAGTTAATGGATAAAATTAAAACAGTTTTTGCGGCCCTTCCCAGGGAGACTGTAGCATCAGCTTGTTCGAGGTTCCGAAGCAGAATTGAAGCTGTGATCGATGCTAATTGTGGTTATTTTGAGTAAATCTTGTTGATAGTATTGTAATTAACTCTGCCTGTAATGTTTTTTTGTCAATTCATTAAATTTAATAGATACAAAGAAGATTTTCTTTTTCCTTACGAAACTGTCAAATTTATCCCGAACACCCTGTATAAAGTACAAGGAAGAAAAGCTACGAGTATTGTGCAGAAAGTTAAGTCAGAATATGAAAAGATATTGACTATGCAGGATAAAGGCAATCCAAAAGAATTTTATTATTATGCCACAAGTAAAAGAAAGAATGAATGTGGAAGAATAACTTTAATGAATGCGGATGGTACTCTTGTATCAGAAGCTGATGAGACTGTTCAATTAATCAATGTCAACTTTGCTAAGATATAATATCAACCAGGTATATGGTGCACTGTGACTAGTACTATGTTGAATGAAGAGCAGGTGCATAAGAATGAGGAAGAAGAGCTGTTGCATAACCTGGATAAGAATTTGGCTTTAGGAGGAGGTGTGTATGCTAAAGGAATGCTCAGCTGAATTGGCCAGGCCTTTGACATGTTTGTATAACTTGAGTCTCAGCTAAGGAAAGATACCACAGGAATGTATGCTAGTTATGTTGTTGAATGAAGAGATGTAAGTGCATGAGAATGAGTTTAAAGAGCTGTTGCATAACCTGGATAAGAATTTGGCATTTGGTGGAGGCATGTATGCTAAAGGAATGTTCAGCTGAATTGCCTTGGCCTTTTACATGTTTGTATAACTGTGATACAAAAGAAATGGAAGGAATGCATGATAGATACATAGTACAAGGGTGGTGAAAAAACCAATATGTTTAACTACCTGCCTATCAGTACTTCTTATGTGGTGGTGAAGATATTAGAGAAGTTGGTAAGAACTCACATATAAAAATGGAGAGACAGACAAGCCCTACCGAAAAGAAACAGTATGGGTTTACTAAAGGAAACTCATGTTTTAGCAATTTGCTCATATTTTACAACAATGTTACAGCTGAGTTGGATAAAGGGAATGGATACACCAGGATAATGTTTGTTTTTTCTAAGGTATTTGATAGAATACCACATGAAAGACTGTTGCATAAACTAGAGAATATGGGATTGAAATATAAACTCTTTACCTGATAAGTGGATGATTGGCAGACGTCAAAAAGTAGTATACTGTGGGTGTGAATATTCCAATTTAAGATGACTAGTGGTATACCCTAGGGTTCTATCCTTGGACCATTGTTGTTCAATCTGCACATTAATGACATTAAGAATGATCTCACAGGAGATGTTCAATTGATTACTGATGATGTAAAGATAGGCAGGTCAATCAGGAATGCTACTGATATCCAGCACTTACAGAATGATTTGAATAGGCTGGAAATTTGGGCAAATGAAAATGGCTATAGTTTAATGTTAGTAAGTATAAAGTTCTATACTTTGGCATGATGGGATTTCCCATGGCATATTATATTAGCAAGGTTATGCTATAAGAAACCAATGAGGCTAGGAATCTTAGTGTAAGGTGGATAGGAATTTGAAGTTCAATGATCGCATAGCAAAAATTGCAAATACAACTCAGAGGATAATTGAGATGTTCAAGTGAACCTTGACAATTAAGGATAAGGAAGTCAATTTGCCTCTTTAAAATGCCTTAATAAGACTGTACCTGGACTACTGTGAGCAGATTTGGTCTACTAGATTCCGAAGGGATAAAGGCAATGTGGAAAGGGTGCAAAGAAGTGTTACGAACAGTATATTGAGATTATGGAATGTAGATTATGAGGAATCGATTGTAGTATGTGGACTAGACTCTGGTTAACAGGAGAAGGGGGGGGAGGGATATGAGAGAGGTGGACAAACTTCTCAATTTGTGTTATAGTAAATCATCTAATGAAATTTTTTGTTATATGGAAGGTGGGGAAGAGAATACAAGGACATTGATGGAAATTAAGTTGGTCTTCTGTTAAGAAAGGGGGTAGGAGCCAGTTTTCTCTCACAGAGCAGTGAGTGAGTGCATCTAGTGTGAATGAGTTTAATCAAAGGTATAAAAGCTGGTTTGGATGATAGCCTCTCTCGATGAGTCCTTGAATCCCTGGAGGTCTTAGATAATAAAATGCGAAACAATATATTCAGACATTGTTTTGAACTGTCTGTTGAATCACATACCAGAACTAATGCCATCTTTCTTTTCAGTGACTTCCACAGATTGTTCTTCTTGTCTTTTTTCATTTTCTATTTCTTCTGGCTCAGTGACTGTAGGCATATCACTAGTAGGTTCTCCTTGATCAGGGTCTATTAAAAGTCAAACGGTATATGTATTATAAAAGAGCTTATAGTACTTATAATAATATACAATATTAAGAAAAATTATATTTTTGCCTGTTGAGTTTGGATCAAGGTAAATAACAAAAACACATGTTACTTGCAACATATTTTATTATCACTATTATTAGAGATCTGTCACAAGAACAAACAAAATTCTACTGTAACAAATATTATTTATATATATTGGTTTATGGATATATACAAAACAGTTAACTAGAGAATACAGTAGTCCACCCCCCCCCCTTATCTGTGGGTAGGAAAAGTTCCAAGACACCCCCCACGTGGATAGTACCGAACCCTATATACAGTTTTTTCCCTATACATAAATACTTATGATAAAGTTTAATTTATAAATTAGGCACAGCAAGAGATTAACAACAATAACCAATAATAAAACAGAACAATTATAACAACATACCGTAATAAAAGTTACGTGAATGGAACCTTGCAACCTCAGCATATCGTTTTTTTTTTTCATTATTTATTTATTATTTTATGAAGTGAGAACATTAACCTTTTCACTTAAAGGGAGTACTTTACAGCTTATCATTGGCATATCCGAATTGCCAGGATCACAATTCTTGTGCTTTGGGGTCATTACTGAGTAAAATAAGGGTTACTGGAACAAGTACTGCAATAACAAAATAGCCAATCTGATAACCGACACTTACTCAAAACAGCATGCAATTTAAAACTTTTCAATTGTTTATTTCTGGAATTTTCCATTTAACATTTTTCGATGGCTACTAAATAAATAATGGGTGGGTAACATATATGGCACAGCATGTGGATATTATTATTATTATTCCAGGCAACTCCAAGGAGTTGACAAACTTATCGAGGGAGGCCCTAACATCATGTCAAAAACAACTATTCGACATTCACACAGTATCTATCACTCGCCATGAACTCATTCACAGTCGTAGCACCCACAACAGACTCTGGCAGCTTATTCCACTCATTCACCACTCTCCAAGTAAAAAACCTAGCTCTAACACCCCTGCTAACCACATTCTTGCCCAGCTTCCATGTATGGCCCCTAGTTCTCCCACCACCAGTTCTATTCTCAAAAATATCTTCTGGATTAATCTTATAGAAACCTTTCAGTAATTTGAATGTCTCAATGATATCACCCCTTTTCCACCTATCGACCAATTTTTGCAACCCACAAATCTTCAACCTGCTCTCATAAGGTTCATTCCACAGACCTGCTATCATCTTGGTCACTCGTCTCTGGATCCTCTCCACCTCCTCCCCACCAAGAAGAAACCCTGGCACCCATATCTGGGAACAGTAGTCTAGATGGGGTCTTATCAAGGCTTGATACAGAGGAACAATAACTTGTTTGTCTCTGCTTGTTAAAGTATTTTTCAGAAGCCAAGTGATTTGATGAGCTGATTTAGCCACTTTTGCAATGAGCCCCCTAAACTTCAATTCCCTATCCACCAACGCTCCCAAATCCCTGGCCTCAATCTCCTGGAGTAAGGTTCCACCAATGTGATATACTGCTGCTATTCTTTTCATCCCAAAAGGCATAACCTACACTTTACCACATTAAATTGACACCCATTTTCCCTAGCCCAGTCCTCCAAACTATCCAAATCATCCTGTAAAATTTTGACATCCTTTGCAATCACAATTGTTCTATCCAACTTTGCATCATCAGCAAACAAGTGAACACTTCCTCTCAGATCCTTTCCTATATCACTGATAAACAATTAAAAAGTAGTGGTCCAAGAACAGAGCCCTGCGGCACACCACTAGTCACAAGATGTCTTTTGGACTCAACTCCTGAATAAACCACTCTCTGGTATCTCTCCATCAACCACCTTCCTATCCATCTCACCAACCCTATATCCATCCCCATCTGCTCCAGTTTACTGATTAGAGTTCCATGTGGTATCCTGTCAAAGGCCTTGGCAAGGTCCAGTAGAATCACTGTAAACCAATTACCCTTATCCAGTTCAGCCGTCACTGTGTTATAAAACGTGAGCAAGTTACTGAGGCATGATCTACCCTTCACAAAACCATGTTGTTCCCCCATACAATATCCTATTTTCATTTATCCAATCCTCTATTCTTTTTTGACTAATTTCTCCAAGACCTTGACAATGATTCCTGATATGCTAATTGGTCGGTAATTTACAACAGCAGTCTTGGAACCTCCTTTATGCAGTGGAACTATTTTCCCCTCTTTCCACACATATGCTGGACAAAGGAGTGATTCATGCCTTAAGGTGGGATGGCATTCAATTTAAAACTCATAAATTATTTATTACTAAAAGAAAGAGCCATAAGCCTTCATTTCAGCAATGTAAAATTGCATAGACAAAGTGGATCTAGTTGCCTTAGCTTGCACTACTTAAGTAGTGCAAGCTAAGGCAACTTGGGGATGCTGAAGATTGTATTCTCCTAATCTGAGGTCAAATGAGGTCAAACTATGAAACCTTCATAGTTTTTACAAATATTCAGTTTGGAAATCATGTTGGAATCTAGTATCCACTTTGCCTATGTAATTATAAGTTGTTTATTTCTGGAATCTTCCATTTAATATTTTCAGACGCGGCTGACTGTAGATAAATGAAACCACGGAAAACAAACCTATGGATAAGGGGGAGGGACTACGGTAAATTACGATTTATTGTTCAGATAAAAAAAAAAAAGGTTAAAATACTATATATATATATATGATAAAAAAATAGACAAAATCCTTAGCCCATCCATGATATACCAAACGTACTATAGGTTTGCAAAAGAACCCTTCATGGGTGGGAGCAACATAGAGAAAACATCTTATGCTATAAGAAAGTTGTAAAAAAATTGCATATGAAAACAAAGAAAGAAAAATTATATATATATTTTTAATTTGTTTACAATGTGTTTGTTTATTGTTATTATGTGCCTCTAATATTAGTGACAGTTCCAACTCAGATAAAGCTTAGTCTAAGAAATAATTACTTTCACAGAAAGAATAAAATTAATTAATAAAATCAAACACACAAATCACCTTATATTTTGCATGAATAAAAACATTACTGTTTCCTGTCTATTATCATGTAAATACCCAAATCCACAACAGTGACTGCAGAGCTATAAAAGATTAATAAACATAATAATAAGCGATCTTTAAGATTTGACTTAAAAATGAGACTGTTTTACTCAGAATTTCCTTTATCAGAAACTCATCACTATCAAATTCCTGACATGTACCCTCAAGGGGTGTACAGGATATAATAGTACTACATGAAAAATTTACATCATTACCTAACTTCCTATCTACAATTTTCCTCCAAATCAGTCTGTTACTTGTCAAGACTCCAACATTATCAGATCTTATATTTCTATTGTCTAAGGCACTTTGTACCCTATCAATCCACCTATATCTTGGTCTTCCTCTGGGTCGTCTTCCTGCCGACCTGGCAGGGAACACTTGTTTTGCTAATCTTTCCTCGCCCATTCTGTTTAAGTGTCCACACCACCTGAGATTAGCTCTGCTAACACATTCCTGGAGCAATTGTAAAGGTTGGATAAACTGTGATTAAGTCGTTTGAATAAATATACTGAATTATTTGATATACAGTAAACCCTCCTATAACGCGGTTTCCATATAACACGGAGCCAAAATTGCGACAGCCCTCTTATAACGCGGCTTCTGTTCAACAACATTCCATCAACTTAATTGGTTTAAGAAGATTCTCTATAGCATGAATTTAACTATGCGTTAAATTTTTACAGTTGAAATTAACGGGGAATTCCCTTCTTTTTGGTGAAGGTACATCACCATTTTCCAATTTCAGTTATCAGGGAATTCCTCTATAAGCGAAGAAACGATGCGAGATTGTTCACAGTGCTCTGTTTTAATGCTTAAAATAGACCGTATGATTGGCTGTTGCATATTTGTGTGAATTTTTTTTTTTTTTTTTTATCCAATAGCGCTGCCGAACTTTCGCTGTTGCAACCACCCACTTTGTCATCAATTTTAAGTGCAACTTAGTAGGAAACTGTCTGTAAATCTGTGCAGACGTACATATCACGATTAGTGTTCAATAAAGTGCCTTTTGCTCGCGTAATTTGTGTTATCGTAATTGGACAACATTACACAATACTGTAGGTAATATTTTTTATTTGCTGTAAAATAACTGTTAACCGCAGGTTTGCATAATGTCAGACACAAAAGAAACAAGAAAACAGTTAAAAAGAAAGTTTATATCTCTTGAGGACAAAATCCAAATTTTAAATCGTTTAAAGGGTGGAGAAAAAATATCGTCTGTTGCAAAATCGAATTTGAATGAATCTACAATTCGAACCGTAGAGAAAAATGCGGAAAAGATAAGGAAAACTATGGCAGATGGCTGTCCGTTAGGTGCGAAACGTGTCACCCGCGCGCGAAACATTAATATGGTTAAAATGGAACGAGCATTGATGATCTGGTTGGAAGACTGTATAGCCAAAAAAGATTCCAATAAGTGGAAATCTTATCAAATCTTATGCAGAACGAATCAAACTGATTAACAAGTGATTTTACTTACTTCCGAGTTTCACTCCACGCGGTTCCCATATAACGCGGTACAAATCAATCTGATTCGTACTAATTCTGAGTTTCTTACAGCGCGGTTTCCATATGACGCGGTATACGGTTTCCACATAACGCAGCACGAATTAACCTGGTTTGCACATTAAATCTGAGTTTCTTATAACACGGTTTCCATATAACGTGGTACGAATTATTCGCGTTATAGGAGGGTTGGCTGTATATCGTTTTTAAAATTAGAAATAAATGGTTGACAGTGTAAAATTTCTTTGCATAAATCATCTACATCAATGTCTGAATGATTATCATGTGTTAATTTTTGTCGTAACGTTTTACAACAAGATAATAAATATTCTTTATTTTGTGAAGTACTTAACAAATACAAAAACTGAAATGAATTCATATGTTCTTTTAATAAAGTAAACCTTTCCTGCAAAGATTGTAATTTTGATCTATTATGCAGAGAAAAAAAAAAATACCTTAAATGAAATTTCAGGATCTACTATATTTTCATTTTCATGTTCGTAATCAAATTGTGTTGTCTTTTTACGTCACCTTAGTGGTCTACTACTACAAAATACAGAATCTGCGTCAAATTTTGTTGCAATTAATTTTGAGCTTTTTACAATTTCTTTGAAAGTTTTAATCATTTAAAAAATGATTTAGATCATTCAATGCATTTAAAGCAAGTTGGATATTTATAGATGAAGTATTTTGCTGACAAAATTCACTTTATTTAAAATATCATACCAAATCTTTGGTGCCTTTAACTATTCCTGGTGCCTGTGTGCCGGCCATTGCACATATGGCCGGCATGCCCCTGACTATGGTCAATATGGCCTTGCATGCCATGTTTTGGATACAACCCACAGGATCTCCTGGAGAAAAACCACCATGCTCCACCATAGAAAATTCAAAAAAGAAAGACTTTCTTAGAATCTGTGGCGGCACTTAGAAATCAACCAAATTTAAATAAATACAGTTGCATAAAACTTTCCGGTTATAATTCTTCTCGTTCATCTCGTCTCCCTGCCGGCCTGGTTGGCTGAGTGGTTAGCGTATTCGCTCTCCAGCCAAAAGCTGCAGGTTTGAATTCTGCTGTGGGCATGGATGTTTGTGATTTCTGTGGAAAAACTAATGGTGGTAGTCGGTGGTGGATGGAGTGGTGGAGAGAGGGCTGTAGAGCAGGTGCCCTCGATGAGTCTTTGGACTCCCTGGAGGTGTCAAATAATAATAATTTCCTTAAAGTCATTCCTTGACAAAACTGCCAATTTTCATCAGAGACAATATCTTACCTTTTGTATGTTTTAGTGCAAACTTGAAAAATTTCTGCAATTTTGGAAAATGCTTAGTTTTTGAATTAATTGATATTTTGATGGGAACTCTTTCCTGTCCAACGATCGTTCATCTGACATTGAAGTCTATGGGTGACCGTAGCAGATGTACCGATGTGTGAACAGGCATCTCGTCTCCCTGCATCATTGTGATGCAGCATCTTTAGAGGAGGAGGAACACATCTAACTGGTACCTAACCTAACAGATGCTGGCAGGAAAATGCAGCCGAACATCTAACCTAACAGTTGCTGATGGAAAAATGCAGCCGAACACAATCAATGTACTGCTCAAACAAAAATGCGTCCGCTCCGGTCTCCCGTAGACTGCCATGTTAATGAACTGCCAGTTGGAGGGGAAAGAGTCAGATTTTGGAAATGGATTCATTCAAAAACAATAATGCACCAATTTTTTATGAGTTGTGCTGTTATCATTGAAAGGTAAGAAATTGCCTGATATGCTACGTTTCGCATGCAAAGGGGAATGATTCCAAGTAACTATAGTCAACTTTCCAAAATTTGGGAAACATTAATTATTAGATATCTCACTTAATATTCTAGGCCACCTACAAATGCTCACAGAGGGCACACCACCTAAATAGGACTAGAGTCACCCACGTGTCTCACTTAGTATTGTGTTGTTACAAAATTATTTGTGACAGATGAAATATTGGAAGCATTAATATTAGTTTCAGTCCTTTCTCAGTGCTGTAAATATTACATTAAACCTTCAACATGAGGAAGGACTGATGCAAGAATAGAGATAAACAAACTAGAGTACTTATGAAATTTCAATGTGAACACAGCTATGGAATATCAGTCCAATGTGTCATGTGAAAAGAACATGCAAATTGCATTACTCTGACAAGACTGTTTATTTTAGATCTCAGCTTTTATGTTACATAAAGAAGGTTTATATGTAAATTACACATTACAGATACTAAACTGGTATCTATGGGCGGTTTTTGATTCCTTTGGAAAATGACAAAATTGTCATGCTTTGGGACGCCATACTGTAAAAATCAAGATATGGAGCCTCACTAAGCAAGACGCAGGCGGCATGTGGCCATACCATAAAAAGCAAGATATGGAGACTCGTTAAACAAGTTGTGTGTGGTCTGCCGCATTGCACAAGTGACCGTATCATAACCAGAGACATATGGAGACACCGCCGCTATCCTACTCGCCGGCAAGAGAGCCGAGCATCGCCGTGACGTCAATTTGATGTAACTTCCATTTGATCCCCCCCGTGACATCACTTTGGTTGTGAATGAAGACGAGGTACCGGCTCACACATGAATGCGACATTGGAAGGGAAGGAGTCTGATTTTCGAAATGGAATAATTCCCAAACCTGACGAGCGGGAATTTTAGTGAGTTGCGCTGTTACCAGAAAAAGATAAGAAACTGCATGATATGCTAATTTTTGAATTTCGAACGGAAACATAAACAGCCACGCTTTGTCATTTAAATAATTACAGTTGCATAAAACTTTCCAAAATTTGGGAAACATTAATTATCAGAGATCTCACGATTTCCCAATTTCAAATAATTATATTTAATAATGAAAATGTGGTACAGTTACAAAATAAATTACCAAGTACGAAGTAAGGCCTAAAGTTTTACTCACTACAACGTCGTAACACATGCCAAACAGTCACAAGGGATTATTATTATTATTATTATTCATGACACCTCCAAGGAGTCCGAAGAATCATCTTGGGAGGACACCTATTGTACAACTCTCCGTCTCCACCACTACACCAATCATCAACATCAGCGCTATCTACCGCCCATCATCATCACCATCACCACCACAGCTAGTATTTTTTATCTGTAAATTGCGTGTGTTCTGAAGGGCCGATTTGTCTGTATGGGGGATGAAAACCCCAAGTTTCCGGGAGAAAAAACCCTGCTACCTCTGTATGAGATCGGCTAACTCACCTGCGATTGAAAAAGCCCACATAAAGATTCCTCCTATCATGACGAGAATCAAACTTAGTCCTATTCCAATCGAATGCCGCAACGTACCATCGTTCTTCCAATAATTGCGCTACGGAGGCACTTAAATGTTAAGTTAAATGGGATGGTAAGTTCTCGGCTAGCACAACGAGTGGACTTGTGCAGGCTTCGCTGAAAAGCTTCTTGAATTCGTTGCACATTCCCCTCTGAGGTGCTGGTCGTCCACTACTCTTTCCCTTACATAAACACCCTATTTCTTGAAATTGTCGATACCAACGACGAATGTTTTTGTCCAGTGGTGGATCAATTCTGTAACGTCATCTAAACGCACGCTGCACAGTAATCACGGACTCAGTGTTGCTAAATTCGAGAACACAAAACGCCTTCTGTTGACTAGATGACCATTTTTCATTAACTAAGCGTAGTGGCAATTTTGGTGCTAGTAGTGGCATCTAGCGGTCATCATATCAAACACTGGATCAAGGCTGTTCACATGGTACAAGTCGCATTCATTTGTGGTTCATGGTTGCAGAGATATACAATTTTCAAATCAGGACATTCTTTTTGAAACACCCTGTATAGATACTTCATTTGTCACTCCTTACAACAATTTATATTTAAAATAAATTTATAATCAAATATTGTTTGAAAAAATGAATTATTTGTAAAAATTAAAAAAAAAGTCGCACAATTTCTCCAAATCTGATAACAATATACCTGAGTGTACAGTGAATGTCATTCCTCTCTCGTGTGAAGTGCAAGCACTCCACCAGAACATAATTAATAGTGACACAGGTGCTGCATTTTTCACACATAGGTCGGTCATCAGCTCTCAGTAAATAAGAATGTGTAAGATTATTATTATTATTACAGGTTACTGAATTCAAGGAGTCCTTAGACTCATCAAGGGAAGCCCTAAACACAGGTCGAGAACTATCCAACATTTGCACAGTATCTATTATACTTTGCTTTGAACTCATTCATAGTCATGGAACCGACAACAGATTCTGGCAACCTATTCCACTCATTCACTACTCTGCAAGCAAAAAACCTGGTTTCTTGCTCAGTTTCTTGGTGGAAGTTTTTCCACTTGGTTATACTATAAATTAAAGATGCCAAGAAATTATATTCTTGGTTTAATCCATTATCCAAGTGTAAGTAAACAAAGTTTGTGCCGGAAGTATTTTCAGGACAGGGCGACTCGTATATAGAGGCTAATGACTTCACATCGCTTGCCTTAGTATCCCATAATGCAAAGCACATGTCAGTAAGGAGATGTGTTTTGCATTATGGGAAGGGTCACTACCCAGACCGGTTTTGACCTTTATTGAGGTCTTTATTGGTTATACTATAAATTAAAGATGCCGAAAAATTATATTCTTGTTTTAATCCTTTATTCAAGTGTAAGTAAATAAGTTTGAACCTGAATCCAGAGTATTTTAATAATAAGGTGTGACATCTTCTGGCTACTTGTATATGGAAATATGACTTCTGCATTACTTCAACCTTGGTATCACCTCTGGGTCTGGCTCCCACTGATGAGACTTCAATAAAGGTCGAAACCAGTCTGCGTAATGACCCTTTCCATAATGCATTGTTTTTGATGTGCTTTGCATTATGGGATTCTAAGGCAAGTGATCTGAAGACATTAGTTTCTATATATGAGTTGCCCTGTCCTGAAAATACTTGGGGTGCAAACTTTGTTTTGCTTACACTTGAATAAAGGATTAAATCAAGAATATAATTTCTTGGCATCTTTAATTTATAGTATAACCAAGTGGAAAAACTTCAAACAACTATCTCTAATCCAGAGTATTTTAATAATAAAGTTCTGTTCTGAAAAATATCCTCCAAATTAATCTTTTAAAAATCCCTTAGTAATTCTAAATCTCAATCATATCACCCCCTTTTCCGCCTATCAAACCAGTTTCTTAACCCACAAATCTTCAACTTGTTCTTGTAAGGTTCATCATTCCATAGTCCTGCTACAACCTGGTTACTTGCTTCTGGATCCTCTCCACCTTCTCCTCATCACAAAGAAACCTTTTTCACCCAGATCTGCGCACAGTAGTCAAGATGGGGGTGTTTTCAAGGCTCAATAAAGAGGAACATTTACCTGCTTGTCTCTGCTCCTCAAAGTATTCTTCAATAACCAAGTAACCTGATGAGCTGCTTTAGCCACGCTTGCTATGTGCCCCCAAAACTTTAACTCCCTATCCACTAACACTCCCACGTTTCTGGCTTTGTCAATTTCTTGGAGTACAGTTCTACCAATGTGGTATACAGCTGGTAATGTTTTCACCCTAAAATGCATAACCTTACACTTTGCCACATTAAACTGACATCCATTCTCCTTAGCCCAGTTTGCCAATGTATCCAAATCATCCTGCAAAATTTTGATATCATTTGTATTAACTATTGCTCTTACCAACTTTGCATCATTGCCAAATAACTGAATAGTTCCTCTCAAATCCTTTCCTATTTTGTCAATGTACAAATTAAACAATAGCAGTCCTAGAACAGAACCCTGTGGCACGCTACTAGCCACAGGCCTTCTTTTGGACTCTACTCCTGAATAATATCAGAATACTCTCTGATATCTCTCCATCAACTGCCCTCCTATCCATTTCCATGTGCTGAAGTTTACTGATTAGATTTCCATGTGGTATCCTGTCAAAGGCCTTTGCAAAGTCCAGCAGTATCACTATATTATATTATTATAAATATGATATTATAAAATGTGAGAAAGTTACTGAGGTATGACTTACCCTTCACAAAACCATGCTGCCTCCATACAGTATCCCATTTCCATCTACCCATTCCTGTATTTTGCTCTTGACCAACTTATCCAATACAATGAGTCCTGATATGCTGATCAGTTGGTAATTTGCTACATCAGTCTTGGAGCCTCCATTATGCAATGGAACTATTCTACCCTCTTTTCACCCCCTCAGGAATAACCCAGAGCTGAGACTTAGATTAAACAATATGGTGAAGAGCACTGACAATTCTCTCGCAGCTTTATATAAAACTCGAGCTGGTATACCATTGAATCCTAAAGCTGCATTCACATTAAGGTTCTGTAATATGCTATGCACATCTATTTCATTTAACTCAGTTCTCATATAAGCCACTGGCTCTCTCGTTCCTGAAACACCACCTGCATGATATACTCTTGCAAAGTGTTCACTTAGTATTCTATTGTATTGTTAGTATTCTATATTCTACCATATACATTCTTTCTTTTACTTGCATCATATCAAAAGTTTCATTCACAATAAGGTTCTGTAATATGCTATGCACATCTATTTCATTTAACTCAGTTCTCATATAAGCCACTGGCTCTCTCGTTCCTGAAACACCACCTGCATGATATACTCTTGCAAAGTGTTCACTTAGTATTCTATTGTATTGTTAGTATTCTATATTCTACCATATACATTCTTTCTTTTACTTGCATCATATCAAAAGTTTATGGGATTATCATCAACCTGCATTGCTAACTTCCTTTCATACCACACTAGTTACCCTTCTGGCCTGTGCCTTGTACTGTTCATGTGCCTGTTGGTCACCTTTCTCCTTATATTCCCTCCATATATATATATATTTTTTTTTTTCAGTCCCAGCTTAATGATGATATTCAACTACAACTTGATTTACTCTCCTGACTCTAGGTATACAGTTTGCCATTACCTCTCTCAAATGCTTCTTTACCACTTCCCATGCACTATCAACACCAGCCCTTGAAGTTATACATGCCATGGCACTGATCTAAGCAATCTCCTAAGCTTGTCATACTTACCAAAGCTGTAATTCCACATATATCCTGCCTTAACTGAAAATTCCACACATTTAGCCACCTCCCAGGTCAAGACCATATGATCAATCTCATCAATTGGTGCCAAAGTGGTCATATTCGTTATAGACAAATTCTCAGATGCAATTATTAGATTGAGCATTCTCGAATCCCTAGTATATTCCATCACATGCAGTCTCAAGTAATTATCCCTTAGTAACAGCATAAATTCTACTTCCTTCCTTCAATCTATGTTCCCATAGTGAAATCCCCCATAATAATTACCTGTCCTCAACTCGTTCAGTTTATTTGCCGATGCATACCATCTCCATCATCTTTTCCATCCCCTGGTCTATAGTGGCATCAAACTGTATATTTTGTTCTGCTGGCCTCTAACTCACATAAGATACCCTCAAATAATTTCACTATCCTGCAGCTGAACATCTACTCTCTTTGGTTGCAGTTCTTCAGCTATCATCAATAACACTCTTCCTTGAACACACTATACCCTTCACATTCTATCCTACAAATTATATCATCTTCTGTTAGCCATGTTAGTGCATACATAATTTGGACACATCATTCTTTGTCGCCCCAAATATAGCTGAACTGAAAACTGGAATGGTTCGACATTTTCTTTTAAAAGTTTCAAATAGCGAATCTGAGTAAAATTCATCCCATAGTAATTTCTGTATTGAAGTCGCATATTACTACTTGCATTAATAATAATAATGAAGCCCGCATAGTTCAGTCGGTAAAAACGAAGCCGTTTAGTTAGAAAGACCTGGGTAGTTGGATCCCGTTTATGCATAATTTTTATCAGTCCTGTTCTGCTAAAGGTAAGTTAGCAGGCATAATATAGATACGGCTGGGTTTTTCTTCCGGAAACAGACAAATCAGTCCCATAAACAGACATGAAACAGTTATCGGACAAGAAAGACTATAAGAACCATATTGTTCTATAATTTTTCCCTATGAAAGTAGCATTGTAATCTCCTTATTCACGGTTCAGGTTTTGTTCTAAATGGATCAATTTTCTCATAACATTTTCGAAAATTTAAAATTTTTGGTGAACTGTTTTTTCGATTGCATTTGCGACGAATTGTTCATTCAATGAATTGCCTTTTCGATTAACTCTCCGAATACGATTTTCATGTTACCTTATCATCTCTAATTCCTTTTACAGCACTCTTTCCTCCATTTCTGAGCATCTTTATAACCTTCAGAATATTTTGCCATCTGCTTGATATTTATTTTCTATGTTCTTACCGAAGTCTTCCCATGACTTTTGTTCAGCTAGGGAGAAAACATCACTATCAACAATAACATAGTCAATAAGACTTTTTCTTATTCCTTGCCTCTTCTCTTCATGTGAATTTGTGCACATTTTTATGTTGGAACATTGTGTTAGTAATAACCAGTCCATGTCCTGAGCAGAAATCCAATACCTATTGGATTTAATACAGTCTACTTACACAGTCTAATTAACACAAAGATGATTATGACCTATGCAGAGTTTAACAAGAGAAACTTCCTCTTGTCTGTTCCTACGTTGACTAGAGTGCGAAAGTTTAATTTCTGGCTTAATCTCATGCAGTTTATTTGTCAGTGCTTCCTGCCAAGAGTATTGCCATTGGACAATTAACTTTTATTTTATGAACTGTTTGTAGTCAGTATATGGTACTGTCAAATAGTATGTTGAAAATGTATGAGCTGATCTAGCAGCTGCATCTGCAATGTCATTCCCTTTAATTCCAACGTTACCAGGAATCCAGCAAAACTGAACATCAAAATTAAGGTTCTTGGATTATACATCAGACAGGAGATAGCCTGTAAAGAACTCAATGCATCTATATAAATTTACCCTTTAGGAGGAGTTTTCTTTTATATGCACAAGTGCAAGGTGAATAACATGCAACTCTAGTGCGTAATTACTGCAAATGGGATACAATTGGAGATAGTAATGTTTGGAAACACAGTGGCACACCCTACAGAGATCTTTGATGTTGAACTATCAGTATAGACAGGCAAGAAATCAGAGTAGGCTGCTCTGTGTGCATTGAACAATTGAAGGTAAACAGATGATGGTGCAGGAAGGGGGTTCTGGAATTGACTTCAATTTTAGGGTGTAGTTAAGAGATAATTGTTTTCATCTATGTGCGGAAAGCAATAGTAGCTATTTGAATACCCTGATGATGGATAGGGCCCAATCACTGGAACGTGTTCTCCCTCGCAGAAGTATAAAACCTGGGATCCATAATATGCTTTGAATATACAAGTGCACGATAAATGCAGAGCAAGGAACATCAATCAAAACCACACTCTGTAGAGTTAAGAGATAATTGTTTTCTTCTATGTGTGGGAAAGCAACGTTAGCTATTTGAATACCCTGATGATGGATAGGACCCAATCACTGGAACGTGTTCTTCCTTGCAGAAGTAAAACCTGGGATCCATAATCAAGCTTTGAATGTACAAGTGCACAATAAATGCAGAGCATGGAATATCAATCAACACCACACTCTGTAGAGGGTAGACTGCAAAGGATATTCAATGCTTTTTTGCATTTTTTTGCAAAGGCGATGAATGTGCGTAAAGAATGTTAGATTTCCGTCAAAAATGAGTCCAAAGAATTTGGCTTTGGATGCTACCAGGATAATATATTGTCTCATTCTTAAATCAGGATTGGGGTGAAGAGTGCATTTCCAACAGAAGTGTATACAAAGTTTTTTTTTTTTGCAGAGAATCTGCATTTATGACAAAGAGCCCATGAAGAGATATGACTGATTGCTTGTTGAAGTTGTCTTTCAATAACCCTTCAATATTGAAGGAGTGACAGTAAATTGTGAAGTCATTGACATAAAGGCAATTGGCTACTGTGGGAGGAAGCTGTTCAGTAATAGAGTTCACTTTAATAGCGAAGAGGGTCACACTTAAGACAGAACCTTGAGGGACTCTGTTCTTGATAATAACATCCAAGATAATGTGCTCCACACTTGGACTTTAAAGACTTGGCTGGATACAAAGTTTTCATTAAAAGCAGGAAGGTGTCCCCTCAGATCAAGATTAAACAAGCCTTTTAACACTCTGACTGCTGTGATACAAATTTTTTTTTCCATCTTCACAGGTGTGCGCTGAATCATCATTGTTATTCTAGTGATTATTTCACTTAATTAACTGCACTGTGAAAACAATTTTTTGTTTTTGTTGAGACGTTTATTCAGTGTGACACACGTGCGTTTCACGTGGCCTGCTGAGCAAAGTAAGACTAACCTAACCTAGAACAAGAAATACTTAAAATAAATACAGGAACTATAACTAAACTAGAAATAACTCAGACAGTAAAGAAAACAAAAAACAATAAATCACCTGTGAGTGACAATATATAGGCTGAACTACTTAAAGCAGATATAAACACTACTGTTGAAATGCTACACCTGCTATTTAAACAAATATGGGAAAAGGAGGAATGGCCAGAAGACTGGAATGCAGGACTCCTGGTGAAACTACCAAAAAAGGAAGATATAACACTGTAAAAATTGGAGAGAGATTTCACTTCTAAATGTCATAAGTAAAGTATTTACTAAACAGAATGAAACAAGAAATTGAAACTAAACTGAGGAAAGAACAGGCTGGGTTCAGGCCAAACAGATCTTGTTTTGATCAGATAATAACATTAAGAATCATTGTTGAACAGTCAACAGTAGCAAAGCAGCCTATATTTGGGATTCATCGACTTTGAACGTGCATTTGATAACACAGACAGAAAGACTATATGGAAGTTAATGAAGTACTATGGGATTCCTCAGAAAATCATAAATATAACAAAGAAAACTCATGACAGATAAAAAATCCAAATAATAAATAATGGCAAACTATCAGAACCATTTGCAACAAACACAGGAGTAAAACAAGGATGTATACTCTCCACGACCATCTTCTGATTGTTATTGATTGGGTGATGGGGAAAACATCTGAAGAAAGAATTGGCATTCAATGGGGATGGTAAAATAAAATCGGTGACCTGGATTTTGCAGACGATATATGCCTTTTGGTACAAAAACATCAACACCTCTAAAAGAAAATAGATAATTTAAACCAGGAAGCAAATAAATGTGGATTGAAAATAATCATAATGAAGATAAACCCTAAACAAGACTAGGGAAAACACTGGAACAGGTAGATAACTTATCTACCTGGGATCAGTGATCAGCATACAAAGAGGAACCAAACAGGACATACAAAATAGAATCCAGAAAGCAGATTGCATTCAGTATGAAGAAGAAAATTTGGGGGTTCAAAGAAATAAAATTAAAAACTAAAATTAGGCTCTTCAACACTAATGTTAAACCAGTTTTACTATATGGAGCTGAGACATGGTCACTAACAAAGGAAGACATAAATAAAATACAGGTGTACATAAACAAATGCTTGAGGAAGATACTAGGAATATACTGGCCAAATAAAATAACAAACATAGAACTTTGGGAGAGAACAGGTCAAATCAGCATCAGAAATGAAATCACTAAAATAAAATGGAACTGGATAGGTCACACAGTCAGGAACCCAGATAAAGAAATATTAAAAACTGCACTAGAATGGAATCCCCAAGACAAGAGGAAAAGAGGTAGACCCAGGATAACATGGGGAAGAGAACTAGAAACAGAGGCAAGACGGCTGGGGACGTTCCTGGAAAGAAATAAAAAAAGAAGCATTGAATAGGGTCAGATGGAAGTCAATGGTTGAGGCCCTATGCTCCGCAGGGAGCGAATAGGATAGGTAAGGTAACAATAAAATGCCACATGGCCATGTGCATTTCACATATAACCTATCTACCAAGTTTGGAGTTCTTAGTATATTTGTTTACCGAGTTGTGCGACTTTGTTTTGTTTGTTTTATTGCTAACTAAGTGATATAGTGAAACAAAAAACAAGTACTTCTTTTCATTAGGTAATTCTAATGTAAAATATTGAATGTTTTGAGAACATTATTATTTTAGTAATATGGGTGACCACAAGAGAGAGCAGCAAAGATTGCATAAACTTTTGGATGAATTGATGTCCGAAGAAGACGACCATCCTTTCGAGGGCTCATCTGATGATGCAGAGTATGAGCCAAGTGAAGCAAACGGCTCATCATCTTCAGATAGTGAAAGACCGCTCTTGAAAAAGAAAAAAGCACTGCCAGATGTTCCTCCTGTTTTACAGATGACCACATCACAGAAGCAATTGAGAATGTTGCGAGTAATTTCTACCTAAATGATTCCTCAGAAAATGAAAAAGAAGATGAATTACTTTCTCTGGCATGGGACGAAGTAACAGGAAGGTATTTGAGGGAATTTCCATTCGAAGGTGAAAAAGCAGGAATACTTGTTGAACTTTTTGAAAATATGTTTGAAAAGTCGTCCATTGATTTTTATAGATTGTTCTTAGATGATCATTTGTTGGAACGTATGATCAACAAAACTAATCATTATGCTTCTCAGAAAAAAAAAATGCAAGTTGTTTGCCCAGTGTGAGAATAAAGAAATGGAAAGATACCAACATACAGGAAATGAAGACTTTCATTGGATTGCAGCTTTGGATGGATCTTTTCCGTTTGCCTCACCTGTCTGACTATTGGTCGAAAAAAATAACGTATTCAAATAAAATTAGTAATGTCATGCCACAAAATCATTTCGAGCTGCTGCTATCAAACTGACATTTTTCAAATAATGAAAATGCATATGTTTCCAATAGACTGTATAAGCTCACGCCACTAATTGAATCTTTGAGAGCTAATTTCAAACATTATTTCCCATCCAGAGAATGAGTCTGTATAGACAAGACATTGATTCCTTTTTGAGGCAGGATAACATTCCTGCAATACATAAAAAACAAGCAACATAAATTCGGAGTCAAATTATTCAAGTTATGCGTCGAAGGTGGCTATACCTATGACTTCAGAATTTATTGCAGGAAAGAGAAAAATTTGACAAATGCCAATGAAAATGTCCCAACTACTGTTGTTATGACATTATGCGACCCACTGCTGGATTTTGGCAGAACAGTTTATGTAGACAATTATTACACAAGTGTATATCTCGCCCATAAGTCACTTGAAGAAAAACACATCTCGTCGGTACCTTGAGGGAAAACAACCCAGGAGAAGTAATAAAAAAAAAAAAAAAACTAAGAAAAGGTAAACGTATCTCTATGGAGAACAATACAGGAATTGTGGTCACAAAGTGGCAGGACAAACGTGATGTCCTAACTTTTTCTACAAAACATGTTGGTCAGATGATGATGGTCAGCTTGGGTCAAAATTCTGAAGTAAATAAGCCTGATGCCGTCGTAGATTATAACAAATCTATGACTTTCATAGATTTATCTGACCAGATCAAATCTTACTCAACAAGTTTGAGAAAGGGTATCAAATGGTACAGAAAAATTGCTGTCGCCATGCTTCTAGGGTCGTCTGTCTTAAACTCTTATTTCTTCTATAAAGCTGTGACTGGTAAAAACATGTCAATAACTGCTTTTAGAGAGCAAGTTGCCTAATCTTTGTTAGGTCTGTCTAAAAATTAATCAAGAAGGTGGATCCCAGAAGATGAATAAACATATGTTGGCAGATATGGGTACATCCAATAGGCGAAGATGTGTTGTTTGCTATAACAAAATATCAATAGAAAAGTGGCAGAAATGTTGCAGCTAAGAAAGCATCAACTTCTCAGTGGAAATGTGACCAGTGCAAAAAAATATTACTGTGCGACATGCTTTTGTGAAGCCCATGATTGCACCCTTTAGCAATTAGCTATTTTTTTTTTCATTTATTGACTAAAAATAATAAAAATAACGTTTCATTTATTGTCTTCAGGTTGAAGTCAAAATAGCTTTCGTTTGCCTTTTTGAAATAAATACTTCAATTTATCTCCTTTGTTTTAATGAAACATTTGTGAAAAAATAGTAAAAATATATACATATATTTTCTTATTTTGATACATGAAAAATTTCAAGTATTTTGATGGGCTAAGCTCAGTTTCTAGTGCACCAGGCCATGCTTATATACAGCCCATGCATTAAAAATAGCTGCTGTGAGACGCAGCTGTTTCACTAAGGAATAATGACAAGTTACCCTGTGAAACATATATGTATCACATGGTGCTAGCGAAAAGTGTATGTGTGAGGCACAGTTGTTGCATACGGCAGTCAAAGTGTTAATATGCCATATCTCATGGCTGTGTAATAAGCTTTTTTCATGCTGAAGAAAACTGAAACTATATGTTCTCACTTCAGGAAAGTGTCTCTCTTCTCTTATACATCTTTTTAAACAGACCAAATGGCCCAAGGTTGATTGGTGTTTACAAAAGGCACACTGAGGATTGGAAAGAAGTTTGTTGCTTTCTCAGTACCAGAGAAGCCTTGTATTTACCATTTTTTTTCCAAATTTAGTTGCTGCACAAAGATAGCCATTTAGAGTAATTGGATAACTGTTGGCCTGTGCTGGATCCTTGCCTGGTTTTGGGATAGAATGACAATTGACTTATTCCAAGCGCCTGGAACTCTTCCTCTGTAAATATGCTCTTGTATAGTGCATGATAGAAGATGATGGGGGTATTTTATTGTCTCATAATGAATATCATCAGGACCTACTGGACTAGGGTGAGACCCGAGAAGAGCTCTTTTGAGTTCACCTTAACAAACAGCTGACTGCACAGCTCTATCCCCTTAGTATAAAAGGGGATATGAAAGTGTTGCTGAGATTCAGCAGAGTTTTCTTCCAAAGTGTCTGTGATACCTTCGAGATCAACAACAATACATTCATTATGGTCCAAGATAGACAAATGGTGTGTTTTGTATCTACCTTTCATCTTCTGGATTTTATTCCATACAATTTTTGCACTGGTTGCTTGATTATTCGATGATTTAAATTGGATCCAAGATTGTTTTTGACTCTGACATCTCACATAAAATGCTTTGGCCTGAACATATTTAAATGCCATTAAGTTTGCTGCAGTAAAATATCTATGAAATATACCACAAGTTCTATCTTGTTCTTTTTTTATCTGCTTTGCATTTGGATGATTGGCTTTGGATAGAATAGAAATTGGGATGATATTTTTGGAATTGTTGTGGTTGCTGGACGATGCAATCTGCTACATATTCACTACTTTACCGATAGGCTGGTGGCTAACTGCTTCAGTATTAAATTTTGAAAGATAGAAAAAATTATTCAAGTTAGCCTAGTCCAATTCCACATGGGCATCCATGTGGGAAGACATGGATGTCCACATATAGTTCCTGTGAAGATATAATGCTAATAACGGGAAAATTATCACTTCCGTATGTTTTCATTCACATATGTGACCAGTAGAAAAATGGCAGGGTAGCAGATTGTAAGATTGATTGAAGAATAAGTGCATGTATTATGTCGATTTCATTTAATTCAGAACACTGTGGTAAATACATTGAACATACTGTGATTCTCGTGGAAAGGCTTAGACGTTGGTTATGCATTTTTTATTAAATAATTTAAGGAAATTACAACGTCAACTAGGATATACATTAAAATAAATTTTAATATACTTCAATATTTTGGCAACATCATGTTGCCATTTCCAAGAAACTTAAGAACAAGACACGGGCACGTAGGCACAACAAACAGTAAGTGAGGAAGAAGCAGGAAGCTATTATTTCTCCTAAAGTCCTGATGGTGCCTCTTGGGCGATTGGGCTGAAGGTCTTCGGATGTAGGTTTCCCAAATTTGAGGCAGTCTCATGCAGCCAAATTTGTTGAGGTTCGGATTGTTTCTTAGGGCTGAAGCTGATTCCATGAAAAGCCTTTCATATTTGTATTTACTACGGTGTATTATCGTGGCTTTCTTCCACCGTATTCTATGGCAGGTGTTCAGCGCATGGTCAGCAAGACCAGAGTGGCTGTATTGGTGAAACCGGATGTAGTTCTTGTGTTCTGAAATTCTGATATTTGCTGTCCTGCCTGTTTGGCCAAAGTAGGACAGCTTACAGCTGCAAGGGACCTGTATACACCAGGTAGGTCGAGGGGGAGGTTGGTCTTTAGTAGAGGGGATTAGGGATGCCAATTTTTTATATGGTCTGTAACAAGAAGTTAAGTCATGTTTTTTTTGAATTTTTGTAATTTTTTCCGAGGTGCCTCGGATATAGGATATGCTGATGGATTTAGAGTAATCCTTGTTGGGGGGGGGGGGGGGGGGGAAAGAGGATAGCCATTGGCTGAGAAAGTGTTGAGAATGTGGTGTTTAGTTCTGTGGTTAGGACATTGTCATTTGAACAGATAAGTTTAGCCCAGTTGTGTAGTGTCTTAATGACTCCATACTGTTGCAAGGAGGGGTGGTGGGATTGTTTGTGCATGTATCAAAAATCCTAAAAAAACATGACTTAACTTCTTGTTACAGACCATATAAAAAAGTGGCATCCCTTATCCACTCTACTAAAGACCCCCCCCCCCCCACACTTAGACCTACCTAGTGTATACCAGGTCCCTTGCAGCTGTAAGCTGTCCTACTTTGGCCAAACAGGCAGGACAGCAAATATTAGAATTTCAGAACACAAGAACTAATTCTGGTTTCACCAATAACAGCCACTCTAGTCTTGCTGACCATGCGCTGGATACCTACCATAGAATACGGTGGAAGAAAGTCATGATAATACACCGTAGTAAATACAAATATGAAAAGCTTTTCATGGAATCAGCTTCAGCCCTAAGAAAAACAAACCAAACCTCAACAAATTTGGCTGCATGAGACTGCCTCAAATTTGGGAAACCTGCATCAGAAGACCTTCAGCCCAATCGCCCAAGAATACCAACATTGCCTGCTAGGGGGCACCATCAGGACTTTAGGAGAAAAAATAGCTTCCTGCTTCTTCCTCTCTTACTGTTTGTTGTGCCTGCGTGCACGTGTCTTGTTCTTAAGTTTCTTGAAAATGGCAACGTGATGTTGCCGAAATATTGAAGTATATTAAAATTTATTTTAATGTATATCCTAGTTGACATAATTTCCTTAAATTATTTAATAAAAACTGAACATACTGTGATAAGAAATCACACAGATAAACAAATTGCTACTGCTTCCAGAGCAGTATTAAGCTGGACATGATGGAAAGAAGTATGACTGCTTACAAGAATAGCTACTCTTCCACAAGCAAGACCATTTCCAGTTCTATCCTTAAGTACAACAGTGATATTCCTAAAGGTAAAGTCATCATTTGATTTTAAAAATGATTCCTGCAGACAGAAACAAAAAGGTTGTTTCTGCAGCAGTTGCTTGATATCATCCATATTCTGGCAAAATCCATCACAGTTTCATAGCAAAAATTTTCCTATTGTTTAGGTTTCATTGACTTGTGTGATTTCCGGGAGGTTGAGGACTTGACCTTGTCGGGTTTATATTTCTCATTAGATTTTGGGAAGTAAGGATGACCAGGGTCCATCTCTTCCTCTGGAATAATATCAAACATCATTGGGTGTGTCAGGATTACTGGGCAAGTTCAAATGCCTTCAGTATCTTTTTTTCCCCCCCTTCTGTAGAAGGGTCTGGTGGTTTGTCTTTAAGTGATAATCTTGCCACATATATATATACACGAGGGGCTGTTCAATAAGTAATAAGACTAATTTTACTGTCGCGAAACCACTCATCACAATATTAATTTCTGTGGAATAAAGAAATGTCTGTATTAACAAAAGAGGTTGATAGATGGCGTATATGGGCTGATATGCCAGACACATGACTAAACGCAAGCTTGTTTCGACACATCTACGAGCCGTGACCAGTAGTCGAAATGGAAGCGTCCTTGGAACAGCGTTATGCAATTAAACATTGTGTGTGTTTGCAAAAATCGGCATCGGACACTTTTAACATGATACGCGAAGCTTTCCACGATGAAGCAATGTCGAGGGCAAGTGTTTTTCACTGGCATAAAACTTTTAAGGAAGGAAGGAAAAATGTGGAAGATCTTGAATGTGAGGGAAGACCTTCAACGTCCATCATAGAGACAATGATCAACACAGCAGCGATTACACAGTCCAACACAATTTTTGCTGACTTTTATATGAGACTTGTTTTTTACTAATTTGGGTGTGCTGATTTCAAATATCAAACCCATTTTTCTCTATCACGTCAGGTTTTTCCTCTGTGGCATTTTCTTTTTGCTAATTTGTAAGTTTTTGATAGTTTTAAGGAGGCAGTACTATTTAGAGGATCAAAAAAAATCGATTTTTTAATATTATTTTCTGAAAGTATGTACTTTTAAAAATCTGTTCCTAACTTTTTATCAAGAAATTTGAAAAATTCCCGAAGATATAGCCTATTATTCAAAGCGGTGCGCAGATCAGAATCGGAGCGTCACTGCTCTCGCTTGTTAGTAAACGAATAAATGCGTAAGAACCTGCAACGGCACGTTGCGGGTTCTTACGCATTCTGCCGATTAAAAGGTTGATTTATAACATTCTGTTCTCCAACATTTAAGGATATTCTAAGAGGCCAATGTTTCTGACTCCAGTGTTGGTTTCTAGCTCGACTATCCCAGAAGCATAGAAAACACGGAAACTTTGTATATCCTCTTTGAAAGCCAAGTAAAAAGTTCACCATTTTAAGATCCACACAGATGATCCAGTTATGGTCTGCATATTTTAATAACTTCAGAACCTTTTTAATGTCCTCATATGTTTCCTTTAAGTGGACTGAACAGCCAATAGGAATTGAGCCATATACATTCCCATTGTGTAGTAAGACACACTTGAGATTTCTGCTTGAACTGTCGATAAATAAATGCCACTCATTTGGATGATACTGTACAACTCATTTCAGTTAGTAAACCTGACACATTGTAAACAAACCCACACTCGTGTTTAAAATATTGTACAAGATTACTTTCCCTGCTATGATAAAAAGTTATTTCGTATCTTGCTCCAGTAAGTTTTTTCATTTAATCTTGAAGCTAACAATTCCGATGATTCCTTTGATAGGCCCAAAGTCATTCAATTCCGCTTGAGTAAAACGTTGCGGTCCAGAACTAGAAATTAAATTTTCATTGTCTAAATCAACATCCGGGTCTTGCTCCTCAAGAACATCTGGCATATCCCAATCATGCTCGTTCTCAAGTAAAGGAAGTCCTTTATAAATTGGCACGGCTATTTCATTGGGATGAGCAACTGGCCGAATTGCTGAGTCGAGATTTGGATACACAATTTTTTTCTTATTCTTCTTATTAACCAGAAGTCTGAACTAAACAAAAATAGCAATCATCTACGTGATTTTTCGGTTCACGCCAAATCATTGGAATGCCAAAAGCTAATTTTTGGCATTTTCCCTTGCTCCACTGTCGTAAATTTTCTACACATGACTTACACACTTTATTTGGAGCCCACGACTTGTCCTGATCTGCAATTTTTATGTCAAAGTATGCAAAGTACACTTTAACAAAATCAGTGATATTTGTCCTTTGACTGGGAACAGTAAAGCTGCCACAAATGTAGCAGAAGGAATCTACACTATTGACACAATTTCGAGTAGTAGACATGATGTATTTTCTTCACTGCCGACTAACATGCAATTAACAAGACAAAAAAAAAAAAAAAAAACAGAGACTTTATTGAAACGTTATAAGCGCTCATCATACTTTCACGATTGATTAACGATCGACTGATTTCGATCATTCTTTCTCCGCTATGACGCATATAGCATTCATTTGTTTTAGGCAGTTGTCATCTCCTACTTTTCATCACCTAAATGTATTAGGTCGGTTATCGGTCTCTCTCACATTCAAAGCGCCAGTACGTGGCATTGCGGGGTTCTTATGCATTTATTCGTTTACTAACAAGCAAGAGCGGTGAGCGCTCTGATTCTGATCTGCGCACCGCTTTGAATAATAGGCTATATCTTCGGGAATTTTTTGAATTTCTTGATAAAAAGTTAGGAACAGATTTTTAAAAAGTACATACTTTCAGAAATAATATTAAAAAATCGATTTTTTTGATCCTCTAAATAGTACTGCCTCCTTAAAACTATCAAAAACTTACAAATTAGCAAAAAGAAAATGCCATAGAGGAAAAAACCTGACGTGATAGAGAAAAATGGGTTTGATATTTGAAACCAGCACACCCAAATTAGTAAAAAAACAAGTGTCAGATCATAATCAGCAGAAAAAAAAAATTTTTTTTTGTTGGCCAGTGTTATCATCAAGGAGGATCACAGAATTACAGTACGCCAGCTGCATGTTGTCCTGAATATTTTTTGTGGGAAGTGTTCACTCAATCATGGCTGAACATTTGGGACTGAAACGTGTTTGCACCCAATGGATTCCCAAACTTTTGACACCGGAGCAAATGCAGCATCGAGTGGATGTGTGCACAGAATGGAAAGAAAGACTGGAACAAGAAGGCGACAACTTCTTAAAACGCATCATTACAGCAGATGAAGCTTGGTTGTATCACTATGACCCTACAATGAAACAACAAAGTAGTGAATGGAAGCATCTGTCTTCGCCTACCCCCCCCCCTCATTTATACAGACACAACCATATGCACTGAGCACCTAGATGTTGACAAGGTTACTCTTAGAACTTGTATTTGTCACATCTAGTGAAACCTTTTTAATCAACTATTTTATTTTTAGCATACTTTCAGATTCACAACATAAAACTGATTTGAACAGTATCTATAATTTCTCTATTATTTCATAAATTTATTCAAATTGCTCTCAAAATCAACTGTTAAATTATCTATTTCTATATTTAATTTGGCATCTTCTGATAAAACTGGACCTACATAGCTGAAAATATTTTACTACCTTCTATAGCTTCACTAGAGAATGCAGATAATGTTTCCAAAATTACTGTCTATTTAAGTGCATTATTTGTTACAACAGTTATTTAGCTTTATTTTATTTAAAGAGTCCTAAAGAGATTTAGTAGATTTATTTAAAGGTATAACATCATTGTCAAGGAACAGAACAAACAGTGTAAAGTCAACTGCTGAAACAAACATAATATCAAAAGAACTGAAAATAGGAATCATTAACATAAGGAGTATCAATGAAAAGAAAATAAAAACTTGCAGAAGAACTGAAAAGTACTATGTGAACATAATTGGTATTACTGAGACAAATAAAAATAAAATAGGTGAGATCCTAGTAAATAATAAATATAGAGTGTTGTATCCAGGCAATAATGATCAAGGAAAGGAAGGAGTAGCAATAGCATTCAACTCCAAACATGAAAATTAACTTGTGGATTGGAAGGCATTTTCAAGTAGTTATGTGAGCAAACTTCAAAATGGAGAAATGGAAAATGAAACTTATTTGTGCCTATGGTCCCACAGAAGGTTCTATTAAGGAAGAAGTGGGAAATTTTTTCAGCTGAATAGGAAACAAATCCCACCAGGCATACAGAAATGCTTCGGAAAAATTAGCAAGGATAAAAATAATGGTAAGTACTTGCTAGATTTCAGCTCAGGATATGGAATAATTATTACTAATGCCAACTCCCAGATTCAGGATATGTACAAGTTCACATGGATAGAAGACACAAGAAATAAGAAAAGCCTCACTGACTATGTCATTAATGATGGTGATATCTTCATCTAGTTCAGGATACTTGAATATAGATGATTTGAAACAGGATGTGATCACCATTTATCCTTAAGGGTAAAATCAAAAGTTTTAAAAAGAATCAATTGAGCAGCTTTTACAAAAAAAAAAAAAACCTTGGAGTATCATTAGCAAATCCTGAAGAAAACACTGATTGATTGAAGTTAGGAAGGCATGTGATATGCAAGGATAGAAAAAAGAGAATACCATTGTGGACAGGGGACTAGTGGTGTGCTGCAAGGTTCAGTCCTTGGACTATTGCTGTTTAATTTGTACAATAAATGATATGCAAAATAACCTGAAAGGAAATATTTAGTTGTTTGCTGATGACGCAAAATTAGGTAGAGTAATGGAGTTCTTTCCTTATGTGGAGAGTTTGCAGAACGATTTAAATATGCTGTCAGTATGGGTAAAAGATAATGGGTGTCAGTTTAATGTTTGGAAATATAAAGTTATGAATTTTAGTATAAATAGATAACAGGCTGTATATCACATTGATGGAAGTGTACTACTCCAAGAAATAGATGAAGCTAGAGATTTAGGGGTGGTGGTAGAAAGAGAGTTAAATTTTAGAGGACATATTGCTAAGTTTGATAAGGTATCCATAAGATTATTTGGCTATTGAAGAGCACATTAACATATAGAAATAAGTTTAAAGGGTCAAAGCAGTATAACTGAGAGGAGATCTCCACATAGCCTTTAAAGGAATGCGGAGAACCGACCAGGGCTTCTGACCTAATATCCAATTCTCACCTTCTCATGGTGTACCCCGTTGGGTATCTACCTGGATACTGAATGAACGAGGATGGGCTGGCAATTTGGGATTTAGCCAACCAAATTGTATTCTTACTGGCTTAAACCAATATACAAAATGATGGTACAACATGACAAAATTTCATGCCGGCTGGAGCATTGCCCAGTTACACAAAGGCCCCCGTTGTTTTCACCAGGGAACCAGGGCGAACAGCGAAAAGCAGCTACTGGAACAAATCTGAAAGCACACCCCAACTCAACATCACCAGAGTTAAAGATCGTTAGTATCAACATAAGAAGCCTGAATGGGGAAGAAATGGAGCTAGCTTAGGAATTAGATAAGTACCAGATTGACATAACAGGGATGACTGAAACAAAAAAGACAAAAACTGGTGAGATCTTTCTGAGCAATAAATACAAAATGTTATATTCAGGCAATAACAATCAAGGAAAAGAAGGAGCAGCCATAGTATTCAACACAAAATATGAGACTAATCTTCTTGAATGGCAGGCAGTTTCAAGTAGAGTGATGTGGGTAAATATCAGAATGGGGAATTGGACAATGAGACGGTCCCACAGAAGGTTCTACTAAGATAGAAGTGCAGTACTTTTTTCGATGGTTTAGAAAAAGCAACTGACACCATGAAAAAGGAAAAGTTGGTCCTTGTGGATCTAAATAGCACAGTAGGAAATGATTTTCAGACATACAAAAATATTTTGAGAAAATAGCAAAGCAAATAATAATGGCAAATACCTGTTAGATTTCTGTTCAGGACATAGACTAGTTATTACTAACACCATGTTCCAACATAAAAATGTGCACAATAAGAAAAGTCTCATTGACTATACTATTGTGATGTTTTCCCTCTGGTGCAGGACACTAGAGTGTACACAGGATTTGAAATTGGAAGTGATCTCTATTTAGTCTTGAGCAGGATAAAATTGAATTTCATATTGAAATGAATAACATGTAAGAAATTTTAAAGTGAATAAAAGTTGAGCAGCTCTCAGATGTGAACTGCAGACTAAAATACACAAAGCTTATTGAAGAAAAAATGAAAGAGTTTGAGAACAGGAAACAAACCTAGGAGATTCAGTGAAAAACCTTGAAGAAAACCCTGATTGATTCAGCCAGAGAGGCATGTGATGAGGTTGTCTGCAAGTATAGAAAAATCAGAACTCCATGGTGGAGACAGGAAGTTAAAGAAGCAGTGAAGGAAAAGAAGAAAGCATATCAAAAGTTCCTGGCAAATAAGTCACCTTTTGCTCTTAGAGAATACAGAGACAAATGTAAGAAAGTGAAACACTGTATAAAACTAGCTAAACAAAACTCATGGGAGGACTTTGGCAAGAACATAGAAAATAAATATCAAGCAGGTGGCAAAAATATTCTGGAGGTTGTTGAAGAAGCTTAGAAATGGAGGAAAGAGTGCTGTAAAAGGAGTTAGAGATGATAAAGGTGACATGAAAATGGGAGAAAAAGATATCCTTGAAGTATGGAGTAATTACTTCGAAAAATTGCTAAATGAAACAAGCAGTGATAGCACAGTGGTAAAAAACACTCAACAGGCATACAGTCAGGAATACATAATCATACTTGAAGTAGAAAAAGCTATCAAATGCTTGAAATGTGGAAAGGCAGCAGGAGTAGATGATATTCGACCAGAAATGCTGAAGTATGGTGGTATAAAAGTCTGACAGTGGCTGCACCGCATAATTCAGAAGGCCTGGACATAGGGAGGAATTCCCGATGATTGGAGATAAGCTCTCATAGCACTCATATAAAAAGGGAAATAAAACTGAATGTGAGAATTACAGAGACATATCCCTATTGAGTGTTCCTGGTAAGATTTATGCTAGTATCCTTCAGAAACAGTTGAGAAGAATTGTGGAAGAAAAGCTTGGTGAAGAACAAGCTGGATTCAGGCCAAACAGACGCTGTCAGGATCAGATTTTCACTTTACGACAAATAGTCGAGAAATTATTGGAATATAACAGAGATCTGTATTTAAGTTTTGTCGATCTGGAAAAGGCACATGACAAGGTGCCAAGAGAGAAGTTATTCAATATGCTGCAGTTATATGGTGTGAATGGAGCATTATATCAAGCAATACTTAGTCTTTATTTGAGTTGTAAGTCAGCAGTTAGAATTGAAGGAAGTACAGGAAGATGGTTTAATGTTAAATCTGGTGTGAGCCAAGGATGTACGTTATCCCCTCTGTTATTCATTATCTATATGGATCAATGAAGGAAAGTGGTATTAAACCTGATATCAAAATTGGAGATGTTAATGTCAGCTGTTTGCTTTATGCAGAAGATGTTATACATCTAAATAAATCTGCTACAAGTCTGCAAGATTCCCTGACTAAATTGAATAACTGTTGTAATAGATATGGTATGAAGGTCAGCAATAAAAAGACAAAGACAATGAAAATAGGCACAAGCATTGAAAATATCAGCTGCACTGTGAATGGAGAACCTATAGAACAAGTAAAACATTTCAGCTTCTTAGGCACGATTTTTAGTGAAGATGGTAAATTAAATATGGAAATAGACAACAGAATCAACAAAACTGGTATGGTAGGAAGTCAACTGAATAAATTCATATGGAATAAAAGAGAAATTAGTCAGAACACTAAATTAGCTGTATACAAGACAGTGTTCAAACCAGTTTTAACTTATGGATCTGAGAGGTAGGTCAGAAGTAAAGCACTTAACCAAAGACTAGAGACTGCAGATATGAGTCCTGAGAAAGATTAGAGGCGTGAACAGATGGATCAATGGCAATACCATATCAAAAACGAGGATATTAGGAAAGAACTTGACATTGTCAGCATCCAGGAATGCATTAGCAGAGCTAATCTCAGGTAGTATAGTCACTTAAACAGAATGGGTGAGGAAAGATTTGCAAAACAAGTGTTCTCCTCCAGGTTGGCAGGAAAACAACCCAGAGGAAGCTCAAGATATAGATGGATTGATACGGTACAAAGTGACTTAGATGATAGCAATATAAGATCTGATAATGTTGGAGTCTTGACAAGTAACAGCTGATTTGGAAGAAATTTTGCTATGAAAATTAGCAATAAAAAGATAAACTACAAGAATAGAGAAGAACAGAGAAAAAATTTCAACTGCATCCTTACAGGAGAAACTAGAACAAGTATAATATTTCATGTATTTTGGAAGTAATTTTTTTAAAATTTTTTTTAGTAAAGATGATAAATTAAATATGAAAATAGACAATAGAATAAGTTAGTAAGGTGGGGAGTCAGGTGAAGAAATTTATAGGGAAAAGTTTTATTAGCCAAAATACTAAACTAGCAGTATACAAGGCAGTGTTCAAACCAGTTATGGATCTGAGGGCTAGGTTAAAAATGAAGCATTTGATTAAAGAGTAGAGACCACCGATATGATAATTCTGAGAAAAATGAGGATAGTGAACAGATGGCATCAATGGCAGAAGCATATTAAAAATAAAGATATTCAGAAGGTACTTGACATTGTAAGAATTCAAGAATGTGTGGGTAGAGCTAATCTCAGCTGGTAAGGTCACTTAAATAGAATAGGAGAGAAAAGGTCAGAAGTGTCCTAGAAGACCAAAATATTAGATACGACAATATTGGAGTGCTGAAAAGTAACAATAATTTCAAAGAAAATTGTTGATGAGATTAGTAATAATATAAACTTAATCAGTAATACTGTCATAATATCCTGGACACCTCTTGAGAGAGAGGACATCAGAAAATCAATGATGATGATGAGAGCTAAATATCTCCATTCATAATTAGTTGTAATGCCATTCACCTTTGTTAATGTGATCTATGGTTTATCTGGCTTTATATTTCTGCGTGTACTTTTCAAATTTAAATGATCAATGAGAACTGAAGTGTAGGCTATATATTTTTCGTAATGCTCAGTCACCTCCACATAATTGTATACTGTTTCACACAGCTTTTCTCTTGTGCACTTTTGAGATCTTAAAAAAGATAAAACTCCATGTTATATTCTCATGATGTCTTGACATAAAAACCTTGACCCAAACCCAGCTTGTTCTTCCCGACATTTCTTTTCATCAATTGTTCTTAGCCTCTTCTCAAATATGCTTGAATAAATCTTAACTCGAAGTAAGGTCTTCTGTAAATCTTGGATCCTGTTTTCTTAGATATTATCCAGGAGAAATGCACTATGATGACTGCTCAAACCATTTGACACTTCACTTGTTTCACAGGCATTTTGTATTATGCAAAATTTTATATTTCCATGTATGAGAATTTCTGGTCAAATATCATCTATGACAGCTGCCTTTTAACATAACAGAAGGAATGCATTTTAGCATTCCTTCTAGATACTAGATATTATCTAATGTTCTGATGCTGCTTATTTTGTTTACTCACTTTTAATAATTTAATGACAGTTATTACTCCAAAAGTCTAGGATTTCCTTATGTTCAGTCTATGTCTCTGAATTGTTTTTAAGGTAGTTTGCTCCCATTTCCAAGCTTATGGAACAGCCTCCACTACTGAAAAGAACTCAAGGATGCAATCCTCCTTTATACTGTCTAAAGTTGTTCGATTGCTGCTGATTTTGGTTAATAATTTTTTAAAGTAATTAATTCAAACAACCAAAACCTTCTTATCCTTTATCCTCATCTTATTCTAAAAATAACCTTTACATTCTTGGATTCCTCTTCAGCTATTTTTTCCCTCCATCTGTAAGCATTTTAAATAGACTGCAGAATATCTGATATTTATCTCCTAAACATTCTTTCTAAAGTTTTATTATCATTTCTGTTTAACAACTTTTACACACAAGACCAGCTTTCTTACATTCTTCACTAATTATCAAAGTGAATATCTCGATTTACCAGGGAATGCTTCTTTAACTTACATATCCATCCTATTGCTACTTTCATATATTATCTGAAGACAAATTCACCATAAGCTTTCAGGCTGGGTCAAGAATATTTCTTTCTTTTTTTTTTTTTTTTTTGTTTGTTTGTTCACATCAGGAAATTTAGGTGCTCAGTTTTTATGGTTTAGTTCTTGTTTTCAAACTACTTCACTCTTTCTGAAATAATATTTATATATTTGAGTCTACAATTCAGATCTAAAAGATTAATTACTCTTTATCATCAAATTCTTGATATGTACCCTCAAAGAATATAGAAGATACTGTGATGATATGACATGACAAATTTACATTATTACTAATGTCCATCAATTCTAACTTCTACTTTCCTCCAAATTAGTCAGATATCTGTCAGACTCCAATACTTTCAGATCTTATTTTTTAGTCTTCTAAGGCATTTCTAACCACATCAATTCACCTAGATCTCAATCTTCCTTGGATCATTTCCTTGCCCACCTGGCATCAAAAAACTAATGTGCTAATCTTTTCTATTCCCATTAGATTAGCTCTGCTCACACATTTCTGAATGCTAGGAACTTTCTTATAACTATCTTCATTTTGAGTATAGTTCTACCACTGATGCCATCTGTTCATTCCTCTAATTTTTTCCAGAACTCTGTTGTCTTTAGTCTTAGATCATTTTATTTTTATTTTATTTATCTGTACATTCATACACTTTTCAATATATATTTCATTTTTATCGTGCTCAAATCAAAATGGTGATTCCATCCCATTTCAAATGTCCTGTATTATCTTGAAAAATTAGAAAACAACAACTGAGATGGTTTGGCCACACTGTATGCATGGATGCAGACAGACTTCCTAATGTATTAATCAATACTTTTCCAACTGAAAAAAGAAGACCCGGAAGACCAAGAAATACCTGGCTGAAATCAATAAAGAACATCTCGGGATGCAGAACATATAAGGAACTTTTTCGGACAGCAAGGAATAGAGAAGACTCAACCCATCTTAGACAGAAGAGAAGAAGAAGAGTATTATCTTGTGTCCCTAACCACAATGAAGACTAGTTTTTTTTTTCCCTCTCTCTCTCTCTCTCTCTCTCCTGTGTGTGCATATATTTTAATCCTTATGGACATTTTTAAATATTAATTAACAAACTGTAGAAAAGTTTATCTCTTTGAAAGCAATTTATTGTTTCAGAATATTCTTACCTTCACTTATAACAGGTGTAATAATAGGTCTTGTTTCTAAATTCTTGGAATCATCTATATTTTCAGTCTCTTTGCATGGTGATGCTTCTTCACTTGGTGGCTCTTCAACAGAGGGAACTGTGCTAAATATGTTTGTATTTGACCTAAAAATAAAACATGCAAAACTCAGTAGCATAATCACACAAATTTTCAAGGACATCAGATACTGTTCTCTGTTAAAAAATAATGTTATGGTTAGTCTCCATTGGCATTATGCTGAGTCACATGGTTAGGCTTGGTGGAAATCATGTTAAGAGGTTAAACAGAGTGAAAACAGCACTAGGATTAAAACCAATGTTTAATACTTCCAATATTTTCTCTCAGTCTGTTTTCCTGAAAACCTTTCTCAGTTGCTATGGGTGGATTGGAAGATCTGCCATTGTTGGATTCTAAATGAAGAGAAATGAAAATTGATAATACTTCTTTCAGAATCCAACATAATCCTCCATGTCAAAGGCAAGACTTGTAAATATTATTTATTGTTTGTCTCTTGCTTATAGTGTGTTATTCATATAATTGCCTTGAATTTTGTTTACTATTATTTAATAATATAATCTTAAGTAATGAAATAGTAATAAAAAGGCTCTGTATAAAAATATTATTCTTTTAATTTACTTTATTATATAATAATATTATAAGAAGCTGTGGATGTATGTTATAGAATTTGTGTTTATTATGATTGAATGTGATTTATATGAACTATGATATTTCTTTTTTTATTATTTATCATTACTGAAAGAGAAAGTAATTTTATGTAATTCTTCTGATTGGATTTGATTGGCTGTTGTCAAGGAAACATGGTTAATTTTAGATAGTGCGTGCATGGAGCGTGAGCTACGGTATTCGAAGGGAGAAGAAGTTGATATAAGCTGAACTAGCTAGAACCAGATTTTGGTGGGTAGAATGAACGTATTTAATGGGATTTTTATGTTGGAGGTTTAATGGATTTTTTACAAACACTCAAAAAGAATTAAAATAGAATTTAATACTTCCTATATTTCGTCCTAGTCACTAGGACATCTACGGGGATTACAAAGACAATTAATGTAACATGCACACAAAAACTTACAATACTAAGCCCAACCGCGTGGGTGACAATAAAGTCCTATCTAGGTGGAGCGCCCTCTAAGGGCAGTAGTAGGTGGCCTGGAATGTAAGGTGGGACCTCTGGTGATGACTGTTTCCCAAATCTTCGGAAGCTTAACGCAACCGTATTTGTTAAGATTTGGTTGGTTTCTGAGAGCTGCTGCTTCTGAGAAAAGTCTCTCTTTCTTGAATTTGCTGTGGTGGAGCATGGTGGTTTTCTTCCATGATACTCTATGGGTGGTGTCCAAAACATGGTCAGCCAAGCCTGAATGGCCATAGTTGTGTTTAACGATGTACGACTTGTGTTCCTCCAGGCGGATGGATGCTGATCTGCCTGTCTGTCCAAAGTATGCAAGCTTACAGGAACAGGGTACTTTGTAAACTCCAGGCAGAGAGAGAGGAGGGAGCTGATCTTTCGTAGAACGGATAAGGGTAGCCAGTTTGCGGTAGGGCTTATATGCTGTGTGTAGGTTATACTTTTTTAGTATCTTGGCTATTTTTTCCGAAGTGCCACGGATGTAGGGTATGGTGATGGCATTTTTAAATTCTTGTTGACGAGAAGGACGGGGAACGGGGGAGGAATTGATTATTTTTTTGATGCTGTGTTCGCTGTAGCCATTGGAGAGGAAAGTTCTGTGTATGTGGTTAAGCTCAGTAGTGAGGGCGGTTCCACTGGAACAAAGATTGTGGGCTCTCTTGGTAAGGGTTTTAATGATGCCATATTGTTGTGAGGGGTGGTGGTGGGAGAGTTTGTGAATGTATCGGCCTGTGTGTGTGGGTTTTCTGTATACAGTGAAGGCAAGTGTATCATTAGGCAGGTGCGTGACTAAGGTGTCTAGGAAGGGTAAACAATTGTTCTTTTCCTTTTCCATAGTAAACTGGATTCTTGGATGTAGGCTATTGAGATGACCGAGGAAGGAGTCTAACGTGTCTGGGCCATGAGGCCAAATAGAGAACACATCATCTACATATCTTAGCCAGATAGAAGGTTTGAGTGGGACTGAGTATGTAGATATGTAGATGATGTGTTCTCTATTTGGCCTCATGGCCCAGACACGTTAGACTCCTTCCTCGGTCATCTCAATAGCCCACACCCAAGAATCCAGTTTACTATGGAAAAGGAAAAGAACAATTGTTTACCCTTCCTAGACACCTTAGTCACGCGCCTGCCTAATGATACACTTGCCTTCACTGTATACAGAAAACCCACACACACAGGCCGATACATTCACAAACTCTCCCACCACCACCACAATATGGCATCATTAAAACCCTTACCAAGAGAGCCCACAATCTTTGTTCCAGTGGAACCGCCCTCACTACTGAGCTTAACCACATACACAGAACTTTCCTCTCCAATGGCTACAGCGAACACAGCATCAAAAAAATAATCAATTCCTCCCCCATTCCCCGTCCCTCTCGTCAACAAGAATTTAAAAATGCCATCACCATACCCTACATCCGTGGTGCTTCGGAAAAAATAGCCAAGATACTAAAAAAGTATAACCTACACACAGCATATAAGCCCTACCACAAACTGGCTACCCTTATCCGTTCTACGAAAGATCAGCTCCCTCCTCTCTCTCTGCCTGGAGTTTACAAAGTACCCTGTTCCTGTAAGCTTGCGTACTTTGGACAGACAGGCAGATCAGCATCCATCCGCCTGGAGGAACACAAGTCGTACATCGTTAAACACAACTATGGCCATTCAGGCTTGGCTGACCATGTTTTGGACACCACCCACAGAGTATCATGGAAGAAAACCACCATGCTCCACCACAGCAAATCTCAGAAACCAACCAAATCTTAACAAATACGGTTGCATTAAGCTTCCGAAGATTTGGGAAACAGTCATCACCAGAGGTCCCACCTTACATTCCAGGCCACCCACTACTGCCCTTAGAGGGCGCTCCACCTAGATAGGACTTTATTGTCACCCACGTGGTTGGGCTTAGTATTGTAAGTTTTTGTGTGCATGTTACATTAATTGTCTTTGTAATCCCCGTAGATGTCCTAGTGACTAGGACGAAATATAGGAAGTATTAAATTCTATTTTAATTCTTTTTGAGTGTTGTAAAAAATCCATTAAACCTCCAACATAATGTCCTCACAGCACTTAAGCCTCTACACAAGTATTTAATGGGAGAACAAAGGTAAACAAGGGAGAAAGCTTATGGACAGCAAGGAGTGAAGTAAGGGGTGGCAGTAATGGGGATTTGGAAATGCTGTAAATAGATTATGAAAGGACCGGGATTTTAATAGGCAATTCGGAATATTTCTACGGAATTCTAAAATTATGACGAATTCCAGTGGTTTTGAAGAAGAAAGTGCAAGGCTGAATTTAATGCATAATAATAAATAAGGAATAAATAGATTACCTAATACGAGTGCATCATGACTTATGAAGCTCTATGTTTAACATTTCAGTTATTATAGTGAAGATTTCTTTTGAATAGTGTTGCTTCAAAGTGATAGTTAACTACAGTTTTAAGTGTGCCTATAGTGAATCCAATGTGTAAAAGATGTAACCCGATAAGAGCAGTCCATTTTTTTAATATTTCAGCGTGAAGATATAAGAGTTAGCTCCGCTTGATATATCTTAACATTAACTGTGGCGTTCTACTAAAAATAGCCAAAGGATGGAGCTTTAAAGTGTTTCCCCCCTTGAAGTGATAACTGCCTCATAATTAAATTAAGTGTTAGTTGACTATGAGAGAATTAGAGAATTCTACTTTAAGAATATTTACTATAAGATTCTGTAACACTGAACTGTGTGAACCATTTTAAATTATTCGGAAGAATGTAGAATTGACAGCTGGATGTCTGATGCCTAATGTTTTATGTTATGAATATTTGAACTAAGCTGATTTGCATTATCTTATTTTCAAAGTTATACTTAAATGTACATGTTCTATAACCCTGTATTAAATGTTTATTTCATTGAATTCAATTTGTTGTTTGCCTAATTTTTCTTCATTGCTCTGCTCATAAAGTTTATCGGACCTTGCGGAAGCCTTAAATATTTATTTTAAACTCGGCCTGTAGAAAAGTGAGATTGCTAAAGTTAGTTGATGATTGATTCCACTATATTATATAGACTAATCTGAATATAGGGTGGTGCAGGATAATATAAATTTCTCTATATTTGGATTAGTAATCAACTAACAATTAATTAAGATAATAAAAAACAGATATTTTAAATAAGAACTACGTTCTAACAAGATGGCAGATTCAGAGCTAGGATGTACGACACAACTTCTTCCATAATACATCTGTCATATATATCTGTTATCTATATCTCAGGAGTGGTGGTGAAGATTGTGGAAAAATTGGTTAGGGCTTGCATTCAGAAATGGATTGACAGTGAATCTCTACTTTGCAATGTACAACATGGGCTTACTAAGGAAGGTCATGTTTCAGCAACTTGCTCACATTGTATAACAATGTTACCATTGAACTAGACAAGGGGAATGGATACACCATGATATTTTTGGATTTTGCTAAGGCATTTGACAGAATACAGCATGATAGACTCTTGCATAAATTGGAGAAAATCGGTCTGGGTTATAGAATATTAGCATGGATAAGAGGAAGGCTGACTGACAGATATCAAAAAGTGGTATACAGGGAATGTGAGTCTGCAAGATTTAAGGTAAACAGTGGTGTACCACAAGGATCAGTTGGTCCACTGTTATTCAATCTATACATTGATTAAATTGGAAAGGATTTGACAAGCAACATTCAGCTATTTGCTGATGATGCAAAGATAGGTAGGATAATCAAGAATGCTGCTGATAAGCAGTACTTGCAGAATGATTTGAATAGGCTGGAATTATGGGCATGGGAAAATGGGTGTCAGTTCAATGTCAGTAAATGTAAAGTCATTCACTTCGGCATGATTAGATATCCAATGTCATATTATATTGGTGGGATTATTCTAGAAGAAACTGATGAGGTTAGGGATCTTGAAGTGTTAGTAGATAGGGGGGGGGTTGAAGTTCAGAAGCCATGTGGCAAAGATTGCAAATACAACTCAAAAGATAATAGCAATACTGAAATGAACGTTTCACATGCAAAGATAAGGATGTCATTTTGTCTCTTTACAAGGCCTTGCTTGGACTACCGTGTGCAGATCTGGTCTCCTAGTTTCCATTGTAATTCTGATATATTGGAGAGAATACAAAGGAGAGAATGTTAAAAATGATTTCAGGATTGTGGAATACTGATTATGAAGAGAGATTGAGAATTTGTAGACTGCAGACACTAGCAAACAGGAGAAAGAGGGGTGATATGATTGAGAGTTACAAACTTCTGAAAGGGTCATACAGGATTTCAATTGATGGAATTTTTCAATTTATGGAAGGTGGGGAAAGGACAAGAGGGCATCCTTGAAAGCTAAGAAGGGGTGAGAGCCAGATTTTTCTCTCAGAGGGTGATGTGTGATTGGAATGGACTGTTGTTGCATCGCTTTCTTCCTTATCACAACTATTTTAACCTTTTATGCTATATCTCCGTAATACACTCTATCGGGTAGCACGTGGTACCTCTGAGGGACAATGGAATTTCCCCGAAAACAAGGCAGTACCAGAGTGTCTGAGATTTACCTCTCGTAAAACGCCAAGAAATTTATTTGTTTTGCTGCGCCACTTAGCGCTATTAGATTATTAATATTAACAACCAAGAGGTAATCTCAGGACAGTACTTAATGATACCTATCAACTCTGCAGACGTGGCCAAAATATACCCTTTTTAATATCCCGCATAGGTTCGCATTAATATTTTATAAGCAGTGCATCGGATTCCAGAAATCACTTAAAGTCTTTGTTAGGATCAAAAGCAAGGTTTATTATACTCTAAAGTTGATACACATAATAACATAAATTAAAACCCCATCTTAAGGGAGTTCCAAACAAGGTATATAATATTCAAACACTACTATTACACTCATAAAATATTATACAGTAGCTTCCTAAAGTAAGAATTATATTAACCTTCGCTAATGCAGTAGTCATGTACTATTATCACAATCAATCTAAATCTCCGTAGCTCTGTCCTACACAAGATAACATTCATATCTTCCACAATCTCTTTATATTATGCCAATTCTTTACTCTAACATATCCTTAACTTCATTCAATATAAAAGCGAACTTAAACACAATGACAGATAGTAAGATTAAATTCAATACCCCTCTAAACTGATAGCAATACAATCTTATCCTATATCATTAATGTTCCTTTTCCATAACATATTAACATGGCACATATTCTGTGAAACACAAACAAAGTTTACTTATCTTCCCTTTTCGGTTTTCTTTAGTGCTTCATAGGTTCACAGGAAACTGGCCTTCTGTGGACAGCCGGACTTGCTTCTTTTCGCGGAAAATACAGCCGGCAAGACCGTAGCTGCCTATCGGGATCCCTCTGATATCGAGGGCACTCGCACCCTACGCCCTTCACGAGAGACGAACACACAGGAGATCCAGGAACAAAAAGCCTTGTTACAAGGTCGCATGACCCTTATATTTCCCCTATTCTTCTCGGCGATTCTCACCCTTTTCGATGTCCAGCCAACTCACACGTGCTACTACGTCATGGCGTCCATATCTCTCCCCGGCTATCGCACGTACGCTGACGTCACGTTGTTTGCTTGGGGCGAGCCGCTTCCTCACAAACGTCTCCGTAACCTTTGGACTTCACCCCCCCCAACTGTTGAATTTGTGCTTACATTCCATAATTCTTTTATACATGTTAATTTATAAAGCTCTGGTAATATTTTACATTTTCAATATTAATTTAACCTCATTCGCGAATGGCACAAAATATATACTTATTTAACCTTTTCATAACAGAAACATACTTGATATACATATTACTTATCTTACACTTAGAGGCAATTTACTGTATTTATCTCTTTCTTTTGTTTGGAAAAGCATGTTAGACTGGGATAACATAGGAGTTCATAAAATTCCACTCTATCACAATCCATCACTGTCTTTGGATGTTGTGAGTGCAAGCAGTGCGAATGAATTCAAGAATTAAGTATGATAGCCGGAGTGTGTAGTATGTGGCCTCCCTCAACGAGTCTTTGACTTCCCGGAGGTCTGTCTTAATTATAATTATTATTATCATGAATACAGTCAGTGAGGTCTAGTGAATCGTGATTTGGATGGTACACACCAAATGAACTGAGAAGAAAACCCACCAACCTCTACTGTATCAAGTTTAGAAGTTTACACTTTTAATTCTTAGGGATCTTGAATTACAAATGAGGCTTCCAAGTGACACATGGAGGATGCCCTACCTAATTAGGACTCTAGACTCTTGTCTACTGAGTTTCACTTTGTTTTGTATAGCTTTTGTGTGTGTGTAATACAAATTTAACTGTACTTTCTGATGATGTCTCTGTGATTGAGATAAAATACTGAAAGCATGAGTTTAAATCTTTTTCGCACAGTTTTCACTCCATTAAGCCACTAACATAAGTCATTATGCTGAGTAGGCAACTGATCTTTTATCAATAATCAACTGAAATTACCAAAGACACAATAGGATTTATGCTAAGCTCTGCTGTTATCTAAACAGTATGAAAACAGGCAGATATTGCTTTTATTGCATTTCTTTTAAAATAATGGAGGACATAAACCTTCCACATCTTTACTGCTTGAAAAGAACCAATTAATGAGCAATTTCTAGTTAAGGATTGCATCACTTTACAATAAATCTCCTCGCCTATATCACTCATACACACGGTATGGAGAAACTTGTGCAATTACTCTTACATTTTCATGGTCAGCTTTATTGATGCACATATAAATGAGACCATACTATGCCCTGCTAATTTCAGTGGCTCAACTCAAAGGAACCACAGAAGGGAACTTTGTTATAGTGGATAGTGTGCTATAGCAAATTTCCTTTAGCATAGTTTTGTGACGATGGAGATTGCTCAAAACTTTTCAGTTTCATTACAGTGAACTGTTGTGATGGTGCTTACTATTGTTGACTATATATGCTCAGGCAGATCATCTCTCTTTCTCTCTCTCTTACTGACACACAGGATGCATGAAGTTAAACATTTCACTCTTGTATGTTATTTCTTAATAAAGTAACACATTTTGCCAGAATATGATGCATGGTTAAGATGGGTGTTACAGTTGTTATACACAAGGGTTATTAGCCTTTAGTAAGAAAGAATGCATAAGATAATGATGACCTATGACAGTTAAAGAAAATTCAGTGAATTAATTTTTCTTTAACTGCCTGTATTAGGAAATGACTAACAGTAACTAGTGGAGATCTGAGACATAGCAGTTACTTGTAGGCATTTACCTTGATTCCAATGTGATTAGAAACCAGCATAAGCCTTATTATTTTTTATTTCTATTAATTTTATGTTTTCTGTATTATTATTTTATCATTTATATAATTCAGAAATCCTCCTCTATAGATCTACCATGGAACTTTTTCAAGCTAGCCTGCAATAAACAAACGGCGGTCTCACGCTGGGTAGTGAAATTCACTTCTGACCTAAAGACAATCTCAAATATTCATGCCACAAGGCAGAATTTGAACCTGCAGCCTTTTGTCTGGAGTACTAATATGCTAACAACCACTCAGTCAACTAGGATGGCATTTGATAAAATACTTACTGCATTTCAGAAAGTAAAATATCAGATGTGGATAGTGTACTGTTGAGTCATGGCCTCCTGCAGTGTCCTTGGACTCCAGAAGGTATTATGCAATAATAAGCCGACAAAACTCAAAATGCATAGGATGGGGTATTTTGAGTTTTGTCGGCTTATTATTGCATAATACCTTCTGGAGTCCAAGGACACTGCAGGAGGCCATGACTCAACAGTACACTATCCACATCTGATATTTTACTTTCTGAAATGCAGTAAGTATTTTATCAAATGCCATCCTAGTTGACTGAGTGGTTGTTAGCATATTAGTACTCCAGACAAAAGGCTGCAGGTTCAAATTCTGCTTTGTGGCATGAATATTTGAGATTGTCTTTAGGTCAGAAGTGAATTTCACTACCCAGCGTGAGACCGCCGTTTGTTTATTGCAGGCTAGCTTGAAAAAGTTCCATGGTAGATCTATAGAGGAGGATTTCTGAATTATATAAATGATAAAATAATAATACAGAAAACATAAAATTAATAGAAATAAAAAATAATAAGGCTTATGCTGGTTTCAAATCACATTGGAATCAAGGTAAATGCCTACAAGTAACTGCTATGTCTCAGATCTCCACATGTATTAAAGAGCTCCTGGTAAACAGAGGATATGTAAGCAATTTCCTGAAGTGGCAGTACAGCAACAGTACAGCTTGCCAAGATGATGTGGTTACATTACTTACATTACATGCAGGCAATGTAATAGTGAGAGGCAATGTTTTAATCAAAGAGAGAGATAGGGGCTGTTGCTGTTTGATTTTTTTTATAGCACATCAGCACTTGAGGATAATTAATTCATGTCAAAAGGTAAAAAAGTGCAAATAGAAAATTAAAATTAGTATATCAGAGTACACAGTTCTGAAATATTATATACTTGCATAAAGATTTTTGCTTTTGCATTCTTGCATTTTTTATAAAAATTTAAAACACAAAGTATATATGGCGTATCAAATAAAATCTGCCTGAGTGTTTAAGGTTCAGATAGACTACTAAAAACAGCAAAACGACAACTGTACTCAATATAATGCAGGCAGGTGATATGATGAACAGTTAGATCTGATAAACAATAACAATACTTACACATAGGCATATCCTCAGTGCATGATAAGTACAACATGTGTTAAGCAAGAAAAACTTCCTGTCTACAAATCTTGCCCATACTGAAAGCACTCATTAATTTTTGGCTTAATTAATCTGGCACAGCTTGTTGATCTCTCTTTCTATGCAATTATGTTTCCACTGGGATATTAATTTCTGTCTTTCTTGTAGAAAGGCTTATACGTTGGCTGCATATGATTATTAAACAACTTAAGGAATTCACAACGTATACTGGATTATAAATTAAAATAAACTTTAATATATACTTCCTATATTTCGGCAAAGTCACGTTGCCATCTTCATGGGAACATAAAACTAAGACATGTGCACACAGACACTAAAACAGCAACTGAGGTCTACTGTTTTTCCTGAAGTCCTGATGGTGCCCCCCCCCCCCCCAGCAAGCTATATTAGGTGTATTCTTGGTCATTGGGCTGAAGTTGTACGTCACCCAAATTTGGGGCAGTCTCATGCATACAAATTTGTTGAGGTTTGGCATGTTTTTTTAGGGCTGAGGCTGATTCTAAGAAGAATCTTTCAAATTTAAACTTGCTGCGGTGTATTACTGTGGCTTTCTTCCAACGTATTCTGTGGCGTGTATCCAGAGCATGATCTGCCAGCCCCGAGTGGCTGTACTGGTGAAACCAGACGTAGTCTTTGTGTTCCGAAATTCTGATATTCGCTGTCCTGCCTGTTTGGCCAAAGTAGGACAGCTTACAGCTGCAAGGGACCTGGTATACACCAGGTAGGTCTAGGGGAAGTGGTTGGTCTTGTGGAGTGGATAAGGGATGCCAATTTTTTATATGGTCTGTAACATGAGGTCAGGTCATATTTTTTTAGGATTTTGGTTATTTTTTCAGAGGTGCCCTGGATGTGGTTTACTGCGTTTAGTATTTTTTTGGGGTTGTAGCCATTGGGTGAGAAAGTGTTAAAGATGCAATTCAGTTCAGTGGTTAGGGCATTGTCATTTGAACAGATTAGTTTAGCCCTGTTATATAGTGTCTTAATGACTCCATATTGTTGTGAGGTGGGGTGGTGGGACTGTTAGTGAATGTACCTGCCTGTATGGGAGGGTTTTCTATAAACTGAGAAAAACCAAGGTTCCATCAGGCTGGCGGGTGACTAGTGTGTCTAGGAAAGGGAGACTGTTGTTTTCCTCTTTTTCCAGGGTGAACTTCATTCTGGAGTGTTGGTTGTTTAAGTGTGTTAAGAAGGAGAGGAGTGTATCAGAGCCATGTGGCCAAATAGCGAACACATCATCAAGGAAAAACATAACTAAGCCATATGGTAGGTTTTTGTGGGGCAGAGTTTAAAGCTTTCTCTTCAAAAGTCTCCATAAAGAAGTTGGCCAAGGGTGGGGAGAGTGGTGAACCCATGGTTGTCCCCTCTATCTGTATGTAGAATTTCATCCCATAGTGGATGGCATTGATTCCCCACGTACAAAGCCAAACATTTAGTCAAAGTACTCACACACTATACTGGCAACACACCATCACACATAAAAAACTCAGCAAACTTCAAAGTTAGACTTACCATAAAAATTATTTTTTATCAAATCGGGACATTTTTGAGAGTTTGCTCAAAACAGAAAGTAACACCTCCTACGCTAAGTACTTATGATTCAAAAAGCTAAATAACGGAGTGGTTAACAAAAAACAACACTTCGTAGTAATAATTTTTGATTACTCTTAACTGAACATAACTTATTATTAAAAAGTTATTAGTATTTATCACTAGCGTGAACTTTCTTTAAAAATTCTTTGTTATTTTTAATCGCGTCGAAAAATTCATTATAATTTAGTTCACTATTAAGTTTGCAGTGCAATACAGCTTTTACTGTTGATTCAGCCATTCTACCTCTTTCTTCAGACCATGTGTTATTCATTATTGAGAATATCCTTTCAACAGGTGAAGATGTGCCTGGCAGGCTGAAAATGTATTCTATAATTTGGACAAGATTGGGCAATGAAATGTTCTTTTCTTTGAAATGACTGAATAGTTGTATCCATTTTTCTTCGCAACTTGTATTTTTCAAAATGTCATAGTTTGCCAACTAAAAAGCTTTTGCAATCACCACTTCATCAAACAGTTCATCCATGTTTATTGCATTATTTGCAAGAGTTTCATTAATTTTTTTTCACCTGAAGCTTCAATTTCCGACCAAGTTAATTCATTGTTGTTTATCCAAGTAAAAGATTCTGCTCCACTAAAACTGTTTTCCCAAAGCTCAATGTAAGAAAGACATCAGTCATAAAATTTTGTAAATTCTTGTAGTATTGTATTAATATTTCCATTATTTTCAGGTATTCTAAAAAGCTTTTTTGCTTCCTGGGGTATAACTTTATTATCACGCCTTTCCTCTAGATTTGTTTTTAAATTTCTAAGTTCAATGGCAATATCTGTTGCACTCGCTTTTGTACTTTCCATAATCAAGATAGATTTGTTAAACAATCTGAGTTGCCCATGCACAAACCACAAATACATTTCACCACGATCATTATCAAAGAACTATTTTATCATACCGGACAGTTTTCTTGTGAAATAAAATAAGACTTCAGTCCCTCATAGATTTCAAGTATTCTGTCAATAGCTGGAAGTAATGAAAGAAAACGGGTGTTGCCATGTTGAAGAACCTTTTTATACTCTACATCTATAAATTCACAGAACGCTTTTAGTTGAGTGACTTGAACCGTATAAATGTGGAAATATTTATAAATTTTGACTACTAAAGCTTCTATTTCAATAAGTAGAACATCAACTGCAGTTTGAAGACAGTTGTGAATGATATGAGCACCAACCAATGCCCAATATTTCTTCCTAGTTCCTTCTTCAATTGACTGTAAATATGTTTTCTCCTCTCCGTTTTACACCCTGAAAATTGGTATTGCAGTTATCTCCACAAAATCCAATAATTTTTTTTTTTGTTATATTATGAGTTTCCATAACTGACATCAAATGGTTTGTCAGTATTTCTGCAGTTTCACCGGGAACTGATTGAAAGTCTAAAAGTTTAACTTTTACTCCACAATCTGGTGCAAAATACCACAACACATGGCATAATTTTAATTTCTTTTCTGTTGGAAGAATCGATTGATATCATCACAAATCAATCAGATTAACAATGACAGCTTCACATTTTGTTCTACCCAGTCTAAACTTTGTTTCAAAAACCTATGATATCAATTTAGATGAACAATCGGCAGACTTAAAGCTGAGATTGTGAATAGCAACATGAAATGCAAAAGTTGCTTCTTTAGCAGCTATTAAAAATTCTTTATCACTTGGATCGGCACCTTTAAAATATCACAATATCTTTGAGGAAGTTCCTGCCACTGCTAAACTAGGCTTATGTTTCGCACATGTCAAGTGATTTTTTTTATGTCCGAACGCCCATCATGAGCTACAGAAAATTCTGAAGAGCACTGTTCACATTTCACTTTGTCAATATGAGCACAAACATTTTTCGAAAACAGATAATCCTTTTTTAATTCATCCGTAAACACACAGTTTCTTTTTGGCATTTTGGGGTTAAATTAATTTAATGAAGTAAAAAAAATCACAAACAACACTGTAAAAAGCAACACCGACTCGCAATCTAAGCTCAACTAAGATTGTGCATGCTCAACAATGACTTGTGATGCAGCATACAGGCCAAAATCAAAGTGGGGTATTCGTGTTGCATAATCGCCATTTTCCGAAGCTGCACTTTTTGTACTACATGTATATTCTGCACTTTTAAATTTTTACCAAATAACTGGGACAAAATGACAAACCGGCTGGGATGCCGGGATCATACCCTCAAACCGGGACGTATGGTAAGCCTATTCAAAGCCAGTGTAGAAACCTTTACACTCCAACATACTGACATAATGGTCAGTTTTGACGTCTCCTCCCTATTCACAAATGTCCCACTCAAGGAAACCTTAGAGCTCATCCAAGCTAAATTTCTTCCCGATATCTCAGCACTATTTCAGTTCACAATGAACTCCGGCTATTTCGTTTGGCAGGGAAAATTCTACAAACAGATAGAGGGGACAGCCATGGGTTCACCACTCTCCCCACCCTTCGCCAACTCTTCATGGAGACTTTTGAAGAGAAAGCCTTAAACTCTTCCCCACAAAAACCTACCATATGGCTTAGTTATGTTTTTCCTTGATGATGTGTTCGCTATTTGGCCACATGGCTCTGATATACTCATCTCCTTCTTAACACACTTAAACAACCAACACTCCAGAATGAAGTTCACCCTGGAAAAAGAGGAAAACAACAGTCTCCCTTTCCTAGACACACTAGTCACCCGCCAGCCTGATGGAACCTTGGTTTTCTCAGTTTATAGAAAACCCTCCCATACAGGCAGGTACATTCACTAACAGTCCCACCACCCCACCTCACAACAATATGGAGTCATTAAGACAATATAACAGGGCTAAACTAATTTGTTCAAATGACAATGCCCTAACCACTGAACTGAATTGCATCCTTAACACTTTCTCACCCAATGGCTACAACCCCAAAAAAATACTAAACGCAGTAAACCACAACCAGGGCACCTCTGAAAAAATAACCAAAATCCTAAAAAAATATGACCTGACCTCATGTTACAGACCATATAAAAAATTGGCATCCCTTATCCACTCCACAAGACCAACCACTTCCCCTAGACCTACCTGGTGTATACCAGGTCCCTTGCAGCTGTAAGCTGTCCTACTTTGGCCAAACAGGCAGGACAGCGAATATCAGAATTTCAGTACACAAAGACTACGTTTGGTTTCACCAGTACAGCCACCCGGGGCTCGCAGATCATGCTCTGGATACACACCACAGAATATACCGCAGCAAGTTTAAATTTGAAAGACTCTTCTTAGAATCAGCCTCAGCCCTAAAAAAATATGCCAAACCTCAACAAATTTGTATGCATGAGACTGCTCAAAATTTGGGAGATGTACAATTTCAGCCCAACGACCAAGAATACCTAATACAGCTTGCTGGGGGGGGGGGGGGGGCACCATCAGGACTTTAGGAAAAACAGTAGACCTCAGTTGCTGTTTTAGTGCCTGCATGCACGTCTTAATTTTATGTTCCCATGAAGATGGCAATGTGACTTTGCTGAAATATAGGAAGTATATATTAAAGTTAATTTTAATTTAAATTCCAGTATATGTTGTGAATTCCTTACGTTATTTAATCATCGTAATTTCTGTCTTATAATCTATATAAAACACATGTAGGGAACAGACAGATGATGATATCTTAGGGGAAAATGCTAATCTGGTTGCAGTGTCTGCAGCCTTGTTTCTTGATCCTAATGTGACTGGGGTGCTACACAGGCAAAACTCCAAGTAAAGCCTTCAGGATCTGATGCAAGCAAGTTCAAACTTTAGTGAATATGTGATATATTAGATTTTTCAAAGCCCGTAAAGAATTTAATGAGTCTGTAAATGGTGTACCTTTGGTAGTGTTTCACTTTTATATAATGTAGTGTAAGCTCTAAGACCTTCAGATTGACAGTATAAATGCCACATTCCAGTGAGATCAGATTAGATATTATTCTGTTTGGGAAGATAGCAGTATATTCAACATGAAACTCTGATTTTGAACTCTGTGTAGATTAGCAGAAAATAAGAATATTTTTGCTGTGTGTTTGAAAGAGTTGCTGAGAGAGAGAGAGAGAAGGGGTTGTTTCCCTAACTTGCACAAAGAGAAGCTATGTTGGAATGCAATTATGACATGGTGGTGGTATTTTTAGAGGCATTCATGCAATACTGTTTATAGTAATTCTAGAGTTGTGTGTTGTATGAGTTTTCTCCCAACAAAGCCAAAAAAATACTTGTCCAAGTAGAATGATCTGACAGAGAGGTAATTTTCAATGCATACAAAAAAAAACAGTTGTTTTTGTTTTCAAAATGAATGATGGCTCGTATATTTTGATGTAAAGACTAAGATCAAATGATGTCTAGAATACTCCACTCCTATTATGTTTTAATGGCTTGATACTGGTTACAATCCAATGAACAAAGCAGTTTTGCTCTTAGACATAATCACAGACTTGGGACTCATAATCCAGGAGGTGAAAGGCAGAGTGTGAAGGAAATTCACTGCTCTTTGGTATCCTATAGGTTACCAAATATCCTATAGTTTGACCTTTTTGAGTTTGCAATCCATTCAATAACACTTCATTTACAAAAACAAATTTATCACCAGACAGAGAGTAGGTCACTGGTAATCCTCTTTTACTACCATGGTTAATTATTTCATGAAAAATTTCGAACATCTCCATCTCCAAAACATCCAACTGAAGTTTTTGGAATGGTACAGTTACACAGTTCTGTATTTAGAAGTCAAGACTTTCTTACAAAGCTGTATAACTGAGAGGAGACCTCCACATAGCCTTTAAAGGAATGCGGAGAACCGACCAGGGCTTCTGACCTAATGTCCAATCCTCACCTTCTCGTGGTGCACCCTGTTGGGTATCTACTTTGATACTGAACGAACGAGGATGGGCTGGCAATTTGGGATTTAGCCGACCAAATTGTATTCTTATTGGTTAAACCAAAATAAAAAATGATGGTACAACATGACAAAATTTCATGCCGGCTGGGGCGTCGCCCGGTTAAACAAGGCCCCCGTTGTTTTCGCCAGGGAACCAGCGAAAAGTCAGCTACTGGAACAAATCTGAAAACAAACCCCAACTCAACATCACCAGAGTTAAAGATCGGTACTATCAACGTAAGAAGCCTGAATGGCAAAGAAAGGGAGCTAGCTGAGGAATTAGATAAGTACCAGATCGACATAATAGGGGTGACTGAAACAAAAAAGACCAAAACTGGTGAGATCTTTCTGAGCAATAAATACAAAATGTTATATTCAGGCAATAACAATCAAGCAAAAGAAGGAGTAGCCATAGTATTCAACACAAAATACGAGGCTAATCTTCTTGAATGGCAGTCAGTCTCAAGTAGAGTAATGTGGGCAAATATGAGAATGGGGAACTGGACAATGAGACTTATTTGTGCCTATGGTCCCACAGAAGGTTCTACTAAGGTAGAAGTGGAGGAATTTTTTGATGCTTTAGAAAAAGCAACTGACACAATGAAAAAGGAAAAGTTGGTCCTTGTTGGGGATCTAAATAGTAGAGTAGGAAATGATTGTGAGACATACAAAAATATTTTGGGAAAATTTGGAGAAAAGAGCAAAGCTAATAATAATGGCAAATATCTGTTGGATTTCTGCTCAGGACATGGACTGGTTATTACTAACACCATGTTCCAACATAAAAATGTGCACAAATTCACATGGAGAGAAGAGGCTAGGAATAAGAAAAGTCTCATTGACTATGTTATTGTTGATAGTGATGTTTTCTCCCTGGTGCAGGACACCAGAGTGTACGGAGGATTTGAAATTGGAAGTGATCACTATTTAGTCTTGAGCAGGATAAAATTGAATTTCATATTGAAAAGAATAACATGTAAGAAAGTTTTAAAGCGAATAAAAGTTGAGCAGCTCTCAGATGTGAACTGTAGACTAAAATACACAAAGATTATTGAAGAAAAAATGAAAGAGTTTGAGAACAGTAACCAAACCTTGGAGATTCAGTGAAAAACCTTGAAGAAAACACTGATTGATTCAGCCAGAGAGGCATGTGGTGAGGTTGTGTGCAAAGATAAAAAAATCAGAACTCCCTGGTGGACACAGGAAGTTAAAGAGGCAGTGAAGGAAAAGAAGAAAGCATATCAAAAGTTCCTGGCAAATAAGTCAGCTTTTACTCTTACAGAATACAGAGACAAATGTAAGAAAGCTAAACAGTGTGTAAAACTAGCTAAACAAAAGTCATGGGAGGACTTTGGCAAGAATATAGAAAATAAATATCAAGAAGATGGCAAAATATTCTGGAGGTTGTTGAAGAAGCTTAGGAATGGAGGAAAGAGTGCTGTAAAAGGAATTAGAGATGATAAAGGTGAAATGAAAACAGGAGAAAAAGATATCCTTGAAGTATGGAGTAATTACTTTGAAAAACTGCTAAATGAAACAAGCAGTGATGACAGCACAGTGATAAAAAACACTGACCAGGCATGCAGTCAGGAATACATATCCATACTCGAAGTAGAAAAAGCCATCAAAGGCTTGAAATGTGGAAAGGCAGCAGGAGTAGATGATATTCGACCAGAAATGCTGAAGTATGGTGGTATAAGAGTCTTACAGTGGCTGTACTGCATAGTTCAGAAAGCCTGGACAGAGGGACGAATTCCCGATGATTGGAGTAGAGCTCTCATGGTACCCATATATAAAAAGGGAAATAAAACTGCATGTGAGAATTACAGAGGTATTTCCCTACTGAGTGTTCTTGGCAAGATCTATGCAAGTATACTTGAGAAACGGTTGAGAAGAAATGTGGAAGAAAAGCTTGGTGAAGAACAAGCTGGATTCAGGCCAAATAAAGGCTGTCAGGATCAGATCTTCACTTTACGACAAATAGTCGAGAAAGCATGGGAATATAACAAAGATCTGTATTTAAGTTTTGTTGATCTGGAAAAGGCATATGACAAGGTGCCAAGAGAGAAGCTATTCAATATACTGCAGTTATATGGTGTGAATGGGACATTATATCAAGCAATACTTAGTCTTTATTTGAGTTGTAAGTCAGCAGTTAGAATTGAAGGAAGTACAGGAAGATGGTTTAATGTTAAATCTGGTGTGAGACAAGGATGTACATTATCCCCTCTGTTATTCATTATCTATATGGATCACATTATGAAGGAATGTGGTATTAAACCTGATATCAAAATTGGAGATGTTAATGTCAGCTCTTTGCTTTATGCGGATGATGTTATACTTCTAAATAAATCCGCTACAAGTCTGCAAGATTCTCTGACTAAATTGAATAGCTGTTGTAATAGATATGGTATGAAGGTTAGCAATAAAAAGACAAAGACAATGAAAATAGGCAGAATCATTGAAAATGTCAACTGTGTTGTGAATGGAGAACCTGTGGAACAAGTAAAACATTTCAGCTACTTAGGCACAATTTTTACTGAAGATGGTAAACTAAATATAGAAATAGACAACAGAATCAGCAAAGCTGGTATCGTGGGAAGTCAATTGACTAAATTCATATGGAATAAAAGAGAAATTAGTCGGAACACTAAATTAGCTGTATACAAGACTGTGTTCAAACCAATTTTAACTTATGGATCTGAGAGCTGGGTCAGAAGTAAAACACTTGACCAAAGACTAGAGACCGCAGATATGAGAGTCCTGAGAAAGATTAGAGGCGTGAACAGATGGCATCAATGGCAATATCATATTAAAAATGAGGATATTAGGAAAGAACTTGACATTGTCAGCATCCAGGAATGCGTTAGCAGAGCTAATCTCTGATGGTATGGTCACTTAAATAGAATGGGAGAGGAAAGATTAGCAAAACAAGTGTTCTCTGCCAGGTTGGCAGGAAAACGACCCAGAGGAAGACCAAGATATAGGTGGATTGATACGGTACAAAGTGCCTTAGACGATAGAAATATAAGATCTGATAATGTTGGAGTCTTGACAAGTAACAGACTGATTTGGAGGAAAATTGTAGATAGGAAGTTAGTAATGATGTAATTTTTTCATGTAGTACTGTCATATCCTGTACACCCCTTGAGGGTACATGGCAGGAATTTGATGATGATGATGATGACTTTCTTACAAAGATCAATGCTATTCATCCTAGGATAAAGTTTGCATTACAAATAGAAAATCAACCATCATAGTATATATATATATCATCATGCATCACCTAAAGAGTCAGGAAAGTAAGATCATCTTGGGAGGAAAGAAGAGAATGTGTATGTAAGTTGATGCATGATGATATACATGCAATAGTGTGTGCATATTCAATAATGATATGAATGACAATAAACATGGTTATGAATCTGCTGAAGGGGGGGGGGGTGTTTTGGTTCAAGCATTTTGAGTGTGTCTGAGGAGGGAAAAGAAAAAGTTGCCCAAGTGAGCCAAGCAGACTGTAGATTTAAGTATTAAAAAAAACAAGGAAGTAACTTGTTATGTCTATACACAAACGGCACAAGCGTTAGAAACAAAGTGGTTGAGTTTGTTGTTGTTCTGGTGAATACGTTGTGGCCCAAAATTGTTGACATTAGTGAAACCTGGCTTTCAGAGTCAGATATAGTAACTGGAATTGAGTATAAAGAATATAGTATTTTTAGGAATGACAGAAGTGATAGGAGAGGAGGAAGAGAAATATTACTAATGATGACTTGAAATCCATAAACCCATGAAAGCAATAATGGCAATAGTGTCGCATATAATAGTTTGAGGCTATCTGGTGTGAAGTGGAGGCTAGGAGGATGAAATGTATGATGAGGTATTGCTACAGACCTGCAAGCTCAGCTGCTGGCAGTGATGAAAGGCATTACCAATTTATCCTGATGGGTACTAAACAAGTAATCATTATGGGTGACTTAAATTATCCAAATACTAATTAAGTAGTAGAAAAAAAACTCATGATAAGAATGAAGGAGAATTTATTAAGCTATTGTGAGACAACTTTCTCAAGCAGCATGTAAAAAAAAGCAACTTGAGGACAAACAGCATTGATCATAGCTTCAGAAGGAGTCTCAGTAAAGAGTGTGACTGCTTTGCAACCAGTTGGTGACAGTGATCATGTCATGCTGACCTGGGAAGTAGCTAACTATGTGGATGTTCAAATCAAGATGGTCACATGCTAAACCATAAAGCTGGAAATTATGTCAAATTCAGGACAATCTTATATCTTTGATTCAATAGTATCAGTTACTGAATGGGAAGGATATCAATAATGCATGAGACACATTGAAAAGATGCTTAAATGATATAGTATTAGAATGTGTGTCTCTAGAGATTGAAGAACAAATAGGATGGGAGTGAAACGGATGTGCAATCTTATTAAGGAAGAGATCCATTAGAAGATGATGTGGAAGGAATATTGTGAGAATAAGAGTGAGGAGGTTATGAAATATATGAAGTGCAGGCCAGAGAAGTTATGAATACTGTATGGAAAGCTAAGTTGGAGTAAGAAAAGAAACTGGCTTCACAGAGTAAAGTCAAACAAACCAAAAGAATTTTATTGTTATGCTGCAAGTAAAAGTAAGAATGAACATAGAAGGTATCCTTGTATCAGAAGCAGATGTGATAGTTCAAATAATGGGTGCTCACTATACCAAGATCTATCAAATTAGTGTATGTTACTAGTGCAGTGATACAACTACATTGGATGAAGACATAGATACATGAGAAGGAAGTTCTAGAGCTGTTGCATAACCTTGATAAGAATTCAGCAATACGCATAGACGGGATAATAGCATGTATGTTAAAGGAATGTTCAGCCAAACTGGCTAGGCCCTTGACATGTTTGTATAAGTTGAGTCTTGGTTAGATCCCATGGAAAGAAATGGTAATGGAAAAAATTTTTGATAATCACATTGCACAAAGACTGATACATGTAATTACTGATCTGTCAGTATCTCTGGAGTGACTGTGAAGATTTTAGAGAGGTTAGTAAGAACTCACATATAGCAATACATTCCTTTACTAAACCCATGCTGTTCCTTGCAAGGGTTTAGTAAAGGGAGACCATCATTGAGCAATTTCCTCATATTTTATGTTACAGCTGAGTTGGATAAAGGAAATGGATACACTATGATACTGTAGGACTCTGATAAAGCATTTGATAGAATACCATATAAAAGACTGTTATATAAACTAGAAAATAAATTATTTGCTAGAATAAGTGGGTGGCTAATGGACAGGTATCAGAAAGTAGTATATGAGTGGTGTGAATGTGTCAAATTTAAGGAGACCACTATTGTTTAATATATATATATATATATATATGTATGATATTTTGTATTTTGTCTCAGGTGGTATGGTCGTTTAAACAGAATGGGCGATGAAAGATTAGCAAAACAAGTGTTCTCTGCCAGGATGGCAGGAAAACGACCCAGAGGAAGACCAAGATATAGGCGGATTGATACTGTACAAAGTGCCTTAGATGATAGAAATATAAGATCTGATAATGTTGGAGTCTTGACAAGTAACAGACTGATTTGGAGGAAAATTGTAGATAGGAAGTTAGTAACGATGTAAATTTTTCATGTAGTACTATCATATCCTGTACACCCCTTGAGGGTACATGGCAGAAATTTGATGATGATGATGATATAAATTCTCATGAAATAAATCATTTCACATAAGTTATTTGTTATTTCTTTATATTATGCTTACTCATTTCCGTTCTTAAAGAATACTTAGTAGCTCTGAATAACATACCATTCACTGTTTAACCTACAATATAAACTATATTTGTAGAAGGTATTTTACCTTGGGTATAATAAATGTTAAAAATACCAAGCAATTTTAAACCTGGTTTTACTCCATTTCCCAAGTAAGCAAACAGACAAACAAGTCAAGTTTGTGCCTGCAAGTGATGCAAGTCTAGCTGATCCTAAAGGTAGTGCAAGACCAAGGCAACTCGTGGTAAAGGTGGAATAAGCTCTGATCACTAATCTTAATATTTACCCTTAATGCCAAAACACATCTCCAAGAAGGGGATGCATGATGTTTTGTATTAAAGGCAAGGGGCCACTACCCAGGCATTAAGGTTTTGGCATTAAGGGTAAATATTAAGATTAGTGATCAGAGCATATTCCACTTTTACCACCAGTTGAATTGGTCTTGCACTACCTGTAGGATCAGCTAGACTTGCATCACTTGTAGGCGCAAACTTGACTTGTTTGTCTGTTTGCTTACTTGGGAAATGGAGTAAAACCAGGTTTAAAATTGCTTGGTATTTTTGACATAAACTATATTTATCAAGAAATGGATAGATAGACTGATTGATTAATTTGTGGTTTTATGGCACAAGGACTCTAAAGGTCAAACTGTGTCAGATGCAGGTTACAGCAGCACATAGTATAAAATATATGCATAAAGTTTGGTATTTACAATGCAGTATCTACATATAAACAAATATCTCTAAATAAATTTAGGTTTTTTAAAAATCTAAAAATGTCGTGCAATCTCTCAGAGTCTGATAAAAATAATTTCTCTCTTGGGTGAAGCACTCACACCCTATGACTAGTAACATGGGCGTTACATTTCCCACACATAGGTGGTTTATTAGCCCTCAGTAAATAAGAATGTGCGTGATGACTGTGACCAATGCAGAGCGTAGCAAGAACAACTTCCTCTCTTCTGTTCCTATTGACTAAGCCTGAAATTAAATGTCTAATCTCATGTAATTTGTTCATCAGTGCTTTCTGCCATGAGTATTGCCATTGGGCAATTAACTTTAATTTTATAACCTGTGCATAGTCAGTATAAGGGACTGTCGAACAGTTGATAGAGAAAGTATTAGCTGATCTTGGAGCTGCATCTGCGATGTCATTTCCCTTAATTCCAAATGTAGCTGGGAATCCAATACAACTGAACATCAAAATTAAGGGTCTTTATTTTGTGCAAGAGTTGAAGCACTGCATGTGAATTATACACTAGAGGGGAGACAGCCTATTCAGCAGATAACAATCCCTGACAAACAGCCCACGGAGGAGACATGATCAACTGTTTGTTAAAGTTGTCTTGCAATGACCTGCATGTTGCAGGAGTGACAGTAAATTGTAAAATCATCGACATAAAGACAATTGTCTACTGTGGGAGGAAGCTGTTCAATAATTGAGTTCACTTTAATAGCAAAGAGGGTTACACCCAAGACAGAGTCCTGAGTGTGACCCCCTCTCTCTCTTTCTGAGGAAATTCCTCTTCTTCATGATATGGTCGAGATAATGTGCCGCCCATCTGGACTTGGAACATACAGCTGGATAGAAAGTTCTTAATAAAAATCGTGTCATAGGCTTTTTCCATGTCGAAGAACACTGAAAGCACATATTCTCATTCCAGGAAACAAGAACATCTCTTATACAGTTTCTACATGGACCAAATGGTTCAAAGTTGACCAGTGTCTATGAAAGCCATATTGCATGTTGGAAAGAAATTTGTCACAAAGAAAAAAAGAAGTCTGGTACTTTAAAAGTACCAGAGAAGCCTTGCATTTACCATTTTTTTTTGAAGACTTTCCAAAGACAGCTACTCAGAGCAATGGGACAATATTATAATGGGATTGGATTCGGGATAGCAATGACAATCGACTTATGCAAAGAGTCTGGAAACTCTTCCTCTGTAAATGTTCTGTTGTATAGTAAGAGAAGATCAAGAAATAGATATTTTTAATATAGTTATGTGAACCCCATCCATGATAGGTTTTATACCTATAGTATATTAAGAAGTAATGTGGGCAGGTTAAGGATTAGGTAATCTGGGAACCCTATGATAGAGAAAAAGTATGAAACCTTTTCAGGCTATTTCAGACCTCCAATAAACAAGGTGGTGATTTCATGCCAGGTGATAAACATCATCTATCACATAAAAGACTCCAGAAGTGGGTTGAAGAAATCTACTGAAACCTTTACCACTAAGACATTACATAAACTGAAATTAAAAGCAAATCAGAAAATCAGAAATTTTAGAATAAGTTTAAGATTATTTCAATTTTTTTTTAAATACAGAAAAACTAATGGTTACTTACTTATCTCTGTCATGTTCTTCATGTATTTCAGTAATTAGGACTCCTGCCTGTTGATTTTCTTCCTCACTTGTTACTGATATGGTTGGGACTGACTTGTCGGCTACTTGACTTGTAGTAGCAACATTTGCAACAGGGTTTGATATCTGCTCAATACCTATACTTTCAGTAACTTCTGTTACAACATCTGCTATAAAAACAATGCATACAGTCTTAGATAAATGCATTTTAAAATATTAAAAAAATTCTGCCTATTATAATTTACAGTTACATTTTAAACTAAATTTCTTCTTTAACTTAAAGAATATATTTTCATGTCCTGAGCCCACTGGGGGGGAGGGGTTATAAGCACATATGTATATATATATATATATTTTTCTTGTAGATGCTTGATAGGATCTTTCTTAAAGATATTTGGGCATTTTACGACTTACACGAAAGTACCTCATGTAAAGTATCCCTCCAGCCTTTTGTGATCTTTTTCACTGTGCTTTTTTAAATTACATTTACATTAGGATATGCATCCACTGAAGGAATTTTTTTTTTTTTTTTTTTTAAATGTGAAGATTTATTAAATATTCATCCATAAAGGACATTATTTTTTTCATTAAACTAAACAAACAAATTTTTTTCCCCAAAAATATTAACACATTTAAACTACCTAAAAATATAAACTTAAAAAAGTAGAATATAATAAAATTAGTTTAATCCTTTATCCAAGTGAGAGCAAACAAAGTTTGCGCCTGAAAGTATCTTCAGGACTGGGGTAAGGTGGTACAACACCAGGACAACTCGTTGCAAAGGTGGAGCAAGCTACCAACACTCCTATCTCAGTATCTCCTATAATGCAAAACACATCTCCTTGCGGATATGTCTAATGTTATGCATTAAGGGAAGGGCCACTACCCAGACTAGTTTCGACCTTTATTGAGGTCTCTTCAGTGGGAGCCAGGCCCAAAGAGTTGCCTGGTGTTGTACCACCTTACCCCAGTCCTGAAGATATTTTCAGGCGCAAACTTTGTTTGCTCACACTTGGATAAAGGATTAAACTAATTTTATTATACTCTAACCAAGTGAAAAATAAACTTTCAACATCTTTCTCTAAATCCAGAGTAATTTATTAAAAAAGGGTGGCACACCATTTAGCAACTCCTATAGGTAGGGATGACCTGCTAATGCTAATGATGACCTGATATCTCCATTTGGGCCTGGCTCCCACTGAAGAGACCTCAATAAAGGTTGAAACTAGTCTGGGTAGTGGCCCTTCCCTTAATGCATAACATTAGACATATCCGCAAGGAGATGTGTTTTGCATTATAGGAGATACTGAAACAGGAGTTGTTGGTAGCTTGCTCCACCTTTGCAACGAGTAGCCCTAGTGTTGTACCACCTTACCCCAGTCCTGAAGATACTTTCAGGTGCAAACTTTGTTTGCTCACACTTGGATAAAGGATTAAACTAATTTTATTATACTCTAACCAAGTGAAAAATAAACTTTCAACTTTTAAAAAAGTAGGTATATGAAATACCAAATTTTGGTATTGATAACCAGGCATATACAAAGATATAGTAAATTTTCTTGACCTTTATTTTTTTTTAACTAGTTAATGTGCTAACTTAAACTGACCAAAACAGATCATCATCATCACAAACCATGGGCTCACTGCCTGTTCGTGTCCAATGCCTCCTGCACTATCTTCTTCTACCTTTCTTTGTCAAGTGCACAGTGTCGCAGTTTCTGTACACCCATTCCACACCAGTCCTTTATATCATCTATCCATTCTCTGTATGGTCTACCTCTTCTGTTTAAACTATCCAAAATACCAAACATAAATGTCTTTATCTTCCAGTCCTCACTCATTCTACAGATGTGTCCAAATAATTGCAGTTTCCATTTTATAATCTTCTGCATTAAATTCTCTTCTGCTTGTATCTTCTGATAGAGCTCTTCATTAGTGATTTTCTATACCCATTCTATTCTTAGAATTTTCCTTTAACAAGTTCTTTCAAATGCCAAAATTCTTTTCCTTGATTCCTTATTTATTACCCATGTTTCAGATCCATACAGAACACCAATAAAGATGCCTATTTCTAGTACTTTTAGTTTTGTTTGCAGGCTGATCACTTTACTTTTCCAGATGTTATCCATCGCCTTCAGATTAGTTCTTCCCTTTGCAATCCTGATCTTTATTTCTTTTTTATAGTAAAAATCATACGTCATTTTACTTCCCAAATATGTGAATTGTTCTACATTTTCTATATCAATTCTATCCACTTGTATCTTCTGTTTCACGTTCTTCTCACCAAATACCATTGTCTTTGTTTTTTCCAAGTTCACAACAAATCCAAATCTCTTCCCTCCCTCATTTAACAGTTTCAGTGTTTTTTTGTAGTTCTCTTTCGTCTTCTTCAATAATAACAACGTCATTTGCAAATCTCAGATTGTTAATTCTCATTCCATGTAGAGATATTCCTTTTGCATCTTACTTCAGTTTGTCTATTGCTCTTTCTAAATGTGCGATGAAAATGCTTGGTGATATTGGGTCCCCCTGTCTAGTATCTCTGCTTGTTCTAAACAATTTTCCCCAATATTCTAACTGCTGCAACTGAATTCTGATAAACATCTTTTAATATAGCTATTAGTTTTTATCAATTCCATAGGAATGTCACTTTCTGGTCAATACTGTCAAATGCTTTCTGAAAATCAACAAAGCAACTATGTTTTTGTTTTGTCTCCTAGCTTTCTCTGCTATTAACCTAATTGTCAAAATCTGTTGAATTGTAGTTCTATCCTTCCTAAATCCTGCTTGCTCGTCTGCAAGGTATGTTTCAAATTGTGTTCTCAATCTTTCTGTCAATATCATCATCATCACTTTACCAAGGTGACTTGTCAAGGCAATTGTTCTATAATTTTTACATTCTAGCTTATTTCCTTTCTTGTATAATGTCACTAATACTGATTCCACGCACTCTTACATTTTCCCTTCTATCCATATCATTTTATTTCCAAAACAGATCACATCATTGTAATTAACTGACAAAGCCAATTCTTCTTTGATATACAACAATATCCCATCACAAGCTAGTCTAGGAACTTTTGGAATTCTGTGCTCTTTTATTTTTTACATGAACAGTGTAATAGGTGAAACTGCAAACAAACCACTCATATTTGAAATAGAAGAGATATGTCATACAGTTAAAAAAGTAAAGCAATGGGTTCAATATTCTATTTCATTAGAGCAAATGCAACAGCATTGTAGACTCTTCACATACTTGACCTCACTTTATATAGGTCAAAGAATTTTCTAGAAATAGAAGCCTGAGAGGAAGGGAAGGAAAAGACAGATGGAAATATGTGATCTACAGTAACGGGATACATGCAGTAAGTGAAAATGGGCTTAATATACATTTTTACAGAATTTTTTGTGATTTGGTGCTTAATGCATTATATAACTAAATGAGTATACCATATGATTAAATTATATACAAAACTTTTTTTTTTTTGATATCAGAGTGTGTCTTGGGCGTAATTAATCAAATTGTTGGCTTTGGGCTATGGTACACTGTGGGCTATGGTCTGTGCAGTTTGGAGTCACACAGAACCAGAACAGTAAACAACAATTAAGTGACAGTAAACTAGGTGATAGCCAGGTGGGCAACGGTTAATTGGGTGACAGAAACTTAACAAAATTTTTTGCATGCTTAGCAAGCATACAATTTGGCAGATTTTTTTTTTGTAAATATTGGTAAATTATATATAAATATAAAAAAAGTGTTTTCACTATTGATATAATTAAGAATTTTTTCAGTACTATTTTTCACTTGTTAAGACACAAACAAAAGCTCAGTAATAATAATTGCACTTAGCAATTTGTTTCATTTCAGAGATAATCAAGAGTTTAAAATTTATTTAAATTAATTTAGATGCTACATATACAATTTGCTTCATGTTACTTATAAATATGCCAAGTGTTAAAAAAACAGTCCTGCCAAAAAATAGTATACGATTAAGATTATAAATTTTGAATAAATACCTTTTATTTACTTAGAGTTGTTTTTTGCACATTGTAACTATACATTGACAAAAATATTGGAAATAATGTGATAAAAAAAACAACCAGTATTGATTATTCAATGAAAGTCAAAATATCTTGTGAATGCTTATTGAACTATATAACCGCACAAAAGATAAATTCCCAAAGAAGAGACCTTACACAATGAAGCTTAGAAATACTTCTAACTCATTTTTGAAAATGATTCACTCTTATACATACTTATTTTAGATTCACAGTAAGTTCTTCAAAAACGAATTCTCTGAAAACAAATTTTTCAAAAGCAACTGATAGGAAAAATATAACAGAATATTCACGTGGTATTGCATTTAACTTTTGTTTTAATGTATATATATATGAAACATGTAAATATGTTTGTTAATTACAAAATAATATTAATAAACGAACTAAAAAACTGTATTTTTTCTTTATTTTATCATCATCAAATTCATGACATGTACCCACAAGGGGTGTACAGGATATGATAGTACTACATGAAAAATTGACATGATTACTAACTTCCTATCTACAATTTTCCTCCAAATCAGTCTGTTACTTGTCAAGACTCCAATATTATCATTATCAGATCTTATATTTCTATCGTCTAAGGCACATTGTACCGTATCAATCCACCTATATCTTGGTCTTCCTCTGGGTCGTTTTCCTGGCAACTTGGCAGAGAACACTTGTTTTGCTAAACTTTCCTCGCCCATTCTGTTTAAGTAACTATACCACCTGAGTTTAGCTCTGCTAATGCATTCCTGCATGATGACAATGTCAAGTTCTTTCCTAATATCCTCGTTTTTAATATGATATTGCCATTGATGCCATCTGTTCACGCCTCTAATCTTTCTCAGGACTCTCATATCTGCGGTCTCTAGTCTTTGGTCAAGTGTTTTACTTCTGACCCAGCTCTCAGATCCATAAGTTAAAACTTATTAACACTGTCTTGTATACAGCTAATTTAGTGTTCTGACTAATTTCTCTCTTATTCCATATGAATTTATTCAATTGACTTCCTACCATACCAGTGTTATGTCCTGAATAATCAAAAATTGTAAAAAAAGATTAATTCTATTCAGGAACAACTATCTTTAATTGTAGGCAGAGAATGTTGTGCTTTGGCAAGGAAATAAAAATGTACATTATAACTTTAAGGCGAAACTGAAGAAATGTTTAGCATAAGAAATGTGAGACTTAACCCGTTTGTACAGAGTCAAATAGAGGAATTTATATAAGATTATAATTTAATTAGAGTATCCCATTTTATGTATTGTATGAAAGCAAGTTGAGTATAAGCTAAAGTCCAAGGGTCACACTTTAGCCGTCCATAATAACGTATGGCCTAAGGGAAAGAGAAATTATAAGGAAAGCGAAGCGAGAACGCCACGCGCACGTGGATGAGTGCCATGCGATAAAAAATGTAGCTAAGCACGAGAATCTCCGAGAAAAAAAGGGAAGAATACAAGAGTCAAGCTCCTCACACACGGGGCTTTTTGGTTCCTGTTTCCTGCACTCGTGAACGTTGGCTCACGCTCTCTGCCAACGTGAAGATTCCGGGTCGGCCGTAGAAGTCGTGAGAGGCTTATCGATGTTTGCAAGGCAAGGCTAGCTATCTCTTCATAACAGAGTAGCTAAGCCATATCGAGTGACCGGTAATCCAAATGTGTGCCTGCAGTACCAGAGAAAGTCCAGAGTGGCACATCGCCTTATCGACTCGGGGAACCAGGCCGTGCTGTTATCGTAAGTGATCCGGAGAATCGCAGAACAAAGGTGCCTTGATGTCCAGACAAGGCTGACGACAGAACAGAAAGTCATTCAATGGGACGGTAATGTAGAATGTTAAAGTATCTGATTTCTGAAGATTTGAGTGAACTCTATGGGTTAATTTGTGTATGGACATGCTGTAGAGAACTTTAGAGATTATCCCAATTTGGCAGTGACCTGTCCCTGTTTTGAAGAATGTCTCCCTAGAAGGGATCTGTGTGTGAGACAACTGAGACATATGGTGAGATATGAGTAGTGATCAGAGAGTGATTGAAGATAATGTTAAATTAAGCCAGAAGTTTGTATGTTTATAGAAAACTCTGTGGATCTAGTTAATTATGCATGTATTCTTGTGTTAGTAATGATATCAGAATTTTACTAGGAAAGTGATTATGTTAACCATGTGCTTTAATTTTCTCATGTATATCTTTTAAACCTAAATAAATATGTTTTATAGCATTCACCTCAATCTAGCCTGTCTTATGAATTCAAATAGCCACTCATAAAATTATTATCGAACCTAGCGGGAGGGATATATGAACATAGTTTGATTCTCCAGACCACGACTGCATGCAAAGACAAAGTGAATCGAGATTAGTTGAATAAGTGTTAGAAAGTTCATCACTGTGTAATACTCTAAGAGAGCCACCTTGGATAAGAGTCTCATCTATCCTATGTATTGGCTGGTGCAGCAAAATATAAATTCGTCAATATTTAACAGGCGGACTGTCTCAGAGGTTATATTTTAAGGCTTTGTCCCATACTTAGACAAAGCCCTTATGAATGAAAGAATTACATGTGACTAAACTTAAGAGCGGCCTAAATTTTGGTTTGTTTAAGGATAGGAGGGTGATAGCTGATTTGCTGGATTTATTGGAAAACTATTACAGAAGCTAGAAGGGAAATAACTGTGTATGAGTGAGTAGTGAAACATACAAATATATATAGATAGCAAAAGGTAATAAAAAAGGTATATAACAAATGGCACAGTCAGCCGGCAGGATGTGATTGGATCCCATAATATTAGTAAATCGATCAATCACAGTGAGTAGGTCTTTGAATACATATCAGGCGGTCAGGAGAATATAGGGAAAATTAGAAAATGTGAATATTTCTGTAACATATTATTGTAAGCCAAGATACAAACATGTCTCTACCTACAAGCTCTAACATGAATGACGAAGAATTCTTTAGAACCATAAATCCACAGCAGGTATTCCCACAGTTCTCTGGGGAAGACACCTATGATGTGGTTGCCTTCTTTGAATATATTGAGAAACTAAGAAAGATTGGCCGCTGGAGTGATGTCCAGCTACTTGTATTACTAAGCAGCAAATTAGTGGGGAGGGCCAAGACATATTTCTACTCATCCCCGACCCTGAAAGAAACACTTGAATATAATAGGTTTAAAGAGATTCTACTCTCACAATTTATTTTCCAAGGTTAAGAATGTAGGGCCCAACCTATGGAAGCTCCAAAAGATGGCACAAGGAGATAGAGAGAGTGTATCTGACTTCCATGACAGAATACTGACTTTCTCGAACGTCTCAAGTGAAGACAAACACCACTTGGATTGGGCTATCTACTAGCACTTTAGAATGGGTCTAAAAAGGGAATTGAGAGAAACAGCTTTTAGAAGAGAGATATCCAACCTGAAAGAGTGTTATGCAGCAGTAAAAGAAAAAGAACAACTGCTCGGAGACATATGTCCCGCAGCCAATGTTGGATCCCTAAACATGATTAAAGAAAAAAGAGATGGCAACAGGGATCCTAGTACTGTAAAGGAATGTCAGGAAAAGAAGGAGAGACAGAAAGCACAGAAGGAAAATGAGGAGAATAGAGCAGAATCAGTTTGCCAGGTTACTGTTAACAATCCCACTCTAAGCAAAGTTTGCCAGTTGGTTAAACAAGAGGTGGAAAAACTACGTCAACCCATGATGGAACGCCTCAAAGCAGTGCTTGGCCAACTGATGACAAACTCTGCAAGAACCCAGGAATATTGTTTAACTAAGGATGAGAGAACAACTGAGCTAATCCACAGAGAAGTAGAGATGTCACAAAAGCCGGTACTAGACAAGATGGACTCTATAATGCAAAGGTTGGTAGAGTTATCCACTCGAGAAACTACAAATGCTCCTTTGTCATTGGACGGAAAATATGACAGGGGTAATCACAGAGAAATCCCAAGGTGCTACAAGTGTAACAAACTGGGGCATATTGCAAGAAAATGTTATGCCAGACAAGGGAATCTGAAAAGAGACTATCAGAAAGAGTATAGATCTCACATTTGCACCAGAGATAGAATTTCAGCATTTCTAGTCGAATATCATCTACTCCTACTGCCTTTCAACATTTCAAGTCTTTGATGGCTTTTTCTACTTCAAGTATGGATATGTATCCCTGTTGAGTGTTTTTACCACTGTTCTATCGCTGCTTATTTCATTTAGCAATTTTTCGAAGTAATTACTCCATACTTCAAGGATATCTTTTTCTCCTGTTTTCATGTCACCTTTATCATCTCTAACTCCTTTTACAGCACTCTTTCCTCCATTTCTAAGCTTCTTCAACAACCTCCAGAATATCTTACCACCTTCTTGATATTTATTTTCTATGTTCTTGCCAAAGTCCTCCCATGACTTTTGTTTAGCTTTCTTACATTTATCTCTGTATTCTCTAAGAGCAAAAGCTGACTTATTTGACAGAACTATTGATATGCTTTCTTCTTTTCCTTCACTGCCTCTTTAACTTCCTGTGTCCACCATGGAGTTCTGATTTTTCTATCCTTGCAGACTACCTCACCACATGCTTCTCTGGCTGAATCAATCAGTGTTTTCTTCAAGGTTTTTCACTGAATCTCCAAGGTTTGGTTACTGTTCTCAAACTCTTTCATTTTTTCTTCAATAATCTTTGTGTATTTTAGTCTACAGTTCACATCTGAGAGCTGCTCAACTTTTATTCCCTTTAAAAATTTCTTACATGTTATTCTTTTCAATATGAAATTCAGTTTTATCCTGCTCAAGACTAAATAGTGATCGCTTCCAATTTCAAATCCTTTGTACACTCTGGTGTCCTGCACTAGGGAGAAAACATCACTATCAACAATAACATTGTCAATGAGACTTTTCTTATTCCTTGCCTCTTCTCTCCATGTGACTTTGTGCACATTTTTATGTTGGTACATGGTGTTAGTAATAACCAGTCCATGACCTGAGCAGAAATCCAACAGGTATTTGCCATTATTATTGGCTTTGCTCTTTTCTCCAAATTTTCCCAAAATATTTTTGTATGTCTGACAATCATTTCCTACTCTGCTATTTAGATCCCCAACAAGGACAGACTTTTCCTTTTTGATTGTGTCAGTTGCTTTTTCTAAAGCATCAAAAAATTCCTCCACTTCTACCTTAGTAGAACCTTCTGTGGGACCATAGGCACAAATAAGTCTCACTGTCCAATTCCCCATTCTGATATTTTGCCCACATCACTCTACTTGAGACTGCCTGCCATTCAAGAAGATTAGCCTCGTATTTTGTGTTGAATACTATGGCTACTCCTTGTTTTCCTTGATTGTCATTTCCTGAATATAACATTTTGTATATATTGTTCAGAAAGATCGCACCAGTTTTTGTCTTTTTTGTTTCAGTCACCCCTATTATGTCGATCTGGTACTTATCTAATTCCTCTGCTAGCTCCATTTCTTTGCCATTCAGGCTTCTTATGTTGATAGTACCAATCTTTAACTCTGGTGATGTTGAGTTGAGGTGTGCTTTCAGATTTGTTCCAGTAGCTAACTTTTCGCTGTTCGCCCTGGTTCCCTGGCGAAAACAACAGGGGACTTGTTTAACCAGGCGACACCCCAGTCGGCATGAGATTTTGTCATGTTGTACCATCATTTTGTATATTGGTGTAAGCCAATAAGAATACAATTTGGTCTGCTAAATCCCAAATTGCCAACCCATCCTCATTCGTTCAGTAATCAGGTAGATACCCAACAGGGTGCACCATGAGAAGGTGAGGACTGGACATTAGGTCAGAAGCCCTGGTGGGTTCTCTGCTAAGTGGAGGTCTCCTCTCAGTTATACAGCTTTGACCCTTAAGCACCCCTTCTTTATTTTAATATTGTGCAATTATATATTTTCATTTTTAAATCATTTTCGGACCACTTTTTTTTAATCGTCTCTTTCTTAAATGATTTGATCTATTATTCTGTCACCCAGATCTTCAGCACCCACTTGGCTATAGCTCAGTTGTCCGTGTCCAAACCAGAACTGTACTCATTTCTACCACAAATCAACACCCTACACCCTTTTGTGGGTTTCAAGGTGCACTGTGTAGGGATTTCGAGAAGCAGCTGCACGTGTTCCAATGAGCTTAGTACTAAGTGGGGGAATTATTTATGCCATTTCGGATGAACATTTTCCATGAAAATATTTGTAGAAGACACATACTGTAGAGACCAGACCAGACCAATCATATGTGTGAAAGTGGGGGGGAATGAGTTGGTAAGAGATGGGTCATTAATAAATCTGACTGCTCTCCTCTGTATGGAATCAAGCAATTTGAGGGAGCTTTTGGGGGGGCCCACCCATATGTGGGAGCAGTATTCAATGATTGGAAGATTTGTGATTTGCATAAGGTTAATAGCTGTTCAGCATGAAATAACATCTTGAGCAAAAGAGAAATCCTAGTGTTTTAAGAAGCTGAGAATGCAATGGTTGTTATGTCTTTATGCCAGGAGAGGCTTGATGTCAAGGTAATTCCAAGAAGAGAAATCTCAGATTGTCTGGAAATTTGGGTATTGTCAAAAATAATACTGGGAGAAACTGGTTCTTTTTTTTATGAGAAATGAGACAATACTGGGTTTTGTTTGCACTGAAATTGATATCAATGACCTACTATATATCAATGAAAATATTTGTAGAAGGTCTGAATTAAGGGCAGTGGTGGTTGCTGATCTGTAGGTTGAGGTGAGTAAGGTTTATCAAAAGAGAGTGAGGAGTGTAATGTGCTGTTCTCTGCAAAACGGGGAATGGGTTGGAGGTAAGTTGAAGTAGGTCATTGATATATAGTAGGAAGAGGGCTGGTGAGAGGACAGAACCTTGAGGAACCCCAGCATTAGTTGAATGGTGAGAGGATAAGGAGCCATCCACCACCACACATAGTGAGCGTCCAGACAGAAAGCAGCTGGCAATCCAATTACAGAGGTCTTGAGATAGACCAAACAATGGCAGCTTGCTTAGTAAGCCCTTGTGCCAGACCCAGTCAAATGCCTTGGAAATACCAAGTCTAACTGCTTGCGATTCGCCAAACTTCTCCATGGTATTTGACCAGAGATGGGTGACATATGTGAGCAGATCTCCTGTTGATCGGCAGGGATGGAATTCATACTGGCAGTCGTTTATTAGACAGGTAGCCTCAAGGTAGTGTAGGAGTTGGGAATTGATGATTTTTTCCATTTCTTTAGACAGGAGCGAGATGGGGGTGGTAGTTGGATGGCAGTGACTTGTCGCCCTTTTTGGGAATGGGTTGAATATAGGCCAATTTCCCGGCTGTGGGATAGTATACCAGTGGAGTAAGACAGTATATATAAGTGACATAGGACAATTGGAGGAATGCCAGGAGACTTTTTTGTGTCTAATTCAGACAGTATTTTGCTGATCTCTTTCTGGCAAAAGGATATGGTGGGCATTGTATGTTGGGTATCTGGAATGGTTGGGGGGACATTTGCCAATGTCGATTGTGCATGCACTGGAGGCAAAGTGTGAAGCCACGAGATTAGCCATTTCTGTAGGAGATGATGCAATGGAGCCATCTGGATATGATAGAGGTGGGAATAGCGTTGGGCAGAAGTTGCGGCCAACTGCTTTGGCAAGAGACCAAAAGGCTCGGCTGCCATTTGGACAGGCTGCTAATTTCTTGCTCTTTTGAACTCTGTTCTAGAAGCATTGATTGTTTTTTTGCATTTATTTTGGGCTTGGGTATAAGCTCTAGTAGAGGAGGATGGGATTCTTGATCTGAGTCAGTTATGGTATGTTTGCTAAGTATGTTTTTTATTTGTACTGCCTTGGCACATCTTTTGGAAAACCAAGGTTTAGTTAGGGAATGGCAGGTCAGAGTACTGTGGGGAATGTATGATTCCATGCCAGTGAGGATTACTTTGGTTATGAGTTCAGTGCATGTGTTTGGGTTGGAAGGTCGGAAACAATACTCTAACCATGGGAATGAGGCACAGAAGTTGCGGAGGCTGTCCCACCTGGCACTGTTATAATGCCAAACAACTCTTGTTTGGGAGTGGCTGTGTAAGTGTTGTTGAATGGGGAAGGAGATGAGCACTAGGTTGTGGTCAGAATTGTCTAGCGGGCCCTCTACATTTACTATGTATTTGGAAGGGTCACTGGTGGGGAAGAGGTCTAGGGTGTTTGGAGAGTGGTTTGGGTTATCAGACATTCTGGTTGGCATCTGAACGAGTTGTGTAAGGTCATTAGTGATGCCAAATGTTTCAGCATCTCTGCCTGCAAGATCTGTGCAGCTGGAGGAGGAAGCCAGTTGGTATTGTGTGCATTAAAATCTCCTAAGAGGATGATTTTTCTGTTGGGAAAGTGGGACTGGAGAAAGTCGATTTTTAGAGAGAGGAAATTAAAGAGTTCAGAGTGGTTGGTTGCATTTGGGGAGCGATAGAGACAGCATATGAATTTGACTGAGTTGGGTAGGGATATTTTCATTCAGAGAAGATCAATTTATCTGTTATATTTTAATTTAATTAGTTTAATTTTAGCCCATTAGTTTTAATCCATGAATATGCGACTGTATATGTAGAAGGATTCCAATTTAACCATGCACACTACTGTTTTTTAATTCAATTCCTATTGTTGTTCGATAATTCTACTGATGATGTCTTATGATATATAAGACAAAATATTTACACAATAAAAAAGTTATTTACTGTGGCATATGTGTTTATTCTATAGTTATATTATTATATGGGCAACCAAACCATAAAAGCAACCAAATTATTTTGCCTATTTTTATTAATGTTATGTATATATATATATGTTTTACATAATCCAGAAACCCTGCTCTAGAACTAAACATGGAATGTTTAATTAACATGTTTTTCATGCCTAATTTCAGCTAAGCAATCAGTATAATCATAATATCTGAGGCAGTATTAGAAGAAGAAGCTAGCAAACACGTGACAGTGACCAAGTATGTACTTTGTCTGTGGTTGAAAGAAACAAAGACAGAAATTTCTTGAATATCTTGAATGGACAGAAGCCGGTTGTTCAGTGCCAAAGAAGACAAAGTCAGTCATGGCACCTGTGTTTTGGGATGTTAAAGGCATTTTGTTTATTAATTCTCTTGAAAAGGGTAAAACAATAACTGGGGAATATTATTTCGATCTTTTAACCAGACTAGATGAAAAAATTTGTGAGAAAAGACCTGGCTTGCAGATGAAAAAAATCATCTTTCATCAGGACAATGCATCTGCACACAAAGGTGTTTTGGCAATTGGAAAATTAAGGGATCTGCACTATGAATTGTTGGAACATCGACCCTATTCCCCAGATTTGGTTCCCTCTGACTTCTATCTCTTCGTTTTTTCATTGTTAGGTCGAGAACTTTTAAGACCAAGATCGTATGATAAAGGTGAACTGAAGAAGAAGGCATTGATAGCCAATGAGTCTATATGTAGATTGTGCAAAATTTGATGTAGAATTTGTGGAACTGTAGTCGCTGTTTGATGGAAAAAAAGGATTTGTACAAAGTGGATGGACTGCATCTGAATGATTTTGGTATTAGGTGTCTGGAGAGAGCTTTGTTCACTGAGCATGCTGATGTGCAAATTCAGGGAAATTTAAGCAATTAGGGTGGAAGCAAGTGACTTTGTGTGAAGGCACCCACGTAGCGAGTGAGTGTGAGAATGACCAAGTGAAGAATCTAGTCTCTCTCAAGCAAAAATATTGAATAAGGTAGTCAATTCAGAAAGTTAAGGTTGGGTGGAGGAATTTTTGGCATTAGTTAGTGCAACGTCGCCAAAAATTATAGGCATTAGTGAGACTTGGCTAACAGCAGATGATGTACTAACACGGATTGAATGTTTAGGGTTTAGAATTTTCAGAGATAAAGAAGATAGGATGGGGAAAGGAGTACTGCTGATGATAGCAGATGAATTGCAACCAAAAAGAATAGGAGACAGATGGGAGGGTGGCTGTTCATTTGAAGCAATCTGGTGTGAGATTAAGACCAATAAGACAAAATACCCAGCTGGTTGTTGCTATAGGCCTGAGGGTTCCACAGATGATCTGGAAGACATGTATTGCCAAATTACGAGGGTGGTCTGAAAAGTTCTTGGTCTAACAATGAAAAAACGAACTTATAATTTCAAAATTATTTTTATTTTTCAACATAATCTCTCTTAAGACTAATACATTTATTCCAGCGATGCTCCAGCGCCATTATCCCATCCCTGTAGTGGGTCTCAGTAAGTTCTGCAAAATACCCCTCTACAGCTGCAATCACCTCTTGATTCGAAGAAAAACGCTGACCAGCGAGGTAGAGTTTTAGTTTTGGGAAGAGACAGAAGCAGAGGGAGCCAAATCTAAGGAATAGGGTGAATGATCCAACAATTCATAGTGCAGATCCCTTAATTTTCCCACAGCCAAAACAGCTTTGTGGGCAGGTGCATTGTCTTGATGAAAGATGATTTTTTCTTCCAAACCAGGTCCTTTCTCACAAATTTTTTCTCTAGTCTGGTTAAAAGATCGGAATAATATTCCCCGGTTATTGTTTTACCATTTTCCAGATAATTAATAAACAAAATGCCTTTAGCATCCCAAAACACAGATGCCATGAACTTCCTGCTGATGGAACCGACTTCTGTCCACTGTTTGGATTTTGGTGTGTAACGGTGAATCCAAATCTCATCCATAGTAATAAATCGACGCACAAAAATCAGTTTTACTCTTGTTAAAATGCTCCAAGCACTGTTCAGAGATTTTCATGCGAGTGCGTTTTTGATCTGCTGTGAGCAAGTGTGGCACTCATCTTGCGCAAAGCTTTTTCATTTGCAATTTTTCATGCAAAATATATCCTACAAGTTCTTTTGAAATGCCCATAATCTAAGCAATTTCACGCACTTTGACTCGCCGGTCATACAATACCATATCATGGACTTGATCAATGATTTCTGGTGTTATTACACTTTTTGGACGTCCATCACGTGGATCATCTTCAAGGCTGGTACGGCCACGTTTAAACTCGACAGTCAATTTCTTAATTGCCGAAAACGAAGAAGAGTGTCCATAAACTTTTATGAACTTCGAATGAATTTCTTTTGGTGTTAAACCTTCTATTACAAAGAATTTTATAACCGCATGATACTCAATTTTATCCATTTCAAGGTTTGCTTCAGACAGCTGTATAAAATCAAAGTCCTTGATAGAATGACTTGCAATTCCATATGAATGCTTATGGCAGATGTACCAACTTAGAAAAAAAAATCTTGCCGATAGTGTTGCCATCTATGGTCGAGGCTGAGAACTTTTCAGACTACCCTCATAGTACAATGAGTACAAGTTGAGTGATTATTATGGGGGGGGGGGGGGGTTCAACTATGGAGATATAGAATGGAAGGAAGGAAACAAAATTTATACACCTGCTGGGGGATAATTACTTAAGGCAGCATGTGATAGAGTGAACTACGGGTGGGAGATTACTGGACCTGGTCATAGGATCAGAAGAGCTATCCATAACCAAGGTGACCACACTGCTGCTGATTGGTGAAAGTGACCATGCGATCCTGTCTTGGGATTGAACAACATGAGGAATGTTGTTCAATCACTTGCGACAGGCTTAGGAAGAAGCCTAAATCTGTGCATGGTATAAAACTCTGCAGGATATGGATGTTAGTAGCGCATGGGAGATAGTTAAGGGTCATCTAGAGGAAGAAGTATTAAATTGCATACCTAGGGTAAGGAAGGTTAATCAGGTAGGAGTTTGATGGATGAATAATATCATTAAGCACGAGCTGCAGAAGAAGAAAATGCTGTGGAGGGTATATAAAGAAAAAGGTGCCCAGCAAAACTCATGAACAGTACAAGGCTCAGGCAAGGAAGGCAAAATCAGATGATGAGAAGAATTTAGCCAAGCAGGCCAAAAGAAACCCCAAAGAGTTTTTTCATTACGTGGCAAGTAAGAAGAAGAATAACTATGGAAGATTAACCTTAATGAGTGATGATGGTCATGAGGAGACAGAAGCAGATAAAATAGTTTATTTACTGAGTGACCACTTTGCAAGCATATATTGTCATACTGAGAACAGAGGTGGATGAATTGGAGGTTCTAAGGATATTGCAGAATCTCAATGTAAATACAGCTGTGGGATTAGATGGGATATCAGCTACGGTTTTGCGAAAATGAGCAAAGGAAATACCTTTGACTAAGCTGTTTAATTTAAGTCTTAGCTCTGGTAGAGTTCCAAGGGAGTGGAAAGAGGGCAAAATTCTTCCTTTGCATAAGGGAGGTTCTAAGACTTCAGTAGCAAATTATAGACCAATCAATATCCCAGGTGTGGAAGTAAAAGTACTAAAAAAATTGGTAAAAAAGAGAATTCAAGAACGGGTAGATAAAAATACAATACTGTATGAGGGTCACATGGCTTTGTGAAGAGTCAGTCATGCCTCAGTAATTTACTAACTTCCAGATCAAGGGGGTTCGTCCCTGGAAGATGAATAAAGGTGTGGTCAGTAGGGGTGTGAGGACTAGATTTTTTGCTTGGAGAGTGGTGAATGAATGGAATGAGCTGCCAGAGTCAGTTGTGAGTGCTTTATCTGTTAATGGATTGAAGAAGAGGTATGATAGATTGGGTCTCTGACGATGAGTCTTTGGCCTCCATGGAGGTACCAATATAATAATAATAATAATAATAATTATTATTATATGATATCTAAATGGAGTCCAGAGACTTATTGTGGGAGACCCAATCCATCTATTATACACACAAAAACCTATCATACCTTTCACTGACTGTCAGGAACTTCCAACTATTTCTGACAATCCATTCTACTCATTCACTACTCTCCATGCAAAATATCTGGTCACAACACTGCTACTAACCTCATCCTTACACAACTTCCACAGATGGTTCATATTTCTCTATTTATTGAAAAATTTTGTTTGTATTTATAAATCCCCTTTTCTAAATCTCCTTTAATATCTTAAAAGTTTCTATCATGTCCCCTCTTTTATTGGTTTATCCTCCTGATCTTGGATATGTAATTTGATAATGCTTCTCTCAAACAACCTCTTACCACTTCCTATGCACTATTCCGAGATGACTCTTAAGTCTCTCATAATTACAATCTTTATAGTTCAACATGAACTTTATGGATATATCTTCTGATGCTATTATTAGATACAATAGTCTCAAACTCCTGTTCACTCTACAAGACATTGTTTCATGTAAATATCCCCTAGCAACTGTATAAATTCTACTTCCATTTTGCCATGTCCCCCTTTCCATCCTATGTCCCCACAGTTAAAGTCTCCCATAATAATTGTTCATCCTGCATTATTTGTGCAAATCTGCCAATAAATGGCATCCACATCCTTCCCTGAACCTCTGGTCTATAGCACCACCAATATATTTTGTCCTATTGATCACATGAGACAGCCTCATATGAACTATCATCCCAAAGACCTAAAATCCTCTTTTCTTAACTTCCAATTAGTTATATTCAACTATCATCAGCAATACCCCACCCTCTGTCCTATTCCCTCTATCCTCCTTGAAAATATAATACCTTTACATTCTATCCCTGAAACTATATTATTTACTGTCAGCAAGGTTTCACTGATAATTATAATTTTTGGCCAAGTCAAGTTGACCAATGCTCCCAACTCCTCTCCCTTATTCCTGATACTTCTTGCATTTCATTATCACCTTGTACCCACAATTACTCTTGTGTAACGTCATTACCAACCCATTTGAATCAAAAACCTGTGAAATCATATTCAGCAATGCATAATCATTTCAGTACACACACTCATTTATCACAGGGATGGCCATACACATGGTCGATTGCATCCCCCCTATTAAGTATTCCTAGTTTTGCACTTACAAACTCTCACACCACACAACTACAAAAAAGATATCCTTGAAGTATAGAGTAATTACTTCATAAAATTGCTAAATGAAATAATCAGTGACAGCAGTGATAAAAAACACTGACCAGGCATGCAATCAAGAATACATATCCATACTTGAAGTAGGAAAAAAAGCCATCAAAAGCCTGAAATGTGGAAAGGCAGCTGGAGCAGATGAGATTCGACCAGAAATGCTCAAGAAAGGAGGTATAAAAGTCTTACAGTGGTTGCACAGCATAGTTCAGAAGGTCTGGACAGAGAGATAAATTCCAAATGATTAGAATACAGCTCTCATAGTACCCATATATAAAAAGGGAAATAAAACTGAATATGAGCATTACAGAGGTATTTCATTATTGAGTGTTCCTGGAAGAAAAGCTTGGTGAAGAACAAGCTGGATTCAGGCCAAATAGAGCTGTCAGGATCAGATCTTCACTTTACGACAAATAGTCCAGAAAGCATGGGAATATAACAAAGAACTGTATTTAAGTTTTGTCGATCTGGAAAAGGCATATGATAAGGTGCCAAGAGAGAAGCTATTCAATACGCTACAGTTATATGGTGTCAATGGGGCATTATATCAAGCAATACTTAGTCTTTATTTGAGTTGTAAGTCAGCAGTTAGAATTGAAGGAAGTACAGGAAGATGGTTTAATGTTAAATCTGGTGTGAGACAAGGATGTACATTACCCCCTCTGTTATTCATTATTTATGGATCATATTATGAAGGAAAATGGTATTAAACCTGATATCAAAATAGGAGATGTTAATGTCAGCTCTTTGCTTTATGCGGATGATGTTATACTTCTATAGTATTCAACACAAAATACAAGGCTAATCTTCTTGAATGGCAGGCAGTCTCAAGTAGAGTAATGTGGGCAAATATGAGAATGGGGAACTGGACAATGAGACTTATTTGTGCCTATGGTCCCACAGAAGGTTCTACTAAGGTAGAAGTGGAGGAATTTTTTGAGGCTTTAGAAAAAAGCAACTGACACAATCAAAAATGAAAATTTAGTCCTTGTTGGGGATCTAAATAGCAGAGTAGGAAATGATTGTCAGACATATAAAAATATTTTGGGAAAATTTGGAGAAAAGAGCAAAGCTAATAATAATGGCAAATATCTGTTAGATTTCTGCTCAGAACATGGACTGGTTATTACTAACACCATGTTCCAACATAAAAATGTGCACAAATTCACATGGAGAAGAGGCTAGGAATAAGAAAAGTCTCACTGACTATGTTATTGTTGATAGTGATGTTTTCTCCCTGGTGCAGGACACCAGAGTGTACAGAGGATTTGAAATTGGAAGTGATCACTATTTAGTCTTGAGCAGGATAAAATTGAATTTCATATTGAAAAGAATAACATGTAAGAAAGTTTTAAAGCGAATAAAAGTTGAGCAGCTCTCAGATGTGAACTGTAGACTAAAATACACAAAGATTATTGAAGAAAAATGAAAGAGTTTGAGAACAGGAATCAAACCTTGGAGATTCAGTGGCGAACTCTGAAGAAAACATTGATTGATTCTGCCAGAGAGGCATGTGGTGAGGTTGTCTGTAAGGATAAAAAAATCAGAACTCCCTGGTGGACAGAGGAAGTTAAAGAGGCAGTGAAGGAAAAGAAGAAAGCATACCAAAAGTTCCTGTCAAATAAGTCAGCTTGTGCTCTTAGAGAATATAGAGACAAATGCAAGAATGCTAAACACTGTGTAAAACTAGCTAAACAAAAGTCATGAGAAGACTTTGGCAAGAATATAGAAAATAAATATCAAGAAGGTGGCAAAATATTCTGGAGGTTGTTGAAGAAGCTTAAGAATGGAGGAAAGAGTGCTGTAAAAGGAATTGACCAGGCATGCAGTTAGGAATACATATCCATACTTGAAGTAGAAAAAGCCATCAAAGGTTTGAAATGTGGAAAGGCAGCAGGAGTAGATGATATTCGACCAGAAATGCTGAAGTATGGTGGTATAAGAGTCTTACAGTAGCTGCACTGCATAGTTCAGAAAACCTGGACAGAGGGACGAATTCCCGATGATTGGAGTAGAGCTCTCATGGTACCCATATATAAAAAGGGAAATAAAACTGCATGTGAGAATTACAGAGGTATTTCCCTACTGAGTGTTCTTGGCAAGATCTATGCAAGTATACTTGAGAAACGGTTGAGAAGAAATGTGGAAGAAAAGCTTGGTGAAGAACAAGCTGGATTCAGGCCAAATAAAGGCTGTCAGGATCAGATCTTCACTTTACGACAAATAGTCGAGAAAGCATGGGAATATAACAAAGATCTGTATTTAAGTTTTGTTGATCTGGAAAAGGCATATGACAAGGTGCCAAGAGAGAAGCTATTCAATATACTGCAGTTATATGGTGTGAATGGGACATTATATCAAGCAATACTTAGTCTTTATTTGAGTTGTAAGTCAGCAGTTAGAATTGAAGGAAGTACAGGAAGATGGTTTAATGTTAAATCTGGTGTGAGACAAGGATGTACATTATCCCCTCTGTTATTCATTATCTATATGGATCACATTATGAAGGAAAGTGGTATTAAACATGATATCAAAATTGGAGATGTTAATGTCAGCTCTTTGCTTTATGTGGATGATGTTATATTTCTAAATAAATCTGCTACAAGTCTGCAAGATTCACTGACTAAATTGAATATCTGTTGTAATAGATATGGTATGAAGGTCAGCAATAAAAAGACAAAGACAATGAAAATAGGCAGAATCATTGAAAATGTCAACTGTGTTGTGAATGGAGAACCTGTGGAACAAGTAAAACATTTCAGCTATTTTGGCACGATTTTTAGTGAAGATGGTAAATTAAATATGGAAATAGACAACAGAATCAGCAAAGTGGTATGGTGGGAAGTCAATTGAATAAATTCATATGGAATAAGAGAGAAATTAGTCGGAACACTAAATTAGCTGTATACAAGACAGTGTTCAAACCAGTTTAACTTATGGATCTGAGAGCTGGGTCAGAAGTAAAACACTTGATCAAAGACTAGAGACCACAGATATGAGAGTCCTGAGAAAGATTATAGGCGTGAACAGATGGCATCAATGGCAATATCATATTAAAAACGAGGATATTAGGAAAGAACTTGACATTGTCAGCATCCAGGAATGCGTTAGCAGAGCTAATCTCAGGTGGTATGGTCACTTAAACAGAATGAGCGAGGAAAGATTAGCAAAACAAGTGTTCTCTGCCAGGTTGGCAGCAAAACGACCCAGAGGAAGACCAAGATATAGGTGGATTGATACAGTACAAAGTGCTTTAGACGACAGACATAAGATCTGATAATGTTGGAGTCTTGACAAGTAACAGACTGATTTGGAGGAAAATTGTAGATAGGAAATTAATAATGATGTAATTTTTTTCATGTGGTACTATCATATCCTTTACACCCCTTGAGGGTACATGGCAGGAATTTGATGACGATGATGATATTATTCAAGACATGAGAGCTACAAGAACCTATACCACATTAATGCCATGTGTGAGGAGAGTTGAGAAAGAAGAAGAAACCTATTGACATTCTTAACGAGTTGTAGGTTGAAATTGTTGGGAAACACATCATGAGGAAGGCTGTTCTTGAAGACAGAAGCAGATGGAATAAATTAGTAACAGGCAAAGAAGTTTTGATGAGTTTGCAGTTGTACTGTAAAGGGATGTTGGATAGCAGCTGCTCTTGTTTTGACAGGCCCAACAGCATGGAAGGATTGATGTTTGCCAATATTCAGTGGAACAGTGACCATGGAAGCACCTGTAGAAAAAAAAAAAAAAAAGACACAGAGCTGAACACATCACACCTGTGAGATAGAGGTTGAAGTGGGCCTGCAGGGGAAGGGTCATCTATGAGCCAAATTGCTCTCCTCTGGACAGCATCAAGAATTTTTAAGGAGGTTTTAGGTGCACCAATCAAACTATGTGAACAGTATTTTAAGGATGGGTGGATTTTGGATTTATATAGGGTTAGTACCTTGGTGAGTGTAAAATAGTTTCTTAAACAGAAAAGAATGCCCAGTTTTTTAGAAGCTGAGGAAGCTACTGATGTGATGTGTTTGTGCCAAGAGAGGCTGGAGGTAAATGTCAGTCCAAGTAGAGAGAGTTCATCCTGTCTGGTAATGCATCTATGATTGAGGATGAGAGAAGGTGAGCTGAGATCCCTTTTGTGAGAGAAAATGGAGCACTGCATTTTGGTAGCATTGAAGGTAATTAGGTTATCCTTACCCCATTGAAGGATGGTATGGAGAGTGCTATCACTGGCAAAGATATGGATAGGATTTGTAATGATTGAGAGTAGATGATTTATGAGAAGGAGGGTAGGTGAGGGAATAGAGGCCTGAGATAATTCTGCATTGGTGGCAAGGCTTGAAGAGAAGGTGCCATCCACAATGACACACAGTGAACACCATTAGGCTCAATATAATAAGGTTCTGTCTGTGCTTAAGTTTTGTAGATCTGGAAAAGGCATATGACAAGGTGCCAAGATAAAAGCTGTTCAAAATTCTATATTTATATGCTGTAAATGGAACATTATATCAAGCAACACAGTCTATATTTGAGTTGTGAGTCAGCATTAGAATTGAAGGAGGAATAGGAAGATGGTATAAGGGTAATGCTTTATTTTTACTGTTATTCATCATCTATATGTATCACATTATGATGGAAAGTTGCATTAAACCTACTATCAAACTTGGAGATATTCAACGCTGTTCTTTATCTTATGCATATAATAATGATGATTTGATCCTAAACAAATTCAACAGATGCCTGCAGAATTCCCTAATGAAGAAAGTTCCAGTGTGTGTGTATTCCTGATGAGGACATTAATAATATAAAGGTTAAAATGCTGAGTGTTATTTTATTCTAATTAAAATAAGTGCTCTAACACTCCAGTTTGTCTCCATAATTCTGCACAATGGATTATTAAGGATTGGTACACATAGTTGATTACATTTTCTTCACATTTACTTAAAAACATTTTTTAGATCAACAATATTAAAAATAAAGTATCACATGTATACAACTCGTATGGTATTTAAAAGAGCATACAAGCTCACCCGTTGGCTGAAGGGCAGGTATTTATATAAATAATTTTTTTGTACAAAGAGAACATTTCATTGAAATTTTACCCTTTTTGGTCTCACTGTAAACACTTACAAAACCATAAAAGGTTCTAACTAAAGACCAGAGCATAAATACTACTCTAAAGGATATGTACTATAGTGGGCTTTACACTATAACCAACTATTCCTTTAGTCTTTATGCATTTGTGATAGTTGATTATATTTGCAATTGAGAGATTTTTACTCATTAATAAATGCAAGATATTAAAAATATCATATACATTTTAATTAACTTATTCTTTCTTACCTGGAGGTGAAGCTTGAAGTGGAGTTGACGGTACACTACGGCCACTACTCTCATCAAATTGGGACAAGTCCATACGAGTGTCATCCATTCCCAAAGCTGGAAGAACATACACACCTATGTATACTAGGTTGAAATTTCACATTTATATCTTTCTGCCCCAAATGCATCTATCAATTTCAATGAATAAAACATAGCTAGTAATCTTGGAATGCAAATGAAATTATATTTTTCATAGGAAAATTATTATTATTATAACCGACCTAAGACACACCAGACCAATGATTCTCAAATCTTTTGGTCTCAGGACCCCTTTGCACTCTTGAAATTATTGAGAACTCCAAAGAGCTTTAATTATATGGGCTTTATCTACAAGTATTTACTGCATTAGAAATTAAAACTGAGAAAATTTTAAAATGTTTATTTGTTAATTCATTTATAAAAATAACAATAACAAACCCCATATATATTAACACAAATAACACATTTTTTTTAAATGACAAATAACCATATTTTCCATTAAAAAAATATATAAAAAATAGTGAGAAGAGTGGCATTGGTTTACATTTTTGCAAATCTCTAACGTCTGTCCGGTTTAATAGAAGACAGATTCTCATACATGTTTTTGCTGAAGTATATGAAGAAAATACAGCTTCACACAGAGATGAAGAGGAAAAAAATAGTATTTTAATAGCATTTTTAGGTAATGGTGGATATCTTCTTTGATGTTAAAAGTTTTTTTTTCACATGGTTATAAATTAAAATAAAGATGCCAAGAAATTATATTCTTGCTTGATCCTTTATCAACCAAAAAGAACATAAGAAATATGTCTTGTATGGACAATCAAAAAGCAGACTAGAACTGCTCACATCATGCTCCTGTGATGTTTTAGCAAAAGATCAGAGGAGCATAATGGGAGCAGTTCATGGTATAGTGAGAGTGGATATGCCTTGGTCATCCATACAAGAGTTGGAGGAAAAAGACAAGATTGCAAAAAAGATTGGGACCATTTAAATATGAGAGAGAGAGATGGAAACAAAGACAGAAGAAGTTGTGTCCAACAGTTTTAGTGAGGGACCAGAAGGCTCTCATCCTAAAATACAGAAAACCAAAATACAAACAATACAGATAAGGACACATGTAGTAATAGATATAATACAATGGCAAGCATAGTTACTTTGATTGTAACTAAAGAAAACCAATTAAGCTTGTTCCATCAGTTCTACTGATTTCTTTCTGCTAGAAGAATTAAACAAATAAAAATCACCTGGACTGCTAACAGATATAACCATACCACCATCCATAAAATTATTGATAAATATCATTCCTCAACCAGACCACAATTGGATATAAAAAAATCTGCCATACACCACTTTAAAGTAACATCAGAATAAATAGTATAGTTTCTTAAAATACAAATTTATTTAATACTGACTATTACAAAGAAACTTACATTATAGCCTACCAGTTTCGCCAGCAAACTGGCTTTTTCAAGGCATTTACGGAAAGACATAAAAACTAGTAAATGCAAATTGAAAGGAATAAGAAATGTTGTAAACCAACTAGTAGTTAAGGTTACACGTTTGCGTGACAGAGAGGACTTATTATTCTTATTCATTATCACGCATGCGTGTTTGTTGTAAACGTGTAATGTGATTACTGGCTAGCTGTAGTTCAGATTGATTTAGAGAGGGGATCAGGTTTTTCCATGAACTGTTAGGATTGCACCCTAATTTCTGTTGAGGTTTCTACCGGTTATTAACACTATTGTGGCTTCCTTGAATAAACAATGTCTGTAGTCGTCATCCAGATATGGCATGGAGCCGTTTTTCCCACTCTATCAAGTGGTTAGAAGTACAAAAATGATGTGCTAAGCCGGAAGAGATACTTCTGTTGTGGTTTACATCACCAACATGTTCTTTTTGTCTGATTTCTAAACTCCGTGAAGTTTGTCCGATGTAGGCAAGACCACAGGAGCAAGGAATGTAATATAGTGAGATCCTATGATAGGGACAAGCAAGCATGGCCTGCTGCATGAATTTCATCTAAGAAATTATCACAGATTGAGTGACCTCTTCAGGGCCTTAATGAGAGAATTTGAGAAAGGGACTATGTAAGCATTGCAGAATGTGACACAGATTCCCCCCCCCCGTCTATAAATTAAAGAGGATTTATTGTGTGTGCACACGTGTAGTGATCCAGCAATTATGTACTCTCAAAACAACTACATTCATTGGTCCTTGGGCGATTATGTGGCAAATGACTTTTGGAATAGCAACATCTCCCAATAGTGCAGTTGAGATTATGTAAATTTTCCTCTTCATCTGGAAAAATCTGAGTGTGAATTCCATTTAAGATATGAGGAATCCCATTAGGATGTCATAAGGACTTCTGAGTTAGTCAGTATCATATAGTGGTGATGAACAAGCCAGTTGAAGAACATATGCAAATAGCTTGCATGTGTTCTTCAAACCCAAGCTCTAGCTTAACATTCAGCATATAATGCAGATTGCAGTAGCTCCATAAATGCCATCATCAAATTCAAATCAGACAAAGAGCCGTGCAGGGTATTTACCTCCTGCTCAAATGGCAATAAGGTCAGCGGGATCTTCCTTCTAGAAGCAATCCTAGTTCAATTTAGATGATGCTATTGAAACATTACCCCTCCCCAAAAAAAGAGGTGACCTCTTAGATTCAATCTTCCTCAACTACTGCACAGATGACCAAAACAAAGTGCCCTCCTCCAAACACACACACAAACAACAACAATAGCTCACTGCATGCTCTTAAAACTTGTGTTCCAGAATTAACACTTCTCCTCTATTGTCTACATGAGGCATCTATCCTACATGGAAACAAGCCAATATTCGACCAATCCTAAAGAAGCAGGATAAAAGTAAGCCATCTTCTTATTGCTAGTGCTTATCTCAAAAATAATGAGAAAGTAATCATAACTTTTTTTTTTTTTTTTTCACTGATTTGAGATTAAGACTTAGTATAAATTTAGCACAGCAAATTTCCTTGTCAATCCATCTTTGGATACATACAATGGAAAGGTTTGGGAAAACTTGGTGGCCAGTTTTTTTTTTTTTTTGGCATTTTCAGTGCATTTGATAAGGTCTGGCACAGAAGCCTGCTCAGCAAATTATGATCTTTATGCTTTACCACCACTCTTTTCAAATGGCATTCCAAATTTCCTCTCTGGTAATTCTGCTAAATGACATGCTTCCTTTAGACATCACCCAGGTCTGATCCTCCACAATCAATATCACACACTGATCTCCCTGTCATTTTTCATATGTGCAAGGAAAAACCTGTCAAGTTTGATCTGCTAAAATACAGTCCTGTCTTATCACCCCCCTCCCCCACTGCCCTTCAATTTTATATAACATCCAGATCTCCACACTCTCTCTTCTAGAAATAGTTTAACAATTCTTGCCTTCCCTGACATAAGCACATCACATCCACAGTCTTCTCTTCCTTCAAAAAGCCATTCCCATTCAAGACTGAATAAACCTTAAATCTGCTTTAGGTTAAAATACTACTGCCACATTTGAAGGCTATTTACAAAATATCTTCCTAAAATGTTTGATTCTAATCATAAGAGGACAAACAGGTTAACCGATAACTATTATCCCCCCCCCCTCCAAACACACACCAACAATATCTTATTTTTGCCTTATGCCTATTCTATTTTCATGGGCACCAATCTGCTGAACTGGCTTCTATTATTTCCACTTTCCCCTGTGAACAGATGAATAATTATCAGTGAGCATTTATTTACTGGCAAGCTTCAAAATTAACAACACTGTTCATTGTTAAACTATATTTGGTCACTCAATTAGCTGACATATGGAAAACCTTAATAAGATCACTCAGTTTGCCAGAATTTAATTTCGCTCATAACTACAGAACGTGCTCACACAAAAGTGACTAACACAACATGCTCCATGCGTGCAATGTTAGGCGTCTGTTTCGATTTTTTAATTTATATGCCCCAGAAGAAGGAATGCCTATTCCATTTTCTCCATACTAGCCACTTTGAGTTTTTCTCTTACTGTTATAAGCCCTGAAAAAGCTGAACAGCTCCGTTGGCAAAACTGTTGGCATCGTATGTTTATAAATCATAATAATATTTCAACACTTCTCATCCCACTCTTTCATTCTATCTACTTCTGCTCAGTTTCTTTCGAGAATAATAGAAGCTAGAATAAAAATAGATAGAGGCTATTTAACAATAATTGGTTTATATGCCCCAGAAGAAGGAAGAGAACAGGATAATACTGATTTTTATAATCAGCTACAAAACATATATAATAAAATAAATAAAAATGATTACGTAATTTTAGCAGGAGACTTAAATGCAAGAATTGGAAACACGAAAATGAATAACAATATAGGAATACATGGAGAACATATTCTAAAATCGAGTATGTTCAAAAAGCAAAAAATTGATTGCCTTTGTAGTTTATAATAACCTAAAAATAATGAATTCCTTCTATAAACATAAAGACATACATAAATATACTTGGGCAGCAAGAGGATGGAAATCAATATTGGGCTATTTTATATTAAATGAAAAGACATCAAAATTTTCACTAGATGTTAGAGTTCACAGAGGATATGTAATAAGCAATGACCACTTCCTTGTTAAAATAAAATTAAGATTACCACCTAAATGGCTACAAGTAACAAGAACAGAAAGAAAATTTGAAACATTTATTTATAAAATTAGACTATTGAATGATACAAATGTACAATGGCTATATGAACAAAGAATTAACCAATATCTAGATAAAATAAAACAAAATGAAGAAATAGAAATAGAATGGCTTAATATAAAAACGATACTGCAGCAGCAAATGAAAGACCAAAAAATTCAATAAAAGGAAAAAACTGAAGATCTGGGATGATACAATCAAAGAAATAATCAAAAAGAAAAAGGAAGCCTATCACAAATGGTTAAGCAGTAAAAGATTAGAAGATGAAATAGAATATAAAAGAATAAGAGCCATAGCTAAAAGAGAAGTCAGAAAAAGACAGAGAATCATGGAACAAATTTGTTTCTAATTTAGAACATGATTTATATAAAATAAGACCCAATGTATATAAGATTTTGAAACACTTAAATGCAGATACCAAAGAAAACATAAAATTAAACACCGAATTGAAATTAGAAGAATTTCTAAATTACTACACAGAATTCTGGACAGATGAATATTTTAAAAAAGACAACTGGCAAACAATTAACGAAAATGAAAAGGAAATAACTAAAGAAACAAGAAACAGAAAATCACCTGGAGAAGATAAGCTAGGTTCAGTACTATATAAATATGCAGGAACAAGATTCAAAGAGAGAAAGACTTATTATTTTTAAATAAAATTTATTCAACTGGTATCCCCCCAATAGAATGGAAAAAAGCAATTGTGATTCCTATCTTTAAAAAAGATAATAGAGATGATCCTAAAAACTATAGAGGTATCAGTATACTAAATTCCTGTTACAAAATATATAGCAGAATCTTAAATAGCAAACTAATGAAATATTCCGAAAACTTTATTTTAGAAGTACAGAATGGATTTAGAAAAGGACGATCATGTATAGACTTGGCCTTTTGCCTAAAATTAATAATAGAGAAAAGAAGAGAATACAATTTAGAAACACATATTGCATTTATTGACTTTGAAAAAGCATTTGACAAAGTTAAAAGAAACATTATTTAACATATTAAAAGAAAGACAAATACCAAATAATATCCTAAAAGCTATCACAAGTATATATGAAAATAATTAAATACAAATAAGATTAAATCACGAGCTATCATATACGAGAGAGATAAACTAAGGGGTCCGACAGGGATGTCCCCTCTCAGCAACTCTTTTTAATAGCTATTTAAATGAAATAATAATAAAATGGAATAAAAATTTACATCAAGGAATTAAACTTTCTCCCACAGTGAACTTAAACACTCTCCTTTTTGCTGACGACCAAATAATAATTACAAATTCTGAAGATAACTTACAGAAAGCTATTTTAGATCTAAATGAGATAGCCAAAGATTATGGTATGATAATATCAACAGAAAAATCAAAAACTATGGCCTTTAAAGGACAAGATTCAGCAAGAACTAAAATAGTAATAGATAACAAGATCTTAGAACAGGTGAATTCATTTAACTACCTAGGATGTATGATCACATATGAAAATGAAAAAGATATAAATGTAAAAATTGTAAAATATTTAAAAACAACAGGTGTAATTAACTCTATATTTAAACCAAGCCTAGTTCAAAAACAAACCAGACTAAAAAAAGTATACAATACATTAGCCTTACCAGTCTTATTGTATGGAAGTGAAATCTGGACAATAAAACAAAAAGACAAACAAAGATTAATAACAGCAGAAATGAAGTTTATGAGAAAAACTGCAAAGTATACCCTATTTGATCACAAAAGAAACGAAGAAATTATGAAAGAATTAAATCAAGGACCAGTAATAGAAAAAATTAAAAAATATAAACATAAATGGATGGAACACGTTCAAAGAATGAAAACAGAAAGATTACCAAAATAAGCCTTAAAGTACAAGCCATTAGGAAAAAGAAAACCAGGACGTCCTCTTAAACGATTCAACAATAACTTCTAAGGCTGGAATAGGCAATGCTAAGCCTAAATCCTTGATAAGCATGATGATGATGATGATGACATTTCAACACTTCTCATCCCACTCTTTCATTCTATCTACTTCTGCCCTTTGGGACAGTTTCTTCATACCCCCCTAGGACTACAGCCTTTAGGTGTTAAAAAAAAAAAAAAATACAGTCCATCTCTTTTCTTCACCACTTGCCCATTATGTCCTCACGCACCATAAGTTTTGCATCCTCTTTGACAGGCATAATATATTATCCTCACAGCCTTAGTTGCAGCAATTCCCAACCAAACATGGTGGAATACTTTACAACCACACATTCAATTAACCATATCTTTAATCTTTCTTTACATTCTTGCCTTTGTTAAATGTTGCTTACATTTAACAAACAATGTAAAATGAATGGAAATTGTAGAAAAACAATTAAAGACCCCTGAGTGAAATTTCAGACTCCTGCTCTGAAAGAGGAATAAGCTAAACTTAGATGACGCGCAATATAAAAATCTACTGAAATGTGTGTTTAATCACAAAATGTCTTAAAGAAACTCATAAAATCAAAAATCGCAGATAATAATAGCAGTGACTTTTGAGAAATAACTATTCATTAATGAATAATTACCCTGAGTAGCCAACTGTGACATTACTTGCTGAGACTGCACTTCTGATGTATTGTTGAAAAAGAACCTACTTTGAGGAACATGTGGAGAGCTGAAATATAAATTGTAATTTATTCAAATGCTTTCACAAGCTGTCTTTTTAATAATATAAATGTAAGGTTTAAACATATAAGTGTTTTCAGAACAATTATGCAAGATCAAAAATTTTGTAACTCAGCATAGTAGTAAATATATATGCACATATAGCAAACACACACAGCAAGTCAAAATGATGTAATGATCAAAAACATTTGCGAAACAAGTATTAAGCATGAGATGAGATGAGTATTAAGCATAAAAATATGAAAATCACACTTTTCAGAACAGAAAGTAACACTCAGTTTTTTTGCCATGCTTTTGAGAGCTCAATGTGCACGACATTTCATCTTGCACACGTGTGGTGAAATAGAAGACATGACACAACTCCCCCCTCCCCCCCTGGATGGTGCATATGCACAGTGATAAATATCATTTACTCTAAAGGCTTTCACAAACATTCATGACTACAATGGGATTTTTACACCCACCCACAGCCTGTGAGTGTTACACAAAACAACATGCCCATTTGCCCAATCAGAAGGCATGTGGATTAGTTATCACTAAAATCATGTTCTAGTATAATAAAAATGTGCATCAATTCGAGCAAAGCACAATGCAAAACACACCCAGAAAAATCTTTTATCAACAACATTATTGTTGATAATAATTCACTAGCATTATCAACAAACAGATTACACTATTCTTTTCAGAATGGCTTAAGTTATTAGAAGGCCAAGATATATTCAATACAAAGTGGTGCTCAACAATTAGTTTTGAATAGGATAAATGAGTTTCATTATTATTATTACCCCAAGACCCCCATGGAGTCAAAGACTCATCTGGGGGGGGGGGGGTCCCTTTATCATACATGCAGCTCATCATACCGTGCCTTAAACACATTCAAATTCTCTGCAGACACCAAACTCTCAGGGAAGGCTGTCATGTCAGAAACTGTCATGTCCTCTATTTCCAATCATTCACAACTCTGCATGCAAAAAACCTGCTTCTCACTCCCCTGCTCACACTCTCCTTATACAGCTTCCAGGAATGACCTCTGGTTCTCCCCTGATCTCCCACTGTTTTCTGTAGAACCTCTAAAAACACCGATCATATAACAACCCCTTACTAACTTGTAGGTGTCTATCACATCTCCCCTCTTCTTCCTATCCACTAGATTCTGTAAATTGCATCTTCTCTTCATCACATTCGACTTTCCAGAGGTCAGAAACTACCTTAGTCAGTCGCCTCTGGACCCTTTCCAATATCTCTTCACCCTTTTGAAAACCAGGTGACCATATCTGTGCACAGTAGTCCACATGTGGTCTAATCAGCCTTATACAATGGAACAAGAATCTTCCTACTTCTACAAGTCAGTGTAAAAAAAAATTCACTGACTTCCACAAGTCGGTGAATAAAAATAAAAAGCAATCTCAAAACAAGAGACAATATGGTGCAATCGACTTACAGGACTGGTTGTGACATAACTTTAACATAACTTTATATAATAAAGGGAAGTTGTGATATAACTTTATTTTAGATTCCAGAAAGTAAATCTTGACTCAAGTAAAATGGTGACAGGAGTAATTCTAGTTGTGAAGTTTCTTCAGTTAAAGATCAGGAATTTTTTTAAGTTAATCAATCTAACCTTTGTAATACCTTCATTCTCAAGTCACAGTCATGAAAGCATAGAAACATTTTTTTAGATATGTAGAAAAAATTAGAGATTTAGGAAAATGGTCAGATTTTCATTTGTTAATTATACTTCGTAATAAATTATTGGGAAACGCCAAAATGTTCTTAAACACATCCCCTTTATTGAGAGACATTGACAGTTATGCAACATTTATATCAGAATTTTTAAATGTGGGAGAATTAGGGCCTAACATTTGGAAAATTCATCAGTGCATTCAGGGTAACAAGGAGTCTGTTTCAGAGTATTACCACAGCTTTGGAGCATTGCTCATAAATTTAATGGTTCATCTAAAAGTGATCCTCTTTAGAATGGTTGCTGTTTAATCACTTTAGGCAGGCCTTAGAGATAATTTGAAAGAATCATGAACAATGTTTTCAGCTTGCTAAGGAAAAGAGATTTAGAGATATATTTCATTCCACAAACAATAAACAGGTAAATTCTTTTCAGTATAATGAAACTTATTCTCCTAACACAGATAAAGTGAGGGAAATTTCAAAAACTAAAAGGTGCTAAGAAAAAGAAACAGTCTAAGGCAAGCTTTCCCAAACTTTTTTTTCCATAGCCTGGGTATTTTAATACTTCATCTTCGTGACCCCACTAAAATTTTTATGGCCAATAGGTAAAATAAAACAGATTTGAATGTTCATACAGTTTTCATTTATTATTATTATAATAAAGAAGCATTTACTCTTACAAAAATATAAAGAAATTAAACTAAAGCCAAGTAATTTATTAATGAGAAGTGTGATGCTATTGTTTGTTAACTAGAAACTTCGGGTTTGGAGGAAAAGATAACTTTATTCTTAAATCCGGTTCAGCTTCCAATCGGTTTCTATATTTATTTTTTAGACAAAACCAGTGTTGAAAAGCCTGTTTCATACTTATCGGTTGCGACAAAAGGCATTAGAAATTTTATCACTTTTTCTGCTAAAATTGGGTACTCCTGATGGCAAGACAGCCAAAAATCCATCAGTGGTATTGTGATGAAGATGTCTTTGAGTGCCGTATCACATGACAGTTCAATTATAGATTCAATATCGGAATCCAGCAATTCTGTCTCAGATTCTGCATTCACTGTAAAAGGGTTCCTTATCCATGCTTTGTTGCTGTTGATTGGGGGGGAAATATTCCTTCAGACTTGCCGGCAGTCCTAGCATATGTTCCTTGATAACAGCTGAAATTGCATCTGGCATGGAACTCATATTATACTCTTTTTGTAATTCTGTTAGTTTTGTAAAAGATTTGTAATTCCCTGCTTCCACACGACTGGACCACAAATTGAGTTTTTTTGTTGCAGCTTCCACCTTCTCTTGCACTTTAAATACAGTTACATTGCTACCTTGTAATGTCAGATTTAAATTATTCAAAAAATCAAAAATATCACAAAGGTAAGCAACCTTGATTAACCAATTGACATCATGAAAACTGTCTTTGAATTCAAATATTACATCCCTAGCCATTGGGGGATGTTGGTCTAAGAACATTAAAACTTCATCCTTCATTTCAATAGTCTTCTTAAAACATTCTCTCTTGACAGTCATTGCACCTCGCAGTGCAAAAGAAGATGTGTTCATGTTCACTCCCCATTTCTTTCCACAACGCAGAGAATATTCTCGAATTCAATGGACGAGATTTTATAAAGTTAATAAATTGCACACACTCTTGCATCGTTGCATTTAAAAGCAATGGCATTCTTTTGATGACCAATGCTTCTCTGTGAATGCTACAATGCACCCATACACAGTCTGGTGCTACAGCTTTGATCTTCAGAAAAAGTCCAGTACGTGCGCCTGCCATTGCATGGGCTCCACTGCTACTCAGTCCCACACATTACTCCCATTCAATGCCCTTTTCATCGATGTAATTTGCAATCAAATTAAAAATTTCTTCAGCTGTGGTTCTTGTTGTCAGAAGTTTACAAAAAAGAAATTTTGTGCGAGTTGTATTGTCACAATCGTATTTCACAGAACACAATAAATTGGCATTGTCTGGTATGTCTGTACTATTATCAACTTGCAAGGGGAAAAAAATGCACTCTTTTAAGTAACCTACAACAGTTTCTTCGATATTATCTGCCATCTCCATGATTCTAAGCTTCACTGTGTTATTTGATAGCATCAGCATATTTACTTGGTTCTCCTGTTTTTTTTTTTATCACATATTCGAGATGCAAACATTTTCATTGCTGGAACTATTAATTTTGATATTTCATAAGAAGCCATTGCAAGGTTTTCAGACTGAGCTCCATGAGAAAAATTCGAAGACAGTCTTCTTGGTAGATATTAGTTCTCTCTTTTTATTTATAATGAAATCTATTGGCTTATTACTGTAGTTCGGATGTTTCAATTCCAAATGTAGCTTCAACTTTGAAGGTCTCATGGATCTGTTTGAAAGTGCCACACAACAAATAACACATAATGGTTTGTCATCAGCACCCTTCATGAAACCGAATTGTATATAATCCTCAGAATACTGTTGGATTCAGTACATCTTCTTTTTTGTAAGAGTAGTAGCCAACTTGGTGAATTCTGTCCTTTTGTATGGTTGTGAGGCCTGGACTTTATTGAAGGAAGATGAGAGGAGACTCCTGTCTTTTGAAATGAAAACTTACAGAAGACTTTTGAGAATTCCCTATACTGCTCACGAAACCAATGAAAATGTCCGAAAACTGATCGACTCAATAGATGGGAGAAAAAGGGAAAATATTCTGACAGTCATCAGAAGAAGACAGAAGAAATGGTTCAGACATGTGGAGAGGGCTAATGGCATTCCAAAGCAAACCCTAGAAGGAATCATTCCAAGATCAAGGGTTAGGAGCTGACTTCGATTAAAATGGACTGACAACATCAAAAAATGGACAAATTCCTCCCTTTCTCAACTGACATCAAGAACAAGAGACCGAGACGACTGGAGGAGGTTAGCAAAGAGTATCACCTACCAGCCATGAATGACCCAATGGTTCATTTAGGACTATGGGAGAAGAAGAAGTAGACAACACATCGTGCAGCCGTTTGTTAGTGCTGTTCTCAGAAGTTGTGCCCAGCTGCATGTCACTCGATTGTTCATTGGTGCTAATCGAAGAGTTTGTAACGGCACTTGTTTGTTTGTTGTTTTATTACCCATTTATCCATCATTAAATGGGTAATGGCAAGTGAGATGAAGAATGAAATAAATTATTTAGAAACAATTATAATAATTACGGTTGTTCAGCCAAGCCCACCGGGAAAGGTACACGTAATCAGTAAATACAAAAAAATACACTCTCTCAATGCTTAACTCAAACTGAACAAGCAGAGTGAGTACGTGGTGGGTGAGTAAAACAAACGCGAGATTGCCAAATGATTCAGCTGGTGGCGTGGTTGCCGCAGCAGATAGAGTGTGTTTTTTCGTCTCTATTAATTAAATTATTTATTCATTAGTCCCGATTAAACGCTATTTACTTGTAGTTTAGAGTTTTGTGAAAAAAAGAAACCCAAAAACGATACACCCAGGTTTTCGAGAGTTTTTTAGGCAACCCAGCAATCAGCTTTCGTGACCCGGTGCCGGGTCATGACCCACCATTCGGGTGAGTAAAACAAATGTGAGATTGCCAAATGATTCAGTTGGTGGCATGGTTGCCGCAGCAGATAGAGCGTGTTTTTCGTCTCTATTAATTAAATTATTTATTCATTAGTCCCGATTAAACGCTATTTACTTGTAGTTTAGAGTTTTGTGAAAAAAAAGAAACCCAAAAACGACACACCCAGGTTTTCGAGAGTTTTTTAGGCAACCCGGCAATCAGCTTTCGTGACCCAGTGCCGGGTCATGACCCACCATTTGGGAAACGCTGGTCTAAGGAATTTTCTGTGAATTTAATTGAAAATGTTCCAGAATCTCAGTCCAGGGTACAATTACATGATTTAGGAAAAATAGAGGAACTGAAAACATTCCTTAGTGAAGAGATAGAAAGGCAGCAGAGACCAATAGTGAAAGGACAGGAACTTCTGTTTAAGATGATATCTGATTTAGCAATATTCAAGATTCTTCACACAGATAATCAATCTTTCTCTTGTAAATCTAATGGTATTGACAGGAAGGAATAAAAACATCTCAAAGGAGATATATTCCAAAATGTTTTAGGTGCAATAAAATTGGTCATTTTGCTAAAGACTGTTATGATAGGGATAAATTCTGTTTTCAACATAAGAAATCTGGAAATATAAAAAAAAATTGAAATAATTATTATTCTAATATCATATTGGCAAGGACAGAAATGTCAAACTATTCATTAGACATGGCAAAAGCTAAAGGCAGCTCACACCATAAAAAGAGTCTGATGTATCAGCTCCTTATCCTAAAGGAGATAATCCTTTGATAGTTCTAGAAGGATTTATTGAAATGTGCCTTGTGAAATCTTACTAAATACATGTGCACATATTTCACTCATTTCTTATAGTTTGTTTAACAAAATTAAAACTTTAATTCCAAATGATAGTTCAGTTTTAATTTATCCAATTAAGCTAAAGGACATATTTGAATCAGAAATTTCAGCTGATAAGCAAATCAATGCTTTTATTTCAATTCCTTGTTTTCCTCTGAAAGTTGTCATCCATTAATAGTTCTTCCAGAAACCTATAATCAAAATGTACAAGTAATATTTGGAAATGATTTTCTGAAACATCATGCTTTTGCATGTAATTTTGTTGATGGTACAGTGTCTTTTTGTGGACTACAGTAGAATACTGTTTGGACATGACATCAGGTGACACAGGAAAATTAGAGCAATCTCCTGACTTTTTTAAACACTGATGATAATGATCAAGTGTTTAATATTGAGACTATAGAAAGATGAGAGGAAAAACATTAAAGAAATAAAATAAAAGAGAACCTAGTGCAGAATTCAATGAAATTAGCAAACACTAGTGAAGAAAGAAATAGAATTCTGAATTTTTTTAAATCTGCCTTTGAATTTTTCTCTGGTGTTTACACAGAGGATATTGTTTCAATATCTTGTAGTAATGTAGTAGAACACTCAGTGCAGATTTGTACTCAATCCCCTATTTACATTAGGCAATATCAGACTACACTGAAATATACGGTGTATTTTCAGAAAGTACTGCAGGAATATGAAAGGTCAGGAATAATTGAGAAGTCAAATTCTCAGTGGAATAGCCCATTCATCTTAATCAAAAAACCAAGTGGAAGCCTAAAGTTTGTAATAAATATCAATTATTTAAAGACTTAAGAGTCTTCAATAAGGTTACAAAACCTATTTTTTCCCTCTGTGTAAAATTGAGGAATTATTGACCTGTTTGGAAGGAGCACAGTATTTTACAAAACTGGATTTTAATTCTGGTTACTTTCAGATCCCTTTGAAGGAAGAAAACAGAAAATACTTTGCATTTACTATTAGATGGCAGAAATATCAGCTATGTAGATTACCACAAGGTGCAAGAAATTCTGCCATGTCATCCCAATCTTTAATGAACACTCTCTTATCAGATATGTTGGGAAATGGAGTCATCTGTTTTCAGGTGATCTTCTAATTTATTCAAAGGATCTAAATAGGCACTGTAAAATCATGTGGAATGTTTTAAAGAGATTAGATGAAGCAAATCTATCTTTAAAGTGTTCTATATGCCAATTTTTCTTAAAAGAAGTTGAATATTTAGGTCATAAAATCAGCAACAAAGGAATTATGCCAACTCAGTCAAATGTAGAAGCCATAATTATCAGCCTAACCTCCAAGAATAGTTAGGCAAGTTTGTAGATTCATCGGCATGTTAAATTTCTATAGAAAATTTATTCCTAATTGTTCACAGCTATTGAGACCCATACTGTACTTGACAAGGAAAGGTGTTGGATAAAGCTCAACAAGAAACATTTGACAATCTAAAACTATTTATTAATTTCTCTTGTTTAAACTTTAAGTTATACTATTTACCCCTGAAGATGTAAATCCTACGATTTACGAATCTTGTCAGGAAATATTATTTCAGTATATTGTATAACTGAATAATAAAAAAATGTAGTGTAATTACCAAAATATTTCTTTTGAATCTAAAACTGTCATTAACCAAAGCTCCAATTCTCATTTATCCTAAATTTGGTGAAATTTTATTACCTTTCTACTGATGCTTCAAATGACTGCATTGCTGCTGTATTAGAACAGAAAGAAGGAGATTTTAAGCCAGTAGCTTTTTTATTAGTAGAAAATTATCAGGTCCAGAATTGAACTATTTGACCTTAGAAAAGGAAGCACTAGCAATAATCATTCCCTTGAGAAAATTTAGATACTTATTGTTAGGTCAACGTATTAAAATAAGATCTGATCACCAGCCTCTGTCATTCCTAAGTACTATGAAAGATAAAAATCAACGTATAATTAGATAGGCACTGGAACTGAAGTACAGTAAAACCTCAATATAATGGACTAATTCGGGCAAAGGGGGGATCTGTCAAATCCAAAAGTCAGTTATATAATAAAATAGATTTACACATACATAAACCATTCACCGCGAGTAAACAAATGCACACTACTGGGTGTGGCTTAGCGCACGGCAGAACATCGGTCAGCATGTGTTAAAACTGCAGCAGAAAGGCACGGCACATGACAAAAGAACCAATTACAGAGCGATTGGTGTGATCACGTGCTAATCATTCACCGAACATATTTTTTGAGTGGTGACTCATTTATATCGGCTAAATTACTACAGTGCTTTTCCAACATATGATGGCCTATTCGCCAAAATTTGTTAAAAATAACAGGAAATTAATAACAAAAAATAACCTGTTAATTTAATTATAAGCAAATCTTGGTTAAAAGCATTTTTAAATTAACAGTGTGTTAATTTTCACGTGACATACAGACCGGAAATTTTGTCCGTTATATTGATACTGATTTGACATATTCCAGAAAAAAGAAATATAGTAGCTGATTACCTATCTAGATCTCTAGGATCTGATGATGATAAATCATCTAGGGATAACCATTTGAATCAAGATGAAGATAAATCTAAAGTTCATGTCATTCATAAGATGAATAAGGAATGTTATGATGTTATGAAGAGACCACGATAAAGGTCGAAACTAGTCTGGGTAGTGGCCCTTCCCTTAATGCATAACATTATACATATCCGCAAGGAGATGTGTTTTGCATTATGGGAGATACTGAGATAGCAGTCTTGGTAGCTTGCTGCACCTTTGCAAGGAGTCGCCCAGTGTTGTACCACTTTACCCAAGTCCTGAAGATACTTTCAGGCGCAAACTTTGTTTGCACACACTTGGATAAAGGATTAAACTAAATTTATTATAGTCCGACCAAGTGAAAAATAAACTTTCAATATCATTAGGTTAGTTAACTTGGAATTAAATAAATCAGAGGAATGTGAAAACACCTCTATTTTAGTTAGTGAAGATAAAGAATCTCAGAAACCTGTAGAATTTGATTCTAATAGTGATGACTGTGTAGATTTAGAACATATTTCAAGTAATTTAAATGAAATATTTGAAAAGTATAGAAATGAAATTTGTAAGTATAATGGATTGGAAGATGTAAATTCTATGTTATCTCTAACATCAGATGATTCTGAAACTAGTACTCATTCAGAGATTGCAAATAATGATAAGCAAGAACCTTATTATTTAAGACCTAGGAATAAGCATAAAAGTTTTGTTAAATATAGGTTAAATATTTAGAAATTAAAAAAAAAAAAAAAATTGAGAGAAAGATGAAACTGACATAAAAATAATCATAATTTATAATTATGAATCTTTTTACAATTGTTTCTCTATCATGTATATCATTACTATTAGTTTCATAACACGTATGTTGGCACTTGCGATGTGACCATTATAATATTATTATTCAAAAGATATATTTTGGTGATTACACCACATTTTTTATTATTCAGTTATACAAAATACTGAAATAACAGTTCCCGACAAGTTTCGTAAATCGTAGGATTTACATCTTCAGGGGGTAAATAGTATAACTTAAAGTTTAAACAAGAGAGTTAATGAATACAAATCATAACAGTTTGGCTATTCATAAACTCAAATAACAGAATGCAGATATAAAACGTTACTGACGTTGAACAATACTGGACGATGTCACGTGTTCTTGTTCTCGTTCATACAGTCCAAGCTCAGATTGAGGTAGATTTTTTATGAAAGCTGACCACACTTGATGGAGAATTTAACCTTGATTTTTATTGCATTGGGTTGGGTTTTTTTAACATATTAGCATCTTCTTTAAATTTTCTTATATAACTGTTGTTTTCTATGTATGACATCGTCATTTTTTTGTCAGAGTACATCATGTCCGGTATCTGGAGAGTTCACCGAAAAACAGTTAATCGAAAGACAATTTATTGAAAAAGCAATTCATCGAAAATCATTTCATCGAACAACAATTAATCGAAAAAGCAATTCCTCGAAAGGCAATTCCCCGAAAAAGCAATTCACCGATCAGCAGTTAATCGAAAACACAATTCATTGAAAATACAGTTCACCGAAAAATGAATTATAAGGCATGTGGGATGAAGATATGTGTGGAATTTTTTTTTTTTTTCTGAATTGTTTTGTGAGGGATATATCTTTCAGGTAATTTATATACAGTAAACTACTATTTATCTGACTTCATTCGAAAAGCGATTTTTTTTGCGGGGCATACTGGTTGCAGTGAATGATATCCACTGAGGCAGACATAGTTGAGATGTTAAATGAACATTTCATAAAGGATTTCATCCTCGTGAAAATAATGTCCTACGGAACTTGAGGTCAGTGGTGAGGGAGGAGGAACAGTGATGGTGAGTTGGAAGTACAAATGAGGAATTCAATAAACTGGATATCAATCAGCATGTAGGACTTGTTGATATATCAACATGTGTCTTTGTGATATCTCAGAAGAGGAAGTCACTGGTGGTGTGGTGAAAGGACCAGTTGAAAGTAACAAGCTGTACGAGGGAGGGAGGAGGGACTGAAAAGTTCTGATAAACACCTTGAACAAAATGATGTTAAAGCATTCTGATATAAATCACAAGGAAGACCATATCTTAAAACCATTTAATACCTATGGTTCCTGAAATCGTAATAATTATTGTTTTTCATTTAAGATATGTAAGAAAACATGTTAGTGGTTTTGAAGAAATCATAAATGATATTAGCAATTCCGCTCTGGCTGGATGAAATTTTTAATTTCAATCGGATTAGATTTATTGTGACAAAATTTGGTAGAATGAAATGTCTTCTTCAGAGATAAATCGGTATCTGCACAAAGAAGCAGGATGTACACTTACATTAAATGTTCTAAAATGTAAGAAAATAATTATTACGTTTCAATAACACCTTCCATCTGTTGACTGTATCATGAGTAACGTTCAGTATTGTAACTGAATATTTTCTAAACAACAGTTTGCAAGAAAAATGACTTTTCAATGAATCGTGAAAGAATTCATCGAAAAATTTTCAGTGAATTGCATTTTTGACGAATTGCAATTCGTTAAATTGTCTTTCAATGAATTGTTAATTCAGCGAATTGCATTTTCGATGAATTGTCTTTCGATTAACTGTTTTTCGATGAATTAGCCTGTAACCGTCATTTCCAGTGGAAGTAGTATGGAAAGCAAGACCGGTTTTTTGTTCTCTTTTGTATTGTACGTCTTTTTGGTGTTCAGCCATGTGTATTTCTCCAAGATCTTCCTGTCTGTCCTACGTAGCAAATCCCGCACGAGCAATGGATTTTGTAGACTCCTGGTTTTTTAAGAGGATGATGAGGTGGTTTTGGTGGATGTAGGAATCTTGAGATTTTTTCCATAGGAAGGAAAGCTACTTTTATGTTGTGTTCATTAATTTGGCTAGCTTATCTGTAACATTTTTGATATAAGGAAGCAAGATTGCGTTTTTGTAATCCTGTTTTATTGTGTTGTTAGTTGGAGGCATTTTAAGAATTCTCTTGATGGTTTTTGTTTCATATCCATTCTGTTGGAGGATTTGTGCTAAGTATTTTAGTTCTTCATTACATCTTTCTTGTGTGCTGGAGATATTGTATGCTCTGTCTCGAAGAGTTTTAATTAAGCTTATTTTTTGTGAAGGATGGTGGTGTGAGGTTGCATTTAGAAATCTTCCAGTGTTTGTCGGAATATGCTATGTGCTACAGCATATAGCGTATTCAGACTAATATAGGGTTAACTAAAGTGTTAATTAGATCTGGGATTATACATATGATTGTATGTGTTGAATTTGTTATGGCGGCATGATCGCAATACCCATATAGGATCTTAGCCAAATACTTGTGATTAGCTAATGTTATTTTGTAAATGTTTTCTTAGTATTGAATTGAGTTATATATATTAGAAATTGAATTGTACCATGCTAATGAGTTTAATAAACCTTTGTACTGAAATTGCTGCCCAATGCACCACTTGAAAACATATGAACCTAATCACACGGGAGGGGAGAATATTTAGATGAGTAATGAGATAAAGTGTCACGACTGCAATATTGTTTCACATTCAGACATATTTTGGTAATTGCTCCTTGTTTATGTATTTAATATCTCAAAGTAAATGTCCTGAAAGGCGCTATATAAAATAAATATTTAGGGACACTAAGGGGAGAAGAAGCGTGAATATTTGTATTTGGGTGATATCTCATATATAGATAAGATTTGGATAAAGACAAGTAGAGTTTCACATGTAAGGATAGTTGAAAGCCTAATAAAAAACAAATGATCTAATAAAAAAAGTGCCTCTCTGGACGGAAGAACTTAAAAAATATTTACAATCAAAACATCCTTTGATATCAAGAATATATGGTGTTCCAAAAATCCATAAGACAGATATACCTTTAAGACCAATAGTAAATGGAAGAGATTCACCGACTTCCAACTTGGCGAAATACCTCACCAACATATAGGAAAAACATCTTCTTTCATAAAAAATAGTAAACATTTCATAGAAAAAGTGAAAGTTATACATATTGGTCCAACAGACATCTCAGCAAGTCTAGACATTATCAGCTTGTTTACAAACGTCCCGAGACAAGAAATTTTGAATCTCCTAGAAGATCTCTTCCCTCCGGACATCTTGAATCTTTTTAAAAACATTGTATAAACAATACTTTTTTTCACCTATCAAGACAGAATCTGGGAACAAAAAGAAGGTTTGGTCATGGGTTCATCATTATCACCGGTATTAGCAAACCTATTTATGGAAAAATTTGAAAACAATGCTCTTAAGAATTACCATAAAAAACCAAAAACTATGCTATGTGGACAATATTTTCATAATATTCAATGGAAACAAATGAACTTATCAATTTCAAAGATTATCTCAATAATTTGAACAACACCATAAAATTCACTTTTGTTACACCCTGATAACCAAGAATGTAAAAATTTCAGTTATCATGGTGTAACAAGAAAATAAAAATATAAAATCCTATGTAAGTAGCTAATACAAAATATTTAAAAACAGAAAAAATGCTTGCATCCAAGTAAAATAAAAAAGGGAATCTTATTACAAAAAAGGATATTAAAAAAAAATAGGTTAAGTAAGACAAAGAAGATTAGAAATAAGAATTTGTATGTGAGAGGCTAGTTTAACACTTGAAAAAAGGAGATTAAAATATTCAAGTAAATTCTAAAAAGGTGATTAATTTAGTATAGAGGCTAGCTTAAAACAAATGATGATCGCTCAAGGTCAATTCCCGAAGTGAGACGTGGTCACGTGAGAGTCGTGTGCAAATGAACTGTAGCATGCTTTGGACAGAAAAACACGACTTTAATTGACGGATGAGATTGACTCCAGTAGGGGGGGGGGGGGAAGAAAAGAGATTGAAGAAGGTGCCGATAGGGGCCATGCAGACAAACTGGTTAGGACCCCCCCCCCCAAGGGGCTTTTTTTCCTCAAAGTTTCTTCATGAAATTTTCGTATAGGTAACAAGGGTTTTCCAGAGTGACAGCGTAGGAGTTATCTCCGTCCGACGCAACAAGGAAACAAAGTGTGCGGGAATTTGATCCCGTATTCCTATTGCAAGAGACGAGGAATGCTGTATAGTTACAAGAAGGAAGGAATTGTCTAAGTATCTCATCATCCAGTACTCGTATCAAGCAAAAGAAAATCCATACAGAAATCCGTGCCCACATGATGAGTTCCATAGTGATAGAATAAAAGATCCTGTGTGTATCCTTTATTCAAGCACGAAAGGTGTAGATCGTGAAAACCAGGGTTCGTCCTAGAAAGGTACTGTTAAATCTTGTATCAATTGAAATCGCATATAGTTGCAATCATTTTTAAGTACTGAACAGTCGAAGATATACTAGGACTTTAGTACAAATCAGAGTAGAATGAGAGTAAACTAGTTTGTATTATTTGATAAGCATTACTGTGCTAGAGATTTATGTATGCGCATGGTATTTCGTTATGAGAGTGTCTTAAAGGTCAAATGTATGTATGGGCATAGCGAAAGGATAGTTTAACCTATATTGTTTTGTTTTGTAAGTTAGATAAGGTAAACTGAATATAAATATTAATGTCCATGGTATTATAGCAATATAGAGCATTCTGACTAGTATAAGGTTAAGTAAAGTGTTAATTTGTCCCAGGATTATACACGTATATTTATATGTATAAAGTCTGTTATGACGGCATGATCGCATATTCCCATATAGGATTCTGCTTGTGTAATTTAGTAATTTTATTCTTAGTATTGAATTGTATTTTATATAATAGAAATTGAATTGTACTATGTTTGAGATCTTAAATAAACTTTTGTTCATTAATAATACAGTTGTCTGAAATTGCTGCCTAATACACCGTTTGAAAAAAAACGTACAAACCTAATCATGTGGGAAAATTAATGTGTTAAGTTACGAGATAAAGGGTCACGACTGCTTAATAGTTTCACACTCAGACATATTTTTATAATTGCTCTTTGTTTTCGAATTATATATTCTAAACTATATGTCCTGAAAGGCGCAGTATAATATAAATATTAGGGACACTAAGGGGAGAAAAGCATAAATATTTGAATTTTGTAATATCTCGTGCATAGTTAAGTTTTTGAATAAAGATATAATAGAGATTCACTTGAAAGGATAAAAGAAAGTTTAATAATCATAGATAGGGACACAGCACTTTAGAACAAGAAGAAAATAAAAAACTTCCTTTTCTGGATATTCTATTAGAAGTTAATGAAGAAAGTAAACTCTCCTTCTCAGTATATAGGAAGCCGACAAACACTGGAAGATTTCTAAATGCAACCTCACACCACCATCCTTCACAAAAAATAAGCTTAATTAAAACTCTTCGAGACAGAGCATACAATATCTCCAGCACACAAGAAAGATGTAATGAAGAACTAAAATACTTAGCACAAATCCTCCATCAGAATGGATATGAAACAAAAACCATCAAGAGAATTCTTAAAATGCCTCCAACTAACAACACAATAAAACAGGATTACAAAAACGCAATCTCGCTTCCTTATATCAAAAATGTTACAGATAAGCTAGCCAAATTAATGAACACAACATAAAAGTAGCCTTCCTTCCTATGGAAAAAATCTCAAGATTCCTACATCCACCAAAACCACCTCATCATCCTCTTAAAAAACCAGGAGTCTACAAAATCCATTGCTCGTGCAGGATTTGCTACGTAGGACAGACAGGAAGATCTTGGAGAAATACACATGGCTGAACACCAAAAAGGCGTACAATACAAAGAGAACAAAAAATGGCTCTTGCTTTCCATACCACCTCCACTGGACATGATGTACTCTGACAAAAAAACGACTATGCCATACATAGAAAACAACAGTTATATAAGAAAATTTAAAGAAGCTGCTAATATGCTAAAAAACCCAACCCAATGCAATAAAAATCAAGGTTTAATTCTCCATCAAGTGTGGTCAGCTCTCATAAAAAATCTACCTCAATCTGAGCTTGGACTGTATGAACGAGAACAAGAACACGTGACATCGTCCAGTATTGTTCAACGTCAATAACGTTATATATCTGCATTCTGTTATTTGAGTTTTATGAATAGCCAGACGGTTATGATTTGTATTTATTAATTTCTCTTGTTTAAACTTTAAGTTATACTATTTACCCCCTGAAGATGTAAATCCTACGATTTACGAAACTTGTCGGGAACTGTTATTTCAGTATTTTGTATAACTGAATAATAAAAAATGTGGTGTAATCAATGAAATATATCTTTTGAGCCAATTAGCCACAGAAGTCTACGCCTGCAATTATTATTATTGTCAAAATGAAATGTAAACCATTTGAAATCAATGTACTTACTACAATCTGATAATTTGTAATAATTTGTGTTTTATTTTTATTGTAATTTAAAATCTAAGCAATACTTAGTCTTTATTAGAGTTGTAAGTCAGCAGTTAGAATTGAAGGAAGTACAGGAAGATGGTTTAATGTTAAATCTGGTGTGAGACAAGGATGTACATTATCCCATCTGTTATTCATTATCTATATGGATCACATTATGAAGGAAAGTGGTATTAAACATGATATCAAACTTGGAGATGTTAATGTCAGCTCTTTGCTTTATGCGGATGATGTTATACTTCTAAATAAATCCGCTACAAGTCTGCAAGATTCTCTGACTAAATTGAATAGCTGTTGTAATAGATATGGTATCATACCAGGTCAGCAATAAAAAGACAAAGACAATGAAAATAGGCAGAATTATTGAAAATATCAACTGTGTTGTGAATGGAGAACCTGTGGAACAAGTAAAACATTTCAGCTATTTATACACGATTTTTGCTGAAGATGGTAAATTAAATACAGAAATAGACAACAGAATCAGCAAAGCTGGTATGGTGGGAAGTCAATTGAATAAATTCATATGGAATAAGAGAGAAATTAGTCAGAACACTAAATTAGCTTTATACAAGACAGTGTTCAAACCAGTTTTAACTTATGGATCTGAGAGCTGGGTCAGAAGTAAAACACTTGACCAAAGACTAGACACCACAGATATGAGAGTCCTGAGAAAGATTAGAGGCGTGAACAGATGGCATCAATGGCAATATCATATTAAAAACGAGGATATTAGGAAAGAACTGGACATTGTCAGCATCCAGGAATGCGTTAGCAGAGCTAATCTCAGGTGGTATATGGTCACTTAAACAGAATGGGCGAGGAAAGATTAGCAAAACAAGTGTTCTCTGCCAGGTTGGCAGCAAAACGACCCAGAGGAAGACCAAGATATAGGTGGATTGATACAGTACAAAGCGCCTTAGACGATAGAAATATAAGATCTGATAATGTTGGGGTCTTGACAAGTAACAGACTGATTTGGAGGAAAATTGTAGATAGGAAATTAATAATGATGTAATTTTTTTTCATGTAGTACTATCATATCCTGTACACCCCTTGAGGGTACATGGCAGGAATTTGATGATGATTTAAAATCGTGAAGTGTTGAGGTATTTGTGGTGTTTTGAAAAGACATTATCACCATGCTAACAGAGACAACGTGTCAGCCATTATACGTAATTCTTGCTTGCCACTTGCATGGAGTGCGCATGCTCACCGTGGAGTTGCCACGTTGTGATTGACAGCTGACAGACAGAGCATTCGGTATCGAGGTAACAGGAAAAACAAGAGAGCTAATGGAAGTTTAAGAACGCAGACCAGAGAAAATTTCTTCGTATGAAGTGTATAAGTTTTACATGACAGTCAGAAGAATTAACAGAAGCTTCCGAAAAGGAATCATAGAACTGTAAGTCTTTAAACTGAAGGAGTTGAGAGTGTCAACAAGTATTTAGTAAATAAAAGAAGATATTGCAGTCAAAGTTCTAATTGAATGTTCAAGGAAATGCTAATTGAAAAGTTTCATCTGTCTTAAGGACACAGGATCTATTTCTACTGGAAAAGGCGACAGAATTAACTCAACTTAGATATGCTATTTGTGAAGTAGTAGAAGAAACTTTTTTCTCTGGTACAGTAAATTGTGCGTCAAATAAAATTGCAAGATGTAAGAAGTATTTATACTTCAGTGAGGAATAATATTGTATACTACATAAGGGTGATAAGAAAGGATCCTATGGAAAAGAAGAAGAAACTGTTTATATTTTCAGAAAAAGATCCTAACAAAGAAACCGACTATGAACATTTTTTTTTGTTGTGAAAACAAGATGTTTAGTCTGGTAGATGTGATTAAGTATATCTTAAACAATCCAGTAATAGAATGAGTCAGAGAATGGGTGATTTTAATATTTTTGGATAAGAAAATCTCTAAAATGTAGATTTCTTTTCTGTTATGTAATTTTATTTAACGTGTATATATTGTTTTAGTTTTATTAAATGTGTATATATTGTTTTAGTTTTATTAAATGTGTATATTTTTTTTTGTATTTGGTCTTGAGTCAGTAATTTTCCGGATTTTAAAAGAAACAGTTAAAAGTCATTGTGCCAATCAGAATTGAACCCTTGTGTAAATAATAAAAAAACACCTGGTGTATAAAAAATCTTTATAGAGACAATCTCATTACAGAGATTTAATCTCATAACAGTACCATAAACAGGGGTCGAAAACAAAACCAGAACCATACTATTGCATTCCCACCTATGAATTTCATAGTTGGGGTCACGCACTCTGGTAAGAGATGTTCAGTGGGCATCCACCACATGCACACTGGTCCATCTGCTCAGTAGAGGGTGTAGCATGATTCACTCCATAACATCATTTCAAGCTTGCATGTTCCACTGTACATGCTCTTTGCACCACTGAAAACGGTGCTGCTTGTTGGTGTGGATAATGTGGGGGACTTGAAATATTGCAGCCCTATCACTGAAGCTCAATGTTGCAAGCCTTAGTTCTGAATGTTTTTTTGTGCAGATTCGTGTTTAGTTGATGCCCAAAACTCTGCATGTTGAATGTTTAACTGACAGGTGGCAGTTTTTACACATTATCCTTTGTAACATCCTACAGTCAGGTTTCGTGAGTGTGATGGGTTGTCTGCTGTGGGTAGCACTTACAGTTGACACCCTGAGCTTCCAGTCAACAATAAGTGATAGCATACTTCCATCTCAGTATGCTATCACTGAATGTTGACCTGGGATGGCTCAATTTGTCAACAATTTGCTGAACAGATAGGCCTGAAAACATGGAATTCTATCACAATGCCTCTTTCAAACTTTGTCAGTTCATTTAATTGCAACCATTTCACCCAGACACAGTTGCACTGACTTTTGAGCATCATATTCCTCCAACTTACACTAGCTAGAAACATGTGATTAAAAATATTTTTTTTTCTAGTCTTCTTTGTCGAGTCTTGTACCTCTGATAATTAAGTTTGATGACTTATGAAACCTGTCGGGTTATACTGTTTATTATAATAAACCTGTTTTACGTTTAGAAACATGGGTTCAATGCTGGAAATTAAAGAATGACCTGCTAAAACCAAAGAAATATTCTTGTTCAAGGATAAAATAATCAATTTATGCTTTGTATGAAGCAGTTAAATGTGGCTAGCATAGGCAATATAATAATATTCCATAAGAGATTTTAAATAATTTATCTCTGGTTACTTTAATTTAGAAATAGTAAAAATACACTCATTAGTCCACTAAACTGACAGGAGGAAGTGTTAACTTTTCCTCAAGAAATCTGTTATGTAAGATAATTAAAAAAAAAGAAGAAAAAAGAACTAAATAAATTCTTAAGCTTCACAAAGATTTCTAATAAAAATTAACAAAACCTTAAATCTGGAAATCCATCACCACGACGTGGCAGTGTGGGGGTACTAGGAACTATACTATCATCACCTTCTTCATAAACTGGACCTTGACCACCCTATTACATTAAATTTTACTGGGTGTTAAAAGTCATGAAATAAGAGAAAGCACAATTTATAAAATTAAAATGATAGGGAAAACTTTGCGAATTACATGCATCTCATATTTTTCATAGTGATATAAACTTTTAACTCCAGGTAGTATTTATGGGGCAATTCCAGAATAATTAATAGTTATCGATCAAAAATTACCCAAAGATGCTTCTTAGAGTATACATACCAATTATTTAGTGACATTATTCAAAAATTACATTCACAATATCTATATAAATGTATATTCAATAATATATAAAAAGTTGGCTTGCTCACTCATCCATTCATATATTTTGTACTTATCTGAATGATGTAGTTTATTGCTGATGCATTGCCAGAGGTATGCTAAAATGAACAAACTGATGTAGAAATCAACAAATATATTTTGAAACCAGACTGACAGAGTACATCTACAGACAAGTTCCAGTGAAGAACAAAGCCACATCCCTTAACATATTTGATATTATAGCACAACATTCTTTTTTTTTTTTTTCCAGAAAATATCAAGAGTTGGTCCCCAGGAAACTGCCATTCAGTGAAGAGAAATATTCAATGAAGAGGTATAACTGTGGTACTAAGAAAGTTTGTCCAGAACAAGATTGCTATCATCTGAGAAGGCCTGTATGGACAAACAGAACTTCCCATGTGTAGCAATTAACCAAAGCATTTAATGAAGACTGTTCCCGACTCATATCTCACTAAACTATGTGTTGGAACTGAAGAGGATCATTATTAGCAGTTGCATGCCTATATATAGTTGGAAACCACTGGTTTCTGCAAAGAACCATAAAGTTCATCTACTGTGGTGTCAGGAAGACTGCTACTGGACACTGGAAAAAAAGTCATGTGGTCTGATGAGACATGGTGCACCTTGTTCTGTAGCGACAGCATGCAGAGTCTGCCGGGAGCCCCATGAAGCAATGAACCCAGCTTGCCTTGTAAACACACCTCAAGGTTCTGGAGGTGGTATCATGTCGGTATGAAACTGGTCCCCTGATATTACTAGAAGGTTGGGTATCCTCCAAGGAATATCTAAATATTGTTGCCGATCAAGTCCATCTGCAATGCTGACTTTTCACCCAGCAGGTGACGGTTGTTTCATGGATGACAGTGCTACTGTCAATCACACAAGAATTGTTCAGTGAGCATGATAGCAACTTCTACTATCTTCCCTGGCTACCACAAATCCTATTTGCATATACACTGCATAAGTGATTTTTACACACATCTGCATAAAGGTTTCTAATTCAGTGGGTGATATGAGTAGTTCTACCATAGGTGAAGCCTCTCACATGCTCTTTCATGTGTACTTCAATAGTTTTTTCGTCTGATGTTTGAAAAAAAAAAATTTCTCTTCACTGAATGACAGTTTCCTGGGGATCAACTCTTTTGTGAACTCTAATAAGAATGCATGGGACATGTCAAATAAAAAAAAAGATTCAAGAGCATAGTCCTCTTTCATGAAATCTGAGCCAATTAAAGAACTACCTGGTGAATGCTTGGTATGTTGTAAATGTAGATACAATTCAACACCTTGTGAAATCTATGCCATATGTGTGTAAGTAGGTCCAACATAGTATTAAATAAAAGTTTTTAATTCAGAGGGTAGTATGTGTAGGGCTGTTGCTCTATCTGATCATGTTCTTAATTCTGATAACCCTAACAATGAAGAATCCACCATTCACCCAGTGATTTGAGAAAAATCAAAGAACATTTTCAGACTATGATGAGCTTGAAAGAACTGTTCTCAATTCAGTCCACCTAAAAACAAACCTAAGCTATAACCTCTCTGATTGTTACTCTTAAGCCCAGAACTTTGATGTATGTGAGATCATATCCACGTGAATGTGCTCAACAATGCTGCGAGAGACAGAAAGCCTTCAAATGTCAGCAATCTTTGGAAGCTAATGGTTCTCTCCCATTCCTGGATGAAACTGGGGTGCTGGTTGTTGAGATAGTCCAAAAGCTCTTGTAGGCATCTGGACCATGGCCCCAAATTATGAAAATATCATTGATGCACCTTTTTCACAGTCTTGGTTTCAATGGAAAGGAATTCATGGCTTTTTCCTCAAAAGCTTCTAAATATGTTTGCCAATACAGGAGAAAAAGGGTTGCTCATGGCCAAACCAAAGTTCTGTTTGAAAATAGTTTTTAAATGGGAAGCAACCAGAATTTAAGCAGTAAATCAGGATTGTCATAACTTTTTTATATAATTTATCTTTTAAAAGAATTAACACCTCTTCAGTGGATGCATTAGAGGAAGTATTAGTTATTTAAAAGATAAGTTATCTAAAAAAAAAGTTATGACATGCCAGATCCATTGCATAAATGATGAATCTCTTCAATTGCTACCCATACCAGTTACTTCACTTGGATGGGCTCCATTTATAAACAGATTACTCAGTTTCATTTTTACGAAAAAAAAAAAAAAAAGGTAGGTTTCTCTAAACTGTTTGTGAAAAGTTTGTGAATATATTCACAAACTTTCCCACCTCTTCCCAATAATACAGTATTAGAAAAATCCCTTTTTTAATAGAGTCGTCAATCTCCATCATAGCTGAACTATAATTTATTCACCATCTTTCATTTTTTCATTGGGTACAATGAAAAAAATAATAACAAAGTTTAAGAATAAATAAAAATAATTGTTCCTCACACCCATTTCAACATATAGATTACAATAATGCTATTACTATTTCCTATAATATCCAGGGCACCTCAGAAAAGATAGCCAAAGCATTAAAGAAATATCTCTGCATTGTTTTCAAGCCTCAGAGGAAGTTGGCTGAATATAATGCTCCTTGTTTTTGGAATTTTCTTATGAACAAACCAGATCTCTCAACATCCATCTTGAAGAAGGTGAGAAATTATTAACCACCACAACTATAATCAGTCAGATCTAGCTGACCATGCCTTGGACACCTTCCATAGAATCAAATGGAAACACACTACCATAATGTGCTGCAGAAAATATAAACTTGAAATATTTCATTTGGAATCATTAGCAGATCTAAAAAAATAACCAAATCTTAATAAATGTGTTTATGGGAAACAAGATTTCAGTCTAGAATCTTCCATTTATTGTTTGTGTATGCATGTTATTACTATTTTTGTATTGTACCTGAGATGATGTCTCTATAACAGAGATGAAATCCTGGACTTATTAAACCTGAAGATGAGCCCAAACAAGGACTGGGGTTAAATATATGTAAATCAAGAACAAAAGAATGATAGTTCTGTTGTGATGGCTGACATTTACTCATTTTTCTTTATTTTTTGATATAGTCTTGCCTTGATGCTGCTTGGGTAGAAATCAGGCATGCAAAAGAGCTAGTACAAACAATATAAGATTATTTATTCTGAAGCACATATTTTAAGCATAACTAATCTGGATCACAAGATTCAGTAGAATTCAATATGATAAGGATCCTTCTGTCTTTCTGGTGAAAGATCAGAGTAGGCATGCAAGTGAGGCGTTTTTAGCATAGTGGAAAGTGATCTGTCTTGGTTCTTTATAAAAGAGTAGGAGGAGGAGGAGGAGTTGGAAGGGAAAGAAGTCAGCTTCATCTTTAGACAATGTTACAACAGCATCCTCTGAATATGATAAACATGGAAGGGAGAGGAAGAGGTTAAGATAATAGTCTTGACAAGGGAGAAGAAGGCTTGTCGAGTAGGAAGCTATGTCTTTTAAAAGTCTGATTGACAGACATTCTGGTTGTTCAAATCAAACCCTAGCTTTCTACTCAGACTATACTGCAATTCTTTTAGACCAACAAATCTAGAAACATAAGCCAAATTCCTACTCCATCACAAATTACCTGACAAGTCAGGTAATTTGTGATGGAGTAGGAAGAATAAATGCCTTCAAATCCCAACAATGATTATTTCATTATTCATTGGGAGCACATGTTTAGTTCAAGAGAATGGAAACAATATCAGATTATGGAAAGGAAGAGTAGAAAATCCCATTTTTTACCATTATATTGTCAAAGGGCATGAAAATGAGATGTGATAGGAAAAGGATGTTCCACAGAAAAGAAAACATGGATAAGGTTATGATCTCGATTATCGACATACAAGAGAAGAGGACATCTATAGCATGGTTGGAAGGCAAATTGGTTATGAAATCTGGTATTTTGTGGGGTAGACTGAAAATTTCTATTAATAACAAATATTTTAGCATCTTTTCAACCACAATGAGTGGAACTGGAGAAAAAAAAGCAAGTTTGAGTTGTGAACAACACTGAAGTCTGTCAGGGAGATGATCTCATTGTTTGGATAATTAGACTGCAGAAAATAAGCTTCACAGATAAATAATCAGCAGTGAGAGTGATTATCAGAATTTTGAGTGCAACAAATACAACCAATAAATGCAATAAAAGTAGAAGGGGAAATTCTGAGCTTCATTTTATGGAAAGAACAATGTAAAGTGTAGGTGAACAGCTGTTGTACATTTTGTTTGTTTGTTTGTTTTTTTTTCATGACAATAAATGCCACTGAAGTGGATTTCATTTATTTATTTTAATCTTTTCTTATTTTACGGTATTTTTTTTTTGTCATTTTGAATGGGAGATTTTTTTCAGTTCTGCAGTGTCACTAATTCCCCCCCCCCCCAACACTCCATAGCATCTTTCATGGTTAGTTAGTCAGAAGTTAATTACAGATCACGGGTATGTAGGTGAGAAAGTCACAAATTTCATGCAAGAAGCACTCCATCTCTTCTCCATATATGGCCCTACCAGTTACTATGCATACTGCTATTGTGAACTCCCTCTAAGCATGATCTGACAGAAAGTGACATCAATATTATTTGCTAGCTGATCCCAAAGCCTTATGATGCAATATCATCAGGTTAGGATTCATGTACTGTCTACTAGTAACCCAGTAGTTCTGCTTTGCTGAACTACTGGGTTACTTACCTTCAAATGGAGAAGATACCATCCCCACATTCAGTGTGTTAGGTACCATGAAGGATGTTATCTACAAAGCATGTAGGGAGATATAAACAGAAACATATAATTAAAAAAGCGTTTCTAATAAGGCTGCCATTCAATGTGTGTAAAATTGAAAAGGATAATTCATACTTTGTGAATGTGTTATATATCTCCATGCTCATATATATATATATATATATATATATGAGCATGGAGATATATAACACATATGAGCATGGAGATATATAACATATATATATATATATATATATATATATATATATAAATCTCATCTAGTATCTGTATTTGTCTCTGTGTGTGCAAAGAGAGGAAATAACTGTTTTTGTTTATTATAATGAATAGAGCTGAGTGTTCAAAGTAGAATACATTACAATGGTACTTCATATTCTCAAGTATGATGACTGACCTTAAAGTTATAGAGAAAAATCAATGCAGAACTCAGAATTGAATTTAGCAAGTTATTCTCTGTTGTCAGGAAGAAAGTGTTAGGTGCAATACTACTACAATTCGATATCTATAACTGTGCATATGTAGAGTGATTAATAAGGTGTAATAATTTTACTCATACTTACAGGAGGAATACTAAATGGTGTGCAGTGCTGTCGACTTGTTGACGGAAGCCGTTCTGAACGTGAAGGGATACGAGGAAGAAGAGGGGGACGACTATATGAGGATGATGATGATGAAGATGGTGTAGCTAGGACAGTTGTATTACTTTCAGGAGCTATACATGTAGAGCCGGAATCTGTTCTAACAGCTGAAGAGTCAACAGGTGCTGCAGGAAGAGGAGTAACTACTACACTTGAAGGAGCAGGAAGGCTACTACTGTCTTGATCATCCATGGGATGATCATCGCCTTCATCGGTCGCATCTAGAAATAAATACAGGGTAAAAAAAAATCTTATAATTAAAAAATATGAAGGAATGACAAAACTTAATAAAACAGTTAACATTTTCTTACTAAAAGAAAGTGTGATGGATAAGCAGAAAATGGCTGATTAATATCAGTAATAAAAGTATTAAATTAGTGGTGAAGTAACTACTACACTATGTACTAAAATGTGCACAGTGCACAATGTGGATTCCAATATGACCCTTTAAGCTTCTTCCACCCACAAGAAAGGTCTGGTTTTGGTGGTAAGGAAAAACAAACCTTGCAACCTTCTATGAGACTAGCTAATACATCCTCAACTGAAAAGTACTTATAATCTTTCCTAACATTCCAAATGGGATTAAAAGCCACATTTACTCAACTGAGTTATGGAGACATTCCATATGGAGAGGAGGGCAGAAGTACTGATATCAATTTAATGCTACTGAAAAGTGAATACCATATGAAATGTTTCAGACAACATTCAAATGACTTCTGCTAAGATGTGAAATAGAATGTGCAAGAATAATTTAATTACAGCAAATCAACATGTAGTTTGTAAACTGAATATGCTCTGAAGACAGGTGGTATGCTTTATGAAGTCAAAATAATAACCAAAATATTATCAAAAATATTAAATGCTGCTTTAATGATAATTTTAAAATAACTTTTTTATGACAATCAATGCAGAAGTAATTTTCTTCATTTATTAAGTCTAGAGCAATGTATCCATCAATCAGAGATGAAGAAACAGTATTCTAATGTCAACAAAAAAAAAAAAAAAACCGATAATTTTAATCTTCATGACAACCATGCTCATGAAAGGTCAGGAATGTTGAGAACATTTGATATATTATTAGTAGGCCAAGAATCAGACAAGCTGTAAAGCAAAAGATGCATGTCCTTCATGTGGTAAAAGATGATGTAAATGAACACAAATAAAAAACTGTTTAACCTACCATGAAATGCAGAATAACTGTAATAATAATAATGATGGCAAATACCTGTTGGATTTCTGCTCAGGACATTATAACATAAAAATGTACACAAATTCACATGGAGAGAAGATGCAAGGAAAAAGAAAAGTCTCATTGACTATGTTATTGTTGATGGTGATGTTTTCTCCCTGGAGCAGGACACCAGAGTGTACAGAGGATTTGAAATTGGAAGTGATCACTATTTAGTCTTGAGCAGGATAAAACTGAATTTCATATTGAAAAGAATAACATGTAAGAAAGTTTTAAAGGGAATAAAAGTTGAGCAGCTCTCAGATGTGAACTGTAGACTAAAATACACAAAGATTATTAAAGAAAAAATTAAAGAGTTTGCGAACAGGAACCAAACCTTGGAGATTCAGTGGCAAGCCTTGAAGAAAACACTGATTGATTCAGCCAGAGAGGCATGTGGTGAGGTAGTCTGCAATGATAGAAAAATCAGAACTCCCTGGTGGACACAGGAAGTTAAAGAGGCAGTGAAGGAAAAGAAGAAAGCATATCAAAACTTCCTGGCAAATAAGTCACCTTTTGCTCTTAGAGAATACAGAGACAAATGTAAGAAAGTGAAACACTGTATAAAACTAGCTAAACAAAACTCATTGGAGGACTTTGGCAAGAACATAGAAAATAAATATCAAGCAGGTGGCAAAAATATTCTGGAGGTTGTTGAAGAAGCTTAGAAATGGAGGAAAGAGTGCTGTAAAAGGAGTTAGAGATGATAAAGGTGACATGGAAACAGGAGAAAAAGATATCCTTGAAGTATGGAGTAATTACTTTGAAAATTTGCTAAATGAAACAAGCAGTGATAGCACAGTGGTAAAAAACACTCAACAGGGATACAGTCAGGAATACATATCCAAACTTGAAGTAGAAAAAGCCATCAAAGGCTTGAAATGTGGAAAGGCAGCAGGAGTAGATGATATTCGACCAGAAATGCTGAAGTATGGTGGTATAACAGTCTTACAGTGGCTGCACTGAATAGTTCAGAAAGCCTGGACAGAGGAACGAATTCCCGATGATTGGAGTAGAGCTCACATAGTACCCATATATAAAAAGGGAAATAAAACTGAATGTGAGAATTAAAGAAGTGTTTCCCTACTGAATATTCCTGGCAAGATTTATGCAAGTATACTTGAGAACCAGTTGAGAAGAATTGTGGAAGAAAAGCTTGGTGAAGAACAAGCTGGATTCAGGCCAAATAGAGGCTGTCAGGATCATATCTTCACTTTACGACAAATAGTTGAGAAAGCATGGGAATATAACAAAGATCTATATTTAAGTTTTGTCGATCTGGAAAAGGCTTATGACAAGGTGCCAAGAGAGAAGCTATTCAATATGCTACAATTCTATGGTGTCAATGGGGCATTATATCAAACAATACTGTCTTTATTTTAGTTGTAAGTCAGCAGTTAGAATTATAGGAAGCACATGAAGATAGTTTAATGTTAAATCTAGTGTGAGACAATGATGTACATTATCCCCTCTGTTATTCATTATCTATATGGATCATATTATGAAGGAAAGTGGTATTAAACATGATATCAAAATTGGAGATGCTAATGTCAGCTCTTTGCTTTATGCGGATGATGTTATACTTCTAAATAAATCCACTACAAGTCTGCAAGATTCTCTGACTAAATTGAATAACAGCAGTAAAAAGACAAAGACAACGAAAATAGGCAGAATCGTTGAAAATGTCAACTGCGTTGTGAATGGAAAACCTGTGGAACAAGTAAAACATTTCAGCTACTTAGGCATAATTTTTAGTGAAGATGGTAAATTAAATATGGAAATAGACAACACAATCAACAAAGCTGGTAAGGTAGTAAGTCAATTGAATATATTCATATGGAATAAGAAAGAAATTAGTCGGAACACTAAATTAGCTGTATACAAGACAGTGTTCAAACCAGTTTTAACTTATGAATCTGAGAGCTGGGTGAATAGTAAAACACTTGGCCAAAGACTAGAAACTGCAGATATGAGAGTCCTGAGAATGATTAGAGGCATGAACAGATGGCATCAATGCCAATACCATATTAAAAACGAGGATATTAGGAAAGAACTTGACATTGTCAGCATCCAGGAATGCGTTAGCAGAGCTAGTCTCAGGTGGTATGGTCACTTAAACAGAATGGGCGAGGAAAGATTAGCAAAACAAGTGTTCTCTGCCAGGTTTGCAGGAAAATGACCCAGAGGAAGACCAAGATATAGGTGGTTTGATAGGGTACAAAGTGCCTTAAGCGATAGAAATATAAGATTTGGTAATGTTGGAGTCTTGACAAGTAACAGACTGATTTGGAGGAAAATTGTGGATAGGAAGTTAGTAATGATGTAAATTTTTCATGTAATACTATCATATCCTGTACACCCCTTGAGGGTACATGTCAGGAATTTGATGATGATGACAGTTCGATATTTCGTTCCAGAAAAAGGTGTTAAAACCATGATTCTAGAATTTAAAGACCTTCCTAGTGAAAGCGCAGAACGACTTACAGATTACATATGGGACTTGTATAGCCTTGTCAGCGGACAATACTAATACTAACTTCAGTGGATGTTCGAGAAAGGGAAGAAATTGAGTACCATAAATTGAGAACTAGGTTTGGCTGCAGATCGATTGGAGTTGGTTGCCCAGCTCATATTTTAAACAATGCTGTGCAAACTGCAGTTGATACATTAAGGCCGTTCTAGCTATAATATTTCAACACTTTTATATATACTCTGTAAGTCCAGTCCCTAAAAGAATTTTGTGAATTTGTGGACAACGAGTATAAAACAGTTCTAGGACACTCGAAGACAAGGTGGCCATCGATGCATCCAGTTATCAAAAGGTTGAATGAAATGTATAAAGGACTTGAAGCCTATTTTCTTTCAATAGATAAATGTCCGACAATGTTGAAAGACATTTTCCAGAACCCAGTGTAGAAGGTGTTTTCTACTTTTCTGGAGTTACAATGTGAAATGTTCCATACTACTATCAGGAGCATAGAAGGCGAAATGATATCTTTCGTTGAAGCACAGTCAATTATACAGTCACGGGTTGGAAAAATTGAAATGAGAAGAGATGAAAATTTGACAACTACCACCGAAAAGAAGCTACTCTTGAGTTGCAAGAGGAAGGATTGATTAGTGAAAAGGCATTCCAATCTCATAAAATTGATTTCTACAACACATGTATGTCATATATAAAAGAATGGTCAGAGTATATGCTGAAATTAGACAGTATGTCTTGGGTGAAACTGAGAACAGCATTATGTTGGGAAAATGCTCTTCAAATTATTAATCAGACTGCTGCCATATCAAACATTGTTGAATCTGATTTGTTTGATGAAGTAATGATAGTGAAAACAGCTCTGAAGTCCAAAGAAGATAGTGAAGTGAAGGACATGTTGAAATCAAAACATTTAGATGCAGTCTAAGTGGATCTCTTAAAAAATGTTGAAGGAGAACTATCAAATTTAAAGAAAGTAGTGGAGTTTGTTATGTATATTCCTGGAACAAATGCGTGTGTCAAAAGATTTTTTTTTCTCGCATGAACGCACTGTGGACTGATGAGAAAAAAAAATTGTCTGTAAAAACTGTAAAATCAATGCTTATTGTAAAATCATTCTTCAGTGAGGATTGTGTGGCTTTTCATGATATGATTCTTAAAAACAAACAATTGTTAAGTGAAATTCATTCTTCAGAAAAGTATTGCAAGTGTGAGCAAGCCTGATTAAGAATATTGTCAGGTGAGAAGAGAATTACTGTATTAACAATCTATTTTGTATCTATAATAGTAAGTAAAAAACCATTTGAAGGCAACTTAAAGTGGCTTAATGAAAATATGTTGCCTAACAATTTGATTTACTATTTGTTTACTTATACTTAGTAAAGTGTGTGCATAGTAAACCTTACCACGCACACAGTTGGCAAGTTAGAATCATTTTGTAAGACTGGCATATGTGATAGATGTGCATACTAACCTTTCACCCTCAGTCATAAGTGTCCCATATTTTTTTCCAATATATCTGGGATCCCTACCAATAAGATAATGTAAATTGATATTGAAATAAGCTTACTCAAGGCTTTATTGTCAGCTTGTGTATATTCTAGATTGTGATGTAGCTTTAAGGAAGTAAACTAGCACTAAGTCTGAATTAGTAAGAATTGAAAATAACAAAGAATTGTAATAAACTGTGTATATATATATATATATATATGAATATGAGTCAAACTGTAAATATTCCTCTTTGATTTAATTAAATGGTTTGTGAACAACACATTGGACTGATTCTGTCAATGCATTACCTGAAAATCAATAATCAAGCCACGACTAATTAACATAAGTGGTGAATGCTAACGATATCTATCTGCTTTTTCTTTAGTTTAAAATCTTAATCTTGCACTCAATACATAGTCTAACTGGCATAGTCGTAAAACAAATAAATTCGTTAGACTATGGAGTGCGAGAAATAAGATCTAGTAAAAATAAATAAATGGTGGCAGTCATTAGGAAGTACAGAAAGAATTATAACAACACTATGAAATCATTCAAACCTTAACCCAAGTATGCCAATCTCTAAGTATTCAAATGTGATTACTATCAACTGTTCATAGTTTTATATTATTATTATTATTATTTTAATTTATTTTCTCATCTATGTAACTACAACTGTTTCCTTGAACTAAGTATAATCCTATCACTTCAGATGCGATCAAGATATGAGCTAGCAGGCACATACTTTATGACTCATACTTATGATTCACATTTTGAATGCAGTAACTAGTCTATCTCCCTGATGTTGTCCATGTCATTGAATGAAATGTATTGGAATTGTTGAATAAAATTCTATATATTTTTTTTTACATGTGTAAGCTATGAAAGTTTCTACAGATAATTCTTTAGAGCATGGTACCGCTTTATCTTGTTAAGTGAAAAGCAAAACTAAGTGCCTGCTTTTTTTTTCATAGAATATCAAGAGGGCGAAAGTCAGTAGTTTTCCATATTCTTCAATATGCTGTAGACACTGTCAAGTAACCTTATGCTACTGGCCATCAGTCTATCAATTAAGAAGCCTGTTTAACCCACCACCCCCATGCACAATGTCTAAATTTTCTTAAGAAATCTTTTACTATACAACTTAGAATATGCAGGAGCAAGAGCAATGAAAATATCAAATAACTGACTGCATTCAAAAGTTAAACATTTCCATTTCAACTACTTTGATAGCCAAATTTAGGAATTTGTAACATTATTTTTGATTCTGAATATAAATCGTTATACTACAGCACCTGTGAATATCGTTTCCTTTGGTGGAAAGCAATTATGTAGTCTATGAGATGCATTTTTATCACAAAGGAAGTTGGGATAGAATATGACAAAACTAATTTATGAAATGTGCATTTTAAGTAAGGAGTAACATAAGAAGATTTTGTGACCAATGCAGTTTAACTGAAATGTGTCAAAGCCAATTTTATAAAATACCACTTTTGAATAAGAATGGAAACTATCCAACTTGCCAAATATTGGATTTAATCATTCAGCCAATGATCAAACACTATTTAAAACTGCAGCAGTGTCTTTTCTGCTTCAGTTTTCAATGTATACTATACCTAGCCATCAGAAAAAAGATACTTATTTGGTATAATAATCTAATCACTATTTCCCTTTGGCACATTTTTTTTTTTTTGAAAGCTAAAGTAAATTTCAAAAATTATTGACAGTTCTTTTCTTTATAAGTAACTGAAAACTAAACTAATCTTCTCTCTCTCTCATAAAAAAAAAAAAAATAAATAAAAGCAAACACAATTTTATGCACTTGCACAGAAAAACTGTCAAAGAATATCTTACATAACAGCTCCAATAATGGCAATGGAGATACAACTTTAAGTCAAAGACATATCATGTACTCTCAAAGGGAATCAGAATTTCAAGAGAATTCTAACAATTATTATTTCAAGAGAAAACAAAAAAAAAAAAACAGTCTTTAAAAGATATTTTAAGTAGGAGAAGTTTCATTATTATGCATGTTATAGCCAAATCTACATTACTTCATTTTCAGATTAAAAAGTAATCCAGATTACTTTTTTTAAAAAAAAAAGTAATCTGAATTATTTTTTTTAAAATTCTATTTTAGATGTTTTAATGCTAAGTCAATCCATTTGAGTGTCTATTCCTACAGGAACAAAATTTATACTGAGATTACAGGATGAAAACAGCTGATGTGAATAAGTCTTTTTCTGAAACTAAGAATGCTCCAAGATTTGAATTTCAAATCAATTTAGTCAGAATATACTGTCAGCAAAAAATGAATAAGTTAGTGAATAAGCGAATAAATATAAATTATTTGCAAATATGAAAAATATTTCTAATAATAATAATAATAATAATAATAAAAACTTACCAATAATTTCCACTTCATTATCATCTGGATGCTGATCTGTCATATCTTCTCCACTTTCTCCAGGCTCAATATCTGCCATTTCTTCTTCCACATCCTCTCTTCTCTTTTAAAAAAAAAAAGTCTTGATCAGATGAGTACTGGAAAATCACATATAAATTTAAGAGAATAAAATTATTATTAACTGCTTATTACTCAATGCAGATCAAAGTGTACCAATACAGGTAACTGTATATCTATAGTTTTTAGCCCAAATAAACTACCAATATTGGAAAAGGAAAGGTCTGAAGATAAATGAAAGATATTTAAGCCATTTATGCTTTGCAGATGACATAGTTATCTTTACTTCAACTGCGCATGAATTACAGACTCATATCCATGAACTCCAAATTGCTAGCAAAACAGCTGGCCTAAACATAAACCTAAAGAAGACTCAGGTTATGTTCAATAGCTATGTCCAACCAGAAATAATAAAAATCAATAATGAGGAAATTAAACAAGTAGATCATTACCTACACTTAGGACAACAGATATCAACAGAACAAAATATCATGGATGAAATTAAAAGGAGCACGATGCTTGGGGTGGAAAGCAATTGGAAAATTACATTCAATATTCAAAAGCCAACTACCATTATGTCTGAAGAGAAAAGTTTCTAACCAAGGTATTCTTCCTATACTGACATATGGCTGTGAAAAATGGACACTGAATACAAAGGAAATTCAAAAATTAAGAACAACCAATTTAGTATGGAAAGACACAAGATTGGATCACAAAAGGAATACATGGATAAGAAATCAAAGCAAAGTCTCTGACGTCATAGGAAGAGTGAAACATCTGAAGTGGCAATGGGCTGGGCATATTGCTTGAAGACAAGATCAACGACAGACAAAAGAAGTACTGGATTGGATTCCACGAGAGGAAAAACGACCACGACGCCAACCTAAATCATGGTGGATTGATGATATCATCAGATTTGCAGAAGTGACATGAGAAAGGAGAGCCAGGAAAGACAGTTTTGGGGTAATCTTGGAAAGGCCTTCATCCAGCAGTGGATCGACAATGGCTGATAATGATGATGATACAGTCATCTGTTGAGACAAGTGTAATTTAGCCAGTTTAATTTAAATCCTTAATGGAAAAATTCATCATCATCATCAATTTCCTGATATGTAATCTCAAGAGGTATACAGGCTGTTATGACAGCACTATATGATTAAGTTTACATTATTATTAATCTCTCTAAACATCTTCCTCCAAATAAGTCTATTACTTATCAGCACTGCCCAATATTGTCATATCCAATATTCTGGGCTTCTAAGACACTACTGACTGAATCAATCTACTTAGAACTTGGTCTCCTCTGCATCTTTTCCCTGCCATCTTGACATAAAACACTTGCTCTGCTAACCTTTCCTCTCCCATTCTGTTTAAGTAACCATACAACCAATCCTGTTGTTGATCAGCCCTGCTCACACATTCTTGAATGCTAACAGCATAAAGTGCCTTCCTAATATCTTCATTTTTAACAAGATTCTACACTGATACCATCTGTTCACAACACAAATCTTTCTCAGAACTCTCATATCAATAGACTAAAATCTGATCAAGTGCTTTATTTCTAACTCATTTCTCAGATCCATAACTTAAAACCAGTTTGAACACTGTCTTGTATACTGCTAGTGTTCTAGCTAATTTCTCTCCTATTCCATATACATTTATTCAACTGGCTCCCCACCATACCTGCTTTGCTTATTCTGTTGTCTATTTTTCCCAATTTAATTTGCCATCTTCATAAACTGTGCCTAAATAGCTGAAACATTTTACTTGTTCTATAGATCTGTTATTCAACTTAGAGAATCCTGGAGACTTAAACTAAATGTGTTTAGGAGTACACCACCACCTGCATAAATCAAAGAACTAAGTTTCATATCGTCGATATATTCTAATATATTCTTGGAGGGCATCTGTCAACTTATTTGCTAGGAACTTTCAGTATGCTTTCTCTTTAACTTCTTGTGTTCACCATGGCAAAAATTCATCAATGGATTAAATACAGACAAGATAGGATGCATGATGGTTAGACTATGCACTGCTTTCCATGAACACTACCATACATCTTCAAATATCTTAACTATTTCCTAATTATCATTTGTATTCATGTCTGTTCAAAAGAGATAAATGTACTTAGATGAATATTTTTTTTAACTGCTTCACAAATACTGCATAATACTAATCCAGTAATAAACATGCTAAATTAAAATAGAACAGCTTAAGATACAGTATGTGTAATATATCTTACTTATTTTTTAGTTTATTTCAAGGAATAAAATTTGTAAATTAGTTTCTGGCTTCTTGAATTGCATGACATAAAAATATTACTATTATTATTGCACAGGCATCTCCATGGAGCTAGAAGACACACTGAATGAAGCTCATATTAGAACTATTATACCTCTCGTAGAACGCATTTGCTGTTGCAAGAACTGACAACCTGAAGTACAGTTGCATCAATGCAATAAAAGCTTGTAAAGATTTTATTCCAAAATTATATTCTATATTAGCTTTAATAAAAAAAGATGATAATGGTACACAAAGAGAAAATGTCTTTTCTCTTTGTGTACCAAAACTTAGCTACTAAAACAAACTCCAACTTATCAGCAAAATTTAAGATGGGCACCATCATTGTGGAACTGGCAGAAAAATTACAGAAATAATATGCTTACATGATTGATGTTTGCATTACCAAAACAACAACAACAACAACAAAAAAGACAAAAACAGGTGAGATTCTTCTATATAACAATTACAAGATGATATATTCAGGCAATAACATTCAAGAAAAGAAAAGAGTAATTTTGTATTCCACACAAAACATGAAGATAATCTTCTGGAAGGGTAGGCAATTTTACAACATTGAAAATATCAGCAGCATTGTGAATGGAGAACCTATAGAACAAGTAAAACATTTCAGCAACTTAGGCATCATTTTTAGTGAAGATGGTAAATTAAATATGGAAATAGACAACAGAATCAACAAATCTGGTATGGGAGTAAGTGAACTGAATACATTTATATGGAATAAGAGAGAAATTAGTCAAAACCTGTATATAAGACAGTGTTCAAACCAATTTTAACTTATGGATCTGAGAGCTAGATCAGAAGAAAAACACTTGACCAAAGACTAGAGACAGCAGATATGAGAGTCCTGACAAAGATTAGGGGTGTGAACAGATGGCATCGATCGCAATATCATATTAAAAATGAGGATATTAGGAAAGAACTTGACATTGTCAGTATCCAGGAATGCATTAGCAGAGCTAATCTCAGGTGTTATGGTCACTTAAACAGAATGGGAGAGAGGAAAGATAAGCAAAACAAGTGTTCTCTGCCAGGGTGGCAGGAAAAAGACCCAGAGGAAGACCAAGATATAGGTGGATTGATACGGTAAAAAGTGCCTTAGAAGATAGATATATAAATATAAGATCTGACAATGTTGTAGCTTTGACAGGTAACAGATTGATTTGTCAGAAAATTGTAGGTAGGAAGTAATGATGTAAATAATTTTTCATGTAGTACTATCATACCCTGTACACCCCTTGAGGGTACATGGCAGGAATTTGATGATGATGATGTATATAAATCTATTTCTAAACAGAAATGTATGCAAAAATGAGTATATAAAAAATAGATGAAAAGTAAACAAAAAAAAAAAAACAAGTGTAAAAACAGCATAAATTCATAAAACATAAATAAGAAAACAAGGTATTAAAAGGACATACACCTGTATAATAAAAATAACAAATGAGCTATATAAAGTAAAAGATATTATCTGTAAAAATTTAAAAACAAACAAAACATCTGTTGAGTCTGATAAAATTCATCTTATGATGCAGGACTCAGATTATGAATATAGCTAAAATAATGACTGCGCTCATTCAGCAAATGAGGACAGTCGATTAAAATATGATGAATGGTGAGTCCAGCATTACAACCCGCACAGATTCCAAAACAGGAAGCAGTGTGTGTGTGTAAGATGACAGTGACCTAAGCAGAGCTTAGCAAGTACAATTTCCTCTGTTCGAACCTTGTGCAGATTAGAAATTGCTTTCAAGCTTAAATCTGAAAAGCTTATTATTAACCTCTCTATTCAAAAAGGACTGCTAAATGGACAGAAGTTTGGGTAAGATAATGTTCCTTACTTGGTTGAATCATTACAGGAACATCAGAATCCAACAAAAGCACATATCTATGTGTATGCTTTTGTTAGATTCCGAGCCATGTTGTTATCAAGGGAAATGAGGCTGCTTCCTGTTTTGGAGTTTGTGTATGTGTGCATGTGTGTTGTAATGCTGGACTCACTATTCATCATATTTTAATCGACTGACCTCGTTTCATGAATGAGCGCAGTCATTATTTTAGCTATATTCATAATCTGTCTGAGTCCTGCATCATAAGATGCTCTCTGATGAAAGAGGAAGTGTTGGATTCAAGAAAGCACTGGATGTGTTTTTATAGTTTGGTCATGTCAATATTTCTGGCATTTGAAACATCATAGTGGATTAGAGATGTACAGTCTAACAGACAGGACAATTGAGATACCCTGCTTTTACAGATATTGGAGACTTGGAGTGTAGAAAGTAAGGATGATGTTTCTGGTCGGATCAGAATGCAACTCACCCCCCCCCCTCATCTTTCAGCTCTGAACACATCTCATCAGGAACATCAAGGGGATGCCATTCTGAGATCACTCTTACGAGGGTGGTCTGAAAAAAGTTCTTGGCCTTGACCATAGATGGCAACACTATCGGCAAGATTTTTTTTTTTCTAAGTTGGTACATCTGTCATAAGCATCCATGTGAAATTGCAAGTCATTCTCTCAAGTAGTTTATTTTATACACCTGTCTGTATCCCTTGAAATGGATAAAATTCTTTGTAAAAGAAGGTTTAACACCAAAAGAAATTCATTCAAAGTTTAAAAGTTTATGGGCACTCTTCTCCTTCGTTGTCAACAATTAAGAAATGGTCTGCCGAGTTTAAACGTGGCTGTACCAGCCTTGAAGATGATCCACGTGAAGGACGTCCAAAAAGTGTAACAATACCAGAAATTATTGATCAAGTGCACGATATGGTATTGGATGACAGACGAGTCAAAGTGCATTAAATTGCTGAGACTACAGGCATTTCAAAAGAACATGTAGGATATATTTTGCATGAAGAATTGCAAATGAAAAAGCTTTCCACAAGATAGGTGCTGCACTTGCTCACAGCAGATCAAAAATGCACTCACATGAAAATCTCTGAACAGTGCTTGGAGCATTTCAAGAATAAAACTGATTTTATGCATCAATTTATTACTATGGATGAGACTTGGATTCACCATTACACACCAGAATCCAAATAGCAGTCAAAACAGTGGACAGAAGCTGGTTGTTCAGCACCAAAGACAAAGTCAGTTCCATCAGCAGGAAAAGTCATGGTATTGGTGTTTTGGGATGCTAAAGGCATTTTGTTTATTAATTATCTTGAAAAGGGTAAAACAATAACCTCGGAATATTATTCCGATTTTTTAACCAGACTAGATGAAAAAATTCGTGAGAACATACCAGGTTTGCAGAAGAAAAAAAATCATCTTTCATCAGGATGGTGCACCTGCCCACAAAGGTATTTTGGCAATGGGAAAATTAAGGGATCTGCACTATGAATTGTTGGAACACCCACCCTATTCCCCAGATTTGGCTCCCTCTGACTTCTATCTTTTCCCAAAACTAAAACTCTTCCTTGTTTGGTCAGCGTTTTTCTTTGAGTCAGGAAGTGATTGCAACTGTAGAGGGGTATTTTGCAGATCTTATTAAGAGCCACTACAGGGATCGGATAAGGGCACTGGAGCATCGCTGGAATAAATGTATGTCTTAAGAGAGATTATGTTGAAAACTAAAAATAATTTTGAAATTATAAAATCGTTTTTTCATTGTCAGGCCGAGAGCAGCTCAGGTCACCCTCGTATATAGGAATTGAGTGTTTTACGAAATAATTATTATGGGTATTCATTGATGTGGCTCTGAGTAGTTTTTTGAAATGTTCTTGACATCAACAAGGACATTACCAGAACTTAGTTTACCTGTTTTGGGAGAAAACCTGCCTGTCTTTCTAAACCCTTTTGAATAAAGAAGGGGTGTCGCTTTCCCCATTGGCTTTACATCTGTTGTATGGATGATCAGAAAACATTTCTACATTTACACTGGTATAATGCTTTGTTTCTTACTGCTATTATGAAAAGGTGTATCAATGATATCCTTACTTGGTTGGGACTTTATTAGAGTCCCCTGAAACAACTGGAGATGAAGAATTCATGCTGGAGTGGTTTTTTGTTCAGCACAAGTACTACCCACCCACTATGGATACTCACTCTCCAGCAAAGCAATGACTACACTTGGGAGTGGAATTCTAAATGAGCACCACACGAAGTCTTGGGTCCTGTCCCTGGACCATGGGGAAGGAGACTTATTGCAGTACACTTGACTCCTGTAGACAAGCTCACTAGCCGATTGACACTGTCCGACCCATCCAAAATGGTCAATCTTGCTGAAACTGAGGCTAAAACAGTGCAAGTCTACCAGGATTCCCCTTTCTTGGTGGCCACAGGTCACACCATACAGCGAATATGGTGGCAAGGTGTAGGATCCCAGTGATGGTAGTCTGGAAGATATAGGAAAAAATATTCTTGAGAAGTAGGGCAAAGAATATGTGAAGAAAAGCAATGGAAAAAAAGAAGAAGAATGAAAAGGGCCAGTACCATCATTGGGAGGTCCTGTCAACCATGACCAAGTGCATTACATGGGGGGGGGGAGAGTGTAACATCAACAGTATTCAATGTTCCCAGGTTGTTAATCCAGGGAAGAATTCAGCATGAGATGACCAGTGATATATATGTTGGTGGGAGTCTCGAAAGTTGAGAATGAATGCCATCAGAAGGAGTAAGAGCTTGATTTTTCTTGATTGGAATGGATTGCCATCAGATGTGGTGAGTGCAGGTAGTATGAATAAGTTCAAGAACAGGTATGACAGCTGGTGTGGATAATATGTGGCCTCCCATAATGAGGCTCTGACTCCCCAGATGGTAAGAATAATAAATTTCATAATCATAGTACCAATTTCCATACAGGGTGTCTGAAAAAGAACTCCAGGATTTTCAGTGAAATTTATTTTACGACATTTTGAAGCAGAAATATATGTAGCATATACCGTATTTTCCAGTGTATAAGACACACTTTTTTACCTTAAAAAATCATCTTAAAAATGGAGTGCGTCTTATATAATGAAGGTAAAGATTGTTTCCTCTTTTCAAAGACATATGCACTCCCTTTTATGTTCCAAGATCTTTGTAGGCAGTTAATGGTGCAATCAAATTGATGCGTGACCTTCATGTGACTTCTAGCGCGTCATTGGCTAAGAGCGGGGAGCCCCTATTCAAGTTTCATAATATCTTATCCGAGAACGTGGAAAAATTGCGAAGTGGCCAGAACTAGAGACCAAAGTTTTGAAATGGGTGCAAGAAAATTGGCAAAATGGCATTGCCATTACAAAAATGATTCGTACACATGCAGTCAAAGTAGCCTGTGAGTGTAACATTGATGATTTTAAAGGTGGTGCGTCATGGTGTTACTGTTTCATGAAACGCAGTGGACTTTGTATGCGTACAAAAACAAAAATCAGTCAAAAAATGCCAAAAGAATATGAAGACAAAATTATTTCTATATTATAAGAAATTAATGATGATAGAGAAGTGTCAGATGACAGTGACATGGGTTTTGCAGGTTTCTGAAAGGTCAGTTTACTATTAAAAATTACCTATTTTTTTTTTTTTAAATCAAAGGTTTTTTCCAGAAAATTGTATTAAATTTCTTGGGTGCGTCTTATACAGCGGAAAATATGGTATTATTGAAGTACATTGTCACAAGTTTAATTATCTCTCAGTGTAACTCAATGTGTGCACCATTAACAGCCCTTAGACCACACTTGGGTAATCATATCCATAGGAATTGCCTCTATGATTGCTGTTATTCTATGGCCAAGGGACTGGATTTTTTTCTTGATACATAATGTCTTTTGGGTAGCCCCAAAAGAGGAAATCCATTGGAGTCAAATTAGTCCTGTGTGGTGGCCAAGCAATGGGACCTCCTCTTCCTATCTGTTTGCATCACCAGAAGAGAAAGCAGTGCATGTTATGGTTTACAGAAACGAAGTCAGTGACAACTGTCCCAAGGAATTTCAGGCAGGAGTATGATAGGAATGCTCCAACTGACAAAAGCATCAGTAAGTGAAATCAACAGCTCTGGGAAGCAGGAAGTGTTTTAAAAGGAAGCTCGCCAGGTAGGCCTGCAACAGGGGTGGAAAACGCAGAACAGATTCAACTGTCTTTCCAGTGTTGCCCAAAATGTTTGGTTTGCAGTGTAAGTCATCAGTTAAACATTGCTAAAAGCACAATGCATGATGTTGTTCACAAGTGACTGAAACTTCATGCTATTAAACTGCAGCTTGTTCATCACATTCAGTCTACTTATAGGACACAAGGAGTTCCGTTTGTTAGACCTCATTGCTGAACATGACAACTACCTACAGAGCATTTTGTTTTCTGATTTCACATGCATGGAGTCGTGAACTGCCATAAATGTCAGGCATGTGGAGGGGGTGGGTCAGAAAATTCACATGAATGTAGAATTCATCCATAACAATTTAAAAATCAATGTCTGATGCAGCATCATGCATGACTGCACTGTTGAGTCATTTTTTCCCATGAGGAGACGATTACGAGTGTGGTATATCTAAATATTCTAGAGAACTTTGTGTTTCCGCAGACTGAAAATGTGGAAGGCCTCATTTTCCAACAGGATGGAGCCCTGCCACATTATGCAGCGATTGCGCATATTGTGCTCAACAACCGATTCCCAAGAAAACACATAGACAGAGGAGATCCTATTGCTTGGCTACTGCGAAGTCTCCTGATTTGACTCCAATGGATTTCTTCTTTTGCAGCTATATAAAAGACATTGTATGTCAAGAAAAAATCCAGTCCCTTGCCAGCCTACACCATAGAATAATGGCACCCACACAAGCAATTCCTATGGATACGCTTACCCGAGTGTGGTCTGAGATGGAATTCCAGTTTGATGTCTGTAGTGCTGTAAATAGTGCACACATTAAGTTACACTAACAGGTAATCAAACCTATGACATCGTACTTTGATAATATATGCTACAAAGATTTCTGCTTCAAAATGTCATACCCTGGAGGTCTTTTTTTGGACACCCAGTATTATGTCCAAAGAAATGATAGCAATGTAAAATGCTTTCTTTCATAAATAGAATCTCACTAGAAAGAATGATTAATCCCTTTTCTTTGTTTCTTTGCATGTGATCACCAGCTTGTCTGTCTATCAATGAGGGAAAAAAAAAAAAAATGCTGGATCTCTTTCTACCTTAAACTAATTAACTTTGCTCAACGTGTAAATGACTAATACAGTCTCTTTTCCTGGTAAATGATATGAGGGAAGAAAAAAACTGCCAATAAAGTAATAATTTTTCACTTTTCTAGCAGAATAACTTACTGGGCAGCTTCCATCTTGCATATTCTCGATATCATCATATTCCTCTTGTCCAGTACCTTCTTCTTCATCCATTCCTTCATCACCTTCAAAATCTTTTGGATTATCATCAAAATCTTCTTCTCCCTTTAGAAATATATATAAAAAAAAACTTTATTAAACTTCAAATAATGAAAGATATAAATGCAATTTCTATAAATATTAACAGAGTATTGTTGAAAAATTCCTGGATGTTGAGAAAAGAGTCATTTGCAGTAATTCATGTAGTAAAATGATTTGAATAGGCTGGAATTGGTGGGCACATGAAAATGGTTATCAGTTCATGTTAATAAATGTAGATCATGCACTTTGATGTGATTAGATATCCAATGTCACATTATATTTGTGGAATTATTCTAGAAGAAAGTGATCAGCCTAGGGATCTTGGAGTTTTAGAAGACAGGAAGTTGAAATTCAAGGATCAGATAGCAAAGATTGTAAATACAACTCAGAGAATAATTGCAATGCTGAAACAAACCTTGACAAGTAAAGATAAGGGAGTCATTTTTACCTCTTTACAAGGCCTCGATAAGGCCTCACTTGGAGTATTGTGTGCATGTCTGGTCTCCTGGTTTCCATGGTGATTTTGATACAGCGGAGAGAGTGCAAAGGAATGTGTCAAAAATAATATCAGGATTGTGGAATATTGATTATGAAGACAGTTTGAGAATTTGTAGGCTGCATACAGTAACAAACAGGAGAAAGAGGTGATATGATTGAGACTTACAAACTTCTGAAAGGTCATACAGAATTTCAGTAGATTGAAGGTAATTATTCATTTTCTTTCATTTTAATTTTGTCAATATATTTCATTCTGCATGAGGATTATATATAGGAGAGGAGATAGCCTGTAAAGAGCTCAATGAGTCTGTATAAATTATACACTTTTGGTAACAGTTTTCTTTTATATGCACAAGTGCAAGTGGCATGTAACTCTGCTGTATAATTACTGCAGTCAGGTGGGATCTGATTTGAGATAATAATGTCAGAAAACACAGCAGTACAGCCAATAGAGGTGTTAGTTCTTGAAACATCAGTATAGATGGGTAAGAAATCAGCGTGTGCATTAAACAATTGCAGGTAAATGGATGATGGGTATAAGATTTCTGTAGCTGACAAAGTGAGAGTTGCAGAATGGTGTGCAAACCTGCCATGGAGGAATGCTGTTATGTTTAGTGTAGCTAATGTTGTCAACATTTATACTAACAGCTTCACAGTTTCTTTAATATGCAAACTAAAAGCAGAGAAAAATGACTATTCCATGTAAGGTGATCTGGGAGAGATTTTATTTTTAGGGTGTAATGGGATGGATGGAATCCAACCATCATAGGTTACTCTGTCTTGACAAACCCCACCCAGTAGAGGATAGAGTGCGAAGGAGGTTCAAAGTTCTTTTGCACTTTTCTCTTAGTTGACGAATGTGTGCTAGAAATGTGAGTTTTCTGTCAAAAATGGGTCCCAAGAACTTGGTTTCTGTAGTTACTGGAATAACAGTAGGTCCCATTCTTAGTTCAGGATCTGGTTGATGAGTGGTTTTCGAATTTGTCTTTCAATTACCCTCATTGAAGTTGTCTTTCAATTACCTTGATGTTAGGTGAGTGACAGTAGATTGTGAAGTCATCAACATATAGAGCATTATCTACAGTGGGAGGAAGCTGTTCAATGATTGAGTTAATTTTAATAGCAAAAAGGGTTACACACGACAGAGCCTTGGGGAACACCTTGTTCTTGAAGATAAGGCCGAGATAGCGTACTTCCCACTCTGACTTGGAAAGTTCGCCTGAACAGAAAGTTTTTAATAAATATAGGGAGGTATCCTTTGAGACCTAGGTTATAGAGATCTTTTAATATGCCATATCTCCGGGTTGTGTCATAAGCTTTTTCCATGTAAAAAAAAAAAACAGAGACAAGATGTTCTCGCTTCAGAAATGCATCTCTTATACAAGTTTCTAACCGAACTAAATGGTCTAAAGTTGATCGATGTCTACGGAAACCACATTGTGTATTGGAAAGAAGACTGTTGCTTTCTAAATACCAGAGAAGTCTGGCATTAACCATTTTCTGTAGTATCTTACAAAGACAGCTGGTTAGAGCAATGGGTCGATAATTATTTGCTTGTGTTGGATCTTTTCCTGGTTTTGGGATAGCAATGACAATTGACTTATGCCAAGAGTTTGGAAACTCTTCCTCTGCAAGTATTCTATTGTATAATAAGAGAAGAAGATCCATAGAAGATGATGGTAGATATTTTATCATTTCATAATGGATGTCATCAGGTCCTACTGCACTAGGGTGAGATTGTAGGAGAGCTATGGAATTAGCGATATCTTAATATTGCATTAATAATAGCAACAATGTGCATTATGGATTTATGTGGCAGATCATACTTCAAAAAGTGTTGGTATGTTTTGTCTTTTAATTGGCTGAATGTAAATGAAAAGATTTTGAACGGATTGTGTGTGAAAGGTATTAATATAAGTGAAAGCTAATTTTCAAAATAAATAAATAAATAATTTAATGTGATTAGGCATTTATTGTTGGAAGAAAATTATGATTTTCTTCCCCAAAATCCCACTTATCAGGAAAAGAAGCTAAACAGTAAAAATCAGTTACCTGAACAAACCTGAATGTGAAACAGGCAAAAATCAATATACACACCATCAACAGAGTATCAATGGAAAAGAAGTGGAACTGGCAGAAGAATAAGAAAAGTACCTAGCTGGTGTTATTGGAAAAAAAAAAAAAGTGAGATTCTACCAAATAATAACTACAAGATCCTACATTTAAATAATAATGATCAAAGAAAGGAAGGAGTAGTTATAGTATTCAGCAATAAACAAAAAAGCTTCTTGAATGGCAATTTCAAACAGAGTGATATGGCCACATAAAAATGAGGAACTGTACAATGAGACTTATTTAATGTATATAATGAATCACACAGAAGAATTTTTCAAAAATCATTAGAGAAGAGGAAATTGGGTTCTTTGAAGAAGTGAACAGCAGAGCAAGAAATGTTTTAGAGCTGATTGGGTGATAGTTTTGGGGAAGGTGTGCTGCTTATCCTGGTTTTGGGATTAAGATTACATCTGGTACTTTCCATCACGTACGGAATTAGCGATATCTAAATATTGCATTATTAATGTAACTAATTCAGTAATACTAATTCCGTAATAACAAGAATGTGCATTATGGATTTATGTGGCAGGCATTTGATGATTTCACATACCTCAGCAAGTGATATCAATTGAATGGGCATACAACATACCCAAGGTTGTACTTTACTGATGAAGCCTAGATCTGAGGCTGTCAACAAAGGCTTCAACTTTGTTTACACATCAGGGTAAACTGGACTGCATTCACCATGGATTGGTGGGAGAGGTTTATGGACTGTGCATAAAGCTATGGTTGTTTTCCAGAGTATCTGGTGTCTGGTCCTCTGTGTTAAGGACTGAAGTTTTGTCTCCCACAGTTGATTTTGATAGTTTTCTAAGCACATATCAAACTTCCTTTGTAGCATCATTGAATGCTTGTTAGTGTTCTGGGGCAGCATTTCTAAGGTATTGTTGCTTGGCTCTGTTTTTCACAGATCAGGTGTTTAATCTCATCTGGAAATCAGTCTGAGTTTGTGCAAGGTGCATCTGCAATGGCAGCTGTTAATGTAGTTGTTATCTGCTTTTCTAAGTTTGAATTTGAGTCGTCGATTTTTTCCTTTGAATCAATAGTAGAAACTGGGCCAACAACTTTGCGTAGAGCAGTAATTAGTTTTGTCCAGTTGATGGTTGGGACTGGGTCTGGAATATTTTCATGCTGTAAGCCCAGTTGGAGTAAAATTGGGTTGTGGTCAGAGCTCAGGTCATCCATCACACTTATTTGGTATTGATGCATGATACTTTGTAGCATAACCATGTTAAGGACATCAGGAAGTCCTTCCACATTGTAGTATGTGGATTCGGGATGTTCTATCATCACTATATTCCTGGCAGACAAAGACATTGAGGATTCTACTGTTTCAATTTGTATTTCTGCTTCCATGTTGTGTGCTTAGAATTCAGGTCCCGGTTATTAGCATTGCTTAGTTTATGTCTAGAATTTTGGTCAAGTCTGCTTCCAGTAACGGTTTGTTTGGACTTCCACTCCTATGATTTCTATGTTGGTATGGAAGGATTTACAATTTCATTGCGTTCTATGTGGAGCGTGACAAATTTTAACTGCCCCCCATGGCATCGGCTGTGTCGTTGCGGTATAGAACACAGTTCCCAAGCTTTACATTGTCACCTGGTCAAAGGCACATTTTGTTTACAAGCTATTACCTCAGTACTATAGCATGTCATTAATTCTTATAGTTCACATATTTTCTTTTCTAGACCACTGGCACTATAATAAATTTAGTTTAATCCTTTATCCAAGTGTGAGCAAACAAAATTTGCGCCTGAAAGTATCTTCAGGACCGGGGTAAGGTGGTACAACACCAGGGCAACTCGTTGCAAAGGTAGAGCAAGCTACCAACAACTCCTGTTTCAGTATCTCCTATAATGCAAAACACATCTCCTTGCAGATATGTCTAATGTTATGCATTAAGGGAAGGGCCACTACCCAGACTAGTTTCGACCTTTATTGAGGTCTCTTCAGTGGGAGCCAGGCCCAAGTTGAGATACCAGGCAGAAGCATTAGCAGGTCATCTCTACCTATAGGAATTGCCAAATGGTGTGCCACCCTTTTTTAATAAATTACTCTGGATTTAGAGAAGGATGTTCAAATTTTATTTTTCACTTGGTTAGAGTATAATAAATTTAGTTTAATCCTTTATCCAAGTGTGAGCAAACAAAGTTTGCACCTGAAAGTATCTTCAGGACTGGGGTAAGGTGGTATACTGATAGGAAGGTTAATCATATATACTGATAGGAATTATATGATTAACCTTCCTATATACTGATAGGAAGGTTAATCATATGCTACGAGAGATCATATGTTAGAAATGCTAATATACGATCTCTTGTAGCATTAACCTCCCCAACTGGCCACGACGTCTCTAGACATCCAGCTAAATCTGGATACGATTCTATAACACCTATTGAATAACATGGACAAGTAGTGCAATTTGGTCTCACTATTTCATCCATCTCGGCCCGGTAGGGAAGTTAAGAATTTCACAGGCCTCCTTAAATTTATGCTCATACTACATTTCAGTGTGATATAAACAAAAGCTGCTTTTCCAATTAATTCTATGTAGAGTATTTATTCCGGGCATGATCAGAAAGGCCAGATTTGTCATAGTTATTAAGTTTAATGTGTTGTTGTGTTCCTTTTTCCGGATAGAAATTGTGTGCTCTGTTTCAACTGTGACTGATTTAAGTAATTCTTCTGTTTTCTTTTTAATCTGATTAGTTGAGTTATATTTAACAAACTGATAGGCACTGTTGTCTGAGACAATTTGCTTCATTTTTTTCCAGGTTAAGTTGTTTGGTTTAAAATAACCAGGACACTGCCTTTATTGGCTCCAGTAATTACAATGTCCTGACTTGCTTTTAAAGATTTCACAGCTGTCCATTCAGATCTGGTCAGGTTGCTAGTTATTGCTTTTTATTTTATCAGCAATGGTGGTTATGAGAAATCTTATGCTTTTTTCTATATGGTATATAAAATCCAATTTGTTAACAGTCCTGGGTGTTTAAGCCTTTTCTAAGTAGCAAGATGCCATCATTGTTCAGGGTTAACTGGTAATTAGTTTGCGGAATTAACAACACATAAAGTATATTAATTAAAAGTAACTTTAATGAATAACTTCTATATTTCGGCAACGTCACATTGCCATCTTCAGGAACATAAAGATATGGTATGTGCACGCAGGCACTAACACAAAGCAAATGAGGAAGAAAGCAAGAAACTAATATTGTTCCTAAAGTCCTAATGGTGCCCTCTAGCGGGCTAATTTGGTAGTCTTGGCAGTTGGGCTGAAGTTCTCATAATGTGAGTCTCTCAAATTTGGGGTAATTTCATGCACCCAAATTTGTTGAGGTTAGGAACGTTTTTTTAGAGCTGATGAAGATTCTTTGAATAATCTTTCGTATTTAAACTTGCTGCGATGAATTATTTTTGTTTTCTTCCAACGAATTTTATGGTGGGTATCTAAGGCATGGTCTGCCAGCCCAGAGTGGCTGTACTGGTGAAACCAGATGTAGTCTTTGTGTTCTGAAATCCTGATATTTGTTGTTCTGCCTGTTTGGCCAAAGTAGGACAATTTGCAGCTGCAAGCGACCTGGTATACAACAGGTAGGTCTAGGGGAAGTGGTTGGTCTTTGGTAGAGCGGATAAGGGATGCCAACTTTTTATATTCTGTAACAGAAAGTAAGGTCATATTTTTTGAGGATATTGGTTATTTTCTCAGAGGTGCCTTGGATGTAGGGGATGGTGATAGACTTGGTGAAGAAATGCCACTGTGGTGCTCAATCAAAAAGACTACAAAGGTAAGCTAACTGCTTTAGTACTAGACCGTACGACTTACCTCCCCATTGAATATAATCCGACCAGCTCTCAGATTAGAACTCTCCACAGACTCCTTAAGAAGGTCACTTCTTGGCCTGTGGAAATCACCAACAAACTAAAACCATATAACTCTAGACCCCCCCGATTATATGGACTCCCAAAAATACACAAACAAAATGTGCCATTACGTCCCATAGTGGATGACATTGATTCCCACGCTTACAAACTAGCCAAGCATTTAGCCAAAGCACGCTTACACTATATTGGCAACACACCATCACATAAAAAACTCAGCCCACTTCAAAGCCAGTATAGAAAACCTTACACTCCAACACACTGACATAATGGTCAGTATTGACGTCTCCTCCCTATTCACTAATGTCCCACTCAAAGAAACCCCAGAGCTCATCCAAGCCAAGTTTCCTCCCGATATCTCAGCCCTATTTCAGTTCACAGTGAACTCAGGCTATTTCGTTTGGCAAGGAAAGTTCTACAAACAGATAGAGGGGACAGCCATGGGTTCACCGCTTTCCCCGCCCTTGGCCAATTTCTTTATGGAGACCTTTGAAGAGAAAGCCTTAAACTCCGCCCCACAAAAACCCACTATTTGGCTTCGTTATGTGGATGATGTGTTTGCTATTTGGCCACATGGCTCAGACACACTCCACTCCTTCCTAACACACTTAAACAACCAACACCCCAGAGTTCAGTTCACTTTAGAAAAAGAGGAAAACAACACCCTCCCCTTCCTAGACACTTTAATCACCCGCCAGCTTGATGGATCTTTGGTTTTCTCTGTTCACAGAAAACCCACCCATACTGGCAGATACATTTACCAGCAGTCCGCCCCCACAAAAATATGGGGTTATAAAAACACTATATAACAGGGCAAAATTAATCTGCTCAGATGACAAGGCCCTAACTACTGAATTAAACCACATCCTCAACACTTTCTTAGCCAATGGCTATAACACCAAAAAAATCCAAAAAATTCTAAAACCAGTAAACCACAACCCCCCTCCACAATAAAGATTACACCAAGTCTATCACCATCCCCTACATCCAGGGCACCTCTGAGAAAATAACCAATATCCTAAAAAAATATCACCTTACTTCTTGTTATAGACCATATAAAAAGTTGGCATCCCTTATCCGCTCTACCAAAGACCAACCACTTCCCCTAGACCTACCTGGTGTATACCAGGTCCCTTGCAGCTGCAAATTGTCCTACTTTGGCCAAACAGGCAGGACAGCAAATATCAGGATTTCAGAACACAAAGACTACATCCGGTTTCACCAGTACAGCCGCTCTGGGCTGGCAGACCATGCCTTAGATAAACACCATAAAAATCCGGTGGAAGAAAACAAAAATAATTCATCGCAGCAAGTTTAAATACGAAAGATTATTCAAAGAATCTTCAGCAGCTCTAAAAAACGTTCCTAACCTCAACAAATTTGGGTGCATGAAACTACTCCCAAATTTGGGAGACTTACATTATGAGAACTTCAGCCCAACTGCCAAGACTACCAAATTAGCCCGCCAGAGGGCACCATTAGGACTTTAGGATCAATATTAGTTTCTTGCTTTCTTCCTCATTTGCTTTGTGTTAGTGCCTGCGTGCACATACCATATCTTTATGTTCCTGAAGATGGCAATGTGACGTTGCTGAAATATAGAAGTAATTCATTAAAGTTACCTTTAATTAATATACTTTATATGCATTGTTAATTCCGTAAACTAATTACCAGTTATGTCTGACCAACGTATAAGCCTTGCTACTAGAATTGTTCAGGGTGTGGCTAGAAAGGTTAATTACATGACTGTTCATTGAAGGCAGTTGGTTACTCCTGTTATCATTTAATTCTGGCTGGTTATTATCCTCTCGTTAGTAGTTGGCTGTTTTCATTTAATGATGAGAAATTTAAATTTCTTTGTTGGTTATTTGAGTATTGCCTATCTTATGGTCTAAGACATTTGTCTATAACTTTTACTTTCTTCTAGTACACTTTTACTCGTATTTTGTCCTCTCATTTGTTTCCAGGATATGTTTAGCCCAGTTGTCAGTAATAATCTTAAATATATCAAAAATATTTTGATATAAATAACTGAAAAGTTCAGATTTTAAATTTAGAACCTGATTTTCAGCAAATGCTAAGCTTTTGCAAATAGTGAATCTGCTCTCTGAGCATTGCTTTCTCCATATAGTTATAAATTTTAGTGCTTTTGATCAGGTGAATTTCCTTTTTAGCTTGATGCAGTCGGGAATAAGATTGCTGTCTCTACATAGTTTTAAAAATGCCAGTTGATTAATCAAAACAGAAACATGTATCTTTGATTTAACATATTGATTTCACCATTTGTGCATCAAATCTCCATGTATTATTAGAATCCTTTCCTTTCGTGCTACACAATAATCAGCATTCATTTTGGTAAATTATGGCGACTACAAACTTGTTAGGAATAATGACCTTAATTTCAAACTAGGCGTGCTTAAGGGTCAAAGCTGTAAAACTGAGAGGAGACCTCCACGTAGCCTTTAAAGGAATGCAGAGAACAGACCAGGGGTTCTGACCTAATGTCCAATCCTCACCATCTCGTGGTGCACTCTGTTGGGTATCTACCTGGATACTGAACAACGAGGATGGGCTGGCAATTTGGGATTTAGCCAAACAAATTGTATTCCTGTTGGTTAAACCAAAATACAAAATGATGGTACAACATGATAAAATTTCATGCCGGCTGGGGCGTTGCCCAGTTAAACAAGACCCCCACTGTTTTCAACAGGGAACCAGGGTGAACAGCGAAAAGTCAGCTACTGATACAAATCTGAAAACACACCCCAACTCAACATCATCAGAGTTAAAGATCAGTACTATCAACATAAGAAGCGTGAATGGTAAAGAAATGGAGCTAGTGGAGGAATTAGATAAGTACCAGATCGTCATAATAGGGGTGACTGAAACAAACAAACAAACAAAAAAAAACTGGCGAGATCTTTCTGAGCAATAAATACAAAACGTTATATTCAGACAATGACACACAAGGAAAAGAAGGAGTAGCCATAGTATTCAACACAAAATACGAGGCTCATCTTCTTGAATGGCATGCAGTGTCAAGTAGAGTGATTTGGGCAAATATCAGAATGGGGAACTGGACAATGATACTTATTTGTGCCTATGGTCCAGTCCCACAGAAGGTTCTACTAAGATAGAAGTGGAGGAATTTTTTTTAGGCTCTAGAGAAAGCTACTGACACAATGAAAAAGGAAAAGTTAGTCCTTGTTGGGGATCTAAATAGCAGAGTAGGAAGTGATTGTCAGACATACAAAAATGTTTTGGGAAAATTTGGAGAAAAGAGCAAAGCTAATAATAATGGAAAATATCTGTTGGATTTCTGCTCAGGACATGGACTGGTTATTACTAACACCATCTTCCAACATAAAAATGTGCACAAATTCACATGGAGAGAAGAGGCAAGGAATAAGAAAAGTCTCATTGACTATGTTATTGTTGATAGTGATGTTTTCTACCTGGTGCAGGACACCAGAGTGTACAGAGGATTTGAAATTGGAAGTGATCACTATTTAGTCTTGAGCAGGATAAAATTGAATTTCATATTGAAAAGAATAACATGTAAGAAAGTTTTAAAGCGCATAAAAGTTGAGCAGCTCTCAGATGTGAACTGTAGACTAAAATACACAAAAGATTATTGAAGGAAAAATGAAAGAGTTTGAGAACAGGAACCAAACCTCGGAGATTCAGTGGCAAGTCTTGCAGAAAACCTTGATTGATTCAGCCAGAGAAGCATGTGGTGAGGTAGTCTGCAAGGATAGAAAAATCAGAACTCCATGGTGGACACAGGAAGTTAAAGAGGCAGTGAAGGAAAAGAAGAAAGCATATCAAAAGTTCCTGGTAAATAAATCAGCATGTGCTCTAGAATATAGAGACAAATGTATTAAAATGTGTAAAAATAAAAACATAGAATGCAGCAAAATATTCTGGAGGCTGTTGAAAAAGCTCAGATATGGAGGAAAGAGTGCTATAAAAGGAGTTAGAGATGATAAAGGTGACATAAAAATGGGAGAAAAAGATATCCTTGAAGTATGGAGTAATTACTTTGAAAATTTGCTAAATGAAACAAGCAGTGATGACAGCACAGTGGTAAAAAACACTCAACAGGCAAACAGTCAGGAATACATATCCATACTTGAAGTAGAAAAAGCCATCAAAGGCTTGAAATGTGGAAAGGCAGCAGGAGTAGATGATATTCGACCAGAATACTGAAGTATGGTGGTATAACAGTCTTACAATGGCTGCACTGCATAGTTCAGAATGCCTCGAGGAGAGGTACGAATTCCAGACGACAGGAGTAGAGCTCTCATAGTACCCATATATAAAAAGGGAAATAAAACTGAATGTGAGAATTACAGAGGTATATCCCTACTGAGTGTTTCTGGTAAGATATATGCAAGTATACTTGAGAAACGGTTGAGAAGAATTGTGGAAGAAAAAGCTGGATTCAGGCCAAATAGAGGCTGTCATGATCAGATCTTCACTTTACAATAAATAGTTGAGAAAGATTGGGAATATAACAAAGATCTGTATTTAAGTTTTATCGATTTGGAAAAGGTATATGACAAGATGCCAAGAGAGAAGCTATTCAATACGCTACAGTCATATGGTGTCAATTGGGCATTATATCAAGCAAGTCTTTATTTGAGTTGTAAGTCAGCAGTTAGAATTGAAGGAAGTACAGGAAGATGGTTTAATATTAAATCTGGTGTGAGACAAGGATGTACATTATCCTCTCTGTTATTCATTATCTATATGGATCACATTATGAAGGAAAGTGGTATTAAACATGATATCAAAATTGGAGATGCTAATGTCAGCTCTTTGCTTTATGCAGACGATGTTATACTTCTAAATAAATCCACTACAAGTCTGCAAGATTCTCTGACTAAACTGAATAACCGTTGTAATAGACATGGAATGAGGGTCAGCAATAAAAAGACAAAGACAATGAAAATAGGCAGAATCATTGAAAGTGTCAACTGTGTTGTGAATGGAGAACCTGTGGAACAAGTAAAACATTTCAGCTATTTAGGCACGATTTTTAGTGAAGATGGTAAATTAAATATGGAAATAGACAACAGAATCAACAAAACTGGTATGGTAGGAAGTCAAATGAATAAATTCATATGGAATAAGAGAGAAATTAGTCGGAACTCTAAATTAGCTGTATACAAGACAGTGCTCAAACCAGTTTTAACTTATGGATCTGAAGGCTGGGTCAGAAGTAAAACACTTGATCAAAGACTAGAGACCACAGATATGAGAGTTCTGAGAAAGATTAGAGGCGTGAACAGATGACATCAATGGCAATATCATATTAAAAACGAGAATATTAGGAAAGAACTTGACATTGTCAGCATCCAGGAATGCGTTAGCAGAGCTAATCTCAGGTGGTATGGTCACTTAAACAGAATGGGCGAGGAAAGATTAGCAAAACAAGTGTTTTCTGCCAAGGTGGCAGGAAAATGACCCAGAGGAAGACTAAGATATAGGTGGATTAATACGGTACAAAGTGCCTTAGACGATAGAAATAAAGGATCTGGTAATGTTGGAGTCTTGACAAGTAACAGACTGATTTGGAGGTAAATTGTAGATAAAAAGTTAGTAATGATGTAAATTTTTCATGTAGTACTATCATATCCTGTACACCCCCACTTGAGGGTACATGGCAGGAATTTGATGATGATGAATTTCAAACTACTTGCAAAAACTTAGCAGTTGCTCAAAATCAGGTTCTAAATTTAAAATCAGAACTGTTCAGTTATTTAAATCCAGATATTTGAAATGTCCTCGAGAGGATTACTGACAACTTGGCCAAACATAGCCTGGAAACAAAGAAAGTAAAACTTATAGCCAAATTTCTTAGAGTGAAAATTGGCAATATTTAAATAGCCAACCTGCCTTATATAGGTGAAACCTAGATGCACAATTCCTATCCAGAAAAAGGAACATAAATGACACATTAAATTCTATCATGCCCAATACTACATAGACCTGATTGGAAAGGCATCTTCATTACAACACACCAAAATGTGGTATACGTACAAATTTAAGGAGATCTGTGAAATTCTAATTAACTACTTTAAATTTAACAATAATGGAGGCTGAAAAATTCCAAGAATATGAATGACATATATTCAACCCACATAACCTTTCATTCTAAAGAGGTCCTTATAAATTAAAATTATAATCAAGACTGTAATACTCTAGGATTTTAGCCTAAATATAACACATAATTATATTAAATTATTGATTAGGCCACCACTATTGCTGTATTAAAAATATTAAAAGATAATACAAATTTGTTTTCAAACCATCTTATATAAAAAATAATGTATAGCTTTGAAAAGTTTTTTCCCCACTAGAGGTCAGGCCAGTAGAATAATGGTTCACGAAATCAGTGTCAGTTTGGCATGTAGTTTGTCTCTGTATATACTCCAGAGGGTGCCCTTAATATGAAGGGTAAAAGGTCAGGAAATTAAAGTAATTATCCTTAAAATGGTAGTAGTCTTCTTCATAATTTATCAAAATGAAAGTATAATTTAGCACTTACTTTATTTTCCCCTCAATAAACTTTCCTCTATGTTACTTTCCACATGGATCAGCAATTCCTTTCGCTTCCCAGGTATTTACCAGGTCCCCTTGTGATTGTCTTCTCTTACAATGTTCACTGAGAAGAAACTGTAGTAAAATATAGTCCTACGTCCTCTATCAAAAACTCTCATAAGTCATGTCTATCTTAGAATGAAATCAGCAGTGACCACTGAATCTTCTGGTCTAGGAACAGTCCTTTATGTAAATGTTTCAAATGTATTTATTCATTAGTGCTTCTATACTGCCCCAAAATGACAGTGTTTCGCTACCAAACATTTGGGAAAGTCACACTCATTAGCTGTAAACAACAATATACATATATCAATATCAACAATATTGATATATGTGCCAAGAAATGACATGGCTCATTTCTCATTTATGAAATCCATTGTTATTCTATGTTTAAAACTGTCAATTACATTGAAGATGATTTGCATAAGTTTCAGATCAAAATATTTGGCTATTTAGATTAGTAATAAACTTTCTTTTGTCTATGCGCACTTATAGTCTACATCTATGTTGTCATAATGCCATTTAATAATTTTTCAGAAAGTCCAAAAACCCTGCTCTAAAAAAAATGAAGCATTAATTTGTTCATGCCACTTGGAGCCTCCCATAAGCATGGTGATGGTCTTATACTGGGTGAAGAAATTCACGTACTCTCTAAAAGCATTCAAAAACACCCATGTCTCCATAGTGAGATTATCTACTCAGTCAATAAGGTTGGATTTATTATTTTATGCTATAATAAATTTAGTTTAATCCTTTATCTAAGTGTAAGCAAATAAAGTTTGCACCTGAAAATATCTTCAGGACTGGGGTAAGGTAGTGCAACACCAGGCAACTCTGAGCAAAGGTGAACCAAGCTCTCATCACTCCTTGTCTCAGTATCTCCCATAATACAAAGCACATCTCCTTGCAGACATGTATACTGCTATGCATTAAGGAAAGGGCCACTACCCAGACCAGTTTCAACCTTTATTGAGGTCTCGTCAGTGGGAGGCAGACCCAACCATGGAAATACTAAGGCAGAAGCAATAGGAGGGGTCATATTTATCTATAGGAGTTGCCAACAGGTGTACCACCTTATTATTGAATTACTCTGGATTTAGAAAAAGATGTTGGAAGTTTATTTTTCACTTGGCTAGAGTATAATAAATTTAGTTTAATCCTTTATCCAAGTGTAAGCAAACAAAGTTTGCGCCTGAAAATATCTTCAGTTGCACTACCTTACTCCAGTCCTGAAGGTATTTTCAGGTGCAAACTTTGTTTGCTTACACTTGGATAAAGGATTAAATTAAATTTATTATAGTATAACCAAGTGAAAAATAAATTTCCAACATCTTTCTCTAAATCCAGAGTAATTCAGTAATAAGGTGATACACCTGTTGGCAACTCCTATAGGTAAATATGACCTCTCTTATTGCTTCTGCCTTAGTATCTCCATGGTTGGGTCTGCCTCCTATGCTGAATATAGATATAGATGAGAGGCTCTGCTTGGGGTAGGTTTTTGCCTGTCTCTAAGTAGAGCCACCGCTGAGATTATGGCTCTGTCTGGTGGTGGGGTAAGCCTGCCACTGGGTAGCGCCAACGTTGAGAAGTTCTTCTTGGTGACGGAGTGAGCCTGTCACTGAGTGGAACAAAGCTGAGTTGGGTGATCTTTCGGGTTCGCCTAATTTTTTTTTAGAGAGGTCTTTACTTAAATACACCTCCGTAAAGGTTGAAACTGGTCTGGGTAATGGCCTTCTCTTAATGAATAGCAGTATACATGTCTACAAGAATACAAGAAGATGTGCTTTGCATTATGGGAGATACAGAGACAAGGAGTGATGAGAGCTTGGTCCACCTTTGCTCAGAGTTGCACTACCTTACCCCAGTCCTGAAGATATTTTCAGGTGCAAACTTCGCTTGCTTATACTTGGATAAAGGATTAAACTAAATTTATTATAGTCTAACCAAGTGAAAAATAAACTTCCAAAATTATTTTATGCTATTACTTTTTTTTTTAATATGCAATTTCTTATATTCACAGCAGGTTTGCTTGGTGCTTTTAACTAAGATCCTGATCTAAAACTGATGGAAAAATATCATCATGGACAACTATAGCAATTTTAAAACAAAACTACACTTAAAAAATCGTATTTTGTCTCTGTTACACCTCAATAAAATGTTTAGAAATGTCAAAAGCTTAGTAGTTAACAAGTAAGCTGTACTCCATTTATCTTTAGATAACAACTAATGTTTTTCTTCCCAAATTTCCCGGGATTGATTCATGTTCTGAGAGTTGACATGGTTACAAGAAAAGGAAACCGCTTTCACTACTGCAGTCATTGTACATGCTATATTACTACTATCAACTTGATAAAGAATGCAGTTCATTTCATATATCAACATTTTTATTTTTATCTTCTTTCTAGATGAATGAATTTTATAGGCCAATCCTGCACTATCATTTAATTCTATTCCTTCCTCTCTCTCATTTTGATCCACTTTATTCTCATTAATTGCCAAGATTAATCTACAACCCCCCCCCCTTCTAAAAAATAACTCGTATTTCCTGAAAGGAATAATTTAAAAAACTATTGAAAGAGCAGTAAAATGAATTTATGTGTTACCTTTGGTGAATCTTCATCACTTTCGACTACTATAACTTCTTCTGGATCTCTTGCAGAAGATGAATCTACAGTAACTGTAAAACTGATTATTTCATAAATGAAATTTGAATGATTTAAATAGCATGGAATATCACAAAATGAGATGTTACAAAATGAATATTATTATCATATATGATTGTTTTCCCCCTCAACCTATACAATCAACCACTGTAGGGTAAAAGCTGCTCCCATTGTGGAGGGTTGGGTCTACTTCTATTATGGTGACCCACTCCATCCCAATGGTGATGTTTATACACTTCTATAAATGAATGAATAAAGGTGAAAGACAATCACAAACACCCATGACAATGGCAGGATTCGATCCTGCAGCCCTGTGGCTGAAAATTGGATATGCCAACCAAGCTTTCATTATCACATCATATATGATACAACAGTGAAAACATACAAAATACAAGATCACAACTGAAATATTCAGGATGGCCCGTAAGTCACAAAGGGGTTTAAAATGTGAATAACTCATACCTAATAAAAAACTCCAAATTCTGTATTTCATTATAAAAAAATAATAATTAATAAATAAATAAACTTATTAAATGCTCAACTTCCTTCATGACTTATGTACCCCCCCCCTTGCTGTATATTGCAACTGACCTGACAAATATTAGATTCTTGTTTTTATCCATGCACAAACAAAAAGAAAAGTTTATACATGAAATACCTTCACAACTAGGCTACTTATATACAGAGAGCAGCTGATTTCATATCAAGTTGACCTAGCATCTAACACATGGCAACCTCCCTTTCAAATATGTACGATGATAGACATTATGGGAAGATCACTACAAAGATAGGTTCAAACCTTAATTCTAACCCATAGTAGATGTGTATCATGCCATGTATTACAGGATACTAGGACACTTAATGTGAAGTCAACTTGTCTCTATATACAAGTAGATTATTCACAAAGATATGTCACATGATATCATTTGTTTACTCAAGCTTAGTTAAACAGAGATGAAAAAAAGAATTCCCTGTCAAGTATAAGCTACTTTCCTTTCAAAAATACCTTGATATAACCAGCTGAAATAAAGCCAATGAATATATTTCATCCTTCGATAATTATTAAGTATAGTGAGTCCTTGACTTACAACTAGCAACAGCATCTATTAAGTACTACTTTGAACATATGTACATAATAGATGGCATCAGTATATTGCTAATGTTAGTTTGTTTGTTTTGCATGGAGACCAAGTTGTTAGTGAAGCTATCTACTTACTGTAAATAAGCAAAATATAAATCCTAAAGATGTCTCAGAAACAACAAATGCCAAGAATACATGTATGTGTTTGCAGTGAGAAGAGATACACTGTAACTATGGATACTAGAGTAGAAATTATTTATAGACAGCACATGTTTATGAAATCAATGAATCTACTGTTTATTATAAAATCATGTTGGAGGCTTAATGGATTGTATACAGCAGTCAGAAAGGATTAAAACAGAATTTGATACTTCCTATATTTAATCCCAGTCACAGACATCTTCATACAAAAAAAACTAATGTAACATATACACAAATACCACACAATACTAAAGACAACCACATGGTAAGTTCTATCTAGGTGGAGTGCCCTTTAAGGGTGGTTGTAGGTGGCCTGGAATGTAAGGTGGGATCTCTGATGATAAGTGTTTCCCAAATCTTAGGAAGCTTAATGCAACCGTATTTATTAAGATTTGGTTGATTTCTGAGAGCTGCTGCTGATTCTAAAAATAGTCTCTCTTTTTTGAATTTGCTGTGGTGGAGCATGGTGGTTTTTTTCCATGAGATCCTGTGGGTTGTATCCAAGACATGGTCAGCCAAGCCTGACTGACCATAGTTGTAGTTGCAGATGTATGACTTCTGTCCAGGCAGATGGTTGCTGATCTGCCTGTCTGTTCAAAGTACGCCAGCTTAGAGAACAGGGTACTTTATGAACTCGAGGCACAGAGAGAGGAGTTACCTGATCTTTTGTAGAACAGATAAGGGTAGCAAGTTTGCGGTGGGGCTTAAATGCTGTGTGTAGGTTGTACTTTTTTAAAATCTTGGCTATTTTTTCTGATATGCCACAGATGTAGGGTATGGTGATTGCATTTCTAAACTCTTTCTGAAGAGAAGACTGGGGAATGGGGGAGGAACTGATTTTTTTTTAATACTGTGATCGCTGTAGCCATTGGAGAGGAAAGTGTTGTGTATGTGGTCAAGCTCAGGTGTAAGGGCGGTTCCACTGGAACAAAGAATATGGGTTCTCTTGGTTAGAGTTTTAATAATACCATATTGTTGAGCGGGGTGGTGGTGGTGGGAGAGTTTTTGAATGTATCTGCCTGCGTGCGTAGGTTTTCTATATACAGTGAAGGAAAGTGTACCGTTAGGAAGGCGTGAGACTAATGTGTCTAGGAAGGGTAAACAATTGTTCTTTTCCTTTTTCCATTGTAAACTGGATTCTTGGATGTAGGCTGTTGAGGTGACTGAGGAAAGAGTCTAATGTGTCTGGGCCATAAGGCCAAATAGAGAACACATCATCTACATATCTTAGCCAGATAGAAGGTTTGAGAGGGGGGGGGGGGGGGCTGAGTCCATGGCTTGTTTTTCAAAATCTTCCATATAAAAATTGGCAAGAGGGGGGGGGGGGGAAGACCCATAGCGGCTCCCTCTATCTGCTTGTAGATTTTGTTCTTCCAAGAAAAATAACCAGAATAGATGGCAAAGGAAAATAGATCTAAGATGTCAGAAGAAAAATAGATTTAAGATGTCGGAAGGAAAAACGTTTTCTAAGAGTGTTAAGGTATCAATGAAGGGAATATTGGTAAACAATGAGGAGATGTCAAAGCTTACCAATATGTTTGTGTTATTTAAGGTTAGATTTTCTATTAGGGTTTTAAAATGGACAGAGTTTTTTATATAGGATGTGGGAAGTCCAGTGAGGGAGGGGATCAGAGAGTTTGCCAGCTGTTTTGACAGTTTGTAGCAAGGTGCGTTAGTGGCATCTACTATAGGTTTTAGTAGGGGAATTGGGTTTGTGGATTTTTGGTAAACCGTATATTCGGGGGGACTGGGAACAGAAAGGTTTGAGTTTTCACAGCAAATTCAAAAAAAGAGACTATTTTTAGAATCAGCAGCAGCTCTCAGAAATCAACCAAATCTTAATAAATATGGTTGCATTAAGCTTCCTAAAATTTGGGAAACACTAACCATCAGAGATCCCACCTTACATTCCAGGCCACCTACAACCACCCTTAGAGTCCACCTAGATAGGACTTTAGAGTTACCCATGCGGTTGGGCTTAGTATTGTGTGGTATTTGTGTATATGTTACATTAGTTTTTCTGTAATCCCTGAAGATGTCTCAGTGACTGAGACGAAATATAGGAAGTATTAAATTCTGTTTTAATCCTTTCTGAGTGCTGTATACAATCTATTAAACCTCCAACATGATGTCCTCACAGCACTTAAGCCTCTACACATGGTTTATTATAAAAGATAAACATTGGATTATGCAGCACATGAAAATTTTTGTGTCAGTGCAATCTAACTATGATAACTTCCTGGAAAACAGGCATATTAATAGAAACAATGAAAAAATTATTAATGATTTAGATTGAAGACATGAAACAACGAATACCAAAAAGTCTTATGCTTATACAAAACAAAACCTTGCCTTCTCTTTTTAAAGAACTAAAGCATAATGCAGTGAAAGTGGCACTAGTGATACATTCATGGTAAGCAATGGATTCCCAAGATTTAAGGGAGTGTGTGAACTACATAATAACAAAGTGACAAGTGAAGCTATTAGTGTGCACAGTAGGAGCTGTTCTGTAAGACAACTGGTAGAAAACATAAAAAACTAGGATTATTTACCAGAACAGCACTGTAAAGTGGATGAGACTAGTTTATTTTTATTTTTTTGAGGGGGGAGGGGAGGGAATTGTGGAAATGTCAATTGGAGAATGCGAAATAAAGCCATTGTTGCTTTACCCCAAGGGCTTTAAAAATATTTCCAAGGTATTGCTATCTGTTTCATAGAAATTCAATCAACAAACATGGATAACTACTAGTAGTCACAACAGAGACCAGTATGCAGGCACTTCATAGGAAACATGAAAGACCCTTGTAGTGAAATATATGCCCCACAGAGCCTTGTATATCCACTTTACTAACATCCGTGGACTCAACTCCAACCTTAATAGTGTCCATTACTATCTGGTGAATCCATACTGGTGATCATTTATTAGCTGGATGCCTATACTACTTTGAAGGCATCCAGCTAATAAATGCTTACCAGTATGGATTCCATTGCTGCCAATCAACAGGAGATCTACTCATATAAATCGCCAATCTCTGGACAAATGCCATGGAGAAGTCTGGTGAATCTCAAGTGGTTGCACTTGATATCTCCAGAGCCTTTTGACCAGGTCTAGCACAAAGGCTTACTACACAAATTCTTATCATTTGGTCTGTTTTAGGCCTTCCGCAGTTGGACTGCCAGATTTCTGTCCAAAAACTCACTATGTATGATGGTTTCTTATCCTCTCACTATTCAACTGATGCCAGGGTTCCACAAGGTTCTATTCTCTCACCAACCCTCTTCTATACATCAATGATCTATCAGTTGACCTCCAACCCAATACACAGTTTTGCGGATGACATCATATTGCACTCCTCCCTTCATTTGATAAACCTTATTCTACACAACTCACCTCAACCACCACTGCCCTCAATTCTGATCTCCAAGTCATTCTCTAATGGAGTTCAGATAACCTCATCAATTTCAATGCTAGTAAATCCCAGTTCTGTCTTATTTTTCATAACATTCAAATTTCCAGACAATATGAGATTTCACTTCTTGGAATCACCCTGACATCAAGCCTCTTCTGGCATAAACACATCATAACCACTGCATCCTTAGCTTCTAAAAAAAAGATTTCTCTGTTGCTTCACTCCTTCACCTCTTACCTACTGCTCTCACATTTGGAGTGGGAGCCCTTAAGATCTCCATCAAAATGCTTGACTCAATACAGAGGAGAGCAATTAGATTGATTAATAAACCATCTCTTACCAATTCACTCCTCACACTTTCGCACAGGTGTTTGGTTTCTGCAATGTGTATTCTCTAAATATTTCCATGGCAAATATTCAAGTCACCTCATTCAACTAAGTCTGTTCAAGATGCTTCAGGATCTAAAGTACATGAAGATATAATGAGAACTCGTGAAAATGACTATAACATTTGAATTAAATTCATACCAAGCCATACCAAGGAACTTAGCAATAAATATTTAATGGGGCTTGAATACAAGAAAAAAAACAAAGAGGAGGTTTCAGAGTAAGAAAAGGTGAAGTATAGTACCATCAAAATGATTTGAGACTCAGCAGATAGCAGAAGGATTTAAAGTGATTAGCTGCAAAAATGTTTGGAGTAGTTCATGATGCAGTTGCATGATATAAACTAATTTACAACTAGAAAAAGAACAACAGTATAGACATCATAGGACAAACACTTTAAGATGCCATCAAACTCAGCAGAGTCTAAGAGGGACTGTTAAGCCGCACGAAAATTCACTGAAAGGTTATGTGAAATGTCGCCTTTCAACTGCGCAATAGTGTTGCACGGTAGCACAACAATAGCGACAGGCAAACTTGTACTAACGCATAAACCAAATGAGCTTATTTGCCAACCCAATATATAGGAGCAATAAATTATATTTAGTTTTATCTTATGTGTGTGAAGCCATTATTCAAAAAATATAGTAAAATACAGTTAATTCACACAATGATGAACCATTTTTAGTAAACTCAATTGCCATGATAAACTACCAGAAAATTCTGGACAAAACCACACACATACACACACACACACACACACACACACACACACAATGAGAGTATAAAGAAATGTACAATAGCAAGCTAAGTGTATTCCCTATAACAGTGGTTTCTACAATTTTTTTTTTATAGTGAGAACCAAATCTACCTTGTTGCAATGAATCAATTTGAAAAATAAAAGAAAAAAATCCTCTAACAAGCTTTTTTTTTTGTAATTATTTATTACTGAAAATTGCTAGGATTGACCCCTAATATCACATTTTTAAAGGTGATATAATTTAACTGTTAAACTGTTTTACTATAACAGTGGTGTGCAAGTAAGCCAGATCATAAGAGAGAAGTCAGATGAAGAGAGTCACCTTGGTCCTCCTGGTTGGGGGTTGAGCATGGGACCAACAACTCCATCTAATAAACAATTAAATGGTCATGAAACAAGCACCATGTAATCTTCAGACAACTGGACAATGAGACTTATGTGAGACCATAGGCACAAATAAGTCTCATTGTCCAGTTTCCCATTCTGATATTGCATGGTGAGTTAACCAGCTCATACCTCCGTTCGAGACTGGCTAAATGACTTTTAGTCAAAAGAGAGCAGGCGAAGATTCCTCAGGTGACAGACAAGAATCGAATCCAGGTCTTTCTGACGAAAGGGACTTCATCTATACCAACTGAGCAATGGAGGCTCTTTCAACACTAAATATGAGGCTAATCGTCTTGAATGGTAGGCAAATTCACATGAAGAGAAGAGGCAAGGAATAAGAAAAGTCTCATTGACTATGATATAGTTGATAGTGATTTTTTTCCCCACTGGTGAAGGAGACTAGAGTGTAGAGGATTTGAAACTGGACGTGATTGCCATTCAGTCATGAGTAGCATAAAATTGAATTTCATATTGAAAAGAATATGTAAGAAAGTTTTAAAGAAAATAAAAGTTGAGCAGCGCTCAGATGTGAACTGTAAATTAAAATACACAAACATTATTCAAGAAAAAATGAAAGAGTTTGAGAACAGGAATCAACATTGGATATTTGATGGAAAGCCCTGAGGAAAACATTTATTGATTCGGACAGAGAGGCATGTGGTGAGGTTGTCTGCAAGGATAGAAAAATCAGAACTCCATGATGGACGAAAGTTCATATCAAAAGAAAGTTGAATTATTCATTAAAGTTGCCTTTAATTAATATCCTTTATATGCGTTGTTAATTCTGTAAGCTAATTACCAGTAATAGATCACACATTTTCATGATTTTTTTTTTTTTTCTGTTATGTTAATTTTTCCTGTTCTAATACATCTGGCAACAGCATAACTAATAAGGAAGATAGAAGACATCTATTCTCCAGACATAATTCTGAAAGATTGTAACAAACATTCATAATGCAGCACCTAGTAGTAGAAATTATTATAGCAATTGATTATTTAGGTTTATTATAATCTGTGGTAATCTATAGTAAACATCAAGAAGAAAGAGGTATTAAAATTGTGATGCAAGTTTGATGTACAACAGTACTTGCATATTGCAAGAAAGTGTCATTTCAAGAGTCAGTTGGTTTCAAGTGAAAACTTTGTGAATGATTTTTAAAGATCAGATAATGGTTTAACAATCATAAAAAAAAAAAAAAAAAAGCAGTAGTGAAAAAATAACTCAGTATGGTGGCAGATATGAATGAATTTGTGCTTAACACTATTAGATATGCTTAATATTTAGAAACAACTCAAAGATGAACATAATCAATCAATAAGAAAGATATTAAAAAAATGCACCAAACATACCTGACGAAGAATGAGGCTCCACTTCAAGAACTTTAGTTACCTTAATAATATCTACATCTTGTGTCACTTGATTCTGCTCACCTGTAGTAACAGATGCTTCAGTGATAACAGTTGCAATTCCAGTACTGGAAGTACTAGGCATTTCCTCTTCTTCTAACAACTTTCCTAACAGAGATTTTCCTTCTTCACTACTTACTACTGCAGCAGATACCACAGCCACATTTGCTGTTGAAGGAAGAAGTGGAGGAGGAGGTGTGGTAACAGTTGAAGTTACAGTTTCAGTTGCTTGCTGGTTTGTTTGACTAGCTTCAGAAATCATTCGACGAACTCTTTTCACATGTTGAACAGATCCTGAACTTTCTTGAGATTCACTGTAAGGAAAACTTTATTTAGACAACAACTGGCAGCTCCTCATCTTTCTATATAACATAACAAAAGTTTGAGTTTGTTTGCTTGCTTTGACTAAGAAGGATACGATATAATGCTTTTGTATCGCATACATAATGCATCTAACTACGCCTACTCATCCCATATGAGCATGTGTAGTCATGTAGTATGATCTTACCACTTGACATGTAGTAAGATGTAGTAAGATATAGTAACATAGAAGAAAGAAATGAAAGGTGTAAAAAATCCATTTGAGATTTCAATTCTTCTGAGCTGTAGGGGGGAGGGATTTGAAATAGAATAAAACAGATAGTTTAAATTGGCATATGTGCCAAATCACTAGATGAAGAGAATTTCATCTTATTCTTGTTATTTAACACATTCATGTCAGGGTGATCATGACTCTCACAGTCACCCCCCCCCTCACCAATCATCTGGTGGAGCGAGTGAAAACAGTAGCAATTTTGTGCATGTGTATAAGCAGATGCACCATGTATTATGATGCTTCTTCATCTGTAATCAAATCTGCATGGGGATGGGGGAAGAAACTAATGAGTTTGTTTTAGGATATATCATCATCATCATCATCAAATTCCTGCCATGTACCCATAAGGGGTGTACAGGATATGATAGTACTACATGAAAAAATTATATCATTACTAACTTCCTATCTACAATTTTCCTCCAAATCATTCTGTTACTTGTTAAGACTCCAACATTATCAGATCTTACATTTCTATCGTCTAAGGCACTTTGTACCGTATCAATCCACCTATATCTTGGTCTTCCTCTGGGTCGTTTTCCTGCCAACCTGGCAGAGAACACTTGTTTTGCTAATCTTTCCTCGCCCATTCTGTTTAAGTGACCATACCAACTGAGATTAGTTCTGCTAACGCATTCCTGGATGCTGACAATGTCAAGTTCTTTCCTAATATCCTCATTTTTAATATGATATTGCCATCGATGCCATCTGTTCACGCCTATAATCTTTCTCAGGACTCTCATATCTGCGGTCTCTAGTCTTTGGTCAAGTGTTTTACTTCTAACCCAGCTCTCAGATCCACAAATTAAAACTGGTTTGAAAACCGTCTTGTATACAGCTAATTTAGTGTGCCGGCTAATTTCTCTTATAAATAAATTGAATAAATTCATATTCCATATAAATTTATTCAATTGACTTCCTACCATACCAGCTTTGTTGATTCTGTTGTCTATGTCCATATTTAATTTACCATCTTCACTAAAAATCGTGCCTAAGTCGCTGAAATGTCTTACTTGTTCCACAGGTTCTCCATTCACAATACAGTTGACATTTTCAATGATTCTGCCTATTTTCATTGTCTTTGTCTTTTTATTGCCGACCTTCATACCATATCTATTACAACAGCTACTCAATTTAGTCAGAAAATCTTGTAGACTTCTAGCGGATTTATTTAGAATTATAACATCATCCACATAAAGCAAAGAGCTGACATTAACATCTCCAATTTTGATATCATGTTTAATACCACTTTCCTTCATAATGTGATCCATATAGATGATGAATAACAGAGGGGATAATGTACATCCTTGTCTCACACCAAATTTAACATTAAACCATCTTCCTGTACTTCCTTCAATTCTAACTGCTGACTTACAACTCAAATAAAGACTAAGTATTGCTTGATATAATGCCCCATTGACACCACATAACTTCAGCATATTGAATAGCTTCTCTCTTGGCACCTTGACATATGCCTTTTCCAAATCGACAAAACTTAAATACAGATCTTTGTTATATTCCCATGCTTTCTCGACTATTTGTTGTAAAGTGAAGATCTGATCCTGACAGCCTCTGTTTGGCCTGAATCCAGCTTGTTCTTCACCAAGCTTTTCTTCCACAATTCTTCTCAACCGTTTCTCAAGTATACTTGCATAGATCTTGCCAGGAACACTCAGTAGGGAAATACCTCTGTAATCCTCACATTCAGTTTTATTTCCCTTTTTATATGTGGGTACTATGTGAGCTCTACTCCAATCATCGGGAATTCGTCCCTCTGTCCAGGCTTTCTGAACTATGCAGTGCAGCCACTGTAAGACTCTTATACCACCATACTTCAGCATTTCTGGTCGAATATCATCTACTCCAGCTGCCTTTCCACATTTCAAGCCTTTGATGGCTTTTTCTTCTTCAAGCATGGATATGTATTCCTGCATGCAAGCCTGGTCAGTGTCTTTTACCACTGTGCTGTCATCACTGCTTGTTTCATTTAGCAGTTTTTCAAAGTAATTACTCCATACCGCAAGGATATCTCTTTTTCCCGTTTTCATTTATCATCTCTAACTCCTTTTACAGCACTCTTTCCTCCATTCCTAAGCTTCTAAGGATATCTTTTTCTCCTGTTTTCATGTCACCTTTATCATCTCTAACTCCTTTTACAGCACTCTTTCCTCAATTCCTAAGAATCTTCAACAACCTCCATAATATTTCGTCATCTTCTTGATATTTATTTTCTATATTCTTGCCAAAGTCCTCCCATGACTCTTGTTTAGCTAGTTTTACACAGTGTTTAGCATTCTTGCATTTGTTTCTATATTCTCTAAGAGCACAAGCTGACTTATTTGACAGGAACTTTTGATATGCTTTCTTCTTTTCCTTCAAGTCCACCAGGGAGTTCTAATTTTTCTATCCTTGCAGACAACTTCACCACATGGCTCTCTGGCAGAATCAATCAATGTTTTCTTCAGAGTTTGCCACTGAATCTCCAAGGTTTGATTCCTGTTCTCAAAATATTTCATTTTTTTTTTCAATAATCTTTGTGTATTTTAGTCTACAGTTCACATCTGAGAGCTGCTCAACTTTTATTCGCTTAAAACTTTCTTACATGTTATTCTTTTCAATATGAAATTCAATTTTATCCTGCTCAAGACTAAATAGTGATCACTTCCAATTTCAAATCCTCTGTACACTCTGGTGTCCTGCACAGGGAGAAAACATCACTATCAACAATAACATAGTCAATGAGACTTTTCTTATTCCTAGCCTCTTCTCTCCATGTGAATTTGTGCACATTTTTATGTTGGAACATGATGTTAGTAATAACCAGTCCATGTCCTGAGCAGAAATCCAACAGATATTTGCCATTATTATTAGCTCTGCTCTTTTCTCCAAATATTCCCAAAATATTTTTGTATGTCTCACAATCATTTCCTACCCTGCTATTTAGATCCCCAACAAGGACCAACTTTTCCTTTTTCATTGTGTCAGTTGCTTTTTCTGAAGCCTCAAAAAATTCCTCCACTTCTACCTTAGTAGAACCTTCTGTGGGACCAGGGCCACAAATAAGTCTCATTGTCCAGTTCCCCCATTCTCATATTTGCCCACATTACTCTATTTGAGACTGACTGCCATTCAAGAAGATTTTGTCTCGTATTTTTTGTTGAATACTCTGGCTACTCCTTCTTTTCCTTGATTGTTATTGCCTGAATATAACATTTTGTATTTACTGCTCAGAAAGATCTCACCAGTTTTTGTCTTTTTTGTTTCAGTCACCCTTATTATGTCGATCTGGTACTTATCTAATTCCTCAGCTAGCTCCATTTCTTTGCCATTCGGGCTTCTTACATTGATAGTACCGATCTTTAACTCTGGTGATGTTGAGTTGGGGTTTGTTTTCAGATTTGTTTCAGTAGCTGACTTTTCGCTGTTCGCCCTGGTTCCCTGGCAAAAACAACGGGGGCGTTGTTTAATCGGGCGACGCCCCAGCCGGCATGAAATTTTGTCATGTTGTACCATCATTTTTTATTTTGGTTTAACTAATAAGAATACAATTTGGTCGGCTAAACCCCCAATTGCCAGCCCATCCTCGTTCGTTCAGTATCCAGGTAGATACCCAACAGGGTTCACCATGAGAAGGTGAGGATTGGACATTAGGTCAGAAGCCCTGGTTGGTTCTCCGCATTCCTTTAAAGGGTATGTGGAGGTCTCCTCTCAGTTATACAGCTTTAACCCTTAAGCACCCCGTTTTAGGATATATTAGAAAATAATAATTAAGGAGAATTCTATATTTGGTTGGTATATTTCAATTACTATAAGGTGTAAATATGTGAATCATAATTAATGAGCCATGGGAGAATAGGAAATATAAGGGACAGAAAGAATAGGTGTGAACTGAAATACTTCCATTACTGGAAAAGAATTATTAATAAATAAGAACTGTGATATTATATGTGTCCTATAAACTCTAGATATAATGGCATAATTTAAAAAAAAAATTATGAGGTGAGAGAAAAAAATTTGTTTGCAACATAACTGATCAATAATAAAAATCGGCTGTACACATTAGGCATTTTAGTAAATCACTAACTAGGTAATCCATCTAGGCATGGCAGGAATAAGTCTGGGTTGATGGAGCAGCAAATTAGCTTGTAAAATTTGTTATGCTTATAATGTATTTATTTCTTTGTTTTATTTATATTTCACTTTCTGTTAGAAAATTGGAAACATCTCCAACAGACACTATACTGCAGAAACAAGATAAAAGAAGCTTCATTGTGTCACTAAATACAATAGAGAGAGAGAGAGAGACATTAATATGAAGAGCGTCTATGTACTATATTTAGCAACAATTACTCTAATTAGGGAAAACTGGAAGGAGGCTTCATAATAATAAACACATCACCTCCCATTATCGCTATGCTCAATGCAAGGCATAGTTTTACCAAACAGTGCCAGAGTATCTAACTAAATGCATTTGAAACATCATCTTTCAAATGTTTAGTTGCAGAAAATACATGTAACAGCTATTTATAATACAGTCACTGAATACAGAAAACATGCAATTTATGAAAAGTAAATATTCGAAACAAAGGTGCACATGCACATAAAGGGTGATCAAAATTAAAGTGTCCCTGTTTAAGACCTTGTGAAGCACCACTCCATGATCCAAATGTTGCAAAACTATACAGGAATACATTGTGCATCATGCAAAAGAGATATCTGAGAAAAAAAAAGGTAGTTCCAAAATTTACAGCCATGGGGCATTGTATGATGTACTAAAGGTAGACAGTAATTTTTCTGTGTGTGTAAGGAGAAAAGCAGCACAAGAATAAATAACACATTTTTATTCATTCCATTATGCATTCATGGGCTGTGCTGTTTAATGTACTGCCTTCCCGGTATATCACAAATAGCATCCTTTGCACAGTGTATTCAACGGTAGAACACAGCTGGTCAGGGCTGATGTTGCACACATGCTGCGTTATGCTGTTTTTCGGCACTGGCAAGTTATCAGGATGATCCAGATAAACCCTGTCTTTGAAAAATCCCCAGAGCCAGAAGTCACAGGAGGTCAGATCAGGTGAATGAAGCTATGCAGTGGGAATTGCACGGCTGATCACTGTGGCTTCTGTGAAATGTTCTTGAAAAACCTCCTGTACAGATCAACTGATGTGTGGAGGAGCCCCATCCTGCATGAAAATGACTGAATCCATCCACACATATGCACTGCTGTAGCTGTGGCACAACAAAATTGTTTATCATTAATGGCAGTAACTGAGCAGGTCACTGGACCGAACTGGCTTATGTCCTCAAAGAAGAATGGTCCATTGATAAATAAAGCTGTCAACCTGTACAAGACAGTAACTCTGGGTGAATGCAAAGAGTTGTGTAACTCATACCCAGCAATTGTGAGTAACAATTCTGTTCAGGTGAAAGTGAGCCCCCCCCCCCCCCAAAAAAAAAAAAAACTCATCCAAGGCCACACAGTGTCCAACTCCACTCAAGCAAGGAATGTTTTAGCAAATGTCAATTGACTTTCAAAGTCCTGCAGCAACTCCTGTGTTGTCCTGTGTTGGGATAGAAATGCAAAATCTTCCGTACAATTTTCTACACAGTGGTGTGTAAGGCATGTCCATGTGTCTTGATACAGCATGGGCACTGCAGAAACCAATGGTGTTATTCATGGCCTACTCCACAACAGCAGCAGTAACTTCATTCACTTGTTGTAAACTGACTGGTTTGCAACTTCTGCCAGGTCTAACTGCCAACGATCCTGTTCTTCAAAACGACTAATCATAGAGAACATGGACATAGTGGACCTCGCTGATATTTGTTAAGGCAATGAAATTCACTGAGTGCAGCAACTTTGCTGCAAGTGTTTAGGTCAGGGGTGTCCAACCTGCGGCATGCATGTGGCCCTGGACTGTTAGAAATGCAGCCCTATAAGCTCTAAAACTTTTACCATTATGTGATTTTTAGCAATATTTTTCATAACTCTATTGCACAGTGCTCGAGAGCAGACTGCATGGGTGACAACAGAACGTTGTGTAGGGAAGGATACAGTGCATTGCTAACTTCTCCTCCTGCACTACCACACAGTCAGTCAAATCGAAACCTGCATGTATCAGATGTTACATGCACTTGTGCAACTTGGTTAATAAAATCGAAGCAATTAAGGATAATAAAATTTCAACCTACTTACATGTACATGTTCCTATGAAGATGGGCATTTTTGTCATTGAACAGATACATAGGTATACATTTTTAATTATAAAACTTGAGCTTCTTGTTATTTTGCAAAATAATTTAATAAGTTAAAATAATTTTTTAGCAGCTGTGGTATAGGAAGTACAAAAATTTATCAAATAGTTTTTTGCTCAAATCAAATAGTATAATTACATTTACAACGCTAATACTATAAAAATAAGTGGTTATTTAATTATTAATTTTTTTACCTCAGCATGCATTCAATGTCATGTCAAAACACAGAGAACAAAAAAATCATGGATGAAAGAAGACTTCAATAAAAAATGGACAAATCAGTACTCTTTTGCCGAGAAAAATAACAAGGCACTATGCTTGATTTGTTTGGAAATCGTATCAGTTTTCAAAGATTATAATTTGAAAAAGACATTATACACAAAGACATACTGCCAAATTCGATGTATATCAAGGAACGTTTCATAAAGACAAAATTGAGGAACTGAAAGAAAGTCTGTCATCTCAACAAAGTTTTTTCAAGGAAGTTACAACTCAAAGACTCTATTATAAAAGTTAGTTATGTGGTAGCAAGTTTGATTGCAAAAAAATCAAAACCATTTACTGATGGTGAGAGTGTATGAAAAGCATCGCAGATATAATTTGTCCTGATAAAAAAATCAGTTTGTCTCATCAAACTATAGCTAGGTGAATTGAAGAAACAGAGAGATCTATTGAAAGAGATTTGAAGAGTAAAGCTGCCAATTTTAAATTTTATGCTTTGGCGATAGATGAAAGTACTGATGCTACAGATACAGTTCAACTTGACATTTTTATTAGAGGTACTGATAACGAATATAATGTTACTGAAGAAATGGCTTCTTTGGTGCCATTAAAAGACACAAATAAATCTCTTGATTTGTATGAAGCAGTAAAAATTACGTTGAAGTGAATTTCATTAACCTTCACCAACATATCTGGTATAGCTACTGATGATGCCTTGGTGATTGTTGATAAAAAAGCCGGACTTATAATAAAGTTAATAGAAGATGATGCAATTGCTGCCGGCAACTCACATTTGATGAAATATGACTACATCGTACATCAAAAACTTTATGTGTGAAAACCTAAAAAATGAATAATATCATGCAAATCATCAAAATTGTGAATTTCATTAGGTCCAAGGGATTGAATTATCATCAATTCCAAGAGTTCCTTAAGAGTATGGATGCTGATTATGGGGACAACATTTACTTTTCTGAAGTAAGGTGGCTAAGTCGGAGTAAAATACTGAAGAGATTTTATGATTTGAGAAATGAAATCAAATCATTTATGGAATCAAAAGAAAAATTTGTACCAGAACTTAAAGATAATGGTTTGCAGATATAGCACTTTTGGTAGATTTAACAACTCATTTAAATGAGTTCAACATGCATCTTCAAGGTGAAAATCAACTTATCTGTGCAATGTTTCAAACCATAACAGCGTTTGAAATAAAACTTGAATTATGGCAAGCTCAAGTTATGGCAAATAGTTTTATGAATTTCGATACGTTGGCTAAACACAATCCTGTGAACTGTACAAAATATGCTGTCTTTCTTTTTGTTTTGACACAGGAATTTGAGAATAGGTTTCACAATTTCAGAAAAAAATATCAATTTTTTTGACTATTTGCAACTCCATTTTCAGTCGACATAAATGACATAAATATTGCCTTCAAATTTTCAAATGAAATGTATAGAGTAGCAATCAGATATTCAAACTCAAAGAAAAATTTGATCACGTCTCTTTGCTAGATTTTTTATAGGACCTATCTTCCCAGAGAAAAAATATCCTTCGCTTCACAATAATTTTTTATTCATGTTAATGCTTTTTGGTAGTGCATACATTTGTGAACAACTATTTTCAAGAATGAAGCATATGAAGAGTAAAATTAGATCAAAAATTTCTGATGAGAACCTTCAGAGTTCACTACAAATTGCAACCACCTCCATCGAACCAGACATTGTATTGGTTTCACGTAAAAAAGGCCAAATATCTTACTAGTTTTGTGTTTACGCAGCCCTCTTCTTTTTAAAAGTTATAATAAAAAATGAAAGAAAAAAGGAAGTTTTGTTACTTATATACATTAACTATATTATACATTTTATATACAGCCCAAGACAATTCCTCTTCACTCAATGTGGCCCAGGCAAAGCCAAAAGGTTGGACACCCATGGTTTAGATAGTACAGCTTAAAAAGCAAAGCACATTGGGGCAAGGTTAGTGCTATCACTGTGGACAGTATTAACAACAATGAAAGGAAAAATCCCATGCCCTGCCCATCTTTAAAACCCTACTGGCACTTGTCAAGTTGGGCAACATGCAAATCCAATGCATTTGGTGTTTGCAGCACCTCCTGGTGGTGAATTCTAGAACTACTTTTTTTTCCCCTCAGATATCACTTCAGAATATCAGTATATGGAATTTTTCATTTTATGGAGGGTGGGGAAAAGATGAGCAGACATTCTTGGAAGTTGAGAATGAATGCTGAGAGGTAGTTTTTTCTCTCATAGAGTGGTGAGGGATTAGAATGGATTGCCACTGGATATTATGTGTGCAAGCAATGTGAATGAATTTATTAACAAGTATTCATAGCGAAGAATTGATGAAGACAAAAACACTATTCAACATTTCGACCTCTGTATTGAGGTCATCATCAGGAAAACATACATATGTACAGGACACAAGCTACATGATAATACACAAAAGTATGATGAATCTAAATACTTTATTAATCATTTACCTCACCATATATATATATATATATATATATAAAAAACTTTAAATCAAAAATTATTACTAAACAAAACATATACAAAATTAAAAATTACCGTATTTTTCGGACCAAAAGAAGCACCTTTTTACACAGAAAAATCAACTGAAAATCGGGGTGCGCCTTATGGTCCGAAGGCAACATTAAAATACGAATCTTTACACTGCACCGAAGCTGTTAGCAAAGTTAAATTACTGGCACAATATGTTAATAAAATTAGTAAGTACGCCACTGAAGGAAGGTACCTAAGTTATCTTGCTGCATATGGGTGAAATCACCGATTTAGATTGTCAATAGTCATTAGTGTGTAAACATATGTGCTTTTGTATAGTTCATTTGAATTATTTTTTATATGTTGTTAAAATTTTTATGTTAAAATTAGAAAAAAAATGAGTGTAAAACAAAAAAGATTTTCATATAACATGAGTTATAAATTATATGTTATAATTTATGCAAACTAATATGGAAACAGAGCAGCAGAAAGACATTTTGGTCTACCACCAACAGAAAAATTGGTTCGTGAGCGGAGAGAACAATTAAAACTGCTACGTAAACACAAGAAAACATTCCGTTCGCACCTAGAAAAATGGACAGAATTAGAAGTACAATGAAAAATTGGGTAACAAATCATCGAAACATGGGAATATCTGTTTCTATGAAAATGATAATTTTTGAAGTGAAACGATGGGCAACTGCTAATGGAATTTTAGATTTTACCGGATCACCGTCTTGGTGCTTTAAATTTATGAAAAGACACGGGTTATGCATGCGTACAAAATCCACTCTAGCCCATAAAATGCTGGCTAACCATGAAGCTAAAATTATAGAATTCCGTAGATTTGTCATATCAGCGAGAAGGAAATTTAACTTTGAGCTTAATCAAATTGCGAACATGGATGAAGTGCCTCTAACTTTTGATGTTCCTTCAAATCGGACAGTAGATTCTAAAGGCACCAAATCAATAGTGTTCAAGGCAACAGGTTATGAAAAAACTCACTACACTGTAGTTTTAGCTTGTTGCGCGGACGGAAAAAAACAACCCCCCATGTTAATCTTCAAGAGAAAAACGTTACCGAGAGATGAAATTTCTCGTGGCATTATTATCCACATTCAAGATAAAGGCTGGATGGATGAAACAGGAATGAAATTATGGATACAAAAGATATGGGCAAAACGTCCAGGTGCATTGTTTAAAAAGCCTGTGATGTTAGTGTGGGATCAATTCACAGCGCATAAAACAGAATCAACCAAGAAGCTTCTAAAAGAAATAAATACAGAATTAGCTGTCATTCCTGGAGGCCTTACAAGTCAATTACAACCCTTGGATGGATCTATTAATAACATACATACATCTTCAAGGCCCACTCTTCCTAATTGGGTTGTGGGGGCAACAGCTGCAAGAGGAACTTCCAATGGTCAAGATCCTCTGCCACAAAGCTCAGGTGTTCTGGTGGGATTCCCAAACGTGTCCACCCAAGGTTTTGGATATAATCTATCCAGCGAGTCATTGGCCTTCCACATGGCCTCCCACCCTCTGGCTTGGCAAAGAGGGCCTGCTGAGGGAGCCTCTCTTGTGGCATTCTGACCAGGTGCCTGTACCAGCGTAACTGTGATCTCTCAACACGGAGAAGCAGCGGTCGAGTATTGAGGGTTTCCCGAATTGCAGAGCTTCTGACTCTGTCGAGTTTTGTCAGCCCCGCAACCCTTCGAAGGAACCTCATTTCAGCCACTTGGATTCGTGTTCGCATTCTTTTGGTCATTACCCAACTCTCATGACCACAGGTGAGGATGGGGAGATAGACTGTATTGAAGACAGCCAACTTTGCCTTCTGGCTTAACTCTCGCTTCAATACTACCGAACGGCCAAGCTCCCGCAATATTGAGCTTGCTAAGCCAATTCGAGTATCTAGCTCTACGTCCCATTTTCCATCATCCGTGAATATGGACCCAAGGTATTTAAACTTCTCACCTGTCTCATTGGGACTTCACTTACATTTAGAGTGCAGTGGGATGGTTGTCTTGAGACCACAAATGTTTCAGTTTTGGCCACACAGATCTTCATTCCGATGTCTGCACAAACAGCTACAAACCTATCGAGGGTCCGCTGGAGGTCATTTGTGGAAGAGCTAAGCAGAACTAGGTCATCTGCAAAAAGCAGACGTCCAATGCTACATTTTCCAATTCTGACAAACTCACTGCCTCGGCTGTGCCTATCGATCCAGTCCATAAATATTATGAAAAGGAGGGGGTGACAGAACACACTGTTCTATTAATAAACCATTCAAAAAAATTTTATTCGGGAATAGTGGAACAAATGGATGGCAAAGATAAATCACGATGTTTCAGCAACAGGACTTATGAAACGCCCATCAATTTCAAAAGTATGTACCTGGGTGAAAAATTCATGGGAAGCTGTGAAAAAAAAAAAAAGAGAGGATTATAAAGTCATTTAAGAAATGCGGGATAAGTAATGCGATGGATGATAACGCAGTTTTTGAAGGGAGTGACAACAATAGTTCAGACGAAAGTAATACAAACGGTGACATTAACAAGACGAGTGATAGTACCGAGAGTGAAGATGAACTGAATATTGCTAATACAAATGATTGCAACAATAAATAAAAATTAAGAATTTGTAAATATCTTTATATAATAAAATATTATTTTCTAAAAATCATCTCATAAATTTGGGGTGCGTCTTATCGTGTGAAAAATACGGTAATTCACAAAATATCATCATAAAATTCCTGACACGTATCCTCAAGGGGTGTACAGGATATGATAGTACTACATGAAAAATTTACATCATTACTAACTTCCTATCTACAATTTTCCTCCAAATCAGTCTGTTACTTGTCAAGACTCCAACATTATCAGATCTTATATTTCTATCGTCTAAGGCACTTTGTACCGTATCAATCCACCTTTATCTTGGTCTTTCTCTGGGCAGTTTTCCTGCCAACCAGGTAGAGAACACTTGTTTTGCTAATCTTTCCTCGCCCATTCTGTTTAAGTGACCATACCACCTGAGATTAGCTCTGATAACGCATTCCAGGATGCTGACAATGTAAAATTATTTATTAATTTCCTTGTTTTTAGTATGCTATTGCTATTGATGCCATCTGTTCATGCCTCTAATCTTTCTCAGGACTCTCATATCTGCGGTCTCTAGTCTTTGGTCAAGTGTTTTACTTCTGACCCAGCTTTCAAACCTATAAGTTAAAATTGGTTTGAACACTGTCTTGTATACAACTAATTTAGTGTTCCGACTAATTTCTTTCTTATTCCATATAGATTTATTCAATTGACTTCCTACCATACTAGCTTTGTTGATTCTGTTGTCTATTTCCATATTTAATTTACCATCTTCACTAAAAATCATGCCTAAGTAGCTGAAATGTTTTACTTGTTCCACAGGTTCTCCATTCACAATGCAGTTGACATTTTCAATGATTCTTCCTATTTTCATTGTCTTTGTCTTTTTACTGCTGTTATTCAATTTAGTCAGGGAATCTTGCACACTTGTAGCAGATTTATTCACAAGTATAACATCGTCTGCATAAAGCAAAGAGCTGAAATTAACATCTCCAATTTTGATATCAGGTTTAATACCACTTTCTTTCATAATATGAGTCATATAGATCAGGCATGGCAAACATCATTCTATACGAGGGCCAATATATGACGAGTGGTAGCGTCACGGGCCGCACATTTTTAGACAGAACTTAAATAAAAATAAACTCCGATTTTTTCAAGACAATAGTTATATGTATTGACTTACTATATTTGCTAAATCATTTTACTACTTGGAGAACAATATAAACAACTTGAAACTGAGTCTCTTAAACTGATCACTGTAACCAGATCAGAGCACGTGACTTTCAATGATGCGTTACTCTGAGCCGCATAGAAAATCTACCACTCCCACTACCACAACTCGCACAGAGAAGCAGTAGATTTTATAAATTGAGTAATCTTTTTAAAGCAATTTTGATTCCGTGTTGAGAATACAAAGTGTTTCCGTCATTAGAAATAATTAATATAACTAGTATATCAATTAGAAATTCTGAAGTCAAAATTAATAGCTAAATTTATAATACATATAATTTAATATAGCTTTTATCCTGCCATGGGCCGCACAAAATCACATTACGGGCCTGCTGTTGGCCACCTATGATATAGATAATGAATAAGAGAGTGGATAATGTATATCCTTATCTCACACCAGATTTAATATTAAACCATCTTCCTGTACTCCCTTCAATCCTAACTCCTGATTTACAGCAGTTAGGATTGATTTACAACTCAAATAAAGACTAAGTATTGCTTGATATAATGCCCAATTGACACCATATAACTGTAGCATATTGAATAGCTTCTCTCTTGACACCTTATCATATGCCTTTTCCAGATCTACAAAACTCAAATAGAGATCTTTGTTATATTCCCATGATTTCTCCACTATTTGTCATAAAGTGAAGATCTGATCCTGACAGCCTCTATTTGGCCTGAATCCAGCTTGTTCTTCACCAAGCTTTTCTGCCACAATTCTTCTCAGCCATTTCTCAACTATACTAGCATAAATCTTACCAGGAACACTCAGTAGGGAAATACCTTTGTAATTCTCACATTCAGTTTTATTTCCCTTTTTATATATAGGTACTATGAGAGCTCTACTCCAATCATCGGGAATTCATCCCTCTGTCCACACCTTCTGAACTATGCAGTGCAGCCACTGCAAGACTCTTATACCACCATACTTCAGCATTTCTGGTCGAATATCATCAACCATCAACTTCTGCTGCCTTTCCACATTTCAAGCCTTTGATGGCTTTTTCTACTTCAAGTATGGATATGTATTCCTGACTGTATGCCTGTTGAGTATTTTTTACCACTATGCTATCATCGCTTGTTTCATTTAGCAATTTTTCGAAGTAATTACTCCATACTTCAAGGATATCTTTTTCTCTTGCTTTCATGTCACCTTTATCATCTCTAATTCCTTTTACAGCACTCTTTCTTTTATTTCTGAGCTTCTTCAACAACCTCCAGAATATTTTGCCACCTTCTTGATATTTATTTTCTATGTTCTTGCCGAAGTCCTCCCATGACAGGGGTAATCACAGAGAAATCCCAAGGTGCTACAAGTGTAACAAACTGGGGCATATTGCAAGAAAATGTTATGCCAGACAAGGGAATCTGAAAGGAGACTATCAGAAAGAGTATAGATCTCACATTTGCACCAGAGATAGAATTTCAGCATTTCTAGTCGAATATCATCTACTCCTGCTGCCTTTCAACATTTCAAGCCTTTGATGGCTTTTTCTACTTCAAGTATGGATATGTATTCCTGTTGAGTGTTTTTACCACTGTTCTATCGCTGCTTATTTCATTTAGCAATTTTTCGAAGTAATTACTCCATACTTCCAAGGATATCTTTTTCTCCTGTTTTCATGTCACCTTTATCATCTCTAACTCCTTTTACAGCACTCTTTCTTTTATTTCTAAGCTTCTTCAACAACCTCCAGAATATTTTGCCCCCTTCTTGATATTTATTTTCTATGTTCTTGCCAAAGTCCTCCCATGACTTTTGTTTAACCAGTTTTACACAGTGTTCAGCTTTCTTACATTTGTCTCTGTATTCTCTAAGAGCACAAACTGACTTATTTACCAGGAAATTTTGATATGCTTTCTCCTTTTCCTTCACTGCAACTCACCTATGCATAAGGGGAAGGTATAGAATAATTAGAAAGGATAAGGCCATGATTGCAAACTGAGATCTCTACAGACGCTATATATATTTAATGAATTTAGGTAGCTGTTAGAACTCTGGGAAAGTTTCTCTATGCAAGAATTCTTCTGTCCTAGGATTCTGACTGGCGCAGCTGGAACAAACAAATCTGTCAGAATTCGAAAAGGAGATGGCCCCAGAGAGATAGACTGGAGATCTCATTCTTAGTTGGCACAAGAGGGGATAATAGTAACATACACTTAAAGAAAAACCACGAAGTAACAACTGTAAACAACTTTCTTATGCTCTTATATAGAGCTATTATGCAAAGTTCCGGTGGCAAAGCATTGCCTTTGTTTTTGACATTGAAACAGTAAATACAGTCACCATAGACATTAATATTTAGCACAATATACACAGAAATAAACAAGGTTATTTACAGTTTCATGAGACTTGACCTCTGTAAAAATCGATGTAAAGCACTTTGGTATTTTAAAGCTACATTGAGTTTTACACTAGCTACGATCTAGAGACTATAACTTATTTTTTTCAAACTTTACAGAAGTGCCATGAATATACTGGATGATGATGGATTTATGGTAGGCTATATTGGAGGAAGGGGATTTTTTTTAAAATTTATTTATTCTAGTCATTGACTAAGAAAACACTGAAATAATGTCCTCCACCACTAAATCACATACCGTGTAGAGTATGTGGTTCAGTGGTGGAGTGCATTATCATCAGAGCATATCAATTTTAATCTGTTGACTAATGTTTTTATTATTATGCCACTGTTGGTGGATGTAATCTACCTGTGTGTGGTTTTCTATATATGACAAATAGCAAGATTCCATCACACTGTTCTGTAATGAAGGTATCTTGGTCAGGCAGACCATTGTTTTCTTTTTTAAAAGTGACATGGTCCTAGGATGTTGGCTCTTCAAATGTGTTAGGCATTCAGAATATCTAAGTAACACAGCCAAGTGGAGAGCACTAAAGCATCTGCATATGTTGTAGATGTCCTAGATTATTGCTGTTATTTTTTAAATTTGTGTAAATTTGAACTTGTGTGTTTATAACTGTTTCATTTGTTAATACAATTATATAGGAAGAGACAGGAGTACTGTCTAGGCCAAGTTTAGAGTCTCACTCCCTCTGTGTGTGTGTGTGTGATGGTAGTGAGGAAGGTTGTACCTACGAGTTGTTCATCCCTACTTCATGCTCCAACTCTATAAATTTTCCGAACATTCTGGCATTAAAGCATAAAAAATTAGTGTTTGTGGAACAAGAAAAAAATAATAAAAATTCAAAACATATCAAAAATAAACAATAAAAATATACCAAAAACCCCCCACAAAACTTAAACACTTTCACTTAGACTTTACAACATAAATCATGTGCACAACAACTTATAAACATCCAAACCCGATCTGTTATTTACCAATGAACCGTGACTACCAGATTCCTTTGCTACTACTACTACAGATCATCTAAGGAATCATAATTTCAAAAGCTAATTAAAAATATAATTATTTATAAATAATAAAATAATATTGCCATAGCATCCACTTCATATTACAAAACAGTTCTCTGTCACAGGTCGCACTTAATGAGATTATAGAGAAGCTGCTACACATCGTCAGTGTAAACATTCAACAGAGATGGAGATGCTTTTAAAGATGAGCCTTAAGTTTTTATTCAGTACATTATAATTGACAAGAAATATTACATTCCTGTATTCATCCTTAAATATGAGTAAATAAACTTTGCACATCAAATACTTTTGCAACTATATAGAGAGCAGTAAGTATATATAAATTTGCCTTATGTATCCCATAATGTATAGAACACTCCTTTCTAGAGCGTCCATAATGATGAGTTATGGTGGGTCACTACTCAAACTAGTCTTCTTTTACTGAGCACTCATCAATGGAAGCTATATCTGTAGAGATAGTGAGAGCTGATGAAACAATAGATATATTTCTTTATGCAAGTAGCATAATCCATAAATACTGTGGATAAGGTAAAAGAGCCATGGAGCTAAGTCCGGTGAGTAAGGCGGATGGTCCAACAGTGGATCTTCTTATTAGCCAGATACTGCTTTACAGACAGTGCACTGTGGGCTGGAGCGTTGTCCTGATGGAGAATCCAAGCATTGTTCTTCCACAGATCGGGAAGAACAATGCTAGGATTCTCTTCTTCCTCACTTGTTCTCACAGCTTGGCCAGAACCTCAAGGTAATAATGTTGGTTAACTGTTTGACCTTTTGGTACCTATTCAATCAATACCATGCCATTGATATAATAATAATAATAATAATAATAATAATAAAAAAATCAGCATTGCCTTCAGTTTTGACTTGCTCATTCTTGCTTTTTTCATTCTCGGTGACGGAGTTTTCCAGTGCATCGATTGTCTCTTTGTTTCTGGATTTAGCTCCATGAGACTTTTACCTTTTTCTAAAGTTGAAATTATGCATTGAAGGGCATCCATTTTCAATCAGTGGATGAAGTAAAGTAGAGAACGGCAGCGCTACTGAAGCAGATAACATCTGATGACTTGCAGCACTGCTTCCAACAAGGGAAAATTTGTATGCAACAGTGTATAGATAGAGGAGGGGAGTATGTTGAAGGGGATAACAATTAAGTTGTACAATTGTAATAATAAACCATATTTTTGCAACCAGTCTCATTATTTAATAGCCACACCTCGTATACTAATAACCTAGTTGTACAGATATTTCACTTGCAAAATTTTGTTTGCCCACATCCGCTTAAAATAATGATGAGAACAAAAATAAAATTTCAGGTATGGTAGAATTTATATTACCTCCCAGTATAAAAAAAAAAAAAAAAAAAAAAAAAAAAAAAAAAAAAAAAATCACACATATTGTTATTCAATGTCTGAATAACTTACATATTAAAGGCTTAATCTCAATGGATTCTTGGATTTTATATAAGTAACAACATATACCAATTACATCAGTTTGACTACCTTTGACTATCCAGATCATCTCTTTGTCGTTTTACAGTAGGTGTGACAACTTGAGTTTGGGTAGCATTGAGACCTGCAACTGGTACGGAAGAGCTTGCAGGAGAAACAATGACTGAAGTTGTTGGTGAAATTGCTTCTGTTTCTTCATGTTCACCTTAAAAAAAAAAAAAAAAAAAAAAAAAAAAAAAAAAAAATCTTATCATTGCTTTTGTTTAATTTCATATTCATATTAGTTTAACTTTTTTTTACTTCCCCAAATGGATAATTCAACGAATTAATATGAACGGACAACTTAGATTTGCCAAGTTTTAGTGCAGAATAACAAGGAGCTATCTAAGAGATAAGTTTAGGTGTTAAAGGTTATAATTTATTTTTAATGGTATTAATAACATCAACTACTGTATTTTATAAAAAAGATGTTTATTAACTGCTTATATTTCGCTGAATTTCAAATCAGCATCTTAAGTCCTAATTTGGTGCCCTTTAATCTAAAAAAAATAAATAAATAAAATAAATTACAGCTATGTGAAAGTCGCTCTTAAGATAATTCTCCCAAATTTTTGGCAAATTAATGCAACCATATTTGTTCAGGTTAGAATTCTTCATAGCCATCGTTGACTCAAAAAAATAATCTTTCCAATCTGTAACAACTTCTAAATAGCACATTAGTTTTCTTCCATCTAATCTTGTATGAAGGGGGGGGGGTGTCCAAAGTGTGGCCTGCCAGTCCTGACTTGCCATAATAATGGTAGTGAATGTTAACAGCTGTTCCTGTCTGCCCATAGTAAGCCAAATCAGTCACACGGAACTTCATATACTCCAGGGTATGCAAGAAGGTGAAGTTTGATAGAATTACAGCTCAAGCAATTAAGGCTATGGTGGAGGTCATGCATAAATATTTGCTTATTAAGGGCAAATAATCATGAAGGGGGGGGGGGATTTAAGGGACCCAGATGGGGGGGGTGCACATTAAGGAAGGAAATGCAATTTATGCATATCTAAAACAGCATGTGACAGAAAGGACATGATTTCAAGAAAATGTTGAATCTGGTGATGGCATCAGAGAATTTCTGTCAGTAACCAAGGTAAGCAGTTTGTCTCCAACTGACAGGTGTTTGAAGTCTTGATCTGAAAAGTAAATGACCATGGGTTACAAAGTTTTCTTGACAGGCATAATGAGGACATAATATCAGTTACTAAAAGACTTTTATTGAGTTGATGTCAAAAAAATTTTCAGAACATAAATGGATGAGAGAAAACAAGAGGTCACATTGGAAGGTGCATAGATGTTTAGTTAACATAAGCATAAAGACCAGATTTTTTGTGTGAAGAGTACTGAATGAGCAGAATGGGAAAATGCTGTCATGAATGCTTTTCTTCTTCATCAGTCATTTTCTGTCTGCTGCTGGACAAAAGCCTATCCAAAAGTCCTCTAGTCATTCCCATTTTGTGCTTATCTATGTTAATGAGTTCCAGCCATTTCTTTAATCTCATCTTCCTCCCACCATCTCTTTGGTCTTCCTGTAGCTCTCTTTCCATCTCTGTTATACCATTCAGATAGCCGTCCATTTTTAGGTGTTACTTCTTACATCCTGCCCATTGCCATTTGGATCTTTTAATGACTATTATATTGTCTCTCACCCTAGCCTGAGCTCTGGCTCGAGTACTGTGCAAGAAAAGTGCAGTAATCGGGCCAGATCTCAGAGTATCTACAATGGCAATACACAGTATTGATCTATCCATATTCCTCTGAGCGATCCTCAACTTGTTGGTCAATTTTTTAGTCAGAATCCACGTCTCACTTTGATATGTCATGACTAGATATATACAATTGTTGAATAATTTTCTTTTAAGGAAGATTGGGATGTTTCCTTTGAGTGCTTCACAGTGTTTATCACAGGCTATCCAACCAAGTTGAATTCTTGAATAGGGAACATTCCACAGATCACTCATCACCTAGGTTGCTTGCTTCTGAATCCTCTTCACCTCTTCCTCATTCCCAAGAAACCGAGGAGACCAGACCTAAGCACAGTAATCCAGATGTGGACATATCAAGGCATTATAAAAAGGATAACAACTTCCTTATCTCTACTTGAATAGCAAAGTAATTCAATGAGCTATCTTGACAACTATAGGAATGCCCTCCAAACTTCAACTCCCTGTCTTCTACCCCCCACCCCCCTAAATTCATCTATTTCCTGGAGTACAATTCAATCAATGTGGTACACAACTTGTAATCTATTTATTCCAAAATGTATAACTTGACTTTCCACATTAAATTGACAACCATTATCTTTTGCCCACAGTGGCAGCCTATTTATATCATCCTGCAGTCTCCACATTGCCTTGATTAACTATTATTCTATCCAATTTTGCATCATCAGCAAACAATCACATACTTCCCTTGAGAGTACTTCCTATACCATTTATGTACAAAGTGAACAGTAGTGGTCCTAGCACAAAATCTTGCAGCAGTCCATTAGTTACCTGCTTTCTTCTTCATTCATCTCCTTCAAACACAATGCAGTTCATATAAAAAATCAAAAACACATGAAAGAAAGAGAAAACATTTGTTATTCGAAATATGATACCTTGGCATCTATACAGGCTTTAGCATAGTCATACAGTTTTTGGAGAGACACACAAAATTCTGCTTGTTTGATTTTATTTAATTTATCAGTTAAAGCTTTTTAGATGAATGGAACATCTGCAAAATTGGTGACCTTACTGCTTCATTTTCAACTTGGGAGAATAGAAAATAGTCCAGGCGGGATAAATCTAGTGAGTAAGGAGGATAATAAAGGATTGGGACACTTTTGTGTGTCAAAAAGCGACACACATTTGCAGCTTTGTGAGCAGGCAATGCAACACAAAAAAATCCCTTCTGGTAAGAATTCTTTGTACACCTTGCCTTAAGAGTCCAAAAAATTGTCCAACATTGTTTGGATAAGTGACTTTGGAATCTCAATTTCTTCAGTATGGGAGCTGTCTCATTCAGAACTGTCATTCTGTTTTGAGTAGGTGCATTATTATAAGTGAAACACCAACCCTCATCTCCCATAATGATGATGTCAAAGAAATTTTCATCTGCACCTGGCATTGATATAAAGGCCTTACAAGATGTGACTTGATCTTTTCTTTGCTCAGCTATTAATGCACGTGGAAAACAATGCACATAAAACTTGGTCTTTCCCAAATCTGAATTCAGAATGCAAAGAATGACACTCTTGGGGATGTTTGAAGGCTCCAATATAATCGGTGATATGATTTAATGATCATCCTTCACTAATGTAGTGACAGCAGCAATGTTTTCCTGATTTCAAGTTGATGTAGAATAGCCACTTCTCTTATAATCTTCTACCAACTCTCTTCCATCATGGAATCGCAAATACCACCTAAAGACATTAGATTTCTTCAGAGCCTCATTTTTGCATGCTTTTTGCATCATTTCTAGGGTTTCTGTAGCAGAAAGACCCACTTTAAAATAAAATTTAATCACAATTTACTGTTCACTTTTCCTATCCATGACATACAAAGAAAAAGCACTTTACACTGCACCTGCTACCAAACATAAACTAATTTGACTCGCTGGGGTGTAGACATTAGACAGGATTACTTGCTTAGTGTGTCTGCTGATAGATCACTCCAGTACTCTAAGCACAACAAATCAATTCCTAAAAGTTATGGACTGAACTATGTATACTAGTTTTTGGTATCTGTCCATCAGCCATCCTCATATCTATATAACCAGCATCATAACCATCAACATTTGTTCTAATTTGTGTAACAGAGTTCTATGTGGTATTCAGTCAATGCCTTTTGAAAAATACAGCAAAATCATCATGTAGCCATTCCCCTTACCCAACTCAGCTGTCACTCAGCAAATTACTAAAACATGACCGAACCTTCACACAGCCATTGTCCCTCATAGAATATCATTCTTTTTCAAAAATCCTGAATTCACTCTTTGAGCACTTCCAGCACTTTTACCACAGCTTCTGAGATACTGATTGGTCTATAATTGCTGCTGCTGTAGGCTTAGAGCCTCCCATATGCAAATGAATTATTTTGCACTCGTTTCACTTCCTTGGGACTCTACTAGAGCTGAGAGTTAAAGGGCCTAGTCAGTCATTGACAGTTTCCTTGCACATTCTCATAAAATGAGAGCTGATATCCCATCTAATCACATGGCTGTATCTAAAGTGAGATGCTGCAATATCCTAAGAACTTACCACTGTTTTCATATCAGTTCTTCCTTTTACATATGTCATAACAGTATCCTCACTTGGAGGATACAATCCTGCAAAGTAGTTATTCAGTAGCTCAACTATTTTATTTGCTTCTGTTACCCACAAAGGGGATAGACATAGACCATCGGATCTGTTTAAGTTAGGACAGTAAAGTAAAGTTTCACACATTTCTTCATAAAGCCACTCTATGAAGAAACAACTTTCATGAAGAACTAGTCTTATTCCAATGAACTACATTTGGTATTGATCACATGCTCAGAACCAATGAGTAGGTCTAGGTGAAATGTTATCAAAAATACATTGTTGAAAGGGTTCCATGAAGAAGTTGGTGAGTAGGAGAAATAGCACTGCCCATGGCAGTTCATTTGATTTGTTGATATAATTTGTTTTTAAAGAATATAACCAGAATGTATTACAAAATCTGGAAATTCATGATGAAGTAATTCAATGGTGTCACATAAAGGAGTATTAGTAAACAAGGATACAACATCTAAACTAATTATAATATCTGAAGCTTCCAAATAAAGATCAGAAATTTTATTTTTAAAATCCAAATTATTTTTTATATAAGTAGAAGTTCTTATTCTTCTAGTTAGCAAGTAGCAAGTAAATTAGATAAGAATTTAGAAATTTTGTAAGTGGGACACCCTATATGGTCTATGATTAGCCGTAATGGAATACTTGGAGAAACCATACAATCTAGGTGGAGACAAAAGAAGGTTTTAAGCTTTTTCTTTTGATCATTATTCCAAACAGAAACATTATTGATAAAATAATTAAGTCTGTTTAGTTGACTACAGGTAGGATCAGATGTGAGGGGCCTGTAAGTCGAATAGCATCGAAGAAACAGACATTTTTTTTTAATATTCTTTTCTATCTTGAACAACAGCAGCCTTTTCCTTGTCAGCCTTAGTAATAATTAAACTGTTATTATTCTTCAGTGATTTCAGTGCTTAAAATTCAGAGAAAGAGAGATTAGTATGCAGAGGCTTGACACTAAAAATAATTTTTGCACTTTTGAAACAGGTCGTGTTAGCAGTTTTTGAGATAAGGAGTGAAGACCTCTCTATTTATACCATGAAAAAAAGTCCATAAGGGATACCTTATTGGGAGAGACAGTGAAATCACATTATTTTGATAAACAAAAAGTTCATCCTTTGTTAGTGGATGGCCAGAAACATTGATGACTAGTCCATCCGTATCACACACATTATGAGTACTGGTTCTAGAATAGCTTACAAACAAAATAAAAGAAGTTTATAGATCTCATAAAGCTCACTGGATTTATATAAAGGCTAGTAGTTCACTTTTAAATTATCAACTCTACGAAGCTAAAAAAATTTTAGCCCTCTTAAACATATTGTTTATATCAAGAACTCTAGAGAATCTGTATTAGTGGCTCATATTTTTAATACTATTTTATGCATTTCATCAACTACATACCTACATTATAACTAAGATAAAAAGCCAAACAGCTATTTTTTTTTTTTAACATACCTACATGTTTTTAATGCTTCTTGTGATAATTTAAAGGGTATGCCACTCTAGAACAAGTACTCATATTTAAACGTAGGTTTCTGTGGTTAAGCAGTTCTGTAGGTAGTTTTCAGTATTGAGACCACATATTAATATAAAGAGTTTATTAAAAATAAACAATTAAAAACCCGACAAGTTTCATGTGTTGTAAGACTTACATCATCAGGGGATAAGGGTACATAAACATTTTACACAACAAAAGCTTATTGACAATTAATTACACACATTAGATGTTTTTAATAACTTCACAACTGTTAAATAATTGAGAAACCAGAACAGAAATGATATATTCGTTACTGTATGTGTGCTATATCCTAGGTCAGTGGCAGCTGTGAAGGTAACCATGAACCTGAACAGTTTGGACTTGCAGAACATACTACCAACACTAAACAGAGTTCATTGGAACAAGACATGAGTTCTTCATAAAAGTCAGTTCCTCATAGAATAGCTTTAGAAAGAAATGTGTGAAACTTAACTTCACTTTCCTAACTTAAAGAGATCCAATGGTCTACGTCTATCCCCTTTATGGGAGATAGTAGTTTTTAAATAAGCTAATTTTTCCTAACTTTATTTTGTCTGAATATATATTTAAATAAGTTAGGAAATTATTTAACCTTTTAGAGTTATCTTACATCAGCTACTTAGGCAGCACTTTTTAGAATTGTCTGTTAATGCTTAACTGCCATTCTGTGATCTCGTACTGATTATGCCTATGTGCAAATTCTATCTAATTAAGTTATTTACGTGAGTTTTAAAGCACCAGAATATGCAGCACTGTCAGAGTGCCTGAATATCTTTTTTGAGGGTACACATCAGGATTTGATGATGTTACTTAAGAAACTAGAATTGTCAAATAAATATAGACATTTATAATGTAATTATGGAAAAAGTAATTAAGCATTAATAGTGGATTTCCATAACACATGGCAGAAAAGCTCAATTGATACCATTATTTAACTTGTGTATGGTTATGCATGTTAATAAAAGAACTTTTGATGGTTTAGGATTGCATCAATAATCATCAGAGAGTTTAGTCAAAATATGTGAATGCTTGCTTGATATTCTGCATTCTTATTCAAATTACTTTGCTTATCTAGTTATCTTTATCCATAAAAATGACTGTTACTATTAGGGAAAATACTGGATTAAATTTTCTAAATTTTTCACTTTTGTGTTGTTAAGCCATCAAAGTCCTCTATTAACACATGAGAGCTCAGTTAAGATATCTATATCTTCAATAAAAGAGTCAGATTATTTCAATACATAGTTGAAATATTTTACTTGCCTGATTCTTCAATTCGTGGACTGACGAGAGCAGTTACAGGAGTAGTAGTAGAAGCTGGTTTTAGTACTGGTCCCAACTGGGAATCTGACTGTGCAATAGGTTCAGCTTCATTGGATCCTAACAAAACCCAACTTTTCATTTCAACTCTCTGAACTTAATAGCTCAGTTTAATATGAAAATTTTATTTATTTATTTAATAAATATAATTTATAAGTGTCTATCCCTCATGTTATTTTTTTAGGTAGATACTACAAATGGAAACAAGATCTGAAACCTTGACAATCTGACTCACTACTACAGCATGCCAGTTGGACAGACTTATTCTCTGACTGTTTTCCTGAACATATAATCAGTAATCATTTCAATAAACTGGTAATAAAAATAAGATTTTCACAAGCATTAAACTCTGTGTAAAATTTCAAAATAGAATATCAATACGAATTAACTTTGGATTTTTTTCACTGCAAGGCATATATAGTATATAGGGAATAAAATAGAATAGCAGAGAACATTAGGATATTTGGCAACAAAACTCTGGTTGCTTTCTGTTAAAAAAACAGTTTCTATGCTTCATGGATAAATGAGAAATTGAATATCTTCATTCCAGCAGCACTTACATTCTTTCATATTCAGAGTGTGAAGGAAATAAAAAGTCTAAAAGTCTCTACCTGTATGTATGTATGTATAAGGGGGACCGGAAAGTAATCAATTATTTTTAATAGGTAATTTTTAGCCGATTGTTTTTTCTTAAATAAGACATAAATTATTAACTTTGATTTTTATTTAAATATTAGCATTACTTTTCTATTTAAAAAATCTGATTTATTTTTTTTCATTTTAATTATTTTTTTTAATATGGCAGACTTCAAAGATGACACCATTTACGTAATTGTATGCTGTTTTTGTTTCACCAAGGAAAGAATGCTACCGAGGCTACCAAAATCATTTGCTCAATTCATGGAGACGTATTGAAGGTTAATAAATGTCAGCGATAGTTTAGGAGATTTGCAGAAAAAAATTTGATCTCTCTGATTGTCCTCGATCTGGAAGACCTCTAGCTCTAGATGATAATGCTCTTAAGACTCTCGTTGAATCAGATCCAAAACAAACCATACAAGAATTAGCAGAGAAACTTAATTCATCATGGTCAACTGTCCAAGAGCACTTACATAAGAGTGGCAAAGTTCTTAAACATGTGTATGGATACCGCATGAACTGTCAGAAAACAATAAAGCACAGAGACAGGCGATTTGCAATTCATGGAGGAGATAGTACGCATAAACAAATTGATGAAATGAGTGGAAGGAGGGTAATTATTATGGGGGATTTCAACTATGGTAACATTGATTGGAAGGAGGAGAGGACACATGTGAGGAAGGAAATGGATTTTATTCAATTATTAAGGGATAACTATCTGAGACAGCATGTAATTGAAAATACTAGGGGTGTGAAAGTGCTTGACCTGGCAATAGCATCTGAGAATTTGAATGTAATGAATATGACCATGATGCCACCTATTGGTGAGCGTGATCATAAGGTCTTGACCTGGGAGGTGGCTAAAGGTGTGGAATTTTCAATTAAGACAGGGTATATGTGGAATTACCATGTTGGCAAGTATGACAAGCTTAAGAGATTGCTTGGATCAGTGTCATGGCATGTACAACTGAAGACTGGATGTCGATAGAGCATGAGAAGTGGTCAAGGAGCATTTGCAGGAGGTTATGGATGATTGTATATCTAGGGTCCGATAGTAAAACAAGTAGGGGATAAATGGATGAATAACACCATTAATCTTGAGCTGCAAAAAAAGAAACTGTGGAGGGAATTTAAAGAAAGAGGTGACCTGCAGGCACACGAATGGTAAAAAGTGCAGACCAGAAGGGTAACGAGTGTGGTAAAAAAAGCAAAAGCAGATTATGAAAGGAAACTAGCTTTGCAAGCTAAAGAGAATCCCAAACAGTTCTTTCAATATGCTGCAAGAAAAAAAAAAAACTGTACACGGCAAAATGATTTTAAGGAATGACGATGGTAAGGAGGTCACTGAATCAGTTGATATAGTGGAGGAACTGAGCGAGCACTTTGCAAAAGTATATCATCCAGGTGGTGACATTGAAAAAATGAAGGAACCATTAGTTTATACGGAAATTGTGATGAATGAAGTGGAGGTGAATAGCCTATTACAGAACCTTAATGTGAATACATATGTGGGATTGGATGGTATACCGGCACGGGTCTTGCATGAAGCAGCTAAAGAATTATCAGTGCCCTTGACCACGTTGTTTAATCTGGGTCTCGGGTCCGGTTTAGTCCCGAAGGTGTGGAAAGAGGGGAGAATAGTTCCAGTGCATAAAGGAGCATCCAAGACTACGGTTGCAAATTACCGTCCAATCAGCATATCAGGAGTCGTTGTCAAGGTCTTGGAGAAAGTAGTCAAGGGAAAAATACAGGAATGGATTGATGAAAATGAGATACTGTACAGGGAAGACAGCATAGCTTTGTGAAGGGTAGATCATGCCTCAGTAACTTGCTCAAGTTTTATAACAAAGTGACGGCTGAACTGGATAAGGGTAATGGGTTTACAGTGATACTGCTGGACTTGGCTAAGGCATTTGATAGGATACCAAATGGAATTCTAATCCGTAAACTACAACACATGGGAATGGATATAGGGTTGGTGAGATGGATAGGTGGGTGGTTGATGGAGAGAGATATCAAAGAGTAGTTTATTCAGGAGTAGAGTCCAAAAGACTGCCTGTGACTAGTGGTATGCTGCAGGGTTCTGTTCTTGGACCACTGCTGTTTAATTTGTTCATTAACGATATAGGGAAGGATCTAAGAGGAACAGTTCATCTGTTCGCTGATGATGCAAAGTTGGGTAGGGCAATAGTGAATGCAGAAGATGTCAAAATCTTGCAGGACGACTTGAATAGATTGGAGTTCTGGGATAAGGAGAAAGGATGTCAATTTAATGTGACAAAATGTAGGGTTGTGCATTTTGGGGTGAAAAGATTAGCAGCAGTATACCACATTGGTGGAACTGTACTCCAGGAGATTGATGAGGCCATGGACTTGGGAGTGTTCGTGGATAGGGAGATGAAGTTTAGGGGATACATTGCAAAAGTAGTTAAATCTGCTCATCAACTCACTTGGTTATTGAAAAATACCTTGACGAGCAGAGACAAACAAGTTATTGTACCTCTGTATACCGAGCCTTGATAAGGCCTCATCTCGACTACTGTGCCCAGATTTGGTCACCTCGGTTCCTTCTTGATGGGGAGGAGGTGGAGAGGATCCAGAGGCGAGTGACTAAGATGATAGCAGGTCTATGGAATGAACCATATGAGAACAGGTTGAAGATTTGTGGGTTGCAGAAATTAGTTGATAGGCGGAAAAGGGGAGATATGATTGAGACATTCAAATTGCTGAAGGGTTTCTATAGGATTAATTCAGAGGATGTTTTTGTGATCAGGACTGGTGGTGGGAGAACTAAGGGACACCTATGGAAGCTGGGCAAGAGTGTGTGGTTAGCAGGGGTGTTAGAGCTAGGTTCTTTACTTTTAGAGTGGTAAATGAGTGGAATAAGCTGCCAGATTCTGTTGTGGGTGCTATGACAGCAAGTGAGTTCAAGGCAAGGTATGACAGATACTGTGAGAATGTCATATAGTTGTGTGGACATGATGTTTAGGGCCTCCCTCGATGAGTCTAAGGACTCCCTGGAGTCGCCCGTAATAATAGTAATAATTGTTGACCAGACAACATAATGACCCCTTTTTGGAATGAGTCATAACTGGTGACAAAAAATAAGTGCTGTATAAGAATAATAAACGCAAAAAAACAGTGGCTTTCTCCAAATCAAACTCCAATTCCAACACCTAAAGATGGACATATTGTGTTTGGTGGGATATTCATGGAATTATTCATTACGAACTCATGGAACAAGGTAAGACTATCGCAGCAGCCATCTACTGTGAACAATTAGAGCGACTATATCAAGTTGTTAATCTAACGTCCTGCACTTGTCAATCGAAAAGGGGTAATTTTGTAGCAAGATAATGCAAAAACCACATTCTGCAAGAATGACTCAAGAAAAAATTAGGCAGTTAGGATAGGAACTTCTACCATATCCTCCATATTCGCTGGATATTGCCCCTGGTCCCTATCACTTATTCAGGTTCTTAGAACACAGCATAAGAAATAAAACCTTCCGTCTGCAAGATGATGTCCAAAGGAGTTTGATATCATTTTTTGCCTCCAAAGAAAAAACTTTTTTCAAAAAAGGAATTCTAAACTGAGTAGGTCATTGGAATAAGGTTATAATTAATGATGGCGATTATAGAATTGAATAATGTTAATTTAATAAAATTTATATTAAAAATGTTGTTCAAAAAATCGATTACTTTCCGGTCCCCCTTATATATATATTACTGTGAACATGGCAACTTACTCTATACTCATCCACAGTTTTCCAGATAATGCAGACCTGTAAGCACCATCTTTGAGTTGAATAAAATTCATGAGCAGTGTTCCTGGGTTGAAAAAATTTCAGAATAAAGAGCAAAGAAAACATATTGAAACTTCTTCATATATAACTTCAAAAGAAAATATAGTAAAAATTGACTCCACATATGATGTCAGGTCCACTCATAAAAGGTTATAAATCTATTCTACATTTTAGTATAATGGGTGAGTAAGAAAAGATATAAGAAAGAAACTAATAAAAATTCACTGAAGAAACAAATAAACTATACCAATAGGCTTAAGAATATCTTTTGAGCGAGAGAAATCTGATTAATGAAAAGAGCTACATAGTTCAGAAGAATGTGGTGTCAATCTCATGGACAAAACTTATATACGCCTGCCAGACTACATTTAATGGTTTTGGAGTTATCATAGATGTGTGGAGAAAGTGTTGTTTAGTGAGAGTTTATAAGTGCAAAACCAGGGAAACTAGAGATATTAGGGAGGATGCAATCAAGCATGTACCTGGTAAATCCCTGTGATAAATGAGAGTGCATACAGAAACAATTATGCAATGCTGAATGTAATTTCACAGGTTTATGACTAGAATGTTCGTAATGACATTACACAGGGTAATTGTGGGTACATAGTGAGGTTGAAATGCATGTACCTGAATGCAAGAAGTATCAGGAATAACAGAAAGCAGATTTTGAAACTCATCAGCTCAACTTGGCCAAACATTATAGGCATCAGTGAGACCTGATTGACAGAAATTGACATAGTTACAGGGATTGAATGTAAAGGGTATTATATTTTCAGGGAGGATAGAAGGAATAGGACAAAAGGTGGGGTATTGCTGATGATAGCTGAAGAATTACAAAAAAGTTAAAGAGGATTTCAGGTCAGGGTATTGGTTCATTTGAGGATGTCTGGTGTGAGACAGAGGCTTGGTAGCACCCAACAATATATTGTTGGCTGCTACTATAGGCCTTTGGGTGCAAAGGAAGATGTGAACCCCATTTATTGGCAGATTAGCACAATGAAGGCAGACCAAACAATTATTATGGGAGACATAGACTGGTGGGCAGGAAGGGAGGGGGGCATGGAAAGATGGAAGTGGAATTTATACAGTTGCTAAGGGATAATTACATGAAACAGAATGCTACAGAGGAGACAAGGGATTGGAGAGAGTGATCTGATAATAGCATTACTTGAGAAGTAACAGAGAAAGACTGTCAGTAGTGCATGGGAAGTGGTCAGAGAAAGTTTCGGAGAAGCAGTATTAGACTGCATACCTAAGGTCAGGAGGATAAACCAAGTAAGAATTAAGTGAATGGGTAGAGATATAAAGATGTAAAACACTGTGGCGGGATAGAGAAAAAGTTTATTAGGATACTCATGAGCAGTACAATGTGCTAGCAAGAAGGGTGACTAGTTTGGTAAGAAAATCCAAATCGCATTATGAGAGAAAATTAGCTAAGCAGACCAAAGTAACCTTAAAAGAGTTTTTTTATAGATGTTGTTAGGTACCAAGTAAGACAAAAAAATTACTATGGGAGGATGACTGTAAACAGTGCTTGTGGAAGGAAGGTGACAGAGGCAAACGAAATAGTCGAGTTGCTGAGTGATCATTTTGCAAAGGCGTGTCATCCACAGCATATTAAAAAATATGAATGTGAAAACAGCAGTGGGACTGAATGACATGTCAGCCTGTGTACTGTGTGAATATGCAAGAGAATTGGCATTATCCCTGATGAAGTTGTTCAATATAAGTCTTAGCTCCGGCAGGGTTCCAGGGAAGTAAAAAGAGGGTAAGTTAGTTCCTTGCATAAAGGTGCACCCTGTTGGGTATCTACCTGGATACTGAACAAATGAGGATGGGCTGGCAATTTGGGATTTAGCCGACCAAATTGTATTCTTATTGGCTTAAACCAATATAGAAAATGATGGTACAACATGACAAAATTTCATGCTGGCTGGGGCATCGCCCAGTTAAACAAGGCCCCCCGTTGTTTTTGCCAGGGAACCAGGGTGAACAGCAAAAAGTCAGCTACTGGAACAAATCTGAAAGCACACCCCAACTCAACATCACCAGGGTAAAAGATCGGTACTATCAACATAAGAAGCCTGAATGACAAAGAAATGGAGCTAGCTGAGGAATTAGATAAGTACCAGATCGATATAATTGGGGTGACTGAAACAAAAAAGACAAAAACTGGTGAGATCTTTCTGAACAATAAATACATAAAGTTATATTCAGGAAATGACAATCAAGGAAAAGAAGGAGTAGCAATAGTATTCAACACAAAATACGAGGCTAATCTTCTTGAATGGCAGTCAGTCTCAAGAAGAGTAATGTGGGCAAATATGAGAATGGGGAACTGGACAATGAGATTTATTTGTACCTATGGTCCCACAGAAGGTTCTACTAAGGTAGAAGTGGAGGAATTTTTTGAGGCTTTAGAAAAAACAACTGACACAATGAAAAATGAAAAGTTGGTCCTTGTTGGGGATCTAAATAGCAGAGTAGGAAATGATTGTGAGACATACAAAAATATTTTGGGAAAATTTGGAGAAAAGAGCAAAGCTAATAATGGCAAATATCTGTTGGATTTCTGCTCAGGACATGGACTAACACCATGTTCCAACATAAAAATGTGCACAAATTCACATGGGGAGAAGAGGCAAGGAATAAGAAAAGTCTCATTGACTATGTTATTGTTGATAGTGATGTTTTCTCTATGGTGCAGGACACCAGAGTGTACAGAGAATTTGAAATTGGAAGTGATCACTATTTAGTCTTGAGCAGGATAAAATTGAATTTCATATTGAAAAAAATAACATGTAAGAAAGTTTTGAAGCGAACAAAAGTTGAGCATCTCTCAGATGTGAACTGTAGACTAAAATACACAAAGATTATTGAAGAAAAAATGAAAGAGTTTGAGAACAGGAAACAAACCTTGGAGATTCAGTGGAAACCTTGAAGAAAACCCTGATTGATTCAGCTAGAGAGGCATGTGGTGAAGTTGTCTGCAAGGATAGAAAAATCAGAACTCCATGGTGGACACAGGAAGTCAAAGAGGCAGTGAAGGAAAAGAAGAAAGCATATCAAAAGTTCCTGGCAAATAAGTCAGCTTTTGCTCTTGGAGAATACAGAGACAAATGTAAAAAAGCAAAATACTGTGTAAAACTAGCTAAACAAAAGTCATGGGAGGACTTTGGCAAGAATATAGAAAATAAATATCAAGAAAGTGGCAAAATATTCTGGAGGTTGTTGAAGAAGCTTAGGAATGGAGGAAAGAGTGCTGTAAAAGGAGTTAGAGATGATAAAGGCGACATGAAAACAGGGGAAAAAGATATCCTTGAAGTATGGAGTAATTACTTTGAAAAACTGCTAAATGAAACAAGCAGTGATGACAGCACAGTGGTAAAAAACACTCAACATGCATACAGTCAGGAATATATATCCATACTTGAAGTAGAAAAAGCCATCAAAGGCTTGAAATGTGGAAAGGCAGCAGGAGTAGATGATATGCGACCAGAAATGCTGAAGTATGGTGGTATTAAAGGCTCACAGTGGCTGCACTGCATAGTTCAGAAAGCCTGGACAGAGGGACGAATTCCCGATGATTGGAGTAGAGCTCTAATAGTACCCATATATAAAAAAGGGAAATAAAACTGAAAGTGAGAATTACAGAGGTATTTCCCTACTGAGTGTTCCTGGCAAGATCTATGCAAGTATACTTGAGAAATGATTGAGAAGAATTATGGAAGAAAAGCTTGTTGAAGAACAAGCTGGATTCAGGCCAAACAGAGGCTGCCAGGATCAGATCTTCACTTTACGACATATAGTTGAGAAAGCATGGGAATATAACAAAGATCTGTATTTAAGTTTTGTCGATCTGGAAAAGGCATATGACAACATATGACAAGGTGCCAAGAGAGAAGCTATTCAATACGCTACAGTTATATGGTGTCAATGGGGCGTTATATCAAGCAATACTTAGTCTGTATTTGAGTTGTAAGTCGGTGGTTAGAATTGAAGGAAGTACAGCAAGATGGTTTAATGTTAAATTTGATGTGAGACAATGATGTACATTATCCCCTCTGTTATTTATTATCTATATCGATCACATCATGAAGGAAAGTGGTATTAAACATGATATCAGAATTGGAGATGTTAATGTCAGCTCTATACTTTATGCAGACGATGTTATACTTCTAAATAAATCAACTACAAGTTTACAAGATTCCCTGACTAAATTGAATAACTGTTGTAATAGATATGGTATGAAAGTGAGCATTAAAAAGACAAAGACAATGAAAATAGGTAGAATTGTTGAAAATGTCAATTGTGTTGTGAACGGGGACTTGTGGAACAAGTAAAACATTTCCGCTAGTTGGGCACGATTTTTACTGAAGATGGTAAATTAAATATGGAAATAGACAACAGAATCAACAAAGCTAGTGGGAAGTCAACTGAATAAATTCATATGGAATAAGAGAGAAATTAGTCGGAACACTAAATTAGCTGTATACAAGACAGTGTTCAAACCAGTTTTAACTTAAGGATCTGAGAGCTGGGTCAGAAGTAAAACACTTGACCAAAGACTAGGGACCACAGATATGAGAGTCCTGAGAAAGATTAGAGGTGTGAACAGATGGCATCAATGGCAATATCATATTAAAAACGAGGAAATTAAGCAAGAATTTGACATTGTCAGCATCCAGGAACGCGTTATCAGAGCTAATCTCAGGTGGTATGGTCACTTAAAAAGAATGGGCATGGAAAGATTAGCAAAACAAGTGTTCTCTGCCAGGTTTGCAGGAAAACCACCCAGAGGAAGACCAAGATATAGGTGGATTGATACGGTACAATGTGCCTTAGACGATAGAAATATAAGATCTGATAATGATAATATTGGAGTTTTGACAAATAGCAGACTGATTTGGAGGAAAATTGTAAATAGGAAGTTAGTAATGATGTAAATTTTTCATGTAGTACTATCATATCCTGGTGAGGGTACATGTCAGGAATTTGATGATGATGAATACTTCAAAATTATGCAGAATCAAGTAGTATAGTAACAAAGTGCTTGACTTATAAAAAATAATATTAATGGGCTAATTTCTATTTGAAATGCATAATAAATTTCTTTAACTTTTTCACAGTATCCCATTACTTTTATACAGCTGAGAAAACCCTATAGGATTTCAACTCTTATCTTTCTTAATCATCGAACAATATTCTTTAGAATTTCATGCTTATCATTCTTTCTATCCTACCTATAAATGGCTAATATGCATTAATGATGCAGATGCCATGTAATGTTGCCAGAATTACAGCATTCAGACATTTGCTAAAGGGAATTCAGTATAACAAATTTACACTATAGCAGACTCTATCTCTTTAACTTATACAACTTCACAAGAAAAAAACAATAAAAATTAATTTACATTCCATATGTTTGGTTCATTCAGATATATGGAATGTGAATTCTTTCTCCTGTCACCATGATTTAGAACAGCATCAAATAAACATATGATGAGAAAAAATTTTAAAAGATTTCCTAGACTTTTACTCAAATTTAGTGAATCATGTGAATTAGGTCTATAAACTTATGCTATGTTGACTCAAGAAAAAGTAATTTGAATGGACTCTGACACTTCACTATTTGAAGAATACCCAGTGCAGTTAATTGTTAATAATGGAGTTATAAAGGTTTGCCTCATCATCATTTCGCTGATGGTACAGATAACTGTGCAGCAAAAGGCAAATGAACAAGAAGCTCAGCTTCCTGTTATATCATAGCTCCTCCAAGATTCAGTGAAAAGAACCCATTTTAGTCACTAATGCCTAAATACCTTATCATCTCTCTTTCTCAGAACACATTACTAAAAATGCACAACCTAGTAGTAGTGCACCACACATATTTATCACATGCCATGAGGAGAACCTGGATCTTACATGCATCTCAATCTACCCACACTTAAATTGGAAGCCAAACGGCTATTTTTCTGGCATCCTTAATAATAATTAAGGGGATACAAATCCCTTGTTGTTCAACTGCCAGTAAGCAAAACTCTAAGATCGAGAACTATGAATATATAGATTTCATATATATTTGTGACACTCTCATCAGTGAGTATTTTCACTTTTCACTTAAACCTTATTATCTTCCAGGTCTACCTACTCACTGATGAGCTCAAAAAAGGTTGAAACCGGTCTGGGTAGTGACCACTCCTCATAATGTAATTACAGTATTACATCCCCTAGGGGCTGTGTTTTTACATTATAAGAAAATATCAAGGATAGTGAGGAAGCTTGCTCCACCTGTAAAGGTGGGTAAAGCTATGATCCCACCCATAATGTATTGCAGTATACATCTCTTAGTGAGATGTGCTTTACATTATGGAAAATACTAAGAATAGTGATCATAACTTTACCCACCTTTACAATGAGTTGCTCTGGTGTTGCACCACCTTTAGACTTGAGCTACGTTCAGGCGCAAACTTAACTGTTTGCTTACTTGGGATTAGGAGTAAAATAACCAAGTTTATAAAATTACTTGGTAACCCTAATATATATAAAGAAAGAAAGTATACCTCATTCTCTCTGCTTGTCAGTGTATAGTATGTTTCTTCAAACAAGTAATCATTTAAATGATTTCCTGCATTTTTATAATATACCCAATGAACTTCAAACCACTGTACACCATAACTACCAAATATACAACGTCAATTTTTTTTGGATTTTGACATTACCAAGTCACATTAGTGAGACTTGGTTGGTGGACAAAGATAAATAGGGATAGAACATAAGGAATACTGCATTTTGTTATTGTTATGTTATCGGCAGTTCATGGGAAGTATTAAAAAATACATAAATGGTTCAATATCGCAATGTGTACCAAGACTTTGAAGGAGTGAGAGTAAAATGGATGTGCAATTTATGAAGCAAGAGATTCTTAAGAAAAAGATGTGATATGAATACCATGTGCATAAAGATGATATCAATTATGAAATTATAAGGTACAGGCCAGAAAAATTATAACCATCATACAGAAAGCTAAGTGTGAGTATGAAAATAAACTAGCTCTACAAGCTAAAGATGGCCAAAAAGAATTCTATCATTACATTGCAAGTAAAAGAATGAATATGAAAGAATAATTCTACTTAAGGTGAATGGTATGTGGGTGGCAGATGCAGAGGAGATCGTTCAACTAATGAATACCCATTTTGCTAAAAGCTATCAACCTGATGTATACAACATTAAGCTCACTACCACATCTTCAATGAATGACGAAACTCAGGTGTATCAGGAAAAGGTACTAGATCTGTTGCACAAACTAAATAAGACTATTCAATGTCAGTAAATATAAAGTTATGCACTTTGGATATCTCATTATAACAAAGTGCATAACTTTATATTTATATAACTTTATATACTGGTGTATATCCTCTTTATATACTTTTTATATAACTTTATATACTGGCAGGATTATGTTGGAAGAAACTGACCATGCTAGGGATCCTGGAGTATTAGTACATAGGAAATTGAAGTTCAGGGGACATGTTATTGCATATACTACTCAAAGAATAATTGCACTGCTGAAATGAATATCAGCATGTAAGGATAAGGATGTCATGCTGCCTCTATACGGATTGATATGAATATGACAAAAATTGGACTATCATGAGAAGATCTGGTCTCCTAGTTTCGGAAGTGATGCAGATACAGTGGAGAGATTGCAAAGGAGAGTATTAAAGATGGTAGAATAGCTATGGAATGTAGATTATGTGGAAGAGATTAAGAATTTGTAGAGTGCGGACCCTAGCAACATAGGAGAAAGAAGAGTGATATGATAGAGACCTACAATCCTCCGAATGTGGCATAACAGATACTAGTAGAAGAAAGTTTTCATTTTATGGAGTGTAGTGAGAGGACAAAAGAACATTTATGGAAGTTGAGAATGAATGCAGTCAAGAAAGGGGTGAGAGCTAAATTTTTCTCTCATAATTAGCACATGATAACTTGCTTCGGAGGTGGTGAGTACAGAGTGTTTAAACAAATTCAAAATCATAATAATAATAAATATATAATGCTGATCATTAATTGGGCTTCTATGTAAGGATTATCATCTGCATTGTTTTTGAGAGGTTGATATAACGGAAAGGAAATGACACTTTTGAATTTTATCGTAAAAATTAAGGCCTCCTCCATGTTGCTGTAGATGCCATACGAATATGACAGCTTGTGCAGATGATAAAGAATGGGCATAAATATTCTACATTTCTTTCCAGAGGAATATCAGAGAAGGCAGATGCAAGTTGTTCTTGCTGTGGCAGAAGGTGATTTGCCTGGATTTTCGATATCAATCCTGTTCTAGAGGCCAAATGTTAAATATTTTTTTGAGCTATTTTAGACATCTGAATAATCAAAGCAGCAGCTTCACTTGAAGTAATGAATCTAATCTACAAACTTAATACATTTTTCATATATCCTTGCCTGCAATAGGATTTGAATCTACGGTCCTACTGAGGAAAAAGAAGTGATCCAATCAGCACACCAGATATATCACATAGATCACCTATCTTTGGCCAAATGCCATAGAGAAGTTTGGTGAATCTCAAGTGGTTGCACTTGATATCTCCAAGACTTTCAACAAGGTCTGGAATGCAGGCTTACTAATCAAACTCTCATAATTTGGTCTGTGCCAGGGATTCCTGTAGTTGGATTGCCAGCTTTCTATCTGGATGCACACTGTATGATGGTGGATGGTTCCTTATCTTCTCATCAACCCTCTTCTTCATATACAACAGTGACTGAGTTCAGCTCTTTTTGCAGCAATACGCAGTTTTTGCAGATGACAGCACACTGCACTCCTCGCTTTCATTTGACAAACAAAAGAAAAATCAAGGAGTGTTAAGGGTCAAAGCTGTATATTTGAGAGGAAGACCTACACATAGTCTTTAAAGGAATGCAGGGAACTGAACAGGACTACTGATCTAATGTCCAATCCTCACCTTGTGGCACACCAATTAGGTACACTGTTAGGTATCTAACTGGATACTGAACGAATGAGGACGGGCTGCCAATTTGGGATTTAGAAAAACAAATTATATTCTTATTGGCTAATTAATCCACAAATGAAATAATGGTACAACATGACAGAATTTCATGCTGACTGGGGCCCAGTTAAACAAGGTCCCCATTTTTTTTGCCAGGGAATGAGGGAGAACAGCGAAAAGTTAGAAACGGAAACAAATCTTGCAACACACCCCACTCAACATCACCAGAGATCAAGATCAGTACTATCACATATGAAGCCTGAACAGCAAAGAAATGGAACTGGCTGAGGAATTGAATAAGTACCAGATCAACATAATAAGGGTGACAAAAACTGAAGTGATGTTTCTAAGCAATAAACACAAAATGTTACATTCAGGCAATAACAATTAGGGAAAAGGAGTAGTTATAGTATTCAACACTAAATATGAGGTTAATCTTCTTGAATGGTAGGCAATATCAAGTAGAGTGATGTGGGCAAATATCAGAATGGGAAACTGGATAATGTAACTTATTTGTGTCTATGGTCTCACAGAAGATTCTACTAAGGTAGAAGTGGAGGAATTTTTTTGAGGCTTTACAGAAAGCAACAAGTGACACGAAAAAAAGAAAAGTTGGTCCTTGTAGGGAATCTAAATAGCAGAGTAGGATATTCAGATATTCAGAAATATTTTGGCAAAATTAGGAGATAATATTGGATAAAAATGGAAAATACTTGTTGGATTTCTGATCAGGACATGGACTGGTTATTACTAACACACTGTTTCAACATAAAAATGTGCATAAATATACACATGGAGAGAAGAGGCAAGAAATAAGAAAAGTTTCATTGACTATGTTATTATTGTTGATAGGGATGTTTTCTCCCTGGTGAAGGACACTACAGGATTTGAAATTGGAAGTGATCACCATATAGTCTTGAGCAGGATAAAACTGAATTTCATATTGAAAAGAAGAACATGTAAGAAAGTTTTAAAGCAAATAAAAGTTGAGCAGCTCTCTCAGATGTGAACAACAGACTAAAATACACAAACATGATTGAAGAAAAAATGTAAGAGTTTGAGAACAGGAACTAAACCTTGGAGATTTAGTGCCAAGCCCTGAGGAAAACATTGATAGATTCAGCCAGAAAGGCATGTGGTGATGTTATCTGCAAGAATAGAAAAATAAGAACTCCATGGTGGACACAGAAAGTTAAAGACAAAGGAAAATAATAAAGCATATCAAAAGTTACTGACAAATAAGTCAGCTTGTACTCTTAGAAAATACAGAGATAAAAGTAAGAAAGCTAAACACTGCATAAAACTGGGGTGGGAAGGCACAGGAAGACATTGGCAAGAACGTAGAAAATAAATATCAGGAAAGTGGCAAAATATTGTGGAGGCTTGTTGAAAAAGCTCAGATGGAGAAAAGAGTGCTGTAAAAGGAATTAAAGACGATAAAGATGACAGGAGAACTGGTGAAAATAGATATCCTTCATATATGGATCAAATACTTTGAAAAACTGATAAATGAAACCATCAGTGAGAGCACAGTGGTAAAAAAAAAAAAAAAAACACTCAACATGCATGCTACATATTCATACTTGAATTATGAAAAGGTCATCAAAAGTCTGAAATGTGGAAAAAAGGCAGCAGGAGTAGATGAAATTCAAACAGAAATGCTCAACTATAGACGTATAAAAGTCTTGCAGTGGTTGCATTGCATAGTTTAGAAGGCCGGGACAGAGGAATGAATTCTAGATGAATGGAATAGAGTTCTACAGTACCCATATAAAAAAGAAAAAAAAAAAAAAAAAAAAAAAAGAAAAAGAAAAGAAAAAAGCAAAATAAAACCGAATGGGAGAATTACAGAGGTATTTCACTATTGAGTGTTCCTTGTAATATTCATGAAAGTATGAGGATGGGCTGAAAAGTTCTCGGTCTAACAATGGAATAAACTAATTTATAATTTCAATTATTTTTACTTTTCAACATAATTGCCCTTAAGACTTCTAGAGAGGCATGTGGTGAAGTTGTCTGCAAGGATAGAAAAATTAGAACTCCATGGTGGACACAGGAAGTTAAAGAAACAGTGAAGGAAAAGAAGAAAGCCTATCAAAAGTTCATGGCAAATAAGTCAGCATGTGCTCTTAGAGAATACAGAGACAAATGTAAGAAAGTGAAACACTGTGTAAAACAAGCTAAACAAAAGTCATGGCAGGACTTTGGCAAGAATATAGAAAATAAATATCAAGAAAGTGGCAAAATATTCTGGAGGTTGTTGAAGAAGCTTAGGAATGGAGGAAAGAGTGCTGAAAAAGGAGTTAGAGATGATAAAGGTGACATGAAAATGGGAGAAAAAGATATCCTTGAAGTATGGAGTAATTACTTTGAAAATTTGCTAAATGAAACAAGCAGTGATGACAGCACAGAGATAAAAAACACTGACCAGGCATGCATGCAGGAATACATATCCATACTTGAAGTAGAAAAAGCCATCAAAGGCTTGAAATGTGGAAAGGCAGCAGGAGTAGATGATATTCGACTAGAAATGCTGAAGTATGGTGGTATAACAGTCTTACAGTGGCTGCACTGCATAGTTCAGAATAATTATGGGTACTAAAGAGCTCTACTTCAATCATCGGGAATACGTCCCTCCTGGACAGAGGGACGAATTCCCGATGATTGAAGTAGAGCTCTCTAGTACCCATATATAAAAAGGGAAATAAAACTGAATGTGAGAATTACAGAGGTGTATCCCTACTGAATGTTCCTGGTAAGATATATGCAAGTATACTTGAGAAACGGTTGAAAAGAATTGTGGAAGAAAAGCTTGGTGAAGAACAAGCTGGATTCAGGTCAAATAGAGGCTGTCAGGATCAGATCTTCACTTTACGACAAATAGTCGAGAAAGCATGGGAATATAACAAAGATCTGTATTTAAGTTTTGTCGATCTGGAAAAGACATATGACAAGGTGCCAAGAGAGAAGCTATTCAATACCCTACAGTTATATGGTGTCGATGGGTCATTATATCGAGCAATACTTAGTCTTTATTTGAGTTGTAAGTCAGCAGTTAGAATTGAAGGAAGTACAGGAAGATGGTTTAATGTTAAATCTGGTGTGAGACAAGGATTTACATTATCCCCTCTGTTATTCATTATCTATATGGATCACATTATGAAGGAAAGTGGTATTAAACATGATATCAAAATTGGAGATGTTAATGTCAGCTCTTTGCTTTATGCAGACGATGTTACACTTCTAAATAAATCTGCTACAGGTATGCAAGATTCTCTGACTAAATTGAATTACTGTTGTAATAGATATGGTATGAAGGTCAGCAATAAAAAGACAAAGACAATGAAAATAGGCAGAATCATTGAAAATGTCAACTGTGTTTTGAATGGAGAACCTGTGGAACAAGTAAAACATTTCAGCTACTTAGGTATGATTTTAAGTGGAGATGGTAAATTAAATATGGACATAGACAACAGAATCAACAAAACTGGTATGGTAGGAAGTCAATTGAATAAATTCATACGGAATAAGAGAGAAATTAGTCGCAACACTAAATTAGCTGTATACAAGACAGTGTTCAAACCAGTTTTAACTTATGGATCTGAGAGCTGGGTCAGAAGTAAAACATTTGACCAAAGACTAGGGACCACAGATATGAGTCCTGAGAAAGATTAGAGGTGTGAACAGATTGCATCAATGGCAATATTATATTAAAAACTAGGATATTAAGAAAGAACTTGACATTGTCAGCATCCAGGAATGTGTCAGCAGAGCTAATCTCAGGTGGTATGGTCACGTAAAAAGAATGGGCGAGGAAAGATTAGCAAAACAAGTGTTCTCTGCCAAGTTGGCAGGAAAATGGCCCACAGGAAGACCAAGATATAGGTGGATTGATACAGTGCAAAGTGCCTTAGGTGATAGAAATATAAGATTCGGTAATGTTGGGGGTGTTGACAAGTAACAGACTGATTTAGAGGAAAATTGTAGATAGGAAGTTAGTAATGATGTAAATTTTTCATGTAGTACTATCATATCCTGTACATCCCTTGAGGGTACATGGCAGGAATTTGATGATGATGATGACTAATACATTTATAACAGTGATGCTGCAGCACCATTATCCCGTCCCTGTAGGTGTACTCAGTAAGATCTGCAAAATACCCCTGTACAGCTGCAATCATCTATTGATTCGAAGAAAAATGATGACCAGTGAAGAAGAGTTTTAGTTTTGGGAAGAGATAGAAGTCAGAGGCAGCCAAATCTGAGGAATAGGGTGGATGTTCCAACAATTCATAGTGCAGATCCCTTAATTTTTCCATTGCCAAAACACATTTGTGGGCAGATGCATTGCCCTGATGATAGTTGATTTTTTAACCGGGTCTTTTCTCACAAATTTTTTTGTCTAGTCTGGTTAAAAGATTGGAATAATATTCCGGAGATATTGTTTTACTCTTTTAAAGATAACTAATAAACAAAATGCCTTTAGCATCCCAAAACACCTATGGCATGACCTTCCCTGCTGATGGAACTGACTTGGCAATGTCTTTTTTGGCACTGAACAACAGGCTTCTGTCCACTGTTTGAATTCTGGTGTGTAATGGTGAATCCAAGTCTCATCCATAGTAATAAATCGACGCACAAAATCAGTTTTATTCTTGTTAAAACGCTCCAAGCACTGTTCAAAGATTTTCATGCGAGTGCATTTTTGTTCTGCTATGAGCAAGCGCAGCAACTATCTTGCACAAAGCTTTTTTATTTGCAATTATTCATGCCAAATATATCCTACATATTCTTTTGAAATGCCTATGGTCTCAACAATTTCATGCATGTGACTCGCAGGTCATCCAATACCATATCGTGCACTTGATCAATGATTTCTAGTGTTGTTACACTTTTTGGACATCCTTCACATGGATCATCTGCAAGGCTGGTGCAGCCACAGTTAAACTTGGGAGTCCATTTCTTAATTGTCGTAAACAAAGGAGAAGAGTGTCCATAAACTTTTATGAACTTCGAGTGAATTTCTTTTGGCGTTAAACCTTCTTTTACAAAGAATTTTATAACTGTACCATAGTCAACTTTATTCATTTCAAGGAATACAGATAACACTTTTCTTTCAGACAGCTATATAAAACAAACTTGATAGAATGACTTACAATTTCACATGGATGCTTATGACAGATGTAGCAACTTCGGAAAAAAAAAAAAAATCATGCCGATAGTGTTACCATCTATGGTCGAGGCCGAGAACGTTTCAGACCACTCTTGAGAAACAATTGAGAAGGATTGTGGAAGGGAAGCTTGGTGAAGAACATGCTGGATACTGACCAAATAGAAGCTGTCAGGATCAGATTGTTATTTTATGACAAATAACTGAGGAATCAATGGAATATAACAAAGATCTGTATTTAAGTTTTGTACAATAGATCTGGAAAAGGCATACGACAAGGTGCCAACATAAAAGCTATTAAAAATGCTACAGATATATGGTGTCAGTGGGGCATTATATCAAGCAATACTTAGTCTTTGAGTTGTAATTCAGCAGTGGTAAAAAAGCACTCAACATGCATGCAACATATTCATACTTGAATATGTTGCATGCATATAAAATATATATGATATACATATAAAGAAGTAGAATAAGTCATCGAAAGCCAGAAATGTGGAATGGCAGCAGGAGTAAATGATATTCGACCAGAAATGCTCAAATATGGAGATATAAAAGTCTTGCAGTAGTTGTGTTAAATGTGAATGAAAAAAAACAACAAAAACCATTATTAAGCTATTTTAATTATTACTACGTTAATATTATAAGAACTTGTATTTGATAATTTAACTGCGCATTAATTGAAATGTTAATATTCTCTATTTATTCCTATTTGTAGAAGTTTAGTGTTATGCAATACCTCAATTTTATTATATTTTGTTTGGCTGTCATGGAGACGTATGTAAGTGAGCAAGCACGTTTTGGAACACCACGCGAGGAGAAGGTTTACTGAAAGAGTTTTAGAAAGAAATCATGAGAATAATTTAGGCGGGAAGAACGGATATATAAGCGATGAACGCTGAAATTATGAATTAATTAGGAGAGATAGATTAGAGAGAGAAAGGAGAGGATTGGCATTAGGTTGGAATCGGAGCATTCGGGAATCACAGTGTGATAATAGCGAGTCGGCAAGTCACTCAAGCAGCTAATAAAGTCTACTAGTCGAGAGGCGGTTAGCTAATAAATTGTAGAATAACAATTATAGCTACGGAAGACAGCTGAGTGACTACTAAAGAGACTAGCGATATTTGAGTTGAGATTCAATTTCAGGGCCGACCTTTCAAGGACATACAGAACCTTGAAGCAAAGCGCAGAGTTATAAGGGAATAGTAGAGGCTGTAAAGCTGAAGTTACCATTAGCTGTGCTTAGAAATATATTGCCTAAAGAATTAAATGAATGCAGGAAGAATGAACAGCTGTGCATATAAAACCTCAAGTTAAGGAATTATTGTGTATTGCCTTAATTCATAAGAGATCAGTAGTATTTTTTCATGCAAGAACATTTGTTTATGTGTATAGTGACCGACGATTAATTCAGTTATTGCTTAGAAGAATTATTTTAATGAGTGCCGTATACTGTTTAAGTGTTTACAGTTATAAAAAGTGTTTACGTATAAGTAGGTGAAGAAAAAAGATTATCGGTAAGATTATTCCAACCGTTAATATTCCTATACAGAGAAGTGTGAGAGTTTCATCCAAGAATTTCCTTATACTAACAGTAACTATTACAGAAATTAGCTAAAGTGTAAAGTGTTTGCTTGTGAAGAGGTATTACTGCAATTTTTATTGTATTTAAAATTTAAAGAACTATGAGATATTGATGTGAATGATCATTAAGGAACTTTATTAAATAGCTAAAAGGAACTGTGAGAAGACTGTATTACAGATAACAGCATTTCCATTGTCTGAGTTTGTATGACAGTATTATCAGAAAGGCTGAAGTGTTTATAATAATTTAATTAGTGATTTGATCTTAAGTGTAAAATTTGTGATTTTAAAATTAAATATTTGTTTTTTTAATCAAAAGTTGTATTTTGCCTGAATCTCTTTTACTGCACCATTCATAAAATATTCGACCCAAAGCAGGTGAATTAAGTTAGTTAAATATACTCGGCCAGTATATATATTAAGGAGAAATGGTTGAGGATTGATTTATCTTCAATTCTTGAACTAATTTAGATATAGAGTGGCGCAGTCTATAAATATAAATTTTCTCTATATTTGCATTAGAAATCAACTAGCAACTATTATTTTGTTTAAGAACATCATAGTGACTAATATGTCGTATCCAAAGTATAGATTGAGACGAAGTAGGATCCAACAGTTGCACTGCATAGTCCAACCACTGCTTCTTCTTCATATGTTAAACCTGGTATCAGGCAAGGATGTACATTATCCCTCTTATTCATTATCTATACGGATCACATTATGAAGGAAAATGGTATTAAACCTGATATCAAAATTGGATAAGTTAATCTCAGCTCTTTACTTTATGCAGATGAAGTTATACTTTTAAATAAATCCAGTACAAGTCTGTTGCAATAAATTTGGTATCAAAATCAGCAATAACAAGATAAAGACAATGAAAATAGGCAGAAACGATGAAAATATTAACTGCATCACAAATGGAGAACCTATAGAACAAGCAAAACGTTTCACCTACTTAAGCATAATTTTTAGTGAAGATGAACTTAAGCTATTTCGTTTGGCAGGGAAAATTCTACAAACAAATAGAGGGGACAGCCATGGGTTCACCACTCTCCCCACCCTTGGCCAACTTCTTTATGAAGACTTTTGAAGAGAAAGTCATAAACTCTGCCCCACAAAAATCAACCATATGGCTTTGCTACCTTGATGATGTGTTCGCTATTTGGCCACATGGCTCTGACACACTCCTCTCCTTCTTACAACCAATACTCCAGAATCAAGTTCATCCTGGAGAAAGAGGAAAACAACAGCCTCCCTTTCCTAGACACACTAGTCACCCTGATGGAACCTTGGTTTTCTCAGTTTACAGAAAACCCATCCATACAGGCAGATATATTCACCAATAACACCCCCCCCCGCAACAATATGGAGTTATTAAGACACTATACAACAGGGCTAAATTAATCTGTTCAAATGACAATGCCCTAACCACTGAAATAAATCACATCCTCAACACGTTCTCAGCCAATGGCTATCCCCCACCCCAATCCAAAAAATATTGAAACCAGTAAACCACAACCCTCCCCCCTTCACAACAAGGATTACTCTAAATCCATCACCATTCCCTACATCCGAGGCACCACGGAAAAAACTTACCAGCTGTCCTACTTTGGCCAAACATGCAGGACAGCGAATATCAGCATTTCAGAACACAAGGACTACATCCGTTTTCACCAGTATAGCATGGTCTTGCAGACCATGCTCTGGATACAAGCCACAGAATGTGGTGGAAGAAAGCCACAATAACACACCACAGCAAGTTCAAGTTTGAAAGACTTTTCATGGAATCAGCCTCAGCCCTAAGAAACATGCCAAACCTCAACAAATTTGGTTGCATGAGACTGCCCCAAATTTGGGAGACATACATTATGAGACCTTCAGCCTAACCAAGAATACCTACATAGCCCGCCAGGAGGCACCATCAGGACTTTTAGGAGAAACGATAGCTTCCTGCTTCGTCCTCATTTACTGTATGTAGTGCCTGTGTGCATGTCTTTATTGTAAGTTCCTTTGAAAATGGCAGCATGACGTTGCCGAAATATTGGAAATATATATTAAAGTTTAATTTAATTTATATTCTATTGTACGTTGTGAATTCCTTAAGTCAATTAATAATTAAGTCGATAGTTAATTAATAAAAATAAAAGTCACTACTAAACCATATTTCTTCAGAATTCTTGAAGTTGGTTCTGAAATGCTGGAGATGTATGGGATTGGAGCTTGACATATTGATTCCTTGTTTGGATTAGGTTTGTAGGAGTCAAACAGATGTTGTGTAGTCATTTCTGTTGATGATCTGTTGCTATGATATCATAAGTTATATATATGCATTTCATTTTTACACTTTTATGATTAACCGTTTCTTCAGTTAAAGCATAATGTTATTGGCAATTTAACATCACACAGCTCATTCTATTTTGAATAAATCAATTGCTTGCATTCTACCTTGTAACAACTGTTTTGTAAGCCACTGATGATGGTCTGTTAATTTCAGAATGAAATACATGGTAGTATATTTAATAAATAATACTTTTACCTTGTGTTTTCGTGTATATATTTTATAGAACTATGGTGGTATAAGTTTCTCTAAAAACAAGTATACATATCTCAGTATTATTTGACATCTTAAAAATCACAAAAATAAAGCACAGCAATGTATATTCAGTGTCTAATTTTTTTGTAAGAGTTATTCCCACACAATTTTATATATTCCTTGAATTTCAACAGCTCATCAAAGAATTTACTGTCAGATTGGTTCACCAAGTAGTTGCAATTTTCTTTGATAATGTGTGAATTTATAATCAATTATAACAAAGCTGTTTGTGAAAATCTTCAGAGGTAGACACTTTTTTGTAATCCTATGTTAAACCACTATTTTGCTAATCACAGGACTGAAATACCTATAAAAAAGTATCCTGTTTGATCTAGGGAGAATTTCTGGATTCTAACCCTTAGCCCACCAGATACGCTGTGAATGTGTGTGTAAAATATTAATGAACACATATTCCTTATATGACAGCTAAGTTTTATATTGAATGAAGGTCAAAATCAAGATACTGATGAGGTCAAAATCAAGATACTGATGATAAATATAGGTTTAAGATACTTAAACCTATATTTATCTTCTGAATACCTACAGGTTTCTTATTAGCTTTGGTAGCTGTCCTAATGTTTTAATACTAGAGTTATTCCCACACAATTTTATATATTCCTTAAATTTCAACAGCTCATCAGAGAATTTACTGCCAGACTGGTTCACTGAGTAGTTGTAATTTTCTTAGAAATGTATGTACAGATACATGCACATCTATCACTGTCAAATTCCTGATAAATATTCTGAAAGCATATATATACTGCATGTAAAGATTATATCTAATTTCCATCAACAATTTTCTAAAAAAAAAATGTGTGTATATATGTATGTAATTAATTTTTTAAATTGGGGATACTGTATATTAAGGTTACCAAGTAATTTTATAAGCTTGGTTATTTAACTCCTAATCCCAAGTAAGCAAACAATTAAGTTTGCGCCTGAAACATAGTTCAAGTCTAAAGATAGTACAACACCAGGGATATATATATGTGTGTGTGTACACACACACACACACACACACACACACACACACACACACACATATTAGTCAAGACTCCAATATTGACAAATGTTATATTTCTTATTTCTGCCTTCTAAGACACTTCTAACCACGTCGATCCATCTAGATCTTCCTCTGAATCTTTATCCTGCCATCCTAACATAAAACACCTGCTTTGCTAATCTTTCTTGTCCCGTTCTGTTTAAGTCACACACTAGAACTTAGCTCTGATCACACATTTCTAAATGCTAATAAGGTCAACTTTCTAATATTTATACATCATATTCTGTGTATAAAGAGCACAAATAACTGAACATGTTTAAAAGTATATGTACCAGAATTTATAGATGCCTCTGAAATAACTGGTGTTGTATGACTAGATGGGGCCACTGTTGCTGAAGGATGTTCAGTAATAACTGCTACAGTGGTTGGAGCTACAGTAACTGTAACTGTAGGAACTGCAGGAGTTGGGGGTACAGTAGCTTGGGGAAGTAATGCTGGCTGACTGCTCGAGGTTGCTGCAATGAGAAAATAACATTAAATTAATACATGAGTACATCTGTTTCAAAAAAAGTTCTCTACATGTTTCATTTAAAAGTTGTATTTTAAATAAATTAATTTGCATTATTTCTAAGAAATAATGCAAATTAATATTTTTGATTAGTTACTATATGATGGTAAAGAAGTATCCTTCTTCTTCTCTTCCGTCTAAGATGGGTTGAGTCTTGAGCAGGAGCTTCCTGCTCCTTGGGGGAGACCACACTCCTACCAGGCGCGTCCCCCGGGTGGCGGAAACCCAAATGGGTTGCTCTGAATAAAGAATAAAGAGCCATGGACCAAAGGATGTAGCAGAGGTATGGCAAGCTGGATACATTATTATACCAGTAACTTTCATGAGCAGGAGAGTGTCTACAAACTGAGATAGTGCTACTGTGTATGGGACAGACGACGTGCCTACTCGAAAACCACATAGAGTAGGTGAGAAATCAGCAATGTGGTCAGCCAAGGAAGTGAAACATGTAGCCACCTCAACATAAGATCACTATACCGACCTGGAAAATTGCAATTAGTCCAGGAAAATTTAAAAAGACTGAAATGGAGTATTTTAGGTTTATCAGAGACACATTGGTGTGGAGATGGATTCATGGATTTACCAAAAGGAAGACTATACTTCTCAGGAAGAAAAGATAACATACACAGAGAAGGAGTTGCATTATTAATTGGAAAGAAACTTACACACTCGGTAATTGAAATAAAACCAGTGTCTCCTAGAATAATTACAGCCAAACTTCAAGCAAAAGAAAAAGGTTAAACAATTAAAAGAATCCAAATATATGCACCAGACAGTAACCATTCAGAGGAAGAAATAGAAAATTTCTATGAAGAACTACAACAGGAAATAGATAATCCCAAAAATAGAGAACTCATGATAGTGATGGGAGATTTTAATGCTAAAATAGGACAATTCATAGCAGACAAAAAAGATGTGATGGGGAAATTTGGATACGGAGAGCTTAACGACAGAGGAGAACAATTACTCCTCTTCTGTAAAGCAAATGATCTAATGATAACAAACACATTGTTCTATCAATGCCCTAATAATAAATATACATGGACAGTCCCAGATGGTAGTATAAAGAACTGCATAGACTATATCATCATAAACAAACAATGGAAAAGATCAGTAAATAATGTATGAACATTAAGAAGTTTTGATTTCGACACTGACCACGAAATATTAATTGCCAAAGTGAAGATAAAATTCAACAGGAAAAACAATATCAGAAAAAAAGAAAACATCAACCTATCAAAACTAAAAGACTGCAGTGTTATCAATTGCAAAAGACACTCTAGGTACCAAACCCAAAATAAACAAACAGTGGATAACCCAAGAAATGGTAGCTACAATAGAAGAGAAAAGAGAGGCCAAGATACTTGTAAACCAACAAAACAATGAAGAGAATAGAGAAAAATACAGAGCACTAAAAAATAAAGTTGATAACCAATGCAAAAAAGCCAAAGAAAAATGGTAAGAAGAAAAAGCTAAGAAATGCCAAGAAGCATACCAATAAAAAAAAACCTGAAAGACTTCCATGATACTGTAAGAGAAATTACAAAGGAATTCTCAGCAAAAGCAGTAACAATGATAAACAACAAGATGACTGAAACCGTGAATATTGAAGATATAAGAAAAATCCGGTCAAACCATTTTAAGACTATCTTCCACCAAGGAAACAAAACTACAATGCCAACAATAGAAGAAAATAATGACAACCCAAAAATTTTACAAGATGAAGTTAGATACACAATAAAACAGATGAAAAACAATAACGCACCAGGCATTGATACTATCCCGACTGAACTGTGGTCATATGGAGGCAGCATATCAATAGAATATTTAACAAAAATTATAGAAAATCAAACAAAATACTACAAACAGGAGAGATTCCAAATGACTGGAGAACTGGAAAGATCATCCCAATATACAAAAAAAAAAAGGACACAAAAAAGACTGCAGAAATTACAGACCAATCAATTTACTCTCCCACACCTATAAATTTTTCGTAAGAATTATACAAAATAGATTAAAAAATACCTATGAAGAAATGATAGGCATTGAACAAGCTGGTTTCCGAGGAAACAATTCAACAATAGACCAAATTTTCACATTGCACCAACTAGCAGAGTTCAGCTGGGAATACCATAAAGAACTATATTGTTGTTTTGTGGACTTTAAACAAGCTTTCGATAGCATCAACAGAGAAATCCTTCTAAAATTCTACTAGAAAAAGCAATAGACAAATATATAATACAGTTTCTGATAAAATATTACTCTAAGACAAATGCAATAATTAAAAAGGACACACTCACAACAGAACCCATAGAGATCCAAAAAAGGAGTAATGCAAGGATGCCCATTATCCCCATGCCTATTCAATATATATCTAGAAGAATTATAAAGAAGGCAATAGACAATGAGCCTGCAATCAATGTCGATGGTTTAAACATAAATAATATCAAATATGCAGATGATCTCGTCCTTATTGCAAGAACCCCAAATGAACTACAAAAGTGGATAAACAAGCTAAACGAAACCTGTAAAACATATAACATGACAATAAATACACAAAAGACGAAAGTGATGAAAATAGGGAGGAACGGAACTACCATCTCAGCCACCCTAAATGGAGAACAAATAGAACAAGTAGACAACTTCATATACCTTGGATCAAAACTAGCAGAAACAATAGATGAACTCAAAATGATCAAACACAGAATAGCAATAGGATGGACCACCATGGGAAAATTACAGAAAATCTGAAAAACAAACAAGATACCTAAGCAAGCCAAAATCAAATTATATGAAGCAATAATTATACCAACAGTCATCTATGGAGCAGAAGCGTGGACAGTTAAAAAACAGAAAGGAGAAAAAACTGCTGGCATTTGAAATGAAATGCTTAAGAAAAATAAATAGAACAAGTTGGATAGAAAAGAAAACAAACATCACAGTCAGACAAGAATTATTGTATAAAAAGACAATAATAGAAAAAATTAGAAAACAACAACTGAGATGGTTTGGACACACTGTATGCATGGACGCAGACAGACTTCCTAACGTCTTAATCAATACTTTTCCAACTGAAAAAAAGAAGACCAGGAAGACCAAGAATTACCTGGCTGAAATTAATAAAGAACATCTCAGGATGCAGAACATATAAGGAACTTTTCCAAACAGCAAAGAAGTATACTAACCAGTAATTTTGAAAAGCAGGCATCTGACTACTGAGGAGCACCGATATCAACAAATTCAGGTTCAAAGAATATCATTCTTAAAGTAAAATCAAGAAAGTATGTAGCAGAATATTGCGATTTCGGTTTTACAAAGATTGAAGTAAAGGATGAAGAAAGACCACTGTGTGTTATTTGTTAGAAAATTTTGGCGGCTAATAGCACGAAACCAAATAAACTTAAAAGACATCTGGAAACACTTCATAAGGAGTATGTTAAAAAACCTCGAGAGGTCTTTGCTGCCAAATTGAAAAAATATTCTGAAAAGCAAAAATCTAGCATTAAAAATGCTTGTCTGTAAATTAAAAAGCTTTACTAGCTTCTTACAAAGTTGCATATAAAACAACTAAGTGCAAAAAGCGCCACAGTATCAGAAAAGACCTAATTCTGCCAGCTGTAACTGATATTGTGGAAGCTATGCTTAGAGAAAGTTTTACTAAACAACTACAGTGCGTACCGAATTAGTGATATATGTGAAGATATGCAGAAACAATTTTGTCGAAGATTTGTGACCAATTAATCTCAATTCAGCTTGAAGAGACAACGGATAGCAACAGGGATTGTCATTTAATTGCTTATGTTTGATTTTGCGATGGATTATCAGCAGTTGAAGAATTATTGTTTTGTAAATCAATAGAAAGAAGAGCCACAGCATCTGAATTGTTCAAAATATTGGATGATTTTATATGCAAGGCAAACATACAGTGGAAAAATTGTGTTTGAATTGCATTGATGGTGCTCAAGTTATGTCTGGAAGGTTTAAAAGTTTACAAGCGCTTGTGAGGGAAAATCCCCACAATGTATTTGGACTCATTGCAGGATTCATAGAGAAGCTTCTGCTGCAAAGGAAATCAGTCCAGGTCTAAACATTGTGTTAACAACAGTTATAACCGTGGTGAATTATATAAAAATGAGACCCTTAAAATCAAGACTCTTTTCTGAATTTTGCAAAAACATGACTAGGACGGAACATTCAGCATTACTATTTTACTGGGAGACAAGATGGTTATCACAGGGAAAATGTTTACGTGTTTACGAATTAAGAGACAAAATAACAATCTTCTTGGAAGAGGAAAATCATGAAGAAGCAGAGAAGTTTAGAGACTACTTATTTGTGATGAAATTGAGCTACTTGGTGATTCAAGAAATTAAGTATATTAGACCTGCAACTCTAAGGAAAAAATTCACATATCTTAGATATGAGAAAAAGTTAATGCTTTTTGTAAAAAACTAGAGTTATGGAACAAAAAGTTAAAGCAACAAAAATTAGAATGTTTGTAAATGTGGATGAATTTATCAAAACCTACAAGGCAGAAGAGCAACACATCAAAGTTTTATCTGCAACTATCGAAAATCATTTAACAATGTTGATGAAGAATTTTAGAAGCTATTTTATAACCGACAACAACATAATAGCAATGTAAGAGTAGGCCAGAAACCCTTTCAAATTACCCCCAAAGATTTCTCAATTAAAGAAGAGAAACAATTTATACACTTCACGTCAAGAGGCAAAATCAAAAGACAATTTGTTTTTAAATCTGTTTGAATTTTGGGCTGGTGTTGACCTTGAATTTTCTGCACTAAAGTCAAGAGCTTTTCATGCACTTTTGCAATTTCCATCTTATCTTTGTGAAATTTGGTTTTCTGCAGTGGCTGCCTTAAAAAAAAAATATAGATCTCAATTAAATATAGAAAGAGAACTAAGAGTGTCAATTTCCAATGTAAATCTTTACTCTGCAAAAAAAAAGCCCAAGGAAGCCATTATTAGATTCATTGTTATTGTTTAGTTTCAATTAGTTTCTCAGTATTATTTTAATGGCAAATATAGCCTACTTTGGTTTAGGGGTGCCCTCTTTTTTACAATGTCATTGGTTCTTTATCCAAAAACTTAGGGCATTATTGACATTTTAAAAAACTAATATACGAAGAATAAAATAGGAGGAAAATTTGGACACCTTTTTTGGATCATGTTTTCTGTTTCCTTATCCCGACCATGTGCCTTCATCTGCTGTTGAAGGAAGGGGGGGCAGGTTTGGGAAAGTGGGGGTAAAGTAATGTGGGGGAATTACTTGAAAAAATCCGGGTTTTTTATATGTATAATAATATTATTATTAAAAGTGGGTAGAGAGCATTTGGGATGTGGGGTGTGAGAGAAGGATCTGAAGATAGAAATTATTTTTTTGGGGAAGAGGAGGGATTTAAGAGAAAAAAGTCAGAGGTGGGAGTAACGTGGTATGAGCCATTTCGACAGGCATCGTCTTTGGAACTCATGGGGGAAGGCGTACTTATACTGTTTCTCAGTATATTTTGCAATATATTTTGATATGTCCCCATAAGCATAACTAGTTTATTCAATACAGTGGATTTTATACATATTATTTTATTTTCAGAGTGTATTTTATATTTCTGTTTTTATATTGTTTTTGTGTCAATAAATAGTTTATTAAATGCTTTTGTTTCAATAAAGTAGTTTTCAGTTTTTCCTTTGATTCCCACCTTTCTTCACCCCTCCCCTTTAGGTATTTCACACCTCCTTTTGGAGGGCGCACCATAAGTTGAGAATCACTGATGGAGGTTTAATCAAGTGGACTTAAACTAAATGCCTGCAATACAAAGAGCTCTGATTCACTAACAGACTCGTCTACAAAAAAATAAAATGTTTTATGGCAACACAGGCCACTATACCATGTCATGTGCCATGCCATACAGTCTGAGAACCACAGTGAATGACTACACAAATTATTTCAGAGGAGCTCTCACACGTTCAAAATCAGACTGAGAAACAGGACAGCATTAAAAACCTTCTTTTGCATTCATGAGGATTAAACATTTCCTGACAGTATATTCTTCTCATAATACAACATCTTACATGTGAGAGTGTGTGGAACAGCCAACAGGTACAACTCAAAGACTCCCATGTGTGGTGTACTCTCTCATGAAAAACAAAGTTTTTCATCACTTTCCTCACTGTTTGTGACTTTTGGAGAATCCATTTCCTGAAATCCTCATTCTACAGAAAGGACTCCTTATGGATCCCCTTCTCTGGGGGAACGAAGGACATATTTATCATGAAAAGTTCAAAAATGTGAATGAATATCATCAGGGCCACACAATGAATGAAATGATGTATCTTATCTGGTTCAGATTTACTCATATTATACTAAGGATAAAAGCAACTCGGCTTTAAAAGCACATTCATTCCAACAAAACATATGATATCATTAAATTTCTGATATACAGCATGTCTCAGTGTAGTTTAATGTAACATGAATAAATTCGAAAACTTAATTATTGAAGTTTTTTATGCACCAATTTCATGAATTTGGACTAACATTTTTATTCTTATTTTCAGGTTTGTCCTCAGTGTTGCATTTCTAGTTAAGAATCAAAACAAATTAATAATTTCAAAATTATTTTTATTTTTCAACATAATCTCCTTTAAGACTAATATATTTATTCCAGCGATGCTCCAGCACCATTATTCCGTTCCTGTAGTGGTTCTCATTAAGATCTGCAAAATATCCCTCTATACCTGCAATTACCTCTTGATTCGAAGAAAAACGCTGACCAGCGAGGAAGAGTTTTAGTTTTGGGAAGAGACAGAAGTCAGAGGGAGCCAAATCTGGGGAATAGGATGGATGTTCCAACAATTCATAGTGCAGATCCCTTAATTTTCCCATTGCCAAAATACCTTTGTGGGCAGGTGCATTGTCCCAATGAAAGACGATTTTTTTTCTTCTGTAAACCAGGTCTCTTCTCACAATTTTTTTTGTCTAGTCTGGAATGAACAGTGGCTTGTACACCACTAGTTTAATGCTTTGTCTAATTTCTCTCTTATTCTATATACGTTTACATAAATGGTTCCCTTCAACATCAGTTTTGACTATTGTATTATCTATTTTCAAATTTCATGTACCATCTTCACTCAGTACTAAAATAGATGAAGTGTTTTACTTCTGTAAATTTACCTTCGAGAATACTGTTGACATGTTCTAAGTTTCTGTCTATTTTCCAATTTTGATAGCAGATTGGACACCACATTATTTTATAATATGATCCACAGTTAGGTTACATTATGACCAGTAAATTATAACTGCCAAGGAATTATATTCTTGTTTTATCCTGGGTATAAGCGTAAGCAAATAAAGTTTGTGCAGGAAGTACCTTAACTAATAGGTGAAGATAATGACTATGCAAGAGTGATAACCTCAAATTATTTGCCTTGGTATCCCATAATGCAAAGTATACCGTGCATAATACACGCATTTATACATGTATAATAAATGCATATACACTACTTTGAAAGAAGTCAACGGACATCCCCATGGGCAAAGTGCATCATGCCATGTAACAACTCGTGTTTGTAGCTTAATGATGATCCCAAGTCAGTGCAACTGTGTCCAGGATAAAGGGCTGTGAGAAGGGAAGAACTGACAGAGTTTGAAAGCGGAGTTGTAATAGGATGCTATGTTGCATGCATCCTATGTTTGGCAAATTGTTGATGAATTGGGCCATCCCATAATGCAAAGTATTATGCCATCCCATAATGCAAAGTAAATAATCAGTAATGCCATACTGTGATGGAAGTACAGGGAGACAACTGCAAGTGCTACCCACTACACTCATCAAACGGAACTGTAGGGTGCTACAAAGGACAACATGTAGAAACTGCCATTTGTTGGCCGACCTGTTGAATGTGGAGTTCCACACATTGACTAGAACACAAATCTGAACAAAAGCATTCAGAACCCAGGCTCATAACATGGGTTTCCATGGTAAGACTGCAATATGCAAGCCCCACATTATCTGAACTGACACAAAGCATTGCCTTCAGTGGTGCAAAGAGTGTGTGTGTACAGTGGGACATGGAAGCTTGAAAGCTGTGTTATGGAGCAGCAAATCATGCTACACTCTCTACCAAGCAGATGGATGGGTGCTAGTGGATGAGAGAACATCTCTTATCAGAGTGTGTTACACACTCTGATAAGAGATGTTCTCTCATCCACTCAACTATGAAATTCGGAAGTGGCAGTGTGATGGTACAGTCCTGTGGTTTGGCCTTGGCCATCTGTTTGTGGTGACACAAACTGAACTCCGAACATTCTGACATAGTGTTTCTACAGAACGGGCCATAGTCTCTTTCAGCAAGATAATGCACCATGTAATAAAGCTGCTGCTGTAGCTGCATGATTTGTGGACAAGAAAGTCACCACAACTGACTGCCCTCCACAGAGCCCTGACTTCAACCCTACTGAGTATCTGTGGGATGAACTGGAGTGTCAGGCAAGATCAAAGGACATCTGCCCAACAACAATCCATCACATCATTACATGTCTACAGGAAGAATGGTCTCAAATTCCCACCGATCACTATCGTATGCTTGTGGACAGTATACCCTGTAAGATTGCAGCAGTCATCATAGAGAAAGAAGGTGGACGGGACACTGGGATAAACAAGGCACACACTGTTTTCATCAGGGAACTTGGGTAAACAGCAAAAAAAATCAGCTACTGGAACAATTTCAACTCAACATGAGCAAAGTTCAAGATGGGAACTATCAACCTAAGAAACAAAATGAAACTAACAGAAAAACTGGTTAAGTACCAGACTTACAAACAGGTATTACCCAAACACAGACGACAGATACGAGATTCTTCTAAGTAATGAATACAACATATTTCAGTAATTGAACGTAGAACCCACACTATTTCAGACAATAATATATATCATATTAGGGACTGTGGGATGACAGCACTTAGTCTCTTCATTGGTTGTTGCTTATAATTAGTAATAGGCTTGGACCAACTATCTCTGATTAGCTACCAGTGGGGACTGAATTACCCACTCAGTCTCCAAAAAGTTAGACAGGGCTAAACGGCCTCATGTACTCCCTATATGGGAATAAATTAGCTTAGCTGATCAGGGAAAGGAAGTAGTAGCTATACTATTCAACAATAAATATGAGGATAACCATTCTTAAATAGCAAGCAATATCATGTAAAGTGTTGTGGGCAAACATTAGAATTGGGAAAGAGAAAAACAAAACTTATTTGTGCTTGTGGTCCCCTACAAAAGGTTCTATTAAGGAAGAAATGGAGGAATTTTTCAAGGCACTAGAGAAGGCAGCTGATATAAAGAAAATGACAGTCCTTATAGAAGATCTAAATAGAAGAGTAGGGAATGATTACCAGACACAGAAATGTTTTGCAAAAATTTGGACAAAAGGGCAAAGGTAACAATAATGGTAAGCACTTGATGAATTTCTGTTGAGGAAATGGACGGATCATTGTAACCTCGAGTTCCACCATAGAGACTTGCACAAATTCACATGGGGAGAAGGCAAAACAATGAAAAAAATCATTTTTACTGTGCTTCACGCTGAGTCGGGAGACAGAAGAGTGTACAGGATGTTTGAAATAGTAAGTGATGATTATTCAGTTTTGAACAGGATAAAACAATGCAGTACAGAAAAGAAAAAGTGTTCATGTTGAACAGCTTTGGAGGTGAACTATAGATTAAAATACACAAACATTATTCACGAAAAAATAAAAGATATTCTAAAACAAGAGCAAACTTTGGTGATTTGCTGGCTGCAGATCCTGAAGAAAATATTAATTCAGGAAGAGAAGCATGTGGTAAGGTTGTCTGCAAGAATGGAAGAATTAGAACTTTGTGGTAGACTTAGGAAGTTAGAGAGGCAGTCAGAGAAAAGAATAAAGTATATCAAAAGTTCCTAGCAAGCAAGTCATAATTTGATCAGATAAAAATACAGAGAAAAATTTAAGAAAGTGAAGCACTGTGTAAAAGTAGCTAAACAAAACTCATGAAAACAATTTGGTAAGATGACATTCAAATAGCAATGATTAAACTGTGAAGGTATAAAATTTTATAGTGGCAACAGTGCATAATTCAGAAGGCCTGTTCAGAGGATCAATTCAGAAAGCACAATTCCAGATGGCTGGTGTAGAGCTTTTGTAACTCTATAACAGTGAATATGCCAATTTCAGAGTAATTTTCTTACTGATGAGAAGCAAATAAGAAAAATTGTAGAAAGGAAACTTGGAGAAGAATAAGCTAAGTTTGAGCCAAATAGAGGTTGTACTGTTCATATTTTTACATTACTGTATTTACTCGAATATGACTCGCTCTCACATATATTTCACACCCCTGATTTTACTTTAGTAGAAAAGAAATTAAAAAGACAGGAAGTTAGAGGTGATGTAAGTTTTTCATGTAGTACTATCATATCCTGTTCATCCCTTGAAGGTATATGTCAGGAATTTGATAATGATGATATCAGCTGTTTACATTTATGCATAAGATGCTACAATCCTAAACAAGCAGTCTACAGGATACCTAACTAAACTGAATAAATGCTGTAATAAATTTGGTAAGAAAATCAGCAATAGAAAGACAAGAACAATGAAAACAGGCTGAAATATTGAAACCATCGATTACATCCTGAATAAGAAACCTTTAGAACAAGTAAAACATTTCAACTCTTTAGGCACAATATGGAAACAGACAACAGAATTAGCAAAGCTGGGATGGTAGGAAGTCACCTGAATAAGTTTATATGGAATAAGAGAGAAATTAGTCAAAACACTAAACTAGCTATATACAAGACAGTATTCAAACCAATTTTAATTTTTAAATCTGAGAGCTGGGTTAGAAATAAAACACTTGATCAAAGACTGGAGACCACTGATAAGAGAGTTCTGAGAAAAATTAGAGATCAGAACAGATGACATCAATGGCAGTATCATATTAAAAATGAAGATAAAAGGAAGGAACATGATACTGTCAACATTCAGGAATGTGTGAGCCAAGTTCTCAGGTGGTATGGTGACAAACAGAATGGGGTAGGGTAAGATTAGCAAAACAGATATTTGTTACTGGAATAGCAGATCAAAGACCTAAAGGAAAACCAAGGTCTTTGTGAATGATACAAAAAGAAGTGAATTAGAAGACAGAAATATAATATTTTATGACACTGAAGCAATGACAGATAACAGATTAATTTGGAGTAAAATTGTTGATTAGAAGATAGTAATGAAGTAAAATTTACATGTACTATTATCATAACAGCCTGTACATTTCCTGAGGATTCCTATCAGTAATCCGCTGATAATGGAAAAGGGGCATTACTTATATTCAACATCATTCATGTGAAGTATTATTACTCAATTTAAATGCAAGTAATAAAAAAGGACTTTTTATACCACAGAGGTAAAAAAAAAAAAAAAAAAAAAGAAATTGAGCCTCCAGGTGATGCAAGGTTCAAAAAAAAAAATTTTTTTTTTCATGCTGCTTTGTGATAATGGGAAGCCATATATAACAAATGTTGGAAGTGCTAGCTTCAACTGAGTTGTTCGAATCAAGAATTATTTAGACACAGGCATTATTCAGAAACCTCTCAGGTTTCAGATGAATCTGTGGCTGCAGAAATAGCATTATTACATATTTAAGAATTTAATGAAAGCAAAAATATGCTCCCTTGCCATAATTAGTTTCTTTTTTCACAATGAAATGGAAACCTAAAACCATAATATCAAGTTTATTTATATACAATATACTGAAGTAATGACTGGTGAAAAGTATGTTGCTACTTTCACAAAACTTTTTGTTCTTCGACACCATTATTATCTATTGGACTATCTTGAAAACATCTCCCCAACCTCCATTTTAAGAACAGTCAGAAGGCTAATAATAATTATTTTTCAATACAGATTTTATATGCATTTCTTCTTACTTGTAAAATATGAAATTAACTTATTTTCATAGTTAACTGGTATTATGTTTGTGCAAATGAGAAATGAGCATTTTATTCTAGATGCTCTCCTAACCTTGATATATATACACATACACACACCCGAGGGTGGTTGGAAAAGTTCTCGGCCTTGACCATAGATGGCAACACTATCAGAAGATTTTTTTTTTCCTAAGTTGGTACATCTGTAATAAGCATCTATGTGAAATTGCAAGTCATTCTATAATAAATTTAGTTTAATCCTTTATCCAAGTGTAAACAAACAAAGTTTGCACCTGAAGTATCTTCAGGACTGAAGCAAAAGTGTTGTCTGTATCCCTTGAAATGGATAAAATGGAGTATTGTGCGGTCATAAAATTCTTTGTAAAAGAAGGTTTAACACCAAAAGAAATTCATTCAAAGTTCATAAACGTTTATGGGCACTCTTCTCCTTCGTTTTTGAGAACTAAGAAATGGACTGCCGAGTTTAAACGTGGCCACACAGCCTTGAAGATGATCCATGTGAAGGATGTCCAAAAAGTGTAACAATACCATCATTGATCAAGTGCATGATATGGTATTGGATGACCGGCGAGTCAAAGTGCATGAAATTGCTGAGACTATATGCATTTCAAAAGAACGTGTAGGATATATTTTGCATTAAGAATTGCAAATGAAAAAGCTTTGTGCAAGATGGGTGCCACGCTTGCTCACCAGCAGATCAAAAATGCACTCGCATGAAAATCTCTGAACAGTGCTTGGAGCATTTTAACAAGAATAAAACTGATTTTGTGCATCGATTTATTACTATGGATGAGACTTGGATTCACCATTACACACCAGAATCCAAACAGCAGTCAAAACAGTGAACACAAGCCAGTTGTTCAGCACCAAAAAAGGCAAAATCGGTTCCATCAGCAGGAAAGGTCATGGTATTGGTGTTTTGGGATGCTAAAGGCATTTTGTTTATTAATTATCTTGAAAAGAGTAAAACAATAACTGGGGAATATTATTCCGATCTTTTAATCAGACTAGATGAAAAAATTTGTGAGAACAGACTCAGTTTGCAGAAGAAAAAAATCATCTTTCATTGGGGCAATGCATGCCCACAAAGGTGTTTTGGCAATGAGGAAAATTAAGGGATCTGCACTATGAATTGTTGGAACATCCACCCTATTCTCCAGATTTGGCTCCCTCTGACTGCTATCTCTTCTCAAAACTAAAACTCTTCCTCGCTGGTCGAATCAAGCGGTGATTGCAGCTGTAGAGGAGTATTTTGCAGATCTTACTGAGAACCATTACAGGGATGTGATAATGGTGCTGGAATAAATGTATTAGTCTTGAGGGAGATTATGTTGAAAAATAAAAATAATTTTGAAATTATAAATTCGTTTTTCATCGTTAGGCCCAAACTTTTCAGACCAGCCTCATATATTATGGAAGATCTGTATAAATTTTAATCTCTAAAACAGCTGTTTCTAATAAATAAACATTGGTATTATGATCTATGTTTAAGTAATAAACTTTGGTATATTTCTTAAAGAGATTAATATTTAGTACTTACTTTTATTCTAATTTTCGGAGCTCGTCTTTTAACTATATCATAAATAATAAGTTGTTAATTGTAGTGTTAAAAGAACATAACAATTTCATCAACTATTCCTATCACTTACTTTCAACTAAAGTCATGCAGATTATATGTTAATAGTAAGAGCTACAACAATCACATTTGGTATACAGTTTCCTCTTACACAATAAAGCAATGTAAGATATTGCCAGATTGGCTATTCCTAAAGATGCTAAAATGAATCTTGTCTTAAATTTTATCTATTAACATTAATTAATGTTTTATATATATATATATATATATATATATATTAATAGCTAGTTTAACATGTAGATAATATTAACTTGAAATAGCATAATAAGAGTTCGTTTGGTCCTCTTCTATGTCATCTTCTCCAATAAAACTATGGTCAATGCTACAGTAAGGTTTAGTATTTGGCATCCTATTAAAAGCAATGTAATAGTTGGATTGTTCCATTCAGACTAGTACTCTTGTAGATCGTATGTAGATGGTAAAAGCTAGACCCAGCAATATCATATCATTACCTCAATAAGTTTTAATAATGGCAAACTGTGAGCAGACATATAAATACAAAATTAATAATGGAAAAACTCATATAAAAAGATTATTTAATAGTATAATTTTTGCCTGCGTGTCAGTTATTGTTTAATTTGAGCTTAAAATGTACTGAAGATGCCTGTGACACACAGGCGAAAATTATACTATTAAATAATCTTTTTACGTGAGTTTTTCCGTTATTAATTTTGTATTTATATATCATTACCTCATACCATGATTCTGAGCACCATAATGGTATAGCTGGTTTCTTCTTCTACATCTCAGCTACATTTGGTAGAACACAATCAAAATTAAACTAGCAAGAACACTTAATTACATACTAGTTAAAATTATATAAGTGATATATAGCCATGTTATAGTGTCTAGTTTCCTTTCGGTAGTTCTCTTCACATCACTACTCACAAGTGAATTGTATTTTGAGTAACTAGTTTCTGCAACCATCAGGTGGCTCCATGTAAACAAGGGCGTCATGGCTTCCTTTCATATCTATTATTTGGTAACACATTTATTTTATGCAGCTGCTAACTTGTATAAATAAGTTGAAGATATATGTATCTGCATTTAGCATGCAAACAATATCAGGAGGTATTTTTTCATGTTATCTACTAGTAAATGATAATGCTATGAGACTTTACAGCATTCACAAAGCACTGCTGGATTGTTCCAGCAGTGTTTTGTGAATGCTGTTTCATTATTCACTACTCTATCTGCTGTCTAATATCATATTTTAAACAAAGTGAACAGCTACCTTCCTTGTATAAAATTAAAAAAAAAAAAAAAATCCAGCTACATATTATTTATATAATGGTAATATTAATATTTTATCTAAATCATAAGTATTTTCATGTTTATCGTATTATATTATATTATATACATATTTTCATTATGCAAATATAAAATAAATAAAAATAAATTAAAACACAATGACAAACCAGAAATTAGCTATAATAAATTCTACCTTCATCAGTCAGAGTTGTTTGGGTTGTGGCTGTGGTTGGTAAAACTGCAGCCATACGAGTATGTGGTGCAGTAGGACCAGTACCAATGGCCATGGGCCTGATACTTGCTGTAGGTGTAGTACGTGCTGAAGATGCTACTGTATGAGGATGAGATTGATGTCTCATAGTTGGTCCAGTGGCTGGAACTGGTGATGCCAATGGCTTAATATTTGCAGTTAAAGGTTCAGAAACACTGGTACTAAAAGCAAAAAAATAAAATATAAACAACATTGTCAATAAAGGAAATTTCTAAACAAGAAAAGAATCTATATAACATGTGCATATAAGGCTAAATGGTCAGTCATGATAAATGTTTAATATTGCAAGGCTATAGTCCATATCTAGCAAATTAAATGCGGTTTCGTACAGGGCATTTCTGAACCTCTTATTATTCACAATCTTCAGATAAAATACCATCCAAGTTTTCTTAAAAAAATCCAAATCCATCACCTGTGAAGTTTAAAGGATTCCCAAAAACACATTCATATGCATAAAGCTTTAGTCTTGTAGTTATCAAAAGATATGCAATCAAGAATCCAAATACAGAACTTTTTCAGGATATTTAGGGACTCAATAAGTAGGAAAGTGATGCTACACTGGGCAGCGAAATTTATCAACTACCTAAAGACTTCCATAAATATTTGTGTTCCAAGCAGAATTTCAATTCACAGCCTGATGGCTGTAAAGAGACTTGGTCAACTAGACCATGATAGTTATATATTTGGGGCTTGAAAAATACACTTACCCATGACAAGTGAAAATTTTTAGTTGGCAGGGAAAGCAAGGGGGGGGGGTTTAAACATACAGTTCAAGGGTGAACAAAGTAACAGTGTAACATTTTGTTTTACCATTATCAATAATGGTAATGGGCTTATTTTGTGCTGAATGATTGAAAATTCAAAATTTTAAATTTGAACAGTGGATATTAAATCTTGGAAAGATGTGTTACAGAAATTTATATTTTTCCAAAATATATAATTTCTTTATATTGTAAAAACAAAACTTAAATGTTTTTTTTTCCCCAATGTTTTCTCAGTTGAAAATCTTGTGACATCACCAATCGTCCTTCCAAATTTTCAGGGCCAATCAGAATTCAGAAGCTCACCAATGCAGTTAATTTTGTGTGTATGCTTGAGGTTTTTTTTTTTTTTAAATTGAGTTTTTATGTTGATTTCTAATTCTTGTGCTCTCAACATTTGTTTAGTAACACACAATACAAAATAATATACAATCTAAATAGCAGAGTACAAAATTTACACCAGCCATATAGGAATGTACTGAGAAAATTTGGAGAAAAGAGCAAAGCAAATAATAAGGTACCTGCTGCATTTTGTTCAGGAAATGGACTAGTCATTAGTAATACCACATTTCAGCATGAAAATGTGCACAAATCCATAGGAAGAGGGGACACAAGGAAAGTCTTGTTGAATATTCTATTGTTGTTGGTTCAAAAAAAAAAAAAAAAAAAAAAAGGATATGAAATAGGAAACAATCACTATTTAGTCCAGAGCAGGATGAAATTTATCATACTTAAACGCATACAAAAAAACTTTTTTTAAAAAAAAAAAGAAATCAAAGTCATTTTGATTTTCTGTCTTGTAGAGAACTGTAGGCTAATACAAATATTATCCAAGGGAAAAAAAAAAAAAAAAAAAGAAAGAATTTAAAAATGATAATTATCCATTGGAGTTTCTTTTTGGCACACTGTGTATGAATGAGAGTGACTGATTCAGCTAGAGATGCATATACTGAGGCTGTTTGCAAGAACAGAAAAATCAGAACTACATCATAGGCTCAGAAAGTTAAAGTGACAATCATGGAAAGGATGAAGCATAATGAAAGTTCCTAGTTTATGACATATGTTCTGAGAGAATACAGAGGAAAATGTAAGAAAACTAAGCATTGCATAAAAGTTGATAAACAAAAATCATGGAAAGATCTTGTAAAGTAGTAATAGGTTGTTGAAGTTTTTGAAAAAGCTTAAAAATGGAGAAGAGCACAATAAAAAGAATAAATGATAAAGTTAACAACATAAAGATTTCTATGTTTAGTTTTCATGATATTCAAGATATTCTAGATGTAGCAATCTTTTGAGTTAATTACTCAACTACCTCAAAAGACTGCTAAAGCATATTAAGAAGTGATGGAATATTGGCAGAAAATATTCAAGAAGAACACTGAAATTTACATATCAATACTTTAAGTAGTCAATACAAAAATTGAAATATATCAATACTATATTTGAGTTTTAGTAACTGAATGGAGAAGGTACATGTGGTTTGATGTAAAGTCAGGTGTGAGATAAGGATGCAAACAACTTCCATTGTTATTCAACATGTATGTGGATCACATTATGTAGAAAAATAACATTAGGCCTGACATCCAAAATTAAAAATGTTAATCTCAGTTCTTTACCTTATTCATCCATCTATTCATTGAACATCATCAGATGACATAGGATCACTCAGTTGCGTGTTGATGAGCCACACCAATCCTTGCCATGTGGTCCTGTTGTATGCTTTTCTGGAGGCATCAACTCTATGAAGATCAGTCACTCCATACATACCATCCATTCATTTCATTGATGATTCAACCCTTCTACCTTTTCCAGGAACTTTACCTTTTACTACTGTTTTGAGAAGTTCACCTTTCATCCATTCAATTTGTCCAAAGTATTTCAACTTTCTTCTGTCAATATCCATAAGGAGCCTTTAAAGTTTTACCAATCTTTTCTAGCACCCATCTGTTTGTCTGCCTTTCAGTATATGATATCTTCAACAGCCTTCTGTAACACCACATCTTAAAAGCAGCTACATCTGGAATTCTCAACTTAATTCTTGTGGAGATAGATTCATCCTTTCAGATTTTAGATAAGTCTCTGACTATTGTTTTAGCCATTCCTAGTCTTCTTCTGATATCATCGGTACAGCAATTCTTCACATTAAAAATGTAGTCCAGGTATTTAAACTTGCTGACTTCCTCAATTCTTTCTCAATTAATGTAAACTTGTTTCTGAGGAGGTTCACTGTCTGTATTTCCTTTTAGAACCACATATCTTTGTCTTGCTAAGATTGAGCTGAAGTCTTCTGTTCTTATTGATTAAATTAACTTTGTCAAGGATATCTCCTTGTTTTTTCATGTCATTACAAAGGAGTATTGTGTCATCAGCATATCTAAGATTACTGATATATCTACCACCTATCCTAATTCCTGTCTTAAACTCATCTAAATGCTACAGGCATGAAGTCTTTAGCAGAGATATTAAGTGGTGAGGAGAAAGTAGTCATCCTTGCTTAACTCCCTTTCCAAGGTGAAGCTAATCAGTTAATCCAACAGCATGGCTTCTTGCTCACTATACAAGTTAGTTATCAACCTGATAATGATAATGTATTGAAAATATATTATTTTCATTACTTCCCAGTTTCATATGCTGAACACAGTCAAACGTTTTTGAGTAGTCTATGAAACACATTACCACAGCGAGTCTAAATTGTTTATACTATTCTATGATCTGTCTAAGGAAAAAGGATTTGATCTCTGGTACCTTTATCTTTCCAAAACCCACTTGTTCCTCAGGCATTTCTGCCTAAACTTTGGCCTCATTCTTATTTAGAATGATCTCTAATAAAATCTTGCTTGCATTAGAGATTAAACTAATGGTTCTATAGTTTTTGCAATCTTTAATATTCCCCCTTCTTGGGTAATGGTTTTCATACCATTAATAATGGTATGACTTCTTTCCTTTACCTTATGAAAATATTATATTCTTAAATAAATCCAGTAAATGTCTTCAGGATTCCTTAACTGAAGTGAATAACTGGTGTCATTTAGTTCAATTAAGGAATTTGGTTTGAAAATCAGCAATAAAAAGTAAGACTGAAGAATAAGTAGAACACTGGAAATATCAGATGCATGATGAATGATGAACCTATAGAACAAGTAAAATAGTTTAGCTCTTTAGGCAAAATTCTTAGAAAAGACGACAAATTAAATATGGAAAAAGACATCAGAATAAGCAAAGCTAATTTGATGAGGAAGTCAAGTGAATAAACTAATATGACCACAGAAAAATTAATCGCAACACTAAATTAACTGTGTAAAAGACTGTTCGATAATTTATGAATTTGAGAGCTTGGTTAGAAATACAGTAATCTACCATTTATCCAACTTTCAAAACCACTGCCCTTCCAATTAATTGACCATTGCATGTCAAATGACTTCTAGTAAAGCACTATGTCATTGTACTTCAATTATAACTTGCCAATCTGAAAACTGAAGGGTTAGATAAACGATAGATTTCTGCAAAACTATGACTAGGGAGTTATTTTAAGAAAATGACCAAGATCTAGGTTGACTGAGTTAGAAATTGCTTTAGAAAACTGAAATATAAGATATAACAATATTGAAATCCTGTCAGTTGTTGATACAAAGTCAGTAATAATGTAAACTTTTTTTTTTTTTTTTTTTTTTTTTTGGCAGGATCATAGTATCCTGTCCAGACCTTAAGGTGCATATCTGGAATCTGATGATAGGAGGCTGTATAACTCTTAATCAAAGACAATGATATAGACTTTTGGACAGAGTTGTCTTTTTAAGTAGAGCCAAGATGCTAAAAAAATGTTCATGTTAAGGATTTGTAATTTCCTATGGTCTAATACTGTTTGTGGACTTCGTATAAAATAACAATGGAAATATATTTTAATTTCTTTTAATAAGAAATGTTTCACAGAAAACTACTAAAATAATGCCTTTCATACCTTCCTCTTTCCACAAGCCCAGCTGCTACTGATGATTTAGAAACCGGTTTATGCTGAGACATCTGAAGAAGATGAAAATTATTAAATATCTAATGAATTGAACATACAATGTATCAAATATGATAACAAAATAAATCATACATTATGTTACAAAAAATGTACAATATGGCATTGAAATGAATTTCTTGTAAGATATATCCAAAAAGAGAGCAGAGACAAGTTAGAGTATAGATAGAGAAGCTATCATTAAGATGATTTTATTATTCATATTAAAAATTATGGGCTTTACAACAGTGTTATAAATAACACTTTTAATTTCCCGGCGTTTCGATCTTCATACTAAGATCATCATCATCTGGAGCATATACAAATATACAGGACAAGCTGAGTTACATTACATACAGTAAGGTAGAGAAACAATGATTTGACATGGGTTATTCTACTGGCATGGCCTCTAGTGAAAGAAAAAAAAAATTAAATTATTTAGAAACTACATCAAGTTAAATTCTATTTATGATAACATGAATAAACATTCTTTCATATAACAATGTTGTTATATAACATAATTGTTACTGAAATTTCTTTCAGTAATAATGACGTCCTATTTTTAGCATTACAATTGTTATTTTAGATTTAGGATCCTGGATTAACTACAGTCCTGTTTATAGTTACTCTTAGAGAGGAAGGTTCCGTGGGTCGAATATGTGCCTTCAATATGTTTAGGATTTTTAGAGACCATTATTATTCAGATTGGGGTGGTTGGTAATAATCCAGGTTTCCTTAAATTTGCATTCATACCAAGTTTTGGTGGGATGTAGACAAACAATGTGCTTTTCCAGTCAATTCTATGTAAGGTGTTCAGGGCATGATCAGAAAGGCCAGTTTCACTATAATTATTATATTTAATGTGTCGTTTATGTTCTTTTTGTCTAATAGGAATTGTGAGTCCTGTTTCCCCTATATATGGTATGTTATAGGTGCAATAAATACGGTATACTCCATGCAGGGCCAGCGGGGGGGAGTAGGTCTTTGGATGAGTTGAGTAAGCTTTTTAATTTTGCAGGAGGTTTAAAGGTGGCTTTGAGGTTGTATTTTTGTAGTATTCTGTTTATTTTATCTGATGTCCCTTTAATGTAAGGAATGGTTATAGTTTTATTGTAGTCTGGTTTGTCTTTGCATTTTATTGAGGTCTTGTAGAGAATTTTGTTAATAGTGTTTTGGCTGTACCATTTTTTTTGAAAAGTATTGCTGATAACTTTAAATTTGTCTTTCAGTGTATGTTCACTGAAGCAGATCTTCAGAGCCCTGTTTTTTAGAGTATTAATGACACCTAGTTTTTGTGTGTATATATTGGCCAGTATGTGTTGGTTTCCTGTAAACAGCGAAGGAAAGATTGCCAGAAGGAAGACATGTGACAAGTGTATCTAGAAACGGAAGCGTGTTCTGTTTTTCAATCTCAGTTGTGAACTGTATGTGTTTGTGTTGTTTGTTTAGGTGGCTAAGGAATGTGTCTAGTGTCTGACGGCCATGGGACCAGATCACGAAAACATCGTCAACGTATCTAAGCCAGACATTGGGTTTTAAAGGAGAGGAATCTAAACCATATTGTTCAAAATGTTCCACATAAAAGTTAGCAATGGGGAGGGGGAGATAATGGCTGTGCCTTCTTTTTGTAGGTAGAAAGTGTTTTGCCATACAAAATAACCAGAACGTAATACATGAGCAAAGAGCACGTTGATAACGGGAGGGAATTTGTTCTGTAAAAGAAGGATTGTGTCATTGATTAGAACATTCGCAAAAGAGGGCAGAGACGTCAAAGCTGACTAATAAATCATCTTTTTCTAATGTAATGTCTTTGATAATGTTTATGAAGTGTTGTGTGTTTCTGATATAGGAGGGGGAATGACCTACCAACTCTTTGAGTGTTGGTGCTAATTTCTTAGCTAAGTGATAATTCAGGCTATCTATCCCTTCGACTATTGGGTCCATATCTATGTGAGGAAGAATTTTGCAGATGACATTTCTTCCAGGTTCAAAGAGATTCCAAAGCATACTGCAAATGTTGAGGAGGAGTGGAAGCTGTTCAAAACAGCTGTCACTGCCTCTGCACTCTCATGCTGTTGCAGAAAGTGGCTCGGTGTGGCAACGGGCAGTGAGAAAAGGACACCTTGGTGGAACCAAGAAGTCCAAAAAACTGTCCAGGCAAAAAAGGAGTCCTAACATGGCTTAGGGTTAGGTCACCTGAGATGCGTTTGCTGTATGCTGAGGCACTAAAGATAGCAAAGCAGAAGGTTTGGGAATCCTTTGGAGAAAGATTAGACTCATCCTATGCAAATGCAAACAAAGTATTCTGGCAGACCATCTGCCACCTTTTAGGGAGGAAATCATGCACAGCAAGGGCAATTAAGGCCTCTGATGGTGCACTTTTAACAACCGAGAAGGATATCCTCCACAGATGGAGGGAATACTTTGAGAGCATTCTTAACCCGGGTGGCCCAGCAATTGTGAACATCCAAGAGGTGCAGATAGGGGCAATGACTAGTCTCACAGCAGACGAGGTTTACTTAGCAATAAAATCGCTAAAATAGGGCAAGGCTGCTGGTGATGATGAAATTCGGCCAGAAATGCTAAAAACCTTAAATCGAGACGGTGTTTTCTGGCTGACATGAGTGTGTCAGGCTGCTTGGATATCTGGACGAGCACCAAAGCAATGGCAGACAGGCATAATAATACCAGTCTTTAAGAAGGGAGACCAGAAGGATTGAAGTAACTATCGTGGCATCTCTCTGCTCAGCCTGTCTGGGAAAGTGTATGCTAAGTGCTTGGAAAGACGGTGCAGGAGCATAGTCGAGTCAACGAGTCAAAGTTCCAGGAAGAACAATGTGCTTTCGTCCTGGTAGAAGCACAACTGACCAAATCTTAACTTTAAGGCAAGTCTTTGAGAAATCTTAGGAATATGCCAAGAATGTCTACACATTTTGTGGACTTGGAGAAGGCATATGACCAGGTTCCTTGGGATAAGCATTGGCAAGTAGTACAGGAGTATGGCCAATTATTAGTTGCCATCAAGTCCCTGTATGAATGCCCAGAGTTTTGTGTCATGGTAAACAGCACAAAGTCTGAACCTTTCACAGTCTACGTTGGCCTCCGCAAAGGGTGTGTTCTGTCACCCATCCTTTTCATAATATTCATGGACTGGATTGATAGACACAGCTGAGGCAGTGAGTGTGTCAGAATTGGAAGATGTAGCGGTGGACATCTGCTTTTTGCAGATGACCTAGTTCTGCTTAGCTTTTCCACAGATGACTTCCAGCGGACCCTGGATAGGTTAGTAGCTGTTTGTGCAGACGCCGGAATGAAGATAAATGTGGACAAAACTGAAACATTTGTGGTCTCAAGACAACCATCCCAGTGCACTCTACATGTAAGTGAAGTCCCAATGAGGCAGGTGGAGAAGTTTAAATACCTTGGGTCCATATTCACGAATGATGGAAAATGGGACGTAGAGGTAGATACTCGAATTGGCTTAGCAAGCTCAATATTGTGGGAGCTTTGCCGTTCGGTAGTATTGAAGCGGAAGTTAAGCCAGAAGGCAAAGCTGGCTGTCTTCAATACAGTCTATGTCCCAATCCTCACCTATGGTCATGAGAGTTGGGTAATGACTGAAAGAATGCGGACACGAATCCAAGAGGCTGAAACGAGATTCCTTCAAGGGGTTGCGGAGCTGACAAGACTTGACAGAATCAGAAGCTCTACAATTCGGGAAACCCTCAATACTCAACTGCTGCTTCTCTGTGTTGAGATATCATAGTTACGTTGGTACGGGCACCTGGTCAGAATGCCACAAGAGAGGCTCCCTCAGCAGGCCCTCTTTGCCAAGCCAGAGGGTGGGAGGCCACGTGGAAGGCCAAGGACTCGCTGGATATATTATATCCAAAACCTTGGGTGGGCACATTTGGGAATCCGACCAGAACACCTGAGCTTGGTGGCAGAGGATCGTGACCCACTGGAAGTTCCTCTTGAAGCTGTTGCCAACACAACCCAATTAGGAAAAGTGGGCCTTGAAGATGTATGTATGTCTCTGATAATGTTTATGAAGTGTTGTGTGGTTCTGATATAGGAGGGGAGGAAGACCTACCAACTCCTTGAGTGTTGGTGCTAATTTCTTAGCTAAGTGATAATTCTGGCTATCTATCCCTTCGACTATCGGCTGGAGTGGTGTGTTTTCTTTGTGTATTTTCGGTAGCTCATAAATTCTTTGGGGAATGAGTGTAATGCAGAAATACTTTTTTGACCATATCTTTGGGCCATGTGGTATATGACTTAAGTAGTTTCTCTGTTTTCTTTTTTATTCTACTGGTTGGGTTGTAGTTAACGAGTTGGTATTTATTACTGTAGTATGTAACTCGTTAACTATAACCCAACAATAGAATTATTAACAATCAAATCCTTTATCAGCTGGAAGCCAATTAATTTAATCCGTAACTAAAACAGATTCAGTATGTAAATTAATAGCAGGATGCCTTGCCAACATCACCTATCCATAAACACAAGAAATGGAAAGGTTTGGCGAAATTCCATATCGTGTCTGCAGACATTTGACAGAATCTGAAAAAAGATTCACCAAATTACTACTCTTAAAAACTGAATTGCCCCTCTGGTCACTTGCAATGTGTCATAGGAATGGATTCCTTCATATGTCCCCACCTTGTTAAAGGTTCCAAAGGATACATACTTTTGTTCATGCTGTTTCTCCTAGTCAGAAATGACCAATAATAAATAAAAAATAACATTAATATCATATTCTATTCAGTTTGACAATGAAATCTCTATTCCTTATTTTTATTTGACAAAGCTTGCAGTGATGCAAGGATGATTTTGTCAACTATATTGTCACCAAAACACAATCTTGTCTTTTTCTCATCATCATCAAATTCCTGGCATGTACCCTCAAGGGGTGTACAGGATATGATAGTATTACATGAAAAATTTACATCATTACTAACTTCCTATCTACAATTTTCCTCCAAATCATTCTGTTACTTGTCAAGACCCCAACATTACCGAATCTTATATTTCTATCGTCTAAGGCACTTTGTATCCTATCAAACCACCTATATCTTCGTCTTCCTCTGGGACGTTTTCCTGCCAACTTGGCATAGAACACTTGTTTTGCTAATCTTTCCTCGCCCATTCTATTTAAGTGACCATACCACCTGAGATTAGCTCTGCTAATGCATTCCTGGATGCTGACAATGTCATGTTCTTTCCTAATATTCTCGTTTTTAATATGATACTGCCATTGATTCCATCTGTTCATGCCTCTAATCTTTCTCAGGACTCTCATATCTGTGGTCGCTAGTCTTTGGTCAAGTGTTTTACTTCTGACCCAGCTCTCAGATCCATAAGTTAAAACTGTTTTGAATACAGTCCTACATACAGCTAATTTAGTGTTCCAACTAATTTCTCTCTTATTCCATATGAATTTATTCAACTGACTTCCCACCATACCAGCTTTGCTGATTCTGTTGTCTATTTCCATATTTAATTTACCATCTTCAATAAAAATCGTGCCTATTTAGCTGAAATGTTTTATTTGTTCCACAGGTTCTCCATTCACAACACAGTTGACATTTTCAATGATTCCTCCTATTTTCATTGTCTTTGTCTTTTTATTGCTGACCTTCATACCATATCTATTACAACAGCTACTCAATTTAGTCAGAAAATCTTGCAGACTTGTAGTGGATTTATTTAGAAGTATAACATCGTCGGCATAAAGCAAAGATCTGACATTAACATCTCCAATTTTGATATCATGTTTAATACCACTTTCCTTCATAATGCGATTCATATAGATAATGAATAACAGAGGGGATAATGTAAATCCTTGTCTCACACCAGATTTAACATTAAACCATCTTCCTGTACTTCCTTCAATTCTAACTGCTGACTTACAACTCAAATAAAGACTAAGTATTGCTCGATATAATGCCCCATTGACACCATATAACTGTAGGGTATTGAATAGCTTCTCTCTTGGCACCTTGTCATATGTCTTTTCCAGATCGACAAAACTTAAATACAGATCTTTGTTATATTCCCATGCTTTCTCGACTATTTGTCGTAAAGTGAAGATCTGATCCTGACAGCCTCTATTTGACCTGAATCCAGCTTGTTCTTCACCAAGCTTTTCTTCCACAATTCTTTTCAACCGTTTCTCAAGTATACTTGCATATATCTTACCAGGAACATTCAGTAGGGATACACCTCTGTAATTTTCACATTCAGTTTTATTTCCCTTTTTATATATGGGTACTAGAGAGCTCTACTTCAATCATCAGGAATTCGTCCCTCTGTCCAGGAGGGACGTATTCCCGATGATTGAAGTAGAACTCTCTAGTACCCATAATTATTCTGAACTATGCAGTGCAGCCACTGTAAGACTGTTATACCACCATACTTCAGCATTTCTAGTCGAATATCATCTACTCCTGCTGCCTTTCCACATATCAAGCCTTTGTTGGCTTTTTCTACTTCAAGTATGGATATGTATTCCTGACTGTTTGCCTGTTGAGTGTTTTTTACCACTGTGCTGTCATCACTGCTTGTTTCATTTAGCAGTTTTTCAAATTAATTACTCCATACTTCAAGGATATCTTTTTCTCCCGTTTTCATGTCACCTTTATCATCTGTAACTCCTTTTACAGCACTCCTTCCTCCATTCCTAAGCTTCTTCAACAACTTCCAGAATATTTTGCCACCTTCTTGATATTTATTTTCTATGTTCTTGCCAAAGTCCTCCCATGACTTTTGTTTACCCAGTTTTACACAGTATTTCACTTTCTTACATTTGTCTCTGTATTCTCTAAGAGCACAAGCTGACTTATTTGCCAGGAACTTTTGATATGCTTTCTTCTTTTCCTTCACTGCCTCTCCAACACGTTCATCGTCATTCACGCGACATCGCGTGATACGACATCTCAACGGTCGGTCGATCACGCGTTATCGTGTGGATGCCACCAACTAAGTGGGAAAATATTAAAAATTTTGGACACCACATGAAATCCCAATTTTCAACTTGGCAAAGAACGTTCATTGCCAATCACGCGTTATCGCGTGGACGTTTCTAACTAAATAAAAAAAATTTGGCCACCACACGAAATTCCAATTTTCAGCTTGGCAATGAACGTGTTAACTTCCTGTGTCCACCATGGAGTTCTGATTTTTCTATCCTTGCAGACAACCTCACCACATGCCTCTCTAGCTGAATAAATCAGGGTTTTCTTCAAGGCTTGCCACCGAATCTCCAAAGTTTGGTTCCTGTTCTCAAAATATTTCATTTTTTCTTCAATATTCTTTGTGTATTTTAGTCTACAGTTCACATCTGAGAGCTGCTCAACTTTTATTTGCTTTAAAACTTTCTTACATGTCATTCTTTTCAATATGAAATTCAATTTTATCCTGCTCAAGACTAAATAGTGATCACTTCCAATTTCAAATCCTCTGTACACTCTGGTGTCCTGCACAAGGGAGAAAACATCACTATCAACAATAAATAGTCAAATGAGAGTTTTTCTTATTTCTTGCCTCTTCTCTCCATGTGAATTTGTGCAAATTTTTATGTTGGAACATGGTGTTAGTAATAACCAGTCCATGTCCTGAGCAGAAATCCAACAGATATTTGCCATTATTATTAGCTTTGCTCTTTCCTTGATTGTCATTTCCTGAATATAACATTTTGTATTTATTGTTCAGAAAGATGTCACCAGTTTTGGTCTTTTTTGTTTCAGTCAACCCTATTATGTCGATCTGGTACTTATCTAATTCCTCAGCTAGCTCCATTTCTTTGCCATTCAGGCTTCTTATGTTGATAGTACCGATCTTTAACTCTGGTGATGTTGAGTTGGGGTTTGTTTTCAGATTTTTCCAGTAGCTGACTTTTCGCTGTTCGCCCTGGTTCCCTGGCAAAAACCAACACGGACCTTGTTTAACCGGGCGACGCCCCAGCCGGCATGAAATTTTGTCATGTTGTAACATCATTTTGTATTTTGGTTTAACCAATAGGAATACAATTTGTTCCGCTAAATCCCAAATTGCCAGCCCATCCTCGTTTGTTCACTATCCAGGTAGATACCCAACACACCACGAGAAGGTGAGGATTGGACATTAGGTCAGAAGCCCTGGTCGGTTCTCTGCATTCCTTTAAAGGCTATGTGGAGGTCTCCTCTCAGTTATACAGCTTTGACCATTAAGCACCCCATGTCTTTTTCTTTTTAAAGTAATTCACTATGAGTAAATTTATATCAACTTTAATAATTAACCAGATTTGATTTGTAAATAAAAACAAAACTGAATGATTCTCTAACATGGTCACTGTCTATATGGTTGACAGTATCTTCAGGAAGATTTTTAACACAAACAAAAAAAACTCATTCATTTCCCAAGAGCCATTATATCTATGGAGTTGGCAAATAAGTTCGTTCGGTTTTTCAGAGTGGAATGAAACACATTTTATTTAATATATATAATACATACTAGTCAGTTATATATTGACTCTCTTTATCGATGATCTCTTGCCATCTGTCCACCAATAGGAAAACATTGCAAAGGTTTTTCCTGTTCAGAGAATTCTGCAACAATCGGAAAACATCCCAGCCAAGACATAACAATTTACTCCGAGTTGTTAACGATGTGTGGGGTCTGGCATTGTCGTGGTGAAAGACAACTCCTTTTCAATTTGCCAATTCAGGAAGTTTTGTGCTAATTTAATGGGCCAGTCGCGTTAACTGTGAGCAATAGACAGTTGAATCAATCGGTCTGCCTGATGGTAACACCTCGTGGTGGACAACACCTTTATAATTCCACCACACAGAGAGCATGATCTTCTTTGGGTGCAATCCTCCTTTCGAGGTTGTTTGTGGCGGTTTGCTCTTGTGCCCCCCATGATCTTTTATGTACCACGTTATCGTACATGACCCATTTTTCATCTCCCGTAATTATCAGCTTCAAAAATGGGTCATTTTCTTGGCGACGTCGCAACGAATCGCAGATGGATATGCGAGCAATCATTTTGACCACAGCAATTCATGCGCCACCCAAACATAAACATATCCCAGCTTGTGCAAATGGTTTTCAACGCTGGTATGGAATATGTTCAGTACTGCAGCAATCTCCCACACTGTTTTTGATGGATTTTTGTTGACGATATCCTTCACAACACTCGAATCAACCTTGGTTGGGTGACTGGTGCGAGGCACATCACTGATATCGAATTCTCAAGAACAGAATTTGGCAAACGCGTTCTGTTAAGGCACCATCCCCATATACGTTGCATATTTTTTATGGGCCTCTGCAGTTCATTTGCCTTTTTTGAAATAAAAAAAAGCAAAATATGCCCATAATGTATGTTATTTCCTTCTTCTTCTACTTCCTAACATGGAATTTAGGCCAAGTAGCCTGTTCCGGTCTCATGCCATCTCTTTCTTGGTCTTTCGATTCTTCTTTTTCCATTTTATTTATATCTGAATAATATTTTTGGTAGTCTGCTGTTGTCCATTCGATTTAAATGTTCTAGCCATTTTTGTTTATACTGTCTTATGTAGTAATTAATTGGTTTTATTTTCAGGGATTGTAAGATTTCTTCATTTGTTTTGTGGTCCCACTTGGTATATCCAGCTGTTTTTCTGAGGAACTTCATTTCTGCTGTTTGAATTCGTTTTTCATCTTTCCTTTTCATGGTCCATGTTTTGCTTCCATATAGTAGAGTTGGTTTTCACAAGACATTATATATAGTCCGATTCTAGTGTGTGTTTTGTACTAGCGATGGCTTAAATATATTATTTCTTATGCCATTTACTTTGACAAAGTTTGATATTTTAGAATCTATGTCTTTTTCTTCTTCATATGATAGATCACATTTCCAAGTATCTGAAAGTGTTTACTTTTTCTAGTATTTTATTATTTCCTTCCATTTCTAAAAATATGTTACACACACACACATACAACTGAAGTAGGCTGAACAAAAATTCACTGAAAGGTTATGTGAAATGTTGCATTTGAACTGTGCAATAGTGTTACGTGGTAGTGCAATAATAGCGACAGGTGAAAAGGCGTAAACTTGTACTAAAGCATAAACTGAACGAACTTATTTGCTAATCCAATATAAACTGAAACATACTGAATTGATAGTTTATGTATAGCTCTAGGCATATCACATGCAGTCTATACAGGGTAATTCAGAACTCTTGGGCCAAACCTTAAGGGGGTGATGGAACACACCTAAACAAGCAATTTTCATCATACAATGCATGTCTGAACTCAAGCGGTGAAGCGCTGGGGGTTAGCAACTACTGTGTCAAGAAATGAAGAAACACAAGAATGACAGAGAAAATCTGAAACAATTACAGAACATAAATTAAAGAATTTTATTGAAGAAATTACAGAAACTGCTCAAACGAGTGACTGCCAACATTAATGCAGGCTTCACACCTTCGCCGTAGTGATTGGTGTACATTGGCAAAAACACCAGATATTTCTCGTACAGCGGCCACGGCAATAGAAATCCTGGCAATAAGGTCCTAATTGGAATCAATGGGGCTATCGTAGATCAGGCTTTTCATATGGCTCCCATAAGAAAAAGTCCAGACATAAGAGATCAGGCAATCGAGGCGGCCAAGCAATGGGACCACCCAGACCAATCCATCATCCTGGAAATGTTGCATCCAAGGCGTTCCGCACATCCACCCTGAAATGGGGTGGCACTCCATCGTGTTGGAACCACATACGTGTTTGAATGTTTGCTGGAACAGGGTTCAGTAATTCTGGCAAGACTTCTTGTAAAAATACAAGGTACATTCTCCCATTCAGTCGTGCTGGCAAAAGGTATGGGCCAATCAAATGGTCATATAGGATTCCAGCCAAACATTTATGGAGTAATGCCACTGGTACGAATGTGGACGTGTGGTGTGCAGATTTCTGCTCACCCACACATGATAATTGTGGGTATTAAAAATGCCCTCATGTGTAAAGGTGCATTCGTCAGTGAACAAGACATGTATATCAAAGTCTGGCTGTACTTCAGTCTGCTGCAGGAACCACTGTGCAAAATCCACACAAGGCCGTAATCTGTAGGTGTCAAGATGTGCACTCTCTGAGCATGGTAGGGGTGTAATCGTTCGTCTCATAGAACTCACCACACCATCGATTGGTGGAAACGTACGGCATTGGAAATTGTTCACATGCTACATTTGGGACGATCTGCAATCCTACGTAGAATTTCCTCTGTACTCACACTTCCTCATACTCCTTGCACGCCCCGTATCCCGCTGACAAAGGAGCCCATTTCACACAGATACTGGTGCAATCACTGAAAAGGTTTTACGATCAGGCACACGTCTGTTCGGAAAGCACTCTCGGTACAGTCTTTGGGCTTTCCTCGCATTCCTGTCCGTAGCTCCGGAAATGAAATGCATGCCAGCCTTCTCCTGATTTGTGAAAGAATTCATCCTTTTTGCACTCCAAGGTAGAAATAACGACAACTGCAAAAACCAGCGCTTATAAAGTGTTCACTGGAAAGCGCCCTCTAGCGCTTCACCACTTGAGTTTGGACCATGCATTGTACAACAAAAAGTGCTTGTTTAGGTGTGTTCTACCACCCCTTAAAGTTTGGCCCTAGAGTTCTGAATCACCCTGTATGTCATAAACTCTATATGGCATAGGAGAGGTTGTGAATATTACATATACTAATTAATGAAATAAATATGCACATATAAATAATTAAACAACGTGTTTAATCAATCCCATATTTTATCTCAGTCACTGAAACATCATCAGAGAATCAATATTAAAATTGCAATAAGTGGAAAAGATTAAACAAGAAGGCTAAAGTCCTGGGGGGGGGGCATCCTCTATGGGTGCTGTTAGCTAGCCTTAGCTGTGTTGAGCCTAAGAATTAAAGTTTCTCATATCTTAGGAAGTTTTAAACAATCATATTTATTAAGATTAAGTTAGTTTTTAAATCTGCTACTGATTCTAATAGAAGAAAACTACTATGTTTCACCACAACAAATATAAATTTAAAAGAATTTTTTTAGAATCAGCAGCAGATTTAAAAAACTGACCTAATCTTAATAAATATGGTTATATAACACTACCCAAGATTTGGGAAACTTTAATTCTTAGACATCTCACACAACACAGCTAAAGCTAGCCAATACACCAATAGAGGGTGCTTCTCATACAACTTTAGGCTTTCAGTCTAATCTTTTCCACTGATTTTCTGCAATTTTGCATATGTTTTTGCAATTTTATTAGTTTTGCTGCCAATGTCTCAATAACTGAGACGAAACATAGGACTGATTAAGCATGTTGTTTAATTATTTCTATGCTGTATTTATTATATTAAACCTCATGATTTCAAACCAGCACATAAGTTTAAATAGTCAAAGTACAAGCCCTTGGTTTCTATTTAGTGCACTGTGTAAATGAATGACCTCAGAAAATTCCTTGGACAATCTGATAAAAAAAATCCTCTTCTAAGTGAGGCATGGAGAAAGCATGACAATTGACCATGTAACATTCTGTAAGGATGTGTGCTGCAAGTCTGCTTTTTTCTTCTCTCGTTTTCAACATGTTACATGCCATGATAATATAAAAAGTAATATCACAGCATTATAGAACATTTTAAGGAGGTGTTCAGGTTACCCTGACAGCACTACATGAATAAGTTCATATAGTGCTGTCATATCAACAATTTTCCTCAAATCAGTCTATTATTTATGAGAACTCAAATATTGGCACATCTGACATATCGTGCTTCTAAATAAAGCATTTTCAACCGAATCAATCCACTTAGGCATGGGTCTTCTTCTTCTAGTCCTCTTTCCTGCTATCTTAGCATCAAAGATAGCAGGAAAGAGGACTTACATTAGTTCTTTACATTAGCTCTACTGACACATTCTTAAATGCTAATAATGTCGAGTTCCTTTCTAATATCTTCATTTTTAATATGATACTGCCATTGATGCCATCGGTACACTCCCCTGATTTTTCTCAGAACCCTCATATCTGTGGTCTCTACATTATTTCTAACCCAACTCTCATATCCATAATTTCTAACTGTTTGAACATAGTCTTGTATACTGCCAGTTTTGGCTAATTACTCTCTTATTTCATAAATTTATTCAGCTGGATACCCAGCATAACAGCTTTGCTTATTCTGTTGTCTATTTCCAGATTTAATCTGCCATCTATATCTATACTAAAAACGTGTTTAAATAGTGAAACAAGATTTGACTGAAGATTTGAAAATGCAAAAGATCTGTGTAAACATGGTACCAAAAATTTCATTGATGATCAAAAAAATTGCACTGCAATGTTTCAGAGGAAATACTGCACCTACTTCAAACCGAACCCAGTTTTCTAGAATAGTATTATTTCTGGGGATGAGAGCTGGATTTTTCAGTACAATCTTGAAACGAAAACATTCAGATTCACAGAAGAAAAATTCTCTAAGACTGAAGAAGATGTGCATGAACAAGTTCAAAACGAAAACCATGATTGTCATCTTTTCTATAACCATGGCATGGTCCTCAAGAATTTGTATCTCGTGGAGTGACTGTAAATCACTAGAAAAAGGCATGAGCGAGCAAGTACAAACTGAAAACCATTATTGTCATCTTTTTCTATAGCCATGGCATGGTCCACCAAGAATTTGTACCTACTGACTCATCTTTACTACAAAGAAATAATAAAACAAAAAAAAACAAAAAAAAAAAAAAAACCTGAATAGTTGCGAAAATGTGTCTCACAAGTGCATATACAGAGGGCAAATGACTAGATCTTGCATCATAATAATGTGGCTTCTCATTCTGTGCTGTGAGTATTTTAGTCAAAAAATGAATTCCAATGGTGGCTGCTCCACTGGAATTATTATTTTTTTTTTTCTAAGTTAGTACCTCTGTCATAAGTATCAATGTGAAATTGCAAGTCATTCTATCGAGTAGTTTTTTTTTATATACAGCTATTTGAAGCCAAAGTGTTGTCTGTATCGCTTGAAATGGATAAAATTGATCATTTGGCTATCAAATTCTTTGTAAAAGAAGATTTAAACTCCAAAAGAAATTCATTCGAAGTTCATAAAAGTTTATGGGCACTTTTCTCCTTTGTTTTCAACAATTAAGAAATGGGCTGTCGAGTTGAAATTCAGCCATACCAGGCTTGAAGATGATCCACATAAAGGACGTCCAAAAAAGTGTAAGACCAGAAATCATTGATCAGTGCACGATATGGTATTGGATGATTGGTGAGTCGAACTGTGTGAAATTACTGACATTATAGGCATTTCAAAAGAACGTTATAAGATATATTTTGCATGAAAAATTGCATATGAAAAAGCTTTGTGCAAGGTGGGGGCCGCTCAGATCAAAAACCGTACTCGCATGAAAATCTCTGAACAGTGCTTGGAGCATTTTAACAAGAATAAAACTGATTTTGTGCGTTGATTTATTGCTATGGATTAGACTTGGATTCACCAGTACGTGGCAGAATCCAAACAGCAGTCAAAACAGTGGACAGAAGCTGGTTGTTCAGTGCCAAAGAAGAAAAGGTCATGGCATCGGTGTTTTGGGATGCTAAAGGCATTTTGTTTATTAATTATCTTGAAAAGAGTAAAACAATAACTGGGGGAATATTATTCCGATCTTTTAACCAGACTAGACGAAAAAATTTGTGAGAAGAGACCCGGTTTACAGAAGGAAAAAAAATCATCTTTCATCAGGGCAATGAACCTGGCCCCACAAAGGTGTTTTGGCAATGGGAAAATTAAGGGATCTGCACTATGAATTGTTGGAACATCCACCTTCTTCCCCAGATTTGGCTCCCTGTGACTTCTGTCTCTTCCAAAACTAAAATTCTTCCTCACTGGTCAGCGTTTTTCTTCGAATCAAGAGGTGATTGTAGCTGCAGAGGGGTATTCTGCAGATCTTACTGAGAACCAGCTACAGGGATGGGATAATGACACTGGAGCATCGCTGGAATAAATGTATTAATCTTAAGGGAGATTATGTTGAAAAATAAAAATAATTTTGAAATTATAAAGTCGTGTTTTCATTGTTAGGCTGAGAACTTTTCACACTGCCCACATATTATATAACTTTTTTCTTTTGAATAAGCTTAAGAACAAGATGAAAGGTACCCATTTTGAGACTGTAGAAAAATTCCAAAGAGTCATGACAGGGGTCATAAATGAGTTAACAGGATTTTATACAAATTTTGTCTCATTACTTTTCTGCTAGACTGGAGACCACAGATATGAGAGTTCTGAGAAGATCAGGAGAGTGAACACATGGCATCAATGGCATTATTACATTAAAAATGAGGAAATTAGGAAAGACTAACTTGACATTGTTAGCATTGAGGAATGTATTAGCAGCGCTAATCTCAGGTGGTATAGTCATTGAAACAGAATGGGAGAGGAAAGTTAGCAAAACAAGAGTTCTTTTCCAGGATGGCAAGATAAAGACCTAAACGAGACAAAGAGCTAGGTGAAGTGATACAGAAAAGAGTGCTCCAAAAGACAGAAATATAAGATCTTTTTCATATAGTACTATCAAAATCATAAATCATTATCATAAAATCCCATATCATTATTATCATTATTAAAAATTTCCTGATATCAGGAGATTTATGATAACAATGACCATAAACTTTCAGGGTGACATATATCTGATTTCATGCTGCCAAGACATACTTCCTGACGTACATATAAGTCTGAAAAATGAAATGTGAGGCAAGTCCCTCATTGAGATCCCACACACAGAAATGTTTGTTGATTAAAAGATATATATATATCTTATGAAATCATGATCATAACAAAAAATCAAAGATGTACTATGACTATTCAACCATGCAATTGCCGCAGGTTTACAAGAAAAAGATAAAAAATAAAATTAGAAAAACTATCAAGAACCACAGTGTTTTGCTGCACCAAAGTTGATCTAATGACGAACTAAAATAAAACATTACAAAACTAGCAATAATATTTTCAAATAGAGTGAAACCAACCTATTTTCATCCAAAAGGTAAGTTTCTATAATTTCCTTACCATTCTATCTCTCAAAGATACCTGCACAAAGAATACCATTAAATATAGCTGTAGAAAGTTTTTTCATTTGGTTATAAAGGAAGTTTTACATGATAAGAAATTATATTCTTGTTTAACACTTTGCGCCCTACTGATGTAAATATACATCGATTACGGATGAACCCAGAATCTCAGCGATGTATATTTATATCACTTAATTAAAAATTCCAATATATAAAAAATTATAATATATGCTTGAAATTCACTATCAGACTACTGTAGTTAAATTTGAACTTACAGCTTCATTATCCATGAGGATGGTTGACTTTTATAAATAAAAAAAGGGAACATATTAGTATATATTAGTATATAATAAATTTAATTTAATCCTTTATCCAAGTGTGAGCAAACAAAGTTTGCATCTGAAAGTATCTTCAGGACTGGGGTAAGGTGGTACAACACTAGACAACTCGTTGCAAAGGTGGAGCAAGCTCACAACACTCCTATCTCAGTATCTCCCATAATGCAAAACACATCTTCTTGTGGATATGTATAATGTTATGCATCAAGGAGAGAGCCACTACCCAGACTAGTTTCGACCTTTATTGAGGTCTCTTCAGTGGGAGCCAGGCCCGAGTGGAGATACCAGCCAGAAGCATTAGCAAGGTCATCTCTACCTACAGGAGTTGCCAAACAGTGCACCACCTTTTTACTAAATTACTCTGGATTTAGAGAAAGATGTTGAAAGTGTATTTTTCACTTGGTTAGACTATAATAAATTTAGTTTAATCCTTTATCCAAGTGTGAGCAAACAAAGTTTGCGCCTGAAAGTATCTTCAGGACTGGGGTAAGGTACAACACTGGGCAACTCGTTGCAAAGGTGGAGCAAGCTCACAACACTCCTATCTCAGTATCTCCCATAATGCAAAACACATCTCCTTGCGGATATGTATAATGTTATGCATCAAGGGGAGAGCCACTACCCAGACTAGTTTCGACCTTTATTGAGGTCTCTTCAGTGGAGTGGAGATACCAGGCAGAAGCATTAGCAAGGTCATCTCTACCTATAGGAGTTGCCAAACAGTGTGCCACTTTTTTTATTAAATTACTGCTTTATTAAATTATTAAATAAAAAAACATCTTTTTATTAAAAAGATGTATTTTCACTTGGAAAGGTACAATCACACGTGTTCATGTTTATATTACATCGCACCGTCATAACTCTGGCTGCTCCAATCTAAACAATATAAGGGATTCATGACTCTCTTCTTGTGACCTGAGAGATCAGTTTCAATTTCTCTCTCACCATGGACAGACAAGAGTGGTGCCCAAAGTAAGGGTGTAAAACGATTCTTGAGTGAACGCAAATTAGAACAAATGCTCAAAGAAATACTTGATAACAAAGGATCTGAATTAGATGACTGGGCAGATAGTGATCCAAACAAGAGGAAACAGATCTCCCCACAAATGTGAGCTCCGATTCAAGCAACAGGTGATGCTGAAAGTTTATTTATCACTAGGTTTGACTATAATGAATTTAGTTTAATCCTTTATCCCAGTGAGAGCAAACAAAGTTTGCGCCTGAAATCCTGAAGATATTTTCAGGCGCAAACTTTGTTTGCTCTCACTGGGATAAAGGATTAAACTAAATTCATAACAGGTGATGCAGAACTTCGAATGAGGGGTGACCAAATTCGAGGCCGTCCAACGAGTCATGGCATTTCAAAAACTGAATTGCCCAATTCAATAATTCACCACTCGATTTTTTGGCCAATAGTGGATAATTATAGTGATGTACACCCCCATGTAAAATGATGTTTTCATCATAATAATAACGCGCATAAATTTTATTTATAATTTTCATTATTTATGTAGCATCTAAGCAATATTTTGACTGAATTTTTGAACACTAAAGAAGTAAATAATAAGTAGAAAATAAGTAAAAAAAAATAAGTAGAAACTAATAAAAAATTAACTTTTTTTTTTTTCAAAACCTTCGATTTCTTGGAACCCGTTTCTGGAGCATATACCACATGTATAACTAAAATTTTTGTTCCAATTAATTGTCAAAGATGCTAACTAAAAGACCAATCATAATTATTTGGATATTCCATAGAAATACTGTACAGAAATTTTTTAAATTGAGCTAAAAATGGTCAGGACACAGGGTTTTTTAAGTCCCAGTAGGTATAGGACTCAAAGTGTTAATCCTTTATCCGAACCTACACAGGCAAACAAAGTTTGCAGTAAAGTAGCATGTGTAAACATACCCACACAAACGTCACCAAATATAGTACATTTAATGGCCAACTGTTATAATTCTCTGACAGGCTACTGTAGTCTGATACAGGAGCATGTTAGAGATCAGCTTCTATAAGGATACGGGAAACGCAAGAATTCAAATTTTTCTGGAATTGCTCAGAGAATATTATTAAATGTTTAAAAGACAAATACTCAGAGAAACCATTAGAGGTTATTAATACTTGACTAAGGACAAGTATGTCAGAGGCCATTTGTGAACCATGCAAGGTTGCCAAATCTCTTTCATTCCTTTCTTAGCAGAAAGGATACATTCATCTTGTTAATCTTTTAATTCCTGAATACACAGGAAACTTCTGAAGAGTTGGAGCATTTGTTTTAAAAACCATTTTTCTTGATACAACCACTGTCTATACTACACTAGTTAATCTTCCAACTACACAGCACCACTATCTACACACTACACTGCTATCCATCAGATACAAAGATCACTATCTGTCCCCACTAATGGTATTTTTATTCTGTAAATGATATGCCTGATTTAGCATTCCATCATATAATTTTCTTTTTGATTACTATAAGATGAAATGTTAATAAAGAAACTTATAAAATTCCGATATGTTTATAATAACAAACCTTCTGATTTAGTTCTTCCATCTGTTTTTCCATTCTTTCAATGTTTTCACGAGCAATTTTTAGTTCCCTTTCTTGGCGATTCAGTTTAGCCTCATACTGAGATTTTAGAGTTGTTATTCGCAAAGCTTCTTCCTCTATAAACAAAAATTGTAACATTTATAGAAAGGAAATTCTCTTCTTATACACCAAAACGTTTTTTGCAGCACATAAATCGTTCGGTAAAAGATAAGCTATAACTATTCAATATGATATCATATATAAAATATAACATATTGTTACTACAATGTCAAAAAAATACAATCATAATAAAAAAAATAATATGAGAGAGGCACAGAGACCAGAAAGTCCCAAAAATCTCAGCAAAATTTAACCACCAGATGCTCATTTATCATCATCGGGCTGGCATATCAGCTCTCCAACGAACAGGCTGCATGTTTGCCTACACTGGATATCTATACTTGTGATTGTCTTTAGTTGAGAGCGATGGATATCATCACTCAGTGTGAGATCACTGCCCTGCTTGGAGGTCTGAAGTGACTAAAAAAATACACATACACACACTTAAGGGTCAAAGCTGTATAATTGAGAGGAGACCTCCACATAGCCTTTAAAGGAATGCGGAGAACCGACCAGGGCTTCTGACCTAATGTCCAATCCTCACCTTCTCGTGGTACACCCTGTTGGGTATCTACTTGGATACTGAACGGACGAGGATGGGCTGGCAATTTGGGATTTAGCCGACCAAATTGTATTCTTATTGGTTAAACCAAAATATAGAATGATGGTACAACGTGACAAAATTTCATGCCGGCTGGGGCGTCGCCCGGTTAAACAAGGCCCCCGTTGTTTTCGCCAGGGAACCAGGGCGAACAGCGAAAAATCAGCTACTGGAACAAATCTGAAAATAAACCCCAACTCAACATCACCAGAGTTAAAGATCGGTACTATCAACGTAAGAAGCCTGAATGGCAAAGAAATGGAGCTAGCTGACGAATTAGATAAGTACCAGATCGACATAATAGGGGTGACTGAAACAAAAAAGACCAAAACTGGTGAGATCTTTCTGAGCAATAAATACAAAATGTTATATTCAGGCAATGACAATCAAGGAAAAGAAGGAGTAGCCATAGTATTCAACACAAAATACGAGGCTAATCTTCTTGAATGGCAGTCAGTCTCAAGTAGAGTAATGTGGGCAAATATGAGAATGGGGAACTGGACAATGAGACTTATTTGTGCCTATGGTCCCACAGAAGGTTCTACTAAGGTAGAAGTGGAGGAATTTTTTGACGCTCTAGAAAAAGCAACTGACACAATGAAAAATGAAAAGTTGGTCCTTGTTGGGGATCTAAATAGCAGAGTAAGAAATGATTGTCAGACATACAAAAATATTTTGGGAAAATTTGGAGAAAAGAGCAAAGCTAATAATAATGGCAAATATCTGTTGGATTTCTGCTCAGGACATGGACTGGTTATTACTAACACCATGTTCCAACATAAAAATGTGCACAAATTCACATGGAGAGAAGAGGCTAGGAATAAGAAAAGTCTCATTGACTATGTTATTGTTGATAGTGATGTTTTCTCCCTGGTGCAGGACACCAGAGTGTACAGAGGATTTGAAACTGGAAGTGATCACTATTTAGTCTTGAGCAGGATAAAATTGAATTTCATATTGAAAAGAATAACATGTAAGAAAGTTTTAAAGCGAATAAAAGTTGAGCAGCTCTCAGATGTGAGCTGTAGACTAAAATACACAACGATTATTGAAGGAAAAATGAAAGAGTTTGAGAACAGGAATCAAACCTTGGAGATTCATTGGCAAACTCTGAAGAAAACATTGATTGATTCTGCCAGAGAGGCATGAGGTTGTTTGTAAGGATAAAAAAATCAGAACTCCCTGGTGGACACAGGAGGTTAAAGAGGCAGTGAAGGAAAAGAAGAAAGCATACCAAAAGTTCCTGTCAAATAAGTCAGCTTGTGCTCTTAGAGAATATAGAGACCAATGCAAGAATGCTAAACACTGTGTAAAACTAGCTAAACAAAAGTCATGGGAGACTTTGGCAAGAATATAGAAAATAAATACCAAGAAGGTGGCAAAATATTCTGGAGTTTGTTGAAGAAGCTTAAGAATGGAGGAAAGAGTGCTATAAAAGGAATTAGAGATGATAAAGGTGACATGAAAACGGGAGAAAAAGATATCCTTGAAGTATGGAGTAATTACTTTGAAAAACTGCTAAATGAAACAAGCAGTGATGACAGCACAGTGGTAAAAAACACTGACCAGGCATGCAGTCAGGAATACATATCCATACTTGAAGTAGAAAAAGCCATCAAAGGCTTGAAATGTGGAAAGGCAGCAGGAGTAGATGATATGCGACTAGAAATGCTGAAGTATGGTGGTATTAAAGGCTCACAGTGGCTGCACTGCATAGTTCAGAAAGCCTGGACAGAGGGACGAATTCCCGATGATTGGAGTAGAGCTCTTATAGTACCCATATATAAAAAGGGAAATAAAACTGCATGTGAGAATTACAGAGGTATTTCCCTACTGAGTGTTCCTGGCAAGATCTATGCAAGTATAATTGAGAAACGGTTGAGAAGAATTGTGGAAGAAAAGCTTGGTGAAGAACAAGCTGGATTCAGGCCAAATAGAGGCTGACAGGATCAGATCTTCACTTTACGACAAATAGTCGAGAAAGCATGGGAATATATCAAAGATCTGTATTTAAGTTTTGTCGATCTGGAAAAGGCATATGACAAGGTGCCAATAGAGAAGGTATTCAATATGCTGCAGTTATATGGTGTCAATGGGACATTATATCAAGCAATACTTAGTCTTTATTTGAGTTGTAAGTCAGCAGTTAGAATTGAAGGAAGTACAGGAAGATGGTTTAATGTTAAATCTGGTGTGAGACAAGGATGTACATTATCCCCTCTGTTATTCATTATCTATATGGATCGCATTATGAAGGAAAGTGGTATTAAACATGATATCGAAATTGGAGATGTTAATGTCAGCTCTTTGCTCTATGCGGATGATGTTATACTTCTAAATAAATCCGCTACAAGTCTGCAAGATTCTCTGACTAAATTGAATAGCTCTTGTAATAGATATGGTATGAAGGTCAGCAATAAAAAGACAAAGACAATGAAAATAGGCAGAATCATTGAAAATGTCAACTGTGTTGTGAATGGAAAACCTGTGGAACAAGTAAAACATTTCAGCTATTTAGGCACGATTTTTACTGAAGATGGTAAATTAAATATAGAAATAGACAAGAGAATCAGCAAAGCTGGTATGGTGGGAAGTCAATTGAATAAATTCATATGGAATAAGAGAGAAATTAGTCGAAACACTAAATTAGCTGTATACAAGACAGTGTTCAAACCAGTTTTAACTTATGGATCTGAGAGCTGGGTCAGAAGTAAATCACTTGATCAAATACTAGAGACTGCAGATATCAGAGTCCTGAGAAAGATTATAGGCATGAACAGATAGCATCAATGGCAATATCATATTAAAAACTAGGATATTAGGAAAGAACTGACATTGTCAGCATCCAGGAATGCGTTAGCGGAGCTAATCTCAGGTGGTATAGTCATTTAAACAGAATGGGCGAGAAAAGATTAGCAAAACAAGTGTTCTCTGCCAGGTTGGCAGGAAAACGACCGAGAGGAAGACCAAGATATAGGTGGATTGATACGGTACAAAGTGCTTTAGACGATAGAAATATAAGAGCTGATAATATTGGAGTGTTGGCAAGTAAGAGACTGATTTGGAGGAAAATGTAGATAGGAAATTAATAATGATTACATGGCAGGAATTTGATGATGATGATGATGACACACAAAAAAAAAATATACTTTATCTACTCTATAATATAAAATGATATCTTTTTTTGTAACGTTTTTTGAAACATTTCGAAACTCAGGGCTACCCTGAGTGTCTAGTCTTCAGAATTCAAGGAGAGTAGGCCTACCAGTCCGGAACTCAGGGGGATTGGGCACCGTAGGGCAACCCCCCCCCCCCTTTCGAGTCTTTGAAATTTAAGGTGAACCGGCGCATCAGTCTGGAACTTGGGGTGGGGGGGGGGGGGTCCCCTCTTTCGAGTTATCAAAAGTTCGAGTCATTAGAATTCAAGCAGAACAGGCCTACCAGTCCGGAACTGGGGGGGGGGGGGGGGGGGGGCACAATATATATATATATATAACAGAATGATCATTGACTCGGTTAACATACATAGTTTTATGAAAAAAATTGAATGACTAGAACCGAGATTTAATTAGAATGGTTTTAATATAAACACACTACTAGTTTCGGCCTGTAACAGCCTTCTTCAGGTGACATTATAAAAGAAAAAACACTAAACATTGAGGGTTAAAAGACTATGAACAACATAGACAGTCTTTATACATAATTAGCATTAAAACGTTAATGTCAACGTTTTAATGCTAATTATGTATAAAGACTGTCTATGTTGTTCATAGTCTTTTAACCCTCAATGTTTAGTGTTTTTTCTTTTATAATGTCACCTGAAGAAGGCTGTTACAGGCCGAAACTAGTAGTGTGTTTATATTAAAACCATTCTAATTAAATCTCGGTTCTAGTCATTCAATTTTTTTCATAAAAAAAAAAAAATATATATATATATATATATATATTGCAAATACAAACAAGCTCACAACCATCTACAATTCCCAGGAGTGTACAAAATCATGTGTGACTGCGGGAACAATACTATGGACAAACTGAAAAATCCATCCTCCTACTTCTAGAAGAACATCAGAGAGACATTGTCTAAAAAAAGAACTAGAGCAAGTGCCCTGTCAAGCCATGTACTATTTTCAGTAAACACAAATGATGAAGGCCATCAATATGAGATAAACTGGACAACAACCTCAATCCTCCATACATGCCGTGACGAGATGGAGCGACGCATAGTCGAGTCTGAGGAAATTGTTATGGACCCTCATCACATAAATAATAACCTCAGCTAAAATCTACCGGACTCTTTCAGCTCTGCTATCCGATATTGGCACACGCGTGAAATCAGATGCACGCAGCTACTTAACAATAGAAGTTCAACATGGACTGTAGCTACAGTTCAAAGCTAACTGATTTTGTAATAGTCGTTTTATAGTGATACGATGTTTCTTATAGTGTTTACTTGCTTTCTATGTTCCCACGCCTGAAGAAGTCGGACAACCCGATGAAACATGTTGCGTTTTGAATAAATTTAATTGTTATTCTAGTCTCTGTTATAGTCAGTATATATAAATATGAATATATATTTGAAAAAAATAGATTTAATGACTCCAAGACCGAGATAACATATAAAGATTTTAATGATAAATACTACTAGTTTCGGCATATAGCAGCCTTCTTCAGGTATTTATAAAGGAAAGGAATACTAATAAACATTGAATTATTTAAACAAACTGTAAATTACAGGTACAAATTGCCTCACATAATCGATACATAAAAACGTTGTATTTTTCAAGTTGTTCCAACTGGCGTGCCATTGTTTGTTGCAATTGTGCGTGCAAGTTCACGTGAACGCCAATATTGAATAACTGCAGCATGGCTATCTGGGATGTTATAACTTAAATTATTATTTAAGTGGACCGGGTTCAGTAGGATTTCCCTTGATTCTACGATTTTCCTTTCAAACTCATCTTCACAGCGAAAAATATTTTCTGATCTATTCCAGCATATACAGAGTGGCTTTGTTGGTCATCATTAGGATTATTTGAAAAAAGAACATGACTGGATAACGCAGTTGCATGAGATCTTTTGTATGAGATGTCTCTCTTATGCTCTTCTATGCGTTGTTCAATAGATTTGTTAGTTTGACCAAAGTATGGGATATTGCAATCACACCACAATTTATATACTCCAGGGTACTTAAGGTTGTGATGAGTAGGTTTTGGATGGCTGATTAGAGAGCGGATTTTTGGAAGTGTCGTGAAGAAGGTCCTGATATTATATTTTTTAAGGACTTTAGCTATTTTCTTAGAGACTGTGCTAATGTATGGAATGGAGATGCTACCTTTAAAATTAATAGTCTCTGTTGTGCACTGCTTAGGAGGGTTCAGAAGAAATTTCTTAATTGTTTTTTCAGAGTATCCATTTTGTTTAAAAATAAGAGTGAGGTGATTCATTTCTTTTTGTAGTTCATCTTGTTCATTTAAGAGAGAACGTGCTCTGTGTCCTAAGGTAGATATAATTCCAAGTTTTTGTGGTGGAAAATGATGAGAAAGATTATGCAGTTATCTATTGGTATGCGTAGGTTTTCTGTACATAGAGATTTTTAATCTTTCAGAGCATCGTGTAAGCATAACATCCAAAAAAGGTAAAGAGTTATTATTTTCTATATCAGCAGTAAATTTTATATTAGGATGTTGGATGTTTAGATGACGAAGAAAATCTGTGAGAGCTGTGTGCCATTGATTCCAAATAATGAATATATCATCAACATATCTTTTCCAAACTTTTGGTTTAAATGAGAAGGAAGATATGGCTTTCTTTTCAAAGTCTTCAAGGAAGATGTTAGCAAGCACTGGGGACAAAGGGTTGCCCATTGCCAGGCCTTGTTTTTGTTGGTAAATGGAGTCCTTCTATCTGAAGTAACCAGAATGAATGCAATGCTTTAATAAAGTGAACATTTTTTTGGATAATTTGTCCTGTAGTAATGTAAGTACCTCGTCCGTAGGAACGTTAGTAAATAAAGATATAATGTCAAAACTAGCTAGAATATCATTATCATCGATGGGAATATCTTTAATATGAGAAACAAAATCTGTGGTGTTTTTGATGAAAGATGAAGATTTATTGGAGAAACACTTGAGGTACTTTGCTAAATATTTTGAAAGTTTATATGTAGGTGAATCAATTCCTTCCACAATTGGGAGAAGAGGGATGTTTTCTTTATGAATTTTTGGAACTCCATAGATGCATGGGATAAGAGGATGTAGAGAGCGTAATGAGAGGCGAATATTACGAGGAAGTTCACTCGCAGTCTTTAACAAGTTGTTTGTACGGTTTTGTAATTCTCTTGTAGGATCTTCCTGAAGAATTGAATATATTGAACTATCTTCAAGTAATTGAAGCATTTTGTTGTGGTAATCTTCAGAGTTGAGGATGACATTGAGTTGCCTTTATCTGCAGGTAAAATAATAATGTTACTGTTCTGTTTTAGATTTTTTAGGGCTTTTCTTTCAGCCAGGTTTGGCATTATTTATAATAAAAATCGATTCAATACGAAGAAGTTTCGCCAAATGATTAGGAATGAGTGAACTTGCTTTTTCTATTTTTGTAAGAAGAGATTCTTTAGGGATAAATTTTGGTGAGGGAATAAAATTGAGACCTTTGCTAAGAATATTCGTTTCTGCATCCGTTAACATATGAGAAGATTTGTTCACTACAACCTTTTCAGGATTAATACGGGCATCACTATGACCAGATCTGTTTTGTGTCCTTATTAGATTATTAAATTTCTTGATAAGAGTATATTTATTCTTGTTTTGTATTCATGTGGCTTGTGCTTCACTGTTAATGATAAAATCATGTAAGTTAACATTATCCATAATTTCTTCAAGTTTTTGAGTTAAAGATCTTTTAGTGCTGAACAAAAGAGCTAAACCACGTTTTGTGTCTGTAATTCTTTCACTGAGGAGATCCATCTTAGCTTTACGATAGATTCCTTAAGCGCGTTCCGTTGTTATCTTTTCTTTAAAAGAGATGAAATTGGGAAAAACTGCATGGAACTTACAACGTTTGAGGAAAACTAACCTGTTTATTTTCAATCCTATTTTCTTCAATGTTCTTTTAAAATTCCTTTGTATTTTTTAATGAATATATATATATATATATATATATATAAGTTGATAAAATAAATAAAAAAATCCCTAGCCAACCTATGGGACAAATGTACTACAGGTTTGCATATAATGTTTTACACACTATAAGAACCTAGATGTAACATTTCTTAACATACAGCAATAAACATCATCCAGTGATGAATACTAGTTTTATTACCACCTGTCATTAGTTGTTCTCATCCACAACTTTTTCTTTAAATAGAGTTATTGCTTTAAAGTGTTATTCATCCATTTAACTCCCATGTAATTCATTCTCTTAAATATGGAAATACAGTCAGATACACCTTCCTTCAGACACTATTTCCTATGCAGTGCTGACTGCTACATCATGCAGTTTCTTACACAACACACTGATTCAAGATGCTATCTCAGTTTCTTACAATTACCTATGCTATTTCATTTATAGAAAGATTCTAAGATGTTATTATAACATATCCAGTGTTCATGTTACTTATCCTTTTTCATTAAGTAGATACTTTTGCCTACCTTCAGTTTATATTCCCACAGTTGAAATTGCACACAATGATCATTTTGGGATAACGATTTAGTACTTTTAATTTTAGATTCAATGTAGCAATGACCATGTTGTTGTCACTGTCAATGTTGGTTCTTGGGAAAGATCTGGTCTTAAAAAGGTTAACTGATGCATTATGTGTTGTCCAAACAAGTATGTAATCAAATAAATTGTGGGCAGACCCATTAGTTGATGTCCATGTCCACTTTCTTGATACAGATATACAGTATTTGTAATTGTTAAATTATTTTGAATGGCAAAATCAATGTTTGTATTCTCTGTCATTGGTTTCACCATAGCACTACAGTGAGGGAGAAAATTCCTTCTAGTATCTATACCAATTTTTGCATCCATTATCCTTAGACAATGAGATAGTCGTTGTTTAGAATTTGTTTTATCACTGAGTTAATGTTTCTGCAGAAGTCCTTCATACACTCTTCTTCGTTAATGGTGTAGGTGCAGAGACCTGTATTACTGATACATTTATTGATTTTTCTTACAGTTTTAGAATGAAAACTAAGTCTGACAGTTTTAGAATGAAAAAAAACTCCCTCTTCTCCTCCCATTAGTGTTCCATGTAAATGGCAGGCTTTTAACTAGAAAGGATGAAATCTTGCAGTGTTGGCATGGTTACTCAGCTAATCTTTTTTCAGAAGACAGTACGATTAATAATCAAGATCTCGAAGACATAATACAAACGATATTGGATGAAGGAGATTTCCCTATTTTAAGAGAAGTAGAAGCAGCAATTAATTCTTGGAAGATGGAAAAATCATCAGGCATAGATGGAATGACTTCAAAACTAACGTTGAAATTAAAGCATGTAAAAGCAGGAGGAAGAACCTATTATAGATGCCCTGCTCAAAATCTGTCAAGATATGTGGGACAATGAATCATCGTGCACCTCTGTTCGAATTCCTATTCCTAAAAAAAAAAAAAAAATTAGAATAGTATAAAATGTAGCAATTATAGAAATGTCAGTTTAAACAGTCATCCAAGCAAAATTTTCCTAAAGGAAAAAGGATTGTCATGCTGCATACTTTCAATGATTCTTTTTCACCTACACTTGTGGCCAAAATTGTGGAAACCTTTTGGCAAAAGTGTATTTTTGAGGTTTGATGGCTCATAACACCACTTTTTTTTGGTTTAATAATATAAAATTATATATCACTGGAAAGATAATTTAAACAAGAATGTAATGCAACAAAGTTTGTTCAATTATCTGTATTCTATGAAATGTTATAGCCAAATAACCTGAAAAAAGAAACAACTTACTTAGGTGGTTGTGACGTAGCTATCCTTCATTTAAATGTAGCCAATGAGCATGAGTGTTTAGAGAGCCAATCGGATGTCATCTTGTTTTGGCTATGAGCCAATAAGGTCACAGTAGGATTCAGCTATTGATATCATGTGTTGGAGCTGAGGAGGAGGACATTTGTCAGTGTGTTATGTGATTGCTATCACGTTGGTTGGTTTTTTTTTGTGTTCTTTCATTTAGTGAGTTGTAAAACATAATAAAATTAAAGAAATGGTGCAAAGAGTTGATTGGTCACCCAGAAAGTGATGTAAAATAGTCCTATGAAGTGATTTTTGAACTAAATTTTTGAAGAGGTATAAGGAGACTCAGTCACTACAAAACCAGACTGGTAAAGGCAGGAAAAGGTGTACAACAGCAAGTGATGATATAAGAATTGAGAGACTGTGCCTACGTGACAGAAGAAAATCATCTGGGTGTATACAAGATAAAATGGTGCAATGTGTGAAGTTGAGTGCAAGGACTGTTTGGCACAAACTACAGGAATTTGGTCTAAATGCTAGAATTCCACGAAAAAAGCCATTTTTATATCTCAAACAAAGGTTGAAAAGATTAAACTGGGCTAAAACCCATGTTAACTGGACAGCGGAACAATGGGACAGTGTTATTTGGAGTAATGAGACCAAAATCTCCATTTTTGGTAGTGATAGCATAAAATACGTAAGGAGAAGAATCGGAGAAGATTTGCATCCTGATTGCATTACACCTACCGTAAAACACCCACTTAGTGTTATGATCTGGGGTTGTATGACATCAAAAGGTGTGGGCAGAATTTGCATGTTTATGGGAATATAAATGCCCAAAAATACATAAATAAAATACTTGAGCCCAAACTGAAGCCTTCTGCACGTGATCTTTTCCAAGATAATGAAGCATTTATATTTCAACAGGATTCAGCTCCATGTCATGTTGCTGCTGTGTGCAAAAAGTCATTTCAAGATAATCATATTCCACTGCTGGAATGGCCTGGGAATAGCCCAAACCTTAACCCAATTGAAAATCTATGGAGCTGACTAAAGAAACTTGTTAGTCAGAAGCAACCCACCAATAAAACCCAATTAATAGAAGTAATAATTCAATCTTGCTTTCACATTATAACAGTTGCAGAACTAAAAATCTTGGTTCACTCCGTGGGAAGGTGTTGTAAGGCCGTAATTAACACTAAAGGTTACCCAACTAAGTATTAACTCACATTGTGAGAATTTTTATATATCATTTTTTGTGTGTTTAATTTTTCTTCTTTATAACTGCTGTTCTAATAAAAAATCCATCATAAAAGTTATTGCATTACATTCTTGATTAAATTATCTTTCCATTGATATATAATTTTATGGTATTACAACAAAAAAAGGTGGTGTTATGAGCCATCAAACCTCAAAAATACACTTTTTCCAAAAGGTTTCCACAATTTTGGCCACTTGTGTATATTTAGAATATATATTAAACCTAGCCTTGGAAAACAGTGGTATTGGAATTACAGCTGGTGGAAAAAGGGAGGAAAATCAATATTTCAGATTTGTCAATGACACCGACCTATTTAGCAGAGAATGAACATTATTATAATTACGGGTGACTCCAAGGAGTCCTTAGACTCAACGAGGGAGGTCCTAAACATCATGTCCATCACAACTATTCGACATTCACTGTCATAGCAACCACAACAGACTCTGGCAGCTTATTCCACTCATTCACCACTCTCTTCTTCTTCTACTCATTCACCACTCTAAAAGTAAAAAACCCAGCTCTAACACCCTTACAAAGGAGACTCAGTAAGGGTGTTAGAGCTCTTGCCCAGATTCCATGGATGTCCCCTAGTCCTCCCACCACCAGTCCTGTTCTCAAAAATATTCTCTGAATTAATCCTATAGAAACCCTTCAGCAATTTGAATGTCTCAATCATATCTCCCCTTTTCTGCCTATCAACCAATTTCTGCAACCCACAAATCTTCAACCTGTTTTCATAAGGGTCATTCCATAGACCTGCTATCATCTTGGTCACTCGCCTTTAGATCCTTTCCACTTCCTGCCCATCAAGAAGAAAGCTAGGTGACCAAATCTGGGCACAGTAGTCAAGGGGCGATACAGAGGAAAATAACTTGCTTATCTCTGCTCGTCAAAGTATTCTTCAGCATCCAAGTGATTTGATGAGCTGATTTAGCCACTTTTGCAATGTGCCCCTTAAACTTCATCTCCCTATCCACCAACACTCCCAAGTCCATGGCCTCATCAATCTCCTGGAGTACAGTTCCACCAATGTGGTATACTGCTGCTAATCTTTTCACCCCAAAATGCACAACCCTACATTTTGTCACATTAAATTGACATCCTTTCTCCTTAGCCCAGAACTCCAATCTATTCAAGTCGTCCTGCAAGATTTTGACATCTTCTGCATTCACTATTGCCCTACCCAACTTTGCATCATCAGCAAACAAAAGAACCGTTCCTCTCAGATCCTTTCCTATATCATTAATGAACAAATTAAACAGTAGTCGTCCAAGAACAGAACCCTGCAACACACCACTAGTCACAGGCCATCTTTTGGACTCTACTCCTAAGTAAACTACTCTCTGGTATCTCTCCATCAACCACCCTCCTATCCATCTCACCAACCCTATATTCATCCCCATCTGCTCCAGTTTAATGATTAGATTTCCATGCGGTATCCTGTCAAAGGCCTTTGCCAGGTCCAGCAGTATCACTGTAAACCCATTACTCTTATCCAGTTCAGCTGTCACTGTGTTATAAAACGTGAGCAAGTTACTGAGGCATGATCTACCCTTCACAAAACTATGCTGTCTCCCATACAGTATCTCATTTTCATCAATCCATTCCTGTATTTTTCCCTTGACTACTTTCTCCAAGACCCTGACAACGACTCCTGATATGCTGATTGGACGGTAATTTGCAACAGTAGTCTTGGATCCTCCTTTATGCAGTGGAACTATTTTCCCCCTCTTTCCACACCTTCGGGACTAAACCAGACCTGAGAACTCAGATTAAACAATAAGGTCAAGGGCACTGACAATTCTTTAGTCGCTTCATGTAAGACCTGTGCTGGTATACCGTCCAATCCCACAGATGTATTCACATTAAGGTTCTGTAATAAACTATTCACCTCCACTTCATTCACCACAATTCCCCTATAAACTAATGGTTCCTTCATTCCTTCAATGTCACCACCTGGATGATATACTCTTGCAAAGTGCTCACTCAGTAATTCCACTATATCGACTGATTCAGTGACCTCCCTCCCATTGGCATTCCTTAAAATCATTCTGCCATGTACAGTTTTTCTTTTGCTTCCAGCATATTGAAAGAACTGTTTGGAATTCTCTTTAGCTTGCATGGCTAATTTCCTTTCATAATCCGCTTTTACTTTTCTTACCACACTCGTTACCCTTCTGGCCTGCAGGTCACCATTCTTCTTAAATTCCCTCCACAGTTGTTTCTTTTTTTTTGCAACTCAAGTTTAATGGTGTTCTTTATCCATTTAACCCCTACTTAATTTACTATTCAGACTTTAGGTATACAATCAGCCATAACCTCCTGCAAATGCTCCTTGACCACTTCTCATGCCCTATCAACATCCAGTCCTTGCAGTTTTACATGCCATGGCACTGAACCAAGCAATCTCCTAAGCTTGTCATACTTGCTAGCACGGTAATTCCACATGTACCCAGTCTTAATCGAAAATTTCACACATTTAGCCACCTCCCAGGTCAAGACCCTATGATCACTCTCACCCATAGGTGGCAACATAGTCATATTCATTACAATCAAATTTATTCTCAGATGCTATTACTAGGTCAAGCACTCGCGAACCCCTAGTATTTTCCATTACATGCTGTCTCAGATAGTTATCCCTTAGTAACTTAATAAAATCCAGTTCCTTCCTCACTTGTGTCCTCTCCTTCTTCCAAATGATGTTACCATAGTTGAAAATCCCTCATAATAATTACCCTCCTTCCACTCATTTCATCAATTTGTCTATGCATACTATCTCCACCACCTATTCCATCAGCTGGTCTATAGCAGCATGCAACTGTACATTTTGTTCCATTAGTCTCAATCTCTCACCAAATAGCCTCTAATGAGCTCTTATCACTATCCTGCAATACAACTTCTATTCTCCTTGGCTGCAGTTCATCAGCTATCATCAATAACATTCCTCCCCCATTTTATTCTCTCTGTCCCTCGTGAACACACTATACCCTACACATTCTATCCCACTAACTATATCATTTTCTGTCAGCCATGTTTCACTAATGCCAATAACCTGTGGCCAGAAAGAGCCAACCAAGGTCAAAAATTCTTCCTTCTTGTTCCTAAAACTCCTGGCATTAATATGCATGAAATGCAGAGGTCCATTTGTCCCACCCCGATCTTGATGCGTTATATAACTATTCCAATCTGATTTCTTGTCCTTCGTGCTGGCTCGGGCACATTATATACAATCTTACACTCAACTGCCTCACTGATGTCTGCATATCCACTTCACCCCTTTCTTAATAGTTGTAGTTTCCCTGATTTTGCACATCCACTCTCACTTCACTCAGCAACACTTTTACCAGTCTTCGCACACCAAATCAATTCAAATTTAAGCCATCCATCTTGTACAAATCCTTTCGTCCATCAAACTCCATACAACACCATCTGCATAACCTGCACATAAAGTCACGATTATGGCCCTCCTTCTAAACTCTTCTCTGTCATACCGCGGCAACAGACACACTATCCTAACTCTGTCACTATTTTCTTTCACTACCTCTAATAATTCCTTCAAATCCTTTCTCATATCAAATTTATCTCCTTTAAAATCATTCGCTCCCGCTACGACTATCATTTCTTTCACCCTCTGCTTTTGCGCTCTAATACTCTCACTTACATCCTTAATTTTCGCACCCGGTAAGTACGATTTAGTCAAACTCCCATCTATCACTTCTTATTAACGAGTCACCATACAACATTCTTTCCTTCATTTCTGAAACACTCCCACAAAGGTGCTTAGTGATTATTAATTAAAGATCAACACTCACAAATCAAAAACAATGTCTTCGGGCAATAAGCCTATGAAAATTTCCATTAATGATGAAAAATTGGAAGTAGAAAGATTAACCTACTAGGGACGTGTACAAAGCAGAGATGGCCAGTCTAAACATGATATTAAAGCATGTATTGCTAAAGTAACTATTGCCCTTCAGAGGTTACAGCCACTTTGGAAAGATAATAAAATAAATCTAACTACAAGACTATATCTCATTGATACCTTTGATACTCTCACACCTTACTATACAGATGTGAGAATTGGACAATGCTAAAGGAATATGAGAAAATATTATTGGCCTTCGAGATGAAGTACTACAGAAAACATTTGAAGATACCATTATATAGTACACTGAATAAATGACAAAGCTAGAAGGAAAATCTGCTCCATTGCCAGAACATAAGAAAATATCATCACTAAAATATGTCAGAAACAGCTCCTGTGGCTGGACCAGATAGTTTACCTAAAATAGTACTAGGAGTCTTGATGTTTGGTAAAAAAACACTGGAGTGACCTAGAATTACCTGGACAGATAATATTAGAAAATGGACTAATTTTTCATTCTGCACCTTGTTAAGGAGATTTCAGGACAGCAACACCTGGAGAGAGAGAGAATGTTAGGACTATCACTTTTTATAGTGCCGCAACAGACTACATAGGCTATTGGTGAAGAAGAATTTACTACTTACACTGCAGTATTATTTATAGTTCTTGAGAAATAAAAACATAACATTACCTGATTCTTGTTTCAATGTTGAAATTTCAAGTTTAAGGCTAGTTATTTCTTTATTTTGATTATCCTTTTCTTTTGTAAGTGAATCTTTCTGACCTGGAGGGGCAGGGCATAATTTTAAATTAGTATCAATTAAGAAAAACAAATTGACAATGTTAACAAACATAAAAAAATTTTAAAAAATTATGTAAAATCTAGGTATAAATTATAAGTCAAGACAGAAGTATATCAAAGAAAAAATATAGTTAGAGATAATGTAAAATTAATAAATAAAACATAATGTACTGTATATACTTCTATACATAATTATAAAGGTTAGATTGCTGTAGAAATTAAAAAACTGCTTATATCCCAGGATAAGATAAAATCTGAAGAGTGTATTGGATCCAAGAAGATTATTAAAGACACTAAAATAATCACTACATTGGTGAAATGAGGGAAGTAAATTAAAACATGCATAATGGTTAATGTAGCACTAGAGAAGTCACATACAGGAATGCCATCATCTCTCAACAGAGTGAGAAAAATGATTAGAGCTATGTGAAGCAAAGCAAGAACAACTTCCTCTTGCAAACCCTGTGTATACTTAGATTGCTAGTTTAATTTCAGGCTTAATCTGGTATAGATCTTTCTCTCTCTATTCTATGATGTTTGCAACTGGGATGGTAGTATCTTATAGAATGAGCTGACCTAGTTGTTGCATTTGTGGGTATATTTTCCTTCATCCTAATATGGCTAGTGATCTAATATAGGTGAACATCTATATAGGAGAACATCACCAGTTCTTATTATTTAAGATTTTTATACAAAACTGGAACTGAGAAGGGCAAGAGCTGCATTTAAGAAAACAAATAGTTGTTTGTTTTCTTAAAACACCCCCCCCCCCAAAAAAATGAAAGTAAAGAAAACAAAAACGAGTTGGTCATTGTCTCAACTAGCTGTTTCTGAGAGACCTTGGAAAATATGGTGGACTATCATCTCTTATGGTTACTGGAGAGCAACACCCTGCCCCCCCCCCCCCTCAAAAAAATAAAAAATAAAAATACTAAGTGTTCATATTTTAGAAAAATATCACATGAATGCTTCCAGTTGGATTAAATGATTTAGTGATGAATGATGTTTTTGGAAACCAGATTGCGTCTTGCAAAAAGATTGTTACTGTCCCTAAACAATAAGAGATGAAAATTCACCATTTTTTCCAAACACTTTCACAAGCAACTAGTTATAGCAATTGGGCAATAATTTGTTGTTTTTGTTTTCTTTCTTTCAATTCTTCTTTATTAATCAGCCTATTATAAACTTTCAGGCTATGCCATCTGAAGTGTACAGAATATACTGTTTGCCTTTCCCATTTAAAGCCAGGTTAGTTGATTAATTGATTGATTTGAGGTTTTATGGTGCAAGGACAGCATAGGTTATACTGCACTATGAAACATGATGCAGTAGTACACAGGATATTAATAAATAAATAAATAGTTACAAGGAGATAAATTAATGAATAAGATAAAATGTATGTACAAAGCATTAAGTATCTGCATATTAAAAATATTAACAAATAGTTATCAATACAAGGTATCAGAAAATAGTTATGTATACAAGGTATTAATAAATAATTATAAGAGATAAAGGAGTAAATAAAACGTTTATGTACAAGGTTTAGTATCTACATATAAACAAATTTATAATCAAATGTCCTTAAATAAATTAATTCTTCGTAAAAATTTTAAAATGTCAATTTGTCCAAGTCTGACATCTGTTCTGAGTGTACAGGGCTCCAGTAAAAATGTCATTTCCCTCTCTCTCTCGGGTGAAATGTCAGCACTCCACTAGAATATGAATAATGGTGAGACTGGTGTTGGATTTCTCACGCATATGTAGGTCATCAGCTTGCAGTAAATAAGAATGTGCAAGATGACCATGACCTATGCAGAGCCTAGCAAGAACAACATCCTCTCTTCTGTTCTTATGTTGACCAGACTGCAATGTTTAATTTTGGGCTTAATCTCATGCAATTTGTTTGTCAGCGCTTCCTGCCAGGAATTTGCCAATGGGCAATTAACTTTGATTTTCTACATACTGTCAAACAATATGTAGAAAAAGTATGAGATGATCTAGCAGATGCAACTGTAATGTCAATTCCCTAACTTTAATATGGCTCAGAATCCAACACAATTGAACATCAAAATTAAGGGTCTTCATTTTGTATAAAATGTTGTAACAGTTCACCAAGGACTCAATGTGGATTATATACCAGACAGGAGATAGCCAGTAAAGAATTCAAAGAGTTATATAAATTAACACTTTTAATAGGAGTTTTCTTTTATATGCACAAGTGCAAGATGATTCACATGCAACTCTAGTGTATATAATTACTGCAAGTGGGATATGACTGGAGATAGTAATGTTAGGAAACACAATGGCACAGCCTACAGAGATCTTTGATGTTGAACCATCAGTATAGACAGGCAAGAAATGAAAGTAAGCTGCTCTGTATGTATTGAACAATTGAAGGTAAACAGATGATGATGCACAAGACTTCTGTATTTGATATAGTGAGAGGTTGCAGGAAGTTGCAAGCCTGCCATGGAGGAATGCAGTTTTGCTTGATGCAGGAAATGCTGTCAATGTTCATGCCAAATGCTTCCAGAGCCTCATTAACATGGATACCCAACTAGGTCTCTCTATGTTGAGCCTCTTAACATAGAGAGATAAGAGACTAATCCAGGTAAGATGATCTGGAAGGGACTTTATCTTTAGGGAATAATTAAGAGACAAATGTTTTTGTGTAAATGATAGAGGGGGGGGGGGGGGGTTCATTTGATTTAACATAAAGACTTTGAATGGATAATGTAGTAAAGAACCAGTAACTATTTAGATGCCCTGATGATGGATGGTTCCAACCACTGGCATGCGATTTCACTTGAAGAACTATAAGCCTGGGATCCATAATCAAGCTTAGAAAATATAAGTGTACAATAAATGTGGAGCAAGGAACTTCTGTCAGCACCTTATTCCATACAGGACAGAGAGCATGATATATTCAATAGAATTTTGCACTTTTCCCCTGAAGTAAAGTGTGAATGTGTGTAAAGAATGTTAGCTTTCTGTCAAAAATGCGTCCCAAGAATTTGGCCTCACATGCTACAGTGATAAGACTTTGCCCCATTCTTAAATCAGGATCAGGGTGAAAAATGCACTTCTGGCAGAGGTGTACACAGACATTTTCTTTGGGTAGAACCTGAACCCATGACAAAGAGCCCATGAAGAGATACGATCGATTGCTGTTGAAGTTGTCTTTCAATAACCCTTCATATGACAGGAGTGACAGTAAATAGTGAAGTCATCGAATTGCCTACTATGAGAGGAAGCCGTTCAGTAATTGATTTCAGTTTAATAGCAAAGAGAGTCACACTTATGAAAGAGATTTGAGGAACTCCCTCTTCTTGATATGGCCAAGATAACATGCTTTGCATTCAGACTTCAAAGACTTGGCCGGATAGAAAGTTTTTAATAAAAACAAGATAGTGTCCCTTCAGACAAAGGTTCAACAGGTCTTTTAATATGCCATAACTCCAGGCTGTGTCATAATTTTTTTTCATGTCAAAGATCATTGAAGCCACATGTTCTTGTTTCAGGAAAGGGTCTCTTATACATGTTTCTAAACGAACCAAATGGTCAAAGGTTGATCAGTGTCTATAAAAGCCACATTGTATGCTGGAAAGAAGTTTGTGGTTTCCTAAGTACCAGAAAAACCTTTCTTTTTCCATTTTTTCCAAAACTTACAAAGACAGCTACACGAAGCAATTGAATGAATATTTTTAGCCTGTGCTGGATTCGTGACTAGTTTTAGGATAGTAATGGCAATTGACTTATTCCAAGACTGTGGAAACTCTTCTTCTGTAAATATTCTGTTGTATATTTAAATAAATTATAATACTGGAATAAACTCATGTAAAATATTTTTTTATTAGTATAATTTTCGCCTAAGTATCAAAGGCATCTTCAGTACATGTAAAAAGCTATTCAAACAATAACTGACAATTCCAAAAGGTGTCAATTAAGTAGCTAATGTAAGATAACTAAAAAGGTCGTTAAATTTCCTAACTTATTAAAAATAAATAAATAAATAAATAAATAATTATATATATATATATATATATATTTTTTTTTTTCAAAATTCGTTTTCACTCGGTTGGAATATTATAAAAAAGGTTTAATGACTATTACCGAGAGAAAAGATGACAAGATATATTTAAAAAAAAAAAAAGTTACTACTAGTTTACTAGTTTCGTTACATGAACATCCTCAGGTATCACATTCAAAGAAGTATATAAAAAATTACAGAGACTTAAAATTGTACTAACAGAACAAGTATAAAAAACAGTAGCGTGTTTGAAAAAAATGCAAGTATGAGTTCCAAACAAACGAATACTACGCGCTGTCGCGATAGCGCCAGAACTGAACAGAAGCAACGTGTGCGTCAGAGAGATTGTAACTCAGGCTGTTGTTAATATGAGAGGAATCTAGAGAAATTTCCCTAGATTCAACAATCTTTCTTTCGAGTTCATTGTAGCACACATGGATGTTAGCAGTTTGAGTCCAGTTTACAATGAGCTGGCGGCCTTCATCTGTTAACAATGGTTTCTCTCCAAAGAAAATTGACAAATTTCTTTCCCAAGTTTCAGGCACTCAACTACTTCTGAAGATCCCTCTTCCCCAAGAGCCTTCATCTCCTTGCCTTACATCAGCTCTCTTTCACCAAAACTGGCAAAGATTCTCAAGAAATTCAACTTCAAAACGTGCTTCACTACGCTTCCAAAACTTCATTCATTACTTAGCAAACATAAACAGAAGCATCTTCCTACTCAGTTTCCAGGAGTATACAAGATTTTATGTGATTGCGGAAAGCCATACTATGGACAGACTGCTAAATCCATCCTTCTACGTTTGGATGAACACCGTAGAGATATCTCCTATAACGGGACTAGAGCTAGCGCTCTCTCTAGCCACGTTCTCTTTTCAGCTAACTCAGATGAAGGCCGCCAGCACATTGTAAACTGCTAACATCCATGTGTGCTACGATGAACTCGAAAGAAAGATTGTTGAATCTAGGGAAATTTCTCTAGATTCCTCTCATATCAACAACAGCCTGAGTTACAATCTCTCTGACACACACGTTGCTTCTGTTCAGTACTGCCGCACTTGCGACAGCACGTAGTATTCGTTTGTTTGGAACTCATACTTGCATTTTTTTCAAACACGCTACTGTTTTTTATACTTGTTCCGTTAGTACAATTTTAAGTCTCTGTAATTTTTTATATATTTCTTTGAATGTGATACCTGAGGATGTTCATGTAACAAAACTAGTAACTAGTAGTATCTTTTTTTTTTTTTTTTAAATATATCTTGTCATCTTTTCTCTCGGTAATAGTCATTAAACCTTTTATATATATACATATATAGTTAAATAAAAAAAACAGAGTTAGGAAATCTTAGCTGATTTAAAAAGTACTATCTCCCACAGAGGGGATAGATGTAGACCATCGGATCTATTTAAGTTAGGAGAGCGAAGTAAAGTTTCGCATTGCAGGCGTAGGTATCTGTGGTTTAGCATTTCATAAGAAAGATTCCAGTAATTGGACTACATGTTTATTAAGATAAATAACAATAATAAACAAACCCGACAAGTTTCGTAAGTCGTTTGACTTACATCTTCAGGGGTCAAAGGTAACTAAAAGTTTAAACACAAGTACATTAAGTCCACTGGCCATAATGTACTCTAGCAAAAAACAAACATGTCTTACATAGAAAAAATGTAAGATCTTACGCAAAGCTTTTTCATATGCAATTCTTCATGAAAAATATATCCTACACATTCTTTTGAAATGCCTATAGTCTCAGCAATTTCACGCACTTTGACTCACCGGTCATCCAATACCATATCGTGCACTAATTAATGATTTCTGGTGTTGTTACACTTTTTGGACATCCTTCACATGGATTATATTCAAGGCTGGTACGGGCACATTAAACTCAGCAGCCCATTTCTTAATTGTCGAAAATGAAGAGTGTCCATAACCGTTTATGAACTTCGAATGAATTTCTTTTGGAGTTAAACCTTCTTTTAGAAAGAATTTCTGCATAATACTCAATTTTATCCATTTCAAGGGAATACAGACAACACTTTTGCTTCAGACAGCTGTATGAAACAAACTACTTGATAGAATGATTTGCAATTTCACATGGATGCTTATGACAGATGTACCACTTTAGGGGAAAAAAAAATCTTTCCAATAGTGTTGCCATCTATGGTTTAGGCCGAGAACTTTTCAGACCACCCTTGTAGCGTTCATAGCATGCTCCACAAGTCCAGACTGTTCTGGTTCAAAGATATTGAATATAGAATGTGTTCTTCTAGCCGAATAAGAGCAGGTCTTCCTGTTTGTCTGAATAATATAACCCACAAGAGCAAGAAATCTGCAGACATCTAAATAATTGAGATGTGAAACTCGTCTTTTGGAAGTGAGAAAAATGGAGATTTTTTGTTTTTATTTAACTGTGTGTGCATGCGTGTGTATACGCACATACACAGGCATAGCAATCCCTCGATTAATGAGTTCTTTAAAACGAGCGTATTAATCGAAAACGCACTAATCAAATGTAATAACCTATGAGGAAAAGTATAATTCGTTCCTCAGATTAATTTTTTGACCTTTTTTTTTAATATAAAATAATTAGGGAATGTCTCAGGGCCTAGTTAAAGGAAAACCATGAAGCTGAAAGACAATAAAACATATTCAGAATATAAATTTATTATTCTACTGACAGTCAGCTAAAAGAGATTGTTTCTGTGAAATCTCTTTTAGGTGACTGTCAATAGTTAAATTTTCTTCATATTCTTCAGTATTTTGCTGCTGTGCATCTAAATTTAGCAGTTCAGAATCACTCGATTCCTCAGAATTCAATTTAATTAACTCTTGGACATTATCATTGTCAATCTCATCAAAACCCAGTTCATGTCCAATGTTTGCAATTTCATCAACAACGTTATCCATTTCATTTGAAAAGCATTAAAATCATTTGCACAATTTGGAAAAATGTGCTTCCAAATGGCTCGCATATTGCTAGCAATAATTTCATTCGACTTTATAACCAGGCTGAGATTTCTCTGATTTGAACAGAAAATTCTTGGAAGAACGCACAATTCCTACTATCAGACAAAGAGAACACAAACGACACATTAAATTTAATAATTATGGTGAATCTGGCCTTTCTGATCATGTCCTGAACACTTCACGTAAGAATTGACTGGAAAAGCAGCAGTTGTTTACATCACACCAAAACATAGTATGAACATGAATTTATGGAAGCCTGTGAGATTCTTATCAACCACCCTAATCTTAACAATAATGATGGTCTAAAAATCCCAAGCATATGGAAGGCACATATTCTACCCACTTAACCTTTCTTCCTAAGGGTTAACTATAAATAGGACCATAACTAATCCAGAATCTTAAATCTAATATAACAATTGTCATGTTAATTTAGGACATCATTGTTACTGTAAGAAAACTATCTATATGAAAGAATGTTTCTCTAATGTTATATTAAATAGAATATAGCTTTGATGTAGTTTTTAATTAAATAATTAAATTTATTTATTTTTTATTTGTTTTGTATTTTTCATTTATTTATTTTTATATTCTATTTTCACTAGAGGTCATGCCAGTAGAATAACCGTTGATCAAATCATTGTTTCTTTAGCATACTGTGTGAAATGTAATTCTGCTTGTCTCTGTATATATGTGTATACTTCAGATGATGACCTTAACATGAAGGTCAAAATGTTGGGAAATTAAAATAGTTATTTGTAACGCAGCTGTAGAGTCCATAATTTGTCTAAAATGAAAAATTGATTCTTGTTATTAGCGTTAATGATTAATAAACCCAGTCCTTATATCCATGAGCTGTTATTCATAAAATTTTATTGTTAAATATGACTATTTTTTTTTTATTAAAAAATTAACCAGCCAATGGTCTGAGATCTCATGATTATGTATATTTATATACACTAGAATGGCTCCATTAATTTTTGAAAATATGTCCATAAAGAAAAATAAAGCTTTTCTTTATGCACAAACACTCGCACCAAATTGCTATACCACTTTATCCTTATGTGTGGGATGGCTAAGAAAAAACTCAGTACTTACTGTAGGAATGAGTTTTTTCTATCAATTTCATACATAAAAGGTTATAACCTTTTATAACCTATAGTATACTATTTACTAAAATAAAGAGCCAAACGGCTTCATTTTGGCAATGCAAAATTATATAAATCAATTAGATATTAAATCCAGCATTATTTCTAAGCCGAACATAGAAACCATAAAAGTTTTGTATGACATTTGATCAGAGAGCTTACAGGAATACACTTGCCGGCATTTAGGAGTTGACCTAGAACAGACCTTATAGGAAACATGATTGCTGCCCAAGCATCCATATATTCACCTCCTATTGGTCCTTTATTTTATTTATTTCCTTTATTTACCGAATAAGAGTTCTTGCTCTCTAAAAGTTTCTGCCTTGTCTCTGAGGAGAACCAATCAGTTCAAAGCAGCTGTCAGGCTAGTGAAATCTTATCAAAATGGACACTTGGGCAGTGATCATGTTTCCTATAAGGGCCATGCTAAGGCAACTCGTAAATGCCAGTGAGTCTATTCCCGTAAGCTCTCTGGTCAAATTTCATAGTATTCAGCTTTGAAGTAATGCTGGATTTAATATCCACTTGATTTATATAATATAGTATACTATGTTATTTATTTTCACAGTATTGATGACAACACAGCATGATAAGAAAATAATATTTATTAACTTATTTGATGATATTTTGTTGGTATTATATCCAGCATCTTCAGAGCACAAAAATCGTTTGACCGTTTGTCACAGTTTGTGCTCTGAAGATGCTGGATATAATACCAGCGAAATATCAGCAAATAAGTTACTAAATATTATTTTCTTACCATTCTGTGTTGTAATCAATACCATGAAAATACCATGTGAGTTTTTAGATTGTTTATTTTATAGCTACAGTGTTTATTGTATGTATAATATAGTATATATTATTATATTACTATTACTACTACTATTACTGTCACTAGTAATATCACTAGTATTACTAGTGATATTAATAAACTACTAGTATTACTACCAGCCCTGCTCAACTCTTCAACATAGAGAAGTTTAGTTCGTGAATGAATAACGACTGAATTATAATATGTATGTTGATGAATTTTAGTTTCCTCAAGGGCTCACTTTAGTGAGTACGGGCATGGCAAACCCGAGGTACCAGATGCTGGACCATGCCTTAATTCATGTAATATACATCTATTATATTATTCTGTAGACTGGTCCCTCCTCTTCTTTCTGTGCTTCTTTCTCCTCTCCTTGCTCCTTCTCCCTGATGCTATTAAAGTATTCGAGAGCTAGGGGTGAGTCTTTCCTATCTTGCTAAGTCATTTCGTCTTATGCAGACACTGAAGAAGGCAAGCTAGCCTCAATAGGTGCCGGTCCAAAGCCCGGATAAATGGCAAGGGTTGATGTCAGGAAGGGCATTCGGTCATAAAACTTCAATGCCAGCTCAAACTATGATATGAGTCAAAGAGAAAATGATATAAGGGCTAGGGCGTACCCCTTAAGCGACGTGCAGCCACATCGCCCTATAGCTGTGAGGTGGACGAGGGATACCGCATCAAGGGCGGGTGCGTTTAAAGAAGTGAGCCCAGCAGGTGGAGAGGATGTTGCAAATCGGAACACTGAATGCAGGAAGCAAGACTGGAAGTGGAAGAGAGGTGGCAGACATGATGAGAAAGAGGAAGTTGGACATTTTATGTGTGCAGGAGACAAGGTGGAAGGGAGGAAAGGCAAAGGAACTGGGAGATGGATATAAATTGTTCTACTCTGGAGCGAATAACGAGGGAAGAAATAGTGTAGGAATTGTGGTGTGTGGCAGAATGAAGGACGAAGTACTGGAAGTGGGTAGAAGGAATGACAGGTGGTCGTATTATGTGTATATATGCCGCGCAAGTTGGTTGTACATCAGAGGAGAAAGATGAGTTCTGGAAAGTGTTAGATGAAGAAATGAGGGAACTGGAAGAAAATGAGATGGTGATTGTCGGAGGAGACTTGAACGGACACATAGGGAAACAGAACAGAGTCTATGAAAGGGTGCATGGTGGCCACGGAGTGGGAATGATGAACCAACAAGGAGAGAGGGTTGTGGACTTTGCAGTAGTGTTTGATCTGGCAATTGTGAACTCATTTTTCTACAAGAGTGAGGAACATTTGATAACATTTAGGAGTGGTAACAACAGTTCACAAATGGACTACATTTTGACTAGAAGAAAACATCTTAAGGTTGTGACAAATTGTAGAGTAATTCCAACAGATCAAGTAGCACAGCAACACCGACTGCTGTGCACAGACTTTAAAATAAGATCGAAGATAAAAACCTCTGGATCCCATGGGATGAAGACAATTAAGTGGTTTCGCTTAAAAGAGGAGAGTGTGAGGAATTGTGGAAACATAATTCAAAAGTAATCCTGAGATGTGCAATCGAGGTGCTTAGTGAGACATCTGGAAAGATTAGAGAGCAGAAGGAGAGTTGGTGGTGGAATAATAATGTACAAGTGGCAGTGACAGCTAAGAGGAAGGCAAAGCAGAAGTGGGATGAGTCAAGAGTGGAAGAGGACAGAGAGGTGTACAGAGGGAGAAAGCAAGAAGCCAAGAGAGTTGTGGCACAGGCGAAGGCCATGGCATATCAGGATCTGTATGATCAATTAGAAACAAAGGAAGGACAGAGAAAAATTTACCAACTAGCGAAATGTAGAAATAAAGCAGCAAACGACATCTTACACGTGAGGCAGATCAAAGATGCTGAAGGAAGAGTATTATGGAGGGATGTGGACATAAGAAACAGATGGAAAATATACTTTGAGGGACTTCTGAATGAGGAAAATGCAAGGACTCACAGAGGAGATGGGCAGCCTTCTGAGGGGATGGTGCAGAACATCAGTAGAATGGAAGTGACGGAGGCCATGAAGAGGATGAGGAATGGAAAAGCGGTGGGCCCCGACAGAATTCCAGGTGGAGGCATGGAAGGCACTGAGGGAAGAGGGAATTGACCTGCTGTGGGAAAGTTTGCCAACAGGAAAATATACCCGAGGAATGGAGGGTGAGTACTCTTGTTCCCATCTACAAGGGTAAAGGGGATGCACAAGACTGTAAAAATTACAGAGGAATAAAGTTGATGTCCCACACAATGAAAATCCTAGAAAGGGTTCTTGATGGTAGATTGAGGAAGGAGGTGGAGATTGCAAAGGAACAATTTGGCTTCATGCCTGGTAGATCAACAACAGATGCTATCTTTGGGTTACCGCAGATGATGGAAAAGTATCGAGAGAAACAAAGAGAGCTACATCTGGCATTTATTGATCTGGAGAAGGCATATGATAGAGTGCCAAGGCAGGAAGTCTGGAGGTGTCTGAGGGAGAAGAAGGTTCCAGAGAAATATGTCAGGTTGGTGCAGGAAATGTACAGAAATGTGAAGACAGGTGTTCGGACCTGTCTGGGACAGACAGAAAGTTTTCAAGTAACAGTTGGCTTGCATCAAGGGTCAGCATTACGTCCGTTTCTGTTTAATATTGTGATGGAGGTGGTAACAGAGGAGGTGAGAGAAGATATGCCTTGGACAATGTTGTATGCAGATGACATCTTGCTGTGTGCAGATTCAAGAGAAGAAGCAGGAACTAAACTGGAAAGATGGAAAAAAGTACTGGAAGAGAGAGGTATGAGACTGAGCAGAAGTAAGACAGAGTATATGTGTTGCACAGTGGACGATGGACAGGAGACAGATCTGGAGCCGGAAGGAAATGTCACCAGGAAGGTGAGAGACTTTAGATACTTAGGTTCAACAGTGGAAAAAGATGGAGGAGCTGAGAAGGAAGTGGGATGCAGGATACAAGCGAGTTGGAGGAACTGGAGGAAGATGGCTGGAGTGTTATGCAATAAGAGGGTGCCGATCAATCTGAAAGGCAAAATCTATAGGACAGTAGTGAGGCCAGCTATGACATATGCTATAGAAACTGTGGCCCTGAGGAAAAATAACATCAGCAGGATGGAAGTAGCAGAGATGAGAATGCTTAGGTGGATGTGCGGTCTGACCAGAAAGGATCGTCTCAGAAATGACTATGTCAGGGGAACAGTGAAAGTTGCGAACATAGAAGCGAAAATACAGGAGGCAAGGTTGAGATGGTTTGGTCATGTGATGAGGAGGGAGGACGAATATATGGGAAGAAGGATCATGCAGATGGATGTGCAAGGAAGATGGAAGCGTGGGCGACCAAAGAAGAGATGGAGGGAGCTGGTAGAAGAGGACTTGAGGATGAAGAACTTGAATATGGTGACAGCTCAAGACAGGAAGGTGTGGAGGAGACTTCATTATCAACAGTGACCCCAGTTAAGTGGGAGAAGCTGCAGAAGAAGAAGTTGATGAATTTTAGAACATTAACGATCACTTGTATGTCGATGCGCGAAAATGAGACTGGGATCGAATACATGTAAGTATAAGTAAATAAGAACCGTGCACGTGTTGCAATCTCGATCCTGCCAGGCAGGAACCACCAACATCCGTTTATTGGTAAATACGTCATTTTGGTCTACTTGAGTGGCTTCAGTAACTATTTTCATGACCTTACTTCATCTTACAGGTCCTATTCATATCACTGTTCCCACAATTCACTCTTAATTGCGTTGTCATTCAGGATGGAGGTAATCCAGGTTAACCGAATAAAATATTATCAGTACAATGATGTCTTATATTTTTCTATCGACCCCTAACAATGTTACATCGACCCCTGGGGGTCAATATCGACCACTTTGGCGACCACTGCTCTAAGCCAAATTTAATCAAATACAGTTGATGCTCACTACATTCAGTTCATTGGGATCAGACAAATAGCCTGTTATAATAGCACAATGTTTGCTATAGTGAATTCAGGGACAAAAATACTGTCTTCCTCTTAAATTCTTAGGAAATAAATACCAAAGCAGGTATTCAGATTAACTTGGATATTTGCTTCTTTAACTTATTTAGCACAGGTCAATAGGAGTGTTGAGAACATCCGTCACTCTTCTCTGAAAATGTTAATTGGTTCTTATTTTTAAATGGAAGAATGGAAGGGAAGTTGACGTCTTTTTTGAGGTCTCCCTATTCACAAATGTCCCACTCAAGGAAACTTTAGAGCTCATCCAAGCCAAATTTCCACCCGATATCTCAGCCTTATTTCAGTTCACAATGAACTCAGGCTATTTCATTTGACAAGGAAAATTCTACAAACAGATAGAGGGGACATCCATGGGTTCACCACTTTCCCCCACCCTTGGCCAACTTCTTTATGGAGACCTTTGAAGAGAAAGCCTTAAACTCTGTCCCACAAAAACCCACTATTTGGCTTCGGTACATGGATGATGCATTTGCTATTTGGCCATATGGCTCAGATACATTCCACTCCACTCCTTCCTAATACACTTAAACAACCAACACCTCAGGGTCCAGTTCACCTTGGAAAAAGAGGAAAACAACATCCTCCCCTTCCTAGACACTCTAATCACTCTCCAACCTGATGGATCTTTGGTTTTCTCTATTTATAAAAAAACCCACCCATACAGGCAGGCACATTCACCAACAACCCCCCCCCCCCCCAACAATATGGGGTTATAAAAACACTATATAACAGGGCAAAATTAATCTGTTCGGATGACGATGCCCTAACCACTGAACTAAATCACATCCTCAACTCTTTCTTAGCCAACAGCTACAACCCCCAAAAAATACTAAAACCAGTAACCCCCCCCCCTTCACAATAAAGATTACACTAAATCTATCACATCCCCTACATCCAAGGCACCTCTGAGAAAATAACCAATAACCTCAAAATATGACCAAACTTCTTGTTATAGACCATATAAAAATTTGGCATCCCTTATCAGCTCTACCAAAGACCAACCACTTCCCCTACACCTAACTGGTGTATAGTAGGTCCCTTGCAGCTGTAAGCTGTCCTACTTTGGCCAAACAGGCAGGACAGCGAATATCAGGATTTCAGAACACAAAGACTACAGCCGGTTTCACCAGTACAGCCACTCTGGGCTTGCAGACCATGCCAAAGAATTCGTTGGAAGAAAACTAAAATAATACACCACAGCAAGTTCAAGTACGAAAGATTATTCATGGAATCATTAGCAGCTCTAAAAATGTTTCAAACCTCAACAAATTTGGGTGCATGAGACTGCCCCAAATTTGGGGAGACTTACATCATGAGAACTTCAGCCTAACAACTAAGACAACCCAATTAGCCCACTACCATTAGGATTTTAGGAACAATATTAGTTTCTTGCCTTCTTCCTCATTTGCTTTTGTTAGTGCCTGTGTGCACATACCATATTTGTATGTTCCTTAAGATATCAACATGACATTGCCGAAATATCGAAGTTATTAAAGTTTCCTTTAATTAATATCCGTTTTATGCGTTATAAATTTCTTAAGTCAATTACCAGTTATGTATGACCAACGTATAAGTCTTGTTACAAGAATAATTGGTTCTTAATTTACTTCTTATTTAGAGCTTAAAAATTTGGAACAGGCAATTATGAAGCATTTTCAACTCTAAACAGCTAAGGACTAAACTAGATTATTTTATCATTTTGGAACTGTATGACAAAATAAACATGTTATTTTGTCATACAATACCATATTTGGTATTGTATTATTTCAATAAAAAAAAGACGCCTAGACATTATTAACCTTCCCATTACACAATATTAAAACCACACTGACATGCATGAAAACATAAAATTTTGTTAGCTATGACAAAAAGAAAGTCAATAGTAAAAAAAATTAGGAAGGAAAAGGATAAACAGGGTAAAGTAACATATAAATAGCATATGAAGTTTTTGAATGCCACAATTTTACAATGCACATTATTATACAGAAAAGGACTAATTAATGCTCCAATATTTTATAGCCAAGAAACATAATCTTCTACTGAAGAGACATAAATTTGGACAGGAAAATCATACCTGAGGTCAATAAAGAAAGGAAATGGTGGAAAACAGAACAAAGGAAATTGTATACAATTTTTTTGACAATGTACCAAGTCAATTAATAATAGAACGCGTATAGACCACAGTAATAACTTTAATTAAATAAAGGTACAAATATTTCATACTCAAAGTAACAGTACATCCTCAGTGTAGAACAAACAGTTAAAAGGAATGAATATAAAGTACAGAACAGTCAGTGGATCACCAAATAAATTGTTGCCGCATGCCAGAAGATTAATTACTAAAAACTTATAAAATAATTCTTTAAAGATAATAATTTCATTGATGGTTGCATAAAATAAGTCTCCCAAACTGTTGGAAGAGAGAGAGACAGTCATTTCGATTTAAATTCGGCCGATGTAAGAGGGCTTCGCAACTTTCTTTTAAAAGGCGTTCATATTTATACCTGCATCTGTGGAGAAGACAAGCTTTATCTCACTGAATATTATGATTAGTGTCAATGCTATGTTGTGCTAGACCAGACTTATGAGGTTTCATGTATTCGATATAATATTGATGTTCCTTCATTCTTTTTTCCACAGAACGACCTGTTTGTTCAAAATAAGATACATTGCATTCACATGGTATATGGTAAACACCAGCTAATGATAAGAGGTGACAGTTTGTCTTTTGTAGATGGCAACAAATGAGAAATTTTGTTGATAGGAAAATATGTGAGAATAAGATGATACTTCTTCAAAATTCTGTCTATAGGTTCTGAGATGCCTAAAATGTAAGGGATTGGAACTCTGCGGTTCTGCGGTCTGTTGAAGAATTCTGAGGTGTTGGAACATAGGAGTCAATTATCTGCTGGATTTGATTGGGGTTGTAACCATTAGATTCTATTAACTTTTTTACAGTGAAAAGTTCTTGTTGTAAGCTTAATGGAGAGGAGCACACTTTATGTGCTCTATTAATTAAAGATTCAATAATGCCAATTTTTTTGAGAGGTGTGTGATGAGCAGACTTTTGATGAATGTATCTTCCAGTAAAAGTAGGTTTTTGATAGACACTTGTAGACAAAGTATACCAGAGGATGTGCATGTAAGGAGGATGTCCAAGAATGGTAAACTACCAGACTTTTCTTTTTCCATGGTGAACTGTATGTGTGGGTGAAGGCTATTTATCTGTTGTAGAAATGTGGTAAGTTCCTCTTCAGCATGTGGCCAAATAACAAAAACATCATCAACATAACAAAACAAGGTTATCAGAAACACAGTGAAAAATAGTTTGGAGATCAAAATTTAGGATTGTAGAAGTTGAAATTCTGGAAGATTTTTAGTGATCTGTGTAGAGATAAGTCAGTGAAATGAGGAAAAGGAATGTAGTGTACGGTTTTCAACAAAAATATTTGTACCTTTATTAAATTAAAGTTATTACTGTGGTCTATTATTAATTTACTATGCCACAGGTACCTCTTAAGATTGTATTGAATCAAGTATTTTTAGAGCGTATTTAAGGGTATCATCTTAAATGTGAGGACAGTATTCATTGAACAGATGGATCTATGTAGAGTTCATAACTGTTTAGAGGTAAAATAATACTTTCAACAAAAGAGAAAAGTGAATTTTTTGGTTGATGAGGCAGCAGATTTGAGTGTTATTAGAAGTAAGACCAGAAGAAAAAGGATTACTTTATGTGAGAACCGAGTTTTATTAACAATAAAATAATCAAGGTTAACAGAAACACAGTGTAAAATAGTTTGGAGATCAAAATTTAAATTTGTAGAAGTTTAAATTCTGGAAGTTTTTTAGTGATCTGTGTAGAGATAAGTCAGTGAAATGAGGAAAAGAAATGCAGTGTGCGGTTTTCAACAGATTGTTAACAGATTTGAAATCAGTTCTAGAAGGTCACTGCTAGGATGAAACAAGGATGAAAGAAAGTAAAAGAGCAGGGTTGTGGAATGCTGGCATCAGTTTAAATGTATGAGAATAAAGTTAGCAATTCAGGTGCAAAAGTCAGATGATATGACTACTTCCTGAATAGACCTTTCGGCATATTAGTGAGATACATCTATTGAGATGTCCAAGACTTTTGAAACGCATTCAATCATCAAAAATGGAGGAACATTATGAGTGACATATGAGAAAGAAGATTCCATATTTTATAGATGGTGTTGGAATCCACACAAGAAGCATCAAGTTAGCAAAAATGTTGAGTATTAAAGGTCAAGCTAAGTTCCAGTGTGCAGAAAGGGTACCAGTTAGAATATCCAGAGAATAAAAAGTCAACATGGAAGAGGAACTAACTCTAAGCACAAACATCTATAAAAAAAGTTTAGAAAAAAAAAAAAAAAAGGAATCAGAACCAGGAGAGTGTTTTGTTATAAATCTAGCCAATATTCTTTAGACCTGTTTCTGGGTAAAAAAATCAAAGACTGATACAGAATGGAACATATCTGGAATGCTAGTGGTCCATTTATCAAAATAATCTATGTAAGAAATTCCAAATTTTATTAAAATATCTAATGAACAGAAAATATTAAAATAAAAATCAACAGAAAGACAAAATGAATCTAATAGGTGCCCATGCATTTTGCCTTAAAAGTGAAAAGCAAATTTTCATGACAGTATGCTGTTTTCCAAAATGTAGGAAAACTATCTATCTACATTTAAGTTAAAGATTTCAAATGACTTTTATTATCACTATGTATAACTTTTCATAACACACACACACAAACAGTGCTTTTATTTTATTTATTATTATTATTATTTTTTTTGGCAATATCTAATGGTAAAGCATATCGGTACCTTTATTAATAAAGATATTAGTAATTTATATCAATATTTATATTTATTAATACCTCTATTAATAATTAATAGATTAATTATTAATTAATTTTCAAAAAAATCCATATTCACACCAATTGTTTTACAATAAAAGAACTATATATATAAAATTTTTCAGTCTCTTAGCATACTTTTGCCAATAAAACGAGAACAAGAAAGCTGTGAATAAAGATCATCCCTATTATTTTGCATCTGAAAAATCGTTTTAGCATGTTTTTTTTTTCTTTTCAATACAATGTGTACAAGAAAATTTCCTATGAAAGATAATGACTTTTGACAAGAACAGAATTGAAGTAAACAACATTTGCTAACTTAATATGTTGATATGCCATTACTTAGATTAACAACTTGAATGAAATCAATGAGTAAGTTAATCATGAAACCATCTGACCATTTTTAAGTCCTGACATTATAAAAAAAGTACTGGGAATAATAATTTTCGAACAGTAGGAAAATGTTTTCAGATGGATATACAGTAGAACCCTGTTTTTACGTTCCTGCAATTTACGATTTCCTGCCATTTACGTCATTTTCCGTTGGTCCCGTCTTAAGGCCTAATCTTACGATATATTGTTTTCCTGCCATTAACAACTTCATGTGGATGTTATTTCCCATGATTTGCGTTTTTTTCTCAGGTAGCAATACTGATTTTCGAATTGATTTCTGCGGAAATCTGGGCATTTCTGTTCCCAGATGGCATTGCTTTCGGCTGTAGTTTCATTTCTGCCATCACAGTGACTTGCACGTTTGCAGCAGTAATGTAGTGAGCGATACTGATTTTTCAATCACAGTATGAATTGATATTGCAGAATTTCTGCTACGTAATTTAGCGTGTGAAAGTTGCTTTCAAGTTGCGGCGGTGGAAATGTATTTCTGTAGAAGAAAAGATGGCAATTCTGCGACGTGTAGATTGGCATGCCTGAACACGTGCGCATTTAGCAAAAGATCTTGGACTCTTCGTGTACACTTTGAACACAATAGTAAAAAAACAGGTTGAGCATTGAACTCAATGCAAAGCAATCTGCCGCTATGTAAAAAAAAAAAAAAAAAAAAAAAAAAAAAAAAAAAAAAAAATCAACAATTAATTTTTTTTTTAAAATAGATAAATGTAAGTACAGTAATTATAAATTCATTTATTTTCCGTTATTAAATTTTGTAATCGAGTATGTAGACTAGCAGTAAGTCATCTTTTAGCCTTTTTTTACATTTCCTGCTATTTACACTTTTTCCATCAGTCCCCTGAAAAGTGTAAAAAAAAGGGGTTTTACTGTATATATATATATATATATATATATATATATCTATATCTGAGTTTCATGAATTCAGAAATTAATTAAGATCACTGCAAAGAAGAACAGAAAAACAAATAAAAAAGTAAGTAATCTAAAACTACTACTCTTCTCACTCATCAGGGATTAAACTGGCCACAAAACACCTAAAGCCTTTTGTCGACCAGTTTCCGAGTTAGTTGATCTCTGGCATGGGCAAGCGGGTTTTTCGTCCCATAAATTCAAGAAAAATTGACCGTAGAACCCACACTATTTCAGACATTAAAAACATTGTGTTAGGATTAGGGACCACGAGACAGAGGCACTTGTTGAGCCGCTTAATTAGTGATAGCCTTGTGCCAGCTATCTCTGATTGGCTACCAGTGGAGATTGAACTGCCCATTCAGTCTCCAAAAGTTAGATAGGGCTAAAAAGGCCTCACCTACTCCCTATACAGGAACAAGTAGGTGTTAGCTGACTTTTTTTTTTTTTTTTGATAGAATAGATGATATTTTAAATGAAATTCATTGGTCCATCTGTAACAAACCATTCTGGCAGTCTCTATGAAACTGCTATAGTGAGAGTAGACATTTCAAGGAACACCGATTAATAAAAATTACAAACCTTAGAAAATAGAAACTACCAGCCCTGAAGGATTTACAATCTCTATGTGCAATGTGTAAGCTCAATGGAACTCCAATGCTAAATTCTTTGGTTACTAAAGTTTTCAAGAATTATATTAAATGAACACCTTCTCTGTTAATCGTAGAACAAGTGTATTACTTTAGCTTGCTGCTTTCAGTAGTATCAACAACTTTCATAATAATAGTGGACACAAGTGACCATGTAATGACTTGGTCTAGTCAATACTAAATGTAGTATTGTCTGGTCTTATGTCAGAGTAACACAACCTTCTAAGTAGTAAATGGAAAATCTGAATAAGCTAATCTCAATGCCATATTTCCATTATTATATAGGGTGATGCAAAAGTAGTGAAGGGGTTTACAATAATAATAATTTTTTTAAATTGTAAGTTTTGGAGTTATTTCAGAATGGCAATGTATAATCCATGGAGAATTTTATGAGCTAGGTATGGAAAACTATGTCCTGTAAGTGACTGCCATTTTCAGCTTCACAAAGTTGGGCTCTTTTGAGAATATTTTCCATTACGCTTATCAGAGAATGTGGTATTAATTCTCATATTTTGGCTCGAATGTTCTCCTCGAGCTGCTTTGTGATTCTCGGTTTATTCACATACACCCTCTCCTTAAGATATCCCCAAAGGAAAAAGTCAGGGGGCTGTTAAATCTGGCTAACGAGCAGGCCAACTGAATGCAAAATTTCTTGAAATTAGACGTTTGGCAAAAATTTCCCTTAAGACCCCCATCATGGCTCGAGCAGTGTGTGCAGTGGCCCCATCCTGTTGGAACCACATCTCTGGTGTATCAGCAAGAGCTGGTCTTAAAAAATTGTTGATCATTTCATGATATTGCTCGCCGGTTGCAGTTACAGCATTGCCATTGTTGTCTTCAAAGAAAAATGGTCCAGTAATATGTTGTGATGCAACTGCACACCAGACTGTACGCTTAGATGGATGTAATTCTCGTTGGCGGACTACCCTGATTCTTGGTACCCAATATTCTGCAGTTCTGCTTGTTTACAAAACCATTAGAGTTAAAATGAGCTTCATCGCTCATTATCAAATGATCCATAAAGTCATTTTGTTCTCGGACCAATTCTTGAAAGCGAACAGCGTACAGCAGACATTGTTGGTTATCTCTTGGGTTCAGATCTTGCACTAACAGCATCTTGTACGGAAAAATGTGAATCTTTTCTGAAGATTCTTTGCAATGACCTCCTGAACACAGTCTTCCAGATCTTGGCAGATCTCAAACTGCACCTTGCTGCAGAAAACGTCCCACCAAGTGTCAGATCATCGATTCAGAGGGCGCATTTCACACATTAAAATGATGGCGATAGGCTCATTGGGTCAGGTTTCTTGAATTATGATGTTCAAAATAAAGCTCTATGATCTTGGTTCATTGCATAATGGTGTAACGTTCCATACTGAATCTTCCAGATGTACTTCACAAGCTCTGAAAAGAATAATTATAACATTGAATTTCAAAAAGTTATGATTTTTTTCAATCCCTTCAATACTTTTGAGCCACTCTGTATATGCTAAGTATTATATCACTGACAGAGCTTCAGAAGAATTATATTTGGTGGAGGTGAATCTCTGTTTAAAAAGGAAGACATTTAACCAGTGTATACTTCCAGTCATCACATATGGTTGTGAAACTTGGTCACTAACAAAAGCACTGACAAATAAACTAACAACACTTCAAAGAAAAATGGAGAGGTTGATGCTAGGCATCACATTAAAAGATAAGCGAAACATCTGGATAAGAAGCCGGACTCACATCACTGACATCATTCTTCACCATAAGCGACTAAAATGGAAATGGGTCGGACATCTATCCAGAAGAGAAGATGAGCGATGGACCACCATACTAACAAACTGGATTCCAAAAGAAGGGAAACAAGGCCGAGGACGTCCTAAACAAAGGTGGAGTGACGAATTGTCAAATTTTGTTGGGGAAAATTGGTCAACCATTACCAAGAACAGACAAAGGTGGAAAGAACTGGAGGAGGCGTTCGTCCAGCAGTGGACAGAAAATGGCTGAGAAGAAGAAGGTAAATTAATTACAGACATATGTAAAATGGTAAATTTATGGGGAAAAAAGAAGAGATGCCCTCAGAATTCAAAAAATCACTAATCATCTCAATAGATAAAACAGTAAACAAAAATGAATGTGAAAATTATTGAGGGATATTGCTCCTGTTATCATATTTCATGATGAGTAAAATATAGGTGAATATTAGTAGAATTCTGAAGAAACAGTTTGACAGTTGACCAGACTTTTACACCAAGACAAATACTTTAAAAAAAAAAAAATCAACAGGTCTTAGAAAAGAATAACAGCATTCACAGAGAAAGCCTTTGAAAAGTATCAGATGAACTGGGAATACTAGTAGTGTGCTGCAGGAGCAGTTTTGGGGCCATTGTTGTTCAATTTAAATGTTAATGATATTGGGATGGGTTTAACTAGTGATATGCAGCTTTTTTTTGCAGATGATGCAAAACTGGAGAGAGAATACAGAGTCAAGCAGATGTCATGTCCTTACAATTGAATAGATTGCATGAATGGGCATGTAAGTGGAACTGTCAGTTCAATGTTGCAAAGTGCAAGGTTTTGAAATATTTAGTAAGCAATGATGGGATGCAAAGTATACACTTGGTGAGGAAACTTTAACAGAAGAGGAGATGAGAGATCTAGGAATGATGGTGTTCAAGGACCTGAAATTCAGGGCCACATTAACAAGTTGTGAAGATGTCACATCAGATAATGGCAATGATGCAGAGGACCCTGACATGCAGAAATAGAGATGTTATGATGCCATTGTATAAGGCCTCATATGGATTATTGTGCACAGATTTGGTAACCTGGTTTTCATGGTGATGTAGGGTCTAGAGAAGTTTCACAAATGTGGTCAGTGGTCTTTGGAATGTACGAGGACAGATTGAGAGAATGTAAGTTGCAGAGCCTTGTGAATAGGAGGAAGAAAGGGAGTGGGATAAGATTGAGACACATAAGCTAGTCAGGGATTGTTATTGGGTCGACAAGGAAGAGATTTTTCATAGAATGGGAGTGGAAGGCATTGTCTGAGAGTGTTGTGGGTGAGTCGCTCGCGTTGAGTCTCTAGCTCTACGGAGGTCAAATGTTAATAATAATAATAATAAAATTTGTACCACTGGCAGTCAAAGCATGGCACTGGCTAATGGAATTAGATCAAAACCTGAAGATAGATTTCCTTTTGCCCATGCTATTTAACTCAGCTTAGAAAAAATGTATTAGACATAAATGTCTAATTGGAGACAATGTTGTAATAATAGAATAACATTCAGAAAACTCAAAACTATTGCTGAAAACTAGGATTACAAATCAACAGGATGCAACTGAATATCCACTCGGACAGCCAGGCCGGCTGTCCAAGTGGTTAGCATATCCGCTCTAAAGCCAAAAGTATGCAGCTTCAAATCCTGCCGTGGGCATGGATGTGTGTGATTGTCTGGAAATACCAGTGGTGTTTGGTGGTGGTGGATGGCGTTGGTGTGTTTGTGGTCAGTTGGTGATTGCATGGTGGAGATGGAGATGTGGAGCAGGTGCCCTCCCTCGATGAATCCTTAGGCTCCCTGAAATTGTCAAATAATAATAATATTTCAAAGACAAAAAGAGTAAAAACAGAAATCTTTGCAGATCCTTGAAAATAATATCCTCAAAAAAAGTCTTTGGACCTGTAAAAGATAACACAAGGTGAATGGAGAAGAAAAAGACAATCAAAACTATATGAACTCTACAGATCCCCAATTCTATCTGGAGATATCAGAGCTTTCAGACTGAGATAACTTGGACATGTAGAAAGAAGGGTCAGGTAAGAATGGCTAAACAAGCATTTAAGATGGAAAACGACCTAGAGGAAGACTACAGAAGTGTTGGGAGGATAATATCAAAAAAGAATATGCTGAGATGGGAAACCTAGACTGGACTGGAAGAGCTCAAGAGAGAAAATGGAAGATGAAACCTCGCAGCAAAGAAATTCAGAGGTTTAGCAATCTATGAAAGGAAGGATTTCCCCCACCCCTTTCCTTAATGGAACAATAAATGAACGCTACATGTTATTTATTCATATAAGTCAATGCATCCAAATAACTCAAAATGGCAAAATATAAAATAAACAGTGTCAAAAGCATCTCTATGTAATCAATCATGTATGTAGATTTATTTCAAAAGGCAAATGAACATACGATAATTAGCACTCATATAAAAACTGGAAACATGATGATAAACTTTGTATATGCTTATTCTTCTTCTACCCTCTGGTTCTGTCCACTGCTGGACGAAAGTCTCCCCCATGATTTTCCAGACCACTTGGTTTTCTGCCTCTCCCATCCATCTCACTCCTGCAATTTGTTACAGTTCATCTCTCCACCTTCTTCTCGGTCTTCCTCTTGTCTTGCTCCATCCATTGGTCTCCACTCTGTTGTTTTTCTAGTCCATCTCCCGTCATTGCATCTGGCAATATGGGCAGCCCATCTCCACTTAGCCTGTTTAATGTATTTTACAATATCCATGACACCTGTTTGAGATCTTATCCAGATATTTGTCTTCCTATCTCTTAATGTTATTTTTAGCATACTTCTTTCCATGTGATGTTGTGTTGTTCTCAGCTTTTTGTTCAGGGCTTCTGTTAAAGTCCATGTTTTTCCTCCATATGTTAGGACAGGAAGTATGCACTGGGTGAAAGCTTTCCTTTTTAGACTCATAGGGATGTCACTTCTGAATATGTCTCTCATTTTCCCATAAGCCATCCATCCAAGGTGAATTCTTCATTCAATCTCTTTTCTTTGGCAATCCTCAAAAGATAACAATTGGCCCAAATATACATATGAAGTAACTTGTTCTATTTCATGGTTTTCAACTTTGATATTCCTATGGTTTATGTATTTATTCATCATTATTTTTAATCCAATTTCTCCGGAGGCTTCATTTTGCTGATTTAGCCTTTTTCAAGATCTTCAAGATTATCCTCTATCAGGACAACATGATCTGCAAATTTCAGATGATGCAGCCTTTCTCCATTTATATTCATTCCTTTTGTTTCCCAATCAAGGCTTCTAAAGACTTCCTCAAGTGCAGCTATAAATAATTTGTGAGATATGGTGTCACCTTGCCAGATGCCTTTTTGTATTGGGAACTTTTCACTGTTTTTATATAATTTAATTACAGAAGTTGCATTATCTTAAATATGTTTTAGTGTTTCAATATATCAGTGATAGTGAACCTATGACACGCGTGTCAACACTGACACACTGGAGGGTTTCAGGTGACACACCTTGGATTGGTATTCTGATGAAAAAACTGGGATAAATAGTGTAAGATCGCTCTCAGTTAAGGCGAAGGTAGGTTTCGGTTCATTGAATGAATTATATTTTATAGCTATCCTATTTCTATTTTATACTGTAGTTAGCATATTTCTATTTTATACTGTAGTTAGCATATTTCTATTTTATTTTGTAGTTAGCTTATTTCTATTTTATTTTGTAACTAGCCTATAAATAACGAGCGTTTTAAGTTTACATATATTGTGTTAGGGTTAGGGATATATGGTGCCAATCTCCACTGGCACCATCTATCTCTGATTGGTGCCAGTGGAGATTGAACTGCCCACTCAGTCTCCAAAAGTTAGATAGGGCTAAATGGCCTCGTCTACTCCTCGAATACGGGAATAAAAAGGCGTTAGCTAATTTTTTTTTTTTTCTGACTTGGAAAAATATATTATCAATATAATACAACTGCAAGGTTTCGGAAAATCTGTCGATGTTATGTTTGGCATGAGCAAGAGCTTTGAGAATAAACTCAAAATTTTTCAACGTGATTTAAAAAGTAACACTTTTAAGTATTTCTCAAGAGTGAAATTTTTTTTTAACGAAACCAGTCCCAAAAATTGTGAATAACATATCAACCAATCTATCGAAGTTCTAGTCAGTAACTGAGCAGTTTTCTTCTAGATTTGAGCAATTTTGAATGTTGGAACAAACAATCCAATTCATAAAGTATCCTGATGAAACAGAATTCATGGATCATAAATTAGATGGCTTTGAGTGGTTGGATTTAAAAGATCTAGAAATGCAACTAGCCGACTTCCAGTGTAATCCTATCTGGAAAAGAAAGTTTATTGCTCTTAAAAATGAATTAGAAAAACTTGAGAAGGAATGTCTGCATGATACTGTGTGTAAAGACTGAAATTCTAAGCGTGTGGAATAGCCTTCCCGAAAACTTTCATGCTCTTAAAATCTTTGCTAAAGCTCTTCCATCAATTTTCTCTTCTACATACTCTTGTGAAACTCTATTTTCTGCCTTAAATAATATCAAATCGAAAGGGAGAAATAGATTGAGCAATGATTTGAGCACTGCCTGTGTAGCATTAAAATGTACACACTATAGCCCTTCTATAAAGCAACTTTCTACCAGTACTCAGCAACAGAAAAGTCTTTAAATGTAATGTTAGTTTGTAATTTCACTTTATTAAATTAATTGTATAATATGAATTCATAGATTTTATATCAATCCTATTAAATAAATAGCCTAATATGATATCTATAAGTCACCATCTATGATTATGTAGTTAAATTTATAATGCATGTATGTAAGTGGCACATCAACAATGTCAATATTTAAAAAAAAAAAGATCTTTGACACACCTGGGTAAAAAGGTTTGCCATCACTGCAATATATGGTTTCTCAGTTCCCTGGGTTTCAAGTGCTTTTAGTGTTGCAGATGTTTTAACTGAATCAAATGCTTTTTCATAGTCTATATAGGCCAGACATAAGGGTTTATTGTATTCAATTGATTTTTCAATGAGCTGTCTTAATGTGAGAATATGGTCCAAAGTATTGTAATTCTTTCTAAATCCAGCTTGTTCACAAGATTGCATTCCCTCTAGTTTCGATTTTATTCTATTATTTATAATTTTTGTGAAAACTTTATATATGGTGCGGAGTAAGCTTATAGTTTGTAATTTCTTCCTTAATGCCCTTTTTAAAAATTAATATTAGAAGTGAATTGTTCCAATTTTTCGGAATTTTTCTCTGTTTTAGGCATTTATTAAGAGTTTAGTCAGCTGTTTGATGACAGGGCTTCATCCCAGTTTTAAGAAGTCTACCATAATCCCATCTTCTCCTGGGGCCTTTCCATTCTTCATTTCCTGCAGTGCCATTTCCACTTCACCATGTAAGATCTCAGGGGCATCATGTTTTTCCTCACTTGAGTTATCCATAGATGATTCTTGGATGTCCCGGTCTTTGTCTTCATAGAGTTCAGTATAAAATTCCCGAATTCTTTTCATTATTGCATCTCTGTTTTTTATAAGTTCATCATTGTTTCCTCTTAGAGCAACTATTTTCTTTGTTCCAACTGATAATGTTCGTCTTAGGACCTTCATATTACTATTGTTTTCTATTGTTTCTTTAATTTTCCTAGTATTATACGATCTAAGTTCATGTTTCATCCTTTTACGTATAGATTTTCAAATTTCTGCATATTCTATTTTATTGGTGTCATACAAAATCTCTTTTCATATCTCTTCTTTTCTTCATCAGATCTAAGGTTTCCTGTCTTAGTTTTTCCTCTCCTTGGTGCCTTTTTACACCTCCTATTTCTAGGGCACAATTCAAGATAGATTTTGTTAATATTTCATTAGCATCATCAACGGTAGTAGCTGTGTTTAACTTTTTTAGTTCATTTTTGAGTGATTCTCTATAATAGCTTTTATTGTGGTAGAGGTTTTGTAGATTCACTAAATTGGACTTTTTTCTTATGAGCTTATTTCGTTCCCATTTTTTGTTGATCCATACTTTTGCCCTTACTAGTCTGTGGTCACTTCCTGTGTTAAATTTATCAAGCACTTCTGTATTATTTATTACATATCTTCTGTTGGAGAGGATGAAGTCTATTTCATTGTAAGTTTTCCATTTGGGCATCTCCAAGTCCATTTTTGGTTGATTTGGTTCTTGAAAAAGCTGTTCATAATAAAGAGATCATTTTCTTCTGCAAATTCAATAAGTCTTTCTCCTCTTTAATTCCTCTGTCCAAATCCAAATTTACCGATGGAGTTCAGATGGCCATCTCTGCTTCCAATTTTGGCATTAAAGTCACACATTATAATTATGTAGAATTTTTTAGAATTATTTAATGTGGATTCTAATGTTTCATAGAAATCTTCTGTCTCTTCATCTGGATGGTCCATAGTTGGGGCATATACTTGTATAATTTTCAGGTGGTATCTTTTATTTATGAAGAGACTTCGTATATGTGTATATATGAAGAAAATGTATGCTTATTACTCACTTCAAAATGTGGGAAATGTAATAAGACCTTGAAAATTAAAATTTTTCTTTCTAACTTTGCTAAAAAAAAGATTTATTAGACTACTATGAATTCTAGCATGAAAAATATATATACTACATACATCTATATCACTCATTATTTATTATGAAACAAACAAACAATGAAGAATTCTTCCAGACTTACTACTAAGATGAGAAAGCTTTTGTTTCACTTGGACCATCATTTTTCGAGTACGTTCTTCTTTTTCTGTAGCTTGTGTCCTTGCAATTTCTTCATCCTTTGTTACTTTATCAACAGTCTGTCAAGCAAATAAATCAGAAGAGAAATCAACCATTGCTTTGACCCAAACTTCATTAAATATTTCCAAGATTTGATTATTGTTTCAAATTAATTTTTTAAAACAACAATCAAAACTTGGAAAAACAAATATAATAGTTGTACATCTGAGTCTTCAATTCTATTTTAAAAGCACTGTTTTATTTTAAAAACTTCCTTAGATATTTTTTGTTTCATCATGACATTCATTTTAATCCTCCTCAGAAATAAATGATCTCTTTCACCATTTACTTCTGAGCAGATCTCAAATCCCATATATACTCCTTTGTCCCAATTCAGTGTGAAGATGTCGCTATCAATAATAACATAGTCCATGAAACTTTTCCTATTTCATGTGTCCTCTCTCCATATGAATTTGTGCATATCTCTAGTTTGGAACATGAGGACAGGGGTGACTATGTCTATGTCCTGAACAAAAATCCAGCTGGTACATACCATTTTTATGGTGTCAGTTGAAGAAAAGAGCTTACGCATTTTTCCAAATGTTCCCAACAGATTTTTACACTAGTGGCAGACTAGTTTTCAGGAATTTCAAAATGCAATCGTGGAATAGAAAATAGCACATTGAAAGTTCCTAGCAAGTAAATCAGCATGTGCAAATGAGAGAATACAGAAAAAAATAAAAGAAAGTTTATACACTGTGTAAGATCAACAAAATAAAAGACAGATTAAAGTAGATGATAAATACTGCAAGCACATTTGAGAAGAGGCTAAGGAAACTAATTGTGGAAGAGAAACAGAAAAGATCAATCAAACTGGTGTTGTCAAGATCAGGTTTTAATTTTAAAAGAAATGATTGAGATAAAGTGGGAATATCATAAAGATCTGCATTAAATTTTGTAGATAACAGGCATAGGAAAAGATGCCAAGAGGGAAAAAAAAAAGCTGCTCCAAACACTTAATAATAGAGCACGTATAGACCACAGTAATAACTTAAAATTAAATAAAGGTACAAATATTTCATACTGAAAGTAACAGTACATCCTCATTGTAGAACAAACAGTTAAATGGAATGGAATACAAAGTACAGAACAGTCAGTGGAACACCAAATAAATTGTTGCTGCGTGCCAGAAGATTAATTACTAAAAACTTATAAAATAATTCTTTAAAGATAATGATTTCATTGATGGTTGCATAAAATAAGAGTCTCCCAAACTTTTGGGAGAGAGAGATTTTTACCTTCTTCCAAAGTTGAAATCCACATTGAAGGGCACCCATTTTCAGTCAGCAGATGAGGTAAAGGAGAAAACAGCAGTACAACTGAAGCAAATAACACCTGATGACTTACAGCACTGCTTCCTACAATGGAAAATTTGTATGCAACGGTGTATACATAGAGGAGGGGAGTATGTTGAAGGGGGGGGGATAACAATTAAGTTGTACGATTGTGATAATAAACCACATTTTTGCAATCAGTCTTGTTATTTAATAGCCACACCTCATATGTACTTGATACTGTTTGATTTTGCTAATTCATTTGATAGAATACCACATGAAAGCTCTCGCTAAACTGTAGAATATGGGATATTGGAACCAGATTTAAGGTGACAAGGAGAGTACCTCAGGAATCCAGTCCTTGAACTACTGTTGTTCAATTATGTCCAGATGATGAAGAGATAGGCAGGGCAATCAGGGATGCTACTGATGTACAAGACTCATGTACAGAATGATTTGAATAGGCTGAAATTTACAGATAAATTATAATGACTGTCAATTCAATGTAAGTGCAAAGTTATGCTGTTTATTATTTTAACGGTATAATAGAACACAGAAACTAAGTAAATAATTAATTTATTAACTTGATGCTGATATTTCGCTGGTATTATAGGCTGGTTTATTGGTTTATAACCAATTAATAACCAATTAAAAGTAAATTGGTTTATAACCAATGTGCTACCCATAATTTTTTTTCAGATAGAGGGCGCCAAAATCAGGACTCTAGTCTTTGTGTTGCTGCTACAATTTTGTTAATGTACACCATGTTGTTTTAGTCTCGAATTGTGACAAACAGTGTTTTTGTGCTCTGAAGATGCTGGTTATAATACCAGCGAAATATCAGCATCAAGTTAATAAATTAATTATTTACTTAGTTTCTGTGTTCTATTATACCGTTAAAATAATAAACAACATGTTCGACGAACACATAAGTCTGTCCACACGCAAAGTTATGCATTTTGGCATGATGAAATTTCCAATATTATTATATTGCTAGAATTATGGTACAAGAGATTGAGGCTAGGGATAGACAGGAAACTGAAGTTCGAAGATCATGTTGCAAAAATGAAACACACATGATAGGATAATTGTGATGATGAAAAAATTAACACTGACATATGAGGATAAGAACATCATTTTGCTGTTTTACAAGGCCTTGATATGAATCCAAACACACTAGCATGTGCAGATTTGGTCTCCTGGGCTCACAAGTAGTGGAAAGTGTGCAAAGAAGAATTGCATAATGATATCAGGATTGTGGAATATACATTATGAGGAGAGATTTAGAGTATGTTGACTGCAGACATTGGTAAACAGAAGAAAGAGAAGAGGGAGGTGACATGATAAAAGTCTATTATAGATTTCTGAATGTGTCATAGAATACTGTCTGATGAAATTTTTCATTATGAGGAGGGAGAACAAGGGATATATTCATGAAGTTATGTTTATGTGTGGTTAGGAAAAGGGTAAGAGCTAGATTTTTCTGTCACAGACCAGTAAGTGAGTTGAACAGTTTGCATGTTGAAGTGGTGAGTTTAAGAGGAGGTATGCCAACTGGTGTGGGTGATGTATGGCATCTCTCAATAAATCCTCAACTCCCTACAGATTTTAGACAATAAATAATAATATTAATAATACAAACATATTTTCTAATTTTGTAATTTCACCTTAGCATGTACACAATAGAGGTATGAAATATGAAACAAGTCGATAAAAAGTGTTTTTCTCTCTGAATACATTATACATGGTTTGTGCCAGCAAAATAATGATAACTTAGTTCTTTTCATCTTCTATCTCTTCCATCCCCCCACAGCTATAGATTTATTTTTGTCACAAGATATAAAAAAATATATTATTCATTCTGTTTGTTATATTAGCATCCACATACACCATATTTAGTGCCACTTCACCAACAAGAAAAAAGTAACTAGTTCATACTCTCTTACTTTAGAATTACGGAAAGCACATTGGTTTATCAGCCTTCATAAGTGGAATGTGGAATTTCAATTAAAAAATAAAGGCTGGTTTATTGGTTTATAACCAATTAATAACCAATTAAAAGTAAATTGGTTTATAACCAATGTGCTACCCATAATTCTAAAGCAAGAGAGTATGAACTAGTTACTTTTTTCTTGTTGGTAAAGTGGCACCAAATATGGTATATGTGGATGCTAATATAACACACACAACAACTAATATATTTTCTATATCTTGTAAAAAAAGTAAATACACTTAGATGAAATAAGTAAATCTTTTTGTGTATTTCATTAAATATAACAAGCAAGAGACATTAGTTATAAATTATGTTACTTGCATCAAATGTAAAAAATCTTTAGTGATATTTGAATATTAATAATATCAAGGCATATATATATATATATATATAAAACCGAAGTATTACAATTTTTTTTAAGTCAACAAATATCTCTTAAAAATAATAGCATCTGTAACTATACTATTTTTGAATTCTATTTTGTTCAATGATACTAACCTCCTTCATTTTTTCTATCTCCTCACTCAAAGACTTAATTTTCTCTTGTGCTTCTTTAAGTTTCTGTTCTAATTCACTTTTCTGCACTTGCCAATTTTCATCTTGGTTTGCAGACTGCATTATACTAGATTCAGCTGGTACATCAAGTTGTTTTGTTAAAAGTTCATCATTTCGTATTTTAAGTTCATCATACTGAGTCTTATATTTTCTGGCAATTTTTTTAACCTAAAAACATAGAAGTGATGAATAATTGCTATCAGAATTTGTATTACATATTTACTTTAAATTAAAAATTGTGTAATCTAAAATTTCCACACCGACAGCATCCGATTTAACATTATTTTGCAAAACGTGGAAATTTTTTTTTCATTATTAACAAATCTTTCATTAATAGTTTATATATTATAGAGTGTATATTAATATCAAGCCCATTATTTAAGAATTCACCATTTTTTTCAAGACATATTGCATATCTCTAGGCTATACAATTATAAAGTGTGAAGTTGAAGTGATACTTCTTTAAGCTTTCGAAAAACCCAAACAATATAGCATATGTTGTTTTTGTGTTTGCTGATCTACTTTGCTAAAGATGTGTCCCCCTTCACATTCTAAAAAAAAAAAAAAAAAAAAAAAAAAATATCGTATCAAAAAGGTTTACAATTCTTGTTAGACACTATGTAAAGGAAGCCTCACACACTGATCTTCATTATCAACACAACATTTTCTGAAGGGGTGATCATTTTGCTTTGTAACTGTATCTTATTGATGGTTTTAATATGTATAGAACTGGAGTAGTATTTTTTGCAACCAGACGATGCTGATGCACAATGGAGTATAGGAAGAACGTTGGGACATACTGCATTTAGACAGGCTATAAAACCTAAGGGGTGCTTAAGGGTCAAAGCTGTATAACTGAGAGGAGACCTCCACATAGCCTTTAAAGGAATGCGGAGAACCGACCAGGGCTTCTGACCTAATGTCCAATCCTCACCTTCTCGAGGTGCACCCTGTTGGGTATCTACTTTGATACTGAACGAACGAGGATGGGCTGGCAATTTGGGATTTAGCCGACCAAATTGTATTCTTATTGGTTAAACCAAAATAAAAAATGATGGTACAACATGACAAAATTTCATGCCGGCTGGGGCGTCGCCCGGTTAAACAAGATCCCCGTTGTTTTCGCCAGGGAACCAGGGCGAACAGCGAAAAGTCAGCTACTGGAACAAATCTGAAAACAAACCCCAACTCAACATCACCAGAGTTAAAGATCGGTACTATCAACGTAAGAAGCCTGAATGGCAAAGAAATGGAGCTAGCTGAGGAATTAGATAAGTACCAGATCGACATAATAGGGGTGACTGAAACAAAAAAGACCAAAACTGGTGAGATCTTTCTGAGCAATAAATACAAAATGTTATATTCAGGCAATAACAATCAAGGGAAAGAAGGAGTAGCCATAGTATTCAACACAAAATACGAGGCTAATCTTCTTGAATGGCAGTCAGTCTCAAGTAGAGTAATGTGGGCAAATATGAGAATGGGGAACTGGACAATGAGACTTATTTGTGCCTATGGTCCCACAGAAGGTTCTACTAAGGTAGAAGTGGAGGAATTTTTTGAGGCTTTAGAAAAAGCAACTGACACAATGAAAAAGGAAAAGTTGGTCCTTGTTGGGGATCTAAATAGTAGAGTAGGAAATGATTGTGAGACATACAAAAATATTTTGGGAAATTTTGGAGAAAAGAACAAAGCTAATAATATTGGCAAATATCTGTTGGATTTCTGCTCAGGACATGGACTGGTTATTACTAACACCATGTTCCAACATAAAAATGTGCACAAATTCACATGGAGAGAAGAGGCTAGGAATAAGAAAAGTCTCATTGACTATGTTATTGTTGATAGTGATGTTTTCTCCCTGGTGCAGGACACCAGAGTGTACAGAGGATTTGAAATTGGAAGTGATCACTATTTAGTCTTGAGCAGGATAAAATTGAATTTCATATTGAAAAGAATAACATGTAAGAAAGTTTTAAAGCGAATAAAAGTTGAGCAGCTCTCAGATGTAAACTGTAGACTAAAATACAGAAATATTATTGAAAAGAAAATGAAAGAGTTTGAGAACAGGAATCAAACCTTGGAGATTCAGTGGCAAACTCTGAAGGAAACATTGATTGATTCTGCCAGAGAGGCATGTGGTGAGGTTGTGTGCAAAGACAAAAAAATCAGAACTCCCTGGTGGACACAGGAAGTTAAAGAGGCAGTGAAGGAAAAGAAGAAAGCATATCAAAAGTTCCTGGCAAATAAGTCAGCTTTTACTCTTACAGAATACAGAGACAAATGTAAGAAAGCTAAACAGTGTGTAAAACTAGCTAAACAAAAGTCATGGGAGGACTTTGGCAAGAATATAGCAAATAAATATCAAGAAGGTGGCAAAATATTCTGGAGGTTGTTGAAGAAGCTTAGGAATGGAGAAAAGAGTGCTGTAAAAGGAATTAGAGATGATAAAGGTGAAATGAAAACAGGAGAAAAAGATATCGTTGAAGTATGGAGTAATTACTTTGAAAAACTGCTAAATGAAACAAGCAGTGATGACAGCACAGTGATAAAAAACACTGACCAGGCATGCAGTCAGGAATACATATCCATACTTGAAGTAGAAAAAGCCATCAAAGGCTTGAAATGAGGAAAGGCAGCAGGAGTAGATGATATTCGACCAGAAATGCTGAAGTATGGTGGTATAAGAGTCTTACAGTGGCTGCACTGCATAGTTCAGAAAGCCTGGACAGAGGGACGAATTCCCGATGATTGGAGTAGAGCTCTCATAGTACCCATATATAAAAAGGGAAATAAAACTGAATGTGAGAATTACAGAAGTATTTCCCTACTGAGTGTTCCTGGCAAGATCTATGCAAGTATACTTGAGAAACGGTTGAGAAGAATTGTGGAAGAAAAGCTTGGTGAAGAACAAGCTGGATTCAGGCCAAATAGAGGCTGTCAGGATCAGATCTTCACTTTACGACAAATAGTCGAGAAAGCATGGGAATATAACAAAGATCTGTATTTAAGTTTTGTCGATTTGGAAAAGGCATATGACAAGGTGCCAAGAGAGAAGCTATTCAATACGCTGCAGTTATATGGTGTCAATGGGGCATTATATCAAGCAATACTTAGTCTTTATTTGAGTTCTGAGTCAGCAATTAGAATTGAAGGAAGTACAGGAAGATGGTTTAATGTTAAATCTGGTGTGAGACAAGGATGTACATTATCCCCTCTGTTATTCATTATCTATATGGATCACATTATGAAGGAATGTGGTATTAAACCTGATATCAAAATTGGAGATGTTAATGTCAGCTCTTTGCTCTATGCGGATGATGTTATACTTCTAAATAAATCCGCTACAAGTCTGCAAGATTCTCTGACTAAATTGAATAGCTGTTGTAATAGATATGGTATGAAGGTCAGCAATAAAAAGACAAAGACAATGAAAATAGGCAGAATCATTGAAAATGTCAACTGTGTTGTGAATGGAGAACCTGTGGAACAAGTAAAACATTTCAGCTACTTAGGCACAATTTTTACTGAAGATGGTAAACTAAATATAGAAATAGACAACAGAATCAGCAAAGCTGGTATCGTGGGAAGTCAATTGAATAAATTCATATGGAATAAGAAAGAAATTAGTCGGAACACTAAATTAGCTGTATACAAGACTGTGTTCAAACCAATTTTAACTTATGGATCTGAGAGGTGGGTCAGAAGTAAAACACTTGACCAAAGACTAGAGACCGCAGATATGAGAGTCCTGAGAAAGATTAGAGGCGTGAACAGATGGCATCAATGGCAATATCATATTAAAAATGAGGATATTAGGAAAGACCTTGACATTGTCAGCATCCAGGAATGCATTAGCAGAGCTAATCTCAGATGGTATGGTCACTTAAATAGAATGGGAGAGGAAAGATTAGCAAAACAAGTGTTCTCTGCCAGGTTGGCAGGAAAACGACCCAGAGGAAGACCAAGATATAGGTGGATTGATACGGTACAAAGTGCCTTAGACGATAGAAATATAAGATCTGATAATGTTGGAGTCTTGACAAGTAACAGACTGATTTGGAGGAAAATTGTAGATAGGAAGTTAGTAATGATTTAATTTTTTCATGTAGTACTGTCATATCCTGTACACCCCTTGAGGGTACATGGCAGGAATTTGATGATGATGATGATGATGATAAAACCTTTGTCTTTCAACCATGGAGGTAGTACCATCAATGGATGCTCCAGTGCAGTCAGTTTCTAAATATTTTACAAACAACCCTCTTCTTTCAATTTGCCATCACCTACCCAACAACATCTTATTCCTTATTGGTTAATTTCTTTCACTGGGCTTCCTTTTCCCTCTGAAACAACTTTTTTTTAACATATCGGTATATTAGAAGAGCGAGTAATAAAAGGAAGATAATGGGTGATTTAATTCAACCATTTTTTCTCTTGATATGCATTAATGCCTAAGTGATTTTAGAAGTAATGTGTCTGCAATCCTTGCTGATTGTGCATTTCCAACAGCTCTGACCTTGGCGGTGTGATGGATGTGGCTTGTTGTGGCATGGATGGGATGACAATATTTCAGTCTGTTGCTTGTGCTTTCTAAGCAACAATTAATATTCATTTATTGTTTCATTGTAGAAGTTGGTTATTTTTGATTGCAGTGCTTCGTGAATGACATGGACTATGAGAGTTAAATAAAAAGCTATATTTTATGATTTAATTCTTTGTGGTTATTTAACCTATAATCATCCTATTGACTCAAGACAGCCTACGTGTCATATATGTAATATTATTTTTGAAATGATGCTAAGAAACCACACTTTAGATCACTTCAAAAGGAAACATCTGGATAAAGTTGATAAACATACTGAATATTTTAAAAAAATATATTCAGTATGTTTACCAACTGAATTAAATCATTTAAAACAGAATTTTGAGTAACATAACATTATTCATTATAATATTGCATTATAATTAACACCATATTATTCATTATAATATTGCCAAAATCACTGATTATTTGCTGATTGAATCATAATGAAATTTTCTAATTCAAGATGTATTGTTTCAATCCTTATAAATGGTCTGAAACAAAGTGTAAGAAGACGAGATTTAATTTTGATGAATTACCAATATTGTGTAATTTTTGTTATAGCTTAATTTTAATTTAGTGATTAATTGATTTTAAGAAGGACACAAACAAATAATGATGGAACAATTGTGTCTAATAAAATTGCAGAAATCATTGCATATATTAGTAGTGCTCATAGAATTTCTGAAACTGTACAAGCTGCATTAGAGATTATGATTTTGACAGGGCTGCATCAAAATCCTTCTAATATTATAAATAATTCAATATGAAGACAAACTGATGAGATGTCAGTAACACTAAAAAGCAACTAAAAGAAAATTTTCTATTCAGATTGATGAATTCCATATTATTCATTATGATATTGCCAAAATCACTGATTAAACTTTACTAATACAGTCAATCAAAGATAATATTAAAATAAACAATACAGAATTCAGGAAAAACAGAAAAATAATCAGCTATAAAAATACCTGAAGTATAGTCTTTTGGCGTTCAGTAGATTCAGTAGTTACAGTTTCTAAGTCCTTTTTGGTTTTGACAATCTCAAGCTTACGTGCCTCGATATCATTTTTTGCTCCTTCAAACTCTTTATGAAGAGTAGTTATGGTTGATTTCAAGTGAGACAACTCAGTCTGGTTCTTCTGTATTTCTTCTGTTAAAGATACCATTTGTTTACGAAGATCTTCATTCTCTTTGCTGGGGGAAAAAAAAAAAAAAAGACGATTTAATTTTGATGAATTAACAATATTGTGTAATTTTTGTTATAGTTTAATTTTAATTTAGTGCACACTGCTTGTTTGATTATTAATGCTAGTGCCACAAAATGAACAATGGTGACAGAGGGTAATATGTTTTTGTTCAGGGAATTTAATACAAGGGACTTCACATGCAGTTTGTGTGCAAATGTATTCAACTATGAAAGTGAGTTCATAAGAGGTGTGTGCATCAAAAAGGGAGAGAGTGTGAAAATGGGAATCATGTAAAGATCAAAGAAATAAGTGAAGGCGAATGAAGTATTGTAAAATCTCGCATGATAAGTTAATTTAGTTAACTTGTTGAGCTCGATTTTACAAGAGTGTCAAATCAAAATAATACAAAAAATATGATGCATTAATTTTTCTTTGAATGTAAGTTAAATACTTGTGCAAATTATTCGATATAACCTTGTAACTATAGTGTTTATAAATAGAGGAAAGGGATTATACCTTACTAATATAGCGAGTCAGCAAGAAATATAAAATACAAATTAAGCATCCGAAACAAAGACTTTCAGCAAGAGAGAGGAGAGAACCCGAGTGACGTCATCACGGCAGAGGGTAATTACGGACACTTCGGACTAAGAACAAAGAACAAGGAGGATATTTAGGGGGCTGAAAGGGGGGGGACATCAGAGCAGGCCAGCTTTTGGTCTTTTTTTGAGTATATGGGAAGAGAAGAGACAAGGCGATGACTAGGAGATCGTGGCTGAAGGTTTGATAGTTCCTACCTTGTGCCCTGATGGTTTATTGTTGGAGGTTCATCGACCGTGAATCTCCCTGAAGTTTCCGAGGCAAGTCCGCCAATATGTCCTATGGATAAAATAAACATCAGAATTAAAATCAGAAGTTCTCCACATACCTACTAGTGTAATCTATAGGCAGCCACCAATTGTAGAAGGAAGGAAGGATAGTGCTTGGCTGCTCAGGCCAAAGCAACTGCAACGGTATACAGAGTCAGAAACGTCCAAGTTAAAGAAAGAAGTATCCAGATCAAGGCAAAGATTCAAAATGTCCACATGGAAATTTTGTTTGTGGTAAAGGACTGTTTATAAAGAAAAGAACTCTGAGTAGACATATCATATCGATGTTTCCTGGATTGTAGCTATGTAAAAATTGTATATAAATATGTTAAGCAAGTGGCAGAGTGGCATAAATGAATATGTTGTATTTGTACAAGGTAAATTTCTGAAGTTAGCTATGCTGGGAGAAACAGTTATTCCCCACTATTTGTCTAGTATGTATCGTACAATACATACTACACTACCTAGTATTGTATAATACTAGGTAGTGTGTTAGGGTTGCATGAACACAGAATGTGTATGTTTTAATTGTGTAATGTTTTCTGGAGTTAACTATGCTTGGAGAAACAATTATCCCCCACTATTTGTCTAGTTTGTAATCTCGCTTTTTTTGTTAGAATAAAATGCTTTGTTTGAACAACAACTTGATCTGATCATTGCCGATGCACTATCTTAAAAAAATTATGGATCTGCATGTGTTAATCAGATGTCACGACTTGCTATATGGTTAAGAAAAAATCTGTTAGATATTGCCTTTAATTCTACTTCTTTTGATTCCTCACTTTCTATTATTTGGTCTGACTGGCGTAGTAATAAATCAAATAAATTTGTCAGGCTAAAGAGCATGAGAAATTGAATATACAGCAATCGTATAGCTGGCAATAGCTAAAATTAGAGTCTGCTTTATGTGTAGTAGGATCATAAGACAAGGGCAGGAAGAAAGGGGGGGAACAAAATTTAAGATAGAGAAGCTTAGTGAACTAAACATATTCTTTTATTTTTTTTAAACTGGCTTCATCAATGGAATGATAATATAAGGAAATATAAGAATTTTACAAAGGTACAGTTTAATAAATAAATCACAACTAAGATTTTACAATGGCACATTCAGTAGGATTTTAATAAATAATCATTATAAAATATTTACAGTATGAATGACAAAATGCAAGTCAAAAGAAAGTTAACATGAAGGGAAGTGGTGAAACATGAGGAGAATGGTGATATGGCTTTAAAAAAGTGAAGTAGCAGGTATATGTGGAGAACTTTCTGAGAACAAAGTGTAAACAAGAGTTTGGAAAAGTCTGTGGCAAGTGGTACAGTAGAAAAGACTAAGAAAGGAGATGTGAGAAAGCATAGTAAAGAGAGCATTAACAATCACAGAAAGTAAGAATAGGAAGAGTGTTTGATGAGTGCAAGACAAAATCATGCTTCCTTGGTGCAAGTATGAAAAATATTAGTGATGCAATGAGTTTTCAAAAAAGGGAAAATGAGAGTTAATAATTTTGGCAGAAACGTAATTTAAAAGGTGAAGCAACTGAATGTGAGAGAGCATGAAAAAATTACTGAATTAAGTGAAATAGAAGAGTGAGAGAGTAAAGCTTGTATGCTTTTGCTAAGGTGTGATTGGTAAGAAGTCTGATAGTTTGAATTGGCTAAAAATTATAGGCATCAGTGAGACTTTGCTGAAAAAGGAAGATACTGTCATAGGGGTTAAATGTAAGGATACTGCATTTTTTGGGAGGATAGAGAACAAGAGTGAGAAAGGGGAAATTGTTAGTGATAGCAGAAGAAATGAAACCAGTAAATATAGAAATTTAGCAGAAAGGTGGGGGGGGGGGTACATTAGAAACTGTTTGGTATGAGTTTGGAGATAAGCCATCAGGATGCTGCTATAGGCCAGGGAATAAAATGAGATGTGGATGATGCACTGGCAAATTAGTTCAATGAGCACAGGTCAAGTGATCATCACAGAAGAATTCAATTATGGGGACAAAGGGAACACAGAGAGAGGAAGAAAAAGGAATTTATGCAACTACCAAAGAATAACTGCCTATGAGAACAAGTGACAAAAATTACTTGGGGATTAACAATAGAGAATCTGGTTAGAGCACTGGATAATTTCTTCATAATCACTATCTCCAATCAGGTAGTATGATAATGAATTCTTAACCTGGGAGGTGGATAATCACATGAAACATTCAATTCAGGACTACATGGGCAACTAAAGGTTGAAGATTATGAAAACTCATACGAGGAGGAGGCAGTCTAAAGCAGTACCACATAAGAAATTGCCAAGGAATGATGTAAGAAATGCAAGAAAAAAATTGTTAGGTTAGGATTATTTAAGGGAGGTAGTACTGGACTGTGCACCAAGGGTCAGGGCAGAAAATCAGGTGGGTATTAAATGGATGAGTAGCATCATTAAATAAGATTTTTTTAATAAAAAAAAAAAATTGCTATGAAGGGGATATAAAGAGAAAGATTAATTATTGCAATCAGTTTGCAAGTGTGTTATCCAGGCTGAGATATAAACTGCTTAGAAAGAAGTTAACATACCCCCCCCCCCCATGGGCAATGTGTATAGTGCGATGTAACAAGGCATGTGTTTGTAACTGGTATATATTGGAGAATTATGATGCTCCCAAGTGTGCAACTGTGTCAGGGTAAAATGGCCGTGAGAAGAGAACTGATGGAGTTTGAAAGAAGCATTGTGACAGGATTAAGCCATCCCAGATCAACAATCAGTGATACCATACTAAGATGGAATTGCAAAGTGCAAAGAGTCCACTGCAATTGCTACCTACAGTGGACCACAACTCTCACTGAATGCGACCATAGGGTGCTTCAAAGCTTATATAAAAATTGCCATTTGGCCAATTTATGAACATCTGCATGAATCTGCACAAAAAAACAAAAACATTCAGAACGGAGGCTCACAACATGGATTTCCACAGTAGGACTGAAACATGGAAATCCCAGTGTGTACAGTGGGATGTGGAAGATTGGAAAGCAGTGTTATGGAGTGATGAGTTACACTACACCCTCTACTGAGCAGATGAATGGGAGTGGTGTGGCAGATACCAGGTGAACATCTCTTATCAGAGTGTGTAACCTCAACTATGAAATTTAGAGATGGTGTAGTGATGGTATGGTTCTGTTTTAAAGTTGGATCTCTGTTTGTGGTGACATGAACACTGAAATCTGAGAGGTACATGAACATTCTAGACAATGCAATGCTTCCCTACTTTATGGTATTTTTATGGAACTGACCATTGTCTCCTTCAGCAGAAAATGTGTCATAAGGCTGCTGCTGTAACAGCACGGTTTATGGACAAGAACGTCATTACACTTGACTGTTCTCCATAGAGCCCTGATCTCAACCTACTGAACATGTGTGGAATGAACTGGAGTGTCAAGTGAGGTCAAGGGACATCTGCCACACAACAGTCCAGGACCTCATTACATGTCTACAACAAGAATGGTCCAAAATTTCCACTGATCACTATCATATGCTTGTGGAAATTAAGCCACATAGGACTGCTGAAGTCATTGGGGTGAAAAGAGGTCCTACATCTTATTAAGGTAGGCACCATGGCTGTTTGTTCCTCACACTATGGTGTCTATTGACTACTTTCAAAGTGTACAGTGGTGTCAAGTGCCCATTTCGGATGGGTGTACTGTCGTGTGGGTTAATGCAACCTGTGCTACAAAATTCACGTCAATTTGACCGCATCATTGCATTTTTATCAATGTATGAAAGTTCTGAGAGTGCATATTGCATCAGCGCTAATCTTCATTGGTCCAATGCAATTAATTGTAACCAATTTGCAGAGTGGGGGAACAATCTGTTTTAGGATTTATTAGAAAACAACAATGAAGGAGAATGCTATATTTCGTTGGTAAATTTGAAATACTCAAAGGTGAAAATATGTGAACCATCATTTATAAGACATGTGAGAATGGAAAATGAAAGGAAAGATTACGTTTGAGTAGGAATACTCTCATTAATGACAAACGATTTATTAATAATTAACATTTGTGATATCTGTCCTACAAGTTGCTGGGTAGAGCAAATAGCATGATCCTATAAAGTCTAGACATAAATTTATGATGGCGTTTTTTGAGTATTTTAATAGTAAATTGATAGATACGATTATCTGTGCACATGGCTCCGATAAAGAGGAATACAAAGATGGCGTCCAAGTCGCCATATTTGTCTAAAAATCTTAACTTAAAGGATTTGATTCAGTGTACCCTTTGCGAAATGTATGCATTGAGGAGAGCAGTTGGAGTCTGGTTAAACAACGATAGTGGAGTGAATGTGTGCAAAAAGTGTAAAGAATGTGAGGATTTAAAGAGTGCTTCAGGTCATGTGAGTGATATCGTTGATGAAAGAGAGAATCTAGATAACAGTGATATTCGAGGTATGAATGGTGATATTTGCGAGGTAGTACCTGATAGCCGTGAGAGTGGCATTGAAAGTGAGAATGAAGGTAAACATACAGAACGATTGAATGAATCATCGGAGAATAAAAATGATGACATTGACGCAATGAGTGAGATCACTTTATTAAGTGGAGCGATACATAAGGCAAATCGGCAGCTGGAGCGTTGGCAAAAATGTTCCAAGCGTACCGAATAATAATCGGCAAAAGTATGATAGAAAAAATAAGGGTATGATAGTGAGTGTAAACAAAATGAAAGAGCGTGTGTTGTATGGAGGTTCCTTAGTAAGAGGTGTGGTAGTTGAGAGTTTAACAAAATCATACCAACCCAGTGCAAACGTTCAGAATATAAGCGAGTCAATTAGAATGTAAAAGCAGCGGGTGAAAGAATTGCTTTGAAAGGAAACAAAAAGGCTATGAGTGAGGATGTGAAGGAATTGCTTGAGGTAGCAAAAGAGAAGAGTGAGAGAGTTAGTTTGGTGAGTCTGGTCTGTTGCCACGGTATGGAAGTGAAGAGTATAGAAGGAGGGCCATAATTGCTAATGACTTTATGCATGAATTATGTTTGATGAGTGTTGTGGAATTTGTGGATGTGTGGAATGAGTTCGATGGGCGAAAGGATTTTATATAAAATGGATGGTTTACATTTGAATGGATTTGGTGTATGGAGACTTGAAAAGGTCTTGTCAAATGTAGTGGAAGTGAATGTGCAGAATCAGGGAAACTAGAGTTATTGGGGGGGGGGGGGGGGGGAAGATATGCAGATTTTAGGGAGACAGTCGAGTATGTGAATGTGTGTAATATGCCCAAGCGAGTAGGAAAGATCACAAATCAGAATGGAATAGTTAGTATAAGGCATCAAAATAGGGATTGGATAAAACCGGCTTCTGAAATTCATGTATACAAATGCCAGAAGTATTAGTAAGAAGAAGGAAGTATTTTTGGCCTTGGTTGGCACTTCTAGGCCACGGGTTATTGGCATTAGTGAAACATGGCTGACAGAAGATGATATAGCTAGTGGGATTGAATGTGAGGGGTATAGTGTGTTCATGAGTGATAGGGAGAATAAAATGGGTGGGAGGAGTGTTATTAATGATAGCTGATGAGCTGCGGTCAAGGAAAATAGAAGTGGAACTGCAGGATAGAGAAAAGAGCACATCTGAGGCTATTTGGTGTGAGATTGAGGCTAGCAGAATAAAATATACAATTGGGTGCTGCTACAGACCAGGTGAAGGAATAGATGGTGGAGATAGTATGCATAAGCAAATAGAAGAAATGAGTGGAAAGAGGGTAATTATTATTGGAGATTTCAACTATGGTAACATTGATTGGAAGGAGGAGGAGAGGACACATGGGAGGAAGGAATTGGATTTTATGCGGTTAATAAAGGATAACTATCTGCTACAGCATGTAATGGAAAACTACTAGAGGTCAGAGAGTGCTTGACCTGGTAATTGCATCTGAGAATTTGGCTGTAAAGAATATGACCACGTTGCCACCAATTGGTGAGAGTGATCATAGGGTCTTGACTTGGGAGGTGGCTAAAGATGTGGAATTTACAATTAAGACAGGGTACATGTGGAATTATCAGGCTGGTAAGTATGACAAGCTTAGGAGATTGACTGATTCAGTGCCATGACATGTTGTTATATTGTAGTCTTTTGTTATATCGTAATTCTACCTCTATAATAACTCTCCTTCTAATCTACTGTCCTGCCCTTAAGATATTAATTTAGATCTATCTCGTCTTCAGATATTGGTAAAATTTATATTTTGCTGTGCCAGCCAATATCCTATAACAGAAGAGACTCTTGTTCAGGGAAATATTTCTAAATTCTAAAGGGATACACACTGTTATTTTATCTCACGCTAGCGCTGTGCAGATTCAGTTAGCAGTCGTAGAGACCGAATCTCACTTAAGCAATTATATCTAAATTCCTTCCCGCCAAAAAGGTTCTATTTCATAAGTGGTGGTTTGAATTCGTAATCAGGCATAAACTCAGGTATAAGGTACAAAACATGTTTATTGGAAAAACATAAAACATTTACAGTTATATACGTTTAAATACTCAATGGATCAAAATTTACTCTAAGTTAAGGCTCATACTAAATCACAATGAACCTGAGTAAGTTAAATCCCTCAATTATGAAAGGATAAGATTAGGTTCAAGCATAATACTACTGCTATATAATTCCTTTCACAAGTTATTCACAGAACATGCATTGAACACTTTCATTAATACTCTATCAATAACTATCTTAATTCAAAATTTCATTTTTTTGCAAGCCTAGCCATTCACAAATTACTGCCTATTATCAACTCTTCTTTGTTCCCCAAGGGCTTAATTAATTCAGTCAACTTCTCACTAAACATTCTCTACTAGTGTCCTTTAGTTACAATGCACACAAATTTCTTGTTCTTCTAAACAAATTTTAACATAGAAACGAAAACTTTTCTTTCAGATTTCATGCCACCATCTCATGTAGGTCCAGATTACCTTACTGCATATTCTTCGGCTGTCTTTGCACCTGGTGATGTACTACGCTTTTTCTTCTAATCGTTTCCGACTGTTGCGTGCTGTCTACCACTCCGCAGGAAACTTTCTCCAATGGGACGTTCTGTTAAAGCTCGAATCCACATAGGCCGTCATATCGCGATCAGCTCTGCTTGAAAATCTTCAAGCATTCTCAAGAAAAGAACCTGCCGTCCGTCATTACCATAGTCAGCCCACCGCTCTCTCACGAATCCTCCGACCAACTCTCCCTAAAACTCGAATCCAGTAACCTAAGATCAAAAAGCCTCCTAAAATGGCATGCTAGGTCTTTTATTCGCCCTATTCGGGCGTCGTCTATTCAATGTGGGTTTCACCCACGAACCCCATCGTTCATACCCTTTGGGTGATCCTACACTCTCCCTAACCTGTCAGGTTACATTATTCTAGGTAGCTGCTCTGACGTCATTTTTCCGCATAGGTATAGCCTCCATCGCTACGCTCAACTCGTACAGATTATACGTGATTATTCTAGATTACTACTTATCATTTTTCTCAGAATTTCGGAATGCACTAGACAGCTTACTTGGGAATTACAAATAACTTAACAATTCCCTTACACAATTGTTACTATTTTGATACAAAATTCTCTGCTTCTCATTTCAGTTATGTAGAAATAACTCTCACTACATGGCACACATGGACTACACATTATTACAAAACATAAAACAATACTTCATAAATAATAGCTGATGTGCAGATATCTCCTTAATTAGTAGTAGTTATCATGTTAAATCCGGAACAAAGAATTTACTTGTAAAGCTCTCCATTCAGGATCTAACAATGTACACTGCAAGGGCTAGAAGTTGATAGTGCATAGGAGTCGGTTAAGAAGTGTTTGCATGAAGCAATGGCTGACTGTATAGCTAGTGTCCGAATAATAAATCAAGTAGGGGTTAAATGGATGAATAACACCATTAAGCTTGAGCTGCAAAAAACAGAAACAACTATGGAGAGAATTTAAGGAGAAAGGTGACCGACAGGCACATGAACGGTATAAAGCGCAGGCCAGAAGGATAATGAGTGTGGTAAGAAAAGCAAAAAAGGATTACAAAAGAACAATGGCCATGCAGGATAAAGAGAAACCTAAACAGTCTTTCGATATGTTGCAAGTAAAAGAAAAAATGTATATGGCTGAATGATTTTAAACAATGCCGATGGTAGGGAGGTAACCGAATCAGTTGATATAGTACTGAGCGAGCACTTTGCAAGAATATATCTTCCAGGTGGTGACATTGCAGAAATGAATGAACCAATAGATTATATGGGAATTGTGGTGAATGAAGTGGAGGTGAGTAGTCTATTGCAAAACCTCAATGTCAATACACCTGTTAGATTGAATGGTATACCAGCTCGTGTCGTACGTGAAGCGACTAAAGAATTATCAGTACCCTTGACCATTTTGTTTAATTTGAGTCTCGGATCTGGGTTAGTCCCGAGGGGTTGGAAAGAGGGGCAAATAGTTCCACTGCATAAAGGAGGTCCAAGACTGTTGTTGTAAATTACCGACCGAATTGTTGTCAAGGTCTTGGAGAAATTAGTCAAGAGAAGAATACAGGATTGGATAGATGAAAATGGGATACTGTATGGGGGAAAACATGGTTTTGTGAAGGGTAGATCATGCCTCAGTAACTTGCTCACGCTTTATAAAACAGTGACGGCTGAACTGGATAAGAGTAATGGGTTTACAGTGATTCTATTGGAGCTTGCCAAGGCCTTTGACAGGATACCACATGGAAATCTAATCAGTAAACTGGAGCAGATGGGGATGGATATATGGTTGGTGAGATGGATAGGAGGGTGGTTGATGGAGAGATACCAGAGAGTGGTTTATTCAGGACTGGAGTCCAAAAGACGGCTTGTGACTAGTGGTGTGCCGCAGGGTTCTGTACTTGGACCACTACTTTTCAATTTGTTCATTAACGATATAGGAAAGGATCTGAGAGGAAGTGTTTACTTGTTTGCTGATGATGCAAAGTTGGATAGAGCAATTGTGAGTGCACAGGATGTCAAAATTTTGTAGGATGATTTGGATAGTTTGGAGGACTGGGCTAGGGAAAATGGATGTCAATTTAATATGGCAAAGTGTAAGGTTATGCATTTTGGAGAGAAAAGATTAGCAGCAGTATATCACATTGGTGTAACCTTACTCCAGGAGATTGATGAGGCCAGGGATTTGGGAGTGTTGGTGGATAGGGGAGTTGAAGTTTGAGGGGCACATTGCAAAAGTGGCTAAATCAGCTCATCAAATCACTTGGTTGCTGAAAAATACTATAACAAGCAGAGACAAATGAGTTATTTTCCACTATATCGAGCCTTGATAAGACTGCATCTAGACTACTGAGCTCAGATATGGGTGCCAGGGTTTCTTCTTGATGGGGAGGAGGTGGAGAGGATCCAGAGACGAATGACCAAGATGATAGCAGGTCTGTGGAATAAACCTTATGAGAACAGGTTGAAGATTTGTGGGTTGCAAAAATTGGTTGATAGGCAGAAAAGGGGTGATATGATTGAGACATTCAAATTATTGAAGAGTTTCTATAGGATTAAACCAGAAGATATTTTTGAGAATAGGACTGGTGGTGGGAGGACTAGGGGCCATACATGGAAGTTGGGAAAGAATGTGGTTAGCAAGGGTGTTAGAGTCAGGTTTTTTAACTTGGAGAGTGGTGAATGAGTGGAATAAGCTGCCAGAGTCTGTTGTGGGTGCTATGACCCGTGAATGAATTCAAGGCGAGGTATGATAGATACTGTATGAATGTCGAATAATTGTTCTTGACATGATGTTAAGGCCTCCCTCGATGAGTCTGTGAACTCCTTAGAGTTGACAAACTCATTGAGGGAGTTTGTCAACTCCAAGAGTTGACAAATAATAATAATAATTATTTGTCAAATAATAATTATTATTAGTTGACAAATAATTATAATAATAATAATTAAAAAAAAAAAAAACTTACGAGGAGACAGAGAGCATGGCAGGAATAAATATGGTTTGATAGAGCAGCAAATCATCTCATAAAATTTGTTGTGCACGTATGTGTATTTCTCTGGTTTTGTATCTTTAGTTCCATTTTTTATGAATTTTCTTTTGTTACGGAGACTCAGTATACATTTTATGCAAAACAGGATACCTAATATCCAATCACTATCAGAATCATCCACACTTTTTGGAATCCTACATTCATTTAGTTTTTTTTTTTTTTTTAAGTATCAGCGGTCACATATGCTAGTATTTTGTTGTAGATCAACAACGTCTTATAATACACTGAAGTATTCATTTTAATTCAGGAACAGATAAATTTTTACTGTCTGTTGTTTCAGAAGACTATAATAAAAGTGTCTCTATACCATTTAAAAAACTTTCCAACCTCAACAGATGTTAAAAGCACAAGCAAGAGAAACAATTAGCTTTGTTTATCGTTAAATACAGTAAACAGATTTTTAACATCTGTGTACTATATTTAGGAACAATTAGTGTGAGACAACTTGAATGGCACGTTTAATAGAAAAAAACTCTGCTTCCGCAAGCTATGCTGCATTCATATGAGCAGAACAGACCAAACACCTTATTAAACATTTGTCTTGCATCCACTTTCAAATTTTCACAGAAAGGATACAGAATGGATACAGAAAGCACTCAATTTATGAAAAGCAAATTGAATATATTATTATTATTCCTGACACCTCCAAGGAGTCCAAAGACTCATCGCGGGATGACACCTACAACTGTCTCAATTGATACAACTTTCTCAACCACTACACCGAACATCTACTACAAATCATCTCCATCAACCGCCCACCGCCACCACCACTACAACTAGAATTTTTTGTTTGTAAATTGCGTGTGTTCTGAAGGGCCAATTTGTCTGTATGTGGGATGAAAAACAAGAGTTTCTGGGAGAAAAAACCCTGCTACCTCTGTATGAGATCGGCTAACTCACCTTCGATTGAAAATCGTCCAGATAAGATATATATATATATATATAACTTGAAATCAGTTTGAATTGCATTTCAGATATTCAATATCACCCAGACACTTAAATGCTAATTGCGTTGAAGTGTTTGGATGGAATTAAAGCTTTGTGAAAATGCGACTGCTCGATGTGCAAGCTACGTACATACATACACTAAAAGCTAGTACCTGCCAGGGAATTAGAGAGCGACAGACACCCAGGTGTAAATGAGATGTGTTAATATAATTTTAAATATGGACAGCATAAAGACCAAATGAATAATTGCTAAAGCTAAAAGTCTTTAAATGTCTAAAAGAGGATCATACTCACAGAGCTCGTTTAAAAATTCTATATAATTTCCTCGATTAGCTGAATCTTCAGACTCATCATGACCTCTCAAACGAAGCTCTTGCTTAGCCAAATAGCATACAACATCAATTAATCTTTTTAAGATGTCTCTATTTTTCTCTACCTGTTCATTATGATGTGTAACTTCAATTTTTCTTTGTCAAGGACAGTGTCAATTCTTTATTTTCTAAACATCTTGATATTTAAAAATGACTGAACATGTGATTGGGAGCACTGATGTTTTTGCACTGCTGCAATTAAATGGTTAAGGTTGAATATCCATGCTTATTCTAAACACCTTTCTCTCTGGAGAATAATAAACAAGGCCAACAAAAAGTTTTGACTGCACTTCACATACAGTTAACCATTCTACTGTACTGTATTGTAAAATAGAAAAGTGTCTCATATACTCAGTTTTTGCATCTTTGTGCATGCTCTGTAAATTTGGAAGAGTAGGATGAGGCATACTTCCTTCGAGTACAATCATACAATCAACAAAAGTTCTGACAAAAAACGGGACATTCAGCAGATTGTCAACACTGTTTCTCATTGTATACAAGGGCAAGAAAGTTATAAATTGATGGAAAATTACATATTAAAAACTTGCCTGCTATGTCAGTTCACACTTCACGCATGCAATAAACAAAAACAGCAACTCATGACAACATTCAAATGGATTGCTTGACACAATAACCAATGACAGGCACTAGGTGCTATTTTTTTTTTTTTTTTTTTTTTTTTGCTGCTATATAGCAAGAAAGAGAAAGAATGATTATGGAAAGGTAACTTTACTCAGTGCTGATAGTAGTAAAGTGACAAAAGTAAAAGAAATAAGTTCAGTTATTAAGTGATCACTTTGCAAGAGTATATCATCTAGATGGTGATTTTGCATTTACTGATGTGAGAATTGAGATAGATGAACTGGAGGTACTCAACATAAATGGAGGTACTTGACATAAAATATCAATGTGAATATAGCAGTTGGACTGGACAGCATGTCAGCCTGTGTACTACAAGAATGTGCAAGAGAACTACCAAAGCCTCTAATAAAGTTGTTCAATCTAAGTCTCAGCTCTGGCAGGGTTCCAAGGGACTTGAAAGAGGGTAAGGTAGACATAAAGAGGTAAACATAAAGATTTGTGCAAGACAGAAGTAGCAAATTACAGACAAATCATCTCTGGAGTGTCTAGTTTGGTCTCATAGCAACCACGTTTTTTTCTAAGACCATAAGACCAGCTTGTTGAATTGTAATGTGCTGCATGATTCGTATAGACGATCTGTTGTACAGAAAGTGTTCCAACATTTTACAGGTGCAACTCAATAAAGCAATAGGTCTGTAACTTTTTGCCTCCTGGAGCAGTTTTCCAGGTGTTTAAGAATAGCAACTTTTTTGACTTCTTAAACTAGCTGAGTAGTAGGCCAGTCAATATCAGAGAAGAATTCAGAAAGCCATTTTATAGTATTTGGCCTGCTATTAATCAGGAATTCAGGATGGATACAATCAAAGCCTGGGGCCTTACCTGCTTTGACATCTTTTATGATAGCGTTTACTTCATCTATCGTAAAGATTGATGCATATTGTGAGAAAGCAGGAGCATTTGTTTTTAATGCTCTAAGTTCTTTCTTAACTTTGTTAGTATGTTCATGGTCCCTGGGTGCCCTTAACATATTAATGATTTGATTAGCTATTTTCTCAGGAGAGATCATTATGTTTTTTTCTTTTAGATAGATTTAGTTGTGGATAGTTTTTGGAGAAGATTCCAAGCTTTTTTACTTGATTGTTTGAAGTCAAGGTTTTCAACCATATCAATCCATTTTGTTTTTCAGGAGGAATTCAGGCATTTGTAGTAATTCATCTGCTATTTCAGGATCTTCACTTTTGAGGAACTCTCTATAAAGATTTTCAATCTCTTCATTCCTTCTGGGAACATAATCCTTTCTGTAACCTCTAGGGATATATTTTTTCACAGTTGATATGATTGCTCCTACAAATCTCTTGTACTCCACAACTCTAGCAGGTATCCATTGAACACATTTATCCAATTCATTTGCAAAATTTCTCCAATTTACTTTTTTAAAATTCAAACATGGTCATGGTAAGGATCTTGCTATAAGTGGTGTCATACCAATTTCTAGTAACACCGGTAGATGCTGACTATGTGGGAAGTTAGAAAGAACATATCTTGCTGGTAATGGCTGCCTTTCTATGTTTAATGAAACAAAACATAAGTCTGTATTACACTCCAGCAGCCATGCGGCTGATCTAAAGGTATTTCTATCCTTAGCATTAAATACAAGGTGTATAAAGGCAGTACCGCAGTCGTTATCACAGTAGTTCCATTCTTCACGATGGATATTAAAATCGCCAATCCATACTGTTGGATGTTGATAAGTGGGTAATAATCAAGAGACCATGATGTTAAAAGGAGGTTTATAGGCATTGACTATTATTATGTTGTGGATTTTCACACTCACAAGATGGGTATCTTTATCACATTTCGTTGTTTGGACAAAAGCATTTTCTATATCATCCTTAATGTATGTTGCAATGCCATAAATCTGATGGTATCTAGCACCAATCAAGGTGTAACCAATTATTTTTCCTCTTCTGTTAAAGTTGTCTTCAGTTTCAGCAAGCGTTTCTTGAAGAAGCAAAATGTCAATGTTATTTTCTTGCAGATTAATCTAATTTTGCTTTATGTAACAATGCACATACTATTAAAAATGCATAAATGCACACAGCCTTATCTGAACTGGAAAAAACTGTAAACTAAATAATTTAGCAGAATTCTTTCAAGAAATTTACCAGGTATTGGTAAATGAATCTATAATAAACAAATTTAAAACCACTTAACACAATAAACACATACAAAAAAGGGATTAAAATGCACCTACCTTAACACTTTATATTCTTCGGGTTCTAATTTATGGGACTGTTCAAGAAGCTGATTAGTTCGAGTTTGCCAGCGTTTTAATTCACCACGCAAAGCTGTAGTCTCAGCATTCATTACGTCAATTTGGGAACTCAATTCAAGGTTAGTGCTCTGCATTGGTGAAACTTCTTTTTCCAATTCAGATAACTATGGGAGAGAAATTATACATGTTTAATTGCACTCTGGCACATTACAAACTACTGCTAAAGAAGAAAATAAAAAATGCATAAAACTGATAAAGAATTAATGCAAAGCAGACTAATTAATTTTAAACATCTCTACAAACAAGAACAAATAAACAGGCTATTACATTTTATATGATATAGAATACGACACTGTACAACTAAGATTTAGATATAAACCTCGACAATTTGAACAGCAATGTCAACTTGCAATTATTATATATATAACAGGAGATCTGAATAGTAGAGTTGGAAGTAATCCAATTCCAACTGTCGTAAGAAAATATGGAGAAATTTGCATGAATAACAAGTCTAAGAATATTAGACTTCTGTACTTTCAATACTTTTATAATAACCAATACTTTTTTCAAAAAAAAAAATATATATATATATTGCAACTGAGCCACCAGGTCTGTAGCAACACACCACCATATATTTCATTCTGTTAACCTCTTCACACCAGATAGACTCAAACACACTGCTACATGGGACATTGTTACCCTCATTGTTTTCTCGCATTTCTACCCTAATTTGACTAAAGTCATCTGATACCATTAGTAATACCTCCCCCCCCCCCTCCTGCCTCTTTTATCATTCCTAAAAACAGTATACTCGTTACACTTGATCCCAGTGACCATATTTGATTCTGATAGCCAGCGGTTCACTAATACCAACAATCTTAGGCAAAATTGTATTTAATAAAGCAACGAATTCAAACCGTTTGTTTCTGATACTCCTAGCATTTGTGTATAGACAACAAATTACCACCTAGCCTATTCTTATAATTAGATACGCAATCTATTTGGCCTTGTAGAACTTTCCCTTTTCCCTCCCCAGACATACCTAAAAGGTCCAAACCCATTTTTTTTTTTACTCCTACCTCCACATATATAACCATACTCAAAGACATTCATATCTTTATCACGTTTGCATACCATAGCTGAACTTTCACACACATTTTCCCATTCCTCCCTTGATGATTTAGTTTACATGATTCTCTGCATTAGAGAACTATTTTTTTCCAGGCTCCTGATGCCAAATGAATTCGAGCGAAGGCTGTCTCTCTTATACAAGTCTTTTCTACCTTCAAAAACACCAACACATCTAAAATCTCACATCTATTTATTTTATACAGCCTGGGCATAGAATCATTTGCTACCATTGCCTTCCTTCTTAACTCAGTACTGTCATATCTGGGTAACAAATCTACATTTTTACTCTCGCACACTTCTTCCAACACACCTTTAGCATGTCCTCTCATACTATATTTATCACTAATTAAATTATTAGTTCCTATCAGAACTACCATCTCTTTTACTTTTCTTTTCTGTTTTCCAATTACATTTGTCATATATTTAATTTTTGTCTCCGATAAGCTAGAAGTAGTGACTCCCTCGGTAAGGGGAAATTTTAAGATTGAATCACCATACAATATTATCTCTTTTTTTTTTCATAGATTTCAATTGATTTACCTTGTTATTAATATTATGATTACCAAATTCAGCACATTCCTGCCTCTTAACTTGTTCAGATCTTTTTCCTCATCCTGCCTAAGTTTCATTAAACATTTTTCCACTTTTTCTAATTTTCTGGTCAATTTTCTAATAATTTCTTTTAATCGTGATATTTCCAATATCAGATTATCTTCGGATTAATTATCATCAACACTGCACCAATGCTTTTGCTCATTGGGACAAACGTTCTCCTCAAGTAGTCACAACTTCAACTTCAGACACTGCCCTGTCGTGCCGAGTTTAGGGAACCATTCTTAAGAATAGTAAAAACGAATAATAATTCTACAAGTATGTTATTAAATGCTGTAGTACAATAAATACAAAGAAAAAATTACACTAATATACTAAAAATTCATGAATAAATCTAAGAAAATTCTCAATAAATGAACAGAAATCACTGATCTTTCAAGAGCTTCTTATCAAGATGTCTTTTCAGCAAATAGCTTCGAATCTAATATCTGGCAAGGAATTCTCAAAATAATCTGTGAAACCTGTCCTTGATAAGTTTTCATAATATTTCTTCTGTTCTTTAATTCCTTAGTGCAGGCACTTCAAGATTTTATATGGCAATTCTGCATTATATTTAACTCTGTTTCTAGTTTATAGTTTTTCCAATTTTCTCTGTCAAGTTCTAATTTCTCTTTTACTTTTAACATTCTTTTTTAACAATTTGGTTTATTTTGAACTGTTTCAGAAAAAGTAACCATTTTTTATTTTATTACTTTTTCTATATGTTTGTTCCAATTACTGATGCCCTTTTCCTGGGTAATTTTTTTTTTTCATTTCCAAGGCTGTCATTGGCTGCTTTCTTCATTATGTTGCATATATTCTTCCGCTCTTCTTCAATATTTCCATTTTTCTCTATCTCTAATTTTCTATGGAACCATTTTCTAATATTTTCTCCCTTAACCGTTTTCAATATACAGGCTAACCCTTAAAGAACATGGATTTTGAACAGCATGGTTCCACTTATACGTGGTTTTTTGAGAATAAACATATTTGAAATTTTTTCAAAGATTGCAACAATTTAAATAAAAAACTTGCAGAAGCACCATGTAGCTCAGAAATATCTAAGAAGTTAAGAAAAAGGTAGGTCATGAATGTATAAAATAATAAATTTATTGAAAGTTTATTTTTCGCTTGGTTAGACTATAAGAAATTTAGTTTAATCCTTTATCCAAGTGTGAGCAAACAAAGTTTGTGCCTGAAAATATCTTCAGGACTGGGGTAAGGCAGTACAACACCGGGCAACTCGTAGCAAAGGTGGACCAAGCTAACATCACTACTATCTCAGTATCTCCCATAATGCAAAACACATCTCCTTGCGGATATGTATAATGTTATGCATCAAGGGGAGGGCCACTACCCAGACTAGTTTTGACCTATATTGAGGTCTCTTCAGTGGGAGCCAGGCCCAGAAGTGGAGATACCAGGCAGAAGCAATAGCGAGGTCATCTTTACCTATAGGAGTTACCAAAAGGTGTGCCAGCTTTTTATTAAATTACTTTGGATTTAGAATGAATGTATAAAATATATGTAGAAACTATTTTATCATATAGTATCATAAAGTATACACATATCTATTATAAAAAGTTAAAATTCATCAAAAGTTAAGCACATGAACACTTACAAACTGTGCGTGGCTATTTACAGTCAAGAGAAATGTAAACAAATGTAAAGATGCAGTATTAAATCATAACTGCATAAAATTAACTGTTATTAATTAGTTTAATTATTATCATAATATAAAAAATATATAATGATTCATTCATTAGTGTATAGGCTAGGCTACCGCAAAGTAATCGATTGCACTAGACTACCATAAAGCAATCATACTGCTGCTTCTTCGTTACCAATGCATGAATTGTTATACCTGTGAATAAATACGAATTTCTTTTTCACATTATATTTTTATTATTGACATCTAGTGTTAGTAATACATAAAACATCTACAGTGTTTTGTATCGTATAAGACAATATTGATGTAGGTACTGATAGACGAAACAGATGATGTAAACTTAAGTTATCGATAAATACAGTACAGTAGTGTAAATGTATTTTCACTTCCTTATGATTTTCTTTTCTTTAGCTTGCTTTATTGTAAGAATATAGTATATAATACATACATACATACCATACAAAATATGTGTTAATCAACTGTTTATGTAATTAGTAAGACTTCCTGTCAACAGTAGGCCATTAGTAGTTAAGTTTTTGGGGAGTCAAAAGTTATATGCAGGTTTTCGAACAATGCGGGGGGGTCGGAACCTCTAACCCCTGCATTGTTCAAGGGCTAACTGTACTTTCTATAATATCAAAAATCTGCATAATGTTATCTAGTAACTAAACTCTGGTTCAAAGATATGCCATTATTAGGAAAGAGAGGATTCTAGAACAACATACTAAGAAAACTGTCATGATGAATGATTTCTAAGTTAGAAGCAGTGAATTGATAATGATATTGGTACTGATATAATACAGAATACTCTTTGTGAAATAATACAATAAAATGAAGCAGTTGGATTTAAGTGAGTGCTTACCTGTCAGAAATGGAAAGAAGAACTTCAAAATTTTGAAACGAGTGAAAATTTAAAAGTTCTTTTCCTTACATTAAGCATACAATAGGTCAATTAAAAAAAGGATAAGCATTCAAGTATAAATCTTCACTTTCTAAAATTGATCAGAAAACATCTGACTATTGATGTAACAACAGAATGGATGGCATGAACATAACTAGCTAGAAGGATGAAGATTTATTAGACTGAGATTAGAATCAGCAATCATCTATTTGAAAAATATACTAGGAGAATGTTTGTCTTTATATACAACTTTTCAAACTGAAAAGTGAAAGCAATTAAGTGCATATGAGAAAGTGTGCAAGAAAGCACGTTCAGCAAATCTGTTAAAGATGTTGACGTACTAAATTTGGAATGACCAGCAAAGACCACATATTTAATGACAACTAGTTACTGGGGGTCCGTGCGGTTAGCCTAGTGGCTGCACGCTTCAAAACCATATGCCTGGGGGAAGGAGTGTCCTAGGTTCGATTCCCGTCAGAGATGTAAGGAGCTGAAGGATCTTCCTCAGCCATAGCCAAGTTAGCTGGTCTTGGGAGAGTGGACAATAGGGTTTTTCATCCCATCAACAAGCAAACCAGACCCGTGAACACACAGGATACAGTACGGCAAGGAAGGCAACAGGAAACCACCTTGCTCATAGTCACTTGCCTAGTATGGTAACATACAGGGTGTTCGGGATAAATTTGACAGTTTCGTAAGGAAAAAGAAAATCTTCTTTGTATCTATTAAATTTAATGAATTGACAAAAAAACATTACAGGCAGAGTTAATTACAATACTATCAACAAGATTTACTCAAAATAACCACCATTAGCATCGATCACAGCTTCAATTCTGCTTCGGAACCTCGAACAAGCTGATGCTACAGTCTCCCTGGGAAGGGCAGCAAAAACTGTTTTAATTTTATCCATTAACTGGGCTTTTGTATTACTGGAAGTGCGATTGGTGTCTTTTTCAACTGCGCCCCATACAAAATAATCCATGGGGTTAAGGTCTGGGGAGTTTGGAGGCCAAACATTTGGACTGGTGAAGTCGTAGAAATTTTCAGACAACCATTTTTGACTTTTCCCAGAGGTGTGGCAAGGGGCCGAATCCTGCTGCCATACATACGGCCTACCATTGGCTACCCTTGTTATCCAGGGCTTGACTACAGTTAGCAACTCCACGAACAAAGCCCGAATTCCAATGCCAGGGTTCTTCAACACCTGTTCCTGCAGATTTGCGAGGAATTCTGCTGTACGAACGCAATCAGATCGTCTGCTAGGGATCTTTCTTCTTGCTACATCCTCGTAGTCACCATTGCAAGTCTCTAGTTCATGCCTGATTGTTTTTACTGTATTCAGGGAGCATTGGGCAGCAGTCGTAATATCCTTATTTTGATGGCGGGCACGAATCATCATGATACAAGTTATTCTCTTCCATGATTCAGGTGGGTTCCAGCTATCCATCCTTTCTGACATCTTGTATATGAATGAAGAAGGGTCCAAACTTTTAAATGAAGAGAAGTGTGTGTGTTAATACATGTAACTTACGGAAAAATATAATTAATTATAAATATGTCAAATTTATCCCGAACACCCTGTAGCTGCCCCTGCCACCCGTATGGATGAAAGGAAACTAATCATCATCATCATCAGTTACTAGGAATAAAGTAATGTGATAGGAAACAGTGCTAAAGAAGATCAAAAAAAAAAAATAATAATAATAAATGGAAAGAACAGGAAGGTGTTTCTCTTCCAAGAAGACTTCATTACTGGCATTAGATCTTCACAATTTCTAATGCTAATAGTGCATGTGTCCACACACGATTTTTATATATATAATATGCATTCCAATATTCTGTCTCAGTCATAGAGCCATCTTCAGGAATATAGTATAAACTTGTAGGCAAAAGACCGACTCCTAACTAGGTACACAAACAATTTTTCAAGTATCCGTATGCAACAAATTCCAAAGGTGTGCCACAGAAGGCATCCAACCTAGTTAGGACATCAGTCTTTTATCCACAAGTATATATTGTATCCCTGAAGATGCCTCTGTGACTGAGACAAAATACTGGAATATGTATGAATGGATTAAAGAACGGAAGGAAAATATATCTTTATATATTTTTCATACTATACTAATACAGAGCGTATGTTTAAATTATGTATACATACTTAAAATGTGTACATTTCATAGATAAGATGAAGAATTTTATTGTTGTAAGGTAAATATATAATTTTCTACAACAAATGGGTTGAAGGCAGACACTTCAAGTCTCCATACAGTGAAGATGCTCAAATTGTGTGCCTTCAACAAAGATACATGAATGACATCGTTCTTCAAGAATTCTACAAAACATAAGACACAAGTCAGATGAAATGTCCTGTACTTCTTGCTGTACTGTCATCCACATTTTCTCCAACGCTTGCAGCCTTCAACTGTAAACTTGATTTTTCAAGTATCATATAAGAAAATCCAAAAGTATGAGGCATGCTACAAGAGGGCATCCAATCTGGTTAGATTGGATGCCCTCTTGTAGATGCCTCTGTGACTGAGACAAAATACTGGAAGAAATTAAATCTTTTTAATCCTTTTCTAGTGTGCTGTTTTACAAAATTAAATGTATTTTGCATGATGCTACATGCAATAATCGGGTCGAAAGCTGGATAAATTTGTGTGGAGTAAATGAGAAATCAACTAGACTCTAACAATATCACTGGCAGTAACTTGCTGCAGTCCACTGCCGAACAAATGCCTCTCCATGCTTCTTCCATTTTGGAAAATCTTGTGCATCTCTTCACCATAAATGTCCAAGTCTCATCTCATTTTACTGCTTGTCAACCTGGTTTTCAATAATCAGTTCTTGGTGTCTATTCTGTTGTTCCATTTGTCAAGTATTGTCAAATATTCTCAGCTCTTTTCCTGCACAGTGCCATTTGTACCATTTTATCACCATCATCATCAAACTTCTGATATATACCTCAAGGGGGTGTACAGGATATGATAGTACTATATGAAAAATTTACATCATTACTAACTTCCTAAATATAATTTTCCTCCAAATCAGTCTGCTAAATGTCATGACTCCAATATTATCAGGTCTTATATTTCTGTCTTCTAAGGCACTTTTTACTGTATCAATCCACCTATATCTTGGTCTTCCTCTGGATTTTCCTGCTAACCAATCAGAAAACACTTGTTTTGCTAATGTTTCCTCACCCATTCTATTTAAGTGAACATACCACATGAGATTAGCTCTGCTAATTCATTCTTGGATGCTTAACTAATGTCCTTGTTTTTGATATGATATTGCTATTGATGCCATCTGTTCATGCCCCTAATCTTTCTCAGGATTCTCATAACTGTGGTCTCTAGTCTTTGGTCAAGTATTTTACTTCTAACCCAACTCTCAGATCCATAAGTTAAAACTGGTTTGAACACTGTCTTGTATACAGCTAATTTAGTGTTCTGACTAGTTTCTCTCTTATTACATATAAATTTATTCAGTTGACTTCCTACCATACCAGCTTTGTTGATTATGTTGTATATTTCCATATTTAACTTACCATCTTCACTAAAAATTGTGCCGAAGTACCTGAAATGTCTTAATTGTTCTATAAGTTCCCCAATCACAATGCAGTTGATATTTTCAATTTTTTGATTATTTCATTGTCTTTGCCTTTTTAATGCTGACCTTCATACCATATCTATTACAACAGTTATTTGATTTAGTCAGGGAATCTTGCAAACTTGTACTGGATTTATTTAGAAGTATAACATTGTCTGTATAAAGCAAAGAGCTGACATTAATATCTCCGATTTTGATATCAGGTTTAATACTATTTTCCTTCATAATGTGATCCATATAGATAATGAATAACAGAGGGTATAAAGTACATCTTTCTCTCACAAAATATTTAGCATTAAACCATATTCCTGTACTTCCTTCAATTCTAACTGCTGACTTACAACTCAAATAAAGACTAAGTATTGCTTGATATAATGCCCCATTAACACCACATAACTGTAGCATTTGGAATAGCTTCTCTCTTGGCATCTTGTCATATGCTTCTTCGAGATCAAACAAAACTTAAATACAGATCTTTGTTATATTCCCATGATTTCTCCAAATACCTGCCATAAAGTGAAAATCTGAACCTGACAGCCTCTATTCAGCCTGAATACAACTTGTTCTTTACCAAGCTTCTCTTCCACAATCCTTCTCAACCGTTTCATAAGTATTTCATAACTTGCATAAATCTTACCAAGAACACTCAGTAGGAAAATGACTCTGTAATTCTCACATTCAGTTTTATTTCCCTTTTAATATATGGGTACTATGAGAGCTCTACTCCAATCACTGGGAATTCGTCCCTCTGTCCAGGCCATTTGAACTATGCAGTGCAGCCCCTGTAAGACTTTTATACCACCATACTTCAGCATTTCTGATCAAATATCATCTACTCCTGCTGCCTTTCCACATATCAAGCCTTTGATGGCTTTTTCTACTTCAAGTATGGATATGTATTCCTGACTGTTTGCCTGTTGAGTGTTTTTTACCACTGTGCTGTCATCACTGCTTGTTTCATTTAGCAGTTTTTCAAAGTAATTACTCCATACTTCAAGGATATCTTTATGTCCGGTTTTCATGTCACCTTTATCATCTCTAACTCCTTTTACAGCACTCTTTCCTCCCTTTCTGAGCTTCTTCAACAACCTCCAGAATATCTTGCCAACTTGATATTTATTTTCTATGTTCTTGCAAAAGTACTCCCATGACTTTTGTTTACCTAGTTTTACACAGTGTTTAGCTTTCTTACATTTGTCTCTGTATTCTCTAAGAGCAAAAGCTGACTTATTTGCCAGGAAGTTTTGATATGCTTTCTTCTTTTCCTTCACTGCCTCTTTAACTTCCTGTGTCCACCATGGAGTTCTGATTTTTCTATCCTTGCAGACAACCTCACCACATGCCTCTCTGGCTGAATCAATCAGGGTTTTCTTCAAGGCTTGCCATTCAATCTCCAACGTTTGGTTCTGTTCTCAAACTCTTTCATTTTTTCTTCAAAAATCTTTGTATATTTTAGTCTACAGTTCACATCTGAGAGCTGCTCAACTTCTATTCGCTTTAAAACTTTCTTCTTACATCTTCTTTTCAATATGAAATTCAATTTTATGCTACTCATTAGTAAAAATCGTGATCACTTCCAGTTTCAAATTCGCTACACTCTAGTCTCCTTCACCAGTGAAAAAACATCACTATCAACAATAACATAGTCAATGAGATGTTTCTTATTCCTAGCCTCTTCTCTCCATATGAAATTGTGCACATTTTTATGTTGGAACATGGTGCTGAGCAGAAATCCAACAGGTATTTGCCATTATTATTAACTTTGCTCTTTTCTCCAAACTTTCCCAAAATATTTTCGTATGTCTGACAATATTTCCTACTCTGCTATTTAGATCCCTAACAAGGACCAACTTTTCCTTTTTCATTGTGTCAGTTGCTTTCACTAAAGCCTCAAAAAATTCCTCCACTTCTACCTTAGTAGAACTTCTGTGGGACCATGGGCACAAATAAGCCTCATTGTCCAGTTCCCCCATTCTCATATTTGCCCACATCACTATACTTGAGACTGCATGCTATTCAAGAAGCTTAGCCTCGTATTTAGTGTTGAATACTATGGCTACTCCTTCTTTTCCTTGATTGTCATTGCCTGAATATAACATTGTATATTTATTGCTCGGAAAGATCTCACCAGTTTTTGTTTCAGTCATCCCTATTATGTCGATCTAGTACTTATCCAATTATTCAGCTAGCTCAATTTCTTTGCCGTGCAGGCTTCTTATGTTAAAAGTACCGATCTTGAATTCTGGTGATGTTGAGTTGGGGGTGTGCTTTCAGATTTGTTCCAGTAGCTGGCTTTTTGCTGTTTGCCCTGGCAAAAACAACAGGAGGGGCAGGGGGCCTTGTTTAACTGGATGACTCCCCAGCCAGCATGAAATTCTGTCATGTTATACCATCATTTGAAAATTTGGTTTAATCAATAAGAATACAATTTGGTCGGCTAAATCCCAAATTGCCAGTCCATCCTTGCCTGTTCAGTATCCAAGTAGATACCTAACAGGGTGCACCACGAGAAGGTGAGGATTGGACATTAGGTCAGAAGCCCTGGTCAGCTCTCTGCATTCCTTTGAAGGCTATGTGGAGGTCTCCTCTCAGTAATATAGCTTTGACCCTTAAGCTTCCAAACACACTGTTGCCTTTTATTACTAAAGCAAATATTATTTTTGTTTACTACTTTATCAAAGTATTATTCTATTTACCTAACCATGTTATTCCGAAAATAGCTCTTTCCATGTTTTGTTTCTCTATGATTGTTTTAATCAGGTGCCAGGTTTCACTACCATAGTCATTGTTGGGAGCATACAGTGGTTGCAGATCTTTCTGTTTAGGCAGTTTGGTAAATTGGTTTAAGTTTTTAGATCACATTAATCTGGAAGACAATTTTAAGATATAATTAGATGTATTACCTCCCTACACACACACATATCAAATTAATGCAGTCAAATACCATTATGATTTGTATTTTGTTGTAATAAATTCACTTAACTAAAAGAATAACGTAAAAATTTACGTTATCAAAATAATTTTGTAATGGCAGCAGAGCCCAAACAGAGAAAGAGAGAGAGAGATGATGGCATTCAAATTTCAAGAAATGCACATATTTCTTCTTCTTAAATAGCTTCTCCAATATGGAGGTTAGCAATCATGTGCAGCAGAGCATACTTGATTGCTAACCATGATTCCCCTGACAACCTTTAAATCTCATAGTAGCTCTCATTATCCATCCACTTCTTTAAACATCAACCTATGAAATACTTGGTCTAACAGAAGACATTTTTCTTGATGATCCTCTTAATATGTGTCTTGCCATCTTGCAGTTAGTTAAGCAAATATTAAGAATATATTCTTTTAATTTAATAAACTGAAAGTCTATAATAAAACTGTTCTTATCTGAAAATTTTCTTAATCACATTCTCTTCCATGGTATTAAGTTTAACTGACAATATGAAGCAAGTGCAAGCATGCACTTACACATATACACTTACCCACCATTATATATATATATATCATGATCATCATCATTATGCATATCAAGGATTTAGGCCTAGCATGGCCTGTTCCAGCCTTAGAAGTCATCGTTGAATCATTTAAGAGGAGGCCTGGTTTTCTTTTTCCTAATGGCTTGTACTTTAAGCCTTGTTTTGGTAATCTTTCTGTTTTCATTCTTTGAACGTGTTCCATCCATTTATGTTTATATTTTTTAATTTTTTCTATTACTAGTTCTTGGTTTATTTCTTTCATAATTTCTTCATTTCTTTTGTGATTAAATAGGGTATACTTTGCAGTTTTTCTCATAAACTTCATTTCTGCTGTTGTTAATCTTTGCTTGTCTTTTTGTTTTATTGTCCAGATTTCGCTTTCATACATTAAGACTGGTAGGGCTAATGTATTATATACTTTTAGTCTGATTTGTTTTTGAACTAGGTTTGGTTTAAATACAGAGTTAATTACACATGTTATTTTTAAATATTTTGCAATTTTTATGTTTATATCTTTTTCATTTTCATATGTAATCATACAACCTAGGTAGTTAAATGAATTCACCTGTTCTAAGATCTTGTTATCTATTACTATTTTAGTTCTTCCTGGATCTTGTCCTTTAAAGGCCATAGTTTATGATTTTTCTGTTGATATTATCATACCATAATCTTCAGATATCTCATTTAGATCTAAAATAGCTTTCTGTAGTTTATCTTCAGAATTTGTAATTATTATTTGGTCATCAGCAAAGAGGGGAGTGTTTAAGTTTACTGTAGGAGAAAGTTTAATTCCTTGATGTAAATTTTTATTCCATTTTATTATTTCATTTAAATAGATATTAAAAAGAGTTGCTGCGAGGGGATCGCTGTCGGACCCCTTGCTTTATCTCTCTCGTATATGATAGCTCGTGATTTAATCTTATTTGTATTTGATTATTTTCATATATACTTGTGATAGCTTTTAGGATATTATTTGGTATTTGTCTTTCTTTTAATATGTTAAATAATGTTTCTTTTAACTTTGTCAAATGCTTTTTCAAAGTCAATAAATGCAATATGTGTTTCTAAATTGTATTCTCTTCTTTTCTCTATTATTAATTTTAGGCAAAAGGCTGAGTCTATACATGATCGTCCTTTTCTAAATCCATTCTGTACTTCTAAAATAAAGTTTTCAGACTATTTCATTAGTTTGCTATTTAAAATTCCGCTATATATTTTGCAACAGGAATTTAGTATACTGATACCTCTATAGTTTTTAGGGTCATCTCTATTACCTTTTTTAAAGATAGGAATCACAATTGCTTTTTTCCGTTCTATTGGGGGGGATAGCAGTTGAATAAATTTTATTTATTTTTATACATATATAGCAATCTGTAGTATTAACTCGGTACCGGGATATGTTCATATTTATATATACTGACTATAACCGAGACTAGAATAACAATTAAATTTATTCAAAACGAAACATGTTTCATCGGATTGTCCGACTTCTTCAGGCGTGGGAACATAGAAAGCAAGTAAACACTATAAGAAACATCGTATCACTATAAATTTTATAATACTCCTCCCTCCATTTTATTCTCCCTGTCATTCCTGAACACACTATACCCATCACATTCAATCCCACTAGCTATATCATCTACAGTCAGCCATGATTCACTAATACCAATAACCTGTGGTCTGGAAGTGCCAACCATGGCCAAAAAAACTCTTCCTTCTTGTTCCTAATACTCCTAGCATTGGAGTACATGAATTTAAGACCCCCCATTAGCCCCAATCCTACCTTGATGCCTTATATTAACTATCCCATTCTGATTTGTTGTCCTTATTCGCTCTGGCATATTATACTCATTCATACATTCAACTGCCTCCCTAAGGACTCTATATCTACTCATCCCCCTTAATAAATCTAGTTTCCCTAATTCTGCACATCCACTACATTCAGCAACACTTTTTCAAATCTCCTTACACTGTATCCATTCAAATGCAAGCCATCCATCTTATATAGATCCTTTCGCCCATCGAACTCACTCCACATGTCCACAAATTCGACACCACTCATCATACATAACCCACGCATAGTCATTTGCAATTATGGCCCTCCTTTTAAACATTTCACTGTCATAGCGTGGCAAAAGACTAATCATTCTAACTCTCTCACTCTTTTCTTTTGCTACCTCAAACAATTCATTCAGGTCCTCTATCATTTCCATTTTATCTCCTTTCAAATCATTCGTACCTGCCACAACAATCATTTCTTTCACCCTTTCCTTTTGCTCTCTAATAGACTCAGTTACATCCTTTATGGTCGCACCAGGTTAGTACGATTTTATCAAATCCTCTACTAACACACCTCGTACTAACGAGTCTCCATACAGCACTCTATCCTTCATTTTGTTCATGTTCACACTTATACGCTTATTTTTCCTATCATACTTTTTATTACTGGCTGGTTCATTCAGTCGACTTATGCTCATACACTCTAGCTGCAGTTTTGCCCTTTGTATCGCACCACTCAACAACACGATCTCACTCATTGCATCTATCTCATCTTTTTTATTCTCTGTAAAACCATTAATATGCTTTGAATTAATACTATCATTCACACCCTCAGAGTTCTCTGGTACAACCTTGCCATTTCTTGTCATATCACTATTTTCTTCATTCTGAAGTTTGACAAAAATATCACTCACGACCCGAAATACACTTTAATTCCCCATCCTCCCTACATTTTCTACACACACATTCACTCCTTTATTATCATCTAACCACACTCCGACCGCACTCCGCAAAGTGTACATCTTGCAGATAGTACACTGAATCATCTCCTTTATATTACCGTTCTTGAATAAAGATGGCGAACCATCATTATTGGCCGCCATTTTCCTTCATACGGGAGCCATACTTAATTTTAACGTATTTTATCAAATTATAAAAAGAAACACCAAAAACACACAAACAGATGAACTGCGATACGCAAGGCAAACAAAACTACATAATATTCAAGTAATTTTATCAACGATAACTTAAAATAACACTTATCTTATAAGCTTTCAACACACACATACGACTACGAATCCCTCTAGCGGCCAAATTCCTAGTTCCCCATGCCCGGAATAATAATAATAATAGCAGTCATTTTATAGTGATACGATGTTTCTTATAGTGTTTACTTGCTTTCTATGTTCTCACGCCTGAAGAAGTCGGACAATCCCATGAAACATGTTGCATTTTGAATAAATTTAATTGTTATTCTAGTCTCGGTTATAGTCAGTATATATATATATATATATATATATATATATATATATATACCAGAGTAGAAAGTTCTCATTTAAAAATTTATGTAACTAATTAAAGCAATATTTAGTTTTCTATTACACATCTCATGTAAGATTTCTAAGGCTAAGAGCTAAATGAATATAATAAATATTCATTTAGCTCTTAGCCTTAATCTTTTATTTTATTTTTTAAATTTTAAATATATAGCAAGATTGAGACCTAATTTTGAGAAACCACTAATCCAGTAAGATGCAAAACAGAAAAAGAAAATAAGAATTAACAACAGTGGTATTTAAAACAAAATTTTAACTTGCGGACTTGATTTGGTTGATAATAAAAAAAATTAGCCAGGAAGAAAACCAGGATTAGAGTTATGAAAAAAAATTACAGAAGGTGCCACAGATGGCATCAAGGACAGAATCATATCAATATGAAGATATTAGAAATGAACTTAACAGAAGAGCTAAAGTTGTTATGTCACTCTGAACATGAAAGGAAATGTTACTCTGTGACACCAAAAAGGCAGGAAACAAAATCCAACGAAAGCCCAGATCTAGATGAACTGATGAAGTTTATAGTGCATTAAAATTCAGAAATCCAAGTTCTGACTATACTGGAGACCTGACAAATATGATTAATTTAAAAGAAATTTTATGGAGAAGGCAGTGATAATGAAAATTATCTATTACTATTATCATAGCATCCTGTAAATCTTCTGAGGTACATTTCAGGAAATGATTAGGATATCTATGATCCTCTCATTTTTAAAAACTTATATAATACACATTAACTAGCAGAGCTGCAGATAGTCATGAACAAAATGAGAAGTATCAACAGAGAAGAAATGGAATGAGCAAAAGAAAACTGGATAAGATAAGATAAACTATCAAACATATGCCATGCACAGCACTACTACAACAGATTCTAAAATTTCTCATCAATAGGAATAATATAAATAAGCACACACTATATTGCATATTTATGCATTACTCCCTTGTCGTCTGCAATGTGTTATTGAATAAATCTGATGCCGACAACCCAGTAAATTAACTGATTTGATGATGCATCCTTCAACAGCTATCCAATACTTAATTGTTGATTAACACAAATAAATTTATGTAAAAAATAAATAATTCCAATATCATACATTCAACTCAGAGACAATCCATTTAACATCTGACTGCTATTTCTCTCTACCAAACAAACAAACAAGCACAAAAGTACTCAAATCAAAACACATGAATTATGTCTGAAAAAAAGGGTTACTTGCTTTAGTCTGTAACTCCTTGTGAGCTCGAAGTAATTCATCCTTTTCATCACGCAAAAGGCGGTTACTTTCAGTTAAAATATTTAACATCTCAATTTTGCGAAGAAGCTCAACATGCTGTGCTTCACTTGCAACTAAAGCCTGCAATCAAATTATTATATAGTAAGGCTCAATCAATGGAGATATATATATATAACAAAACAAACAATCAATTGTTTTAATTTTAATAACTACAATTTATATAAAAATATGAAATTGCTGAATTTCGGAAATTAATCTTCATCACAAAGTTCTTTGTTTTAATCAAGATGTGAAAAGCTATCAATGCTTTCAGACAAGCTCAAACTTTTAAGATTGTCTGAAATTGTCTTGCTTGAGCTTGTTTCACATTTCACAATGAAAAAGGTCTAATAGATGTTACATTCAACATTGAGTGGGTAATTTGAAAATGGGAAATTTGTATATATGTGAATTAATTTCATGTCAACATATACATTCTATATACAAATATCCTTGTCATAAAGATACTTCACATTTGCATGTGAAGCATCTTCCATTACACATGGGTACACAATTAAACAAGAATATACTTTCTTGTAAATTATAATTTGTTAACAAGTGACAAAACTTTATACAACTATCGCTGATCCAGAGGATTTTAATAGTATGATGATACAACTTTTTTTTTTCTAAACTAATTGTATATGGAAAATATGTGATTTCTGAGTGATTCAATCTTAGCATCTTACTAAGTGCTCCCTCCACTGATCAGACCTCAATAAAATATCTTCTTGATATTTATTTTCTATGTTCTTGCCAAAGTCCTCCCATGACTTTTGTTTACCCAGTTTTACACAGTATTTCACTTTCTTACATTTGTCTCTGTATTCTCTAAGAGCACAAGCTGACTTATTTGCCAGGAACTTTTGATATGCTTTCTTCTTTTCCTTCACTGCCTCTTTAACTTCCTATGTCCACCATGGAGTTCTAATTTTTCTATCCTTGCAGACAACTTCACCACAAGCCTCTCTAGCTGAATCAATCAGGGTTTTCTTCGAGGCTTGCCACTGAATCTCCAAGGTTTGATTCCTGTTCTCAAACTCTTTCATTTTTTCTTCAATAATCTTTGTGTATGTTAGTCTATAATTCACATCTGAGAGCTGCTCTACTTTTATTCACTTTAAAACTTTCTTACATATCATTCTTTTCAATATGAAATTCAATTTTATCCTGCTCAAGACTAAATAGTGATCACTTCCTGCACCAGGGAGAAAACATCACTATCAACAAGTTGGGGGTTTGAAGGTAGTCTCGATGTTGTATTTATGTAGTGTTCTGTCTATTTTTTCTGAAATGCTTCTAACATATGGTATGGCTATGGCATTCTTATAATCTTTTTTGTTTTTAGCGATATTTTTATGGAGGATCTTGTGAATTTTTTTTTTCTGTTTTTATTTTTTTTATTATAGCCATTTTTTACAAATGTATGGTTAATGATTTCAAATTCTTAGATTAGAGCTTGTCCATTCGAGCAAATAGTTAGTGTTCTGAGTTTGAGGATGCTTATGACTCCTAGTTTTTGTGCCTGGTGGTGGTGGTATGAATTTTTGTGTATGTATTGGCCTCGTGTGTGTCAGTTTGCGGTGGACTGAGAAGAAGACACAGCCTGAGGGAAGACGTGCCACGAGCATGTAACAGGATGCACTATCCTAATCAGAAAAGGCGAACACAAACGACACATTAAATACCTCCATTATGGAAAAATAGGCCTAGCAGACCACATGATTGTGGAAAGGAAAGGCACCATGTCCCTACACTGCACCAAAACCTGGTTTGAGAGAAAATTCAAAGAAGCCTGTGAAATGATAAAATATAATCCAAACCTGAACAAAAATGCCATTCCAAGAATGTGGAGGATCCATCTGCAACCCTTATAACAACCCAGGAGCCCAGAAGAAAATCTCCATATGAGAGGATTTTAGAAATGTTTAACGTAGTTCTGTTTTTAATTTATTTTTATATTTATCATTTTTTTCTCCCAAATTTTATTTTAAATTATTTTATTTTTTTTTTTTGAAATATCATTTAGTTTTTATTTTTTACTAGAGGTCAGGATAGATAAAAGATTAATAAGCAGCTTATATTCATTTTACCTTTGTAAAATGCAGTGACATGTAACTTGTATCTTATATGTATTTTCCTGATGATGACCTCAATACAGAGGTCGAAACGAATATTACTTTCCTAATATTAAGTAAAGGAATTATTTTAACATGTGTGTTTGTCTCCATAAATTCTTAACTATGGCTAACCACTGTGTAACCTTAAAAGAAAGAATAAGGGTACAATAGGTTTTCAGCCTTGTGAATAAGATTCACACACACAGATCTTTAAAGACCATTCACACACACGTGATACATACTTTTTATCTAAGGCTCTTTATGGGTAGGTCAAAATGCAAGCTTAGGATTTCTGAAAAATTTTGGATATTATGAATAATTCAATTTACTATACCAAAAAGAACAATAATATTTAAAACATCTTACCTGAGACTTTTCTTGCATGTCTTTCAATTCATTCTGAGTTTCTTCAAGCAGCTTTTCAATTTGTTCTGATTTTATTTTGTAACGGGAACATTCAGAGTGCGATGCTTCACACTGAGTGATGGCAATTTCCTTTTCACGTCTTAAATACCTACACCGTAAATAATTTTTAATGGATTATAAAATATTTAGCTATATGATTTTATATATTATACTTAGAAAGTATGTATATTTGTATTCACTCTCTCTCTCTCTCTCGTATACTGAAATTAATAACTTCACGAGTTGCCATAAAGTATGTTCTATTGGAAACATATCGTGTACAGGGGGTCCCAAAATTCACGCAAGAAGTAATTTTGATAGAAAACACAGGTTTTTAATTAAAAATTGTAATTTCTTATTGATTCATAAAGTATACAGTATAGGGTTATGCATGAAATAGCATATCGGGTAAATGGCCTTACGGCTTTGCTGCCACATACGCACTCTTTTGTCGAAATTTTCCATGATCGTTTTGCATAAATGTGGCTGAATTTCGTTGATACAGCATTCAATTTCCTCCTTCAAGGCATGGGTGGTCGTGGGCTTGTTGGCATAAACCTTAGACTTCAAAAAACCCCAAAGAAAAAAGTCCAATGGCATTAAGTCACATGATCTGGGCAGCCAATTCTGATCACCAAAATGGGAAATTACACGACCAGGAAATGACTCATGCAGTAATTGAATTGTTTCTCGGGCTGTATGACATATGGCACCGTCTTGTTGAAACCACGTCGCCCACATCCATATCTTCCAATTTAGACACAAAAAACTGGATTATCATGTCGCGATAGCGAGCACCATTAACTTTTATTGCCTTACCAGCCGCATTTTCAAAGAAGAATGGACCGATGATGCCTCCAGTCCAAAATCTGCACCAAACAGTGACACGTTGTGGATGGGATGCATTTGTTTCTCAACAATCACTCGTGGATTTTCTGAACCCCAAATACGACAATTTTGTCGATTAACGAAGCCATCAAGATGAAAATTAGCCTCATCGCTGAAGATGATTTTGTTCGAAAAATAAGCATCCACTTGTTGTTGTTCCATAATCCATTCAACGAACTCTCTTCGCTGTGTGTGGTCAGTAGGCTTCAGTTCTTGAGTCAATTGAACTTTGTAAGCATAAAGATGCAAATCTTTCGTGAGAATACGCTGTAGAGAGCTTCTCGAAATGCCCAATTCAAGACCATGGTGCCGAATTGATGTTCCTGGACTCTCAGCAACACTCTCACGAACTGCTTCGATGTTTTCTGTTGAACGACTTGTTGAAGGATGGCCAGAGTGTATAAGATCACTAATTGATCCAGTTTCCTTGAATTTTTTAATTAATCTTTTCACAGTTGATGAAGTTATATCACTATTCTGACCATATTTTGTACGAAAATTGCGAACTGTAGCTGCCAAACCTTCATTATTTTTAAAATATTGCTCAACAATGAAAATGCATTGTTCTTTCGTGTAGCGCTCCATTTTTAATAACCCTGAACTATCAACTGTCATGCTGTCTTTTTTTTTCTCGTTGGCAACACTTTACCGCACAAATGGCGCTAAATTTAAATCTTACGTGAATTTTGGGACACCCTATATTAATTTGTGTGTCACTCAACACGCACACAAGTTTGCAAAACCTATAATCCATCATTACCGTGTGTAGTGAATTGACCAAGAATGGTGGGTGGCTGACATGCTTTGTTGAACACTAGAATTTGTATCTAAGTTTTTAATGCTTTTCACAGCATGAGACAGTAATAAGAAAATAATCTATTTATTTACTTAATTGCTGATATGTTCTTAGATTTATACCCAGCATCATCAGAACACAAGCAGTTTGAGTTATGGAGAAACTAGCAAAATATCAATTAATTGAGTACATAAATATATTTTCTATAATTTTCTTATGCTCTTCATTAAGCTGTTAAAACTTATGAATTGCTAGCATGCTAAGGCTTTCTACAAGTTCAAAAAGTAAACAGTGCTAGAAAGAAAAACTGTTCCTCACAGAGGTAGGTGGAATGAAAGAGAATGCAGAAGATGGTCTGGTAGATGGGAAACAGAGCAGTGATAGGTTGGTGAGCAGGAGTTCCACGTGCATGTGTGTACAAGAGAGAGAGAAGATCAGTTAATTGAATTACCCTTTTCTGGATAGTATTAAAAATTTAATTGGACATTTTTGTTTCACAAGTGTTAGAGGTGAGAAAAAATACATCTGAAATATAGTATATAGATCAATATACAGCACTAGTTATGGAAGATATTGTAATGTTGGATATCTGAGTATTATAATCTTTTGTAATGTAAAAGAAGATCAAGCAAAACTATGGATTTGAGGTTAGTTTTTCTTATTTATGAATGGGAATAGGTTATATATATGAGAAACATATATACGAGAATATGAGAAACGTCAGCTGTAAAAGTACAGAGCTGTGATACTCTTGCATTGATATGGAAATATGAAGAATGATAGCTATTATCATGACAAACAGTGAATGACATAGAGGAAACTAGAAACCAAGTGCAAACACTGGGAACTTGAATTATGAACTCTACATCCATTCTTTGTGATTCAAGTTAATCACAGTTTTGGTATTCTGAATGAAAAACATTAAGCTTCAAAGACAAGGTTAGAGTGATTATGAGAAATAATAAAGCCAGCAATTGAATGCAACTAAACGTACGAGGACACATTGAAGGAGAGATCAAAAAGGAGAAAATTCAAATTTTATTATCTTCATCAGAAGTCAGATTTGATAACTGAATATCACCACTGTATGCAAGGAGTAGTTTGAAAAGTTGAGGCAGATAGTAGTTCTGACCACCACTCGAGGTTCTGTTAGAAAATACCAAATACAGCTTAGACATCAGTAAGTGTAGGTGAAAGTATTTTTAATGGATTTTTTTTTTGGGGGGGGGGGGGGCAACGACTCTTAATTGCAGAACAGTAACTATTGTTTTTGGTTATTTAGCTATTTCATGTCGATTCATTATTCATTTATTTTTACCATACGATAATTGGGAGGAGACCTCCACACAGCCTTTCAAGGAATGCAGATAACTTACTAGTTATCTGCATTCGGTTATCTAGTCAGTTTATCTAGTCAGATAAACTGACTAGATAACCGAATAGCTTGAAGGGGAAGGGGGGGCACAGCATACTTTCCTACAGATAAAAATTAAAACTCCTAAATCAGTTTTAAAAATAACAACAAATAAGCTAAAAAACTCAGTCCACCTCTTCATGAAGTGCTGCAGAGGATTGTAAAAACCGTCAATGTTATCAAGACAAATCCTCTGATGTCTAGACTTTTTAAAATGCTGTGTGAGGAAATGGGTGCCAAACACACTGTTTTTCAGTGATGCTTGATGGCTTTCAAGAGGCAAGGTATTAAAGAGAATGTCTGAGTTGAGACATGAGGTGCTTTGTTTTTTAAATGGGGAAAACCACTCACTGGGAGACAGTTTCAGCAATAAGGATTTTTTTATTGAAAATTGCTTATCTCACAGATATATTTGAGAAACTGAATATTCTCAACACTTCACTTCAAGGGAATGAGGCAAATGTACTTTCTTGGAAGTTGAGGCATTCATGAGAAATTTAGAGATCTGGAGACACAGTACGTGTCAATGGTACAAGACACTGATAATCCAGTGCTTCCAATGGTGATAAAAAGCTGCCTACTTGATCATCTCATAATGTCAAAAGTTCATTTCGAAAAATACTTTTGTGATGATTTTTATTGGATTCAAAAATGCATCTGGGCTATCATCTCTGAACATAAATGAGCAAGAACAACTCATCGATCTCACTAGTGATACTTCACTGAAAAGTAAATTTAAGGAATTTTCTTTGTCAGAGTTCTGGATACATATTGGCAAGGAATTCCCAACTTTGAGCCAAAAAGCATTGAAGATCCTTATTCCTTTCGCAACAACTTATTTATGCGAGAAAGGTTTTTTGGCTTTGGCAGCTATGAAGTCAAAGTATCGTTCAAGACTAAATATTGCTAAAGAACTTAGAGTGGCCATTTCTGATATTACACCATGTGTTGATAAACTTTGTTCTCAAAAGTAGGCCCATCAATCACATTAGACTCTGACATTTAAATGTTTGATTATTTTTACAGAGAAAAATGAAATACTTGTTAGTTAAATATTGTTTCATTTCAATACATATTTTGGTTAACTGCAAGTGTTAAAACTAATTTTTATTGTAGACCTAATATTGTGATACTTTAATTATTTTGTGTCAAAAACTGTTAAATAGTATGTAGAAAACACAAAATAAACTGAATAAAACGTCAAACTTAGTATGACTTCTATTTTGATAAATAAAATCGGTGGTGGTGGTGGTGCGTGTGTGTGTGTGTGGGGGTGACATGGTTTTCTCTTTTGTCATGTGGGGCTCAGAGGTAAAAAGTGTGAGAACCACTGGACTAGGCTATTATTTTTTTAACCTGATGGGGGGAAAAACAGTGATACATCATTCATTACCTCCTGAGTTGCTGTATCTGGGTTACAATGAATGAAATGATGTTTAAAAATTAAAAGAAAATGTGTAAATTATGAAAAGAAAAACATTTTGAATGCATTTACAACCTGGTTGAAATTCACTCACTACTTGTCTCTGATAACTAACCTGTGGTAAGTGGGAAAGCAGATTTCTGGAGTCTGTTACAGCAAACGGGCTTCCAAATATCATGAAGAATAACATAATTTTCGTTAACCATCCTAATGAAAAAATTGTCTTCTAGGTAAGACATCAATGATCAGCAAGACACCATTTTTTCTTTCCTTTTATATTCTATGTCGCTTAGGTGTTCTTTCTTACAGATTTTGAATTTCCTTCTAGTGTGACTGATGTACACTTTGTCACATGAACATGGAATCTTATACATCCCAGAGTATTTTTCAAACAGAATGCTACCTTTGAGTTCTGTGGGATGTTAACTAGTTGGAAGACTGTTATCACATTGACCTTTTCTTAATAATAATGATCTGTCTTGAGATCCTGCCTGTGGTAGTGGTACTTTTTTAAATTAATTTCTGTAGTCATACAAGTTGGTTTTTCAGAGTGATAATTTATTTAGTCACTTTTTTTGGAGTAGCACTTCAGAAAGAATATAACTTATTCCTTTTTTTTGTGTATCATTCCTTTATATTAAAAGTGTAATTTTTTTTAAAATTGTGATGATATCTAAATTTTGTTGAGGATAGTGAAAGGAGCTAGCATTTAAGCATCTTCCTCTTTGGGTTGATTTTCTATAGACATCAGCATTAAACCCCACTGAGTTTTTATATAAAGAGAGAGATAGAGATCAAAAAATGGTATTTTTCAGCCTTTCTAATCTCCAAAGTAAATCTGATTTGGAAGTAATTGTTGTTCAGGAAGCATACACAATCATCAACATAATGCCACCATAAGTGGCATTATGTTGATGATTTATGTTTAAGGATGCTTATGGCAGAGTTTCATCCTGAGAGTTTCCATAAATAAATTAGTGATAGAAGGTGATAGTGGAAAGCCCATTGCTAAGCCAAATGTTTGGAAATAAAACTTTCCAAGTAAAGAAGGAAGACTGATGGCTCTGATAGAACAGTGGGGTGATATTAGAAAAAAAAATAGATCTACAATAAATATCACTGATTCCTCAACTGGTATATTTGTAAATAATAACACCACGAATGGCTATAATGTCAGAGGGAATAACTTGGATATCTGAGAGTCTCTTAAAACAAGCAGGTTTTAAGGATGACCTACCAGCATGAGCCTTAAGAAACTTAGATGAATATTCAGAGAGAGAGACAATAGGCTGCAAAACTTATATCATCAGCCACTGCATGAAGAACATCAGCTTTGTGTATTTTGAGCTGGGCATACCATATAATCTAGGAGTGATGGAATGTCTTAAGCAGTTTAAACTTAATGCCTTCCGATTCTGTTAAAGTTAGTTCATTAGCCTTAATATGCAACAACTGATTAGGATAATAGTTCATTTCAAAATAAGTGGAAGAGTCTAATAACAGAGAGGAGATCTTAGCATCAGAGTCAACACTGACTGATATAATTGTGGAATAGCCTTTGTCTGCTTTAAGGATGATAATGTTGCAATTATGATGTAGAATTTTAGGAACATTCCTTTTTAATGAGTAATGTTGCTTCTTGGTACATGAGCTTTCAACAGAGAGAGGATGCAGTAACCACATATCTAAAGCATCTTCCTGAGATAATAACTTAGTGCCTTTTTCCACATTTGCCATGATATCAACCTTCAGGATGAGGAAAGGAGTAAAGGAAGAACCGAAACCTTTACTCAAAACTGAAGATGGTATCTGATTAAGTTTGTAATTTGATAAGTTTATTACTACAGGGTGATCCATAAGCCATGAAGGAGTTTAAGCATTTAATAACCGTTTTTATTTATTAATTATTTTATTTTATTTTGTTATATCCCAAATATAACAAAATAAAATAAAACAATTTGGGATTTAGCCGACCAAATTGAATTCTTATTGGTTAAACCAAAATAAAAAAAAAAAAAAATGATGGTACAACATAACAAAATTTCATGCTGGCTGGGGCGTCGCCCGGTTAAACAAGGCCCCCGTTGTTTTCGCCAGGGAACCAGGGCGAACAGCGAAAAGTCAGCTACTGGAACAAATCTGAAAACAAATCCCAACTCAACATCACCAGAGATAAAGATCAGTACTATCAACGTAAGAAGCCTGAATGGCAAAGAAATGGAGCTAGCTGAGGAATTAGATAAGTACCAGATCGACATAATAGGGGTGACTGAAACAAAAAAGACCAAAACTGGTGAGATCTTTCTGAGCAATAAATACAAAATGTTATATTCAGGCAATGACAATCAAGGAAAAGAAGGAGTAGCCATAGTATTCAACACAAAATACGAGGCTAATCTTCTTGAATGGCAGGCAGTCTCAAGTAGAGTAATGTGTGCAAATATGAGAATGGGGAAATGGACAATAAGACTTATTTGTGCCTATGGTCCCACAGAAGATTCTACTAAGGTAGAAGTGGAGGAATTTTTTGATGATTTAGAAAAAGCAACTGACACAATGAAAAAGGAAAAGTTGGTCCTTGTTGGGGATCTAAATAGCAGAGTAGGAAATCATTGTGAGACATACAGAAATATTTTGGGAAAATTTGTAGAAAAGAGCAAAGCTAATAATAATGGCAAATATCTGTTGGACTTCTGCTCAGGACATGGACTGGTTATTACTAACACCATGTTCCAACATAAAAATGTGCACAAATTCACATGGAGAGAAGAGGTTAGGAATAAGAAAAGTCTCATTGACTATGTTATTGTTGATAGTGATGTTTTCTCCCTGGTGCAGGACACCAGAGTGTACAGAGGATTTGAAATTGGAAGCGATCACTATTTAGTCTTGAGCAGGATAAAATTGAATTTCATATTGAAAAGAATAACATGTAAGAAAGTTTTAAAGCGAATAAAAGTTGAGCAGCTCTCAGATGTGAACTGCAGACTAAAATACAGAAAGATTATTGAAAAAAAAATGAAAGAGTTTGAGAATAGGAATCAAACCTTGGAGATTCAGTGGCAAACTCTGAAGAAAACATTGATTGATTCTACCAGAGAGGCATGTGGTGAGGTTGTGTGGAAGGATAAAAAAATCAGAACTCCCTGGTGGACACAGGAAGTTAAAGAGGCAGTGAAGGAAAAGAAGAAAGCATATCAAAAGTTCCTGGCAAATAAGTCAGCTTTTACTCTTACAGAATACAGAGACAAATGTAAGAAAGCTAAACAGTGTGTAAAACTAGCTAAACAAAAGTCATGGGAGGACTGTGGCAAGAATATAGAAAATAAATATCAAGAAGGTGGCAAAATATTCTGGAGGTTGTTGAAGAAGCTTAGGAATGGAGGAAAGAGTGCTGTAAAAGGAGTTAGAGATGATAAAGGTGACATGAAAACAGGAGAAAAAGATATCCTTGAAGTATGGAGTAATTACTTTGAAAAACTGCTAAATGAAACAAGCAGTGATGACAGCACAGTGATAAAAAACACTGACCAGGCATGCAGTCAGGAATACATATCCACACTTGAAGTAGAAAAAGCCATCAAAGGCTTAAAATGTGGAAAGGCAGCAGGAGTAGATGATATTCGACCAGAAATGCTGAAGTATGGTGGTATAAAAGTCTTACAGTGGCTGCACTGCATAGTTCAGAAAGCCTGGAATGAGGGACAAATTCCCGATGATTGGAGTAGAGCTGTCATAGTACCCATATATAAAAAGGGAAATAAAACTGAATGTGAGAATTACAGAGGTATTTCCCTACTGAGTGTTCCTGGCAAGATCTATGCAAGTATAAAAAAAAAAAGGTTGAGAAGAATTGTGGAAGAAAAGCTTGGTGAAGAACAAGCTGGATTCAGGCCAAATAGAGGCTGTCAGGATCAGATCTTCACTTTACGACAAATAGTCGAGAAAGCATGGGAATATAACAAAGATCTGTATTTAAGTTTTATCGATTTGGAAAAGGCATATGACAAGGTGCCAAGAGAGAAGCTATTCAATACGCTGCAGTTATATGGTGTCAATGGGGCATTATATCAAGCAATACTTAGTCTTTATTTGAGTTGTAAGTTAGCAGTTAGAATTGAAGGAAGTACAGGAAGATGATTTAATGTTAAATCTGGTGTGAGACAGGGATGTACATCATCCCATCTGTTATTCATTATATATATGGATCACATTATGAAGGAAAGTGGTATTAAACCTGATATCAAAATTGGAGAGGTTAATGTCAGCTCTTTGCTTTATGCGGATGACGTTATACTTCTAAATAAATCCGCTAAAAGTCTGCAAGAATATCTGACTAAATTGAATAGCTGTTGTAATAGATATGGGATGAAGGTCAGCAATAAAAAGACAAAGACAATGAAAATAGGCAGAATCATTGAAAATGTCAACTGTGTTGTGAATGGAGAACCTGTGGAACAAGTAAAACATTTCAGCTACTTAGGCACAATTTTTACTGAAGATGGTAAATTAAATATAGAAATAGACAACAGAATCAGCAAAGCTGGTATGGTGGGAAGTCAATTGAATAAATTAATATGGAATAAGAGAGAAATTAGTCGGAACACTAAATTAGCTGTATACAAGACAGTGTTCAAACCAGTTTTAACTTATGGATCTGAGAGCTGGATCAGAAGTAAAACACTTGACCAAAGACTAGAGACCGCAGATATGAGAGTCCTGAGAAAGATTAGAGGCGTGAACAGATGGCATCAATGGCAATATCATATTAAAAATGAGGATATTAGGAAAGAACTTGACATTGTCAGCATCCAGGAATGCATTAGCAGAGCTAATCTCAGGTGGTATGGTCACTTAAATAGAATGGGAGAGGAAAGATTAGCAAAACAAGTGTTCTCTGCCAGGTTGGCAGGAAAAGACCCAGAGGAAGACCAAGATATAGGTGGATTGATACGGTACAAAGTGTGTTAGACGATAGAAATAAAAGATCTGATAATGTTGGAGTCTTGACAAGTAACAGACTGATTTGGAGGAAAATTGTAGATAGGAAGTTAGTAATGATGTAAATTTTTCATGTAGTACTGTCATATCCTGTACACCCCTTGAGGGTACATGGCAGGAATTTGATGATGATGATGATGATATTTTGTTATAATGAAATGCAGAACCTGGAGGTTTTTTTTTTTTATTAGTTATGAAAAACTACATCAAGTAAATGCCATTCATTTTTGGCTCCACAATGACGACACTTTCTAAAGTATGTTCCACTACAGCTGTTAATGTTTCTAAGCTGGAACGCCATAATTTCTGCACGAATATTTTCCATCAGATGTTGGAATGTCTGGGGCTTATTCACATACAACGTTTGCTTAAAGTAACCCCCACAGGAAGAAGATGGGAGCCAGCAAATATGGAGAACACGATAGACTATTAATTTCAGATCTTAGCGAAATCATTTGTTCACCGAAAATGAGCCCTTAAGAGTTTATTGTGACTCTAGTGGTGTGGACAATGAAAAATCTCCACAGCAAAATTTAAAAAAATCTCTAGGTTCTATATTTCATTATAACAAAAAAAAATAATAAAAATATTATTAAATGTTTAAATTCCTTTGTGACCTGTGGGCCTCTCTCTCTCTGTGTGTGTGTGTGTGTGTGTGTGAGAGAGAGAGAGAGAGAATATACCACATTAAACACATAAATTATATTTTTGTTGCATTTGGTCCTGTCTATGACTAAATTGGATTTTGATTTTTGCAGCTGTTGTGGGATGTACTATATCCTGAGTGCAAAGTTGGGATTTCTGACTTCAGACAGGATGAATTTTTACCTTGGGGTGCATACATTATGGTTAGTATGTTGTGTGAAGATTCAAAGATCTGATTCCAATGATTATTTCAGCTGATTAGTCTCAAAGTAGTGTTTGATTCACAGGAGAGCTAAAACAGTAATGTAACTGTAACAGTACTGTGACAAAGATGTCCATAACTCCTGGAGGTAATCCAATTCTCCTTCCAGCCAGTTTCTCCTGTTTATCTTTTATGCACTGTTGTAACCATACAATTAAATAAAACTAAGCAATTGCATATTCAACTTGCTTGAAAAAAATGTAAACCCACACCTCATATTAAAAAAAAAAAGTAATAAACATAAACTGCTTTGTGAGACGTGATCGTTGCCTGAGCAGCAGATAATATTTCAATGCGGAAGAGAACAATATGGTACAAAAGTACTGACTAAATACAACTATATATGTTATTATTATTATTATGGGCAACTCCAAGGAGTCCTTAGACTCATTGAGGGAGCCCCTAAACATCAAGTCCATCACAACTGTTCGACATTCACACAGTATCTATCATACTTTGCCTTGAACTCATTCACCGTCATAGCACCCACACAGACTCTGGCAAATTGTTCCACTCATTCACCACTCTAAAAGTAAAAAACCCAGCTCTAACCCCTTACTAAGGAGACTGTAAGGGTGTTAGAGCTCTTACCCAGCTTCCATGGATGTCCCCTAGTCCTCCCACCACCAGCCCAGTTCTCAAAAATAGATAGAAACCCTTCAGCAATTTGAATGTCTCAATCATATCTTCCCTTTTCTGCAACCCACAAATCTTCAACCTGTTTTCATAAGGTTCATTCCATCATCATCATCATCATCAAATTCCTGCCATGTACCCTCAAGGGGTGCACAGGATATGATAGTACTACATGAAAAAAAAAAAAAAAAAAAAAAAAAAAAAAAAAAAAAAAAAAAAAAAAAATTACATCATTATTAATTTCCTATCTACAATTTTCCTCCAAATCAGCCTGTTACTTGTCATCACGCCAACATTATCAGATCTTATATTTCTATCGTCTAAGGCACTTTGTACCGTATCAATCCACCTATATCTTGGTCTTCCTCTGGGTCGTTTTCCTGCCAACCTGGCAGAGAACACTTGTTTTGCTAATCTTTCCTCTCCCATTTTATTTAAGTGACCATACCATCTGAGATTAGCTCTGCTAATGCATTCCTGGATGCTGACAATGTCAAGGTCTTTCCTAATATCCTCATTTTTAATATGATATTGCCATTGATGCCATCTGTTCACGCCTCTAATCTTTCTCAGGACTCTCATATCTGCGGTCTCTAGTCTTTGGTCAAGTGTTTTACTTCTGACCCAGCTCTCGGATCCATAAGTATAGACCTGCTATCATCTTGATCACTCGCCTCTGGATCCTCTCAACCTCCTCCCCATCAAGAAGAAACCTAGGTGACCAGATCTGGGCACAGTAATCAAGATGGGGTCTTATCAAGGCTCGATACAGAGGAACAATAACTTGCTTATCAAAGTATTCTTCAGCATCCAAGTGATTTGATGAGCTGATTTAGCCACTTTGGCAATGTGCCCCCTAAACATCAACTCCCTATCCACCAACACTCCCAAGTTCCTGGAGTACAGTTCCACCAATATGATATACTGCTGCTAATCTTTTCACTGCAAAATGTATAACCTTACATTCTGCCACATTGAATTGACATCCATTCTCCTTAGCCCATACCTCCAATCTATCCAAATCATCCTGCAAAATTTTGACATCTGCATTCACTATTGCCCTACCCAACTTAGCATCATTAGCGAACAAATGAACCGTTCCTCTCAGATCCTTTGCTATATCATTGATCAACAAATTAAACAGCATTGGTCCAAGAACAGAACCCTGCAACACACCACTAGTCACAGGTCATCTTTTGGACTCTACTCCTAAGTAAACTAATCTCTGGTATCTCTCCATCAACCACCCACCTATCCATCTCACCAACCCTATATCCATTCCCATATGTTGCAGTTTACAGATTAGACTTCCATGTGATATCCTGTCAAAGACCTTAGCCAAGTCCAGCAGTATCACTGTAAATCCATTACCCTTATCCAGTTCAGCCGTCAATGTGTTATAAAACCCGAGCAAGTTACTGAAGCATGATCTACCTTCACAAAACCATGTTGTCCCCCATACAGTATCACATTTTCATCAATCCATTCCTGTATTTTACTCTTGAATACTTTCTCCAAGCCCAACGACTCCTGATATGCTGATCGGTTGGTAATTTGCAACAGTAGTCTTGGATCCTCCTTTATGCAGTGAAACTATTTTACCTTTCCACACCTTCGGGACTAAACCAGACCTAAGACTCAGATTAAACAATAAGGTCAAGGGCACTGATAATTCTTTAGTCGCTTCACGTAAGACCCATGCTGATATACCATCCAATCCCACAGATGTATTCACATTAAGGTTCTGTAATAGACTATTCACCTCCACTTCATTCACCACAATTGCCATATAAACTAATGGTTCCTTCATTCCTTCAACATCACCACCTGGATGATATTCTCTTACAAAGTGCTCACTCAGTAATTCCACTATATCGACTGATTCAGTGACCTCCCTACCATCGGCGTTCCTTAAAATCATTCTGCCGTGTACAATTTTTCTTTTACTAGCAGCATACTGAAAGAACTGTTTGGGAATCTCTTTACCTTGCATGGCTAATTTCCTTTCATAATCCGTTTTTGCCTTTATGGAGTAAACGAGTTTAGTAACAAAGAAATATATGTTTACACCTGGTGATATGCACATTCACAACTATTGGTGGAATCTTGGTCAAATAAAGCATTAACAACAGTAAATTATGTGCTTGAAATGGACACCTTGTCTTTCAAGACAGTTTCATAGTGCATGTGAAGGTTCTCTGTCATCTTGGAGAACAAAGGTTGGGACATATGTTGGACATATCATGTAATTTTGTCGCTTAGTGTGTTAAGGCAAATCATTGTGGAATAACCATTCCTTCAACATATCCCAAACAAAGGCATCAAGATGTCAGATCAAGAGAACGTGAAGAGGTATGGAAATTCTGTGAACCTCAAAGTGAGCCTCCCAGGGAAATGTTCTGATAAATAAGCTCTAGAACTATGTGATGTGCAACAGGTTGCACCACCCTGTTGGAATACCTGTGCACACAATGGAATGTTTTTTATTGCACGATACATTAATATAAATCTTGGGTGAACAGAACCAACACATCCTCGATGTAGCATTCATTATTAAGGTCATGGTTACACTATCCTCTTCAATGAAGTAGGGCCCAATTATGCCAGGGCCAGAAACCACACAATATGTGGTGACCTTCTCCTTGTGAAAACGTTTCTCTTGGACAAATTCAGGTTTCAAGAAACCTGTAACTTCGTCTGTTTACATGACTGCTTTGATGGAAATATAAGATTTTTCTTTTTCCCAGAAAACATTGGAGATCAATCAATGGTCAAGATTGTAAAAGGACAATTTTTAAAAATATTATTTTTGCATATTTATTTTTTTTTGAAAATTTGACACAGACTTCAATATATGAGACTAACTGTATAATTATATTCTTACAACAAGATTACTAAGAGACAATTTAAGGGCAACTTACTTGATTACTTCCAAGAGTTTTTGAGTACCCTTAGTATCAGCAATCTCAGCAGTATCATCTTCCCATGTTTTTGGATGAATGGCAGCCATTTGAGTACCCATCTGTAAATCATAATATTGCTATTACACGTTTATACACACATACACAAGCGTGAAGTACAACAGCCATATATTTATATAAACATTACAAAACTAAGAAAATAAGAGAGGCAGTCATTGAAAAGAATATTGGCATCCTAGCCAATATTACCAATTCCTAACAAGTAGATCAGCATGTGATGTACTTGCTAAGATAAGGAGAAAAATGTAAGAAAGCAAGCAATATGCAAAAGAAAAGAGGCTAAACAAAAGCTCTGGGGAGATTTCGGAGAATATCAGAACTTAACATCGGAAAGGTGACAAAATGAATGTTCTGGAGGTTGATGAAAAAGCTTAAAAAGAAAAGAAAAAAAAAAGAATTTGTTATTTATCAGTTTTGCATTTTTGGGCAAGGAACTCAGTGGAATAAGAAGATACTGGTAATATTTTAGCAAAAAATCTCCCAGACTGTATCAGCAAGTGTGCAGTTGGATCACCAACTGTGTAACCATTGTGTTCAAGGAGCTGGTGAGTGGTCTGTCTGCACTTTATTTTCTGGATTTTGTCCCAAACTTTTCTGTTGGTTGCTTTTGTTAAAGATGTTTAGCAGATCCAGGATTTCTTTAGGCTGATGAAGGATGTGTCTTGCTTCTACACAAGCACATTAGGAGGCAATGAGATTTGTTCTTCTTGATATCTTATTTGAGTATCTGCAGAAGTTACTCCATGCTCACTTCTGAGCTTCTTCAGCTGCTATGCAATCATCATTTCACCATGGCATAAAAAAATGTAGAAACCCACTATATGTTTTAGGAATTGCAGTAGTTGCAGCTTGTGTAATACACTGTCGGTTCACTACATCACTGATAGGAGGTGAGCTGTATGTTGTAAAATTGAATTCTGTTAAAGTCAAGGTGGGCCAGTCATCTTGCTCAATTTTCTATTGTGATATCTATGATACAGTTTATGGTTGTTCAAGTAAAAAGGTGGATATCATGGGAACATGATCACTCCCAAATAAGCGGTCTTCAGTTTCTCACTTGAATAGTGGAACAGAGAGGATAGTAGGAAGTTAAGTCAATGGCAGTGAATGTTTGGGTAGGCATATGGGTACATATCGTTGTCATGAAGCATACACTCAACAATTCTTCCACTGATGTTAGTTCGGGAATTGCCCCAAAGTGTTGCATCCATTAAAATAAGGGGGTTGGTATCTGCAATATGACATCATCAAGGTCATCCCGAGATATATCTGTGGCAGGACAAAGGTAGATGTAGCATAAGAGATTTGACTGGCTGTCAGATAGGCAGCTGCCTCTACATTCGTATTAAGTGAGGCTTACTGGAATGTTGTTCTTATTAGTCATATTAGCCTTAGTGGTTTTTTGTTGCTGTTGTTGTTGAGAATTATAGATAGCCAGGGTCCATTTACTCTTCATGAGGAAAATATTCAAGCTACTGTCAATGGCTTACAATCAATATTGTAAATAACTCAATAAAGCCTCAAAAATCTATTCTATTATGCACATGTCTCAGAATTTCAGAAATAAGAAATAACAGAGCAAGCAGAATATAGAAACAGCTACTCAAATTATGTTATTTCAGCTTTTCCTTTTGAAGTAAATAAATTTCAATTTATAACAACCATGTCAGCATAGCACTTAAATACCTTCTCATGATTTGGTTCATTTAAGAAAATGAAATTTGAGATTTAAGAAAAAAAAAATAAAAAATAGGTACAGTAAAAAAAAAAAAAAACTCTGGCAACAGGACTAGTTTGTTATAGCAGACACCTTGCTATAACATAAAGAAATAATGTGCTAGTTAATTCAAATTAAGTCGATATTGAATCCAATATTATTTCTTAGCCGAATAAGAAACTCAAAGATAGAAAATCTATCTAAGAGTTTAATGACGAATATAGAAAACTATAAAAGTTCGGCGAGTCCAAGCGTAAGCCAACACCTGGTACATGCTGGGGCAACTCGTAGTAAAGGTGGAGTAAGCTCCAATCACTGTCCTTAGTATTTTCCCATAATGTACAACACAACTCCTAGGAGATGTATGCTGTTATACATTATGGGACTGGTTTCGACCTTTTTTGAGGTCTCATCGGTGAGTAGGTAGATAGCCCCAAGTGTAAATACTGAGGTGTAGTAGTGCAGAGCTTATTTCTTTATTGTACGAATCGCCAAAAGGTGCATTAATAAATTACTGTAGAATTAGACTCACTGAAATTTTATAGTTTTCTATATTCAGCATGAAACTCTTAGATAGATTTTCTATCTTTGAGTTTCTTATTCGGCTAAGAAATAATGTTGGATTCAATATCCACTTAATTTGAATAAACTTACTTCACAGAAGTGAAGCCTATTGGCTCTTTATCTCAGTAGTGTGCTAGTTATTTTGCATGCATTGGGTCTATGCAATTTTTTCAGTAGTTTGCTGCAATCAACTCTCATTATAACAAACACAAGTTCTGATCCAAGTTCTATACGCATATTGCTATTTCAAGGAAATTCCCTATAGCAATCCATCACTATAATGAACCATTTATATGATTCGTACAAGTTAGCTATAGTGAGAATTGACTATATAATAGTGTTTACTATAAAGAGATGACGTGCAGCCTGGAAGACCACACTGATAGCCTATCAGCTTCTCAAACACATGGATCACGCATTTGAATCCCTGCAGGTATGGATGGATGCATGTCAATGTCTTCAGATGATAACCATTACTAACCATCATTATACCTACACAAGTTCTGAAAGAGCTTGAAAAAAGTTCCGTGTTATGCCTCTATAGTACACATTCCATATTATATACCACTCAGATAATAATAAAAAATAAATTGATAACAAAAACAAAATATACATTCCATTATTGTTGTTACAACTTAGATTTTGCTAATGACAAAACAATTTTCACAAGTAACAAATGGTTTACAAACACCTTTAATTTGAATAAAATTTCTAATGATCTCCCTGAATGATATGCAGATGATCTGTCCTACCTGCACATAACAAGAATCACATATACTTGCCATCTAAATGAAAACAGGAATAGAGATCCTTGCCTTACAAATAAACACACACACACACACAGAGAGAGAGAGAGAGAGAGAGAGCAAATCTATAACTGACAAACTTAGTAAACATTGTAAATAATATCTGAATCCATGATATTTGTATTTCTATTATTCTAGTTGTTTTAGCTATTTATTTATTTAGCATAATGTTTAAAATAACAGCTTCACACACTTAAGAGAAAACTAAATAAAATTTATTACTTCTATATATTTACCTCAATATATTATGAGTGTTTATTCAGGGAGAAGGCAGAAAAACTGGTAACAACATCCAAATGATGAATATAAGAACGAGTTATAGCATACATATAATATTACATGTCTCAGTCAAAGTTGTACAAGTAGGAACGGGACACTATTAGAGTTCAGAGAAGTGAGTAGATTATATATGTATAATTAATTTAAAAAAATTACAAATTAACAGCAATCACTTCCCAAAACTTAGTGACAGGCATACAGTCTATTGGATTAAGATTAGGTTGGTGATGTAAGGCTTCACACAATTGAACTCCTGTAGTTTTGCATCTTGGTATGGTTCTAGTGCTAGTGTCGATGGCATGAGAACCAAGGCCTTGAACCTTCAGATTCTAATCATAGCAGAATGGCCAGTCTGTTCAAAGTAGCAAAGTCATAGGTAATTGCTGTTAACTGTTTATATGTTATAATTAGTTGATTATACATCTATCCCCACTTCAATCAACTCTTACAGTGTTTCCTTCTACTTGTATAGCTGTGACGAGGCACATGATATTATACGCATGCTTTGCGACTCGTTCTTGTATTCATAATTTAGATATTACCAATCCTTCTACTTCTCCCTGAACGAAGATCATGACATATCCGGCAAAATACACAGGAGTAATAAATTCTATTTAGTTTTCTCTTACATGTGTGAAGCAGTATTTAAAACATTACACTATGTCTAACATGCATTTCTCTATTGATTGTCTAGTAACTGATTTACTTAATTTACTTGTGCATAAACACATACACAACTAATTATCAAAAGTAATATTAATAATGGTGGTACCACGTTGTCATGGTGGAAGTGCTTGTGAGCACCACCATCAGGAACTTCAACTCTTCCCCCCCCCCCCCACACACACACCCATTTTAAGTGGTGAATAGAAGAAAGAAGTCATCCAGACTGGATCGGTCATCTCGAGGGTCAACAAGAACTATGTTTGGTGCTATAGCTTCTGGGCATCAGGCAATAAATGGACTACAGGTTTCAGACTCTTCTTGCTGGGCAACCATGGCAAAGAACTGAAATGCAAGTAGAAAGAGAACAACAAAAGAAATGGACTCTAACTGCAAAGAAGACTATTAGGCAAGTTCATTATGATTCAAATCTAGCATCAAGAGGATACTAAAAGTGAATGTATGAAATTTAGAAACAGAAATTTCCTGATACAAGAGTCATTGAGCAGGGAATGGACCAACAAAGATTTATTGTAAAACAAAGTTTTCATTGATGATGAACTTGAAGAATTACAAACACAGATCACCATGAAATCAAAGCAAATGCAGTTGCAAGACCTATACAAGAAACACTTTGGTAAATCAGATAACCCAAATAATAACAACCAGGATTGTTTAAATGGTACACAATAAAAACTGAGACATATGATTGTAGAACAAATGCAGAACAACAGAGAAGGATAGCAACTACTGACAATGAAACAAAGCCCAAGGTAAGATTTGATTGCAATACTGAACAACTTTGTAATAGAAACAATTTCTACAAAAACAGTTGGAGAAACCAATGAACTGATGTACAGTGCTGCAGTTGTAATCGCAAGAGAACTTGGCTATACAAAACAGATGAATAAACCAAAAAGAGGAACCCCAAAATGGAAATTACATTTAGAAACTAAAATAAACCAACTTTGAGCAAATGTTAGCAATTTAAAGAATTTAAAACAAGGTAAACTAAAGCAGTTTAGTAAAGTGATACAACCTCAGAAAAAATAAAATAAAATAAATTTAAAAAAAAAATAACTGAAGTCTCAGAAGAATTAAAACAAAGAATTGTGACCATAGCAAAAAGCTAAATTGAAGAATGGATAACAACTAGGACAGTTCTTATTTTGAAAAGAAAAAAAAAACAAAGAAAAATAAGTTGTTCCAAGTAATTACTGCCCAATAATTTGCCTGTCAATAACATTAAGTTACTAGCTGAACTTCCAACTTCAATTAGTCAATATTTATCATGGCCCCATCTTCTGCCTATTGAACAAAAGGAGTGTTGCAGAAAATCCAAAGAACAAAAGACCAACAGTTAATTGACACAACAATTTTGAAAAATTTGAAAAGACAAAAACTTATATAAAGCATGGATTGTTTAAAGCATTACAACTCTTTGCCATACAGATAGATTATAAAATGTTTAGAAATTTTTGGAGTGTAAAAACACCAGAAAATTCCTAAAAGCTGCCATACCCACTTGGCAACCTCAGTCAATAATTAATAGAGATAAATTGGGTACAGTGAATATGAAGAGAGGAATTTTTCAAGGTAACTCACTACCACCTATATTGTTCATCCTAGCATCGATTCCTCTTAACATTAATTCTAAAGAAAGCTAGCATTGGATATCAAAGAAAGCAGTAAAACTATCTCATTTGCTATACATGGATAAACTCAAGCTACATGGAAAATCATCCACAGAAATTGAGACACTGCTCAATACAGTTCAGATCTTCAGTGAAGACATTTGTATTGAATTTAGACTTGAGAAATGTGCATTATTTTCCATAGTGTTGAATCCTATGAACATCAAGGAATTCTTGAGGCAGATGACATTTAAAGTTCAGAAGTCAAAAAGAAAACAGGGTGCTAATATCTGAAAAGAGTAAGAAAAGTTCTAAAGTTCAAGTTGAATGAAGGCAATACTATAGCAGCAATCAATACATGGGCCATCCCTGTAAAGAGATACACAGGTACAGATATACAGAACTGGACACACAAGCCGATTTGCATGTGCTTGATCAAAAAAACAGAAAAATTAATGACAGTGCATCATGCCTTACACCTATGCAGCGATGTGGATCAGTTATACATAGCCAGGAAAAGTGGTGGACATGGTTTTCTGCAAGTGACGCAAACAGCAGAAGAAGAAGAAGAGTGAGCATTGAATGATTATATCAAGGAAAGTACAAAGAGATATTAACTGAAGCTTACAAAGAAAAGTAGTGAATGTAATAGTTTCAAAAAGCAATATAAGGAAAAAGAAAAGACAAAAAAAGATCAGAAGGTTGGGGAGAAAAGTACTCTATGGTCAATATTTGAAAGATATTGAGGGTAAAGTTGATAGTCGCTTAACTTGGAAATGGCTTCAGCAGAGCAGCATTATTAAAGAGATAGAAAAACTGATATTTGCTGCTCAAGAACAAGCACAAGTACAAGAAAATGAATGCAATAAAGGCAAAGATTGAAAAGATCTATAACAAATGCCAACTGTTACAGATCTTTTCAATCTTTGCCTTTATTGCATTCATTTTGTGTGCAGTCTTTATCTGTGCAGAGATAAAGAAGACACAGTGGGCCATCTAATTAGCTATTGCAGCAAGATTGCCCATCCAGACTATAAACAAAGGCAAGATCAGGTAGTAAAAGCTGTACACAGGAGTTGGTGCAGAAAATATGGTTTCCTTGCAAAATCCCTTGGGAACAAACAGTTGAAAAGGTTATTGAAAATGAAAATGCCAAGATATTATGAGACTAAAATTCAGGTAGATAGACATCTTGAATATAATATGTCAGACATCACTGTAGTTGAATAACAACATGAGCAGTAAATAATGTGACAATACCAGGGGATAGCAGCAGAGTAAAAGAAAAAGTGTTGGAAAAAATGACCACGTATAGGGATCTGGAAATTAAAATTCAATGACTTTGGAGCAAGAAAGCAACAATAGTTCCAACCATCATAGGAACACTAGGAGGAACACAAAGAACATTTATGAAATTTGTATAAGTTGAGCCAGATATATAACACCAACTCCAGAAAATGATACTTTGAGGGACATGTGAATTTTACGACAATATCTAGTCAATTGCTAGGCCTTTGGATATGACCAAACATTTGCAAGTCAATGATTTCATGTTTCTTGTTAATCTTTGCCTGTGAACTCTGTTAACTGAATATAATAATAATAAAAACAATAACAATAATTATCATTATTATAAAATTATATTTTAATTTTTATAAATTATAATTATTATTTACTAAAATAATTAAATAAAGTAAATTATTATTTACTAAAATTTACTGAAATAATGCTGGATTTAATATACACTTGATTTTTATAACACAGTGGAACCTCGGTTGTCGAACGGCTCTGTTCTCGATCATATTTTCCGAACAAAAAACGCCCTGGTTTCCGAACAGAATTTCGGTTTCTGAACAGGCAAACGGCAACCACTTGCTATGTGTGTTGAGCTGTAAGGCAGGAAAGCGTCAGTTACGCGGCAGCCTTCGTTCAGTGTAGTCACTTGCTCGAATCTGCAGAGTTTTCTTGATTTTCTTTGTTTTGTTTTTTTTTCATAAATTATTATTAATTAAGCCACCATGGGACAGCAGCAAAGCGAAAATAAAAGTTGTTAGAACCACGATAGCTATGAAAAAAGAAATCATATCCAAACATAAAAATGGCATTCACGTCTCGAATCTTGCCATGCAGTTCAGTTCGGTATGCGAAATCAACCATATGTACAATACTCAGAAATAAATAAATTTAAAAAAAAATTAATAATAAAAATACAAATAATGTTTTCATGGAAGAGGACTCACCTCCTTCCACTTACGCCATCAACTCTCCTCAGTATGTATAGTTAAAAGTGAATTAAATTTTCATTTTATCTATTTATTGTGTTTATTCTTTTTATATAAGATTTTATGCATTTTCATTATGTTTGTATACGATCTTATGCATGAAGTGCTATTGTAAAGATTTCAATAAACAATCATCTGGGGTTCGGGAACAGATTAATACATTTTACATTAATTCGTATGGAAACATGGTTTCAGTTTTAGAACAATTAGTTATGCGAACGAATTAAATTCGACAACTGAGTTCCACTGTAATCATCATCATCATCATTAAATTCCTGCCATGTACCTTCCACGGTGCACAGGATATGATAGTACTATATGAAAAATTTACATCAATACTAACATCTTATCTACACTTTTCCTCCAGATCAGTCTGTTGCTTGTCAAGAAAGACTCCAATATTATCAGACCTTATATTTATGTCGTCTAAGGCACTTTGTGCCGTATCGATCTACCTATATCTTGGTCTTCCTCTGGATCGTTTTTCTGGAAACCTGGCAGAGAATACTTGTTTTACCAATCTTACCTTGCAGATTCTGTTTAAATGACAGAATATATACCTATACCATACCACCTATGATTAGCTTTGCTAAAGCATTCATGGATGGCGACAATATCAATTTCTTTCCTGATATTCTCGTTTTTAATATGATATTGCCATTGATGCCATTTATTCAAGCCCCTAATCTTTCTCAGGATTCTCATATCTGTGGTCTCTAGTCTTTGGTCAAGTGTTTTACTTCTGACCCAGCTCTCAGATCCAAAGTTAAAACTGGTTTCAACACTATCTTGTATACAGCTAATTTAGTGTTCTGACTAATTTCTCTATTATTCCATATGAATTTATTCAATTAACTTCCTACCATACCAGCTTTGTTAATTCTGTTGTCTATTTCCATATTTAATTTACCATCTTCAGTAAAAATCGTGCCTAAGTAGCTGAAATGTTTTACTTGTTCCACAGGTTCCCCGTTCACAACACAGTTGACATTTTCAACAATTCTACCTATTTTCATTGTCTTTTTCTTTTTAATGCTGACCTTCATACCATATCTATTACAACAGTTATTCAATTTAGTCAGGGAATCTTGCGGACTTGTAGCGGATTTATTGATCAGTATAACATCGTCCACATAAAAATGTGATCCATATAGATAATGAATAACAGACGGGATATTGTACATTCTTGTCTCACACCAGATTTAAAATTAAACCATCTTCCTATACTTCCTTCAATTCTAACTGCTGACTTGCAACTAAAATAAAGACTAAATATTGCTTGATATAATGACCCATTGACACCATATAACTGTAGCATATTGAATAGCTTCTCTCTTGGCACCTTATAATATGCCTTTTCCAGATCTACAAAATTTAAATAGAGATCTTTGTTATATTCCCATGATTTCTCCACTATTTGTCATAAAGTGAAGATCTGATCCTGACAGCCTCTATTTGGCCTGAACCCAGCTTGTTCTTCACCAAGCTTTTCTTCTACAATTCTTCTCAACAGTTTCTCAAGTATACTTGCATATATCTTACCAGGAACACTCAGTAGGGAAATACCTCTGTAATTCTCACATTCAGAGGTATTTCCCTTTTTATATATGGGTACTATTAGAGCTCTACTCCAATTATCGGGAATTTGTCCCTCTGTCCAGGTTGTCTAAACTATGCAGTGCAGCCACTGTAAGACTCTTATACCACAATACTTCAGCAAAATCGAATATCATCTACTCCTGCTGCCTTTCCACATATCAAGCCTTTGATGGCTTTTTCTAATTCAGGTATGGATATGTATTCCTGACTGTATGCCTGTTGAGTGTTTTTTACTACTGTGCTGTCATCACTGCTTGTTTTATTTAGCAGTTTTTCAAAGTAATTACTCCATACTTCAAGGATATCTTTTTCTCCCGTTTTCATGTCACCTTTATCATCTCTAACTACTTTTACAGTACACTTTTCTCCATTTCTAAGCTTTTCCAACAACATCCAAAATATTTTGTCAACTTCTTAATATTTATTTTCTATGTTCCTCCCAAAGTCCTCCCATGACTTTTGTTTAGCTAGTTTTACACAGGGTATAGCATTCTTACATTTCTCTCTGTATTCTCTAAGAGCACAAGCTGACTTATTGGCCAGGAACTTTTGACATGCTTTCTTCTTTTCCTTCACTGCCTCTTTTAACTTCCTGTGTCCACCATGGAGTTCTGATTGTTCTAACCTTGCAGACACCCTCACCAGATACCTATCTGGCTGAATCAATCAATTTTTCTAACCTTGCAGACATCCTCACCAGATACCTCGCTGGCTGAATCAATCAAGGTTTTCTTCAAGGCTTGTCACTGAATCTCTAAAGTTTGGTTCCTGTTCTCAAACTCTTTCATTTTTTCTTCAATAATATTTGTGTATTTAAGTCTACAGTTCACAACTGAGAGCTGCTCAACTTTTATTCGCTTTAAAACTTTCTTACATGTTATTCTTTTCAATATGAAATTCAATTTTATCCTGCTCAAGACTAAATACTTATCACTTCCAATTTCAAATCCTCTGTACACTCTGGTGTCCTACAAAAGAGAAAACATCAATATCAACAATAACATAGTCAATGAGACTTTTCTTATTTCTTGCCTCTTCTCTCCATGTGAATTAGTGCACATTTTTATGTTGGAACATGGTGTTAGCAATAACCAGGCCATGTCCTGAGCAGAAATCCAACAAATATTTGCCATTATTATTAGCTTTGCTCTTTTCTCCAAATTTTTCCAATATATTTTTGTATGTCTGACAATCATTTCCCACTCTGCTATTTAAATCCCCAACAAGGACCAACTTTTCATTTTTCATTGTGTCAGATGCGTTCTCTAAATCCTCAAAAAATTCCTCCACTTCTACCTTAGTAGAACCTTCTGTGGCACAAATAAGTTTCATTGTCCAGTTCCCCATTCTGATATTTCCTCACATCACTCTACTTGAGACTGCCTGCTATTCAAGAAGATTAGCCTCGTATTTAGTGTTGAATACCATGACTACTCCTTCTTTTCCTTGATTGTCATTGCCTGAATATAACATTTTGTATTTATTGTTCAGAGAGATCTCATCAGTTTTTGTCTTTTTTGTTTCAGTCACCCCTATTATGTCAATATGGTACTTATCTAATTCTTCAGCTAGCTCCATTTCTTTGCAATTCAGGCTTCTTATGTTGATAGGACCGATCTTTAACTCTGGTGATGTTGAGTTGGGGTGTTTCTTCAGATTTGTTCCTGTAGCTGACTTTTCACTGTTCACTCTGGTTCCATGGTGAAAACAACGGGGCCTTGTTTAACTGGGCGACACCCCAGCTGGCATGAAATTTTGTTATGTTGTACCATCATTTTGTAATTTGGTTTAAGACAATAAGACTTACAATTTGATTGGCTAAATCCCAAATTGCCAGTCCATTCAGTATCCAGATAGATACCCAACAGGGTGCACCACAAGAAGGTGAGGATTGGACATTAGGTCAGAATTGGGGTGTTTCTTATGTTGGCTTCTTATGTTGATAGGACCGATCTTTAACTCTGGTGATGTTGAGTTGGGGTGTTTCTTCAGATTTGTTCCTGTAGCTGACTTTTCACTGTTCACTCTGGTTCCATGGTGAAAACAACGGGGCCTTGTTTAACTGGGCGACACCCCAGCTGGCATGAAATTTTGTTATGTTGTACCATCATTTTGTAATTTGGTTTAAGACAATAAGACTTACAATTTGATTGGCTAAATCCCAAATTGCCAGTCCATTCAGTATCCAGATAGATACCCAACAGGGTGCACCACAAGAAGGTGAGGATTGGACATTAGGTCAGAAGCCCTGGTCGGTTCTCCACATTACTTTAAAGGCTATGTGGAGGTCTCCTCTCAGTTATACAGCTTTGACCCTTAAGCACCCCTTTTTAATAATAATTATTATATTAATATTATTATTAAATGTTTCATTATATGTATTTGTGGTTTGAGCCAATAGAGAGCACAGTTTGGTTTGCTAAGTCCCAAATTGCCAGCCCATCCTCATTCGTTCGGTACTCAGTGGATAATTAATAATGGGAAGCACCACGTGAGGTTAGAACATTAGGTCAGAAGCAGTAACAGTTCTCTGCATTCCTGAAAGATGATGTGTAGACGTCTTTTCCCAGTTATTTGGCTTTGACCCTTAAGCAACTTATAGAACAAGTAAAATATTTCAGCTATATAGGCACAATTTTTAATGAAAATGGCAGGTTAAATATGGAAATAGACAATAGAATAAGCAAGCTGGTATTGCAAGGAATTAGATGAATAAATTTACATGGAATAAGAGAGAAATCAGCCAAAATGGCAGGTTAAATATGAAAATAGCCAATAGAATAAACAAAGCTGGTACGCGAGGAATTAGATGAATAAATTTACATGGAATAAGAGAGAAATCAGCCAAAATGGCAGGTTAAATATGAAAATAGCCAATATAATAAACAAAGCTGGTATTGCGAGGAATCAGATGAATAAATTTACATGGAATAAGAGAGAAATCAGCCAAAATAGCAGCATACACGACAGTGTTCAAACTCGTTTTAAGTTATGGATCTGAGAGTTTGGTTAGAAATAAAGAACTTGATCAAAGACAGAGACTAAAGATGTGAGAGTTCTGAGAAAAATTAGGGGATTCATATATATAACTGAAGCTTATATATGTCAGATGCCATTAATGCCATCTGAACAGATGGCATTAATGGCAGATATTAAAATTGAAGATTAGAAAGGAACTTGACATTGTTAGCATTCAAGAATGTGTGAGGAAGGGTTAGATATTGAAGTACTGACGAGTAAGACTAACTTGGAGGAAGTCATAGTAGCTTGAACATCCTTGAGGGTACATAACAGGAAACCAAAGATATTAGTATATATAATTATGATAATAAAAAATAATCATATGAGGAATTATGAAACTTTTTTTAGATAAGCAGAATACCAATTCTAATTGATGGTGAAGAGAGTCATTCTGGTTCTGAAGTTCTTGACATTTTTTCTTAAGAGAATTCTGTTCGCTTAAAATAATATTTTCTCTTTCTAACCAAGAAGCTGTTTTGCTTTTAAGAACTTCTTGTGCTTGTAATGATGCTTGCTCAGATTCCTGAATCTTCAAGTCCACTATCTGCAGCTGAAATAAACAATTAACGAGATTAGTACAGTGAAATATACACATTCAAGTAGAACAGTTTGGAATGAAAATTTCCATAGATAAAACAATAATTATGGCATTTTGTGGACAAACTCCAGTTAGAACAAAATAGTTATTAATAATAAAATAATAGAACAGATAAATACTTTGAGTTATCTTGAATGTGAAATATCATATGAAGGAGTAAAAGACAAAATTTAAAACTTTCAAATTTTTACAGATTATTGGCCTGATAAATAGAACACTCAACCAAAATATAGTACAAAAAGAAACGCGCTTGAAAATATACAATACTTGAGCAGAGCCCACATTATTATATGGCAGTGAAATTTGGGTAATAAACAAACAAGATAAACAAAGAATAAAAAAAGTGAAATGAGATTTATGAGAAGAACTGCAAAATACACATTATTAGATCAAAAAAGGAATGAAGACATTTTAAAAGAACTAAAAACAAAATCAATAGAAGAAAAACTAAAAAATTATAAACAAAAATGGATTGAACATGTAAACTGAATGGCCAACACCCGACATCCTAAACAAATACTAAAATATAAGCCAATTGGAAAGAGAAGGCAGGGTAGACCACAAAAAAGGATACTGGATGGATAATGAGACCAGAACGGACCAATATGGTCTAAACCTATAATTAGTGTTATGATGATGATGATGAAATATATACATTCAAACCAAAAGTCAGATACCTTTCACATTTCAATTCTTTCAATTTTCTTACCTCATAATATTAGTTTCTTAGTACCACTGCTGGATAAGTATTCTGAAATGAAGTCTAGAAATGAATGTATGGTACATAAGTTCCTAGTAGATCCTTATTTATTTTTATTTTTTTTTGCTGTACTGTGCATGCATATAACAGATGCTCAAAACCTAGAATCCAATTCATTCAGGGGTAGAATTCTGGAAATTATTTATATGTATATGCAGGTTGAAGTTTAACAAGTAAGAGAAAAAGCTAAATTCTGTAAACAAGGAGCTGACCCTGTTACCTATCCATAATAAGGCTTTGAATTAAAAGTTTTTTAATTGACACATAATTGATTAAATTTTGTCATTAAACACAATACTAGATGAAAAACTTAGAATATTCTTGAATGGAAGGATGATTACTTCATCTGTGTTTTTTTTTTCACTTGAAGAATTTATTTTATTTAGTACTTCAACTCAGTAATGAAGTCAATATTAATAGACAAATTGAAGTGTAAAATCTCACATGAATAATGATGTATCATGTTTGTTTTACAAAATTTGTCTAAAGAGAAATATGTATTAAGAATTGTCATTGTTTGTAAAAATTACTAAAACTTACCAAAAATCCTTTGTATGTAATAATTTCATTACGGTCATCATCAAATTCCTGACATGTACCCTCAAGGGGTGTACAGGATATGATAGTACTACATAAAAATTTACATCATTACTAACGTCCTAACTATAATTTTCCTCCAAATCAGTCTGTTACTTGTCAAGACTCCAAGATTATCAGATCTCATATTTCTATTGTCTAAGGCACTTTGTACCGTATCAATCTCCACCTATATCTTGGTCTTCCTCTGGGTCGTTTTCCTGCCAACCTGGCAGAGAACACTTGTTTTGCTAATCTTTCTTTGCCCATTCTGTTTAAGTGACCATACCACCAGAGATTAGCTCGGCTAATGCATTCCTGGATGCTAACAATGTCAAGTTCTTTCCTAATATCATTTCTGGTTGAATATCATCTACTGCTGCTGCCTTTCCACATATCAAGCCTTTGATGGCTTTTTCTACTTCAAGTATGGATATGTATTCCTGACTGTTTGCCTGTTGAGTATTTTTTACCACTGTGCTATCACTGCTTGTATCATTCAGCAATTTTTCGAAGTAATTATTCCATACTTCAAGGATATCTTTTTCTCCTGTTTTCATGTCAACTTTATCATCTCTAACTCCTTTTACAGCATTCTCTCCTCCATTTCTAAGCTTCTTCAACAACCTCCAGAATATCTTACCACCTTCTTGATATTTGTTTTCTATGTTCTTGCCAAAGTCCTTCCATGACTTTTGTTTAGCTAGTTTTACACAGTGTTTCGCTTTCTTACATTTGTCTCTGTATTCTCTAAGAGCAAAAGCTGACTTATTTGTCAGGAACTTTTGATATGCTTTCTTCTTTTCCTTCACTGCCTCTTTGACTTCCTGTGTCCACCATGGAGTTCTGATTTTTCTATCCTTGCAGACAACCTCACCACATGCCTCTCTGGCTGAGTCAATCAGGGTTTTCTTCAAGGCTTGCCACTAAATCTCCAAGATTTGGTTCCTGTTCTCAAATTCTTTCATTTTTTCTTCAATAATCTTTGTGTATTTTAGTCTACAGTTCATATCTGAGAGCTGCTGAACTGTTATTCGCTTTAAAACTTTCTTACGTGTTATTCTTTTCAATATGAAATTCAATTTTATCCTGTGCAAGACTAAATAAATCTGAATACAGCTGAAGATCATAATACATCTCTCTTTCTGATGACTGACAGTGAACCCAGGGAAGAGACAGTGAAAACCTCAAGTTCTCGCTTCTCGAAGCAGAGCATCTTGAGGTTTTCGCCGTCTCTTATTTGGGTCCACAGCCATATGAGGTCCACTGTCAGTCATCAGAAAGAGAGATGTATTATGGTCTTCAGCTGCCTTCCCTGGATCTGCTGCCATGTGAAGGAGAACCATCGATCACCGGATTCACGGAGAGCTCAATGGGGATGGAACCACAATTCAATTCAATTCAATCAGTTAGTCTTTCTCCAATGACAAGAAATGTCATTGGAGAAAGACAAGAGTTCTTCACAAAAGTCAGTTTCTCATGGAACGCCTTTATAAAGAAACATGTGAAACTCTACTTCATTCTCCTAACTTAAACAGATCCGACGGCTTACGTCTATCCCCTTTATGGGAGATAGTACTTTACAAATCAGCTAATCTTTCCTAACTTTTTATTGTATTAATTTTTTTTTTAGGAAAGTTATTGACCTTTTTAGTTATCTTACGCCAGCTACTTAGGTGGTGCTTTTTGGAATTGTCAGTTAGTGTTTAATTTTGAGCTTAATGTACTGAAGATGCCTGTGACACACAGGCGAAAATTATACTAATAAATAATCTTTCTACGTGAGTTTTTTCCATTATTTATTGTGTACTGATATGTCTACTAATGGTTTACCTCTTTTAAAACTCACATCAATAAACTTTGAAGGCTAAAGACTATCAGCGACAGAAGACAAAGAAAACAGGGAGAAACAAAGAACGGGCATACAGTTAGAAGAAAGAAAGATCATGTAAACAAAGGAACAAAATAAGGACTATAGTGAATGAAAGAATATGATGTATAATCCATCGCAAGTACAAGGAAAGATTTGCAAGACTCCGAACAAATCGTATTCTACGTTTGTTCCACAGTCAATTGCGTTAGCATAAATAATATCAATGGAAATGAATAAGTACCAAATCTAAGAGTAAGCTTATTGCTTTAAATGCAAGTTATTGTTGACAGATCATATGCTTGACAAGTTTATTTGTTTAATGGACAATAATGACTAGTAAAAACACCAGAAGTTATGCTTTGATTATAAGATAGAATTACTTGTAATTATCTAAGACTTGAAATTCCATTGTGTGAATGCTAATATGCAAGTTGAACATTGCATATAAAGTTCTGTTTAAACTGATTTGTGACACACGAGACTGATTTGGCAATGCACTAGTCTGAAAAATACGAATCTGCATATATATGACTAATAAGGGGAATGTATATATGATATGCTAAAATTGCAGTCATTGATAAGTTTAAGCCACGACTGATATAAAGTAAAGGTCAGAAGTTAACTGTTTATCTTTGTTTATATTTCTTACAAACTTAAACTCAATAAGTAGTTTAGCTGGTGAAGTCGTAAAACAAATAAATTCGATGAACTACAGAGGGTGAGCAACAGTAAGAAAGCCCAAGCGTGAAGTAAGAGTTAAATATAACTAAAGAGCACAGATAAGATAATATAGAAAAAAAAAGAGAATATATGTCAGTATAACAACATTGCAACAATCAACCAAATTTGATTTCAGAGAATGGTGAATCTGAGATAAGTGTTGCAGTTGCAGATTAATTTGTAAACAGCATTACAACATTGTAATATATCAGATGGCATTACTGCAGTTTTATTTTATGTTTCAGTAAGTTTTTAGTTTATAATTGGTGGTAACAATAATTTTGCAAATGGAATGTCCGAAGATATGGTGCACAGCTTTATATGTTATGAAATCTGTGAACTTTTACACACGCACACACACTTATGGGGAAGAAAAACAATTTTTGGGTTGGATGGAGAGCATGATATTTAAGTGGATGACGATATTGCTAAGCCAAAGGCAAATATATTTGTGTGTAATAATTTTTTGGTTTAATGCATCAGTTAAATTGTGTGAACATGACTGTTTATTGTGTGTTTGTGTACAAACACAAATCACAGCAAGCATGATATAGAAGATATTCAAGTAATTTCTGATATTAGTAGGTTTATTAGATGCTTTAGTATTTATAAGATAATTGGATCTTCTTACAGTTAAAATTTTAAAATATTCTTTCTTTCTCTTATTTCGGAATAAATATAATGTGTATTCAAAGGTGTTCAAGAGATAATTTATTTCTGAACCAAGATATCCCAGGGGTCTCCAAGAACAGTGACTGAACAGACCTTAAATCCTATCCATCGCCTTTTGATGACATTCTATTCTCCATCTTCATTTTACAAACGTAGTGCACAATCATTTGAAGCAGATTCCATAACCATTTTCCTAAACTCTGATCACTTTGCTACTCTCTCATGACACATAAGACATAGTGGTGTCTTATTTTATAGAATGTGAAGGCAATATTGGTCTGGGTAGCAGCTCCATCCATATAGCATAACATTATACACATCGTAAAGAATGTGTGCTTTACATCCTGGGATACTAAGGCAACTGATGTGAAGTCATCAAGTAATTTCACTTTATCCAAGTGAAATTACTTTCTATGAAATCCAGAAGTACTGTGATAAATCCATTTTCTCTGTCACTATTATAAAAGGTTACCATGGCAAGGGCTGACTTTTACAAAGCCATGTGGTCCTTTAACATTAGAGAGGATTAGATGGATTTGTTATCAAGAGATATTCATTTATTTTGTTACTTCAGTATTCAGCTCTATTCTTGTATAACAAAATTACCTTACCCTCCTTTCACTCATCATTACTGATGCTTGAGTCTGACTAAGTTAAACAAAGAGTTCAGCAGAACTAATTCTCTGATATACTTCAACACCCATGCTGAAATTACATCCAATCCTACCAATGCATTTAAATCATGATTCATACCTCATTCAGCTTTATTCAATGCTAAGACATTAAAAATATGTGGGACATTATCGCCATATCCACCCTAATAAGAAATTGCTATGCAGAGGGAGATGTTTATGTTATATATGTTATATTTAATATAGCAATGTTCTACAATATTACAACAAACAAAAAATCTGAAATACATATCAATATTTGAAGTAGAAAAAGCTATAAAAAAATCTAAAATGTGGAAAGCATCTGGAGTAAGTGATATTTGAACAGAAATTCTCAAATATGGTGGTGTAAAAGTTTAGCTGTGGCTACACTGCACAATTCAGAAGGCCTGGTCAGAGGAATGAATTGTGCATGATTCGAGACAAGTTCTAATATTACTCACCTATAAAAAGGGAAAGAAAACTGAATTTGAGAATTAAAAAGATTTTACTGGGTGTTTCTGGTAAGATTTATGCAAGTAGACACTTGAGAAACAGCTAATAAAATTGAGAAAGGAAAGCTAAGTGAAGAACATGCTGGATTCAAGCCAAACAGAGGTTGTCAGGATCAGATTATCACTTTAATATAAAGTTTACAAATCATAGAAATATATAACAAGGTTCTGTATTAAAGTTTTGTAGATCGGGAAAAGGCATATGACAAGATGCAAAAAAGAAAGCTGTTCAAAATCACGAGTGAGACAAGGATGCACATTATCTCCACCTATTATTCATTATGTACATGGATCAAATTATGAAGCAAAGTGGTATTAAACTTCAAAATTGGAGATGCTGATCTTAGCTCTTTATTTTATGCAGTGATGTTACGCTTCTAAATAAATCCAGTACAAATCTCTGGAATTTTCTGATTAAATCAAATAACAATTGTAATAAATTTGGTATGAATTTCGGCAATAAAAAAGACAAGATAATCATCATCAACTTCCTGATATGTACCCTCAAGAGGTGTACAGGATATGATAGTACTGCATGAAAAGCTTATACCATCACTAACTTGTTATCTACAATTTTCCTCCAAATCAATCTGTTACCTGTCAAGACTCTTCTAAGGCACTTTTTACTGTATCAAGCCACCTATATCTTGGTTTTCCTCTGGGTCTTTGTGTAATGTAATGTTTGGGATAAGAATTGTATTAAAATAGGCTACCCGTTCCTTAATAAGATTCATTCGTGAGATAACCTATGTAAGGAAGGAAAAAAGAAATAAAAAAGATTACTATGCAAATTGCCTCCTGTATGGCAGGGAGGGTGGGTGGGCTTCCTCTTTCCGCATCCGCCCTTGATGGTCCTCATCTGTTTGTTCTTTAGTGATCTAGACCTCTTCTATCTATTTCTCTCTCACTCATGGTCGTAACTGTATTCAAATACAGTGTTCCTAAGCAACTAGCTCAGCTGTTTGGACAAATTAGAAACTTCAAAGTCCTAATTAGGTGCCATCTCTAAGTTAAAAAATAAAATAATTAATTTGGTCTTAGGATGACTGTCTCCCAATTCTTTGGTAGATTTATACAGCCATACTTGTTGAGGTTTGGAGTATGTTTCAAGGCTTCTGCTGATTCCAGGAACAACCTCTCTGACTTGTAAAAGCTTCTGTGCAGTACTTTTGTTTTTTTTCCAAATGATCCTGTGTGCAGAGGTATCCAAAGCGTGGTCTGCCAGACCCGACTTGAAATAGTGAAGGTGCAGGATATATTTTTTGTGTTCACCGAGGCGGATGTTCACAGTAGGCTCGATGACATGAACAGGACACTTCATAGACTCCTGCATGCGATAAAGGAGAGAATCTGTGCTTAGGTGAACGGATGAGAGTTGCCATTTCACATAATGATTAAATACAGTGCATAGTTGGTGTTTGTTAAGCACCTTACATGTCTATTCAGATGTGCCTTTAATGTATGGGATGGTGATAGTTTTGTTGTAGTCTTCTGTGGTAGATAGTGGGGGGGGGGGGGGGTTTGGGGAGCATTTAGTATTTTATCTTATGGGGATTATAGCCATTGGTCAGGAAGGTGTGACGCAGGTGAGAAAGTTCATCAGTGAGCACAATGTCATTGGAACAAATTGCTCTAGCTCTATGGGTTAGTGTTTTTAAGATACCGTATTGTTGAGAAGGGTGATGGTGTGGTTGTTTGTGTAAAATATCTCCCTGTGTGTGTGTGGGTTTTCTATAGACTGAGAATGATAAGGAACCTTCTTGAAGAAGTGTGATAAGTGTGTCCATGAAGGGTAGACAGTCATTGGCTTCTAGTTCCATTGAAAAGATGCACTAAAAATGTATTCAATGTGTCTGGGCCATGTGGCCAAAAAGCAAACACATCATCAACAAAGCATAGTCAGAGACTAGGTTTGAGAGTGGGTGTGTCGATAGCTAGCTTTTCTAAATGTTCTATGTAAAAGTTGGCTGGGAGGGGGATCCCATAGCTGTCCCATCTAACTGTTTGTATATTTTCTATTTCCATGTAAAATAACCTGCCTGTAATGTGAATTTAAATAGCTGAAATATATCAGGGAGAAATTGTGAATTTAGTACGGTAAGAGTTTCAGTTAATGATACATTCGTGAATAATGAGGTGGTATCATTAGGTCTGAGCATTTTAAGGGGATGGTTTTCTAAAATACTTTTTAGGTGGGTAGAGTTTTTAAGAAAAGAGGGGAGAATTGTTTGTGCAAGTGGCTAGTAGTTTGACTAAATGTTTAGCAAGTTTATATGTGGGACTGTTTATACTATCTACAATAGGGCGTAAAGGTGTACCTTGTTTGTGAATTTTTGGAGCTCCATATAGCCTGGGTGTTTTAACATGGAGGGATTTGAGTTTGTTGATGTTTCTTTTGGCCAGGAAGTGACTTTGTTCAATAACTTGCACACCTTACTCTTTTGTGAGTTGGTGGGATCTCGATCTATAATTTGATATGTTGACTGGTCTTGGAGAAGTGCATGCATTTTTCTAGATTTTGTCTCGCTACTGTAACAAACTTTGTTTGTATGCTCTGAAGATGCTGGATATAATACCAGTGAAATATTAGCATTTAAGTTAATAAATAGTTTTCTTATCAATCTGTGTTCGCATCTATACCATTAAAATCCAATCAACATGTGTGATGAACACATAAGCCTTTCCACGTGATTATGCAACTAAATATCTATGTTTATAATAAAGATTAAGCAAAATCAAACTGCCACTTTATAATTATACCTGTTCTTTAACACTTGTCAACTGTTGAACATCAGCAGCATGAAGCATTAATTCTCTCTCATATTTTTCTTGTGCCTATTCAAAAAAGAAAAAAAAAATTCACTTCAATACTAACATAAATCCCAAAATTCTGATAAAATATTTATTTGTAGTCTAGAAGAGTTTATGAAATATAAAGGGAATAAGATGGGGAAATGGCATTAATTTTTGAATGTCACTCTCTTTCTGTTAAAATTATTATTAGTTACACAAGATAAAAATGTTCATATATGACATTTTCTACAGTTCAGGATTAAATTCAGTGGTATGAACAGAAATGATGCAATGATAAATACAACACACATAAAACTTTTTACATACTACTGTTATCAAACTATTATTCATGTACAAAGTGCAATGAGGCTGGTTACCATTAAATACACCTATCCAGTGAATGTTGTACTGATGAAAGCATTCTTCAATGATTGACTTAAAGGTAACCACAAATTTCAGAAATAAGGAAGTCTCTCCTAAAGTTGTATTGTATATACAGGTTGCTTCAAAAAGTCATGACAGGTGATAAATACAAAAACCACTAAAGCTAACTTGGTACTATTAAATAATTAGATACCATACAGCAGAAACAAATAAAAAGTTATTAGTATAGCAATTGTGGTTTCTGATCATATAATAAATACCCACGAGTTAAATGAAGTAATATGCCTATAGTGTGTTTGATGCAGAAATTATAAGAAATGAAATTGCAAAGAACCTGCTATTTAAAAACTCCATTAAAAAATTATTGTGTTAAAATTAATTGTAAACAACAATTAATTCTGAGTAAGGTTATGATGTGGTCTGGTCTTATTATGTTTGTCAGCTGCAAGTATCTACTAGCAATCTGCTTATATTTGCATAAGTATCTGGAATAAAAATTAGTACCATTTCCATATAAGTCCAACTAACTCATTATCAGTTACAAAGGCTCAAAAATGCCCAAATCCTTAATAAAATTTGAAAAGAGATCTCTGCAACCAAATCAAGGTGAAAAACTGAAAGTTCTTCTTCTCCCCCCGCCGCCCCATCTCTCTCTCTCTCTCTCTTGCGCACACACACACACACATCTGGCATATAGCAAGTTGTGAAGAGCAGTTTGCATATAAATCCATAGTTTATGTTTTCAAGTAATGTTATATTTATGACAATTCTCTCCATTAATCTTACAATAAGAGCATCTGTAGCACATTTGGAAGAATGACAGTACATTGACCCCTTTGAATGAAAAGAAAATGAGTTCAATTTTCATCGTGATGAGATGAATCCTTAGATGGGCTTTTTCCATTAAAGGTGAGTTAGCCAATCTTATACAGAGATAGCAGGGCCCCCCCCCCTCATGGAAACGGGCTTTTCACCCAGCATATAGGCAAATGAGCCATGAGAACACACACAATTTACAGACCATATATACACTAGTGGTAGTGAGTAAAGGAGCCGTAAGTAAGGAAGACAATGAGTTGTAGTACACAGTGTGTACTTCCATGAGGAGGGCTTCTAGATCTTGATTCTAGCTCTAAAATGAATAAAATAAGAAATCAGCGGTGTTACCAAAAGGAAACATTTGCTGGATGGTTTCTTTAACTAAAAGAACCATATGTGATATAAAATAAACATTTATCCTTTTTCTCATACAATGCAAAAAATAAATAAATAAAATAAAAATAATAATAAATTCACTCATGTGAATCTCCTTCTTGTGAATGGAATCATCACTGCTATGTGTGACACTGATGTTCTGGACAGTTGCCCTTATACTACACTGTATCTATTTCATTGTATTTGTCATTAACTTTGTAATCTATTAATTCTACCCAAAGGAACAATTCCCTTTCGTGGTTCAATCAGTAATGGTGTTCATAGATTGGAAAGAAACGGGTTTGAATTCTGTGTATCAAGAATATGGAGAACTTTTATAAAAGCTTAGAGTCGTCGAAGGTGACTAAGTGGGTCATATGAAAATAAATGTAGTTTTCCTCCTGAAAATAAATCTGGACGGTAGAACAAAATCAGTTAACAGATGTTGGCTTCATAGTCTTATCTGTGTTGGTACTAATAAAATAAGACAGCTGGTAGTGCTTTTATGAGGACAAATCTTATCAAGACTCCAAGGAATTTGTATAAAGGCTTTTCAACTGAAGCTGAAGTAACTGGACTCATATGGATGCATAGATGTTTTTTTTTCCCCCTTCTTGGATTTTTATTCTCACCAAACTGATTGGAGAGCGCAGGCTAACTAAATAACAAACTATCCTCAAAGCATTTACTTTGTCTGTAATTTTCAAGAAACCAAGTCCTATTAAACTAATGCAAGCAAGGGATTTGAAGGGAATGACATCCAAACACCACAGCAGTCAACAGAAGCCAGAACTATGCCTGGTAACTCTGAAAGAACATTTGCAGAGTTAAATATATATATATATATATATATATATATATATGGAAGACAATTTGAAGCAAATGAGAATGGATTTAAAGCTGGGGGCATGAATAGCGAGGGGGAGGGACTGACAGACAAACACTGGAGAGTAGTATGTGGTGCAATAAAATGTAGAATCAGTCTTCAAATTAATATCTACACATCAGCCTAAGATCTCTTGTTTGCTCCACTTCTTCTGATATAACTTCACTGAGTAAGTATTGCTGGACTCTGCAAAGAGATTTAACAGAATGCCACATAGAAGACTATACTATTACCTAAGTGGGAGCAAATGTGAACAGATATGTTAGTGAACAGATTAATTTGTGACATAGATGGGATGGGGGTTATCAGATGCTGGAGAGTAGTATATGGTGGAGTGGAATCAAGGTGAACAAAGGTGACTAGTGGAATGTCTCAGGGAGGGGAGCTGTATACTAGGGCCGCTACTCTTTCATTTGTATATTAAGAATATAAAGATGATAATAGTTTAATGCACATAATGGAAACTAGAATTTACTAAATACTCCAATGTATTTCACTCAATGTGATATGAGCATCATTCAGGGAGAAGACAGAAGAACTGATTACAATATTTAAAATATGAACACAAGAATGAGTCATATAGCATGTGTACACTATACTTCCATGTGTCTTAGTTGTAGCTGAGTGAGTAGGAAGAAACACCATTAAAGTTCCAAGGAAAAGTGGTATAGTTATATAATTGAAAATAAAAATAATAAAAAAGGTCTTCATCAAGCAAACTGTATGTCTAGCTCTAAGATTTGGGAAGTAACTGCCATTAATTGTTTATAATTAAAAAAACATTACTTAACTATACTTAACTTTCCCTGTAACTAACAGTTTACTTAACAGATAACTTTCCTTGTAACTAACAGTTTTCCTCCTACTTGCTCAAATGCAACCAAGACACATACAGCGTGACTCATAATTGTGTTCATATTTTAAACTTTGTAGCTAATTTATCTGCTTTAACCCTGAATGATGATCATGTTACATTAAGGCAAATATATAGGAGTATTTAATAGTCTAGTTTCCTTTATATGAAACCATTATTTAAAATAATATTATGTCTACCACATGATTCCATTAAACAACTGGTAACTGAATGATAAAGATCACCTGTTTGCTTATGATGCAAAACTGAGGACAGCAATAATGGTTGTCAGTTTAATGTTGCAAAATGTAAGGATATGCATTCCGGGATGACAAAATTACATATTTTATATCGCATTGAGGGTACTGGATTGTAGAAAATTGATGACGCTGGTGATTTGAGGATGATGGCAGACAAAGAATTCAAATTCAGAGGATTTACTGCAAAAGTTGGGAAAACAGCTCAAATGATTACCTAGAGATGTTGAGTCTCTTTACAAGGCTAAAATTTGATTGCATCTTGACTAATGGGTACTAATTTGGTCACCTGGATTTCTATGGAATCAGGAGGTGGTGGTGGAGAGAATCCAGAGATGAGTGGCCAAGTTGCCTAGTGTGGCAAGAGGTCTGTCAAATGCTCCCTGTAAGGATACATTGAAGGTGTGTGGCCTATAGAGTCCAACTGAAATGCAGAAGAGAGAGAGAGAGGGGACATGATAAAAACTAATAAGTTACTAAAAGGATTACATAATATTGATACAAATGAAATTTTCCAATACACGACAAGTGGGGAAAAAACAAGGAATCATTCCTGGAAGTTATGTAATAGTGGGGTGGCTAGAAAGGGCCATTCTGCGACCTCCCCACCCATTTCTTAAATTAGATCAAAACATCAAAGGTTGTAAGTCTAACCTACCTGTGCCCTATCGGGGTAAGGTTAAGAAGCACAAAAGATATCAGTTGTTATACGTTTTTCAAAGATCACAAACCATGAGGAAAATTGCCTTGAGGAAGACTATTTGAAAAAAATAGAGACACACAGAATGAAGGAAGGCCGAGAAGTTGGTTAGGAGGTTTCAAGATAGGGCAATGAACAGACACCAACAAGCGGCATTGAAGCTTTTCATGCACTACTCTAAATGGCAGGCTATTATTCTAAGGTAGGACAGATTCAGAACGTACAGTGTTAGAAGTTGGCAATAATGATACAAGTTGAATGAGGTATCTTCTGCCTTTCCAACCGTATTCCCAACAATATCAGATTGGATGTAGCCAGCGTTCTCACAAAAGCTAAACCACCAAAAAGTAACATAAAAAAATATTAAAAAAAAAAGAATTTGAGGCTATGCAAGCGATAAAAAGCAACAACAGAATAATATTTACCAAAGCGGATAAGAGAAATGCCACTGTGGTTTTAAACCAATCAGACTACTCAGGTAAGCTTGCCTTTTTACTACTACTAGATCGTTCTACCTACCACCCTGTAGACTATGTTCCCACCAGCATGCAAATCAGAACATTAAATAGGTAAAATGGTCACCTCTTGGCTGTGGAAGTTACAAACAGATTAAAACCTTATAACTCTACCCCCCCCCCCCCAAGATATATGGACTACTGAAAATCCATTAACAGAATGCACTATAATGTCCCACTGTGGATGGCACTGATTCACCAACATATAATTTAGCCAAACATTTAGCTTAAGTCCTCATACAATATACTGGCAACAGACCTTCACACATAAAAAAACTCAGCACACTTTTACTATTCTTCCAATGTTCCACTCAAAGAAACACCTTATCCAAGCCATATTTCACTCCACCATGAACGCGGACTATTTCATTTGGTAAGGAAAATTCTACAAATAGAACGAGGGAACTGCCATGGGTTCTCCATCCCTGGCCAACTTCTTTATGGAGACCTCTGAAAAAAAAAAAAAAAAGATTTAAATTTTGCTCCACAAGAACTACTGTCTGGCTACACTCCACAATTTCTTAACCCACCTAAACAATCAACTTTACCTTGGAAAAAGGAAAATAATAACAGTCTCCTATTCATAGATACAGTGATTACACGCCAGCCTGAAGGATCCCTGGCATTCTCCATTTACAGAAATCCTACACATACAGGGCGATACATTCACGAGCAGTCACACCCCTCCCCTGTCCAACAATATGGGATTATTAAAAACCCTATACAACATGGCAAAATTAATCTGTTTGGATCACAGAACCCTAACTACTGAGATTGACTATATCCTTAACACTTTCTTAGCCAATGGCTACAATCTCCCCCTGCCCAAAAAATAATATAAACTATGTAATGGTAATCCCTCCCCTCCCCTTCAAAGCAGAGATTACTCAAAATCCACCACCATTCCATATATAGGGCACATCCAAAAAATTAACAAAAATCGTAAGGAAATACAACACTACAACTAGTTACAGATCACATAAGAAATTGACATCTCTTATCCACTCCACAAAAACCAGTCACATTCCCTAGACTGACCAGGTCCACTGCAGTTGTAAACTACTATGGCCAAACAGGAAGGACAACCAATATCAGGATATCCAAACACAGGGACTACATCTGGTTCCACCTATACAGCTGCAGGACTTGCTGACCATCTTGTGGATACCCACAACAGGATATGCTGGAAGAAGGCCACTGTATTACACTCAACAAATACAAATACAAGTATGAAAGACTATTCATTGAACCTGCCTCAGCTTTAAAAAAAATTTCCAAACCTCAACAAATTTGGGTGCATGAGAGTTGTCTTGTCCGTTAGCTGCGAATCATACATTTTAAGAACTTCAGCCAATGGCTAAGACAACCTAATTTAGGACTTTATTTTTTATTAATACTGAATAAAGTCAAGCTTCTGTTGACTTTATTCAGCATTATATGTTCACTGTTAGTAGTTGCATGCACATATTGTTTTTTGTGATCCCTGATGACAGCAATGTAACACTGCCAAAGTATAGGAAGCTATTAAGTTTTTTTATAATTAATATTCTAGTATACATTGTCATTTCCTGAAAAATTAAAAGCAAATGGAATCCTATTATAATATGTTGCACATTCCATTGTCTAATTCCATATTTAATTCACTATATTATGCTGACAGGCAAAATATTTTACTTGTCTGTTCTAAATGAGAATGCAGGTGATTTTCTGTGCTCATGCCTATTTTCATATCTTTTGTCTCTTTACTGCTGATTTTTAAATTAGATACAGAAATTATTCAGTCTAGTTACAGAATCCAGAGTATTTCCACTTGATTTATTTTGGAGTATAACATCAACTGCATAAAGTAAGACATTAAGTTGATTATTAAATTACTTAAGGAATTTGAAAGACTATTCATAGAATCAGCCTCAGCCATAAAAAACTTGCCAAACCTCAACAAATTTGGATGCATGAGACTGCATTTTTGGGAGACGTACATCATGAGAACATCAGTCAAACTGCCAAGAATACCTAATATAGCCTGCTAGGGGGCACCATCAGGACTTTAGGAAAAACAGTAGTTTCCTCTCTTCGACCTCATTTGCTGTTTTAGTGCCTACATTCATGTGTCTTAATCTTAAGTTCCCATGAAGATAGCAACGTGACGTTGCCGAAATATAGGAAGTATATATATTGAAGTTTATTTTAATTTATATTCCAGTTCATGTTGTGAAATCTTTAAGTAATTTAATAATCATGTACAGCCAACGTATAAGCCTTTCTAGAAACATTAAGTAGAATATCGCTAATTTTGATATTACTTTCTTTCACATACAGATGATGAATAAGAGTAGATAGTACACATTATTATATATCTGATTTGATATCAAAGCATCTTCCTGTACTCCTCTTTCAATTCTAAATGCCGATTTATACACTTTAGTATGGATTAAATGAGTTTTTAACTGCACTTGACATAGTAATGATTATGAGACACATATCACAAGAAGAAAGAATAATTATTTTTTGCAAATAATATGACCGGAAACTAATGGGTCATTATCAGTGGACTGGCATAATCACAAGATGAAGATAGAACAAACAACGTTAATCCTATTTACAGAATTGAGCCACATGCCAGAGTGCCACCATATAAGTGGTTACAAAATTAAATGATATTACAATTAAAATCAACTTTGAATGACAAATAATATAATAAAAATTAGATAAATAAAATGACTGAATTACATGGCATGATTTTATTTTCGAAAAACGTCCTTGATCTTAACATTTGCAAATATGGACCTGTGGTTTTAAACATTTGGATAGTCTCTCCAATGTTTTCACAATAAAATTAGATGCATCCTAGACCACAAGTTTCGGACACTTGTTCAAAAGCAAAAACCAGACAAGGTTGATCAGGTAATAACACAGGTAACAAACAGACTTCCACTCACCAAAGGACACGAGTTTGCTATAGTCATTAAAAAAAAATGCCATACCTGGATTTCCTGCATAACATCAAGTTATGATGATTCTAATAAACTCGGAATAGAAGTCTCACAGCAGCACTACTCAGAGCCAACCCCATTCCCAAATTTGTCTCCACCAGAAATCAAGACCCTAAGACCTCTGAGGCATAACAACTAGCTCCCAATTACAAATGCTATAGTAATCATGAACACTAGGAAGTATAACAGTGGAAAAAAAATGCCAAGAGATTACTCAGAACACTAACAACAGTCAAATCAACAAACTGAATTCTGTGCTTAATGAAGTGATTAGCTGCAATAAAGAAACCAATAAAAAATTTAAGACCCATTTTGGGAAAACCCCACATTTCTATGGTCTACCAATATCCATGAAAAAGAAGTCTCCACTTAAACCCATAGTAGACTTCAGATATACTTCTACCTATCCAAATTTCTAGCTCACCTTTCAGGCACCCATACATGAGCCTCTAAGAAAAATTCATCAGAATTCCTAACAAAAATAAAAATCTCAAGACTGTAGTAATCATGGTAAACATTCTAGTAAACAAAATTCAACCAATGGACATCCAGTCATTATTTACCTGTGTACCTCAGGCCAACACTCTCTAAATACAGTCGAACTGTTCAACTTTGTCATACACTTTGGCTACTTTATCTGCAAAAATCAACTCTAGAAACAGAATCAAATGAACCACTATAGAAAGCCCTTTGTCACCTGCACTTGCCAATTTCTATGTAGAACATCTTGAAAACTCTTTATTCTCTTCAATACGACTCAACCTTTCTTCTGAGTAAGTTACATGAGTGATGTGTTCCCCATCTCGACAGACTCAGAAGCATCTCTATCAACATTCTCAAAAAAAACTACATCCTACGTCTACACATAGACCACCATTGAAAAAGAAAAAAAGAAGAGGATGCAAAATTAGCATTCCTGGTCATCCTCCTTTATGAAATGCCACCTGGAATAATTACAACATCTGCTCACTGTAAACCTACCTTCACAAACTGCTGCATACAAGATTCAACCCATCATCCATCTCAAAAAAAATAAAAAATAAAAAATAATAATAATAATAAATAAATAAATAGGCATCTTCAAATCTTTGCTCAATAGAGCACATTATCTACTCCAATTTCAAGGCTCTTCAACAAGAGCCGAGCATCACCCAATGCATCATACTATAGAATGCTTTCATGTGGAAGAAGTATAAATGCATTCTACTTAAAAGCCTATCCCTAAGCGCAATTAATCCTGTAGAATATTTATACGCGTGGATAGGCTTATGTGTTCATCAGACATGTAACATACATGTTCGTCAGATAGATAACATACTAAATGCTGCCCAGAAGACTACAACAAAACTATCACCATCCCATACATTAAAGGCACATCTGAAAAAATATCTAGGGTACTTAACAAACACCAACTACTCACAGTATTCAAACCTTATGTAAAATTAGCAACTCTCATCCGTTCACCTAAGGACAAATGCACTCCTTTATCACATCCAGGAGTCTATGAAGTGCCCTGTTCTTGCCATCAAGCCTACTACGGACAGACAGGAAGAACTGTGGATATCCACCTCAGTGAACACAAAAAATATGTCCAACACTTTCACTATGGCAAGTCGGGTCTGGCAGACCATGCTTTGGATACCCCCTGTACACAGGATCAATTGGAAAGTAACAAAAGTAATGCACAGAAGCTTCTACAAGTCAGAGAGGTTGTTCCTGGAATCAACAGAAGCCTTAAAACATGTTCCAAACTTTAACAAGTATGGCTGTATAAATCTACCAAAGATTTGGGAGACAGTCATCATAAGACCAAATTAATATTTATTACTTTTATTTTATTTATTTTTTTTTAATTTTATTTTTTAAACTTTCTAAGACTATCATTTGGACTACTATTTCAAAACTTTGAACTTTTTTTTTTTATTTTTATTTTTTAACCTAGATGGCACCATATTAGGACTTTAGTCTTGTGTTGCACGCTGCAATTACTTATACTAGCCCCACTGTTACACTGGATTGCGGTTGTCTTGCTTTTGTAACAAACTTTGCGTTGTGTGCTCTGAAGATGCTGGATATAATACCAGCGAAATATTAGCTTCTAAATTAATAAATAGTTATTTTCTTATCCATCTGTGTTCATATCATATCGTGAAATCGATTACAACATAATCCTGTAGAGCATGTCCCTATCCCACACATCGTGGGTATGGTATCTTTGAGGCAATTGCAAAGATCCTGAAAAGATATACAGTTTAGTCACATTCTTTCCTGTCAACAAAATCTATTTCTGGTTACCATCCATAAAAAATAAACATCCCTTTTCTTCCTCCCTGGTGTTCACCAAGTTTAATGTGAAAGCCTCTGCTTGCATTTTAGACAAACAGGATGTCTGTTCCAAAAATGACTATAAGAGCTCCAATCTTGTATCAACAACAATAATTCTGAAAAATCTGACCATGCCTAAAGGTTATCTGGCCCAAAGAGGGCAGTGAGTAAGGACATTTGTTCCTTTTCAATTACAGTTCAGTTACAGAATTGTTTCAAAAACATTTAGTTGAGTGCAATGTGCTTGTAACAGCTGTAATTTCAGCTCTGAAGATGCTGGGTAGAAAACCAGCAAAATATTAGTAAATTCAATAAAATAATTAAACTTTTTCTTCTCTTGGTGTTGTTTAATACCATGAAGCATTGTTATGAATTTTATATGGCAGGATTATCTATCTCATATACTCCGTATTGTATTTGTAATGAATATTTTCTACCGTCGTTCCATCACTGGTTGCTTAGTTTAACAACGTTTAGCTGTTATTATGTTTTTTAATCTCCAGTTCCTTATTCAAAACTCTTGCCTCAACTTCTAAGTTTTTTACAGCCTTCAGAACATTTTACTACTGTTGTGATACTTATCGTTTGTATTCTTATTGAAATCTTCTCTTAAGTTTCGTTTAGCTACAACTATTCTGCACTCCCTCAAGGAATTTACTGACTTACTTCCTAGGCACCTTTGGTATGCTTTCCTCCTTTCTATAACTGCAGCTTTAATTTCTTGATTCCACTATCCCCCACACACCCTGGAAACAACTTCAACACATTGATTCATCCTCCTTCCCAGGATGAATCAATGTTTACTTCATAGTCATCTAGTGATCTATAGGTATGATCTTTCATTTTTTCTTGCATAATATTTGCATATTTCAGTTTACCTGCAAAAGTTGCTTGACCTTGATAATTGACAATAACATTGTCAATACTGACTTCTTTATTTCCTGTCTTTTCTCTATGTGAATATCTTTACAATGAAACATGATGATAGTAATGAACAGTCCAAGTCTGGAATAGAGATCTAGTAAGTATTTACTATTAACTTTGCACTTTTCTCACAACATCACTATGTATATCCATTTCCAATACTACTCTTGAGATCTCCAACAAGGACCAGCTTTATCTTTTTCAATATGTCGGGTGACTTTCCTAATTACTCAAAAAATTCCATGACTTCTTCCCTAGCATAAGTGTGGGACTGTGGAAACAAGTAACTTTCATCCCAATTCCCCATTCTGAAATTTGTTCATATCAATTTACTTGAAATGGCCTACCACTCAAGAAGTCATTTTCACATTTATTGTTGAATGCTATACCACTATTCATTTTAACTATTGTCTAATCATTACATATATTGATTATTCAGCAGAATCTCATCTTCTGCAGTTCATCTAATAGTCAAACTTCTTTTCTGTTGATATTTCTTTTGGTGATGGTACCTACCTATCTACTTTTTCAAGATTTGAGTGAGATTGTGCCGGTACGTACTTGACTTTTCACTGCTTATCCTGGTTTACTGATTAAAAATTAAGCCTTATTACTAAGCAACATGATTTCAGATCTATTTCAGAAATATTTTCATGTTGCACCATCGTTTTGTTCTTAGTTTACAATACAATAACAAATGTGTTCATCTCAATCCAAATGGCCAGATGATTTCTTCATATCCCATGTGTGTTTACTAAAGGGGGATGCACCACATGAAAGTGAGGCTTAGACATTAGGTCATATGCCCTGGTTGGTTGATTCTGTATATTCCTTACAGGCTAAGTGGAGATATCATCCCAGTTATCTTTAACCCTTAAGTGATCCCAATACCTCTTTCATCATGGCTACAGTTGATTATATAAGGATGTTGCTGTAAGCTTTGCTTTCGCTACTGAAAGACAGCATGAAAATAAGTGTCATGGTACAAATTTAATAAATTACAAAGAAGACAGAAAAAAATTAAATTTAAATAAATTACCTACTCGAAAAGAATCGTGTTGCACTACTTGACACCATGAGTCATTTTAACCAGGGAGTACACACAACTAAAGATGGACTGTGTGTGTGTGTGTGTGTGTGTGTGTGCATGCATGCACCACCAAATGTACACAACAGTCCAGTTTACCAGTTTACCATTTACTAAGTTCAATAGTTCACAACACATAGCAGTAATTGCATACTGTACTGTTAATTGCAGCATTTAAATGCAATCAGCTAAGAGATACCTTCAGTACAACAGCAGTGAAAGAATACAACAGAAAGGAAAGAGAGGCAATGGATGCCTCACACTAAAACACAGAAGTTTAGAAACATAAAGCTCCTAAAATACAAGAGATGGACGATGGTCAACCCAGACATTACATTTAATATCAAATACTGTTGCTCAACAAGAATCAAAAGTTAACAAAGGTATTAAGATTAATCCTTATTCATCACTAAAGAAACAAAAAAGCCTATAAAATATAAATATTTAAACATGGAATAAGCTTTAAGCACTTTTAAATCTCCAAAAAGCTGAGTTCTCCCTCAACTGACATAAACATACACATCACACAAATAAATGACAGCATTTGAGTTCTGCATACCATGAATAAGGTACTCATCAAAGTGGAATTTCAGAAGATCTGGAATTTGATCTTTGGAATTAAACATACTGTGTAACTAACTTATAAACACTTCATACCTGAAATGAGAATTTCCACTTGCTATTCTCCAGGTTTCTGGCACCATTTGCTACTAATACTGAAATATGTCTATTTGCCTTCCTCCTGAATATTTTCAGCTGATTTTCTGTTATTTCTCTCAGCATAGCAAAACTATGGGGGACAACAGGAATAGTTTGTTGTAGTGGAGAGGTTGCTAAAGTGAATTTCTTTTAGAACATCATTGTATCTATGGGAATCTGGTTGGGACTTTTCAACACTTTTTGAATTAGGAGTATTTTATACTGGTAAAGAAATCTTCATGACCAACCAAATGGAACAACCAATACAATATACTCTGTATGAAACTAAGCAATATAAGGACATAATATGAAAACAGTCTGGACTATGCTAAAGTCCTACTGTTGAAATATTTTTCTTCATTTAAGAATATTTCAGTTATATTATAGGCAAGATTTTAGTGAAAATGGAAAAATACATATGGTACTAGTTTTGCATATTCTATTATTAGTTTCCAAGGGATGTCATCTGATTATATGCACATATAATATGCAAAATTAGCCAAAATATTACACTATTACACAAGACAGCATTCAAATTAATGTGAACTTATTAATAGGAGAGTAGCATTAGAAATAAAAACTTGATCTAACAACACATATGAATTAGGAGGAAAATTAAGGAATGAACAGCATTCAAGAATATGTGAAAGAGCTAGTTTATGTTGATATGATCACGTAAAAATAAAAGAAAAAGTTTAGCAAATCAGGTGTTGAATGCTAATATGACATCAATAAGAAAAATACTCAGAGGAAGACCAAGATAGAGATGGACTGACAAATTTAATAATAATGCTTTAAGAGACTGTTACAAATGACAATTTTGCAATCAAACGAATATCCATTTATTTTGGAAGAATGTTGTTGGCAGGAAAATCTCCTAGTGATGCAGACTAAAGTATGCAATAATATCACTGTGTATTATCCTTGAAGATAATAATGTGATATGATATTTTTAGTCCATTCATTACATCTTTAATTATAATATTCTTTTTATACTGAGCAGATTTCAACAGTTCTCAAGAGTTATTTGGAAGCTACTGATGTTACTACTATTTACCTTATTTCAGATATACCACAGAATATTCATGGTCCATTTTAATTTTAATGCAAACAAAACACTATATTTATAATACTGAATCATGATCCACTTCTTCCTAAAATAAGTCAATTAATACTCTTCATGCAATGAAATATTTTGTATTCCTAACATTCCACTGATACTGAACTAAGTGTATGGCCAACTCCAATTTGCAAATACTTCCACATATACTTGCAAAAAATCGCAAATCAATACATTTACTATAAAACAAACGTACAACAGTGTCATTCAAGCTCATGAAGACCAGAGTAACTGTTACAAGCACCCATGCTCCACATGAAAACTGAACCCACAGCGATAAGATTAATAAACAGTGGTTTTTACGAACTAAGCTATAGAGGCAGGATTCAATATTCAAGCATGCAAATGAAGGAAAAGTTGAATAAATGATAAAACAAGATGGCCATTTAATAAAATTTGAAAAGTAAATATTTATTTAGTTTTCGGTATAGTTTGCTTATAATGCTCCTAAAAATAAACTGTAATTTTAATTTATATTTTACTTGAGCATAACCCAAAAAACTTGGCACACAAGAAGTAGAGTAATGGCTGTTGTAGTTTCTTCTACTTTGGGGGGGGGGGGGGAGTCTTTATATGTGAAGTATATGAAATGACAACAAACATATTTGAGACAAAGTTTTATTAGACAAATTCTAATGTAAAACTAGGAATGTTTCATGAAACAAAATATGTAACTAACTGACAAGCTTAGGTGTTGAAGGTTATTCATAACTTATTTTTAACAGTATTAACAACACCAAATGAACTAATTTATAAAAAAATACATGTTTATTAACTAGCTTATATTTTGATGGATTTCAAACCAAAACATTAAAGTTTACAGACGATAATGAGTAAGTGACACAAATCAAATTGTAATAGACAAAAGATCTAAAATCTTAACTTCGTGCCCTCTAATATTTTACATTAGAGGGCACCAAGTTAGGATTTTTTTTAGATCTTTTGTTAGGATTGTAGGATCAAGTTAGGATGTTTAGAGCTATGTAGGAGTTGATCTTAATCCGGTGAAAGTAAAGTGGTGGTGTCACAGTTATTTCTTTCTATATGTTTGGGGTCTGTGACACCCACCCCACCTTACTAATGCCAGGTTAAGATAACCTTCTCCCAAATTTTTGGCAAATTAATGAAACCATATTTGTTCAGGTTGGGAATATTCTTCATAGCCAAGGCAGGCAACATCTTTATGACCTATAATGACTCTTAAATAGCACATTGGTTTACTTCCATTTAATCCTGTGTGAAGAGGTGTCCAAAGCCGACTGCAAGTACTGAACTTGCTGTAATAATGGTTGTGGATGTATTTTTAATTGGTAATGCATCCAAGTGTAAGGTATGATACATCTTTGCATGTTATGCCTAATTGTAGACATATATAAAGAAAAAAAAATTGGAAGCATTCAGATTATAACTGATTAGAAATTAATATGCTTTGAAGTTTTTTAAAGTAATGAGAAGTAAACTATAAAAATCTGTAGATAAACAAAATTGCATAATCATAACAGTGGCTCTGACAAAAAAAAATACTGTTCTTATTGAAAAAAGTAATAACATTACTAACACCTTTAAACCTAAGAGGATGAAAAAACACTTAAAATGGGAAGAAAAGAACTAGGAAAATACTGCTATTATTATAATGCTTATAATTTTAAAGATTTGTGTGTGCAAGCAAAATAATATTCTTCTCACCTCTTTCATCTCCTTAGCTTGTGTATGACAATCATCCTGAGATATTTTGGCTACTTTTGCAGCCTCTTCAGCTCGATCACGAGCAGCTTGCAATTCTTTTTGTAGCAATCTTATTTCTTTTTGTAGTTCTCCAAACTATGTAAAAGGGATGAATGAAGTATTTCATTTCTGAGGCTCTGTTATCTACATTAGATTAATATTTATGCCTAAAGCAGTTGAAAAAAAGTGTGGTAGGCTGGTGCCAGTCATAGGTGATTAGACATATAAGATTTTTTGGCACCATTAACTTTACTAATATTATTGAGGCAAACACTGGATAAAATTCTATATATTTTATTTATATGTGCAAGCCATAAAAGTTTGTAAATATGTCAAGTACACATGCTATTAAAACTATTTATTAAAAAAATATATTATATTATAATAATTATTAATTTCTCTCCACCTGGAAATCTAAGGACTCACTAGAGGAGAGTTATTAGTCACTCATGTCAAAATACCCAAGTTATCTCTCGAGTACATTTACTGCACTCACAACATCAACAGTAGGCTATTCCACATAGTGATCACATGTTAAACATCCCCTTATTAACTTCCAGGGATGATTACCAAGTTCTGTCTCCAACAGGTGTGGACTCTTCAAAATCTCCTCAATATTGTGAGAACCACTAAGTTATATATGAAAGGATTATACCAAAGATGATTGGTTTACAATTCACTGCATCAGTCCTAGCTCAACAACTGTATCATGGAATCATCATCTGCTTTTCTGCTCATTAAATCTTGGCATGAGTGCTGAATAAATGTGCACAAACTCTTGTGTGCACATTTCTTAAACACTCATGCTAATGTCCCATCAAATTATAAAGCTGATGCAATAACTTTAATACATCTAACTAGGCTCCCCTCAGCATCTAGAAAACAAACTAGTCTACCATGAATGTATATCTTATTAAAAACTGAACATTTAACAACTCATTTCTAGTGAATCTAACACTATCCTACAATCTGCATTTAATTAGGCTTTACTTCCATGTTTTAACATAATTCATACTTGCTATATAGCAATAAAATTCATTTGGATTTCCCTTTTTTTGGCCGAATAACTTCTTTTGCTAATACAATTTTTGCCTTTCTAAACACAGACATTTTATGTGCACAAGTGCAATCTCGATGGCACAGTTCAACAGTATAGTACTGCATTAAAATGGAATCTGAATAGAAAAAATGAAGTCAGGAAAGAGAACAGTACACCTAACAGAATCACAGATCTTGAACTATAGGTATAGGCAAGCAAGAAATTAGAGTACTCGTGTCTGTGTACGTTAAACAGCTGCAGATATACTGATGATAGAGTAAGCAGCCTCATTACGTGGCAAAATGAGAGGCTACATTAACTAGAATGCAAACCTCCCATGCTCAGTTCAAAATGCTAAGAACTTGTATCATCTTTTTCAGAAGCAGACCAAACAGGTGAATGGCAGTCTGATATTCACGATATTCGACTTTCCAACAACAACAAAAAAAATTATAGTCCACATAGCTGTTTAGGCAAACACTTTAAGCACAGTTAAGTGACCACTACTTCTGCTCAATAGAGAGAAGTGCAAAATGCATATGTACTCAGAAATCTTTATCATGGATAGAATCAAAAAAACTATCCAAGAGTATTCTCCCTTGCAGATGCATATACAGGGTGTTCGGGATAAATTTGACATATTTATAATTAATTATATTTTTCCGTAAGTTACATGTATTAACACACACTTCTCTTCATTTAAAAGTTTGGACCCTTCTTCATTCATATACAAGATGTCAGAAAGGATGGATAGCTGGAACCCACCTGAATCATGGAAGAGAATAACTTGTATCATGATGATTCGTGCCCGCCATCAAAATAAGGATATTACGACTGCTGCCCAATGCTCCCTGAATACAGTAAAAACAATCAGGCATGAACTAGAGACTTGCAATGGTGACTACGAGGATGTAGCAAGAAGAAAGATCCCTAGCAGACGATCTGATTGCGTTCGTACAGCAGAATTCCTCGCAAATCTGCAGGAACAGGTGTTGAAGAACCCTGGCATTGGAATTCGGGCGTTGTTCGTGGAGTTGCTAACTGTAGTCAAGCCCTGGATAACAAGGGTAGCCAATGGTAGGCCGTATGTATGGCAGCAGGATTCGGCCCCTTGCCACACCTCTGGGAAAAGTCAAAAATGGTTGTCTGAAAATTTCTACGACTTCACCAGTCCAAATGTTTGGCCTCCAAACTCCCCAGACCTTAACCCCATGGATTATTTTGTATGGGGCGCAGTTGAAAAAGACACCAATCGCACTTCCAGTAATACAAAAGCCCAGTTAATGGATAAAATTAAAACAGTTTTTGCGGCCCTTCCCAGGGAGACTGTAGCATCAGCTTGTTCGAGGTTCCGAAGCAGAATTGAAGCTGTGATCGATGCTAATGGTGGTTATTTTGAGTAAATCTTGTTGATAGTATTGTAATTAACTCTGCCTGTAATGTTTTTTTGTCAATTCATTAAATTTAATAGATACAAAGAAGATTTTCTTTTTCCTTACGAAACTGTCAAATTTATCCCGAACACCCTGTACTTGGGACCCCATAATCAAGTGCAGTATAATGACAATTCTTGTAGAGAGGCTTATACGCTGGTTAAACATGATAACTAATAATTAATGAATTGACAGCGTACACTAGAAATATAAATTAAATAAACTTTAATATATACTTTCCGATATTTCGGCAAACATCACGTTGCCATCTTCTTGAGAACTTAATACAAAGACACGTGCATACAAGTACTACATAACAGCAAATGAGAACCGAAGCTAGGAAGCTAACGTTTTCCTAAAGTCCTGATGGTGCCCCCTGGCAGGCTATATTGGTAGTTCTTGGCCTTTGGGCTGAAGTTCTTCAACAAATTATGACAAATTCTTCTTATGACAAATTTGGGGCAGTCTCATGCATCCAAATTTGTTGAGGTTTGGCATGTTCCTAAGGGCTGAGGCTGATTCCATGAATAGTCTTACATATTTGAACTTGCTGCGGTGTATTACTGTGGCTTTCTTCCATCTTATTCTGTGGCGAGTATCCAGAGCGTGGTCTGCAAGCCCAGAGTGGCTGTACTGGTGAAATCGGATGCAATCCTTGTGTTCTGAGATTCTGATATTTGCTGTCCTGCCTGTTTGGCCAAAGTAGGACAATTTACACCAGGTAGGTCTAGGGGAAGTGGTTGGTCTTTAGTGGAGCAGATAAGGGATGCTGATTTTTTATGTGGTCTGTAACAAGTGGTCAAGTAATGTTTTTTTTTTTAAGATTTTGTTGATTTTTTCCGAGGTGCCTCGGATGTAGGGAATGGTGATGGATTTAGAGTAATCTTTTTTTGTGAAGGAAGGGGGGGGGGGGGTTATATGGCGGGCTATATTGGTAGCCAAGAACTACCAATATAGCCCGCCAGGGGACACCATCAGGACTTTAAGGAAAACGTTAGCTTACTAGCTTCGGTTCTCATTTGCTGTCATGTAGTACTTGTGTGCACGTGTCTTTGTATTAAGTTCCCAAGAAGATGGCAACGTGACGTTTGCCGAAATATCGGAAAGTATATATTAAAGTTTATTTAATTTATATTTCTAGTGTACACTGTCAATTCCTTAATTATTAGTTATCAAGTATAATGACAAAGCAGGTATCATCAATCTATAAACCATTCTGTAGTGACAGGATATTCAATGATATCTTACACTTTTCTCTCAGTTCATGAATGTGTGCAAGAAATATAAGATTTTGGTCAAAAATGAACTCTAATAACTTGGCCTATAAGGCCTATTTTGTGCCTATAAGGATAATTGTTTGCCCTGTTGCTGAGCGAAGTGTATTTTCGACAAAAGCATACTCAGACACTTTTTTCTGTCTGAAAATTGCAATGCATTTCTAAGAGAACATAAACACAGTATGATCATGTGCTTATTCAAGTTGCCTCTCATGTTAAAAGTTTAACAGAAAACTGCCAAGTCTTCATCATACAGTGCTTTGTCTATTTGCAAGGAAGTTACACCACTGGGAATCACAGGATTAGGATTATGTTTACCACTCTATGCTCTGCTATAACCTTCTTCCATAACAAAGAAAACAAACTGGATATTCACGTTTCGAAAATGCAACTCTCATAGATGTTTCTAAGTGAACCAAATAAGTACATATATTGGGGTCTAAGAATGCCACACTTACTGTTGGGAAAAAAAATTACTATTTACAAGATACCGCAGAACAGAAGGAGGCCATTAACCATTTTCTGCAAGATCTTAGAAAGACAGATGGTCAGAGCAATATAATGGTAATTCTTCATGATCTCTTCCTGGATTTGGGAAAGCAATAACTGCATTATGAATTCTCCTCAGTACCTATTCTATTGTATAATAATAAGAGGAGACCCAAAGGAGGATGGAGATATTTTATCATCTCATAATGAATTTAATTAGGTCCTATAACACTGGCATTGGCCAGTATGAGCACTTTCAGTTCCTCCTTAAAGAATGGTTGACCATACAGCTATTGAGCATTTGTAGAGTAGTTAAGCCTCTGCCCTCCCACCTACCATTATTAAATACCCAGGATAATGTGAAGCTGTTGCTGAGATTGTAAAAAACTTCTAAAATGTCTCCAATTGCTTTGGGTTCAGCAATTAAACATCCTTTATGTAATGTAGTAGATGAATAGATCAATTTACATATTTAGGAGTAATGATTACAAGCCAACTAATAAGATGACAGAAGCAGAATCGATAAAGTGGAATAAAGAAGAATAATCAGGTTTTAAATCTCTCACATGTGTACTCAGTAGAAGATGGTCAATGAAAAATTAAAGTAAAATATATATAAATCGATAATTCATAAAGCTGTGACCTATGGATGTCAAACCTGGATATTTATGGTGAGGATATAGAATTTGAATTTGATTTGAATTTGATTTTCTGCTGTTGAGAGGAAAATCTCGAGAAAAAAATTTGGCCCAGTGAATGATAAGGGTCTCTGGAGGATCAGATACAACCACAAATTATATCAACACTATAAAGAATCACAATATGCAGTTTAATCAAGTTCAAAAATTTGCAGTGGGCAGGATATGTCTCAAAAATGAAAAATGACAATATCCTTAAGAAGACTATAAATAATAAATTTCTTGGTAAAAGAACAAAAGGAAATTCAAGAACCATCTATAAAACTATTTGGATCCAAGGTATTCTTAAATTTTTGATCTGCTTCATCATTAGAGGAACAACTGATTCACTCACTGACTGATTATTGGTTTGTTTTCAATGTACTTAATCAGTCGACTAAGCTGAGCATTTTATTTTTTGAAACAAATTCTCAGAAATAATAAATGTTAAAAAAGATTTTTTTTTTTTTTTTTTTTTTTTTTAAATCAGGCCTTTTCTCTCAAAATATAAAACTTCTTAACTTCCATGGGATTATGCAGTTTCCTTATTTAGCATATATTTTTCCATTCATCCTCAATGTTTTGCTGGGGGAAAAAATGTTTTTTTTCCTCAGGCAATTTTATTACAAGAAAGTGCAAATTGCAAATTCCTTCCTAGAGGAAAATTAATGTTTCCTTACTGTTTCAGATTTCTCTAATTACATTCATTTACTCTGATAAAATAATTAATATCACCAGTGTACTTGAGACACAATAATGTATATTTAATACCCCCCCTTTTGTTTACTGTTCAGTTGTTGACAGTCACACTTTTCCAGATTAAGGATTCACCTTGCAAAGATTCCCTTTCCAGAATCCTCAATGAATATATTCTGACTTTCAAGTTTTCTTAAATACTTCCTTGGACAAAATTCTCTAGTCTGCTTCCATTCACTCTCTTCTTGTTTCCTCTCCTTACCCAGGTCCTGAACACTCTCTCTATCAGCTGTCAATCACCCGTAAAACTCCACGGTGAGCATCCGCACTTGTTCACCGAAGAGGCAGGTAACAACATGTCAGTCATTACAGCTGAGATGTTGTTGTTAGCAAAAAGAGAATGTCTTTACAGTGAATGAAAGATACTAGAGTGCACTTAACAAATGTGAATTACAATACAGAACCACTGAAATTATTACAGCTATCAGAATCTGGTAAGTACAATAAGTATCACCTATTTTAGGTTTTGTAAAAAGATTCATAATTATAAAGTATGATTATTTTTACATCAGTTTCATCTTTCTTGAAACATTTTTTTTTAAATTCATTAATATATTTATCTTACATCTAACAAAACTTACAATTCTTTTGATGCTTATACTTAGATCTAAAATAATAATGAGGTTCTTGTTCATTATGTAATGATTCATTATTTATAATTTCTGAATAGGCAGTAGTTTCAGAATCATTTGATGCTAGAGACAATTGGGAATTTACATCATCTCCTAATTCCTTATATCTACACTTTTCATTTCTGCACTTTGCAAAAAAATTTCACTTAAAGTCCTAGAATTATGTTCTATTCTTACAGAATTCACTGATTAAATTTGAGGTATTTTTTAAATTAAACAATCTATGATATTCGGAAACTATTTCATCCTTGTTAGATTCTTTATGATTATTATCATTCTGATCCTGTACACTATCTGAATTATGTACTTTTGGGTTTCTAGAATTTCTTGTATGATTAGGTTTTGTTTTACCAGAATTTTTTAATTTGTTCCTTTGCTGTGTAATTGAATTATGAAGTTTTAAACTATATCCCTTCATGTTATCTGTTTCTTAACATGATGCATAATTAGTATTTTGGAAACCCTCATTTTTCAATATTTTATTCATATATCCTCCTAACCTGATTAAATTTCTACTGCCTAAAAATTATCTTTTTTTTAATCATTCAGAGTGTACATTCAAAATTATGTTAGGATATCTTAGGATTTACAGGAGAAAATTGGTTTAAAATCTGGACCAGAAGATTTCCTTCCTAATTTTCCAATCCCTTTTATACTGCATTTATCACCCAACAATACTAAATCTCCTAGTGCAAATGACTTATATCTTTTAAAAGGATTAATATATTGTCTGGTTTCTTGTCTATACTCTTTTTCAGGTTATCTTGGAAGTGAAGAAATATACTACAGGCCACACCATTTTTGAAGGTAATGGGATATTAGTTCGCTGTTACTATGTCAACAGTGAAGACTGAGATGTTGGAGACCACGTGACAGATAACGGAATTTTCCAAAAATAAGTTCCTTGTAACAATTTAATGGTATGAAATATATAATTCTAGCATCAGCAAGTAAGGAAGTAGTAAAATAATTATATACAAAGTACCACACGATGTGATAACGCAAAAAATTTAAGGTACTATTTTATGCAGTGTAAGTCTATAGTATGAATGGTAAGAAAAGCTGGATGTGTAGCTCATTCTGCTACTTCCAAGATAATAACCTGAAAAAGAGTATAGTAAATTTAATTTATTTATCTCTCTTTCAGATCTATGAGTAGTGAGAAATATATCAATTACCATTTCCAGGTACTCATTTATGTCTTCATATCCTGTGTTAGGAATGATTAAAATAAGTTCATTAGGAAAACTGGATCAAAACAATATAAAGCAATGGATAGTGTTTCTTTGAGAGCATGAAAAGCTGATCTGTATGTAAATAATGCTTGTGAAAGATATGTGCCCCCAATCATTCATTTTAATGTTTGCCAGATTGAAATCGGTTTTATATTTTTATTCAATTTTAACACATACTGTTTCACTGTCAACGATAAGTGTCATAAATATCTTCTTAACATTTGTTAGTAATTAACAAAACTGTAACAGCAGTTCAGATGTAAAATTTGTTCCCTGATCTGAAAGTGACCATGTGGTCTTGACTTGGAAGATTGTAAAACATTAGGAATATTCTGTAAAGACGTGGTATGTGGAACTACAAGGCAGATCGTTATGCCAAGCATAGGAAGAAGCTTAAATCTGTGTCATGGTTAATACAATGCAGGGTAAGGATGTTAGTGGTGCATGGCAAATAGTTAAAGATCATCTAGAGGAAGCAATATTAAATTGTATACCTAAGGTAAGTGTTGTCTTCTGTCTCAAGGATGCCAGTGTTATTAAATATTTTATCAGAGGATGTGAATGTAATTAGAGAAACCTGAAACTGTAAAGTGACTTTAATGAAGACAGTCTACTTCACTTTTGTTTATAAAGTAAAGAAAACCGGTTTTTTCCTATGGTAAGGAATTTATAATTTGTGCTTATAATAAAATTGCCTTGGGTATTTGCTTCCAATGAAAAACTGAGAATGAATGGAAAACAAATGCTAAATAAGAAAATTTCATAATCCCATGGAAGTTAAGTTTTATATTTTGAGAACAGATCTGATAAAAAACTGACTATAGTGGCCATTTATTGTTTATAGGAATTTCTCGTGAAAAAGAAAATGTTCAGTCTAGTAGACTGAATAAGTACATTAAAAACAAATTAATAATAGAATGAGTCAGCAAATGGCCAAATATTAAGGAGATCTAAAGTTATAGTTTTAATTTAGAAGGTCTTCAATCTAAATAGTTTTATATGATATTGCTTTAATTATATTAACCATGTATATAGTTTTTAATTTCCTTAAATATATATATATATATTATTTGGTCTCCAGTCAGTCATTTCCTGGATTACAAAAGGAATGAAGTTAAAAGTCATTGCATCAATTGGTGTGAACTCAGTCTCTTTAAAGAGATAAGCAAATTGCACAGTCTCTTTACAGAGAACACATTTGTCATTGATTCTGAAAGATAAGAATCAAAATATAATTAGGTGGGCACCGGAACTACACAAATATGATACTGATATCACTTATATTGATATCACCAGAAAAAGAAACATTTAAGTCTCTAATATTTGTCTAATATAATATATTAGACAAATATATTATATTAAATATATCTCTAATAATTTGTCTAATATAATAAATGTAGTATTACCAGTTTTGATCTTTTGGGTCTGATGGTCAATCATCTAGGAATTGCCATTTGAATCAAGGCAAAGAGAAATCCCAAATTCCTGTTATTGGTAAAAAGAATAAAGAACCTAGCTCACAAATATTAGAGACTTAAATGTTTCTATCATATCCTCTCTTTTTCTCCTATCAACTTCTGTAATCCACACACCCTCAATCTGTCTTTGTAGGGAACATTCCACACCACTCACCATCATGGCCACTCGTCTCTGAATCGTCTCAACCACTTCCTCATCCCCAAGAAAGCCAGGAGACCAGACTTGAGCATAGTAATCCAGATGTGGATGTACCGAGGCCTTATAAAGAGGAATAACAACTTCCTTATCTCTACTTGTTAATGCGTTCTTCAATAGCCATGTAATCTTATAGGCTACCCTAGCAACCTTAGCAATATGTCATCTAAACTTTAACTCTCTGTCTACCACCAACCCTAAATCTCTAGATTCATGTGTTTCCTGGAGTACATTTCCATAAATGTGATACACAGCTTGTAATCTATTTATCCCAAAATGCACAACTTTACATTTCTACACATTAAACTGAAACCCATTATCTTTTGTCCATACTGATAGCCTATTTAAATTGCCCTGCAAGCTTCCACATCACCGTAACTATTATCCTACCAAATTTCGCATCATCAACAAACAACTGCATCTTTTCTTTCAAGTTATTTCCTATATCATTTATGTACAAATTAAACAGGAATGGACCCGAAGCCGAATCTTGCAGCACACCACTAGTCACCTGTTTTTGCCTCAATTCTGCCCCTCTGTATACCACTTTTTTGATATCTGTCCAGCACCCACCCTCTCATCCACTTGACCAGTACGATATCCATTCCCATTTGTTCTGATTTGCATAACAGTGTTCCATTTGTATTCTGTCAAATGCCTTTGCAAAATCCAGCATTATCATCATGTAGCCATTTTCTTTATCCAACTCTATTATAAAAATACAGTAAATTACTAAGGCAAACACCAAAAATTACTAAGGAAAAACACCAAACTTCTACATAGATCCTTTTATAAACATGAGCGTTTGTATAAAGAAAGTGCTGAAGTCCTATGTCACAGACCCAACTTAAACCGTAATGACGTTCTTACTACTCCTATAGTCTGGGAAGTCATCCTTAACTGTGTAAAATAAATTTATGAATGTTATTTTATTTTAATTTAATCTACTTCTTTTTTATCAGATATATTTATTTTAATTTAATTCTATAACACGCTGCTGCACTCACAGTGGTATTCCATTGCAAGCATGTACCCTAACTGTATGTTATTCCCTAGTATTGTTTGAAATAACTGTACGGATGATGTCCTAAGATACTTAGGACGAAATATTTACTTATTAAATATAATTTAATTGCTGAGGTTACATGTGTATGTTTAGTTATGAATACTCCACAGGTTTCACTATATAATAGAATCCTTACTCTGGAAAAGTGAGACTGTCAACAAGTGAAGAGTAAACAAAAGGCAGTATTAAATAAACTTTCTATTTGAACATTCAGAGAAACACGATTAGAGTGCAAGCATGCACTCTAACCATATGTTATTCCTAGTACTGTTTGAAATAACTATACAGATGATGTCCTAAGATACTTAGGATGAAATATTTACTTATTAAAAATTGTTACTGTGGTTACGTGTGTATGTTTAGTTAGTTAAGATTATGGATTCATCTTGCTTTTCAGAATTCTTCATTAATATATTTCATCTGTCAAGTTTCTAATAAACTTCTTAAAACAGAATTCTCTGGTCTGCATTTTCAAACTTCCATTCTCTCTCTTCTTGTTTCCTCTATATTACCTGGGTAATAAACACTTTCTCTATCATCGGCAATCACCCATAAAACTGTTAAATTTTCTGTTAAGTATATCTCAACCCTGCCTTGTCTTTGTGTTAGTTATTTAAACTTCGTGAACTGTTGTGAATGAACAACTGACTTAACCATCAACTGCCACCATTTATTTATTTCTACTAGATCTTATGTGCTCATGCTATAGAGCTTAACAAATTTATTTTTTTACTTTCCTTCCTTTAGTGTTGCACGGTGATCAGCATTCATTTTACACAAATTCTGGACTCTACAACTGTGTTATAATTATTTTAACTTCCCGATGTTTTGACCTTCATATTAAGGTCATCATTTGGAGTACACACACACACACACACACACACACACACACACACAGAGAGAGAGAGAGAGAGAGAGAGACAAGCTAAATTACATTTCACATAATATATGCTGAAGAGACAATGATTTGATCAACGGTTATTCTACTGGCATGACCTCTAGTGAAAATACAATAAATAAATGAAATGAAACAAATTAACTACATCAAAGCTATATTCAAAGCTACAACATCAGAGAAACGTTCTTTTATATAGATAGTTTTGTTACAGTGAAAATGATGTCCTAATTTAACATGACAACTGTTATATTAGATTTATGATCCTAGATTACCTAAGGTTCTCTTTAAAATTAACTCTTAGGGAGAAAGGTTAAGTGGGTAGAATATGTGCCTTCTATATGCTTGGGATTTTTAGACCATCATTATTATTGTTAAGATTAAGGTGATTGATAAGAATCTCATAGGCCTCCTTAAATTTACATTCATACCATGTTTTGGTGTGATGTGAACAAGAGGTGATTTTCCTGTCAATTCTATGAAAAGTGTTCAGGACATGATCAGAAAGACCAGCTTAGCCATAGTTATTATATTTAATGTATTTTATGTTCCTTTTTTCTGATAGGAATTATGTGTCCTGTTTCCCCTATATAAAGCAAATTACAGGTGCAGTGAATACGATATACTCCAGGGTGGGCCTCCACTGGCCCACCCTGTAGTATACCATGGATCCTAGGATGAGTAAGTTCTTTAATTTTGTTCGAGGTTTAAAGGTTGTAAGGTTGTATTTTTGTAGTATTCTGTTTATTTTGTCTCATATCCCCTTTAATGGAGATATGGAATGCTGTTACAGTTTTAAGGTAGTCTTGTTTATTTTTGTTTTTAAGTGAGGCCTTGTACAGAGTTTTGTAGATAGTATTTTGGTTGTAACCATTTTTAGGAAGGTATTGTTGATAATTTTTAATTCATCTTTAAGTGAATGGAGCAAATCTTCAAAACCCTGTTTTTAAATGTATTAATGACCCCTAGTTTTTGTGTTGGGTGGTGGTGGTGGTGGTGGTGGTAGGAGTTTTTGTGTATATACTGGCCAGCATTTGTCCATTTCCAGTAAACAGTGAAGGAAAGACTGCCAGACGGAAGACATGTGACAAGTGTATCTAGAAATGGAAGAGTGTTGCTTTTCAATCTCACTTGTGAATTGTATGCGTTTATGTTGTTTGTTTAGGTGGTCAAGGAAAGTGTCTAGCAGCCATGGGGCCAGATAGCGAAAACATCGTCAACATATCTAAGCCAGACTTTGGGTTTTTTAAACGAGGAATCTAGAGTGCATTGCTCAAAATGTTCCATGTAAAAGTTAGAAATGAAATGGGGGGGGGGGGGGAATAATGGTCAGTCCATGGCCATGCCTTCTTTTTGTAGGTAGAAAGTGTTTTGCGATGGTTTTCATGGTCATGTTCCAATATCGTTTTCAAACCATATTTGAGAAAGAAAACATCCTTGTCTTACACCTTTATATATCCTTGTTGTTTTTCTTTTTGCTGTTCATTGTTTCTATTTGGGTTTCTTGGTGCTTACAGAGATTAAATATAAGCCTTCTATTTCTCCAATATACCTTTATTATTTTTATGATTTGAAACATTGGTTCCAGTCAAGACTATCAAAGGGTTTTCTCCAGATCAAGGAAAACTATCAGAGTACTGTTATTTTTCTCAAATGTTCTTTTTGTAATTGTTCTAAGAATGAGGATTACATCTCTTGTCCCTTGTTGTTTAGTGAACCCAAACTGGTCAACAATGATATATTGTTCTGCTTTATTTATTAAATTTTTAGTAATATTTTTGAAGTATGCAATATTAGACTTATTGTTCAATGATTTTCATACTTGTCTGCATTACTTATTTTAGAAATGGGAATGACAGAGCATTGTGTAAAGTCTTTAGCGTGATTCCAGTTTCATATATATCCTTTATGATCATGAATAAGTATGATTTAGTTATATTTCCTGAATATTATATTAATCCTGAAGGAATGTTATCAATGCCTGGTGTCTTGTTAGAAGACAGTTCATTTAGCACCCATTCAAATTCATTCTGTAATAGGGTTGGGCCAATTTTTTCTGCATCAAGCCTTGTTTTTTTCATCTTCTATGGCCTCATTGTCTAGATCTTTTCCTTTATACAGTGCTTCTGAGTATTCATTCCATCTTTACCTTTCCAAAACCTAAAATTTGGAAGAGGTAAGATAAGGACATACCTATATCTTTTTCTAATCTGTGGCAATGGACAACCTTTGCTTTTTTTCATTTCCTTGACCATCTCAACAGCTAACATCAAATTTATTTCTGAAGTAAAATCCAATGGTTTGCTTTTGTTTTTGGATCTAAAACTGACTAAACAATCTGAAAAATTAAAAGAATCTATCAAAAAACTAATCCATACCAACAGATATTTACATGTCTCTTCCCACCAATACAAACCCAAAAAATTGGTGATCATTTCAACACTGAGCAAGAACCCATTTATTACTGAATAAGAAAGAAATAGTCAAATAACTCCAATTTCTAAGAAACACCATTTTAGAAAATATTAACAATGAGAACACCAACTCAAGATTTCTTATAAACAAATACATCTTTGCACCTCCAGTGGAGAAAAAAGTTTTGTCACGCTGCCTATATTAGCTCTATTTCCTTGAAACATGCAACAATCCTTAGAGAATATAAAATCAGAAAGAGTATTTATTCATTTTATCAGAACAAGATTGCTACTCCAATCCCTAAAACTTCAACACAACCTCTTAAAATATCCAAGAGTTGACCAAGTTGTTACTGGAGAACCCCATACTACATATAGACAGAAAAATCTATTGAACAATGCACTGAAGAGCATATTGCAGATATTGAATGCCAAAGAAGTAAGGCCCATAGCTCCATTATTACATGTGCTCTTCAGATAAACCACAGGATGCTTCATCGACACACGCACACGCACACACACACACGCACACGCACACACAGAGAGAGAAAGATCAAGTTTTAAGGAGATAATCCAAACTGTTATATCATTAGGACAAAAAAGAAAGAAAAATCAGGGAATCATTAGAAATGCCACTGGATCCAAAATACTTAAATATAAATCCTATTATTAATCTGTTGGAATACAGTTTAGCCATAGCTAGCCAATCATGTACGTGAGAACATGCACAATATGCACAACACTGAATGCGTATCTAGATATAATTTAAAAGCATCAGAACTAAATAATTCTCTAGTGGTACCTTACAAATCTTTTGATTGATTGTGTATTGGTTTTCTTACACCTGAAGAATTGTTATATAAGTAATAGGAAACATCGTGTTTTGGAATACACTAATTATTTCTATTCAATTGCTGGTTTACTACAAGGCTCCATAACTCAGTTAGCACAAACGATGCCCTTTGATTGGTTCATAGATAGGGATTCAAACCCAATCCAGGAGGTGAAGAAAATGAAAGTGAGTTTGCCAATCTCAAATGATGATGGAAGGGTTTCCCCTCCTTCAAAATATACAAACCAATCAGAAGAAAAGATGCAATTTATAGCCATAGAAGATAATATAAATGGGATTAATCACCCTGTCATAAGAGCAGTATCAGGTTTCACTCTGCCAGGTTACTTGGCCATGACAGGCCATTCAGCATAACATGAAAAGGGAAGATGGGTGTATATACTGTTCAACTACAGTATACTTGATTGTGAGCTTAATTTAAAGCCCACAGCTAATGGTTGGGACTAGTCAAGTCCTAAAATATGTCGGAATTAATAATGTCATTACTCCTTTTTAACATATAACCATGAACGTTCACAGGCATGTTATGCATTATGATTATGGATGAGTTAAGTGTTAAATAGCTCACTACACTACTAGGGGCAGTAGTCTTGCGCCAGGATGCACGTCTTGTTTGTTAGAGAGTAGATACATTATCCACCTTTCTAAGAATAAAGCAGCACATGACTGACTCCATTCCCCAATCCAGATAAGTCTATGCAACCTTGTCATATGCTTCTAAATCCCATTTAGAGTTTAAAGTTTAACTTAAAAAATAGTATAAATAGCCATCAAAATTTTAAACATTTGTATATTATATTCCCCTCTCTATGAGATAAGAAAATATAAAATAATTGTTTTAGCACAGTCTTACACACACATAAATCATTTTATTATTGACTTTTGTTTATCTTTTGTCTTTTAGTGCTCAACAGTCTGTGCAATTAAAAACTAAAATAAATGAATGAAAATATTTTCAATTCATAAAGTAAAGATACTTTATCCTGCTTTTGGATAATCATTTATTGAGATGGTTGCTGTATTTTTGTTCTTAATTAGAATTAGTGACAAAAGAGAGACCTTGACAGGTGATATCTATTACCTATGCAGTAAATAATAAGTTCGGTTGTTACTATTAATTATTTTCAACCTTTTCAATGCCTTCAAAAAATGTGTATCCCATCTAATGCGCCTAACCCATTACTATGCTTGATAGCCTGTCCCAATTAATAAATAGGCATTACATAAACTATTAATGTTATAATAAGTGGATGATCATATCCACACAATCTGATATGGCAGTTAAATGTATTTATTCTCTGAATGATTTAACATCCAGAACAAAAAACCTCAGTTTATGGAAGTGAAAATGCAAGCTGTCTCTGCATCAGACAGGCTAAACTCAATTTCAGATAAAATGCAAGGTCTGATTTTTCAGACCTTGAATGGCATTCAAACACTGCATCTTTCCAAAGTGTATCATCATCCTTAATGCCTGAGTTATGTTACCATAACTCAAGCATTAATCCCAAATGGCAACAAAGAGTTTTCAGGTAAAAATCAACAACTACATAACATAAAGCTGAAGATAAACCCAATGGATTTATCTTCAACAACAAATCTTAATTTATATTTTGAATGAATTCTGTATACATTTTCTTTTTAATTTCCTTTTATAAAATATACTTGATCTTTAATTCATGAGAAAGCAATATGCATTATATAAAATGATATCAAAGTACATGTGTGTGGTATGAATGCACTGAGCCTACCTTAGATACATTTTCTTGGTTGAGATTTTCATTTGCTTCATTCAGTTCTCTAATTTTCTTCTCTAAAGTTTCAACCTGCTGCTCTATCTTTTTTTTTGCTGTATTAAAAAATAATAACAGACAACAAGGGATAATTTTTAACATATTCATATCCATTAGTCACATATTTAGTTAACATAATGAAACATCGAGTTATTTAAAAATTTAATAAAGTTGTAACATATATAGCAAACACAGACCTTTAGGCATTTTTCTTTGGTATTAAGCATACCAGATTTATGAATTGTAGTGACAGTATAGCAAGCTTTGACTCCTTTTAACTTAATTTATTTTATTAACTATGCCTGTGGAATAGTTATTTCACAATACTAGTTGAGTGTGTGAATAAACGTGTTTTTTTTTTTAATACATAAAGCTGTCTTACGTGGTTAAATATTATTTGACACACACAAAAAAAACCGAATAACTAAAACGATATATCTTATGGAGTAAACAGGTTTATTAACAAAGAAATATATGTTCACACCTGATGATATATACATCCATAACTATCAGTGCAATCTTGGTCAAATAAAGCATTGACAATGTGCTTCAATATTATTATTATTACACGACACCTCCAGAGAGTCTCAAGTCTCATCAAGGGAGGGAGGGCATCTACTCTACAACTCTCTCCACCTAATTCTTCAACTACAATCATCATCTACACCAACACCATCTATCGCCCACCACCAGTAGTATTTTCACAATCACAAACATCCATGCCCATATGCATAATGCATCGAAGGTTCTCTGTCATCTTGGAGAACAAGGGACTGGGACATCTGCTGGACAAATCATTCAATTTTATCTCTTTGTGTGTTAAGGCAAATCGTTGTGAAATACCCATTCCTTCAACATACCCCAAACAAAGGCATCAAGTGATGTGAGATCAGGAGAACATGAAAAATACAGGAATTCTGTGAACCTCGAAATGAGCATCCTAGGGAAGTGTTCTGATAAATAGGCTCTAGAACCATGTCATGTGTAATAGGTTGCTCTGGCCTGTTGGAATACCTGTGCATGAAATAGAATGTTTTTTTGCATGACACATCCTATGCAAATCTTGGGTGGGAATCAAATACTCTCAATGTAGCGTTCGTTATTCAAGGTCACAGTTACACCACCCTCTTCAATTCGAACAGGGCCCAATTATACCATGGCCAGAAACTGCACACCATGTGGTGACCTTCTCACTTTAAAAAGATTTCTCTTAGACAAATTCAGGTCTTGAGAAACCAAGAAACCTGTAGGTTCATCTGTTTACATGACTGCTTAGATGGAAATGCCCTTCATCCGAGAACCAGACATCTGGAGGAAGGACGGATTTTCATAGACATTGGCCAACATGTGTAAACAGTATTCCTGTCTTGCAGTATAATCCATTGTTTTTAAACATTGACTCACCTAAATAAAAAAATGAAAAGGCACCCGGCTCCTTAAGAATTCTCTGCAGTGACCACATCCAAACAGATTTAAAGCTGTTCGGTATCGGCTATGTTTCAGACTCTGTAACACTTGCTCCAGCACATATCCATGATTCACATTTGTGTTAACAGTTCATTCTACCCGAATGCCTTTTGCATTGCAGTACATTGGATCCTCTCAATTAAGATAAAGATTACACTACTGCTTGGGGCATGCTTACAGAAACGACGAATAAACTACTCACAAACATGTCATAGGGTTGGATCATTTGTTTTACCAACTCTTTATGAACGAAAATAATGTTCATCAATTACTGTTTTTTCTTCCCACATCAACACCATTGCTACAACTAAATGTAATGGCATAGACTCTACACGTGCTCTTCTATTAATGTGCATGCATTCAAACAGTACACCCAATAGTACTTGTACTGAGGAGGGTATTGAAGTTGAGTACTGTCCCTCTCTGCACCATACAGTATAATTCAGCCTTCATACTAGTTCTCCTGTTTTGATTTTTCTTTGAGTTCATTAAGTGCAATTTATCCTGGACTATTTTATAAAAACATGTTGCTGCTGCTGTTGTTAATAAATAACATAAACTGAATTTACCTTATGTATATAGTTTTATTAGTATAAAATTTCTACTGTAATATCAAGGGCATCTTCAGTATGACTTTCAAGTTAAACAAGAACAGAAACCAGTATATTCAACGATGACAGAGAGAACATCATGTCTAATTATATTAAGGTTCTAGTAAAAATAACTTTAACAGGATTTTTAAAAAATTAATAAAATTACATTAAATTATATAAAAAGTAAAAATTGATAGAGATATAATTAAATTTAAGTGAATTCTGGAATTCACAAAAAAGAACTATTTTCCATAAGAGGGATAATTTAAGTCCATTGTTTTTATTTAGATCTAGATCAATATAGCAAGGTCTCACAACTCTCTTTGTGTAAAACATTACAAGAGATTATTACTTTTATGGAGAACCTTAATTTTTTTCCAAAGAAATTGTGTCTGGTAATGATAGCATGCTCTGCAAGACCCAACTACTATAGCTCATAGAACTTATTGTGGTCTAAATGTTCATCATGATACATGGCTGCAGATCTACCTGTTTGGCCAAAACACAATAATCCACACTAGCAAGGAATTTGATATGTTTCAGGATGGTCTAAAGGCAAATGTTTAGCTGAGCCTAATTTCTCTATAATAAAGCTTAACATATAATTAACATAGCTTTTACACATAAGAGTATGATAAATCTAAATGCTTTATTAATTGCGGAAAAATATATATAACAATAAATAAATAAAATTATACACAAATATAAATTAATTACCAAAATAAATTTCTTATACATATAATATATATAATAATATACAGATAAACCAGTCCCAATACCAAAACCTTGGTATCACAAGATTGGATCACAAAAGGAATACATGGATAAGAAATCAAACCAAAGTCTCTGACATCATAGGAAGAGTGAAACATCTGAAGTGGCAATGGGCTGGGCATATTGCCCGAAGACAAGATCAGCGATGGACAAAAGAAGTATTGGAATGGATTCCACGAGAAGAAAAATGACCACGACTCCAACCTAAATCATGGTGGATTGATGATATCATCAGATTGGCAGGAGTGACATGAAAAAGGAGAGTCATGGACAGGGAGTGTTGGAGTAATCTTGGAAAGGCCTTCATCCAGCAGTGGATCGATAATGGCTGATGATGATGATACAGATAAACAGAAAAGACAAACAAAAAAAATTAATAACTAAATACAAAAAAAAAAAAAAAGAAAAAAGGATTAAAAAAGGATTAAACTAAAATGATTATAGTCTAACCAAGTGAAAAATAAACTTTCAACATTCTATTTTTTCTTTCTTTTTTTTTCCTGATTATGACCCTAATGCATGGTATGGCTATGGCATTCTTGTAATCTTTTCTGCTTTCAATAGTATTATTGTGGAGGATGTTGTGACCAGTTCTTTTGTTGTAGACAACACGGATTCTGACCTAATGTACATTCTCACTTGCATGTAATGTGTCTCACTAGTACATATCCACTGGATACCAAATGAATGAGAAAAAGATGGCAATTTTGGAATTAGCCTACCAAACTGTACTCTCTATTTGCTTAAGCAAGAAATAAATATGATGGTATAACATGATGAACTTTCATGTGAGATGAGATAGCCAGGTTAAACAATGCCCTCTCTGTTTTGGAGAGAACCAGGACAAACAGTGAAAATTCAGCTACTGGAACAAAAACAATATCAGAGAAATGGAAAAGTTTCACATGGATATAATTGGTGTTACTGAGCAAAATAAGATTTTAAAAAGTTAAATCTTACAGAATAATAAGATATTAGTTACATTAGCACAGTAATGATAAAGGAAAGGAAGGAGTACTGATAGCATTCAACAGACATTTAAGTATAGATCCTTGTCATATTCCCATGATTTCTCAACTATTGTCATAAGTGAAAATCTGATTTTGACAACCTCTATTTGAGCTGAACCCAGCTATTTCTTTTACAAGTTTCTCTTCCACAATATTTCTCAACCTCTTTGCAAGTATGTTTGTATAAATAACTGGAACATTTAGAAAACAAATTCCTTTGTATTTCCAACATTCAGCTTTAATCCCTTTTTTATAGATAGGAACTATTAACGTACCACTCCAATCATTTGGAATTTGACCTTCTGACCAGGCACTCTGGATTTGGCAACTGTAGCCAATGCAAAACATTTATATATCCATACATAAGTATTTCTGAAAAATATCATTTCCTCCAGCTACCTTTCCATGCTTCATATTTTTGACAGCTTTTTCTACCTCACGTATTGATCTCTCTCTATACTCCTCTATGCATTCGTCTTGAAAATTTTCTTGTAAGGTTCTATCACTGCTTAGTTTGCTTAACAGTTTTCAAAATAATTACTCCGCACATCCAGAATTTCCTCATCTTCAGTTTTTATGACACGTTTATCATCTTTGATTCCTTTTACTCAATTTTTTTTTTTTTTTCTGTGTCACTTAAGGGTCAAAGCCAAATAACTGGGAAGAGACCTCCATATCACCTTTCAGGAATGTGGAAACCAACATGGGCTTCTGTCCTAATGTCAAGAGCCCCATTAGTAGGTACCTTCTGGGTACTTTGGTCAATTTGGGACTTAGCCAACCAAACTGTGCTCTCTATTGGCTTAAACCACAAATGAATATGATAGTACAACATGATGAGATTTCATGGACACAAGAGTATCACCTGGTTAAACAAAGTACCTACTATTTTCACATGGAACCAAGGCAAAAAAAAAAAAAAAAAAAATGAAAATCAGCTACTGGAACAAGGTCAAACTCAACCTCTAGTTCAAGAATAAACCTAATATCAGAACAGAAGTTAGGAACTATTGTTATAAGGAGTATTAATGGAAAGGAAATCGAACTTGATTTCCTTTCCATTAATATGTGGAAAGGAAATCAAGATTTGGATAAGTATCGCATAGACATAATTGGCATTACTGACACAAAGAAAAATAGGTGACAGCTTACTAAATAAATATAGGATGCTATTTTCAGTCAATAATGATAAAAAAAAAAAAGCAAGGAGTAGTGATAGAATTCAACAGCAAACACGAAGATAAACTTCCATTCAAGAAGTTTTTCTTGAATAGAAGCCAATTTCAAGTTGAGTTATGTGAGCAAACTTCAAAATAGGGAAATGGAATAAAACTTATGTATTATATTGTCTCACAGAAGCTTCTTCTTCTAAAAAAGAAGTTGAGGAATTTTTTGTCATTAGAACAGGCAGCTAATAAAAAAAAAAAGGGAAATGTAGTCCATGTTAAAGATCTAAACAGTAGAGTAGGAAATGAATCCTGACAGGTGAAACATTTCGGTCAAATTTGGAGAAAAAGGCAATGAATAATGATAAGTATGAGGGTGGTCTGAAAAGTTCCGAGCCTAACAATGAAAAAACAAATTTATAATTTCAAAATTATTTTTATTTTTCAACATAATTTCCCTTATTCCAGCGATGCTCCAGCGTTATCCCATCCCTGTAGTGGTTCTCAGGGAGATCTGCAAAATATCCCTCTACAGCTGCAATCACCTCTTGATTCGAGGAAAAAACGATGACCAGCGATGAACAGTTTTAGTTTTGTCAGAGGAAGCCAAATCTGGGGAATAGGGTGGATGTTCCAACAATTCATAGTGCAGATCTCTTAATTTTCCCATTGGCAAAACACCTTTGTGGGCAGGTGCACCATCCTGATGAAAAATATTTTTTTTTTCTTCTGCAAAAGGGGTATTTTCTCACGAATTTTTTCATCTAGTCTTGTTAAAAGATTGGAATAATATTCCCAAGGTTATGGTTTTACCCTTTTCAAGATAATTAATAAACAAAATGCCTTTAGCATCCCAAAACACCAATGCCATGACCTTTCCTGCAGATGAAACCGACTTTGTCTTCTTTGGCGCTGAACAACCGGCTTCTGTCCACTGTTTTGACAGCTATTTGGATTCTAGTGTGTAATGGTGAATCCAAGTCTCATCCATAGTAGTAATAAATTGATGCACAAAATCAATTTTATTTTTGTTTAAATGTTCCAAGCACTGCTCAGAGATTTTCATGCGAGTGTGTTTTTGATCTGCTGTGAGCAAGTACAACACCCATCTTGCTTTTTCATTTGCAATTCTTCATGCAAAATATACCCTACACATTCTTTGGAAATGCCTATAGTCTCAGCAATTTCACGCACTTTGACTTGCCTGTCATCCAATACCACATCGTGCACTTGATCAATGATTTCTGGTAATGTTACACATTTTGGACATCCTTCACGTGGATCATCTTCAAGGCTATTACGGAGGCATTTAAACTCGGTAACTCATTTCTTAATTGTCAAAAACAAAGGAGAAGAGTGCCCATAAACTTTTATGAACTTCAGATGAATTTCTTTTGAGGTTAAACTTCTTTTACAAAGAATTTTATAACCGCACGATACTCAATTTTATCCATTTCAGGGGATACAGACAACACTTCTGCTTCTGACAGCTGTACAAAACAAACTACTTGATAGAATGACTTGCAATTTCACATAGATGTTTATGACAGATGTACCAACTTAAAAAAAAATTGGCATCTAGGGTCGAGTGTTGCCACCTATGTTCGAGGATCAAGAACTTTTCAGACCATCCTCGTATTACTGGACTTCTGCTCAGAACACGGAATAGTCGTTGCTAACACCATGTTTCAACATAAAGATGTGCACAAGTTCACATGGAGAGAAGACACAAGAAATGTCAAAAGCCACATTGACTATCATTGTTGATAGCGATATCATCATGCTGGTTCAGGATACAAGAGTGTACAGAGGGTTTGAAATTGGAAGTGACCATTACATTGTACTAAGCAGGATAAAAATGAATATCACATTGAAAAAGACCAATATGTAAGAAAGTTTTATGAGAATTAAAGCCAAGATGCTAGGTAAATTGTAGATTCAACTATACAAACATTATTGCAGAAAAAATGAAACAAATTGAAAACAAGAACGAAACCTTGGACTCTCAGTGACAAACTCTAATGAAGACATTGATTGATTCAGGCATGTGGTGAAGTTGTCTGTATGGATAGAAAAATAAGAAAATCATGGTGGATACAAGAAGCAGTCCTGGAAGAAAAACAAAAGAAAACATACCAAAAGTTCCAATCAAATAAGTCAGCAGATACCGTAAAAGAATACAGAGAAAAATGTGAGAGAGCTAAGTGACATGTAAAAGTAGTTAAACAAAACTCATGGAAATACGTTGGAAAGAGTATGGAAAATAAATATTAGAAAGGTGGCAAAATGTTCTGGAGGCTATGAAAGAATCTTAGAAATAAATGAAAGAGTACCATAAAAGGAATCAAAAATAATAAAGGTTACATGAAAACTGACAATAAGGATATTCTAGATGTCTGGTGTAATCACTTTGAAAGACTGTAAAATTAACCAAGCATGACAAAACCTCGCTAAAAAATGTTCAAGAGGAATGCAAGAAGGAGGAGTACATATCAATACTCGAGGTAGAAAAAGCTATCAAAAACTTGAAATGTGGAAAGTTCAGTAGGAGTAGATGATATTCAAACAGTAATGCTTAAGTATGGAAGTATAAAAGTTTTTCAGTGGCCACACTGCATAATAAGATAACCTGGACCACCCAGCTTGTTCTTTGAGAAGAACAAGTTGGGTGGTCCAGGCCAAATAGAGGTTGTCAAGATCAGATTTTCACTTTAAGACAAATAGTTGAGAAATTGCATGCATGGATCTGTATTTAAGTTTTGTAGATCTGGAAAAGGCATATGACTGGGTACCTGAAGAAGGGCTTTTCAAAACATTTCAATCATATGGGGTGAAGGAACATTATACAGAACAATACATAATTTATATTAAGTTGTTTGTCAGCAGTTAGAATTGAAGGAAATATACGAAAATGATTTGATGTAAAATGAGGGGTAAGACAAGGATACATCTTATCTCCACCATTATTTATCGTCTATATGGATCACATTATGAAATAAAGCTACATTAGGCCTGATATTAGAACTGAAGGTATAAAACTTAGCTCTTTGTTTTATGCAGATGATGTGATGTACTTCTAAACATGTCTATTGCAAGTCTCCAGGATTCTCTAACTAAATTGAACAGTGCATATTTAAGCAATTTTTGTTAGTTCATCATTTAACATAGTGCTTGAACCCAGCAATACATTGTATACATGAATGTAATGTTGTAACACTCATTAATGCAGGTAGATGGCATTGGGTTTGCTTAAGTGATGAATCTTACAATGATTAACTTCTTATTTGCATCATTGTAATGTTAGCAGAACCACATTAATACAGTCGATGAGGTGAAGCAGTAGCAGCCATATAATAGGGTGACTGATTGTGATATTAGTCCATAGAAATAGCGTTGAGCTGAAATGTGTGAAATGTTTGTGTTTGCTATGTATTTCACATAGCAAACACAAACAAATAGGCAGGAGCATAGAAAACATCAGGTGCATTCTGAATGGAGATCATAGGATCTCCATTTTACTTATTCTTATTAATTTTTTTAATATTTAAATGAAATATTAGTAAAATAAGTAATGTAGTAAAATAGTAAAGGAAAATAATATTTTATTTATTGTATAGAGAATGAGTAACAAATTTTGGTGTAAAGAGAATGAGTAAAAACTGTGCCTATTTAGGCACAGTTTTTATTAAAGATGGCAGGTTGGAAATAGACAACATAATGTTATTACCAACATTCATCTTGTAGTGCCTCCACACTGGCTTTTTCCAGATTTCAAGCTTACATGATTATCATTATGTGTCGTAGGAAATATGATCAGATCTAGCATTGAAGACTATTTACCAAACTAAAGCATTATTACCTGCCTTCAAATCTGTGCCAGTGGGTATTAACTTTTGCCATGGTTGTTCATTATGTACAATGATGATATCCTCTCTCTTCAAGAAACCTTGTTCTGCTCAAATGTTTCAAATTTCCATAACCCATCACTTAAATATCAATTTCCTCAACATCCTTCAGTGAGATGAAGATAACCTTATAAACTGTACTGTTATCAAATAGTTGTCTGCTTTCTCACAAGAAATAGCAAACTTCAGCTCTCTATCCCTTTGATCAAATCTAGATTTTGAAACAAAATCAATATTTCTCTTGATTATGCTTCCAGGCTTTCCCATGCAAACACATCATTCTACTTGGCCTCATAAAAATTGACGTCATTTCTCATCCCTACAAACTGATAATAATATATAACTTTATCTTAAATCTAGTCATCCTTAGAACAACATTATCACATTTTAGATGGCACATCAAAAACATCTCTAAAAATGCTTAATATTAGCCAGAATGAGGAAGTCCAGTTAATAAAAGAGAGTAGTTTGTATACCTCTCTCTCTCTCACACACACACACACACACACACACACACACACACACACACACACACACACACACACACACACGAACACACACAAACACACACACACACACACACACACACACACACTTCCATCGTTTTCATGGATGCTGTTCAGATGAAGTACCTCATTCCTTTGTGTCAGATTATAAAAAAACAAGAACTTTTCCAAAAACTTTACAAGAGTAAGTAATTAATATCATAGAAAGTGGTGGTATTTAATGTCATTAAAAAACAAGTTAAAAATAACATGACTGAAAACTTCATTGGCTCACTAACTGGCATTTTTTTCTTCTTTCTCATCTGCCTAAGGCAGGTTGATGCCACCATGAACAATATGTTTCCACTCCAATCTATCAGTAGCCAAGTTATTTACATTTCTGTAAGAGTTGAGACTACTTAGACGCTTCCCATCCATTTCCTTCTACTCTTATGTTCTGGAGAATTTGAAGAACCCCTTCAGTACACATTCTGTACATATGTCCATACTACTGCAATTGTTTTTCTCTGATTCTTTTCATTATTGAATTACAGTATATAATTGTTGTCTGATCTGACTGTTTTCACCAAAATCTGTGATGATTTATTTATTTTCCTCAAACATTTCCTTTCAAAGCCTGTCATTCTTTGTTCTTTATTCTGTTTGATAACCCAAGTCTCTATGCCATAAAGAACAGCAGGGAGTATCACTGGACTTTGATTTTAAGTTCTTTAGAGAGATGTATATTTTTTCCATATATTTGTAAGATTGATTACAATATCTTCCCCTAGATTTATTGTGTGTTTAATAGTTTCTTTTAGTTTCTGTCTGCATAGTTAGCCTAGTGGCTTTGCGCTTCACAACCATATGCCTCGGGAAGGAGTGTCCCAGGTTCGATTCCCCATTTAAGACGTGAGGAACTTGAGGATCTTCCTCAGCCATAACAAAGTTAGCTGGTTTTGGGTGCTGGCAGTAGGGTTTTTTCTGCCAGTTTATCTGGCATTTTTCATCCTGCAAGCAGGCAAACTGTCCCCGTGAACATACACTTCTACAGTCAAAAAATATTTCCCCCCAGCGGCAGGCTAGGTGACAGGTCGGTTGGGAGTGGTACTAACAAGAAGTCGCATCTAAGTAACACGCGGACCCTGCATAGGAAGTGGGAATAATGCGTAGTGAAAGAAGAATAGTTTCTTTAAAATTTAGTCTGTCTGTGATCAATGTGCCAAAGTAAATGAATTGTTTAACCTACTCCAGTTTATCCTTCAACTTCAAAGATAAGTTCTCCATTTCTGCCTATTGCTACTGTTTTGGTTTTAGTGAAACAATGGCAATAGGCAGCTAGCTAGTATTATCTATACTAAAATTTATTAGGTGGTATTTTCATTGTAGTGAAATATGAATTATATAATGCAAAGAATGTAGCTTAAACTATAACTAAATCATTACCCCTATAAACAGGGCTTGAAAATTTTCATACTGGCTCATCATTCAGGTAAACATTCCACCCATCATATGTTAGCCTGGGTGTAATCTACCATGGTCACCTAATATTTCACAGACACATGTTTATTTTATAAGCTTTTGTTAATGTATGGCTAAATTTAATCTGTATTACTACTTTTACTTGGAAGTAGAAGTAAGTATGTTAACTACTTATATATCATTGTGCTGAGCATTCTGTGAAGAAAAAATGTCATGCATTTTATAAGTGATAAAAGACCAATTATTATTTTATTTTATTCAAATCAATAATACTATTTTTTGCTTCTAACACATCTTGAATCACTTTTATGATAAAAAAGCAAATAAATCCTTCTCTAAACTATTCCAAATCATCTCAGTATCTCCACCATAAGTGTCCCTTTCATGGATAGAGGGATGTTATCAATGTTATCAACAGTGATAACATCCCTCATATCATCCCTGATATGAGATGATAACAGACATGTTATCAACCATCTGGATGATAACATGTCCCTGGTTGCCAACAGATCAGAGCAAACCTCTTATCGCATTGTAGAGCAAATCATGATTTGTCTGTAAACAATACTAACCCCTCCCCCAACTCTTAGGTCCAGTTGATGTGGAGCCTAGCCCATTTCAAACATTCTCTTCTAGTCACCTAGCAAACAGACCACCTTCCTGAAAGTGGTCTGTATGCTAGGTGACTAGTAGATAGACCACTTTCCTGAAGCCTTCTATACTTAGCAGAAGCAGATACCAACATTCCTGTAGCTGTAAGTCAGAAGATCATAGCTTATTCAGGGTAATATGGGTAGCACTTCTGCTATAGCTGTGACTGTTGTTATTGATTGGAACCAATAACAACAGTCACAAACAATACTGCAAAGATGCAGTGAAGGAAGGCCACCAGCTACAACCACCAGTATCTCCGATTATAGCTGGCGGCCTTCCTTCACTGTATCTCTGGAATGCTGTTTGTGACTGAATTGGTTCCAGTCTGTAAATCACAAGGAACCATCTGGTTACCTCCACCTGACTCATGCCAGCCTCTAGTCTTATAATGGCCAGGTACCTTAATACATTGGTTAAATGATATATTGCAGCTATAACAAGAATTCTGCTATCACAAAATGATTTGTTCTCCTCTGGGCACAAAATGGAAAACCACTCCAAAATACCTGCTTTTATGACACTGCTCATTTGCATATACTGCTAAGAAAGCTACTCATTTGTAAAACTAAAATTTTTTTATTTATATTAGCTACTTTAATCATTGACTTTGGAAATAAATTTGTCATTCTCTATTTCATTATCTTGTTGAAAGGTGAATAATAATGATTAATGATTTACAATCATGATATTTACAAACTCATTAGTGAGTTTGTAAATATCATGAATGGTGTATCACGAAATATCAGAAATGGTGATGAGCTACACTGGTTTCCATAAATTAAGGATCATCCGACTTGGGTCATTTTTTACATAATGTACCTGACTTTCATGTGCCCCCCCTCCCCCAAGTTATCGTAATTTTTTTTCTCTTTGTTCCTTAATTTATGGAAACCAGCATAGTCCATCACCGATTCTGATATTTACAAACTCACTAATGAGTTTGTAAATGTCATGATCACTAATCATCGATTATTAATCTCTGTTAATAACAAATTTATTTCTAAGGTCAATGATTAAAGAAACTAATATAAATCTAAAAATTTTATTTTACAATTTATATTAGTTAATTCTTAAGTAACTCTGTATCTGTAATTATGAAAAAAATGAAGTTGACGACTTACACTCACTGCTTTCTTGTAATGACTTCTCAGCTGTTTCCTTCAAATGCTGGCATACCTTCCAAAGAAATCAAAATATGTTTTGCAACACATTTTTCAGTAAAGTAATAACATTTATGATCACCACTACTATCAAAATAAACAAAGGATTAGTGCTTCATTTATGTCACACAGATACAAAAATAGAGATAATAAAAGGTACCTCAAATACAGTCAACTCTTAATATAGTAAATATGATTGCAACAAAACTTGCTCACAAGACAACTACTGAAAAGTCCAGGCACAATGCCAATAAACACAATACTGTGGTAAAGAAAATTCCTGAAGAAAATTCTATATACTATCTATATATATACTATATATATAAACCAATGAGTTTACAACAATCTGTTCATACTTTAACTCTTCAATGAACTTGATTATGTGCATTAATCCTTATATTTATTTCTTTGTTTCCTGTTAACTTATTTCATGCATCAATAATCTCCTATTACTAAGTCAAATTTCATTTAACTGCACTTGACTAAAATCTATTTAGAAAAATTCTGATTTTGGTCATACTTCTCAAATGAAATCCATAAAATTACTTTGATAATAAAAACAAAGAGTTTAAAAAACTTGGTACCCAGAAGTTAAAAACAAGGATACATTATGGTAGATGCAGGGAACATTGGGTAGGGGAGGGGGGGTTTACTAGAAGCTGTTATTGTTATTTAGATTCATCACCAAAGAAACTACTGTAATGAGGCCAGTGTATTATGAATTAACTGTCTGTATTCTTCTGGTTATTTGACTGACTATTCTGCACAATTTAAATTACTTCAGTTTATGGATGAAAAATTGCTTAGTTTCACACAACATTAGAAGTATATTTATAACTAGGATGGGAAGAGCATATAAATTTATATTTTCCTTTAGATATGCCACATGCAGAAGACAAAAGTTTCAGTAAGGAAATACCGTGAGTAGACATATTACTAACTATTATAATAACGGAATTAACTCATGCCAATTATTTTTTATTCGTAGAATTTTCACCTGAGTATCACAGGTGACATCATCAGTACAGGTACAAGGCTAATTAAACAATAACTGTTATATTCACAAAGCGCCACCTAAGTAGCTAAGGTTAAATTTCTTAAATTTATTTAATCATTATTATTTTTTAAATTACTTAAATTTAATTATTAAGTTATTTAATTATTGCATAATAATTATGTAATTATTCAATTATAATAATTAAAACAAAATTTTTTTAATTATTATTACAATTTTTTTTTATTATAACAAAAAGCCACATAGATATTTAGTGGTATATTAATTCCTCCTTCATATCCAATGGCTATAAGAAGTCCTTCATAAAAAGAGCTTTAAGTAGTCATGCTCTAGCATCCTCTTCAAGTACAGAAGAACCTACACGTATACCTATCCCCTATGTACACAGGATTAGTGAACACATAGCTAAGGTGCTAAAACCACTAAATATCTGTGTGGCTTTTTTGACCCATCAGAAAAATCTTGACTTTCATAATGTCTCCAAAAGACAAGCTCTCACATCTCAGTAATCCAGGTGTCTACCAGATTCCTTGCTCATGTGGATTATCATATTTTGGACAAACAGGAAGATCTGCTCAGGTCCGATTAGAAGAACACCAGTCATACATCCAGTACCTTGAACCCAAACAGTCTGGAATTGCAGAACATGCCATCAACACCAGACATAGAGTTAAGTGGAACAAGACAAAGGTCATTCACAAAAGTTGGTTCCTAATGGAACGGCTATACAAAGAAACATGTGAAACATTACTTCACTCCCTTAACCTAAACAGATCCGATGGTCTGCGTCTTTCCCCCTTGTGGGAGATAGTACTTTATAAAGCAGCAAATCTTTCCTAACATATAATTGTATACACATATATATATATTAAAAAATAATAATATTATTATTATAATTGAATAATTATATAATAATTAAATAACTTAATTAAAATAAAATAAAAAATAAATAATAATAATAATTAAATAAATTTAGGAAATTTAACCTTAGCTACTTAGGTGGCGCTTTGTGAATATAACAGTTATTGTTTAATTAGCCTTGTACCTGTACTGATGATGCCTGTGATACTCAGGTGAAAATTCTATGAATAAAGAATAATTGACGTGGGTTAATTCCGTTATTATAATAGTCAGAAGACAAAACATGTGGTCTTATATTTATTAGAGTGGGATTCTTTTTTATTTATTTATTTTTTTATTTCAGTGCAATCAAAGCAATGAAAAATAAGCCCTATTATATAAATTCACATCCTCATTTATGCTTTATTATAAGCATTTTGTACATCTCACTTAGCCATTTTTATCCCATCATACTAACAATACACCTTCCTTAATCTAAAAATATTATTAGCTACCAGCCTCCTTTTGCTCTTAACAAAAAGAGATTACAACTACAGCATAGAATGTAATCTCGAAAACACTTATTTCTAAGAAAATGCATGTTGTTATTAGTAGGAATTAAAGCTGTTATTGAGACTGTAGCTGTACAAAAATCTTCAAGGAAATTTCAAAATATCAGTAACTTTCAACAAACTTCCTTATAATCATAACTTTAATTTTGACAGTATTACAACACCAAAGAAATTTAAATTATAAAAGGATGTTTATTAGCTGACATATTTTGCTGTATTTCAAACCAGCATCATCAGAGTAAAACACATTACAGTCTACATACAACAATGAGTAAGCTAAAAGACAGAAAAACGTGTAGAAGTAACAGTTGCTTTAAATGAATAAAATGCTATGAGACCCACTTAATTATTCATAGAAAGAAAAAAAAAAAGAAAGAAAGAACAGAAATTACCACAAAGGAAATTGCAAGAAATAAAATAAATCACAGGAAATGCCACAAAAAAGGAAATCGCTAAAAACAGATGAAAAGATTTTGCAAGAAATAAAAGAAATCAACAGATATAGAACAGAAGAAATGGCTGGAAGGTATACTAAACAGGATTGGCAGGAGTTATATATAAAGCGCACAAAATGTTACAATAGCTAAAATAAATGTCCCTTACCTGAAAATTTCAAAATAAACTATGTGCAGTCTAATGTAAAAATAAATTAAAAAAAAAAAATAGAAAAAAATGGTACAGGAACTAGAGACCAAATAGAAAACATGAGATGGATTATAGAGAGAACAAGAGAATCACATTCTCTCATCGTGTGGATCACAACAGACTGTGCATTATAATGAGATCAATGGGAATACCTGAACATCTAATTCTCTTGATAAGAGGTGTATGACAACCAAGAAACTTCAGTAAAAATAGTCTTTGGAGAAACAGACAGTGTTCGAATGGAAAAGAGGGGTGCAGCAGGGTTGTATACTGTTGCCCTATCTTTTTAATATTAATAGTGTTAAGACTGGTGGCAGTAAAATAAATAATTTAAGATATGCAGATGATAGAACCCTCATAGCAGAAACTAAGAAAGATCTGGAGCAGCTGATTCTATTAGTTAAGACAGAAAGTAACAAAGCCAAGTTTAATTTAAACATCAGCAAAATAAAAGTAATTGTTTTTGGCAATTTAAATGAATTTATAATGGAGGGAAATAAAATAGAAATTGTTGCAAGTTAGGTTTTACTCGAGTCCAGAATCAGAAATTATGGTAAATGTGAAGATAAAATTAAAAAATGATGGAAAGATAGAAGTGTGAGTAAGGCCACAAAAATTAGAATTGTCAAAGCAATGGAATTTCCAAATGTATGGATGTGAAAGCTGTATTGTTAAGAAGAAAGTGAATTGATTTGAATTATGGGTGTGGAGGAGACTATTAAGAATCTCATGGACTGCAAGAATGACCAATAAGAAGGTTTTAGAGAATATAAAGACAGAATGCTCTGTGGAGGAAATGATTGCTATGCAAAAGCTGGTGTACTTTGGACATATTATGCAAGCTGATGAATCACTGAAGAGGTAGTTATGTTGGGGAAGATTGAGGGAAGAAGAGGAAGACCACAAGAGTTGGATGGACAACATAAAAGCACTTACCAACTTAAACTTACAATTATTGAAAGAAAGGACAAGAGGCCAAGTGGGATGTAGAGCCTTTGTTTACAAGATCACCAAGAGTTGAAAATGACCAGATGGCACATAACAACATATATATATACACACACAAGATGTGCTCAAAAAAAAAGCGACCAAACTTTTGCTATAAAGACTTAATTGCTCATTTTAAGCACTGTCCCCTTCAAAGTACTCCCCCCCCCCCCTCTACTGGTGATACACCATTACCAAAGTTTCATCCATTGTTGGAATGTACTTGCTGTGATGGCGCACAGTTCTCCTATTGCATTTTTCTGAATCTATAGTTTGAAAACGATGTCCTTTCAAAGTGGTTTTAAGTTTGGGAAATGGCAAACAGTCTGCTGGGGTTAAGTATTTAGTGATACAATAAAACTACTTGTTTTTTGCATCCGTGATATAGTGTCTGTTGCAGATGGGATGATGCAACATTTTCACTATATAGGGACATTTTCATTCCAGACTTAGAACTACTGAAAAACAAAAATGTGCATGTGAAGGCACAATTCTCGAAGTGATGGATAATTCTCACAATGGTCAGAATTATTTATGTATATATTACTCATGTTAGAGGCTTAATGAAGTAAAACAGCACTAAATGTTAAAAATGTTATTTAATTCTTCCAATATTTCATTTCAGTGATTACAATATGAGACTTCTAACAAACAAACAAACAAACAAACAAACACACACACACACACACACACACACACACACACACACACACACACACACACACACACACACACACACACACACACACACAAAGGCAACAGAAAACTAAGTGATACACGTGTACTAAAGACTAGACTCTTAACTAGGTGGGATGCCTCTGTGGGCACTATTGGTAGCCTAGAATGTAAACTGAGATCTTGAAATATTAGTGTTTCCCATATTTTAGAAAGTTTTATGCAACCATATTTATATAGATTAGACTTATTTTTAAGAGCAGCAGCAGCAGCAGATTCCAAAAATACACTTTTTCTTCTAAATTTACTGTGATAGAGCATGGTGATCTTTTTCCATTTCATTCTATGAAATGTATCTAAAGCATGGTCCACAAAGCCCGATTGACCATTGCATAACTACAGATGTATTTTTGGTGTTCTTTCATGTTGGCAGACCTTCCTGTCTCTGTATAGTAGGCTAACTTGCAGGAACAGGGCACTATCTATATTCCAGACACAGAGAGAGGATAGAAATTCATTGCATTCCAATAGATGCTTGCCAATGGTATCCAATAATGCAATGCACACATTCTTTTATTATTTTAACAAGAATACTCAACATCTAGCTCTAATCCAGAGCCCTTTCTAATTCAGAGTATTATACCTTTCCACTATTTGTATATGGGAAAGATACGACTTCTGCATTACTTTAACCTTGGTATCTCTTCTGGGTCTCAATCCCATTAATGTTGTTTTCCACAGGTGAGGCTCATGTGGAAAACACTGGGTCTTGTACTAGATGTACAAGGATCGAGACCAGATGTAGTGATCTAGTGTAGGATCGAGACCAGATGTAGTGGTCTCGATCACTACGTTCCACTAGACGCTTGCCTCTGGTATAGCCTCCACTGGGATCCTTAGATGGATGTCTTACCTGGAGGAGATGAGTAATTCTTGCTGGTGCCCTGTGGAGGTTGATGTTTGGCTTAGTGGTGGGTTTTCCCTATCACTGGGTGTGGCTGAGGCTTCTGCAGGTTTTGTCTGGGAACCACCACTGAGTTTAATGGCATATAGTGCGAAATAAGAGCCTTTGGATTTCTCACTGAAGCTAGAGTGAGCTGAAGGATCACATAGTTTATTGAGCTGATCCTTTATTTATGAGTTTAGTAGTGATCATTTAGAGATGCATAGTGAACTTCTAGTTCATCTAGAGTTTTAGAAGAGGTACTCTGCACTTTAACAGTACTTCAATAAAAGTCAAAACTCGTGATTATGGGAAGAGACCCTACTCAGACTGGTTTTCACCATTAAGAATATAATTTTTTGGCATCTTTAATTTATAGTATAACCATGTGAAAAAACAAAACTTTCAATGCCTATATCTAATCCCGAATATTTTAGTAATAAGGTGCGACACCTCTTGAACACTTGCATATGAAATATGGCTTCTGCATTACTTCAACCTTGATATCACTCTTGGATCTGGCTCCCAGTGATGAGACCTCAATAAAGGTCGAAACCAGTCTGGGTAGTGGTCCTTCCCATAAGGCATAGCATTACACACACCTGAAAGTATGTGTTCTTTTCATTATGGGTACAAAAACAATTAATGTGAAGTCACTAGCCTCTGCATACAAGTAGTTTAATCGTAAAGGTACTTCATGAACAAACTTTGTTTGCTTACATTTAGATAAAGAATTCAACAAGAATATAATATTATTGACCATGCTGATATTATGGTGCTATGAGATTTTCTTTAATATTAAATATAGATATATTTTAAGATTTTGTAGACAGAATAATGTAAATTATATATTTCAGTGATTACACCACATTTTTAATTATTCAGTTATACAATATACTGAAATAATAGTTCCCGAAAACTTTCGTAAATTGTAGGATTCACATCTTCAGGTAAATAGTATACCTTAAAGTTTAAACAAGAGAAATTAATAAATACAAATCATTACCATCTGGCTATTCATAAACTCAAATAACAGAATGCAGATATAAAACGTTACTGACGTTGAACAATACTGGACGATGTCACGTGTCCTTGTTCTCATTCATACAGTCCGAGCTCAGATTGAGGTAGATTTTTTTATTAGAGCTGACCACACTTGATGGAGAATTAAACATTAATTTTTATTGCATTGGGTTGGGTTTTTCAGCATATTAGCAGCTTCTTTAAATTTTCTTATATAGCTGTTGTTTTCTTTGTATGACATCGTCGCTTTTTTGCCAGAGTACATCGTGTCCAGTGGAAGTGGTATGGAAAGCAAGACCCGTTTTTTGTTCTCTTTTGTATTGTACGCCTTTTTGGTGTTCAGCCATGCGTATTTCTCCAGATCTTCCTGTCTGTCCTACGTAGCAAATCCCGCAAGCGCAATGGATTTTGTAGACTCCTGGTTTTTTAAGAGGATGATGAGGTGCTTTTGGTGGATGTAGGAATCTTGAGATTTTTTCCATAGGAAGGAAGGCTACTTTTACGTTGTGTTTGTTCAATTATTTGGCTAGCTTGTCTGTATCATTTTTGATATAAGGAAGTGAGATTGCATTTTTGTAATCCTGTTTTATTGTGGAAGGCATTTTAAGGATTCTCTTGATGGTTTTTGTTTCATACCCATTCTGTTGGAGGATTTATGTTAAGTATTTTAGTTCTTCATTACATCTTTCTTGTGTGCTGGAGATATTTTATGCTCTGTCTCGAAGAGTTTTAATTAAGCTTATTTTTTGTGAAGGATGGTGGTGTGAGACTGCATTTAGAAATTTTCCTGTGTTTGTTGGCTTCCTATATACTGAGAAGGAGAGTTTACTTTCTTCACTAACTTCTAATAGAATATCTAGAAAAGGAATATTTCTATTTTCTTCTTGTTCTAAAGTGAATTTTATGGTGTTGTGCAAATTGTTGAGATAATCTTTGAAATTGATAAGTCCATCTGTTGTTCCATTCCATATGATGAAAATATCGTCTACATAGCGTAGCCATATTTTTGGTTTTTTATGGTAATTCTTAAGAGCATTGTTTTCAAATTTTTCCAATTAGCCACAGAAGTCTATGCCTTCAATTACAAACTTACGGTGAGTGGTTTTGGCATAAAGTTATACAACTAGAGAAACTACACGTTAAACATCTCAACTTCATTAACCGTCTAATTTTCCTCATCCGATGCAGAGATAACGAAGTCATCCCGATATTCATCAAAATCAAACTCGTATTCAATACAAACAAGGCCTCCAGAATTTATCATAAAATAGAACTAGCTCTTTTAAGAGAAAGAATTACAGTCACTAGAGCTGAATTAGCATTAATTAGTAATAACACTTTTTCTCTTCATAATGAACTGGCCACATCTCTTCCATCCTACCTATGGAACAACATTGAGAGTGTTACATTCAACAAGGCAATAGCGATCTCAGAACAGAAGAAACACATTAATTCATAAGTTCAACTTATTCCTTCAGAAGAAAGAAATACATAAAAAACAACTAAATCATCCAAAAGTAGTTATTAACCTTTCTTCAAGAGTCCTAACAAAAGAAGGGAATAACCTTTTACTTAAGGGTTTTAACTTCACCTTAACCCCATGTTTCCTACTAAAAATTGGTATCATAGCACAAATAGAAAAAGGAATTAGAAATCTACTGGACAACATGGCAGATCGATCTTATCCGTATAGAGAGTACAGCTTTACTATTAAAAAGCAGATTAGCTTGTAGGAATCTACCTTAAAATGAATACGCTTGCCTTAAAAAATTAAAGGATGACAAAAATATTGTCATAATCAAAGTGGATAAAGGCAACGCAACTGTCGTTTTGAATACTACAGAATATGATAACAAAACGAAAAGTCTGCTGGAAGATACAAACACCTACAAACTCTTGGACAGAGACCTGACTTGGCATACACAAAAAAAAAAAAAAAAAAATGATCTCATAAAAAAGTGCCTCTCTGGATGGAAAAACTTAAAAAATACTTACAATCAAAACATCCTTTGATACCAAGAATCTATGGTGTTCCAAAGATCCACAAGACAGACATACCTTTAAGACCAATAGTAGATGGAAGAGATTCACCGACTTCCAACTTGGCGAAATACCTCACCAACATGATCTCACATCATAATAGGAAAAACATCTTCCTTCATAAAAAATAGTACACACATTTCATAGAAAAAGTGAAAGATATACATATTGGTCCAACAGACATCTTAGCAACTCTAGACATTATCAGCTTGTTTACAAACGTCCCGAGACAAGAAATTTTGAATCTCCTAGAAGACCACTTCTCTTGGGACATCTTAGATCTTTTTTAAATATTGTATAAACAATACTTTTTTCACCTATCAAGACAGAATCTGGGAACAAAAAGAAGGACTGGGTTCATCATTATAACCAGTACTAGAAAACCTATTTATGGAATAATTTGAAAACAATGCTCTTAAGAATTACCATAAAAAACCAAAAATATGGCTACGCTATGTAGACGATATTTTCATCATATGGAATGGAACAACAGATGAACTTATCAATTTCAAAGACTATCTCAACAATTTGCACAACACCATAAAATTCACTTTAGAACAAGAAGAAAACAGAAAACATCCTTTTCTAGATATTCTATTAGAAGTTAGTGAAGAAAGTTAACTCTCCTTCTCAGTATATAGGAAGCTGACAAACACAGGAAGATTTCTAAATGCAGCCTCACACCACCATCCTTCACAAAAAATAAGCTTAATTAAAACTCTTCGAGACAGAGCATACAATATCTCCAGCACACAAGAAAGATGTAATGAAGAACTAAAATACTTAACATAAATCCTCCAACAGAATGGGTATGAAACAAAAACCATCAAGAGAATCCTTAAAATGCCTTCCACAATAAAACAGGATTACAAAAATGCAATCTCACTTCCTTATATCAAAAATGATACAGACAAGCTAGCCAAATAATTGAACAAACACAACGTAAAAGTAGCCTTCCTTCCTATGGAAAAAATCTCAAGATTCCTACATCCACCAAAAGCACCTCATCATCCTCTTAAAAAACCAGGAGTCTACAAAATCCATTGCGCTTGCGGGATTTGATACGTAGGACAGACAGGAAGATCTGGAGAAATACGCATGGCTGAACACCAAAAAGACGTACAATACAAAAGAGAACAAAAAATGGGTCTTGCTTTCCATACCACTTCCACTAGACATGATGTACTCTGGCAAAAAAACAACAATGTTATACATAGAAAACAACAGCTATAAAAGAAAATTTAAAGAAGCTGCTAATATGCTGAAAAACCTGACCCAATGCAATAAAAATCAAGGTTTAATTCGTCAACGTTGAACAATACTGGACGATGTTACATGTTCTTGTTCTCATTCATACAATCCGAGCTCAGATTGAGTTCTGACCACACTTGAGTCGGGCTGTATGAATGAGAACAAGAACACGACATCGTCCAGTATTGTTCAACGTCAATAACGTTTTATATCCGCATTCTATTATTTGAGTTTATGAATACCAGACGGTTATGATTTGTATTTATTAATTTCTCTTGTTTAAACTTTAAGTTATACTATTTACCCCTGAAGATGTAAATCCTATGATTTACAAAACTTGTCGGGAACTGTTATTTCAGTATTTTGTATAACTGAATAATAAAAAATGTGGTGTAATCAATGAAATATATCTTTTGAGCCAATTAGCCACAGAAGTCTACGCCTGCAATTATTATTATTGTCAAAATGAAATGTAAACCATTTGAAATCTATGTACTTACTACAATCTGATAATTTGTAATAATTTGTGTTTTATTTTTATTGTAATTTAAAATCTAAGCAATACTTAGTCTTTATTAGAGTTGTAAGTCAGCAGTTAGAATTGAAGGAAGTACAGGAAGATGGTTTAATGTTAAATCTGGTGTGAGACAAGGATATACATTATCCCATCTGTTATTCATTATCTATATGGATCACATTATGAAGGAAAGTGGTATTAAACATGATATCAAACTTGTCGGGAACTATTATTTCAGTATATCGTATAATTGAATAATGAAAAATGTAGTGTAATCACCGAAATATGTCTTTTGAACTTAGATCTGAAATGGGCAACCTCACTTACAATGAAGTCACCTATCCAGAATCTAACAGAATATGTCCCACTAAAAGAGCATACTAATCTTTTCAGCAATTAAGTTCATGTCATAGAAGAATTAATATCATGATCAATAAGATGAAAGAAATATTTAGTATGAGTTTTGATAGATCTAAATTAAAATTGTAAATGTAAAATAATCAAGGAATATGTGTAAAGATAATTGCTAGTGATTTATAACTACTCATGCAAGAATGTCAGTACACTGACCAAGAAACGGCAAAGGTTGCTCATATGGCAACGTAGTATTGAAAGTACCCGTGGTGCTAATTCGTGAAAAATATCTAGAGGCACGAGTTCCCGAAAATGGAAAACCCCATATGGCGGTGCGATGAGGTCAGCCAGTCGGGGACGAATCGAAAAGCCGAATATGCAAAATCTAACTCGAAAAGAGGGTGCTGGAAAGGGGGAATATGTGCAGCCACACAGGTCTGACCCCCCCCCCCCATTTTGTTTATTCCAGTTTTCTCTCCACGTGCTCCTCAGTGTTCAATGATTTCCAACTCCTACGTTCCCAGAGTTGACTAACGTAAGTCCCGGCAGCGCATCACAGCAGAGTATGGCAAATAAACTTGCGGACCTTTGGCAAAGAAAGTGCACCGATGTAATTCTTGAAGAAGCGAGCGCCAGACTCAAAGAGTACACGTGACTCCCACATGGCAGCAGATCTTGAACAACAAAGTTTCAGACCACGAAGGAAGGACAGAAGAAATCCCGAAATCCTATGCAGTGCAGATAAGTACTTTACATATTCTTTGTCCCTTAGACATTAGGATGATTGTGAAAGAAAGAAATTTTGTGTTTCAGAATGAAAACTGAACTCTAAAGATTAAGCAGATTATAGAACATTTAATTCTCATCAGACTAACTGTCCGAGAATCACGAATCTGTTAAAAACCAATGTTTAGACCCATACGAAATGAAAACAAGATGTATTTTGTGACTAACGAGCACTTGATCAACTGTGTATAGTATTATAACCATTTGAAGAGAATATTCTATGTAAAAAATTGTATGTTTAAGGAACGAGAGAGTGTGAGTGAATCCTTAGATGATTTAAACTTAGTATTGCTTACATCATGCTTATGCCTTGTATTACTTGTGAGTTCATTAAATCTGTTTTATAGTTTCATATGTGTGGGATCTGACCATGTAAACTAACTCTTACCACTCATAAAAGTTACGAACCTGTTCATTTGTATATGCGCGCAGGGACACCCAGAATAAGTTAAGAAGGAGGGGACTACGACTGCAAGATTAGAATGCCTCTGTTCAGTTGTAACCACATTGGTGGCATCAAATTTCTGTGACCCCCCCCAAGGTTAAGATATACTCTGTACCTAAGCTCAGGCTAGCGCAGTATATAAATTCGTCTGACAGAAAAGGGGATGTCTCACACAAGTTAGAGAGTAGGTAGTCTAAGGGCCATTAACGAACAGGACACATAGTATAAGAGAAGGAATAAAAGGATAATAAATATAACAAAGAAATAACTCACAACAAATGGCACGGCTAACAGGATGTATTTGATCCATGAAAGGGAAAGAATTTAATGAGATACAGTGAGTCGGTGTCAGTCAAGTCACATGCGAAGAACAAATGAAAAAAAAGAAAAATATCTTTTGGAAGGGAAATTTTAAATTTGAGATTTTGTAGTGTAAGCAAAAAGGGATAAGTATGTCTCTCCCAACTAGTATAGAGTTAAGTGATCCAGAATTCTTTAGGAGCATTAACCCCAAGGAGATATTCCCTCAGTTTTTGGGAGAAGAAACAGACAACGTGAGGGTCCTTTTTGAGTACATTGAGGAACTTAGGAGGATAGGGCAATGGAGCAATTTCCAGTTGCTTATACTGCTTTGCAGTAAGTTAACTGGAAGGGCAAAAAGCTTTTTCTAGTCATCGCCCCTCCTGAAAGAAACGTTGGATTACCAGAGATTCAAAGGATTCTTATCTCCCAATTTGCCAAGGCCAAGAACATAGGACCTAATCTCTGGAAACTCCAAAAGATGAACCAGAAGGAAAAGGAAGGCATCCCAGAATATTACAACAGGTTGCTCACTTTTGCAAACACGCCGAGTGTTCCTGACGACGAAAGACGGCATCTAGATTGGGCTGTTTTTCAGCACTTCAGGGTCGGTCTGAGGCAGGAACTAAGGGAGGCAGCCTTTGCAACGGGAATAATAAATCTGAAAGAATGTTATGATGCCGTCATTGAAAGAGAACAACTGCTTGGGGACATCTGTCGCTCAGTTGCTATAAGCCATGTGAATGCTGTAAGAAATAATGGAGAGGATGATAGGAGCCAAAGTCTGACAAAGGAAGGAATAGCAAAGAAGGAAAAATGTCAGAGGACGCAAGTGAGTATTGGAGAAAATAAAACTGACACAGTCTGCAGTGTCAATGTCTGCAAATTTGGTGAAGTCAGCTCCTTGGTCAGGCAAGAGGTCGAGAGATTACAACAGCCTCTTATGGAACGACTCGATTCTGTCATCAGGCTGCTAACACTAGATCGTTCCAGTGACCAGAAGTCTCCTGAGTTACAAGAGAGTAAGTTACTGATCTCATTCATAAGGAGGTCGAGTAATTGCAACAGTTGGTGCTGGGCAGAATGGAATCCCTAATGATAAAACTAACGGAATTGTCAGCCAAATGTGGATTGAACACTCCTCTGTCTTCGGATGGAGAGGTTAAAAGAGGCTACCATCGAGAGATTCCCAGGTGTTATAGTTGCAACAGATTAGGACACTTGGCCCAAGACTGTTTTATAACACCGCAATGCTCGAGAACTAGGACCGGTCTCAAACTACGTCTCATGTTTGTGCCAGACCTGATGATAATGAAGAACAACAGGGCAAGGAACAGTTCTCTGGAACAACAGCTAACGCAAGGGTCTGCAGGAGGAATCTCAAAGTACAGCTCGACACCGGTTCTCAAGTTTCCCTAATCTCTGAGTATTGTCTCAGGGAACTGGGGGCCTGTGTGAGTGAGAGAGCTAAAAGAATGAGCAATCCAGTCAGATTATTGGGAATATCTCCCTCCACAACTCATGCCACAAGATATATTAGACTAAGGATTGAGCTACTTGGGTAGAATCTGCATGTATGTCATAACCTCCTAATTCTTCCTGGGAACTTGTTGTCCTGAGTGGGATTAATTCTAGGAGAAGATTTTCTTAGGAAGCATGGTTTTTCATGCGACTACCCGAGAGAGAGCATTCAGTTCCGAGGAAAAGGAAATAATACTGTAAGAAATCAGAAACAAAGAAAAAAAGAGAAGGAGAAGAGTCCACGTCCAACAGACCTGAGAGTAAGCAGGTTATAGAACTTGGAAAAAAAAGGGAAGGGCACATAGCTAACATCTAGCCAAAATCTAATATCGCAGAGGTCAGGGAAAAGAACTGAAAACCGGAAAATGGTAAAGATCAGGGAAAAGAAGCAGAGAAGAATGATCTAACTAGAGATAAGTGCACCAGTTTGAATGAGCAGTATATGAAAAAAAGAATCAATCTTGTGTATCAAGCAACAGTTGAAGGTCCAAACACTGTGGGAATCAGAAAAGAAGGGGGAGAATTAAACAGAGAAAGTATGCAAAAAAAAAAAAAAAAAAAAAAAAAAAAAAAAAACCTTTTAGAAACTCATTAATGCCCTAACATAATGGCAAGGTCATATCAAGGAGGGAAAAAGAAGATGAAAATTTTCTTGGGGAGAAAATTTTTTTTTAGAAGGAGGGGGGCCTTTGTTAGATCGGAAATGGGCAACCTCACTTACAATGAAGTCACCCATCCAGAAACTAACAGAATATGTCCCACTAAAAGGGCATACTTATCTTTTCAGCAATTAAGTTCATGTCATAGAAGATTTAATATCATGATCAATAAGATGAAAGAAATATTTAGTATGAGTTTTGATAGATCTAAATTATAATTCATCATCATCATCAAATTCCTGCCATGTACTCTCAAGGGGTGTACAGGATATGATAGTACTACATGAAAAAAATTACATCATTATTAATTTCCTATCTACAATTTTCCTCCAAATCAGCTGTTACTTGTCAAGACTCCAACATTATCAGATCTTATATTTCTATCGTCTAAGGCACTTTGTACCGTATCAATCCACCTATATCTTGGTCTTCCTCTGGGTTGTTTTGCTGCCAACCTGGCAGAGAACACTTGTTTTGCTAATCTTTCCTCGCCCATTCTGTTTAAGTGATCATACCACCTGAGATTAGCTCTGCTAATGCATTCCTGGATGCTGACAATGTCAAGTTCTTTCCTAATATCCTCGTTTTTAATATGATATTGCCATTGATGCCATCTGTTCACGCCTATAATCTTTCTCAGGACTCTCATATCTGTGGTCTCTAGTCTTTGGTCAAGTGTTTTACTTCTGACCCAGCTCTCAGATCCATAAGTTAACACTGGTTTGAACACTGTCTTGTATACAGCTAATTTATGAATTTATTCAATTGACTTCTCACCATACCAGCTTTGCTGATTCTGTTGTCTATTTATGTAAAATAATCAAGGAATATGTGTAAAGATAATTGCTAGTGATTTATAACTACCCATGCAAGAATGTCAGTACACTACCCAAGAAAGGCCAAAGGTTGCTCAAATGCCACCATAGTATTGTAAGCACCCGTGGGTGCTAGTTCATGGAAAATATCTAGAGGCACATGTTCCTGAAAATGGAAAGCCCCGTATGGCAGTGCGATGAGGTCACCCAGTCGGGGACGAATCGAAAAGCTGAATATGCAAAATCTAACTCGAAAAGAGGGTGCTGGAAAAGGAGAATACATGCAGCAACACAGGTCTGAACCCCCCCCCCCCCCCCATTTTGTTTGTTCTGGTTTTCTCTCCACGTGCTCCTCAGAGGTCAATGATGTCCAAATTCTACATTCCCAGAGTTGACTACTGTAAGTCACGGCAAGGCATCACAGCAGAGTACAGCAGATAAACTTGTGGGCCATGAGCAAAGAAAGTGCACTGATGTAATTCTTGAAGAAGCGAGCACCAGACTTGAAGAGTACACGTGACTCCCACATAGCAGCAAATCTTGAACAACAAAGTTTCCCACCACGAAGGAAGGACAGAAGGAATCCCGAAATCCTATGCAGTGCAGATAAGTACTTTACATATTCTTTGTCCCTTAAACATTAGGATGATTGTGAAAGAAAGAAATTTTGTGTTTCAGAATGAAAACTGAACTCTAAAGAATAAGCAGATTATAGAACATTTAATTCTCATCAGACTGACTGTCCGAGAATCGTGAATTTGTTAAGAACCAATGTTTAGACCCATACGAAATGGAAACGGTTTTGTGACGAACGAGCACTTGATCAACTGTGTATAGTATTATAACCATTTGAAGAGAATATTCTATGTAAAAAATGAGAAATTGTACGTTTAAGGAACGAGAGAGAGAGTGAGTGAATCCTTAGATGATTTTAACTCAGTATTTGCTTACATCATACTTATGCCTTGTATTACTTGTGAGTTCATTAAATATGTTTTATAATTTCATATGTGTGGGATCTGAGCATGTAGACTGACTCTTACCTCTCATAAAAGTTACGAACCTGTTCATATGGATATGCGTGCAGGGACACCCCGAATAAATTAAGAAGGAGGGGGCTATGACTGCAAGATTAGAACACCTCTGGCCTGTGTTCAGTTGTAACCACATTGGTGGCATCTAATTTCTGTGACCCCCCCGGTTAAGATATACTCTGTACCTAAGCTCAGGCTAGCGCAGTATATAAATTCGTCTGAGAGAAAAGGGGATGTCTCACACAAGTTAGAGAGTAGGTAGTCTAAGGGCCATTAACAAACAGGACATGTAGTATAAGAGAAGGAATAAAAGGATAATAAATATAACAAAGAGAACAAAAAAAATAACACACAACAGAACCAATTAGCCACAGTAGTCTACGCCTGCAATGTAAATTATATTTATTTGTACAAATAATTTCAATCTGCAAGATGACTATGGTTTATTGATTTAAGAAATGATTGAAGTGTAGTTAAAATACACGGATTTTCACTGAACTGTTTCAAGCTGTATGTTGCCAAACAATTTATCATTATTGGTAAGGCTGTCCTGATGATAGTGCTGCAATTTTCCAGTACTTACTTCTATAAATTGGGTTTTCAGCGCTAATATTTAAATATCAATCGCAAGAAGAGAGAAAGACAAGAATTAAGAATATGCCTATTTCTGAATCATGAATTAATAACTTGATGAAGAAGCACCACATGCAAGTATCATATCACGTAATGTTTTTTTCCTCTAATGATTTAACTCCTTAATATATTAGTCAATAATTCTATATTAATTTTCATAAATGAAAGATATAACAATAAATTTGTTACTTTTCTTCTTTGAGCATAAGTTAATTAATAAGAGAAAAATTATGTGCTGTAAAATTTCCTAAAACAGTTAGGAACTACTGCTTTGGAGAACAGTAATGTGAAAGCAATAAGCCATTAGTTTGGTGAAGAAGATATCTCAAGTACTATTTGTGGAATATCATCAAGACCAGAAGCCTTTTGGTATACAGGGTATTCAAGATTCTTTTGATGTCCCTCCCTAGAAGGCCACATGATGTAATGTTGAAAGTAAAAGATGAGGCAATTTGCTTGTCATCTATGCAGGAGTTGGATGAGAAGAAACATGCCAGGAGGAAAGCTTTATTTTTGTATGGCAATGTCACCTAAAGATAAAGATGCAGGAGGCGAGCTTTATGTTTAGCTGATCTTGCAATACTATCATACATGAGAGGTGAAATCAGAGATGAATAGAAATTGCATCCATCATCTTTTGTGAGAGACAAGAAGGGCACAACTGCCACAAGCATAGGCTGTAAGTTTTCTATATTTAGCTTTTTCAAAGTCAAACTTAACCCTGTTAATGATGATTTTACAAGTGCTGAGAGTTAGGATATTGGCTGGGAATTTTGAAGAGTGGGGCTCTTGTTCCAACATGGATAATTTCTGTAACAAAGTCATAACAGTAGTCTGAACATAGAAATGCTGATGATGATCACAGATCTTCCTACTTAGCATTTCTAGTGCTAAAAATATGAGGCTGAGGGGAAGGTGTTCTACTAGAGATGAACAATGTATGAGGTTATGACTGCATTACCAAGAGAAAAGGTCATCTCAACAGTGTATATCAAAGGAGAAGTGGTTAAGAAAAGGTCCAGAGTGTTGGGTGAGTGGAGAAGATTGTCAGGTATTCTGAATGGTAGATGAACAATTGACTTCAGGTTATTTCTTATAGCTTGATCAAAAAAGAATCAGAAACTTTAAACATTTATAAACCATAGGAAGTCCAGAGATTTACATGAGCTTCTTCAAGTAATGTTACAGCCTTCATTAAAATCATAAAAAAAATCTGAAAAATGAAGTTAAAATTTCAAATAGATTCTCAAACATTCTGAAGTGCAGAGACATTTTAATCCTCAGCAGTACCAATATAACAAAAATTACGTTATTTAATTTACAGTAATAAATTAATTCATTATTCATTACTTATTTTTAATTAGTGAAATGTAATATAAAATGGATGCATATGTGTCCTTTTAAAGCATATGAATTTTTATCAGTTTATACCAATTTTAGAAGAGTTAAAAATAACGTACCTCATTTTGTTCTTTTAACTTAAGTTCTAATTCTGTGGCCATTGTTCGGTAATGATCTGCACTCTTTTGACTAATACTCAATTTCCCTTGAAGTGCTGCAAAGTTACAAAAATATATAAATAAAAACAAATAATAAATGACTACACACACACACGCACACACACACACACACACACACACACACACACACACACATTATTTTTTCAAATGGTTAAGGATTTTAAATGGTTATAAAGGGAAAATTTTTTAATTTTTAAAATCTTCATAGACTATTTATAGTTTAACTTTTTTTAACAACTGAATAACATTGTTATTCAGTTGTTTACCTAACAAAATATGTAAGATGTGAGAATTTACTAAAACTACTAGCATAAAATCATATTTCCAGTGTTGTTATTGTCAAACTTCATCAAATTATACTTAAAATGACAAGTAAAGGTTGAACAGAAACCTACACCTTATCCTTTACTAAAATGATTTGTGATGTAATTTTTCTAAGTAACTGGTTCTAGCATAGTTCGCTGCAACCAATTAATTACCTAGAATCTTGTTGCTTGAAATGGCTGGAGAACTTGATTTAAAATATACTTTGCCACCCTGTACTCACCATAGTGGAACCACTTAATACCTAGAGTCATCAACAACAGCCTTCTTCAGTACACTGCTAGACGAATGCCTCTCTATGCTTCTTCCATTTTGACCAATTTTGTGCATCTCTCTGCAATAAATGTCCATACCATCTTGTTATCTCATCATCCCATCTTAACAGTGGTCTACCTGGTTTTTGATAACCAGTTCTTGGTATTCATTCTGCTGTTCTCTTTGGCCAGCTGTTATCAGACATTCTCATCACATCCTGCCCAGCATAATTTGTTGCCTGCAGGACTGACACTCGTGTGTATGAAGAATCATTTGTGCATGGATTTCAGTTAATCGTTTGCTAAACATGGGTCAAATCAGTGACATATCGGATGCTACGAAGTGTCGTACAGTGTCTCTACACAAAGAAGGCAGCTCAACAGTTTATTGCTAAAGAATTGAAATGTACTCACGCAAACATGAGTAGAGCATTGAGACAGTATTCTAATAGCCAGTGTTTAAAAATAATTGCTGCAATAGTGGACGAAAATAATAACTACATCAAGAGATGAGAGGAAATTAAGGAACATTGTGAAGAAAAACAAAATATATGGTATTTTCATAGGAGATGGAAAGAACTAGGTGTGAATGTACCAAAATCTACAACGTTGAGCAACTTCACAAATTGGATTTTAAATCACATGTGCCTAAGATGAAGCCATTTATGACTTCCAAATAAAAGGCAGCTAGAGTGTAATGGTGTAAGCAAAGGCAGTTGTGGAGTCAAGAGGATGGGAAAAAGATTTTTTTAGGGATGAAAGTATGTTTTGTGTGTCCAATGACCATCAAGGGATGCATGTTTGTCTAAGGGGGATAACAACAAAGTGTTAATTATCATGTTGTATCCATTTGACTATAATTTTTGTGCATTCATTTTTGCATTATTCTAATATTTTGATCCACGTTAAAAATTATTCTAATATTGTGAATGTTTTCAAATAACAGTTTCTTATAATTTATATTACATTTTTATGTGTTTATATGGTTATATAAGTACATAAATTTAGATGATGAATATTTGGTAATAATTATTACTAAATATGCATCATCTAAATGTAGTAATTCAAATATCTTAATACTTATTTACTATGCAATAGATTTTTTCTATGCAATAGATAGATAAATAGATAGATTTTACTATGCAATAGATAGATTTTTAAGGGGTGCTTAAGGGTCAAAGCTATATAACTGAGAGGAGACCTCCACATAGCCTTTAAAGGAAAGTGGAGAACCGACAAGGGCTTCTGACCTAATGTCCAATCCTCACCTTCTCGTGGTGCACCCTGTTGGGTATCTACTTGGATACTGAACGAACGAGGATGGGCTGGCAATTTGGGATTTAGCCGACCAAATTGTATTCTTATTGGTTAAACCAAAATAAAAAAATGATGGTACAACATGACAAAATTTCATACCAGCTGGGGAGTCGCCTGGTTAAACACAAGGCCCCCGTTGTTTTCACCAGCGAACCAGGGCGAACAACAAAAAGTCAGCTACTGGAACAAATCTGAAAACAAACCCCAACTCAACATCACCAGAGTTAAAGATCAGTACTATCAACGTAAGAAGCCTAAATGGCAGAGAAATGGAGTTAGCTGAGGAATTAGATAAGTACCAGATTGACATAATAGGGGTGACTGAAATAAAAAAGACAAAAACTGGTGATATTCAGGCAATGACAATCAAGGAAAAGAAGGAGTAGCCATAGTATTCAACACAAAATACGAGGCTAATCTTCTTGAATGGCAGTCAGTCTCAAGTAGAGCAATGTGGGCAAATATGAGAATGGGGAACTGGACAATGAGACTTATTTGTGCCTATGGTCCCACAGAAGGTTTTACTAAGGTAGAAGTGGAGGAATTTTTTGGTGATTTAGAAAAAGCAACTGACACAATGAAAAAGGAAAAGTTGGTCCTTGTTGGGGATCTAAATAGCAGAGTAGGAAATAATTGTGAGACATACAAAAATATTTTGGGAAAATTTGGAGAAAAGAGCAAAGCTAATAATAATGGCAAATATCTGTTGGATTTCTGCTCAGGACATGGACTGGTTATTACTAACACCATGTTCCAACATAAAAATGTGCACAAATTCACATGGAGAGAAGAGGCTAGGAATAAGAAAAGTCTCATTGACTATGTTATTGTTGATAGGGATGTTTTCTCTATGGTGCAGGACACCAGAGTGTACAGAGGATTTGAAATTGGAAAGATAAAATTGAATTTCATATTGAAAAGAATAACATGTAAGAAAGTTTTAAAGCGAATAAAAGTTGAGCAGCTCTCAGATGTGAACTGTAGACTAAAATACACAAAGATTATTGAAAAAAAATGAAAGAGTTTGAGAACAGGAATCAAACCTTGGAGATTCAGTGGCAAACTCTGAAGAAAACATTGCTTGATTCTGCCAGAGAGGTATCTGGTGAGGTTGTCTGTAAGGATAAAAAAATCAGAACTCCCTGGGGGGGACACAGGAAGTTAAAGAGGCGGTGAAGGAAAAGAAGAAAGCAAATCAAATCAAAAGTTCCTGTCAAATAAGTCAGCTTGTGCTCTTAGAGAATATAGAGACAAATGCAAGAATGCTAAACACTGTGTAAAACTAGCTAAACAAAAGTCATGGGAGGACTTTGGCAAGAATATAGAAAATAAATATCAAGAAGGTGGCAAAATATTCTGGAGGTTGTTGAAAAAGCTTAGGAATGGACGAAAGAGTGCTGTAAAAGGAGTTAGAGATGATAAAGGTGACATGAAAACTGGAGAAAAAGATATCCTTGAAGTATGGAATAATTACTTTGAAAAACTGCTAAATGAAACAAGCAGTGATGACAGCACAGTAGTAAAAAACACTGACCAGACATGCAGTCAGGAATACATATCCATACTTGAAGTAGAAAAAGCCATCAAATGCTTGAAATGTGGAAAGGCAGCAGGAGTAGATGATATTCGACCAGAAATGCTGAAGTATGGTGGTACAAGAGTCTTACAGTGGCTGCACTGCATAGTTCAGAAAGCCTGGACAGAGGGACGAATTCTCGATGATTGGAGTAGAGCTCTCATAGTACCCATATATAAAAAGGCAAATAAAACTGCATGTGAGAATTACAGAGGTATTTCCCTACTGAGTGTTCCTGGCAAGACCTATGCAAGTATACTTGAGAAACGGTTGAGAAGAATTGTGGAAGAAAAGCTTGGTGAAGAACAAGCTGGATTTAGGCCAAACAGAGGCTGTCAGTATCAGATCTTCACTTTATGGCAAATAGTCGAGAAAGCATGGGAATATAACAAAGATCTGTATTTAAGTTTTGTCGATTTGGAAAAGGCATATGACAAGGTGCCAAGAGAGAAGCTATTCAATACGCTGCAGTTATATGGTGTCAATGGGGGCATTATATCAAGCAATACTTAGTCTTTATTTGAGTTGTAAGTCAGCAGTTAGAATTGAAGGAAGTACAGGAAGATGGTTTAATGTTAAATCTGGTGTGAGACAAGTATGTACATTATCCCCTCTGTTATTCATTATTTCGTTCATAATGTGGATCACATTATGAACGAAAGTGGTATTAAACATGATATCAAAATTGGAGATGTTAATGTCAGCTCTTTGCTTTATGCGGATGATGTTATACTTCTAAATAAATCCGCTACAAGTCTGCAAGATTCTCTGACTAAATTGAATAGCTGTTGTAATAGATACGGTATGAAGGTCAGCAATAAAAAGACAAAGACAATGAATATAGGCAGAATCATTGAAAATGTCAACTGTGTTGTGAATGGAGAACCAGTAGAACAAGTAAGACATTTCAGCTACTTAGGCACGATTTTTAGTGAAGATGGTAAATTAAGTATGGAAATAGACAACAGAATCAACAAAGCTGGTATGGTAGGAAGTCAATTGAATAAATTCATATGGAATAAGAGAGAAATTAGTCAGAACACTAAATTAGCTGTATTCAAAACAGTGTTCAAACCAGTTTTAACTTATGGATCTGAGAGCTGGGTCAGAAGTAAAACACTTGACCAAAGACTAGAGACCACAGATATGAGAGTCTTGAGAAAGATTAGAGACGTGAACAGATTTCATCAATGGCAATATCATATTAAAAACGAGGATATTAGGAAAGAACTTGACATTGTCAGCATCCAGGAATGCGTTAGCAGAGCTAATCTCAGGTGGTATGGTCACTTAAACAGAATGGGCGAGGAAAGATTAGCAAAACAAGTGTTCTCTGCCAGGTTGGCAGCAAAACAACCCAGAGGAAGACCAAGATATAGGTGGATTGATACGGTACAAAGTGCCTTAGACGATAGAAATATAAGATCTGATAATGTTGGAGTCTTGACAAGTAACAGCTGATTTGGAGGAAAATTGTAGATAGGAATTAATAATGATGTAATTTTTTTCCTGTAGTACTATCATATCCTGTACACCCCTTGAGGGTACATGGCAGGAATTTGATGATGATGATGATGATGATAGATTTTTTAATTTTTTTTTTTATGTTGAGCCAATACACCAGAGGTTGGTAAATTAACCTACAGTACGTTAGTATCATGTGTGAGTTGGGAAAGAAGGTACTTGTTCACACTGGATTTGAATGACTGTATATTGTATTCCTTAGGGAACACATCAAGGGGAAGACTGTTCCATAGTATAGCACTTGCAGGAATAGAGGAGGAGAAGAAGGAGAAGAAATTGGTTCTGTGGGTTTCAAGGTGCAGAGAATACTGAGGCAGCAGCTGCACATGTTCCACAAGCTTACTATAAAGTGAAGGAATTATTGATGCTATTTGAGGGGGGGGGGGGGGGGTTGATAAGAGATGGATCGTTAATAGGTCTAATTGTTCTCCTCTGTATTCAGTCAGGCATTTTCAGGGAGCTTTTGCGGAGGGGCCCCACCCCATATGTGGGAGCAGTATTTTATGGTTGGGCGGATTTGTGATTTGTATAAGGTTAACAGCTGTTCAGGGGTGAAGTAACGTCTTGCGCCAAAGAGAAATCCTAGTTTTTTAGAAGCTGATGATGCAATGGTCGTTATGTGTTTATGCTAGGAGAGGCTTGATGTGAGGGTAATTCCAAGAAGAGAAATCTCAGATTGTCTGGAAATTTCGGTGTTGTCAAAAATAATACTGGGAGAAAATGGTTCTTTTTTTATGAGAAATAAGACAGTACTGCATTTTATTTGCACTGAAATTGGGTAGGTTATCTGAACCCCATTGGAGGATGGCTTGATGGTCTGAATTGAGGCAGTGGTGGTTGCTGTTCTGTAGGTTGAGGTGAGTTGTGTGGAGTATGGTTTATCAAAAGAAATGCAAAGAAAAGAACTGCAAATCATTCAACACATTTTCTTTGATTATTCTAATTTTTTTATTCGAAGGTGTATACTGTTACCACATGGCTAAAATATAAGGCCTTTCACATAAAACTAATGTCATTACACTTACCATCTAAGAATTTTACAATGATATATGGCTGAGGAAATGAATTGTGAATTTTATCTTTATACAAAAAAGTAAAATAAAGAAATTTCTGTAGTCTGTACATTCAGATAATAATAAACATTTCATTAAATTGATATGTTTTAATAAAACAATTAATATTATTATATTATTTAATATTTTATTTTAGCATATATTACAGCCACAGTAAGAAATCTGTATATTTGGGTAAGAAAAAAAAAAAAAGAGAGAGAGAGAGAGAGAGAGGAAAAAAAAAAAAAAACCCGCTTTTCCAATATTTTTTAATTTATAAGTAATTCACAATAAATTAAAAACAATGTGTAATATTTACTTCTATAACACATCTCATTCATCCCTTTAATATATCAGGATCAATGGCGTGTAAAGATGCAACATCTTATCCATCCCATTAGCATTATCAGGATCAATGTATTTTCAAGATGCAAGTAATATGGCCTCACACAACAATCTTTCCCAACAGAAAACAATATAGTAAACTTAGTTCATAACAATCTATCAAAATGTTCCAACCAAAAGCTCCAAATCAAGTATAAAATGTCATGATAAATTCAATACAAAAAACTATCTGAAAAAAAGAACCAATGCAACACTAAATAATGACTAATTAATCCTATTTGCATAATCTAATATGTTTGTCAACTGTGTATTTCTAGATGATTTGCCTGTGTTTTGCTAACTTAAATATGATCTGAATTATTAAATATTATATAGACTGAGTAAGCCTCTGATGAATCTTTAATTTCCTCAGGGATACATATCTTCTTCTTCTTCTTCCGCAGCTTTTCCCACTTAAGTCGGGCCACTGTTTGTAGTGAGTCTCCTCCACAACCTCCTGTCTTGGGCTGTAGCCGCATCCAAGTTCTTCATTCTCAAGTCCTCCTCTTCCATCTCTTCTTTGGCTGCCTGCACTTCCTCCTCCCCTGCACATCCATCTGCATGACCTTTCTTCCCACATACTCTTCCTCCCCCCTCATCACATGACCTAACCATCTCAACCTTGCCTCCTGTATCTTTGCTCCTAAGTTTGTAACTTTCACCGTTCCCCTTACATAGTCATTTCTCAGACGATCCTTTCTGGTCACACCACACATCCACCTAAGCATTCTCATCTCTGCTACCTCCATCCTGCTGATGTTATTTTTCCTCAGGGACACAGTTTCCATAGCATACATCATAGCTGGTCTCACTACTGTCCGGTAGCTTTTGCCTTTTAGATTGATCGGCACCCTCTTATCGCATAGCACTCCAGCCATCTCTCTCTCTCTCTCTCTCTCTCTCTCTCCCTCCAGTTCCTCCATCTTGCTAGTATCCTGCATCCCACTTCCTTCTCAGCCTCACCATCCTCTTTCATTGTTGAACCTAAGTATCTAAAGTCACTGACCTTTCTGATGACATTTCCTTCCAGCTCCAGATCTGTCTCCTGGTTGCCATATACTTTGCAACACATATACTCTGTCTTACTTCTGCTCAGTCTCATACCTCTCTCTTCCCGTACTTTCCAATTTAGCTCTCACTTCTCTTGATTCTGCACACAGCACGATGTCATCTGCATACAACATAGTCCAAGGTGCGTCTTCTCTCACCTCCTCCGTCACCACCTCCATTACAATATTAAACAGGAATGGACTTAATGCTGATCCTTGATGCAAGCCAATTGTCACTGGAAAACTTTCTGTCTCTCCCAGGCAGGTCCGAACTCTTGTCTTCACATTTCTGTACATCTCCTGCACCAGCCTCACATATTTCTCTGATATCTTCTTCTCCCTCAGACACCTCCCGACTTCTTGCCTTGGCACTCTGTCATACGCTTTCTCCAGTTCAATAAATACCAAATGTAGCTGCCATTGCTTCTCTCGAAACTTTTCCATCATCTGTCGTAACCCAAAGATAGCTCAGGGATACTTATACATAATAAATAATAATAATAATAATAATAATAATAATAAATCTACCAATAGCTTAATTAATACCTTTTATTTCATTTTGGGCTTCAAGTAACTGATCTTTTAGATTCTTGATTTCTTGAGTATATGGCTTTCCTTTTGAAGACAAACAATCTAGATTTAAAAAAAAAGTCAATGTCTATAATAAACTAAAAGTATTTATATCTTATTTGATAAGATGCATTCTTTACTGACCAATTCTTAGCAAACAGTTTCATTATGCTATATATAATGGATTGTATATCAAGGCACAAATGTTCCCAAAAATTACACAGCTATGAAAATATAAGTGAATTTATCTCAATTCATGTTCCTTTCTAAGTGAAGGAGTTTATTTATACTCTCACTATATAATGAATATTTAAGGGAAAAAAAAACAAAACAAAACCATATATATCTAGCAATCCCCTCGATTAATGCACCTAATGTGTTCTTTAAAACAGACGCATTAATCGAAAAAACACACTAATAAAAAATATTAACATATGGGGAAAACTATAACTCATCTCTCAAATTTCTTTTTTGACCCTTCATTTTTTTTTTTTTTTTTTTTTTTTTTTTTTTTTTTTTTTTTTAAAATAAAAGAATTAGTGTACATCTTAGGGCCTAGTTAAAGAAAAACCATGAAGCTGAAGGACATAAAACATTCAAAATATAAATTTATTATTCTACTTCTTAACAAACAATTAAGCTAATGTAGTTTAGCGGGCATTCTGTTTCTTTTGTACAATTGATAGTATGGCCTTATTGCCTCTTCTACTACTGTAAATTTGACTGCTTCTCTCTTCTTCAGGGTCAGCCTCAAAGCATTGTTGCTTAAAAACTTTGATCGTACGAAAAATATTTTCGAATTGCTTCTGTGAAATCTCTCTGGGCTTGTCAGTGATTAAATTTTCTTCATATTCTTCAGGATCTTCCCGGTGTGCATCTAAATTTAGCAGGTCAGAATCACTCAATTTCTCAGAATCGTTTGAAAAGCCTTTAAAATCATTTGCACAATGTGGAAGAATGTGCTTCCAACCAGCTCTTGGAAATACTTTGATGCAAAAACTGCAAAAGAAGAAAATTCAATAAATTCCTCATATATACCCTCAGGTGGTGGTACAGGATATGATAATAATCCTACACGAAAAAAGAAAATTTTGTGGATCAAATACTGGAAGAAAGAAGATGACCAAATCAAAATTCACTATAAAAAGCAAACTAGGAGAGTAACAGTCATGGTGATGAAGGTGAAACTGAGCTATGAAAATCAGTTAGCCATACAGGTAAAAGGAAATCAGATAAAATTTAATCACTGTGTAGCAAGCAAGAATAAAAATAACCCATGAAAAATAACTTTAGTGAAAGTGGAAAGCAGAAAAGGCTCATATGCTTTAAAAAAAGCATAGCTGTTTAGTGATCACTTTAATAAGGTATACATTAGACCCGATTAGCTAGGATGCTGAGGTGGAATTAGATCAAAGTTGGCAAATGGATGAGTTGGAGGTTTTAAAGCTATTACAAGGGCTGTAACTAACAGTAGTGATATATTTGTCATTTGGCCACAACACTGGATGTGAACTATCATCACCTTCCTACATTGATTCAGCAGCCTACATCTGTGTGTGTTCAGTTCACCATGGAAAAGGAAGGTTCTGGGAGTTTTACCTGTTTTGGATATCCCACTTGTAAGCACAGGCTCTGGTACTCAATCAACTTGTGTACACAAGAAATCCATCATCACTGATACAGACATTAAAGTTTCGCTTGTCATATCTCCCAAAAAATTAAGATGAAAACTCCTTAATTTATAAAACACACAACACTTATTGTTCTCCTTCATCCTTACAATCGTCTATCAAAACTTTAATGAAATGAAATGGCTATATCACATTCAGTGGTTAACAGATTACTATATCACTACATAAAGAATTATACAAGAGAATAAGGATTTTTTTTTTTTTTCTCTAAATAACTTAGGGAATTGAAACAACGTAGATCCGAATATAAATTAAATTATATTTTAATAGATATTTCCGATATTTCGGCAATGTCACATTGCCATTTTCTAAAGGAACTTACAAAAAGGCAGGTGCACACAGGCAATAACAATACAGTAACTGAGAATGAAGATTTGAAGCTATCGTTCTCCTAGAAGTCCTGATGGTGCCCTCTGGCAGGCTAAGTAGGCGTTCTTGGCCATTGGGCTGAAGGTCTGCTGATGTATGCCTCCCAAATTTGGGGCAATCGCATACAACCAAATTTGTTGAGGTTTGGAGAGTTTCTTAGGGCAGAGGCTGATTCCATAAATAACCTTTCGAATTTATATTTGCTCCGGTGTATTATTGTTGCTTTCTTCCACCGTATTCTGTGGCGAGTATCCAGAGCATGGTCTGCAAGACCAGAATGGCTATACTTGTAAAACCGGATGTAGTCTTTGTGTTCAGAAATTCTGATATTCGCTGTCCTGCCTGTTTGGCCAAAGTACGACAGTTTACAACTGCAAGGGACCTGGTATACACCAGGTAGGTCTAGGGGAAGTGGTTGGTCTTTGGTAGAGCGGATAAGGGATGCCAATTTTCTGTAAGGCCTGTAACAGGAGGTGAGGTCATGTTTTTTTAGAATTCTGGTAATTTTTTCTGAGGTGCCTCGGATGTAGGGAATGGTGATGGATTTAGAGTAATCTTTTTTGTGGAGGGGGGGAGGAGGGGGGCTGTGGTTTGTAGGTTTTAATATTTTTTGGATTTTTTTTTTTTTTCCTCCAAAATCCAATAAGGATTTTTATCCCATATATTTCCAATATTTTTGAACTCCTTGGCAGGATCATGAAGAAATTTCACCTGATATCCACATATCTCCTTATCATCAAAATTTTAAATGCCTTGTTGTTTGTCATGTGGAATTCTCCCAATTTTCCCCATCCATCCCCTTAGGACTGGATGAGGTTGTGCCCTCCAATGAGGGACTTCTAAGTATGTATTTTTGACTGCAGATCCGTGTGTTCACAGGGCTCTTTTGCCTGTTCTGAGGGACGAAAAACCCGAGTTTCCAGGAGAAAAACCCTCTACCTCTGGATGAGATCAGATAACTCACCTTTAGTCATAAGAGACCAGATAAAGTTTCCTCATGTCACAGAAAGGAACCGAACCCAGGTCTTTCCGACCAAAGGACTTCGTCTATACCGACTGAGCTATGGAGGCTCTTTAAATGTCTTACCAACTATAAAACACTGACTATCTGGAGTTTAACAGATTCCTTGTAAATATTGGACACACAACTGTTCTGTGGAAAAAAGAATTAGCAAACATAAATATAACATTTAATACCTTAAACCTCAAAAGTTTGTTCATAGTGTAACTTGGTACTGAGACAAAATACAATATCCTTAGGTATGAGGCTTATCTCCTCCATAAAATCAGATTTAAATACAAATGTCTTTTCAAAGCAAGTTCTAAAGCCCTGTTACACTGATTTAAATAAGAATGACTGCTCCTCTCACCAGAATGCTTCAGAGATTCTCATCCTATGTAAACATCATGAAAGATATAATATATGTTTAATGCAACCTTCCAGCAAGTGGTGCTCTACTAGTTAACTGACTATTGTATTTGCCTTGTTTTCTGTCTCTTTGAATTAACTGTTAGTTCCATACTCATGGTGTGCTGTTACAAACACTTGTGCTAATTTCAGTAGTTATTTAATGTGTCGAACATGTCTATATCTCACTCTCAGTTACCATGTCACAAGTCCCATTACAATTAACTTTTTATTTATAATGATTACACTAGTAATCATAATTTCTAAAATTTACAGCACATTACAAAAGTGATATCAGACAAAACTGAAGGTCATGAAGGTTTAAAATGGATGAATATGAGTGAAAATAAGTTAGATCCAAATGTTGGTTATAGGCAGGCAAAGCAACAATAAATATGGAAAACAATAGGTTTTTTTCTTTTCTTTTTTTTTTCACAACAGTTATAAGTCAAAGAATAGCATACACTCAGCAGAAAGGGAACATTTCTTAACATTTCTAAACAAAAAAATTTTACTTAAACCACCTACATTATTTACACACAACCAAAAAAGCACTCTTCTAACAGGGCAGTCAGTGCACGACACATGCATACACTTTCCTCAGTCTCGTTCAGAAACTATATACTGTATTTTTAGTGTTGCAGGACATATTTTAAGCATTTGTATGGATCCTAATGCCTTGCTCCCAAAGCCCAAGAGAAACAGATGACTTGGTAACTGGTTATCAAGAGATTTACAAACGAAAGACACTAGCTACTGTTTAGTCTCTTGATAATTTCATAGGAAAGGTCAAATCAGCTTTTAATAATTTAAAAAAAAAAAACATTTTAATTTTTTTTAATATTTTCAAATACTATTTATGCCATGTTCCTTTACATTTATGTGTGTGAATTCTGTGATAAACTAACAGAAATAATCTTTAAAACATGTTAGTGCAATTAGATAAAATCAGACTTACATAAGGGTTGTAGACCATAATTCTTACATAAGTTGAAGACTACCTGTATCGTTAAAACATTTAAAATGAGTAAAGCAGTGCATTATTCCAGAGGGTGAACATGCTTCTTGATCTATAAAATAATATACTTTCTGAGATTTGAGGGAAACAATTTTGAGTTCAAGGCAGGTATCTCCTCAAGGTTGAGCCTGAGCAGTTAAACTTTGAATGCTCAAGGTTAACCTTAACAGTCCACCTTAAGCTGGACTTTGAGCTTCCACTCGATCTCAATGCAAATATGAATATTTGCAATATTTCTTCAGTTAGTGGATGAATTTCACAATTCAATGTGAAACTATTCTGCTTACTGGAAGCATGAAGTGGCTTGGAAAAGTTCTAGAATAAAGATTCCAGATTATCTAACCCTCCACTCATGGTACTAATATATGATAGGTTGACAATCTTTTGTGAGTAGGTTTCACATAAGAATCACTGCAATATACAATATGCTTATCTATGCAAAATTTTTCATTCTTATGTGAAACATTTTCTTATTGTTTGCAACATGCAAATGATAAGAATGCGTTTAACACTTTCTTAGTAATTAGACTGCTAACCATTTGATACATGAAGTAATCTACACTGTTAGCATTATCTAAACAGTTTAATCAATCTCAAAAATAATATGAAAGCTGGCGATCAGCAAACTAAAAGAATTTCAGGATAAGTTAACAGATAACGCAACTGCTGCATTGCAGATATCATATAACTCCCTTATCTTGCAATGAAAGGTAAGGAAAGTCGGCAAGACAGATCCGTAACCTCGGGACAAGGATTGGCTCTCAGGACTGGGGTCCGAAGTGGGGTATGGCACTGCACTGGGCGACTGTCCAGCAATGGAGCGGTTGAGCCCGGACTGGCATCGGGACCTTCTCATGGAATGCCTCAGCTGCAAGGCATGCTGGTTGGCCCATCTGACACAACTGTTTTGGCTGGCAACTAACAGCCGACTTGGAACCTGCACAGACCAGGGGAATCAGACTGTCTAATTAAAGCAAAGCATATTACGAATTGGACACTGAGAGGTGTTGCCACCAATGTGATTTTTGCCCAGTGGTCTCAATGTTTAAGTGAAAGAATATCAATCAAGATCGCAGGTAATTGGCAGGAGTAAACATGACTCTCATCTCAAGTGGATGTGTTGGATGGAGCTCTGGTCTAGCTGGTGAGATTACTTACTATTTCTATTGAAAACTTATCAGAGGAAGCCTGATGAGTGCAAGATAATAATGAATATAAGCAATTCCCAGTAACTACTTTCATTATATTGAAAGTTTATTTTTCACTTGGTTAGACTATAATAAATTTAGTTTAATCCTTTATCCAAGTGTGAGCAAACAAAATTTGCACCTGAAAGTATCTTCAGGACTGGGGTAAGGTAGTAACAACACCGGGCAACTCGTTGCAAAGGTGGAGCAAGCTAACATCACTCCTATCTCAGTATCTCTCATAATGCAAAACACATCTCCTTGCGGAAATGTATAATGTTATGCATTAAGGGAAGGGCCACTACCCAGACTAGTTTCGACCTTTATTGAGGTCTCTTCAGTGGGAGCCAGACCCAAGTGGAGATACCAGGCAGAAGCATTAGCAAGGTCATCTTTACCTATAGGAGTTGCCAAACAGTGTGCCACCTTTTTATTAAATTACTCTGGATTTAGAGAAAGATGTTGAAAGTTTATTTTTCACTTGGTTAGACTATAATAAATTTAGTTTAATCCTTAGTACTACCTTACCCCAGTCCTGAAGATACTTTCAGGCGCAAACTTTGTTTGCTCACACTTGGATAAAGGACCCTGCATAGGAAGCGGGAATAACGCGTAGAAGAAGAAGAATGTTTGTGCCTATTTTCATTGTCTTTGTCTTGCTATTGATGATTTTCATACCAAATCTATTACAAGTTATTCAATTTCGTCAGGGAATCTTGTAGACTTGTACTGGATTTATTTAAAAGTATAACATCATCTGCATAAAGTAAACAGCTGAAATTAACATCCCCAATTTTGATACAGATTTAATACCACTTTTCTTCGTATAGATAATAAACGCGTAGAAAAAGAAGAATGTTTGTGCCTATTTTCATTGTCTTTGTCTTGCTATTGATGATTTTCATACCAAATCTATTACAAGAGTTATTCAATTTCGTCAGGGAATCTTCTAGACTTGTACTGGATTTATTTAAAAGTATAACATCATCTGCATAAAGTAAACAGCTGAGATTAACATCCCCAATTTTGATACAGATTTAATACCACTTTTCTTTGTATAGATAATAAACAGAGGGGGATAGGGGGATAATGAACATCCTTGTCTGACACCAGATTTAAAATCAAACCATCTTCCTGTACTTCCTTCAATTTTAACTGACGACTTATAACTCAAAGTTTAAGTATTGCTAGATATAATGCACCATCGACACCATACAACAGTAGCGTTTTGAATAACTTTTCTCTTGGCACTATGTCCTATGTCTTTTCCAGATTTACAAAACTCAAATACAGATCTTTGTTATATTCCCATGATTTCTCAACTATTTGTCATAAAGTGAAAATCTGATCCTGACAACCTATATTTGGCTTGAATCCAGCTTGTTCTTCACCAAGCTGTGCTTCCACAATTCTTCTCAACCGTTTCTCAAATATACTTGCATAAATCTTACCAGGAAGAACACTCAGTAGGGAAATACCTCTGTAATTCCCACATTCAGTTTTATTTCTCTTTTTACATATGGGTACTACGAGAGCTCTACTCCAATCATCTGGAATTCGTTCTTCTGTTCAGACCTTCTGAATTATGCAGTGCAATCACTAATACTTTTTATACCTCCATACTTCAGCATTTCAAATCGAATATCATCTACACCAGCTGCCTTTCCACATTTCGGGCTTCTGATGGCTATTTCTACTTCAAGTGTGGATATATATTCCTGATTGCACACCTGTTGAGCGTTTTTTACCACTGTGCTGTCATCACTGTTTATTTCATTTAGCAATTTTACAAAATAATTACTCCATACATCAAGGATATCTTTTTCTCCAGTTTTCATGTCACCTTTATCATCTCTAATTCCTTTTACAACAGCCTCCAGAATATTTTGCTGCATTCCTGATAATTATTTTCTATGTTTTTGCCAAAGTCTTACCATGAGTTTTGTTTAGCTAGTTTTACATGGTGTTTCACTTTCTTACATTTGTCTCTGTATTCTCTAAGAGCACAAGCTCACTTATTTGCCAGGAACTTTTGATATGCTTTCTTCTTTTCCTTCACTGCCTGTTTAACTTCCTATGTCCACCATTGAAGTTCTGATTTCTATCAGAACTCCAATTGCAGACAACCTCACCACATGACTCTTTGGCTGAATCAATTAATGTTTTCTTAAGAGCTTGCCATTGAATCTCCAAGGTTTGGTTCCTGTTCTCAAACTGTTTCATTTTTTCTTGAATAATGTTTGCATATTTTAGTGTACAGTTCACATCTGAGAACAGCTCAAATTTTATTCCCTTTAAAACTTTCTGAAATGTTCTTTTTTTCAGTGTAAAATTCAATTTTATCTTGCTCAAGATTAAATGGTGATCACTTCAATTCTGCTGTCCTGCACCAGTGAGAAAAATATCACTATCAACAATAACATAGTCAATGAGACATTTCTTATTCCTTACCTCTTCTCTCCACGTTTATTTGTGCATATTTTTATGTTCGAACATTGTGTTGGATCAGTTCATGTCCTGAGCAGAAATCAAACAGATATTTTTCATTATTATTAGCTTTGCTCTTTTCTCCAAATGCTCCCAAAATATTTTTGTATTTCTGACAAGGACCAACTTTTCTTTTTTCTTTTTCAATTTGTTCAGGTGCTTTCTGTAAAGCCTCAAAAAATTCCTCCACTTCTACCTTAGGAGCACTGTCTGTGAGACCATAGGTACACATGTCTCATTGTCCAGTTCGCCATTCTCGTATCTGCCAACTTCTTTTGCCCACTTTATTTCTGCTTCAAGGTGTCTTTTTTGTTTGTTTGTTTTTCCTACAAATGTACACACTTTTTTTCAAAGTTAAAACTGAGTCCCAAAAGTCTGATGGTAGCATGGAAGTTAGTTATAAATGACGTATACAGAAGTTCTGATAATTTTTCTGTGTTATTTTAATTTCATAAAGTTGACTAGAACATATCTCAAGCTTTACGTAAAGAACAGATTTCTGACTTTGGATTTCAATTTCAACCCAGCAGTCATCTTCTTCGATTGTTTCTTTCTAATTTCAGACCTATGGATGTTTTTCATTAACTGTGAAGACTCAGAATTTCAATAACATTCTGATTTGGTTGATAAGTTGAAATGCCTTTTTTTTTTTTTTTTTTTTTTTTTTTTATTTCCTTTGCATTTTTCTTTTCTCTGAGATTATAGCATAAAGAATGGGATGGGTAATGTAATATGTTGGGAAATTACTTCTTGTCACAACTATGCTTCCATAACAGCCATATCTGTTATCCCTCCAAATGTGTGACTCCAAAGGAGTGAGCATTTGTGGATGATTACTGTGATGTTTGGAGTTGAAAAATAAGTGATATTTTATTCACTGCACTGTGGGTGAGATGCATTCATTGTGAAGGATGAGAGATTTGTGGATTGAGACTAGTGAATGCATGTGTAGGAAATGATTTAAAAGCAAGTGCCAGGAGTGTGGAAACAAAGTGATATTTCAGATCCAAGAAAACTACTTGGGGGGGGGAGATACAGTTTGAGAGAGGTAGCTGCTTTTGTTGCAACCTAGGGGCAAATACTGGTTGTTAGTTAAACAACAAAAGGAGGAGAAATGCAATGGAGAATGTCAATGGATTTATTGAAAGTAAAGGATGTTTACTGGAAGCAAGAAAAAAACTGAATAAAGCATGTGTGATAGAAAAAAAGAAACAAGGATATGAAGAGAATGATGAGATGACTATCTTTCATTACCATGTGAACTTGCTATAGGTAAGTTGCTAAGTTTACAGATAAAATGTGAGGCAGAATGATTGCAGAAATTCCTGGCAAAGCATACTGCAGAGGAAAAAAAAAGAAAGGGGAGAGAGGGAGAGAGAAAAGAGCATGAAAGAGTGAAAGGAAGAAAACGATGACTGTTCTGTATGAAGAGTCCGTGATAAGAGGAGTGTGATCAAGTCTTCCCTGGGGCAAAAAATTAATATGTCAGTGAAGCATGCTAGGATGTAGAGAAGAGAAGTTGATGATGATTCTGGCACATGACAAATTTGGTATGATAGAAAATATGAAAGCGTTCTTGATTACAAGGGAATACAAAGAGTGAGATAGAGCAAATGTTTATGTCTATGCTGCAGAATGGCAACAATTGCAAAAGGGTCAATGTATAGGTTGTGTAGAGGAAATGTTGTAAGGCTTCTAGATGTATAGAGTGATTTCAATGGACAAAAGGACTTATATAAGACAGATTATTTGAACATGAAGTTATGTGTCTTGAGGAAGTATGTTAGTGAAAGTTTAAAGGAATAGAAACAGGTGTTAAATCTTGAATGATGGCTCTATCAAGAATAGTACTGCTCCATTCAAGATTTAACAAGAAAACAATATCAAGCAAAAGCACACTTGTACTCTTGGCAAAACACACATAATATGTGAAGATGCAGATATTAACTTTGCTTAAAAAGGAATTAAAATATAAAAGAAGAGGTTGAATCTTAAATTAAAATAAAATCAAAGGAGGATATAAATATTAAATTGTACTATGTTTAAGTTTATTGTCTAAAATAGATGGAATCTTAATTTGTCAAAAACATCAATGTTAAAATATGCCATGTATAAAGTCATGTATCATCATGAGAACGAAAGTTCAAAGGTTGCAGTTTGACCACCAAAGATGACACAATGAGCGATGAGTAGGCATTCCTGGAAGGCGCAAGAAATTCACGTTCCTCGAAAAAAAGCGATGCACGTACAGCAAGGAGGTGATGTCACTGGGTGACAGCAAATGGGAGAGCGTCATAGACAAGTTTGGAGTGCGGAAAGAGGATGCTATAATGGGTTTAAAAACGGATTCACATCGTTGAGAGAGGTTTCCTTTTTGCTTCTTTTTACATTTTTCTCCTGGTTCCTGTGGTGTTCTCCGGACGCATGTGCCCTCCATGGGTCTCCTGCTCGAAGTTCCAGAGCAGATCAGCATGCCTGATATCCAACAACACATGTGGAGACGGCAAAGTAGCAGCATGTTTCCCGTTGCTGAGTGACGCGAATCAAAGAAAATATAGCACGAGATGACGGCAGTGTTTGAGTTTTAGACCATCGGTGTGGATCTAACTGATGAGAAAGCAGCAAAGGATTCCTTTGAAGGTAAATCGCATTAGAAGCGACAACGCGAAACATTAGTAAGCCCAGAAGAAACAAGTGGTGAATTAGGGACGAGCACATGAATCCCACGTGGCGGCAATCCATCATACAGAGGGACAATCTATAATTGTTCCTCTGTATGATGGATCGATCTACAAAGAACAGACGGAAGGATCGAGAAAACATCTATAAAGCAGGAAAATCCAGAGGAAAACCAAGATATAGGTGGATTGATACAGTAAAAAGTGCCTTAGAAGACAGAAATATAAGACCTGATAATATTGGAGTCATGACATTTAACAGACTGATTTGGAGGAAAATTATATTTAGGAAGTTAGTAATGATGGAAATTTTTCATGTAGTACTATCATATCCTGTACACCCCTTGAGGGTACATGGCAGGAATTTGATGATGATGATGATGGAAGAAAATCTGGAAGATGAGCAGCCATGATTTAGAAGGGACAGAAGTACTATGCAATAAATATTATTAATAATAAGATTAATTTTGAAAATAGCTCTATGTAAGAATAAAAATGTTCACACCAGTTTTGTTGACTTTCAGAAATCTTTCAACATTATTGATCAAAAAGTGGCATGGACTGTAATCAAATCTTGTGGAGTGAATATGAACATGATATCTCTCTCTTGCAGAACATCAATGACAATGCAGAGGCTGCTGTGAGAATTGTGTAGAAATAGAAAGATGGTTCTAGACAACAAGAGGCACAAGACAAGGTTGGCCAATATCTCCAAGTATCTTTATCATGATTTTAGAAAGAACAATTGATGTCATAAAGGATAATAAGGGGAATTTCAATTCAGGGTTAGAAAATAAACAATTTGTGATATACAGATGACATAGTCATTATTGAAAAGGATGAAGAGGGATGAGAAAGAACAATGCTGAAGTTAAGTGAAGAAGAAAAAAATATACGGTTTGATAATGAACACCGATAAAATAATGATATTTCGAGAGAAGAGGATGAAAAACCAAATAATGGTCAACAAACAAAACCTGGAAGAGATTAGCAACTTTACAGACCTAGAGAGCAACAGGATGCATGATTTAGACCACAAAAGAAAAATAAGATCTTGAATAATAATAACAGCTAAAGTAAACCTACAAGCAATGGACAAGATATAGAAAAGTATACTCACAAATGCTCTCTATGGTTGTGAGACATGGGCAATGGTCAAAAACTGAGTGAGATGAATATTCGTTTTCAAAAGAACATGTTATAGAAAATTTCTACAAATTAGATAGGTGCTAAAAGAATTGTCCAAATGAATAAATGAAGAATTGTTTAAAAAACTGAAGCTTTTTGGACATATCTGCACTATGGATAACAGTACAACAAAAACTTTTATGCTTTACAATGGATGATATAAATAAAAGAGGACAGCCGAGGCAGGAGTGAGTAGATGGTGTAAAAGAGTGGTGTGGAAAGAGTTTGCAGGATTTGAGTCAACTGGCAATGGACAAAGAGAAACTGCAAAGAATGGTAAAACAAGCATCAAACACTGACAAGCACTGGACGCATGGGCAAAGATGACGATTTAAAAAAAATGCAAATTATTGTTTACAAATGACTTGCTGACAAGTCATGGGAAGAGTTCAAGAATACAGAAGATAAATATCTAGAAGGTTGGCAAAATGTTCTAGTCTATTGAAAAAGCTTAGAAATGGAGGAAAGAATATTGTAAAAGGAATGAAAAATGATAAAGATGTCATGAAAACAGAAGATGAGGAAATTCTAGATGTCTGCAGTAACTGTCTTGAAAAACTGTTAAAAGAAACAGTAGCATAACTGTAGCAGAAAATACTGAAGAGCTTAAGATGTAACTTTTTCTACCATAATACTTAAGACAGAAAAAATTATCAAAAGCTTGAAATATGAGAAAGAAGCCAGAGTAGATGATATTCAAATTGAAATAATCAAGTATTGAGCTATTTTTATACCACATGTTTGAGCATTTCAATGTGAATATCATCTACTCTGGCTGCCTTCTCATATTTCAGGCTACATTGAATAATTCAGAGGGTGCGGTAAGAGGGTCAAATTCCAGATGAGTGAAGTAGTGCTCTCATAATTCCCATCTAGAAAAAAGTGGAATACAGATTAACGTGAAGTAAAATTTATGCAACTATTTGAGAAGGGGATAAGAAAAACACGGAGAAGAACAAGCTGGGTTCAGGTCGTATAGAGATTATCATAGTAATATGACAAGAATCTCTACTTATGTTTTGTTAATCTGGAAAGGCATATGAAAAGGTGCACATAGAAAAGCATTTCAAAACACTACAGTTATATGGGGAGTAAATAAAGAGCAATACACAGTCTATACAGTCAGCAGCCAGAATGAAAGCAAATATAGGAAGATGTTTTGATGTAAATTCAGGTGTAGGATAAGGATGCACACTATTTCCACTCTTCATCATCATTTATATGGACTGCATTATGAAAGAAAGTGGTAAAACTTGATATTAGAAGCAAAGATGTTAAGCTTAGATCTCTATGCTCATAATGTTATACCCCTAAATACATCCACGGATTCTCTAAATTGAACAAGAGCTGTAACAAATTTGCTATGAAAATCAGCAATAAAAAGATCAAAACTAAGAAAATAGGTAGAACATAGAAAATGCATTCTCAATGGAGGACCTATAGAACAAACAAACTATTTCAGCTATTGTAGTATAGTTTTAGTGAAGATGGCAATTAAATGTGGAAATAAACACAAGCAAGATGATGTGATGGTGAGCATTTTAAGTGTGTGCTCCGGGTATCAGTCCTTGGACCATTGTTTAATCTATTCTATTCATTAATGATGCTGGAAAAGAGCTGACAGATTTTCAGTTGTTTTTTGATGATGCAAAGATAGGCAGCACAATCAAAAATGCTACTGATATACAGCATTCACAAAGTAATTTGAATATGCTGGAAGTGTGGGTAAACTGGCTGTCAATTCAATGTTAGTAAGTGTAAAATTATGCACTTTGGTGTGATATGATATTCAAGAGAATATAAATTGGTAGGATTATACTTGGAGTAGCTGACAAGGCTAGAGTTTTAAAGTTGTGGTGAATAGAAAGTTGAAGTTCAAAGGTCAGATAAAAATTACAAATACAACTCAGATGATAAGTGTGATGTTGAAAGAAACATTGACATTTAAGTATATGGAGGTCATTTTGCCTCTATACAAGACCATGATACTTGACTACTTGTGCACAGATATGGTCTTCTGGGGTTCTGAAGGGATAAAGCTATAGAAAGATTGCAAAGAAGAGTTACAAAGATCATATCAGGATTAGAGAATAGTGATTACAATGCAAGATTGAAAATATATGGACTGCAGACACTAGTACATAGAAGATAGACATCTAGATGTCTATAAACTTTTGAAAGGGCATTACAGAATATTGGTTGACATTTTTTTTTTTATTATTATAAAGAAGGTGAGGAGAGGACAATGTGTATCCATGAAAGTTTAGTTTGTGTGCAGAAGAAAGGGATTAAAGCTAGATTTTTCTTTCTCTGAGCTGTCAGTGATTGGAACAAAGGCAAAAGGAATCAAAACAGTAAATAACTCTAGTGTGAATGAGTTTAAGTAAAGATATGACAACTGGTGTAGTGATGTATGGCCTCCCTCGATGAGAGCTTGACTCCCTGGAGGTCAAATAATAATAAAAGAGAAACTAGCTAAAACACTAAACTAGCAGTATACAAGAGAGTGTTCAAATCAGTTTTAAGTTATAGATCTGAATGGTAGGCTAGAAATAAAACACTTCATCAAAGATTAGCAACCACAGATATGAAGGTTCTGGGAAAAATTAGAGGCTTCAGCAGGTAGCATTAGCAAAAAAATCATATAAAAAAAAAAGAAGATATTAGGAAAGAACTTGATATACTGTTAACAGCCAAGAATGGCAGAAGAAAGGTTAGCAAAACAGGTATTACCTAGATGGCAAGAGAAAGAATACCAAGATCTAGGAAGTGATTCAGTCAGAAGTGCCTTCAAAGATAACAAGTTAGATACAACAATATGGAAGTGCAAACAAATAACAAACTAATTTGGAGGAAAATTATTGATAAGAGATTAGTAATAACATAAAGTTAATCATGTAGTACTGCCATAGTACTCCATACAGCCTTTGAGAGTAGATATCAGGATATTGATGATGATGAAGCATGACTTGCCAAAAAATAAAATCAAATATGGGGAACTCAAACTCGTCTTGAGAGAGAGAGAGAGAGAGATTACAAAGGACCTGCCGAATGCTTTAATGAGGAATGTTTTGGAAAATAATACTAGCTCAAAAAATAGCAAATGATGGGTATCTGCTGGCAACAGAGGGATCAATCAATGAAAAAAAAAGAATCAACAAACAGCAGAGAAGATATCTTAAAAATGACAAATTATTTCCACAACAAAATGTATTCCAAATGAAACTAGTTTAAACAAGAAGCAGGAGCAAAGAAATCAGGATGAAAAAAGGAAAAACTTCTGGTAAAGAACAGATAGTATTTATCAACATTACATGGGAGATCTCAAAGACCTCTCATGTAATGTTGTATATGTGGACAAGTGATTTATAGAGAAGAAACACATCTGCATATGTATCATATAACAAAGCTATATAGGAAGGTCAGAACTTGAAAGAATCTGACTTTCCTAAGAGCAAACTGTGTGCTATCAAGTGAGCATTGTTTACTATAGAGAAAGAAGAAAATAAAACTCTAATGAACATAGATAGAGGAAAAGCATCTTTTTTATTATTATTATTATTTTTAAATTTTATAAGTGCACACATATGAAACCAGAATATAAGTTTCTGCTGTTTTTATAGTAATTCCATCACTAGCAAATTCAAGTTTTTCTGACATGAGCTCAATTAAGTTTTCTGAAATGTTCTTAATTATTAGAGCATAACAAAAACATTATGCACGTTATAAATATGAGGGTGGTCTGAAAAGTTCTCGGAATTGACTGTAGATGGCAACACTTCGGCAAGATTTTTTTTTCTAAGTTGGTACATCTGTCGTAAGCATCCACATGAAATTGCAAGTCATTCTATCAAGTAGTTTGTTTTATACGGCAGTTTGAAGCAAAAGTGTTATCTGTATCCCTTGAAATGGATAAAATTGAGTATCGTGTGGTTATAAAATTCTTTGTAAAAGAAGGTTTAATGCCAAAAGAAATTCATAAAAGTTTACAGGCACTCTTCTCCTTCGTTTTCAACAATTAAGAAATGGGCTCCCCCATTTAAACATGGCCGTAACAGCCATGAAGATGATCCAAGTGAAGGGCATCCCAAAAGTGTAACAATACCAGAAATCAATGATCAAGTGTACAATATAGTATTGGATGACCGGCGAGTCAAATTGCATGAAATTGCTGATACTATTAGGCATTTCAAAAAAACGTGTAGGATATATTTTTCACGAAGAATTGCAAATGAAAAGGCGTTGCACAAGATGGGTGTCGCACTTGCTCACAGCAGATCAAAAATGCACTCACATGAAAATCTCTGAACAGTGCTTGGAGCGTTTTAATAAGAATAAAACTAATTTTGTGTGTTGATTTCTTAGTATGGATGAGACTTGGATTCACCATTACACACCAGAATCCAAATAGCAGTCAAAACAAGCCGGTTGTTCAGCGCCACAGAAGACAAAGTCGGTTCCATTGGCAGGAAAGTCATGGCATCAGTGTTTTTGGGATGCTAAAAGCATTTTGTTTATTATCTTGAAAAGGGTAAAGCAATAACCTCGGAATATTATTCCAATCTTTTAACCACACTAAACGAAAAAAAATCATGGGAAAAGACCCAGTTTGCAGAAGAAAAAAGTCAACTCTCATCAGGACAATGCACCTGCCCACAACAGTGTTTTGGCAATGGGAAAATTAAGGGATCTGCACTATGAATTGTAGGAACATACACCCTATTCCCCAGATTTCGCTCCCTCTGACTTCTATCTCTTCCCAAAACTAAAACTCTTCCTCGCTGGTCAGCGTTTTTCTTTGAATCATGAGGTGATTGCAGCTGTAGAGGGGTATTTTGCAGATCTTACTGAGAACCACTACAGGGACAGGATAATGGTGCTGGAGCATTGCTAGAATAAATGTATTAGTCTTAAGGGAGATTATGTTGAAAAATAAAACTAATTTTGAAATTATAAATTTGTTTTTTCATTGTTAGGCTGAGAACTTTTCAGACCACCCTCGTATGTTAACTTAAAAGTAAAACTGCTTAATGTAAACATGCTATCAAACCATTAAAAATGCTTTTAATATGTTGCAGAAAAGCAACAAAACTTAGATCATGTGTTAGTTATGACTGAGGATTTTAGTAATAAAAAAAAAAATAGTAAGAAAATTTTCAAAATTTACAAACAATGATTTTAAATATTAATTTCTAATGTCTGGACATGAAATCTCTAATCAATTGATAAATAATAACAATAATAATAATAAATCATTTATCAATGACCTGGAAAAGACAGAAATTTATCTATTCGTTTCAAGCAGCTGAATCTCTCCAGATCAACAATTAAAGAATTTTAAGTAGTGCTTCATAAAGAAGTATCTATTAATGAGTGAGGTAATGTGTAAATTTTAATACCAGTTTCAGATTTCTGCGATAGCTGAGCTTCAGCAGCTGCCAGTCGAGTTTCAGTTGCAGCAAGCTATGAGGGGAAAAAAAAAGACAACTTGAGAGGTTTAAATAGATAGCTAATATAAATTTTCAACTCTCTGATTGCAAGCTCTCTCTTTTACATTATATACATAAACACACTATACTGCAAATAATACAGACACCTGAGTGTTGCCTCAATGCCACATCTGGTCCACCGTTGATGAATTCACATCTCCCTCTTGAACAGACTTTCCACTACATGCTGATAAATAGACAGAGCAGAGACAGTTTACTTTACCCAACCAGCTCAGTTTCTGAAATGAAGTTGGATGTGTCAGTCTCACTCTTAGTTGACAATAACTTTTGTCAGAGGTGTCTCATAGAATTCACATCATGATTTTGTACTAATTTTTGCATTTCCATTTCTTAGTACAGTCGGGAAAAAAAAAAGAAAGGAAGGAAGAAAGTACAAATTTAGTTTACCCACTTAGGCATTAGTGAGACAGCTAACAGTAGATGGTGTAGTTAGCTGTCTCACTAATGCCTAAGTGGGTAAACTAGAACATGAAGAACTAGAAACTAGAACTAGAAAATAGAACATGAAGGATTTAGTATTTTCAGGGAAGACAGAGAAGATAAGATGGGAGAGGGGAAATTACTGCTGATGATAGCAGATGAATTGCAGCCAAAAATGAATAGGAGACAGGTGGCAGGCTGTTCACTTGAAGCAATCTGGTGTGATATTAAGACCAATAAGACAAAATATACAGTTGGTTGTTGCTATAGGCCAAGAAATTCCACAATGATCTGGAAGACTGACATCGTCAAATTAGTACAATGAGTACGGCCGAGTGATTATGAAGGACCAACTATGGAGATATAGACTGGAAGAAAGAAAGATCACTGGCAGAAAGGAAACAGAATTTATACACTTGCTGGGAGATAATTACTTAAAGCAGCATGTGATGGAGGGGACAAGGAGTGAGAGAATATTGGAACTGGTCACAGGATCAGAAGAGCTTTTGATAACCAAGTTGATAACATTGTTTACAATTGGTGAAAGCGACCATGCGATCTTGACTTGGGAAATTGTAAAACATGAGGAATATTCTATCAAGAAGGGATATTTGTGGAACAACAAGGCAAGATGATTATGACATGCTTAGGAAGAAGCTTAAATCTCTACAATGGCATAAAACACTGCAGGATAAGAATATTATAGTGCATGGGATATAGTTAAGTGTCATATACAGGTAGCAGTATTAAATTGTACACCTAGGATAAGGAGGATTAATTGGGTAGGAGTTAGATAGATGAGCAATATCATTAGGCACGAGCTACAGAAGAAGAAAATACTGAGGAGGGTATATAAAGAGAAAGGAGACCAGCACATTCATGAACAGTACAAGGCCCATGCAAGAAAGGTGACAAGCATGGCAACGAAGGCAAAATCAGATTATGAGAAGAATCTAGCTGAACAGGCCAAAGGAAATCCCAAAGAATCCTTTTGTTATGTGGAAAGTAAGAGGAAGAATGATTATGGAAGATTAACCTTAATGAGTGATGATGGTCACAAGGTGACAAAAGTAGATAAAATAGTCGAGTTACTGAGTGATCACTTTGCAAAGGTATATCATCCTAGTGAGGTTACTGCTTTAATATATGTGACAGACACTAATGTGGGAATAGAGATGGATGAATTGAAAGTTTATTTTTCACTTGGTTAGAGTATAATAAATTTAGTTTTATCCTTTATCCAAGTGTGAGCAAACAAAGTTTGCGCCTGAAAGTATCTTCAGGACTGGGGGTAAGGTGGTACAACAGTAAGGTGGGGGTAAGGTGGTACAACACCAGAACAACTCTTTGCAAAGGTGGAGCATGCTACCAACACTCCAGTCTCAGTATCTCCCATAATGCAAAACACATCTCCTTGCGGACATGTCTAATGTTATGCATTAAGGGAAGGACCACTACCCAGACTAGTTTCGACCTTTACTGAGGTCTCTTCAGTGGGAGCCAGACCCAAGTGGAGATACCAGGCAGAAGCATTAGCAAGTCATCTCTACCTATAGGAGTTGCCTTAATGCATAACATTAGACATGTCCGCAAGGAGATGTGTTTTGCATTATGGGAGATACTGAGACAGTAGTGTTGGTAGCTTGCTCCACCTTTGCAACGAGTTGCCCTGGTGTTGTACCACCTTACCCCAGTCCTGAAGATACTTTCAGGCGCAAACTTTGTTTGCTCTCACTTGGATAAAGGATTAAACTAAATTTAAGATGGATGAATTGGAGATTCTTAGGATATTGCAGAATCTCAGTGTAAATACAGCTGTGGGATATCAGGTAAGGTTTTGTGAGAATGTGCAAGGGAACTAGCAATGTTTCTGACTAGGCTCTTAAAGTCTCAGCTCTGGTAGAATTCCAAGGGAGTGGAAGAAGACAAATAATACCCTTGCATAAGGAGTAGTTCTGAAACTGCAATAAGAATTTATAGAATAATCAATATCTCAGGTGCAGTAGCAAAATTACTGGAAAAATTGGTAAAAGAGAATTCAAGAATGGGTGGATAAAAATATGATACTGTATGAGGGGCAACACTTCTTTGCAAGAGGATGGTCATGCCTTAGTAATTTACTATTTTTTTTTTATAATAGAGTAACACATGAGTTAGTTAAAACAAATGGCTATACAGTGATTCTGCTGGATTTTGAAAATTCAATGTCCATAAACTAGATCTCTTACATCAATTTCAGTGATCATCCTAGTCACAAATTATCCATCTACTAACCAGATATCCTCACTATATTTCCAACACACACACTGACTTTTTTAATTAGTTCTCTTTTGAAATATACTGTAGTTTTCATTTACAATCTTGATATCTCTAATTTCAACTATGTACAATTCTAATACCTTCACACAACCTGTCTCAGTCTTATGCTGTTTGGAAATATGACAGTGCCAAATCTAGTCATTTCTTCAACTTCTTTCCATTCCTTGATTACAATTTCAGGTCTCTTCACCTACAAATCTACTAAGATTCAATAACAGAAATAACTAACCCACAAGAAGGCATTTATCTTTGTAAATGTCTTCTTAAATATCTTCTTTTTAGACTTTTTTAAGAGCATTTCTGTTCCTAATAATGAAATGTCCCATATGCTTTATGATAGTCCATTCACTAGAAGGCTAAATATCTATAGTATGTTCAGTAGCTTCTTGTAGATAGGCTAAGAATTACATTATGCAGAAATAATTAATCTAGTGATCAAACATGGAACACTTAGCCACTTTGAGCTTTTAATAAGTCAAGTGGTAGTCTCATGCTGGATGATAAAATCATCAGGTCTCCTCATCCACAGATCAGCTCTGATCCAATAACAGAAATAATGGAATAATTCTAACAAAAAAGGATATGTAATCACATATTTCACTCAAAACCACTGTCCATGCCTTGATTCTCCAACAATTGGGCCAAAGGAGTTGAAAATATTTTCGCCATACCACAACTGATTCGAAACCAAAACGTCAGCTTTACACTCATCTCATACAGATCTTAAGCTTTTTTTTTTTTTTTTTGGGGGGGGGGGGGGGGGGTTCAATTGTCAAAGGGATAAATGCAGAAAGTGAACCTGATCAAATGGCCAGTCATGCCTTCTGATCCTTTTCCAGAGTCAATGGTCAGTTTCTGCCAAACTGTCATCCCAATCAATCACATTAGATGGTACCATCACAGTCAATCAAAGACAGACAGACTTCTGGAAATCATTCTCCTCCTGCTCCTAGAAAGATGACCACAATTACATCATGCAATATGAACAGCTGCTCATTCCATGTGTCTAATCATGTTTCAACCTAAAGAAATGAGCTCTCTGAACACGTTCAACAAGCCCTGGTGACATCCTCCAATTATGATCAAAATCTGTGATCACACGTGGATGAACATACAGGAATGGAAAGAATGTATGACAGTCCTAATGTACAAGTGGTACAAAAACTGATATCAAACTATCAGTAACAATAGCGTAGTGAGATTTTCAGAAAAGTTGGTGAGAACTTGCATTCAAAAAGATAAACAGGCAAACTATGGTTAAATCTTGAATGAAAGGTTTAAATTGTCATAAAAATTTCATTCAGGATTTAACTACGATACAAATAAATTTTCTTAAAGAAGTACTTGTATATAGGTATAAATGAAATTGTGAATAATGTATTAGTCCTTTGTTTTGTGAATTCCTCTAATTTGCTATATTGTTAACTATCCTATGTATAACTGAAAGGAATCGGATTTTTTTGAGAATTATATTAGAACAGGAAAGGTTAGATCGAAGTTCACATTGAAATAATCGGCTTAAAGACATAACCAGAGGCAGTCACAAGGTCCGAGGTGCACGCGAGACATCCACGTGGAGAAGATATCAAGGAGAAAGTACCGAGCGCAAGCGACTTGGGTGCCGAGCAGAATCAGTGACGTAGGGAGAGAGTAGAAATGTGGAGGTATAAGAAGCTTAGCGGTGCGGACTCGAGGCTCTTTTTTCTCTTCGTCTCCCTTTGGCTTTCGGGAACCGGTAGAAGTGGCATAAGCAGCCGGGAAGGATGATGGTCAGTGGTGGCTAAGCGATGACTTTCAATGATACATTTGCTGCACAATAATACTTTTTATTTGTGACATTTTTTTAACAGTTATTTCTTTGTGAAAACAGTCAAGTGAAAAGTGATTCTACTATTCAAATGAAAAGTGGAAAAGAAAGACGACTTAATTTGAAATGGATGTGTTATATATATATATATGTTAAAAAAATCAGCTAACACCTTTTATTCCCTTATACAAAGTATATGAGGCCATTTTATGTGGCTTAGACTAATCAAACTTTTTGGGATTGAGTGGGCAGTTCAGTCTCCATTAGTAGCCAATAAGAGATAACTGGCCCAAGATTATCACTAACCAGATCGGAAAACAAGTGCTACTATCTCATAGTCCCTAACATGATATGTTATAGTCTGAAATAATGTGGGTTTTACAGTCAATTTTCTTGAGTTTACAGGATGAAACACTCGAATTTTCAGGAGAAAAAAACCAGCTTACCAATGTCAAAGATTGACTAACTCAGGAACCAGTCAAAGAAAGGCTTTGGAAAAAGTTACTCTAGTCAGCGACTTGACTTGAAGTTAAGACTATCTTCGAGTGGCTTAGCACCAAGGATGCAAATGTCAGTTCAACTGAGATATAGATATATATATAAAGTGATTTCCGACTAACGGCCTTTTTGATATCTGATGGGATCATCAGAATGGAACCCAATTGTAAATTGAGGACAGAGTGTACTGATTTGATTAAGATAGTCAGTTGAACATACACATGTTTCACAGAAAAGACAATCAAATTTGAACTTGCTGGAATGAAGAAGATTGTTGTAACTGTTAATATTTGGTCACTTGACACTAAGAATGAGAAATTTTCTTTTTGGATTTATTAGTGGACCACGGTTCTTTATAAATATATACAATCATCGCATTGACAGGTTTCGCCAGCTAAGTCTTTCTCACAGAAAAGCTTAGATGTTCATTAAACATCTATGTCTGTCTGGCTTCTTCAGGACAAGAAATGGGTACACTAAAGTTAAATGCTAAAAAAAGAATGGAGTAACAACAGGTAAATTAATTAAAATAATGCATAACATCAAGAGCATGAAGTGTTGAGTCTTAGTCATTGTTAGTTGATCGTGTTTTTCGCGAAGTTGAGTTCTGCTAAGCATAGTGAATTTATTAAGCTTTTAGTTTTTCCAAATGTCTTTTAGTACCATGCCCTTGATTTCTGTTGAGATTGTCTCCTATCCGGAGTACCACTGCAGCTTCTTTAAAGTTTCTACATCTGAAATTTTCTTCGATGTACAGCATGGAGCTGTTGTCCCAATTGATGGAGTGGTTCGAAATCGAGAAATTATGAGCTAATCCTGAGGTGTCTGTTCTGTTGTTGTTGACATCCCTTATACGTTTTTTTTTTTTTTTTTTTTTTTTTTTTTTTTTTTTTTTTTGATTTCTAGGATTCATGATGTTTGGCCTATATAATTCAGTCCAGAGGAACATGGGATGTTATATACACCTGCATACTTGTAGAAGGTGATGCTGTCCTTAGGAGATCTTAACATGTGTAGTGTAGTTTGAATAAGTTTGAAGGCAACCCTAATGTTGAAAGACCTCATGATTTTTGCTATTTTTGTTGAAACTGAGCAGGCATAAGGTATGGCAATGGACGATGTATACTGAGTGACTTGAGGTTGTCGTTGTGGGTTGTTTCTATTAAGAATCTTTTGGATTATATTTTTTGGGTAACAATTTCTGACTAGAGTTTGAGATATGAGTGAGAGTTCATCAAGCAGATCTTTATCTTCTGAGATATTATTTGTTGCTCTATTTTTAAGCATTTGTATAATGCTAAGTTTTTGTGAATGATGGTGAGTAGATTTGAAGTGAAGATTATTTCGTTCTAAAGAACTCTGTTCCTAGTGTAAATACTGTGAGAAGCAAGGCCAGATTTGTCAGATTCCAAAAATGTTACGTAGTCTTGATGTTCTTCAATTCTAATCAACGTAGGACAGGCCAGTCTGTCCAAAATAGCAAAGATGCCAAGAGTAAGGTACCTGATAGACGTCTCGAAACATGCAAAATGCTATGAAATAGTTTAAACCTCAACCACTCAGACTACATGCCAATCTCCAAGTTTTGGGAGTAATCACTATTAATTGTTCATAATTTATTATTATATATATATATATATATATATATATTAGTTATAATTATTGTTTAAAATTATTATCTGCCCAACTTTTATAGTTCTTCCTTTGAACTCTAATAGTGTAATCCAGGGGTCAGGAAGTTTTTTGAACCAAAGAGCCATTCCACCAAAAAAATTAATTAAAACAAAATTTTGGTAGCCGCAACTTCAATTATATTTTTCCTGGTGACTCAAAGTTGCAGTTAGTTCAAACTTAGGTAAATTTGTTTTTAATTGTACTTCCAAATATCAAATACCACTTTTATATTTGCATATAAATTTTTTATATGTTCAATAAATAAAACAACATTCAATTTGATTAAGTTTTTAATCAGAAAAACATGTTTAAGTAAGTATAATATTGCAAAAAAGTCAGAATTTGTATTGCAAAAATAATTAGTCCGAACAAAAAATACAATATTATGTATTTTAAAAGATATTTGATTGTTTTAATTTAAAATTCACTAATGAGACTTTTGATTTTGCAACTTCCAATTTACTTAAATTTGGATTGTATGTCGTGCACTTTAATAGTAATTCGGCTTTCAAACTTTCATCAGTCAATTTGTTCCTATAATTCTTTTTAATGTAATTCATTGAAGTGAAAAATTGTTCGCAATTGTATGTTGAACCGAAAAGAGTCAAAATCCCAAAAGCAAGTCGCCTGGATTTGAATAATTAGTTGAGAAAGAATTCCAACATTTAAATATAATTTCCTGTGGTGGTTCTTCCATAGTTTCCTCATTTTCTTCAATTTGTGCTACCATTTCCTGAAGTTTTTGAACCCAGATGCTTTATTCTGAATTTCCAGAAGCTCCATTTGTAGTTCTGCAATTGATATTCCGTGAAAAGCTTCAATATCTATTAATTTTAAATTGCAATTTAACGGATGCGACATAAATTTCATCATTTTCTGATGTTTTTTTTTTTTAAATCCTGAAATCTGCATGTAAATCAATCTAAAATTAAAGTAATCATTTCATCGAATATTTTGCAATCAACTTTTTCTTGATTTAAATTCAATCTATAATTTTTTAGATTTTCAAAATATATAAATTTTTCTTCAGTAACATCTTTGAAAAACACTTTTAGTTTCTGTTCAAAGGTAAGGACTTCCTCTAGTAATTGTAAGGCTGTGTTTCCCTTCCCTTGCAACTTCAAATTTAGCATATTAAAATGTTCTATCATATCAAACAATAAACAAAAAAATTTTATCCATTCGGGATTACTGAGAAGTTCCACATCAATTATAAATTTTAGTGGTTAAGACAACTATCACCTCTTTTAAGCACTGAAAAAATTTTAATGCTTTTCCTCTGATAACCATTGTACAGATGGTTATCAGAGAAATATGTAATGTCTAAATCTTTATGTTGACTACTAGTTCCTCTAAAAATGTGTCAAAAAGTCTGTGATTCAACGCCTGAAATCGGATGAAATTGCTCATTGACAGAACAACATTCATCACTCTTTTTAGTTGTGGTAATAATCCCAAAGAATTTGCAACTAAAGCTTCTTGATGCAAAATGCAATGAAATGAAATAACTCCATGTGAAATATGAGTGGAGAATAATTTAAGAAACCCCTTATTTTTTGCAATCATAGAAGCCGCACCATCATCACAATGCATACTATATTATTAATATTTATATTTTTATTCTCTAAACTTGTTAGAAGGTTTTCTGAAATATCTTGACCTGTAGTGTGTCCTTTCTCGAATACCGGAAGATGTGATATATTTAACCATTACGAGCATTGTGCCATATCGAAGATATCATTTGATTCATCAACCGCAATAGATATAAAATCAGCTGAATTAATATCCATAATTTGCATATTTGAAACTTCTGCAGAATTGTTATAATCTGCTCCTTGACAGTTCTAGCCGAAAGAGGTAATCTTTAATTTTTTTTACGTATCTCGTCCTTATTTTTCATACCTTAAATAGAATTTTAGAGACTTTATACATGCAATCAATTTTTTGGAAATTCACCATCAGTAAGAGGTTTTCCTGCTTCTGCTATTTCAAGGGATAACAAAAAACTTGCTTCAGTAGTATTCGACAAAGATTTCGTCCAAGTTGACAAATTTCTTTGCTGAAGCAATATTTTCTTTTGTAATTCTTCAATAGCTTTTTTTCTATTGTCACCCTCAGGATATTTTTTACTGAAGTCTAAATATTTTCCTCGAAAATGTCGTTCAACATTACTTATTTGTTATTTTGAAATCGTAGATAGCAAATTAAACATTGTGGATTTCCATTTACTTCTATAAATGCAAATTTCTCTATCCACATTTTATGGAATTCTCTGTTTTCTTCGATTATTTTTCTTTTTCTTGAACTCATATTACGAGGGTTATTATCACAAATTTAGCTGCAAGTAAAAATTCAACATAATACCATAATAAAAATTAATTTGTGCATAACATTACCTGACACTAAATTCAACACCAGTTTAGTACCACAATAAATAAGGTAACTAATAGAATATTTATTTTGACAGTTAAAATCCGTACGCATCTAAAAGCCGTGGTATTTGACAGGACAGCAGCTGAACAATTAGTTCAAATTTTCACCGTCGCGCTAGTTACCTTAGGCAGGGTTAACATTTAGTGGCATTTCAAATGTAACATAGCTGTCAGTGCATTAGCTTTTCATGACCACATACATTGGATTTGAGTGGGTTTATAACCTAATCATGCCTTTGAAGACCAATCCCTCAATACCTACCTCTCCAATGTCTAGACTCTACACTTCCATTATTCGTCAGAAAATGTTGAAGTGTGTTAAAAGTTTTCTTTGTCCTTTTCAACACTATTAACATTGTGGTAGAATAAAGATGTTTACGTATCAACAACAGGAAACAACATAACCAAAGCAAAACAAAATTTCGAAAGTGTGAGCTTACAAATGTCAATGAAGCATTGCTTCAGTGATTCACTACTGGATTCTACCACAAAGTGATCTTATATGTCAGTATACAGGACGACCTGCATATAAGACAAGGACTAAATTTTAGGCTATTTTTTGGTTTTAAGCTTATGTCGGATAAGACAACTACCCAATTTCTTCTTTCTTGGGTATTAATGTAACGTTAGGAATTGTTGTTATATCTATTATTTTTATATCTATGCATATCCGTTATTTTTTTGCAGAGCATAGATTTAGTATTTATGAGAATTACCCTAATTAAAAGTGATTAGCCCCAATTTTAATTAATTATTAATTTTGCATTTTTTTAAATTTTAGGATTATTAAAATTGTTATTATTTTTAAAATCATGGAACCAGCAACAAAACGAAGAAAGTATGCAGCTCGATTTAAAATAAGGGCAATTAAAATGGCAAAGCAAACTAATAACTGTGCTGCTGCAAGAAAGTTTGACATAACCGAGAAGATGGTAAGAGGATGGAGAAAGAAATAAGATATTTTTAAAAAATTGCAAAAGAAAAAATGTGCGATGAGAAAGGGGATCACCTGATGGCTACAACTGGAAAATAACACTGCAGAATGGGTATTCGAACAAAGGCAGAATGGTTATCTTGTTACAAGAAATATGATTAGAGCACATGCACTAAAATGATCAAGATTAAATCCAGGTGAAACTATAGATTTCCACGCTGCTTCAGGATGGTGTAATTGTTTTAAGAACAGAAAAAATCTGGTAATACAAAAAAAAACGAAAATTCCACAAAAACTACCAGCAGATCTTGATCACAAACTTACCAGTTTTCATAAATTTATTATTCAGTTGAGACAAGAACATAAATTTCTATTGTCAAATATTGGAAATATGGATGAAACTCCTATCAGCTTTGATATGATAAGCAATAAAATAGTGGAACCTAAAAGTAGTAAGAGTGTGCTAGTTCGAAGTAGAGGTCATGAAAAAACAAGGTTTATGGTTGTGTTGTAATGTTTGGCTGATGGAACCAAAATAAAACCAATGTTCATCTTCAAAGGTAAAACTAAACCTAAGATAAAATTTCCTTCATGTTTTTGTACATTTTCACGAAAAAGGATGGATGGATGCAAATGGTGTGAAATTATGGACAAATAATGTGTGGAACACGAGACCAGGCAGTATAATGAAGAAACGCAGTTTATTAGAATGGGATATGATTCGTAGTCATTTAATAAATGAGAATACTAAAAGTCTTCTAGAAAAATATAACACAAAAATTGCTGTTATACCAGGTGGTTTAACTTCTATATTGCAACCACTAGACGTCTGCTTGAACAAACCATTTAAAGATCACATGCGAGAAGAGTGGAATAATTGGATTATTAAACTTCCCTTTTTATACTCGCTGTATAAGACACCCCATGATTTCAAGGAGTTTTCTGTAGTATTTGAGGGTTGTCTTATATGCCGACTATACGATAGTTCAATTTTGAAGGCTTTTTGGCTAAATAATTTGGACATGATGATTTTATATATAACAATTGCTGGCTGGATTGATTCAAAAACATATAACATTATTATGTTGGTTTTAAAAAACTAACCAAAATCATGTTTATTATTAATTAGTATTTCTTTAAATTACAGAGAAACACATCATCATCAAATTCCTGACATTTACCCTCAAGGGGTGTACAGGATATGATAGTACTACATGAAAAATTTACATCATTACTAACTTCCTACCTACAATTTTCTGCCAAATCAATCTGTTACCTGTCAAAGCTACAACATTCTCAGATCTTATATTTATATATCTATCTTCTAAGGCACTTTTTACCGTATCAATCCACCTATATCTTGGTCTTCCTCTGGGTCTTTTTCCTGCCAACCTGGCAGAGAACACTTCTTTGGCTAATCTTTCCTCGCCCATTTAAGTAACTATACCACATGAGATAAGCTTTGCCATCGCATTCCTGGATGCTGACAATGTCAAGTTCTTTCCTAATATCCTCGTTTTTAATATGATATTGCCATTGATGCCACCTGTTCACGCCCCAAATCTTTCTCAGGACTCTCATATCTGCAGTCTCTAGTCTTTGGTCAAGTGTTTTACTTCTGACCCAGCACTCAGATCCATAAGTTAAAATTGGTTTGAACACTGTCTTGTATACAGCTAATTTAGCGTTTGACTAATTTCTCTCTTACTCCATATAAATTTATTCAGTTGACTTCCTACCATACCAGCTTTGTTGATTCTGTTGTCTATTTCCATATTTAATTTACCATCTTCACTAAAACTCATGCCTAAGTAGCTGAAATGTTTTACTTGTTCCACAGGTTGTCCATTCACAACGCAGTTGACATTTTCAACTGTGTGTTTTCATATAGATAATGAATAACAGAGGGGATAATGTACATCCTTGTCTCACACCAGATTTAACATTAAACCATCTCCCTGTACTTCCTTCAATTCTAACTGCTGACTTACAACTGAAATAAAGACTAAGTATTGCTTGATATAATGATCCATTGACACCATACAACTATAGTGTTTTGAATAACTTTTCTCTTGGCACCTTGACATATGGTTTTTCCAGATTTACAAAACTTAAATACAGATCACTGTTATATTCCCATGATTTCTCAACTATTTGTTGTAAAGTGAAGATCTGATCCTGATAGCCTCTATTTGGCCTGAATCCAGCTTTTTCTTCACCAAGCTGTTCTTCCACAATTCTTCTCAACCCGTTTCTCAAGTATACTTGCATAGATCTTCCCAGGAACACTCAGTAGAGAAATACATCTGTAATTCTCACAATCAGTTTTATTTCCCTTTTTATATATGGGTACTATGAGAGCTCTACTCCAATCATCTGGAATTCGTCCTTCTGTCCAGGCCCTCTGAACTACTCACTGTAGCCACTGTAAGACTCTTATACCACCGTACTTCAGCATTTCTGATCGAATATCATCTACTCCTGCTGCCTTTCCACATTTCAGACTTTTGATGGCTTTTTCACCTTCAAGCATAGATATGTATTCCTGATTGCATGCCTGGGCAGTGTTTTTTATCACTGCGCTGTCATCACTACTAGTTTCATTTAGCAATTTTTCGAAGTAATTACTCCATACTTCAAGGATATCTTTTTCTCCAGTTTTCATATCACCTTTATCATCTCTAATTCCTTTTACAGCACTCTTTCCTCTATTCCTAAGCTTCTTCAACAACCTCCAGAATATTTTGCCACCTTCTTGATATTTATTTTCTATATTCTTGCCACAGTCCTCCCATGACTTTTGTTTAGCTAGTTTTACACAGTGTTTAGCATTCTTGCATTTGTCTCTGTATTCTCTAAGAGCACAAGCTGACTTATTTGCCAGAAACTTTTGATATTCTTTCTTCTTTTCCTTCACTGCCTCTTTAACTTCCTGTGTCCAACATTGAGTTCTGATTTTGCTATTCTTGCACATAACTTCACCACATGCCTCTCTGGCTGAATCAATCAGTGTTTTCTTGAAGGCTTGCCACTGAATCTCCAAGGTTTGGTTCCTGTTCTCAAACTCTTTCATTTTTCTTGAATAATGTTTGTATATTTTAGTCTACAGTTCACATCTGAGAGCTGCTCAACTTTTATTCGTTTTAAAATGTTCTTACATGTTCTTCTTTTCAATATGAAATTCAATTTTATCCTGCTCAAGACTAAATGGCGATTACTTCCAATTTCAAATCCTCTGTACACTCTAGTGTCCAGCACCAAAGAAAAAACATCACAATACTATAGTCAATGAGAGTTTTCTTATTCCTTGTCTCTTCTCTCCAAGTGAATTTGTGCACATTTTTATGTTTGAACATAGTGTTAGTAATAACCAGTCCATGTCCTGAGCAGAAATCCAACAGGTATTTGCCAGTATTATTAGCTTTGCTCATTTCTCCAAATTTTCGCAAAATATTTCGTATGTCTGACAATCATTTCCTACTCTGCTATTTAGATCCCCAACAAGGACCAACTTTTTCTTTTTCATTGTGTCAGTTGCTTTTTATAAAGCATCAAAAGATTCCTCCACTTCTACCTCAGGAGAACCTTCTGTGGGACCAGAGGAACAAATAAGTCTCATTGTCCAGTTCCCCATTCTGATATTTGTCCACATCACTCTACTTGAAATTGCCTGCCATTCAAGAAGATCAGCCTCGTATTTATTGTTGTATACTATGGCTACTCCTTCTTTTCCTTGATTGTCATTGCCGGAATATAACATTTTGTATTTATTGCTCAGAAAGAGCTCACCAGTAATGGTCTTGTTTGTTTCAGATCTAATTCCTCAGCCAGCTCCATTTCTTTGCCATTCGGGTTTCTTATGTCGATAGTACCGTTGTTGGATCGTAACTTCTTCTCAATCACATTTTATCATCTTACAATTCTCTCTCTTTAGTGTTTATCTAATTGTAGGCTGATATATCAATTGAATATGAAGAAAATTAATATTATGCTGCGCCACTCCATATTCTGAATTGCAAGAGCATCTTAGATAAATCAACCTTCAACTGTACTAGGTTATCATAAGCTGATTTTACGCTGATGTTTTTATTTTTATTACATAGGGTTCCTGCTGAGATTCGTATTATTTTAATGAGCAGTGCAATGAAACAATCAAGCAAATACAAGATTCAATTCAAACAAAATTATTTAATGCAGTGTCACATAAATTACATCATAACACAGCATTCCAACATGAACATAGCAATTAAACGAATACAAAACTTTCATTAAGATTCTAGTATACTACTCAGCTGAACTAAAACTTTATAATTAAAGATTATATTTAACAGATCTTACCCTTCTTGTTACAAAGGACTTCTATCATAACTTTACTCTGATCAAGGTTATATTTCAAAACATTTAAATATCAAATCAGTTCAAGATATTCAGAATGAATACAACTCATGAACCATCAGACATTCATTTGTACTTCTCTAAGCTCAGTCAATCAATTTTTGTTCTTGTAAGTTCGAGATTCCTAAATTACAACAAATAGGCTTCTCAGTATTCTTGTTCAGTCAATGAACACCTAATGCAATAATATAGCATTTATCACTTGAAGAGGGAAACGTCTTAACACATCACACATTAAATCTTGACCCGCTAAATACAGCAACTAGGAACAACATACTATCAGCAGAATTAATTTTCGTTACTTCTCACTAAGTATAGCAAAGGTAACCTTACCAGGATACAGCTTCATCACATCATAGGGAGATCGAACAACATTTTTAAAGTCCTTGCTGACTTTTACTTTGTAATAACACAGACTTAAAAGAATCTTCCACTTCCAGGACTGATTTATAGACTCAGGAGAATAAAACTTTTATGCATTTGGTTTAAATTATCTACCTATTTCTTCTTTTTCTTATGCATATTATCCTATTTCCTGCACTATTCCACTGCTAGGCATTAGGAAGTTTTGGTATAACTCCAACTCAGAAAAAGGCAAGTTAAAATAGTAAGCGATTCCTGGTCTTTAAATTCCGTTTTTGGAATGTCAAAATTTCTTCCAGTCTCCAGCTACCGTTCTCTATACTCCCCTATTCGATTCTCCCTTTACTTTCGTTTTCGTATAACTGGTTCGCACCGGTTAGGCTCACATCGAACTTGTTTTTCCCTTCGTATATAGTAGTTCACGCTCCAACACTCGCTAGGAGAAATTTGCATGTTTTTTCACAACCAATCAAACGACATCACAAATAATCTTCTGGATATATTAAAATTACATATATTACAGGTTTTTTTGAATATTATTATTAAAAGAATAAAGCAAATAAAATAAAGGACACTTTAATATAGAGACTTTTCATGTCTATAATATATTTAAAAATTACATAAATAAAATTAACTAACAAAACTAGAGTCTTGACTTGGGAGGTGGCTAAAGGTGTAGAATTTTCAATTAAGACAGGGTACATGTGGAATTATCGGGCTGGAAAGTATGACAAGCTTAGGAGTTTGTTTGGTTCAGTGCCATGGCATGTACAACTGCAAGGACTAGAAGTTGATAGTGCATGGGAGGTAGTTAAGAAGTGCTTGCATGAAGCAATGGCTGACTATATACCTAGAGTCCAAATAACAAATCAAGTAGGGGTTAAATGGATGAATAACACCATTAAGCTTGAGCTGCAAAAAAAGAAAGGTGACCGGCAGGCACATGAACGGTATAAAGCGCAGGCCAGAAGGGTGACGAGTGTGGTAAGAAAAGCAAAAAAGGATTACGAAAGAATATTGGCCATGCAGGCTAAAGAGAATCCTAAACAGTTTTTTAGATATGTAGCAAGTAAAAGGAAAAATGTACATGGCAGAATGATTTTAAAGAATGCCAATGGTAGGGAGGTAACTGAATCAGTTGAGATAGTTGAGTTACTGAGTGAGCACTTGCAAGAATATATCATCCAGGTGGTGACATTGCAGAAACGAATAAACCAGAAGATTATACGGGAATTGTGGTGAATGAAGTGGAGGTGAGTAGTCTATTGCATAACCTCAATGTCAATACATCTGTGGGATTGGATGGTATACCAGCTCGTGTTGTACGAGAAGCAGCTAAAGAATTGTCAGTACCCTTGACCATTTTGTTTAATTTCAGTCTCGGGTCTGGGTTAGTCCCGAGCAGGTGGAAAGAGGGGAAAATAGTTCCACTGCATAAAGGTGGTTCCAAGACTGCTGTTGTAAATTACCGACCGATTAGCATATCAGGAATCATTGTCAAGGTCTTAGAGAAATTAGTCAAGAAAAGAATACAGGATTGGATAGATGAAAATGGGATATTGTATGGGGGACAACAGGGTTATGTGAAGGGTAGATCATGCCTCAGTAACTTGCTCACGTTTTATACCACAGTGACGGCTCAACTGGATAGGGGTAATGGGTTTACAGTGATACTACTGGACCTTGCTAAGGCCTTTGATAGGATACCACATGGAACCCTAATCAGTAAACTGGAGCAGATGGGGATAGATATAGGGTTGGTGAGATGGATAGGAGGGTGGTTGAAGGAGAGATACCAGAGAGTGGTTTATTCAGGAGTGGAGTCTAAAAGACGTCTTGTGACTAGTGGAGTGCCGCAGGGCTCTGTTCTTGGACCACTGCTTTTCAATTTTTTCATCAATGATATTGGAAAGGATTTGAGAGGAAGTGTTCACTTGTTTGCTGATGATGCAAAGTTGGGTAGAGCAATTGTGAGTGCACAGGATGTCAAAATTTTACAGGATGATTTGGATAGTTTGGAGGACTGGGCTAGGAAAAATGGATGTCAATTTAATGTGGCAAAGTGTAAGGTTATGCAATTTGGGGTGAAAAGAATAGCAGCAGTATATCGCATTGGTGGAACCGTACTCCAGGAGATTGATGAGGCCAGGGATTTGGGAGTGTTTGTGGATAGGGAGTTGAAGTTTAGGGGGCACATTGCAAAAGTCACTAAAACAGCTCACCAAATCACTTGGCTTCTGAAAAATACTTTAACATGCAGAGACAAACAAGTTGTTGTTCCTCTGTATCGAGCCTTGATAAGACCCCATCTGGACTTCTGTGCCCAGTTATGGGCACCAGGGTTTCTTCGTGATGGGGAGGAAGTGGAGAGGGTCCAGAGACGAGTGACCAAGATGATAGCAGGTCTGTGGAATGAACCTTATGAGAATAGGTTGAAGATTTGTGGGTTGCAGAAATTGGACGATAGGCGAAGGAGGGGTGATATGATTGAGACATTCAAATTACTGAAGGGTTTTTATAAGATTGATCCAGAAGATATTTTTGAAAATATGACTGGTGATGAGAGGACTAGGGGCCATGCATGGAAGCTGTGCAAGAGCGTGGTTGACAAGGGTGTTAGAGCTAGGTTTTTTACTTGGAGAGTGGCGAATGAGTGGAATAAGCTTCCAGAGTCTGTTGTGGGTGCTACGACCGTGAATGAGTTCAAGGCAAGGTATGATAGATACTGTGTGAATGTTGAATAGTTGTTCTTGACATGATGTTAGGGCCTCCCTCGATGAGTCTGTCGACTCCTTGGAGTTTTCCGGAACAATAATAATAATAATAAGGAACTGACCACGACGGGACAACTGTGTACGCCACGGAAGAAGAGGCCTAGCACTACAGGACTATGCCCACACATTCGGTGAAATACGACGACCTTACGCTGTTAGCAATTCATTCGAAAGTGCACAATTTCTTCCAAAACAATGAAATTCCTACGATATATGTTAATGATTGCTGTAAACAATGATGAAGATCTCCCTCACATTCCATTAACAACAACTTACTGGTTGGTAAAGCAACTTCGTTTTGTTTATAGCACAAGAAAGCAATCATTGGCATTACTTTAAGGGGAAGATATAATTTTATGGCATCGCAAGTATTTGCATTCCATCAGGAAATATCGTCGTGAGGGACGAAAAATTTATTATACAGATGAAACCTGGGTGAATGCCAGTCACACCTGAACTAAAGTTCTCCAGGACACGACAGTAGAAAGTGCTCGTCAAGCATTTTTGTTGGCTTAATGACAGGCCTGAAAGCACCAAGTGGAAAGGGGTTTCGTATAATCATAACGCACACTGGCAGTGAAGATGGATTTGTACTGGGGGGGGCATGAAATTTTAAGAGCACAGAAATCACAAGCCAATTTTTATAAGGAAATGGATTGAAAGCTCTATGAACGTTGGTTCACAAACATGTTTTTGTCAAACATTTAGCCTAATAGTGTTATTGTAATGGACAATGTGCCTTACCATCCTGTCCAACTGGAAAATGTGCCATCTCAGGCTACATGCAAAGAGGACATGCAGAAGGGGCTGAAGAAAAAAGGAATCGGTTTTACTTCTGATATGGTGAAAACACAGAACTACTGAACTTGGTGGCAAGTGTCAAGAGTAAGTTTCAAAAATATCGCATGGACAGTATTGGTGAACAGAAAGGACACACAGATATTCGTCTTCCACCATACTATTGTAAACTGAACACCACAGATCTCATCTGGACACAAATTAAGGGGAATGTTGCAACTAAAAATACAACTTTCAAAATTTCAGATGTTGAAAGACTGGTCATGGAAGGATTTCCAAAAATTACCGAGTGCACATGGGTTGTTTGCCATGCCCGTACTCACTAAAGTGAGCACCTCAATGGCTCACTTTAGTGAGTACGGGCATGGCTAACCCAAGATACCAGATGCTGGACCATGCCTTACTTCATGTAATATACATGTTATATTATTTCGTAGACTGGTCCCTCCCCTTCTTTCTCCTCTCCTTGCTCCTTCCCCCTAATGCTATTAGAGTATTCGAGAGCTAGGGGTGAATCTTTCCTATCTTGCTAAGTCATTTCGTCTTATGCAGCCACCAAAGGAGGCAAGCTAGCCTCAATAGGTGGCGGTCCCAAGCCCGGATAAATGGCGAGGGTTGATGTCAGGAAGGGCATATGGTCGTAAAACTTCACTGCCAACTCTAGCTATGATATGAGTCAAAGAGAAAATGATATAAGGGCTAGGGCGTACCCCTTAAGCGATGCGCAGCCACATCGCCCTACAGCTGTGAGAAGTGGACGAGGGCTACCGCATCAAGTGCAGGTGCGGTTAAAGAAGTGAGCCCAGCAGGTGGAGAGGATGTTGCGAATGGGAACACTGAATGTTGGAAGCATGACAGGATGGGGAAGAGAGGTGGCAGACATGATGCGGAAGAGGAAGTTGGACATTTTATGTGTGCAGGAGACAAGGTGGAAGGGGGGAAAAGGCAAAGGAACTTGGAGATGGATATAAATTGTTCTACTCTGGAGCGAATAACGAGGGAAGAAATGGTGTAGGAATTGTGGTGTGTGGCAGAATGAAGGGCGAAGTATTGGAAGTGGGTAGAAGGAATGACAGGATCATGCGAATGAAATTGGGTCTTGGAGAAGAGCAGGTGGTGGTATTATGTGTATATGCCCAGCAAGTTGGCTGTACAGCAGAGGAGAAAGATGAGTTCTGGAACGTGTTAGATGAAGAAATGATGGAAGTGGAAGAAAACAAGATGGTGATTGTCGGAGGAGACTTGAACGGACACATAAGGAGACAGAATAGAGACTATGAAAGGGTGCATGATGGCCATGGAGTGTGAATGATGAACCAGGAAGGAGAGAGGGTTGTGGACTTTGCAGTAGTATTTGATCTGGCAATTGTGAACTCGTTTTTCTACAAGAGGGAAGAACATTTGATAACATTTAGGAGTGGTAACAACAGTTCACAAATTGACTACATTTTGATTAGAAGAAAACATCTTAAGGTTGTGCCAAATTGTAAAGTAATTCCAACAGATCAAGTGGCACAGCAACACCGACTGCTGTGCGCAGACTTTAAAATAAGATCAAAGATAAGAACCTCTGGAAGCCATGGGATGAAGACAATTAAGTGATTTCGCTTAAAAGAAGAGAGTGTGAGGAATCGTTTTAGGGAGATGGTGTTAGAGAGGATTTTGGATGGACTGGAAAGTGTACAAGATTGGTGGAAACATAATTCAAAAGTAATCCTGAGCTGTGCAATCAAGGTGCATGGTGAGACATCTGGAAAGATTAGAGAGCAGAAGGAGGGTTGGTGGTGGAATAATAAAGTATAAGTGGCAGTGACAGCTAAGAGGAAGGCAAAGCAGAAGTGGGATGAGTCAAGGGTGGAAGAGGACAGAGAAGTGTACAGAGAGAGAAAGCAAGAAGCCAAGAGAGTTGTGGCACAGGCAAAGGTATATCAGGATCTGTATGAACAATTAGAAACAAAGGAAGGATAGAGAAAAATTTACCAACTAGCGAAATGTAGAAATAAAGCAGCAAAGGACATCTTACATGTGAGGCAGATCAAAGATGCCGAAGAAAGAGTATTATGGAGGGATGTGGACATAAGAAAGATGGAGAATATACTTTGAGGGACTTTTGAATGAGGAAAATGCAAGGACTCACAGAGAAGATTGGCAGCCTTCTGAGGGGATGGTGCAGAACATCAGTAGAGTGGAAATGACTGAGGCCATGAAGAGGATGAGGAATGGAAAATCGGTGGGCACCGACAGGATTCCAGTGGAGGCATGGAAGGCACTGGGAGAAGAGGGAATTAACCTGCTGTGGGACTTGTTCATGAAAGTTTGCCAACAGGAAAATATACCCAAGGAATGGAGGGAGAGTACTCTTGTCCCCATCTACAAGGGTAAAGGGGATGCACAAGACTGTAAAAATTACAGAGGAATGAAGTTGATGTCCCACACAATGAAAATCCTAGAAAGGGTGCTTGATGGTAGATTGAGGAAGGAGGTGGAGATCGCAAAGGAACAATTTGGCTTCATGCTTGGTAGATCAACAACAGATGCTATCTTTGGGTTACGGCAGATGATGGAAAAGTATCGAGAGAAACGAAGGAAGCTACATCTAGCATTTATTAATCTGGAGAAAGCATATGATAGAGTGCCAAGGTAGGAAGTCTGGAGGTGTCTGGGGGAGAAGAAGGTTCCGGAGAAATATGTCAGGTTGGTGCAGGAGATTTGCAGAAATGTGAAGACAAGTGTTTGGACCTGTCTGGGACAGGCAGAAAGTTTTCAAGTAACAGTTGGCTTGCATCAAGGGTCAGCATTAAGTCTATTTCTATTTAACATTGTGATGGAGGTGGTGATGGAGGAGGTGAGAGAAGATGCGCCTTGGACAATGCTGTATGCAGATGACATCTTGCTGTGTGAGGATTCAAGAGAAGAAACGGGAACTAAACTGGAAAGATGGAAAAAAGTACTGGAAGAGAGAGGTATGAGCTGCAGAAGAAGAAGAAGACTGAGTGCACATGGAAAAGTTGCATAACCTATGTTATTGAAGAAGAAATATTCTGGACCCTTGGTGGAATGATAGATGAGGTGGTGCAAAAAGTATTTCACGGTAGATGACAGCTCTGAATCTTTATTTAGTGAAGATGCACAATCTGATGATACTACCAACAGTCTGAGTGGTGCTGAGGAGCTTCCTCATTAAATTAATGAAGGGATAAGAGTGTTTATCTATATATTATTGTAATAAAATATGTCATGTTCGGAAATGTGCATTGTGACAAGTGAAGTTCATTTCATAACGTAAACAATCACTGCTTATCTTAAGCCATTTTATAATAAACTATATGACATCTAATTTGTTACAGCCTATCAAATAATTCCAGATAATCCAAAAGGTACACATTCGTATAAAGTCATCTTGGTCGTGCAATTTCATATTAGCAATCCTAATGTAATGTTATACATAGAATGGTGCAATTCGGGCAATGAAGGTTTTAGAAGATGTTGTATGCATGTGCTTAGTTACAAACGTGGCACGTTTCACTGTTGCCATAGTAACAGCGAACTAATATCCCGCTACCTTCGGAAGCGGCACGGCTTGTAGTATATTTCATTACTTACAAGATAACCTGAAAAAGAATATAGTGTGTAATTATATTATTTTTTTCTTTCTAATGCTTATTCAAAAAATCAATAAATAAATAAATAAAAATAATTGCGTTATTGAGTTAAAAAAAAGGTAGATTTGACTCATCGCTGCTATAGTGATTAATGATTATAATAATGAAATTTGTTTGTTGATCTCATGGTGCTTGTTATAACAAAGTTTCACTATACATGGGCAGCAGACAATGTTAAGCAGAAAAAAGTAATATGATAGAAATTTATAAACTTCTGATCAAATTTTTTGATATACGGGAAATAGGATATGGCATCCATGGAAGTTAAGTTGTGTGTCGGGTTAAGAAAGGAATGAAGGTTACATTTTTCTCTCACAGAGCAGTGGGTGCATCTAGCATGAATGAGCTTAACAGAAGGTACGATGACTGGTGTTTGTAATGTGCGTCCCTCCCCCTCAATGACTCCTCGTCTCCTATTTCTTCGTTAATAACACCTGACTTTGATTTCAATTGTTGTTTGTAATCCATAGTACATAACTTAGACCTTTTAACATTTAATTAGAACAAAATTTAAATACTTCGCCACAATAAAAATAATATGAGATTTATTTTCAATTTCATTAGTTAACTTACCTGCTGCTTAAGTTCATGCATGCTGGCATATGAATCCACAAGTTCATCATGAGTTCTGCGACTTCTTTCAATTTCTTTATCAATCTTCTGTTGCATGTCCTGTGTTTGTTTCTGTAAAATATCAAATATTTTTATAAAAATCACCTAAATGTCCATAAAAATGAAATATATAAATTAATTTATGCTTGGTATCCATAATATTTCAACAGTATCCAAATGTTATTTCAATTTCAGCAAATGCAGAACATCCATGTTATTACTGCAGGGCTAAATGTTAATGCAAATTTAATATATGAGATGTTTCAAAATAAAATCAAATAAACTTAATTGTAAGAATAAAAATAATCCTAAACAAATATCAACTGTAAGAACACTATCTATAAGGCAAATTATTATAATTATGTATATTATAATAAAAAAAAACCCGTTTAAACTAAACATATTTGGTCATTTATAATTAAAATACAATTTTATTTAATGCTGACCATAAAAACAAACTTATATTATAGCCTACCAGTTTTGCCAGCAGACTGTCTGGCTCTTTCAAGGCATTTATGATAAGACATAAAAACTAGTAAATGCAAATTGAAAGGAACATAAAAAACGTTGTAAACCAACTAGTAGCTAAGGTTACATGTTCGCGTGACAGAGGGGACTTATTGTTCTTATTCATTATCACACATGCATGTTTGTTGTAAACGTGTAATTTGATTACTGGCTAGCTGTAGTTCAGCTTGATTACGAGAGAGGATAAGATTTTTCCACGAACTGTTTAGAATTACACCCTGATTTCTGTTGAGGTTTCCGCCAGTTACTGACACTATTGTGGCTTCCTTGAATAAATGATGTCTGTAGTCGTCATTGAGATATGGCATGGAGCTGTTTTGCCACTCTATTGTGTGGTTAGACCTACAGAAATGATGTGTTAAGCCAGAAGAGATACTTCTGTTGTGGTTTACATCACCAACATGTTCTTTTTGTCTGATTTCTAAACTCTGTGAAGTTTGTCCTATGTAGGCAAGACCACAGGAGCTGGGAAAGTAATATACTCCTGGATATTTGTAGAAAGGTACTTTATCTTTTGGGGATCCTAAAACTTGTCTGATGCTAGTGGTTGGTTTGAAGACCACTCTGATGTTGTAGGCTCTTAGTATTCTTGCTATTTGATAAGAAATCGACTTGATGGAAGGGATCACTACAGTAGAAATGTGCTAGGAGTGTGATTCTTCTTGTCTGGGGTTGTCACTGTATAGATATTTTTTTATGATGTTTTGAGGATATCCATTTTGTGATAATGTGTTGGCTATTAGTGAGAGTTCAGTCTGTGTATCCTCCTCTTCTGATATAAACATTCTGGCTCTATATTTCAACATGTGGATTATGCTCATTTGTGTGTCTTGTGATGGTTTGAAGTATAATAAAAATATCTTCCAGTATCTGTGGGCTTTCTGTAAATAGATAATTTGATACCATTAGATTGTTTCTTTATCAAAATGTCTAAAAAATGCAGTTGGTTGTTGTTTTCCACTTCCAGGGTGAATTTCATCTTGTTATGTATTGAGTTGATTTTATCCACAAACAATTTTAGGTTTTCTAAACCGTCTTGCCATATAATGAAGATATCGTCAACATATCTCCACCATGTAGATGGTCTGGGAGAGATTGTGGAGAGAATTTCTTTTTCAAGTTTTTCCATGAAAAGGTCTGCACAAGATGGTGATAGTGGGCTTCCCATTGCTAGGCCTTCGAATTGTTGGTATATGGTGTTGTTAACCTTGAAGAAATTAGATTGAAAGCGGTGTCTAAACATCTGTGTGATGTCTAGAGGAAAAAGATCTTGGATGATGTTTATTACCTCTTCGACTGGTATACTGGTGAAAAGGGATACAACATCTAGACTGGCTAGCATGTCTGTTGGTGCAATCTTAATGGCTTGGAGTTTATTTACAAAATGTTGACTATTCTTGATATAGGATTCTGTTGATCTTATTTTATTATTTAATAAGTTGGCAAGATGCTTTGCCAAAAGGTAGGTTGGTGATGATCTTCCATCAACGAGTGGACGGAGAGGTATATCCTGTTTATGTATTTTAGGTGTCCCATATAGTCTTGGAGTGATAGGAATGTGAGGATTTTAGTGTGAGGATTTTATTACAATTTCTGATTAGTTGGTTTGTTTCATTATGATTTTTTTATTGTGGGGTCTCTGTCTAGCATCTTATAAGTGGAGTTGTCTGAAAGTAAAACGTTTAACATATCATAACAATCTTCAGAGTTAAGGATAACTGTAGAATTTCCCTTATCAGCCTTTGTAATAATGATATCTTTGTTTTTCTTCAAGTTGAGAATTGCCTTTCTATCATAAGGAGATGTGTTGAGAACAGGTCGTTTGGCTTTGGCTAGGATTATCGTACTTTTGAATCTAATAGTGTTGGCTACATTTTGCGGTAGTGGATAAAGGCCTTTTTCAATTCCACACTTTCATAAGATCCTAGACAGAGATCCTTTCCTTTCAATTTGCATTTACTAGTTTTTATGTCTTTTCATAAATGCCTTGAAAAAGCCAGACAGTCTGCTGGCGAAACTGGTAGGCTATAATATAAGTTTATGGTCAGCATTAAATAAAATTGTATTTAAAAAAAAAAAAAAAACTGTCTTAGCAGTTCAATATGTGAAGATGGTAGTACGTATATACAATGAATGATGTCGAATCAAAAAAAGGAATTTTGCATAATAAAGAATGAGTGATACAGTTGAATCTCTCTGTATAAAACACCATTATAAGAAATTCAATAACCAGAACAGTTTACTGAAATGTCTCAACCATGAAGTCTCAATGATCCTAATCTAAAATAAATTCATTACATGCCAACACAATGAACTATTTCTTGGATCACTGTGGGTATTATAATGAGCAGGGCTTGACAAATATGCTCACCCACTCAACCTGCAGGGAGCTGATTTTGTCAGCTGGTGAGTAGCTGCAGATCGAACAAAATAGACATATTTAATTTAATAATAATAAAAAGAGAACTTTTTAAACAAAATCTTTTAACATTAAAAAACATAGAAAAAGCACCACTGATCAGTTTGTGAAAGGGACAGTGTAAAATCGTGTATAGAAGGATTTTTATACAAAAATACCTTATATACCGATTTTACTGGTAAACAAAATTCACTAAAAATACTTCTGGGTTAATAAAGAAATTTTCATATTTTTTAATTTGGAAATAATAAAATTTGTATATTACTGAATATTGTCACCTCAAAGGGTTTTGTAAAAGAACAGAAAAATAAGTGTAAGATTAATTGTGTCTTAAGAAACCTCTTAGTCACCAGTAATTCCAGAGGAATTAAGGTATTAACTAATAACCTGGGGCAACTGCAACCTCGAGGGTCAACAGTACATGGGGTTCTCCCGACTAATTGCAACGATTCGATGAGGCTGACGGGTGCAAACCACAAAAGTACCGGGGGGGGGGGGGGGGAGATGACGCCGTAAGCAAAAAACGAAGGTCATCGGGACCGTATAAATAGCAGTTCGCTATGTTGAAACGCGGTCTTGTCTTGCTTTTTTCTTGGAGTACGAGTTCGAGTCGATCCAGTGTGCGTTCCTGTTCTCGGGTCAGCGTCGAGTTTCGAGGTCACGTATGGTTCCGACTTGATATGATGTATGCTACGGCAGCGGAGTTTTGCTAACATCGTGGGAGATAATTTGTAATCGCTATCGGAGACCTGCTTTACAGATAATAAATGCTGAGGGACCGATGCAACTAAGAAAAGCTGTTTTAGAAGAAATTAGATGCCGATTTTCCATGCTGCCAAGTTCCTGATGTCCGCTGATAATTAGGAAGGATCTCACAAGCCCCAGAAAAAGTACCCCAGTTCAATGCTAAAGTCAAATTGGAACAGAAGGAGATAATTTCAAGGATCACTCAGAAAAGACCAGACATCTGTTCAAAGTAAGATTTTTCCTTTGTTTAGCTAGAAATAAGAAGATTGTGACAGTGATTTAATTAAGGTTTTATTTTATAGTGATACTTGCGGACTTTAGGCCATATGCTGATAACTGAAGTATTTTGTTATATGTGAGAGAAGGTCAGGCTAAAATTTAAGGTGAAACATTGTGTATTTAATGTTATAGCTATTGCCTAAACCTGCAGAATGTTATGTAAAATTGATCTGAGTATAACCAAGTTTGACGAGAGAAAATTATAGACAGTTGGTCTTAATAGAATTGATTATGATAAAGAACTAAATTGTAAACATGGTCATTAGTTGTGATTTGAAGCATAGAAGCTAATTTACTTAGTACTTAAAATTGACCCATTGTACATTTCATTGATGTTAAATAAATTGTTTTCTTGTTTAAATAACTTGTCTGATTTCTAATCCAATGCACTATTCATTAAAATATGTGTGAGCCTTAAAAGTAGATATTGTCATGACTGCATAACAGGAAATTTTTAAGTTGATAGATTTACTTAGAATTATGAGAGAAAAGTTCCGGTGAATTTTTCCGGAGAATAGGTGAATCTCACACCATTTTTCAATGGAGGGGGATTCACCTCCCACCCACGAATTTGGTGGTGCAGCTAGAAACTAAATAAATTTTCCAAATTCAGTTGAGAATAAACACCAGTAGGTCAGACAAAGAGATTGGCTCCAGCCAGAGGCGATTTCTTTGTTCTGTAAGTTTTGCACATGTGTGCTTTATTATTTGCAGCCATAAATCAGATGTATAATAAAGGTTAAGAAGAAAGGTTTAAACAAGATAACTATAGTTTTTTTACAAATGCGCAGAAGACAAGATATATTTGAAGATTTGATAACATATTTTAATAAGATAATTAAAATTAACAGATTTTAACAACAGATTATAAATTTTACAAAATAGTGGTCTTGGGTAAGTACAATATTTGCATGGCAAGATTTTGCATAATTGGCTAAGCTCTAATTAATGAGAGTTGACTGTATCACAGTTCAGTATCTACTTCACACTAATTGTAAGACTCCTCATAGAAATTCCAATTATATGCCATCCCTAACATGCTTATGTTCTAATTAAACAAAAAAAAGCTTTTTTCTCTGATGTAACCAAACTGCAAGAATACAATAAAGAGTTATCATTTCTAAAAGACTTGAAACCAAGGTAAAAAATTTTGCGAATCATCTTCAATACTTAATGCAGTTCATGGAGCAAGCAATGCCACTTCTTACTACCGCAATACTGACAACAATTCATGGATTAGTTAGTTAATGTAAACTCTTTACTCAGTGAGTAGGCTAGGTACAGATGTTTGACTTATAGCCACACCAACTGATGCTGTGATGCCTAAAATAGTATGTCTGCTAATTGGTAGTCTTCTTGCCAGTTTTCCTATCTTGTTGTTGTTAGCCTAGATGTCCTAATGCAGGGCAAAAGCCTACACCAACCTCTCTCACTCTCTCCTATCCTGAGACACTCTTGTACATGTGACACTGCACCATTTTTCAATGTCATCTCTCCATCTTTTTCTCTGTTCTTCCAGGTTTTCTGAGTCCTCTTGGCAGCCACTCTGTTGCTCTCTTTGACCATATATCATCTTAATATCTTGTGAAGTGGCCTATCCAATCCCATTTTGATTTCATAGCTCTCCAAATGTCATCTTTTAGTTTTGTTAGGTCTCTTAAATCCTTATTCTATCTAGTCTGGATACTCTGAGTAAACTCCTCTCTATTGCTATTTGGCAAACTTGGAGGTTTTTTTTTGTCTGTGTAATAGTTATTGCCCAAGTCTGGGAACCATAAATCAAAGTTGGCAAAACAATCATATCTAATAATTTTCTTTTTAGCAAAATGGAGAGGTCCACTTTCATCCAATGCTTCACTCCTGAGTAGAGTAGCTCTTCAAAGCACTGTCGTCATGCACTGGATTTCAAAGTCAAAGCAATTTGACATGGAGATAATTTCTCCCAAGTATTTGTAGTTCTCTACATATTTTATTATAGTATTTTCAACATCAATGGGAAAATGTTCGTGGTTTGTCATTATTTTTGTTTTATGATAGTTTATTGTTACACCTATTTCCTTGCATTTTGTGGTTAATTCATTGATAATCAGATGAAGTTGAGAGCCATCTTCAGCAAATAGAACGATGCCATCTGCAAAACATTTAACATCTTCACTTGAATATTTCCAATCTCATGGGATAAAAATCCACTCACCCTCCAAATGAGACCAGATAATGCAGGCTTCAACAGCCCTTATAAAGAATTTTCACATTGTAGACAGGATTCAGACCACCCAAAGGACACGCAGAGACCAAACGAGCTATTCCTCTTAAGCAGAAAGAAGACACATTAGCAATTCATTCATCGAGAGTTGCAAAAACTAATTAATAATATAATTAAATGACCTTGAATTTGTATTTGGATAGAACAAATAAGAAAAAAAAACTGAAAATTTCCAAAAGATAATGATAAAAAGATGATTCTGCCTTCTTTAATAAGTTTATTGCACACCACACAAAATAAATCCACTAATGCCTCTTACGAGGGTGGTCTGAAAAGTTCTCTGCCTGACAATGAAAAAAATCAATTTATAATTTCAAAATTATTTTTATTTTTCAACATATTCTCCCTTAAGACTAATACATTTATTCCAGCAATGCTCCAGCGCCATTATCACATCGCTGTAGTGGTTCTCGGTAAGATCTGCAAAATACCCCTCTACAGCTGCAATCACCTCATGATTTGAAGAAAAACGCTGACTAGTGAATAAGAGTTTTATTGGGAAAAGATAGAAGTCAGAGGGAGCCAAATCTGGGGAATAGGGTGGATGTTCCAATTCATAGTGCAGATCCCTTAATTTTCCCACTGCCAAAATACCTTTGTAGGCAGGTGCATTGTCCTGATGAAAGATGATTTTTTTTTTTTTCTGCAAACCAGGTCTTTTCTCACAAATGTTTTCGTCTAGTCTGGTTAAAAGATCTGAATAATATTCCCTGATTGATATTTTACCCTTTTCAAGATAATTAATAAACAAAATGCCTTTAGCATCCCAAAAAACCAATGCCATGACCTTTTCTGATGATGGAACCAACTTTGTCTTCTTTGCTGCTGAACAACTGGCTTCTGGCCACTGTTTTCACTACTGTTTGGATTCTGGTGTGTAAAGGTGAATCGTCTCATTCATTGTAATAAATCGATGCACAAAATCAGTTTTATTCTTGTTAAAAAGCTCCAAGCACTGTTCAGAGATTTTCATGTGAGTGCATTTTCGATCTGCTGTGAGCAAGTGCGCCACCCATCTTGCACAAAGCTTTTTCATTTGCAATTCTTCATGCAAAATATATCCAAGACGTTTCTTTTCAAATGCCTATAGTCTCAGAAATTTCATGCACTTTGACTCGCTGGTCATCCAATACCATATTGTGCACTTGATCAATGATTTCTGGTGTTGTTACACTTTTTGGATGTCCTTCACGTGGATCAACTTCAAGGCTGGTACGTCAATGTTTAAACTCAGCAGCTCATTTCTTAATTGTTGAAAGCGAAGGAAAAGAGTGCCCATAAATTTTTTATTGAACTTCAAATGAATTTCTTTTGGCATTAAACCTTCTTTTACAAAGAATTTTATAACTGCACAATACTCAATTTTATCCATTTCAAGGGATACAGACAACACTTTTGCTTCAGACAGCTGTATAAAACAAACTACTTGATAGAATGATTTGCAATTTCACGTGAATGCTTATGACATATGTACCAGCTTAGAAAAAAAAATACTGCCGATAATGTTGGCATCTATGGTGGAGGCCAAGAACTTTTCGGACCACTCTCATATTCCTCAACGTAGGTAAGGCCATTCAGCCCTTTCAGGCTAGCGACAGCTACTCTATACCCTTAGCCAATGACAGAAAAGTTGGCCCAAAACTATCAATGACTTTAATTTGCATTGATGAGGGGAGTACAGCTTTATTCCTTTATTCCTCGCTGGTCATCCAATACCATATTGTGCACTTGATCAATGATTTCTGGTGTTGTTACACTTTTTGGATGTCCTTCACGTGGATCAACTTCAAGGCTGGTACGTCAATGTTTAAACTCAGCAGCTCATTTCTTAATTGTTGAAAGCGAAGGAAAAGAGTGCCCATAAATTTTTTATTGAACTTCAAATGAATTTCTTTTGGCATTAAACCTTCTTTTACAAAGAATTTTATAACTGCACAATACTCAATTTTATCCATTTCAAGGGATACAGACAACACTTTTGCTTCAGACAGCTGTATAAAACAAACTACTTGATAGAATGATTTGCAATTTCACGTGAATGCTTATGACATATGTACCAGCTTAGAAAAAAAAATACTGCCGATAATGTTGGCATCTATGGTGGAGGCCAAGAACTTTTCGGACCACTCTCATATTCCTCAACGTAGGTAAGGCCATTCAGCCCTTTCAGGCTAGCGACAGCTACTCTATACCCTTAGCCAATGACAGAAAAGTTGGCCCAAAACTATCAATGACTTTAATTTGCATTGATGAGGGGAGTACAGCAGAAAACTTTTCTCATCCTGTAACTGACTCTAATGCTATATATTAGTCTCTGAAATAATGCACATTTTATGATGAGTTATCAAAAATTTATGGTCATGTATAAATGAAAAAAAAAATAATAATAATAATAAATTTCCATGCCATAGATCAACTAGCACAGTCAAAAAAAAAAAAAAAAAAAGGCTTAGAAAAAAAGTTCATCTAGTCATCAACAAGAATTGAACATAGCACAGTCTCTCTTTGGGCAGCCTAGTACCAAGTGCAAATACTAATTCCACAGAGCTAAACAGACCTGTGTGCACAAAACATATTTCTGTTAATTCTGATTCTCATTCATGTGTCGTCTCCTATCTAGGAGGTTGACTACCATGATGTGACTCATTGTTAACTACGTGGGTAAAGACATGTGGTGAGGACCCTATCTCTTCCACATATTGTTGTAAATATTCATGACTGTAACTGCGCGTGTTCACGGGGCCAGTTTGCCTGTTTTGTGGGACAAAAAATCCGAGTTTCTGAATGAAAAAACCCTCCATTTCCGTATGAGACCAGCTAACTCACCTTTAGTCAAAGGAGACAAGATAAAAGTTCCTCACGTCATAGACAGGAATCAAATCCAGGTCTTTCCGACCAAAGGGCTTCGTCTATACCAATTGAGCTAAGGACGCTCCTTCTGTTAATTATCGATATAAAAAAATATCAACATAATCTAATCAATTCTTAGAAAAATAAGTGAAATTTTAACTCTTGGGAAGCATTTAAGAATTCTGCTTAGTTTGAAAAATATATTGTGGTTCTAAACATATATCACCATATAAAAAACATTAAAAATCAAGATACATACATTTCTCGTTTAAAAGTTGCAGCAATACAAAAAGATGTAAACTTACCTCCCATACTTTTACTGCAGAACGAAACTGATCATTTTCATTTTCTAGTTTTATTCTCAGAACAGAACACTCCTTTTCTAATTTTTCTATTTGATTTTTTAAATTATTCTGCGTTTCACTTGCCATTCTTTCAAGATTGTTCTATAATTATAGAAAAATAAATTGTTAATTATATACATAAAAACTGAGTAGTTAGTTATTTATATATATATATATAACTACTACTCAGTAGTAATAGTTATATAACGAACTATAAGTAACTATTATTTATAACTATAAATATATAACTACTACTCAGTAGTAGTAGTTACACACACACACACACACACAGTAGCAAACAAATGAATCTGAAGATTTATACTTTAAAGAAAAGTTTAAATTTTGCAAGAAAAGAAGTAGAAAATTTTAAATCCAACCTGACCTACCTAATTTATATGTGTTCCTCTGTTCCTAATAAGTTCATTAATTCATTTAGGTTTCGATTCTACAAATGTAGAACAATAATAATAACAATAATAACAAAAACCATACTTTTATAATGGGTTGTTTTACGTTATCCTTTGTATCATGATTTAATTTTCCAAATCTCTTTTTCACTAAGGGCACAAATTTTCTATTCGATTAATTAGTAAGAGTAACTTGGCCACTGAAGCAACTGGATGTTGTGATTTTTTGGGGAACTCTTTCACTTTTTTTAAATGTGGCATGGAGCGAGATCCTATTGGAAGAAGAGCCTTCTGGATCTGTGAGACCACTCTTTTCTCCAAAATTAGTCACTTTTCATCATATGTCGACAGGCACAAGTGATCCTGGACCATTATGTATAAAACTATCCCAGAACATTTTTTTTAGATTGGTGTTTAGGAGCTTGTTGAAGGTGGACAGGAGAAGACTTCTCAGCAACTGATTTGCATCATTCATTGGACAAAGTAATGGCTCTCATCTGAGAAGATGACCTTCATCCACATCTCAACAGTCCTATCTTTATATTGGAGGCTTAATGGATTGTATACAGCACTCAGAAAGGATTAAAACAGAATTTAATTCTTCCTATATTTCGTCTCAGTAAATGAGACATCTTCAGGGATTACAAAAAAAAATAATATAACATATATATACAAATAACAAACAATACGCCCAACCACGCGGGTGACATTAAAGTCCTATCTAGGTGGAGCGCCCACTAAGGGTGGTTGTAGGTGGCCTAGAATGTAAAGTGGGACCTCTGGTGATAAGTGTTTCCCGAATCTTAGGAAGCTTAATGCAGCTATATTTGTTAAGATTTGGTTGATTCCTGAGTGCTGCTGCTGATTCTAAGAATAGTCTCTCTTTTTTGAATTTGCAGTCAAGCATGGTGGGTTTTTTCCATGAGATCCTGTGGGTTGTATTCAAGACATGGTCAGTCAGTCAGTCGTGGCTGACCATGTCGTGGTTGCAGATGTATGACTTATATTCCAGCCAGACAATAGCTGATCTGCCTGTCTGTCCAAAGTATGCCAGTTTACAGGAACAGGGTACTTTTATAGACTCCAGGCACTGAGAGAGGAGGGAGCTGATCTTTTGTAGAGTGGATAAGGGTAGCAAGTTTGCAGTGTGGCTTAAATGCTGTGTGTAGGTTGTACTTTTTTAAACGTCACGAGTACCCTCTCCATGACGAATGCCGCCATTAGCTCCTTACAATTGGAGCTCTCCACTGTACTTAACTCTGAACTTTGGTCTATTCTCTCTGGCATCTCGGAAGCTTCCGCACAGAAAGAATTTCAAAAAATAAACATATCAAGAAATTTAACAACCTTTGTAAAGCCAAGCTGCAACCCCAAATGCAACCATTCTAGACAGTAGTTAACTTATCTCTAAAAGGCTCAACGACGATGCCGTCAGTGCTCTAAGCCTCAGCCACAATTTCGTGGTTGCTCCGAAAGAAGTACCAGTGCTTAATGTGATGTTCAATGTCGAACACGGAATCTGTCGCTTAGCGGCGGAGACAGCAAATAACATCAAACTTAATAAATTAAAGACTTAATTCTGTATGTTAGTCAAGTAAATAATAGTTTAATATCCGACATGTTTCACTGACTAATATCTGTCAGCATTTTCAAGGATACAGTGGTAAGCAATGGAAAGAAACAAAAACTAGGAAACTAACCGACAATTCTAAAAATTATATAAAGTTATCACTGTGCATGATACAAATACGCGTGTCGCAAGTACAACGTTTCATTTGTTGAGATATTTATTGCAATTTTCATGAAAGTTCATTTCTTTTTGGTTAATTGATCTGATTAGAGTTTTCCATATATCTGATAGGATTAGGCCTTGATTCTTACTTAAGTTACCTGTTAAACGGGCGATGAGAGAGAACCGCCATGGGTTCTCCTCTTTCATCAATTTTTATATGGAAGATTTTGAAAAACAAGCCATAGACTCAGCCCCTCTCAAACCTTCCATTTGGCTAAGATATGTAGATGATGTGTTCTCTATTTGGCCTCATGGCCCAGACACATTAGACTCCTTCCTCAGTCACCTCAACAGCCCACATCCAAGAATCCAGTTTATGATGGAAAAAGAAAAGAACAATTGTTTACCCTTAGTTACACGCCTTCCCAACGGTATACTTTCCTTCACTGTATATAGAAAACCCACGCACATAGGCAGATACATTCATAACCACTCCCACCACCACCCCAACTCAACAATACAGCATTATTAAAACTCTTACCAAGAGAGCCCACAATCTTTGTTCCAGTGGAACTGCCCTTACAACTGAGCTTGAACACATACACAACACTTTCCTCTCCAATGGCTACAGTGATCACAGTATTAAAAAAATAATCAGGTCCTCCCCCATTTCCTGGTCTTCTCTTCGGAAAGAGTTTAGAAATGCCGTCACCAAACCCAACATCTGAAAAAATAGCCAAGATTTTAAAAAAGTACAACCCACACACACACACAACATTTAAGCCACACTGCAAACTTGCTACCCTTATCCACTCTACAAAAGATCAGCTCCCTCCTCTCTCAGTGCCTGGAGTCTATAAAGTACCCTGTTCCTGTAAACTGGTGTACTTTGGACAGACAGGCAGATCAGCTACTATCTGCCTGGAGGAACATAGGTCATACATCTGCAACCATGACTATGGTCAGTCAAGTCTGGTTAACCATGTCTTGACTACAACCCACAGGATCTCATGGAAAAAATCATCATGCTCCACAGCAAATTCAAAAAAGAGAGACTATTCTTAGAATCAGCAGCAGCTCTCAGGAATCAACCAAATCTTAACAAATATAGCTGCATTAAGCTTCCTAAGATTTGGAAAAAGCTTATCACCAGAGGTCCCACTTTACATTCCAGGGCACCTACAACCGCCCTTAGAGGGCATTCCTCCTAGATAGGACTTTAGTGTCACCCATGTGGTTGGGCTTAGTATTGTTTGTTATTTGTATATATGTTACATTAGTTTTCTGTAATCCCTGAAGATGTCTCATTTACTGAGACGAAATTTAGGAAGAATTAAATTCTGTTTTAATCCTTTCTGAGTGCTGTATACAATCCATTAAGCCTCCAACATGATAGTGTAAAAACTTTATTGTAGCTTAAATATTCTAAAGCACATTGCATCGATTTTTTTATAGAGGTCAAGTCCCATGAGAATGTTGCAAAAATAACTTGTTTGTCTCTGTCTATTTTGTACTAAATATTTTTGTAAATAACCCTTTGGAAGTTAACTGTATATACTCCTTTAATAAGAATATTTCAGAGTGTTAAAAAACAAGGCAATGTTTTGCCACCGAAACTTTATGTAATAGCTCTACATGACGGCATAAGAAAAGTTGTTTATGATTTTTTTTTGTGCATGAGAAAGACTTATAAGCTCTGCGCATAAACACCTCCGAAGTCAGTCAGAAAGGTTCAAACAACTTTCTGATGGCTGGCAACTTACGATCAAAAGAAAGCGGAAGGAAACCGAAGTCGGGCCAAACTTGAAAGAAGATGAAAGAATCATGCCGAGTTCTTTGGGGGTTACAAACTTCGTGCGAGGTCTCAGAGGAGGCATAATAAAAAGAGACAGAGCCAAGCATAGGGAGCTTCCTGGTTTGAGACGTCGCTAGAGAGAGAGAGACGACTTCTAGGCCAGAGAGAGAGAGAGAGATTTTCCCGAGGCTGCAGACGGAGCTCCCCTATTCCGGCAGTTGAGAGAGGTGCTTCCCAGTTCCAGTCTAGAGAGAGAGCTTCGAGTTGCTGAAACGAGAAGTTCCAATTGCCGGAGAAAAGCTTCTAGGCAAGAGAGGGATCCCGGTTGACAGTTGGAGGCAATTACAGTTTCTTAGAGGCAGGAGTTCGAGCTACTTGAGGCGGCAGTCGTCCAGGCATTTTCGGCAAGCCAAAGCAGAGGAGAAAAGGTGATGTAAATTACCCGAAGCAGCTTCGCTCGGAAGTTTTTCTTTTCGCGTAGGAGAACAACATTTTGCCGGACCTGTATGAGTACCACAGGTCGCTGTTTAGAGCCCACTATTTTTCCGATGAGATACTACTGAAGCCAAATTTCCTGAAGGAAGCTCGAGATCTGAGATGAAAGAATTGCCATAGAACTTTTAGTGAAAGAATTTTGACTGAATGTGCAATACAGAGCCTTTGTAAGTTACACACTTTTGTATATTCCCTCTTATAGTTATTATAGAAGGACATTTAAGATTTTTGTTAAATAGTGATAAGAAGTGTCCTTAAGAGAGTCAATTGGTATGTTGAAAATTGATATCAAATTTGTAAAAATAAATCTAACCTCTTTGCAAGTAAACTAGGAGTTGAATAAGTTGAATTTGTAAGCAGAGAGTCAATAGGTTTTTGAGTTAAAGAGATTAATTAATGTTGAAGGAAAAAGGTTCTAATTTGTGCTTAAGAATTTTTATAGATGGATAGAGAAAGCAATATCCCTATTGTTTAATTCATGTATATCTCATAGTAATGTAAATAAAATGTGTTTTGATTTTTTTGTTAAAGGAGTGCTGCCCGATTGTTAATTTTTACAAATGCACTGTTTCTAAATAAATCGGACTTATGAGCGGGAAACTATGTGAGATAGCCGAAGCGTAAAGTTAAGTAAAAGAATAGACCACGACTGCTTGTGTAAAGTTTTATTGAAGGAATTTGTGTTAGAGAGAGAGAAATCTGCCAGCCGTATTATTGAGTGTTATGCTAATTAAATAATATTAGTGGCGCAGTCTAAATTAAATAAATTTTCTAGTATCTTAGGCATAAGACTCGTAGTGCGAAGGGTAGATAAACATAGTACGCAGTAGAGTAAATGAGAAAAGTTACGAGAGAAAAAGTGCACACAGCTAAATTAGAATAACGGCATATAAAGAGATATTACATATATAGGCAGAAAATTGAAGATATTAAAATGGCAAAGAAAGTAATAAATATTTACAATGTCGTCACAGCACTTAAGCCTCTACACACAAGTCCTATCTTTGTACGCTTTTGCCCACTGGAGTGCAAGCCTTCTTCAACAGTTGTTTTGTAATATTTTATGGTTGTCGACACCGGCATTGTAAATTTTTTCTTCCTTAATGTCTTGTATCTTAAATTCAACTGCACCCTGGTAAACTTTATACGTGCTGATCTCCCAGTACCTTAGGTCTTGGCTAACTCTAAACTACTTAACTCTTAATTTAACTTTAATCTGCTTAACATATGTCTCACTGTTAATCCGACTAAATGTTATTCCCTGTTCCCACTGCTAGTAAACAGACATTAACTCAGTAGTTGCCAAAGTGGTCAATATAACATTGTTAGGGGTCGATAGAAATATATAAGACATCACTGTACGGGTAATATTTAATTCAGTTAACTTGAATTATCTCCATCCTGAATGACAACACAATTAAGAGTGAATCGTGGGTACAGCGACATGAATAGAACCTGTAAGATGGAGCAAGGTCATGAAAATAGTTACGGAGACCAAAACGACATATTTACCAACAAGCGTCTTTTTTGCTTATCCTATTATAATTACGTAATAGTAAAATAGAGGGGATCGATAAAAAGTCAAGAAACTCTTGAAGGGGTCGACGGTCAAAGAAGTTTTGGCGACCCCTGCATTAAGTTATCAGCCTTTCTACTATATACAGGTTACCAATTCTCGCACTAATCAATTAGAAAAATTTATTTTATTAACGACTGCACTTTTTTTAGAGATATTTTTTATGAATTTTTTTTTAGAGATAGTGCATTGACAATTGATCAGGCAAGTTAGTTAAACTAAATATTTTATTCTTTGCTAGTAAGAAAGTACAATACACACATCTAAGGGGAAAAGAAGTCTCCCTCAGCCTGTTCAAGTACACAGTAGGTACAACATACAATTCAGTAATCCTTACACATAACAATTACATAATCTCATCACAATGCTAACATATCTATAATGAGCATGTCATTTTAGAAATTATGGACTTTACAACCGTGTTATAAATAACTCTTTTAATATCCCGACATGTAGATCTTCATATTAAGATCATCATTTGGAGCAAAGAAAAAAATATACAGGACAAGCTAAGTTACATTACATACAGTAAGCTAGAGAAACAATAAATTGATTACAAGTTATTCTACTGGCATAACCTCTAGTGAAAAAAAAAAAAGTTACTATTTATAAACTACATTAAGCTAAATTCTACTTCTGATAATATGAATAAACATTCTTTCTTACAGATAGTTTTCTTTCAGTAAGTAACAACGATATCCTGCTTTTAGCATTACAAATGTTATTTTTGATTTAGGATCCTGGATTTTCTACAGTCCTGTTTATAGTTGCTCTTAGAGAGGAAGGTTCTGTGTGTCAAATATATGCCTTCCATATGTTTGGGATTTTTAGACCATCATTATTGTTCAGATTGGGGTGGTTGGTAATAATCTCACAGGCTTCCTTAAATTTGCATTCATGCCATGTTTTGGTGTAGAAAACTAGTGCTTTTCCAGTCAATTCTATGTGAGGTGTTCAGGGGCTTGATCCGAAAGGCCAGCTTCACCATAATTATTACATTTAATATGTCGTTTATGTTCTTTTTGTCTAACAGAAATTGTGTGTCCTGTTTCTCCTATATATGATATGTTACCAGTACAATAAATATGGTATACTCAAGGGTGGGCCAGCGGAGGGAGTAGGTCTTTGGATGAGTTGAGTAAGCTTTTTAATTTTGCAGAAGGTTTAAAGATGGCTTTGAGGTTGTATTTTTGCAGTATTCTATTTATTTTATCTGATGTCCCTTTAATGTAAGGAATGGTTATAGTTTTATTGTAGTCTGGTTTATCTTAGTTTTTTATTGAGGTCTTGTAGAGACTTTTGTTAATAATGTTTTGGCCGTACCAATTTTTTTTGAAAAGTATTGCTGATAACTTTAAATTCTTTCAGTGCCACTTCACTGAAGCAGATCTTCAGAGCACTGTTTTTTTAGAGTATTAATGACACCTAGTTTTTGTGTTGGGTGGTGGTAGGAGTTTATGTGTATATATTGACCAGTATGAGTCGGTTTCCGGTAAACTGTGAAGGAAAGACTACCAGAAGGAAGACGTGTGACAAGTGTATCTAGAAACCGAAGTGCGTTCTGTTTTTTAATCTCAATTGTGAACTGTATGCGTTTGTTTTGTTTGTTTAGGTGGCTAAGGAATGTGTCTAGCGGCCATGGGACCAGGTTGCGAAAACATCGTCAGCGTATCTAAGCCAGACTTTGGGTTTTAAAGGAGAGGAACATAAAGCAAGTTGCTCAATGTTCCATCTAAAAGTTAGCAATAGGAGGGGAATAATGGCAAGCCCATAGCTGTGCCTTCTTTTTGTAGGCAGAAAGCGTTTTGCAAAACAAATTAACCCGAACGCAATAAATGTGCAAAGAGTGCCATGATATCTGGAGGGAATTTATTCTGTAAAAGGAGGATCGTGTCATTGATGGGGACATTTGTAAAGAGGGCAGACAAATCAAAACTGACTAATAAATCATCTTTTTCTAATGTAATGTTTTGGATGATGTTCATGAAGTGTTGTGTGTTTTTGATATAGAAGGGGGAATGACCTACCAACTCCTTGAGTGTTGCCGCTAATTTTTTGGCTAATTGATAATTCGGGCTATCGATCCCATCAACTATAGGCTTGAGTATTTTCTTTATGGATTTTTGGTAGCCCGTAAATTCTTGGGGAACGAGCATAGTATGGAAACAGTTTTTTTGCAGTATCTTTGGGCCATGTGGTAATTGACATAAGTAGTTTCTCTGTTTTCTTTTTTATTCTATTGGTTGGGTTGTAGTTAACGAGTTGGTATGTGTTATTGTCCGAGACTAGCAGATTCATTTTCTACATAAGTGGTTCGGTTTAAAATAATGGTGGCACTTCCTTTATCAGCTATAGTTATTACGATGTTCGGATTTGACTTTAATGATTTGAGTGCTGTTAATTCGTGTTTTGTTAAGATGCTTGTTATTGTTTTGTTATGATTTAAAATGTTGGCGGTTTCTAAACGTATTTTGTCTTGTATGTTATTTGGGATGAACCTTAAAAGCCTTTTTCTATGTTGCAAATAAATTCAAGTTTGTTTATCGACTTGGGTGCCACAGTAAAATTTAGCCCTTTATTTAATACCGATAGTTTGTCTTTGTTTAAAGCGTGGTCAGATAGGTTAACTATGTTACTGTTACCTGTGGACGATTGATGGCTCCTGTTGTTTCTTGCTTCTGATTGGTTGTTAGCATTCCCTGTGGAGAAATTTGAATATGACGGCTGGTTTTGTTGATCTTTTAGTCTTTGAATTTGGAAATAAGGTTTTCTTTCTTCGTTTGGATGATATGGTTCGCCATGTTGTCCGTAATCTTTTCCAGGATCATCCGTACATCTGTCTTTAAGTAGCTTGAAAGTTCCGATTTTTCTTTTTATAGCTGGTTTTGAGTAACGGCTAAGTTCTTTCTGGTAGCTTGGATTTGTTCTCTTAGTAGCGCTTTCTCCATGCGGTGATATATTTGTTGCGCCTTTGTTGAGGTGAATTTTCTCTTAAGCTTGATGCAATCTGGAATGATGCTGCTGTCTCTACACCGTTTTAAAAAAAGCCAGTCGACTTATCAAACTAGAAACATTAATCTTAAGCTTACTGATTGCATGGCTTGTGGGTCAAATCCCCATGAAAAGAAAGGATAATGAGCATGTGTTTATTCCATAAGTTACATCTTAACATAATTCGTTCCATTATATGTACAAACTTACAATCAGTTTATTCTTTTGCAACCATAACTCATTATTTAATATTTCACTAACAAATACCTGTAAGCACCCTCATTACACATACAAATTTCAATTGTACTTTTCCAAAACATTAACAAAATATGCTTGCTTACAGTAGCCTTTTACATACACCGTTCAGTCAATTGCTCAAAACCTCAGTAATTTTCATTATAGATTATGATCATTCATTGGATGATGTGATGGTTTTCGTTCTGGGAATTGCTGGAAAGGGTCGGAGTTATTCCTCTGTAGGTACTGCCACTGCAATTTCCCATTGGTAAGTGGAAAGGAACTGTCAAAGTCTCCTTTATGACTGCATGTAGTAACACTCTCCTAGCATGTCTATACATTCAAACAGGAGCCCCATTCGATAATGGCCTCGCTTCCACACATCTGGAACTCAGCTGACATTTCCAAAGGCATCAAGCAAAAGGTCCTAAAAATCGAGAGCCCCTTTGTTACGTCTCAGTCCTCTTTTATATCATCTCTAATCCTTTGTTACTGTGTTATATTTTCCAGGATTACCAGCCAGCATGATGATGTCACTTCGGCTCCCTCCGCTTGTGTTTCTCAATCGTGGGTGCATATTTTTATGTTTGCAAAACTTTACGAATGTTTGTTTTTGCTTAGTCATCATTCTAATCTCTGTTAATCTCCTCGTTTCCGTTTTGCATACAACTTCATGGAAATTATCTTATGCATTTTTTCTATTTCTATTTTATATTATACAAATTTTCCATTTTATATATGTTTGGAAACCTCTGTAAAATCGAACTCAATGAGTTGATTAATTTAATGAATTGCGAGAGATTTTACAGTTTCATTTTTGGTCTATGACCAATCATTCCTGCTACCAATAATCTTAGATGTACTGTCATGTCAGAAACAAATTCCACTACTACCAAGCCTCTATTTTAAGTCAACAGCAGATAATCTTAGATTCCTTTTGCATTTACTAATTAGTAAGTGATCTTCCTAATTAAGAGTAGTTTTCTTTTTTCGCTAAAATTTTCCTTTTCTGTCAGAGAAAAGGTACCTGTCTCCTTAAACCTCATTAAAACAGCATTAACAGTACCCAAACCAAAACCATAGTCATTGGCAATTTGTCTTTGAGTCACTGATGTGTGCTGAGAAATAATACATATTTCTGAACGCTTTCTTAGAGAAGTATACATTTTATAGCTACACAAAATGAATAAAATACTATAGTTTATACTAAAAAATACACAACAATTAACCAAAAACCAAAATAGTGAACTAAAACGAAAACTTGACGAAACTTCAACTTTTTCGGATTAATTTTTTTGCTACTATATGTGTATGTGTGTGTTTTAGTAATTAGAAACTTAGTTCCAAAGTTTCAGAAAAACTTTTTGCAACATTAAATTCCTGACATGTACACACAGGGGTTATACAGAATATTACGAGTACAACATGAAAAGTTATTACATCATTACTAACTTCCTATCAGCAATTTTCTTACAAATTAATCTGTTATCTGTGAAGCCTAATATTATCAGATCTAATATTTCTATCTTCTAACACACTTTTTTACTGTATCAATTCCCCTATGTCTAGCTCATCCTCTATGTCATTTTCCTACCAACCTGGCAGAGAACATTTGTTTTTATTATTATTATAGGCAACTCCAAGCAGTCCTTAGACTCATAACATCAAAGGATGCCCTAAACATCATGTCAAGAACTATTCAGCATTCACACAGTATCTATCATACTTTGCCTTGAACTCATTCACAGTTATGGGACACACAACAGACTCTGGCAGTCATTCCACTCATTCACCACTCTCCAAGTAAAAAACCTAGTTCTACCACCCTTGCTAACTACACTCTTGCTCAGTTTCCATTGATGGCCTCTAGTTCTTCCACTACCAGACCTGTTCTGAAAAATTTCTGCTGAATTATTCTTGTAAAAACTCCTCAGTAATTTGAATGTCTCAATCATATCACCACTTTTCCACCTATCAACCAATTTCTGTAACCAACAGATCTTCAACCTGTTCTTGTAAGGTTCATTCCATAGACCAGCTATCATTTTGGTCACCTGCCTCTGGATCCTCCCTACCTCCCATCAAAAAGAAACCCTGGTGACCAGATCTAAGCAAAGTAGTCAAGATGAGATCTTATCAAGGCTCGATAACCTCCTTGTCTCTGCTCGTCAAAGTATTCTTCAGTAACTAAGCGATCTGATGAGTTGATTTAGCCACTTTTGCTATGTGCCCCCTAAACTTCAACTCCCTATCAACCAACACTCCCAAATTTCTGGTTTCGTCAATTTCCTGGAGTATTCCACCAACGTGGTACACTGCTTCTAATCTTTTCACCACAAAATGCATAACCTTACACTTTGCTACATTACACCGACATCCATTCTCCGTAGCCCATTCTGCCAATCTATCCAAATCATCCTGCAAAATTTTGACATCATGTGTATTCACTATTGCTCTACCTAACTTTGCATCATTGGCAAATAAATGAACAGTTCCTCTCAGATCCTTTCCTATGATTAATGAACAAATTAAATAGCAGTGGTCCAAGAAAAAGAACACTGTGGCACACCACTAGTCACAGGCCTTCTTTTGGACTCTATACCTGAATAACCTACTCTCTGGTATCTCTCCATCAACAACCCTCCTATCCATCTCACCAACCCTATATCTATCCCCATGTGCTGCAGTTTACTGATTAGAATTCCATGTGGTATTCTGTCAAAAGCCTTACCAAAGTCCAGCAGTATCACTGTAAACCCATTACTCTTATCCAGTTCAGCTGTCACTGTATTATAAAACATGAGCAAGTTACTAAGGCATGATCTACCCTTCACAAAACCATGCTCCCCCCCCAATACAGTATCCCATTTCTATCTATCCATTCCTGTATTTTGCTCTTGACCAACTTCTCCAATACTTTGACAATGACTCCTGATATGCTGATCAGTCAGTAATTTGCAATGGCAGTCAGTTTTATGCAATGAAACTATTTTCCCCCTCTATCCACCCCCTTGGAACGAACACAGAGCTGAGATTTAAATTAAACAATATGGTAAAGGGCACTGACAATTCCTTTGCCGCTTCATGTAACACTCGAGCTGGTATATCATCCAATACCACAGATGTATTCACATGAAGGTTCTGTAATATACTATTAACCTCCATTTCACCTCAATTCCCGTATAAGCCATTTGCTTCCACATTCTTGCAATATCACCGCCTGGATGATAAACTCTTGCAAAGTGTTCATATAGTGATTCTACTATTTCAACTAATTCAGTTACCTCCCTACCATCAGCATTCCTTAAAATCATTCTGCCATATACATTTTTTCTTTTACTTGCAGCATAATCAAAAGAACTGCTTGGGATTCTCTTTAGCTTGCATTGCTAATTTCCTTTCATATTTTGCATTTGCTTTTCTTACCACACTAGTTACCCTTCTGCAAGGCCGGTGGAAGTGGGCGCCGCCGCCGGGTTCATAAGTTCATTTTTAAGAAACAAAATTTTTATCATAAAAACAAAAAATTCTTAGAATGATCATATTAAAATAAATAAGGCTGGATACACCAAATAAAAATTTTAAAAAAATTGTATATTGCCGCCTCTTTGATCAGTGGCTGTTTACAATTTTGCAGCGAGAATAGGCTAAATGCTTGCCTGCAGAATGTTGTGTCTACTGCAGTCTTTTCGAATTTTCATACAAAACATTTATTGCTAGTTAACCAGTCATATGATATGCATCTCAGTAGGCTACCGACAGTAATGTAGTGTGACTATTATTTCGTCTCTGTGTAGTGTTGTGTAATAATTTCTTTGTGGGTATAAAATAGAAATAAAATCGAAAATTAAAAAAAAGTTATCCAGTGCACAAAATCGCAAGCATCATGATGTGAAAGAAGCAGATATTAAGAAACAAACTGAGGCTCTTAATAAATTTGTTAAAATATTAAAATATTCTGATGCAGATTGTAACCAACTCGATAGATACATCAGAAATCAGAGTTGAAGAACCATGTACATCATCCAGTATGCATGAAAGTACCATTGCAACTATTGAACAAGATAACAAGATGAATGATTTAAGTGAAAAACAGTTAGAAGATTTAGTTGTAGTTGACTACGAAACAAACACATTGTTAGTCTCTGTAAATTTAGAAAATCCAGGTGAATGGGAAAATATTGATGAAAAATTACGAGTTGTTTTAATTGAAATGGGGCCTGTTCAAAAGAAAAATATAATATATCCCAGAGATACATATGGTCGTAAATTTGGCGACACGTATTATAACAGAAAAAATAGAAAGCGGGGAGCTCGTATTATAACAGAAAAATAGAAAACGGGGAGCTCGTATTATAACAAAAAAATAGAAAATGGGAGCTCGTGCCAAGAACATGGCTCATTTACTCCGAAACTTTAAATTCTGTTTTTTGCTTTTGTTGCAAACATTTCGCACTTACTGAATCAAGTAGTCTTGTAGAAGGTTATAACGAATGGAGAAATGTAAATACAACTTTGCATAGACATGAGACTAGTTTAAGTCACATGAAAAATTTCCTAAAATGGAAGGAACTTGATAAAAATTTAAAAAACAAAACTACTATCGATTGCCAGACTCAAAGCATGTATGAAATGGAAAAGAAATATTGGATGAGTGTTTTAGAACGCTTGATTGAAATTATAAAATTCCTTGGTAGCCAAAATTTAGCTTTTCGCATATAATCTGATAAATTATATGAAAGGAATAACGGTAATTTTTTTAAAATTAGTCATCGAACTGTTTGCAAAGTTTGATCCCGTTATGGAAATCATGTTAAAAGGGCCCTACAACGAAACAATAGAGAACACTATTTGGGTAAAGACAGTCAAAACGAAGTATTGGAAACTTTAAGTAATGCAATCAGGAATACAATTTTATTATCAATTCGAAAATCTAAATATTATTCCATAATTTTAGACTGCACACCTGATGCAAGTAATACAGAACAAACGACCATTATTATTTGCTTTCTTTCCTGTAACCATAGAATTGTCAAGATCAGGGAAAACTTTTTAGGTTTTGCAGATATATCAGATTCCACAGGACGTGGTTTATGTACAACAATAATGGAACAACTGGGAAAATGGAACATTCCCATTGAAGATATGCGAGGTCAAGGGTATGACAATGGGGCAAATATGAAAGGAAAAAAATATAGGCTCCAAAATTTGCTTTTGAACAAAAATCCTCGAGCTTTTTACGTGTCACGTGCTGCTCATACTCTAAATTTAATCATTAACGATGCAGCGCCAAAGTGAATGTAGATACAATTAGTTTTTTTTGCAATTATTCAAGAAATATATAATTTCTTTTCATTCTATTACAAACATTAAGCCATCCTTTCAAAGTTCGTAAAAAATTTAACATTGAAACAGCCATCAGAAACGTGATGGGAAAGTAAAATTAATGCAATCTGCCCTCTACGATATCAGTTAGGAGAAATTTAAATTCACTTTTTTGAAATTTTAAATAATGAAAATTTTAATAAAGAAACTCAGCATGAAGCACAAACATTATGTGCTAAAATAAAGAACTAAAAATTTATATGCTCTCTTATAACTTGGCATGATTTACTTAACAGAATAAACCCTGTGAGTAAAATGCTTCAAGACAAAAATATGAACATTACACTTTATTTAGAATCTATCGAAAACTTAAAAATATTCTTTACAAGAGTATCGATCAGATACAAATTTTAAAGAAGTTTTAAAAACTGCAAAAGAACGGAGTGAAGAGGTGGATGGAGAACAAGAATTTAAAACTGGTACAGAAGTTCGACGACAAAAGAAGACAAGACAATTTTACTACAAGCATCATGACAAAACGCCACAATCACCAGAAGATAAATTTAGAGTGAATGTGCTTTATACACTTCTAGACGTTGCAATGTGTTTGTTAATAGAACGTTTTGAACAACTAAAAACATATTATGATAATTTCAATTTCCTGTATAGATTACTAGAAATTGAGAGCGAAGATTTATGAAAAAATTCTGACGATTTAGAGATTCTCTTGAAGGACGGCAACAATGAAGACGTAAATGCAACAGAACTATATGACGAGTTATGTCCTTTCCGGGATATTTTTCGGAAGGATAATTAAATATTCAAAACCCTTTCGATATTCTTAATTTTATTGTGTCCAATAATTCATCTTTCCCTAACTTTTCAATTGCTTTAAGAATACTATTAACCTTACCTGTTAGTGTAGCAATCAGTGAAAGTTCCTTTTCCAAGTTGAAATTAATTAAAACCTACTTAAGAATAAGTATGTCACAAAAAAGGCTTGTCAGTTTGGCGTTAATATTGAAAATGATATATGTCCGGAATTAGACGTTAAGACCATTATTTTTAATTTTGTGAATATGAAATAAAAAACCCTAAAATTTTAATTTAAAAAATTTCAAGTATATTTATGTAATTTAATTTATTTTCTGTTATTCTGTAAAGATGTTATTTTTTTGAATACTTATATTAAATGTTCTAATTATTTCTGAATTATTTTATTATTTTCTCATCTATCTTGAGTTTCTTTTATTTTCCTAAAAGATAGTTCCACTTATAAAAATTATTAAAAAATTTTTACAAGTTACTAAGAATTTAGTAACTTGTAAAATGCAAGAATTTTTTAAACTTTAGTTCAAATAAATTTTAACTTTAATTAAAATTCATTTTAATTTTCTTAGAGATTTGGGTTGGTAAGAAGGCTATAATCCCTGTATCATTATATTCAATGATTAAAGTGAAGCGGCTTTATCAAAATTTGCTTTACTTTTGAGAATTTTTTGAATATTCAGGTTTTTAACGATTATCCTACCTAGTCAATGCCCCTGGTTCATTATATTTAGGGAACCAACATGTGGCTGTCCTGTCAAAATTATTTAAGAAATTTCAAATAATTTAAATTTTTATTATCATAAAAGAATCACACACGGGTGCTTAAGAGTCAAAGTTGTATAACTGAGAGAATTGCAGAGAACCAGCCAGGGCTTCTGACCTAATGCCCAATCCTCACTTTCTCATGGTGCACCCTGTTAGGTATCTACCTGAATACTGAACATGTGACGATGGACTGGCAATTTGGGATTTAGCCGATCAAATTGTATTCTTATTGGCTTGAAACCACAATTAAATGATGGTACAACATGACAGAATTTCATGCCCGTGCTGTGAACCAGTTAAACAAGTACCCGTTGTCTTCGCCAGGAACCAGGGCAAACAGGGAAAATTCAGCTAATGTAACAAACCATAAAACACACTCCAACTCAATATCATCAGAGTTCAAGATCGATACTATCAACATAAGTAGCCTAAATGGCAAAAAATGAAGCTAGCTGAGGAAATGGGTAAGTACCAGATCGACATAATAGGGGTGACTGAAACAAAAAAGACAAAAACTGGCGAGATCTTTCTGAGCAATAAATACAGAATGTTATATTCAGGCAATGAAAATCGAGGAAAAGAAGGAATAGCCATAGTATTCAATGCTAAATACGAGGCTAATCTTCTTGAATGGCAGGAAATTTCAATTAGAGTGATGTGGGCAAATATCAGAATGGGGAAGTGGACAATGAGACTTGTTTGTGCCTATGGTCCCAAAGATGGTTCTGCTAAAGTAGAAGTGGAAAAAATTTTTGAGGCTTTAGAGAAAGCAACTGTGCTTTCTCTAGACACCATGAAAAATGAAAAGTTGGTCCTTGTTGGGGATCTAAATAGCAGAGTAGGAAATGATTGTCAGACATAAAAACATATTTTGGGAAAATTTGGAGAAATGAACAAAGCTAAAAATAATGGCAAATACCTGTTGGATTTCTGCTCAGGACATGGCCAGGTTATTACTAACACCATGTTTCAACATAAAAATGTGCACAAATTGTATGTCTTTTCGCCTGTCAAACTCTCTCTGCAAATTCACAAACTCCACACCACCTCTGCATAACCTACGCATAGAGTCATTCACAATTATAGCCCTCCTTCTCAACTCTAATCTGTCATACCGCAGCAAGAGACTTATTATCTTAATTCTCTCACTATTTTCTTTTGCTACCTCTAGTAATTCTTTCGATAATACTCCTTCTCTCATAGCAAATTTTCTACCTTTTAAATCATTCGTCCTGGCCACTACAATCATTTCTTTCACCCTATGCTTCTGTGCTCTAATAGCCTCACATACATCATTAATTTTCGCACCCAGAAGGCACGATTTTGTCAAACTCTCATCTATTACACCTTTTGCTACTGAATCACCGTATAACACTCACTCGTTAATTTTTCTTTCCCTCCCGATCATGTTCTCATTTTTCTTATCACGCACTTGCTTCATTTTGTTAGCTGATCCACTCAGTAGACATTTTTGTAATCGCTCCAGCTGCTGCTTCTCCCTATGTATCACTCCACATTCTCGTATCACTTTTCAACTCACACTCAATGCTATTTAGCATTACATTACAATTTTTTATTGCATTCTGACTTTCATCCACTACATCAACGTGACCTGAGACGCTCTTTAGATCCTCGCTTTCATGACACTTTCCCACCACCATTGCTCTCCAGACCTAGATTTAGGTCTAGCTACTCACTGATGAAGCCTCAAAAAAGGCTGAAACCGGTCTGGGTAGTGACCTCCCTCCATAATGTAATAACAGCATACATTTCCTAGGAAATGTGTTTTTACATTATGGAAAATACCTAAGAATAGCGATCTGAACTTCCCCCACCTTTGCAACGAGCTGCCCGGTATTGTACTACGTACTAGGATCACTTGCATTGGCTAACGCTAGTGTCGCCGATACTTTATAGTTTACTATATTCGGCAAGAAACTCTTTGATTCCGATCTTTGAGTTTCTTATTCGGTTTTAAAACTTTGTGGGATTTAATATCCCCTTAATTTAAGTAATGTTTTCATTGCCGAAATGAAGCTTATTAGCTCTTTATACTTAAATATCCTAGATGTCTGGGGTAATTACTTTGAATCTCGTAGACAGGCTTACACGTTGGTTATGCATTTCTAAATCACTTAGGGAAATGAACAACGTACATCTGAATATACATTAAATTATACTTTAATAAATATTTCCGATATTACGGCAACGTCACGTTGCCGAAATATCGGAAGTATTTATTAAACCAACCATATGGCTTCGCTACGTTGATGATGTGTTCACTATTTGGCCACATGGCTCTGAAACACTCCTTCCTTACACACTTAAACAACCAACACTCCAGAATCAAGTTCACCCTGGAAAAAGAGGAAAACAACAGCCTCCCTTTCCTAGACACACTAGTCACCTGCCAGCCTGATGGAACCTTGGTTTTTCTCAGTTTATACTGAGACATATAACCCCCCCCCCCCCCTCACAACAATATGGAGTGGTGAAAACACTATACAACGGGGCTAAACTAATCTGTCCTAACGACATGGCCCTAAACACTGAACTAAATCACATCCTCAACACTTTCTCAGCCAATGGCTAACCCCCCCCCCAAAAAAAATCCAAAAAATATTAAACCTACAAACCACAGCCCCCCACCCCCCTCCACAACAAAGATTACTCTAAATCCATCACCATTCCCTACATCCGAGGCACGTCGGAAAAAAATTACCAAAATTTTAAAAAAACATGACCTCACCTCCTGTTACAGGCCTTACAGAAAATTGGCATCCCTTATCCGCTCCACCAAAGACCAACCACTTCCCCTAGACCTACCTGGTGTATACCAGGTCCCTTGCAGTTGTAAACTGTCGTACTTTGACCAAACAGGCAGGACAGCGAATATCAGAATTTCTGAACACAAGGACTACATCCGGTTTCACAAGTACAGCCATTCTGGTCTTGCAGACCATGCTCTGGATACACGCCACAGAATACGGTGGAAGAAAGCTACAGTAATACACCGTAGCAAATACAAATTCGAAAGACTATTTATGGAATCAGCCTCAGCCCAAAGAAACTCTCCAAGCCTCAACAAATTTGGTTGTATGCGACTGCCCCAAATTTGGGAGGCATACATCAGCAGACCTTCAGCCCAACGGCCAAGAACACCTACTTAGCCCGCTAGAGGGCACCATCAGGACTTCTAGGACAACGATAGCTTCATATCTTCATTCTCAGTTACGGTGTTGTAGTGCCTGTGTGCACATGCCTTTTTGTAAGTTCCTTTTGAAAATGGCAGCGTGACATTGCCGAAATATCGGAAATATTTATTAAAGTATAATTTAATTTATATTCAGATCTACGTTGTTCAATTCCCTAAGTGATTTAGAAATTACTTTGAAAGACTCATAAATGAAACGAGATGTGACAAAACCATACTAGAAAATTTTCAAGAGGAATGCAAAAGAGGACTATTTATCAATACATGAGGTAGGAAAAAAAACGACAAAAACTTGAATTCTGGAAAGGCAACTGGAGAAGGTGACATTCCAACAATATGCTTAAGTATGGATATGCTGCATAATTCAGAGGGCTTGTTCAGAAGATCGAATTCCCAATGATTGGAATACAGCTCTGATCGTACCCAGCTATAAAAAAGGGAATAAAATTGAATGTGAGAATTACAGAGGAATTTTTCCCCCTAAGTGTTCCAGGTAAGATTTATGAAAAGAGGTTGGGAAAGATTGTGGAAGAGAAAACTGGAGAATAACAAGCTAGGTTCAGGCCAAACAGAGGATGCCAAGATCAGATTTTAACTTTAATACAAATAGTGGAGAAATCATGGGAATATAACAAACTTCTGATCTTATTTTTGTAGATCTGGAAAAAAGGATACAAGGTGCCCAGAGGAAAACCTTTTCAAAACACTTCAATTATATGGTGTGAATGGAACATTATACAGAGCAGTACACAGTCTATATTTAAGTTCTCAGTCAGCAGTTAGAATTGAAGGAACTAGTAGAGGAAGTTTGATGTAAAATCAAGGGCAAGACAAGTATTCACATTATTTCTACTCTTATTCACCATCTACATGGATCGCATTACGAAAGTGGTATTAGGCCTGATATTAGAATTGGAGATGTCAAACTTAGCTCTTTGCTTTATGCAGATGGTGCATAAATGCAGATCAATGCACAAAAATTCAGATGATGCCTAGTGCAAGTCATGGAGATTCTCCAACTAAATTCAATAACAGCTGAAAGAAACTTGGCATGAAAATCAGCAATAAAAAGACCAAAATTATGAAAATAGACATGAGATAGAAAACTTCAGCTGCATTATGAATGGATATCCTATAGAACAAGTAAAATAATTCAGCTATTTAAGCACAGCTAGAGAAATCAGGAATAGACAACAGAATATGGGAGCTGGTGTGGCAGATAGCGCCAGCTGAATAAATTTATATGGAATAAGAAAGAAATTTGCCAAAACACGAAACTAGCCGTATACAAGGCAGTGTTCAAACTAGTTCTAAGTTATGAATATGAGAGTTGGATTAGAAATAAACATTTGACCAAAGACCAGAGACATTCACAGATATGAGGGCTCTGAAAAAATTTAGAGGGCAAACCAATGGCAACAATGGAAAACCATATTAAAGATGAAGATATTAGAAGATATTGATGCCAAGATGGCAGGAAATAGACCCAGAGAAAGACAGGTCTAGGTGGATTGATTCAGTCAGAAAGGGGCTTAGAAGTATGTGATGTTAGATATGACAATATTGGAGTGCTCACAAGTAATAGACCGATTTGGAGGAAAATTGTTGGGGAGATTAATTAATATAAACTTAATCATGTAGTGGACATAGTAACCTGAACAACTTGGGGGTACATATCAGGAAATTGATGGTGAATGATGAGATCAAAAAAATTAATAATAATGCCAGCCTGGTTGGCCAAGTGGTTAGCATATCTGCTCTCCAGCCAGCATTTGAATCCTCTCATGGGTATTAATGTTTCTGGAGATGGAGAGTTGTAGAGACTAGGTGCCCTCCCTCGATAAGTCTTTGGATTCATTGGAGGTGTCATCATCATAAAATTCCTCCCATATACCCTCAAGGGATGTACAGGACATGATAGTACTACATGAAAAAATTATATCATAACTAACTTCCTATCTACAATTTTCCTCCAAATCAGTCTGTTACTTGTCAAGACTCCAACATTATCAAATCTTATATTTCTATCATCTAAGGCACTTTGTACCGTATCAATCCACCTATATCTTGGTCTTCATCTGGATCGTTTTCCTGCCAACCTGGCAAAGAACACTCGTTTTGCTAATCTTTTCTCTCCCATTCTATTTAAGTGACCATACCACCTGATATTAGCTCTGCTAATGCATTCCTGGATGCTGACAATGTCAAGTTCTTTCCTAATATTCTCGTTTTTAATATGATATTGCCATTGATGTCATCTGTTCACGCCTCTAATCTTTCTCAGAACTCTCATATCTGCGGTCTCTAGTCTTTGGTCAAGTGTTTTACTTCTGACCCAGCTCTCAGATCCATAAGTTAAAACTGGTTTGAACACTACTATCTTCATTAAAAATCGTGCCTAAGTAGCTGAAATGTTTTACTTGTTCCACAGGTTCTCCATTCACAACACAGTTGACATTTTCAGTGATTCTGCCTATTTTCATTGTCTTTGTATTTTTATTGCTGACCTTCATACCATATCTATTACAACAGCTATTCAATTTAGTCAGAGAATCTTGCAGACTTGTAGCGGATTTATTTAGAAATATAATATCATCTGCATAAAGCAAAGAGCTGACATTAACATCTCGAATTCTGGTATCATGTTTAATACCACTTTCCTTCATAATGTGATCCATATAGATAATGAATAACAGAGGGGATAATGTACATCCTTGTCTCACACCGGATTTAACAATAAACCATCTTCCTGTACTTCCTTCAATTCTAACTGACTTACAACTCAAATAAAGACTAAGTATTGCTTGATATAATGCCCCATTGACACCATATAATTGTAGTGTATTGAATAGCTTTTCTCTTGGCACCTTGTCATATGCCTTTTCCAAATCGACAAAACTTAAATACAGATCTCTGTTATATTCCCATGCTTTCTCAACTATTTGTCGTTAAGTGAAGATCAGATCCTGAAAGCCTCTATTTGGCCTGAATCCAGCTTGTTCTTCACCCAGCTTTTCTTCCACAATTCTTCTCAACCGTTTCTCAAGTATACTTGCATAGATCTTGCCAGGAACACTCAGTAGGGAAATACCTCTGTAATTCTCACTTTCAGTTTTATTTCCCTTTTTATATATGGGTACTATGAGAACTCTACTCCAATCATCTGGAATTCGTCCCTCTGTCCATGCTTTCTGAACTATGCAGTGCAGCCACTGTAAGAATTTTATACCACCATACTTCAGCATTTCGGGTCGAAAATCATCTACTCCTGCTGCCTTTCCACATTTCAAGCCTTTGTTGGCTCTTTCTACTTCAAGTATGGATATGTATTCCTGACTGCATGCCTGGTCAGTGTTTTTTACCACTGTGCTGTCATCACTGCTTGTTTCATTTAGCAGTTTTTCAAAGTAATTACTCCATACTTCAAGGATATCTTTTTCTCCAGTTTTCATGTCACCTTTATCATCTCTAACTCCTTTTACAGCACTCTTTCCTCCATTCCTAAGCTTCTTTAACAACCTCCAGAATATTTTGCCACCTTCTTGATATTTATTTTCTATATTCTTGCCAAAGTCCTCCCATGACTTTTGTTTAGCTAGTTTTACACACTGTTTAGCTTTCTTACATTTATCTCTGTATTCTGTAAGAGTAAAAGCTGACTTATTTGCCAGAAACTTTTGATATTCTTTCTTCTTTTCCTTCACTGCCTCTTTAACTTCCTGTGTCCACCAGGGAGTTCTGATTTTTTTTATCCTTGCAGACAACCTCCACAAGCCTCTCTGGCAGAATCAATCACTTTTTTTTTTCAGAGTTTGCCACTGAATCTCCAAGGTTTGATTCCTGTTCTCAAACTGTTTCATTTTTTTTTCAATAATCTTTCTGTATTTTAGTCTACAGTTCACATCTGAGAGCTGCTCAACTTTTATTCGCTATAAAACTTTCTTACATGTTATTCTTTTCAATATGAAATTCAATTTTATCCTGCTCAAGACTAAATAGTGATCACTTCCAATTTCAAATCTTCTGTACACTCTTGTGTCCTGCACCAGGGAGAAAACATCACTATCAACAATAACATAGTCAATGAGACTTTTCTTATTCCTAGCCTCTTCTCTCCATGTGAATTTGTGCACATTTTTATGTTGGAACATGGTGTTAGTAATAACCAGTCCATGTCCTGAGCAGAAGTCCAACAGATATTTGCCATTATTATTAGCTTTGCTCTTTTCTCCAAATTTTCCCAAAATACTTTTGTATGTCTCACAATCATTTCCTACTCTGCTATTTAGATCCCCAACAAGGACCAACTTTTCATTTTTCATTGTGTCAGTTGCTTTTTCTAAAGCCTCAAAAAATTCCTCCACTTCTACTTTAGTAGAACCTTCTGTGGGACCATAGGCACAAATAAGTCTCATTGTCCAGTTCCCCATTCTCATATTTGCCCACATTACTCTACTTGAGACTGGCTGCCATTCAAGAAGATTAGCCTCGTATTTTGTGTTGAATACTATGGCTATTCCTTCTTTTCCTTGATTGTCATTGCCTGAATATAACATTTTGTATTTATTGCTGAGAAAGATCTAACCAGTTTTGGTCTTTTTTGTTTCAGTCACCCCTATTATGTCGACCTGGTACTTATCTAATTCCTCAGCTAGCTCCATTTCTTTGCCATTCAGGCTTCGTATGTTGATAGTACTGATCTTGCATAAGGGTCAAAGCTGTATAACTGACAGGAGACCGCCACATAGCCTTTAAAGGAATGTGGAGAACTGACCAGGTCTTTTGACCTAATGTCCAACCCTCACCTTCTCGTGGTGCACCCTGTTGGGTATCTACTTGGATACTGAATAAACGAGGATGGGCTGGTAATTTGGGATTTAGCCGACCAAATTGTATTCTTATTGGTTAAACCAAAATAAAAAAATGATGGTACAACATGACAAAAAAAAAAATTGGGGGTGTCATGTAATAATAATAAAGTATTCTTCATGAACAGGGCACAGAGGCAGGATTAAATGAACATAGAACACTTCGTAAAATAATAATTAATTCAAAATAGTATAATTTGTTGTAAAATCATTTATTAATTAAAAATTAATAAATGATTTTACAACAAATTATATATATATATATCAGGGGAAACTCTAAAAGATAACAGAAACAGAGAAGAATTATATTAGGTTATATGTTATAGGTTATTAGGACATTACTCTAGTTAGATAGGGTAAAAAGTCCTCTCCCTTTATAAGTCCTACACACAAAAGTAGCTTGACAATGATGTGTATAGGCAGAAATTATGAAGCCTCGAGAATTGCATTCAGATAATTCAAGATTTAATTGCTTATTGATTTACTAGAATTACGCAAAATGGGATAACGAATATCCTGATTGGTTTTGAAAACTTGATGCAAGAAAACAGTTACAAGCATGTCTTAATTATAAAAAGCATTACATTCATATGTAAATATTTTCTCTTTTTAATATGTTGCTTAATATTATTTCCTATTCAAAGTTTAAAGAAAACACTAAATTTAATTTTATGAGGCGTGACAAATTCCTAGAATGGATTTATACAAGTGCACATATAAAGAATCAGGGAAAACCATGTGACACTATGTTGAGTGGTATCAAAACAATCAAACCAGTAGTTGACAAGCTGTTCTACAATTGTCATATGTGTATTTGATGGGTAAATGGAATTTAGCACAGTACATTAACATCAAGATTTGTGCAAAATTAGAAAATAGTACAAATGAAAATCTAGAAACATTAAAATGAGAATCTAGACACAGTGATTTATGATGATAATGCCATTAAAAAGTCTAGTGCATTTGAGTGGCATAAGAGGTTTAAAGAGGAATGGATAAAGAACTTTAAAGATGCAACAGATGATGAAATAACTGTGCTACCACAAGTATACATTAAACAATTGAAAATGTGCAGCACATGGTTCAGTTCAACATATGGTAAGTGTATGGTTAATGGCAGAAAAGTTAAATTTAGAAAGAAAAACAGTGAGAAAGTTTTGACAGAGGACCAGAAAATGAGAAATATTGCTGCATATATGGGTCCATGAATTTTGAGTAGTCAGAAGGAAGTGCAACTGGATGTCTTTTTTTTTTTTTTTCTTCTTCTAATCTTTCCACATAATTAGCTGTTCTGGAAAGTTATTACTGGTGAAGTAAATGGGTGCATTCAATACAAGCCTGAAACAAAAGGCCAAAGCAAGAAATGGAAACCATGATCTTCACCAATAATAATAAAAAAAAAAATTATTTTAATGGCTAATATAGTCCATTTTCGTTTAGGAGTGCACCTTTTTTTACAATGTCTTTGGCTCTTTATTCAAATCTTAGGGCATTACTGAAGTGTTATAAAACTAATACATGAAGAATAATATAGGAGGAAAAATTTGCATATACATACCTTTTTTGGATGTTGTTTTCTTTCTCCTTATCCTGGCGATATGCATTCATCTGCTATTAAAGGAAGGGGGTTATGGGAAAGAGGGGGGTAAAGTAATGTGGGGGAAATTATTTGAAAAAAAAAAAAAAACGGGTTTTTTGATATGTATAATAATAATATTATTATTAAGTATCGGTAGAGAGTGTTTGGGAAGGTGAGAGAACGATCTGAAGATAGAAATTATTTTGGGGGAAGAGGAGAGGGGTTGATGGGAAAAAAATCAGGTCCCCCCCCCCCCATCGATCCCTCCTATTCCTCGAATTTAGCTAGCAAAGGTTGGTGGAGCCTCTGCTACTAATGGCTCACAAAAAGTTTGAGCGCAGTTAGTAGTTGGAAGGAGATCAATCATTCGATGCTGTTGGCACACTCTCCCTTGATGAGCCTTCGGACTCCTTGGGGGGGTGTCACATAATAATAATATTTGTTGACTTGATAATAAAATTCACTTCTGAAAGTGAGTCAACTTGTCATTTTTATTCTGTACAAATTTAGATGAAGAGAAGACAATAAACATGAATAGTCTCATTTCAGATATTGCTATCCAATAAATTCAATTAGACTTTCCTTATTTATTGTGTCTTCTCTTCGTATTAATGTGTGGCACATTTTTATGCTGGAATACAGTTTTAGTGACAAAATGGACAACTAGTGCATTTTCCGAACAGAAATCCAACAGGCACTTGCCATTGTTATTACCTTTATTCTTTTAAACAAATTTCTAAGTCTAGCACATTCATTTCCTACACTGTTTAGATTTATTTCTTGTGTCTTCATTCTGTGAAATGGTGCACATATTCATGCTGGAACAAGATTATTAGTAATGACTATTCCATGTGTTGAACAGAAATCCAGCAGATATTATGCATTTTACTCTTTACGGGAAATTTTCCAGAAACATTTTGGTATGCCTGACATTAATTTCCTGCCTTGCTATTTAAGATCTCCAACAAGGATCAACTTTTCTAATGACAGGAAAAATTCCATCACTCCACTTGAAATTTCCTAACATTCAAAATTATCATCATGTTTAGTGGATATAACACCAAACACATATTATTATAATTATTATTAACAATTTTATTTTAATTTATTAATCACATTTTCTGAACAATACTCATTTCAGTGTGCTATGCACACCTGAATTACTAAATAACAGCTAAACCTTTTCAGACTCCATAAAAAAAAAAGTTTTGTGATAGTGAAAACAATTATAAGTTTAAGTTGATGAAGGGAATGAGGAAGAAATTACAGCAGATAGTATTAAGAATTTTACCTGTGTGGACTGAAGATTAGTCAAATGTCTTAATTGCTGCTGCTGTTTTTGCAGCATTGATTCTTTTTCCTGCAAGAGCCTTGCTTCAACACCTTTTAGAAGATCTCTTTCTGCTCTCAAATTCTCTGCAGACACTTCTGCTTTTGCAAGTTTCTCATGACTCGCCATTAAATCCTGAAAACGAAACAAAATGTATTATATAATTCTTAATAATATTAATAAAAGAAGTAAACGGTATACATTTACTTCTTTCAAAAACGTTTAATATATAAAAAATTATATGACTAAACAGTGTCAAGAGTCCATACAAGTTCTTAAAGTGGTAATGCTGATGAACTAATTTAAGGGAAATTGCACTTATGCTTACTTAATATATTACCTCAAAAATGTAATGTTTTCTACAGAGATAAATATAAGCAAACTCACATGCCAGTATTTAGCTACTATAATATAGTGAAATTTTGTCTTTATATAAACAAGGCAATCTTTTAGTGTCTTTAAGATGAAAACTATTTTAGCTTCTATTACTGGTAAATAAGCAGGAACTAACTAACACAATTTACAGTAATTTCTCACCTGCCTTATCGTATTAATAGTCTGCTGGTGCTGAGTAATAATAGTGGTATGTTTCTGATTTTTTTCCCGTAATGAACCTGCTTCTCTCTTGTAATTCTCCAAGCTTGACTGTAGTAAATTAAATCGTTCTTCTGAGTATTCTAACTAAAATAAGAAAATATGAATATATTAATGGAATGCTTGGACATAGCAGAATTAAAACAAAACTGCTGACAGTAATAAATCCTATAACAATGTAATGTGCCAAGGGAACTTTGGAAATATGTTACTGAGGATTATCTATGAAATTATTTGATGGAATATCATTAAAGATAGAAACTTTTCACTGCAGGAAATATTTTGGTGTGGAATGGGGACTGTGCCATAGAGAATCAATATATTATATAAAAAAGTTGATTTGGTAGAGGATTAAAAAGCAACAAACTATAATTCAGATAAAAACAGTTGAAATTTAGTGGATAAATTTAATGCACAGGAGAATTTTAACAGACAGAATCCAGTGCTAAGTGTGTGTTATATGAAGATATTAAGTACTGACATTAAAATTTAAAGATTCCTTGGTGAGGGATAGTGATTAAATTATGTTGGACAAATCACTAAAATTCTACAAGTGTATTGGCCTTGAACAACAATAAACGACTATTCAAAGTTCCTATTCAGACCATAATATAACAACAGGTGACAAGGCAATCCAAGAGAACACTTCAGCCTACTTAGCATGATTCTGAAACTACGCATAAAAATGTCAGCTTCATTCAAAACAAATGCAACTATAAATTCATATCTTACTCTCTAAAGATTAAATGCAATAAAATTGCCTTTTCTACAAATGGCAGACATATCTCCTTGTCACTTGCAAATACCATAATGCATAAGAGATGGAAGCACAGGTGAAAGCAACTGTGCTTCAATCTTTCTTAAACATACAGCATTGAAATTAAACTTAAAATTAATTTTCTGACATCATCCTCCTCCAAATTTCTGAATAAATGACAACCATAGAAAAACCCTTCATGACCAGAAAGTGCAACACATATTTCCTCAAACACACCTCTCCAACTTCTGAATAAATGACCATGGTAAATCACTTCCAGCCAAATCAAAAACAGAGCAATATATACTTCCTGAAACAGATTAGCCAGAAAACCATCACAAGATTCTCATATAGCCCAGATACAAAACAGCAGTCTAGTCCTAAGTGTATTTGCCAGTTGTGCTGACAAGTTGTACTGCAGACCTAATCTATACTACACTGCCACTGCACTCTTATGCTTAGCTAGCATCTATTCCAATACAGGGAAGAACAACTACATTTAGTTCATTCCAAAAAATGTATAGTCAAATGTGTGCACCCAGATTGCTAATCTGCTACTGATATTTACCTATATCAGCTGACTATTCAGTCTCTAACTACTCCAAACTACTGACCCACTGTCCTCACATCAGACCTCTCCAAAAATAATGAAATAACTTCACGTATAGGAGCTTAAGACATGATAATTAATAAATAGCTTAAAACAGATTTAATTTATGTATATATTTTTATTAGTATAAAAATTTTGCCATAGTATCAAGGGCATCTTCAGTGTGACTTTCAAATTAAACAAAATGAACAAAAACAGGTATATTCAGCCATGACACTCATGAACAGCATGTACATGATGCAGTGCATTGTGGTCTGATTATATTAGGTTCTAGCAAAAATAACTTCAACAAGATTTAATAATAAATAAATAAATCAAATTTAAGTTAATTCTGGAATTTGTGAAGAACTATTTCCCATAAGAGGGATAATTTAAGTCCATTGTTTCTATTTAGATTTGGTCAATGTAGAATGGTCTCACAACTCACCATATGACAAACATTTAGACTATGTTAAGTTCCATAAGACAGAGCAATTGGTAGTCACAGAGCATTCTATCACCACCCAGACACTGAGTTCTTTGGAAGAAAATTAAGGTTCTCCATAAAAGAACTCATTGTCTGGGTGGTAATGGCATGCTCTGTGACTACCAATAGCTCTCTGTCTCATGGAACTTAATATAGTCTAAATGTTTGTCATATGATGAGTTGTGAGACCATTCTACATTGACCAAATCTAAATAGAAACTATGGACTCTTGGAACATTTATACAAAGAGTTGCGAAACCTTGCTACATTGACGAATAGAAATAGACACAATGAATTTAAATTATCTCTCTCTAATGGGAACTAGTAAACAGTCCTCCCCAAAAATTTCATTATTTTTGGAGATTTCCCCTCTCAAACTACTGACAGTAGTTTGAGGACACACATTTAACTGCATTTTTTTTGGAATGGATGTACTTCCTTGTGAAATTAATTGAGGTTGAATATTTTTTTTTGTATTTATTTATTATTAAATCTTATTTTTACTAGAATTTAATATAATTAGACCATGACATTCTGCATCATGTATATGCTATTTGTGTGTGTCATTGTTGAATATACTGGTTTCTGTTCTTGCTTTTTAATTTGACAGTCATAATACAGATGCCTCTACTAGTAGGGAGAAACATTTATACTAATAAAAATATTATTATTATTAAATGATACCTCCAGGGAGTCCAAAGACTAATCGAGGGAGGGCACCGACTCCACAACTCTTCGTCTTCACCCAATTCACCAACTACAGTAAACGACATCATCTACACCAACAGCATCTATTGCCCACCACCACAACTAGCATTTTCAAAGACAATCACAAACATCCATGCCCATGGTGGAATTCGAACCCGCAGCCTTTTAGCTGGAAAGTGGATACGCTAACCACTCGACTAACCAGGCAGGATACATATATACATAAAAATATATTTGTGCATGTCATTGTTTGAACATACTGGTTTCTGTTCTTGCTTTTTTTTTTCTTTTTTTTTTTTTGAGTCATACTGAAGATGCCCCTGATACTAAGAAACATTTTTTATACTAATAAAAAATATATACGTAAGTTAAATCCGTTATTAATTAAAAATAATGGAATCATCAACAGTTAGCTTTTCACTAACTGGAGATCCACCTGTTCAAAGACTACCAGCATGCACTCCACTACTATTCAGAAGCAATCTCTAAGTCTATATCATCTACCTCTGAATGCATCAGATGAAGAGGCCTCAAGAAACCTGTGCAGTTGCTCTTGACATTTCCAGAATATGTGATGAGGACTAACATCAATTCCCATCCAGTGACCTGTCATTCTTTGGTTTATCTTATACATGATGTAAATGGATAGTGAGTTTTCTATCTGCTTGATTAACTGCTCATCATGGCAGGAGGCTGCCTCTCTTCAAACTTTCCAATAATTCAGAAATGTCCTAGGACTCTGTTCAGTCACTTACCCTCTTTCTCCTATACATGAAAGACCTTCCCTCACTTTCTAGGAATCCTATCCATTTTGCTGATCACAGATCCTCCATTCTTCCTACTTATTTGAAAAACTTAGTATCCAAACAGCTCAAACTTTAAGAACTTCTACTATCTTAAACACAAACAATGCTATGAACAGTCCTGTAGCATTTTTCATGCAAAGATCTTAATCCACCTTCCCTTACAATTGTTAACCACGCAACCAGCCAAGACGCCTATAGACGTCAAAGTTATCATGCATGTGAAGCGCACATTAAAATTGTAATGCCATTGATATTACATTTAAATATATGATGGATACGATAATGGCTGGTAAGGTGGTTAACAGACAAATCCAGCCAGGATCAGACTGCTCATCTGGTACTGATATTTACCTATATCAGACGACTATTCAGTCTCTAACTGCACAAGATGTTGCTTTTTTATCAACCAACTCTTTACAGTCATTTAAATCAAATGTAAAAAAGTTGCTCCTTTCCCAATCCACTCCCATACACAGTACTACTAATGTACTATAGGTTGAACAACGAACCTCTTGTGTATGGGCACAACATTAAAAAAAAAAAAAAAAACTACAAATCTCAAATCCATCCAGCCCTTAAATAGTGATCTCATATGTGGGACATTTATCCAACTTCCCTAAAAAAGTCTAATACAGTGCAGAAAGAAGAGTCCAACTAATAAATGATTCTTCTGGGCTATTTCTATTATGTGGTAAAGTGATCTTAATTTCATTAATGATCCCACCAACCACAATGTCCAGCTCTTCAAAAAATATCAACAGGTTCTTTATTCCTTAGTTTTTATATGTGGCATAAGAATTATGAATACTCTAACCTCTCATTTTTTGGTATATACACACACACACACACACACACACACACACACACACACACACACACACACACACACACACACACACACACACACACTACACTAGGCAGATAACATACATTGAATTCTATTAATTAAGGAGCAAAGAAAAAAAATCAGGGTGCTTAAGGGTCAAAACTGTATAACTGAGAGGAGACCCCCACATAGCCTTTAAAGGAATGCGGAGAACCGACCAGGGCTTCTGACCTAATGTCCAATTCTCACCTTCTCGTGGTGCACTCTGTTGGGTATCTACTTGGATGCTGAACGAACGAGGATGGGCTGGCAATTTGGGATTTAGCCAACCAATTGTACTCTTATTGGTTAAAACAAAATAAAAAATGATGGTACAACATGACAGAATTTCATGCTGGCTGGGACATCGCCCGGTTAAACAAGGCCCACGTTGTTTTCGCTAGAGAACCAGAGCGAACAGCGAAATGTCAGCTACTGGAACAAATCTGAAAACAAACCACAACTCAACATCACCAGAGTTAAAGATCGGTACTATCAACGTAAGAAGCCTGAATGGCAAAGAAATGGAGCTAGCTGAGGAATTAGATATGTACCATATCGACATAATACGGGTGACTGAAACAAAAAAGACCAAAACTGGTTGGATCTTTCTGAGCAATAAATACAAAATGTTATATTCAGGCAATGACAATCACAGAAAAGAAGGAGTAGCCATAGTATTCAACACAAAATACGAGGCTAATCTTCTTGAATGGCAGTCAGTCTCAAGTAGAGTAATGTGGGCAAATATGAGAATGGGAAACTGGACAATGAGACTTATTTGTGCCTATGGTCCCACAGAAGGTTCTAATAAGGTAGAAGTGGAGGAATTTTTTGAGGCTTTAGAAAATGCAACTGACACAATGAAAAAGGAAAAGTTGGTCCTTGTTGGAGATCTAAATAGCAGAGTAGGAAATGATTGTGAGATATATAAAAAAAAATAAGACATAAATTTGGGAAAATTTGGAGAAAAGGGTAAAGTTAATAATAATGGCAAATATCTGTTGGATTTCTGCTCAGGACATGGACTGGTTATTACTAACACCATGTTCCAACATAAAAATGTGCACAAATTCACATGGAGAGAAGAGGCTAGGAATAAGAAAAGTCTCATTGACTATGTTATTGTTGATAGTGATGTTTTCTCCCTGGTGCAGGACACCAGAGTGTACGGAGGATTTGAAATTGGAAGTGATCACTATTTAGTCTTGAGCAGGATAAAATTGAATTTCATATTGAAAAGAATAACATGTAAGAAAGTTTTATAGCGAATAAAAGTTGAGCAGCTCTCAGATGTGAACTGTAGACTAAAATACACAAAGATTATTGAAGAAAAAATGAAAGAGTTTGAGAAAAGGAATCAAACCTTGGAGATTCAGTGGCAAACTCTGAAGAAAACATTGATTGATTCTGCCAAGATAAAAAAACCAGAACTCCCTGGTGGACACAGGAAGTTAAAGAGGCGGTGAAGGAAAAGAAGAAAGCATATCAAAAGTTCCTTTCAAATAAGTCAGCTTGTGCTTTTAGAGAATATAGAGACAAATGGAAGAATGCTAAACACTGTGTAAAACTAACTAAACAAAAGTCATGGGTGGACTTTTGTCAAGAATATAGGCAAGAATATAGAAAATAAATATCAAGAAGGTGGCAAAATATTCTGCAGGTTGTTAAAGAAGCTTAGGAATGGAGGAAAGAGTGCTGTAAAAGGAGTTAGAGATGATAAAGGTGACATGAAAACTGGAGAAAAACATATCCTTGAAGTATGGAGTAATTACTTTGAAAAACTGCTAAATGAAACAAGCAGTGATGACAGCACAGTGGTAAAAAACACTGACCAGGCATGCAGTCAGGAATACACATCCATACTTGAAGTAGAAAAAGCCATCGAAGGCTTGAAATGTGGAAAGGCAGCAGGAGTAGATGATATTCGATCAGAAATGCTGAAGTATGGTGGTATAAGAGTCTTACAGTGGCTGCACTGCATAGTTCAGAAAGCCTGGACAGAGGGACGAATTCCGGATGATTGGAGCATAGCTCTCATAGCACCCATATATAAAAACTGAAATAAAACTGAATGTGAGAATTACAAAGGTATTTCTCTACTGAGTGTTCCTGGCAAGATCTATGCAAGTATACTTGAGAAACGGTTGAGAAGAATTGTGGAAGAAAAGCTTGGTGAAGAACAAGCTGGATTCAGGCCAAACAGAGGCTGTCAGGATCAGATCTTCACTTTACGATAAATAGTCGAGAAAGCATGGGAATATAACAAAGATCTGTATTCAAGTTTTGTCGATTTGGAAAAGGCATATGATAAGGTGCCAAGAGAGGAGCTATTCAATACGCTGCAGTTATATGGTGACAATGGGACATTATATCAAGCAATACTTAGTCTTTATTTGAGTTGGAAGTCAGCAGTTAGAATTGAAGGAAGTACAGGAAGATGGTTTAATGTTAAATCTGGTGTGAAACAAGGATGTACATTATCCCCTCTGTTATTCATTATCTATATGGATCACATTATGAATGAAAGTGGTATTCAACATGATATCAAAATTGGAGATGTTAATGTCAGCTCTTTGCTTTATGCGGATGATGTTATACTTCTAAATAAATCTACTACAAGTCTGCAAGATTCTCTGACTAAATTGAATAGCTGTTGTAATAGATATGGTATGAAGGTCAGCAATAAAAAGACAAAGACAATGAAAATAGGCAAAATCATTGATAATGTCAACTGCGTTGTGAATGGAGAACCTGTGGAACAAGTAAAACATTTCAGCTACTTAGGCACGATTTTTACTGAAGATGGTAAATTAAATATAGAAATAGACAACAGAAACAGCAAAGCTGGTATGGTGGGAAGTCAATTGAATAAATTCATATGGAATAAGAGATAAATTAGTCAGAACACTAAATTAGCTGTATACAAGACAGTGTTCAAACCAGTTTTAACTTATGGATCTGAGAGTTGGGTCAGAAGTAAAACACTTCACCGAAGACTAGAGACCGCAGATATGAGAGTCTTGAGAAAAATTATAGGTGTGAATAGATGGCATTAATGGCAATATCATATTAAAAACGAGGATATTAGGAAAGAACTTGACATTGTCTGCATCCAGGAATGTGTTAGCAGAGCTAATCTCAGGTGGTATGGTCACCTAAACAGAATGGGCGAGGAAAGATTAGCAAAACAAGTGTTCTCTGCCAGGTTGGCAGCAAAACGATCCAGAGGAAGACCAAGATATAGGTGGATTGATATATATATATATATATATATATATATATATATATATATATATATATATAGGTGGATTGATACAGTACAAAGTGCCTTAGATGATAGAAATATAAGATCTGATAATGTTGGAGTCTTGACAAGTAACAGACTGATTTGGAGGAAAATTATAGATAGGATGTTATTGGTGATGATTTTATTTTTTCATGTAGTACTATCATATCCTGTACACCCCTTGTGGGTACATGGCAGGAATTTGATGATGATGATGAGAAAAAAAATCAAAATAACTAGGGGGGGGGGGGGGAGACGGTCTGGTACATTATGTAAAAATTGACACTGAGTCTGGTTATCATATAAAAAATGAGTGGCACTGTCAGCAGTATGTGCAAATATTAGGTATATGCAAATAAGGAACAGCATAAAAGCTGGAATTTTGGAGTGGTTTTCCATTTCATGTCTGGAGTGAGAATAAAATATTTTGTGATAGCAAAATTCTTGGATCTGTCTGCAAGACTTCATTTAGCCAATGAATTCAAGTGGCAAGCCATCATAAAACTAAAGGCTGGCCGAAGTCAAATGGAGGTAGCATGCGAGTCGATTCAAAAAATTCCGATAGTCCCGGAACATTCCAGAGATACAACGAAGGAAGCTCATGGTCTACAACTGCAGTGGGTGACTGATATCTGGAATTATATGCTCACTGAAATAGTAATGCTACCCAAAATCAGCTATAATCTAACCTCGCATCAGCTACAGGAGTATCTGCTTCCCCTGTGCACAAAAGGGTTCAAGGGGTCAGTATGCTAGGCAACCAGTTGTCTGCATGTTCCTATTTGAAGATTTGAAATGGGCCAAGTTCATGTCAACTGAATCCAACACCAATGGAATTGGCAGTGTTTACAGACAAGTCCTTATTTGCTCTACGAAGCACCAGGCATGCTCTTATCTGGAGATCTCAATGCATCCAGGAAGCCTAATATGTCAGAGACACATTATCATCCCTCTAATATCCATGAAAGAGTCACTTATAGTTGAGGTAATGTGATGGTTTGAACAGGCATATTGTTTGGTGGATGCAATGATCTGCATATGCTTCCCAGTCAAAGCATTAATGCTGTAACTTATAGAGACAATGTCCTGGACCACTATATTCATTTACATGTAGGTGCAATAGAGGAGACATTTATCCTACAGGAAGATAGTGTTCCTTCTCATTGAGCAAACAAAGATGGGTGACATTTTCCCAAATGCCTGCTTACCAGTTGAATATAGTATTAAAACATTGGTACTGTTGTTGTCTGTGACATTTTGTTTTGCTATTTTGTTTTCATCTGATATTTTGATGGTTTCTTGATATGGGAGAGAGGTATAGACTAACATGAAATGGAACACTACCTTACTACCTACACAATAAATCAGGGCTTTGATGAACAAGAGAAATGAAGTGTTCATTCTCATTGTTGCCCACATAGTGGAAGAGACTTAGTGCAACAACACTGACACTTGCAAGCAAGGCCCTACCTAAATGATCCTAGCCAGACCATCCAGAACCAATAAGGGTCGTTAACATCATTGGAAAATCCTCTCTACTATGAGCGGTTGTCTCAGTAGCAAAGAAGAGAGTATGGATTTCTTTGATAGAAGGAAAAGAGAAAATTAGTTGCTAAACAGGAAAAGTTGGACTTTTGTAGCATGCAAGCAATCCTCTAAGAAACACCTATGACATAATGCATAGGCAGGTTAAATTCTCATCAGAGGATTTTTTTAAGTAAATAGTAATTTAGTATTTTATTAATGATAAATCTACTCTAGCCACATAAAGAAAGGTCAATCTAGATGCATTCATTCAGCCATTAACAGGACTTGTAAAGGCTTTTGCACCTTACTTTTCAGCTTGATTTCTCCCATCTGGGAGAGAGGTATAGACTAACATGAAATGGAACACTACCTTACTACCTACACAATAAATCAGCTAGTAGAAACTTTTTTCCTGAAATAGTCAACTGCAAACTATCATCTGCAAAAGCATAAATCATCAAATAAAGTGATGTTCATGCAGGAAGTGGTAATGATAGGCACCATAAAACTAACACAATGTAGTCATGCACAAATGTCCTAGAAGATCATGGTTCCATATAACGCATCCAGGAAGCCTATTCCACACTATGATGTCACAGTGACACCACCAAGCTTCATCACTGACACAAACTCAAATAAGAAACATTCTCCAAGCACATTTCATATTCTCTGAGAAGAAAAACATAGCAAGACTTATTGCTAAACAATCCATATAATTATTATTATTATCTGAAACCTCAGAGAGCCAAGGATTTATTGAGAGAGGTTTATATATCATCTGCACCAGCAGCATACCTGCTCTTAAACTAATTCACACCAGATGCATTAACCACTAAGAAACTGTTCCAAACTGTCCCCCCCCCCCATACATGAGAGGTTGGTTGATCAACCTATAGTACGGTAGTACCATATATGGGTAGTGGGATGGGAAAGGAGAAACTTGTTTACATTTGATTTAAACTGCTCTGCAAGAGAAAAAATCTAGCTTTTACCCCTTTCTTAACTGCACATAAACTTACTTCCAGAGATGCCCACCCCCATATTATCTCCCCATCTTCCATATAACGAAACGTTTCATGAAACATCAACCCTTTAAGAAGTTAATTTTATTTTTATGTGATTCCCATCCACAAAAAGTTATTAGTAAACCTATAGCACATTTGCCCCATGGATGGGCTAAGGATTTTTTTTTTTTTTTTTTTTTTTAATCAATTATATATATATATATATATATTTGTTGTTGTTGTTTTGTAACTTCTAAAGAGCCTGTCGTTCCGATCAAGAGATATTGTCTGTAGGGGGTTTGGCACTATTGATGATGAAAATGGATTCAATGCGGAGTAGGTTTATATAGTATATATATATATATATATATATTTTTTTTTTTAAATCATAATTTTCTTACTAGGAACACCAAGATAAGGTAAGATAAAAACTTTAATTAAAACACAACTAGTTTCATCGGAATGCCGACTTCTTCAGGTGTACAAATTATCACAAACTGGAAAAATAGCAAGGTCTTCTCATATAAACAAGTTAGGAATAACAACAGTCAAATTTGAACTGGCATCCGCATGGCAGGTCTAGCATGAGGCGTTAGTGAGTGGAAACTATCTCGAGAGGGCCAGAACTGAATTACTGCACTAAGTGAGTCAGGTAAGCTATAACTTAAATTGCTGTTCATGTTTGAGGGGTCCAGAACTATTTCTTTTGATTCTAAGACGAGTCTTTCTAATTCGTCAGCACATTTATGGATATTAGCAGTAAGATTCCAGTCTATCTGGTGTTGATGCTCTTCTAAATTAGAGTTGGCAGAGAAAAGGACATGATTGGAGAGGGCACTTGCATGGGTTCTGTTGTAAGAGATATCATGTTGATGCTCTTCGACACGTAGTGAGACTGACTTATCGGTTTGCCCATAATATGGTTTTCTGCAACTGCAGATGGTTTTATAAACTCCTGGGAACTGAAGTTGGTTATGTTTTGGCTAGGGTTTACTCAGGAAAGAACAAAGTTTCGGTACGGTAGTGAAGTAAGTTCTAATGTTAAATTTCTTAATAATTTTCTCCAATTTTGGTGATAGAGAACTTACGCATGGTAATTGAATGTATGCAATAGGATTGGAGTTATCTTCTTTTAAAAGCATTGCAAACACAACTAGTTTCATACAAATATAATTGTAATCTTGGTATCTTTAATAATAATTAATTTTATAAGATAGGTTTTTAATCCTTTTTTCCCAAGTAAGCAAAGTTTGCGGCTGCATGTAGTGCAACACTAAGCAACTCGTTGTAAAGGTGGAGTAAGCTCGATCACTTTCCTTAGAATTTTCCCCTAATGCAAAACACATTTCCTTGCAGAGATGTATGATGCTATGCATTAAGGTAATGGTCACTACCCAGACTGGTTTCGACCTTTATTGAGGTCTCGTCATTGGGAGCCAGACCTAAAATAAATGCTAAGGGTGAATTTCCTTAGAATTTTCCCTTAATGCAAAGCACAAGGAAATGTGCTTTTCATTAAGGGAAAATTCTAAGGAAAGTGATCAGCGCTTACTCCACCTTTACAACAAGTTACCTAGTGTGGCACTACATGCAGCTGCAAATTTGACTTACTTGTCTGTTTGCTTAATTGGGAAAAAGGATTAAAAACCTAGCTTAGAATTGCTTGGTATCTTTAACATAATATATACCCAAGGTAAAAAATTTTCTACACACACACATATATATATATATATATATATCGTAATTTTTTATTTCTTTTTAGATAGTCCAAAAACCCTGTTCTAGAGACTAAACATGGAAATTTTTCAGGCCACTTCAAGCTTCCAATAAGAAGGGTGGTGGTCTCGCACAAGCCGATGAAATTACTCTCCCACCTTATACGCCTCTATCATATCACTTCTCTTTCTGCTATCTACAAGAGCCTGTAGTCCATTAACTCTCAATCTATCATCATAACCTACATTCCATAATCCCAATATCATCTTTCTTGCTCTTTTTTGCATCCTATTAACCATCCACATATCCAAGTAAACAGTACCATTCACTTATAAAATTCAGGAGTTTCTATTCCAATCCCATATTCTCCAGTTTATACAATGGCATTTCATGTGTCATTTTATAATTATTATTATTATTATTATATGACACCTCCAGGGAGTCCAAAGACTCATCAAGGGAGAGTGTACCAACAGCATCAAATGATTGAACCACTTCCAACTTCTAACCATGCTCAAACTTGCTTAACTTTTTTTTGCGTGAGCCATTAGTAGCAGAGGCTCTGCCAATCGACCAACTTTTTCATTTTATCAATGGCCTTAGCAAAATACAACAGCATCATAGTGTATCCAAGCCCTTTATTCAACTTAGCCATAATAATGTTATAAAATATGAGGAAATTGCTAAAACATGTCCTTCCTTTAGTAAACCCATGCTGTTCCTTGCAGAATATAGCTTGTCTATCAGCCCATTTTTATATACGAGTTATCAACTTTTCTAAAATCTTCACCACTCCAGAAATACTGATGGGTTGATAGTTAAATACATTGGTTTTTGCACCATCCTTATATAACATAAGCATAATATGTTCAACCACATCAACCTCATTCTCCTGTACCTCGTCATCCAAGGTAGTAGGACTGCATACCATGTTACATACACCTAGTTGACGTATCTTAGCAAAGTGAGCACTCATTAATTGAACAACACTCTCGTCAACCATTCAGTCAAGTTATTCTACCACATTATTCTTTCTTTAACTTGCAGCATAATGATATGATTATTTTAGATTACCTTTAGACAAACTTAGAATTAGTCTTAAACAAACTCATCATAGATGAATTTGTCTAAACCTCATTAACTTATTCTTCACCTGAAAAATGGCCAAACCAAGTTCTTTCTTACAGCAGACAAGATTTGGATGGAGATTTTCTCTCCCAACAAGTGACCCCACACAGCCATGCATGTGTGTGTGTGTAAAAGAGGAGAGAATCTAGTACAGTTGTAGTTAAGATAATTTTCAAAAAAATACAATGTATTTAATCCAATAATAATAATAAAAAATGACAAAAAAAAGTATCCAACCTGAGATGATAATTTTGTACTCTGAATTCTCAAATCAGACCCTTCTTCTCTTAGTTTATCCAACTGTTCATTTAGAATTCTGAAATAAAACACACTCAAATTAAATTATCGATCTCTTCTACTTACACTTCATAACAAATTCTTAAAAAATACACTATAGTACATTTCAGGTGATTTACAAATACAGATCTGAATGGAAAACCGTAATGAAAATGGGGAAATCCTAAAAGACTTTTGCTCTTTCAATGATATGATCATAGGAGGAACCTTATTTATACATAAAGATATCCATAAACAGACTTGGATATCACCTGATAAGAAATCCAAAAACCATATAGACCATATTTTAATAAACTAACTTTGGAGAATCTCTTTGATGGATGCAAGGTTTTGAGAGATGCAGATGACTTTACAGACCACTTATTGATTGCAAAAATAAAAATGAAACTAAGAAAAATATCTAAAAGCAAGAATTAAATACAATATATCCAAAACTGAAAAACAAGGATATAAAAGACAAATATAAAGTAACATTAAGAATAAATATGGAAACCTTACAGAATAACATAAGGAAACAGATATTGAAGAGAAATGGGAAAAAATAAAGAATATATTTAACAATACTGCCGAAGAAATTCGGGGAAGGAAGAGCAGCAATCACAAACAATGGTTCTCTGAAAAAATTAAAAAACCACCAACTTATGTGAAGAAAGGAAAGCTTTACAGAATATATTTCTGCAAAGTACAGATGAAAATGAAAGAAACAGAATAAATGAAAGATACAGGCTTAAAATGGACGGGTAGAAAAAGTGCAAGGAAAGAAAGAAGAGATTTCCTGGAGGAAATGTGTAAAGAGGCTGAAGAAGAAGCAAGTAAATTGGACTCAAAGAGGGCTGTTTGAGATAACAAGAAAGTTAGCTGGAAAGAGTTTTAAAATGGAAGGGCCTGAAAAAATAAATAAGGAAAGTTACTCACAAATGAAGCAGACAGAGAAAAAAGTGGGTAGAACATTTCCAACAAATTTTAAATGGAGAAATAGAAAACCTAGAACAAGAAATACCAGAAACACCAGAAGAAGAAGAAGAAATACTTAATATAAATATAGGAACTATAACTAAACTAGAAATAACTCTAGCAGTAAAGAAAACCAAAAACAATAATGCTGGTGGGAGTGATCAATATACAGGCTGAATTACTTAAAGCAGATATAAACACTACTGTTGAAATGTCACACCCACTATTTAATCAAATATGGGAAAAAAATGGGAAAAAGAGGAATAGCCAGAAGACTGGAATACAGGACTCCTGGAGAAATTACCAAAAAAAGGAGATATAACACTTTGTAAAAATTGGAGAGGGATTTTACTTCTAAATGTTGTAAGTATTTACTAGAATATTGCTAGAAAGAATGAAACAAACTGAGGAAAGTCAGGCCAAACAGATCTTGTATTGACCAGATAATAACATTAAGAATGACTGTTAAACAATCAATAGAGTGGCAGAGGAAAGGACCTCTAAAAGAGCCTATATTTGGGATTCATCGACTTTGAACGTGCATTTCATAGTATAGGCAGAAAGACTATATGGAAATTAACGAAACGCTATGGAATTCATCAGAAAATCATAATTATAACAAAGAAAACTCATGAAAAATACAAAATCTAAATAATAAATAGTGGCGAATTATCAGAACAACCATTTACAACAAACAATAGAGTAAGACAAGGATGTATACTCTCCCCAATAATCTTTCTGATTGCTATTGATTAGGTGATGAGGAAAACATCTGAAGAAAGAACTGGCATTCAATGGGGGATGGTCAAATAAAATCAATGACTTGGATTTTGCAAATGATATATGCCTTTTAGAACAAAAACACCAACACTACCAAAAGAAAATAGATAATTTAAATCAGGAAGCAACAAGACTAAAGTAATGAAGATAAACCACAAACAAGAATTAGACTTTGAAATACTAGGATAAATGCTGGAAAAGGTAGACAACTTTGCCTATGTGGGATCAGTGATTAGCACACAAAGAGGAACTACACAGAATATACAAAATAGAATCCAGAAAGCACAGATTGCATTCAGTATGATGAAGAAAATTTGGGGTCCAAAGAAATAAAATTATAAACCAAACACAAGTATACTTGAGAAACGGTTGAGAAGAATTGTGGAAGAAAGGCTTGGTGAAGAAAAAGCTGGATTCAGGCCAAATAGAGGCTGTCAAGACCAGATTTTCACTTTACGACAAATAGTTGAGAAATCATGGGAATATAACAAAGATCTCTATCTAAGTTTTGTAGATCTGGAAAAAAACTGAAACAAAAAAGACAAAAACTGGTGAGATCTTTCTGAGCAATAAATACAAAATGTTATATTCAGGCAATAACGAAAAGTAGGAGTAGCCATAGTAGCAGGACGACTTGGATAGATTGGAGTTCTAGGCTAAGGAGAATGGATGTCAATTTAATGTGACAAAATGTAAGGTTATGCATTTTGAGGTGAAAAGATTAGCAGCAGTATACCACATTGGTGGAACTGTACTCCAGGAGATTGATGAGGACAGGGACTAGGGAGTGTTGGTGGATAGAGAGATGAAGTTTAGGAGGGGGGGGCAGGCACATTGCAAAAGTGGCTAAATCAGCTCATCAACTCACTTGTTGTTGAAAAATACTTTGACGAGCAGATACAAGCAAGTTATTGTTCCTCTGTACCGAGCCTTAATAAGACCTCATCTCGACTACTGTGCACAGATTTGGTCACCTAGGTTTCTTCTTGATGGGGAGGAGGTGGAGAGGATCCAGAGGCGAGTGACCAAGATGATAGCAGGTCTATGGAATGAACCTTATGAGAACAGGTTGAAAATTTGTGGGCTGCAGAAATTGGTTGATGGGCGGAAAAGGGGAGATATGATTGAGACATTCAAATTGCTAAAGGGTAAAAAAGATGTTTTTTTAAAGTGATTTTTTTATTGGAGGGGGGGAGGGTAAGGGTGCCAACTAAAGTTTTGCACACAGGCGTTGGACACTACTGGCATGCCCCTGCATATATCCCAATGCTGTTTCCGGATACACAGTGTCCGTGTGCTTTCCATAGGATTAATTCAGAGGATATTTTTGAGTTCAGGACTGGTGGTGGGAGAACTAGGGAACATGTATGGAAGCTGGGCAAGAATGTGGTTAACAAGGGTGTCAGAGATGGGTTCTTTACTTTTAGAGTGGTAAATAAGTGTAATAAGCTGTCAGAGTCTGTTGTGGGTGCTATGACAGTGAGTGAGTTCAAGGCAAGGTATGATAGATACTGTGAGAATGTTGTTAAATTGTGATTTCTATTTGTTATATAGTCTGGTTAATCTTTGTTCTGTCTTATTATACATTAATTTACTGTTTCTTGAATCTATCCTTTTGTTTACTTAAAACCTTATAAATCAAAATATTACTGGCTACTCTATTGTTATGTCGCTGCTTACCCTTGATTATATCTTATTCTACCTCTATAATAACTCTCCTTCTAATCTACTGCCGTGCCCTTAAGATATTAATTCAGATCTATCTCCTCTTCGGATATTGGCAAAATTTATATTTTGCTGCGCCAGCCAATATCCTATAACAGAAAAGACTCTTGTTCAGGGAAATATTTCTAAATTCTAAAAGGATACACACAGTTCCTTTTATCTCACGCTAGAGATGTGCAGAGTCAGTTAGCAGTCGTAGACCGATTCTCACTTAAGCAATTATATCTAAATTCCTTCCCACCAAAAGGGTTCTATTTCATTGGTGGTGGTTTGAATTCGTAATCAGGCATAAACTCAGGTATAAGGTACAAAACATGTTTATTGGAAAAACATAAAACATTTACAGCTATGTAAGTTAAAATACTCAATGGATCAAAATTCACTCTAAGTTAAGGGTTATACTAATTCACAATGAATCAGAGCAAGTTAAATCCTTCAATTATGAAAGGATAAGATTAGGCTTAAGCATAATACTACTTCTATATAATTCCTTTCACAAGTTATTCACAGAATACGCATTGAACACTTTCATTAATATTCTATCAATAATTATCTTAATTCTAAATTTCATTTAAGCAAACCTAGCCATTCACAAATTACTGTCTATTAACAACTCTTCTTTGTTCCCCAAGGGCTTAAATAATTCAGTCAACTTCTCACTAAAAGTTCTCTACTAGTGTCCTTTAGTTACAATGCACACAAATTTCTTGTTCTTCTAAATGAATTTTAACATAGAACGAAACCTCTTACATTACTGGATCTTTTCAGATTTCATGCCGCCATCTCATGTAGGTCTGGATTACCTTACTGCCTATTCTTCGGCCGTCTTTGTGCCTGGCGATGTATTACACTTTTTCTTCTAATCGTTTCCGACTGTTGCATGCTGTCTACCGCTCCGCAGGAAACTTTCTCCAATGGGACATTCTGCTAAGGCTCAATTCCACACAGGAGGTCATATCGCGATCAGCTCTGCTTGAAAATCTTCAAACATTCTCAAGAAAAGAACCTGCCGTCCGTCATTACCGTAGTCGGCCCACCACTCTCACACGAATCCTCCAACCAACTCCCCGTAAAACTCTAATCCAGCAAACGAAGATCAAAAGGTCAAAAAGCCACCTAAAATGGCATGCTTCGTCTTTTATTCGCCCTATTCGGGCACCCTCTATTCGATGTGATTTTCACCACGAACCCCATCGTTCATGCCCCTTGGGTGATCCTACACTCTCCCTAACCTGTCAGCTTACATTATTCTAAGAAGCCGCTCTGACATCATTTTTTTCCACGTAGGTATAGCCTCCATCACTACGCTCGACTGGTACAGATTATACGCGATAATTCCAGATTACTACTTATAATTTTTCTCAGAATTTCGCAATGTACTAGAGAGCTTACTTGGGAATTACAAATAACCTAACAATAACTCTCACTATATGGCAAACATGGACTACACATTATTACAAAACATAAAACAATACTTCATAATTATTAGCTGATGGACAGATATCTCCTTAATTAGTAGTAGTTTATTATGTTAAATCCTGAATAAAGAATTTACTTGTAAAGCTCTCCATTCAGGATTTAACAATGTCATATAGTTGTGTAGACGTGATGTTTAGGGCCTCCCTCGATGAGTCTAATGATGACTCCCTGGAGTCACCCGTAATAATAATAATAATAATAATAATAGCATTCAACACAAATTATGAGGCTAATCTTCTTGAATGGCAGGCAGTCTCAAGTACAGTGATGTGGGCAAATATCAGAATGGGGAATTGGACAATGATACTTATTTGTGTCTATGATCCCACAGAAGGTTCTACTAAGGTAGAAGTGGAAGAATTTTTTGATGCTTTAGAAAAAGCAACTGACACAATGAAAAAGGAAAAGTTGGTCCTTGTTGGGAATCTAAATAGCAGAGTAGAAAATGACTGTTAGACATACAAAAATATTTTGGGAAAATTTGGAGAAAAGAGCAAAGCTAATAATTATGGCAAATACCTGTTAGATTTCTGCTCAGGACATGGACTGGTTATTACTAACGTCACGTTCCAACATAAAAATGTGCACAAATTCACATAGAGAGAAGAGGCAAGGAATAAGAAAAGTCTCATTGACTACATTATTGTTGATAGTGATGTTTTATCCCTAGGGGTGGACACCAGAGTGCACAGAGGATTTGAAATTGGAAGTGATCACCATAGTCATGAGCAGGATAAAACTGAATTTCATATTGAAAAGAATAACATGTAAGAAAGTTTTAAAGTGAATGAAAGTTGAGCAGCTCTCAGATGTGAACTGTAGACTAAAATACACAAAGCTTATTAAAGAAAAAATGAAAGAGTTTGAGAACAGGAACCAAACCTTGGAGATTCGGTGTCAAGCCTTGAAGTAAACCCTGAATGATTCAGCCAGAGAGGCATCTGGTGAGGTTGTCTGCAAGAATAGAAAAATCAGAACTCTACAATGGATACAGGAAGTTAAAGAGGCAGTGAATAAAAAGAAGAAAGCATATCAAAAGTTCTTGGCAAATAAGTCATCTTGTGCTCTTAGAGAATACAGAGACAAATGTAAGAAAGCTAAACACTGTTAAAACTAGCTAAACAAATGTCATGGGAAGACTTTGGTAAGAACATACAAAATAAATATCAAGTAGGTGGCAAAATATTCTGGAGGTTGTTGAAGAAGCTTAGAAATGGAGGAAAGGAACAGATGAATGGAATAGAGCTCTTATAGTACCCATAAATAAAAAGGGAAATAAAACTGAATGTGAGAATTACGGAGCTATTTCACTATTGAGTGTTCCTCGTAAGATTTATGCTAGTATACTTGAGAAATGGTTCAGAAGAATTGTGGAAGAACAGCTTGGTGAAGAACAAGCTGGATTCAGGCCAAATAGAGGCTGTCCAGATCAGATCATCACTTTATGACAAATAGTTGAAAAAGCATGGGAATATGACAAGCATCTATATTTAAGATTTGTCGATTTGGAAAAGGCATATGGCAAGGTGCCAGGAGAGAAGCTATTCAATATGCTACAGTTATATGGTGTCATTGGAAAATTATATCAAGCAATACTTAGTCTTTATTTGAGTTGCAAGTCAGCAGTGAGAATTGAAGGAAGTACAGGAAGATGGTTTAATGTTAAATCTGGGGTGAGACAAGGATGTACATTATCCCCTCTGTTATTCATTATCTATATATGGATCACATTATGAAGAAAGTGGTATTCAACATGATATCAGAATTGGAGATGTTAATGTCAGCTGTTTGCTTTAAGCGGACGATGTTATAGTTCTAAATAAATCCGCTACAAGTTTGCAAGATTCCCTGACTTAATTGAATAACTGTTGTAATAGATATGGTATGAAGGTCAGCAATAAAAAGACAAAGACAATGAAAATAGGCAGAATCGTTGAAAATGTGAACTGCATTGTGAATGGAGAACCTGTGGAAAAAGTAAAACATTTCAGCTACTTAGGCATGCTTATTAGTGAAGATGGTGAATTAAATATGGAAATAGACAACAGAATCAACAAAGCTGGTATGGTAGGAAGTCAAATGAATAAATTCATATGGAATAAGAGAGAAATTAGTTGGAACACTACATTAGCAGTATACAAGACAGTGTTCAAACCAGTTTTAAGTCATGGATCTGAGAGCTAGGTCAGAAGTAAACACTTGACCGAAGACTAGAGACCGCATATATGAGAGTGCTGAGAAAGATTAAGATTCGAGGCATGAACAGATGGCATCAATGGCAATATCATATTAAAAACACGGATATTAGGAAAGAACCTGACATTGTCAGCATCCAGGAATATGTTAGCAGAGCTAATCTCAGGTGGTATGGCCACTTAAACAGAATGGACAAGGGAAGATTAGCAAAACAAGTGTTCTCTGCCAGGTTGGCAGCAAAACGACCCAGAGGAAGACCAAGATATAGGTGGATTGATATGGTACAAAATGCCTTAGATGATAGAAATATAAGATCTGATAATGTTGGAGTCTTGACAAGTAACAGACTGATTTGGAGGATAATTGCAGATAGGAAATTAGTAATGATGTAAATTTTTCATGTATTAATATCATGTCCCGTACACCCCTTGAGGGTACATGGCAGGAATTTAATGATGATGATGAACTTAGGCTTTTTAACATAAAACATGTAAAACTTTTTTTATGTAAAACCAGTTTCACTATATGGGGCATAGATATGGTCATTAACAAAGGAAAGCATAAATAAAATACAGGTCTACATAATCAAATGCCTGAGGAAGATGCTAGTATTACTGGCCAAATAAGATAAAAAAATGGAACTTTGGGAGAGAATGGGTCAAGACAATATCAGCAAAACGAAATCACTAAAAGAAAATGATACTGGATAGGTCTTACAAATGAGGAACCCAGATAAAGAAATAGCAAAAATTGCACTAGAATGGAGGTAAGAGGAAAAAGAGGTAGACCCAAGATAACATGGAGAAGAGAACTAGTGACAGAGGAAAGATCACTGGGATATTACTGGAAAGACTACAAAAAACAAGCACTGAATAGAGTCAGGTGGAAGTTAATGTTTGAGGCCCTAAGCTCCACAGGGAGCGAAAAGGATAGGTAAGGTAATTTAATTAAGGCTATATCTACCAGCCTGAATATTACAGGCCATCATCAGTGGTGACAATACAGTAAAACCCCGAAGTTACGCAGTAGGTGGGAACAACAAAAAGTGCGTAAGTCGAATTCACATAACTCAGGGTATAATTTTGCATGCAATTTATATATACAAACATACAATTGGGACCAAAGGTTTACAAAAACACCTATATTTTTTAAGAAATATAATCATAATTGTAGTTTTTCGTACATAAAAAAAAGAAAGTTATTTCGCTGTCAAGGGTTTCATAAAAAATCTAATAGATTCGTCTGACGGCATAATGTCTTTTTCTTGTCATGCAAAATTTCTTCATAGCAAGCTAATGATTTTTTTTATTCCTTGCTTTGTGGCTACAATTCATTCCTCGTTAGAACCTATGTCCTCCAAAATCTGTAAACCTTTCTTTTATGATTGTTCTTACTGTGGATTCCTGTAGATCTTTGCTAGCTCCCAAATTTTCATTCCGCCTTCAAAATCCTTAATAATGTTGAGTTTTGTTTCCAAAGTCAATGTTTTTCTTTTCTTGCTAGCTGTAGAAGAATCTGGCTTGCTTATTTTGGACGACATTATTATTTTTTATGTGATACAATTTTTATCAAGAACATAACATTAAACAATTGCAAGGTTTGTAGACAATAAAAATCATGTATGAATGGAGAATGCGCAAAACACGTCAGTGCTTGTTCATAGCATGTGCGACACTGGCGAAAGCAGCCGGCGCCTGAAAGATACGACTAATGGTGGGGCGTGAAGCGGGACAGGAATACGTACATATAAGAAACCGAGTAACTCCGGATTCGTGTAAGTCGGGGTATGACTGTACTTAAAAAGTACAACATGAGCAATGGAGTGATTTGAAAAAGCAATGGCTGTGTGATGTTATACATAAAACAAAACAATGGTATAACTGATGGAATATTGCAATATTAATTATCCATTAGCTATTTAAAAAAAATATTGATTATGATTTTAGATAGAGAGAGGCAGTCATTCCGATTTAAGTTCATATGATGAAGTAAGGCATCAGTGCTTTCTTTAAAGAAACATTCAAATTTATACTAATATCGATGAAGTAAGCATGTTTCAAACTATAGGATGCTGTGGTCTGTATATATTCTGTGCTGTGCCAAGACAAATTTTTCAGATTTACTGTAACTAATATAAGATTGGTGTTCTTATATTCTCTTTTCTACAGAGCATTACATACTTGTAATTACATAAGTTCATGTAATTACATACTTGTTCTAATAGATATCAAATTTCACTTATTTGAAATGGACAAAAATAATTTTTGAATGATTTCAGTAACTTTTTAATGTGTTTCAAAAAAAATCAAAAAAACGTGGAAATGTGAATTGATATTTTGGTTAATTTTCCAATTTCATCTTAGTCAACAAGAGTTTCATAGGAACAAATTTATGATATGCATGTGCAAGAAGGAAAACAAAATCTTGATTCAAAATGGCATAATCCTACTAACTTAGGTAGGATTATCATTTGGGTGAAGTAGGGAATCTTAACTGTTCAGATGATAGCCTACAATATTTTTGGTAGAGTCAGACAGCCAATTTATTTAGATTAGGTGAATGTTAGAGCTGTAGTATAATGTAAGCAAAGCTGAAAGAAGTATGAATTATTATTATTATTATTACGTGACACCTCCAAGGACTCACTGAAGGGAGGGAACCCACTCCACAACTCTCATCTCCACCACTCAATCCACCATCTACAGTGAACCACATCATCTACACCAATCCCATCTACTGCCCAACACCACCACTAGTATTTTCACAGACAATCATATACATCTCCATGCCCACGGCGAGAATCGAACCTGCAGCCTTTTGGCTGGAGAGTGGATATGCTAACCACTTGGCCAAGCAGGCCTAAGACATTGCTAAAAAAAAAAAAAAAAAAAAAGAGATTATATTATTATTTAGTATTATCCTATCTAGTAGAGATGATCTCTGTTCAACAATTATTTTTAATTTAAGCTGACTTTTCGCTGTTCACCCTGTTTCCCTAGTGAAAACAAGAGGGGTGGGGGGCTTGTTTAACTGGGCAACGCCCCAGCCAGCATGAAATTTTGTCATGTTGTACCATCATTTTATAATTTGGTTTAAGCCAATAAAAATTACAATTTGGTCAGCTAAATCCCAAATTGCCAGCTCATCCTCGTTCGTTCAGTATCCAGGTAGATACCCAACAGGGTGCACCAAGAGAAGGTGAGGATTGAACATTAGGTCAGAAGCCCTGGTCAGTTCTCCGCATTCCTTTAAAAGTGATGTGGAGGTCTCCTCTCAGTTATACAGCTTTGACCCTTGAGCACCCCTCGTAAATATTTTGAAATTGTATAATAAACACTTACATATATTATTATCATCATCAAAAATAAATGCAGTTTATACCGGTATGGCAAAAAGATTAACAAATATAATTTTTTTTTAAAGATCTGGCTCTAATGATAGATATTCTCGCAGAATTTTCTTTACTTTCAATCGGCCTTCAATCCCAAATAACAAATTTAACCAAAGCTCAAATGTTAATAAAGCATACAATACATGCTTTTGAACTTCTTAAAAACAATCATGGAAAGCATGAGCAGGAAATTAATGAGTTAATGGAATCTGACAAATATAAAGATATTCCATTTTATAACGACACAAAAATAATGTCACTTCCCAAAGAAAAATTGCTTGACAAAAATGATTTATTAGGGTTACCAAGTAATTTTATAAACTTGGTTATTTTACTCCTAATCCCAAGTAAGCAAACAGTTAAGTTTGCGTCTGAACGTAGTTCAAGTCTAAAGGTGGTGCAACACCAAAGCAACTCACTGTAAAGGTGGGTAAAGCTCAGATCACTATTCTTAGTATTTTCCATAATGTAAGGCACATCTCACTAAGAGATGTATACTGCAATACATTATGGGTGGGGTCACTACCAGACCGGTTTCAACTTTTTTTGAGGTCTTCTCAGTGAGTAGCTAGACTCTAAATACCAAGGTTTTAGTAATACAGAGCCTTATCAACTTTAGGCACAAACTTAACTGTTTGCTTACTTGGGATTAGGAATAAAATAACCAAGTATATAAAATTACTTGGTAACCATAATATACATTACCCAAGGTAAAAAAACTTATTTACATCTATATCTCCTCCAGAGATTCTTATTCAAAATAAAAACACCTTGTAGCAACTTATATAGGTAAAGTTGATAAGGCTCTATATTACTAAAACCTTGGTATTTAGAGTCTAGCTACTCACTGAGGAGACCTCAAAAAAGGTTGAAACCAGTCTGGGTAGTGACCCCACCCATAATGTATTGCAGTATACATCTCTTAGTGATATGTGCTTTACATTATGGAAAATACTAAGAATAGTGATCTGAGCTTTACCCACCTTTACAATGAGTTTCCCTGGTGTTGCACCACCACCTTTAGACTTGAACTACGTTCAGGCACAAACTTAACTGTTTGCTAACTTGAGATTAGGAGTAAAATAACCAAGTTTATAAAATTATTTGGTAACCCTAATATACATTACCCAAGGTAAAAAAACTTATTTACAAAAATTATTTATTTTATAAATTTGCAACTTTTACCCAGCAAAGCTAATAAAAGATATCTTAGAACTATTCGGTTTACTAGATGAATCCACATGGCCCTATATTAACTAACTTAACTTCACCTTGGATGAAAGGTGAAAGAAAATTAGATCAATTAATTGAAGTTTTGAAATACCAGATAAATAAGAAATGATTTTTGAGATTTTGTGGATGACGATATAAAGGGAAAAACTGAATCAGTTCCTACAACAATTAAAACAGCTAGAAAAATTATTAACACTATACCAGTCAGTAGCGCAGCACTGAAAGAGGTTTTAGTTTAATGAACATGATATGAAAAAATTTTAGCGAAAATCAAATTTCTGTTTGGAAATTATTATAAAAATTTGGAAAAATATTTTTCAATAAAAATAAATATTGAATTATTGTTTAAATTTTGTTATTATCACAATTTGTTTCATGAAAAGATTTGAAAACATTCACTATGTATCCTGCCACAGACCGAAGCGATATATTCGTCAATTAATGCCTTTAATTTTTCATTGTGATTTGCCATCATAGTGTAATTTCTCATGAATATTGCCCCGGTCTATAAGAGGCTCACAGATAAGTATGTGAAAAAACCTAAAAACATGATGGCAAAATATTCTACGCTGGCTTGTCCCTCTTTCCCCCACACTTTTTCCCTGGTCGCATCAGTCCGCATGCCTCAAGACCATTGGTAGAAAAGTTTAGTCTCAATTTCTCGTTGCTTTTTTAATATTAAAAATTCAAGAGGGTATGAAGCTGTTGCTGAGATTTGGACAAAATTTTCTTCCACGAGGGAGAAAAGGCCTACTCATCTCATGGACTAATGTCCTGTGCAACTGGGTTGCAGTTATCTGTCTGCTTGTTCATTATGTGTCCTGGTGGGTGGCTTCTCCACCAATGTAATAGTGCCTCAGAGCTCGGCCCTATCGCCTACTCTTTTTCCTGTACAAAAACTATCTATTTAAAATTGCTACTAATTCTATTCACAACTTTCCAAATGACAGTACTCTTCATTCATACTACTCATTTGACAATTCATGCAGTGCTCAGATTTCCTAAGCTTCAACCAGTGCCACAAACAATATCTCCATACCATCCTTCAATGGGACAAGGATTATCCAAAACCTTCAACACCACCAAAACAGCCTTGCCCACTATTTCTCTTTCATGAAAGGGATCTCAGCCCTCCCTCAGCAATAGATAAATCAACAGACAGAATCAGTTCTCTCCGTTTGGATTGATATTTACCTCAATCCTATCCTGACATAAACATATCCATATCTTCCTCAGAATTGAAAAATAGGAATTCTCTTCCACTCAAGATGTTGTTCTTCTCCTAACCAACTACTAATTCTACAGAAATTCAAAATCTGCCTGTCCAAGGAATACTGCTCATATGTTTGGGTTGGTAAGCTTAAAATGTCCCTAAAAATGGTTGGCTCATATGTGGTCACTCACTTACAGACTCACTTAAGCCTTGATCTCACAGGTGCAAAGTTTCAACTCTGTCTGTTCTTCAGGTATTTCAAAGGATACTGTTTCACTGAAATAACAATAATAATTCCTCCATTTTCTGTTGGGTCAGTTCCTCTTTCTGTTGGATTAGTTAAAAAATTGCAGCAGCTGTCCAGCATCCCTTTTCAGTGCAACTGCAAATACACTAAACCTGATTCTCTCTACGTCTTTTATTCCATCTACCTTTATCATCTGTAACAGCCATCCTTATGAAGTATTCCCAAATTACAACTTACATCTCTTCAAGAAAAATATCAATAAACTTTTTATTGATATTTTTTCAATATTTCAATAAACTCTCTCTTTCCTTCCTCTAATCCTAATGTCAGATATCAAGGCATTGACAAATTTTCAAGGGATACGATACAGAAGTTTAATGCCTCTTGGATAGTAATAAAAGAAGCAAATAAATCTTCATCTGAGAAGTGCATATTTGCTTTAAAACAAGTTCAAGAAAGGAATGAAACATAAGAATATAAGATTTGGTCTTAGAGCTAGACTGTGCAGATAAAAAGAAAATCAGCAGCTTATATGTTAGAGCATGGAACTATGTTGAATTGCAGAGATTTTATCAGCTGTAACTTATAGACTACCAAGGCATCAAACATCCAGACTAATTACTACATATTCAGATAGCATTCAAAAATATTAGCTTCATAAGAGTTCCATAATTAAATTTGGAATCGCACTTAGGAAACTGTTAGATGGTGAAGAGAAACTAAATGCAAAGAGTAAAGTAAGTTCTATATCTTCCAGTAATAGAAAAGTTAAAAATACTTCAGATTCTTTCAGGGAATTTTACTAATTAAAATGTTTGTGGATCTGCATTGTCAGATCAAGATTTTGACATATTTTATCAAAAAAGCTCAGTATTTCATACCTGAGATTATTGCCGGCCTAGTTGGCTGAGTGGTTAGCATATCCACTCTCCAGCCAAAAGGCTGTGGGTTCGAATCCTGCTGTGGGCAGGGATGTTTGTGATTGTCTGTGAAAATACTAGTGGTGGTGGACAGTAGATAGCATTGGTGTATCTGCAGTTCGTTGTATTGGTGGATTGAGTGACGGAGACAGAGTTATAGAGTAGGTGCCCTCCCTTGATGAGTTTTTGAACTCCATGGAGGTGTCCCGTATTAATTATAATAACAACTTAGAATTTTAGCTCTGGTGCTGGTGAATTGAAAAATCCACAGTAATTCCACTAAAATCACCTAGAATCAGTTTTAATATTAAAAATTAATATTAAATTTAATTTTAATTAATTTAATGAATTCAATTAATTAATTTAATTTAATTTTAATTAAAATAAAATAAAATAAATAAATCAGCTAACGCCTTTTATTCCCTAATAGGGAGTAGGCGAGTAGGTCTTTATACCCTATCTAGCTTTTGGAGACTGAGCAGACAATTCAATCTCCACCAATAGCCAATCAGAGATAGCTGGCCCATGTCTATCACTAATTATAGCAGCCACCGATGAACAGGCTGGAAAACAAGTGCTGCCATCTCTTGGTACCTAACCCTAACAAGATATGTCAATGTCTGAAATAATGTTGGTACTATGATCAATTTTCTTGAGTTTATGGGATGAAAAATCCGCTTGCCCGTGCCAGAGATCGACTAACTTGGGAACCGGTCGAAGAAAGGCTTAGAAAAAGTTCCTCCAATCGGCAACTAGACTTGAACTTAAGCCAAATTTCGAGTGACCAAGAGCACTGGACTCCGCACCACTTCCACTGAGCTACACAGGCCTTTTAATTTGAATTAATTAATTAAATATTAATATTAAATTAATATTAAAAAAGGGGGGAGTATGTAAAGATTTAAATTCATTTAAACATCTTTATATAATTTTAATTGAATATACATCTTTACAATAGCCAGGGTTCTTAATAAATTATTTACAGTACCACACTACAAAACATAAATCAATTTAGCAACCCTCATCTATTCACTTAAAAACAAATTCAGTCCTTTGTAATATCAAGGAGCGTCTGATGTGCCCTGTACTTGTGAAATGGCTTACAATGGACAGACAGGTAGATCTGTTACCATCCATTTCAGAGAACTTCTCATAAGTATGATAGTAAATTTAAAGTTCATGGGATTAGATGGAAGAAAACCACAATGCTACACAGAAGTTGATGCAAGAGAGGAATTTTAAAATCAGCAGCAGGTATAAAAAACATCTCCAAACCTCAACATGCATAGCAGTATTAATTTACCAAAAATCAGGGTGATAGTCAACTTAGTTTAAACTTCTCTATATCTCCATCAATAAATGGTGCCAAATTAGGACTTTAGCTCTTTGTACTATCTGTTAACAGTTTATAAACTGTTGCCACAATGAACTGATTTGTGTATTGCAGCAAACTATTTTTGCTCTAAAGATGTTGGGTATAAAACAGCAAAATAATGGCAGTTAAATAAATTTTGTATTTATTTTGTTCCTTTGGTGTTGTTGAACGACATCCTACTTCAACACCATTATGCTGGTGGTATTGTGCATATACTTCACTAATTCTTGTTTCTTTATATTCTTTAAATTTAAGTTTTCATAATATTAATTCAAAATCTCTAGTTCACTCCATTCATCATCTTTGTTTACCAATTAAATACATGCTTCATTTTTGGCTATCAAATGTATGTACTTAAGCTGACATAATTCAGCTGTATTTCTAACATCTTTCTCTTATACTCAAAAATTTACACAACTAGGTAAGTCTTTTCAACTACCCTTTAATAAAAACTAAAATTTTGGCTGGAGAATGATTAGCCAAAACACACAATAAGCTTTGCTATTTGTATTATTATTTTTACAACATTTGCTTTACAAATGTGAAGAAAAGAAGCACATTTAGAAATAGTTACACAAAAAAAAAAAGCAACTTACAAAACTGAAAATAATTGTTGTAAAAGCAAAAAATATGTTGGTGTGTGTATATATAGATGTGGTTCAACATTTTAAAGAAACTACTGAGTGATCGTTATGCCTCAGAGTAACTCAAATAACAATAAAGGATTCTGATTATCAATAACAGCTACAAGAGATTTAATGTCCTTTATATACTTAACTAATCTTAAATTAAGATCTTTATTTCCAAATATAAGTCTAGAAATTGTATAAATTAGATTATGTAATATACTTGATGTTTTCTGATTTTTCTTTTCTGTAATTATCAAATTCCTGCTGCAACTGCTTAAGTGCTGCCTTTGTCTCCAATAAACGAGCCTCTTCTGGTGAACTTATAGAACTTGCAAGCAATGAACCGGCAGTCCCAGAACTGTTTAAAAGGTGCTAAAAGAACAAAATATAATTCAGTTATGTCAATGTAAGTATCAGTCAAATAATCAATACACTGTAATATCCTTATTTACAAGCAAAACACAAATTGCATCCCTCTTTAATATAAAAATAAAAAGGGTTATATTTATGATTAAGATATAAAACATTATATTATTTACAGTACCATCTTCATACTGGACTAGTGGGTGACATGAAATATATAGCTTCTCACAGCCACGTCAAACCCCACTTTCCTGTGATGTGGCCTATTTTGACAAACAGAGCGAGGCAAATATTGCCATGTTATATGCCACTGTAGCTGGAGGAAATGCTAACTAGAGCTCTTTGAAAGGCTTTCTGATCCTGCTGCTTATTCTGCCAAACTGTGTCTGGAAGGGGTACGAGCATTGCAACATGAAAGTGACATTGTTGAGGCAAAGTTTGGGTCGCAGTCCAGACACTTCTTAAGAATAGAGTGATGTCCACAAGTACTTCACTCCTGGTCTCTACCTCCAAGAAAGATAGCATAAAAATTTAGTGCTACTACAGTTAAAATAAAATCTTCCACAAAAGCCAACATAACTTCAATAAATATCAGAAATGCAACCAAAAAAAAAAAAAACCAACAAAATTCCATGTAAAAAACATACTACTAGTCTGATTGGCTGAGTGGTTAGCGTACCTATTCTCCAACCAACAGCTGGCAGATTCGAATTTCACAGAAGGAATGGATGCTTGTGGTTGTCTTTAGATGGAAGATGAATTTTATTGCCTGGTGTGAGACCTTCACCCTACTTACTTGTGGCTTGAAAAAATTGATGTTTGATCTTAACTTCAAGGACTAAGATGGGAGAAAAGCTGATTGTTTGCTGTTGGTAATTATATGATGCAAATCATTACCCTAACAACCTACCAGAATACCCAAAAATCCTCATTATTCTACAAACACTTTAAACCTTTTCTTAATGAGTGCTCCTCCCTATATACCAGTAATGTTAGCTCTCCTCTCAGCACATGTCATAATCTTGTCCATGTTTCTTTTTCAACAGATGATCCTTATCCCAGGGATCAATATCTAATGCATTACAATAGTGACAACTGGGATATGAACTTCAGGATTTCTGTGCCTCTCTTTCTTGGTCTGATTATTGTTTTCACTCTCCTGATCCAAGCACTTGCTCTGATTAATCAACAAAAATTATTCTTGCTGGAGTAAGTGCCTTTATCTGCTACTGCACTCAACTCCCTCCCATCTCAATCTAAGCTCTAGTTTGCCAACAAATGTGACAGAGCATTTCATGACATAAAATTCAGCACATGCCCAATGGCATAAGTTAAAAACTCCAGCTTGTTGCTCAGCTTAAACTACAAGCTATAACTTTAAAAGAACATCATAACCATATCCAAAACAGTTTGTACAAGCCAAATGCATTAAGCTTGCTTCCTGCTCAAACAATAGTTAAGTATTCTGTTCCCTTGCTCAGGCTGATGGGTATAACTTCTGTCCTACCATGTTTTCTCCTCTCTCTCTCTCTCTCTCTCTCTCTGGAAAAATACCCAATAGCACAGATAATAAATCTCCTGGTCCAGATGGTATCTCTCCAGTTGTCCTAAAATTTTGTGATCCCAAATTAACACCAATCTGATATTATACTCAGCTGGCGCCCACCCTGCCACTATAACAGAATACTAGATGCAAGTCCATGTAGAGACATTCTAATGGAAGAGGAGAGGAGAGAGATAAGTATCTACAAAACTACTGCTCTCAGTTCATTATCATCTAAAATAATGAAAGAAGACATCACATTTAACTTCTTTCACAGTAAATGACCAGCAATATGTGTTTTGTCAATCAAAATCCATTAGATTCACAGAAGAATGCCTACATTACTGTCACTTTGGACACGTGCCATGGAAAAGTTTGGAGAAACTTGTGCTGTTGCACTTGACAGTTGCAAGACATTTGATAGTGTTTCACATTGAAAGCTTATCAGCACATTGCATCTTGTGGTCTGCCCTCTTTCCTTCCTTTGTAAATAGATTGCCAGTTCTCTCATACCCTCAGTGCATGTAATGGTGGAGGGATTCTTGGTTACCTCAAAACACATCCATAGTTTTGCTGATGATAGCAATCTCCACTCAACCAACTCTTACAACAAACCTTGCAGTGCTAAAGCATCTACAATGAGAATCCTAAACGCTGTTCTCCACACATACACACCATCCTTCAGTGCGATGATGTCACCTTTAATGCTTCCAAACCACAGTTTTGCATTTCTTCTCATAGAAAAAACATTCTTCTTTTTCCATACCTTTCATAATGCTTAAGCCAACAGTTGTTGAATTTGCAGAAAGCAAGGGATTGTATATAGGAAATACTTTTTTTAAAAAAAAGAGAACTAAGTGAAAATGGACCCGGAAATCACCACATGGAGTTCTAATGAAATTGATTATATTATGGTGAAGAACATGGAAATACTAAATGATATATCTTTTATCAGCCAGTTTAATTATGATAGTGATGATAGGTTAGGGAGAAAAAAGATAAAAATAAACATCAAGAGGGAGAGATTGAAATTGTTAATGAAAAACCAACAAGTTCTTCTCAGAGACCAGGCAAAAACCTTAAGAGAGCAAAAATTCTCGTTCAGTACTAAGGAACTCGAAGTGTGGGAGAGGTATTATCATAAGCAAAACAGTTCAAAACAGCTGTCAGGCCAGTGAAACCTTATCAAAATAGACCAACAAAAGGCAAATATATGGACGCTTGGGCAGCGTTCATGTCTCCTATAAGGTCTATGCTAGGACAACTCGTAAATGCCGGCGAGTGTATTCCCGTAAGCTCTGTGGCCAAATTTTGTACAAAATTTTCATAGTTTCTGCATTTGGCTTTGAAATAATGCTGGATTATCCACTTGATTTATATAATCTTATATTTATGTTTTGAAAACTGCAAGATGCTGGAATAAGTAACCAATGCACTCCACTATCCACCAACAGACTGAAATTCCACTATTGTTGAATGCTTGTAAAAAGCCAAAGGACTATTCTGCTTAATGGACGCCAACAATGGCCTGAAAGAAAAGTTTTAAGTTTGGTCTTTAAGCTATCTAAAGTTTCCAGGTTATCTAATCTGTAACCTAGCAATAGTATGAAAATGTACTATAATTTTCCACCCATTTGCTGGTGGATATATATAAAGTGTGATTGTGATATTCCATCAACTAAATGAATGATAATAAAAACAGAGAAGAGCATATTTTGCTAAGAAATGGAAATGCTTTTAGCTTCTAAATAATAAGGTGGGGAGGTGCACTTTCTTATCTGAAGAACAAGCCTGTTTTATGAAAATACAAAGAACTTCATTCTGATTTTTAGATAGATTTTGCAAATTACATAAGCACCAAATAGCTCACTTTTGTCCATATGTATGCAATCCATTCCAATGCTCCTGCTAGAACAGAATTTACAACACTTTCTTTCAATTCCATTCTGGTAAGTGGAATCTTTACAAATGAAGTCATTCCAATGTTGTTTCTTTTAAGTGAACTATTTGTGAAAACACAAAAAAAAAAAAAAAAAAAAAAAAAAAATTAAATATTATACTCTGCTGCTGAATTAACCCACAAAATACACAAAACAATGTTTATGAAGTTCAATTTTGTTTTCAATCAGATAAAATTTTTGATAAAATGATTTTGAGTGATACGAAGTGATGCAAAAATCTACTCCTCACACATTTACTAACCACTCTTACTCAATTTCCAAGGATAGTCCCGTGTTCTCTAATCTCTAATCAAGTACAGAAAAATTACCAGCACAGGAATTCTATAAAATCCTTTTAGTAACTCATACATTTCTATTGTATTCCTTTTCTCTGTGTATCAACCAACGTCATTCCGCAGACCACTCATCATCTTCATCCCTTGCCTCTGGATCTTCCCTCCACATTCTCATTCCCAAGAAACCCAAGTGACAGATCTGTGCCTAGTAATCTAAATGTCATCATATCAAAACCCTAAAAAGAAGAGTGATAACATCTTTATTTCAGGGTGGTAGTGTATCTTCAATAGCCAAGTAATATTAGTAACTTTGACCACTTCTACAATATGCCCCCTGAACTTCAATTTCCTACCTAAAACTCCAAAGCCTATAGATTAATCAGTTTCTTGAAATAAAGTACAGTTCATTGTATCATATGGCTTGCAATCTTTTCTTCCAAAATTCATAAGTTTTCTACATTAAACAGATATCCATTATCCTCTGCCTATACTGTCTCATATTTAAATTATTCCGCAAGCTCTCTACATTACGTAGTTTTGCATCATCAGCAAACAACGGAATATTTACTTCAAATAATTTGCTATATTGTTGATGTACAAATTAAACTGTAGTGGTCCAAGAAGACCACGAGAGATCTATGGTAGTGTCACTTCTCTTCTCCATATATTCTTCATATACTACTCATTGGTATTTGTCCATCAGCCAACTTTGTGTCCATCCCCATTTGCTGCAATTTGCATGTGGTTCTCCTTATCCACTCTATTATAAAAAATGAGTAAATTACTATGGCAATGTCTCCCCTTGATTCATTTATTCATTAGATCAGACATTTGGAAATGTTCCTTACAGAAACCTTCCACTCAGTCCTTGACACTTTGCTTTCAGCTCTGTAAGTGATGCACTTTTTATATTGTCTATACAGTTCATTCTATGTCAGTCTCGAGTTCCTGAAATAAGTTCTTCAAGAACTTGCATTGGTAGACCATTTGATCTACTGATATGAATAAGCCACATAAGGTGTTTCCTTCAAATCATAATTATTCATAACCATAACTGTTTGGGAAGCGCTGGTCTACAGCACCTCATTTCAAATGACAACAACCTCTTTTCATCTTCTTTTATGAGAGTCAAAGTTTCATTTCCATATAGAAGTACTGAATTAACTAGTATGTTAATAAGGTGTAGTCTTTTGGTAAATGTAAGCCTGTTATCTGTCTACAGCAGTTTTAGTTTTTCAGTGCTGATGTTGGTTTTGCAATTTTTATTCTAATATCCTGTCTTGATCTTCCATCTTTATTAAAGATGTTGCATTAAGTATTTAAACTGATCAGCTTCTTCTATGGGTATATCCTCAAATAGGATGTTTTCAGTTTCTGCTGTAACACTTTCTTCATGGTCAGAAGTACCAATAGTTGACTTTGTTTTTGATTTTTTTTTGTGGTGATTTCATGGAGATTTGATTTGTTTTCTGCTAGAAGATCAATATCAACAGCAAACTTTAGATGGTTTGTTCTTTAGATGGTCTCACTTTACTCTCCACTGGAATGAGGAGTGCTATAATTCCCCTTGATTTCAACCATCACTTCAGAAGATGCATACAAGGATTCAATTATATTATTTTGTTGTCTATTTCATAATGTTTCAGAATTTTTCAAAGGGAATCATGCCAAACAAAATTGAAGGCTTTCAGCAGATCAATAAAATTATTGCACATTATTTTTATAATGTTATACTTTTTTTCCCCCAATGATATGGAGCATAAATACAGTCATACCCTGACTTACGCGAATCCAGAGTTACGCGGTTTCTTATATGTATGTATTCCCATCATGCCTCACCACTAGTAGTATCTTTCCAGCGCCGGCCGCATTCACCGGTGTCACACATACTGTGAACAAGCACTGACGTGTTTCGTGTGGTCTCCATTCATACACGATTTTTATAGTCTACAAACCTTGGGATTCTTTAATGTCACGTTCTTGATAAAAATTTTATCACATAAAAAAAAATAATGTCGCCCAAAAGAAGCAAGTCTGATTCTTCTACAGCTAGCAAGAAAAGAAAAACATTCAAAGCGTACTACATATGCCATTCGTTTGCAAGTCTGAATGAAGCTATGAGGCAAAATAAACAACTGTCTGTTAAAGAGTTTTGGAAACGGTTTAATGTTTTAGATGCTGTAAGGATTATCGGAGATTCTTGGGGTGTCTCCGATATCGGAGATTCTTCGCTACTGAAAAGACCGAAACCTCAGATCCAGTTTTACCAGAAAAGCACGTGACAATTGCAAAATTAACAGAAGGTCTCAGCTTAATTAAGAAAGGTTTACAGATTTTGGAGGACATAGATGCTAACGAGGAACGAATTGTAGCCACAAGGCAAGGAATAAAAAAAATCACTGGCTTGCTATGAAGAAATTTTGCAAGACAAGAAAAAGACATTATGCCATCAGACGAATCTATTAGATTTTATGAAACCATCGACATCGAAATAACTTTCTTTTTTTTATGTACAAAAAACTACAATTATGATTATATTTCTTAAAAAATATAGGTGTTTGTGTAAACCTTTGGTCCCAATTGTATGTTTGTATATATAAATTACATGCAAAATTATATCTCGAGTTACACGAATTCCACTTACGCGCTTTTCGTTGGTCCCACCTACCGCATAACTTCGGGGTATCACTGTATATGATTAATTGTACTCCTGTTCACATAGACAGAAGATACAAGAAATGAGAAAAGGCTCATTAACTATGTCATTGTTGACAGTGATATCATCAGGCTTGTTCAGGTATACAGAGAATTTGAAATTGGAAGTGACCGTTACTTAGTACTAAGAAGGATAAAAATGGATATCACATTGAAAAGAATAGTGTTTAAGAAAGTTTTAAAGGAAATTGTAGACTTGACTATACAAACATTATTGAAGAAAAAATGAAACAAGTTGAAAACAAAAACCAAACCTTGGAATCTCTGGCAAACTCTGAAGAAGATAATGATGATTCAGCTAGCGAGGTATGTGGTGAAGTTGTCTACAAAGATAGAAAAATAAGAACACCACGATGGACACAAGAATTTAAAAAAGGAGCCCTGGAAAAGAAGAAATCATACCAAGAGTTCCTAGCAAATAAGTCAGCAGATGATCTAAAAGAATACAGAGAAAAATTTAAGAGAGCTGAGATATGTGTATAAGTAGCTAAACAAAAGTCATGGGAAGACTTTGGTAAGAGAATGAAAAATAAATATCATGTTCTGGAGACTACTGAAGAAGCTTAGAAATGGAGGAAAGAGTACTGTAAAAGGAATCAAAGATGATAAAGGTAACATGAAAACTGAAGATAAGGATATCCTAGATGTCTGGAGTATCTAGATGTCTTTGAAAGATTGTTAAATGAACCAAGCAGTGAGAGAACTATACTATAAAATTTTCAAGAGGAATACAAAAAGAAGTATATATCAAATCTTGAGGTAGAAAAAGCTTGAAATGTGGAAAGGAAGCTAGAGTAGATGATATCTGAACAGAAATGCTTAAGTATGGAGTATAAAATTTTATGGTGGTTACACTGCCTTATTCAGAGGGCCTAGTCAGGTCAACTTCCCAATGATAGAGCTCTGATAGTACCCAGCTATTAAACAGGAAATAAAACTGAATGTGAGAATTGCAGAGGAATTTCTCCACTAAGTGGAGAAATTCCTCTGAAATTCCTCTTTTTCTCCAAGAGAAACTTGGAGAAAAACAAGAGAAGAGCAAGCTGGGTTCAGGCTAAATAGAGGTTGTCAAGATCGGATTTTCACTTTAAGGCAAACAGTTGAGAAATCTTGGGAATATCACAAGGATCTGAAGTTAAGTTTTGTAGATCTGGAAAAGGTAAGACAACAACGTGCCCAGAGAAAGCTTTTCAAAACAGTATAATTATATGGAATGAATGGAACATTATACAGAGCAATATATAATATATATTTAAGTTGTCAAGTCAGCAGTTCGAATTGAAAGAAATACAAGAAGACGGTTTGATGGAAAATCATGGTAAGACAAGAATGCACATTATCTCCACTGTGATCCATCTATAGGAATCACACGAAAAAAGTAGCATCAAGCTTGATACTAGAATTAGAGATGTCAAACATAGCTCTATGCAAATGATGTCGTACTCCTAAAGACATCTAGTGCAAGTCGACAGGATTCACTAACTAAATTGAATAACAGCTGTAACAAATTTGTCATGAAAATCATCAATAAAAAGACCAAAACTATGAAAATAAGCAGGAGCATAGAAAACTTCAGCTGCATTAAAATGGTAATCTTATAGATCAAGTAATATATTTCAGCAATTTAACCACAATTTTTAATGAAGACATCAGGTTAAATCTGAAAATAGACAACATAATAAGCAAAGCTAATATGGTATGGTGGGTATGCAGCTGAATAAATTCATATGGATTAAGAGAGAAATTAGCCCAAACACCAAATTAGCAGTATAAATAGTGTTTAAACAAATTTTAAGCAATGGATCTGAAAGTTGATTTAGAAATAAATCATTGATTAACTACTAGTGACCAAAGATATGAGGGTTCTGAGAAAAATTAGGGTTCTCTTAACTGGAAATTCTGCATGGTTTGGAAACCTCCAAAGTCAAGGTGAACATGATCACTATCTCTCCAATCAGAACTTCCTTGGTTATAATGGACAGATCCTCTGATGTTATCACCAGGTTCCATCCCTTACATACTGTTTCAACTATCTTTCAGTTGGTGAATAAATTTTGTTTCTTTCCTACCACATGATCTTTCCTCCTTCCAATATATGTATCATTATAGCCCCCCCCCCATAAACTTATCATGCTAATTTGCCAATGCATATAGAGCAGTCAGCTGTATATTTTGTCCTGCTGACCATTACCTCACACAAGATTGCCTCAAATGAACTGCCTATCCACATCTCTGTCTTCCCAATAGCCTTCTACTCTTTTTGGCTGAAATTCATCTGGTATCATTAGTAATATCTCTCCTGCCATTCTATTCTGTGAAGTCTCCCTAAAAATACTATACCTCTCACATGCTATCCCTGTAACCAAGTCATCCTCCATCAATCAAATCTCACTAATGATCAACTGTTAGCCATGTTGCACCACCCAATGCCAGAAACTTTTTCCAATTATTCCTGATAATTCTGACATAAGTATGCAGCAATCTAGCATTAGTATAGAAAAATTACAAAATGCATGTTGCTTGGTGTCAACATGGATATACTATAGTCTAGTAAGTAGTTTTCATTGTAAAAAGGAGTCCTTGGCTTAGCACTGTTTGGTGAATGATTCTCTCCCATCCCACTTTACAATTTAATTTTCATTGGATCATTGTACTTACAAAATTAGGTAAAACAAAATGTTTCTGTAAAATCATTCTGTAAACATGCATATGATGACAAAAAAAGGCTCTCAGCTCTATGTGTTGTTAATGAAGAATGATATTAGGAAATATACCTTTGTTTGCAATTCTCAATCATTTTTTACTCTTTTTTTCTTAAATTTTAGTAATGATTTCTCTATCATTTAACTCCGTTTCAGAAACAATAAATTTGATAAACAGCGATGGTTATGTAAAATCTTGCTTTTCTATTATCTAGAAACATTGTGTGGCACAATTATATGTTATAATTTACATAAACATGATGAAGAATCAAACTTCTGGTCTGATGCAATAAAATTTAAAAGTATGAGTTCTAGTAGACAGCTTTGAAATACACAAATTATCAAGTTTTAAAAGTTCTCTAATATTTATGCTTTTGGCATAAATCAGAAGAAAGTGTGTATATGTGAGGTGTATGCATGACAAATAGAGAATGTGTATGATGTTATGCTTTAATAACTGCAGGCTTTGTGATATAATCAGGCATTATTAAATAAAATTTAAAATAATCAGCAATCCTATAATTCGATAGCATGCTTACAGAAGAAAATCCTTGATGGGAGAGCAAAACTCTATACATATCTCTTTGTCGAACTATCGACTCTACCATTTCTGCTTGGCAAACTCTGTCTTTTTGAAGTTCTTCTAATTGTAGAAGGGCCTTCTCCAAATCTTTCTGAAGTTCATTAATTCTAAAACAATATTATTATGGGTACTTTTCATTAATCTATATTCAATAAAATATACTTCATGGTATAAAATCACTATTCAGATATGAAATGCATAAGTTTAATCGACCATTCATATTAAACATTTTCATTAATGGTTAATAAATCATACAAAGAGATGCTGCATAACAATTTATTTTCATATAATGAAGTCATGTGGATCACATTGGTACTGGCTTGAATTACAGTTGTACAACTAAGCTATAATGCCTGTGTTTAACACTTTATGTTAAAAGCATGTATTCTCTGGTCAAATTGTTTTGCAGAGACAAAAACCTAATACAGCTGTATGATACCAGCTAACTAACCTCTTAAAAGTCATTTATAAGTGGTTCTTTCATATTACAACAGAAATCAAACACAGGCAATAGGAACCAAAAAAAAAAAAAAAAACCAGCTTACTATACTGAATACTAATATAAAACACATGCACGCACACACGCGCGCACACACACACACACACACACAAAAAAAATCTACTGCATAAGTGCTTCTGAAATTATATTAGTAAAATGTTTTCTATAATGAGTTTCCCTTAGGACAGCATTAATGCTTATACGGTTTTGACTGGGATTTTTCAGTAGTTATTATAGTCAGTAAGCTCACCATATCAAAAGATGACTAACTCTGTTTGGAGAAAGCATAAAAAATGAATACAGAAATTAAAGCTGGATTTAATCTAACTGAATATGTTCACATGCTTTTATAACTTGAGTCTCGGCTCAGGAATGATACCACAGGAATGGAAGGAATGTATGATAGTTCCATTGTACAAGGGTGGTGTAAAAACTGATGTGTCTTAGCTACCAACCTATCAGTATCTCTGGTGTGGTAGTGAAGATTTTAGAGAAGTTAATAAGAACTCATATACAGAAATGGGTTGACAAACAAGCTATACTGCAAGGAGTAGCATGAGTTTACCAAAGGAAGGTCATGTTTTAGCAATTTGCTCATATTCTATAACAATATTACAGCCAAGTTGGATAATTATTATTATTATTATTATTTGACACCTCCAGGGAGTCCAAAGACTCATCGAAGGAGAGTGTGCCAACAGCATCGAACAATTGATCCCTTCCCAACTACTAACTGCGCTCAAACTTGATTAACTTTTTGCAAGTCATTAGTAGCAGAGGATCTACCAATGGATAAACATTTTCTAAATTTGCTCTAAATAAATTTTCTAAAAAAAAAGTTTAGAAAAATTTTTCTAAAGGCATTTGATAGGATACCACACAAAAGGCTGTTGCATAAACTGGAGAATATGGAATTGGAATACAAACTCAACTTGAACCAGGGGATGGCTGACAGACAGATATCAAAAAGCTTATCTTCCTGATATTACTGATCTCTTTTCCTTTGCTATCTATTTTCGATATTTCTATTGGAAGCACAAAATTTATAAACAGATAAAGTATCTCTATGGGGTCTCCCCATTTATCCCCCACCCTGTCAATTTTTTTTATGGTATATTTTGAAGTACAAGCTTTTGCTTGGCCCCTTCAAACCTTCTATCTGGTTAAAGATATGTTGATGATGTGTTCTCTGTTTGGCCTCATGGCCCAGATACCTTGGTTTCTTTCCTTTCCTCAGCTCAAGTCTTCACCCCAGAATCCAGTTTATCATGGAAAAAGAAACTAATAATAGTTTAGCCTTTCTAGACACCTTGGTAACGTGCCTACACAACGTTAACCTGTCCTTTATTATATACAGGAAGTTCCGCACACAGGCAGATACATTCACAAACTTTCTCATCACCCAACCCCACTCAACAATGGATACTAAGTTGTTGGTTAGCAATATTAAAATGCTAACCAACAACTTGTAACCTTTGTTCCAGTGAGTACTCCCTTGCAGTATAACTTAAACGCCACAACCTTCTAATCTAATGGCTATAGTTCCCTCAGTATAACCAAACTTTCCCCCAATCCTCGACCTTCTCTTTAGAAAGATTTTAGTAATGTTATCATCTTCAATCATTGCAAATAAGACTGGGGGAAAAAAGTGTTGTATTTTTCAGATGTGATGTGTTTTGTAGCCTCTGTAACTCAGTTGGTATAGACCAGCCCTTGTTCGAAAGATCCAGGTTTAAATCCAGTCTATGATGTGAGGAACCTTTATTAGGTGTTTTCAATCAAATTGTGAGTTAGCCAGTCTCATATCGAGGTGGAGGGTTTTTTCCCTCCTGGAAACTTGGGATTTTTTCTCCCTCAAAACAGGCAAATTGGCCCAGTGAATATACAGATCTATAGCCATAAATACTTGCCCCTAGGGGTACAGCAGAGGAGTGGCAAACCAGCTGAATGAATTTGTCTAGAAACCCCTAGGCAGGGGAGTCAACCTACCTTAGGCAAATGAGAATTGATGATGATGAATGGAAGAAAATCTGAAGAACAAATTGTGATTTTTTTTTTTTTTTTTTTTTTTTTTTTTTTTTTTTTTTTTGTATACAAGACTTTGATTTGTCTTTGGTTAAGGGTAATGATGTGAAGCTGGGTGGCACGTACACTTACCAATAAAAGAAGGCTTCCTGTAGATGGAAAATTCAATACTGCAGGTAGAGCTATGGATTATTAAGGTATCCAGAGAGAGAAGACTTAGATACATTGATACATGTTCAATAGTGAACTTGATGTGGATGAATATGTAGTTTATTCAATTTCAATATTATCCCCTCTGTTATTCATTATCTATATGGATCACATTATGAAGGAAAGTGATAATAAACATGATATCAAAATTGGAGATGTTAATGTCAGCTCTTTGCTTTATGCGGATGATGTTATACTTCTAAATAAATCCGCTACAAGTCTGCAAGATTCTCCGACTAAATTGAATAACTGTTGTAAGAGATATGATATGAAGGTCAGCAATAAAAAGACAAAGACAATGAAAATAGGCAGAATCGTTGAAAATGTCAACTGTGTTGTGAATGGAGAACCTGTGGAACAAGTAAAATATTTCAGCTACTTAGGCACGATTTTTAGTGAAGATGGTAAATTAAATATAGAAATAGACAACAGAATCAGCAAAGCTAGTATGGTGGGAAGTCAATTGAATAAATTCATATGGAATAAGAGAGAAATTAGTCTTAACACTAAATTAGCTGTATACAAGACAGTGTTCAAACCAGTTTTAACTTATGGATCTGAGAGCAGGATCAGAAGTAAAACACTTGACCAAAGACTAGAGACAGTAAATATGAGAGTCCTGTGAAAAATTATAGGCGTGAACAGATGGCATCAATGGCAATATCATATTAAAAACGGGGATATTAAGAAAGAACTTGACATTGTCAGCATCCAGGAATGCGTTAGAAGAGTTAATCTCTGATGGTATATGGTCACCTAAACAGAATGGGCGAAGAAAGATTAGCAAAACAAGTGTTCTCTGCCAGGTTTGCAGCAAAACGACCCAGAGGTAGACCAAGATATAAGTGGACTGATATGGTACAAAGAACCTTAGATGATAGAAATATAAGATCTGATAATGTTGGAGTCTTGACAAGTAACAGACTGATTTGGAGGAAAATTGTAGATAGGAAGTTAGTATTGATGTAATTTTTTTCATGTAGTACTATCATATCCTGTACACCCTTTGAGGGTACATGGCAGGAATTTGATGATGATGATGATCAATTCTTTCCAAAAGCATATCTGTTTTTAAAATATGCTCTCCCAGTGGAGAACATGATGTTATATCAAATCGACAAGTAAGTTGAAGACAATGTGAAAATTAAATTACAAAATGACACATGCTCTTTAAATTTCACCTGATATTCTCATTTGCCTTATCTCTTTTACTAGGTGTATTGAAATGGTCATGAATGTAGCCAAAAACTCTTCTGTTAATAAATAATAATTTATTCTTATATAAGTTGGTATTCTGTAATTTAATTTTCACATTATATCTTCCACTAACATGTCAAGTTTTTCATAACATACATTGGTGTTATGTTTAGGTGGTTACCACAATACCATATGAGCGAGTGGATGGGTGGGGTGTGAGAGAGAGAAAAATAGAAGCATGAGAGAGAGAAGTAGCACTCCAACAACTTTAGCACAGGATCAAAAAGCTAACCTACTGTTTGAGCAGGAGGCAAAAGTTTTCGATTCAGACCTTAACAAAAAGTTCATTTTGCATCAGTGATGATTCTTTTTTTTTTACAAGATGATGAACACTACATGTATGTTAACTGTGAATGAGGGAACTAGAATCCCCGCCCCCTCTCTCTCTCTCTCTCTAGTGCACGCGCGCGCGCACGTGTGTGTTGGGTGAGGGTAATACACACAGGGTGTTTCAAATGGGTATATACAACTTGGCAGGAGATCAGAGAATAATTCAGAAGAGTTATTCTCTGATTTTGTACTTGCTCGTACAAAAGCTGAGCAAGTGTCATAATGTATCGAATCACAAATTTTTTATCGCGTAACTTTATTACCGAATGATAACACTAGATGGCATGATATATCTCACCATTTGAAAATGGCAACTTTTGATGGTGCATATTGTGAGTTTTGAATTGAAAAAACAGTCTGCAACACAAGCTCAAAGGAATTTCTGCACACACACATATGTGTGTCCTCTTAGGCACACAATTTACATATGGCACAAGAATTTTGTGGAAACAGGCTGTTCTGTGCATCATCCAAGGTCAATGGGATGGCTGCATGCTGCAAATGCTGTTGTGGAAGAAGTTCGGGAAAATTTCCAGAGAAGAAATGGAAAGTCAACCAGAGGGGCATCTCATCAAACTGGAATTCCACATGTGACTGTGTGGCATGTTTTTCAACAGCATCTACTTTTAAGGTCCTACAAATTTACCAACATTTGAAGAAAGACAATAAGAAAATATTCCAGGATTTCTGTACCAAAATGGTCGGTAGGATAAAACAAAATGAGAACTTTTTTGCACATCATCGTTTTAAGTGATGAGTGCACTTTTCACATAAGTAGGCAAGTAAACACTCACAACTGCAGAATTTGGGGAAGCAAAAATCCACATGCCATTGTAGAACATGTTTGTGGCACCCAAAGGCTAACATTTTTTGTGCCATAAGCTAGAGGAAAGGGTATGGACCCTTCTTTTTTTGGTGTCTACCATTGCTGATGGTGTGTATCTGGGCATGCCACAAGGATACCTAAATACTACAATTAGAACGTTGATGACCACGACAGATGCTTACATTTCCAGCCTGATGGAGCACCTCCTCATTACCTAAGAGATATAAGGTCATACCTCGACACCCATTTTCCAGGAACATTAATTGGTAGAGGGGCTGTAGCATGGCCACTACATTCCCCTGACCTTATACCATTAGTTTTTTTTCTGTGGGGCTTTGTGATAGATTGAATGTCTGTACCACCACTACCAGCCAATTTGTATGAGCTGCGTTCCAGAATTACTGCCACCATTGCTGAAGTTACACCAGATATGCTCTGCTGTGTGTGGCAGAAAACTGATTGCAGATGGAACGTCTGCAGAATTACTGGAGACGGTCATATCAATCTTTAACTGTCTGTGTTGAAACTTCAAGTGTTATGCTAAATTTGCACAATAATAAAAATTGTTCTTCTATCACTATTTACCTTCTATTATCATTCATTGTATTTAAAAAAACAATATAGAAGAAAACCTCTAAAAGACTAGAAGAATTCTTCACTCTTTATATATGTGAGTAATCAAACTTACATAATACCTACTTTTCATTTGCTGCTTTTTTCTCTTGTTCTTCATGTTGTTGACTTAGTTCTCTAACTACTGACAGTAACTGATTATTCTTTGCTTGGAGCTCTTCAATGTCTCTGCACATGAAAAAAAAAAAAAAAAAAAGTCATGAAGACACCTTCCAGACTAACACAAAAACATGAAATATCTACACTCAAATTAGCAAAACATTCACAATTTTAAGACTGCACCAACCTCATCTATGACTCTATTATTGATAATCTAATACAGTAATAAAATACAGGATTTCTGTATAATGACATTCATCATCATTATAACTGAATTTAGAGCTTATATATATATATATAAAATTAGTTTAAATAACTATATACCGAGAATGAAAACACAACAAGATTTAATGTTAAGATACAACTAGTTTCGTTGAATGATTCAACTTCTTCAGGTATCACAAGCAAATAATTATACAAAAATGACAGAGACATGATAAAATTACATCAACAGATCTAGTATAAAAGACAATAGTACATTTTAAAAACAGGAATGCGAGCTTGAGTTCTAAATTAGAGCTATGTGCGTGAGCTGCCATGAGTGCGTAAATACTGAACAGAGGCAATGTGTGAGTCAGAGAGAGAGAGACTGAAGCTTATTTTATATATATATATATATATATATATATATATATATATATATATATAATAAGCCCATACATCATAGGTTGAGCAACCAATAGTACTTTAGTGTAGTGGATAGGCAGTCATTAAATTATGCTTAGGTAAAAAGTGAAACCAAGTGAAAATTTTCTGGCCTTCACGCAGGTATACATTTCTCTTCACGAGAGATAAAAGATGGGAAAATATCCTTTTCCAGAAAAGGCCCATTTCATCCACGTTAAAAACAAGTTCAGGATAATTGCCTCGCTCAATGATGGCTTTCAGAGTTGTAGGAAATTCTTGAGTTGACAGTGTATCTGAACTTGCTGCTTCTCCAGTGATATACTATGCAGACCCATATGCTTTTTAAAATCTATCAAACAAGCCTCTGCTAACTGTGAATGTTTTGGATGTTTCTCCTATTTCTTCTTGAACATGGTTAAAAATGTTTCTTGCCTTTTCCGTGTTTTTAACTGATTTAAGGGCATGTCAGGTTTAGTTTGTTCATCCACCCAAATATCAAGCTTTTCTTCAAGAATGTGGCTTCTTGAATTTGTTACCTTTGTTACTGCAAGTTTTTAAGTCATAGTTGCAGAAAATCTTGTTTCCATTTTTCATAGTTGTACTTATACATTGCTGTGTTTAAAGAAGCAACTACACTATCTACCAATAATTGTCCGAACACCCCTCTTATTTGAAGTTATAGAAAGTTATATGAAATTGCTGGCCTGGCTGGCCGAGTGGTTAGCATATCCCCTCTCCAGCCGAAAGGTTGCAGGTACGAATCACACCATGGGCATGGATGTTTGTGATTGTCTGTGAAAATACTAGTGGTAATGGTGGTGATGATGAATGCAGTTGTAGTTGGTGGAGTAGGTGCCCTCCCTCGATGAGTCTTTGGACTCCCTGGAGATGCTATGTAATAATAATAATTATTTCATCATAGCAATTGAATACAGGTATTATGACAACATGACGTGAACTCAATGACTTTGAGAGAAGTGTCATGTCCATACATGCCACTGCCGCTCAACTGGAGCATCCAAAATCAGCGGTTGGCAATGTGATCAACAAATGGGGATGTTCTGCCATCTTAGTGCAGGAAAACACCCAGGATCACTGCCAAAAATTACTGACAAGGAGAGGGGGGGGGGGTAAAACGAGCGGCGTGCAAAAACCAGCTACAATGGACACAGAGAATCTGCGATGAGTTCCAGACGGAAAGACGGAGCGTAAAGAAAATTTTCAATCTTTTGAAATTTTCAATCAGATTGAAAAATTTCTTTCTCTCCGTCACTCAACTGCTTCTGAAGATCCCTCTTCCCCTAGAGCCTTTATTTCTTTGCCTTACATCAGCTCTCTTTCACCAAAACTAGCTAAAATTCTCAAGAAATTTAACTTCAGAACTTGCTTCACTACGCTCTCAAAACTTCGCTCCATACTTAGTAAACCTAAAGAGAAACATCTTCCAACTCAGTTTCCAGGAGTCTACAAGATCTTATGTGATTGTGGAAACTGCTGGCCAAACTGCTAAATCCATCCTTCTATGTTTGGAAGAACACTGTAGAGATATTTCCTACAACAGGACTAGAGTCAGCGCTCTCTCTCTCTAGCCACGCTCTTTTCTCCGTTAACTCAGATGAAAGCCACTAACACATTGTGGACTGGACACAAACTTTAATATCCATGTGTGCTATGAAGAACTTGAAAGAAAGATTGTCGAATCCAGAGAAATTGCCTTAGATTCTTCCCATATAAATAACTCCCTAAGTTTCAATCTTTCTGATGCATACATTGCCTCTGTTCAATACTGGCGCACTCGTGACAGCACGTAGTCAACTTTTATTTGGAACTCAAGCTCGCATTACTGTTTTCAAAATGTACTACTGTTTTTTTGGACTAGTACTGTTAATGCAATTTTTAAGTCTCTGTTATTTTTTACATATTTCTTTGATTGTGATATCTGAAGAAGTTGATCCATTCAACGAAACTAGTAAACTAGTAGTATCTTTTTAAAAAAACCATGTCATCTCTTTATCTCTCGGTATCAGTCATTTAAAATAATTTATATATATATATATATCAGAATGAGCATTATGTACAAATGCCACCTCTGAAGAAGAGTCAAAGACTATGCTTGAATTTGCCTGGAAAATAAAGGTGTGATTTGCATATAAGAGAATGGAGATGAATATCACTGTGGCTGGAACTAAGATCACACATATTTGTGGAGGGAACATTATTATTGTTATTATTATTATATCACACCTCCACGGAATCCAAAGACTCATTGAGGGAGGGCATCAACTCCACAACTCTTAGTCTCCACCAACTTTCATCATCTAACACCAACGCCATCTACTGCCGACTACCACCACTAGTGCTTTCACAGACAATCACAAACATCCATGCTCACGGCAGGATTCGAACCCGCAGCCTTTTGGCTGGAGAGTGGATACGCTAACCACACGGCCAACCAGGCCGGCTAGTTGAAGCTGTGATCATGAAAGGCTTTCTTAAGTTAGCATTTTTATGACCATATAATTTATTTCTCTTCTTGAATTTTCATGACTGTTCTTGAACACAAACAAACTAAGAAGGACATGGAATATATAATAATATTTTCTTCTAAACCATACCCACGGAAAATTTTATTCAACTTCTCTGCAAACTGACCTCAGCAGTGACTTTCACATATCGCTCCTTGGACTCCCTCTAGTCACACCTGGAAGAATCCTGAAGTGGCAACAAGATTATAAGCCAGATGATCTGAAATCCCAAACATAGAAATGTTTGGAAAGTGTTACCATTAAATCACTTTACAGCCATACTCTTGAAAAGAAGAAATGTTGGCTATCTCCATGATTTGTGATAACTCTGAAAACATCATTCAGACTTCTGGCATACAGCCAGAATAAAGAAACAGGGAAAAGGTACACTGGATATGTGGCTGCATTCCAAGCATAGCTTTTAGTCACTTCAAATTTCCAATAATCAAAATGGTGGTATTATACTCAGTAATGAAACTCGTCTACCACCTACCTAGTTATTATCCACTGTCCACCACACTACAGGGGGACTAACCGTTTCCTTTGAGGAGTGTGGATTTCTGCCTATGGCAGTTAACTGCTAGATGGTTTACTAACTTGTTGGCCAGATGATATATCCATAACTAATAATAGACTCAGTGTATGTTGGGGGTAAAGGATGTTATTACAGTAGACAAGCTGATCTTCACTGAAGTTTGGTGTTCACCACATTGTGATGACCACAGCACCAGTTTCAACAGTAAAAACTGAAAAAGGATCATTCTATAAATATGCTCGATGTCATTTCAGATTTAATTAAAAATTGTATAATGTCTGTTGGTTCTAAAATTTCCAGTTGTATCCATACAATAAGGATTCCTAAAGAGAGATCTCATTTGTCTAAGATCTAGTTCACAATGTGTGAGTAAAAAAAATTACTGGGAAATTTATTTAATTAAAATATTTTGTGATCTGTGAAGTGAAGTAACTATATTGTTATTTTATCAGAAAAATCAAATTTCGAAGGCTAAACCCAAATTATTTTCATTTGTCTTGATCATTTGATTCAAATCCAACAAATGAAATTTTTCTGAAAAAAAAACAAAGAAATTTTCAAAAAAAAAAGGAAAGAAAAAAGAAATTTGTAAAAAATTAAAAAAGAAAGAATTAAAAGAAATTTAAAAAAGAAGCAAAGAAATTTAAAAAAAAAGAAACAACTTAAAGAACAATGTTCTTTCATTTGTAATTTCTTTAATTTGTCTAATTCTAAGTCTGATGTCTATTTTTTTTTTGCCTGTACCATTTTCCTCCATAGGCTAGTATTGTTGAGTATTTTATCAAGGTAAATCAAAGTATTCTATTTGAATGATTTGATTTAGCTCTACTTCTGATAAATTCCATTCTAATTTTTTAATGTTTTCTTCCTCTAAATTAAATTTAAATGCAAAATATTACTTTTTCTACCTGTCTTTGTATTTAGGTCACCTAATGTAAGTTTGTAGTCACATTTATTTGTGTTGTTAATTATTTGAGGAAGCTGTTTTAAACTTCCTTTGAATTTTATTCTGGTATATTATATCGAATACCACCATCTTGTATTTTTAATCTATGAATCTATAATTAATACACAGTGCAATTAAATATACCAAAATGATTTAATGAACTATGCCAAATAGCTATCTGGCCACTCAATTAATATTAATATCCAGCTGAGTAGATCAATAACCTCTACAACTAGTCACAATGAGGGTGCACTAGTAACTGATTATTATTAGTTTGTGGCATAAGACAGACACTAATTTATATAAATGACATTGTCAGTGGATTGATTGCAGGGGGATATTCAGTTGATTGCAAATGATGTGAAGCTGGGAAGGGTTATAATAGTGCAGATGTGGTAGTCCTGTAAGAGGATTTGAATAAGCTAGACAGATGGGCAAATGAATGGGGTGTCGGTTCAATGCAGCAAAAGGTAAAGTCTTGAAGTATGGATCCCATCGATGAGATGCTGCCTACTCTATTGGAGGAGCTATACTGAAGGAAATAGGGGAGACAAGAGATCTGGGGTTGACGATTGATAGAAACCTGAAATTCAGGGGACATATTGCAAAGGTGGTGAAAGTAACACAGAGGATTGCTGCAATAATGAGAAGGACACTGATCAGCAGAGATAAGAGTTATCATTCCGTTGTGTAAGACCCTAATCAGACCACACTTAGACTATTGTTCTCAGATTTGGTCCCCAGGATTTGAAGGGGATAAATTAACTGTGGAAAGGGTACAAAGGCAGATAACAAAGACAGTTTCAGGACTGTACAATGTTAGTTATGAGGATTGGCTGAAGGAATGTGGACCACAGAGTTTGGTGGATAGAAGAAGAAGAAGAGGTGATATGATTGAGACTTTTAAACTGTTGAGAGGTGGTTACAGGGTTGACACTGGGGAGTTCGTTCACTTGGTTGAACAGTGGGAAGGAGTGATGACAAGGGACCATCTCCGGAAGTTACGAAAGGAAACTGTGAGCAAGAGGGTGAGGAGTGGTTTCTTTGCATGGTGGTTGAACCATCAAATGATAGAGTAGTGAGAGCGAGATACGGTCAATGAGTTTAAGGAGTGGTATGATAGACTTTGTGTTTCCTAGGAAAGACTTCCCACGATGAGTCTTGATAGACTTGTGTTTCCTCCTGCGGTGAGTCTTTTGACTCCTTGGAGGCCTAAATAATAATAATTGTCTACTGAGTGACTGGATAGCATATTAATAACTACCTAAAAATTTACTACTAGTAGTTTGATTTTTCATGGTTATATATCTATATATCACTGTAACATATAACTTGTACATAATTCTGGATAACTAGCAGAGCCACTGCCAATAAACAATTACTAAAGTTATTAAAGTGCATTTTAATATTTACAATTAATTCAATTTCAGAATAACAATTTAGTTAATTAAAATTAATTATATTAACACACAATGCAGGTATTAAATCAAGATAATTGCATTTCATAGCACAAATCTTAAATTTCCAGTAGAAAAAAACTGATTACTTAATTTCCATTAAAACAACCCTGCACTTATAAAATATTACCCAAATTTAGATAAATCTGTATCATTTTTTATTTCTCCAAATTGATAATTATTTCTTAGGTCTTCAATTTTATCAGTACTTATTTCAACTTTCTAAAGAACTAACTGCATCAATGCACATATACGCCAATCTTCCTCTAGGTCTTTTCCTGCAACTTTGGAAGACCTGGTTGGCTAAGTGGTATCTGCTCTCCAATCAACAAGCTGTGGGTTCAAATCCTCCCCTAGCATGGATGTTTGTGACCGTCTTTAAATGGGAGATGAATTTCATCTCCTGATGTGAGACTACTATTTCACTTATTGGAGGCCTGAAGCAGCTTAAAAAAGTTACACGTTAAGTCTCTAGCATAGGTTTCCAGATGAAGTAAAAAGAAATTAAAAAATAGAAAGAAATATATAAAATTAATAAAATAGAAAAACAGAATCCTTATGTATATATAGGTTTGCTAAAGAAATTGTAGTTGAGTTTTTTTTTTTTTTCTTGACTATTATTTATAAGACTATTATACTTAGACTATTATACTTGACGAACAATATTATATAATGTTCATCAAGTAGCTTTATTTTATTATTCTACATGTTTCGCCAATTTTCTTCTATCGGCATCTTCAGGGAATACAAACTAGTAAGCTATATGAAGGTAACAGACTAGGTTATAACTGATGGTTCTAATTCATACAAAAAATTAGTATTGAACGAGGCAATGCGCATGTCTCGGGAACGTGATTTCCGTTATGGCTCATTCAGCACAAGGAGGGGAGAGGGAGCTACCCAAGGCTAATCCGGTGATTTGTTTGTAGACGGTTTTTTTGCCAAATAAAATAGTTAGAAGTTAAACAGTGATTGAACAAAGTAGCGATGTTTCTTGGGAACAAGTTGTCTAAGATGTTGATGACTTCAACCACTGGAATGTTTGTAAACAAAGATGTAATTTCTAGGCTTGCTAGTATATCCTCTTTATAGATAGGGATGTTTTTTATTTTATTTATAAAATGTTGTGAGTTTTTAGTATAAGTATCCGAGACGTGAATGTGTTGTTGTAAAATCTTAGCAAGGTACTTGGACAGTTGGTAAGTGGGAGAATAGATTCCGTCAACTATTGGACGTAATGGTATACCTTCTTTATGAATTTTAGGAACTCCATACAGTCTAGGAGTTAGTGGGTGCATTGATTTTAACTTTCTTATTACTTCTATAGGCCAGTTAGTCATTCCACGTAATAGTTTATTGGTGTCATTATGGTTTTTTATGGTCGGATCTCTACTGAGAACTTCATAGACAGACCTGTCAGATAATAGATTTATAATTTTTTTTTCATAATCTGTAGTATTTAATATAACTGTATTATTACCTTTGTCGGCTTTGAGTATGATGATGTCTTTATTATTTCTTAATTTGAGAAGCGTTCTTCTTTCCATTTGGTTAGAGTTGGAGTTAGGAGATCTTGTCGGAGCCTAAAGGATTATGCTGCTTTTTAATCGTAAGTCATTAGCTATTGGAAGTGGTAGCAATGAGAAGGCTTTTTCTAAGTTGCAGATGAACTCTATTTTAGGAATGGCATTAGGTTTTAAGGCATAATCGAATCCTTTTTTGAGGATAGAGATCTCAGTTTTAGTTAAAATGTGTTTAGATAGGTTAGTTATCACTTGGTTATCTGGTAGAGACGGTTTATAGTTGATATGATTATTATACAGCATATTGAATTTATCAATGTGTCTTTTTGCTGTGGTTAAATGTTTTGGTAAAACTTTTGCTGATCATATTGTCTAATAGTTGCCATGTCTCTGTGTCAAGGTTATTAGAGATATCTGTGAATAAGTTATAGCACTATGAGTCTATTTTGCTAAGCATGAATCTCGTATGGCAAATTCTTTCTTTGAGAAGTGCACATGAAGTTCGTTGGTAAATAATGTCAGCTTTTCTAGTTTTATAATATTGTTTTAAACGAAGAAATTTTGGGATCACGCTATTGTCTCTACATCTTTTTAAAAAAGTCAGATGGTTTAAGTACCTAGCTTTTTTGCATTTTAAACCTTCGAGATTGCGTACCTTTTGTTTGGTGATCTCGTTGATCCTGTTCATTGTGTTGAGTTTTTTCTTGACTATTATTTATAAGACTATTACACTTTTTTATATAATGTTTGTCAAGTAGCTTTATTTTATTATCCTACATGTTTTGCCAATTTTTTTCTATCGGCATCTTCAGGAAATACAAACTAGTAAGCTATATGAAGGTAACAGACTAGGTTATAACCGATAGTTCTAATTCATACAAAAAATTAGTATTGAACGAGGCAATGCGCGTGTCTCGAGAATGTAATTTATTCGTTATGGCTCATGATGTAATCGTCATGAAAGGAAGATCTAGAATAAACAAAAAGGAAAAATCGTATCCCAGATCATTCCAAAACGGAAAATTTGGTACAGATATGTGGATTATATCTTTCTCATTTGGGATCATACGAAAGAAGAACTAATGGATCACCTTAACCAAATCAATAGTTTCCACCATACCATCAAATTCACATTAGAAATTGAAAAAGATGGAAAACTGCCTCCTTGACATCCTAATAAAGAAACAAACCAATAATAGTATCAAGCTATCAGTTTATAGAAAACCTACAAATACTGGACGTTACCTCCATTTCAACTCGTCTCACCATATAGCTCAGAAACTTAGCATTATCCATATGCTCAAGAAAAGAGTTATACAGTACACAACAGATAAGAATGACCTACAAATGGAATTAACTACACTATCCAGAGAACTATCTTTAAATGGTTATCCAAAAAGACTCTCTTGACTGATATACCACATAGACAACGTGATGACGTCCAATACATCAGTACTATTACTATTTCATTTGTCAGCAGCATTTCCAAAAAATTAGCTAACCTTCTAAAACCACATAATATCAGAGTAGCATTCAAGCCAATCAACACTATTCGGAAATTTTTAAGATCACCGAAAGATCCTCATCCATTCTACAAGTACCCTGGAGTATATAATATACCTTGATCATGTGGTATTAGTTATGTAGGTCAGACCTCTAGAAGCTTTGAAACGAGAAAGAAAGAACACATAGGATATGTCAGAAACAACAGACAAGACATTTCAGGCCTTTCTTGCCACTTTGCCTCTACTAACCATCACATTGAGTGGGATAAGAGCCTTATGCCCTATATAGAAGATAACTACCGTTCAAGAACCTTCAAGGAAGCAGCTACAGTCGCCCGTAATAACTGAAAACCTAAACAAGAATCAAGGTCTAACTTTACCAGAAACTTGGAAAGCTTTGATCAGATCATTAAACATCAAAGAAATGAACTTTCATGACAATTACATCATGAGCCATAACGGAAATCACGTTCCCGAGACACGCACATTGCCTCGTTCAATACTAATTTTTTGTATGAATTAGAACCATCAGTTATAACCTAGTCTGTTACCTTCATATAGCTTACTAGTTTGTATTCCCTGAAGATGCCGATAGAAAAAAATTGGCGAAACATGTAGGATAATAAAATAAAGCTACTTGACGAACATTATATAAAAAAGTGTAATAGTCTTATAAACAAGTCATAATTTTAATATCTATACATTTATTCTATCTTCATAATACAATCTCCAGAATAGAAATCATCAGATTACTCACAAGATTTAAAACTTCTATTGAAGAAAAAACTTGCTGGGGAGGCAAGAAACAAAGAAAAATTGTAGAAGAGAAAGAAACTTGGGGAAGAATAAGTTGGATTCAAACCAAATAAGGATTGGAAGCACATTTTGACTTTAAGACAAAGAGTCCCAAAAACATGGGGCTATAGCAAAGATCTGTGTAATTTAAGTTTCAAATATCTGAAAAAGGAATGTGATAAAATGTCATGAGAAAAGCTCTACTCATTTATTTATTGCATTTCATTTATACTTTATTATATAAATGAAATATTATACTAAGTAATATCCAGCCTACATTTAAGTTATAAATTACATGTTTGCAAGAAGATGGTTTGATGTAAAATCAGATGTAATATAAGGACACATTCTTTCTTCCCCCCCCCCCCCACTGTTATTCATCATCGACATGAATCACGTTACGAAAGGAAGTAGCATAAACCTGAAATCAAATCTGGAAATACTTGGGGGGGGGGGGGAGGGAGGAGATAATGGTGAGCTCATGATTTAAAACCCAAAGTCTGGCTTGGATGCATTGATGATGTTTTCACTTCTGGCCCCATGGCTGCCAGACATTAGTCACGTTCCTCTAATTACAGCAAACACTATTAAAACAAATTAACTCAAAATAACCAACTATTGCAAACTACTGAAACTTCTCAACCAAATCACCATTGGTAATGGTGTTCCAAAGGAAATTAATTAAACTATCCACTAAGAATACCATCTCTATGTGATCCCTTGTGAGTGGACTATATTAAACTCATATCTTTATTTTATGAAGATTCAATTCAATTCAATAAGTTTAATATTTCAAAATCAGCAACAAAAAGATATCAATGAAAATAAACAAACTTGGAAAACATGAAATGTATTCACAACAGTGAACCTACAGAAAAGTAAAACTTAGAAATTTAGGTATAGGATTTTTAGTGAAGATGGCAAATTAAATATGAAAATAAATAATAGAATAAACAAAGCTGACATGGAGAATAAATTTACCCTGAATAAAAGATAAATTAGTCAAAACACTAATTTATCAACATTAAAACAATGTTAAAGCTGAAGGCATCAATACCAGAAATATATGAGAAAATATGAATGAATGAAAAAAGCTAGCAAAACAGGCAATGAATGTAATTATGGCAAAAAGAAAAGTTCAGAGGGAATGGTGCAGTTAGAAGCCTTAAAGGAGCACATCAAATGCTAGCTTATTAGACCTGAAAAATAACAGATTGATTTAGAAAAAAACTGATGATATGCACCTAGTAATAATGAAAATTTAGTCTTGTAGTATCAAAGTATACTGTAAATAATAATCATGTCAGTTGTTCTAGTTATGTTAAAAATCCTGTCAGCTATGCCATTAATGTTATATCTTTGTAATGAGAATGTTTTTACACAAAGTGCTAGATAAATATCCGAGTTTAATCTGATTAGTGTAATGACCTTTAATTTCATTATTTTTAGAATCCGAGAAACTGACTCAAGACCAAATAAAAACATATTTAATGAAACTATATACATCATAACCACTTGGCCTGGTTGGCCGAGTGGTTAGCATATCTACTCTCCAGCCAAAAAGCTGGGGGTTTCGAATCCTGCCGTGGGCATGGATGTTTGTGATTGTCTGTGAAAATACCTGTGGCGGCAGTAGATGGCATTGGTGCAGTTGAGGTTCATTATAGTTGGTAGATTGAGTAGTGGAGACAAAAAGTTGTAGAATAGGTGCCCTCCCTCAATGAGTCTTTGGACTCCCTTGAGGTGTCATGTAATAACAATAATAGTAATAAGTAAATAAAATTAATTTAATAACTACAAAACCAATTGGATCCAATGCCTTTTAAAATTAAATTCATACTTTAAAGATCTCCTATATCTTAAAAGGAATGTTTTCCTTCTCTCACTGACTCATTCTATTATTGGTTTGCTTCACATATACTATCTTGTATAGACAGAAATTTTATATTAAATTCTTTCCATACTGATTTTACTTAGGAATTTAAACTAGATTGATTTGTTTGTAATTTTTGTAAATATCTGACTGCAGAATTACTGTACAACAACAAAGAAAATTATGTATAAATGAATTGTAATGTTAGAATGTTTAAGACAAAGAACAAAGAAAAATATGTATAAAAGAATTGTATTAATAGAATGTTTAAGACAAAGAAATATCCCAGACAGATTAAAAATAAGATGTTAGGCTATTACTCTTGAGAAGGTCAATAATGTATGGGGTTTCCCGCCTTAACGCAGTGACCGAGAAAGGTGGCGGGTACTGACCCATGTGAATACCCAAGGGAAAGAAAGGGTAGCAAAATCCAGGGTCAATGGAGCAGCTTAAAAGGGGGGAGACATCGAGGGCAAGAGGTTGTCGCTCGGAGGTCAAGCATTATGTTTTTGTCAGTGAAGGTCAGTCGTCATAGCGGGAGTTCCATTGGGGAAGTTTGGTCGTAGGCAGCCAGTGGACCACTAAAAGAGGAGAGGCTGTTATCGATGGAAGTCACTGGATAAGCAGGCTTTTGATCAGTTTTCTGTTCCAGCTCTTGGTTCGTATATGTCCCGTCGATTCTAGGTCAAGGGACCAGTTCCAGCCAACAGACACCTGAAGAAATTAGATGGGACGATTAAGCAGTGAAAGAAGAAGTTCCGGACTTCCAGCCACCAAAATGCCTGCTGATTACCGCCAGTAGAAGTGCCCTGTCGATGTCGTTAAAAGGTGCTCGTAAGTGAAAAGAAATATCGGAATGAAACAGGTGGTAACGATCTCAAGGATCTACCGACATTGACTAGATGATTTAATACAAAGTAAGGTCTTCTATATATGATTAACTAACAGCAAGAATTGTACCAGACATTGCTTTAGCATATTTGTTTGTTAGCATTGTTTAAGGACTGTAGGCAGTTAGCTATATATTGAGAATTTACCTGTTTGTGAGATAAGATAGCGTTGATTGTTACCTAATGTTTAACTAGCCTGTTGTATAGCATCGTAGGTCATTTCTAATACTTGAGTTAAGTGTAGGCACAATTAACTCATAAAAATCGAACCTATATGTTCTCAGGGTATAGTTTGCCATGACTGTAGAATAGAGTTTTACTTTGCTTGAAAGAGTGTTGAGATTTAGTAGTTCCATTCTAAGCGAAGTGTTTTCTTTATGGAAAGACAATTAAATCTTATCTGCGATTTTTGATGGTGCAGTCGAAATAAAAATAAATTTTCAGAAATCAATATTGAAGAAATAGGCTTGCTGTTATGACAAAGGAATTCGGCTCTAGCCAGAGGCAAATTCCCAAGCAATAAAACTACAAGCACGTGAATAACATAAGTACGGCCTTAAGAAAAAGGGGGATTAAAATTGAGTGATGGGATTAAATATAAGTGACTAAACCAAGCAATGGATTATATACTTGGAGTTATGACTGTATAATAAGTAGAGTATAGTAAAGTAAACTATCGAGTATAGAATTTTGAAGTACAAAAAAAAATAAGAGTAATATAATTTTACAATTTATAGCACTTAATCTACCATGCTGAACATTTTCTTTTCCACAATGAATTCCTACAAACAATAAATGTTCATTAGAGTCAGTTATTTTTCAGACCTTTTCTCAAAATGTTAAACTTCTTAATTTCCATAGGAACAATGCACCGTTTCCTTACTTAGTACATCATCCTCACTGTTTCACTGAAAAATAAATATTCTTACCTCAGGCAGTTTTTATTACAAGACATAAATTCTTTACCAGAGGTGGGGGAGTAGTTTCCTTCACTACTTTATAAACACTGTATTAAAGCAGAGCCTCTTCTTAAGCCACTTAACAGTTCCAGATTTCTCTAATTCTGTTGCTTGTTCTCATAGAATAATAAACATATCCGACATCCTTGAGACATAAGACGAAACTTTCCATTATAGTTTCTTTGAACATTGAAATATTGTCACTTTTTGACAATCCCAATTTTTCCAGTCTAAGGATTCACCTTATTAAGATTTCTTTAAAGAATCTTCTTTTAATATATTCTGACTGGCATGTTTTCTTACAAATGTCTTAAAACAAAATTCTCTGGTCTGCATTCTCAAACTTCCATTCTCTTTCTCTCTTCTTGTTTCCCCATCTGTTACCCAGGTGTTGAACACTTTCTCTGTCAGCTGTCAATCACCCATCAATCTTATCAGTGAGCATGAGCACTTGTTCCACTAAGCAGCAATTGAGAAGCTAGTAATGGCTGACATATTATGATTGTTAGTGAAAAGAGAACAATTAATAATAGTGAATTATGATAAAGAACATTGAAATTATTACAAATATTAGGATCTAGTAAATATAATTTATCTCAAATAACTTACATTTCATTTTTTAACAAATATCAGTATCGGTCATATTGCAAGTGCCGATCATACATGTTACAATAACAAACCTAATAAAATACTACCACAGAGAAACAATTGTAAAAAGATTAATAATTGTAATTATTATTACTTTCACAATACCATATACATCAGAGTACATATAAAGAAGTTGATTATGATAATGAATTCAGAGTTACTGCAAATTCTCTTGCACATTCTTTTAGCACTGTGCCAATGTCCAATCCATTCCTATTGCTGTGTTTCAATCAAGCTCTTGCAATAACCTTAATACTTCCAATTACATATGCTATGCTATCAACTAATTTGATCTCAGAATTAAGATAGCTAAGGAGAGTCTCGTATGTATAGCTTATTAAAGTGATTAACATTTCAGCTATTTCTAATGCACCCGACACTTTTCTACCATCTTCAACGTCTGCAATATAGTAGCCTACGTTTCATACTGTTCCTGTGCCTGGTCATCACCTTTCTCCCTGTGGATCCATAACATTTTATTTTTATGCAGCTCTTACTTTAAAGTCATATTCATTCTGTTAACTTCATGTTTTATTTGCCTGACTCTTGAAATATGTCATATGTAGCTTCCTTTAGATGCCTTTTAACCACCTGTCACACCCTGCTAATTCCTATACCATTTCTTAAACTATGACTGCTGCAAGCTGGATTCTATGTTTATTGTAATCACCTTTTACAATTCCACATATATTGATTTTGAACAAGATATCCTATATGATTTGCAATCACCAAATTAAATACAATTTAAAAAGCTTGAAGGTACATAAGTGTATCCTCATTTACAGAGAGAGAGAGAGAGAGCGATTCTCTGATATTACAAGATTATTCTTCCACATGAATTCCTTCATTAACACACTCCTTAAGGAGGCTATCCATGAGTAAATCTTTAGTTTCACTTCTCTTGCATGCTTTTGCTTCCGTGTGTGTGTGTGCATGTGTGCTCACATTGTTGAAATCACCCATAATGGTAGCTCCTTTATCTGTAAGGTGTGTGTGTGTGTGTGTGTGTGTGTCCAATTTTTGTAATCACTCATAATAATAGCCCTTCTTATAAAATTAATCTCCTTGTGCATCTCACACTATACTTCCTTCAACATAAATTCCCATTGTGACATCACTCATAACAATAGCCCTTCATAAGGTTACCATGCCTGTGCAGTTCACACTCCTTTTCAGTTCACCACAGCCTGCAACAAAATCCAATGTATATTTTGTCCTGTTAATCTACACTTACTGGGGCCCAGTTCACCAATAGGTTAATGTACTCACTCTCCAATCAATAGGCTGTGGGATGATTTCCCACCATGGATAAGGATATGTTTGAATATCTACAGGTGGTAGATGAATTTCATTGCCCACTGACCAAAAAGTTCACTATTTGGTCTATAAGATTGGATTTCCTCCATCATCATCAAATCCCTGATGTATACCCTCAGAAGATATACAGGATCTTATGATAGTACTACATGAAAAGTTGCATCATTACAAACTTCCCATCAACAATTTTCCTCCAAATCAATCTGTTATCTGTCAAGACTCCAACACTATCAGATCTTATATTTCTGTCTTTTAAGGCACTTTTTACTATATCAATCCACTTATACCTTGGTCTTCCTCTGGGTCTTCTTCCTGTCAACCTGGCAGAGAACACTTATTTTGTTAATCTTTCCTTTCCCATTCTGTTTAAGTGATCATACCACCTGAGATTAGCTTTGCTAATGCATTCCTGGATGCTAACAATATTAAGTTCTTTCCTAATTCCTTGTTTTAAATATGACATTGCCACTGATGTCATCTGTTCACCCCTCTAATCTTTCTCAGGACTCCCATATCTGTGGTCTCTAGTCTTTGGTCAAGTGTTTTACTTCTAACCCAGCTCTCAGATCCATAAGTTAAAATTGGTTTGAACACTGTTTCGTATACAGCTAATTTAGTGTTTTGACTAATTTCTCTCTTATTCCATATAAATTTATTCAGTTGACTTCTTACCACACTGGCTTTGTTGATTCTGTTGTCTATTTCCATATTTAATTTACTGTCTTCACTAGATATTGTGCCTAAGTAGCTGAAAGATTTTACTTGATCTATAGGTTCTCTATTCAGGAAGCAGTTGATGTTTTCAATATTCATGCCTATTTTCAATATCTGTCTTTTTAATGCTGATTTTCATACCAAATTTATTATAGCAGTTATTCAATTTGGTCAGGAAATCCTTCAAACCTTGTCTTGTATTTAAAAGTATAGCATCTGCATAAAGTAAGGTAGGATTTCTGGATTATGTAAAAAATAAAAAAACAATCTCTTAGTCCATTCTTTTACGATGCCAAAGGTTCACAATCTTTCATGGATGTGAAGACACATACAAAAAACTAATCTACTTCATTCCCATTGTTTTAATTACTTATACAACTACCACCCTTATTCAGGATCTCTGATATGGTTCGATTGAATTCCTCTGCTGTCATTAGAATTACTCTGCATTCTTTTATTCTAATCTCTAATCACTGAGTACACTGTATCCCATCACATTTTATTCCTATAAGGATAGCCTAATATATTAGCCAAGTCTCAACTAATGATAAGAATTTTTGATCACTTTTTCATTTAGAAATGCAAAAAATTCCATCACTTTGATTCCTGATGCTTATGACAATAGCGAACCCTATCACAAGGCTGATACATATTCAAATAAGCCTTAAAACCTGACTAGTTCAAATAAACAGCCTGGATTGAATTCATCAAACCAAATTCCTTATCCGTACCCACTGCTGTAATCGCTACTTGTATGACGAAACTATTCATCATTCTTGGGATCATCCCTTGAATGTTGAAATTCTTGAAATTCTCTCTTTCTCTCTGTCATAACAATCACAATCTCTCACCTTAGTGAGTATATTTCCAAGTTTCTCATGCAACTACTGTTATACATAAATATCCCTGACTATCTATGATTCACTCTTTCACTGTACAACAACAATTTTTCCAAGATTTTAACACGAAATCCATTAAGTATAATCCATCCTTGAAGTACAAATCCTTTCTATCATTAAAAATACCTCGTATATACTGATATATACTGCATAGCTTATGTCACCGAATTGAAATCAGTGCTCTTATCTCAGATCATTCATCATACTTTAGCAAAAGATTCATATCTCAATTCTTTTGCTCTTTGTATTCACTTCATTCCACAGTTCTTTCATACCATACTTATCTACCTTCAAGCAATTTTTCTTTGCAATAATAATCTAAATCTGCTAATTAATTTTCAGAACTATTTTAAGACAAGCTTGAAAATGCAATTACTGATCATACTCAGTATACTACACTGAATAAATTCAAAACACACAAATCTCAGAATATTCAATTCTGAGGAAATTAATATTCTTTAAAAACTGAATATACTGAGAAAATTTAGCTTTAAGGCTGCTGATGAATTATAAGATCCCATATTATTCATATAACCTACACTATATAATATGTATATCAGCATACTAGAATAAAACATAACAAACTCAGGAAAGCAAGAAACGAAACAGACAATTTTTGCTCATAGAAATTAAGCACACAGTCTTCAGCATCTCCCAAAACATAAATACATATGTAGTATAATTTTTAAAAAATTATATGATGATAATAACATGGAAAAAAGATGAAAGAGAACAATTGGAGAAGGAAGAAATTTTTACATTCCAAAATTAAATTTCGTTATTATCTAGCATATCCAATGTAATCAAAATGCATTATACAAGGGAAACTATTTTTTTTACTAATAAAATTTCTAATTTCACTGGTTATACAAAGCAGCATTAAAAAACTGCTTTTGGTCCAGTTGACTAGTACAATAGTGATTCGAATAGTTACTGTGGTGAATTTCTTTTTCTCCATAGGTGCATAGTAGCACAGCACCTATGGAGCTTGGTTAGGATTTTTCAACAGTTTGCTATAGTGTACATGTTTGTTAGAGCAGTGTTTGCTACATTAATTGCTGATTATATGTGCTACTATTCAGAAAATAAAACTAGTAAACTTTGGTTTTATTTTCTGAAGACATCATATAAGATATATAAGGATTCTGAAAAGTGGTTGCCTCATGTTGTTTAAACATGTCAATCTCAAAAGAACTATATCAAAACAGCAGATTAAGAAATCAGTTTTTTTAAACAATAACATTTAAAGCAAAACAAAGTTTAAGAACTATTCACAATATCAGATAAATGTAAATAATTACTAACCGAAAGGTAACAAGATGTCTTGAAATAACACCACTAGCAGTGGATTCATCGCTGGATGTAACTTCTTGTTCACCTTCCCTACCAGTAACATTAACAAATCCACCTCGAGCTTCTTCTACTTCTTTTAGAAGAACACACACCTAAATATATATGAAATGAATGATATATATGAACTTGTCATCATGGATATATCAAAAATTAGCATTCTAAAACATATCTGCTAATTGGATGACATATGTTTGAAATCCTATACAGGACAGGCTACAGGGTCTAGAACAAGAAATTAAATTTCCTTAGCAAACTGCATTTTGTGTGCACAAAACAGTGCAATTCGTGCTGTATAGAGCAGGGAGATTTAGTTCATCTTATTAAAAGGACACTTCATGGAGTTGTAAAACTCATTAGGATGCTTACTGGCCAAATCATGCATATGCCTCTTTTTAAATTCATTCACTATTGACATACTCAAGTACTCTGACTAAACATTTCACTCGTTTGCTGCAAGAATTTCTTTTCTTATTCCCCTTGCCCATCTATTTGCCAAACCCTACAATCCATAGCCCTCATTCATATTCAACATTCCATTCTACCTGGGTAACCACCAGATCAATCTGCTGCAATGTGGTCAGAGTTCTGAAGAGGAACACAATCTCATTATTCTCCATCTCACTTTTTAATGTGAATCCTACCCACAAAAATTAAACCCAGACCACATTTAGTGTCATCATAGATAAGCTTGGTGTTATAGTCTAGGAACTTCTTGCCCCCCCCCTTCTCAAAAAGACAAACGTTTCAAGCCCCTTTCTCTAGTAAGCAGTGTTATAGTCCCCCCACCAAGTAATGTAAGTAACTAACTATCTAACAACTTCACAAGTATCATACTATGGCATAAAGAATCCTTTATGCCAGAGTATGATAAACTAGAAAAGAAGATATGCTAATTTTCTCCCCCATCCAATTAAAAATTGAACTGCATTTACTCATCCATACCCACAGTGGAATTTGACCCTCCAGCTATTGGGTTGGAGGGTCAAATTCCACTGTGGGTATGGATGTCTGTGAATGTCTTTAGTAAGTTTGGTAGATGAAGGTTTTATAGCCAGGCAAGACCACCACCCTTTTTCATTGGGAGTCTGAAGTTTGAAGCTTTCTGTATTAAAAATGAGAGTATTCTTAAGGCAATAAATAGCTTTAAAATAGTAAATAGCACAATAAATAATAAGATTATTGGTAAAAGATCAAATGGAAAACCTAGAACAAGATGAATAGACAATATTAGTGAAGACAGCAACATCATATTGTGGAGGGAATTTAAGGAGAAAGGTGACCTGCAGGCACATAAACGGTATAAAGTGCAGGCCAGAAGAGTAACGAGTGTGGTAAGAAAAGCAAAAGCAGATTATGAAAGAAAATTAGCCATGCAGGCTAAAAGAGAATCCCAAACAGTTTTTTCGATATGTTGCAAGTAAAAGAAAAATGTATACGGCAGAATGATTTTAAAGAATGCCGATGTAGGGAGGTAATCGAATCAGTTGATATAGTGGAATTATGAGCGAGCACTTTGCAAGAGTATATCATCCACGTGGTGACATTGCAGGAATGAAGGAACCAACAGCTTATACGGGAATAGTGGTGAATGAAGTGGAGGTGAATAGTCTATTACAAAACCTCAATGTCAATACATCTGTGGGATTGGATGGTATATCAGCTCGTGTCGTACGTGAAGCGACTAAACAATTGTCAGTGCCCTTGACTATTTTGTTTGAGTCTCGGGTCTGGGTTATTCCCAAAGGAGTGGAAAGAGGGGAAAATAGTTCCACTGCATAAAGGAGGTTCCAAGACTGCTGTTGTAAATTAATGATCAGCATATCAGAAATTGTTGTCAAGGTCTTGGAGAAAATAGTCAAGCGGAGAATACAGGAATAGATAAATGAAAATGGGATACTGTATGGGGGACAGCATGGTTTTGTGAAGGGTAGATCATGCCTCAGTAACTTGCTCACGTTTTATACCACAGTGACGGCTGAACTGGATAAGGGTAATGGGTTTACAGTGATTCTACTGGACCTTGCCAAGGCCTTTGACAGAATACCACATGGAATTCTAATCAGTAAACTGGAAGAGATGGGGATGGATATAGGGTTGGAGAGATGGATAGGAGGGTGGTTGATGGAGAGATATCAGAGATTGGTTTATTCTGTAGTAGAGTCCAAAAGATGGCCTGTGACTAGTGGTGTGCCGCAGGGTTCTATTCTTGAACCACTACTGTTTAATTTGTTCATTAACAATATAGGAAAGGATCTGAGAGGAACTGTTCATTTGTTTGCTGATGATGCAAAGTTGGGCAGAGCAATAGTGAATGCACAGGATGTTGAAATTTTGCAGGATGATTTGGATAGTTTGGAGGGCTGGGCTAAGAAGATTGGATGTCAATTTAATGTAGAAAAATGTAAGGTTATGCATTTTGGAGTGAAAAGATTAGCAGCAGTATACCACATTGGTGGAACTGTACTCCAGGAGATTGATGAGGCCAAGGGCTAGGGAGTGTTGGTGGATAGGGAGATGAAGTTTAGGGGGTACATTGCAAAAGTGGCTAAATCAGCTCATCAACTCACATGGTTGTTGAAAAATACTTTGACGAGCAGAGACAAGCAAGTTATTGTTCCTCTGTACCGAGCCTTGATAAGACCTCATCTCGACTACTGTGCCCAGATTTGGTCACCTAGGTTTCTCCTTGATGGGGAGAAGGTGGAGAGGCTCCAGGGGCGAATGACCAAGATGATAGCAGGTCTATGGAATGAACCTTATGAGAACAGGTTGAAGATTTGTGGGTTGCAGAAATTGGTTGATAGGCGGAAAAGGGGAGATATGATTGAGACATTCAAATTACTAAAGGGTTTCTATAGGATTAATTCAGAAGATATTTTTGAGAATAGGCCTGGTGGTGGGAGGATTAGGGGCCATCCATGGAAGCTGGGCAGGAGGGTTTGCAAGGGTGTTAGAGCTATGTTTTTTACTTGGAGAGTGGTGAATGAGTGGAATAAGCTGCCACAGTTTGTTGTGGGTGCCATGACTGTAAATGAGTTCAAGGAGAAGTATGATAGATACTGTGTGAATGTTGAATAGTTGTTCTTGACATGATGTTAGGGCCTCCCTCGATGAGTCTAAGGACCTTGGAGTTGCCCGTACTACTACTATTAATAATAATATTACAATGTCCACACTGGAGAAGAAACGTTTTGGATAGACAGTATTGGAGGAGGCCAAGACTCGATTTGGGCTGTAGAGCCATAAGAAGAGCAGTAACAGAAGCTTGAAAAAGTTCCATATTCTTCTTAGCTCACCCACATTAATAATGTATAATAGGTTTACAACCTCTCATAGGTGACATTTCCATAAAAAAAAAAAACTGCATTATATTTTTTTGATGCAACTCCCACCACGAAAGGTTGCACACTTATAGTATTTTTCTTTTTTTAATTAATTTCAACATTTTGGGGAGATTTTATTTGTTCATATTTTTACTTGGTGGGAATCCTCCAATAAGCAGGGTAGAGCGGCCTCATAAATAGTGATGAAATTCATATCATAAAACATCCATGCCCATGATGGGATTCAAACTCACAGTCTGCTGGTTGAAGAATGGATATGCTAACAACTCAGCCAACCAGGCTGGCAAAATCCATCATATGAAACAGAGTATGAAACAATTACTGATGTGTATTTGATATACATGCTGGCTTCATGTATATTTGATGATATGATAAAGGCAGTGCAGTGATTCAGTCTCAAACTGAAGACTCATTATCAACAATTATTTTTCTTTCTCCATACCCATGGTTTAATCAGACTGCGTGTACTGACAATTCTGAAAAGATAATTTGGTTTGCGTTAACTTTGATGTCTGTAATGATTTAATGGCATGGGGAATTGGTAATTGACTCCTTTGTAGTAGATTTTTTAGGTAATATTACAGGTGTATTAAGTTTACTTTGCTTCTTGATAGAATAAGGTTTCACATGTTCTGTTCTGTCCATGAATCCTCTTTTAACTAACATCTTGTTGACATGAAGCTTAATATTTCCATTTCTATTCTCACCATTTTCTTTACGTAACATCTCAGCAACAACATACTCTCTTTGCTTCTTTTCTTCTCTCTCCAGATAACTCATCTTATCATTCATTTCCTTGGAAAAAAGTTGGTTGTATAATGATTTCTTGGCATTCCCGAGTTTGGAATTATTACTCAGATTAACGGTACTTCTAGTATTGTGAGCCATTCTGCAATTTAATAGCCTGAAATATGTAAAAACTATTTATTTGGAAAAAAAATCTACTGAAAAGATAATATTATATAATGATCCTTCTCTTTCTGGATGGAATATAATAAATTTGGAATTCAAAATCTCAAATTTTATTAAGTTAAGATTTTGAAGTTAAGACATCACGAAATTAAAGTTGCCAAGAAATTATATTTATTTAATCCTTTATTCAAGTGCAAGCAAACAAAGTTTGCATGTGGAATGTCTTAACAACCAGAATACTCAATGTGGTCTCGACAACTAGCATACTTGTATATAGAGGCAAATAACTTCACATTAATTACATTAGTATCCCATAATACAAAGCACACATCCTTTGGGGTGTCCGTATGTATTATGGGAAGAAACTACCCATACCAGTTTCAACCTTCATTGAGGTCTTATCATGAGAGCAAGACCCCAGCAAAGAAACCAAAGTTAAAGTAATGCAGAAGTCATATGTCCTATATACAAGTTGTGACCTTATTCAAATTTCAACAACTAGCTCTAATCCATAGTATTTTAATAATGTGTTATATCTTTTCATTTACACATTGTATACAGAAAACTTCAACTTGCATTACTTCAACCTTAGTATCTCTTTTGGGTCTGGCTCCCACTGATGAGACTACAATAAAGAAATGAAGAAACTTTGGTTGCTTAGACATGGATAAAGGATTAAACAAGGATATAATTTCTTGGCAATTTCAACAAGTTAGTTGAGGTTTAGTTTGTTTTACAATTTTAATGCTAATACAGCCAGAACAAAATTATATTCACAGTTCAATGGAATGATAAGGAATAATGTCAACATAATAAAAAATACAATAAAAGTGATTATAGTGAACACACATTAGCAAATGACACTGCTATAATGAAATAACATGATGTAACAAACTATGGAAAAGTCCTGGTCTATTTCCTACATGGGAAATTCAGTGTGCTCGTTTCTTAAAGTTGTTATTATAAACCATAAAAGTTCAAAAACCTTCACAATGGCACACTGAATTTCCTAGTAAATGATGTCATAACCAATCAGATATAGAAAAAAAGGAAGAAATCACACTATAACAGAAAAAAAAAGTAACTGAAGAGAAAATACAGCAAACAAAACTACTAACATAAAAAGCAAAACAACATAAAAAGAAGTAGCATAGACAATAATGCAAGACATGACTAGAGGAGTATTAAATTATAAAAATACAAAATTAATGTTTACATTTTGAAATGTTAATGTTACTTACCTGAAATCTTCATAAAGAACTAAATATGTGCAACCACCCATTATCATCAAAAAATTACATCAAAACATCAAAAATCTATATAAATCAAAATTATGTTCTGAGAGAAAAGAATCAGTTTATACTAGGTTTCTATCACTGACAGTCTGTCCAATAAGAAACGCACTTGATTACAAATACCTGAATTTCATTTATGTATATTTGAATTTGCTTTGCTCATAAATATCAGCAGGTGCAAGCAAGTTTGCACTAGCTGACCCAATAATTTTCTCCCTCCCTTAAACTGACTGATGCAGGATGACCATGCTGACTAATGTTGATTATATGTATCCTTTGCTTCTTTGTAATCAGCAGTAACCAAGTAAAAAGCAGGTGAGTGCTGAAGTTTTCAGGTTATTTTTGATAAAATTTAATGGCACAAACTGCACAATTTAGTTAATTATAAGATTTCAGGTAAGTGACAATTTAAGCTAAGATAACATCATTATTATTATTATTATTATTAAGAGAGACCTGCAGGAAGTAAGGAACTCATAGAAGAATGTCATACTATTCACACCAGCTGTCATACCTGTTCTTGAATTCATTCACACTACTTGCACACAACATCCAACAGCACTCCATTCCATTCACATACTATTCTCTGGGAGAAAAATCTAGTCCTAACCCCATTCTTGACAGCACTCATCCTCAACTTCCATGGATGCCGTAGCATCCATTCCCCACCTTTTATAAAATGAAAAATTTCATCTACTGAAATTCTATATAACTCTTTAGGAAGTCTCAATTCATATCATCCCTCTTTCTCCTGTTTGCTAGTGTCTACAGCCTACAAATTCTCAATCTGTCTTCATAATCTATATTCCACAATCATGATAGTGACACAGTCCTCTACTCTCTCCACTGTATCAGAATAACCACAGAAACTAGGAGACCAGACCTGTGCATAACAGTCCAAGTGAAATCTTATAAAAGCCTTGTAAAGAGGCAAAATGATTTTCATATCTTTACATCAATGTTCGTTTCAGCACTACCATTATTCTCTGGTTGTATTTACAATTTTGCTATATGACCCTTGAATGGTTGTCGGTTGTCCCATACGCAGTAGCACTATCTCGGTTTGTAGACTTTCTCCTGCTCATGAAAGCTCCCAGATGACTGGAGAACTGGAAAGATCATCCCAATATGCAAGAAAGGAGACAAAAGAGACTGCAGAAATTGCAGACCAATCAATTTACTCTCCCTCACACCTATAAAATATTCATAAGAATTATACAAAATAGATTAAAAAACACCTACGAAGAAATGATAGGCACAGAACTAGCTGGTTTCCGAGGAAACTATTCAACAATAGACCAAATTTTCACATTGCACCAACCAGCAGAACTCAGCCGGGAAGACCATAAAGAACTATATTGTTGTTTTGTGGACTTTAAACAAGCTTTCGATAACATCAACAGAGAAATCCTTCTCAAAATTCTACTAGAAAAAACAATAGACAAATATATAATACAGTTTCTGATAAAATATTACTCTAAGACAAATGCAATAATTAAAAAGGACACACTCACAACAGAACCCATAGATCCAAAAAAGGAGTAATGCAAGGATGCCCATTATCCCCATGCCTATTCAACATATATCTAGAAGAAGTTGTAAAGAAAGCAATAGACAATGAGCCTGGAATCAATGTCAACGGTTTAAACATAAATAATATCAAATATGCAGATGATCTCGTCCTTCTTGCAAGAACCCCAAATGAACTACAAAAGTTGATCAACAAGCTAAATGAAACCTGTAAAACATATGACATGACAATAAATATACAAAAGACAAAAGTGATGAAAATAGGGAGGAACAGAACTACCATCTCAGCCACCCTAAACGGAGAACATATAGAACAAGTAGACAACTTTATATACCTTGGATCAAAACTAACAGAAACAATAGATGAACTCAAAACAATCAAACACAGAATAGCGATAGGATGGACCACCATGGGAAAATTACAGAAAATCTGGAAAACAAACAAGATATCTAAACAAGCCAAAATCAAGAATTATTGTATAAAAAGACAATAATAGAAAAAATTAGAAAACAACAACTGAGATTGTTTGGACACACTGTACGCATGGATGCAGACAGACTTCCTAACATCCTAATCAATACTTTTCCAACTGAAAAAAGAAGACCTGGAAGACCAAGAATTACCTGGCTGAAATTAATAAAGAACATCTCGGGATGCAGAACATATAAGGAACTTTTTTGAACAGCAAGGAATACAGAAGACTGGAAGATCCTGCTCAAGAGAAGACTCAACCCGTCTTAGACGGAAGAGAAGAAGACCCTTGAACTTCAACTTATTGTCTACTAAAATTCCAAGATCCCTAGCCTCATCAGCTTCTTCAAGCATAATCCCAGCAATATACATTAGATATATAACCACATCAAAGTGCATGGATTTACATTTGTTAACATTGAAATGACAGCCATCACTTCTGCTGGTCATCACATACTATCTGCATTAAGTAGTTATTGTTTCAAATTCATTCTTTCTTTTACTTGCAGGATAATGATAGAATTCATTTGGGTTGTCTTAACATGCAGAACCAGTTTCTTTTAATACTCTGATTTAGTTTTCTGTACAACACTTGCGACTCTTCAGGCCTGCCGCTTATAATTCTCGTAAGTGACATCATCCTTATGCATGCAACATTTCTTCTACATCATCTTTTTCTTAAGAATCTCTTGCTTAATTAGATTACACATCCATTTCACTCCTACTCTATTTATTCTTCAAACTCTAGGGTATGATCCGATATCAGATCATTTAAGTATTTTTTAAACACTTCCCATGCATTGTTGATATCCTGCCCAATAACTAATATCATGGCACTTGAGCCAGCATACCCCTCAGGTGATCATAATTTCCTGCTTTGTAGTTCAGCATGTTACCTTTTTTTTATTGAGACATTCATAAACTTAGCCACTTCGCAAGTGAGTACTGCATGATCACTATCAACAACTGGAGGCAGAACAGTTACATCTTTAATTGAACCCCTCTCCTCTGACACTATAATCAGATCTCACACTCTATGACCTCAAGCTCCTTCGGTCATCACATGCTACTTGAGGAAGTTGTCTTACAACAATAAATTCAGTTTTATTCTTTTCATGTGATTTCATAGCTACCCAATCAATGTTAGGATAATTAAAGTCCCCCATTATGATTACTCTTTTCACGCCCATCGTATTTATTTGTTAGTGCATTTCTTCGTCACTAGCAACCGATCCACAGGTCTATAACTACACTCCACTACATATTTAATCTTGTTAGACCCCCACCTCACACCAGGTGGTTTCAAACTCACTGCCACATGAAAAAGTATTACTAGTATTGCAGTCATAGGTCTCAACTCTAAATGGATTCAAGACATTTGATATCATTAGCAACATGTCCCCTCTTCTCTAAAAATACTGTCTCTTTCCACTTGATAGCAATTCTGATAGCCAAGTGTCACTAATGTCTATAAACATGAGGTCTCAATATATTAACCAAGGCAACCAACTCTACTCCTTTGTTTCTGATACTCCTAGCATTTGTGTACAGAGAGAATAAATTACCTGCATGCTCTTTTGCATACACTTGTCTGTGATCTGCATGACACAGTTCGACAACTTGCAGATCTCTGTTCCTTACTTATGCAGACATCATAAGGTCTCAATATATTAACCAAGGCAATATTATGGTTCCTTACTTATGCAGACATCATAAGGTCTCAATATATTAACCAAGGCAACCAACTCTACTCCTTTGTTTCTGATACTCCTAGCATTTGTGTACAGAGAGAATAAATTACCTGCATGCTCTTTTGCATACACTTGTCTGTGATCTGCATGACACAGTTCGACAACTTGCAGATCTCTGTTCCTTACTTATGCAGACATCATTACGCATGCTTGATAAGTGCAAACCGAACGAACACAGAACAATTCTCTCTACATAATCATTTCTATAGTAATAACCATTTCCATCATCAACACAGAGCCCTTCTTGCCATCAGAGCCCTTCTTAATTCAAATGTTAAAAATTACTTTATGTTCTTTATTACAATTCATACTCTTAGATCATTCTTAAATGTATCACATTACTGTGTATATTTATACTTTTTTTTCCATCATTGTTTTGTGTTCTTTATGTTTGGTTCCTGCCAATCCTTTGTGTTCTGTCTCAATGTACAATGTTTCCTGCCAAATTCTTGTTTTTTCCCAGCAGTTTCCTTTGTTACATTTCATGAGATCACCTTTGTTCTGTTTCCTTTGATTTCCTTTCTGCTTCCTGCAATTCCTCCTGTTATACTTTTTGCCATTTCTTCTAATCTGTTTCCAAAATGTAATTTTTTTTTCTATCTACTGCTATTTGCTTTGTTTCGTGAGAATGGACTAGGGGAAATCAATATTTTTGTCATAATTTCAGTAGAGAAAACTTACAAACTATTTCTATGATCCTGACAGGAATCAGTGTAGTGAGCATCTACTGTGGCGGCAAGAGATTTACATTCTATCTAATTTTATGACTGTCTAGAATGCAACTTTGTCAGCTCTCATTCATTAAATCACCATATCACAACAATTTAACAAATACCATTCCTGAATATCAATAATGAAGAATTTCTTTTAAATGTCTTTACTTGTACGTTTCTGTCAGTGACCAGTCTGATGCTGTACAGATTTGAAACAGATAGTGGCACCACCTAGTGGTAAGAAGAATAAAAACATGAAGTTTTGAGATGAATTAAAATTGATTTGTGAGACTCAAATATATCAAAATAATTGTTAGAAAAGTGAAACAGCACAAACAAGATCCAAAACCTAATATCAAATGAGAAATCTAAAGAAATAAAAAAAGAGAGAAGAAATAAAATAAAAACTCCAAGATAAATGAAGGAAACTAAACAAACAGTTTACAAAAATAAATCAGAAACTACATATCAGAACAATGAGAAAATCATAGGCTGTGTGTAAAAGCAACCCCATAACAAAAACCATCAAGATTTTAGAAAGAATACTGTAATAAATATTGTGAAAGTGGCAAAACCATTCACTGAACTGCAACATATGACCAAAAATTGTCCAAGTGACAGCAAAATAAAAATGGCTGAAGATCAAGCAGTATAAAGGATCCATACATGTGTTACTCAGCTAGTCATTATTTTTAGTACATATTAGCAATATTGTCATATATATATATATTTGGTAACATTTTGTGTTTAATTTTGACTGTGCTGTTGTTTAGTCAACTATTATTACATGATATACTTTCAGAAACACCGATACATACGAGAAAAATGACCACCGAGAGAAAATATCTGTTGGAAATTTTTCATAAGTGAGTATAAGAAATGCGAGTCGTGTTGCAAGCAAAAGAATGAAGTGACTAATATTACAGATATAAGGCAGCATTGTCAAAGTGTTGTGGAGAATGTAACAGAAGCAGTGAATGATAGTGCACAAAATACAAACAAGAGTTTGAAGTAAGTGGTTGAAAGTAATAATGTAGATAATGGGATGCTTGCATAGAAAGAAACTGCAAGTTTACAAGGATTCTTTCACAGGACAAACCATGGAGAAATGATTGCCGTGTGATACAGAAGGATGGAGAATGAAAGAGAGTGAATGGGAAAAGCATAAAATTGCAAGAAACTGGGAGAAAAGAGAGAGAGAGAGAGAGAGAGAGAGAGAGTATTGTATGGGGATTCGATGAGAAAGTGACAAAAGCATGTTTTCCAGGTGCAAAGATAAAGAATGTTAGTGAAGCTGTAAGTGTGCAGAAGAAAGAAGTGAACGACTTAATTGTTTTGGCTGGCACAAATTATTTGAAAGGTGAGAAAAATGCAATGAGAAGATATGAAAGAGTTATTGGAAACAAAACTGAAAAGAAAAAAAGTAAAGATTGCGAGTCTGCTGCCTCGGTATGATATGACAGAACAAGGGCCATGATTGCCAATGAGAAGATTGTGCAGGAGGAATGGTGTGCAGTTTATTGATGTAGGGAGTGAATTTGATGGACAAAAGGACTTATATATGTCCGAGGGACTACATTTAAATGGTTTTGGAGTTAGATGTTTGGAGAAAGTGTTCTTTAGTGAGAGTGTGGTAGTGCAAAACCAGGGAAAGTAGAGACAATAGGGAGGATGACTCAAGCATGTGTCTGGTCACCCCTGTGATAAATGAGCATATGTGGGATTTCACAGGTTCAAGATTAGAATGGGTTGGTAATGATATTATGCAAGGATAACTATGGGTGCAAAAAGATGTTGAAATGCATGCACACGAATGCAAGAAGTATCAGGAATAAAGGTGAGGAGTTTTTGACACTGGTCAGCTTGACTTGGCCAAAAATTATAGGCTTCAGTGGCACCTGGTTGACTGAAAATGATATAGTTACAAGGATAGAATGTAAAGAGTATTGCATTTTCAGGGGGGATATGGGGGAACAGGACAGGAGGTGAGGTATTGCTGATGACAGCTGAAGAATTACAACCAACAAAATTAAAAGTTAGAGGATTTTAGGTTCTGGGGGTATGTTTCATTTGTGGCTGTCTGGTGTGAGATAGAGGCAAATAAAACAGAATACATTGTTGGATGCTGCTATAGATTGGGTTGGTCCACAGGAAGATGTAGATGCCAGGTATCAGCAGATTAGAACAATGAGTGTAGGCCAAACAATTATTATGGGAAACTTTAACTATGGGGACATAGTTGCAAATGGATAATTACATGAAACATGTTACAGAGCAGACAAGGAGTTTGTGAGTGTTGGATCTGATAATGGCATTAGAAGATATATTCATAATCAAGGTAAATACTCTGCATCAAATTGGGGAGAGTGACCGTGCAATCTTGTTTTGGGAAGTTGCCAAACATGGAATTCTCTGTCAAGAAGAGATTTATGTTCAACTATAAGGCTGGTGATTATGAGAACCCATGACACTGTTTCAAGATGACTGTTTCAAGATCTTGATACAGTGTTATGAGCTTGAGCAGCTACAAGGAAAGAATGTCAGTAGTGCATGACAAGTGGTCAGAGAGTGCTTGAGAATAGCAGTATCAGACTACATACCCAAGGTCAGGAGGATAAACTGAGTTGGAATTAAGTGGATGATTAGGGATATGAAACAAGAACTGCAAAAAAAAGAAAACATTGTGGAAGAAATAAAGGAAAAAAGTGATCAGCATACTCATGAGAAGTACAAAGTGCAAGCAAGAAGGGTGACTAGTGTGGTAAGAAAGGCCAAATCAGACTATGAGAGAGAATTAGCTAAACAGGCCAAAGTAAACCCAAAAGAATTTTTTCATTATGTAGCAAGTAAGAGGAAAATTGACTATGTAGAATGACTTTAAACAATGCTCATGGTATGAAAGTGAACGAACCAAAGGAAACAGTTCAGTTGCTGAGTGATCATTTTGCAAAGGTGTATCATCCAAGTGGAGATTTTACAGTTGCTGATGTTACAGAAACACATATCAACATTGAGGTAGATGAACTGGGGTTGTTCAGCATATTAAAAAATATGTATGTGACCACACAACAGTGGATAACTGAATGGCATATCAGCCTGTGTACTATGTGAATGTGCAAGAGAATTGACATTGCCTCTGAGAAAGTTGTTCAATCTAAGTCTGTGCTCTGGCAGGGTTCCAAGGGAGCGGAAAGAGGGTAAGATAGTACCATTGCATAAAGGTGGCTCCTAAACAGAGGTAGCAAACTACAGATCAATTAATATATCCAGAGTTGCTGTTCAAGTATTGGAAAATTTGGTGAAAGGTAAAATACAGCAGTGGGTAAATAGGGATGCAATACTCTATATTGGGCAGCATGGCTTTGTAAAGGGGAATTGTAAGGGACATATGCTGACTTAGTAACTTATTCACATTTTATAATAAATGTGACAACAGAATTGGATAAAGGCAGCTACACCATGATACTGCTCGGCTTTGACAAGGCATCTGACAGAATACAACATGGAAAACTATTACAAAACTGGAGCAAGTGGGAATGGATATGAGGCTATTAGCATGGAGAAAAAGGTGGCTGACAGACAGACATCAAAGTGTAGTATATGGTGGAGCGAAGTACCTCAGGGTTTGGTACTAGGGCAATTACTCTTTAATTTGTATATCAATGACATAGGGAAAGATGTAAGAGAGGATATTCGGTTGTTTGTTGATGATGCAAAATTGGGGAGAGCAATAGTTTTAAATATATTGGCATTCTGGACAAAGGATAATGATTGTCAATTTAACATTTAATATAACAAAGATCTGTATTTAAGTTTTGTCGATTTGGAAAAGGCATATGACAAGGTGCAAAGAGAGAAGCTATTCAATACGCTACAGTTATATGATGTCAATAGGGCATTATATTACTTAGTCTTTATTTGAGTTGTAAGTCAGCAGTTAGAATTAAAGGAAGTACAGGAAGATGGTTTAATGTTAAATCTGGTGTGAGACAAGGATGTACATTATCCCCTCTGTTATTCATTATCTATATGGATCACATTATGAAGGAAAGTGGTATTAAACATGATATCAAAATTGGAGATGTTAATATCAGCTTTTTGCTTTATGCGGATGATGTTATACTTCTAAATAAATCCACTACAAATCTGCAAGATTCTCTGACTAAATTGAATAGCTGTTGTAATAGATATGTTATGAAGGTCAGCAATAAAAAGACAAAGACAATGAAAATAGGCAGAATCATTGAAAATGTCAACTGTGTTGTGAATGGAGAACCTGTGGAACAAGTAAAACATTTCAGCTACTTAGGCACGATTTTTAGTGAAGATGGTAAATTAAATATGGAAATAGACAACAGAATCAGCAAAGCTGGTATGGCAATTGAATAAATTCATATGGAATAAGAGAGAAATTAGTCGGAACACTAAATTAGCTGTATACAAGACAGTGTTCAAACCAGTTTTAACTTATGGATCTGAGAGCTGGGTCAGAAGTAAAACACTTGACCAAAGACTAGAGACATGAAGAATGAGAGTCCTGAGAAAGATCATAGGCGTGAACAGATGGCATCAATGGCAATATCATATTAAAAGCGAGGATATTAGGAAAGAACTTGACATTGTCAGCATCCAGGAATGCGTTAGCAGAGCTAATCTCAAGTGGTATGGTCACTTAAACAGAATGGGCAAAGAAAGATTAACAAAACAAGTGTTCTCTGCCAGGTTGGCAGCAAAATGACCCAGAGGAAGACCAAGATATACGTGGATTAATACGGTACAAAGTGCCTTAGACAATAGAAATATAAGATCTGATAATGTTGGAGTCTTGACAAGTAACAGACTGATTTGGAGGAAAATTGTAGATAGGAAGTTAGTAATGATGTAATTTTTTTCATGTAGTACTATCATATCCTGTACACCCCTTGAGGGTACATGGCAGGAATTTGATGATGATGATCATTTCCCCAATAAAAATTGTCTCATTCTAGTAAGAGGGAGATAAGAAATTATTTGTTGTCTTCAGTCTATGAGTGAAAATCATTTCAGTGGAGTTTGAAACTGTTCGGGATCGAATTTCCAAATGCTGATATGTTAGATCTTCAAGAAACTATCATGATGCCTGTGAATATTATTCAAGGACTCCAAGTGGTGATATTTTCATAAAGTTTAACAACAATTCAGTGTGTGAAAAGGTATAACACATTTATAAAATGTTGATCCATTTTTTTTAATTTTTTTTTTTTTTTTTGGTTATGTACTGTAGACAATGTTTACAGCCACTAAATTTGTGCCACTTGAAATGGTTCACCTGAAACCAAACTTGTAACATTTCAATCACTAAGATTTTGAATACCAGATGGCTGGATGAAATTCACTAAATTTCATCCAGCCAGTGTAAAATTATTATGATCAGTCCAAATTCTTCTGCAAAAAATAATTTTGATGAACCTCCCTTCTAAAAAAACATGCAGTCATATTCAAGTGTACATCATAAATATTTATATTCCATCTATTCAGTGTATAGCTACTGCAATATATATTTTCTATATTTTGTCATTTGAATCTATACAAATGAAAAATGACAAAGCTCAACACATTTCTGTAAAAATTTCAACAAAGTCCACTAAGCAAGAGTCCAGGATAACTTTCATATAATAAGAAAAAAAAAAAAAATCCTTTCACATTCTGCAAACCACATCTATAAATGAAATGCTTAATGATGCAATTAAGTGCTTCAGAATGCAAAGGCTTATCTAATTGCATCTGATATTGAAAAATAAGAACAAACTGCTGATAAAAAATCTAGTGGCAAAGTATCAAACTGATCAGTATGAACCTGCAGAGAGAGAGAGAGAGAGAGAGAGAGAGAGAGAGAGAGAGAGAGAGAGAGAGAGAGAGAGAGAGCTATTCAGCAAGCAAACAAAACTATACAGTATGGTCTAATTGCCCTCACTTAACACCAACTGAAATATTCCTATTATCCTGTAATCAGGAACAAAAATGGCTGCCCTCTGAAAAAATTGTAAATTAACTAGTAAAACTTCATTCTAATCTGAAATGTAATTCGTTGTTTTAAAGGATAGTGTTCTTGTACAAAAAATAGACACAGATTTAATTTGATACATAAAGCATTTCATAATATTATGAAGTGTTGTCAAGCATAAAAACAGAGACAGACTGGACATATTAATAGACAGCTAAATGAAAGGTGGACAGAATTATGCACTGAGTGGATACCAAGAAAAGGAAAGGATGCCAGAGAATAAGATAGAGGGGCGATATACAAGGTTGGACATGAGATGGTGGACATCGGCTAAAGACAGACAGAACTGGAAAGTTAAGAGGGGAGGCCTATATCCAGCAGTGGATGGAAAGAGGCTAAAGAAGAAGAATAAAGCCTTTTAAATAAATTTTTTTTCCTTTAAAAAAATTCATTTTAGATATTAATAAATAAAAGAAAAAATAATTTATTAAAATAATTGAAATTAATAATGAACATTCAAATATAAATATTCTCAAATTTGATTTGCGCGGGGGGGGGGGGGGGGATTAAACTACATTTTAAAACTAAGATCAACTTACAAAAATAAAATTCTTTCCATTTACCAAAAATAAAAATTATGAAAATAAAATTAATATTTAAAATACATCACCTGTTGGGAAAGATCTGAACTTTGCTGCCTTGATCTAACATTTTCCTTTTCCAATTGTGCAGATATTCTAAAAGTATCATCCTTCTCAGCTTGCAAACGCTCCTGATCCTAAATTTATTGAAAAGAAGAAACAAGTTAAGTATTCCCCCCCAACATTTTTTTCTCTGGTTATTTATCATATCTCAAATACTTTCTTATATAGTAGGGGAATTATCTGATTCCCTTAACATAGTTTTCAAGTATTCCTACATGTACAAATGAAATTCTGAAAAGTACAAATTATCTCAAATCAGTAATGCTTTGGCTTCATAGGTATGAATAAATAATAATAGGTAAGACTATAAAATAATACTTATACAAGCAGATTTATAAAAGTTCTATAAAAAATAGTTCGAGATGTTATTGATGATGCTTTGGCCATCTCTACTTTTTATTTCAATACTGCTTAATGTACACAGATGCAAATTATAAACCACAAAAGATGTTTTAGTTAATAATGAATATATTAATGGATCCTCCATTTTATATTTTAATTTACCTTTAATTTTATATTCAGTTTTACATTTTTAATGTCGACAAGAAGGAACTCTTCATAATTCCTATAAACTATGCACACCTATCTAAAGTTTCGAATAAAAGAAATGACCATATGCTTCATTACAAGGTCACACTTCTAATTTCTTGCAGTGTCACTATAGAAAATTTATGTTTCTTTTATAATTTACATATTTACTTTTTCCTAAATTTGACAGAGGGTTTGTGTAAAAAAGGCGACTCAAATTGCTTTTCGTCTTTGCAAATTTTTGAATGATTTACATAAATGAGCATTATTAACCCGAGTCATTAACATTCAATTAAGTTAGACCATTTTGCAATGAATATATAAATGTTATTTAGTAAACAGTATTAACAAAATAATATGCACAAATAAAAGAGTAGATGATATTTAGTTTGAAACCATAGTTAACCTGATATGTAACTGCAGTGCTATATGAAATTACAGCCAAAGCAATTGATTATGTACCTTCTTCTGGATGGTTTTCCTGTCTGGATGATTCTCCTGTCTGGTTTTCCATCCAGTTCCTGGATGGAAAACACTGTCATTTGATATGTTATTATGCAGACTTGGTTTGCTGAACAGTTTGCATCTCTGTTCTTCAAAAGCATGCAACTTCAAATCATACTATGATATAGATTCTAGTTCATAAATTTCTCCATACTTCAACATTGCAGCTCTACTCCAATCATCCAAGAATTTGATCCAACCAGGCTTTGATGTTCAAAACAAAATAAGGCATTTCAGTTAATTCTCTATTATTTCAGTAACTTCATCAGTGCATTAAAATTAAAAGAAGAATCTGATCAGGATACTATGATGGCCATGAAAGTTTACGTCATTACTAACTTACTATAACAAATTTCCTCCAAATTAATTTCTTATCATCAGACCTTATATTTCAGTCTTCTAAGACACTTCTTCCTGTATCAATCTACATGGATCTTGGGCTTCTTCCTGGCATCCTGACAAAAAAAAAAAAAAAAAAAAAAAAAAAAAACTTGTTTTGCTAACCTAAACTTTCCTTTCCCGTTCTATGCTTAAATGACAATAATACCACCAAAGATTAACTCTGCTCATATTCCTGAAGCTAATAATGTCAAGTTCCTTCCTAATATCAACACATTTTAATATGGTTTTGCCAGTGATTATCTCTCTTTTTCTAAGAAATCTGATATCTGTGATCTTTCTTTTTAAACTCAGTTTTCCAATCCATATCTTTAGTATTCTGACTTATTATCTTAGACCTCCAGGGAGTGTCAAAGACTCATCGAGAAAGGCTATAGATTATCCAGATCAGCAGTCATAGCCTCCCTTAAATTTATTCACACTAGATGCACTCAACTACTCCTCACTGCTCTATGGGAGAAAAACCTAGCCCATAATCCAGATATAATCCTTGTAACTCTTCTTTGCACCCTTTCCCCAGCTTCTTTATTCACTTGGAACATTTGAGACCAAATCTGAGCATAATAATTCAGGTGTGGTCTTATCAAAACCTTATAAAGAGGCAAAATGACTTCCTTAACCTCGCATGTCAAGGTTCACTTCAACATCGCAATTATCCTCTGAGTTGTATTCGCAACTTTTGCTATATAACCTTTGAACTTCAAATTCCTATCCACCATTATGCCAAGATTACTAGTCTCGTCAGTTTCTTGTAGCATAATCCCACTAATATAATATGCTGCTGGAAATCTAATCATACCAATGTGTATGACTTAACACCTACCAACATTAAAGTGACATCCATTTTCATTTGCCCAAATTTTCAGCCTATTCAAATCATTTTGTAGGTGCTGAATATCAGTAGCATCTCTTATTGCCCTGACTATCTTCGCATCATTCGATAAACAATTATACATCTGATGTTAGACCCTGAGTGATATCATTAATGTATAGATTGAACAATAATGGCCTAAGGACTGAACCCTGAGGTACACCACTGGTCATCTTAAATCTGGAAGATTCACACCCACTGTATCCACTTTTTGATATCTGTCTGTCTGTCAACCATCTCCTGATCCAAGTCAAGAGTTTATATTCCAATTCCATATTTTCCAGTTTATGCAATAGCCTTTCGTCTGGTATCCTATCAAATGCTTGAGAAAAATCCGACATGATTATAGTGTATCCATTCCCTTTATCCTATCCAACTTGGCTGTAACATTGTTATAAAATATGAGCAAAAACATACCTTCCTTTAGTAAACTCATGAAGCTATACTCTGCTCCTTGCAGAGTATAGCATGTTTGTCTACCCATTTCTGCATGCCAGTTCTTACAAACATCTCTAAAATCTTCACTACCACACCAGAGATACTGATAGGTAGGTAGTAAGACACATCAATTTTTGCACACCCTTATACAATGGAACTATCATACATTCCTTCCATTCCTGTGGTATCATTCCTAAGCTGAGACTCAAGTCATAGAAAAATGTGAAAAAACACCTAGCCAATTCGGCTAAACATTCTTTATCAAATGGGCTGATATTCCATCTGTCCCTATAGACAAATTGTTATTCAGGTTAATGACCCTCATTTTTCCTCATTTTTGTGCCAATGTAACAGTAGCACTATACACTATGTTACATACACCTGGTTGATATATTTTATTAATTGAACTCATTAATTGAACAATCTCATTAGCTTCCAGCACTTAAGTTAACCATCTCCATTCAATAAAGTTATTCTTTCACATTCATTCTTTCTTTTGCTTGTGGCATTCTGGTGTGAGCTTTAGATATTTCATAACTCCTCTCACTCTTATTCTCATGATATTCTTTCCCCATCATCTTCTTCTTGTGGATCACTTGCCTAATAAAGTTGCACATCCATTTCACTCCCAACCTATTTATTCTTCAAACACTAGGTATACATTCAGATACCACCTCATTTAAGCACTTTTTCAGAGATTCCCATGCATTGCTGACATTTTTCCTATTCAGTAACTGATACCATGGGACTAAAGATAGTATTCTCCTAAGTTGACCATAATTTCCAGCTTTGTAGTTCAGCATGTAACCTGTTTTAATCAATACAAATAGATACTTACCGATAAAGCACAGCATGATCACTGTCACCAACTGGTGGTAAAATAGCCTTCACCTTCTAATGCTATGAGCAAACCCAACACTCTTTGACCTCTTCCTTCTTTCACATGCTGCTTGAGAAAGTTATCTCACAACAATTCGATAAATTCCTCTTTTTTGTTATCAAGAGATTTCTGTTCTACCCAATCAATGTTTTTGAAAAATTAAAGTCACCCATAATGATCACTCATTTGGTACCCATCGGGCTAAAATGGCAATGCATTTCTTTGTTCCCCTGCAATCTTAGGCCACATCATATTCAATAAAGCAATGAACTCAACCCCTTTGTTCCTGATGATCCTGGCATTTGTGTATATCTCTATGTTCACTGGGCATCTACAGATGCCGTATGGTCACTCCGATGCTCGATGATGTTCGACACCAGGCCTCGCCATGTAGTCCTGTTGTTTGCTTTTCTGGCAGCCTCAACTCTCTGAAGATCAGTCACTCCACACACGCCATCCATCCATCTCATTGATGGTCTACCCCTGCCTCTTTTTCCAATAACTTTACCTTCTATTACTATTCTGAGAAGTCCACCTTCCATCCTTTCTATGTGTCCAAAATATTTTTTAACTTTCTTCTGTCAATATCCTTAGGGAGCCTTAAAGTTCTACTCTAACATCCATTCATTTGTACGCCTTTCAGTATATGATATCCTCAACAGCCTTCTGTAACACCACATCTCAAAAGCAGATATCCGTTTCTTATCTGACTTCTTTAGGTTCCAAGTCTCGCATCCATAAGTCACTGTTGGAAAAACAACTGCATCTAAAATTCTCAACTTTGTTCCCATGGAGATAGATCCATCCTTCCAGATTTTAGACAGGTCTCTGACTGTTGTTTTAGCCATTCCTAACCTTTTTCTGACATCTTCTGAACAGCAATTCTTCACATTAATTATGGATCCCAGGTACTCAAACTTGCTGACTTCCTCAATTCTTTCTCCATTAAGATACACTTGTTTCTCAAGAGCTTATCTGTTTGTTTTTCCTTTGAGAACATGATCTTTGTCTTGCTAGAATTGAGTTGAAGTCCTCTGTTATTACTGATTTTGTTAACTTTGTCAAGACTTAGTCCTATTTCTTCCATGTCATTACAAAGGAGTACTGTATCCTCAGCATACTCAGTTTACTGATCAATCTACCTCCTATCCTAATTCCTGTCCTGAGCTCATCCAATGCTTCACACATGATGTCCTCCGCATATATATTAAACAAGTGAGGAGAAAGTAAACATCCTTGTCTAACTCCTTTTCCAACTTGAAGCCAGTCAGTCAATCCAACACCTGTTCTTACTGTGGCTAATACAAGTTGGCTATCAACCTGATAGCCAACTTGTATAAGCCAATTTGTGTATAGATATAATAAATTACCACCTAGCCTATTCTTATAATTAGATATGCAATCTATTTGGTCTTGTTCTAGAATTTTCTCTTTTCCCTCCCCAGACATACTCAAAAGGTCTGAATCCAAAGCAGATTTTTCCACTCCTTCGCCACATACATAACCATGTTCGAAGACATTCATATCTTTATCACATTTGAATACCACAGCTGAACCTTCACACATATTTTTCCCATTCCTCTTTTTGATGATCCACTTTCCCTGGCTCTCTGCATTAGGTATCATACCAAGAAGTAATTTTTCCAAACTCCTGATGACAAATGAATTCAAGTGCAGGCCATCCCTCTTATACAAGTCTTTTCTGCCATCAGCCTCACTCCACATATCTAAAAACTCGCATCCATTTCTTCTACACAGCCTGCACGTGAAATCATTTGCTATCATTGCCTTCCTTCTTAACTCAGTAATGTCATATCTAGGTAGCAATTCTATCATCAACAAATTCCTTCAGCTGATTCACTATCATGCTAACTTTACTAAATCTGTTGTCTATTTTCAAATTCAATTTGCCATCTTAAGTTAAAATTTTGCCTAAATAGCTGAAATGTTTCACTTGGTATATAAGTTCTACATTCAGAAGATATCTGTGTGTTTCAGGAGAAAAGTTATCTATGTGTTTCAGGAGAAAAGGTATTTGTCTCCCTAAACCTCTTTAAAATTGCATTAACAGTATTCAAGTATCCAAACTAGCACCACACTCATTGACAATTTGTCTTTGAGTCATGGATGTGTCAAAGTTATCTATGTGTTTCAGGAGAAAAGGTACTTGTCTCCCTAAACCTCTTTAAAATTGCATTAACAGTATTCAAGTATCCAAACCAGCACCACACTCATTGACAATTTGTCTTTGAGTCATGGATGTGTGCTGAGAAAATGCCCATATTTTTTAACACTTTCTTGGAGATGTATTCATTTCATAGGTACACAAAATGAATAAAACACTACAAATGTCAACTTGTTTACACTATTAAAAATGCACAACAGTATTAATAAACATCATAGATACAGTGAATTTTAATATTAATAGTGTATTAATATTAATATTATAATAGTGAACTAAAATAGACATAATAAATTACCACCTATTTTTGGTTTACAAAAATCGTAAACCAAAACCTACATGAAAATCTGGGTTGTTCAGATTAATTTGTTCACTACTGTAATGTGATTTTAAAGAGGTTTAGGGAAACAGTACCTTTTCTCCTGAACAGAAAAAGAAAATGTGGATGAAAAAGAAAATCTACACTTACTCAAGATCCTTTACTAACTAGGAAAAACAAAATGAATCCAAGAATGTCTACTGTAGACTTAAATAGAGATTTGGCAGTTAGTGGAATTAATGTTTCTGACATGGCAGTCTGCTGAAGATTGCTGGAAGTAAGGACTGCCTACATACCAAAAAAGAAACAACTGTTGATGAAGGCTATGCAAAAAAAGAAACTCCAGTGGACAAAGTGTACAAAGAGACTTTGTCCAAAGAGAGTGAGTACCCCATGTTCACAAATCAGCAGCTGCGAAGACTTCTTGCACCCATCTTCAACAAGCTACTAACCACCCAACTAAAAAGATTTTCTGGGGTTGTTTTACACATGACAGTCTAGGATCACTTGTGCCTGGTGACAGTACAAGTGATTCTGATGAAAAGTGGCAATACATAAAAATATTGGAGAAAAGAGTGGTCACACAGATCCAGAGATAAAGAACTCATCATCCAACAGGATCTCGCTCCATGCTACACTTTTCATCAGAATCACTTGTACTGTCACCAGGCACAAGTGATCCTAGACTGTCATGTGTAAAACAACCCCAGAAAATCTTTTTAGTTGGGTGGTTATTGCCTCAAATATCATAATATCCAATTGCTTCAGTGGCCAGGTAACTCTCCTGATATTAACCCAATAGAAAATTTGCAGGCCATAGTGAAAAAGAGACTTGGAAAATTAAATTATGATACAAAGGATACCTTGATGCAATCCATTATAAAAGTATGGTTTCGAGATGCAGAAATAAGAAAAATTTATTGTACATTGATAGAGTCCATGCCTAAGCGAATTAATGAACTTATTAGGAACAGAGCAGCACATAAATTATTAAGTAAAGTTGGAGTTTAATTTTTGTATATATTTCCTTGGGAAATTAAATTTTTTTCTTTAAAATGTGAGTGCTCAGATTAATTTGATCACTACTGTATGTCCTCTGAACTTTTCTACTATATACTACTCCAGTCTCTGTTGATTATTCCCCCCCCCTTAATCCATGCTACCAGTGCTCCAACTTTTATAATAATTTTCTATGTGGTATTCTGTAGTCCAGCAGCGTCATGGTGTAGCCATTTCCAATATCAAATTCTGCTGCTACTCTATTATAAAATGTGAATAAATTACTAAGGTAGGACCTATGTTTTACAAAACCATGCTACCCAGCATACAGTATCGTATTCCTATCCATCCACTGCTAGATTTTACCTATGACCAACCTTTCCAATTCTTTAACCACCGTCACTGAAATATTAATTGATCTGAAATTTGCCACTTCTGTCTTGGAGCCACCTTTAATCTTACTGCTTTTCTGCTCCCTTTGGACCTCGTTAGAGCTGAGACTTGAATTCAACAACTTCCTTGGGAGCACTGCCAATTGTCTTCCTCATTCACGTAGCACATGGATTGACATGCCATCCAATCCTACTGCTGTAATTCACATGAATATTTTTCAATGTGTTGAATTGGATTTAAATGGTATTAATGCAAACACAGATTGATAAGAAAACAACTATTTATTAACTTAAAAGCTAATATTTCGCTGGTATTATATTATATTATTTATATGAAAAGGAAAAATATACAAACAATTAGATGGGACAGCTATGGGATCCCCCCCCCCTAGCCAATTTCTACATAGAACATCTGGAAAAGCTAGGTATCAACACAGCCACTCTCAAACCTAGTCTCTGGCTATGATATGCTGATGATGTGTTTGCTATTTTGCCACATGGCCCAGACACATTGAATACATTTTTAGTGCATCTAAATAGCCAGCACCCTAAAATCCACTTTACAATGGAACTAGAAGCCAATGACTACCTACCCTTCCTGGACACACTGATCACACGTCTTCCAGAAGGTTCCTTATCATTTTTGGTTTATAGAAAACCCACACATACAGGGAGATATTTACATAAACAATCATCACCCTTCTCAACAATATGGTATCTTAAAAACATCATTAACCCATAGAGCTAGAGCAATCTGTTCCAATGACATTGCTCTCACTGCTGAACTTTCTCACCTGCGTCACACCTTCCTAACCAATGGCTATAATCCCCATAAAATAGATAAAATATTAAATGCTACCCAGAAATCCCCCCCCCCCCCACTATCCACCACAGAAGACCACAACAAAACTATCACCATCCCATACATTAAAGGCACATCTGAAAAGTTATCTAGGGTGCTTAACAAACACCAACTGCACACCGTATTTAAACCTTATGTGAAATTGGCAACTCTCATCCGTTCACCTAAGGACAGATTCACTCCTTTATCACATTCAGGAGTCTATGAAGTGCCTGTTCTTGTCATCGAGCCTGCTATGGACAGACAGGAAGAACTGTGGACATCTGCCTCGGTGAACACAAAAAATATATCCGGCACTTTCACTATGGCAAGTCGGGTCTGGCAGACCATGCTTTGGATACCCCAGTACACAGGATCAATTGGAAAAAAACAACAAAAGTACTGCATAGAAGCTTCTATAAGTCAGAGAGTTTAATCCTGGAATCAACAGAAGCCTTAAAACATACTCCAAACTTTAACAAGTATGGCTGTATAAATCTACCAAAGATTTGGGAGACAGCTATCCTAAGACCAAATTAATATTTATTTAAAAAAAAAAAAAAAAAAAAAAATCAGCTAATGCCTTTTTATTCCCATATATACAGGTAGTAGGCGAGGCCATTTTTAGCCCTATCTAACTTTTTTTAGAGACTGAGTGGGCAGTTCAATCTTCACTAGTACCCAATCAGAGATAGCTGTTACACCAGATTGTGGTTGTCTCGCATTTGTAACAAACTTTGTGTGCTCTGAAGATACTGGATATAATATCAGCGAAATATTAACTTTTAAGTTAATAAATAGTTATTTTCTTATCAATCTGTGTTTGCATCAATACCGTTTAAATCCAATCCAACATGTGGGACGAACACATAAGTCTATCCACGCGGCTAAATATTTTTCAATATGCTGAGTACCTCTTGTTCATCTACCACAATTCTGACATCAGATTCTGCCATATCAACTATAAAATCTCCAAATGGATGAAACACCTTTGCAGAGTGAAGACTTAGCAACATAACTATTTCAACTACTACTGCATTGATTATGAGAAGCACTGATTATCAGCATTGATTAAAATCTTTCTTCCTCTTGCTTGCTACATAATGAAAAAAACTCTTTTTGATTTAATTTGGCCTGCTTAGCTAATTTTCTCTCATTATCTGATTTACCCTTCTTTACTGTACTTTGCATTGCTGATGAGAATGGTTTATATCACTACTTCTACATTTAATCCCTACTCAGTTTACCTTCATGACCCTGGTTATACAAGTCTGATTCTCTCTCTCTCTCTCTCTCTCAAAAGCAACCCCTTACCTCTTCTCATGCACTATTGGCATTCTTTCCTTCTAGCTTGTTTTGCCAGTGCACTGCTCCAAGCCACTACCTAGGTTTGTCATAATTGCCAATTTTGTAGTTCCACATAAATTCTTCTTGAATGAAAATTTCCACATGATTTGGTCTTTCTTACCATAGCAGTCACCTGTCTTGCTTGCACTTTGTACTCCTCATTAGTAATCTGATCACTGTTTCTTTATATTCCCTATACAATGTTTTTTTTTTCTTTCTCCCCCCTCCTCAGCTCTTGCAGCTCTCCCTACTTATCCACTTAACTTCCACTTGGCTTATTCTTCCTGACTGTGGATATGCAGTGTGATACTAGTTCCTATGTAATGGATTGTCAGAATGAGTAAATCAGTTTAAAGAGAGGTATGATATGACAAGTTTTGTGTGTACAAATATTAGTGTGGGTCTCTCACAATGAATTTCCAGACACCATGGATATAAAATAATGATGCCCTCTAAGGGTTGGATAACAAAGTAAATTTGGAGAAGTTAGGCTCATCTAGTTAATGCAGCCATACTTGTGGAAGTTGGGGGAGTGCATTACAGCCGATGCTGATTCTAAAACTTCTGTGCAGCACTGTCTTCTTTCATTTAATTCTGTGTAAAGGAATATCCAGATCATGGTCAGCAAACCACAATTTACAATGTAGATGATCTCCAAATTTTCTCAAAATGCTGCAACATGCCTGGTGGAATTCATTTCCTTCTCTGCTGTTCAGATCTCCAACAATGACCACTATTTCTATTTAGCTGCCTGCTCTAATGATTCGAAAAATTCCTCCCCTTCTTCCTTAGGAGAATTGTCGATAGGACCATAGGCACAAATAAGTTTCATTGTCTTCTATTTTCCCAGTTTAAATTTTGCCCTACTTGAAACTGCCTTCCAATCAAGAAATTTATCTTCAGGTTTGGTATTGAATACTATAGCTATTCCTTATTTTCCTTGATCATTATTGCCCAAATATAATATCCTATACTTATTATTTAAGAGAATCTCACTCATTTTAGTCTTCTTTGTCTCAGTAATGCCAATTATGTCCACATGGGACTTTTCCAGTTCCTATCTTCAATTCTTCTGACAGTAACTTTGTTGTAGTTCTTCAAGATTGTTCAGTTGGAATTTGTTTCAGCATCTGACTTGTCATTATGCATTCTAGTTCCCTGACGTAAACAGCAGGTGTCACCAAATATGTCAACATGTATTTTCTAAGATTCCACTCCTAGCTCCACCAAACCCTCTTAAACTAATGACTATCTTCATTTCCATTCAAGCAGCCTGTTCTAGTTTCATAATTTGCTGTGGTTGCGTAAAGAAATCATGATATACACAAGGCAGTGTCCAAATCAATATAATATTGGATAATACGCCATCAAAATACACGTCCACTTATAAGATAATTCTGTCAGCTAAATCCCAAAATATTACATTAACCTTATTCATTCGTCATCCAAGTGGGTGGCAGATGAATAACAGAAAAGTCAGGACTAGCCAGTGGGTCACAAGCCTCAAATAATTTTCTGTATTGCATAGAGGCAATGTGAAGGTCTTATTTATAACTTATTTTCTTTTGTAGACTTTTGTCTTCTAACTGCATAAATAAATCTGGATCTTTGTCTTTCTTGTAGATGTGTTACTTCCATTTCTGAAATCAAATTAAGAGTATCTTGTTACATATGCCCTGCCTACACTGATTCCTGATATCTTTATGCTGATGTATCTTACTTTTAAAGAATGTTCAACCACATATCTGTGGTTTCTCATCCTAAATTAGCTATTTGTAGCTCATCTCCTAGATCCATAATTTAAAAATGGTGTGAACTCTATCTTCTAGTGTTTTATCTAATTTCATCTTATTCTTTATAAATTTATTCATCTAGCTCCCTGCCATAAAAATGTTGCTAACTCTGTGAACTATTTTTTCAAATTTAATTTAATATCTTCACTAAAACTGTGGATAAATGGTTGAAATATGTGTTCAACAGATTTGTTATGTTCTGTAGATTAACCATCAACAAATGCAGGACAAGCCAGTGGGTCACAAGCCTCAATGGATTTTCTGTACTGCTTAGAGGCAATGTGGCAATGGTCTAATTTATAACTTATTTTCTTTTGTAGACTTTCGTCTTCTAACTGCATAAATAAATCTGGATCTTTGTCTTTCTTGCAGTAGATGTTTTACTTCCATTTCTGAAATCAAATTAGGAGTATATAGCCTGAAAGATGAAAACGAGTAACATAACTAACATTTATGTTCCTGGCTATTTTCACAGTTTTTACCTTTTTTATTGCTAATTCTCAAATCAAATCTGTTACAGCAGTTATTGAATTTAGTTTTCGTGAAGAACCAAAATGAATTTATTTACGAGCATATCTGTAAAATGTGAAGCGCTGAGGTTTCTAATTTTTATATCAGATTTAACAGCACTCTCCTTCATAACACGATCTCCATAAATAGCAAATAACAGTAAAAATAGCATCCAACTTTACATTACACTGAACCAACTACAAATGTACAAGCTGCTGATTTATAATTTAAGTATAGGTTTTATATACTACTCTGTACAAATGTCCCACTTACAAGGCTTAATCACAAATTCTTGTTATATTCCCATGATTTCTCAACAATGACGAAGTAACCATCTCATCCTGACAAGCCTAATTTGATCCCAAAATAAGGTTGTTCTTATCCAGAGTTTTTTTCTCCATTAATATTTCTTACTCCCAGGTATGTGTGAATAAATCTTATTTGAAATAATTAATAGGAAAACCTTTGAGTAAATGTAACAGTAAGGAGTAAAAGTAATGCTGCACTGTCTTTAATATTTCATCATCTTCATCAAATTCCTGACATGTACCCTCAAGTGGGAGAGCAGATATTATGATTGTAATACGTGGAAAAGTTAGATCATTATTACCTTCATTAATATTTTCTTTTTATATATTCGATGTATTTATATTTTTTAACTATCTCTATATTTTCAATCTTTAATATTTTAAAATATTAAGATTATATCCTTTATATATATATATATATATATATATATATTTTTTTTTTTTTTATTATTAAAGTTTATAAGGCAGAACACCAGAATAAGTTGATGACATTTATTTACTTATTGTATGGTTCAGAAACATGAACTGTTAAAAAGAAAAGAGATGAGATTTTTAAGAGCAATAAAAGGTACAAAATTGGACCATATAAGAAATTAACACATCAGAAAAGAACTAGATATTTATAATGTAAATGAAAAGATCGAGGAATGTAGAGAGAGAGAGAGAGAGAGAAAGAGAGAGAGAGAGAAATGGAAAAAACATCTATTTAGGATGGAAAGATATCAGCTACCAAAAGAAACAGATAGATACAGGCCAAAGGGAAAGAGAGAAAGGAAGACCAGTGGCAAGATTGAAAGACCAGTAAAGTCAGAAGAGGCAAATGCCTAATCCTTGAAGAGAAAAATAAGATATATTTTCTGTTTTGCCATTACTTATTTCTACATTTGAATGTAAACACTTGTATGTACAGAACTGTATGTCTATATTATTACTAAAAAGAAAATAAACATAAGCTGCATAAGGGCAAAAATTTACACAAGACTTCAATTTCTTAGTAAGAAATATAACTTATCAATCCTTATTTATGCAACTAAAGAAAGTATCGTACCACAAGAGAACTGGCCAACTGATTGCGAAGGCATGATATTGTTTCCAAAGCTTTCTGGTATTCTTGAAATCTCTGGTTCACAACAGGAGTGTTTTCTTCTATTTCCTAATAAAATACAAATATGTGATCAAATTTTTTTCAACAATTAGATATCAATATATGATATTTACAAACATATATGATGTGTGTGTGTATATGAGAGAGAGAGCCAACATTTGTTTGCTATACAATTTTATCTTGCTGACCTATTATCACTAAATTTTGTAGTATCTTCCTTTCTGATTAGAAAGATTATAGCTATGTTTGATTACACCTCATGTGCAATTGACAGGAAGTAACTTCAGTCAGGAAGCCAACCTTCAATATTGTGATTTTCAGCTTAGAACTTAGGAAATGCTGGACCAACCACCCTCCCCAGTTACATTTCATAGTCAGAGTACAAAGGTCCCCACTGAGAAACGAGATTTTGTTTTTTCTCATTATGTGATGGACGCATTTTCTATGGGAAATCTGCAGACAACATTTGGCATAAAATTTTAACTCTGGGGTGGCTCATCTCTCTCTCTCTCTCTACCTGTTTCTGTTTTTATGTTCTGTGTTTTTCATCTAGAAGGCAGAATGACTTAACTTCTTGATAATATAAAAAACACTCAAAATTGGGTAAGCAAAATTAAGAATACCACACTCAGAACCAATGAGTCAGTAAAGTACATCAAAATAGTAGCCAGTTTTGACGTACCTTTTTTCTCAAAAACGTTAACGGACAATATTCTTTCTTTAAAAGACAAATTTCCATCCAACATCACAGCGCTCTGTCCACATACTATGTTTGGGTTACTTAATAAGGCAAAATAACTTTAAAAAAATTCCTAAGGCCAACTTTTATGTGGAATTTTTTGAGCAATGTGGTCTAGAACTCCACTCCACTAAAATCAAATCCAGTGTCTAGAACATATATGATTATGAAGTATTTGTTATTTAGTTCCATAACCACAAAACATTAAACACCTTTTTCAACCACTTTAACAAGCAAGCACAAACATAAAACATGTGTAAGCCTACAAATGATAAAATACTGTATTAGTTAAAAAACTGATGTTTTTGGGATTGCAAAAAAAAATGAATAAAATAAAAATTCTCCACAAGATTACATATAAAGATGATAAAGAGGTCATATTCACTGCATACATTAAAAGAATATTCAATAAAAATAAGCAGAATGCCATACAAATATAGTCTTAATGTAACCTATAAATCTCTCCTGAAATACAGAATTCATTCACTTTTTCCAAAGATCTCTTCTCTTCCCTAGCCCACACTTCAATGTACTAAAATCAGAAAATCTGTAACTCACCTTACATTAGCAAAATAATATGGACAATACTGATATGAAATGAAGAATGTACAGGGCACAAAATTCTCTGAAGATTATTATTATTATTATTATTATTATGGGACCTCCAGGGAGTCAAGGACTCATCGAAGGAGGCTATAAATCACCCAAACCAGCTGTTATACCTTCCCTTAAATTCATTCACACTAGATGCACTCACTACTCCCTAAAGGCAAACTATTTCACTCACCCACTGCTCTCTCTCTCTGGGAGAAAACCTAGCTCTTAGGCCCTTTCTTGACTGTGAACAAACTTAACTTTCATGGATGTCCCATTTCTCTCCAAATCTTCCATATAACGAAAAATTGCATCAGATGATATCCTGTAACACCCATTCAAAAGTTTATAGACCTCTTATCATATCACTCCTCTTTCTCCTGTTAACCAGAGTCTACAATCCACATACTCGCAATCTGTCCTCATAAACTAAATCCCATAATCCAGATATAATCTTTGTAACTCTTCTTTGCACCCTTTCCACGGCTTCTTTATCCTCTTGGAGCTTGAGAGACCAAATCTTTGCACAATAATCTAGGTGTGGTCTTATCAAAAGGCAAAATGACTTCCTTATCCTTACATGTCAAGGTTCGCTTCAATATCACAATTATCCTGTGTTGTACTTGCAACTTTTGCTATGTGACCTTTGAACTTCAAATTCCTATCCACCAATACACCAAGATCCCTTGTCTCAACTGTTGTCACTGTTGGCAGTAAGACATGCTTAAGTTGCTACACACGATTCCTTAAAATTATCAAGTTTCAATTGTATTGTTTTGAGTGGATTGACATTACTTAAACATCATAGACAACAGTTAATAAATAAAACACATTAACTGAGTTACTGCAAGTAACTCAGTTAATGTGCCTCTAAAAATGGAAGCGGCAAGTCCTTTGTTCAACTTTCACCCAAATGATTTCGTACAGTTTTAGAAATATTTTATTCAGTATTTAACCACAATAGTGCCAAAGAGAAACAGTTTTTTTTTTATTTTCACTAGTTTTGTGAAATACTTTGTTTCACTTCCTCAGGAAATAACACAAACTAAAAAACTAGAAAGCAAGTAAAACACAGTTAACATCATCATCATCATCATCAAATTTCTGTCATGTACCCTCAAGGGGTGTACAGTATATGATAGTACTACATGAAAAAAATTACATCATTACTAACTTCCTACCTACAATTTTCCTCCAAATCAGTCTGTTACTTGTCAAGACTCCAACATTATCAGATCTTATATTCCTATCGTCTAAGGCACTTTGTACCGTATCAATCCACCTATATCTTGGTCTTCCTTTGGGTCGTTTTGCTGCCAACCTGGCAGAGAACACTTGTTTTGCTAATCTTTCTTCGCCCATTCTGTTTAAGTGACCACACCACCTGAGATTTGCTCTGCTAACACATGAATTGAGTTTTTGTACCAAACTCAATTCAATGCCTCAGATATCAAAGTGTAATCACTTGTGAATCCTCTAACTTTTCCACTGCATATGTCCAAAAGTGGAAATCAAAAGCAACAAGAAGACTGACCATTGACTGACAGTAGTGGAATCCATACTAAGGAAGCTTGGAAGTCAAATGTTAAAGGTTTTCCAATACTTCAAAGATATAAAGTAAGTAAAACTGGGTGGTAATTAGATAGCAGAGATTTGTTGCCCTTCTGGGGAATGGATTGAATATGGCCTTATTTATAAACTGCAAGTCAGATATCATCACTGGAATACAAAAGAATAAAAAAAGGCAACACAGAACAGGAGTTAAATCTGGGGAACAAACCTTCAATACAATTTGAAAAGTACCAACAGGACCAGAAGGCTTTTTTTTTGTATCCAGTTTGGGCAAAACTGTTGATCCCTTTCTGTCATAAAATCAAAGTAACATTGAATGTTGTGTGTGTGTGTGTGTGTGTCTGTGAGAGAGAGAGAGAGAGAGAGAGAGAGAGAGAGAGAGTTCAGAATGGTAGGAAACAATTACCAAGATCATCTATGCAAGAAATGATCTTGGTAATTGTTTCCTACCATTCGGAACCTTTCCATCTTACCTTTGAAAAGGTAAAATGCTAGACTGGCTTTCTCTGTAGATAATGATGCAACAGAACCATCCAAGTGCAAAAGAGGTGAAAGAAGGGTTGGATAAAAGTTACGGCTAATAGCTTTGATAAACAGCGATTGCTTTGATAAACATGACTATCATTTTGGAAATGAGTTTTCCTGTTTCCAAAATCAGATATTCTGATATCAAACAGACAAGCTTAGGTGTATGCAAGTTATTACTTTACATGGGGAAGAAAAATCTACAAACAGATTAATGTTACTGCTATGGGTTCTCCAATCCCTTTAGCTAACTTTTACATGGAACATTTTGAAAACAAAAATTTACCACAGCTACATACAAGCTCCTACTGTGATTCCACTTTGCTGATGATGTGTTTGCCATTTAGCCCTATGGACAAGACACTTTGAATGCTTTTGTTGCCTACCTAAACAGCCAATATCTCAAAATTTGCTGATGATTGTTCTGGCTCTCTATGTAAGTGTTTTTAGAATGCCATGCTGTTTGGCTTGATGATGATGTGATTGTATATGTAGATTCTGTAAATGGAAAAAGATAGTAATCCATCTGAAAGGCACGTGACTAATGTATCTACAGAAAGCCAACACACATGCTGGAAGATATCTACATATACAATCACATCATCATCATCCAGCCCAACAGTATTCACCTTTATGAATAGGCCAGAGCAATTTGTTCTAATAACAGAGCTCTTTCTACAGAATTTAAATATCTCTGTGAAAGTACAATTCCTACAAAACAGATAAAATACTACATAGCCCCAATACTTCTCCCTCCTCTTAACACACAATAACAAAACATTACTATTCCTATTCTGATGTCAGAGGTACATCAGAAAAGATAGCCAAAATACTAATAAAACAAGGCCTTCGCATCACATGTTAAATTAGCAACTCTGATCTGCTCTCCTAAGAATTCTGTAGCATATCTTGGAGTGTATGAAATTCCTTGTGACTGTGACATGGCCTACTATGAGCAGACAGGAAGATCTGTTAGCATCTGCCTTGGAGAACATAAAAAACACATTCATACCATTATTATGGCAAGTCGGGGCTGGCAGACCACACTCTGTTGTACACCCTTCACACGGAATTAGATGGAAGAAAACAAGTGTACTATTTAGAAGTCATTACAGGTCAGCAAAACTATTTTTAGAGTGAGCCATGGCTATGAAGAATTCTCCTAACTGAAACAGTATAGTTTCATTAATTTGCCAAAACTTTAGAAGGCTGTTATCTTAAGATCAACTCCTACATAGCTATAATACTTCTTTTTTACAACATTACAGGATGCCAAATTAGGACTTGAGATCTTTTGTCTGCCATGTGTAAACTACAACATGCTGCTTTGTGTTCTAAGATGCAAGTTTGAAATCCAGTTAATAAACTTCTGAATTTTGAAATATAAGCCAGTTAATAAACATCCTTTCATAAAATAGTTTGGCATTGTTAATTTATTAATATCATTAAAATAAGTTATGAAGATGTTCTGAATGTCTGCTTGCGGCTATTTAGGATTTTGATATAAACAGAAAAGGAAGATGAAGAGTTTAATGAAAGCCAATTGACATGCTTCTTCTCATGTATACAGCCTTGGCACATTTCTTGGGGAACCAAGGATTTGATGATAATTTAAAGATGGATAATAAATGTTTCTATGCCAATAAGAATTGCTTCAGTATAAATGTTTGGATCAGAAGAATGAAAATAACAATCCAACCAAGGAAAGGAAGCACAGAAGTCGTGAAGATCATCCCACATAGATTTCCTATAAGCCAGATGATGCATAAATGACAGCACAAATGATGTTCATTTCAGAAGAAATTAACATTAGATGTGGAGTGAATTGCTTAGAGCAGCATTTCCCAAACTATGTTCTGTGGAAAGTGAATAAGTGTTCTGTGAAAAATTATCAAAATTGATATGAGTCTGGAATGGTTTTTAAATGTTGCGATAAGTTCAAACAAGTTTGAAAATCAGGCGCTCCTCACTTTGTGTATGGATTGTGCTATTAAGGCCAACATGCGCTGGCTTTGACTCAGCTGCTGGCTGACAGCTGCCCGTGGTTGTTGACACCTCCAAGCACGAGTGAAGTACAGAGGTATCTATTCTAGGAAACGTGCAGTCACAAGCAAGGTCAATGCGATGTGCTGAAGCCTGGCACACTTGTAGTGTGCGCTGTCGAATTTTTGCGATGCGATACAGCCTGCTGCAGCAATAGTGTGCACTTAGCTTTACACTGAATACGAGACCGATGATACTCCACTCTAACCAAGGTGTTGTTCTGTTAAAATTTCAAGATTTGTGAAGTGTTCCATTATAGGAAAAGTTTGAGAAATCCTGGCCTAGAGGACAAATATCAATACTTACAAGGATCACTAGTGATGAAGAGATCTAGAGTGTTTGGATAGTGGGTAGGGTTATCTGGTATTCTGGTAGCCATGTAAACAAATTGAGTAAGATCAGTGGTAACAGCAGATATCTCATGATCTCTGCCTGCTTGATCTGTGAGTTGGAAAAGGAAAGCTGGTTGGAATAAATATTAAAATCTCCAAGGAAAATTTTTAAAGAAACATTTAAAGAAAGGAATGAAGTTTAGAATGACTAACTGCTTTCCCTATGAGAGAGGTGCAGACAACAAATGAATCTGACAGAATAGGGCTGAGAGATTTTTAAATCAAAGATCAAAAAGAAACTTTAGAAACAAATTTGAAATTTTCTGACAGGGTATATTAAAGCTAACATATGCCCAAATACCAACTGAGATGAAAGGAGTCGAGGAGATCCAAGGTGAACAGCGAGAAGCTGAAATTTGAGTTTGTTATGAAAAATAATTGTAGTTTTGTAAAGTGGAAATGAAAATGAATATCACTAAAGTTGGAACAAAGACCATGTATACTAATGAAATGAATCTGGAAGACTTTGGAAAGTTTGCCTTTATCTACATGCATATTTCTTTTAATGGGACATTTGGTCCATAATGGTAGCTGTTTTAAGCTGTGTGAAACTGGGAATGACATGGAATATATAGTAATGGATTCCTTACTAAGCTCTATATATATGGAGAAGTTTATCCAAGTTCTCTACAAATCACATCCTCAAAAGCACTCCCATCCAATATTCCCTCATTATTTGGACTCCCTCCAGACACACCTGGCAGATGTGGCAGCAAGATTATTCACAAGGCAACCCAGAAACCTAAAATATTACCATGAGGTTCAGTCTTGGCAGTCAGTCTATGGAATAATTTTTTTTAAAGCAGTAACCTAGAAAAAAAGAAGCGAGTCTCTTCAAGATGTCTGATATAATTTTGATAATATCACGAAAATTAAATGCTGGAAAAAATGGGTAGAAAAGTAATCAAGATTTTGCTCTGGAATGCAGACATGTTTTTGGTCTTCAGAGGAAATGTATTTCCTCTGAAGGTTGTAGATATCACACCTGATCCCTGCTTTACATTAGTTCACTCATAAATAGTTTCCTCTAGTCTGATTGTCTAATGCTTGTCACAGCTGAAAGATGTATCCAGGACTACTAATGGGCCCCACCAATGTAAAGGTATAGGCAAAGGATTTGGATGTTGAACACCAAAGTAAAACACAATCCAATCAGTGATAGCCAGAACATCAGTTCCATCAGGTTTCAGATTTCTAAAACCTGATGGAACTGGGCCATCCTCAGAAGAACATTGTCAGTCTCATTTTAGGTGCAAGTTCACAGACTTAATCCAAAAATGCATAAAAATTAATTATCTACTTACTGTAACTATTTGTTGTAATTGTTGGTTCAGCCGTTGTTTTTCATTTTTTTCCTTTTGTAATTCCTCTTGTGTCTTAACAAATTCAGAATACATTTGAGTTAATGTCATTCCAGATCGCAATACTTCACTTGTTGCTGCAGCAGTTGGAAATAACTTCTCTATATTTTCTTTACTCAAACCTAAATTTTAAAAAAAAATAGAAACTAGTAGGAGTTTATAATAAAATAAATGAAATAACAAATGATTATTAAAAAAAAAAAGTACCAAAATTGCTAGGCAATAAGTTAAAATACTACTGTCTTTGCAATATAATAAATTTAGTTTAATCCTTTATCCATGTGTGAGCAAACAAAGTTTGCGCCTGAAAGTATCTTCAGGACTGGGGTAAGGTGGTGCAACACCAGGGAGACTTCTTGCAAAGGTGAAGCAAGGTACTATCACTCCTATCTCAGTATCTCCCATAATGCAAAACACATCTCCTTGTGGATATGTCTAATGTTATGTAAGGGAAGGGCCACTACCCAGACAAGTTTCGACCTTTATTGAGGTCTCTTCAGTGGGAGCCAGGCCCAAGTGGAGATACCAGCCAGAAGCATTAGCAAGGTCATCTCTACCTATAGGAGTTGCCAAATGGTGTGCCACCTTTTTAATAAATTACTCTGGATTTAGAGAAAGATGTTTGAAAGTTTATTTTTCACTTGGTTAGAATATAATAAATTTAGTTTAATCCTTTATCCAAGTGTGAGCAAACAACGTTTGTGCCTGAAAGTATCTTCAGGACTGGTGTAAGGTGGTGCAACACCAGAGCGACTCCTTGCAAAGGTGGAGCAAGCTACTATCACTCCTATCTCAGTATCTCCCATAATGCAAAACACATCTCCTTGTGGATATGTCTAATGTTATGCATTAAGGGAAGGGCCACTACCCAGACTAGTTTTGACTTTTATTGAGGTCTCTTCAGTGGGAACCAGACCTTTGTAAGGAGTCGCCCTGGTGTTGCACTACCTTACCCCAGTCCTGAAGATACTTTCAGGCACAAACTTTGTTTGCTCACACTTGGATAAAGGATTAAACTAAATTTATTATATTCTAACCAAGTGAAAAATAAGCTTTCAACATCTTTCTCTAAATCCAGAGTAATTTATTAAAAAGGTGGCACACCATTTGGCAACTCCTATAGGTAGAGATGACCTTGCTAATGCTTCTGGCTGGTATCTCCACTTGGGCCTGGCTCCCACTGAAGAGACCTCAATAAAGGTCAAAACTAGTCTCGGTAGTGGCCCTTCCCTTAACGCATAACATTAGACATATCGGCAAGGAGATGTGTTTTGCATTATGGGAGATACTGAGATAGGAGTGATAGTAGCTTGCTCCACCTTTGCAAGGAGTTGCCCTGGTGTTGCACTACCTTACCCCAGTCCTGAGGATACTTTCAGGCGCAAACTTTGTTTGCTCACACTTGGATAAAGGATTAAACTAAATTTATTATATTCTAACCAAGTGAAAAATAAACTTTCAATGTCTTTGCAATAAAGAGATAATGAAGATTATGAAATGTGTTTGTATTAAACAAGAATTATACTTTTGTTTTAATCCTTGACCCAACTGTAAGCAAACAAAAGTTTTCACTTCATGTGCAACTGTGGAGGGGTTATCAATGGTTATCTGCCTATTTCCACACACACAAACCAATATTTCCTTCATAAGTTATTCACATTTAGCATTATTGTTATTGTTTTTAATACATTATCACATACAAGCAAAACAATATCGTGCCCTTCAGGCACATTATTTGGATGGTCCTTAAAAGTTCACTATAGTAAGAATAAACTGTAATACCAAACTATAAATTAAAGAAGTCAAGAAATGATATTCTTGGTTTAATCCTATATTCAAATGTAAGCAAACAAACTATGCATGTTAAGTATCTTCACAATGGGGCTACTTGTAGATAGAGGCTAATGACATCAAATCGATTGCCTTGGTATCCCATAATGCAAAACACATGCCCTTTCAGATGTATATAACGTTATGCATTATGGGAAGGGCCACTACCCAGACCAGTTTTGATCTTTATTTGTTTGCTCACACTTGGATAAAGGATTAAACCAAGAATATCATTTCATGGTATCTTTAATTTATATTCTAACTAGGAGTTGAAAAGCTTTCAAAAAATACCAGACTATATAAGCAGACAATAATAAAAGCCACATATACTAATAACATTCTGGTATATTATGAACATTTGATTTTGAAAATTTAGACATTAAAATAGTGAAACAGAAATAAATCAACAAATTTTACTGGTTGTCCTAAACATTCATGTTATTAAATTTAGAGCTGCAGGAAGGGCTAATATGATCTTTACAAATTGTCGTTGGAAGGGGGGAGGTCTTTCATCAACCAATCATGAACATAAAAATGGTTGAAAAACAAAAATTACTATAGGTTTAGCAACAAGGTTACAATTTTTTACATTTAAACTGAAATCGTTCTGATGATGAAATTTCAACTGTTAAATATTTTTGCTGATTTTTGCATATATGAAAATCAAGTATTCAGAGCTCAGTTTATTTGTTTATTTATTTATTTTTCATGAGTGAGATGGGTGGGAGAGGGAGAAAACTGAGTAATCTGCAAAACCATGGCGAAGACCTTTGTCCAGCAGTGGACAGAACCAAAACCAAAAGGTTGAAGAAGAAGGAGAGAGCTCATGAGCGAAGGTAATTTTGTAAAAACCCAGAAAAATCCACACTGGACCAGAGTGCCTAAAGTTATACAATATATATGAAACATGGATTATCATCATAATCAAATTCCTGTCATGTACCCTCAAGGGGTGTACAGGATATGACAGTACTACATGAAAAAATTACATCATTACTAACTTCCTATCTACAATTTTCCTCCAAATCAGTCTGTTACTTGTCAAGACTCCAACATTATCAGATCTTATATTTCTATTGTCTAAGGCATTTTGTACCATATCAATCCACCTATATCTTGGTCTTCCTCTGGGTCGTTTTCCTGCCAACCTGGCAGAGAACACTTGTTTTGCTAATCTTTCCTCTCCCATTCTATTTAAGTGACCATACCACCTGAGATTAGCTCTGCTAATGAATTCCTGGATGCTGACAATGTCAAGTTCCTTCCTAATATCCTCATTTTTAATATGATATTGCTTTTGACGCCATCTGTTCACACCTCTAATCTTTCTCAGGACTCTCATATCTGCGGTCTCTAGTCTTTGGTCAAGTGTTTTACTTCTGACCCAGCTCTCAGATCCATAAGTTAAAACTGGTTTGAACACTGTCTTGTATACAGCTAATTTAGTGTTCCGACTAATTTCTCTCTTATTCCATATGAATTTATTCAATTGACTTCCCACCATACCAGCTTTGCTGATTCTGTTGTCTATTTCTATATTTAATTTACCATCTTCACTAAAAATCGTGCCTAAGTAGCTGAAATGTTTTACTTGTTCCACAGGTTCTCCATTCACAACACAGTTGACATTTTCAATCATTCTGCCTATTTTCATTGTCTTTGTCTTTTTATTGCTGACCCTCATACCATATCTATTACAGCAGCAATTGAATTTAGTCAGAGAATCTTGCAGACTTGTAGCGGATTTATTTAGAAGTATAACATCATCCGCATAAAGCAAAGAGCTGACATTAACATCTCCAATTCTGATATCATGTTTAATACCACTTTCCTTCATAATGTGATGCATATAGATAATGAATAACAGAGGGGATAATGTACATCCTTGTCTCACACCAGATTTAACATTAAACCATCTTCCTGTACTTCCTTCAATTCTAACTGCTGACTTACAACTCAAATAAAGACTAAGTATTGCTTGATATAATGCCCCATTGACACCATATAACTGCAGCGTATTGAATAGCTTCTCTCTTGGCACCTTGTCATATGCCTTTTCCAAATCGACAAAACTTAAATACAGATCTTTGTTATATTCCCATGCTTTCTCGACTATTTGTCGTAAAGAGAAGATCTGATCCTTAAACCCTGTATTTGGCCTGAATCCAGCTTGTTCTTCACCAAGCTTTTCTTCCACAATTCTTCTCAACCATTTCTCAAGTATACTTGCATAGATCTTGCCAGGAACACTCAGTTGGGAAATACCTCTGTAATTCTCACATTCAGTTTTATTTCCCTTTTTATATATGGGTACTATGAGAGCTCTACTCCAATCATCGGGAATTCGTCCCTCTGTCCAGCCTTTCTGAACTATGCAGTGCAGCCACTGTAAGACTTTTATACCACCATACTTCAGCATTTCTGGTCGAATATCATCTACTCCTGCTGCCTTTCCACATTTCAAGCCTTTCATGGCTTTTTCGACTTCAAGTATGGATATGTATTCCTGACTGCATGCCTGGTCAGTGTTTTTTATCACTGTGCTGTCATCACTGCTTGTTTCATTTAGCAGTTTTTCAAAGTAATTACTCCACACTTCAAGGATATCTTTTTCTACCGTTTTCATGTCACCTTTATCATCTCTAACTCCTTTTACAGCACTCTTTCCTCCATTCCTAAGCTTCTTCAACAACCACCAGAATATGTTGCCACCTTCTTGATATTTATTTTCTATATTCTTGCCAAAGTCCTCCCATCACTTTTGTTTATAGTTTTACACACTGTTTAGCTTTCTTACATTTGTCTCTGTATTCTGTAAGAGTAAAAGCTGACTTATTTGCCAGGAACTTTTGATATGCTTTCTTCTTTTCCTTCACTGCCTCTTTAACTTCCTGTGTCCACCAGGGAGTTCTGATTTTTTTATCCTTACACACAACCTCACCACATGCCTCTCTAGCAGAATCAATCAATGTTTTCTTCAGAGTTTGCTACTGAATCTCCAAGATTTGATTCCTGTTCTCAAACTCTTTCATTTTCTTTTCAATAATCTTTCTGTATTTTAGTCTACAGTTCACATTTGAGAGCAGCTCAACTTTTATTCGCTTTAAAACTTTCTTACATGTTATTCTTTTCAATATGAAATTCAATTTTATCCTGCTCAAGACTAAATAGTGATCACTTCCAATTTCAAATCCTCTATACACTCTGGTGTCCTGCACCAGGAAGAAAACATCACTATCAACAATAACATAGTCAATGAGACTTTTCTTATTCCTAGCCTCTTCTCTCCATGTGAATTTGTGCACATTTTTATGTTGGAACATGGTGTTAGTAATAACCAGTCCATGTCCTGAGCAGAAATCCAACAGATATTTGCCATTATTATTTGCTTTGCTCTTTTCTCCAAATTTTCCCAAAATATTTTTGTATGTCTCGTAATCATTTCCTACTCTGCTATTTAGATCCCCAACAAGGACCAACTTTTCATTTTTCATTGTGTCAGTTGCTTTTTCTAAAGCGTCAAAAAATTCGTCCACTTCTACCTTAGTAGAACCTTCTGTGGGACCATAGGCACAAATAAGTCTCATTGTCCAGTTCCCCATTCTCATATTTGCCCACATTACTCTAATTGAGACTGACTGCCATTCAAGAAGATTAGCCTCATATTTTGTGTTGAATACTATGGCTACTCCTTCTTTTCCTTGATTGTCATTGACTAAATATAACATTTTGTATTTATTGCTCAGAAAGATCTCACCAGTTTTGGTCTTTTTTGTTTCAGTCACCCCTATTATGTCGATCTGGTACTTATCTAATTCCTCAGCTAGCTCCATTTCTTTGCCATTCAGGCTTCTTACGTTGATAGTACCGATCTTTAACTCTGGTGATGTTGAGTTGGGGTTTGTTTTCAGATTTGTTCCAGTAGCTGACTTTTTGCTGTTCGCCCTGGTTCCCTGGCGAAAACAATGGGGGCCTTGTTTAACCGGGCGACGCCCCAGCCGGCATGAAATTTTGTCATGTTGTACCATCATTTTTTATTTTGGTTTAACTAATAAGAATACAATTTGGTCGGCTAAATCCCAAATTGCCAGCCCATCCTCGTTCGTTCAGTATCAAAGTAGATACCCAACAGGGTGCACCACGAGAAGGTGAGGATTGGACATTAGGTCAGAATCCCTGGTCGGTTCTCCGCATCCCTTGAAAGGCTATGTGGAGGTCTCCTCTCAGTTATACAGCTTTGACCCTTAAGCACACTACAGATATATAATTCTGTTGTAACATATCAAATTTCATTAACTTCCATTTAACCAGAATTTTTGCCATCATTTCTGAACACAATAAACTGTATTCCAATTTTACAAAAATTTGGAATACAGTTTATTGTGTTTCCGTCCCGGTTTACTGGTTCTGTGCCAGGTATGTCTGCCTTGAGTGTTCATTGTAGCATCATGACACTAAGCCAATTCTATTAAGAGTCTTGTTTGACATTTTCAATCTATTGCATTCATTCATTCATGGCCTATGTCTTTTCCTAATATCTTCTAGATCAATAACATAATTTTGTTGACTAAGCAAAGTGCCTGCATTCTGATAATAGGACCAAATTATTCACAGCTTTTCCTTACACAAGATTATGCTAAGAGGCAGATGACTACTCCTCCAATATCTCATCATTATTCACTAAGTTAAACCAACTCACTCCTAAGATACTCTTTAAATGCATGATCAAATGCACGGTCTCCAATTATCACTCTTACACAATGTACAGACTTTGGAAAAGGGAGAAAAGGTGTATTTAGGCTTTGTTCTTACTACAATTCAGCTATCCATTCAAATTTTCTATTAAGTTTCAGAACACTCCAAAAGCCATTCCTAATCTAATATCCACTTCATTCCCTCAACCTTCCAAAAGAGAGACATGCTCCACATTCTTGGAGAAAGAAAACACATGATCCAGGTCAGATACTCTAAGATTCTTAGATTACTTTAATCTCCAGTCCTTTCTTTGCAGTACTATTTATCCCAAAATCAATTACAAGACTAAACAGAAAGGTAACAAAACATACCCCTATGAATTCAGTTCTTTTAAATCATTTACAATGAATTTTAACATAAGCCTTACTGTTATCATATAAAGTAATCAATAATGCTAATAAGTCAACAAAACATGTGATCACATGTTTCTGAAATTCTAAACATTTCTCAAAGATCTGCCTCAGCAAAAATATTTCATGTCTATGCAGCTTCTTCCTCTTCTGAATCCATTTTACTCATCTCTAGGCTGCTTGTCAGCCAGCTACTTTATCCTGTTGAGTATAACAATGAAGAGGATCACACATGGAATAGACAATAAGCTTCCCCTATAATTCTCACATGCCATACATCTCTGTTTTCTTAAAGATGGGTTATACTTCTGGTGAAATATTTGGGATACCACTTTGATAAAAAATGTTCAGTTTCGGTCAGCAAGTCACTATACTCTACTTACCTCCTTTCTGCATTTCTCTAGTAATCATACCATCCTAGATTTATAAAATTATTTATTTAAAGAAAATCTAACCTCAGATGGTATAATAGGACTGATTCAAATTAGGAAGTGGAACTAGTCTGTTCATTAAGGACATGAATGAATATTGAAAAGATTATTAAAATTGTCTTCAGTTTTGTTCTATTTTTTTTCTTTTTGATAGCTTCACTCCAATCTTTCTCTTCGATGTAACTTATAGGTTCATAGAATCCTTTGTGACAATTCTTTCTAAATCCATTCTCTGCTACGCTGTTAAATCACAAGTTTTGTGTATTTTCAACACTGTGCTTTCCTTATACCTTATGTTGATGGGTGAAATGCAGAAGAGGCTGGATGCTGCTCAAGCCTCTTCAGCATTTCAGCAATTAACTACATTAACTCACTGCTAAAATAATTCTATTTTGCTGTAATCCTAAAATCAGTTTCATGCATAGCTTATTATATATTTAGTTAAATCCTTTATCCAAGTGTAAGCAAACAAAGTTTGCACCTGAAGTATCTTCAGGACTGGGGCAACTCGTGGCAAAGGTGGACTAAGTTCTCATCACTTTCCTTAGTATCCCATAATGCAAAGCACATCTCCTTGCAGACATGTATAATGCTATGCATTATGGAAAGGGTCATTACCCAGACCGGTTTCGACCTTTATTGAGGTCTCTTCAGTGGGAGCCAGACCCAGAGGTGATACCAAGGTTGAAGCAATGCAGAATTCATATTTCCATATGCCAGTTGCAAAAGGTGTCACACCTTATTATTAAATTACTCTGGATAAGAGCAAGATGCTCGAAGTTTTATTCCACTTGGTTAGACTATAAATTATATATTTAGTTTAATCCCTTATCTAAGTGTAATTGGATAAAGGATTAAACTAAATATAGGTGGTGTGCCCATAGAGGGTGCACCACCTAGATAGGACTTCAGTTTCACTCATTGTTGTATTGTATTTGTGTGTGTGTTGTTACAAAACGTTTTTTTTTTATCCCTGAAGATAACTCTGTGACTGAGATGAAATACTGGAAGCATTAAAATTAGTTTTAATCCTTTCTCAGTGCTGATAATACCATTAAACCTCCAACATGAATTCTTCATAGCACTTAAGGCTCAACACATGGAGTGTACCAACCCAGTACAGAGTTTGGCTGAACAGCACTTTACATTCCTTCCTGTCATTTGAAAAACCCGCCAGTGCATGAATCTCCAGAGCCTTAACCATTACCACCCTAAATACAGATTCCCTAACACATTTATCAGTGGGGTTTGGATAATGTTGTCTAGTTCAATGTTAGCAAAATATAATTCTGTCTTATTTCTCACAAAAAAAGAACCCACATTCTCCTGCTTTACTTTTGACAACACCCAAATTCCCATGCATGATGAGATTTATCTTCTTGGTATAAATAACACTTGCCTCAAATCTCTCTCTTGGCACAAACTCATTACAAATAATTGCCTTCTCTGCCTCTAAAATATTAAGTTTTCTTCTTTGCTTGAGGCATTATTTTAACTCCAAACAACTTCTAATTTTGTATAAAAATCACAAATCCTTCCATCCATTGAATATTGCTCCCAAACAACTTTGTGGGAAGGTGCATTATCCTGATGAAAGATGATTTTTTTTTCATCTTTGGGGTCTATTCTCACAAATTTTTCATCTAGTCTGGTTAAAAGATCGGAATAATATTCCCTGGTTATTGTTTTACCCTTTTCAAGATAACTAATAAACAAAATGGCTTTAGCATCCCAAAACACAAATTGCCTTTCCTGCAGATGGAACTGACTTTGTCGTCTTCGGTGCTGAACAACCGGCTTCTGTCCCCTGTTTAAATTGCCATTTGGATTCTTGTGTCAATGGTGAATCCAAGTCACATCCATAGTAATAAATCGATGCACAAAATTAGTTTTATTCTTGTTAAAACACTCCAAGCACGTAATAGAAAGGGGGATGCTAAATCCCTAAAAAACCTATATTTAATGTTAATTACTAATTTAATTAACATTAAATATTTAATTAATTATTTAATTAACATTAAATATAGGAGTACACCACTTTGGCAATTCGATAGTAGAGGTATGTAAGTTCATGTTCACTTAAAACTTGGATATTCCAGGTCTACCTACTCTCTAATGAGACCTCAAAAAAGGTTGAAACCGGTCTGGGTAGTGACCTCTTCTCATAACGTAAAACAATATATATATATATATATATATATATATATACATATATATATATATATATATATATATATACATATATATATACATACATCTCTTAGGAGCAGGCTTTTACATTATAAGAGAATATTAAAGTTAGTGAGGGAGCTTGCTCGACCTTTGCATGGAGTTGCCCTGGTGTTGTACTACCCAAGTGATCATTTACACTTGGGCCTGCCAATAGTTTTTTCGGCATGAAACTATGGATTTAGATGGATTTCGATCCGAGTTTCATACCCGGCTATTAAAACATAAAGGGATTTACCATCCCCCTTTCTATTAACAATTTCACCGGTAAAATAGCCTTTCGGCTTATTAAATTAGCTCCAAGCACTGTTCAGAGATTTTCATGCGAGTGTCTTTTGATCTGCTGTGAGCAAGTGCGGCACCCATCTTGCTTTTTCATTTACAATTCTTCATGCAAAATATATCCCATACATTCTTTTGAAATGCCTATAGTCTCAGCAATTTTATGCACTTTGACTCACCGGTCATCCAATACTATATCATGCACTTCATCAATGATTTCTGGCGTTGTTACACTTTTTGGATGTCCTTCACATGGATCATCTTCAATCAGAGCTCTCCGCTATACTCAATCCTGAATTTTGGTCCATTCTCTTTGGCATCTCAGAAGCTTCCGCTCAGAAAGAATTCCAAAAAATAAAAAATAAGCACATCAAAAAGTTTAATAACCTTTGTAAGTCAAAACCGATACCTCAAGTTCAACTTCTCCATACAGTAGTCAACCTATCGTCGAAAACAGCACATCCCAAACTGTGAGCCGCGGCCCCCTTGGGGGGCCATAGGTTTTGTTGAGGGGGGCCGTTAAATAATGAAAACAAATTTTAAATGTTTTAAGACTAAGTAGATTTTTTTTTATTTTAAAAGAAATGTATTTAACTTTTATTTGTTATTTCTTTTTTGTTATTTTTTTTATATTTTAATGGAAAAATTCACACATTGGTGTTGGTTCACAAACTTTGCTTCCTGCATATTTCGGTGCTTAATGAATATTAGTAAATATTGCTTATTCATATGTTTCATTTCAAAGCAGTGGTTAATTGTATTTACTTCGAATGCTCTCCAGGGAAGCTCCAAATCTTCCTGTCCCTTTCATCACGCATTCGTAATCAGGAACTGTTGATATATACATATCAAAACTCGTTTTATATTATCGCTGTCATCCGAGCTAGTAAAAGTTTCACATATACTCCACACATGAAAAAAAGCTTAAACAAGTTCATGTGGGGAGATGGGGAGATAGTAACTCCCTTGCAGTGGTAAACAACACGCCCTCTCTAACAGCCACTATAACTGCAGCGGCAATAAAAACAAGTACTTTTATTTATTATGCCAGTGAATAAGGTATGAGGAGTCTGTGTAATATATTTCTCAACAAATAGTGCAATTAGAGACAACTGGGATAAAAACACACTAATTAATGAATCACGTGTCCTCTCATACAGAAACTATGCTGTATAGACTGAAACAAAACCATATGTTGCATGGGCAAACACAGTATCTAACTAAAAACTATTGTTATTAATTAGATGTGTGTGAGTTCGATTTCCCAAGGCAACAATAAAATTCAACCGAACGTGTTAAAATTCGTAAAAGTGTTAAAACTAAGTAATATATATATATATATATATATAATGAATGTTATGGCAGTTTCACACAGTTTCACTTTCACGTTGAAGGGAGTTAGCATTTCAACTCAATTGTCAGCTACGCCTTTATCTTTCGGTTGCACGATCTTTTGTTAATACCGCACCAATCATATGCACGTTTTAATAACCTGCCTTTGCTGTCTGTTTCGCATTAGGCTTAATTACCTTAAAGGGAGAAAAGTCACAAAAGAGAAAAATGTTCCTGGTCCGGGTATTCCCTTATTCAGGTAATATTCACTAATTTCATGTTAACAGTCTGTGGTGTGCTAGTATCGGTAAGTGGTGATATTATTTGATCTATTCTACGTTAAAAAATTTAACCCTGAGATGGATAAGTGGCTGATAAAAAATATAAAAAAATTCCAGCGAACAATCAGAAGAAGAAACAGAAACAGACTCAAAAAAAAGGACAGTTTTTCATATTTTACCAGAACAGCCCGCATCGTCTTCAGAACCAAACGGTGAGAGGCAAAAATGTAATATATGCATTTGATTTTTGCAATATTTGCTGTGTATGTTTTGTATTGAATATAAATACAATAAATATTATAATAATATATCTCTCTATTACGATTTATTTTCGAGGGGGGGGCGTGAAATAGTTTAATTTTTGCAAAGGGGGCCCTGACATCCAGAAGTTTGGGAAGCACTGGTCTAAAAGACAGCGAAGATGCCGTTAGTGCCCTAAGCCTTGGCCACAATTTTGCCGTCGTACCTAAAGAAGTTCCGATATTAGATATTATGTACATCATCACCAGAGCTGATAAGGATAATGCCATGGTCATTCTTAACGACTCAGAATATAATCGAAAAATGGATATTATTGTATTCTCCGGGATCGCTCTGCCTACATACCAATTGAACATGATCGCACAAAAACTCAAGTTAAAAAATTAAAAAAACCTGCTTAAAAAAGTGTCCTCTTGACATTACAAAAAAAACTCAAACCTTTCGGTTCTCATCCCCCCCCCCCACGGTTTACCTAAAATCCACAAACCTAATTCTCCCCTAAGATCTATAGCAGATGCCACTAATGCTCTTTGCTACAAATTGTCAAAGCAGCTAGCTAACTCTCTGACCCCCCCCACTGGTCTTACCACATCTTATGTAAAACACTCTACCCATTTTAAAAACTTAACTGAAAATCTTACTTTAAATAATACAGACATATTGGTCAGCTTTGACATCATCTCATTGTTTACCAATATTCCCCTAATTGACACCTTAACACTCTTAAAAAACGTTTTTCCTTCTGATATCTTAGAGCTCTTTTCCTTTGACATCGATTCTGGTTATTTTTCTTGGAAGAACAAAATCTACAAACAGATAGAGGGAACTGCCATGGATCCCCCCCCCCCTCACTTTTTACATGGAAAATTTTGAAAAATGAGCCATAGACTCTTCCCCTCTAAAACCTTTTATCTGGCTAAAATATGTAGATGATGTGTTCTCTATTTGGCCTCATGGCCTAGACACATTAGACTCCTTCCTCAGTCACCTCAACAGCCTACATCCAAGAATCCAGTTTACGATATAAAAGGAAAATAACAATAATTTACCCTTCCTAGACACCTTAATAACATGCTTTCCTAATGGTAACCTTTCTTTCTCTGTATATAGAAAACCTACTCATCCAGGCAGATACATTCACAAACTCTCCCACCACCACCCCTCTCAGCAATATGGCATTATTAAAACTCTAACCAATAGAGTCCACAATCTTTGTTCCAGTGAAACTGCCCTTTCAACCGAACTCAAACATACCCACAACACCTTCTTTTCCAATGGCTACAATGATTACAGAATTAAAAAAATAATCACGTCCTTCCCCATTCCCCGACCATCTCTTCAGAAGGACTTCAGAAATGCCATCACCATACCTTACATCTGTGGCACATCAGAAAAAAATAGCCAGATCGTTAAAAAAGTACAACCTCCACAGAGTGTTTAAGCTCCACGTAAACTTGCTACCCTTATCCGTTCCACCAAAGATCAGCTCCCTCCTCTCTCAGTGTGCCTGAAGTATATAGAGTACCTTGTTCCTGTAAACTGGCTTACTTCAGACAGGCAGGCAGATTAGCAACCATCCGATTAGAAGAAAACAAGTCATACATCTGCAATCACGATTATGGTCAATCTGGCCTTGCAGACCATGTTTTGGATACAACCCACAGGATCTCCTGGGGGAAAAAACACCATTCCACCATAGTAAATTCAAAAAACAAAGACTATTCTTTGAATCTGCATCTGCATGCAGGAATCAACCTAATGTAAACAAATACGGTTTGCATAAAACTTCCCAAAATTTGGGAAACATTAATTATCAGAGATCCCTCTTTACATCCTAGGCCACCTGCAAACACCACAGAAGGTGCACCACCTAGATAGGACTTTAGTTTCACTCACTGTTGTATTGTATTTATGTGTGTTGTTACAAAACATTTGTGTAATCCCTGAAGATGTCTCTGTGACTGAGACGAAATATTGGAAGCATTAAAATTAGTTTTAATCCTTTCTCAGGGTTGGTACACTGCTGCAGTAAGTCATTTAGAAGGAATATGGTGGGTGAGAGAAAAGAGCATTGTGGGACCCCTGCATTGGCTATATACTTAGAAGATAAGGAACTATACACAATCACCTGAAGTGAGTGTCCAGTCAGAAATCTGGTAGTCCAACTACAGAAGTCGAGGGGGTGGGGGGAAATGATGGGTGTTTGCTTAACCCTGCAGAGGCTGCAGTCTAAAAAATTGCGGCTAGGTCACGTGTATCTGAGAGATACAGTCATTACTAGTATGTGCTAAAACTTTAAAAAAAAAAACACTGCAAATATAATACAATCTAGAAATTATTGAACAAAGAAACAGAAAAAACAACCGTTAAGCCAATACTATACTGACATTGGAGTTTGCAGTATCTCTCAGATACAACTGACCATCAAATATCACTTTCACATTAGACTCTATCATTCTAATCATCGGACTCGAGCAACAAAATCGCTGAATCTCTTCAACATCTGATGGATTATCCGATCTATATATTTTTCCAACCATTTTCAACGGTAAATAACAAAAAAAAAAAAAAAAAAACTAAACCAATACTATACTGACATCAGAGGTCGCAGTATCTTTCAGATACAATTTACTATGAAATATCACACACCTTTACATAACACGTGCTAAACCAAAACTAATTGCATAAACAGTGTGGAATATCACTCGTAACCTCCAAGCTATACACTGGATATGTGTAAGAATATTTATATTAAACAATTTGTTTGTAGCTATCAGATCAGCCATGACCTCTGCAGGGTTAACAGGCCTTTGTGCCAAATCTGGTCAAAAGCCCTGGTGCTATCAAGGGAATCCACTTGGGACTCGCCAAACTTTTCCACAGTATATGTCCAGATATTGGTGACATAAGTGAGTAAATCACATGTTGATTGACAGCGATGGAAAGAATACTGGCAGTCATGTATTAGCTGAGAGTCTTCCAGATAGCTCAGCAGTTAAGCGTTGATAGTTCTGTTACTTTGGAAAGAAGTGGAGTAAGAGAAACTGGACAGTAGTTTGAGATATAGATTTGTCGCCCTTTTTAAGGATAATATGAATATGGGCTAATTTACAGATTGCAGAGTAGATACCAGTGGAATAAGAGAGTGTAAAAAAGACAGATGATACAGAATGGGAGTCAACTGTACAGCACAGACTTTTAGGACAATCGGAAGAACACCGATAGAGCCAGGAGATGTTTTGGTATCCAACTTAGGAAAATTTTTCCTGATCTCTTTTCAGTTAAATTTAGTTTTAGTTAAATCTCCTTTTAGTGTGTGTGGGATGACTGGGAGACATTTACCAAAATCAGCAGCACAAAAATAAGGAATGGGGTGGATGTATATAGGATCTACTAATAGTAGTGATAATCGGCATTTCCTCCTACTACAAATATTATGCTTATACCAGCAATACTGAATCACGACAGTCCTTTTGTGACAAGAGGTCATACTGCTAGGTGGGACTGGCTGAGAGAGAGGGGGGAGGGGAGGTCAGACCATCTTTTGCACGTCATTAATCCTCAGTAATTATATATTGCAAAATGCATTGCATTTGATTCTTCATTGACTTTTTTTTACTGGCAATCTCAGCTACAATAGGGTATTTAAATCTATAGTACACTAGTAACCATGGATGAGCAGGAGGTGAAGAGAAAGACATCTATCAACAATGAAGACCTTCAGATTATACTCAAGGAAGTATAGATGAAAGAAAAGCTGTTTCAAAGGATAGGAGAAAAGGGAATAAACAAAGAAGAAAAATTTGTTCCATGCGTTTGTAGTGGTGAAGTGGAATGAAGAGAGTTGATATGGCCTGCATATGTTTTCAAACATTCAGAAGAGAGTAAGGGAATTATTGATTCCATTTCTAATAAACATAAACTTGGAACTACAAAAAGTACAAATGACCATCTGAGTGAAAGAGAGCGTCATGAACTGGTGAGAAACCAATCATAAAAATTCTGAATATCTGTAGCAAAAGCAAAAGTAGCAACTACTGAATATCTACATGGATGAGAGTGTGAATGAAATGGTGACAGATAGGTCATTAAAACCTAATTGCTCACTTTCTGTGCAGGTCAATTGTTATGGCACTCTTAGGAATCCTACCCAAATGATAGAATGGCATTTCATAGATAGAGTTCAACTATGAAATGCTGTCAGCCAGAGAGGCATGTGGTGAGGTTGTCTGCAAGGATAGAAAAATCAGAACTCCATGGTGGACACAGGAAGTTAAAGAGGCACTGAAGGAAAAGAAGAAAGCATATCAAAAGTTTCTGGCAAATAAGTCAGCTTATTTTCTTAGAGAATACAGAGACAAATGTAAGAAAGCTAAACACTTTATAAAACTAGCTAAACAGAAGTCATGGGAGGACTTTGGTAAGAACATAGAAAATAAATATCAAGAAGGTGGCAAGATATTCTGAGACTGTTAAAAAAAACTCAGAAATGTGGAAAAGAATGCTGTAAAAGGAATTAGAAATGATAAAGTTGACATGAAAACTGTAGATGATAAAAATGGAGAAAAAGATATCCTTGAAGTATGGAGTAATTACTGTACTTCAAAAAATTGCTAAATGAAACAAGCAGTGATGACAGCACAGTGGTAAAAACACTGACCAGACATGCAATCAGGAATACATATCCATACTTGAAGTAGAAAAAGATATCAAAAGTCTGAAATGTGGAAATGCAGCAGGGGTAGATGATATTCAACCAGAAATGCTCAAGTATGGAGGTTTATCTGTAAGTTACTAAGGAAATGAATTCCAGAAGACTACAAAGCTTTCAGGATACAAAAACTAAGAGAAGTAGTGCAGGCAAAAACCAGCCTGAAAAAAATAGAGAAAGTAAATTTTAAACAGTCAATTCCATCTGCTTTACAGGATCAAAACGGAGAAAAACATACTAATAGAAAAAGGATAGAAGAAATTGTTCAGAATTTTTATAATGATCTTTATGCAACTAAATGCCAAGTCTCAAAACCTATCATTCCAAAACCAAGCAATATACCAGATGTACTTCCAGAAGAAATAGAACATGCCCTTAAGAAAATGAGTAAAGGTAAAGCCTCAGGACTTGATCATGTTAAGGCTGAAGAAATCCAACAAGGTGGACCAACTATATTCAAAGCCTTGGCTGCCAGATTCACATGGTACTTCAAAGAAAGAAAGATTCCAGAGGAATGGAAGACCTCAAAAACCATACTTCTAATCAAAAAAGAGAACAAGGAAGACATAAAAAACTATTGTCCAATCTGTCTACTCTCTCACCTAAATAAAATCGTGAACAGAGTAATGTTGGATCCTACTTGTTCTTAATCTATACTTTGGATCCGACATGATTACAATTACGATGTTCTTAACTAATTGATAAGTTGTGAGTTGATTTCTAATTCAAATATAGAGAAAATTTATATTTAAAGACTGCGCCACTCTATATCTGAATTAGTTCAAGAATTGAAGATAAACCAACTCACAACTACCTCTCCTTTTAGGTGTTAATATTATATATACTGGCCGAGTATATTTAACTTACTTATTTTACCCGCTTTGGTTCGAATATTTTATGAATGGTGCAGTAAAAGAAATTCAGGCAAAATACAACTTTAGATAAACAAAAACAAACATTTAATTTTAAAATCACAAATTTTACACTTAGGATCAAATCACCAATTAAGCTATTATAAACATTTCAGCCTTTCTGATAATACTGTCATACAAACTCAGACAATGGTAATTCTGTTATCTGTAACACAGTCTTCTCACAGTTCCTTTTAGCTATTCAATAAAGTTCCTTAATACAATAAAATTTGCAGTAACACCTCTTCACAAACAAACACTTTTAATTTGATACTTCGGCTAATTCTCCGCAATAGTTAGTGGTGTTAGTATTAGGGAATTCTAAGATGAAACTCACACACTTCTCTGTACAATAATATTAAGGTTGGAATAATCTTACCATTAATCTTTTCTTCTTCATCTACTTATACTTAAACACTTTTTATAACTGTAAACACTTAAATAGTATACGGCACTCATTAAAATAATTCCTCTAAGCAATAACTGAATTAATCATCGGTCACAATACACATAAACAATCGTTGCATGAAGCACTACTGATCACTCATGAAATAAGGCAACACACAATAATTCCTTAACTTGGGGTTTTATATGCACAGTTGTTCACCCTTCTGGCATTCAATTAATTCTTAGACACTACAATTCTAAACACAGCTGTCAGTATACTTCAACTTTACAGCTCTACTATTCTTTAGTAACTTCGTGCTTTGCTTCAAAGTTCTGTGTTTCCTTGAAAGGTTGGCCCTGAAATTAAATCTCAATTCAAGTATTGCTAGTCCATTTAGTAGTCACTCAGCTGTCTTCCGTAGCTATAATTGTTATTCTGCAACTTATTAGCTAACCGCCTCTCGACTAGTAGACTTTATTAGCTGCTTGAGTGACTTGCCGACTCGCTATTATTGCACTGTGATTCTCGAATGCCCCGATTCCAACCTAATGCTAATCCTCTCTCTCTCTGTTTCCTTATTAATCTTATTTTCCGCATTCTTCCCTTTTTATATCCATCCTTCCCGCCTAAATTGTTCTCGTGATCTAAAACTCTTTTCAATAAACATTCTCCTCACGTAGTGTTCCAAAACGTGCAAGCTATCTAACATACGTTTCCATGACAACAAAACAAAACATAATAAAATTGAGCTATTACATAACATTAAATTTCTACAAATAGGAATGAATAAATAGAGAATATTTACATTTCAAATAATGCACAGTTAAATTATCAAATACAAGTTCTTATAATATTAATATAGTAATGAATAAAATAGCTTAATAATATTTAATACAGTATTTTCATTATTAATACATATATCTTTGATTAATTAATTAAATATTAGACAAAATTAAAGTAGTTATATGAATATTAAATTGTAAAATAAGTTGTTTACATTAAATAATATTTACAAGTCTAGCCTTTGTGATGGAAGATCATGTTGGATTCTGAAGCAAATAATAATTACTTAAATCTCTACATAATCAGAATCCAACAGTAATACTGAACAGAATTCAACACTCTCGAAGACAACTCCAGCAGAGAGCAGGCAGGATTCAGAAGAGGCTTCTCCACAATAGATCATATCCAGGTCATTTCACAACTAATAGAAAAATGCAGAGAATACCAAATCCCTCAATGTTTCCTCTTTATTGATTTTAAAAAAGCATTTGATACCATAGAACACAATTCAGTCATCAGTGCCTTAATGCAAATAAATGTGGACCCTACCTACATCCACATGATAAAAGAAATTAACAAAAATCAGACCACACAAATAACCCTATTTGATCAACCTATGTAGATTAAAGATAAGTGTCAGACAAGGCGATGTGATCTGCCCAAATCTGTTTACCAGAACTTTAGAATACCTTCTGAAAAAAATAGACCTAAACGGAGGATTAAGCATAGATGGCGAAAAACTACAATCCTTATGTTTGCCGATGATCTAGTACTGATATCCCACAACTCAAAAGACCTAGAAGAAATGGGAGAAAAAATATACACAAATAGCAGTAAGATAGGCTTAGAAATGGATCCAGAAAAAACAAAATGGATTAAAAACCTCTACACAAGTGAGAGTCACCTATGTATTAATAACACCCCTATAGAACAAGTCGACTCCTATAGTTACTTAAGACAAACAATAAAAATGAATAACGATTTATCTGAAGAACTAGCAAAAAGAAAGAAAGCTGAATGGCTATCATTCAACAAACTAAAAGAAACACTTACTGATCCAAATCTTGACATCTCTGCGAAGGCAAAACTATTTAATAGTGACATTCTTCCATCATCGCATATCGATCAGAAACATAGAACATGACAAGAAAAGAAGAAGAGACTCTCAGAATAACTCAGCTTGCAATGGAACATAGAATTTGTAACATCAGCAAAATGGAACGTGTTAGAAACACGGAACTAAAAACGAAATCAGGCATAAAAGATGTACTGCAGTATATGAAAGCAAGATGAGATGGATAAGTCACATAGCTAGACTCAGGGATAACAGATGGACATATAGAATACTCAATTGGCAACCAAAAATAAACAGAAAACCAGGAAGACTACCTACAAGATGGAAAGATCCATTAGTGAAATATATGGGTATAACATGGAAGAGAGGCTCAAGATTGCGATCACTGGAGGAATCTTTGTGACCTGCACTCATGGAGAAATCCTGAGTGAAACACAGGTCCTTCAAGGTAATCAAGACCTGCAAAAGGCACATGACAAGATGCCAAGAGAAAAACTATTCAAAACACTACAGTTATATGGTGTAAACAGGACATTATATTAAGCAATACTTAATCTTTATTTGAGTTGTAAGTCAGCAGTTAGAAATGCAGGAAGTACAGGAAGATGGTTTGATATTAAATCTGGTGTCAGACAAGGATGTACATTATCCCCTCTGATATTTATTATCTATATGGATCAAATTATGAAGGAATGTGGTATTAAACCTGATATCAAAATTGGAGATGTTAATCTCAGCTCTTCACTTTATGCAGACGACGTTATACTTTTAAATAAATCCAGTACAGGTCTGCAAGATTCCCTGACTAAATTGAATAACTGTAATAAATTTGGTATGAAGGTCAGCAATAAAAAGACAAAGACAATGAAAATAGGCAGAATCATTGAAAATGTCAACTGTGTTGTGAATGGAGAACCTGTGGAACAAGTAAAACATTTCAGCTACTTAGGCACGATTTTTAGTGAAGATGATAAATTAAATATGGAAATAGGCAACAGAATCAACAAAGCTGGTATGGTAGGAAGTCAATTGAATAAATTCATATGGAATAAGAAAAAAATTAGTCGGAACACTAAATTAGCTGCATACAAGACAGTGTTCAAACCAGTTTTGACTTAACCAAAGACTAGAGATCACAGATATGAGAGTCCTGAGAAAGATTAGAGGCATGAACAGATGGCATCAAAGGCAATATCATATTAAAAATAAGCATATATGGAAAAAACTTGACATTGTTAGCATTCAGTAATGTGTTAGCAGAGCTCATCTCAGGTGGTATGGTCACTTAAACAGAATGGGAGAGGAAAGATTAGCAAAACAATTGTTCTTTGCCAGGTTGGCAGGAAAAAGACCCAGAGGAAGACCAAGATATAGGTGGATTGATACAATAAAAAGTGTCTTAGAAGACAGAAATATAAGATCTGATAATGTTGGAATCTTAACAGATAACAGATTGATTTGGAGGAAAACTGTTGATAGGAAGTTATTAATGATGTAAGTTCTTCGTGTAGTACTATCATAATATCCTGTACACCCCTCCCCCTTGAGGGTACAAGTCAGGAATTTGTTGTTGATGATGATGATGATTAGGGATACTGACACATATGTATATGTTTAGTTTTTTTAAATAAAAACATGGTTAACAACGGCATACTAAAAGTTTGTCTATTTTTAAACATTTTTAACTTTTTGTGATATTTTAACTTTTTCCATAAAATTTTGCATAATTGGGGCAGCCACTTAATTGGGAAAAAGTGTTCTGGTTCCGATGACTCTGTAAAATCTCTCATGATATGTGACTTCATAACTTATCATGTTCAATTTTATATGTTTTTTAGCTTAGGAGAATGTATTCGGAATTAATCTTTTCTGTAATATTATTGTATTAAGCCTTTGTTAAAATAATGTAGTGCATGATGTCATCATGTAAGGATATTAAGTAAAGTTAAATCAATAAGTCTAATGCTACAATTAGTGAAGATTTCTGAGAATTGCCATAAATGGAAAATTCCAAAGACCCACGAAGAATGATGTCATCATATCCAAAGGTCAATATGTGACCAGAGTTGCCATGGATAAAGAGTTTCAAGAACGTGAGAAGAATGGCGTCAGCATGTCCGAAGGTAAATATGTAACCATTTTCGAGAGACGAGCGCATACACAAATGGCTGTCTGGGCCTATATAAAGCAACTCACCGATAAGAAATTTTGTCTTAGGATTTGTTTTAAGGCCTTCTCTTATCTGAGTCCCCATCACACCAAGTTCGCTGTCAGAAGTTGAAAAAGAAACGTCGTAAGTTCTGAAGTCTTTTACCTGGATTCGCCGCCACGTGAGAATTATTGTGTCGATTGTCTCAAAAGGAAGGAGCTATACATTGCCACCATGTTAAGAGACCTGTAGGGCAAGGCATAATCGACAACTTGGATAAGGAAGAAATTTAGCAGGAAAACAGGACCAAGTCAGCAAAGAAAGAAAGAAAGAGAAGAAGACATATGTATGAACAAAAGGTCAATGTGAAAGACTGTGTGCTGAACAAGAATTGTAAGTAGTTGTAATACTAAACAGGAATTGTAAGTAGCTGTAATACTGAACAAGAATGTATGTCAAGTGTATTTTTATGAGATATTGTATAACATTGAATTAGGCTTAACCAAGTTACGTCATATATTCAAGTAATGTTATGCTAAATTGTGAATTAGCTTAGAACTAAGGTTAGATTAGAAGGAAATGAGACTAGCAAGAAAACTGTAATGACTTTGTGTACATACTGTAAATATTCCTTTAGACTTAATGATTTATAAACAACATTGGACTGAATGTGTCAATGCGCTATCCTAAAAAATTCAAACCTGCATAAGATAGAAGTTCATATGATTATTTAAGCCACTACTATTTATAATAAGAATAATATATGGGGGAACATAAACGATATCTGCTTTGTCTTTGATTTAAGATCTTATAATCTCACACTCAATATATAGTGCAACTGGAGCAGTTGTTAAATAAATAAATTTTTTAGACTATAGAGCATGAGAAATAAGATATAGTAAAAATAGATAAATGGTAGCAGTCAACCATTCCTGAATATTACGTAAAGAGAAAATAAAGACAAAGCAGGGTAGTGGAAGTACATAAAATATAATATAGAATGTAGTATAACAAAATGGCATAGTCTAAATTATTACAAATGGTGCAGATGAGACTGAACATATATTAACACCCCAATTAACCAGAATTCACTGTATTTTATTTAGTAATTTCTCCAGTGTCTCCATTCCAAAATTACTCTAGCCCATTCTAACTTAACATATTCTAATTGATTACTTTTAGCCTGTGACATGTAAGCAAGCTAAGGTTCACTTCAGTCAGTTGCAGTGGCATATTTGTTTAAGGTCTACTGTCCAGACAGTATAATCACTTGAACTCATGTAAACAGTGATGGATTTTTGTAGCTACATGAAGTTAAGTGAATTAATTTAGTGCTTGCAATAATACAGGTTATAGCTAGATGAAAAAAGGCAACATTAATATCAGAAATATAACTGGTTTTAGTGTGTTAAACCCTCAAAAGGTTCATGTCAAAATTAAAGCAGAAACTGCAAATTTGTTTAAATTAGAGTAGCTGGGAAAATGTGACAATTTCTTATTAAAATGCAGGTATATGCAGTATTTAAGTAGCTGAAGGAGTAAGCATTCACGATGTTGTTATAGAAATATTTAGCAAGTAATATACAAGATCGTTTAACAAAGAAGCTGTCACCAATTTTAGGCATATCACATTAAGTCTGTAGCTTGTAACTATAGCTCCTGTGAACACAGGATATGGATCAGACTAAATCTCAGAACGGAAAAAATTGTGCTCAAGTTTTCATGAATACATGGGCCAGCAAAATGCCACTGCATACTACTATGCTCCACTCCCTTCAAATATGATTTGGCAGAGCAAGCAGCAGAGTCATTCTCTAGCTGATTAGGAAGTTTCCTTTGGATGTGTTACTAGCATCATCAGTACCTAGTCTCCTATCTACATCCAGCATTGACAACCCCCCCCACACACACCCTACAGCTACTCAGGTAGTATAATAGTATATAATGTACAATCTGGCAATTTATTGGAGAGATACCATCCTCCTGAATACCCTTGGAGGGTAATGGATGGCGATGCTGTAGCCAATGAAGTTCTAACTGAGGCTGGGCTATTGCTGTTACCCTCCTGCCATGATTAGAGCTTTAATAGCTCAATAACCTTATCCCTACACTGTCCTCTACAGATAACGGGGAAGATAAAAAGTATTCTTGCTTCGCCTCTTTAAGCCAGTCCTTATAAGTACAATTTGGCAGAGTAATATGTAGCCATCTGATCGTGACCAGCAGTTCTGTCTCAGTATACTGTATCAAGTAGTGTGCAATGGTGTTTTTATCAGACAATAAAAGTCACTTAACACCTATGATCTACCTTGAATTTCTAATGATTTCCCCTCACCCTCACTTTTTTTTTTTGTTTGTTTATTTTTTCAGATTATCTTGGCATTTTTTTTTAAAATCCTCACATTTTCTGTTACATGTAAAGTAAATTTTTCTTTCTCATAGTATACTTCCTAGCTAAAGGGGATAAAATGGCATTTAATATTATCAGTACATACACCTTAAAACACTTAATCTTGTGATCTTTTCTAATAAGAATCCCATAAGTATTTCTAAAATTATTTAGCTAGTTCTAAGAGAAAAAAATAAAATAAAATACTACCTTTGGTTTTTGTCAACAATTCATTTGCATGTTCTAATTCTTTATGTAACTGAATTATTTCCTTATCCTTGTTTTTAATCTGCAACTCCCACCGTTCCTGAGATTCATTTAGTGTGTGCTCTAATTTACTATGTGACTCTGTTGTTTCTTTGAGTAATTTTTGCATCTCTTCTAATGCTCTTAACATTTGTTGTGCTTTTTCTTGTGCTTCTTCACTTGATTGCTATTAAGAAAAGGAAATATATTGTACATATGTGTCTAAGTAACAGTAAGACAATTTTGATTTTTAAATAATATTATACATAACATGATTACAAAAAGGGCAACATTTTTCAAATCAGCGAACAAATAATGTTGCATAAATTGCATTCTGTAAGGATCATTGCACTCAAATCATGATATTAGTTCAGAAGAGAAGATGAAAAAAGTAGCTGTATCCTCAAGGGGTATGAATGTTATGAAAATCCAAAATCCCAGATATGAAAATTCAGCATCTTTTTATGCTCAATTTTCATAACATTCTGGAAATTTTTTGACTCGGGAAATTGCAAATTTCCTGAGTCAAAATATGAGAAATGTAACAGAGAAACAGAAAAGAAAAGAAAACAGATAGTAATGCTTGCTGAAACTAATAATTTAAGTTAAAAAAACGTTTAATTTTCTTGACCAAAAAGCTCTGGAAATACTTTTATTGGGATTATATTGATCAAGTGCATATAACAACAACTAAGTTATACCAACTAGTTTCACCAACTAAGTCTGTTGGCATCTTCAGGGTACATAACTGATGTATGGCACTAAAAAGTAAAAAACTGTTACAAACACTCTACACTACACAATCAAATTCACTCTAGAACATGAAGAAGATAACCAATTATCATTTCTGGACACTTTAATTAAGAAGCTTCCGAATGGTGGTATCAACCTCTCAGTTTACCGCAAACCTACCAATACAGGACATTATTTACATTTCACTTCCTCGCACCACATTTCTCAGAAACTTAGTATTGTACATATGTTGAAGAATCGTGCCTCTCTCCTTACAACAGATCAACAAGACCTCCAGGAAGAACTATCCCTGATATCTACCAACCTTACCATGAATGGATTTCCTCGAACACTCGTCCACAAGATACTTTTCTCTGAACCCCGACAAAGACAACAAGATGATGTACGTTATATTTCTACCATCGTCATTCCATACTTGGGGACAGTTTCCAATAAGATTGCTAGACTCCTTAGACCACATAAAATAAGAGTGGCCTTTAAACCCACAGAAACGATTAGACAATTCTTAAGATCTCCAAAAGATAGCCATCCTTTCTCCAAATATGCTGGAGTTTATAACATACCATGCTCGTGCGGCTTGAATTACATTGGCCAAACTTCAAGGAGCCTTGAAATTAGGCAAAAAGAACACATAGGTGACGTCAATAATAACAGAGAAGAAAAATCGGGATTAGCTTTTCATTTCTCAAGAACGAACCATACCATAGAGTGGGATAGAAGCACAATTCCTTACATGGAGGAGGACTTCCGCTCCTGAATTTTTAAGGAGGCCACAACAGTTGCCCGCTGTATACAAAACCTTAACAGGAACCAAGGACTAATCTTGCCCGTGATCTGGAAGACCCTTATCAGGTCCTTCAACTCGCCAGAACTGAATTACAGTGCCAACTATAGAACGTTCCTAAATAACAACAAGTGATATCATCCACGCTCTATGAATGTATTGTACGCGCTCTGTTCTTTGTTTAATATAATTGGAATCGGTTGATTATAGTTTGTAACAGTTTTTTACTTTTTAGTGCCGTACATCAGTTATGTACCCTGAAGATGCCAACAGACTTAGTTGGTGAAACTAGTTGGTATAACTTAGTTGCTGTTATATGCACTTGATCAATATAATCCCAATAAAAGTAATAATTTAAGCACTGACAAATATAGCATGAGAGAAGATATGAAGGGGCTGATAGAAGAAGCAAGAAAGAAAAGTAAAAGGGTGAAAATTACTGGTTTATTACCACAACAGTAACTTGGTTAAGAAACAGTCTGATAGCAAATGAACCAACATGCAGGCTGCATAAAAGAAATGGGTGTGAATTTTTGGATGTGTGGAGTAAGTCGGATGGTAGAAAAAACTTGCTTAAGAGAGAGGGTCAGCAATTAAATGGACTTCAGATCATGAGCCTGAAGAAATTACTTATTAGAGTGAGATCTAATGAAGGTCAGGAAAACCATCCAAGGAATGAGAATGTATCTGTAAGTACAACTATGGTATGTAAATATAATGATATGAATGTCACTGAGCATGGTTGCATATCTGATGAAGGGATGCAAATATACATTTTGGGTTTGGCTAGACTTTTGTGTATATGGAGTATATATTTGAGTATATTTGACTATACACAAATGCAAGAAGCACCAGTAACAAAAGAGTTGGGTTTGTTGCTTCGGTGAATACATTATGGCCTAAAATTGTTGCCATAAATGATATCTGGCAAACAGTCAGATGTTGTAACTGGGAATGAGTATTTTTAGGAAGACAGAACTGAGAAAAGCAGAGACTACTAATGATACCTAATGATTTGAGTACAATTAGAGTAGAAATGCACAGAGAAATGTAATAACGTCTTAGGAAGCAGGGAGTTTTTGAGGCTATCTGGTGTGAGGTGGAAGCCAACAGGACAAAATATATAAAGAAAAGAATTTGACTTAGAAACACATCTGACATTCAGAGATTATAAAAAAGCTTTGGCAAGATAGAGATATAAAGTCCTTAATCCATTAGAACAGCATTTCTCAACCTTTCTAAGCCCAAGGACCAGTAAAATGCCTAAAACAATTTTACGGACCACTAAGTTATGTAATTTTTTTAAAAACCTATGTGGGGATTACCAACATTTGGGAAAAACTATGCCATTTATAATTTAATAAATCTAAAAGCATGTTTTGAATACATATGGAAACATAATTAAATTGGAAGTAAATGATTAAAAGTGTATCATCAAAGTTTTAATTTTTATTAAAGAAATAAATAATATGATATAATTATGTTGCTACTTACTTTTAATGAGATGATTCAGCTTCTCAGCCCTTGCAGAGTTGCTGGATATCTGGCTCGATATTGGTCAACTTCAGTCGAAGATCGGCGCACGCGCGCGCACACGCACACACACACACGCACACGCACACACACACTAAGACGATTCTGTATTTTGTCTTTATTTGAAGGAGCGATGAAAATCCTTTATTACAAAGACAGGTTAGAAAACTGCATGACAATTTTCAATGCTTCTTCAGATAATTCGAGAAATTCACTTCTCACTGAAGGCGAGATCCAGAATCAAGCCAAACCAAGATCACAGAATTGCATTTTAAGCCTACTGTCACTTGAAAGCTCAATTAACTGTTCTTTTTTCTATAACGAAAGATCATTCTCGTGACTGTAAGCCTGAAATGGATTGCAAACCCACAGAAATTTCTTATAAAAGTTATTCGGAAAATATGTTTCCAAATTCTGTTTCAGAGTTTTGAGGTAGTCACACAAACTCTTTCCAGAAACTCAGAATCAACAAAAATATCATTATCCACTAAAAAGGATTCCAATGTTGGAAAAGGTGCAAATTGTCTATTTTACATAACTAATCCATAACACCAGCTTTTTCTCGAATGCATTTATTTTGTAGAAGGCATCAAGAACAGTTAAAGGATTTCCCTGAAGGGAGAGATTTAGTTCATTTAATTTCGAAAAAATGTCTGAAAGATAGGATAGTATTGATAACCATGCTTCGTCAACAAGGAGTGATGCAAAATCAGAATTATGTTCATTTACAAACAATAAAACTTCGTGACTTAATTGAAATAACCTTGTTAGTATTTTGTCCCTGGAAAACCAGCAAATTTCAGAATAAAGCAAAAGTTGCTTATCACTGCCCATTTCATCGCAGAGTACTGAAAATAACCTGTTATTTAATGGTCGAGCCTTAATAAAATGAACTAGCTTTACAGCATTGTATAGCACAGTTTTAAATTCTGGTGGCATTCCTTTGGAGGCTAACGCTTCCCTATGTATGAAACGATGTACCCAATTCATATCCAGAGCTACTTCGTTGACCTTAGAAAGTATCCCACTATGTCTGCCTGTAAGGACGCGAGCTCCATCCGAAGAGAAGCCCATAAATTTTTCCCATTAGATCCTTTTATGTATTATGTAATTATTGAGAGTGTGAAATATTTCTTTTTCGGTTGTTCGGAATGATAAAGTTCTACAAAACAGAATATCATCACGAATGTTGTTATCATGCGCATATCTTACATAGCATATTAACTGTGCATCATTTGTAACATAAGTAGTCTCATCTACTTGTAATGCATAATAAGGGATCGGTCTTAACTCTTTCGATTAACTGAGATTCTACGTCACCTATCATTAATTCTGCGACCAACAGTGTCATTTGAAAGAGGAATCAAATCAACATCTTTTAATAACTTGTTGCCAAACATAGTTTTACCAGCTCTTTGATAGCTAGAAGAAGTAAATTTTCCCCGATTGAATGAGATTTCCCTGATTTCGCTATGTGCAAACTTAAGAGACAGGATGCTTCCAGGGCCTTGCTATTAATCAAACACATGGCCGAAACTTTATCTTTCCCACGATTTAATGTCCCTAAGCATTGCTGAAAAAATTCAATTGACTTATTTTTCACATCACAATGTTTAGTTTTCTAAATGTCAGAGTTTCGCAGGTTTCATGCACTTGTTCGACAACAATTAATAACACAAAACACATTAAGGTTTTTGTTCACTTTCATCTCCACACCAAGTAAACCCAAATTCCAAATATGAATTGTTATATTTCCTACTGTATTTTTTCTTTGAACTGCTTGTTTCTTCTACTTTAATAGTATCAGATTTACTCATCATTATAACACGTGTATCACAATTAGGCTTGGCATCACTTGTCTCATTTGCTTTGCTTTTCAAAGTCCTAGTTCTAAGCCACTTTTCCATTATTAAAAAACATATAAATACTGGGGTTAGCTCACAACATGGTACTTCTGAAGATATCCTGAGTCTTGGTTGAAGGAGGAAAACTTTCAATAATAAAAATCAATAAACAACAAGCAATTGGTTGAAATGTGGTTAACACGTTTACTTCAAATCTGACAAAACAGCAAGGGAAGGCGGAAGCAATAAAACCATATTGTTGTTCACTTTACCCCTCTTTTATTACTCGTCATTCTGCAACTATAATAATTTGTAGAGGCAGAATGTTCATGGAATGAAAATTCTGCTGCTATTTGTTGGTTTTTTTTAAGTATCCATTTTATTTCAATAATTTTTACTTACTTATTCAATTTTAATTTGTTTTGTTTGGATAATTAAAAAAAAATTATTTATTTAATTTAAGTCTGTCTGCAGACCACCTGTCCCATCGTCGCGGACCACAGGTTGAAAAAAAACACTGAACTAGAAAATCACTTACATAGAAATTTATTCAAACTACTTATAGCCTATTTAAGAAAACAGTAATGAGCATAAAAAGAGGTGAGAACAGAACTAAAACATTTGAAGTAACAAGAAGACTCAGACAAGGATGTTCCCTATCTCCAGTATTATTTGAAATATATACAAATGAAGTAATCAAAGAGTGGCAGTTAAACAACAAAGAAAAAAATCCAAATTGAAAATAATTTTATCTTAGAAACTATAGTTTGCAGATGACCAAGTGATATTTGATACAACAGAGGATAATCTCCAAAAATCTATATAAACTGAATTTAATAATAAAACAATATCTCAATCTCTCAAGAAAAAACTGAAATTATGGTATTCATAGGAAAAATGTCCATCAAAAATAAAATAGTAGTAGACAAATTAACTGAACATGTCAATCAGTTTGATTATCTGGGCTATTGAAGATTAAGGTATTTCTAACAAAATTAACAAATTCTCCATAGAAAATGGAATAATGAATGAAACATTAAGGCCAGCAACAGCCAAAGAAAGCAGACTAAGAATACATATTTTACCAAAAACAGCATTATTATAGAGTAATGAAGCATGGACAATAAGAAAAGAATCACTGCAGCAGAAATATGAGAACAACTGATTATATTGTGAAAGAATTAAATCAAACACCAATAATAAAAATAATGGAAACAATAGAAAAATACAAAACCAAATAGAAAGAGCATCTAGAATGAATAACCTATGATTGAATATCTAGAAAGGTGATGAACTACAAGCCAATGGGTTGGAGAAAGAGGCAGAAGAATGAAAAATTGATCTAAGATTGAAAGAGGCAGTCTGGCCTAGATTTGCGAAAGGAGGAAGAAGAAGAGGATAATTGTGATGCAGAAAAGAACACTGTCTTGTATGGATAAGGAAGTTATTTTGTCTCTTTACAAGTCCTTGATATGACCATACCTGGACACTGTGTGCAGTTAGGTCTGGATTCATGGTAGATAAAGAAACTTTGGAAAGGGTATGGTGCAAAGAAGAATTACAAAGATTATATCAGGATTATGCAATGCTGATTATAAGGGGAGAATGAGAGTATATTGATTGCTGACATTGGTAAACAGGAGAAAGAAGGGTAATATGATAGAGATGAGCCTCCATAGCTCAAGTCGATATAAATGAAGCCCTTTGATCAGAAAGACCTGGATTCGATTCTGTCCATGACATAAGGAACCTTTATCTGATCTCTTTTGACTAAAGGTGAGTTAGTCGGTCTCATATGGAGGTAGAAGGTTTTTTTCCACCCAGAAACCTCGGGTTTTTTGTCCCTCAGAACAGGCAATCAGCCCAATGAACATACACAGATATAGCCATGAATACTTACAACAATGTAAAAGAGATAGAGTCCTCATCACGTTCTCTTTTCACTCATAGTCAACCATGAGTCACATCACAGTAGTCAACCTGGGCAGAGATGGCATATGATGATGACTGAGGTTTATCAACTTCTATATGCATGTTATAGGATGCGATCTGATGAAATCTTTCATTATATCAATGGTGGAGAGAGAACATGGGAAGAGAGCACCCCTGGAAGTTAAGTTTGGGCACAGATAAGAAAGGGTTAAGAGCTAGATTTTTATCTTGAAGAACAGGGGCTGAGTGGAAAGTTTTCCTGTTCCATTCACCATATGTATCTTGTGTGAACAAGTTTAAGAGATGGTATGACAGCTTATATGGATGATGCATGGCTTCCCTCAATGAGTTCTTGACTTCCTGAAGGGCTCACATCATAATAATAATAATATGAAACTATTAAGAATGAACTTTTCATTGTTAGCATTCAAGAATGTGTTCAGGGCTAATCTAATGTGATAGTCACTTAAACAGAATGGGAGAGGAAGGATTAGTAAAACAGGATTTGATGATGCCAGGATAGGAAAAAGAATAACATAACAGAGATCTAGGAAAAGTGTTGGCTGTGAGCAGTGTCTAACAGGACCAATATGCAAGATCTGACAATACTGGAGACCTAACAGACAAAAAATTTGGAAGAAAACTGTCAAGGAAAGGTAGCATTAATGCAAACTAAATCATCATGTACTATCATACATGATGGTTTATCCTGTATGCCTTTGATAGTACATACCAGTAAATGAATGACAAAGGACAACAATGATACTGAAGTTCATCTACACTGCAGAAAATTTAACTTGGAGAATAAAAAAATCAAAGAGGTAAAGGTGATTATTAGAATTTGTAAGGCAACATAGATAAATGAAAACAACAAAATGGAGAAAATCAATATAGTAACCCACAATGAGTTGTCTGACTCCATGGAGACACCTGTGTCATAACCCGAAAGTAATAAAACCTGTACATAATAAATTTATTATTTACCTAGCCTATAACAGTCATTCCAATTCTTTCTTAAAAATATAAAATTTTCTTCTGTAACCAGTTGCTGAAAACCATTTCACATATTTTCAATCCTAATAGTAAAAAATGAACTTTCTATATTTTTGATAACTCTCTTCTGCATATCTTTTTAGCCAAGTGCAACAAATCTCTACAGTGTCTTAAATATAAAATGAATTAGCACACATAGCTATTAATATTAATCTATTTCCCCTCACATTCTCTTCATAAAAAGCAATCAGTGTGTAATTATCAATCTCCATTTTAAAGAAATTTTTTTAATTTCTTTTTAATTAAGTTAATTTTTCAATTACCTTAATTAACGCTATCAAGTAACACTATCAAGTTAAGGTTTCTGTAGCTTGATATATCCCTGTTTTTGTGTCTAACAAGTACCACTTGCAAGAAATTACTTTATTTAATAACTAGTTTTGTACATTTTCTGATAATGATTCAGATTAAAAACCAAATATAGTATAAGGGTGGAAAAAAAGGTATTCACAGATTTTTGAATTAACAACTGTCATTATTCAAATTAAATTTAAACAAGATGCTGAATATTGAAGCAAGATGTCAGATGATTGGCTGCTTGTTGCAATGTACTGAATAACTAATCTTATAGCCTAATTCATTAATATGCAGATCTTTTATATATTATTATTATTATCTGGGACCTCCAAGGAGTCAAGCACTCATTGAGAGGGGCTATAAATCACCCTAACCAGCTGTCATACCTTCCCTTCAATTCATTCACACTTGATGCACTCACCATCCCCTAAAGGCAAACTATTCTGCTCACTCACTACTCTGTGAGAGAAAAACATTGCGCTTTACCCCTTTCTTGACAGCAAAGAAACTTAACTTTCATGGATAACCCCATGTTCTCTCCACATCTTCCATATAACGAAAAATTGCATCAGATGATATCCTGTAACACCCATTCAAAAGTTTATAGACCTCTATCATATCACCCCTCTTTCTCCTGTTAACCAGAGTCTGCAATCCACATACTTGCAATCTGTCCTCATAAACTAAATCCCATAATTCCAGATATAATCTTTGCAACTCTTCTTTGCACCCTTTCCACAGCTTCTTTATCCCCTTGGAGCTTGAGAGACCAAATACACAATAATCTAGGTATGGTTTTATCAAAGCCTCATCAAGAGGCAAAATGACTTCCTTATCCTTACATGTCAAGGTTCGCTTCAATATCGCAATTATCCTCTGAGTTGTATTTGCAACTTTTGCAATGTGCCCTTTGAACTTCAAATTCCTATCCACCATTACACCAAGATCACTAGTCTCATCAGTTTCTTGTAGCATAACCCAGCTAATATAACATGCCGCTGGAAATCTCATCATGCCAAAGTGCAAAACTTCACACTTACTAACATTAAGCTGACAGCGATTTTCATTTACCGAAACTTCCAGCCTATTCAGATCATTTTGTGAGTGCTACACATTGGAAGCATTGTCCTGATTAACTTTGTATTATCAGCAAAAAAAACTGCACATCTCCAGTTAGACCTTTCCTAATATCATGCCGCTGGAAATCTCATCATGCCAAAGTGCATAACTTCACAATTTTAAGCTGACAGCGATTTTCATTTGCCCAAATTTCCAGCCTATTCAGATCATTTTGTGAGTGCTATACATTGGAAGCATCCTCATTGCTATGTTTAACTTTGTATTATCGGCAAAAAACTGCACATCTCCAGTTAGACATTTCCTAATATCATTAATGTATAGATTGAACAATACCCAAGGACTGAATCCTGAGGTACACCACTGGCCACCATAAATCTGGTAGATTCGCAACCCTTGTATACCACGACTTGATAACTGTTGGTCAACCATCCACTGACCCAAGTCAAAAGTTTATATTCCAATCCCATATTCTCCAGTTTATGCACTAGTCTTTCGTGTGCTATCCTATCAAATGCCTTAGCAAAATCAAATATTATCATAGTGTATCCATTCCCTTTATCCAACACAGCCAAAACATATAAAATATGAGAAACTGCCAAACCATGGCTTTACTTTAGTAAACCCAGGCCACTCCTTGCAGGGTATAGCTTGTTTCTCTACCCATTTCTGTATGCAAGTTCATACCAACTTCTCTAAAATCTTCAGTAGCACACCAGAGATACTGATAGGACAGTATTGTTGAAAGTTTTTCCACTTGGTTATACTGTATTAATTAAAGATGCTGAGAAGTCATATTCTTCATTTAATCCTTTATCCGAGTGTAAGCAAACAAAGGTTTGTACATACAGTTACTTCATGACTGGGCTACTTGATATAGAGGCTAATGACTTCACATCAATTGCCTTAGTATCACATAATGCAATGCACATATCCTTCCTAACATGCATAATGCTATGCATTATGTGAAGGGCCACTACCAAGATCAGTGTTGACCTTTATTGAAGTCTCATCAGTGGGAGCCAGACCCAGAAGTGATACCAAGGTTGAAGTAATGCGGAAGCCTCTATATACAAGTAGCCCAGTTGTGACTTCACACGCAAAACTGTGTTTGCTTACACTTGGATAAAGAATGAAACCAAGAATATAACTTCTTGGCATCTTTCATTTATAGTATAACACCAAGTGGAAAAACTTTTAACATCTATTTCTAATCCAGAGTATTTTATTAATAAGGTGCAAAATCTTTTGACTACTTGTATATGGAAATATGCCTTTGCATTACAGCTAATTCTCTTTTTACATAGCTTTTTTTCACCTGATTTCAAAATAACACAGTTTAGAAAACAAAAGCAATTCTATTTTTACACTGCATATTTGATTTAACACGATTCAAATGGGGATTGTTTTTAAAATTTCTGTTTGAATTCAGTTCTGCTAAAAAGGATATATCCATTATAATTATCATTTCCTGGAACAGTACTTAAATTTTAAATATCAGTAATCCCTGAATTTTTAGACAAATGCCAAGTAGAACTTATATACTGAAGTCACAAAAAACTGCACATCTCCAGTTAGACCTTTCCTAATATCATTAATGTTGGCAGTGGCTTTAAAACAGCTAAGGATCATGTGACTCTATTATCTTGCAGCAATGCTTCAGGAGATCATATATTAAAACCATTACTGTTGTGGATTTTAATGTGTACCAGTGCACTGGAAGGCAAATAAAAAAAGGTTGGGTTACAAGAGAAATTTTTAATGAATGCTTCCATCAATGTTTTTTCCAGAAGTTAAACACTATTTGATGGGAAAAAGTCTGGACTTTTTCCCATCAAACACATTGTCTATAATAAAGTTTTATTGATTATAGACAATGTGCCTGTCCATCCTGTTTTAGAACACCCAAATGTGGAATTTTGTTTTCTGCCAACTAATACAACATCCTTAATACAACCACTAGACTAGGGTGTGATCGCTACCTTCAAAACTTACCACATAAGAAGAACAGTCCAATACATTTTGGATAAACTAGATAAGGATAATTTACTGACAGTTATTGATGTGAGGAAGAAATTTTCTATTTTGGATTGCATCAAGCTTGCTAAGTTAGTGTTATCCGAATTGAGACAATCAACTTTAAATGCATGCTGAAAAGCTACTTGGCCAAAATGTGTGAAAAAGAAAAACCCTGAACCTTTGCATACAACTGAACCATATCCCAATGTCATCAGATAAGCACATGCAGTTGGAGGAGAAGAATTTGATGATTTTTTGTCTTCAGATATTGAAGAATTGATGGTTGACAAGGCTGTTAGTGATGACAAAATAATAGAAGCTGTGCTTGAGAATCTCGATAAAAAGAAAACAAGTGATGATGAAGAGATTCCACTCACTACAGGATTAATTAAAGAAGGGCTTCAAATGGCTAATAAAATTGCGAAGTCTTTTTCTTACACATGATCCAAATACTGAATGAACTGAACAAAGTTCACTTCATTCGTGAACTTAAAACGTGTCTATAATCAATAAAACTTTAAAGTCCAGACTTTTCCCCATCAAATAGTTCACGTTCAGTTTAAACATGAACTGAAGTCATGTATGGTGCAATATGAAGAATTATACAAAGATCTAATCAAAACGGGATTTCAATGATTAATTACAGAGTTTGTGATTAAAAAAAAATCAACCTTCAGAAATATTGGAAATTAGTGCTAATTTAGTTCCTTTTACTGAAGAAAACGTTTTGCCATTGCAGTATGAACAGGATGACCGAAGTGTTTTAAATGATGGAAGTGATTTAAACCACAGGAATGGAATATTCCTTCCATTCCTGTGGTATCATTCCTGAGCTGAGACTAAAGTTATACAAACATCTGAAAGGCCTAGCCAATTCACTTGAACATTTCTTTAGCAAATGTACTGATATTTTATCTGTCCCTATTCACAAATTCTTATCCAGGTTATGTATGTTACAGCTCTTCAACCTCATTTTTGTGCACCTCTAACTCTTCATCCGATGTAGCAGAAGCAGTGTGCACCATGTTATATAAACCTGGTTGATATAGTAAAGTGAGCACTCATTAACTGAACTATGTCATTAGCTTCCAACACTACAGTACCATCTGCATTCAGTAAAGTTATTGTTATTCTTCCACATTCATTCTTTCTTTTAACTGAGGCATAAAGATAAAAAAATTTTCGTTTACATTTAGCCTGCATTACCAATTTCTTTTCATACTCCAATTTAGCTTTCCATATAATACTCATTTCTTTTCTTGGCATGCACTTTATATATTTCATAACTCCTCTCACTCTTATTCTCACAATATTCTTTCCACATCATCTTCTTCTTGTGGATCTCCTGCATAATAAGGTTGCACATCCATTTCACTTCCAATGTATTTATTCTTTGAACACTAGGGATATATTCAGATACCACCTCATTTAAGCATGTTTTCAAAGATTCACATGCATTGTTGACATTTTTCCCATTCAGTAACTGATACCATGGAACCAAAGATAGTATTCTCCAAGTTTATCATAATTTTCAGCTTTGTAATTCATCATGTAACCTGTTCTAATGGAAACATTAATATAATTAGATACTTCCCAAGAAAGCACAGAATGATCAGTCACCAACTAGTGCTAAAATAGTCATATTCTTAACAGAGAATCCCTTCGGATGCTATGAACGAATCAAACACTCTTTGACTTTGATTTCCTTCTTTGACATGCTGCTTGAGAAAGTTGTCTCACAACAATTCAAAAAATACCGTTTCATTCTTATCATGAGATTTCTCTTCTACTCAATCGATGTTTAAATGATTAAATTCACCCATAATGATCACTGATTTAATACCCATAAGGCTAAATTGTCGAAGCAGTTCTTCGTCCCCTGCAACTGAGCCTCCAGATGTGTAGCAACATCCCCACCATATATTTCATTCTGTTGGCCTCAACTTCAACACCAAAGCCTCGAATTCACCAGTATATTGTTCTTTTAGTGAAACCTAAGTGCCACAGATATATTACTTACTTACACGAAAACACAAGGCATAGATAATACTATTTATTTAATTAGAAGGCCAGATATTTTGGTCTGAAAATTACAAGCCATCTTGTGGCAAATGACTTCGTAATCAACTGCCACTAAAGATGGTCTGTAATTTTCAGCACCATTCTTAAGAGTAGTAAAAACTAATAATATTTCTATAATTATGTAATTAAATGCTGAGAAATAAAAAAATGAAATAAAATGAAAAATTCCATAAACTGCAATCCTTTATGACCCTTTCAGAAGGTTGTAAGTCTCAATCACATCACCCCCTCATTCTCCTGTTTGCTAGTGTCTGCAGTCTACAAATTCTCAAGCTGTCTTCATAATCAGCATTCTACAATCCTGATATCATTTTTAACACTCTCCTTTGCACTCTCTCCACTGTATCACAGCAAAAAGCAGGAGACCAGACCTGTGCACAATAGCCCAAGTGAGAGGGTCTTATCAAGACTTATAAAGAGACAAAATGACATCCTTATCATTACATGTCAAAGTATGTTTCAGCATTGCAATCTTTGCTACATGGCCCTTGAACTTCATCTTGCTATCTTATGTAGAAAATCTTTTGTGTGCAGCATTTGTCATGTTCAACAGACAATATGGAGAAATCTGTCAAAAAGACAACATTCAGGATGTGGAGAAAAAATGGGGATATAAAAAACACCACCAAACCAATTAAATTGGAAAACTGCAAAACTGCCAAATACAGAATTTAACAGTTGTGTACATCGATTTAAAGAAGTGAGCGAACTGATATGATGTCCTGCTCAATATAATAAAAACCAAGGTCTCATCTTAATTCAACTATGACCTACATATTAATGAATTAAGATATCAGAGCAGTTATAAAGCATACTGAAACAATGAGCAGTGCATCTGACATTCTGCTACAATTCAACATGCTGTTCAAGTTTAATTTGAATAATGACAGTTTTTAATGAAGAAATCTCTCTCTGTGCATACATTTTTTCTTTTTTAAAGTAATTTATACTTTAAAAAGTTGCATAATCTGCCAGACACAAAAACACTAATTAGAATATCTATTCTCCACTTTAATGAAAACATACTAAGTCATTTGCATATTGTTACTTTTCACTGCCTTGACTGCCGTGATTAAAATCAAATATGAAATATTATCGTAGAATGCGAGACTGCCATTTATTGAAAAAACAACTGAAAGCCATTAATTTTTCTCTCCCCTCCTATGAGTCATTAAAACTAAAACATATCACTTACTTTACTAATATACAAGTTCTAAGTCACTCCTATTTTTACAAATAGTTGTTTTCAGGAAGAAATAATAAAAAAAATAAGAAAAAGGAAATAATAAAATCTCTAAAGTTTTATAATCTAAAACTTTTTACTAGAAATACAATTTCTCAATATACACAATATGACCTGTGTAAATTTGTAAACAGACTAACCTCAACTCAATAATTCAACAAACATGATTAAAAGAGCATTAATTAACTATCACACATTTCTGCTTCCAACAAAGGAAGAACTATCTTTAACCTTCAGCCATATTTATTAATTTCAGTGGTTGAAGGCCTAAATTTATTTCTGAGAGACTTACATTGGAACCTAGTCCTCGTTACGGGAGTTTTATGATTACAGTTTACTGATTAAGCTGGTCATCCAATTTACACAATGAAATAAAAATAATTTAACACAACTGTACTGTTTATAGATAGTAAACATTATTTTGAGTTCTGAACAGAGTCAAGGTCAAGAGCCCAGGTGCCTTATGTGGGGTGGGGGAAAATAAAAGAAATTACCAGAAACAAAACAAGAGAGATCACAGGAAACAGAACAAAAGAAATGGCAGGAAATTGTACATTAATGACAGTCACTTCCCATAAAGACAAAAAATGACAAGAACCACAACAAAAAGTAAAGTAAAAATGCAAACACATTTCGGGAGACAAAGAACCAGAAGAGTATGAAATTATAACAATGAAAATCCAAAAGTAATATTCTAATTTTGAGATGCTACATGAGCTTAAATTAATATAGCTTACTGAAGCCTTCATAATAAACTAAATGTTGTATAGGCTGACCATTAAAATCAAAAATAACCTCAAAACTTCTTTAGTCAGTAAAATTGTCATCTGAAATTACAAAGAGGAAGGGAAAAGAAGCAATGAACATCAGCCTGCATTAGACATCATTAGTCAGTACCAGTTCTATGTCAGTTTGTTGACGAAACAGATACCCAGTGATGTACAGCTGGCATAAACTGACAGTGTTCTCTTAGTATTATAAATTAAAGAAATATTGCACAATATACAGTATTTCATTAATTCAAAGTTAAGTTAAAAGTTATGAAATTTTTTGGTAGCAGATCATTTTGTGTTTGAAAAGCTATAAGGTAAAAAATACTATTCTGATTTAGAATTTTTCACAGTTTATGACCAAAATTTTTGATTTTATTTGTGAAAACTTAATTTTACAGTCTGCAGATATTTACGATAGTTCATTTTAAAGAGTTCAGGTAAGTGACACTAATGTAAGCATTAATTCTATATCTCAATAATTTCATGGTCTTCTAGGTGCTTCTTATTTTCTCTTATTATTGTTGGCATTTATACTTCTCATGTTGCCATTTGGTGTGCTTTATGTATGGATCCAGAAGAGAGAGAGAAAGAGAAGTAGAGGCAGACAGAAAGATGAACTTACTCTAACAGCAGGACCAACCTGGTTGAGGACAGCCCAAAACAGTGCTGAAAAGAACATTTCTCACAATTTTACTTTGTTATTTTTTCCACCATTTCCATTATCTCCTTCCTCATTTGCTAGGAAATTCAGTTCAATATAGTTTTTCAGCTTTTTTAATAGTGAATTTAAATAGCATTGGTGCTATAGGACTTTTCCAGAGTTCATTATAGCAGATCATTTCATTAGAGTCATGGTGTGTATGTGTGTGTGGGGAGGGGAGATTGCATTCATGCACTATTGAAAGCAATCTTCATAATTTTATATTTCATATATAAATTTTTATATAACTGTGGTTTAAATTTTTTTTTTTTCCTCTAATGATAAAATTATAGTTAAAGATGTGAAAATAAAGCAGGTGTATGTCTGGGGGGGGGGGGGGGGAATAAGAAGAGTGACTGAGGCTATGGAGAGAAAAGGAAATACAAAGGAATTGATTGTGCTGGTTGTAGAACAAATGATTTGCAAAGCGTGAATGAGGCAGCATTATTCCATACTTCAAGATATCCTTGAAGAATGGAGTAATTACTAAGAAAAATTGCTAAATGAAACAAGCAGTAATAGCACTGTCGTAAAAAACACTCAACAGGCATACATTCAGGAATACATATCCACATTTGAAGTAGAAAAAGCCATCGAATGCTTGAAATGTGGAAAGACAGCTGGAGTAGATGATATTCGACCAGAAATGCTCAAGTATGGAAGTACAAAAGTCTTATAGTGGCTGCGCTGCATAGTTCAGAAGGCCTGGACAGAGGGACGAATTCCCGATGATTGGAGTAGAGCTCTCATAGTACCCATATATAAAAAGGGAAATAAAACTGAACGTGAGAATTACAGAGGTATTTCCCTACTGAGTGTTCCTGGCAAGATCTATGCAAGTATACTTGAGAAACGGTTGAGAAGAATTGTGGAAGAAAAGCTTAGTGAAGAACAAGCTAGATTCAGGCCAAATAGAGGCTGTTATTATTAGATCTTCACTTTACGACAAAAAGTTGAGAAAGCATTGGAATATGGCAAAGTTCTATATTTAAGTTTTGTCGATGTGGAAAAGGCATATGACAAGGTGCCAAGAGAGAAGCTATTCAATACGCTACAGTTATATGGTGTCAATGGAGCATTATATCAAGCAATACTTAGTCTTTATTTGAGTTGTAGGTCAGCAGTTAGAATTGAAGGAAGTACAGGAAGATGGTTTAATGTTAAATCTGGTGTCAGACAAGGATGTACATTATTCCCTCTGTTATTCATTATATATATGGATCACATTATGAAGGAAAGTGGTATTAAACCTGATATCAAAATTGGAGATGTTAATGGCAGCTCTTTGCTTTATGCAGACAATGTTATACTTCTAAATAAATCCGCTACAAGTCTACAAGATTCCCTGACTAAATTGAATAGCTGTTGTAATAGATATGGTATCATACCAGGTCAGCAATAACTAGACAAAGACAATGAAAATAGGCAGAAGCATTGAAAATATCAACTGCATTGTGAATGGAGAACCTGTGGAACAAATAAAACATTTCACCTACTTAGGCACGATTTTTAGTGAAGATGGTAAATTAAATATGGAAATAGAAAATAGAATCAGCAATGCTGTTATGGTAGGAAACCAATTGAATAAATTCATATGGAATAAGAGAGAAATTAGTCGGAACACTAAATTAGCTGTATACAAGACGGTGTTCAAACCAGTTTTAACTTATGGATCTGAGAGCTGGGTCAGAAGTAAAACACTTGACCAAAGACTAGAGACCGCAGATATGAGAATCCTGAGAAAGATTAGGGGCAAGAACAGATGGCATCAATGGCAATATCATATTAAAAATTAGGATATTAGGAAAGAACTTGGCATTATTAGCATCCAGGAAGGAGTTAGCAGAGCTAATCTCAGGTGGTATGGTCACTTAAACAGAATGGGCGAGGAAAGATTAGCAAAACAAGTATTCTCTGCCACGTTGGCAGGAAAACGACCCAGAAGACGACCAAGATATAGGTGGATTGATACAGTAAAAAGTGCTTTAGACGATAGAAATATAAGATCTGATAATGTTGGAGTCTTGACAAGTAACAGACTGATTTGGAGGAAAATTGTAGATAAGAAGTTAGTAATGATATAAATTTTTCATGTAGTACTATCATATCCTGTACACTCCTTGAAGGTACATGGCAGGAATTTGATTATGATGATGCGGTATGATAGTGGATAGGATCATGAATAGCATGATAGCCAGAATGTGTAGGAAGAAATGACTTCATTTTGTTGATGTGTGGGAGATAAATTTCAAGGTAGGAAAGAGCTGTTTGCTACAGATGATCTGCATCTGAGTGACAGCAGAAGTGTGAAGCTGGGTGGATTGTTGATAAGAGAAGGGGAGGGGCACGTAGCCAGCCAAGGAAACAAAAACTAGATGGTGAGACAGTGAGTGTAAGATATCAAAACTGTGAGATAAGGGATAAAGAAAGACAAGATAGGGATGCAGGGATGGCCTCAGTGAGATCAACAGAGGCAAATTACTAGAATGTTGGGATAGGGAATTATGGGAAGGAAAGCAGAATCAGGGGAATGCTCCTTGCAGAACCAATGAAGCTACTGTGCTTTCCCCTGGAAAGCACAGTAGCTTCCTTGGTTCTGCAAGGAGTATTGGGAATAAGGATGCAGATTTTGTAGCCTAGATACAGTTAGTCAACCCACAAATCATTGGTGTCAGTGAGACATGGTTAACAGAGGATGATGTGCTTATGGAAATAGAATGTAATGGCTATAGAATTTTTCAAAAAGACACAAAAGATAAAAGATGAGATGGGTTATTACTGATAACTTCAGAACAGTAATTCAAGTTCCACCTCTCAAGGCAAAACTTGAAAAAAGTAATAATGATAGTGGCTTTGAGAAATTGGCTGAAGCAGTAAAGTAAAACTCGAGAGAATTTCATAGTTATATTGAGTAGTAGAAGAAAGAATGAATATGGAAGGCTGACTTTTAGTTGCTGTAGAATGAACAGGACTAGACATGCTGAAGATATGGTGAGAATGTTTAATGAGTACTTTGTGAATTTCATGTGTGTTTGTGGGGGGGGTGGCTAAGAGTAGTGTTGAATAGTAAACAGGAAGGAGGAGGACAGACAGTTCAAGAACGGGAAATGTTTAGAATTTGAAGTAACGTTGACATTAATAAGGCTGTGGAATTGGATGGGATGTCAACCACATCTATTAAGAGAATGTGCAGAAGAGATGGCTATATTCTTGTAGATTTAGAGGCATCACATGAAGTCAAATTTATTGCAAGGAATTATTTTTGGTAGTTCCAGCAGGTCATTCCAAAGTCCTGGTATTTTATGAGTTTGATGTGTTTCATTGGTAGGGTGCCGGAAGTCTGGCAACAGGAACAGTCTCAGAAGAGTGGAAAGAAGGAAAAATACTACACTACATAAGGGAGAATCCAAGTCAGTAGTGTCAAAATATAGGCCAGTGTTTATATCAAGTGTAGTAATGAAAGTGTGTTAGAGACAGAAAACAAACGTGGACTTATGAGAAGGGAAAGCTTTCCAGAGAGCAGCATGGGTTAGTTAGGGGGAACTCAATCAAGCATTAGTAACTTGGTTACATTTTATAATAGAATGACGAGTATACTGAATGAAGGAGATGCTTATACAGTGATTGATTTGGATTTTGCTATGCATTTGATTGAATACCACACGATATACTGTTGAAATTCAAAAGGATGGGGGTGGATAGTCATGTGGTAGCTTGGTTGACTAGGAGGAGCCAGCGAGTTGTGTATCATTATTCTGATGTCATCCATTATGAAAATGAAAACATTTTCTCCATAACAACACTACTGATATAATCAAGTTAATTCAATCCAATCAAGGAAAAAAAATCCTAGATGGTCAAAAAAATGGTGCAAAAGATGAAGCGATATGCATCTTTTAGCAGTTGATAACACAACAGTTAATAATTGTATTAATACTGCATCACTATTGATCTACTTAAACAGTGATGATGGTAACGACACAGAAATAAGTGAATGCGAACAAGTAAATAAACTATATAGCCTTACAACAGCAAAAGAAGGCATTAATCTGATTTAGACTGAGGACCTACAACAAAATGATTTAATAACACAAACTGACTTTAAATGGTTTGTTTTTTCAAAATAACAGAATTTAATGAAACATACTTTTTTAAACCTCTTTGTAGCTACTCTCCTACTTTGTAGATCTGGAAAAGGCATATGACAAGGTGCTAAGAGAGAGAAGCTAATCAATAGGCTACATTATATGGTGTCAATGGGGCATTATATCAAGCAATACTTAGTATTTATTTGAGTTGTAAGTCAGCAGTTAGAATTGAAGGAAGTACAGGAAGATGGTTTAATGTTAAATCTGGTGTGAGACAAGGATGTACATTATCCCCTCTGTTATTCATTATCTATATGGATCACATTATGAAGGAATGTGGTATTAAACCTCATATCAAAATTGGAGATGTTAATGTCAGCTCTTTGCTTTATGCGGATGATGTTATACTTCTAAATAAATCTGCTACAAGTCTGCAAGATTCTCTGACTAAATCGAATCACTGTTGTAATAGATGTAGTATGAAGGTCAGGAATAAAAAGACAAAGACGATGAAAATAGCTGCTTTGTGTACGGAGAACCTGTGTAACAAGTAAAACATTTCAGCTACTTAGGCATGATTTTTAGTGAAGATGGTAAATTAAATATAGAAATAGACAACAGAATCAACAAAGCTGGTATGGTGGGAAGTCAATTGAATAAATTCATATGGAATAAGAGAGAAATTAGTCGAAACACTAAATTAGCTGTATACAAGACAGTGTTCAAACCAGTTTTAACTTATGGATCTGAGAGCTGGGTCAGAAGTAAATCACTTGATCAAATACTAGACACTGCAGATATCAGAGTCCTGAGAAAGATTATAGGCATGAACAGATAGCATCAATGGCAATATCATATTAAAAACTAGGATATTAGGAAAGAACTGACATTGTCAGCATCCAGGAATGCGTTAGCGGAGCTAATCTCAGGTGGTATAGTCATTTAAACAGAATGGGCGAGAAAAGATTAGCAAAACAAGTGTTCTCTGCCAGGTTGGCAGGAAAAAGACCCAGACGAAGACCAAGATATAGGTGGAATGATACGGTACAAAGTGCCTTAGATGACAGAAATATAAGATCTGATAATATTAGAGTCTTGACAAGTAACAGACTGATCTGGAGGAAAATTGTAGATTGGAAGTTAGTAATGATGTAAATTTTTCATGTAGTACTATCAATACCTGTACATCCCTTGAGGGTACATGGCAGGAATTTGATGATGATAATACTTCTTTAAAGTATATTATCATCATCATCATCAAATTCCTGCCATGTACCCTCAAGGGGTGTACAGGATATGATAGTACTACATGAAAAAATTACATCATTATTAATTTCCTATCTACAATTTTCCTCCAAATCAGTCTGTTACTTGTCAAGACTCCAACATTATAAGATCTTATATTTCTATCGTCTAAAGCACTTTGTACAGTATCAATCCACCTATATCTTGGTCTTCCTCTAGGTCGTTTTGCTGCCAACCTGGCAGAGAACACTTGTTTTGCTAATCTTTCCTCGCCCATTCTGTTTAAGTGACCATACCACCTGAGATTAGCTCTGCTAACACAATCCTGGATGTGTTAGCAGAGCTAATCTAAAATAAAGAATGATGGTACAACATGACAAAAGTATATTATATATACATAAATAATAACAAAAATAATTAAATGTAGTTATATCATCATCATCATCAAATTCCTGCCATGTACCCTCAAGGGGTGAACAGGACATGATAGTACTACATGAAAAAAATTACATCATTATTAATTTCCTATCTACAATTTTCCTCCAAATCAGTCTGTTACTTGTCAACACTCCAACATTATCAGATCTTATATTTCTATCGTCTAAAGCACTTTGTACCATATCAATCCACCTATATCTTGGTCTTCCTCTAGGTCGTTTTGCTGCCAATCTGGCAGAGAACACTTGTTTTGCTAATCTTTCCTCGCCCATTCTGTTTAAGTGACCATACCACCTGAGATTAGCTCTGCTAACACAATCCTGGATGCGTTAGCAGAGCTAATCTAAAATATAGAATGATGGTACAACATGACAAAAGTATATTATATATACATAAATAATAAAAAAAATAATTAAATGTAGTTATATCATCATCATCATCAAATTCCTGCCATGTACCCTCAAGGGGTGTACAGGATATGATAGTACTACATGAAAAAAATTACATCATTATTAATTTCCTATCTACAATTTTCCTCCAAATCAGTCTGTTACTTGTCAACACTCCAACATTATCAGATCTTATATTTCTATCGTCTAAAGCACTTTGTACCATATCAATCCACCTATATCTTGGTCTTCCCCTGGGTCGTTTTGCAGCCAACCTGGCAGAAAACACTTGTTTTGCTCATTTTTCCTCGCCCATTCTGTTTAAGTGACCATACCACCTGAGATTAGCTCTGCTAACTAACGCATTCCTGGATGCTGACAATGTCAAGTTCTTTCCTAATATCCTCATTTTTAATATGATATTGCCATTGATGCCATCTGTTCACGCCTATAATCTTTCTGAGGACTGTCATATCTGTGGTCTGTAGTCTTTGGTCAAGTGTTTTACTTCTGACCCAGCTCTCAGATCCATAAGTTAAAACTGGTTTGAACACCGTCTTGTATACAGCTAATTTAGTGTTCTGACTAATTTCTCTCTTATTCCATATGAATTTATTCAATTGACTTCCAACCATACCAGCTTTGCTGATTCTGTTGTCTATTTCTATATTTATTTTACCATCTTCAGTAAAAATCGTGCCTAAATAGCTGAAATGTTTTACTTGTTCCACAGGTTCTCCATTCACAACACAGTTGACATTTTCAATGATTCTGCCTATTTTCATTGTCTTTGTCTTTTTATTGCTGACCTTCATACCATATCTATTACAACAGCTATTCAATTTAGTCAGAGAATCTTGCAGACTTGTAGCGGATTTATTTAGAAGTATAACATCATCTGCATAAAGCAAAGAGCTGACATTAACATCTCCAATTTCGATATCATGTTTAATACCACTTTCCTTCATAATGTGATCCATATAGATAATGAATAACAGAGGGGATAACGTACATCCTTGTCTCACACCAGATTTAACATTAAACCATCTTCCTGTACTTCCTTCAATTCTAACTGCTGACTTACAACTCAAATAAAGACTAAGTATTGCTTGATATAATGCCCCATTCACACCATATAACTGCAGCGTATTGAATAGTTTCTCTCTTGGCACCTTGTCATATGCCTTTTCCAGATCGACAAAACTTAAATACAGATCTTTGTTATATTCCCATGCTTTCTCCACTATTTGTCGTAAAGTGAAGATCTGATCCTCACAGCCTCTATTTGGCCTGAATCCAGCTTGTTCTTCACCAAGCTTTTCTTCCACAATTCTTCTCAACCGTTTCTCAAGTATACTTGCATAGATCTTGCCAAGAACACTCAGTAGGGAAATACCTCTGTAATTCTCACATGCAGTTTTATTTCCCTTTTTATATATGGGCACTATTAGAGCTCTACTCCAATAATCAAGAATTTGTCCCTCTGTCCAGGTTTTCTGAACTATGCAGTGCAGCCACTGTAAGACTCTTATACCACCATACTTCAGCATTTCTGGTCGAATATCATCTACTCCTGCTGCCTTTCCACATTTCAAGCCTTTGATGGCTATTTCTACTTCAAGTATGGATATGTATTCCTGACTGCATGCCTGGTCAGTGTTTTTTACCACTCTGCTGTCATCACTGCTTGTTTCATTTAGCAGTTTTTCAAAGTAATTACTCCATACTTCAAGGATATCTTTTTCTCCCGTTTTCATGTCACCTTTATCATCTCTAATTCCTTTTATAACACTCGTTACTCTATTCTTAAGCTTCAACAACCTCCAGAATATTTCGCCACCTTCTTGATATTTATTTTCTATATTCTTGCCAAAGTCCTCCCATGACTTTGGTTTAGCTAGTTTTACACAGTGTTTAGCATTCTTGCATTTGTCTCTATATTCTCTAAGAGCACAAGCTGACTTATTTGACAAGATCTTTTGATATGCTTTCTTCTTTTCCTTCACTGCCTCTTTAACTTCCTGTGTCCACCATGGAGTTCTGATTTTTTTATCCTTACAGACAACCTCACCACATGCCTCTCTGGCAGAATCAATCAATGTTTTCTTCAGAGTTTGCCACTGAATCTCCAAGGTTTGATTCCTGTTCTCAAACTCTTTCATTTTTTCTTCAATCATGTTTCTGTATTTTAGTCTACAGCTCACATCTGAGAGTTGCTCAACTTTTATTCGCTTTAAAACTTTCTTACATGTTATTCTTTTCAATATGAAATTCAATTTTATCCTGCTCAAGACTAAATAGTGATCACTTCCAATTTCAAATCCTCTGTACACTCTGGTGTCCTGCACCAGGGAGAAAACATCACTATCAACAATAACATAGTCAATGAGACTTTTCTTATTCCTAGCCTCTTCTCTCCATGTGAATTTGTGCACATTTTTATGTTGGAACATGGTGTTAGTAATAACCAGTCCATGTCCTGAGCAGAAATCCAACAGATATTTGCCATTATTATTAGCTTTGCTCTTTTCTCCAAATTTTCCCAAAATATGTTTGTATGTCTCACAATCATTTCCTACTCTGCTATTTAGATCCCCAACAAGGACCAACTTTTCATTTTTCATTGTGTCAGTTGCTTTTTCTAAAGCCTCAAAAAATTCCTCCACTTCTACCTTAGTAGAACCTTCTGTGGGACCATAGGCACAAATAAGTCTCATTGTCCAGTTCCCCATTCTCATATTTGCCCACATTACTCTACTTGAGACTGACTGCCATTCAAGAAGATTAGCCTCGTATTTTGTGTTGAATACTATGGCTACTCCTTCTTTTCCTTGATTGTCATTGCCTGAATATAACATTTTGTATTTATTGCTCAGAAAGATCTCGCCAGTTTTGGTCTTTTTTGTTTCAGTCACCCCTATTATGTCGATCTGGTACTTATCTAATTCCTCAGCTAGCTCCATTTCTTTGCCATTCAGGCTTCTTACGTTGATAGTACCGATCTTTAACTCTGGTGATGTTGAGTTGGGGTTTATTTTCAGATTTGTTCCAGGCAGCTGACTTTTCGCTGTTCGCCCTGGTTCCCTGGCGAAAACAACGGGGGCCTTGTTTAACTGGGCGACACCCCAGCCGGCATGAAATTTTGTCATGTTGTACCATCATTTTTTATTTTGGTTTAACCAATAAGAATACAATTTGGTCGGCTAAATCCCAAATTGCCAGCCCATCCTCGTCCGTTCAGTTCCAAGTAGATACCCAACAGGGTGCACCACGAGAAGATGAGGATTGGACATTAGGTCAGAAGCCCTGGTCGGTTCTCCGCATTCCTTTAAAGGCTATGTGGAGGTCTCCTCTCAGTTATACAGCTTTAACCCAATGTAGTTTTAATGTTATTATAATTTTAAAATCTTACTTTAGCATACCTCACATATAAGAAAAACTTGGTGATAAAAGATTCCTAACAGACAGCCAAAGCCATCTGTTTATGAATCACAGCTGACTAATAAAACTGCTAGATACCAAAGTATGTTTATAGCTATGGATGGGACAATTTCACCATAGAGCATTGCAACGATGTTTCAATGCTGTTGAGGGGAATTGGGAGAGAAGGAATTAGTCTGTCTCAACAAATTAATTTAGTAAAGTAAGAATGCTAAACATGATTCTTGTTTTTAGTTTCAACATACGCTAATGCAACGCACTATAAACATTACTTTTCCTGGACCATGTGCACTGTGTGTGCACACTGAATAAATGAAATGGAACAACTAGTTAAGTCAAAAAGTTTCAAAATAACTCACCTTAAACAAATCAACTAGTTTTATCTGTGCTCTTAGTTCAAGATTAAACTGTTCTTCTGTATGGGTATGGGTTTCATTCATTTCTCGCAATCTCTCTGCAAGAGCTTCAATTCTTCGGTCCTTCTCTTCATTTTTCTTTTTTAAATCACTAACCTGACTCTGGGCAGAATGGAGCTAAAAAAAAAATAAATTTTTAATGAAAATTGGCTTATGACAATAAAATTTTATAAATTCAAACTGACCAATAGAAAGACCAAAGATTTCCAATAATTCTATCAATAATAAATAACACTAACTCAGGCTATGATGTCTAAATGATCCTTCCATCTGAAGTGGATAATGCTCTAAAGTAAATAAAATCTCAACCAGGGACAGACCAAATTCCATCAAAACTGGAAAGAAGGAAAGCAAACAACTTTAAAATTCCTTAACATACTTTTCAATAAAATCATTAAAACAGGAATTATCATACCAATTTACAAGGTAATAAGAAAAATTGTAAAAATTAGTCCAATCACATTACTCAGCCATGCTTACAAAATATTTACAAGAGTATTACAGAACAGAATAAAGAGCACATATAAGATCATTCTTAGTAATAATCAGGCTTCAGAAAGAATCGCTTCACATTGGAACAGATCTTCCTAATACAAAGACTAGCAGAATTAGACTGGGAACATAACAAAAATATCTATTACTGTTTATACTAGGAACATAACAAAAGTATCTATTAATGTTTTAGAGATTTTAAACAGGCATTCGACTCAATAAATAGAGTGACTTTATTAAGAATATTAAAACAAACAAATCGATGAAGATACCCTAGACTTCTTAGAAAAATATTACAGAAGAAAGTTCTCCTTCCAAGCCTTAGAAGGAGAAAAAGGGGTCAACCTAAATGATTATAACCTTAACAACATAAAATACGCAGATCACATCGTAATGATAGCAGATATAAAAGAAAAAATGGTGAACCTAATAACCAAACTAAACAATATTACTAAAGAATACAGCATGACCATAAATATGGACAAAACAAAAATCTAGGTAATTGAAAAAATTTTTTAAAAAAAGTAAACTTCTCCTTGAATGGATCAACAATTGAACAGATAAAACAATTCAACTTTTAGGAACAGTAATATCAGAACACTTAGATACCATGACCACTATTAAACATGAATATCAACTGCATGGTCATCATTTAATGAGCCAGGTAAAATCAGGAAAAATAATAAAATTTCCAAACCTCTAAATTATAATACCCACTGTGCTATATGCTTCAGAAACTTAGGCACTCAAGAAGGCAGATACAAAAACTGGAGGCTTTAGAGATGAAATGTCTCAGAAAAATAAATGAAACGAAATGGACAGAAAAGAAAACAAATGAAACTGTAAGACAAGATCTAAACTATACAGACTCATTAACAGAAAAGATCAAAAGAAGATAACTTTAATGGTCTGGACATGTCAAGAGAATGCCACCAAAAAAAAAAGGCTACCAAACCTTGCTCTGTATGCAAGATTAGAAGAAAAAAGAAGAAAAAAAGGAAGACCAACTAAATTGATAACATCAATAAAGGTTAATGCTGGATTACAAACCTATAGATAGCTCGCTAGCCACGCAAAAAACAAAGACTCCTGGAGGTTGTTGTGGAAACACGGAAGACTCAACCTGTCCCCGAGAGAAGAGGACAGTAAGTAAGTATCTTCATAACAAAATTCATTATAGCAAACTAATCATTGTAATAACTATTCTAGTTTTTTTCCTAGGAATCTGTCATGGCAGCTGAGAGAACTCTCCTGAATTTCAATAGAAGGGTTTATTGCACATAAGACATCCCTTAAGAACAAAAGTAAACAAGGTAATGCTCAGAATTTGAGGTTATCATCAGTATCAAGAGTATTTGGGCACACCCAATAACTAGTTATCATTCTTTAAGTTAAAGGGATATATATAAATATATCCCTTGATATAAATAAGTATAAATATATATCCCTTTATATAGATATATAAATAAGTTATGTTGCCGAATTGAAGCCTTTGGCTCTTCATATAATTAGTAGTTATCATTCATCCATCAGTTGCTCTAACAGGCACTTAAGCACCCACTTCCAAGTATCGATGGATTTCCTAACCGCAATACGAGGATAAGGTGGTTACTTACCCCTATGCCCCTAAGTATTCTTGTCTGTAAACTGCGTGCGTTCTACTGGCCAGTTTGCCTGTTCTGACAAATGAAAAACCAGTTTCCAAGAGAAAAAATCCTCTCCCTCCATATGAGACCAACTAATCCACCTTTAGTTGAAAGAGACCAGATAAAGGTTCCTCACATCATACACGGGAATCAAACCCAGGTCTTTCCAACCAAAGGGCTTTTTGTCTATACTGACTAAGGTATGGAGGCTCTAGTTATATTAGAATAAATTAAACAAGTTGCTACATTGGTATGTGGGTGGCAGGAGATTGGTGACTTGGTTGGCTTAATGCATACCCTCTTTCCAATCAGACAGTTCAAAATTCATGATGTTTGTGGAAGTTAGGTGGCAGATGATTTTTGTCAGCTAGTGGGAAACTAACAGACTGTTCAAGGATTTCTGCCAAAATTCCATGGGATATATATGTGTGTGTATGTGTGTGTAATTAATTTTTTAACTTGGGGATACTGTATATTAGGGTTACCAAGTAAATTTATAACCTTGGTTATTTAGCTCCTAATTCCAAGTATGCAAACAATTAAGTTTGCACCTGAAACATAGTTCAGGTCTAAAGATGGTACAACACCAGGGCAATTCATTGTAAAGGTGGGTAAAGTTCTGATCACTATTCTTAGTATTTTCCCATAATGTAAAGCACATCTCACTAAAAGATATATACTGCAATACATTATGTATCCCCAAGTTAAAAAATTAATTACACCTATATCTCCTCCTGAGATTCTTATTAAAAATAAAAACACCTTGCAGCAACTTCTATAGATAAAGTTGATAAGGCTCTGTATTACTAAAACCTTGGTATTTAGGGTCTAGCTACTCACTGAGGAGACCTCAAAAAAAGGTTGAAACCGGTCTGGGTAGTGACCTCAACCATAATGTATTGCAGTATACATATTTTAGTGAGATGTGCTTTACATTATGGGAAAATACTAAGAATAGTGATCAGAGCTCTACCCACCTTTACAATGAGTTGCCCTGGTGTTGTACCATCTTTAGACTTGAACTATGTTTCAAGCGCAAACTTAATTGTTTGCATACTTGGGATTAGGAGTTAAATAACCAAGCTTATAAAATTACTTGGTAACCCTAATATATATATATATATATATATATATATATATATATAAATAAAAGGAAATTAAATGACTTTATACCGAGAATGACAAATTTATTGTTAAGATACAACTAGTTTCGTTGAAATACAACTTCTTCAGGTATCATTGGCAAGGAGTAAAATAAAAATAACAGACACATGAAAAAAATACATTAACAGATCTAGTATAAAACAAGTACATTTAAAAGGAATGCGTGCTAGAGTTCCAACTGAAGTTGACTACGTGCGTGAGCTGGTATTAGTGCACCAGTATTGGACAGTGGCAACGTGCGCATCAGAAATATTATAGCTAAGGCTGTTATTAATATGAGACGAATCAAGTGATATTGCTTTAGATTCAATTATTCTTCTTTCCAGTTCATCATAACACACATTGATATTACAGGTTTTTTGCCAATCAACGATGTATTGGCGGCAATCATCTGCATTGACGGAGAAGAGAACATGGCTAGAGAGAGCGTTGGCTCTGGTTCTGTTGTAAGAAATGTCTCTTTGATGTTCCTCCATGCGTAAAAGGATGGATTTAGCAGTTTGGCCGTAATATGGCTTGCCACAATCACACAAAATTTTATAGACTCCTGGATACTGGATACGATACCAAACTTTAGGTTTAAGAGGTGAGGAATTAATAGCTTTTTCTTCAAAACTTAAAGAAATATGTCAGCAAGAATCGGAGAGAGAGCGGGCTGCCCATAGCTAAACCTGAGTTTTGTTTATAAATCTTGTTATCATGTTTGAAGTATCCTGAGTTTACACAGTGAGAAAGTAAAGAGAAAAATTTCTTGGATAGTTTCCTCTGGAGAAGGTATAGAACTTCTTGAGTAGGGATATTCGTGAAGAGGGGAAACAATATCGAAACTTGCCATTTAAATCTGATGTGTTGAGTTTGATGTCTTTAATTTTTGAGACAAAATCAGCTGAATTTTTTACATGAGAAAAGGAAGTACCACAAAGGTTTTTTTTAAAAAGGATGTGAGGTATTTTGAGAGGTTGTAAGTAGGGGAGTTTATGCCTTCAATGATAGATCTAAGATGAGAGTTTAATTTATGGATCTTAGGGAGTCCATATAACCTAGGGATTAGAGGATGAAACGACCTAAGGGAAAGACTGATGTTTCTAGGTAACTCTGAAGTGGCTTTCAGTAAATTGAACTCAAACCGATGATCTGGCTGTGCTATGTTGATGACTTGTTTGCCATTTGATCTCATGGCCCAGACACACTGAATACATTTTATGCACATCTCAACAGCCAGAATCCAATAAAATGGATTTGCTAGAAAGTGGTATGGTCACCCACTAGGATGGAAACTCCTCCATGGGCAGGTCCATCCCTTACAAGTGATGATAACATTACAGAGAGCTGTATATACTCAGCTTCAGATATGTTTCCTGCAGGCAGAAGCATATTGATTTATATTTCTGCAAGACAGCCTTGATGTTATCCACAACCATTCCATTGTAGGAATGTTTCCATTATTTCGTTTTGGTGTTATTATCTGTATTCCTATGATGAACAGTTCTGTTTTCATTAGACTTGAATTTTTTTATTTTTTGAAAATTGTAGATAGCCAGCATCCATTATTTTTCGTCTTCTGGAAAAATACCCAATATGTCATCAAATTCTACTTCCTCTAGGGCACTTGGTATATTAATTGTTTTATGTTCCTGAGGGCGAGCAGAGGTATTTATGGACCAATCTAATAAAGGGTCTTTAGAAGCATATCTCTGATCCTCTGTGCTGCACATTCCATTATTTTTTTTAATAAGAGGATTTTTATGTAGTGGGACCATTTTTGGCATATCTTCAGGAGTGAATTCATAACAATTTTTCTCTTTATAATAAATTTTGTTTAATCCTTTATCCAAGTGTGCGCAAACAAAGTTTGTGCCTGAAGATATTTTCATGCACAAACTTTGTTTGCTCACACTTGAATAAAGGGTTAAACTAAATTTATTATAGTCTAACCAAGTGCAAAATAAACTTTCAACATCTTTCTCTAAATCTGGTGTAATTTAATGATAAGGTGGTACACCGGTTTGGCAACTCATATAGGTAAATATGACCTCTCCATTGCTTCTGCCTTAGTATCACCACTTCTGGGTCTGCTTCCCACTGACAAGACCTCAATAAAGGTCAAAACCGGTTGGAAGCTTGGGTGATGAATGGCAATGCTGTAGCCTGTGAAGTTTTAACTGAGGTGCGGCTGTTGCTGTCACCCAGGGCCTGATTGGGGATAATGAATGGCAATGCTGTAGCCTGTGAAGTTAACTGAAGCACGGCTGTTGCTGTTACCCTTCCAGATGAGCAAATGAACGGCTCTGCCCAGTGGTGGGGGAGCCACGGTGTAGAGCCAACTGAGTTTCTGACTTTCTGATCCTGCAGGTCGCTCATTATTGGGTGATCTGGGGGAGTTTACGAGTTTTTAGAAGAGGTATTCCCGCACTTAAACTAAAAGAAACCGGTCTGGGTAGTCACCCCTTCCCTCAATGCATAGCATTATACATGTCCGCAAGGACATGTGCTTTGCATGGTGGGAGATACTGAGACAAGGAGTGATGAGAGCTTGGTCAACCTTTGCTCCGAGTTGCACCACCTTGCTACAGTCCTGAAGATATTTTCAGGCACAAACTTTGTTTGTTCACACTTGGATAAAGGATTAAACTAAATTTATTATAGTCTAACCAAGAGCAAAATAAACTTCAAAAATTTTTCTTTTGTTTGCTCAAAAGAGACAGCAAGAAAGTCGTATCTCTCACGGATGTTGTAGGTGCAAGATGGCAGGATTGACATCCTTGTCGATGTCTCGACTGACACTCTTTACAGCTATCTTCTCAGCGAAAGAGAGTTCAGCAGATGTTGCAGTATACTGCCTCTTCGCCTCCTAGTATGTGATATTACTCTGCTTTTAACTTTTGTATCGCTTTCATCCTTGGCGTGCTGGGTGGTCGCTCACTCACAGTTAGCGCATTTTAGTGTTTTGCTCTTCGTTTTTATTCTCATTTTCTTTACTGCTACACCAGGCACAGATGGCAGAGCCAAAGCAGGAAGACTAAGAATGACCATATTTCTGATATTTAAAGCACTTTAAGGGGTTTGGGATACAGGGTTGTACAGGGCAGTTGAGATATCCTGCTTTGACATATGTTAGTGATTTTGGTTTGTTGAAGGTAAGAATGTTTCTCATGGGAACTAGATGCCCATCCCTGTGTATCAAGATTCTTCTTATGGCTGTCACTTCTTGGTCCTTGAGTTCAATACATGTCTCTTCATTGAGAAGATCAAGGAGGTATCCCTCAGTTATTATGCCTCTAGAAAAGTTTAAAGTTTCATGAGGGTAACTGTAATCAGTATTCCCCTGATAGATGATGCATGGAGTCATTTTTCTGATTGTGCTACTATAGATGCTTCAATAAGGATATCTCTTAAATGCAGTTTCTTTAACTCTGGATGAAGAAGGGTGACAATTTCCCAAATGGACATTCACCTGTTGAGTGTAAGAAATGTTCAATCTAAGGAGTTTAGTTCAATGGCAGAGCTCCGAGTCCACTATGAGCCACAAATGGATGCCCATTCTCCAGCAAGCAATGACTCACCTTGACCCTCGTAAGCAAGCTTATCTTGCTGAAGCAGAGGCCAAAGTAGTGTGAACCTACCAGAATCCTTCCTTTCCAGATATCCATGGGTTGCACTGCAAGGTAAGAATAGGATTCCAGTGATTGCAGTCTGGTAAAGTAAAAAAGACTCAGGAGAAGTAGAGTGAAGAATAGAGGATGAAATGCAAAGAAAAAGAGGAAAAACGAAGAGCTAATACCATCACTGGGAGGTACCCTCCACCACGAACAGATGCTTCACATGGAGGGGAGTGATAAAGCTGACTATCCAGTTACTGAGTGAAAGTATACTAAATGATTATAATTTGAGGAGGCCTCGATGCAAGACATCAAATGCACTGGAAAAGTTAAGACCAACAGCAATGGCTTCTCAAAACCTCATATCCAGATGTGAATGATATAGGATAGGAGACATACCTTGGATCTAGAAGAGTGGAATTGATACTGGTGGTTGCTGATTAGCTGGTGAGTCTCAAAAGTAATGAAGTTCAATATTGATAACTGTCTCCATTATTAAAGAGAGGATGGAAATGAAGGAAATGGTTCTATAGATTCTGTGATCAGCTTGCTTCCTCCAAGTAGATAAAATAAAAATGTGCAAAAAGTAAAATGTACATTAGCAGCCACTATTGTTACCTATACCAAAATAAATGTAAGCAAAACATCAATTATCTTGATTGATGTTTTGTTTACAATTTTCTTTCATTTTCGTTTGATATTTGTTAGGACAGCAATACTTTCAATTGTTACATTTCAGTCTTCTATGGCAGTGTTTCTAACCTAACCTAACCAAACCAGCCTTCTTGGACAAAGCCTGTAACTCAATAGCCCACTTGCTCCAAAACCCCCACTCTATATCAAGTAGTTGGGATAGCATACACAACCATAATACGATATGATTTCTCAGCATACCATGACATGTTGAGATATACAGCATGTGACAAAATATTATGCATATTATAATGAAAATAAATTAATGATGTAAAAGAAATTTAATTAATAGGATTTTAATATATCATATTTCAAATTGTATTCTGAAGATTTACAAATTAAAATAAAAAAATGTTTGTTACTAATAAATTCTCCAGGTCCATTGAGAAAACCACACTGGCCCACTATGTAGTTTGCAGAAAAATAGTGGGCCAGTGTGGCTTTGAAATGCTGTTCTAAGGAACTCCATTCCTTTCCTCTCCTTGTTGAAGTTAACATACCACCTTAAATTCTGCTCACAAATTCTTGATTACTAACAATGTCGAGTTCATTTCTAATATGTTCATTTCATTCTGCCATTGATGACATCTGCTCACTCCTGAAATTTTTTATCAGAACTCAGTAGAACTCTGATTAAAAGTTTTATTTTTAACTCAACTTAATTCTCAGATCGATAAGGTAAAATTGGTTTCAACATCACTGGTGTGGTGCTATTTCGAATTTCTCCTACTTCATACAGATTTATGCAACTATCAACCAGCCATACAAGCTTTGCTTATTCAATTATCAGCTACCACATTTAATTTGTTATCTCCACAAAAAAACTGTACCAAAACATAAATATATTTTGCTTATTCCACATTGAAAATGCAGCTGATGTTCTTGCCTATTTTAACAGCTTTTCAGAACAAATTTTTTACATCACATATTAGAAATCCTGAAAAATTGTAACTGCTAGATTTAAAATGTATGACCATCTGCACAAAGTAATAAGATGGGTTGAATATTTTCAATTTCAATACCAGGTCTAATTATCCCACTTTTTTCATAAAGTGATTCACATAGAAGATAAATAACATGAGAGATAATATGCTCACTTGTTTATCATCTTTCAATACCTCTAATTTGGACAGCTGAATTACATCTTATGTATGGATTGTCTGATGCTCCATACAATGTTCTATTTACATGATATAATGTCAGGATTTTGAACAGCAAATTATTGGCAAGATTATTATATACCAAATGTATGTTTGCATAAATCTTACAAAATGAGAAAGGAAATCCTTCTATAATTATATAATCACTAAAAAACGCTCGGGCCCCCCCCTGGTGCCTACGGCACCCAAACATCCAAGTTTCTGGCTGGTAGGCCGGTTCTTTATGAACCTCACTTTAATTACTCAAAATCACAAAATGAAAATAAAATATTTACTATATAATCAGTCATGACATGTGCGTTATGCTAATTTCATTAATGAATACTAACACGTACTGTTCTAATGGTCATTATGAAGTAAAGTGGTATTAAACATGATATCAAAATTGGAGATGTTAATGTCAGCCCTTTGCTTTATGTGGACGATGTTATACTTCTAAATAAATCCGCTACAAGTCTGCAAGATTCTCTGACTAAATTGAATAACTGTTGTAATAGATATGGTATGAAGGTCAGCAATAAAAAGACAAAGACAATGAAAATAGGCAGAATCATTGAAAATGTCAACTGTATTGTGAATGGAGAACCTGTGGGACATTTCAGCTACTTAGGCATGATTTTTAGTGAAGATGGTAAATTAAATATAGAAATAAACAACAGAATCAGCAAAGCTGGTATGGTAAGGAAGTCAACCTGTGGAACATTTCAGCTACTTCGGCACAGACTGATTTGAAGGAAAATTGTAGATAGGAAGTTAGTAATGATGTAAATTTTTTCATGTAGTACTATCATATCCTGTACACTCCTTGAGGGTACATGGCAGGAATTTGATGATGATTACTTAAATGTAACATTGGATATAAATATTAAGTAAAACATTCTCCTAAGGCAGGGTGACCTTTCACCATCTGTCATCAGAGTAAACTCCACATGGTTGCTGTGCCAAATATATACAATCACTATAATTAATTTTTGATCTCCTTTTACTGAAAAAATATTGAGTTAAAAATAACACTAACTCTAGAGAGTGCCATTTTTAGCTCAAAAGACCTCAATCAGGACTTTTCAATAGTTCATAAGTGTATGAATTCACTATAACTATAACACAAATTAACTAATTATAAATAAACTTGAATTCATTAAAATTCAAGCATATCAATAAAATTTTCCAAAGTTATCAAACTACGAGCTAAAATTATCAAAGCTAATGACGTAAGCAAATTTCAAAATTTTATGCTGTAATAACTAATTATTATGTATTGTTTATTTGAATTTCTAGGGTCTTACTTCTTCCACTTTCTCTTCAAGGTCTGTCTGAAGTTCTAATACTGAAGTTGACTTCTCTTTTCTCAAAGTAAGAATTTCTCGACTTTTATGTGATATTTCCTGATTTAATGATTCCATCTCTTTAGCCAACAGTTCTTTTTCTTGTTCTGTACGTTTTAACTGATGCTGAAATTTTAATCAAAGAATGATAGATTCAATACAGTATTCTTTTACTCTTCTGCATATACTAAAATTAATTTGATTTTTCTTATTTAAAATAAATAAATTATGCTTCATAATAAAGTTACTGAATCAAAATCAAATGTTTAAACATAATCTAGTAATATTTTTGCAAATATTAATACCAATCCGAAATGATATGAATCTGATATCACTATGCAGACTTCTGTGGAGTGAGGACTAATTAGAAATGTTTTTTTCCAGTATTATCACATGAAAGATACAGATGGGATAGAATAATTTTTACTAGATGGAATAGAATTTAATAGAATCAAATTGTGCTTCACATCGTCAGGAGAAATAGATTCATAAACTAAAAAACAGGTAATACTAAGTAACATACAAAATGAAATATTTAAAAAAATAGGAAATTTAAAAAAATTTCTAATGATGTAGAATCATCAATATAAATTATTAAATGATCAACTATTTATTAAAAAATGATCAATAAAAACAAGTAGAGTGATTGATAAAAAGTATTCTATCCCAACATTTCTAACATGAACCTCTGTAGCTTCCGAAATCTGTATGAACCTCTGTAGGGAATTTTTTCACCTGGAAACTTGGGTTTTTCGTCCCCCAGAACAGGCAAACCGGCCATGTGGACACATGCATCTACAGACATACAACACACAGGAAGGCATAGGGCTAACCACCTTATCCTTGAGTTACAGATGCAAAGTCCAAGAATACTTGGAAAGGTCTGGGTGCTAAAGTGCCTGTTAGGACCACTGATAGGATAGGAAAATTTCTAATATTAATCTGAAACAGTTTGCAGACTACTATTCATATAAAATGAAAAATTCTAATGGTAAATAAATTTTTTTTCCCCCTTTGGTTAGACACAACTATAATGATTTTAAGATGAGTAAAATATTTCCATCTTAATACCAGGTTAAAATTCGGCAAAAGAAAAAGAATACTTATAAATGAAATTATGTAGGATTATCACAAATATCTTGTGTACATAGTCACTACATAAAAAGGGTACAAACAGTGACACTTTATAAGGATCTTCTACAAGCACAAAACTAGGTTGCTGTTACTGTTGTTTTGGATTACAGCCAAAGCAACTAAAGCTATAAGGACAGCATGTTAGTTTCATGTGTTATAGTTGATGTGTCTCTATTTTGGCAGGATGAAATACTCAAATTTCCAGCAGACTAGACCACCAAGTTGAGAACATCAGACTAATCCTAATATAAACAAACTTGTTAATTAACATAAATCTAAAAATATTAATTAAATATTTACTTGTTTCCAAATACATAAATATCTATTTGTGTGGCTAGTGAATCTTAATACAGTGTTTGCATTTATTAGATACTGCAGAATAGCTTGAGGTTTCATTTACCAGTTAAAACTGATGCTATCAATGCTGATCTTTAAAAAAGATTAGATCATCATGTTACTATCTAATTTATACATTTCCAATAATGGGTAATAGTATACATCAACATCTGTTTGATAAAATTGTGTGGTGTTGTTAATACCGGGGTGCTTAAGATTCAAAGCTGTATAACTGAGAGGAGACCTCCACATAGCCTTTAAAGGAATGCGGAGAACCGACCAGGGCTTCTGACATAATGTCCAATCATCACCTTCTCGTGGTGCACCCTGTTGGGTATCTACTTGGATACTGAACAAACGAGGATGGGCTGGCAATTTGGGATTTAGCCGACCAAATTGTATTCTTATTGATTAAACCAAAATAAAAAAATGATGGAACGACATGACAAAATTTCATTCCGGCTGGGGCGTCGCCCGGTTAAACAAGGCCCCCGTTGTTTTCGCCAGAGAACCAGGGCGAACAGCGAAAAGTCAGCTACTGGAACAAATCTGAAAACAAACCCCAACTCAACATCACCAGAGTTAAAGATCGGTACTATCAACATAAGAAGCCTGAATGGCAAAGAAATGGAGCTAGCTGAGGAATTAGATAAGTACCAGATCGACATAACAGGGATGACTGAAACAAAAAAGACCAAAAACTGGTGAGATCTTTCTGAGCAATAAATACAAAATGTTATATTCGGGCAATGACAAGCAAGCAAAAGAAAGAGAAGCCATAGTATTCAACACAAAATATGAGGCTAATCTTCTTGAATGGCAGTCAGTCTCAAGTAGAGTCATGTGGGCAAATATGAGAATGGGGAACTGGACAATGAGACTTATTTGTGCCTATAGTCCCACAGAAGGTTCTACTAAGGTAGAAGTGGAGGAATTTTTTGAGGCTTTAGAAAAAGCAACTGACACAATGAAAAATGAAAAGTTGGTCCTTGTTGGGGATCTAAATAGCAGAGTAGGAAATCATTGTGAGACATACAAAAACATTTTGGGAAAATTTGGAGAAAAGAGCAAATCTAATAATAATGGCAAATATCTGTTAGATTTCTGCTCAGGACATGGACTAACACCGTGTTCCAACATAAAAATGTGCACAAATTCACATGGAGAGAAGAGGCAAGGAATAAGAAAAATCTCATTGACTGTTATTGTTGATAGTGATGTTTTCTCCCTGGTGCAGGACACCAGACTGTACAGAGGATTTGAAATTGGAAGCGATCACTATTTACTCTTGAGCAGGATGAAATTGAATTTCATATTGAAAAGAATAACATGTAAGAAAGCTTTAAAGCGAATAAAAGTTGAGCAGCTCTAAGATGTGAACTGTAGACGAAAATACACAAAGATTATTGAAGAAAAAATGAAAGAGTTTGAGAACAGGAATCAAACCTTGGAGATTCGGTGGCAAACTCTGAAGAAAACACTGATTGATTCTGCCAGAGAGGCATGTGGTGAGGTTGTCTGCAACGATAAAAAAATCAGAACTCCCTGTTGGACACAGGAAGTTAAAGAGGCAGTTGAAGGAAAAGAAGAAAGCATATCAAAAGTTCCTGTCAAATAAATAAGCTTGTGCTCTTAGAGAATACAGAGACAAATGCAAGAATGCTAAACACTGTGTAAAACTAGCTAAACAAAAGTCATGGGTGGACTTTGGCAAGAATATAGAAAATAAATATCAAGAAGGTGGGAAAATATTCTGGAGGTTGTTGAAGAAGCTTAGGAATGGAGGAAAGAGATAAAGGTGACATGAAAACAGGAGAAAAAGATATCCTTGAAGTATGGAGTAATTACTTTGAAAAACTGCTAAATAAAACAAGCAGTGACGACAGCACAGTGGTAAAAAACACTGACCAGGCATGCAGTCAGGAATACATATCCATACTTGAAGTAGAAAAAGACTCTTATACCACCGTACTTCAGTACGGTAGTATAAGAGTCTTACAGTGGCTGCACTCCATAGTTCAGAAAGCCTGGACAGAGGGGACGAATTCCTGATGATTGGATAAAGCTCTCTCATAGTATCCATATATAAAAAGGGAAATAAAACTGCATGTGAGAATTACAGAGGTATTTCCCTACTGAGTGTTCCTGGCAAGATCTATGCAAGTATACTTGAGAAACGGTTGAGAAGAATTGTGGAAGGAAAGCTTGGTGAAGAACAAGCTGGATTCAGGCCAAATAGAAGCTGTCAGGATCAGATCTTCACTTAACGACAAATAGTTGAGAAAGCATGGGAATATAACAGAGATCTGTATTTAAGTTTTGTCGATTTGGAAAAGCCATATGACAAGGTGCCAATAGAGAAGCTATTCAATACGCTACAATTACATGGTGTCAATGGAGCATTATATCAAGCAATACTTTGTCTTTATTTGAGTTGTAAGTCAGCAGTTAGAATTAAAGGAAGTACAGGAAGATGGTGTGAGACAGGGATGTACATCATCCCATCTGTTATTCAATATTTATATGGATCACATTATGAAGTAAAATGACATTAAACCTTATATCAAAATTGAAGATGTTAATGACAGCTCTTTGCTTTATGCAGACGATGTTATACTTCTAAATAAATCCGCTGCAAGTCTGCAAGATTCTCTGACTAAATTGAATATGAAAGTCAGCAATAAAAAGACAAAGACAATGAAAATAGGCAGAATCATTGAAAATGTCAATTGTGTTGTAAATGGAGAACCTGTGGAACAAGTGAAACATTTCAGCTGCTTAGGCACAATTTTTACTGAAGATGATAAATTAAATATAGAAATAGACAACAGAATTAGCAAAGCTGGTATGGTAGGAAGAGTCAATTGAATAAATTCATATGGAATAAGAGAGAAATTAGTCGGAACACTAAATTAGCTGTATACAAGACAGTGTTCAAACCATTTTTAACTCTATGGATCTGAGAATTGGGTCAGAAGTAAAACACTTGACCAAAGACTAGAGACCGCAGATATGAGAGTCCTGAGAAAGAGGCGTGAACAGATGGCATCAATGGCAATATCATATTAAAAATGAGGATATTAGGAAAGAACTTGACATTGTCAGCATCCAGAATGTGTTAGCAGAGCTAATCTCAGGTGGTATGGTCACTTAAACAGAATGGGTGAAGAAAGATTAGCAAAACAAGTGTTCTCTGCTAGGTTGGCAGCAAAACGAACCAGAGGAAGACCAAGATATAGGTGGATTGATACAGTAAAAAGTGCCTTAGACGATAGAAATATAAGATCTGATAATGTTGGAGTCTTGACGAGTAACAGACTGATTTGGAGGAAAATTGTAGATAGGAAGTTAGTAATGATGTAATTTTTTTCATGTAGTACTATCATATCCTGCACACCCCCTTGAGGGTACATGTCAGGAATTTGGTGATGATGATGATTATGTTAATACCGTTAAAAATAAGTCATTAGTAATGGTGGAACGATCACAAGTAGTGCTATCATTATTAACCTGTACACAATCTGAGAGTACATATCAGGAATTTGATGATGATGATATTATATATGTTCAATAATTTTAATGACTTAACCCACCAAGATAATTAAGAATAAAGTTAATGACACTACTAGTTTCGTTGGTAAGCCAACTTCATCAGGTGTCAAAATACAAAGGTGTATACAAAAAAGACCGACAGAAACATTACACACCAACAACAGAGCTATCAAAAACTGTAGTTAAATTTAAATTGGAGTCTGCACTTCAGTTAGCTACATTTATATGCATGCGAGTGATCTCACTAGAACACCAGCACTGAACAGCAGAGCAATGCGAATTTGGCAAATTGTAGCTAAGGTTGCTATTCATGTGGGTAGAATCGAGGGTGATTTCTTTTGACTCGTTTGATTACGATGAACTTGATACATCTTTCAAGTTCATCGTAACATTTGTGAATATTAGAAGTTTGATTCCAGTCTATTTGGTGTTGGCAGCCTTCATCAGAGTTTACAGAGAACAAGACGTGGCTGGCGAGGATTCTATTATAAGAGATGTCTCTTTTGTACTCTTTGATTCCAGTCTATTTGGTGTTGGTGGCCTTCATCAGAGTTTACAGAGAACAAGACGTGGCTGGCTAGGATTCTATTATAAGAGATGTCTCTTTTGTGCTCTTCAAGACGGAGACTCCCTTAAGACTACTTAATTAAGACCCGTAGTTGAAGGCATCGACTCACCCACATACAACTTATCTAAATATCTTGCCTCTTCCTTAAAAACCTCACAGGTAAATCCTCTTCTTACATCAAGAATTCAGCTGACTTTGTTTCCAAGATCAAAAACCTCAAACTGAACAAATCAGACATGATGGCAAGCTTCAACATAGTTTCGCTTTTCACCAATGCATACCAATCCAAGATGTTCTCACTCTTCTCAAGAACAAATTATCAAAGAAATTCTTCACTTTACTTACTCACTGTGTTGACTCAGGCAACTTCAGATTCGAAGACAAGATCTGCAAACAAAACACCAGACTAGCCATGGGTAGTCCACTTTCTCTGGTGCTAGCAAACATATTTCTCGAAGACTTGGAAGAAAAAGCAATTTTTTCGGCCACACTGAAACCTAAAATCTGGCTCTGTTATACTGACAATGTTTTTCTTATATGGGAACACGGCCCAGATAACCTCAAAGTTTTCTTGAATTTTCTAAATAACATTTAATAACAACAACAAATTCACCTCTGAGATAGAAGTTAACAATTGTCTTTCTTTTTTAGACATAAAGCTAACCAGGAGTAATGATAATATTAAAATTTCAATCTTCAGAAAAACATCACATACAGATAGATACCTTCACGCGTCCTCTCACCACTACTCCTGCGCATCAGGCCAGATCCTTATTATCAGATGATGAAGAGTTTCAAGATGAACTTAATTTCCTCAAAAGGACCTTTATTAATAATGGTTTTGCTCCAAAATGTATTGAGAAACTTCTTTTTCACTCATCAACAACTTAATGAAGATTCTACTATCCACAGAGCTTACATCTCCTTGCCTTACATTAGTTCCCTCTCCCCCCAACCTGGCCAGATTTTAAAACAGTTCAACATCAAAACTGCTTTTCTACTTTACCTAACTCCGATCTATCCTTAGTCAACCTAAAGAAAAACATTACCATCTTCAGTTCTCAGGAGTATACAGAATTATTTATAGTTGTGGTAAACCTTACTATGGAAAAACTGTTAAATCAATCCTTCTCCGTCTTGAAGAGCACAAAAGAGACCTCTTATAATAGAATCCTAGCCAGCGCCCTTGCCAGCCACGTCTTGTTCTCTGTAAATGCTGATGAAGGCTGCCAACACCAAATAGACTGGAATCAAACTTCTAATATTCACAAATGTTATGATGAACATGAAAGACGTATCCTGGAGTCAAAAGAAATCGCCCTTGATTCTACCCACATGAATAGCAACCTTAGCTACAATTTGCCAGATTCGCATAGCTCTGCTGTTCAGTGCTGGTATTCTCGCGAGATCACTCGCATGTGTATAAATGTAGCTAGAACTGAAGCATGGACTCCAATTTAAACTTAACTACAGTTTTTGATAGTTCTGTTGTTGTTAGTGTTCAATGTTTCTGTCAGTCTTTTTTTTTCCCTTTATATTTTGACACCTGATGAAGTTGGCTTACCAACAAAACTAGTAGTGTCCTTATTAAACTTTATTCTTAATTATCTCAGTGGTTTAAGTCATTAAAATTATTAAACATGTTCTTAAACCGAGTCAATATGCATACAAATATATATATATATATCACGGAATGAAGGGACTGCATTTAAAAGCTGACTGAAATAGCACCAAAAGAAAATTAATTCAAGAGAAAGTCAATCAGCTGAACAAAGAGACTATGATTACATGTCAATCATCACAACAATTTCAATATAATTAAATAGGAAAGATATGCATTTAAAACCTGAAAATAATAATAATTTCATTTAAAATCATTTAGAAAATTTATCATACATAATAAATTAAGTACATTTCATAATAGCATTCTTGTATAGTGAGTGAGTGATAAATATCAAAGCTAAATATATTTACTCAAATATAACTCACACTTTTTTTCTCAAAATTAAAGTTAAAAAATCGTGGTGCGAGATATATGCGGGGATTTTCTGAAACTGAAGTTTTCAAGAAAAAAACTGAAAATGGGCATGCCTCATCAAGAATCTCCTATTCGTTATTGCTACTTCTTGCCTCAAGAGTGGTTTCTTTGTGTGCATCGTCATAGTAATCTACTCAAATAGTGTCATCTTCTTTCCCATTATTTCAAGCAAAATTTACCAGTAATTTACAAGACTTGAGATACATAATGAACAATCCTTTCACGAATGACTAATGAGAAGTGAAAGAAGGGGACGAAACAAATGGTTGGCCAGTAGAGACAGAGCAGCTATGAAGACATGCATATGATTGGTGCCTTATTAACAAAAGATTGCGCTACCCAAAGAACAAAGGCAAGTTGACAATTGTTGAGTTGGGATGCTAATTCTCTGCAACCGAATACCATAATATCTGCAATTGCCATAACATTCACTATATATTTCTTAGTTTTAACACATTTGTAATGGGGTGGTATTTTGCTTGTTTATTGTTTCGGAATAACTTCTCATTAGTGTTTGTGTACCAGTTCTGCGTTGCGATGGCGGGCTCAACTAACACAAAGTTTCAACCATTCGGGTTGAATTTTATTGCTGCTTGTTTGCGTGCAGCTCCCGCGTCGAATTGGCCCGTGGACTCACACACACATTATATGATACGTTAGTTCAATTCGGCAGTAGAAGTTTATTTGAAGTTAGCCTTTGTGATCTGTCTTAATGATGTTAAATTGTAATGGATTGCGATTATAGGAACTCCAATCTTATCATGGTTTAACATACTTAACCCAATGAAAAGGAAAATAAATACATGTGTTTGTCTCTAAGTATTATAATACAGCTTTGTAAATATGTTAAATGTCTCAAACTTAAGAAAGAAGAGTAGTTATCTAGTATTTCAACAAAAGACCACTCACTAGTTTGTGTAAATAACAGTGGAAATGTAAATACTTAATATTTGTTACAGCCATAAGTATTAAGAGTTGTTGAATGACTTGCACAAATTTCTAAAGGGGATGTAAATCCAAAGGTCACGAAGAAGTAATGCGAGGGGGGAGCGGTTTGCCACGAGCAATCGCATACCGACCGTGCATGAGAAGGGTAGCAGAGAAAGGTGGGCGCTGAGACGTCGACACACATGAAAGCGCTAGGTGGACATCGCAGAGTGCGAGAACGACCGAGATAGAAGGTGAAATAAAAGGGTCAAGAAGCCCCACCCCCTGCACGAGGCTTTTTGTTCCTGATCTCCTGGTGTTGTGAACTGGAGAAGGGTGGCAGTGCCTCCACTCCAGAGGTTTTGATCGAGGCATCGGCAGAAACTTGAGGTCCGTAGTCCCGTGGAGCTAGAATAGGCCTGGCCGTCCTCAGAAGGAAGGGTCACGAGCCCGTTATGCAGAGATTGTAAAAGTTCACCGATAGCATGGAGAGTCATGTGAGTGCTTAAAGCCAGAGAGGAATCTATGGAAAATTCGATCAAGGAGAAGCAGATTCCTGAAGATCAATTAATGTGATGAATGTTCAAGATAAGATAAGTAGAATTTATTAATTTTGTTAGCTATGGATGAAAGGATTTGTGCCACGTTGTGATTCAGAGGAAAGAGCATTAACAGTATCATAAAGAACTGAACTGTCATGATCTTGAGATAAATACTGTAAATTTACTGTCTCCTTACACAACTGAGGACGGGCTGCTATCAGTGGCCAGTACGCTGAATGTCTCAAATGAAGAAAGACCTCACTTGGACTGGGCTGTGTTCCAGCAATTCAGAATGGGGGTGAGACAAGAGCTGAAAAAACAGCCTTCGGCAAAGGAATATCCAACTTGGAGCAGTGTTATCAAGCTGTGAAAGAAAAAGAGCAGATGCCTGGGGATATTCATCCTGCAACTGCTACTGGCCTTGTGAACATCATTGAAGGAGGACACAGCTCAGCAAAACATCAAGAACCAGAAAAAGAATACAAGGAGAGGAAGGATAAATCCAGAAATAAAAAATGGAAGCGAAGGAGATGATGTTGAGACAGTAAATAGAGTAGCAGAAGACACTCCTGACTTATGTGATATTAGAGACATAATCAAACAGGAAGTGGAAAGTCTTCAATAACCTGTTATGAACTGACTGGATGAAGTAATGAGTAAGTTGGGAGCAATATCTATGAGGACCCCAGAACCATCGAGTACCACAATTGAGGAAACCAGGAAACTGATTCATGAAGAAGTTAACAGGTTAACAGGTTACAAAAGCCCTTATTTGATCAACTGTGTGCAGTCATGCTGAGACTAGGAGCACTAACCTCCCAGAACATCTTAGAGCCGCCATCAAATCTGAGGAGAAATAATAACCAGAATGAAACAAGGGAACCACCAAGATGTTACAATTGTAACAAGATTGGTCATCTTGCTCGCAATTGCTTCATCGATAGAAGGCGACCTGACAACAGTTACTATGAGGAACAAAGGTCACAGGTATATGCTAATAAGACATGGAACAGAGATCAAAGACGCAGGGAGAAATCACATGGAATGACAGTAGAGGGAAGTGTATGTGGATACCGTTGTAAGGCCATAATGGACACTGGCTCTCAGTCCTCAATAATTTCTGAAGACTACTTCATGTTACTGGAGCCCCATATAAGAAACAAAGTTAATGCCTACGAAAGTCCATGAAAATATCTGGAGTTACACCTTCCACAACTCTGATGACAAAATCCGGAAGGGTGTACCTGCCTGAATTCAGACTGAGTGTTTGTAACGAGTTTCTGGTCTTGTCCAGAACGTCTCTCCCACTCAAACTGATTTTAGGCGATGATTTCCTGAGGAGGTGCAGCTTCAGGGAAATACATCTCCTTGGTAGGAGGCGAATCCTTCAAGAAGGTTACATAGCACACTCTCACAAGAGAGGATGGGGTTTGTCCATAAATATACCCCAGAGACGTAATGAAAGGACACAGATCAACAACTTGATTACCATACCAACATGTGATGACTCAAAACTGAAGGGACCCTCCTTGTCTAAAGAGACAGGCTCCCAAGAGCACCATGTGTCTTTGACTGAAGGGACCTCAGAGATGGTTACTAACAATGTCGAGAACCCATTCCCCACCAAAATTCAACCTGATGTGGTGAAAGTGAACTATGTCCACATTAGGAAAGAGAGGAGAGTATCAAGAAAATCAAGGCTTAGTACTGGCAGCACCAGTAATAATGGAGACAACCTTAAACACACACTGAAAAATTTTAAGCAAACCGTTCGCAGTACAAAAGAGGAAATTCTGGAAAAGGAAGCCTAAGCTCGGATGAACCTCAATATGTTACCAAGGATGAATGCAGGTGGAACTAGAGCAAATAATAAAAGGGAGTCAGGAGAAAGGGATCACCATCATGACAATGTGCTGGGTAGGACCAAATGCCTAAGGTTCAACAGGCAGTTTTTTTAGCAGCCTCAAACAAACACTGCATTTTAAAAAGGAAAGCCTTTCACAATACGAAAAAGGGGAAACGAAAAATGAGCTATTACATGAGACCTCCCCCCTTAGAACAGAAAGGAGGAACACTTGAAAAGGAAAATTTTAATTGGAAGGGGGGGGGGGACCTATGTTAAATTGTGATGGATTGTGATTTTAGGAACTCCAATCTTATCACGGTTTAACATACATAACCCAATGAAAAGGAGAATAAATACATGTGTTAGTCTCTAAGTATTATAATACAGTTTTGCAAATATGTTAAATGTCTCAAACTTAAGAAAGAAGAGTAGTTATCTAGTATTTCAACAAAAGACCACTCACTAGTTTGTGTAAATAACAGTGGAAATGTAAATACTTAATATTTGTCAGAGCCATAAATATTAAGAGTTGTTGAATGACTTACACAAATTTCTAAAGGGGATGTAAATCCAAAGGTCATGAAGCAGTAATGTGAGGGGGAGCAGTTTGCCACGAGCAATCGCATACCGACCGTGCATGAGAAGGGTAGCAGAGAAAGGTGGACTCTGTGACGTCAACCCACATGAAAGCGCTACGTGGACATCGCAGAGTGCAAGAATCGCCGCGATAGAAGGTGAAATAAAAGAGTCAAGAACCCGCACACGAGGCTTTTTGTTCTGGAACTAGAATAGGCTGGGCCTATTCTAGCTCCACGGGACTACGGACCTCAAGTTTCTGCCGATGTCTCGATCAAAACCTCTGGAGTGGTAGCGCCACCAACTGGAGAAGGGTGGTGGCGCTACCACTCCAGAGGTTTTGATCGAGACATCGGCAGAAACTTGAGGTCCGTAGTCCCGTGGAGCTAGAATAGGCCCAGCCGTCCCCAGAAGGAAGGGTCACGAGCACATAATGCAGAGATCGTAAAAGTTCACCGATAGCATGGAGAGGCATGTGCGTGCTTAAAGCCAGAGAGGAATCTATGGAAAATTCGATCAAGGAGAAGCAGATTCCTGAAGATCAATTAATGTGATGAACGTTCAAGATAAGTAGAATTTATTAATTTCGTTAGCTATGGATGAAACGATTTGTACCGCATTGTGATTCAGAGGAAAGAACATTAATAGTATCATAAATAACTGAACTGTGGTGATCTTGAGATAAATACCGTAAATTTACTGTCTCCTTACAGAAATGAATTATAATACGTGTTTATAGAGTGTTATGATAAAATTCAGAGTGAAGAGTGATATTAATAACAAATTGTAACAGACATTGATGCTACTATTTAGAGTGGTCTGGTTGTAACTGGATTGGAATAATTATTGCTGTGAATATCAATACCTAGTTAGAGTGCTTGTTTGTTGATAGTATTGATATTGCTAATATAAAAATAATCAGTTTGAGTATATGTATGTTGTTAGAGTGTCTTAATGTTAACCTAATTAATCAGTTTAACATTAAAAGTAAATCAGGAACTCTCTTAGAAGGAGAACTAAAATAACATGTACTGTATATATATATATATAATTATAGTGTTCAATAAACCTTGCTTTTGAATCCAATTAAGACTGTCTGTAATTTGGAATCTGATGCACCTCTTATAAAACTTAATACGAACCTAGGCGGGAAATTAGAAAGAAGGGATTTTGGCCATGTCTGCAAGGTCAAGGTATCACTTAAGTACAATCCAGAGATCGCTTCTCGATTCATATAGTTTTTTTAATCTAAAAGCCCTAAGTGGTGCAGCAATGAAAAACAAATTTCTTAGTGCTTTATGAGAGGTTGATCTCAGATACTCCGGTATTGGTTCGACCGTGAGGCAATTTCATTGTTATTCAGAAGTACCACATGATACCTGAAAAAGAGTCTCACGAGTATTTGTATAATAGACTAAAAAGTACGTATATTAGAAGAAAGTCGACACAATAATGACATTGAAAATTTCAAATGCAATCAAACAAACTCTTATTTCATGTAATTAAAAAATTGGACAATGGTTTTTAGTTAGATACTGTGTTTGCCGGTGCAACATGTGGTTTTGCTTGAGTCTATACAGCATAGTTTCTGTGGAAGGGGGACATGTATTCATTAGTTAGTGCCGTTTTTATCCCAGTTGTCTCTAATGGCACCATTTGTTGAGAAATATAATATATTACAAATGTCATCATCAAATTCCTACCATGTACCCTCAAGGGGTGTATAGGATATGATAGTACTACATGAAAAAAATTACATCATTACTAGCTCCCTATCCAATTTTCCTCAAAATCAGTCTGTTATTTATCAAGACTCCAATATTATCAGATCTTATATTTCTATCGTCTAAGGCACTTTGTACCATATCAATCCACCTATATAGTGGTCTTCCTCTGGGTCGTTTTGCTGCCAACCTGGCAGAGAACACTTGTTTTGCTAATCTTTCCTCACCCATTCAGTTTAAGTGACCATACCACCTGAGATTAGCTCTGCTAACGCATTCCTGGATGCTGACAATGTCAAGTTCTTTCTTAATATCCTCGTTTTTAATATGATATTGCCACTGATTCCATCTGTTCATGCCTCTAGTCATTCTCAGGACTCTCATATCTGCAGTCTCTAGTCTTTGGTCAAGTGTTTTACTTCTGACCCAGCTCTCAGATCCATAAGTTAAAACTGGTTTGAACACTGTCTTGTATACAGCTAATTTAGTGTTCCGACTAATTTCTCTCTTATTCCATATGAATTTATTCAATTGACTTCCCACCATACCAGCTTTGCTGACTCTGTTGTCTATTTCTATATTGAATTTGCCATCTTCACTAAAAAGTGTGCCTAAGTAGCTGAAATGTTTTTTACTTGTTTCACAGGTTCTCCATTCACAACGCAGTTGACATTGTCAATGATTCTGCCTATTTTCACTGTCTTTGTCTTTTTATTGCTGACTTTCATACCATATCTATTACAACAGTTATTCAATTTAGTCAGAGAATCTTGCAGACTTGCAGTGGATTTATTTAGAAGTATAATATCATCCGCATAAAGCAAAGAGCTGACATTAACATCTCCAATTTTGATATCATGTTTAATACCACTTTCCTTCATAATGCGATCCATATAGATAATGAATAACAGAGAGGATAATGTACATCCTTGTCTCATACCAGATTTAACATTAAACCATCTTCCTGTACTTCCTTCAATTCTAACTGCTGACTCACAACTAACATAAAGGCTAAGTATTGCTTGATATAATGCCCCATTGACACCATATAATTGTAGTGTATTGAATAGCTTCTCTCTTGGCACCTTGTCATATGCCTTTTCCAAATCGACAAAACTTAAATACAGATCTTTGTTATATTCCCATGCTTTCTCGACTATTTGTCGTAAAGTGAAGATCTGATCCTGACAGCCTCTATTTTGTCTGAATCCAGCTTGTTCTTCACCCAGTTTTCTTCCACAATTCTTCTCAATTGTTTCTCAAGTATACTTGCATAGATCTTGCCAGGAACACTCAATAGTGAAATACCTCTGTAATTCTCACATTCAGTTTTATTTCCCTTTTTATAATATGGGTACTATGAAAGCTCTACTCCAATCATCGGGAATTCGTCCCTCTGCCCAGGCTTTCTGAACTATGCAGTGCAGCCACTGTAAGACTTTTATACCACCATACTTCAGCATTTCTGGTTGAATATCATATACTCCTGCTGCCTTTCCACATTTCAAGCCTTTGATGGCTTTTTCTATTTGAAGTATGAATATGTATTCCTGACTGCATGCCTGGTCAGTGTTTTTAACCACGGTGCTGTCATTACTGCTTATTTCATTTAGCAGTTTTTCAATGTAATTACTCCATACTTCAAGGATATCTTTTTCACCAGTTTTAATGTCACCTTTATCATCTCTAATAGCACTCTTTCCTCCATTCTTAAGCTTCTTCAATAACCACCAGAGTATTTTGCCACCTTCATGAGATTTATTTTCCATGTTCTTGCCAAAGTCCTCCCATGACTTTTGTTTAGCTAGTTTTACACAGTGTTTAGCATTCTTGCATTTGTATCTATATTCTCTAAGAGCACAAGCTGACTTATTTGACAAGATCTTTTGGTATGCTTTCTTCTTTTCCTTCACTGCCTCTTTAACTTCCTGGGTCCACCATGGAGTTCTGATTTTTCTATCCTTGCAGACAACTTCACCACATCCCTCTCTAGCTGAATCAATCAATGTTTTTTTCAGAGTAGTTTGCCAGTGAATCTCCAAGGTTTGATTCCTGTTCTCAAACTCTTTCATTTTTTCTTCAATAATCTTTGTGTATTTTAGACTACAGTTCACATCTGAGAGCTGCTCAACTTTTATTCACTTTAAAACTTTCTTACATGTTATTCTTTTCAATATGAAATTCAATTTCATCCTGCTCAAGAGTAAATAGTGATCGCTTCCAATTTCAAATCCTCTGTACAGTCTGGTGTCCTGCACCAGGGAGAAAACATCACTATCAACAATAACAGTCAATGAGATTTTTCTTATTCCTTGCCTCTTCTCTCCATGTGAATTTGTGCACATTTTTATGTTGGAACATGGTGTTAGTAATAACCAGTCCATGTTCTGAGCAAAAATCCAACAGATATTTGCCATTATTATTAGCTTTGCTCTTTTCTCCAAATTTTCCCAAAATATTTTTGTATGGCTGACAATCATTTCCTACTCTGCTATTTAGATCCCAACAAGGACCAACTTTTCCTTTTTCATTGTGTCAGTTGCTTTTTCTAAAGCCTCAAAAAATTCCTCCACTTCTTCCTTAGTAGAACCTTCTTTGGGACCATAGGCACAAATAAGTCTCATTCTCCAGTTTCCCATTCTCATATTTGCCCACATTACTCTACTTGAGACTGACTGCCATTCAAGAAGATTAGCCTCGTATTTTGTGTTGAATACTATGGCTACTCCTTCTTTTCCTTGATTGTCATTTCCTGAATATAACATTTTGTATTTATTGCTCAGAAAGATCTCACCAGTTTTTGTCTTTTTTGTTTCAGTCACCCCTATTATGTTGATCTGGTACTTATCTAATTCCTCAGCTAGCTCCATTTCTTTGCCATTCAGGCTTCTTATGTTGAGAGTACCAATCTTTAACTCTGGTGATGTTGAGTTGGGGTTTGTTTTCAGATTTGTTCCAGTAGCTGACTTTTCGCTGTTCGCCCTGGTTCCCTGGCGAAAACAACGGGGGCCTTGTTTAACCGGGCGACGCCTCAGCCGGAATGAAATTTTGTCATGTCGTGCCATCGTTTTTTTATTTTGGTTTAATCAATAAGAATACAATTGTTCGGCTAAATCCCAAATTGCCAGCCCATCCTCGTTCATTCAGTATCCAGGTAGATACCCAACAGGGTGCACCACGAGAAGGTGAGGATTGGACATTAGGTCAGAAGCCCTGGTCGGTTCTCCGCATTCCTTTAAAGGCTATGTGGAGGTCTCCTCTTAGTTATACAGCTTTGACCCTTAAGCACTCCATTACAAATGTCTCTGTACCTTATTCAGTGATTCAGGCAACACACATCATATGGTTCTAGAGCCTAATTATCAGAACACTTCCCTGCAAGGCTTATTTCGAGGTTCACAGAATTCCTGCCTGTACCCTTCACATTCTCCTGATCTTGCATCACTTCATGTCTTTGTTTGGGGTATGCTGCAGGAATGAGTATTACACCATAATCTGCCTTCAAACCTTGATGAACTAAGGGATAAAATTACACACTATATGTTCAGCAAATGCTCCAACCCTTGTTTTCCAAGTTGACAGAGAACCTTTCCATGCGCCACAAAACCTATCTTGAAAGATAAGGTGCCCATTTCGAGCACGTAATCTACCATTATTAATTTGCTTCAATGAGATATGTACATCCACAGCTATCAGTTCCACTGATAGTTGTGGATGTACATATCATCAAGTATAAACATATTTCTTTGTTAATAAACCCATTTACTCCATAATATATATTGCTGTAGTTATTCAGTAGTTTTTATTTTTGCACCAAATACAAAAATTAAATGTGCATAATAAAGAATTTGTTACAACACATTCCAGGATAACTCCTTCAAAATGTGCTCTTCCCCACCTATGCATGCCATAATGTGTGCAGGATTCACATTTGTATATGATGATCATTTACACGTGTTCCACCCTATAGTAATTTACCATTCAGGGCTTTTAATTAAGAGGTATTTATTTTTTCTGCAGTAACTTGCTCTGTCTATAATTTTTATTTTACACTGTATGCATCTACAAGTGATATCTGTTGACCACAGGACTATATAATTTGATCAATCCTATGAAAATTTACAATGCCGTTCACCCCTCCCTCCCTCTCCTAACGATCCCAAACATGAAAGGTTAAAAACCTATGGCACAGGACTACTACCTAAAAATCCCAAGGATAGATTCATGCTGAAATGGTATTTGAAACAAAAGCGTACAGGTTGAAAAGCAAAGATGTTATCCACTATCACCATGTAGAAAGATCTTTAATTTTCCTTCGCCCAATGAATTCATTTCCTGTTAGTTTTGGTTTCAGTGGTAAACACATATGTCAGAAATCATGGCATGCCCATGCCATCTGCAATGTTGACAAAATAGAAAATATGACACGAACTGTCACACATCATTCCATTAACAAACAGAGTACAACATTTTGTCTCAGCAAAAACAAAAAAAAGAAATAAAGACTTCAATTAGATTAACATGTGTGGCCCCTGTCTATAGGAACTCGCTTTACCATATATATGTTGCTTCTGCATCAGGCAGCCACATTTTTCACAAAGATCATACAGCATGTTAGTTGCAATTTTTTTGGTAAGATTTTATTTGTAAAATTAGCAATTGTGAACTGTCTTAATGATATCAAAAATCTCAAATATAACTTGAACTGATTTCAAGTTTTATATCTAGCCTATATATATAAAATGATAAGCCTTTTTAAGTCACGTTTTTTGAAACGTTTTGAAACTCAGGGGCTAACCTGAGTGTGAGTCGAATAATCAGAATTCAAGGAGAACCGGCCTACTAGTCCGGAACTTGGGGGGCTGGGAGCCGTAGGGGACCTTTCGAGTCTTCAAAATTCAAGTAATCAGAATTCAAGGAGAACTGGCCTACCAGTCCAGAACTGGTGGGGGGGGGGCATAGGCACCCGGGACCCTTTCGAGTCTTCAAAATTCAAGCAATCAGAATTCAAGGAGAACAACCAGCCTACAAGTCCGGAGCTTGGGGGGGGGCATAGGCACGGGGAGGGGGGCTTTTGAGTCATCAGAATCAAGTAGAACCGGCCTTTTTTTTTTTTTTTTTTTTTAAATAACGAAACCTGTGGGGCGATCATCATTAAAAGAAACACAAGTATAAACCACAGTGAAAATTATTTAATTGTAAATATTTCATCCTAAGTATCTTAGGACATCATCAGTACAGTATTTAAACAAAAATTAGTAATAACATGCAGTTAGGACGCATGATTACAATAGAATCTCATGAAAACGTGCATAACATGCTTAAGTAGTACAAAAAAAAAAAAAAAAAAAAAAAAAACCGTTAACTATTTAATACAGTTTTGTATGATAATTTCCCATACTTTAGGAATAGTAAGAACGTCGTTGCGGTTTAGGTTCCGTGTTGAGAGAGGCCAGAAATCTGACCTCTCTCAACACGGAATTGAAAATCCAAACCATAGGATCCATCGGGAAAAGGCTAAACTTTTACATAGATCTTTATTTAAACATGAACGTTTATACAAAGAAAGTTCTGAAGCCCTACTACACAGACCAAACCTAAACCGCAACGACGTTCTTACTATTCCTAAAGTATGGGAAATTTCATACAAAACTGTGTTAAATAATTACGTTTTTTTTTTTTTTTTTTTGTACTACTTTAGCACGTTATGCACGTTTTCATGAGATTCTATTGTAATCATGTGCCCTTACTGTATGTTATTCCTAATTTTTGTTTAAATACTGTACTGATGATGTCCTAAGATACTTAGGATGAAATATTTACAATTAAATAATTTTCACTGTGGTTTATACGTGTGTTTCTTTCTTTTAATGAAGAACCGGCCTACCAGTCCAGAACTCGGGGGGGGGGGGGCACATAGCCCCCCCCCCCAGTGTGTGTGTGTGTGTGCGCGCGCACGCTCGTGCATATACATCTTTAACTGCGTTACCATTTTTTTTTACCACGTTAACAGAAAATTTGGAAGAGGATGTTAGAAGCGTATTTAGTAAGTTATTATGTTTTATGCTACAATAAAACTGTTTTGCTTGCATGCATGCAGCAAAGTGTCTGTTGGAAGGAATGTGTTTTTCATTATGAAGTCTCATTCCAGCTGTCTCTGATTACATTAACTGCTGCTAAATACATTGCATACTGTAAATGTCTTTGTACTGTATTTAGTGAGCTAAAACTCCCCCTCCTCCCTAAGTATAGTGTCTACCTGGGATGAAACATTTTTCACACTATAGTAATATTTTCATTCCAGTCTTTGGAAAGAACACACAGAGTGAGTCAAAATTTATCTATTCCTTAATAAAACTTAATCCTATATATTATTAAGAGTGAACTGTGTCCATACATCTCCAACAAAATACTAGCATATATGTGAGGTATCTATTATTGATAAGACAGATGAGCTGCTGAGAAAAAAAAAACTTATGAATGAATGCAAGATTGAGAAAGGGATGGATAATTCCAGTGAAAATTATGTATATATATATATATATTATGCAATATATGCAATGATCATCAGTGAAAACCAAGAAATATTATATTTCACTTAGAAAACCAAGTGAAATATAAATAACACACAGAATTAAATACACATAACAAGCACAAATTGTATAAGATGATTAGCTTCCCCATAAACTCACATGTATTTCTGCCACAACTAGATGAATCACCTGATCAGTATTAGTTCATTTGGTCCCTCCATATAGTTATTTACTGAGCTACCAAATGTATACAGCTGCTGCTGTTCATTATTGGTTAGTTATATTCACAAACAAATCTTTTACCTTCTCCTCATGAGTTTTTTTTTTTTTTTTTTTTTTTTTAAATCATGTCTATAATAAATGAAAATAAACTTGTCTATAGGGTAATATTTGGGATGCATACATAATATCACAAATGTAAAAAATTATTAATAATACATTTGCTAGTAATGAAAGTATTTCTATGCACACCTATTCTTTCCTTCCCTTATATTTGCCTTTCTCACATTGCTCATTAATGATGGTTCACATATTTAAACTTTTTAATAATTCAAATATACTAAGTGTCATGCAGGAGGCAGGATTTCTCTCTCTCTCTCTCAAAATATAGCATTCTCCTTAATTATTGTTTTCTAATATATCCTGTTGTTGTTGTCTTGTCCTTTGAAGAGGCTTAGATATGTCCTTGTGCTCCTTAAACTGCTTTGGCTATGTCGATGATTTCATTCATATAGAGCTGTTGATCAGGATTATGGTCTATTGCTTGCAAGGCTGCTATAATTGCTGGACAGGTAAAAATGTAAGTGGATGTCAGTTCAGTATTAGGGCAGTTATTGCAGTTTCTATATGTTCTTGTATCATCCATATTGATCTTCATTCCTCTAAAATGTCCTGTTTGGAACCTTGCTATCATGGTGGAGGTCTTTCTGTCAACATTAGTTTTGGGAATTTGGTGAAGTATCCCTGATTTTAGTGGAATTAGTTTAGATTTTGCTAGTGCATTAGCATCAGCAAGAATTATCATGTCAGTTTCTTGGGTGAGTTCTCTGGCCTCTTTTGCTAATTTATCAACTGCATCATTGTAATCAATGTCTACATCAGCAGGAATCCATTGTAATTATTGTTTTCTAATATATCCTAAAACAAACATTTGATTCTCCCCCTCTATGAAGATTTGGTTACCATTGAAGAACCCTGTTATGATGTGTGGCACATCCACTGAAATGCAAACACAAGGCAAGATGTGTTCTCTCCCACACCAGAAGGTCAAGCTAGCAGCAAGAGATTTTCGATCGCCACAACAAAATTCAAACATATATAAATACAGCAGCAAACATCACTATAACAAACTGACTTACTATAAACTACTGAAAAATCTCAACAAAAGCTCATGGGTGGCTTACTGTACTATACTAACTTATACCACTATAATTATTCTTGTGATCCATACAAGTTTGCAATTGTAACGGTCAACTGCAATGTTGAAAAATGGAATAATTTTTTATAAAAAAATATAAAAAATCATTCCAGTTTGGATAATTCTGAGACAAACTATAATACAAACCTGTGCGGTACCGTCTTTTAATTCTGCTTCCTCCATCTTTGCTATAGCTTCAAATTTAGCTATATTTGCTTCTTCTAATTCACTAATAAGGGCTTTCTGTTTATCTAAAAAGGAAAAAAAATACTCAAGTTAATCTGTCCACATTTCAGAGTAATCAGCATTTGTTTTCATAACTTTTAACAGATCACAACTTATGATATTCAAAATATACAAATTAAATTAAACCAGTTAATGAAGTATTAAAATGAAATTTTTTCTCTGCATTAAAAATTAATGCATTCAAAAAAACAATTAAATCAACAAGCAAAGGCTTTTCAATGTAAACTAAGACTTAACTCATCTTTCAAGATAAATTAAGTCTTATTCAGGTGGCAGGATTTCTGTCACCTGGAGCGTGGACTCCCAAGTTTCCTTCTGAGTTTATCCTTACCTCCATCCCCACTTGGATGAGAAATAAGCAAACTGGTTCAATATGAAAGTGACAATCTTAGCATGCTGTTTCTACATAGGAGACAATCCTAATCACTCGACTTTTTTTGTGATGGATTTAGGGGAAGCAGGCTGGATTCAGTCTCACACCATTACTTTCTTAGAGTTCTATCTTTATTTTTTCCATTTCTTTTATATGTACATGTTCACTTAGACTTATCTATTTATTTGTTCTATCTACCAATAGAATGGACTGTAGAATTTCTACAATATATTCTATCATATGTGATTTTCATATTTCATCTATCTTTTTGTAAGGTTTCACTTCTGTTTCACTTCCATATATTAAAGTTGCTTTGGACAGAACATTGCATAGCTGATCCTCATATGTATCTATGAGAATCAGCTTATTTAGTTTTCTCCTTTTAATGCCATTATTTGTTTTTCTTTGGATACTTTAATATTGTATTGTTCTGTAATTTCATATAATGGTTTTAATGATTCTGTAAATCACCTTCTGATGTAGCTAGGTGAAATTTGGTCATCTGCATATAAGAAATTTGCATGCACACAGATAAATAGATAAAGATATCTTTGTTTGGTGGTTTACTTGTATTCCAAATGGGTTTATTTCTTTCCATTTTGGCCTCTGTTCTACTTTAAGCTCTATTTTATTATCATTATTATTATTACGTGACACCTCCAGAGAGTCCAAAGACTCATCAAAGGGGGGCACCTACTCTACATCTCTCTGTCTCTGCCACTCAATCCATTAACTACAACAAACCGCAACCACCTTCATCATCTACACCAACGCCATCTGCCATCCACCACCACTACTTGTATATTCACAGACAATCACAAATATATATGCCCATGGCAGGATTCGAACCTGCACTGCAGCCTTTTAGCGGGAAAGTGGATACGCTAACTAACCACTTGGCCAACCAGGCGGGCATGGTGCACTGTCTTGCTGAAAGACACAATAATCAGTTCTGTTTTGTTTGGTTTATTTTTTGTTTTTTTCGTGAAAATTTTGGAAAACAGCTCCCCCCGCCCCCTTCCTTTCTCCAATACACAATAAGTATGTCGACTTATTTGCTAGTTCAGCTATATATAAAAATAACTAAACAAAAAAAGTCATGGGAAGACTGGTAAGAATATAGAAAATAAATATCAAGAAGGAGCAAAATATTCTGGAGTATATTGGAAAAGCTTAGAAATGAAGGAAAGAGTACTGTAAAAAAGAATCAATGATGACATAAAAATTGAAGATAAGGATATATTTAAGGTCTGGAATAATTACTTTGAAAGACTATTAAACAAACCTAGTGATGACAGAGCCATTGTAGAAAATTTTTAAGAGGAATGCAAAGAGGAGTACATATCAATACTTCAGGTAGAAAAAGCCATCAAAAACTTAAAATGTGAAAGGCAGCTGAAGTAGATGAAATTCAACCAGAAATGCTCACATATGGAGATATAAAAGTTTTGCAGTGACTACACTGCATAATTCAGAAAGGTGAATTCCACATGATCGGAGTAGAGCTCTCAAAGTTCCCATCTATAAAAAAGGGAATAAAGTGGAACATGAGAATTACAGAGAAATTTCTCTACTAAGTATTCCAGGTAGGATTTATGCTACCATACTTGAAAAGAGGTTGTGAAAAACTGTAAAAGAAACCTGGAGAAGCACAAGTTGAGTTCAGGCCAAATAGAAGGTTATCAAGATCAGATATTCACAACAAACAGTAGAGAAATCATGAGAATATGACAAGGATCTGTACTTCAGTTTTCTAAATCTGGAAAAGGCATATGGCAAGTTGCCCAGGAGAAAAGCTCTTCAAAATACTACTACTGTATGGGGTAAACTGAATTCAATACCGAGCAATAAATAATGTATATTTCAGTTGTAAGTCAGCAGTTAGAATTGAAGGAAATACAAGATGGTTTGATGTAAAATCAAAAGTAAGACAAGGATACACATTATCTCCACTCTTATTCATCATCTATATGGGTCGCATTATGAAGAAAAGTGACATTAAACCTGATATTAGAATTGGAGATATCAAACTTAGCTCTTTGCTTTATGCAGATGATGGTGTACTCCTAAACACATCCAGTGCAAGTCTTCAGGGTTCTCTAACTACATTGTATAACAGCTATAACAAAGTTGGTATGAAAGCCACCAACTGCAGGTGCATTCTCACTAGAGAACCTATAGAACAGGCAAAATATTTCACCTTTTTAGGCACAGTTTTTAGTGAAGATGTCAAATGAAATCTTGAAATAGACAACAGTATAAGCAAAGCTGGTATAGTGGAGCCAGCTGAATAAATGTTTAGAGAATAAGAGAGAAATTAGCCAAAACATTAAACTAGCTGCATATAAGATAGTGCTCAAACCAATTTTAACTTAAGGATGTGATGTGTTTATACTAAAAGAGGGATCTGAGAGTTAGGTTAGAATAAAGCACTAGATCTAAGAATACAGATATGTTCACCCCCCTAATTTTTCTCCGAGTTCTGAGAAAAATTAGGGGAGTGAACAAAATGACATTAATGTGGAATCAAGCTAAAAATGAAGACATTAGAAAAGAATTTGATAGTGTTAGCATTCAAGAAAGTGTGAGCAGAGCTACTCTAAAGTGGTATGGCCACATAAATAGAATAGGTGAGGAAAGGTTAACAAAGCAAGTGTCTGATGCCAAGATGGCAGGAAAAAGATCCAGAGGAAGACTACGGTCTAGGTGAATTGATTCAGTCAGAAAGCACAAAATGTTAGATATCACAATATTGGAGTGCTAACAAATAATTGACTAATTTGGAAGTAAACTGCTGACAGGAGATAAATAATAATGTAAACTTAATCGTGTAGTGCTGTCATGGTGGGCTGAACTTAATCGTGTAATGCTGTCATGGTGGGCTTAATCGTGTAAACTTGATCGTGTAGTGCTGTCATGGTGGGCTTAATTTCCTGATTTGTATCCCTTGAGGATACAAATCAGGAAATTAATGATGTATTACAATGAATAAAATGATAAACAGAAAAACTCAAGGAAGATATAAGCAAAAGTCATATTAGTAATACAGTATGGCCCTGCTTACAACAGAGTTTGCTTTATGCAGTTTTTTTAATTATGACCTATGATTATTTATGATACCACATTTACTCATAAAATGGTTTTAGGCAACTTGGTGCTACTGGTGTGAATCAACCAATGCACAGGATTCATGGACTCAGACTATTTATGACATCATTGCTCACTACTTCTCTCTCTCTCTCTCTGTTTCAGAGTTTCACTGCGAATTATAAACTGTTCATAACTATTATTTTATTTTATTGTTGTTAATAATGGCAGAAAAATCAAAGTAAAGGCACTGTTACTTCCAATAAAAAGAAGAAAGACTCAAACTTATTACATTAGATATTAAGATTAAAATTATTAAATATAATGATGAGGCATATTTTAGACCAATATATCTGTTATAGATAAAAGAAAGGATAATCTACCATTCAATGTTTCCAACTTTTTTTGTTCGTGAAATTATAAATTTTTCATCTACACAACTGATGTAACTAAATGCTTTATTTATGTTTGCTATGTACATATATGACCACTTAAAAATGTTATTAAACCATTACACGCATCCACAAATTGAAAAAAAAAAAAAAAAAAAAAAAAAAGGAAATAATCTACTTTATAAAAATATGACGGTGGTCTGGAACCTAATGCATCATATGACCATGATACACTGTACTTATTTATTTTTAAAAAAAAAGGAAAGAGAGCTGATTCCAAAATTTTTTTTTTAATTTTTAATTTTTAATTTTTTTTTATCAAACCTATATACATGGAAATAGAACCAATAGCACATCAGTGCTGTGTGTGGGATACAGATGACAGTTGGGAAAGAAGTTCACTAACATTTTACTTGCAGAGTCAGATGTTATTGTTTAGGAACACTTTGTGAAGAAGGCTGTTCCAGAGGAAAGAGGTAGATGGAATAAAAGAGGAAGAGAAGATTCAGGTATATGAAGTTTCACTGTTAATATCTGCAGATTATTAACAAGCACAACAGAAAGTAAGGAAATGACTGCCAGTTCAACTGAGCAGCATCTATGGAAGTATGCAGAAAATACAATACTGAAATAGTGATTCTGTGAGACAGAAACTGAAGTGAATCAGTGAGGGAGGAATTATTTATGAGCCAAAGTGTTATGCTTTAAACCAGGGGTTCTCAAACTTTTTAAATTTTGTACCACATAAATAAGAATCAAAAAATATATGTACCATCATAAAAGCATTTCCCGATTAAAAATCAATACATCCCAAATGGAGTGTTTATAATCAAAGAATAAAACATTTTAAATTTATATTATTTATATTCCTAAATGAAACTTTTACATTATAATGAAATTACAATGGTGGGTAATAATACATGAGCAAATATTAAGGAGATTTATTACTGGTGAGGATTAATGCGACGGATGAGCCTGTTACATTGTAACCAATTTCAATATGTAGGGCTTTATCTTCATTAATTTCAAACGTAAGTCAGGTTCAAGCTGCAACCATGTCTTATATTTATTTTTAATCAATAGCATGGCAGAAAATCCAGTTTTACAAAGATATAATGTGTTGAAAGGCATTAAAAATTTTATCGCTTTGTCGGAAATATACTTATATTCATCTCTTCTTTTTAACCAAAAATTGCATCTTTTTTGAACTCATTCATGAGATTTCTGTCACATGAAATATCTATGAGCTGATCTCTTTCTTGAATTGAAAAATTATCTAGCATCAGTATCCGAAAAAGAAAACGGATCTGTTATTCAACTTCCATTTTCTAAATTTTCAGGAAAGTAGGAATGAAAATTATTAACAAGTCCTATGCAATGTTTTTCTATATCTTCAATTAGTTGTTCATTCAGCGACAGATCATTTTCCTGGAGAATACTCTTCTAATGTTGGTAATGCAGCAATGGTCTTCCTTTTCACGTTCCTTAATTATGTATTCTAGTTTTTTCACAGCTGCATTTATTTTGTCATGTACAGTAAAGACAGTTATATCGGAACCTTGTAAACTAGAATTCAGTTTGTTCAGTTTTCCAAAAATATCGGCCAAATACGCTAAACGTGATAGCCAGAGTTTGTCAGTAAAACAATGGCAGAGTTCAACTTTGAATTCTGACAGGAATATTTGGACCTCTGAATGTAATTCGAAGAGTCGAGCTAAAACTTTTCCCCTTGACAACCACTGCCCTTCTGTGTGTAAAAAGAGCTTATTGTGGTTACTGCCTACTTCATTGCACAAAATTGTAAACAGTCGTGAATTTAGGGCCCGATATTTAATAAAATTCACTACCTTCACAGATTGATCAAAAACAATCTTTAGTTTTGTGGGCATTGCTTTGGTAGCTAGTGCTTCACGATGTATGCTGCAATGTGTAAACTTGGCATCTGGTGCAACTTCTTTAATTTTGGCGAAAACACCACCACGACAACCTGTTATTGAACATGCACCATCAGCACACACTCCTACACAATTTTTCCAATTTATTCATGGCCAGTGATAAACTCATTAATTTTCTTAAAAATCTCATCTGCTGTGGTATGATTTGGAAGAGGCTCGCAAAATAAGAATTCTTCATCTATGACTTGTTCTCTTTCATATTGAATATAAGCCATCAACTGTGCAAAGTTGTTTACGTCTGTACTTTCATTGAACTGAATTGCAAAATATTTGCTTTGCTTTATATTTTCAATTAGTGTTTGTTTTACTTGAGTTGCCATTTCGTTAATTTGTCACGAAACAGTGTCATCTGACAAAGAAACAACATTCAACTTGGCTGCTGCTGTAGGGCCAAGAATAGACATCACAATGTCTTTGGCTGCAGGCAATATTAAATAATAAATTTAGTTTAATCCTTTATCCAAGTGTGAGCAAACAAAGTTTGCGCCTGAAAGTATCTTCAGGACTGGGGGTAAGGTGATACAACACCAGGGCAACTCGTTGCAAAGGTGTAGTAAGCTACCAACACTCCTGTCTCAGTAACTCCTTTAATGCAAAACACATCTCCTTGCGGATATGTCTAATGTTATGCATTAAGGGAAGGGCCACTACCCAGACTAGTTTCGACCTTTATTGAGGTCTCTTCAGTGGGAGCCAAGGCCAAGCTGAGATACCAGGCAGAAGCATTCGCAGGTCATCACTACCTATAGGAGTTGCCACATGGTGTGCCACCCTTTTTTAATAAATTACTCTGGATTTAGAGAAAGATGTTGAAAGTTTATTTTTCACTTGGTTAGAGTATAATAAATTTAGTTTAATCCTAATTTAAATTAATTTAAACCAAGTGAAAAATAAACTTTCAACATCTTTCTCTAAATCCAGAGTAATTTATTAAAAAAGGGTGGCACACCATTTGGCAACTCCTATAGGTAGAGATGACCTGCGAATGCTTCTGCCTGGTATCTCAGCTTGGGCCTGGCTCCCACTGAAGAGACCTCAATAAAGGTCGAAACTAGTCTGGGTAGTGGCCCTTCCCTTAATGCATAACATTAGACATATCCGCAAGGAGATGTGTTTTGCATTAAAGGAGTTACTGAGACAGGAGTGTTGGTAGCTTGCTACACCTTTGCAACGAGTTGCCCTGGTGTTGTATCACCTTACCCCCAGTCCTAAAGATACTTTCAGGCGCAAACTTTGTTTGCTCACACTTGGATAAAGGATTAAACTAAATTTATTATACTCTAACCAAATGAAAAATAAACTTTCAACAGGCAATATTAAAGTTTCTCCAATAGTATGTGGTTTTGCAGTTTGAGCAATTCTCAAACTAACCAAATATGATGCTTCCTCTGCTCGTTCGTTAATTGTAGTAAAAGAAGCGTTTGTTAGTTTTCATTTCAGTTCGTTTTCTTTTAAAAAAGTCGAGAGGGTTACCTTTTAAACAGGTATGTTTGTTTTGAAAATGCCGTAGCAGAAGTGATGGTTTCATCGAGTGATTCGAAAATTATTCATAACAAATAACGCACTGGGGCCTGGGGTTGTTTTCATCCTCGTTCCAAAAAAATCCATATTCCAAATAATTTTCATTATACTTTCTTGTAGCAGTGGCATTTCGTTTTCTAAATGCTTCGTGAGATTCAGGATTAAAACTAGAAGTGCTAGCTGTGTCAGTGTCGTCTGCCAGCCGTTTCCTCTTCGATTTTTCAATTCCTAACCATTTGTCCATTATAACGAGGATATTGTCATTATAATGACATTACATTATATTTTATTTGACATTATAATGTCAAATAGAGTGACGCTACTGTTATTATATTCTGTATACTTTGCTAGTGATCTCATTCATAAACAAAATTCAGCACATTCCCGGGCGTTCGCAAGAACATCACATATCAGTAAGTGGTAATGTCTTAACAGCGGTGTCAGCATAAATCAAAAACGCCACTCCACATTCACACAAATATAAACATAATATTTATTTTTAATATCATTTATGTTAAATAATAACTTTCCTTTATTTTTTTTAACGGAATATCACATAATTATCTTAAAATACATTTTCACGTAAAATAATATATTACTCTTAAACTTGCAATAATCTATTGCTTTTGTTTTTCATTATGTCATATGTACTTTGTTTATTATAATTTTTTTACATACAAAAATACTGTTTCAAAATAAATATTAAATATGAAAACCCTTATGACACGCTAATTAGACTTCGCATCCGAAAATTCACATAAAACTGCAATAAAATTTATTTGTTCGTTTTATTCGATTCGCCAAGTTAAATTCTTGGAAGTCTACTCGTTACAATATTAAAATACATTTTTCTGAATATTTATTTAAATATTTTGTGTAAATTATCTATTAATTGTACCACCGAAAATAACGTAATGTACCATTAGTGGTACATGTACCACAGTTTGAGAAATGATGCTCTAAACAGTATCAAGAATCTTTAAGGAAATTTGAGAGCACCACCCAAACTTGAGTATTCTAAGGATGAGCAGATTTGGGTTTGTGTAGTTAACCATGCCACTGACCAAGATGTCTATAGATGTCATGGTTATCATGGATGCGAAGTGCATATTAAAATTTTAATACCACTGATATTACATTGAAATATATGATGGATAGGAAGCGTATGAGGATGCGTATTTGATCCATAATGGTCAATAAGGTGATTAAATAGTTGGATAGGTGAAAAGTAGTATCTTAAGTGATTTGATGTGTTTATGCTAGGAGAAACTAGAGGTAAATGTCAGTCCAATCTTGATTTATGTACTACTGAGGTAAAGGTTGATAAGCTGAGAACCCTTTCATGGGAGAAAAGGCACAACTGCATTTGTGTAACAATGAAGGTGACCAGGTCATTCTTGCCCCCACTGAAGGATGATATGAAGATCAGTGTTTAAGGCAGTGGTTCCAGATGATCACAAAACTTGGTATGACAGAGCAATGCATAATTTGTTGAGGGCATAGGATAGAGTGTACTATCGATCATCAGCATATCCGCAGATAGTAGGTGACAGAACATCGCCCAAGACACCCACATTAGTGGCAAAGCTTGAAGAGAGGAATCCATTCACCATGACAAACAATGAATGACCATAGACTAACATTGGCTATCCAATTACAGAGGGTCACAGACTAGACCGGGGTGGGCAAGTTCTTCGGTAATAAGAGCCACATATAATACTTGTGATACATTTCTGAATGTTCAAGAGCCGCAGAAAATATTTTAAAATTGTATTTATAAATAAGAAATAAGAATATGTTTAATCTCTACTCGTTGAAGGCTTTGAATGAGTCTTCATTTGTGCAATTAATAGTTTAAAATCTGGCTGGTAGGATGCCAAAAGCTGTTCTAAGAAGCTCAGTGAGATGGCTGTTAGTGAGGATAGCAAGATGATTTGACTTGACAAATTTCATTGTTCTCTTTTCTTGTTTGTATTTCTGTTTTATACTCTTCTGTTGCTCAGTCATTTTAAACAAGAATTTTAGAATTTCACTAAAATCAATCTTAAGTATTTATTAATCAGAAAAGTACTTATCTACACTACACTAGTTATGTTTTCCTACCACCACAAGCACGTAATATGTGTAATTCCATGAACATTGATGATACAGAGTCCAGGCAACGGAGGTGGTAGGTAATGCAGCGATCATAGTAGTCACTTTTGGAACTAATTTTGGTGGGAGTGACACAAGCCATCAAATGTCAAAACACTTTTTACCAACCAAATATGATAAAATCCATGTTAACAACCCTGTGTAGCTCAGTAGAAGTGGCGTTTGCACTCTACGGCACTTGACTGCACGAAGAAAGGATTTGGTGGTTCAAATCTAGTCGCCGACTAGAGGAAATTTTTCTAAGCCTTTTTTCGACCAGTTCCCGAGTTAGTCGATCTCTGGCACGGGCTAGCAAGTTTTTCTCCCGGAAACTCAGGTTTTTCGTCCCTTAAACTCAAGAAAATCGACCGTCAAACCCACACTATTTTCAGACATTAAAAATATTGAGTTAGGGTTAGGGACCACGAGATGGTGGCACTAGCTTGCCGCCTTCTTCACTGCGTACCGATGAATCAGTGATAGCCTTGGGCAAGCTATCTCTCTGATTGGCTACCAGTGGAGATTGAACTGTCCACTCAGTCTCCAAAAGTTAGATAGGGTAAACAGCCCCGCCTACTCCCTATACGGGAACAAATAGGCATTAGCTGATTTTTTTTTTTTTTTTGTTAACAACCCTTTTGACCTGTACCGTTTAAAAGCTAAAAATTTAAAGTTTCAAAATATTATTTTGAAACTTTAATGTTTTTTACTTATCTTTAAAGCAATTATGAAATAAAATATTCTAATATTGGTACATACTATACTACTATAGATTATTAATATAAAAGTTTAGGAAAAATGGCAATGAAAACCAATATTGTCTCTGGAGCTGCACACAGTAGCTTTGGGAGCCGCATGCAGCTTGCAAGCTGCAGTTTGCCTACCGCTGGACTAGACCAAAGAATGGCAATTTACAGACATCTTGGTGCCAGATATGATAAAAAGTTCTGGAAATTTCAACAGTACAGTAAAAGTGTATCTAAAAAAAAATTTTTTTTTAAATCAACTAACGCCTATTTGTTCCCATATAGGGAGTAGGCGGAGCTGTTTACCCTATCTAATGTAGGTATAAGATCACTTTTCTGACGATCGGCTTTCACTAAACTAACCCGCTGTAACAAACCATTGAAAAGTCCTTACCAAAGTCCCATAAGTACAACGCTATGCTAAAAGAAATATGGGGTTTGCTGCTATCCATGGGGTGTCTTGGAACCTATCCCCTGCAGATAAGGGAGGACCTACTGTAATTCAGCTATTCATTATTTGAAATTTTGTGTAATTAAACATTTACCATGATTTCAATATCTCCATACCTGAGTACAAAGAAAAGAATACTAACAATATCACCAGAAATTCCCACGTTAAAATATTACATGCTATACAACACAACCCTGAAATTGAGATCATGGTTGATTTTCAAATAATAAAAGCAAATTATATTGCTCAGAATTACTAGCCATAAGAACTGGCCAGTATGCCATAAACACATAGACCTTATATAATCTCATCCACAGAATTTCTTCCTTATTCTCAAAATTCGTTTTTATTTTATTTGGCTAGCCAAAATTCATACTTCACAAGAAGCTGGAGGAACCAGAAGAAAGCTTCTTCGAGCAATGCTGTCATGAACTGAAATTAAGCATACCAAACAATAGAATGAAATACAACAAAGGCGAGTTGAAGTGTTTAAAAAGGTTTCCCTTTTGGGAAAGAAACCTTAAGTTGCATGCAAAATAAGAGATTTTTGAACAAAAACAGAAATAGCAAACTACCCACTATGACAAATTATTCGTGCATTCTCTAAAGGTTTGGTACAATGTGAATCAATTGTATGTAATACTTGGAGAGTTATAAGATACTATGACAGCACTACCCCGTGTGGGGACACCTGTAACTCCCATCAGCTGCATCCCCTGGTGGCGGATCGGGGAATGCTCGCCATAGTTTACTATGAAGGGTAGGAGGGAAATAAAATACCTCCCGCAGACCAACAGGATAGCACTTCCCTCATAGGTTGATCTGGGGGCCTTGAGGGTGGCAGCTCCACCATCAGACTCGGGTGCTGAAGGCTAATCCCCTGCACACCTTAAAATTTCACCCATTAAAAGAAATAACAAAGAGATAGCCAAACTGCCTAAATGGTTAACGACAAAGCGAGGAAAAAGGTACATAAGATAAGGAACATGGAATGTTATAAGTCTACATGGAAAAGAAAACGAATTAATAGATGAATTTAAAAAATCAAGATTGGATCTGCTAGCAGTCACAGAAACAAAAAAGAAAGATCAAGGTTGTCAGAAAATGAAAGATGGGTATATACTTTTCTATTCAGGGGTAAACCCAAGAGAATGGGGAAAACAAGGGGTAGCTTGCATAATTAGACCAGATCTCAAAGAATATATTACTAAATGGCAACTAATAAACGAAAGGTTGTTGACAATCACTATAGATTTTAAATCAGACAACCAAGTATTCACTGTAATTGTTGCATATGGCCCAAATGACAATGCTAATAAAGAAATTAAAGATGAATTCTTCAAACTCTTACAAAAAACAATTGAAGAAGTTCAAGGGCATATCATACTACTAGGAGACCTTAATGGCCAGGTAGGGAATCAAGTAGATGAGGAAACAAAACAAGTGTTGGGATCACAAGAAGAAATAAACAGGAATAATAATGGAGAAAGAATAATAAATCTTTGGCTTACAAATAATTTAGTAATAGCGAATACTATGTTCAAGCATAAAGAAATTTACCATAAGTTTACCAGGGAAGAGACAGTAGAAACGAAAAATCTATAATCGACTACGCCATCATAAGCAGATCATACTGGAAGTATACAAAAAATGCAAGAGTCTATAGAGGTCCTGAAATAGGCAGTGACCACTACTTATTAGTATTGGAAACAACCCATAAAATAAAAGTTGAAAAATGTAGAAAAAGTTGCAAGGAAATAAATGTTAAGATAAAGAACTACAAACTAAAGAAAGAAGAAACAGCCATTGAGTATAAAAGTAAAATAGAAGAGAAGATGAAAGAAGTAGAAAAAGAGATATATAAAGACAAAGATGTAGAAAACCTATGGTACAGGTTCAAAACACTTCCAGAAACAAGCAAAGAAATTTGTGGTGTATCCATAAATAATAAACAGAAGAATCATAAAACACCTTGGTGGACTGAAGAACTAAAAGAAGAAATTAAAAAGAAAAAGCAATTTGGAAGAGATATATAACATCAAAGCTGCAGGTTGATAGAGAACTATACAACAACCAAAGAAATAAAGTTAAACCTTAGTGAAAGAAGAGAAAAGAAAATGCTGGGAAGACTTTGGACATACTTTAGAAAAAAAAATTTAAAGCAAACCAAAAACTCTACTATAATGTTTTAAGAAGAATGAGGTTAGAGAAAGAATGTCCCCTAAAGTTTATCAAAAATAAGGATGGAAAGTTTCTCACAAATTCCGAAGACATCATGGAAAGATGGGAACAGTACTTTAAAGAATTATTGGAAGATGCAGGACATGGAAAAAATAGAACCCTAAGAGCAAGACACACAAGCAAAATAGAAAATCAGAGTGAAGAAATTCGTGCAAATGAACTGTTAGCAGCAATAAATAAAATAAAATTGGGCAAATCAGCAGGCCATGACCAAATAACACCAGAAATGATAAAAAAATTTAGGAACGAAAGCCATAAAATTTCTTTTACACCTATTCAATGTTGTATGGAAAAAGAAAATTATTCCCAAAGACTGGGAAGTAGCTATAACAATCCCTATATTTAAGAAAGGAGACAACCGCAAATGTGAAAACTATAGAGGAATTTCGCTTTTAAGCGTTCCAGGAAAATTATATGCCCGTATTTTAGAAGCAAGGCTTAGGAATCAAATAGAGCATAGGTTCCCAAAGTGGGCGGTACCATCCCCCAGTGGGCGCTGAAGCCTTCTGGGGGGGGGGGGGGGACTATAGTGGGATCTTGTGGGCATTCAGGCAGTCTAGGAGTCGTGGCCCTTTATAGAAGAAATTAATAATATATATTTAAAAATTAATTATTTTTGTGATTCTGCGATTAGATAATCATTTAAAATTTAAATATTGCATTTTAATTCATCTTATGCCTGTCTTACACGATCAATTTTTTTATCAATTTTCTATTTCAATTATTTAATCATTTGAAAATTTACCATTTCAGATAGAAATAGATGTCAATTTTCTATGTCAATGAGAAAATAGAGCATGTATATATGTGTGTGTATAATAGGTTATGTTTACAGTAGTAAATATATTCGTTATATTTCATTTCAAAATATATAAAACCACTTTTCTAATTGATTTGTACAAAAATAAACCCAATTTTATATAATTTAATATTACGAGTAAAAATAATAATGGCAAGAAAGAAATAAAATCGTAAATTTTAGTTATCCTAGTTAGTACTAACTTATAGTGCTAACTAGAGGGAAAAAACAAAGCAAATATTATTCGAAACTTATTATACTGTTTTCTGTGGTTATGTTTTGTAGGTTTGTTGTTTATATCTTGTGTAATTATTTTATTTATTAATTATTATTTATAATTATTTGGACAATGTCGTGGTCGGACGAACAAAATGGGTTTGCGTGCAAAATAAAAAATCGAACGTGTCATACAGGATATTTTAACTTCTATTTTTTATATACTTAATTCACCCAATTCAGCATGTTTTGACACGAATATGGGTGCTTGCAGTGACTTGTTCAAAGCACGAGTACAATGGTATCGCAAACAAGTCAATGCACGCAAGTCGATTCGGGCTAGGTTTCAAATCTATAAATACCAGTCGTTTAGGAATAAGTTTCATTATTTTTTGTGTGCTTTGCCAACAATCATCAGTCGAAAGTGTGATAGATAAGTGGAGTCATACAAAGTGTAAATTAAATCTTTTATTTTGTGAATATTTTTGCAAATTTTATTACTTCATTATGTCTGAATATAAGAAGAAATGTCGACAGTACAGTATTGAGTATTTGAAATATGATTTTATTCAGTCTCCTATGAACCAATTATTACCCATGTGCTTGATTTCCCAAAAAGTGTTTTCAAATGAAGCCATGAACCTTCTAGGCTACAAAAGCATTTGACTAAAATGCATGCTGACAAAAAGGATAAAGATTTGTCCTATTTTCAAGTACTAGAAGAAAAATATTTTAAACGTCTAACTATATTAAAACTTTTTACGTTGTCCACTAAACAAAGTAATGATGGATTACAAGCTTCTTATAATATTTCATTATTAATCGCAAAAGCAGGAAAACCACACACAATTGGTGAGGAATTAATCTTGCCAGCAGTAAAAGAAGTAATAAACACTGTGCTGCATAAGCCAGCATCAGATATCATCAGGAAAATTCCTTTGAGCAATAATTCAGTGCAAAGAAGAATCAATGAAATGCTGAAGACGTTGAAAAATCATTGTGCAATTATTTGAAGACATGCCAATTTTCCATTCAACTCTCGATGAATCAACTCTCCCAAATAATGAACCACTACTCTTATCATACATATGATTCATAAAAGAAGAAAAAGTTTGTCAAGAATTATTATTTGCTAAAAACTTGGAAGCGGATACAAAGGGAGAATATATGATTAATATCACGAATAAGTTTTTTCAAGAGAAAGACATTCCTATTTGTAATATTTTGTCTGCTGCTACTGATGGTGCTCCAGCAATGACAGGGCACCACAAGGGTTTCATAGCACATTTGAAACAAGCAGTACCAAATGTACTCGCTATACATTGTGTTCTTCATCGTCAACATTTGGTTACGAAAAATTTAAGTGAACGCCTGTACACGTCGCTCCATTATGTTATTAGAGTAGTCAACAAGATTAGAAGCAATTCATTGAGTGACAGATTGTTTAGCCAACTTTGTAGTGAAAACGATGAAGATTTCAATAGGTTGCTGCTTCACACAGAAGTTCGCTGGCTTTCAAAAGATATTTGTCTGAATCAATTTTACAATTTGTTTGATTCTGTACTAGAGTTCCTAGAAAACAGAGACGACGGATTGCGGGCCAACCTGATTACATCCAAAAATGACATCGCTTATTTGACAGACCTCTATAAAATATTTAATGAAGTCAATCTACAACTACAAGGTGATGAATTGAATTGAATTAAAACAAAAAATGTTATTGTCGCTTTTGTAGGGAAACTTCTTCTGTCCAAGTGGAATATGGGCCGAGGAGAATATAGCCACTTTTCAAATTTATCAGCAGTGTCTCTCAAAAAGGAAGATTTACTTACATACTGCCAACACTTGGAGCTTCTCCATGCTGATTTCAATGAGCGATTCAAGGATATTCTAAATATGAATATACCAAACTGGGTTCTAGATCCTTTCTCACATGTAAGCACAGCAGGATCATCAAATTTATAAGTGGAAGTCATAGAACTCACGACAAATGAAGAATTAAAAATAAAATTCAAAACTGGATACCAGGAGTTCTGGCTTCAAAAATCAATACCGACACCGTACCCTGGATTATGGGAAATAGTGCAGAAATTTTTAATTGCATTTCCATCTTCTTATTTGGCTGAGCGTGGGTTTAGTGCTGTAGTGAATTTACTATCTAAGAAAAGGAACCAATTGCATATAACTGAGCGTGGTGATTTACGACTGTTTTTAATGAAAGTTGAACCTGATATTAACAAACTTTTAAAAATGCACCAGGCTCATCCTTCACCTTAATTTGTTATTTTTTCTTTGTATTTTTACTTTGTAAGTTCGAAATAAACCATCTAATACATTTGATGGTGTTTTAATTATTACAATAAGATTCTTACTAATGTAATGCAATCTCTTAATATGTATTTCGAATTTTCATATAAACAATTTTGTTTATATGAAAATTTGGAATAAACAATAAACAATTTTGTAATATATTTAATGGTGTTTTAATTATTACAATAAGATTCTTACTAATGCAATGCAATCTCTTAATTGTATTCCACATTTTCATATTTAAACCATTTTATGAAACTGTGCATAATGTTATTCGAGCATACATTTTACATTCTTTACATATGGGCTACGTTTCACCAAAATCAGTATAGCAATAACTGTGTTCAAGATGAAGCACATATTGGCCACTTCTTTTTAAAAATTTAACGGCATAAGCAGTAATGTATCATTGGTTGCTATTTATGTCAAAAATATCAAACAGCTTGAACGCGGAAAACTGTTATAATGGGAGGCGTTACAAAATTTATGTCTTGCAAAGTGGGCGGTGGCCCGAAAAAGTTTGGAAACTTATGAAATAGAGGATACACTGGATGAAATGCAATATGGCTTTCGAAAAAATAGAAGCATGCAGGATCTTATCTTCAGTCTTAGACAAATATCAGAGAAAACATTGGAATACGGAAAAGAACTACATTCATGTTTTTTAGGTTTTATAGATTTTGAAAAGGCCTTTGACCGAGTTCCCAGACACTTAATACGGCACACATTAAAAAAAAACAAGATACAAGATAACTTAATAGCAGCCATTCAAAGCCTCTACAAAAGTAATAGAAAGTATGTAAGAACCTGTAATAATATATCAAAAGAATTTGAAACAAATGTAGGAGTGAGGCGAGGCTGTATCCTCAGCCTCGCTGTATCATCATAGTAATGGATGAAATTTTAAAGGCATGCCAAACAAAAACAAAAAAAGTTCCACCTAGGATATAGGAAACTGAAAGAAGCCAGGATTTCACACATGGCTTTTGCAGATGATGTAGTGATTCTAGCAAATACAGCTGAAGATCTGCAGTACAATATCAACATTTGGTATGAAGAAACAAAGAAAAGGAATATGACCATAAATATAAATAAAACTAAAACAATGATCATATCTAGAAAACAACAAAAACACATAATAAAAATAGAGAATCATCAACTGGAACAAGTCCACTCCTTTAAATACTTGGGATCATATATACAAGAAGATGGTAGACTAGACACAGAAATTAACAACAGGATAAGAGGGAGAACAAAGCTATTCTATGCAATGAAAGGCCCACTCCTAGATAAGAAAGAAGTCACCCAGAATACCAAAATGGCAGTGTACCGTTCAGTGTTTCTACTAATATAACATACATAACATAACATTTAACATATAGTTGTGAGTCTTGGTGTTTAACAACAGGAAACACAAATAAACTACAAACAATTGAAATGAAATATCTCAGGATAGTGGCACAAAAAAAAAAGACTAGACCGAATAAGAAATCAAACCATAAGAGACAGCCTTCAAGTTGCACCTCTGAATCAATTCATATCACAAGCCCAAATGAGATGGTTTGGATATCTTAATCGAATGGAAGAAGGAAGAATAGCAAAAATTGTATACGAAAGCCAGAAAATAGGAAAAAGAAACATAGGCAGACCCAGGAAAGGTTGGCAAAAGGAAATTAAAGAAAAATTGGAAAAGAAGGGAATTAACGGGAAAGAAGCAAAACAACAAACCTTGGACAGGACGGCATGGAAATCTCTTTGGTAAAATCTCGACACTTAAAAGCATAAGAGATCATAGACAAAGAAAGAAAGAAAGAATGACAGCACTACATGAAAGTTTACATAATTATTACTAACTTCCTATCAACAATTTTTTTTCATCAAATTACTCAGGACTAATATTGTCAGCTCTTATAATGGACATCTTATATTACATTTCTAACTGCATCAATGCATCTAGATCTTGGTCTTCTTCTTCTGGAACTTTATACTTCCATCAAACAATTGTTTGTTAACATTTCCTCTCCCTTTCTGTTTAAGCGACCATATCACCTAAGACTAACTCTCCCAACATTTCTGAATTCTAACAGTGTAGTTATTTTCCAATATCTTCATTTTTTAATATGGTTCTGCCATTGGTTCACTCTACTAATGTTTTTTAAGAACTTGCATATCTGTGATCATCTCCAGTTTTATTTCAACTGTTTTATTTCTAATCTAGCTCTTGGATCGATAAGTTAAAACTATTTTATATACAACTACTTCAGTGTTTTGATTAATTTCACTCTTAATCCATATAAATTCATATGGTTGACTTCCCACCAAAACAGCTTAGTATATTTTAGTCTATTTCCATATTTAATTCCACCTACACTAAAAACTATCTAAATATCTGAAACATTTTGCATGTTTTATAGGTTCTCCATTTAGAATGTAGTTGATATTTTCAATGACAATGTCTATTTTTATAGTTCATCTTTTTACTGCTAATTTTCATGCCAATTTTTTTTTTTTTTTTTTACAGTAGTTATTCAATTTAGCTGTAGGTTTGTACTGAATTTATTTAAGAGTATATCGTCCTCTGGGTAAAGTTAAGAGTAGAGATTGACATCTCTATGCTCGATAGTTTTAAAGCCACTTTTTTCATAATGTGAACCACACAGATGATGAATAAGGATGAAAATAGTGCATCCTTGTCTTAAACCTGATTTCACATCAAACCATCTTTCTCTGCTTACTTCAATTCCTACTGCTTACAACTTAAACAGAAACTATTCATTGATCAATATAATGTGCATTTATATCATATAATTGTAGTGTTTTGAATGGCTTTTCTCTACGAGTAGGAACTTTGTTATATGCTTTTCTCAGTCTGTATTTAAATTTCTGCAAAGCTTAAATACAGATTGGCTTTAAAAATAAAAATAAAAAATAAATAAATCCCACACACAGAGGTCATGAAACCTATAACACAATGCTGAAATGTGTGGGCAAGTAATTAAAGAG